>NW_027362764.1:396371949-401171949 GCF_046119375.1 Phyllobates terribilis
ATGCAGAGCATATACCAGAGAGATGGGTCAGCAGAGCATTAGCAGACAGCATACATAGGAGCAGGGGAATTATGCAGAGCATATACCAGAGAGATGGGTCAGCAGAGCATTAGCAGACAGCATACATAGGAGCAGGGGAATTATGCAGAGCATATACCAGAGAGATGGGTCAGCAGAGCATTAGCAGACAGCATACATAGGAGCAGGGGAATTATGCAGAGCATATACCAGAGAGATGGGTCAGCAGAGCATTAGCAGACAGCATACATAGGAGCAGGGGAATTATGCAGAGCATATACCAGAGAGATGGGTCAGCAGAGCATTAGCAGACAGCATACATAGGAGCAGGGGAATTATGCAGAGCATATACCAGAGAGATGGGTCAGCAGAGCATTAGCAGACAGCATACATAGGAGCAGGGGAATTATGCAGAGCATATACCAGAGAGATGGGTCAGCAGAGCATTAGCAGACAGCATACATAGGAGCAGGGGAATTATGCAGAGCATATACCAGAGAGATGGGTCAGCAGAGCATTAGCAGACAGCATACATAGGAGCAGGGGAATTATGCAGAGCATATACCAGAGAGATGGGTCAGCAGAGCATTAGCAGACAGCATACATAGGAGCAGGGGAATTATGCAGAGCATATACCAGAGAGATGGGTCAGCAGAGCATTAGCAGACAGCATACATAGGAGCAGGGGAATTATGCAGAGCATATACCAGAGAGATGGGTCAGCAGAGCATTAGCAGACAGCATACATAGGAGCAGGGGAATTATGCAGAGCATATACCAGAGAGATGGGTCAGCAGAGCATTAGCAGACAGCATACATAGGAGCAGGGGAATTATGCAGAGCATATACCAGAGAGATGGGTCAGCAGAGCATTAGCAGACAGCATACATAGGAGCAGGGGAATTATGCAGAGCATATACCAGAGAGATGGGTCAGCAGAGCATTAGCAGACAGCATACATAGGAGCAGGGGAATTATGCAGAGCATATACCAGGAGATGGGTCAGCAGAGCAGAAGCAGACAGCATTAGCAGGACGCAGAAATAACTGATTCTTCGGCATATACAAGAGAGATGGGTCAGCAGAGCATAGCAGACAGCATACATAGGCAGATTATGCAGAACATATATCAGGTCAGTAGAGCATTAGCAGACAGCGAAATTAAGCAGAGCATTCACAGGAGATGGCTGATCAGCAGAGCCAGGACACAAGTTCAGCAGTTACAGCTATCAGATAAGGTAAGAGGGGAATGAAGCATATGAGAGATGGGTAGGAGTAGGACAGCATACATAGGAGCAGGGGAATTATGCAGAGCATATACCAGAGAGATGGGTCAGCAGAGCATTAGCAGACAGCATACATAGGAGCAGGGGAATTATGCAGAGCATATACCAGAGAGATGGGTCAGCAGAGCATTAGCAGACAGCATACATAGGAGCAGGGGAATTATGCAGAGCATATACCAGAGAGATGGGTCAGCAGAGCATTAGCAGACAGCATACATAGGAGCAGGGGAATTATGCAGAGCATATACCAGAGAGATGGGTCAGCAGAGCATTAGCAGACAGCATACATAGGAGCAGGGGAATTATGCAGAGCATATACCAGAGAGATGGGTCAGCAGAGCATTAGCAGACAGCATACATAGGAGCAGGGGAATTATGCAGAGCATATACCAGAGAGATGGGTCAGCAGAGCATTAGCAGACAGCATACATAGGAGCAGGGGAATTATGCAGAGCATATACCAGAGAGATGGGTCAGCAGAGCATTAGCAGACAGCATACATAGGAGCAGGGGAATTATGCAGAGCATATACCAGAGAGATGGGTCAGCAGAGCATTAGCAGACAGCATACATAGGAGCAGGGGAATTATGCAGAGCATATACCAGAGAGATGGGTCAGCAGAGCATTAGCAGACAGCATACATAGGAGCAGGGGAATTATGCAGAGCATATACCAGAGAGATGGGTCAGCAGAGCATTAGCAGACAGCATACATAGGAGCAGGGGAATTATGCAGAGCATATACCAGAGAGATGGGTCAGCAGAGCATTAGCAGACAGCATACATAGGAGCAGGGGAATTATGCAGAGCATATACCAGAGAGATGGGTCAGCAGAGCATTAGCAGACAGCATACATAGGAGCAGGGGAATTATGCAGAGCATATACCAGAGAGATGGGTCAGCAGAGCATTAGCAGACAGCATACATAGGAGCAGGGGAATTATGCAGAGCATATACCAGAGAGATGGGTCAGCAGAGCATTAGCAGACAGCATACATAGGAGCAGGGGAATTATGCAGAGCATATACCAGAGAGATGGGTCAGCAGAGCATTAGCAGACAGCATACATAGGAGCAGGGGAATTATGCAGAGCATATACCAGAGAGATGGGTCAGCAGAGCATTAGCAGACAGCATACATAGGAGCAGGGGAATTATGCAGAGCATATACCAGAGAGATGGGTCAGCAGAGCATTAGCAGACAGCATACATAGGAGCAGGGGAATTATGCAGAGCATATACCAGAGAGATGGGTCAGCAGAGCATTAGCAGACAGCATACATAGGAGCAGGGGAATTATGCAGAGCATATACCAGAGAGATGGGTCAGCAGAGCATTAGCAGACAGCATACATAGGAGCAGGGGAATTATGCAGAGCATATACCAGAGAGATGGGTCAGCAGAGCATTAGCAGACAGCATACATAGGAGCAGGGGAATTATGCAGAGCATATACCAGAGAGATGGGTCAGCAGAGCATTAGCAGACAGCATACATAGGAGCAGGGGAATTATGCAGAGCATATACCAGAGAGATGGGTCAGCAGAGCATTAGCAGACAGCATACATAGGAGCAGGGGAATTATGCAGAGCATATACCAGAGAGATGGGTCAGCAGAGCATTAGCAGACAGCATACATAGGAGCAGGGGAATTATGCAGAGCATATACCAGAGAGATGGGTCAGCAGAGCATTAGCAGACAGCATACATAGGAGCAGGGGAATTATGCAGAGCATATACCAGAGAGATGGGTCAGCAGAGCATTAGCAGACAGCATACATAGGAGCAGGGGAATTATGCAGAGCATATACCAGAGAGATGGGTCAGCAGAGCATTAGCAGACAGCATACATAGGAGCAGGGGAATTATGCAGAGCATATACCAGAGAGATGGGTCAGCAGAGCATTAGCAGACAGCATACATAGGAGCAGGGGAATTATGCAGAGCATATACCAGAGAGATGGGTCAGCAGAGCATTAGCAGACAGCATACATAGGAGCAGGGGAATTATGCAGAGCATATACCAGAGAGATGGGTCAGCAGAGCATTAGCAGACAGCATACATAGGAGCAGGGGAATTATGCAGAGCATATACCAGAGAGATGGGTCAGCAGAGCATTAGCAGACAGCATACATAGGAGCAGGGGAATTATGCAGAGCATATACCAGAGAGATGGGTCAGCAGAGCATTAGCAGACAGCATACATAGGAGCAGGGGAATTATGCAGAGCATATACCAGAGAGATGGGTCAGCAGAGCATTAGCAGACAGCATACATAGGAGCAGGGGAATTATGCAGAGCATATACCAGAGAGATGGGTCAGCAGAGCATTAGCAGACAGCATACATAGGAGCAGGGGAATTATGCAGAGCATATACCAGAGAGATGGGTCAGCAGAGCATTAGCAGACAGCATACATAGGAGCAGGGGAATTATGCAGAGCATATACCAGAGAGATGGGTCAGCAGAGCATTAGCAGACAGCATACATAGGAGCAGGGGAATTATGCAGAGCATATACCAGAGAGATGGGTCAGCAGAGCATTAGCAGACAGCATACATAGGAGCAGGGGAATTATGCAGAGCATATACCAGAGAGATGGGTCAGCAGAGCATTAGCAGACAGCATACATAGGAGCAGGGGAATTATGCAGAGCATATACCAGAGAGATGGGTCAGCAGAGCATTAGCAGACAGCATACATAGGAGCAGGGGAATTATGCAGAGCATATACCAGAGAGATGGGTCAGCAGAGCATTAGCAGACAGCATACATAGGAGCAGGGGAATTATGCAGAGCATATACCAGAGAGATGGGTCAGCAGAGCATTAGCAGACAGCATACATAGGAGCAGGGGAATTATGCAGAGCATATACCAGAGAGATGGGTCAGCAGAGCATTAGCAGACAGCATACATAGGAGCAGGGGAATTATGCAGAGCATATACCAGAGAGATGGGTCAGCAGAGCATTAGCAGACAGCATACATAGGAGCAGGGGAATTATGCAGAGCATATACCAGAGAGATGGGTCAGCAGAGCATTAGCAGACAGCATACATAGGAGCAGGGGAATTATGCAGAGCATATACCAGAGAGATGGGTCAGCAGAGCATTAGCAGACAGCATACATAGGAGCAGGGGAATTATGCAGAGCATATACCAGAGAGATGGGTCAGCAGAGCATTAGCAGACAGCCATACATAGGAGCAGGGGAATTATGCAGAGCATATACCAGAGAGATGGGTCAGCAGAGCATTAGCAGACAGCATACATAGGAGCAGGGGAATTATGCAGAGCATATACCAGAGAGATGGGTCAGCAGAGCATTAGCAGACAGCATACATAGGAGCAGGGGAATTATGCAGAGCATATACCAGAGAGATGGGTCAGCAGAGCATTAGCAGACAGCATACATAGGAGCAGGGGAATTATGCAGAGCATATACCAGAGAGATGGGTCAGCAGAGCATTAGCAGACAGCATACATAGGAGCAGGGGAATTATGCAGAGCATATACCAGAGAGATGGGTCAGCAGAGCATTAGCAGACAGCATACATAGGAGCAGGGGAATTATGCAGAGCATATACCAGAGAGATGGGTCAGCAGAGCATTAGCAGACAGCATACATAGGAGCAGGGGAATTATGCAGAGCATATACCAGAGAGATGGGTCAGCAGAGCATTAGCAGACAGCATACATAGGAGCAGGGGAATTATGCAGAGCATATACCAGAGAGATGGGTCAGCAGAGCATTAGCAGACAGCATACATAGGAGCAGGGGAATTATGCAGAGCATATACCAGAGAGATGGGTCAGCAGAGCATTAGCAGACAGCATACATAGGAGCAGGGGAATTATGCAGAGCATATACCAGAGAGATGGGTCAGCAGAGCATTAGCAGACAGCATACATAGGAGCAGGGGAATTATGCAGAGCATATACCAGAGAGATGGGTCAGCAGAGCATTAGCAGACAGCATACATAGGAGCAGGGGAATTATGCAGAGCATATACCAGAGAGATGGGTCAGCAGAGCATTAGCAGACAAGCATACATAGGAGCAGGGGAATTATGCAGAGCATATACCAGAGAGATGGGTCAGCAGAGCATTAGCAGACAGCATACATAGGAGCAGGGGAATTATGCAGAGCATATACCAGAGAGATGGGTCAGCAGAGCATTAGCAGACAGCATACATAGGAGCAGGGAATTATGCAGAGCATATACCAGAGAGATGGGCAGCAGAGCATTAGCAGACAGCATACATAGGAGCAGGGGAATTATGCAGAGCATATACCAGAGAGATGGGTCAGCAGAGCATTAGCAGACAGCATACATAGGAGCAGGGGAATTATGCAGAGCATATACCAGAGAGATGGGTCAGCAGAGCATTAGCAGACAGCATACATAGGAGCAGGGGAATTATGCAGAGCATATACCAGAGAGATGGGTCAGCAGAGCATTAGCAGACAGCATACATAGGAGCAGGGGAATTATGCAGAGCATATACCAGAGAGATGGGTCAGCAGAGCATTAGCAGACAGCATACATAGGAGCAGGGGAATTATGCAGAGCATATACCAGAGAGATGGGTCAGCAGAGCATTAGCAGACAGCATACATAGGAGCAGGGGAATTATGCAGAGCATATACCAGAGAGATGGGTCAGCAGAGCATTAGCAGACAGCATACATAGGAGCAGGGGAATTATGCAGAGCATATACCAGAGAGATGGGTCAGCAGAGCATTAGCAGACAGCATACATAGGAGCAGGGGAATTATGCAGAGCATATACCAGAGAGATGGGTCAGCAGAGCATTAGCAGACAGCATACATAGGAGCAGGGGAATTATGCAGAGCATATACCAGAGAGATGGGTCAGCAGAGCATTAGCAGACAGCATACATAGGAGCAGGGGAATTATGCAGAGCATATACCAGAGAGATGGGTCAGCAGAGCATTAGCAGACAGCATACATAGGAGCAGGGGAATTATGCAGAGCATATACCAGAGAGATGGGTCAGCAGAGCATTAGCAGACAGCATACATAGGAGCAGGGGAATTATGCAGAGCATATACCAGAGAGATGGGTCAGCAGAGCATTAGCAGACAGCATACATAGGAGCAGGGGAATTATGCAGAGCATATACCAGAGAGATGGGTCAGCAGAGCATTAGCAGACAGCATACATAGGAGCAGGGGAATTATGCAGAGCATATACCAGAGAGATGGGTCAGCAGAGCATTAGCAGACAGCATACATAGGAGCAGGGGAATTATGCAGAGCATATACCAGAGAGATGGGTCAGCAGAGCATTAGCAGACAGCATACATAGGAGCAGGGGAATTATGCAGAGCATATACCAGAGAGATGGGTCAGCAGAGCATTAGCAGACAGCATACATAGGAGCAGGGGAATTATGCAGAGCATATACCAGAGAGATGGGTCAGCAGAGCATTAGCAGACAGCATACATAGGAGCAGGGGAATTATGCAGAGCATATACCAGAGAGATGGGTCAGCAGAGCATTAGCAGACAGCATACATAGGAGCAGGGGAATTATGCAGAGCATATACCAGAGAGATGGGTCAGCAGAGCATTAGCAGACAGCATACATAGGAGCAGGGGAATTATGCAGAGCATATACCAGAGAGATGGGTCAGCAGAGCATTAGCAGACAGCATACATAGGAGCAGGGGAATTATGCAGAGCATATACCAGAGAGATGGGTCAGCAGAGCATTAGCAGACAGCATACATAGGAGCAGGGGAATTATGCAGAGCATATACCAGAGAGATGGGTCAGCAGAGCATTAGCAGACAGCATACATAGGAGCAGGGGAATTATGCAGAGCATATACCAGAGAGATGGGTCAGCAGAGCATTAGCAGACAGCATACATAGGAGCAGGGGAATTATGCAGAGCATATACCAGAGAGATGGGTCAGCAGAGCATTAGCAGACAGCATACATAGGAGCAGGGGAATTATGCAGAGCATATACCAGAGAGATGGGTCAGCAGAGCATTAGCAGACAGCATACATAGGAGCAGGGGAATTATGCAGAGCATATACCAGAGAGATGGGTCAGCAGAGCATTAGCAGACAGCATACATAGGAGCAGGGGAATTATGCAGAGCATATACCAGAGAGATGGGTCAGCAGAGCATTAGCAGACAGCATACATAGGAGCAGGGGAATTATGCAGAGCATATACCAGAGAGATGGGTCAGCAGAGCATTAGCAGACAGCATACATAGGAGCAGGGGAATTATGCAGAGCATATACCAGAGAGATGGGTCAGCAGAGCATTAGCAGACAGCATACATAGGAGCAGGGGAATTATGCAGAGCATATACCAGAGAGATGGGTCAGCAGAGCATTAGCAGACAGCATACATAGGAGCAGGGGAATTATGCAGAGCATATACCAGAGAGATGGGTCAGCAGAGCATTAGCAGACAGCATACATAGGAGCAGGGGAATTATGCAGAGCATATACCAGAGAGATGGGTCAGCAGAGCATTAGCAGACAGCATACATAGGAGCAGGGGAATTATGCAGAGCATATACCAGAGAGATGGGTCAGCAGAGCATTAGCAGACAGCATACATAGGAGCAGGGGAATTATGCAGAGCATATACCAGAGAGATGGGTCAGCAGAGCATTAGCAGACAGCATACATAGGAGCAGGGGAATTATGCAGAGCATATACCAGAGAGATGGGTCAGCAGAGCATTAGCAGACAGCATACATAGGAGCAGGGGAATTATGCAGAGCATATACCAGAGAGATGGGTCAGCAGAGCATTAGCAGACAGCATACATAGGAGCAGGGGAATTATGCAGAGCATATACCAGAGAGATGGGTCAGCAGAGCATTAGCAGACAGCATACATAGGAGCAGGGGAATTATGCAGAGCATATACCAGAGAGATGGGTCAGCAGAGCATTAGCAGACAGCATACATAGGAGCAGGGGAATTATGCAGAGCATATACCAGAGAGATGGGTCAGCAGAGCATTAGCAGACAGCATACATAGGAGCAGGGGAATTATGCAGAGCATATACCAGAGAGATGGGTCAGCAGAGCATTAGCAGACAGCATACATAGGAGCAGGGGAATTATGCAGAGCATATACCAGAGAGATGGGTCAGCAGAGCATTAGCAGACAGCATACATAGGAGCAGGGGAATTATGCAGAGCATATACCAGAGAGATGGGTCAGCAGAGCATTAGCAGACAGCATACATAGGAGCAGGGGAATTATGCAGAGCATATACCAGAGAGATGGGTCAGCAGAGCATTAGCAGACAGCATACATAGGAGCAGGGGAATTATGCAGAGCATATACCAGAGAGATGGGTCAGCAGAGCATTAGCAGACAGCATACATAGGAGCAGGGGAATTATGCAGAGCATATACCAGAGAGATGGGTCAGCAGAGCATTAGCAGACAGCATACATAGGAGCAGGGGAATTATGCAGAGCATATACCAGAGAGATGGGTCAGCAGAGCATTAGCAGACAGCATACATAGGAGCAGGGGAATTATGCAGAGCATATACCAGAGAGATGGGTCAGCAGAGCATTAGCAGACAGCATACATAGGAGCAGGGGAATTATGCAGAGCATATACCAGAGAGATGGGTCAGCAGAGCATTAGCAGACAGCATACATAGGAGCAGGGGAATTATGCAGAGCATATACCAGAGAGATGGGTCAGCAGAGCATTAGCAGACAGCATACATAGGAGCAGGGGAATTATGCAGAGCATATACCAGAGAGATGGGTCAGCAGAGCATTAGCAGACAGCATACATAGGAGCAGGGGAATTATGCAGAGCATATACCAGAGAGATGGGTCAGCAGAGCATTAGCAGACAGCATACATAGGAGCAGGGGAATTATGCAGAGCATATACCAGAGAGATGGGTCAGCAGAGCATTAGCAGACAGCATACATAGGAGCAGGGGAATTATGCAGAGCATATACCAGAGAGATGGGTCAGCAGAGCATTAGCAGACAGCATACATAGGAGCAGGGGAATTATGCAGAGCATATACCAGAGAGATGGGTCAGCAGAGCATTAGCAGACAGCATACATAGGAGCAGGGGAATTATGCAGAGCATATACCAGAGAGATGGGTCAGCAGAGCATTAGCAGACAGCATACATAGGAGCAGGGGAATTATGCAGAGCATATACCAGAGAGATGGGTCAGCAGAGCATTAGCAGACAGCATACATAGGAGCAGGGGAATTATGCAGAGCATATACCAGAGAGATGGGTCAGCAGAGCATTAGCAGACAGCATACATAGGAGCAGGGGAATTATGCAGAGCATATACCAGAGAGATGGGTCAGCAGAGCATTAGCAGACAGCATACATAGGAGCAGGGGAATTATGCAGAGCATATACCAGAGAGATGGGTCAGCAGAGCATTAGCAGACAGCATACATAGGAGCAGGGGAATTATGCAGAGCATATACCAGAGAGATGGGTCAGCAGAGCATTAGCAGACAGCATACATAGGAGCAGGGGAATTATGCAGAGCATATACCAGAGAGATGGGTCAGCAGAGCATTAGCAGACAGCATACATAGGAGCAGGGGAATTATGCAGAGCATATACCAGAGAGATGGGTCAGCAGAGCATTAGCAGACAGCATACATAGGAGCAGGGGAATTATGCAGAGCATATACCAGAGAGATGGGTCAGCAGAGCATTAGCAGACAGCATACATAGGAGCAGGGGAATTATGCAGAGCATATACCAGAGAGATGGGTCAGCAGAGCATTAGCAGACAGCATACATAGGAGCAGGGGAATTATGCAGAGCATATACCAGAGAGATGGGTCAGCAGAGCATTAGCAGACAGCATACATAGGAGCAGGGGAATTATGCAGAGCATATACCAGAGAGATGGGTCAGCAGAGCATTAGCAGACAGCATACATAGGAGCAGGGGAATTATGCAGAGCATATACCAGAGAGATGGGTCAGCAGAGCATTAGCAGACAGCATACATAGGAGCAGGGGAATTATGCAGAGCATATACCAGAGAGATGGGTCAGCAGAGCATTAGCAGACAGCATACATAGGAGCAGGGGAATTATGCAGAGCATATACCAGAGAGATGGGTCAGCAGAGCATTAGCAGACAGCATACATAGGAGCAGGGGAATTATGCAGAGCATATACCAGAGAGATGGGTCAGCAGAGCATTAGCAGACAGCATACATAGGAGCAGGGGAATTATGCAGAGCATATACCAGAGAGATGGGTCAGCAGAGCATTAGCAGACAGCATACATAGGAGCAGGGGAATTATGCAGAGCATATACCAGAGAGATGGGTCAGCAGAGCATTAGCAGACAGCATACATAGGAGCAGGGGAATTATGCAGAGCATATACCAGAGAGATGGGTCAGCAGAGCATTAGCAGACAGCATACATAGGAGCAGGGGAATTATGCAGAGCATATACCAGAGAGATGGGTCAGCAGAGCATTAGCAGACAGCATACATAGGAGCAGGGGAATTATGCAGAGCATATACCAGAGAGATGGGTCAGCAGAGCATTAGCAGACAGCATACATAGGAGCAGGGGAATTATGCAGAGCATATACCAGAGAGATGGGTCAGCAGAGCATTAGCAGACAGCATACATAGGAGCAGGGGAATTATGCAGAGCATATACCAGAGAGATGGGTCAGCAGAGCATTAGCAGACAGCATACATAGGAGCAGGGGAATTATGCAGAGCATATACCAGAGAGATGGGTCAGCAGAGCATTAGCAGACAGCATACATAGGAGCAGGGGAATTATGCAGAGCATATACCAGAGAGATGGGTCAGCAGAGCATTAGCAGACAGCATACATAGGAGCAGGGGAATTATGCAGAGCATATACCAGAGAGATGGGTCAGCAGAGCATTAGCAGACAGCATACATAGGAGCAGGGGAATTATGCAGAGCATATACCAGAGAGATGGGTCAGCAGAGCATTAGCAGACAGCATACATAGGAGCAGGGGAATTATGCAGAGCATATACCAGAGAGATGGGTCAGCAGAGCATTAGCAGACAGCATACATAGGAGCAGGGGAATTATGCAGAGCATATACCAGAGAGATGGGTCAGCAGAGCATTAGCAGACAGCATACATAGGAGCAGGGGAATTATGCAGAGCATATACCAGAGAGATGGGTCAGCAGAGCATTAGCAGACAGCATACATAGGAGCAGGGGAATTATGCAGAGCATATACCAGAGAGATGGGTCAGCAGAGCATTAGCAGACAGCATACATAGGAGCAGGGGAATTATGCAGAGCATATACCAGAGAGATGGGTCAGCAGAGCATTAGCAGACAGCATACATAGGAGCAGGGGAATTATGCAGAGCATATACCAGAGAGATGGGTCAGCAGAGCATTAGCAGACAGCATACATAGGAGCAGGGGAATTATGCAGAGCATATACCAGAGAGATGGGTCAGCAGAGCATTAGCAGACAGCATACATAGGAGCAGGGGAATTATGCAGAGCATATACCAGAGAGATGGGTCAGCAGAGCATTAGCAGACAGCATACATAGGAGCAGGGGAATTATGCAGAGCATATACCTGTGGGAAGAGAAGAAGAAGACGAATGTTAGTCATGGCCTCTGAAATAACTGCCACTTCTCTCCGAAGCCACTTTGCACAAGAAGACGCGTGCACACCCCAGCACCTGGTTACACACGGTCTCTGGGTCGAATGGCAGGTTGCTACGCTGGAGCCTCGCTCTCCAGCAGTACCACTTCTCCATTCGCCACAGAAGAGGCCGTGACCACGGTAACGCTGACGGGTTATCCCGGCAAGGGGAGGGTGCAGAAGGACGCACGGGGGAACACAGGAATGTGCTACCCCCTCGCGCCCTCGTATAGGGGGAGGTGTGATGAACCTGTAGCCGCCATCTTGGTAATGATAAATCATATCCAGGGATGGCCACACTTCAGCAGCCCCCACCCTTGGGACCTTCTGTTAAAACGTTAACTAGATAGTTTCCCCCCATCCAGGCTCCTGTAAGATAAGAAGCCTACTTAACACTTGAATGCTAGGAGCTTCAAAGACTTCGAGAGGAAACACAGCCAGCAGGGGGGGGTGCTTCGTCTATCTGTACCTGACCATTTGTCCCATAGGACTAGTTTCTTTGTCTGTCACAAGCATGGAGGCATAAGATATAGAAACATGAATAGTACACGCATGTTGCGTGGGATGGGCCAATAAAAAAATATCACGGCGTCCCGGAGCCATTGCGCACACAAGCCTCCGCGGTAGACGTTTGTACGTGCTCTGGAAGCCAAGATATAGCGCGGAGCCATTCCTGAGGACCGTATGGTATCATAATTGATATCAAAAGGTCGGTTACGGCGGCCCGAATCCATGGGAACCCCTGGGGGTATCATGAGACCATCCCAGAAGAAGTTATTGGGTTCCATAGAATTTGGGCTTCTGATCGAAGTTAGACCTGAGGGTGGAGACTGAGCCAGCTGACCTCACCAGCAGTGGGCGGGACGGGGCAGGTAAGATAGCAGGACAGACAAGAGACAAGTCAGTCTTGACCCAAGAGTGGTGTGCTGAACATCTGAGCACCAGCTGAGGCCACCAAGGGGAGGAGCAGTTTGACCATGCGGTGGTAGGCCTCAGCCTGTAACAAAGAACCGTGCCTGCGATCGCAGAATCCTCTCCCTGCGTCACAAGAAAATCAAGAAACCGGTAACTGATATGCTGTGGTGATTCTGTGTGTTGTATTCCATTGTTGTATAGTTTAGCCTGACCTTATACCTGTGTATATTTAGTTGTATATCGTGTATCTAGTGTATTATTATAATCAATTACCTCAAGTAATTGTGGGCCTGCCTTTTATTCTGCATAACGAACGCACGTCCGTGTGAGCTCGGCTCAAGCCAAAAACGCTACCCAGGGTTGGTTCCTGACCCGATATAGGCCCATTCACGGACTGGGCGTATATCTAAAATAGGGACTGGTGGCAGCATACCAACTGGGGATTGGGGAAGGCTGGTAGTGACGGTCGGAGGTTCAGATATATATATTCCTGGCGCGGCCAAGGAAGATATATATACCGCCCTCACTACAGAGGGCCCCGATACCCAGTAGGTTACAGGACAGTCTCCCTGGCGACCGCTTATCCTAGGTGCAGTTCCTTGACTGACCTGAGGCTAAGAGGGCGCTAGCGAGTTGTGCTGTGTAGTGACGTTACGGTTTAGTGACGTTGAAGGGATAACACACTACCGTGTTCCCTGCGCTGGTTGCAGCTACCTGGCACTACTTTCTCTAGGTGCAGTACCTTGACTGACCTGAGAGGTAAGGGGGCGCCAGAGAGCTGCACCCACCGGCCGGCTTTCATCACATTGGTCTTTATGACAGAAAATACCCAAAAGTGACACTATTCTTAAAACTTCACCCCTCAAGGTGCTCAAAACCACATTCAAGAACTTTATTAACCCTTCAGGTGCTTCACAGGAATTTTTTGAATGTGGAAGAAAAAAATTAACATTTAACTTTTTTCACAAAAATGTTTCTTTAGACCCAATTTTTTTTATTTTCACAGGGGTAACAAGAAATTGGACCCAAAAATTTGTTGTGCAATTTCCCCTGGGCACGCAGATACCCCATATGTGGGGAAAAACCACTGTTTGGGCGCACGGCAGGGCTCGGAAGGGAAGGAGCGCCATTTGACTTTTTGATTGTAAAATTTGCTTGAATAATTAGCGGACGCCATGTTGCGTTTGGAGAGCCCCTGATGTGCCTAAACATTGGAGCTCCCGCACAAGTGACCCTATTTTTTAAACTAGACCCCCCAAGGCACCAATCTAGATGCATAGTGAGCACTTGGAACCCCCAGGTGCTTCACAAATTGATTCGTATTGATTTTTTTTCCACTTTTTCATTTTTACGAATCAATTTGTGAAGCACCTGGGGGTTCCAAGTGCTCACTATGCATCTAGATTGGTGACTTGGGGGGTCTAGTTTACAAAATGGGATCACTTGTGGGGGAGCTCCAATGTTTAGGCACACAGAGACTCTCCAAATGCAACATGGCGTCCGCTAACAAATTGAATGGAAAATCGGCTCAAATTGTTAGCGGACACCATGTCGCGTTTGGAGAGCCCCTGATGTGCCTAAACAGTGGAGCTCCCCCACAAGTGACCCCATTTTGGAAACTATACCCCTCAAGGATTTTATTAAGGGGTATAGTGAACATTTTGAACCCAGAGGTACGACACAGAATTTGATAACATTAGGTCATCATATTGAATAAGTTGTCAATAGTCTTGAGCGCAAGTGCTCGCTACTTGAGTTTTCATCGGGTACTCAGGTATGCACCATGTACTGCGTGTGCTCGAGTGACATGCTCGAGTCCCTGCCCCGCATGTTTCACGGTTATTAGACACCCAAAAAAAAACATGCGGGGATCGCTCGTGCATGGCAGGCAATCCCCGCAAAGTTTTTTTGGCCGCAAAGCATATAGGGCGGAGACTCAAATACCCACGATACTCAATGCATACCCGAGCACCCGATGCAAACTCAAGTAGCGAGCACTTGCGCTCAACACTAGTCGCCATATCGTCATCTTTCTTTCTTACTTTTGAAAAAAATCCCAACCCCATCACATCCCTAACCCCAAACCCAGCCCTAACCCTAGCCCTAACCCTAGCCCAACCCTAACCCGAGAGTTTATTTTTTATGCCATTCCTCATGCGGTATAAGTGATTAGACGACCTTATTCTTCGGGTCGGTGAGACTACAGCGATACCAGAATCATATGGGGTTTTTATGACTGACAGCTGTCACACACTAAAAGACGCATTTTTTGTAAAATCTAGTTTTTGCATCGCCATATTTTGAGAGCTATAATTTTTCCAGATTTTGGTAGACAGTTATGTGACGGCTTGTTTTTTGTGGGATGAGTTGATGTTGTTATTGGTGCCATTTTCAGGCACGTGACATTTTTTGATCGCTTTTTATTCCGATTTTTGGGAGGCAGAATAAACAAAAACCAACAATTCAGGAATTGTTTTTTCTGTTTTTTTTTATTCTGTTCCGCATGTGGTAAAATTGATAAGGCAGCTTTATTCTTTGGGTCAGTACGTTTACAGCGGTACCACATTTATATCGTTTTTCTATGTTTTGCACTTTTACATAATAAAAGCAATTTTATAGAAAAAATTATTTTTTAGCATAGCTTTATTCTGAGAACTATAACTTTTTTATTTTTCAGCTGATGGAGCTGTATGGTGGCTTGTTTTTTGCGGGACGAGATAATGTTTTCAGCGGTACCATTTTTATTTATATTTGTCTTTTTGATCGCGTGTTATTCCATTTTTTGTTTGGCGGTATGATGATAAAGCATTGTTTTTTGCTTCGTTTTTTATTTAGTTTTTTACCGTGTTCACTGAAGGGGTTAACTAGTGGGACTGTTTTATAGGTCAGGTTGTTCCGGACGCGGCGATGCCAAATATGTGTACTTTTATCGTTTTTTTTTTTTTTATAATAATATTTATTGATTGGTACATTATATTTTTATTTTTGGTGGATTATTATTATTTTTTTTTTTAAATATTTTTACAATTTTTTTTTTTTTTTCACTTTCTGACAGTTTTTATACTTTTTTACTTTGTCCCACTCTGGGACTTTCACTTTTTTTTCTCTGATCGCCTGCATGGCACAGGAATGCAGCACCATCCCTGTGCCATGCAGGCTGTCAGCGCTGGACAGGGAGAAGATAGTTTGGAGATGCACTGCGCATGTCCAAAAAATCTTCCTGCTGTCTGGTGACCCGGATGTTGTCATGACGACATCGTGTCGTCATGGCAACATCCTGGAAGCCGCGGCAGACCGCGCTGGAGGCCAGAAGAGGAGGTGAGTATCTGCGATCACCTCCCCTTGCCACCGCAATGCTGCGGGACCGCTCCCTGCACATAGTACCAGGTGTGTGAGCACAGAGAGATCAGTCCTACACAGGCAACAGCAAGTGTACAATTGACACTGGGTGAAGGAGCTAGCATGCTTAAGTAGAAGAATAATCAAGGGAAGTGAACACAGATGATTGCAAAACCAAAACAGACTGACAGCCTCCACACAATAGTAACATAACAGACAAGGAAAGTGTGGAGACCGTGACAGTACCCCCTCTTCAAGGGGGGGTCACCGGACCCCCAGGTCTCCCAGGAAACCACCGATGAAAGGCCCAGACCAACCGATCAGCCCTCACAGAATGAGCCGGAACCCAGGACCGTTCTTCGGGTCCATACCCCTTGCAATGTACAAGATATTGAAGGGAATTATAGACCATACGGGAGTCAATGATCTTTTGTACCTCATATTCTAAGCTTCCCTCAATAGACACTGGAGGAGGCAGGGGCGAGGGAGACAATACAGAGGGAATAAATTCCTTCAACAAAGACTTGTGGAACACATTAGGCAAAAGGAAAGACTGAAGGAGTCATAATCGGAAGGAAACCGGATTGACCACCTCCAGAATCTCATATGGACCAATGAATCTAGGACCCAACTTCAGCGAGGGTATCTTTAATCTAATATTCTTAGAGGATAGCCATACCTTATCTCCCACCTTGAAGGCGGCACCTGACGAGCGTCTCCTATCGGCCTTTTGTTTCTGCTGATGCTGAGCCACCCCAATATTCTTTTTAACCTCCCTCCAGACATACCCCATCTCTTGAATGGTTACATCTACCCCAGGACACCCAGAACTTATCCTGGAAAACTCACCAAAATGAGGATGAAACCCATAATTACAGAAAAACTGCGAGGTTCCCATAGACTGATTAACCCGACTGTTAAAGGCAAACTCAGCAAGAGGAAGAAAGGATGACCAATTCTCCTGCTGATTGGTGACAAAACATCTTCAAATTTATTCCAAAGACTTATCTGTCCTTTCGGTCTGACCGTTAGTTTCAGGATGATAAGCAAAGAAAAAGGACAAATCAATCCCCAACTTTCAGCAGAAAGCCCTCCAAAATCTAGAGATGAATTGTACTCCCCTATCAGATACAATATTAAGAGGAATCCCATGCAGTCGTATCACATGAGTAATAAACAATTTGGAGAGAGTCTCAGAATTGGGTAACCCAGATAATGGAACGAAGTGAGCCTGTTTGCTGAATCGATCGACTACCACCCAAATAGCCGTCACCCCCCCAGACACAGATAAATTGGAAATGAAATCCATGGACAAATGAGTCCATGGTCTTTCTGGAATGGGCAAAGGAGCCAACTCCGCAGCCGGCCGGCAATGTTGCACTTTTGCGCGTGCACAAGTTTCACAAGCAGACACAAAATCTTTAATGTCCCTACTCATAGCAGACCATCAAAAGAGTCTAGCAACTGCCTTCTGGGTGGCAGTAACTGCAGGATGACCACTCACAGAATCATGGAATTCTTGCAAAAGGCGTAATCTGAGATACACAGGGACAAACAACTTGCATTCAGGAATATTGGAAGGAGCCAAAGACTGAGCAGTACAGATTTCCACTTCCAGCTCAGAGGAAACCATGGCCACAACTATACCCTGAGGAAGAATGGAGGAAGGAGGTTCCGGAAGAGACACAGAATCAAGGCTATGAGACATGGCATCCGCCCTCACTTTCTTAGACCCAGGTCTGAACTTAAATCTTGAAAAAAATAAAGACCATCTGGCCTGTCTAGGTGTCAACCGCTTAGCAGATTCGATATATGCTAGATTCTTGTGATCTGTCACCACGGTGACCAAATGAATGGTTCCTTCCAAAAAATGCCTCCATTCTTCAAAAGCCAATTTGACAGCAAGTAACTCTCGATTACCCACATCATAGTTTCTTTCAGCAGGAAAAAAATTCTTAGAGAAAAAGGCACATGGTCGCAGATTAGTTAAAGTCTTAGGACCTTGAGACAATACAGCCCCACCCCAACCTAAGAAGCATTCACCTCCACAATGAACGGCCTCTGGAGGTCTAGTTGAACAAGTACAGGAGCAGACATAAAACATTTCTTCAAGTTTTCAAGAGCCCTGACTGCTTCTGACGACCAAACCTTTAGCTCCACCCCTTTGCAAGTGAAGTCCGTAAGAGGCTTGACCATCTTAGAAAAACCTTTAATAAATTTTCTGTAATAATTTCTGAACCCTAAAAAGCGCTGCAAAGCCTTAAGGTCGCTGGATTGAACCCAATCAATGATGGTCTGAACCTTCCCAGGATCCATCTTAAACCCGGAAGCTGACACAATGAAGCCCAAGAATGATATTTATTGAGCAGAAAAGGTAAATTTTTCATCTTGGCAAAAAACAATTATCTCTTAACTTTTTCAGAACCTAACGGACATGTTTATAATGAATATCCAGATCAGGTGAAAAAATTATAATATCATCTAAATAAACCACAATAAATCTTCCAATATCATTAGAGAGAATATCATTCATAAAATTCTGAAAGACCGCGGGTACATCTGTTAGCACAAAAGGCATGACGAGGTTTTCAAAAAGACCTTCAGAATTTAAAAACGCTGTCTTCCACTCATCACCCTCACAAATATGAATCAGATTATATGCCCCTCTGACATCCAGTTTGGAAAACGATTTGGCCCCCGATAGCTGATTATATTATATTATATCAGGGATAAGTGGGAGCGGATAAGTTTTTTTAACTGTTATCTTGTTTAATTCTAGGAAATCGAGGCAGGGACGGAGACCTCCATCTTTTTTTTTAACAAAAAAGAATCCGGCGACAACCGGCAATGAGGAAGGACGAATATGACCTTTCCGTAAACTTTCGTTGATATAAGCCTTCATGGATGCCCGCTCAGGGCCAGACAAATTATACAAGCGAGCTTTGGGTAATTTGGAGTTAGGAATGAGATTAATAGCACAGTCATAGGGACAGTGAGGAGGTAAGATCTCAGACTCTACTTCCAAAAAAACATCTCCGAAGTCCTTCAGGTATTCCAAAAGACCCTCCAGACTAACGGAGCAAGCATGCACAGATTTAAGACATTTTTCAATTCAATGAGGGTCCCATTTGACAATATCTTTCTGATACCAGTCAATGATCGGATTATGCATGCGCAGCCAAGGAAGACCCAACACATTCCCAGCAGGTAAATTGTCCAAGACATAACAGGAGATTAATTCTGTATGAAGTGACCCCACCTTGAGTGTGAACTCCACCGTAACTAACTGAACCAGATTTTTTAGCAACGGTGTTCTATCAATAGCCACAATTTGAATAGGGTATTCTAGCTTAACTGTCCCTAATCCTAACTTCTGAACAAGTCCCGAATCAATGAAATTAGCCGCAGCTCCACAGTCAATAAAGGCAAATGTTGATAGACACTGTTTTTGAAACAGAAGTTCAGCATTCAACAACACTTTATCGGAGGAGTAAAAGGGTACCTGTAAGTCTGGGTGACCTCCTCGACAATCACCCAGACCTAGGCGTTTCCCGAGGCAATCCAGACATGTCCAGTTTGGCCACAATACAAACAAAGTCCAAGTTCCAGACGGCGTCTCCTCTCCTTAACCCTTGAGCTGGCAGTTCCAACCTCCATAGGTTCTACCTCTGGTAAACGACCCGGGCCCAGTGGACAAAATGGAACCTCCTGTTGAACTTTGCATCTCTCCTGCATCCTCCGATCCATGCAGATAGCCTGAGTCATGGCCTCCACCAAACAACCAGGTGGAGCATGCAGAGCCAGAGCGTCCTTTAGAGACTCTAAAAGACCCCTGAGGAATTGGCACCTGAGAGCCGCGTCATTCCAGAGAACCTCAGTAGACCACTGATGAAACTCAGTACAGTAGTCTTCTGCTGTTTGGTTCCCCTGTGACAGGTTCATGATCCTTGTCTCTGCCACCTTGACCCTGTCAGGTTTGTCATAGATCTGTCCTAAAGCATCAAAGAAAGCGTCCACAGAAAGACGTTCAGGAGCAAAAGGGGGTAGAGAAAATGCCCAAGTCTGGGGACCCCCCCGCAGAAGTGACATTATAATTCCCACCCGCTGTGACTCGCTCCCTGATGACCGAGGGCACAAAGTAAACAATAATTTACAACTCTCTTTGAAAGTTCTGAACTGATCTTTCTCCCCCAAAAAATTGTCAGGGAGTGCTATAGCTGGTTCAGGAGGGCTCAAAGATGATACATCAGATGGTTCAGAAGTCATGACAGTGGTCGGAGAGGAAATATTCTGAGGGACAGTAAACGTACCAGAAATCTGGTCTTGTAACTGAGCCTGTGAGGATGCCAGTTTGTGTTGTTCCAAGGCCAGATCCTGAACTAACTGAGTCAGATTCGCCACCTGATCTCACAAAGTATGTAACGGATCCATAGGTGAGAAAAAGAAAAAATTAACGGTCAATTGTAATGTGACGCGAGTCACTACAGAAATAACAGTCTCAGAAGAGGAGAGCAGAGACTAATATTACTGAAAGAAATATTATGTAAGTGTTACTTACTGGATAAATAGAGGGAGGTCAAACAATCCAAAGTCAAGTCCAGGAAAATAGCGCAGTAGAAAGAGAGCAGACAAAAGAGTAGTCAGATAACAGGCAAATGGTCAAAATCCAGGTAAGGGAAAATAGTCAGGTTGGGTCAGGCACAGAGCACAGAGAGATCAGTCCTACACAGGCAACAGCAAGTGTACAATTGACACTGGGTGAAGGAGATAGCATGCTTAAGTAGAAGACTAATCAAAGGAAGTGAACACAGATGATTGCAGAAACAACCCAGCAAAACCACAACAGACTGACAGCTTCCACACATTATTAACATAGCAGACAAGGAAAGTGTGGAGACCGTGACACATATACTTTAAGTGGGCACCATAGTCATCGCCAAAAACATGTGGAGAGTATCCTTTGTATATATGCATGCGAGCTGGCAGCAGAGTGAAACGGGGCGATACCTATGAGCAATACGGAATGCTGTGTACAAGCGGGGATGCAGGTTGCCAGGGAAACGATCCAACGCCGGATGGACACGACCAGAAGTGAAGAGCACTAGGTGAGGTTCCCTATGGAGCATTGTGGTTGTTAAGGTGATGACTGCTGGAGACTACGCATGTCTGGCCCGCAAAGTGACGATGAATATGGGTGGGCTTGAGGATCATGTGATTATCCATGTGAGCGGCCTGGATGTGGATACAGGATGTAGCACTAACACTGGAGAAAAGAGGTGATCACTCACTAATATGCAAATGATGGCGGGTGATGCGCTCTTTGGTTGAATAGGTAGAGCACCATTTGACCTTTTGAATGTAAAATTTTACTTGAATAATTAGCGGACACCATGTCTCGTTTGGGAAGCCCTTGAGGTGCCTAAACAGTGGAAACGCCCCACAAGTGACCCCATTTGGAAACTAGACCCCTTAAGGAACTTATTTAGATGTGTGGTGAGCACTTTTAAAACCCAAATGTTTTGCAAAAGTTTATAACGTAGAGCCGTGAAAAAAAAAATCACTTTTTTTTCCACAAAACTGATCTTTTAGTCGCAATTTTTTTATTTTCTTGAGGCTAACAGGAGAAATTGGACCCCAAAAGTTTTACAATTTCTCCTAAGTACGCTGATACCCCATGTGTGGGAGAAAACTACTGTTTGGGTGCATGTCAGAGCTCAGAAGGGAAGGAGTGACGTTTTAGAATGCAGACTTTGATGGAATGGTCTATGGGCGTCATGTCACGTTTGCAGAGCCCCAGATGTGACTGAAAATATGCAACAAGTGCCCCCTTTTTGGAAATCAGACCCCCCAATGAATTTTTCTAGATGAGTGGTGAGCACGTTATACCCCCAGGTGCTTCACAGAAAATTATAACGTTGACATATAAAAAATCTAATTTTTTCCACAAAAATGTTATTTTATATTTTCACAAGGGTAACAGGAGAAAGTGGACCTCAAAATCTGTTCTGCAATTACTCCTGAGTACGCTGATACCCCATGTGTGGGAGAAAACTACTGTTTGGGCGCATGTTAGGGCTCGGAAGGGAGTGAGTGATGTTTTGGAATGCAGACTTTGATGGAATGGTCTGTGGGCGTCATGTCACATTTGCAGAGCCCCTGATGTGTCTAAACAGTGAAAATGCCCAACAAGTGCCCCCTTTTTGGAACTGATCTACTGATTCCTGATATGTTAGTTTTATAATGTAGAGTAATACGTCAGTTGTGTAATGTTAGTCAGGTTGTCCTACGTCAGTTGTATAATGTTCCTCAGGTTGTCATACGTCAGTTGTGTAGTCTTCCTCAGGTTGTCATATGTCAGTTGTGTAAGTCAGAAATTAATTTAGTAGTCCATGGATGTGTGGTACCTTCTGAAGCATTCTTTCATGCACAGGCCAGGTTTGTCGGGGCAGGTGTCACATTGATAAATGGTGTCCTTGCGTATTCCCCTTTTGTAACACACTCGGCACTTCTTTTGTGACTTGGAAAATGCTGGCCTGGTAAGATTCGAGGTCCTTCAGTTCTGGAAGTACTGGAGCCCGCTCCGTCACCTCTGCCAAATATCAGGGCCTTGATCACTACCTACTGGAACTGAAGGTATGACGTAGAAGTCTGGCCTGCACATTGTGATAGCAGGAAAGTGTTGTACATTGCACTCTGTACGATGTGCATGGCCAGCTTCTTGTACCACACCCTGGCCTTTCTCAAAGCACTGTACGGCTAGCTGACTTGATTAGAGAGATCAACTCCCCCCATGTACTTGTTGTACCCCACTACACAGTCTGGTTTGACGACCTGTGTAGAGGAACCTCGCACGGTGCTGGGGGTGCTGCCATCACCATGTATGGTGGTCAAGAGAAAGACATCCCTCTTGTCCTTGTGCTTGACCACCAGTAGGTGGTCGCTACATTGGGCTTTGCTCTGACCCCTTCTGTGCATCTGCCCAATTAGCATAGTCTGGAGGCCTCTCTGATTTTTGCAAACAGTACTGCAGGCTGCAGTACCTCGAGCAGAGAGGGACGTGAACAGTGGGATGCTAGTATAAAAGTTATCCACATAGAGGTAATAACCTTTAGCCAGCAGTCGGTGCACCAAATCCCACACAATTTTCCCCACTCACTCCCAGGACAGGGGGGACATTCAGGGGGTTCAATCCAGGAGTCCTTCACTTCATAAACTCTAAACTTGTGAATGTACCCTGAGGTACTCTCAAAAAGTTTGCACAGCTTAATTTTGTACCTGGCCCTCTTACTAGGCAGGTACTTCCGGAATCCAAGCCTCTCCTTAAAATGAATTAGGGACTCATCCACACAGATGTACCTTTGGGGCACGTACTATTCAGAAAATTTGTTGTTAAAGTGCTCGATAAACGGCCGATCTTTGAAAAGATGATCAAAGTTGGGGTCATCTAGTACAGGACATCGTGCATTATCGTTGTGATGCAAGAACTTGTGGATGGCCTCAAAACATGTCCGGGTCATGATCATTCGGAACACTGGAGTGTTATACAAAACGTCAACACTCCAGTATTGCTGAGCTTCTGGCTTCTTCGTTATCCCCATGTGATGGACCAGGCCCAAAAACTTCATAATTTCTACTGCGTCTACAGGAGACCAGTTAGAAAATGATGAAGAGTGGTTTTCTGTCAAAAACTTGTTGAGCGTACAAATTAGTTTGGCCCACCATGAGGTTTACAAAATCCTCAGAGAAAAGACTTTAAGAAAGTCTTTTTCTGTGAGGCCAGTGGTGTCATTCCACTAAAAAATCAGGAATCAGTGGCTCATAATTCTTGTGGGGTGAGGTCCATACGGGGTCAGTAATAGGGGGTACTGGTTCAGCTTCTGTCCTGGGTCATCTTTGTGGCAGTTCCACATTACCTGAGGAGAAAGAGGAGGAGGAAGAGGAGTACAACGACGAAGAGGAGTCAGAAAAATAAAGAAAGATGGGATCCTCTCCCTCACTGTCAGTGTCAGAGGCAAGGAAAGTGTATGCCTCCTCCACTTAATAGTGGTACATTTTTTTTTATGTATGTGGTGTGTGTGTGTTGGTACTTTATTCAGCTGTGTGTGTTTGTCAGTGTGCTTGGTGTAAACTTTTTTTTTTTTCTGAAAGAAAAAGATTTAAAAAAAAGGAACAACCGGAGGTGGTTCAAACACCGAGGAAGAGTGTGGATCAGTGAACTGCATCACCAATCAACGCTCGGCAGCTGCTGGATGTGCGCACGGAGGTGGTGCAAAGGGCGGAGGGAGGAAAAAAAGTGTAAAATGTTATGGATCCAGGTGGTGGAACCTCTGTGCTGCGGTGCAAGGAGGGACCAGAGGGGCATAACTAGGTATCAACTCGGACTGACCAAGGTCGCACGGCGGCTCAATCGACTCCATGAACCAGGAAAGGACCGAGCAGAGGGACCAGGTGCTTCTCTGGGCCAGACCTTGTATGAGAGCAGGTAACTCCCACGGGTCAGAAGGCAGGGACTGACCGGTACAGCAGATGAGCACGGCAGGCAGGCTGATGGGTGATCCAGGTAGACGGACTGGTAGACACCACGGGTAACTGGCAGGAGCCTCCAGGCAGGCTGGCTGGTAGGCACGGCAGGTAAATGGTACGTTCTACGGGTAGGCAGACAAGCCTGGCCCATAGACAGACTGGCAGGTTTGGACTGTAGGCAGACCGTCGGACTGCAGAGTGTAATTGGCTGACGGAGACAGGTAGTCAGGGTGGCGGACTGAACTGGTAGTCAGGCTGGCGGACTGGACTGGTAGTCAGGCTGGCGGACTGAACTGGTAGTCAGGCTGGCGAACTGGACTGGTAGGCTGGCGGACTGGTAGTCAGACTAGCAGAAGGACCTGAGGGCTGAAGCAGAGTTTAGAACACAAAGCTACAACCTTGCATGGGCACCTCCATTTTGGAGGAGGTGCCTTTTATATGAGAGGTCCTCCTGCCATTGGCTGGGGACTCCTTAGGACGGCGCGCATGGCCCCTTTAAGAGAGAGGGAGCGCGCACATGCCCTAAGCACAGTGCTCAGGAAGCTGCGCGCGCCGGCAGCAGCAGCAGGAGGGCCAGAAGACGCCGGGCCAGGAGCACGACGGTAAGGGGGACTGCGTCTCTGCCTGTCAGGGGGCAGAGACGCTGATGCTACATAAAACAGTGAGCATGAGTGTGGATCAGTGATCTGTGGTCACTTATCAGTGCTCTGCCACTGCAGGAAGCACGGAAAAAATGTCAAAAGTTGAGCGATCAAGTACTGATCAGTGCTCAGTGGCAGAACGGAGGGGTGGGGAGAGAGGAAGGGGGGAGAGGGGGATTACGGTGGATGAGGAGGGTTCAAAAAATCTACTTACAGTTGTCTTGTCTTCTGTCTGATATCTTCTGTCGCAGCAAGAGCAGCCATTGTGGTGTCACAGGCGTCTGTGGCACCTCAAGGCCTAGCAATGCGCATAATCTGACAGTGTGACCGCCCTGTACAAAAAAAAGTCAGTGGAAAAAAAAGTGTAAAACAACGAGCACGAGTGCTGATGAGTGATTTGCATGCACGTAGGTGGTACAAAGTGAGGGGTGGGAAATGGACAGGGAAAAAAAAGTCCTGGAAAACAGCGATAACGGACGTTGATCAGTGATGTAGTCACTGATCAGTGCTCAGCCGCTGCACAACACACGGAAAAAAAAAACTGCCAAAAATCGAGCGAATAAGTACTGATCAGCGATCAAGTACTGATCAGCGCTCAATGGCAGAAAGTGAGGGTCTGAAGGGGGGTAAAAAAACGGGGTAGAGAGGGTAGAGGTGGATTGGGGTGGATGAGGAGAGATCAGAGATCTACTTACCGATGTCTTCTCTCCTCTTCTTATTTCAACAGCAGCAGGAGCAGAGATTGTGGTGTGACAGGCTTCTGTGGCACCACAAGGCCCGATACAGTGCTGATCAGCAACATGATCACCCTGTACAAATCCTCAACAACTGTGAGGAAGTGCAGGGCGGTCACAGGTGTGTCATAGGGCGGTCACTACCCGGTCACAGGGTGATCACTGCCCGGTCATGGCACGATCACGCGCTCTGATTGGTGCAATCGGTGTCATTGTTGATCGCACCAATCAGAGTGGGCTGGGGCTATGCCTGGCCTCTTAGAGCACCAATCCTAGCCTGGACATCAATGTTTCAGGCAATCTGATTGCCTGAAACACTAAGAAATGCTGTGATTGGCTGTTCAGAATTAAACAGCCAATCACAGCGATTGTGGTTGCGGGAGGGAGGAGGGAGCGACACCCCCAGGATGATGACGCCATCTACCCTGAGGTAAGATGGCGCCAGAAATTTAATGCGATCACCACGAGTCACGTCAGAAAGGGGTAAAAGGGAAAATCATCCTAATCTTGACAATCGAAGAGGGAAAGAACTTTATTTCTACCCTTAAGAAGACCCCCTCATCAATTTCCAGGGTCAAACCTGAAGATCCATCTTCTCCATCTTTTACATACATACTAGGACATTTATTCCAAATGGAGAACATGACTGTGATTCATGTTAACAGTCAGTGTCCGTGAGTATGTCATTTGAAAAGACAAGTACCCCTTTTCCTGATTTCCTGATTTTCTTTGGGTCTAATTAAAAAACTATAAACCCACCTCCCTTATTATAGATGTTAAAATCTATTAAAAAATGATTGCCAATAGACTTAAAAATCTTTCCAGAAATAATTAATATAGACCAACTGGGTTTTATAGAAGGTTATCAAATGAGTGATGGTACAAGAAGGACTTTAAATTTAAAGAAGCTATCCATTACCCTAAATCACTTCATTTTTTATTCATAAAAGTCATTCTATTATGGATCAGTAAATGCATCCATACTCTTCTTACAGTAATATATACTTTATCATGCCGAAAGCATAACTTGATATTTGCCAGCTGCAGCTCTGATGTTTACATCGATCGCTTCCTGTCCCCAGGCTTACTGTGTTCTAATACTACAAGTTCCATCATGCATTGCAGTGACCAACAAAACTATGATATATAATGGTGGGTGAAAAAGTAGTGGAAAACCCCTTTAATTAACATTATGAGTAAAATGGACTCTCATTTTCTCTTATTAATGCTAGATGCCGAAAAAACATTTAATAGGGTTAATTGGGGCTTTCTTAATGCAACTTTATACAAGTTTGGCTTTAACGATCAAATTGCTAGAACTATAACAGCCTTATATTCCAATTCAACAGCAAAATACGCGCAAATAATCATCTATCCGAATTCTATTCAATTTCAAATGGCACACATCAGTGATGTCCCCTCTCTCCCCTACTTTTTTGCAATGGCAATGAAACCTTTGGCTGAGTGAATTAGATGCAATTTAAATGTAAAAGGTATACGAATTAATAAAGCCCACTTTAAAATATGCTTATTTGCAGATGACATTATTCTGTCCCTCACAGATCCTCCGAATTTAATTAAAGAAACCATCTCATTACTAGATAACTTTGCTAAAATTAACGCACACAAGTGTAAAATTTTAGACTTTAACCTAATTAATAGCCTAAGAAATTACATAAAAAATCTTTCGTCCTTTAAATGAGAAGACGACTCTGTTCCCTATCTAGGTATCTCTCTTGCTAGGGATTACAAGTCCACAACTTAAAGTAATATGAAAAACATTATTAAAACAGTGCAAAATAACTTTTCCTAAATTGAATTGACTTGGATGTGAAAAATTGGCTTGTACAAGATGTTCTCCTTACCTAAGATATTATACATATATAGAGCTGTTATATTTATAATACCACAAAAATGTATTATAGACTTCAAACTTCGCAAAATAATGTAATTTGGAATAAAAAAAGCCAATATTATTTTGATGAAAAATAAAGAAAGAGGAGGCTTGAATCTTCCCATTCCTTCCAGGGCTGGTGTCCTGGGTTCAAATTCCACCAAGGACAACATCTGCAAGGAGCATGTATGTTCTCCCCATGTTTGTGTGGGTTTCCTCCGGGTTCTCTGGTTTCCTCCCACACTCCAAACTTTTACTGATAGGGAATGTGGATTGTGAGGCCCAATGGGGACAGTGCTGATAATGTCTGTAAATTGTCTGAATTGTAAAGCGTTGCGGAATATGTTGGCGCTATATAAATAAAAAGATTATTATTATTATTTCCCAAATTCGAATAGATAAAAAAAATTTCATTAAAATTTATCTTAGCAAGTTCTAAAGTTAAAATCACAGAGACTTTGAATTCCTTTGGTCTAAAAAAAATCAATGACTTTTCATAATGGCAAAGATTTTGTTTCCTTTCAAGATCTTAAAATAGAAAATAAAAATTTGGATCAGGATTTTAAGCCTCTTCTAATAAGGAAAGCCATTCTTGACTTAACCACTTCGCACCAGAGCCTGTTTTTGCCTTCGTGACCGGGCCAATTTTTTCAATTCTGACCACTGTCACTTTATGAAGCAATTACTCTGGAACGCTTCAACGGATCCCCCTGATTCTGAGAATGTTTTTTCGTGACATATTGTACTTCATGATAGTGGTAAAATTTCTTTGATATCACATGCGTTTATTTGTGAAAAAATCGGAAATTTGGCGAAAATTTTGAAAATTTTGCAATTTTCAAACTTTGAATTTTCATGCCCTTAAATCAGAGAGATATGTCACACAAAATACTTAATAAATAACATTTCCCACATGTCTACTTTACATCAGCACAATTTTGGAACCAAAATTTTTTTTTGTTAGGGAGCTATAAGGGTTAAAAGTTGACCAGCGATTTCTCATTTTTCCAACAAAATTTACAAAAACATTTTTTTAGGGACCACATCATATTTGAAGTCACTTTGATTGGTCTTTATGACAGAAAATACCCAAAAGTGACATCGTTCTAAAAACTGCACCCCTCAAGGTGCTCAAAACCACATTGAAGAACTTTAATAACCCTTCAGGTGCTTCACAGGAATTTTTGGAATGTGGAAGAAAAAAATTAACATTTAACTTTTTTCACAAAAATGTTACTTTAGACCCAATTTTTTTTATTTTCACAGGGGTAACAGGAAAAAATGGACCCCAAAATTTTTTGTGCAATTTCTCTTGAGCGTGCTGATACCCCATATGTGAGGGAAAACCACTGTTTGGGCGCACGGCAGGGCTCGGAAAGGAAGGAGCGCCATTAGACTTTTTGAATGTAAAATTTGTCTGAATAATTAGCAGACACCATGTTGCGTTTGGAGAGCTCCTGATGTGACTAAACAGTGGAAATCCCCCACAAGTGACACCATTTTGGAAACTAGACCCCTTAGGGAACATATCTAGATGTGTGGTGAGCACCTTGAACCCCAAGGTGCTTAACAGAAGTTTATAATATTGAGCTGTAAAAATAAAATTTTCACATTTTTCCCACAAAAACGTTTTTCATCCCTTAATTTTCCATTATCATAATGGTAATAGGATAAATTGCACCATGAAATTTGTTGTGCAATTTCTCCTGAACATGCCGATACCCTATATGTGGGGGAATACCACTGTTTGGGCGCACGGCAGGGTTTGGAAGGGAAGGAGCGCCATTTGACTTTTTGAATGTAAAATTTGTCTGAATAATTAGCAGACGCCATGTTGTGTTTGGAGAGACCCTGATGTTCCTAAACAGTGGAAACCCCCCACAAGTGACACCATTTTGGAAACTAGACCCCTTAGGGAACTTATCTAGATGTGTGGTGAGCACCTTGAACCCCAAGGTGCTTCACAGAAGTTTATAATAATCAGCTGTAAAAATAAAATTTTCACATTTTTCCTGCAAAAACGTTTTTCATCCCTTAATTTTGCATTATCATAAGGGTAATAGGATAAATTGCACCATGAAATTTGTTGTGCAATTTCTCCTGAATACGCCGATACCCCATATGTGGAGGCAAACCACTGTTTGGGTGCACGGCAGGACTCAGAAGGGAAGGAGCGCCATTTGACTTTTTGAATGCAAAATTTGTTTGAATAATTAGCGGACGCCATGTTGCATTTGGGGAGCCCCTGATGTGCCTAAACAGTGGAAACCCCCCAAAAGTGACACCATTTTGGAAACTAGACCCCTTAGGGAACTTATCTAGATGTGTGGTGAGCACCTTGAACCCCAAGGTGCTTCACAGAAGTTTATAATAATCAGCTGTAAAAATAAAATTTTCACATTTTTCCCGCAAAAACGTTTTTCATCCCTTAATTTTGCATTATCATAAGGGTAATAGGATAAATTGCACCATGAAATTTGTTGTGCAATTTCTCCTGAACACGCCGATACCCCATATGTGGAGGCAAACCACTGTTTGGGCGCACGGCAGGGCTCTGAAGGGAAGGAGCGCCATTTGACTTTTTGAATGTAAAATTTGTTTGAATAATTAGCGGACGCCATGTTGCATTTGGGGAGCCCCTGATGTGCCTAAACAGTGGAAACCCCATACAAGTGACACCATTTTGGAAACTAGACCCCTTAGGGAACTTATCTAGATATGTGGTGAGCACCTTGAACCCCCAGCTGCTTCACAGAAGTTTATAATATTGAGCCATAAAAATAAAATGTTCACATTTTTCCCACAAAAAATGTTTTCCTTTCCCTAATTTTGTACTATCATAAGGTTAACAGGATAAATTGCACCATGAAATTTGTTGTACAATTTCTCCTGAACACGCCGATATCCCATATGTGGGGGAAAACCACTGCTTTGGTGTACGGCAGGGTTCGGAAGAGAAAGGAGCGCTATGTTGGCTGGGATAGGCAGCAGACACCGTGTCACATTTGAAGAGTCGCTGACATGCAAAAACAGCAGAAACCCCTACAAGTGACCCCATTTTGTAAACTACACCTCTCAAGGAATTCATCTAGGGAAGTAGTGAGTATTTTTTAATTTTTAAAATTATACCATTGGGCAATGAAAAAAGCATAATTATATTTTTACCACAAAAAAATGTTTTACCCTCAGATTTTACATTTTCACACAGGACAATATGTAAAAATGGTGCCAAAATGTGTCACACAATTTCTTCTAAAAGTGGCAATACCCCATATGTGGCTGTATCACACCGCTCAGCCATATGGCGAGATCTGGGAGGGACGGAGTGCTATTTGACAATTGGAGAACAAATTATTGTAGAATAGGCATTTGGATTTGGGAGCACAAAATATTTTGAATTTCTTTTGGGGGGCAAGGGCCATTTCGCTTTTCCAGAGCCTTTCTGCTACCAGTAACTTGGAAGTCCCCTATATTTTTAACAGATGACGGACCTGAGTGGGGACTAGCTTTTTTTGAGGACTGAGTTGAAGCTTTTATTGGGAACATTTTACGTAACATTTATCCGGCGCTCTAGGCTGAGCACTTACATCGGGGTTTCCATCTAAATTTCCAAGTGATGTAATTCAGATGAAACCCCTGCAGGATCCATTCACTGTAATGAGGCAGCAGAGTTACTCTGGACTCCGTCTGGCCTCTGTTTAGCGGTGTCCTTTTTTTCAGAAGTGCACAAAACTGTGGCCAACCGCACTTTTATGCACGCCTAAAGCAAATGACACCGTGGGATCACAGGCCAGACGGCATCCACAGTTGCCTATATCTGCCTCATTACAGGGAATCTTCTGTCATGGGTTCCGGCTGAATCACATATTTCAGAGATTTACATGGAAACTCTGGCGTAAGTGCTCAGCGCAGAGCGCAGGATAAATGTGTGCCGAGCCATACTGCGATCTTTGGGAGACATAATAAACAAATCAGTAGCAGGTGAAGAATTGGTTTTATTTATTTTTTTACGCCGTTCCTAGTGTGATATAACTGATTAGATAACTTTATTCTTCGGGTCGGTGCGATTACAGAGATACCAGATTTATATCGGGTTTTTATGACTGACAGCTGTCACACACTAAGAGACGCTTTTTTTTTTGCAAAATCTAGTTTTTGCATCGTCATATTTTGAGAGCTATAATTTTTCCATATTTCGGCCGACAGAGTCATGTGATGGCTTGTTTTTTGTGGGACGAGTTGACATTTTTATTGGTACCATTTGTGGGTACGTGACATTTTTTGATCGCTTTCTATTCCGTTTTTTTGGGAGGTAAAATTAACAAAAACCAACAATTCAGGAATTGTTTTTTGAGGTTTTTTTTTATGCCGTTCTGCGTGTGGTAAAAGTGATCAGGCAGCGTTATTCTTCGGGTCAGTACATTTACAGCGATACACTTACTGTATATTTTTTTATGTTTTGGCGCTTTTACACAATAAAACAATTTTATAGAAAAAATATTTTTTTTGCATTGCTTTATTCTGAGAGGTATAACTTTTTTATTTTTTGGCTGATGGAGCTGTATAGCAGCTTGATTTTTGCGGAATAAGATGACGTTTTCAGCGGTACCATTTCTATTTCCATTTTGCTTTTTGATCGCATTTTTTTCCACTTTTTGTTTGGCGATATGAGGAAAAAGCATAGTTTTTTGCTCCGTTTTTTATTTATTTTTATTACGGTGTACACATAAGGAGTTAATTAGTGTGACAGTTTTATAGCTCGGGTTGTTTCGGACGCGGCAATACCAAATATGTGTACTTTTTTTATTTTTGCATAACTATATGGATTTATCGGTTTAATATTTTATTTATTTATTTTTATTTATTTTGTATTTTTTTTTTAACAGTTTCAAAACATTTTTTTTTACTTTTTTTTTACATTTTTACTTAGTCCCTGTATGGGACATTAATTTTTATTTTTCTGATCCCTGATCTCATGTAATGTAATAGACATATATTACATTATATGAGATCTTCACTGACTGTTTCACAGTCTCCTGTCTGGCATCAGCTACAGGCTGAAGCCAGACAGGAAGGACACCATATATGGCAGAGCTGGAGGCGGTCATGTGACCTCCAGCTGCCATAGCAACGCCAGGTCCTGAAAGCAATCAAGGGGTCGTCAGAGAGGTAAGTGGACGACCCCCTCTCCTCCTGCTGTCTCCTATATGCCGCGATCACTATAGATCGCAGCATATAGAAGACAGCAAAGGGTTAACATCACTGGGACCTGATCTAATCAGGTCCCGATGATGTTCCCTGTCAGAGCTAACGCTCTGCACCGCTCTCACAGAGCTTGCAGGACCCAGGGGGTCCTGAGCACTGCGAGACCACCCACCGTTTTTAAACGTCCGCGCTGCACAGAGCCCAGGCAGCGCGGACGTTTATCTACAGTGGGCGGTCGAGAAGCGGTTAATTCAAAACAAATTCCCTCTAGCTGAAATAGTTTGCACACTGTTTTGCAATGTCAACGAAATAGTGATTTTATCCCCATTTTCTGGAAATGTGCCAAACTAAAAAATATGTGGCAAGAAATATCTTCCCCTTTTTTTTATTATTATTATTAATATTTATTTATTTATATAGCACAGCACCATTGATTCCATGGTGCTGTATATGAGAAGGGGTTACATACTAAATAAAGATATCACTTACAGTAACAAATTATTATTATTCCCTTATTAATAAAACACAAAGAAATATAGTTATTTCTCCCTACATGGCTTTGCTATCCCTAAAAATGGAGCCCATTGACGCCTGCTTTAGACCAATCTCTGTACACAATGTACTTGTAGTCAAAAACACAATAGGAGCTAAATGGAAGAAATTCTCAATTCCCACAATCTCTGAAATAGTTGAGAAAATATCCTTACATGAAATGTATGACAAGAGCCATGCTACCGCAAACAACTACTTCTAGTGTTGAGCGAGCACTAAAATGCTCGGGTGCTTGAAGCTTGGGCCGAGCTCATCGTGATACTCGGGTGCTCGACCCGAGCAACGGGCCCAATGTTAGTCTATGGGAGACCCGGCCATTTTTGCGGCGGCACCCCCGGCAGTCTGTAGAAAGCCTAAAAAGTGCCCAAAATGATAGTGACAGTGCTCAAATGACATGGGGACAACATGGGGATCGCCCCAGGAAGCATTTCTGACCCCCAGGTCATGCAAGCGCATGTATGTAGTAGCTGCTAGGCCTGAGGTGGTCAGCGTTTTGGCGCATATCCTACCTCCTCCGAGGATTGCTGGATGTTTTCCTGCTACTATCCCAGTTCTATGACTCCCGTTAAAACAAATTTTCAGGTGATGGATGAGGTGGTGACAAAGGAGAAAGAGCAGGAGGAACAGAGACCATTCACATCAATATCAGGCCAGTCAACCACACATGTTTTGTAGGATATGTTTCTGCACCAAAAGGAGTGGTTCGGCTACACAGTTATAGGGCATACAGTGAGTGCAATGCCAATCAAAAATTTTGAGGCACTCCAATGCCCCTTGGAAGTGACGTGGAGGTCAGAGTGCCTTAACTAAACCGTTTTTTCCATTTATAGCAACTGGGTCTCCTGTACACTGTAGGCCTAAGCAGTGAATGGAAGGCTTTCCAAAAATTATGAGGAACTGCAATGCCCCTTGAAACAGACGTGGATTACAGCATACTTAAAACCTTCTACCCATTATTGTGGAGTGGATCTCCCTTAGTGTTCGCCTATGCATTGAAAAGCAAAAGCTGACTAAAATTAGGAGGAAATGCAATGCCCGTTGGAAGAGTCGTGGAGGTTAGAGTTAATTAAAAACAACATTTCAATGCCCCTTAGAAGAGCTGTGGAGTTCAGAGTGGTTTAACAAGACGCTTTTAATGCCCCTTGGAAGAGACGTGGAGGTAAGAGTGGTTTAACAAGATGGTTTTAATGCTCCTTGGAAGACACGTGGAGGTCACAGTAGCTTAACAAGACAGTTTTAATGCCCCTTGGAAGAGTGGTGGAGGTCACAGTAGCTTAACAAGACTGTTTTAATGCCCCTTGGAAGAGTGGTGAAGGTCACAGTAGCTTAACAAGACGGTTTTAATGCCCCTTGGAAGAGACGTGGAGGTCACAGTAGCTTAACAAGACGGTTTTAATGCCCCTTGGAAGAGACGTGGAGGTCACAGTAGCTTAACAAGACGGTTTTAATGCCCCTTGTAACAGACGTAGAGGTCACAGTAGCTTAACAAGACGGTTTAAATGCCCATTGGAAGAGTGGTGGAGGTCACAGTAGCTTAACAAGATGGTTTTAATGCACCTTGGAAGCGACGTGGAGGTCACAGTAGCTTAACAAGACGGTTTTAATGCCCCTTGGAAGAGTGGTGAAGGTCACAGTAGCTTAACAAGACGGTTTTAATGCCCCTTGGAAGAGATGTGGAGGTCAAAGTAGCTTAACAACATGGTTTTAATGCCCCTTGGAAGAGTGGAGGAGGTCACAGTAGCTTAACAAGACGGTTTTCATGCCCCTTACAACAGCCATGCAGTACAGCATATTAAAAACATTATTCCCATTATTGGGGAGTGGGTCTCCCATAGTCTTTGCCTATGTCTTCCAAGCAAAAGCTGCCAAAAATTAGGATGGAGGAACTTGCAATGCTGGCAACACGGACCACGGTAACCCAGGTGGTATAGTGGTGGCGGAGGCTGAGGATAAGGAGAAGAGCAAAATACAGCCAAAATGTGGAAGCGTATACCCATGTGTGGGTGTGAAGCAGTGCATGGGAATATGACCCGCCCAGGGGATGGGGGTGACTCGGTACCCGGGCCTTTGCCTGGCCTTGCGGATATCGCTGTGGTCGGCTCTCGGGCCCGTACCCTGGGGTCACTCTTTAAAAGGGTCGATAGTTGTTAATTTTATAAAAGTTTGTGACGCCACATGTGGCTTCTTGTGAGAATCACCAGCACTGCGCAGTCCACTGAGGCCGATGATAAGGCAGCTCGATGGTATAGCTCCCCACAGGTGGAGCTAGGCCTCAGGGCAGCGTAAGTAGGGGAGACGCAGGACAGGCGAGACCCAGCCGGGTCAGAGCAAGAACAGGGACAGACAAGATAGTCACTTCAGTACCTTTTACTGATGGAAATTCAGGCATGTCCCGGAGCACTGTAGGGTGAAGGGTGCATGTCAGGATCCTCCCCAATGAGCGGGTTTAGGGCCTCCTGTTTCTTGCCTCTGCGTAGTAAGTTTCTGACCTGCCTGGAGCTTGGCCTAATTTTGTCCCTGTCCTGCGCTGGCTGACCTTGTGGTAGGGCCTTTTCTTGGAGTACACGCTCCTTAGCTTGCGGGGCCTATGTGTCTTCTAGCTCTGTTACGTATCATCACTTTAGCGATCCTGGGACTTGTAGTTCTCCTGGGATTCCGGTTATGTCTTACTGGGTCATAGAGATCCCGGTAAGCTTCGGACCCGGTATCCGGTAATTGCTTCGGGGTGAGCTAGTTGAGCTCCTCCGCCCCTATGTACTAACTCTCCACTCGCCTTTGGCCTACTCGTGCCCTCACTAGGCTATACACACTAACGGCAGCTTGCCGTGCTTCACCGATCTTACGGCGCCGGCACACCTAAAGCTCACTTCTCTGAGCTACACTGAGTCTTGGGCTGGATAAGCTCCACTGCAGGATAGCAATTGCAGGAGCTGGAACAGGCTTTTGTCCTCTGAGGTAACTCTTCTCAGACTGTACTGGACTCACTGCTAAACCAGACTGAACTAGACTTTTGACTGGACTCTTGACTCCAGACTAGACTATACTAAGCTACCTAGCTCCACCTTCCCTATTTATCTCCCTAACGGGCTCCCTCTGCTGGTCTGAGGTGGAAGGTGGAGATGTGTGAACGGTATGGGGGCCTCTTGTGGAGGAATGCATCAATGCACTCTTCCAGGATCAGTGATACCAAGCGCAGCTGGGCGTCACATTCCCCCCTAGTAAAGCTCAGCAGTCCCGGGCTGAAGTACATTTTATAACAACAGGAAAGCAAGAACAATGCATTAACGATCTTCCCTTTATGGGAGGCACATTTCTTAAACGTTGCATAAAAATATAACCCAAATACAAAGTGTCCTCAGAATTCAAGTCTCTTGTGGTGAGGTTCCCAGACCGGATGTCCATCTCACAGGGTAGAGTACTTGGTGGTTTGAGGGACCTGTCCCAAATCCTCAGCGTAGGCCCTCGGGTGGCTGCAGGTCATGAAGATCCTGCGTTGGAACTCCAGTAGAGCCACTCCGACAGGTTTTCCTTCTGAGGTCACCTAGAAGGGAACTCCAAGGAGCGCAATTATATACAAAAGCAGTTTTTGGGCTGCACACAGTTCTCAGCCACGAAGTTCTTTATGCTAACAATAAAGGAATTAATAAGGTAAAGCACAAATTAATAAAGACATACATTTAAGAAAGTACACAATAATACAGTACATTTCAATTGAATACCCCAAGGGTAACTACATCTTCAGAAATTTGACTATTTACTGAGTGCACCTAACAGGGGGTTTGCCTCTCGTGCTACGTGTTGATCTGCATAGTGCGGTGGTCTGTGGGGTATCAGAGTCTGTATGTTCAGTTACCCTACCAGTTCTACGTGTGACTAAGTTGTAAAACTGCCTTAACCTCTCTCTTGGACTGGCAAGTCTACCATTGGCTGGGCCCTCTTGCTCTGCTCCCACCGGGGATCCTTCATCCGTGGATACTTCTTGAGCTGGCTCTTCTGCAGCACTTACAGGTTCAACTTGCTGTTGAGGGTTTTCTGGCTGTTCGTAGAATTGGAGTACTGGGATGATTATTGCTCCTCCTATTTGAGGCCAATCTTTCGGGAAATCTCCTAAGTCAGTGTGGATCACTGTTTCTGTAGGCTCCTCCGGGATTGTGAGAGGCGCTTCTTCTTGGGGTTTCAGTAAATCTGGACACAACTTTAGGAGGTCCCTGGACACTGTTGTAGACGTTCTTCCTCCATATCGACTTATTAAGCATGTCTTCTTATTGTCAAATCTTGATGGCAACACAGTGTAGGATTCTTTTTCCCACTGGTCATCAAGTTTGTGGTTGCGTCTTTTCCTTTTCAATACCGTTTTGGCAGGTGTGAAAGGTTCTGCGGGTGCGTTTTTGTTGTAGTGCGCCTCCTGCTTTTCTCTCACCCGAGTGAGACTGTCCTCGACACAGGCTTGTACTCTTCTGTACTGCTCTTGTCTGGTCATGTCCCAGTCCTCAGTGGTCATATCAGCTTCAGGCTCAACAACACCAAGCTCCAGATCCATGGGCAGCTTTCCTGGCCTTGCCCGCATGAGGTATGCCGGAGTGCAATTGGTGGAACTTACTGGTATATGATTATACAGATCTATGAGATCAGGCATAAGGTCTGGCCACTGGTTTCTCTTCTCAAATGGTATGGTCTTCAGCAGGTCAATGATGATGATGTTGTTCATCTTTTTGCAGAGACCGTTTGTTTGTGGGTGGTACGGTGTAGTTCTTATCTTTTTACAACCGTACAAATGGCAGAACTCCTTGAACAACTCAGCCTCAAAGGCCGGGCCTTGGTCCGTCAGCACCTGATCAGGGTAACCATGGGGTCTAGAGAAATACGCTTGGAACGTCTTTGCTGCTGTCTCTGCCGTCAGGTCTTTGACGGGGGCGACCACCAGGAAACGTGAGTATTGATCCACCATGTTCAGAGCATAAGAGTATCCTGACCTGCTGGGGGACAACTTGACATGGTCCAGGGCCACGATCTCCAGGGGCCAAGTCGTCTTGATGGGTTGCAGGGGTGCCTTCTGGCTGCTGAAGTCTTTTCTTCAAAGGCCTCAGGGTCCACAGTCCCGGCACCACCTCTCAATGGAGCTACGCATTCCTACCCAGTAGAATCGACACTTCAGCAGGGTCTCTAGCTTTTTCCAGCCAAAGTGCCCCGCCTGATCGTGGTAAGTTTCTAATGCCATCTGGATGTCTGTCTTCGGGACCACTATCTGCCATACCATCTCATGGGTTTTTGGATTGACGTACCTCCGGCACAGCTTCTCACGGTAGATAAACAGCCGGCTTCTCTCGTTCCACAGCTGCTTGCTTGCAGAGACGCTTCCTTCTCCAGGGAGGCACCTTCTTGGGTTATCAGCTCCTTGATGTGGCTGACAACCGGGTCGCTGTCCTGGGTCTGATTCCAGCTGTGGTGAGGCAGGGGGTTTAACGTCTTTTCACGCTGCTTCCTGGAGGCTCGTTGCTTGTGGATCATCCCACTCCGGTGAAAGGCAGGTAGCTCTATCTCTTCCAGGTCATCCACTTCTTCTTCTGTGTCTGACTGGTGAGGCATCCTAGACAGGGCATCGGCATTGGCATTCTTGCGGCCCGCCCGGTATTTAATTGTAAATTGGTAATTTGACAGCCGAGCCATCCATCATTGTTCCAGTGCGCCGAGCTTAGCTGTTTCAAGATGGGTCAAGGGGTTGTTGTCAGTAAAGGCAGTGAACTTGCTGGAGGCCAGATAGTGCTTGAACCTTTCAGTGATGGCCCAGACCAAGGCCAGGAACTCCAACTTAAAGCTGCTATAGTTCTCTGGGTTTCTCTCGGTCGGGCGGAGCTTCCTGCTTGCGTATGCGATCACTTTTTCTTGGCCATTCTGCTTCTGACTTAGGACAGCACCCAGCCCTTCGTTGCAGGCATCTGTATACAGCAGGAACAGTTGGCTGTAGTCAGGGTAGGCTAGGATCTCATCACCTGTCAGGATCTCCTTCATCTCCTGAAACGACTCGGCTTGCTCCTTACCCCAGTGGAATGGGGGGTTTTTGCCTTTGGGGGGCTGCCCTACCAGGAGGTCTTGCAGAGGAGCTGCTTTCTTGGTGTAATCTTTTACAAACCTCCGGTAGTATCCTACTAGTCCCAAGAACTGATGCTCCTCCTTGAGGTTCTTCGGCTCCGGCCACTTCTGGATGGCTGTGACTTTCTCCGGGTCTGGTGCTACCCCTTCTGGACTGACAATGTGCCCCAGGTACTGTACCTTTCTCTTGAGCAGGTGGCACTTTCAGGGCTTCAACTTCATCCCGTACCGGTACAGTGACTCAAATACCTCTGCCAGGTGTTTCAAGTGGTCATCGTACGTTTTGGAGTACACTATCACATCGTCCAGTTAAAGTAACACAGTCTCGAAGTTGCGGTGTCCCAGGTAGCACTCCATCAATCTCTGGAACGTTCCGGGGGCATTGCAGGGTCCAAACGGCATACTGTTGAACTCACAGAGTCCCATCGGTGTGGTGAAGGCCGTTTTCTCACGATACTCCTCAGCCACAGCTACTTGCCAGTACCCACTAGTGAGGTCAAGGGTGGAAAAGTAATTTGCAGATCTTAAGGCAGCTAGGGACTCCTCTATGCGCGGTAAAGGGTATGCATCCTTATGTGTAATGGGATTTACTTGACGGTAATATACACACATTCTCATGCTCCCGTCCTGTTTCCTAACTAGCACTACGGTAGCTGCCCAGGGACTACAACTATCCCTTATTACTCCCGCCTTCCTCATGTCCTGCAGCATTTCCTTAGCCTTCTGGTAGTGTGCTGGTGGTATAGGCCTGTAACGTTCTTTGATTGGGGGATAGTCGCCTGTGGGGATATGATGTTGAACCCCCTAAATCCTCCCGAAGTCAAGTGGATGTTTACTGAACACCTGCGAGTATTCTTGAACCACCCGGTGTACACCCTGTTTTTGATGGGTAGGAGTGGTGTCTGTCCCAACATGGAGCTGTTGACACCAATCCTCCACCTGGGTTGCAGGGTCATTATCCTCTACTTCGTCTGGTGAAGTTAAGGACTCCACCTCGTGACAGCAATTGTTATTGACAGCATGTAATTTGGCAACAGTGGCATAACGTGGCAGTCTGACCTCATCTTCCCCTAAGTTGAGAAGACGGACGGGCACCCTCCCATTGCGTACATCTTCCACTCCCCTGGCGGTTAAGAGTGTGGGTCTAAGCTCGGAGCAAAGGGGTTCTACTACCGCCTGGTAGCTCTGTCCTCGAAGACCTACAGCAGCTCTAAACCAGATGAGCATTTCACTCATTGGGGGGATGACAATGGGTATTGGGTCCGTTACCCGCACGTTACCGATTTCACCGTCTTTTAACCTTACTTGCTGTTGATACATCAGGACTCGGATTTCCTTCTGCAGCACCCTCCTCTGTCTTGGTCTGGCAGTGTCGGCTATCTGTTGGAGCAAGAACACAACCTCTCCCAAACAGTTACCAACAATGTTAGTGCCTAGTACCATATACGGGTTGGTTTCATCAGGATTAGTCTCTACTACAATTAGCCCCTGGTACTTCAACTCCACTTTCCCCACCTTTACAGTCACATTTTTAACCCCGAGTAGGTTAAGGGGGAGTCTGTTTGAGGCATATACAGAAAGATTTGGAGCTGGCGGACGTAGGTCATCCATGGACCAGAATCTCTTGTAGAGGATGTCAGGCATGATGGTTACCTGAGATCCTGTGTCAAGCAGGTCATGCGTCGGGATCCCATCCAACACAATGGACAGGAAAGGTCTTCCTCCGATGAACCTGTTGTACAAGTCTGATGGGCCTGGTGAATTTACTCCTGGGTGTCGGCCCTCGGACCCAGGGTTTTCTCGTTTAAAGGACAATTCTGGGCAATGTGTCCGGTCTTGCGGCAGCGGTAGCAGGCAGGGTCCTTCGGTGGACGGCACTGGTCACTGTTCCTCGAAGAGGGTGAGGTTGGCCTCCTTCTCCTTCGCATCCAGGGGACATCCTCAGGGCTATCGGCTAACAGGTTCTTCCCTCCTTCCTCGGGCTCCGTCCGCAGCTGCAGAGCACTCAGCACAGTGGTCAGGGTTTGACTAAACTGACGCACTTCAGAGCGCAGACTGTCCAGTTCTCTAGGGAACGTTGCTGGAACCTTGGCTTCAGCAGCTTCAGAGCGCAGACTGTCCAGTTCTCTAGGGAACGTTGCTGGAACCTTGGCTTCAGCAGCCAGCGGGGAAAAGGTGGGTGTAGCAGGCACTGGGGTAGCCCCACCCTGGTAACATTGGATAGCATTTGTTTCCAGGGGCTGCAGTCCTTTTATAGCCATGTCCTTAAGATTGTCAAAGGTGGCATCTGGATGGTCCAGGGACCACCAACGCACAGTCCTGCTCTCCTCTGGAGACCTCAGTCCCCGGACAAACTGTTCCTTCAGCATTTTGTGTTCATTTTCAATGCTGGTTGGACTGACCTGTTTAAGAGCCCGCAGGGCCCCCTGTAGATGCCAGACGTAGTCCCGAACATTGTTCTCCGGTTGATGGGAACAGTTGTAGAACCTCATCCGGAGGTCTGCCTCAGTAAGGTCCTCAAAGACAGACTGTAGTTTTTGGAATATTGTGGACACTGACTCCTGGTCTGCGGCCGACCATGTTTCCACTTCCCGTTCCGCAGCACCGGTCAGTTGTCCTAATACAACAGCAGCTCTTTGCTTGCCTGTCATAGAGTACATGTCTAAGATACCACATATCTTCCGTTTGAATCCAGACAGGGTATCTGGTTTGCCGTTGTACTGGGGGAGCCACTTTGCTTCAGGAATGTACAGTAGTATCATTGGAATGACAGGGGTTACAGGCGCTGCTGGTGGAGCGGCGGCTTCGGCCTGCTCATCATCGGGCGCGGGTTGAACCTCAGGGACGTTGACCGGCATGTCGGCGTTCTGCTGTTGGTCGAACATTCTGGCGCCACCCTAGCTAACCGTGGCCTACCTTCATAGTTTTTCTTCTGGTAGGCCGCAGCTCCGCTGGTGATGGTCGTCTTCAGGACCTTGCGTCACCTGCGTCCTACGTCAGAGCGTTCAGCGACGCTCCTTACAGGACCTGGCGCTTCCTGGTTCGACGTCGAGGCGTGGGGTGTGTCTGAGGCTTTGCGCTCTTTTGCAGGTACGCCCCTAATTTTCCCGCGGTTATGCCCTTCTTCTCACTCGGCGGCCCAACAATGGCGGCAATCTTCACCACAGTCAAATATACAGTTCACTTTAATAAAGGCGCACAGTAGCCGGTGGCAACAAGCACAACACTGCGGTGTTGCAGCGGGCATGGGATCCTGTTCGTGACGCCAGAAAGAGATGACCCGCCCAGGGGATGGGGATGACTCGGTACCCAGGCCTTTGCCTGGCCTTGGGGATGTCGCGGTGGTTGGCTCCCGGGCCCGTTCCCTGGGGTCACTCTTTAAAAGGGTGGATAGTTGTTAATTTTATAAAAGTTCGTGACGCCACCTGTGGCTTCTGGTGAGAATCACCAGCACTGCGCAGTCCACTGAGGCCGATGATAAGGCAGCTCTATGGTATAGCTCCCCATAGGTGGAGCTAGGCCTCAGGGCAGCGTAAGTAGGGGAGATGCAGGACAGGCGAGACCCAGCCGGGTCAGAGCAAGAACAGGGACAGACACGATAGTCAATTCAGTACCTTTTACTGATGGAAATTCAGACATGTCCCGGAGCACTGTAGGGTGAAGGGTACATGTCAGGATCCTCCCCAATGAGCGGGTTTAGGGCATCCTGTTTCTTGCCTCTGCGTAGTAAGTTTCTGACCTGCCTGGAGCTAGGCCTAACTTTGCCTCTGTCCTGCGTTGGCTGACCTTGTGGTAGGGCCTTTTCTTGGAGTACAAGCTCCTTAGCTTGCGGGGCCTATGTGTCTCCTGGCTCTGTTATGTATCAGCACTTTAGCGATCCTGGGACTTGTAGTTCTCCTGGGATTCTGGTTATGTCTTACTGGGTCATAGAGATCCCGGTAAGCTTCAGACCCGGTGTCCGGTAATTGCTTCAGGGTGAGCTAGTTGAGCTCCTCCGCCCCCTGTGTACTAACTCTCCACTCACCTTCGGCCTACTCAGGCCCTCACTAGGCTATACACACTAACGGCAGCTTGCCGCGCTTCACCGATCTTATGGCGCCGGCACACATAAAGCTCACTTCTCTGAGCTACACTGAGTCTGGGGCTGGATAACCTCCACTGCAGGATAGCAATTGCAGGAGCTGGAAAAGGCTTTTGTCCTCTGAGGTAACTCTTCTCAGACTGCACTGGACTCACTGCTAAACCAGACTGAACTAGACTCTTGACTGGGCTCTCGACTCCAGACTAGACTAAACTTAGCTACCTAGCTCCACCTTCCCTATTTATCTCCCTAACGGGCTCCCTCTGCTGGTCTGAGGTGGAAGGTGGAGATGTGTGAACGGTATGGGGGCCTCTTGTGGAGGAATCCATCAATGCACTCTTCCAGGATCTGTGATACCAAGCGCAGCTGGGCGTCACAAATACACCTCCCGAAATAACACAGTGAATTTGACTTTGTTACTCTGCTGTCATTTGGTGGTGATGAAAAGTCTTGCCAAATCCAGCCCTTGTCCATTTTGATAAGGTTCAGCTTGTCAGCATTGTCAGTTGACAAGCGAGTACGCTTATCAGTTATAATTACCCCAGCGGCACTAAAAACACACTCCAATAACACGCTAGCAGGCCAGGACCTTCAAGGCGTACAGAGCGAGTTCATTCCAAGTGTCCAGCTTGGATACCCAATAATTAAAAGGCAGAGAGGAATCACGGAGGACACTGGTACGGTCGGCAAGGTACTCTCTCAACATCTTTTGAAACTTTCCTCTCCTTGTGAAAGTACCCCGCGCCTCAGGGCCTGTAAGCTGGGCGGGTCTCAGAAAACTGTCCCAGAATGTTGACAGTGTTCCCCTGCCTCTGCTGGATTGGAGTTGCGTCTCTCTTGCCTGTACACCTTGGTTGGTCAACGAACTGTGACCTCTGCCGCTAGCGTGTTCAGATGGGAATTTTTTTAACCGTTCAGCAGCAAGGGCCTTCTGGTACTGCCACATTTTTGTAGACCTCTCCACCTCAGGAATAAGAGAGTGAAAGTTCTCCTTGTAGCGGGGGTCTAAAAGTGTCACCAACCAGTAATGACTGTCACCAAACATTTTGACAACGTGAGGGTCACGGTTAAGGCAGCATAACATAAAGTCAGTCATGCGTGAAAGACTGGTAACCGTCAAGACTTACGTGTCCTCACCAAGATGATGACTGACCATGCTCTCCTCCTCCTCCTCCCCCCTGTCCTCAGGACACCCACGCTGAACCGATGGTATGACAGTTGTACAGGTACTACCATCTACAGCGCATGATACCAGCTCCTGTTATTCCTCCTCCTCTCCCTCATTGTCCCCCAATGCACTGTCAAAACAAAACGCGCGTTGGGAAGTTGTTTTAGCACCCTTTCATCCCACTGGGGGGTCTCCTATTCTTGGGTAAGTGTCCACTACTGGTTTCACTCTTTTCCAGTTCAGCACAATTTTTTTTCAGGAGGGCTATCATTTAGTGTTCCCTCTGATTGGCTTTTGATTAGCAATGGGGTGTTTGAGCAGCATTGTCTGCTCCCCTTCATCTAATGTTACCTCCTAATAGTCTTTCTACTAGGTGGTTAATATGCTGATTGGTGGCTTTTGTATACTTGTCAACTTTATTACCTTCCACTTTACTCCTTGGAGTGGTTATCCGTTTGGGGTGTCTGCTTCTGTCCTGTACACATTGTAGATGTTTTATTGACTCTGTGAAATTTTTACAGTTTATATATTTATTTAATAAAGAATTTTCGTACTTGCATTTAAAAGCTCTTGTTGTCTCCTGTTATTATATGTATCTTGGAGCTATGCTGCTGTCCCGGCATGTTCTTACCTATTGGTATTGACGTGCCTTCAGCAACCATGAATTTGGGTTTTGTGTTTCTAAAACTTGACGAAGTGGAAGACAGACCGGAGGTGGTGGTGCCCAGGTAACTGGAAGTATTATCTTCTATCCAATTAATAACCTGTTCACACTGATCAGTTCGCAATACTGGTGTTGTAGTGTGCTTCCCTAGTAACTCGGTCAAGAAGTTGGAGCGAGAAGATGTGGCTGTTGGTTTTGGCATATTTTCACCTTGGCCTTGGCCCAGTCCTCTAAACGCACCATCCCCAGAACGTCCAGTTCCACGTCCCTTGCCACGTGCCTTGCCTATTGAAAATGAAGTAAAATAGCTTACACTCGCACTATCAATGGAAAAAGGCTAACAAAAAAGAGATTAGAATCGTGGAAGAGGAAAACCACAGTTCTATTTCTCTGGTCTACACCAGAATGTTTTAAACAGATATATTTATGTCTGAACACTGAGCAAGACAATCAATTTTTTTACTTTTTATGTAAAAAAGGCAAAAAGGTGGAAACTACAGAGATTTGAACCGTGGAACTGCAAAACCAGAGTTAAAGTTATGTGGCCTACACCAGACTCTTTTAAACAGATATATTGGTGTCTGAACAGTCAGGGAGACACTATTACTGTTTTTTTTAGGGAAAAAATGCCAAAAGCAGGATAATACAGAGATTTGAACCGTGGAACTGCAAAACCACAGTTCTAGTTATCTGGCCTAAACCAGACTCTTTTAAACAGATATATTGGTGTCTGAACAGTCAGGGAGACACTGTTACTGTTTTTTTACGGAAAAAAATGCCAAAAGCAGGATAATACAGAGATTTGAACTGTGGAACAGCAAAACCACAGTTCTAGTTATCTGGTATACACCAGACTCTTTTAAACAGATATATTGGTGTCTGAACAGTCAGGGAGACACTATTACTGTTTTTTTTATGGAAAAAATGCCAAAAGCAAGATAATACAGAGATTTGAACCATGGAACTGCAAAACCAAAGTTGTAGTTATCTGGCCTACACCAGACTCTTTTAAACAAATATATTGGTGTCTGAACAGTCAGGGAGACACTATTACTGTTTTTTTTAACGGAAAAAATGCCAAAAGAAGGATAATGCAGAGATTTGAACAGTGGAACTGCAAAACCACAGTTCTAGTTATCTGGCCTACACCAGACTCTTTTAAACAGATATATTTGTGTATGAGCAATCAGGGTGACACTATTACTGTTTTTTTATGGAAAAAATGCCAAAAGCAGGATAATACAGAGATTTGAACCGTGGAACTGCAAAACCACAGTTGTAGTTATCTGGCATACAACAGACTCTTTTAAACAGATATATTGGTGTCTGAACAGTCAGGGAGACACTATTACTGCTTTTTTCTACAGAAAAAATGCCAAAAGCAGGATAATACAGAGATTTGAACCGTGGAACTGCAAAACCACAGTTCTAGTTATCTGACCTACACCAGACTCTTTTAAACAGATATATTGGTGCCTGAACAGTCAGGGAGACACTATTACTGTTTTTTTTATGGAAAAAATGCCAAAAGCAGGATAATACAGAGATTTGAACCGTGGAACTGCAAAACCATAGTTATAGTTATCTGGCCTACACCAGACTCTTTTAAACAGATATATTGGTATCTGACCAGTCAGGGAGACACTATTACTGTTTTTTTTACGAAAAAAATGCCAAAAGCAGGATAATACAGAGATTTGAACCGTGGAACTGCAAAACCACAGTTGTAGTTATCTGGCATACAACAGACTCTTTTTAACAGATATACTGGTGTCTGAACAGTCAGGGAGACACTATTACAGTTTTTTTTTACGGAAAAAATACCAAAATCAGGATAATACAGAGATTTGAACCATGGAACTGCAAAACCACAGTTCTAGTTATCTGGCCTACACCAGACTCTATTAAACAAATATATTGGTGTCTGAACAGTCAGGGAGACACTATTACTGTTTTTTTTTATGGAAAATATGCCAAAAGCAGGATAATACAGAGATTTGAACTGTGGAACTGCAAAACCACGGTTTTAGTTATCTGGCCTACACCAGACTATTTTAAACAGATATATTGGTGTCTGAACAGTCATGGAGACACTATTATTGTTTTTTTTATGAAAAAAATGCCAAAAGCAGGATAATACAGAGATTTGAACCGTGGAACTGCAAAACCACAGTTTTAGTTATCTGGCCTACACCAGACTCTTTTAAACAGATATATTGGTGTCTGAACAGTCAGGAAGACACTATTACTGTTTTTTTTATGGAAAAAATGCCAAAAGCAGGATAATACAGAGATTTGAACCGTGGAACTGGAAAACCATAGTTATAGTTATCTGGCCTACACCAGACTCTTTTAAACAGATATATTGGTATCTGACCAGTCAGGGAGACACTATTACTGTTTTTTTTACGAAAAAAATGCCAAAAGCAGGATAATACAGAGATTTGAACCGTGGAACTGCAAAACCACAGTTTTAGATATCTGGCCTACATCAGACTCTTTTAAACAGATATATTGGTGTCTGAACAGTCAGGGAGACACTATTACTGTTTTTTTTATGGAAAAAATGCCAAAAGCAGGATAATACAGAGATTTGAACTGTGGAACTGCAAAACCACAGTTCTAGCTATCTGGCCTACACCAGACTCTTTTAAACAGATATATTGGTGTCTGAACAGTCAGGGAGACAATATTACTGTTTTTTTTACGGAAAAAATACCAAAATCAGGATAATACAGAGATTTGAACCATGGAACTGCAAAACCACAGTTCTAGTTATCTGGCCTACACCAGACTCTATTAAACAAATATATTGGTGTCTGAACAGTCAGGGAGACACTATTACTGTTTTTTATTACGGAAAAAATGCCAAAAGCAGGATAATACAGAGATTTGAGCCGTGGAACTGCAAAACCACTGTTCTAGCTATCTGGCCTACACCAGACTCTTTTAAACAGATGTATTGGTGTCCGAACAGTCAGGGAGACACTATTACTGTTTTTCTTTTACGGAAAAATGCCAAAAGCAGGATAGTACATAGATTTGAACCATTGAACTGCAAAACCACAGTTCTAGTTATCTGGCCTACATCAGACTCTTTTAAACAGATATATTGGTGTCTGAACAGTCAGGGAGACACTATTACTGTTTTTTTTTTTCCGGAAAAAATGCCAAAAGCAGGATAATACAGAGATTTGAACTGTGGAACTGCAAAACCACAGTTCTAGTTATCTGGCCTACACCAGACTCTTTTAAACAGATATCTTGGTGTCTGAACAGTCACAGACACACTCAATTTTTTTTTTTGGGGGGGGGAATACCAAAAGGATAATAAGACGCGTATTTGTACAGTCTGACTGAGGAAAGAAAAATACAGGATTTAGATGAAAAAAAAAAGGATTTTTCCTGGCCCCTGAGACCTGTGGATAAGTCTATCAATTTGACCAGCAGCAACACACAGGACTGTAATGCAGTGTTTATTGGTATAACCACTGTGTCTCCTATACAGCCTGCCTGCCTGATATCTGGGATGGATATTAGTCCTGAGAAGGACTGTTTGTTTGATTTTGCAGGCTTTAGATACCCTACACTAACTATTTCGGAGTATAAATCTCTCCCTAGCTCAGCAGCACTGACCCTACACTGTCTGATCCGGAGCGACTGTGTCCAAGATGGCGGCGCCCGGTTTTAAATACTCGAGGTGACACTGTGTGGCCAGCCAATCACTGTAATGCCCACATACGACATGGCTGTGGCATTACAGTGACTGGCTGGCAATCCCTGCATGTTCATTGGCTCTGTAAAGAGCACCAAACGTGCAGGGCGGAGACCTGAGCTCCCGCCCGAGTAACCCGGAAATGCTCGGTGCTCGCCGAATATCCCGAGTAGTGAGATGCTCGGGCGAGTACCGAGCAGTGTCGAGCATGCTCGCTCAACACTAACTACTTCCCAACATTTTACAAGAGATTAGAATCTTGGGTCAATCCAGTCTTATCTAATTCATGTTCCTCCAAATAACCTCTTCCTTTTATTAACCTTATTATAAGATTAATATCTCTCCAGTTTTCATGAAAACCTTCTTCCACTTGTTTCACTTGTATGTAGTCATATTATATTATGAATGGTACATTACATCTTGTTGAAAACTAAGATGAACATGTCATTTTGATGTAAAAATTTACAAAAATTCTTATTGACTTTTTTGGCATCCAATAGTTCTCCTTGTCTCTCTTTTTCCCTTAGCTTTGCGTGGCATTCTACCCCTTATATGCCTTCCTATTAAAATTTGTTATCTTCCCGTCCTCCCTCCATAGCCTTTTCCCTTTTTCCCTAATAGTTTAGATGTGTTTTTGTGTGCGTTAAAGATATAAAAATTTGATAAAAATAATTGAAAAACAAAATTTTCAATTGTAAGTATTACAATGCTATATAATATGATGATTGCAATATATAAAGAGGATAAAAATTTTATGGTAGTGCTTCTTTAATTCATCAAAGCGTTTTCTCCATAATTCTGGCGCAATACACTTTAAAAAAGGTACAACATTTTTCCCAACTCTAAGTTGCTCCAAAATTTTGTGCCTTTTGGTGTACTCACTCCAGTCATGGCCAGATCTGCTATAACAGGTAAAGCTTGAGTGGTGGGCAGCAAAGCCCACCCATCAAGTTCTTCAACTTATGCTAGAAATGTACTACACTTGCTGACCATAAAAACACTTCTAGTGAGACACATGGCAGTGATAAGAATCATTAAGTTGTGTACACCTTACTCCTGCACACCCATCATTAGGCCTAGGGCAAGCCTCATGTGTTTAGAGATTGAGAAGGCAGGGACAGCAGTAAACCTTAACAAACTTCTTTTTAAGATATTAGATACCACTGGCATCCTGTTCTCCACACTTGCAAAGTTTAGCACAATTTATTAATGGTGGTGAGGGTATAACCCAACCAGTTGTGAATATCCACTAACCTAATGTACACTATATAATCGATTGTTGGTAATATAAAGTCCTATTAAAATAAACCATTAACCCAACTATTAAACACAATACGCAATATAGAAGTTATTTAAAATGCACATAGTTATAAATCGGTTAACTTTGTGAAAGCGAACTTTACAGTCCTATTGGTAACATAAAGTCCTATAAGTCCATGTTCACAAGTTCAGTACTTGGTAAGTATTTTACATCAGCATTTGTAAGCCAAAACCAGGAGTGGATCAATCAGAGGAAAAGTATAATAGAAACACGTCACCACTTCTGTATTTATCACCCAATCCTGGTTTTGGCTTACAAATACTGATGTAAAATACTGACCAAATACTGAACGTGTGAACGTAGCCTTACAGTATTATATTGAAGTTATTTAAAATGCACCTGTTATGAAACAGTTAACTTTGTGAAAGTATAATTTACAGTGAATATCAAGTCAGGAAACATTATATTAACTGAAATGAAATGTCTTCAAAATATCGAAGTTTACTTGAAGATGTATTGCGTGTGAAGCTTATGGCTTTATTAGATTTATGCACAGCTTAAGGAGACAAACAAAAGCTGGCACTGAATATGATGAATAGGAGAATGTCTAAGAGTAACCCGAAGCCATGCAAAGTTGACGGAGCCCTATAAATGCTAGAAACACACTGTCAGAAGGACACTTGGCAATTAGCTTAAGAATGTATCCCTGGTGGTTCTCAGAAGTTCTTTTTGATGATTACTGATTTACTTTCACTCAAAATGCCAATTCATGTAAAGATTTATAAGCTTCGAGGTGAACCAAGAATTTCTGCTGTTTTAAAATATGAAAGGAAGGGATTTATACAGCACTTAATAATAACTGCCATTAATAAAAAATCAGTCCAGCAAATTATTTAACTCACAATTACATATCCTCAGTATGCATCTATGAAAAAGTTCTTGCACCAATTACCAGTAATATAAACCATCGATATTTGCCAGAGAACAATAAATATATTCAATAAATACAAATAAAGTCATATTAATGAAATATCCCTTATATATTACAAATGTGTTATAAATAGCTTTATAGGCAATATTTGCTGCAGACAAAGATAAGCATTGCTGTGCAAGGGCGTGACTATGAGAGGTACAGGGCTTACAGTCACAATGCCAAAACCATATGAAAAGAACAATACTATTAAAGAACTGTAAAATTTGGGGGCAATATTAGTAATACAGAAGGAGCTGCTGGGTCATAGGAGACTCAGACAGCTTTGCTATGCAGCCAGGAGGCAGCTTTTCCCCTGTAACTGGGCCTAATATACCAGTAGCAGTTACAAGGGAAGTAAGATGAAAATAAAAATATTTCAATATTTAAATTTGCCCAAAGGACTTTTATGACCTAATGGGGGGCACATTGTGTAAAATAAATAAAAAAATAATAAATACTTAAAAAATAACAGGTAAAAAATTAATATATTTCAAAAATTCTACTGTCAATCCAAATTGATGTTACTAGCCCTGCTTCTATAAAAACTATGTACAATATATAAAAATAATTGTTATACAATACGGAGCATATTTTACATTTATTTTTTGCTGAACAGTGGGCTGGTTGCTATCACACTCTCTAATTTTTGTGCAACTTCGTAATGAGCAAAACATTTTCAACTTTTTAAAGTGTTTTACTGGTGTAAACACTTTGATAAGTCAGACATTTAAATTGCAGGATTTGATTGTTACAGTAACTCATGAGCAATTTTTAAGCAATATCTTATGCTGTTGAATGAGTGTTTATTATACTATAAAGTTTAGATAGGATGCAAAATATATAAAAAAATGCTACAAATTATATGATAGAAAATTTCTACAGGTAGGTTCACATAAATCTATTGTATCACACACAATTACTTGAGCCTGATGCAAAGTCATAACTGATGTGAAAACTGATATAAAACTCCATCAGTGCGAAAGATGCAACTCAGATACTGTACACGGATTCGGTTCCTGAACCATATTTATTTACACATTTAGGGTTCGTTCCCACATTATGAATGTGCTGCAAATTTTCTGCTGTGATTTGGAGTGCAAATAATAAGCTAATAAGCTACGTATTACAATAGCAGATATGTTAAAGAGAATTCACCATATAAAACCAATAATAATTTCTAAGCCATATTTATTTACACGTTAAGGGTATATTCCTATATTTAATAACAAAATCGCTGCAGGTTTCCTATTGTGGACTTTTAAGCAAAAATTATGCTATTTATTAAAATAACAGAGTTAAAAATGAGATTTCACTAACTTTTGTTCACTTGCTATGGAAAATTGACTAGAACTGCAGAATTCAAACCCAAAGATGTCATTTTATGCTCCGAATGTAGCAACAGATTGTAAGAAGATACAAATCCATCGAGTTCAACATAACATGTTGATCCACAGGAAGACAAAACCCCATGAGGCAACTGCTAATTGTCCAATGTAAAGAATACAATTCCTTCATGACTCTATATTTGGCAATCAGTGTAGTTCCCTGGATCAATGTCTGATTTTCTCATTTTTTATTTATGTAAGAAAACAGTGGGCATCAGCATACAGGTGATTTTTACTAAATAACTTTAACTAGAATTCCTAGAAGTGCCCCTAATATCACCCTATATGACCCCACATTCTAGCAAAAGTAGGGTTTGAACTTTAAGGCTGGAGATTCTGTCATGTAGAGTTGGATTCTGTAACCCTCTGCGGCCCCCTTCACTTTCTATGTGACGTCCATAGAATAGGGGATAACTAACTGATAAAGTGCAAACACTAGGAACCTCAGCAATCCAGAAATAAAGATTTGGCTTAAGTTAAAGGGGTTGTCCACTACTTTATATTACCCCCCCAACGTATCCCCCCGGAGCCCCTAAGACTTTTTGTACATACCTTATGTTGCAGATAATGCCTGTGAGCGGCACTATCACTGGCCGCTCATAGGCATCATGTGACCCCACCCACAACCCAGCAGCCACCGCGGGGACCCCAGCACTGAGTCACGCCTCACTTGTCGTGACGTCAGCGCGGGGTCACGTGATGCCTGTGAGCGGCCACTGATAGCGCCGCTCACAGGCATTATCTGCAACATAACGTATTTACAAAAAGTCTTAGGGGCCCCGGGGGGATACATTGGGGAGGCATTATAAAGTAGTGTACAACTTCTTTAACAGAAAGGAGCATTGGTGGAGCATCTACACTCTACCGTGTAGCCATTTTGTATGGGGCTGTCCTGAAATAGTTGTAAAGAGGCTTTGGCTTTTTCCAACAGTCCCATAGACAGTGGATGAACCAGATGTGTTCATGTTAAACCTCTGTTCCATTCTGATGGAGTTCTGAGGAGCCCTCTACTAAGGACTGCCGGAGCTCCCAGTGGCCATACCCCAAACGATCAGTAAGTTATCCCCTATCCTATGTATCAGAGATACATTTATAACTTTGGAAAAAAACATTTAATACTTATAGTTATGTGCATGTTTACTGTAAGTACTATTGGCATTGAATCATTTTCTCTGCATTGTAAGCAGGCCCGTTAGTACATATGTAATGCAGTCTTCAGGCCACTTTAATAATTTTCACTTCTTGACAAGCCAAATTCATTAATCTTACATTTCAGCAATCCATGAATTATAAGCCTTTCCATCTTAGTGAATCGACCACTTGACAGGGTCATGCTAACAATTCAAAATGTGTGATTTGCTGGTATGTGAAAGCAAAGGTACTGACCTCTCCATCCTTAATTTTAAAGACAAAGGAGATCCAATCATGATTTATCAATGCAGGTGCAAAACACACGGGTACCAACAATTTTGCCTCAAGCTTTGATTTAATTGCTGATGATGTAATTGAAACTTCATGACAGTAAAGCCTTAAGGCTCATGGTAAACAAACAGTGAAATAATTGGATCAATGGAATAATATATCCTTATAACGTAGAGATGGAGTTAGGTGAAGCCCTCATGAGCTACAGTAAATATGACAGCATGACTTCCACTTCCACCACAATATTTCTTCTAATTACTTGGAAATTATTACTATATTTTATGTAGCTATAACTACATGAGGCTTTGCTTTTCCTTCCCACTGCAGCCATTTTTTATTCTTGTGCTTTTGTTTTTTCCCCTCCTTTTTCCAAGATCCATAGCTTTGATAACTATCTGTCAATGTTGCTGTACGAGGGTTTGTTATTTTGTAGGATGAGTTGTGAATTTGGATTACACCATTCATTTTTTCATACATTGTGCTTAAAAAAAATTGGTTTGCGTCACCATTTTCTGAGAAATAGAATTTTTAAATCCTTATGGAGCTATGTGAAGACATTTTTTTTCCCAAAGTGAGTGATTGTTTTTCTTTGTATAATTTTTGTGTGCATATGACGATTTGGTTGCTTCTTGTTACATGTTTGGCAGGTTGAATGGAGACTGAAAAATTATAATTCTGGTGTTTCCATTTTTTGGGGGGTTTATTATATTTCCTGAGTGGGTTAAATAATTTTACATTTTGATAGATAGGACTTTTACCCATGTGGTGATACCAAATATGTTGTTTTATTAGTTTCATTTATTTTTAAAAGGGATAAAAGGAAGGGGATTCAAATTTGTATATTTTTTTATCAAAACTTGATGAATGACGTACATGTACATCACGAGTAATGTTGAGCGAATTTGTTCGGCATTTCAAATTCGGGTTCGTGTTCGGGATTCCGGCTTGCTCGCGCCAAAAAAATCAGCTCCACCCATGAACATCCCTGATTTGCCACGCTGTCACGCAGACAACGTACTCTGGCTGTTCCAGCTGGTGACACACCCTTCAAGTGTTTCTTAAGGTAAGCAGACATAACCTCAGTCTCTGAAACTTTCAAGGGAGACACTTTCCTTCTGTGTGGTAAGTTTCCCATCAAACAGATGATGGAGAAGCAAAATTTCTACCTTTTGTTTAGAAAAATGACTCAGATAGGTCCAGGTAGAAAAATGTGACATTGGAGAAGATAATGGTGGAACAGAGAGACAAAAAGGGTGGTTGAGCAAAGGTTTTGATGCAGTGCTGGAAATAAGATGGATTCCATCAGATAATCTGACAGGATGATCAATTAAACAAGTTAATGCAGCAGTTTCAAGCACCGTAAACCCAAAAGTACTGTAGCATCAGATTTGGGTAGAACCAAAAAAAAAATGTCCTCAAAATGAAGAACTAAAATCTAAAATAGCACCTTCTTGGTGTGGTAATGGACATGTTTATGAGGAACTGTACAGACATTAGCAGAAATATGTCTCAATGTTATTTTTTTAAGTAAATATTTAATCTCCTGGCCATTAAAAAGTCAATGAAATTCACTCAGTATTCACAAATGCAAATGTAGGCAAGGAAAAAGACCTGTAATAAATTGGGATGGAAGCTAGACAAATTTCAAACATTTGGACCCCAAGTGTAAGATTTCAGTAGAGTGCTTAGTAAACAAATGCCTGATTGTAGCTATTGGAAGGCAGTGGTTCTTTTCCTCCCCTTTTGATCTCTTCAGAGGTCACATATTAACTCTTTTGGATAGAATTTCCAGATCATTGAAGAATGCTAGCATAGAAAATTGCTAGCTAAGCTTCTTTGCTTCAAAAAGGTTCAGAAGCCAGAATCTGAAAGCTGAAAGGAAGGTCACGAGAGGATAAATTATGGAGTCATCTCAGGGGTACAGCCCAAGCTAATGCATCTATGGTAAGTAAAGCAAAAATATAGGCTATTTTCATACTATGGGATGAGAACAGATATGGACATAATTCAAAGTGTAAGGTATACTGCTTTGTTAAGTACTGTCAGTCCTTAGTATTCCCATAGAACCATGCAATAGAGAATACATGCTGGAATAGTTGAAAGGTTGGGAGTTAAAGTCTGTTCTTGTTCATCCAACAAAACAGACTTTGCATCACCTGAAATTAGTCATTTGCATATATCTGGATTACTAGTCTGGCCAATACTGTTCAGCAACGATGTTGGTCTTGCTGCATCTTTGGGATCCATGGTCTGAATGTTCTGTTTTGTCTCCCCTGGTGATGTGGATCCTTGAATCCAATGGATGGAAGCTAGACATAATTGAACCTGGATGATACCATGATTAGAAAAAGGATGAAGAGATATAAACTAGGCACTCCCATGAGTAGTATTTTCTGCTATAGCACGTGCACATAAAAGCTATAAAATCAATATACTCACCATCATGTGTCTTATCACTAATGAAGATCCTTGTACAGGATCAAAAGCATGTTAGCATTCTAAGCTGAACTTTTGTTGATTTTATGAGTTTTTTATCAGGTTTTTTGTAACTAAAAAATTTAAATATTCCAACATCATTTGGAAGTAGGAATCTTTACTAAGACAAATCCTTGAGATTCCCGTTTTATCCCAAAAAAATCCACCTTGAGCTTGGATGACAGATGTAGAAATGAAAGCTGTAATAGTCAGATGGTAGGTGGAGGAATGGCAAAGCTGAGTATGCTAGATGTCTCTGTCATGGAAAAGCAAAGCTGAGAATGCAGAACGGCACCTCTGTGCAGCACAGCTATAGTATATGTACAGGTAATTTGCAGCAGCAGAGTTAAATATGTGAACAGTCCCCTTGGAACAGCAGATCTGAAAATGTAGACTGGCACTTTGGAACAGCAGAGCTGAGTTTGTCAGGAGACCCACAGCTGGTTACCATGGTTTGCTGACATGCATAGTAGCAGAAGGAGCCAACCACTGAGGAAAGAGAATGCAGAGACTGGTGCCAGGAAAGTTGAATAACAGTAACCTCTACAGTGCATTTTTATATTGTACATGATTTACCATTTTGTAAATGATAGCTTTATAAGAAAATAACATTTTCTAAAACCATATTGAAAGCAAAATACAGCAATGTGATAACTAATACTTGTTCACCCTAACAGTAACTTTGCATATCTGACTGATGTGGTAAAATACCATAATTTCAAATTAATTGCTCCTTATGAACCTGAGCTATGTCTGCAGTTAAAAAATATATTTGGAAAATATATTTGGGAGAGAATTGGACTTAATTAACATGGTGTAATATATTCACTTCATTTTGCTCCAGCATCCTGTGACTTTGCTGTCAGATGCTTTTGATCTGTATGCTGATAGCAAAACAGTTATGTGACATCATTGATGTGCAACACCTTTCAGTAAAGACACCTTCACTTCCATTTTAACTATTATTTACTTTTAGAGCACCATTGATTTCATGCTGCTGTTGTTTTGTTCTGCTACCAGAGCTAAGGAAAGAGAGGAGATCTGTCCCTACGATAGAACTCAGCTTGATCCCTACGATGTAACAGGGGACCTGATCCTGCGATCAGACCTGCTAAAGTCCTAAGCTAGTCTGTACGGAGACCTATAGATGTGGGGAAGGAATCCCTACAAGTACTAAGGACTGGGAGGAAAATGGGACACCTCCTAACAGAAATAGTAGCAGACAGACGAACAAACAAAATATAAAGAACACAGAGGTCCGTAGACCAAGCAAACTAACAGAGTAGATACAGAGCACAGGCTAGCTAGAAAGTAGTTATACAATGAAGTCCAGCAAAGCCAGAAGGGCGGAGCAGGATTAAATAGGCCAACAAGGTCATGTGACCAGCAAAGGAAAAAACCTAAGAGCAAGGTTCTAACAGTACCCCCCCTTCTAAGAGGATCCTCCGGATCCCCTAGGACCAGGCTTATCAGGAAATCTCCTGTGAAACGCTCTGATAAGTCTGGACGCGGAAACATCATCCGACCTCACCCAAGAGTTATCCTCGGGTCCGAAACCTTTCCAGGCCACAAGATACTGCAAACTACCTCTATACCGTCTAGAGTTAAGGATGCGAGAAATTTCATATTCCCCGTCCTCCACCACCGGAGGAACAGAGGCAGAGGCGTCACAATCCGATACAACCGCTTTTTTCAACAGAGAGACATGAAATACCGTATTAATTCCCCAGGAGGTAGGAACCTCCAACCTAACAGCAGATTGGTTGACAACCTGAAGCATCTTAAAGGACCCTACAAACTTGGGACCCAATTTCTTAGAAGGAATCCTCAACCGCAGATTCCTAGAGGACAACCAAACCATGTCACTAACAGCGAACAAAACCTCCTGTCGTTTCCTATCAAAGTAGTCTTTAGATTTTCTGTTGGCTTCCTGAAGATTACAACGCACATCCGTCCAAACTCTCTCTAAATCACCGGAAAAATTCTCCTCCTCAGGCACGGCAGATCCCAACTTGGAGAATGACCCAAACGACGGATGTCTCCCAGAACAACAACAAAAAAGGCGAACAACCAGCAGAAGAGGATGTATGGTTGTTAAGAGCAAATTCAGCAAGTGGCAGAAACTCAGACCACCCCTCTTGATTGTCTGCCACAAAACAACGCAAGAACTGCTCAACATCCTGGTTTTTCCTTTCTGTCTGGCCATTAGATTCAGGATGATATCCGGACGAGAACGACAAATGAACTCCCAACCTGTCACAAAAGGCACGCCAAAAACGAGCCACGAACTGAGGACCCCTATCAGAAACAATGTCAGTAGGAACGCCATGAAGTCTGACAATTTCCTTGACAAAGGCCTTAGCGAGAGTTTTAGCGCAGGGCAGTTTGACGAAGGGAACCAAGTGACACATCTTGCTAAAACGGTCCACGACCACCCAGATGACAGTAAAACCCTCAGAGGGGGGAAGGTCAGTTATAAAGTCCATAGCCAAATGTGTCCAAGGAGCACTGGGAACCTCCAAAGGACAAAGCAACCCCGCAGCAGGAGTATGTGAGGACTTAGATCTAGCACATATAGTACATTGACGCACCCACTTAATGACTTCCTTCTGCCATCCAGGCCACCAAAAACTGCGACCCACCAGTCTCTTGGTCTCAGAGATTCCGGGATGACCTGCCAACTGAGATTCGTGACACTCAACAAACAAATCTCTCCTAAAGGTCCCAGGCACAAACAACCTCCCATGAGGAGTGTTAGATGGGGCATTCTCCTGTGCTTTAAGAATCTCATCGGAGTCCAAAGCAGCTATCACAACACCTTCTTGTAAAATGTTCTCCTCTTTCTCAGCACCCACTATGGGAGAAAAACTGCGAGACAAGGCATCCGCCTTAACATTCTTAGTACCAGGGATGTAAGTAACGGAGAAATTAAACCGCGAGAAAAACAGTGCCCACCTAGCCTGACGGGCATTCAGGCGCTTGGCAGCATCAAGATATATCAGATTTTTATGATCCGTAAGAACCTGAACGGGAAATTCCGCACCTTCCAAGAAGTGGCACCAGTGTTCAAATGCGAGTTTAATAGCCAATAATTCCCGATTACCAATATCGTAATTCAGTTCAGTCTCCGAAAATTTTTTTGAAAAAAAGGCACAGGGATGTAATCCATCCCCGTTATCCTGAGACAATACTGCGCCAACCCCCACAGAGGAAGCATCAACCTCAACCAAAAACGGCTTAGTCACATCAGGCTGCATAAGGATGGGAGCAGAGGTGAACCTCTCCTTGAGATACACAAAAGCTTCAATGGCCTCAGAAGACCACTGAACCGCATCAGCACCTTTCCTGGTGAGATCGGTCAGAGGTTTGACAATACTAGAAAATTTTTTTATGAATTTTCTGTAATAATTGGCGAAACCTAAAAACCTCTGTATCGATTTCAAACCAATAGGCCTAGGCCATTCCTGTACAGCTTGAACTTTAACCGGGTCCATCTCAAAACCTTCGCTGGAGATAATGTAGCCCAAAAAACTAATTCTCTGTACAGCGAACTCACATTTCTCCAGCTTAGCAAAAAGCGAATTGTCCATTAATAACTGTAATACCTCACGTACGCTCCGCCAATGAGACTCCAGATCCGGCGAATAAATCAAAATGTCATCCAAATACACAACCACATTTTTGCCGATCAAAGGTCTAAGGATGTCATTAATAAGATTCTGAAAAAATGCAGGAGCATTAGTAAGACCAAAAGGCATAACCAGATTCTCAAAATGACCCACAGGAGTGTTAAAAGCAGTCTTCCATTCGTCACCCTCCTTCATGCGCAACAGATTGTATGCCCCCTTAAGGTCAATTTTAGAGAACCACTTGGCCCCCATTAACTGGTTAAACAGATCAGGAATCAATGGCAGTGGGTAAGGATTGCGTACAGTAATTTTGTTAATCTCACGAAAATCCAGACAAGGACGTAAACCGCCGTCCTTTTTTTTTACAAAAAAAAATCCAACCGCCACAGGAGACTTAGAGGGCCTAATGTGACCGGCGGCCAAACTTGTCTGTATGTATTCCTCCAAAGCCTTCCTCTCAGGAATAGTAAGGTTAAATAAATGACTTTTAGGAAGAGTCGCTCCAGGGACAAATTCAATAGAACAATCATAGTCTCTATGGGGAGGCAAAACCTGCGATTCCTTCTCAGAAAAAACTCTCCAAAAATCCTGAATAGGAACAGGCAATTCTCCCCTATCCAAAGCTGCAATACGCCCGTTACAACACTTGTCATAACATTTATGGCTCCAGGATTTAATTTCACTGGTAGACCAATCCAGTACAGGATTGTGAAATTTTAACCAGGGCAATCCCAATATTACTGGAGAAGGCAAGTTATTCAAAACTACCAAATCCAATTTCTCATGGTGAACACCATTAATAGTGAGAGGAAATTCACAGACCTTGAGATTAATATTCTTCAAAGGGGAACCATCCACAGAAACCACAGCAATGGGGGATGATAAAGGTTCAGGTTTTAAATTGAGTCTTTCCAAGAATCCCCCATCAATTACATTCAGAGTAGACCCACAATCAACAAACACCCGAAATTCCATTAATTTTTCCTGAGCAATCGTGGAAGCAGCTAAAAATACACCCTTGGAATTTAAACAGGCAATACGGGCATGACTGACCATTTTTTTTTCTTTCTTCATACGAAGCTCACAGCCTTTAATCAAATGACCAGATTTTCCGCAATAGAAACACAAGCCTTCAGAAAATCAACGGTCTTTTTCTTGAGAGCGAGGTGCCACCGATCCAATCTCCATAGGTTCACCACTGTTAGTACACACATTCTCATAACCAGAAACTGACATAGCAGAGGATTTGCTCTCATTAACCCTTGCACGCAGTCTCCTATCCACCCGTATAGCTAATTGCATAGCCTGTTGCAAATCTTCAGGTGTAGGATAAGCAATTAGCAGGTCTTTAACCCTTTCATTGAGCCCAGCAAGAAATAGACTTTTCAGAGCAGAATCGTTCCACCCTGTTTGTGTAGACCAACAACGGAAATGAGTACAATATTTTTCCACATTACCTGATCCCTGTCTCAAACGTCTTAACTCAGTCTCAGCTGATGCGACACGGTCAGGATCATCATATAATAGTCCCAAAGCAGAAAAAAAACTATCCACTGATCTGAAGCATGTATCACTAGGTTGCAAAGAAAAGGCCCACTCCTGAGGCTCTTTGCGCAAAAGTGACATCATGAACCCTATGCGCTGGGATTCATCCCCAGAGGACTTGGGTCTCAAACGAAAATACAATAAGCAAGCATTTTTAAATGAAAAAAATTCTCGGTGTTCACCAAAAAATAAATCCGGCAAACATACCTTAGGCTCCAAGAAATGTGCTCCAGGACAGTTACTCACATGCTGACGGAGCTCGGCCACCTCCAGAGAGAGTCCCTGCAGGCGATGAGCCAAATCCTGAACCGACACCATGATGGAACAGAAAAATCTTTCCTTAGAGAATTTGCAGGCTGGACTTACTGTTATGTTCTGCTACCAGAGCTAAGGAAAGAGAGGAGATCTGTCCCTACGATAGAACTCAGCTTGATCCCTACGATGTAACAGGGGACCTGATCCTGCGATCAGACCTGCTAAAGTCCTAAGCTAGTCTGTACGGAGACCTATAGATGTGGGGAAGGAATCCCTACAAGTACTAAGGACTGGGAGGAAAATGGGACACCTCCTAACAGAAATAGTAGCGGACAGACGAACAAACAAAATATAAAGAACACAGAGGTCCGTAGACCAAGCAAACTAACAGAGTAGATACAGAGCACAGGCTAGCTAGAAAGTAGTTATACAATGAAGTCCAGCAAAGCCAGAAGGGTGGAGCAGGATTAAATAGGCCAACAAGGTCATGTGACCAGCAAAGGAAAAAACCTAAGAGCAAGGTTCTAACAGCTGTTCATATGAAAGGAGTTACATACAAAATCCAAATATAAAATATAATGAATAAAATAACATTGACAGACTGGTACAGAGGAGGAGAAGACCCTGTATTCACGCTCTTACAGTCTACAGGGTAATGGAGAAGGAGACACTAGGTTGGCTTCCCGACTCCCTTGACAGATGATGGAGGGAGGGGCAGAGAGGGATTCGGACGTCTGATCTTTTTTCTCTTGGAGAGATAAGTTTCCACCAGAAGAGTCTGGCAGAGGCACTCTTACATAGTACACAGGAACGCTGGGCAGCTATCTATTTAAACGGTGAGGCTTAAAGAGTAACTGTTGTTTTAATTTTTACATCAAATCAATAGCAGACATGAAAATAAGCAACATTGTAATGTATGTTATTAGATAAATCTGCTTCTTTCTCTTCCTGGACTGCTCATTTATAGTGAGAAATTCTCAATTCACATGTAAAATTCATCTTAAGTGAACACAGATTTTCCCTTTACTGAGATAGGAGATGAAGATGACAGTTGTCTTTCATAAAGTTATATGGTGAATTGTAACTGTCATCTCTAGCTCCTCCCTCCTCCTCTACTTTTCCCTCTCCATAGAATCTAAGGAGCAGCAACTGTCATCTTGTATCTCAGTAATAGGAAAACCTGTCTTCTCTTAATGCTCATTTTCACGATTTTACCCATGAATTGATAAGATATATTACCAAGTTGGTTATTTTCATGTGTACTGTTTTTTCATGAAATAAAAATTTATGAGTTGACAGATCCCCCATAAAAATTTATATTGCTCCAAAAACTGCTGTATGTGCAAATGTCTTGTGATGTCCTGTTCTGATATGTTTCATTTCAAGGGGTTAATGCACCATACTTTGATCATATATTTTCTCTGCAGAGTGCCCTTCCATACTTGCATATTGGTATTAGATGTCAGCACAGCATGAATGGCAGGGACCACTGTTGCGTTTGCACAAGCTACGGATTCAACAGTAAGAGATGATAATTTTTCAATTTTAGGACATTCCCTATTCTTCCGTATTTCTTTTTAAAAGTCTCTTACAAAATCAGCAAGCCCAATATTGTGTCTTATAAACAAGTCTTATTTCAAGATTTCCATTGATGGCTTAGTAGTAGGATATGCAATTATTGCCCAATCTAAAGGGATACAATGAATCAATACAATTGGGTCGCTGCAGTGCAAGAAAAGCACTGCAAATAGAAATTCTCACACTCAAAGAGTGTCCCAAAAACTGTACACTAACAGATTGGACATTGGTGGCATAGTGGCATACTTATTGATATACCAGCAATGCCTGTGATGGGACAAGCCCAGGAAGTTGGGATCAGAACATATACAGTTGTGCTCAAAAGTTTACATGCAGAATTTTTCCTTTCTTGGCCTTGTTTCAGAGAATATGAATCATAACAAAAAAAATTTTCTCCACTCATGGTTATTGTTTGGGTAAAGCCATTTATTGTCAAACGACAGTGTTTAACTTACTGTGTAAGCCATAATCATCAACATTAACAATCTCTTAAGGAATCAGACACCTCTGACTCCAGCATGCCCCCTTCATCAAGACTGGTGTAAATGTCAGACATAATGACATGGGGACTTCATTTTTTTTTATATTGTATTTCAGCATAATATTTGTAGTTACCATTTGCATTTCTATATTAGTATGTATCTAATTTAAGATGTGAAAAAGTACATATATTTTGAAGATGTATTCATCTGTAGTCAGAAGATATTGTCCTGTAATTATTTAATTGCTTAAAAGTGTAAATGATAAAACAATAGCTGTTTGTTGCAATGCAGGCATCTTTCTTTTTTTTCCCTTTCAAATGAAGACATGCAAAACAGAGCCCAGAGATTCAATTTACCAGAGGACTGATATAAAGTAATTTTAACAGGTTTCTCACATCACTCTGTAAGGAAACAACCGTATGGGGAGAAAACTTTACACCTGCATCTTAAGGCCATAGGGAACAGTTGGTGATTTTATCAATCTAACATAATTATTTGATCATGGTATGATCAAAGTATATCATGAAGGACTGAACACATATATCCAGGATAGTCAGCTGGGGTTAACAGATGAAACTCTGATGGTGTTCAAAAGTGATTATCTCTAGTAATTTTCATTAGGAGAATCTTTGATCCTCGCCTAGTGCCCCCTTAGGTAGTTGTCAGCCTGATCATAAAAACTCAAAGAAGATCTTAGTTCTTAGTCACACTATGTCCAAGTGGATTTGGCATTTTATCTCCATTCTCATAGTTAAGTTTTCACTTATTATCATGAAATGCAATAAAGAAAATAAGTATGGAAGATGAAAAGGGGTGTATTATGATTAATACTATAATCATTCTTATAAATGCTTTGCATTAATTTACAGGCAGTATTTTTATATTTTGTCGACTAGCTATATATTAACTTAAATGTATTTAAATGCAGTATTTAAATACATTCTCTGTGAATTACGACAACATATCAGACACAATAAATGGCTTAGCTGCATCTTTTAGAATAAAGATCAAGGCTTTGCTAATGCATGTTTCCACATAAAGCTTCAAATCCTTTATTGCAAAACTACCAGGGGCAGATGTAATGTCTGTGTAATCACTTATGCTTCAGACAGGAAGTGTGGTCATGGGAGCCTGCCAGGTAACTTTTCAGTATAAACTATCAAATATTATCTTTAATTTTCAGTTCTTTCTGAGCTAGTGAGTGGAGATTAGTTGCCATTGTGTCTCCTATAAACTTCATGCAGACAGAGATGGATTCCAGCTGTACTTTCTCATTAGCAAATGAACAGAAACAGAGTTAACAGCAATAGCAATCATAAAAAATATTACACAGCAGTACTCAGATGTGTGGCTGTGACTCCTGCACTGAATTAAAGTGAATAAACATGAAGCTCTGGCCTGATTTGTCTATCTCACCTCCTCAGTTTGCCTGTAACATATTGTGCTCAGTGCTTCTCATTCTAAACAAAGTGGACCTACATGGACGGCAAAGGGGCTCAGAAGCAACTTTTCTAACCATTTCTTTGATAGCTATTATTTTCTTATCGAATGTGCTTTCAACTTTATTCATCCTTTCCCTATTTGTAATTTTTTGAACATTGCACATGATTTTCAAGCATTCTTTACTAGCCATGGACTTACATTTCAGTTTTTCAGCTTTTTCGCATCATTTTATTGGTCTTTATTTTCGTACTCATATGTTGGTTTTCATAAGACTTACTGTATATATGTTTTTGCATGCCATTTGCTATAAACCATTCTTTAAGGTTATGCTTTGCATTCAATATTCAGTGCACTCTTGGATATTTATATGCACTTACTTTCTTCACTCAGATTTAAATCTGTCCTATTTATGCGCATAAAATGTATAAATATCCATTGCATTTAATATAAATAAGTACTGTATTATGACACAATCATGTTGTAAATTACCATCTGCATTCATGCATTAGTTTTAAAGGCGTTGTTCACTACTGAACTAAAACCCCAGCTTAATCCTTTCATCAACTCAATAAAGATAAAAACTGTATACACTCACCTCCTCCAGCGGCACAGTTCCAGCTATGTCGGTGCCACTGTTCCCATAGATGTGACTCCTTGTATGATGTGTAGATTGTAGTCAATGAGCTGCCACTTTTTTGCTGCAGATCCTCAATATTTCGTCAGGGCAGACGTCCGCTCTGATGAAATTGAAAAGGCTACAAATGTTGGGAGACCTATTCTTGGCTGGAACCTACACATGACACAAGTCACATCACATTGCTGGAATGATGGAGCCAACTTGAAACAGCATTACTATATAGGTTTGAATACCCTATGAATTTAATTGGGCTCCTGAAATGATTGAGCATTTGGTTTTGCATGTCCCTGGCAGGAAAAAGCATGTACAATCTGTTTGCGTTTTTTTCTGCCAGGGAGATGCAGAAACGCTCAGGAAAAAATCCCGAGCATTTCTGCATCCTGGGCACATAGCCTTACAATTTACTTATTTACTCACTGCAGGGTATTTGCTAATTGTGTTTTTCTCCCAGATTTTGTTTGTTAATGACTAGTGTTGAGCCACCCCCATAGTGTTCGAGTTCGGTTCGGTTCGTCGAACACCCGTGTGTTCGCCGAACTGTTCGTCGAACTGTTTGTCGAACACCTTCGAACACCGTTAAAACCAATGGCAGGCAAACAAAAACACATAGAAACACATAGAAAACACCTTCAAAGGTGTCCAAAAGCTGACAAACTGCTCTGAAGACACAACTAACACATGGAAAAGTGACAAGTACATATAGTCATGCGAAAAGAAAAGAGGTGGAGGAGTAAAAGGAGGGGGAGACACAGATATAGGCATGTCATGCCCTTCTAAAATCCAAAAAGTGAGAAGCCGACACGTTCAGTCCGCTCCTGCCCGTGCCACCTCCGTGTCGCCGGGTTTGTGCAAGAGCCGCGGTGAACCCTGACGGCCAGCCCCCCTCTCCCAATACTGGTGCCTGTCCGCTGGTGGGTCGAGCGAGCCCCCCTGTGGTGGAGGCAGCTCTAAGCTTTTTAATTTAAATTGTCTCTCTAATTTGAATGAATACACTTTAAATCCATTTACAAGGATCTATTGGAGGGCAAGTCTCATGCCAGCAGCCGTGTAATTCCAGCTCCAGTAGCGTCCACTAAAGCTGCTGCAGTTAAAAAGCTTTTATAAGGATCGAGCTCGGCTGTCCACCGCAAGGCATCCTACTGCCAGTCCCAGCCCCTATGCCTTGGGGTGCCTCCTGATGCTCTTCACTGAGTATCCCGTGGTCCCGAAGCATTTCCTTTGAAAAAATGAAGTGTCAAAACTACAGGTGGTGTAGCTTGCTTAACAGCCGGGATAATCCGCTGACTAGCAGACACTGCTACTAGGCACAAAGTATTTCCTGGGCTAGGTGCAGTTAAAAATTTGTAATTAGATACTCTCGTTGGATGCTGAGAAAGCATTCCATAGAGTCTCCTGGCACGCCATATATGATTCTCTTAAAAAGCTTGGGGTAGGGGTCTAGGGGACCCTTTTATAGCCAAAATCACGGCCCTGTATCGCAATACGTCACCTAGGCTGAAGATAAATGGAACTGTATTACCCTGAGGGCTCGGTTGCTACAGAGGTATTGCACCTCACCCAGAGGTGTGATATCTCACTCTCAGGTAAGGATGGAGTGTGGATCAGAACCCGACACCTGCATGCATTACACTACATTGCCGTGGGGCAGGGCGACCAATATGCCTCTGAGATGGGCACGACAGTCCCTGTCCCTGGCTGGAGTGGGGGGAGGGAACACTGAGGAAGGGGAACCCTGTAGTGCAGGAGCAGGGAGGAAGCAGTTCCTGGGTGCATTGAGAAGGGAGTATAAAAGGTGGGCACCATCTTAGTTCAGTGCAGAGAAGTCTGAGCAGAAGTGGCAGGGAGCAGGGGCTCTGCATGAGCTCTGCTCCGGAGGCGGGCCTAGTAACAGAGGCCCAGGCCTGGAAGAGGGAGAAGGAAGGAAGAGGAGCGGAGAAGGCTCCAGGAACGAGGAATGAAGGGATCCCAGGGGTGCGGACAGGCGAGTCGCCACCGCACGCCCGAATCCACCTGCGTGGAGGGGTCAAGCCAGAGGGGGAGACCGGTCCCCGAAACTAGTGGAGGCAGGAAACGACCCTCAGCTAGAAACCGGAGGCTGTGACATTTTATGTGGCGCAGCCCCTCGCTACACCCGCTAGGAAGGCACCACATAGGGTCAGGGAAACTGGCGCCAAGTTTACCAAGAGGAGGCCCGAGGCAGCCGGACAGAAGGGTTGGTAAGAAAGGCCAGACAAAGGACACACAAAGGGGGTCCTGTGAAGCGCTCCAAAGTTATCTGGGAGTTGTCTGAGCCCCTCACCTGGTGAGCACAGTACGACGTGGGTAACCGTTACCTGCAGACGTGGTCTGGATAATAAGAACTGTGAGTAAAGGCCCTGGACTGCATCACTGACTCCGTGTCGTTACTGCTGCTGCCCTGCACCATCACCCCCATCCTCCGCATACACTGCCCTGAGGCTATACTCCTCCCGTGGGGAGTTATGCTACGCTCTGCTGCACCCACAACACCAGCCTCAGCGGTCTGCCCTGGAGCGGCGGTTCACTCTGACCGCAATCCACGGGTGGCGTAGTCGGACATTTAAACATCAAAACCACATAAATAGTTCCGCCACTGGTTTGACCGCCCTGAGCCACGGAACCGGGTCGCCGCCACGGAGACTACAAACACCAGCATCCACCAAAAAGGGTCTGGCTCCGGGTGTCCCAAGGCCCAGGGGGCGCGTCAGAACATTTTCATCACCTTTCACAATCACCAATGGGACAAGGCAGGGATGTTCTCTGCCCCCTCTCTTATACATCCTAGTGACGGAGCACCTGCTCTCATCAATTCGCCATAACCCCAATATTAGGTGGATTGAGGTGGGAGGCACCGAGTACAAGTGCTCTCTATTTGCTGATGATGTCCTAGTATATATCACTCAATCACATATATCCATCCATGCTGTTATGGCTGAAATAGATCACTTTGTTACATGGTCAAATTTTAAAATCAATGCAGCGAAGTCTGAGGCCCTCGATGTCTCCCTCCCTAAATCCATATAGGATTCCATCCAGTCCAACTTTCCCTTTGCCTGGCCCTCACAGGGTATCAAATACTTAGGAATTCCTATTCATAGAGACCTCTCCCATCTATGTTATCTTAATTTTGGGCCCTTTATTGAACAACTCCATACAGACCACGGTTGGCAAGTTAGAACTGTAAGATTCACTACGTGAACCACTGGTGTTTTGTGGAAAAGCACATGTACACTGTGTTCCAAATTATTATGCAAAAAGTGTTTAGGAGTGATAAGGGAAGAATTTGTTTGTTTGTCAGTTAAACTCATTGATGGTGATGTGTGTCAGGGCTCTTTATATCACTGTAAGCAATTGCAGACACCTGTGCTAATTAGTTTGGCAGGTATGTCCAATGAAAGGCAAGACTACTTAAGAAGGCTGTCTCACATTATTAAGCAGCCTACATTTTCTGCCAAAATGGGAAAGAAAAAGGATGTGTCGGCTGCTGAGAAGCAACAAATTGTGGAGTGTTTAGGTCAAGGCATGACTACAATCAACATTGTGCGATGATCAGGATGAAGTGTCTTGGCAATCAAGAAGTATGTAGCTGATTCACAGTACACACGTGTGCTTGCTGATAAGGGAAAATTGAGGACTCTTTCCTACAAGCAATTATGTCAGGTTAAAAGAGCAGTGGCAAAAAGCCTTGTCATAGCAGCAGACAAGTTTTTGAAGCTGCTGGTGCCTCCAACGTCCCCCGAACAACAAGATGCAGGGTCCTTCAGAGGTTTGCAGCTGTGCATACGCCATCCTGTCGACCTCCTCTATCCACTTCACACAAGCAGAAACGGCTACAGTGGGCCAAACATTACATGAAGACTGATTTCAAAACTGTTTTGTTCATGGATGAGTACCGTGCAGCGCTCGATGGTCCAGATGGATGGAGTGGAGGATGGCTGGTTGATGGACACCCCACGCAAACACGGCTACAGCGCCAACAAGGAGGAGGTGGAGTAATGTTTTGGGCTGGAATCATGGGGAGAGAGATTGTCGGCCCCTTTAGGATCCCTGAAGGCGCTAAAGATGAACTCCATAATGTATGTGGATTTTCTCAAACAGCACTTCCTGCCATGGTTCAAGAAGAAGAACCGTGTATTTCACAGCAAGATCATTTTTTTGCATGATAATGCACCATCTCATGCTGCACATAAAACATCTGCATCTCTGGCTGATATGGGCATAAAAGGGGACAAACTTATGGTTTGACCCCCATGCTCCCCTGACCTCTACCCCATTCAGAACCTCTGGAGCATCATCAAAAGGAGTGTCTATGATGGCGGGAGGCAGTTCACATCTAAGCAACAGCTCTGGGAGGGTATTCTGTCCTCATGAAAAACAATTGAAGCAGAAACCATCCAAAACCTGACAAATTCAATGGACGAGAGAGTTCAGAAGCTCCTTTCGAACAAGGGGTCCTATGTGAAAATGTAACATCACCTAGAATAAAGTTTTGAGTTGAAAACTGTTTGATTTCAGTTTCTAATAACCTGCTAATGCTTATAATATCAAAAATGACCATTTTTTTGGTCTTTATTAAAATGAAAAGGTTGATCGAAAAGTTTGGCGGATCTAAGAGTGTGGCAACCCAGTAGTCATGATTACTTCGAATTCTGACAATATGAGGGTCATGTTGCAGGTAGTGCAGCAAGAAGGCACTTATGTGTCTTGCGCATCTCGAAGCCCCAAAATTATTTTCCGGGCTAGATGCAGCTAAAAATTATTATTAATTTTAAATCTGGTGGAGCTTAGTATAGATGGCCTAATAGGATCAGTGCTGCACACTGCTACAAAGCCCAAATTATTTTCCAGCCAAGATACAGATAAACATGATTAGTAATTTTAAATCTGGTGGAGCTTATTATAGATGGCCTAATAGAATCAGTTCTGCACACTGCTACAAAGCCCAAATTATTTTCCAGCCAAGATACAGATAAACATGATTAGTAATTTGAAAGCTTAAAACGGTTGGTAGGGTGATTTTAACCAATCATCCATCTTTTACTCTCCCCAGGATGACACAGGGGTAGAAAAGTCGTTTCGGATCCATGATTTGTTCATCTTTATGAACGTGAGTCTGTCTACATTATCAGTGGAGAGCCGCGTGCGCTTATCTGTCAGCACACCACCAGCAGCGCTGAACACACATTCAGACAGAACGCTGGCTGCGGGGCATGACAAGATCTCCAAGGCGTAAGTGGCTAGCTCCGGCCATTTATCCAGATTGGAAGCCCAAAAAGAGCAAGAGTCCAGTGACACAGTCATGGCTTCAATGTTTACTTGGAGATACTCCTGTACCATCGTCTCTAGGCGTTGACTATGTGTCAGACTTCTTATCTCCTGTGGCCTTGCAAAGGATGGGCTAAAAAAGTGGTGAAATGATTGCGCAAAATTGATGTTACCAGCAGATACTGTGGTTCTGTTACGGTTTGAGTGCTGAACACTTGACGGTCCCACGGTTGGCAAGTTGGAACTGTGAGATTCACTACGTGCACCACTGGTGTTTTGTGGAAAAGCACATGTAAGATTCTGCAACAGTCTCTGCTGATACTCCTGCATGCGTGCATCCCTTTCTATGGCAGGAATAATTTCTGCAAATTTACTTTTGTACCGGGGATCTAACAGTGTGGCAACCCAGTAGTCAGGATTATTTCTAATTCTCCCAATTCGAGGGTCATGTTGCAGGTAGTGTAGCAAGAAGGCACTCATGTGTGTTGCGCATCCAGGAGCACCAAGTCCCTGTTGTGTTGGTGGCGAGGTAACAATCATGCTTCCTTCCTCTGTCCTCTCCCCCCAACCTCGCACAACAGAAATGTGATCAAGGTCTCCCTTATCTGATGAGTCTTCCATCAGTTCGTCCTCCACTTCTTCCTGGGCTCCTGCACCTTCCTCACTAGTTTGGCTGCTACCATGCGCCCTGGTAAAACCATCTCCCCCACCCTCACATGCCTGCCGCCTTGGTGCTGCCGACCGTCTGGACCTTGCAGATGTTAGCCCTTCCGCATACAACTCCTCCTCCTCTACTTCTTCCACCTCCTCTTGTGCCACCACCTGACTCCGAATTCTGTTTAACATGTGCTCCAGCATGTAAATCACCGGAATAGTCATGCTGATAATGGCATCGTCAGCACTAAACATCTTCGTCGCCATTTCAAAACTGTGCAGAAGGGTGCATAGGTCCCTGATCTGAGACCACTCCTCCAGCGTGATTTGCCCCACGTCTGGATCTCGTTGGCCCAGGCTATACGTCAGAACGTATTGCACCAGGGCTTGTCGGTGCTGCCACAGTCGCAGCAACATGTGCAGAGTTGAATTCTACCGGGTAGGCACATCGCATTTTAGCCGGTGAAGTGGCAGGCCCAACGACTTCTGTAGAGATGTAAGTCGCTGAGCTGCAGGATGCGAACGGCGGAAGTGAGCACACAGCGACCGTGCCCTCTGCAGAAGGCCATCTAGTCTGGGAGAGTGGGCTAAAAATTGCTGGACAACCAGGTTCAACACGTGAGCCATACAAGGCACGTGTGTGACATTGCCCCGGCGAAGGGCCGCACCCAGGTTTGCAGCATTGTCGCACACGGCCTTCCCTGGTTTCAGGTCCAGTGGAGACAACCATTCATGAAATTGGTTCTCCAGAGCTGACCACAACTCCTCAGCTGTGTGACTCACATTTCCCAGACATTTCAAAGTAAAAACCGCCTGATGACGTTGAGCCCTACTGTCAGCATAGTAAGGAGGTGTGCAGGATCCCTTCTGCGCAGTTAGAAAGCTTGTGGCATGACCAGACAGGCTTTGGGTGCAGGTGGAAGACCGAGAGGAGGTTGAGGAGGCAGAAGCAGTGGAGGAACTTTGACATAAAGAGGATTGACGCACAACTCGTGGGGACGGCAAGACTTGGACAGCAGCCCCTTGTCCTGCTGTCACCATAGTTACCCAGTGCCCAGTCAGCGACATGTAACGCCCCTGTCCATGCCTACTCGTCCAAGTGTCTGTGGTGAAATTCACCCTGTCACACACAGAGTTTCTCAAAGAAGCGGTGATGTTGTGTGCGACATGCTAGTGGAGCGCAGGCACACGTTTCTTTGAGAAGTAGTGCCGACTGGGCATCTGGTACTGGGGCATCCTCTGTGTCCACCAGGTGGAAAGGCAGCATTTCTGTAGCCAAGAGCTTGCAGATGGTGAAATTCAACCTCTTAGCTTTCTCATGGCTAGGAGGAAATGGTCTTTTACTTGTCCACATCTGAGGGACCGAGGGCTGGCTATTGTGCTTAGACGGGGTTGATAAGGGTGTCCCCGGCAAACTGCCGGTCTGTAAGGAAGATGCAGGCGGACATGTTAGGTTGCCTTGATCCAAAGGTGGTGCTATCGATGTCGGACAGCGCTCAACACCAGCTGGTGTTACCACCTCCAAAGAAAATGATGACCTGCCAATCACGCTGGCTGTTGCGGGTAAAGAGGTGGCAGGTCTGCGCCCCAAAACAGGTGTGACTGCTGTCCCCCCAGTCACAGAGGATGAAGAGGCCGCGGATGCACAAAATATGGCAGACGGTGGTTGGCCTGGCCGGCTAGGCCGTATTGTAGCACACTGAGCTTCCCACTGCAACTTATGCTTCATGTCCATGTGCCGGTTCATGCATGAAGTACTCAAACTATGTATTTTTTGGCCTCTACTTAGCTTTTGTTGACAAATGTTACAGATAACACGAGTTGGGTCATCTTTATCGATCTGAAAAAATGCCCAGGCTATGCAAGGCTTAGCACCCATGTGACCTGAAGAGCCACCACGACTTGTGGTGAGAGGCAGAGTTGTGTTCGAGGATGCAGTTGTTGACGTGCTTCCAGTACTACGTCTCTGTCCAGGAAGGCGCAACCTGACCTCATTGTCACTAGCATCTTCCTCCACCTCCTCTGCTGACCTCATCTCTTGGCTGACTGTGGGTTGACAGTAAGTGGGATCTCCAACCTCATCATCATCACCCTGTACGTTATCACACCCGTCGTCCTCAGAGCCAACCTGCTCCTGCCCTGACAAAAAACTAAAGTTGTCGCTCCAATCAGGTATTTGAGTCTCATCATCGTCTTCCTCATTGTCTCCACCAACAGGAGTTACAGTTTGGGAATGAGGGTCTACATTATGGTCAGAACCTTCTGCGTCTGGTCCTGGATCCGACTCATAAAGATTCTGGGCATTAGTGCAGATCATTTCCTCATCTGGATTCACAGAAGCGCTGGAGTCGACCTCTGATTCCCAGGTTATAGTATGAGTAAACAGCTCTGCAGACTCAACCATCTGTTCTACCTCATACTCAGACGGGCAGCTGGAAATTTGGGAGCTGTGAGGAAGCAAATGCGATTGGGGTGACACCTTTGAGGACTGGAGTATTTGTGATGTTGAAGTTGATGTGGAGGAGAGCCCACTTAAAGGAGCACTTGATATCCGTTGAAGCACCTGCTGTTTTTGTGCCTCATCTGGAATTTGTAGCGATTGGCGTGGCCGTAAGAAAGGGATCTTATCACATTGTCCACTAAAAGAAGTAGACATTTTAGTTTGGCTGGAAGATGGTCTTTCTTCTGCAGATGTTACTGTTGCTTTAACACCTACCCCACGGACACAACCTTTTTTCCCCTTCCCAACACGCCTATTCCCCTTTCCACCAGCAGCAGGCCTTTTTCCACTCATTTTGGTGGTTAACTAATTCACAACTCTGGAGTTGTTTGCACAAAAAAACAATGGCCAAATTGTGGTATTAGGCCAAAACTATTGGCTGGGTTAGATGCAGAAAAAAATTATATTCAATTTGCAACCTGATGGAGGTCAGTATAGATGGACTAATAGAACAAGTCCCACACACAGCTAGAAGCCCAAATATTTTTTCAGAGGTAGATGCAGAAAAAAAAATATTCAGTTTGCAACCTGATGGAGGTCAGTATAGATGGACTAATAGAGAAATTCCCACACACTGCTAGAAGGCCAAATATTTTTTCAGAGCTAGATGCAGAAAAAAATTATATTCAGTTTGCAACCTGATGGAGGTCAGTATAGATGGACTAATAGAGAAAGTCCCACACACTGCTAGAAGGCCAAATATTTTTTCAGAGCTAGATGCAGAAAAAAATTATATTCAGTTTGCAACCTGATGGAGGTCTGTATAGATGGATTAATAGAACAAGTCCCACACACATCTAGAAGCCCAATATTTTTTCAGAGGTAGATGCAGAAAAAAATATATTCAGTTTGCAACCTGATGGAGGTCAGTATAGATGGACTAATACAACAAGTCCCACACACAGCTAGAAGCCGAATATTTTTTCAGAGCTAGATGTAGAAAAAAATTATATTCAATTTGCAACCTGATGGAGGTCAGTATAGATGGAGTAATAGAACAAGTCCCACACACAGCTAGAAGCCCAAATATTTTTTCAGAGGTAGATGCAGATAAAAATTATTTTTAATTTGCAACCTGATGGAGGTCAGTATAGATGGACTAATAGAGAAAGTCCCACACACTGCTAGAAGGCCAAATATTTTTTCAGAGCTAGATGCAGAAAAAAATTATATTCAGTTTGCAACCTGATGGAGGTCAGTATAGATGGACTAATAGAGAAAGTCCCACACACTGCTAGAAGGCCAAATATTTTTTCAGAGCTAGATGCAGAAAAAAATTATATTCAGTTTGCAACCTGATGGAGGCCTGTATAGATGGATTAATAGAACAAGTCCCACACACAGCTAGAAGCCCAATATTTTTTCAGAGATAGATGCAGAAAAAAATTATATTCAGTTTGCAACCTGATGGAGGTCTGTATAGATGGATTAATAGAACAAGTCCCACACACAGCTAGAAGCCCAATGTTTTTTCAGAGGTAGATGCAGAAAAAAATATATTCAGTTTGCAACCTGATGGAGGTCAGTATAGATGGACTAATACAACAAGTCCCACACACAGCTAGAAGCCCAATATTTTTTCAGAGGTAGATGCAGAAAAAAATTATATTCAATTTGCAACCTGATGGAGGTCAGTATAGATGGAGTAATAGAACAAGTCCCACACACAGCTAGAAGCCCAAATATTTTTTCAGAGCTAGATGCAGATAAAAATTATTTTTAATTTGCAACCTGATGGAGGTCAGTATAGATGGACTAATAGAGAAAGTCCCACACACAGCTAGAAGCCCAATATTTTTTCAGAACTAGATGCAGAAAAAAATTATATTCAATTTGCAACCTGATGGAGGTCAGTATAGATGGAGTCAGGGCCGGCGTCAGCACCCGGCGCACCCGGGCAAATGCCGGGGCCCTGAGCAGGCAGAGGGCCCCACTGGCGGTCGCGCACCCCGCTGGGCTATGGGCGGAGGAGAGCGGTGTCAGCGCCTGCCCTTCCCCCCGCTTGCTCAGGGCCCCGGCAGCCCGATACTTACCTCTCCCCGTGCCTTCGCAGATCCGCTGTCTTCCTGCTCTGCGCTCCCTGTGACGTCTCAGGTCAGAGGGCGCGGTGACGTCTTTACACCGCGCCTTCCCCTAAGTCGTCACAGGGAGCGCTGAGCGGGAAGACACCGACAACGCTGGAGTTCGGAGCCGAGCGGCGGGCAGCGGGCAGCGGGCAGCGGGCAGCAGGTAGCAGGTGAGGAGGAGGGAGGTGAGTATTTGATTTTTTTTTTTAATGTATGGAGGCATGGGGCAGTATAAAGAGGGGGGGGGGACATCCTGCATGGGGCATTATATAGAGGGGGGGCAGCCTGCATGGGGCATTATAAAGGGGGGGGACATCCTGCATGGGGCATTATATAGAGGGGGGGGACAGCCTGCATGGGGCATTATAAAGAGAAGGGGGGGCATCCTGCATGGGGCATTATAAAGGGGGGGCATCCTGCATGGGGCATTATATAGAGGGGGGGGACATCCTGCATGGGGCATTATATAGAGGGGGGGGACAGCCTGCATGGGGCATTATAAAGAGAAGGGGGGGGACATCCTGCATGGGGCATTATAAAGAGGGGGGGGACATCCTGCATGGGGCATTATATAGAGGGGGGGACAGCCTGCATGGGGCATTATAAAGAGAAGGGGGGGCATCCTGCATGGGGCATTATAAAGGGGGGGACATCCTGCATGGGGCATTATATAGAGGGGGGGACAGCCTGCATGGGGCATTATAAAGAGAAGGGGGGGCATCCTGCATGGGGCATTATAAAGGGGGGGACATCCTGCATGGGGCATTATAAAGGGGGGGGCAGCCTGCATGGAGCATTATAAGGGGGGGCAGCCTGTATGGGGCATTATGTGGGGGGTAACAGCCTGCATGGAGCATTAAAAGGGGGGGGCCTGTATGGGGCATTATGTGGGGGGTAACAGCCTGCATGGAGCTTTAAAAGGGGGGGCCTGTATGGGGCATTATGTGGGGGGTAACAGCCTGCATGCAGCATTATATGGGGGCCAGTATCCTGTATGGAGCGTTATAAGGGGACCGGTATCCTGTATGGAGCATTATAAGGGGACCGGTATCCTGTATGTAGCGTTATATAGGGGACCGGTATCCTGTATGGAGTGTTATATGGGGGCCAGTATCCTGTATGGAGTTGTATTAGGGGACCAGTATCCTGTATGGAGCGTTATATGGGGGCCAGTATCCTGTATGGAGCTTTATAAGGGGACCAGTATCCTGAATGGAGCGTTATATGGGGGCCGGTATTCTGTATGGAGCCTTATATGGGGGCCAGTATTCCATATGGAGCCTTATATGGAGGCCAGTATTCCGTATGGAGCCTTATATGGGGGCCAGTATTCCGTATGAAGCGTTATATGGGGGCCAGTATTCCGTATGGAGCCTTATATGGGGGCCAGTATTCTGTGTGGAGCGTTATATGGGGGCCAGTATCTTGTACGGAGCGTTATATGGGGGCCAGTATTCTGTGTGGAGCGTTATATGGGGGCCAGTATCCTGTATGAAGCGTTATATGGGGGCCAGTATTCCGTATGGAGCCTTATATGGGGGCCAGTATTCTGTGTGGAGCGTTATATGGGGGCCAGTATTCTGTGTGGAGCGTTATATGGGGGCCAGTATCCTGTATGAAGCGTTATATGGGGGCCAGTATTCCGTATGGAGCCTTGTATGGGGGCCAGTATTCTGTGTGGAGTGATTCACCGGTTTCTGAGCTATTGTGGAATTTACAATAGATATCACTCATGTAATGTAAGAAGTGAAATATTTGCATTGTACTATATATATATTTCTCCGCTGTATCTCTGCATCATGAATCGTGGTATGTGTTAAAGGGGCCCACTGAGACTCTTTCGCCCGGGGCCCAGAAAAACCTGGAGCCGGCCCTGGATGGAGTAATAGAACAAGTCCCACACACAGCTAGAAGCACAAATATTTTTTCAGAGCTAGATGCAGATAAAAATTATTTTTAATTTGCAACCTGATGGAGGTCAGTATAGATGGACTAATAGAGAAAGTCCCACACACTGCTAGAAGGCCAAATATTTTTTCAGAGCTAGATGCAGAAAAAAATTATATTCAGTTTGCAACCTGATGGAGGTCTGTATAGATGGATTAATAGAACAAGTCCCACACACAGCTAGAAGCCCAATATTTTTTCAGAGGTAGATGCAGAAAAAAATATATTCAGTTTGCAACCTGATGGAGGTCAGTATAGATGGACTAATACAACAAGTCCCACACACAGCTAGAAGCCGAATATTTTTTCAGAGCTAGATGCAGAAAAAAATTATATTCAATTTGCAACCTGATGGAGGTCAGTATAGATGGAGTAATAGAACAAGTCCCACACACAGCTAGAAGCCCAAATATTTTTTCAGAGGTAGATGCAGATAAAAATTATTTTAATTTGCAACCTGATGGAGGTCAGTATAGATGGACTAATAGAGAAAGTCCCACACACTGCTAGAAGGCCAAATATTTTTTCAGAGCTAGATGCAGAAAAAAATTATATTCAGTTTGCAACCTGATGGAGGTCAGTATAGATGGACTAATAGAGAAAGTCCCACACACTGCTAGAAGGCCAAATATTTTTTCAGAGCTAGATGCAGAAAAAAATTATATTCAGTTTGCAACCTGATGGAGGTCAGTATAGATGGACTAATAGAGAAAGTCCCACACACTGCTAGAAGGCCAAATATTTTTTCAGAGCTAGATGCAGAAAAAAATTATATTCAGTTTGCAACCTGATGGAGGCCTGTATAGATGGATTAATAGAACAAGTCCCACACACAGCTAGAAGCCCAATATTTTTTCAGAGATAGATGCAGAAAAAAATTATATTCAGTTTGCAACCTGATGGAGGTCTGTATAGATGGATTAATAGAACAAGTCCCACACACAGCTAGAAGCCCAATATTTTTTCAGAGGTAGATGCAGAAAAAAATATATTCAGTTTGCAACCTGATGGAGGTCAGTATAGATGGACTAATACAACAAGTCCCACACACAGCTAGAAGCCCAATATTTTTTCAGAGGTAGATGCAGAAAAAAATTATATTCAATTTGCAACCTGATGGAGGTCAGTATAGATGGAGTAATAGAACAAGTCCCACACACAGCTAGAAGCCCAAATATTTTTTCAGAGGTAGATGCAGAAAAAGATTATATTCAGTTTGCAACCTGATGGAGGTCTGTATAGATGGATTAATAGAACAAGTCCCACACACAGCTACAAGCCCCATATTTTTTCAGAGGTAGATGCAGAAAAAAATATATTCAGTTTGCAACCTGATGGAGGTCAGTATAGATGGACTAATAGAAAAAGTCCCACACACTGCTAGAAGGCCAAATATTTTTTCAGAGCTAGATGCAGAAAAAAATTATATTCAATTTGCAACCTGATGGAGGTCAGTATAGATGGAGTAATGGAACAAGTCCCACACACAGCTAGAAACCCAAATATTTTTTCAGAGCTAGATGCAGATAAAAATTATTTTTAATTTGCAACCTGATGGAGGTCAGTATAGATGGACTAATAGAGAAAGTCCCACACACTGCTAGAAGGCCAAATATTTTTTCAGAGCTAGATGCAGAAAAAAATTATATTCAGTTTGCAACCTGATGGAGGTCAGTATTGATGGACTAATAGAGAAAGTCCCACACACTGCTAGAAGGCCAAATATTTTTTCAGAGCTAGATGCAGAAAAAAATTATATTCAGTTTGCAACATGATGGAGGTCAGTATAGATGGACTAATACAACAAGTCCCACACACAGCTAGAAGCCCAATATTTTTTCAGAGCTAGATGCAGAAAAAAATTATATTCAATTTGCAACCTGATGGAGTAATAGAACAAGTCCCACACACAGCTAGAAGCCCAAATATTTTTTCAGAGGTAGATGCAGATAAAAATTATTTTTAATTTGCAACCTGATGGAGGTCAGTATAGATGGACTAATAGAGAAAGTCCCACACACTGCTAGAAGGCCAAATATTTTTTCAGAGCTAGATGCAGAAAAAAAATATATTCAGTTTGCAACCTGATGGAGGTCAGTATAGATGGACTAATAGAGAAAGTCCCACACACTGCTAGAAGGCCAAATATTTTTTCAGAGCTAGATGCAGAAAAAAATTATATTCAGTTTGCAACCTGATGGAGGTCAGTATAGATGGACTAATAGAGAAAGTCCCACACACTGCTAGAAGGCCAAATATTTTTTCAGAGCTAGATGCAGAAAAAAATTATATTCAGTTTGCAACCTGATGGAGGTCTGTATAGATGGATTAAAAGAACAAGTCCCACACACAGCTAGAAGCCCAATATTTTTTCAGAGCTAGATGCAGAAAAAAATTATATTCAGTTTGCAACCTGATGGAGGTCTGTATAGATGGATTAATAGAACAAGTCCCACACACAGCTAGAAGCCCAATATTTTTTCAGAGGTAGATGCAGAAAAAAATATATTCAGTTTGCAACCTGATGGAGGTCAGTATAGATGGACTAATACAACAAGTCCCACACACAGCTAGAAGCCCAATATTTTTTCAGAGCTAGATGCAGAAAAAAATTATATTCAATTTGCAACCTGATGGAGGTCAGTATAGATGGAGAAATAGAAGAAGTCCCACACACAGCTAGAAGCCCAAATATTTTTTCAGAGGTAGATGCAGAAAAAAATATATTCAGTTTGCAACCTGATGGAGGTCAGTATAGATGGACTAATAGAGAAAGTCCCACACACTGCTAGAAGGTCAAATATTTTTTCAGAGCTAGATGCAGAAAAAAATTATATTCAATTTGCAACCTGATGGAGGTCAGTATAGATGGACTAATAGAATGATGCTATGCCCAAAAGATTTTACTTCACTAGGTGCAGTAAAAAAATTGGCATTCTATACACAGGTGGTATATCTTGCAACACAGATAGGCTACTCCACTGACTAACACACTCTGCAATAGGCCAAAAAGGATTAGCTTTGCTAGATTCAGCCAAATGCTGTGAAAAAAACTTGCACAGCACTGGCACAGACCTGCCTGGCAAAAACTGATAGGAACTGATGTAACCTAGTCCTGAAAAGGACTCCAATTACAATTAGTCTTTACTCCCACAACCTATCTATTTAAGAGCACAGACCTGCCTGATAAAAGTCGTAGGAAATGCTGTAACCTAGTCCTTAAAAGGACTGCAATCACAACTATTCCCTACTCCCAAGCTATCTGTAGATTTGTGCGAAAATTGGCTTGAAATTAACAAGGTATAGCGCACACAGCAACAGCGGTGCCGTCTAACACGCAGCTGCAGCAGTGAGAAAATGGTGGCGACGGGGAAAATGGCTTGGTCTTATAGGGCAAGGACATGTGACATACACTGCCAATGACACATGCCCTTGCTTGTGTGAAAAAAAGCACTTCGCTCCGTGTGTGCGCTGCTGATAGGCTGACAGATTGCACCTCCCCACTGTAAATGCGGGAAAGAGAAAAAAAAATGGAGATCTTCATTATTCCTGCAGAGATCCATCCCCTGCCGCCCCCCCCCACCCCGCTGTACACTCAAACTGCGTATTAACATTAATTTTCATCATTACTGAGAAAAAATCCAGTTATGATTTTGGTGCACGAACAGTTATCGAACATAACCTCGAACAGCCGAATTTTTCTCAAATCGTTCGTGTTTGCCGAACGGCTCGATCACCGCCCAAAACAGCTTGAATTAGAGATTGGCGAACAGTTCGAGTAGAACAACGCTCATCTCTATTAATGACCACAGTGTAAATGTTCTTTTACACAGTGCACCCATACCAACATTGTTCCAGTTCATTTGTTTAGTTTTATCGTGCTTCATTATAGACTGAAGGTACTGGTATATAGCAATAAATCTCTACATACTAGTGCATTTCTATATACCTGTATTCTAGAGGTTAGAGATTTTTTCTTCCTATAATAGTACTACAAAATAAAGAAAAACAAATACAATAACGACATTTTTATTTCACTGTTTTTTTTAAATAAACATCATAAAACAGCAAATAACAAAGATATTTATTATCTTTGTAATTGTAACAATCTGTACAATACAGTGATCAGCTTATGTATGGTGATCGGCGTAAAAAATGGTGTTATTGATTATTTTTCAATTAAACCCATAAAAAATGTAAGAAAAATGTAATGCTGAGGATACGTTCACACGTAGCGTAAATGCATTTTTTCTGCTTCTTTTTATCCACATTTTCTGCAGGTGTCTACACAACGGTACACAATAACAATCTTGTGTAAATACAAGAAAAGTAGTCAACTCACCTGTTCGGGGTGTGGAGCATTCTATGCCACGCACGGATCCAGCCAGAGCAACTAGGAGAGGATCCAAAACAATATCAAATGATCCAGAGAAGACGGCATGTAGATAAAAATAAAACTTAGCCCTTAATTAGCCTTATAAAACATTGCTCCACATCGTGTTACAGGCAAAGTGCAGCTGTGCAAAGATAAAGACCGACGCGTTTCGACAACGAGCCATGATTAAGACTCATTGTTGAAACACGTAGGTCTTTATCTTTGCACAGCTGCACTTTGCCTGTAACACGATGTGGAGCAATGTTTTATAAGGCTAATTAAGGGCTAAGTTTTATTTTTATCTACATGCCGTCTTTGCTGGATCATTTGATATTGTTTTGAACAATAACAATCTTCTCTGATTATTGTATGCTTTTTCTCCTTTAATTGAAGCATTTTCGGCGCAGATATTAAGCAACTTTTGTGCCTTTGGTATAGTACAGAAAAGCTTTTATTCTTAACTCAAAAACACAACTGCATTTTTTTTTACATGCTATTTTTCTTCATGAGTTTTTCAGTCTTCCCATTCAAGCCTATAGCGGAAAAAAGCACCAAAACTGAAAAATGCAACAGCATCTTTAGATGTACAGCAGATAGAGTCTTCGTGAAATCACATCTACTTTGCTTAGACATTTAGGCTATGTTCATACATAGCATGAATACTGCATGTTTTTCTGGTGCAGTTTTGCGCACAGAAAATCTTTTTTTTTTTTACTGTCAAAGCAGCATAGGCACGGTTTAATGGAAACTCCTGACAACTGTGCATCTAAAGACAATGTGCAGTTTTGATCTTTTCTTATACACTGCTCAAAAAAATAAAGGGAACACTCAAATAACACATCCTAGATCTGAATGAATGAAATATTCTCATTGAAAACTTTGTTCTGTACAAAGTTGAATGTGCTCACAACAAAATCACACAAAAATCATCAATGGAAATCAAATTTATTAACCAATGGAGGCATGGATTTGGAGTCACCCCCAAAATTAAAGTGGAAAAACACACTACAGGCTGATCCAACTTTGATGTAATGTTCTTAAAACAAGTCAAAATGAGGCTCAGTATTGTGTGTGGCCTCCATGTACCTGTATGACCTCCCTACAATGCTTGGGCATGCTCCTGATGAGGTTGTGGATGGTCTCCTGTGGGATCTCCTCCCAGACCTCGACTGAAGCATCAGCCAACTCTTGGACAGTCTGTGGTGCAACGTGACGTTGGTGGATGGAGCGAGGCATGATGTCCCAGATGTGCTCAATAGAATTCAGGTCTGGGAACGGGCAGGCCAGTCCATAGCTTCAATGCCTTCATCTTGCAGGAACTGCTGACACACTCTAGCCACATGAAGTCTGGCATTGTCCTGCATTAGGAGGAACCCAGGGCCAACCGCACCAGCATATGGTCTCACAATGGGTCTGAGGATCTCATCTCGGTACCTAATGGCAGTCAGGCTACCTCTGGCAAGCACATGAAGGGCTGTGCGGCCCTCCCACACCATTACTGACCCACTGCCAAACCGGTCAAGCTGTAGGATGTTGCAGGCAGCAGATCACTCTCCACAGTGTCTCCAGACTCTGTCACATCTGTCACATGTGCTCAGTATGAACCTGCTTTCATCTGTGAAGAGCACAGGGCACCAGTGGCAACTTTGCCAATCCTGGTCTTCTGTGGCAAATGCCTAGCGTGCTGCACGGTTTTGGGCTATGAGCACAACCCCCATCTGTGGACGTCGGGCCCTCATACCACCCTCTTGGAGTCGGTTTCTAACCATTTGTGCAGACACATGCACATTTGTGGCCTGCTGGAGGTCATTTTTCAGGGCTCTGGCTGTGCTCCTCTTGTACCTCCTTGCACAAAGGCGGAGGTAGCGGTCCTGCTTCTGGGTTGCTGCCCTCCTATGGCCCCCTCCACGTCTCCTGGTGTACTGGCTTGTCTCCTGGTAGCACCTCCAGCCTCTGGACACTACGCTGACAGACACAGCAAACCTTTTTGCCACAGCTCGCATTGATGTGCCATCCTGGATGAGCTGCACTACCTGAGCAACTTCTGTGGGTTGTAGAGTCCGTCTCATGCTACCACGAGTGTGAAAGCACAACCAACATTCAAAAGTGACCAAAACATCAGCCAGAAAGCATTGGTACTGAGATGTAGTCTGTGGTCCCCACCTGCAGAACCACTCCTTTATTGAGTGTGTATTGATAATTGCCAATAATTTCCATTTATTGTCTATTCCATTTGCACAACAGCATGTGAAATTGATTGTCAAGCAGTGTTGCTTCCTAAGTGGACAGTTTGATTTCACAGAAGTTTGATTTACTTGGAGTTATATTCTGTTGTTTAAGTGTTCCCTTTATTTTTTTGAGCAGTGTACATTATAACAGCGATCAAACTGCAGAAAGTGAAATGCCATAGTGGGACAAAGTAAAAAAGTAAAAAAAAGTTGTAAAAATATTTTTTTAAAAATAAAAAATAATATATATATATATATATATATATATATATATATATATATATACTGTATATACAGTATATATATATATATATATATATATATATATATACACAGTATATATATATATATATATATATTGCACACATAAATAAATATTATTATGAAAAAAACGTACACAATAGAAGTACACATATTTGGTTTCACCGCGCCCGGAACGACCTGTCCTATAAAACTATCCCACTAGTTAACCCCTTTAGTGAACACCATAAAAAAATAAATAAAAAACAAATCAAAAAATGGTGCTTTATCATCATACAGCCGAACAAAAAGTGTGATAAAACGCAATCAAAGAGACAAATGTAAATAATAATGGTATCGCTGAAAACAATCTGCCACACAGCTCCATCAACTGAAAAATAAAAAAAGTTCTAGCTCTTAGAATAAGGCAATGCAAAAAAATGTTTTTTTATATAAAATAGTTTTTATTGTGTAAAAGCACCAAAACATAACAAAAATCATATAAATGTAGTATCACTGTAAATGTACTGACCCGAAGAATAAAGCTGCCTCATCAGTTTTACAACACGCGGAATGGCATAAAAAAAATAAAAAATAATTCCTGAATTGTTGTTTTTTGTTTGTTCGGCCTCCAAAAAATCAGAATAGAAAGCGATCAAAAAATGTCATGTGCCCAAAAATGGTACCAATAAAAACATCAACTTGTCCCGCAAAAAACAAGCCCTTACATGAGTCTATCAGCCGAAATATGGAAAAATAATAGCTCTCAAAATATGACAATGCAAAAACTAGTCTTTGCAAAAAAAATGCGTCTTTTAGTGTGTGAGAGCTGTAAAATATAAAAACCCAATATAAATCTGATATTGCTGTAATCGCATCGGTCCAAAGAATAGTGTCGTTCAATCACTTATACTGCACGAGCAATGGTGTAAAAAATAAATAAAACCAATTCTTCACCTGAAGCTGATTTGTTCATTCTGCCTCCCAAATATTGCAGCATGGCTCGACTCACACTTATCCTGTGCTCTGCACTGAGCGCTTACACTGGGGTTTCTGTGTAAATCTCTGAAATACACGATTCAGACAGAACCCTCGGCAGAAGATTCCCTGCAATGAGGCAGATGGAGGCACCATGGACGGCGTCTGGCCTGTGATCCCACGGTGTACGTCTTTTTATTAGACGTGCATAAAAGTGCCGTCATCGCCAGTCTTGTGAACCTTTGGAAAAAAAGGACACCGCTATACGGAGCGAAGATGGAGTCCAGAGTAACTCTGCTGCCTCATTATAGTGAATGGATCCCTCGGGATAGGGTTAGGGTTGTTTAAGGTTTAGGGTTGTTTTAGGGTTAGTATTAGGTTTATGGTTGTTTTAGGGTTAGGATTAGGGTTGTGTTAGGGTTAGGGTTGTGCTTGGGTTAAAGTTATTAGGGTTAGGGTTGTGTTAGGGTTATGGTTGTGTTAGGGTTAGGATTAGGATTCCGATTAGGATTAGGGTTGTGTTAGGGTTTGGGTTGTGTTAGGGTTAGGGCTGTGCTAGAGTTATGCTCAGGCATGCACCGAGTATCGCAGATGCTCAAGTGACATGCTCGAAACTCCTCCCCAAATGTTTCACGGCTGTTATACAGCCAAACAAAACATGTGAGGATTGCCTGCCAAACACGAGCAATCCCAAAATGTTTTTTTGGGGTGTCTAACAACCGTGAAACATGTGGGGCAGGAACTCAAGCTTGTCACATGAGGACCCGCGATATTTAGTGCATACCCAAGTACCCGATGCAAACTCAAGACTAATGACAACATATTCAATATGATGAACTAATGTTATCAAATTTTGTGCTGTACCTCTGGGTTCAAAATGTTCATTATACCCCTTGATAAAATCCTTGAGGTGTGTAGTTTCCAAAATGTTATAAACTTATGTGAAACACCTGGGGGTTCTGGGTGCTCACCACACATCTAGATAAGTTCCCTGAGGGGTCTAGTTTCCAAAATGGTGTCACTTGTGGGGGATTTCCACTGTTTAGGCACATCAGGGGCTCCTCAAACGTGACATGGCGTCCGCTAATTATTCAAGCAAATTTTACATTCAAAAAGTCAAATGGAGCTCCTTCCCTACCGAGCCCTGCCTTGTGCCCAAACTGTGGTTTTCTTCCACATATGGGGTATCAGCTTACTCAGGAGAAATTGCACAACAAATGGTTTAGTGAAATCTCTCCAGTTACCCTTATGAAAATGCAAAATTTGGGGCTGAAAATTTTTTTTGTGGAAAAAATGTGTCAATTTTATTTTTACACCTCAATGTTATAAACTTCTGTAAAGCACCTGGGGGTTCAGGGTGCTCACCACACATCTAGATAAGTTCCCTGAGGGGTCTAGCTTTCAAAATGGGGTAATTTGTGGGGGGTTTCCACTGTTTAGGCACATTAGGGGCTCCCTAAACGTGACATGGCGTCCACTAATTATTCAAGCAAATTTTACATTCAAATAGTCAAATGGAGCTCCTTACCTTCCGAGCCCTGCCGTGCGCCCAAACAGTGGTTTTCCCCCACATATGGGGTATCGGCGTGCTCAGGAGGAATTGCACAAAAAAATTTGTGGTCCATTTTTTTCTTGTAACCCTTGAAAAAATAAAAAAAATTGGGTCTAACATTTAACAGTAACATTTTTGTGAAAAAAGTTAAAAGTTCATTGCTTTCCTCCACATGCAAAAAATTCCTGTGAAGCATGTAAAACTTTTTGAATGTTGTTTTGAGCACCTGGAGCAGTGAAGATTTTAGAATGGTGTCACTTTTGGGTATTTTCTGTCATAAAGGCTCCTCAAAGTCAGTTCAAATGTGATGTGATCCCTAAAAAATGGTTTTGTAAATTTTGTTGGAAAAATGAGAAATCGCTAGTCAACTTTTAACCCTTATAACTTCTTAATAAAAAAAAATTTGGTTCCAAATTTATGCTCATGTAAAGTAGATATGTGGGAAATGAATGTTATTTATTAACTATTTTGTGTGACATATCTCTCTAATTTAAGGGCATGAAAATTCAAAATTTAAAAATTGCTATCTCAGAATCAGGGGGATCCATTGAATCATTCCAAAGTTATTACATCATAAAGTGACACTGGTCAGAAATGTAAAAATTGGCCTGGTCATTAACATGTAAACAACCTTCGGGGGTTAAAGGGTTAAAATGCAGAATCAAAGCTTTTCTGTACTTTAAAAAATGTATTATAAACACTGCTCCCAATCTGCACCAAAAATGCATCAAATAGGAGGGAAAATGCATAAAAAATTAAGCAATAATGCAATAACCAGAAAATAATTTTATTGCGTAGTTTGATGTAAACACCAGCAGAAAATATTCAGATAAAAAGCAGCAGAAAAATTGCAACATTTTTGCTGTATGTGAATATGGCAATACTGACAAAATGGCATATAAAAAAATACAATTTATCTTGCAAGAAATCAAGACCTTACATAGTGAAGCTTACATGAAAAAGAAAAAGTTATGGCTGCAACAACTATAAATAAACAAAAATTAAATCCATATGTCCCAACCCCCCCATGGATATACTTGGACAATTCCTGATTTGGGTCTATGCTCTGCTGACCCAGGCAGTCTACTCTTGCCACTGAGACTTGGCGCTGGACTTGGTCATGATAAGTAAAACACAATTTATGAGGGACATTATAGGAAAAACATTTTTGAAAGGGGCAACCACATTAAGTCTGAGGTATAGTTTTTATGTAATTTTCAATACACAAAAGGTTACTGCAGAATTAGGCTATGTGCCCATGTAGCATTCTTGTAGTGTTTTTGCAGCGTTTTTACGGCCTTGAAAACGTCACGAAAACGCTTGTAAAACCGTCTGCCATGCAAACAATGTGAATTTGGATGTGCTGTGCCGAATTCGCATTGCATTGCAAAACGCAGCATGACCATTTCTACCGCGATTACCCCGCAAATTTGCGGGCATTGAGGAACATTGAAAAGCAGCAAACTCGCAGGTATATGTGGATTTTCTGCATTTCGATTAAATTCAATGGCCGCGGTGCATGTGGTACCTAGGATGAAGAGGAGACTACAACTCCTCTTCATCCCGGCTACCACACAGTGAAAAAAAAAAATAAAAAGTTAAAAATAAAAAAAACCTGTATACTCACCTCTCCGGTCTACTCCCGGCGGCCGCGATCCTCTCTCCTCGGTGTCCTGCGGTGTACTGGCAAGACCTTCGGTGACGTCATTTAATCAGCTGATGGTCACGCGACCGCTGATGTCAGCGGTCAGGTGATGGTCGCGTGACCATCAGCTGACTAAATGACGTCACCGCAGGTCCTGCCAGTTCACCGCAGGATGCCGAGGAGAGAGGATCGTCGCCGGGAGGAGACCGGAGAGGTGAGGTTTTTACAGGTTTTTTTTATTTTTAACTTTTTCATTCTTTTTTTTTTTACTATAGATGCAGCATTTAAAGCATCTAAGTAGGTCACACAAAATAAATCCATGCCAGTTGCATGGATGTATATTGTGTGACCAACTTGTCAAGCACTTTTCCAAGGGATGCTCAAAATCGCTTGGAAAAGCGCTTGAAAAAACACATGTGAAAACCATGTAAAAACTCTGAAAAAACGCTTCTCCTTGGCAGAAAAAAACGCATATAAATCTGCATGCATTTTTTCTGCCAGGAGGAGTCAAAAACGCTCTGCATCAAATCTGCATCGTGGGCACATACTCATAAATGAATAAATGAAACACTGGAGAATAGTGTAAATGTTTATCTCAGGTCTTTATTTGCTGCACAGAGGCCTCTCTTAACCCCTTAGTGACCAAGCTAATTTTGACCTTAATGACCAGGCAAAATTTTTTAAATCTGACCAATGTCATTTTATGTGATAATAGATCCAGAATGTTTCAACGGATCCCAGTGATTCTGAGAATCTTTTTTCGTGACATATTGTACTTCATGTTAGTGGTAAAGTTTGTTTGACATGACTTGTGTTCATTTTTGAAAACATCACAATTTTGGTGAAAATTTTGAAAAAAATTGCAATTTTCAAAATTTCAAACTTTTTATCCTTAAACCTGTTAGTCATGCTGTACAAAATTAAAAAATAACATTTCCCATATGTCTACTTTACATCTGCATCATTTTTTACGTGTAATTTTGTTTTGTTAGGAAAGGATGTTAGAGGAGTTAAAAGTTTAGCCACAATGCTCACTTTTTTTTAACAAATTTACAAAACCTTTTTCTTTAGGGACTAGTGATGGGCGAGCACTAAAATGCTCGGGTGGTTGTTGCTCGGCTCGAGCAAATTGAAATGCTTGGGTGCTCGACCTGAGCAACGAGCCCAATGTAAGTCTATGAGAAACTCGAGCATTTTTCTGGCGACTCCCCCCGGCAGAGGGCCTAAAAATTGCCCAAATCGATGGGAACAGTGCTCAAATGACATGGGAACAGCATGGGGAAGACCCCTGGAAGAATTTCTGACTCCCAAGTCACTGCTGTCAACAATGTTGTCAGAGCTATTACACCACTTTTACGGACTCACAATAAAACATACAAGAACGAAACCAAAATGGATTTTCCTGGGAAATATGTTAAGGAACATCCTTTCCAGGGTAATGTCTTGTATTTAAGGCAAATTAAATAACCAAAAACAAAAATGCTCCTCCACACCTTGGGCTATGTTCACACATAGCGCTTTTGATGCGTTTTTGCACTTTTGCATTGCTTTTATAATGCTATTGCGTTTGCAGTGACTGCAAGGGCTGCTAAAAATTTGGAGGAACTCCATTGCCCTTTGCAAGAGACATAGAGATCAGAGAGCCTCCTAAAAACAATGTTCCCATAATGAAGAAGTGGGTCTCCCATAGTGTTTGCCTATGCAGTGAATGCAAAAGCTTCCAAAAATTTGGATGCACTTCAATGCCCCTTACAAGAGTCGTAGAGGCGGTGATATGGTAGATATTGTGGTGAAAGATATGGTGATGGAGAATGAGGAGAAGGAGGAGGACAAGAGCAAATAGACAAAATCAGGAAGCTTATACCCATGTGTAGGTGCGAAGAGGTGCATGGGAATAGACTTCCCAAAGAAAGACACTGGATTTGAGTTTATATTATGAGGCTATCATTCGGTGGTGTTAAGAAGTCTGGCCCAATCCAGCCCGGGTTCATTTTTATCCAGTCAGTATTTTCAGTTAATAGGCGGATGCTCTTATCAGTTATAATTCCACCAGCGGCACTAAAAACCCGCTCTGACAAAATGCTAGCGGCAGAGCAGGCCAGGACCTCCAAGGCATAGAGAGCCAGTTCATGCCACGTGTCCAGCTTGGATACCCAATAATTATAAGGCACAAAGGAATCACAGAGGACGTTGGTCCGGTCTGCAAGGTACTCTCTCACCATCTTCCGAAACTTTGCACTCCTTGTGAGCTTACCCTGCGCCTCAGGGCCTGTAAGATGGGAGGGTCGGAAAAAACTGTCCCAGAACTTTGACAGTGTTCCCCTGCATCTTCTGGATTGGAATTGTGTCTCTCTCACCTGTACTCCTTGGCTGTCCAATGAACTGTGACCTCTGCCGCCAGCATTTTCAGATGGGAATTTTTTTAATAATTCCGCAACAAGGGCATTTTAGTAGACCTGTCCGCCTCGGGAATAAGAGACAGAAAGTTATCCTTGTAGCATGGGTCTAGAAGTGTCACCCACCAAGAATGACTGTCACTCAAAATTTGGATAACGCGAGGGTCAAGGGAAAGGCAGCGTAACATAAACTCAGCCATGCATGCCAGACTGCTAACAGGCAAGACTTCTGTGTCCTCACCAAGAGGACGACTAACCATGCTCTCCTCCTCCTCCTCCTCCTGGTGGTCAGGCTCATGGTCAGGGTGCTAGTTTTGCTACCCCTGCTGATGCTGGCCTGGAAGGTGGTGCAAATGGCCTTTTTGGGGTTATCGGCAGAGTCTTTAAAAAACAACCAGACTCGGGAAGACCTAACATTTGTACTGGCAACTTCCGTTATGTTGACGTTACGGGGAATGGTTGCCCGCCTTCTGTCTGAGGCCACCACACTGCTTCTTCCTGCCTGTTGTGGTGCTACGCCTCCCTTCCCCTGTGGGCTGCTGTCCTCTCTCTGTATGTCCCCCTGCCAGGCTGGGTCAGTTAGTATATCATTCACCACTTCGTCATCCACTTCCGCACCCTTATACTCCTCCTGACTTTCTGGCAATTGTGTCTCATTATCATCCTCCTCTTGTGCCAGTTTCCCACCGTCACTTTCGTGTGACCATGGCTGCTCAAATATTTGGGCATCGCTACATGCGATCTCCACTTGCCTTGCTACAAGTGGACCGGATGAGAGGCCCGAATCTATAAATGGAAAAGTGAACAGCTCTTCAGAGTGTCCAAGTGTGGGATCAGTTGTCTCCAGGTACTCAGCAAGGTGGGAGGAAGGAGGATCAGGGTGAGGAATATGCAGTCCAGGCTCACGGCTACTGAGACTTCACCATGTGGAAGACAGTGATGGTGGTGGTGGCTAAGTGACTGGAAGCATTATCTGCTATACAACCAATAACCTTCTCACACTGCTCTGTGTTCAATAGTGGTGTTCTGCGGTCCCCTATTAAATGGGACAGAAAGGATGAGCGAGAAGATGTGGGTGTTTGTTGTGGCATGATTTCAGGTAGCCCACAGCCTGGGCCTCGTCCTCTGCATGCACCATCATCACCATCACATTCACTTCCCTGTCCCTTGCCATGCGCTTTGCCAATTTTAAATGGAGGACAATATTTTCTACGTTCACTACAAATGGCTGGATTTGAACCACAATGATATGTGATACGTGTGACGGAAATCCACAGTTTTAAATAGCTTGCCTGTAGGTTACTATTTTTAACAGCGAACTTGTGTTAATAACTTCACTGAAACACTGCAACAAAATTTCAATGGAAGCCAGAAATGGCAGAATTTTCAGCGCACTTATATGTGATCCTTGTGACGGGCAAACCACAGTTTTAAATAGATGGATTTTTAGCTCTGTAATATGGAAATGATCTGTCTGTATTCTGCAGTGCCAACAAGCAAATGGAGCAGAAAAACTATGTTCTCTGGATTGCTTTTTAAGCAAATAATCAGGATTAGGATCCAAAAAAATTCCTGGCCCCTGATACCTGGGGCTACTTCTAGAAAAGTTTGGACACACCTTCTCATTTAAAGATTTTTCTGTATTTTCATGACTATGAAAATTGTACATTCACACTGAAGGCATCAAAACTGTGAATTAACACGTGGAATTATATACTTAACAAAAAAGTGTGAAACAACTGAAAATATGTCTTATATTCTAGGTTCTTCAAAGTAGCCACCTTTTGCTTTGATGACTGCTTTTCACACTCTTGGCATTCTCTTGATGAGCTTCAAGAGGTAGTCACCCAAAATGGTTTTCACTTCACAGGTGTGCCCTGTCAGGTTTAATAAGTGGGATTTCTTGCCTTATAAATGGGGTTGGGACCATCAGTTGTGTTGTGCAGAAGTCAGGTGAATACACAGCTGATAGTCCTACTGACTAGACTGTTAGAATTTGTATTATGGCAAGAAAAAAGCAGCTAAGTAAATAAAAACGAGTGGCCATCATTACTTTAAGAAATGAAGGTCAGTCAGTCCGAAAAATTGGGAAAACTTTGAAAATCTCCCCAAGTGCAGTTGCAAAAACCATCAAACGCTACAAAGAAACTGGCTCACATGAGGACCGCCCCAGGAAAAGAAGACCAAGAGTCACCTCTGCTTCTGAGGATAAGTTTATCCAAGTCACCAGCCTCAGAAATCGCAGGTTAACAGCAGCTCAGATTAGAGACCAGGTCAATGCCACACAGAGTTCTAGCAGCAGACACATCTCTTCAACAACTGTTAAGATGAGACTTTGTGCAGCAGGCCTACATGGTAAAATAGCTGCTAGGAAACCACTGCTAAGGACAGGCAACAAGCAGAATAGACTTGTTTGGGCTAAAGTACACAAGGAATGGACATTAGACCAGTGGAAATCTGTGCTTTAGTCTGATGAGTCCAAATTTAAGATCTTTACTTCCAACCACCATGTCTTTGTGCAACGCAGAAAAGGTGAACGGATGGACTCTACATGCCTTGTTCCCACCGTGAAGCATGGAGGAGGAGGTGTGATGGTGTGGGGGTGCTTTGCTGGTGACACAGTTGGGGATTTATTTAAAATTGAAGGCATACTGAACCAGCATGGCTACCACAGCATCTTGCAGCCGCATGCTATTCCATCCGGTTTGCGTTTAGTTGGACCATCATTTAATTTTCAACAGGACAATGAACCCAAACACACCTCCAGGCTGTGTAAGGGCTATTTGACCAAGGAGAGTGATGAAGTGCTACGCCAGATGACCTGGCCTCTACAGTCACCAGACCAGAACCCAATCAATATGCTTTGGGGTGAGCTGGACTGCAGAGTGAAGGCAAAAGGGCCAACAAATGCAATGAATCTCTGGGAACTCCTTCAAGATTGTTGGAAGACCATTTCTGGTGACTACCACTTGAAGCTCATCAAGAGAATGCCAAGAGTGTGCAAAGCAGTCATCAAAGCAAAAGGTGGCTACTTCGAAGAACCTAGAATATAAGACATATTTTCTGTTGTTTCACACTTTTTTGTTAAGTATATAATTCCACATGTGTTAATTCATAGTTTTGATGCCTTCAGTGTAAATGTACATTTTTCATAGTCATGAAAATACAGAAAAATCTTTAAATGAGAAGGTGTGTACATTGGTTCTCTAAAGAGTGCCAAAAATACAGGGAGGGGACCCGTGCTCCCGCCGAGCAACCCCGGAAATACTCGGCGAGCGCCGAGCATGTCGAGCAGTGAGTTGCTCGGGCGAGCACCGAGCAGTAGCGAGTATGCTCGCTCATCACTATTAGGGACCTGTTCAGACTTCAATGGACTTTGAGGGGCCTGTATATTGGAAATTCCCCAAAAATGATACCATTTTAAAAACTGCACCCATCAAAAACTTCAAAACTGCTGTCAGGAGGTTTTTTTTAACCCTTCAGATGCTACACAGGAATGAATGCAAAGTGTAATGAAAAAAAAATGTTGCCTCTAAAACGTTGCTTTAGCCCCAATTTTTTCACTTTTGCAAGAGGTATCACCAAAAAGTTGACCCCACAGTTTGCTCACTTTCTAATGAGCGCAGCGATACCCCACATGTAGTTAAAAATTTCTGTTTGGACAAACAGCAGTGCCCGGTAGAAGGAGCAATATTTGAATTTTGAAACACAAATCTGGCTGAAAGAGATGGTGGGCACCATGCACATTCGTAGTGGCCCTAAGGTGCTTAAACAGCAGAAACCTCTCACAAATGACCCCATTTTGGAAACTACACCCCTCAAGGATTTTTTTCAGGGGTATAGTGAGCATTTTTAACCTACAGGTACTACACAGAATTTTATAACATTAGATCATCATATTGAATATGCCGTCATATCGTCATCATTTTTTTTAACTTTTGAAAAAACCCTAACCCTAAACTTAAGCCTAACATGTAAAATAACACTAACCCTAAGACTAACCCTAAAATGAAACCCACCCCTAACCCTAAGACTAACCTCAAGCCTAACCGTAACCTTAATCCTAAACCTAATCCTAACCATAAACCTAATCCTAACCCTGAGCCTAACCATGACGACAAAGAATGAAATAAATAAAAAAATAAAATAAAAATTAATCTGACTAAGGGGATGTCACAGGGGGGATGATCAAGGGGGCGCACAACAAGGCACTAGAGATGAGCGTTGTTCTACTCGAACTGTTCGCCAATCTCAAATTCGAGCTGTTTTGGGCGGTGTTCGAGCCGTTCGGCGAACACGAACGATTTGAGAAAAATTCGGCTGTTCGAGGTTATGTTCGATAACTGTTCATGCACCAAAATCATAACTGGATTTTTTCTCAGTAATGATGAAAATTAATGTTAATACGCAGTTTGAGTGTACAGCGGGGTGGGGGGAGGGGCAGGGGATGGATCTCTGCAGGAATAATGAAGATCTCCATTTTTTTTTCTCTTTCCCGCATTTGCAGTGGGGAGGTGCAGTCTGTCAGCCTATCAGCAGCGCACACACGGAGCGAACTGCTGTTTTTCACACAAGCAAGGGCATGTGTCATTGGCAGTGTATTTCACATGTCCTTGCCCTATAAGACCAAGCCATTTTCCCCGTCGCCACCATTTTCTCACTGCTGCAGCTGCGTGTTAGACGGCACCGCTGTTGCTGTGTGCACTATACCTTGTTAATTTCAAGCCAATTTTCGCACAAATCTACAGATAGCTTGGGAGTAGGGAATAGTTGTGATTGCAGTCCTTTTAAGGACTAGGTTACAGCATTTCCTACGACTTTTATCAGGCAGGTCTGTGCTCTTAAATAGATAGATTGTGGGAGTAAAGACGAATTGTAATTGCAGTCCTTTTCAGGACTAGGTTACATCAGTTCCTATCAGTTTTTGCCAGGCAGGTCTGTGCCAGTGCTGTGCAAGTTTTTTTCACAGCATTTGGCTGAATCTAGCAAAGCTAATCCTTTTTGGCCTATTGCAGAGTGTGTTAGTCAGTGGAGTAGCCTATCTGTGTTGCAAGATATACCACCTGTGTATAGAATACCAATTTTTACTGCACCTAGTGAAGTAAAATCTTTTGGGCATAGCATCATTCTATTAGTCCATCTAAACTGACCTCCATCAGGTTGCAAATTGAATATAATTTTTTTGTGCATCTAGCTCTGAAAAAATATTTGGGCTTCTAGCAGTGTGTGGGACTTGTTCTATTAGTCCATCTATACTGACCTCCATCAGGTTGCAAACTGAATATAATTTTTTTCTGCATCTAGCTCTGAAAAAATATTTGGCCTTCTAGCAGTGTGTGGGACTTTCTCTATTAGTCCATCTATACTGACCTCCATCAGGTTGCAAATTAAAAATAATTTTTATCTGCATCTAGCTCTGAAAAAATATTTGGCCTTCTAGCAGTGTGTGGGACTTTCTCTATTAGTCCATCTATACTGACCTCCATCAGGTTGCAAATTGAAAATAATTTTTATCTGCATCTACCTCTGAAAAAATATTTGGGCTTCTAGCTGTGTGTGGGACTTGTTCTATTAGTCCATCTATACTGACCTCCATCAGGTTGCAAACTGAATATAATTTTTTTCTGCATCTAGCTCTGAAAAAATATTTGGCCTTCTAGTAGTGTGTGGGACTTTCTCTATTAGTCCATCTATACTGACCTCCATCAGGTTGCAAATTAAAAATAATTTTTATCTGCATCTAGCTCTGAAAAAAAAATTTGGCCTTCTAGCAGTGTGTGGGACTTTCTCTATTAGTCCATCTATACTGACCTCCATCAGGTTGCAAATTAAAAATAATTTTTATCTGCATCTACCTCTGAAAAAATATTTGGGCTTCTAGCTGTGTGTGGGACTTGTTCTATTAGTCCATCTATACTGGCCTCCATCAGGTTGCAAACTGAATATAATTTTTTTCTGCATCTAGCTCTGAAAAAATATTTGGCCTTCTAGTAGTGTGTGGGACTTTCTCTATTAGTCCATCTATACTGACCTCCATCAGGTTGCAAATTAAAAATTATTTTTATCTGCATCTTCCTCTGAAAAAATATTTGGGCTTCTAGCTGTGTGTGGGACTTTTTCTATTAGTCCATCTATACTGACCTCCATCAGGTTGCAAACTGAATATAATTTTTTTCTGCATCTATCTCGGAAAAAATATTTGGCCTTCTAGCAGTGTGTGGGACTTTCTCTATTAGTCCATCTATACTGACCTCCATCAGGTTGCAAATTTAAAATAATTTTTTTTCTGCATCTACCTCTGAAAAAATATTGGGCTTCTAGCTGTGTGTGGGACTTGTTGTATTAATCGATCTATACAGACCTCCATCAGGTTGCAAACTGAATATAATTTTTTTCTGCATCTACCTCTGAAAAAATATTTGGGCTTCTAGCTGTGTGTGGGACTTGTTCTATTAGTCCATCTATACTGACCTCCATCAGGTTGCAAACTGAATATAATTTTTTTCTGCATCTAGCTCTGAAAAAATATTTGGCCTTCTAGCAGTGTGTGGGACTTGTTCTATTAGTCCACCTATACTGACCTCCATCAGGTTGCAAATTCAAAATAATTTTTTGTCTGCATCTAGCTCTGAAAAAATATTTGGCCTTCTAGCAGTGTGTGGGACTTTCTCTATTAGTCCATCTATACTGACCTCCATCAGGTTGCAAACTGAATATATTTTTTTTCTGCATCTACCTCTGAAAAAATATTTGGGCTTCTAGCTGTGTGTGGGACTTGTTCTATTAGTGCATCTATACTGACCTCCATCAGGTTGCAAATCGAATATAATTTTTTTCTCCATCTAACCCAGCCAATAGTTTTGGACTAATACCACAGTTTGGCCACTCAGCTCTGCTTGGTTCCCATCCATTGTTTTTTTGTGCAAACAACTCCAGAGTTGTGAATTAGTTAACCACCAAAATGAGTGGAAAAAGTCCTGCTGCTGGTGGAAAGGGGAATAGGCGTGTTGGGAAGGGGAAAAAAGGTTGTGTCCGTGGGGTAGGTGTTAAAGCAACAGTAACATCTGCAGAAGAAAGACCATCTTCCAGCCAAACTAAAATGTCTACTTCTTTTAGCGGACAATGTGATAAGATCCCTTTCTTACGGCCACGCCAATCGCTACAAATTCCAGATGAGGCACAAAAACAGCAGGTGCTTCAACGGATATCAAGTGCTCCTTTAAGTGGGCTCTCCTCCACATCAACTTCAACATCACAAATACTCCAGTCCTCAAAGGTGTCACCCCAATCGCACTTGCTTCCTCACAGCTCCCAAATCTCCAGCTGCCCATCTGAGTATGAGGTAGAACAGATGGTTGAGTCTGCAGAGCTGTTTACTCATACTATAGCCTGGGAATCAGAGGTCGACTCCAGCTCTTCTGTGAATCCAGACGAGGAAATGATCTGCACTGATGCCCAGAATCTTTATGAGTCGGATCCAGGACCAGACGCAGAAGGTTCTGACCATAATGTAGACCCTCATTCCCAAACTGTAACTCCTGTTGGTGGAGACAATGAGGAAGACGATGATGAGACTCAAATACCTGATTGGAGCGACAACTTTAGTTTTTTGTCAGGGCAGGAACAGGTTGGCTCTGAGGACAACGGGTGTGATAATGCACAGGGTGATGATGATGAGGTTGGAGATCCCACTTACTGTCAACCCACAGTCAGCCAAGAGATGAGGTCAGCAGAGGAGGTGGAGGAAGATGCTAGTGACGACGAGGTCAGGTTGCACCTTCCTGGACAGAGACATAGTACTGGAAGCACGTCAACAACTGCATCCTCAAACACAACTCTGCCTCTCACCACAAGTCGTGGTGGCTCTTCAGGTCACATGGGTGCTAAGCCTTGCATAGCCTGGGCATTTTTTCAGATCGATAAAGATGACCCAACTCGTGTTATCTGTAACATTTGTCAGCAAAAGCTAAGTAGAGGCCAAAAAATACATAGTTTGAGTACTTCATGCATGAACTGGCACATGGACATGAAGCATAAGTTGCAGTGGGAAGCTCAGTGTGCTACAATGCGGCCTAGCCGGCCGGGCCAACCACCGTCTGCCATATCTTGTGCATCCGCGGCCTCTTCATCCTCTGTGACTTGGGGGACAGCAGTCACACCTGTTTTGGGGCGCAGACCTGCCACCTCTTTACCCGCAACAGCCAGCGTGATTGGCAGGTCATCATTTTCTTTGGAGGTGGTAACACCAGCTGGTGTTGAGCGCTGTCCGACATCGATAGCACCACCTTTGGATCAAGGCAACCTAACATGTCCGCCTGCATCTTCCTCACAGACCGGCAGTTTGCCGGGGACACCCTTATCAACCCCGTCTAAGCACAATAGCCAGCTCTCGGTCCCTCAGATGTGGACAAGTAAAAGACCATTTCCTCCTAGCCATGAGAAAGCTAAGAGGTTGAATTTCACCATCTGCAAGCTCTTGTCTACAGAAATGCTGCCTTTCCGCCTGGTGGACACAGAGGATTTTCGAGACCTTATGTCCGTCGCAGTGCCCCAGTACCAGATGCCCAGTCGGCACTACTTCTCAAAGAAAGGTGTGCCTGCGCTCCACCAGCATGTCGCACACAACATCACCGCTTCTTTGAGAAACTCTGTGTGTGACAGGGTGCATTTCACCACAGACACTTGGACGAGTAGGCATGGACAGGGGCGTTACATGTCGCTGACTAGGCACTGGGTAACTATGGTGACAGCAGGACAAGGGGCTGCTGTCCAAGTCTTGTCGTCCCCACGAGTTGTGCGTCAATCCTCTTTATGTCAAAGTTCCTCCACTGCTTCTGCCTCCTCAACCTCCTCTCGGTCTTCCACCTGCACCCAAAGCCTGTCTGGTCATGCCACAAGCTTTCTAACTGCACAGAAGGGATCCTGCACACCTCCTTACTATGCTGGCAGTAGGGCTCAACGTCATCAGGCGGTTTTTACTTTGAAGTGTCTGGGAAATGTGAGTCACACAGCTGAGGAGTTGTGGTCAGCTCTGGAGAACCAATTTCATGAATGGTTGTCTCCACTGGACCTGAAACCAGGGAAGGCCGTGTGCGACAATGCTACAAACCTGGGTGCGGCCCTTGCCGGGGCAATGTCACACACGTGCCTTGTATGGCTCACGTGTTGAACCTGGTTGTCCAGCAATTTTTAGCCCACTATCCCAGACTAGATGGCCTTCTGCAGAGGGCACGGTCGCTGTGTGCTCACTTCCGCCGTTCGCATCCCGCAGCTCAGCGACTTACATCTCTACAGAAGTCGTTGGGCCTGCCACTTCACCGGCTAAAATGCGATGTGCCTACCCGGTAGAATTCAACTCTGCACATGTTGCAGCGACTGTGGCAGCACCGACAAGCCCTGGTGCAATACGTTCTGACGTATAGCCTGGGCCAACGAGATCCAGAGGTGGGGCAAATCTCGCTGGAGGAGTGGTCTCAGATCAGGGACCTATGCACCCTTCTGCACAGTTTTGAAATGGCGACGAAGATGTTTAGTGCTGACGATGCCATTATCAGCATGACTATTCCGGTGATTTACATGCTGGAGCACATGTTAAACAGAATTCGGAGTCAGGTGGTGGCACAAGAGGAGGTGGAGGAAGTAGAGGAGGAGGAGTTGTATGCGGAAGGGCTAACATCTGCAAGGTCCAGACGGTCGGCAGCACCAAGGCGGCAGGCATGTGAGGGTGGGGGAGATGGTTTTACCAGGGCGCATGGTAGCAGCCAAACTAGTGAGGAAGGTGCAGGAGCCCAGGAAGAAGTGGAGGACGAACTGATGGAAGACTCATCAGATGAGGGAGATCTTGATCACATTTCTGTTGTGCGAGGTTGGGGGGAGAGGACAGAGGAAGGAAGCATGATTGTTACCTCGCCACCAACACAACAGGGACTTGGTGCTCCTGGATGCGCAACACACATGAGTGCCTTCTTGCTGCACTACCTGCAACATGACCCTCGAATTGTGAGAATTAGAAATAATCCTGACTACTGGGTTGCCACACTGTTAGATCCCCGGTACAAAAGTAAATTTGCCGAAATTATTCCTGCCATAGAAAGGGATGCACGCATGCAGGAGTATCAGCAGAGACTGTTGCAGAATCTTACATGTGCTTTTCCACAAAACACCAGTGGTGCACGTAGTGAATCTCACAGTTCCAACTTGCCAACCGTGGGACCGTCAAGTGTTCAGCACTCAAACCGTAACAGAACCACAGTATCTGCTGGTAACATCAATTTTGCGGAATCATTTCACCACTTTTTTAGCCCATCCTTTGCAAGGCCACAGGAGACAAGAAGTCTGACACATAGTCAACGCCTAGAGATGATGGTACAGGAGTATCTCCAAGTAAACATTGAAGCCATGACTGTGTCACTGGACCCTTGCTCTTTTTGGGCTTCCAATCTGGATAAATGGCCGGAGCTAGCCACTTACGCCTTGGAGATCTTGTCATGCCCCGCAGCCAGCGTTCTGTCTGAACGTGTGTTCAGCGCTGCTGGTGGTGTGCTGACAGATAAGCGCACGCGGCTCTCCACTGATAATGTAGACAGACTCACGTTCATAAAGATGAACAAATCATGGATCCGAAACAACTTTTCTACCCCTGTGTCATCCTGGGGAGAGTAAAAGATGGATGATTGGTTAAAATCACCCTACCAACCGTTTTAAGCTTTCAAATTACTAATCATGTTTATCTGTATCTTGGCTGGAAAATAATTTGGGCTTTGTAGCAGTGTGTAGCACGGATTCTATTAGGCCATCTATAATAAGCTCCACCAGATTTAAAATTACTAATCATGTTTATCTGTATCTTGGCTGGAAAATAATTTGGGCTTTGTAGCAGTGTGCAGCACTGATCCTATTAGGCCATCTATACTAAGCTCCACCAGATTTAAAATTAATAATAATTTTTAGCTGCATCTAGCCCGGAAAATAATTTTGGGGCTCCGAGATGCGCAAGAGACATAAGTGCCTTCTTGCTGCACTACCTGCAACATGACCCTCATATTGTCAGAAATCGAAGTAATCATGACTATGGGGTTGCCACACTCTTAGATCCCCCAAACTTTTCGATCAACCTTTTCATTTTAATAAAGACCAAAAAAATGGTCATTTTTGAAATTATAAGCATTAGCAGGTTATTAGAAACTGAAATCAAACAGTTTTCAACTCAAAACTTTATTCTTGGTGATGTTACATTTTCACATAGGACCCCTTGTTCGAAAGGAGCTTCTGAACTCTCTCGTCCATTGAATTTGTCAGGTTTTGGATGGTTTCTGCTTCAATTGTTTTGCATGAGGACAGAATACCCTCCCAGAGGTGTTGCTTAGATGTGAACTGCCTCCCGCCATCATAGACACTCCTTTTGATGATGCTCCAGAGGTTCTGAATGGGGTAGAGGTCAGGGGAGCATTGGGGTCACACCATAAGTTTGTCCCCTTTTATGCCCATATCAGCCAGAGATGCAGATGTTTTATGTGCAGCATGAGATGGTGCATTATCATGCAAAAAAATGATCTTGCTGTGAAATACACGGTTCTTCTTCTTGAACCATGGCAGGAAGTGCTGTTTGAGAAAATCCACATACATTATGGAGTTCATCTTTAGCGCCTTCAGGGATCCTAAAGGGGCCGACAATCTCTCTCCTCATGATTCCAGCCCAAAACATTACTCCACCTCCTCCTTGTTGGCGCTGTAGCCGTGTTTGCGTGGGGTGTCCATCAACCAGCCATCCTCCACTCCATCCATCTGGACCATCGAGCGCTGCACGGCACTCATCCGTGAACAAAACAGTTTTGAAAACAGTCTTCATGTAATGTTTAGCCCACTGGAGCCGTTTCTGCTTGTGTGAAGTGGATAGAGGAGGTCGACAGGATGGCGTATGCACAGCTGCAAACCTCTGAAGGACCCTGCATCTTGTTGTTCGGGGGACGTTGGAGGCACCAGCAGCTTCAAAAACTTGTCTGCTGCTATGACAAGGCTTTTTTGCCGCTGCTCTTTTAACCTGACGTAATTGCCTGTAGGAAAGAGTCCTCAATTTGCCCTTATCAGCACGCACACGTGTGTACTGTGAATCAGCTACATACTTCTTGATTGCCAAGACACTTCATCCTGATCATCGCACAATGTTGATTGCCTTGACCTAAACACTCCACAATTTGTTGCTTCTCAGCAGCCGACACATCCTTTTTCTTTCCCATTTTGGCAGAAAATGTAGGCTGCTTAATAATGTGAGACAGCCTTCTTAAGTAGTCTTGCCTTTCATTGGACACACCTGCCAAACTAATTAGCACAGGTGTCTGCAATTGCTTACAGTGATATAAAGAGCCCTGACACACATCATCATCAATGAGTTTAACTGACAAACAAACAAATTCTTCCCTTATCACTCCTAAACACTTTTTGCATAATAATTTGGAACACAGTGTACATGTGCTTTTCCACAAACCACCAGTGGTTCACGTAGTGAATCTTACAGTTCTAACTTGCCAACCGTGGTCTGTATGGAGTTGTTCAATAAAGGGCCCAAAATTAAGATAACATAGATGGGAGAGGTCTCTATGAATAGGAATTCCTAAGTATTTCATACCCTGTGAGGGCCAGGCAAAGGGAAAGTTGGACTGGATGGAATCCTATATGGATTTGGGGAGGGAGACATCGAGGGCCTCAGACTTCGCTGCATTGATTTTAAAATTTGACCATGTAACAAAGTGATCTATATCAGCCATAACAGCATGGATGGATATATGTGATTGAGTGATATATACTAGGACATCATCAGCAAATAGAGAGCACTTGTACTCAGTGCCTCCCACCTCAATCCACCTAATATTGGGGTTATGGCGAATTGATGAGAGCAGGTGCTCCGTCACTAGGATGTATAAGAGAGGGGACAGAGGACATCCCTGCCTTGTCCCATTGGTGATTGTGAAAGGTGATGAAAATGTTCTGATGCACCCCCTGGGCCTTGGGACACCCGGAGCCGGACCCTTTTTGGTGGATGCTGGTGGTTGTAGTCTTCGTGGCGGCGACCCTGTTCCATGGCTCAGGGTGGTGAAACCAGTGGCGGAACTATTTATGTGGTTTTGATGTTTAAATGTCCGACTACGCCACCCGTGGATTGCGGTCAGAGTGAACCGCCGCTGCAGGGCAGACCGCTGAGGCTGGTGTTGTGGGTGCAGCAGAGCGTAGCATAACTTCCCACGGGAGGAGTATAGCCTCAGGGCAGTGTATGCGGAGGATGGGGGTGATGGTGCAGGGCAGCAGCAGTAACGACACGGAGTCAGTGATGCAGTCCAGGGCCTTTACTCACAGTTCTTATTATCCAGACCACATCTGCAGGTAACAGCTGCCCACGTCGTACTGTGCTCACCAGGTGAGGGGCTCAGACAACTCCCAGATAACTTTGGAGCGCTTCACAGGACCCCCTTTGTGTGTCCTTTGTCTGGCCTTTCTTACCAACCCTTCTGTCCGGCTGCCTCGGGCCTCTTCTTGGTAAACTTGGCGCCAGTTTCCCTGACCCTATGTGGTGCCTTCCTAGCGGGTGTAGCGAGGGGCTGCGCCACATAAAATATCAGAGCCTCCGGTTTCTAGCTGAGGGTCGTTTCCTGCCTCCACTAGTTTCGGGGACCGGTCTCCCGCTTTGGCCTGACCCCTCCACGCAGGTGGATTCGGGCGTGCGGTGGCGACTCGCCCGTCCGCACCCCTGGGATCCCTTCATTCCTCGTTCCTGGAGCCTTCTCCGCTCCTCTTCCTTCCTTCTCCCTCTTCCAGGCCTGGGCCTCTGTTACTAGGCCCGCCTCCGGAGCAGAGCTCTTGCAGAGCCCCTGCTCCCTGCCACTTCTGCTCAGACTTCTCTGCACTGAACTAAGATGGTGCCCACCTTTTATACTCCCTTCTCAATGCACCCAGGAACTGCTTCCTCCCTGCTCCTGCACTACAGGGTTCCCCTTCCTCAGTGTTCCCTCCCCCCACTCCAGCCAGGGACAGGGACTGTCGTGCCCATCTCAGAGGCATATTGGTCGCCCTGCCCCACGGCAATGTGGTGTAATGCATGCAGGTGTCGGGTCCTGATCCACACTCCATCCTTACCTGAGAGTGAGATATCACACCTATGTTGTGAGGTGCAATACCTCTGTAGCAACCGAGCCCTCAGGGTGCTACAGTTCCATTTATCTTCAGCCTAGGTGACGTATTGTGATACAGGGCCGTGATTTTGGCTATAAAAGGGTCCCCTAGACCCCTACCCCAAGCTTTTTAAGAGAATCATATATGGCGTGCCAGGAGACTCTATGGAATGCTTTCTCAGCATCCAACGAGAGTATCTAATTAAAAAATTTTTAACTGCATCTAGCCCAGGAAATACTTTGTGCCTAGTAGCAGTGTCTGCTAGTCAGCGGATTATCCCGGCTGTTAAGCAAGCTACACCACCTGTAGTTTGGACACTTAATTTTTTCAAAGGAAATGCTTCGGGACCACGGGATACTCAGTGAAGAGCATCACGAGACACCCCAAGGCATAGGGGCTGGGACTGGCAGTAGGATGCCTTGCGGTGGACAGCCGAGCTCGATCCTTATAAAAGCTTTTTAACTGCAGCAGCTTTAGTGGACGCTACTGGAGCTGGAATTACGCGGCTGCTGGCATGAGACTTGCCCTCCAATAGATCCTTGTAAATGGATTTAAAGTGTATTCATTCAAATTAGAGAGACAATTTAAATTAAAAAGCTTAGAGCTGCCTCCACCACAGGGGGGCTCGCTCGACCCACCAGCGGACAGGCACCAGTATTGGGAGAGGGGGGCTGGCCGTCAGGGTTCACCGCGGCTCTGGCACAAACCCGGCGACGCGGAGGTGGCACGGGCAGGAGCGGACTGAACGTGTCGGCTTCTCACTTTTTGGATTTTAGAAGGGCATGACATGCCTAAATTTGTGTCTCCCCCTCCTTTTACTCCTCCACCTCTTTTCTTTTCGCATGACTATATGTACTTGTCACTTTTCCATGTGTTAGTTGTGTCTTCTGAGCAGTTTGTCAGCTTTTGGACACCTTTGAAGGTGTTTTCTATGTGTTTCTATGTGGTTTTGTTTGCCTGCCATTGGTTTTAACGGTGTTCGAAGGTGTTCGACGAACAGTTCGATGAACAGTTCGGCGAACACACGGGTGTTCGACGAACCGAACCGAACCGAACCGAACTCGAACACTACGGGGGTGGCTCAACACTACAAGGCACAGCCCAAGTGCGGCCATATTTACTTATTATTGCGCTCTTGATCACTGTGATAGGGCCTATCACAGTGATCAAAAGTCAGGAACCGATAGGAAAAATTCCTGCGGTGGCTTGGTGCCATCTGGCAGATCTCAGCGGGCGTATTACGCATGTGCCCAACATTTTGCTTCATGAAGAGGAAGAGGGCCGGGGTATGGCAGGTCCAGTACTAAGGTATCATAGAGGGCTTGGGAAAACCGTTTCTCTCTCCAGTGACATGTTATATTATGTCAGGGGAGAGAGAGCTGATTTTTACATGGTTGCTGTTATTTGTTGAATTACAGCGATCATGTGATCGGGACCTGAAAAAATGTCCCTGATCGTGTTCTCCAGGATCTCAGCTACCCTTGGTAGCTGAAACATCAGAGATTTTGTGACTCTGGGGGGGCACTATTACCTTTTTTCGAATTGCCATTTTAAAACAGCGAAAAGTAAATAAGGCACCTTAGCGGCCGCCGTTTTTATGAGTATCGGTGGTCGCTAAGGGGTTAAGACCATGTTACTTTACAATGGAACAGCTGGTTAATCATCTTCCAGCAAATAACAAATGGTTAATATCTCAGACCACTCTTGATACATTTTCTTATGTCTTATTTCTCTTATTTCAATCCCAACTATTTAGGACTCAGTTCTGCTCATATGGCCCTGCTCTTGAGTCCCAATTCACTTATACCTAGGCCCTACTCTCACGAGCCTCATTTTTAGGCCACGGCCCCACTATCAGTATTTGGTCAGTATTCGGTCAGTATTTTTTCTGAGGAGTGGGAGCCAAAACCACTCCTGAGAAAAAATACTGACCTAATACTGACCAAATACTGATAGTGGGACCATAGCCTTACACAAACTTCTTAACTCAAAGGGCAAACTTCCATTATGGCCACTGCCCTTTGCTATGGTCAATTATGGATTTCACACATTTCCCTGCAAACTTCATTGACATCCCTGACTTATCACCATTTTAAAATGCAGCAGCAGGTGGGATGTCTGACCGCAGCCTCCTTCATTCTCTTAGTGGCTTCCAGAAAAAAACAAGAACAACACTCCCAGCCACTGAGGGAATGAATGGATCATCAGTTGACTTGCACATGCTGCTCCAGTCAAATGGGGATAAAAGCTCCACATTCTGCCAATTGGGTCCCCGCAGTCACACCCTCATCAATCAATAACTTATCACTTACCCTGTGTAGAGGTGTTTACTTTTTTCACCAGAGAACCCCTGTAAGTGCATCTCTGAGGCTGTTTAAACTATAATGGAAATAAAGACTCTTTTCCTAATTAATATCAGAGAGAACAAATGACCACCATACACAACACAATCCACTATACCAAGAACAATAATACCACATACAAATGGGACAAATACTACCACACCATGACCAGATCACATATTACCAGCATAGAGCGACCAAATAATACCACATACAAAGAGCAAATACCCCCACATCATCACCAGATCACATATTATCACCACATAGTAACCTAATAATACCACGTACAAGGAACAAATACCGCCACACCGTGACCAGACCACATATTACCACCACATAGTGACCGAATAGCACCACATACAAGGAACAAGTACCACCACGCCATGACCAGATTACATATTAAGACCATATAGTGACCAGATACTACAATACTGATCATGAATACAAACTGCAATACTAACAACACTATTATTACCACCAGTGACATTATACACAAGATCTCTGTATATAGTATACAGTGCATAATATAAGTGTACAGGTAATACAGTGATCACCAGTGACATTATACACAGCAGCCCTGTATATAGTGTCAGTATACAGGTAATACAGTGATCACGTGACTTTATACACAGGAGCTCTGTATATAGTGTCAGTGTACAAGTAATACAGTGATCACGTGAAATTATACACAGGAGCTCTGTATATAAAGTACAGGTAATACAGTGGTCACCAGTGACATATACAGGAGCTCTGTATATACCATATAGTGTATAGTGTAAGCATACATGTAATACATTGACTCACCAGTGAAGTCTGTACGTGGAGTCCTTCATCTTCGCTTTTCTTTTTCTTCTGGCACAGACCGCCATCACTTCTTCCAGCCAGGACTTGACTGCAGAAAATAACACACAGTTATCAATAGCTGATCGCTTCCAGAGCACATTCCCCACTTTTTCCCCGACTTCTACACTACGCCAGAAGAAGAAAAGCAACACAGTGCCTCCCTGCCCAGAAACAGGACCCACTTTTGTTCCCCCACATGGAAAACAGTTTCCAAAAAAGTAAATTATATTACAGAAGTAATAATGTCCCTAATTGGTCCCTAAAGTAATTATGTTCCCACTTGCCACCATAAACTAATAATGCTTGTTTCTCAACCTGGCCCCCAAACAGTAATTAAGTCCCTTGTCCAGTCTGGTCCCCCATGCCCCTTATCCAGCCTGGCCTCCCATGTGTCCAGCCTGGTCCCCATATGTCCAGCCTGGTCCCTCCACCCCATAAATCTCTTCTGGCCCACATATATCCCTTGTTCTGGCCCCCAGGTGTCCAGCCTGCCCCTCATATATCCATCCTGGCCCCCATGTATCCAGCCAGCCCCCATATAACCATCCTGACCCCCATGTGTCCATAATGACCCCATATATCCATCCTGGCCCCCATGTATCCAGTCTGCCCCCCAAAAAATCCACCCTGGCCCCCATGTGTCCAGCCTGCCCTCCCATATATCCATCATGGCTGCCATGTGTCCTGACTGCCCTCCATATATCCATCCTGACCCCCATGTGTACAGCCTGCCCCCTCATATATCCATCTTGGCCCTATGTGTCCAGGCTGCCCTCCCATATATCCAAGCTGCCCCCATGTGTCCTGCCTGCCCCTCATATATCCATCCTGGCCCACATGTGTCCAGCCTGCCACCCTATATATCCATCCTGGCTCCTATGTGTCAAGCCCCCCCCGATATATATCCATTCTGGCCCCCATGTGTCCAGCCTGATACCACCCATATATCCATCCTGGCCCCCATGTGTCCAGCCTGCCCCCCCCATATGTCCATCCTGGTCCCTATCCCATTCCGCATCCACACTCAGAAAAGAAAAGAAAAATTCTTCTTATCCTCCTGTGCTCCTTGTGCTGTGCGGCATCATCTGCCTATATCCGACGCGCTCGTGTTAAAATGGCTGCTGACCTAGCAAAGGCCGGCGGCTGATGTGAGTGCGCCCGGTGTATGATGTCAGATGCACCCTGCCTCTGTGTCTTCTGGTATCTTCTGACCTAATTGTCTACCAGCCTTACAGTTTACCAGTGGTCTTGGCTCTCATTGTTCCACGTGTCACCCGACAATCACCTGACCCCCCATATTTCCATCCTGGCTCCCATGTGTCCAGACTGCCCCCTATATATCCATTCTGGCCCCCATGCATCCAGCTTGCCCCCATATATTCATCTTGGCCCTTTGTGTCCAGGCTGCTCCTCATATATCCATCCTGGCTCCCATGTGTCCAGCCTTCCCTCCCATATATCCATCCTGGCCCCCATGTGTCCAGACTGCCCCTCATATATCCATCCTGGCCCCCATGTGTCCATACTGCCCCCCATAAATCCATCCTAGACCCATGTGTCCAGCCTGCTCCCCATATATCCACCCTGGCCCCCATGTGTCCAACCTGCCCCTCATATATCCATCCTGGCCCATATGTGTCCAGCCTGCACCCCTATATATCTACCCTGGTCCCCATTTGTCCAGCCTGCCACCCCCATATATGCATCCTTGCCCCATGTGTCCAAACTGCCCCCCATATATCCACCCTGGCCCCCATGCGTCCAGCCTGCCCCCCATAAATCCATCCTGGCCGCCATGTGTCCAGACTACCCCCCATATATCCATCCTGGCCCCCATGTGTCCAACCTGCCCCTCATATATCCATCTTGGCCCTATGTGTACCGGCTGCCCCCCATATATACATCCTGGCCCCCATGTGTCCAGCCTGCTCCTCATACATCCATCCTGGCCCATATGTGTCCAGCCTGCACCCCTATATATCTACCCTGGTCCCCATTTGTCCAGCCTGCCACCCCCATATATCCATCCTTGCCCCATGTGCCCAGACTGCCCTGCATATATCCATCCTGGCCCCCATGCGTCCAGCCTGCACCCCCATATATCTATCTTGGCCCTATGTGTCAAGGCTACTCCCCATATATCCATCCTTGCCCTCATGTGTCCAGCCTGCACCCCCATATATCCATCTTGGCCCTATGTGTCTAGGCTGCCCCCCCATATATCCATCCTGGCCCCCATGCGTCCAGCCTGCACCCCCATATATCCATCTTGGCCCTATGTGTCCAGCCTGCCACCCCCCATATATCCATCCTGGCCCCCATGTGTCCAGCCTTCCCCCCCATATATCCATCCTGGCCCCCATCCCATTCCACATCCACATTCAGAAAAAAAAAAGATTCTTCTTATCTTCCTGCGCTCCTGGTGCTGTGCGGCGTCATATGCCTAGAACCGGCGCGCTCGTGTTAAAATGGGCGCTGACCTAGCAGAGGCCAGAGGCTGATGCGAGTGCCCCCGGGGCATGACAGTGACGTCATACGCCAGAGACATCATACGCCAGAGACGACAGATGCACCCTGCCTGCCTCTGTGTCTTCTGGTATATTCTGATCTAATTGTCTACCAGACTTACAGTTTACCCGTAGGGTGGTCTTGGTTCTCACTGTTCCAAGTGTCACCCGACAAGTCTTGCCTACTGGGCCATCGTTTTGGTCCATGTGTTCAAATTGACCTGTGGCTTAGTGAGTCCACCACAACTCACTAGGTGAGCCCCTAGCATTCACATATTATTCTAAGTTATATAACATCAAAATATTCTCATCACCTTACATATATTGTGTAACTCTCTGTACTTGTGGAGCTCACAATATATATTGCCTTTTAGTATGTCTCTATGAGGCCAGTGTTTCGTCAGTATTCGGTCAGTATTTTTTCTCAGGAGTAAGAGCCAAAACCAGGTGAGGAACAATCAGAGAAAAGGTATAATAGAAACAAGTCACCAATTCTGCATTTATCACCCACTCCTGGTTTTGGCTCCCACTCCTGAGAAAAAATACTGATCAAATACTGATAGTGGGCCTGTTGTTATGTTCTGCTACCAGAGCTAAGGAAAGAGAGGAGATCTGTCCCTACGATAGAACTCAGCTTGATCCCTACGATGTAACAGGGGACCTGATCCTGCGATCAGACCTGCTAAAGTCCTAAGCTAGTCTGTACGGAGACCTATAGATGTGGGGAAGGAATCCCTACAAGTACTAAGGACTGGGAGGAAAAGGGGACACCTCCTAAAAGAAATAGTAGCAGACAGACGAACAAACAAAATATAAAGAACACAGAGGTCCGTAGACCAAGCAAACTAACAGAGTAGATACAGAGCACAGGCTAGCTAGAAAGTAGTTATACAATGAAGTCCAGCAAAGCCAGAAGGGCGGAGCAGGATTAAATAGGCCAACAAGGTCATGTGACCAGCAAAGGAAAAAACCTAAGAACAAGGTTCTAACAGTACCCCCCCTTCTAAGAGGATCCTTCGGATCCCCTAGGACCAGGCTTATCAGGAAATCTCCTGTGAAACGCTCTGATAAGTCTGGACGCGGAAACATCATCCGACCTCACCCAAGAGTTATCCTCGGGTCCGAAACCTTTCCAGGCCACAAGATACTGCAAACTACCTCTATACCGTCTAGAGTTAAGGATGCGAGAAATTTCATATTCCCCGTCCTCCACCACCGGAGGAACAGAGGCAGAGGTGTCACAATCCGATACAACCGCTTTTTTCAACAGAGAGACATGAAATACCGGATTAATTCTCCAGGAGGTAGGAACCTCCAACCTAACAGCAGATTGGTTGACAACCTGAAGCACCTTAAAGGGCCCTACAAACTTGGGACCCAATTTCTTAGAAGGAATCCTCAACCGCAGATTCCTAGAGGACAACCAAACCATGTCACCAACAGCGAACAAAACCTCCTGTCGTTTCCTATCAAAGTAGTCTTTAGATTTTCTGTTGGCCTCCTGAAGATTACAACGCACATCCGTCCAAACTCTCTCTAAATCACCGGAAAAATTCTCCTCCTCAGGCACGGCAGATCCCAACTTGGAGAACGACCCAAACGACGGATGTCTCCCAGAACAACAAAAAAAAGGCGAACAACCAGCAGAAGAAGATGTATGGTTGTTAAGAGCAAATTCAGCAAGTGGCAGAAACTCAGACCACCCCTCTTGATTGTCTGCCACAAAACTACGCACGAACTGCTCAACATCCTGGTTTTTCCTTTCTGTCTGGCCATTAGATTCAGGATGATATCCGGACGAGAACGACAAATGAACTCCCAACCTGTCACAAAAGGCACGCCAAAAACGAGCCACGAACTGAGGACCCCTATCAGAAACAATGTCAGTAGGAACGCCATGAAGTCTGACAATTTCCTTGACAAAGGCCTTAGCGAGAGTTTTAGCGCAGGGCAGTTTGACGAAGGGAACCAAGTGACACATCTTGCTAAAACGGTCCACGACCACCCAGATGACAGTAAAACCCTCAGAGGGGGGAAGGTCAGTTATAAAGTCCATAGCCAAATGTGTCCAAGGAGCACTGGGAACCTCCAAAGGACAAAGCAACCCCGCAGCAGGAGTATGTGAGGACTTAGATCTAGCACATATAGTACATTGACGCACCCACTTAATGACTTCCTTCTGCCATCCAGGCCACCAAAAACTGCGACCCACCAGTCTCTTGGTCTCAGAGATTCCGGGATGACCTGCCAACTGAGATTCGTGACACTCAACAAACAAATCTCTCCTAAAGGTCCCAGGCACAAACAACCTCCCATGAGGAGTGTTAGATGGGGCATTCTCCTGTGCTTTAAGAATCTCATCTTCCAAAACGGAGTCCAAAGCAGCTATCACAACACCTTCTTGTAAAATGTTCTCCTCTTTCTCAGCACCGACTATGGGAGAAAAACTGCGAGACAAGGCATCCGCCTTAACATTCTTAGTACCAGGGATGTAAGTAACGGAGAAATTAAACCGCGAGAAAAACAGTGCCCACCTAGCCTGACGGGCATTCAGGCGCTTGGCAGCATCAAGATATATCAGATTTTTATGATCCGTAAGAACCTGAACGGGAAATTCCGCACCTTCCAAGAAGTGGCGCCAGTGTTCAAATGCGAGTTTAATAGCCAATAATTCCCGATTACCAATATCGTAATTCAGTTCAGTCTCCGAAAAATTTTTTGAAAAAAAGGCACAGGGATGTAATCCATCCCCGTTATCCTGAGACAATACTGCGCCAACCCCCACAGAGGAAGCATCAACCTCAACCAAAAACGGCTTAGTCACATCAGGCTGCATAAGGATGGGAGCAGAGGTGAACCTCTCCTTGAGATACACAAAAGCTTCAATGGCCTCAGAAGACCACTGAACCGCATCAGCACCTTTCCTGGTGAGATCGGTCAGAGGTTTGACAATACTAGAAAAATATTTTATGAATTTTCTGTAATAATTGGCGAAACCTAAAAACCTCTGTATCGATTTCAAACCAATAGGCCTAGGCCATTCCTGTACAGCTTGAACTTTAACCGGGTCCATCTCAAAACCTTCGCTGGAGATAATGTAACCCAAAAAACTAATTCTCTGTACAGCGAACTCACATTTCTCCAGCTTAGCAAAAAGCGAATTGTCCATTAATAACTGTAATACCTCACGTACGCTCCGCCAATGAGACTCCAGATCCGGCGAATAAATCAAAATGTCATCCAAATACACAACCACATTTTTGCCGATCAAAGGTCTAAGGATGTCATTAATAAGATTCTGAAAAAATGCAGGAGCATTAGAACAATCATAGTCTCTATGGGGAGGCAAAACCTGCGATTCCTTCTCAGAAAAAACTCTCCAAAAATCCTGAATAGGAACAGGCAATTCTCCCCTATCCAAAGCTGCAATACGCCCGTTACAACACTTGTCATAACATTTATGGCTCCAGGATTTAATTTCACTGGTAGACCAATCCAGTACAGGATTGTGAAATTTTAACCAGGGCAATCCCAATATTACTGGAGAAGGCAAGTTATTCAAAACTACCAAATCCAATTTCTCATGGTGAACACCATTAATAGTGAGAGGAAATTCACAGACCTTGAGAGTAATATTCTTCAAAGGGGAACCATCCACAGAAACCACAGCAATGGGGGATGATAAAGGTTCGGGTTTTAAATTGAGTCTTTCCAAGAATCCCCCATCAATTACATTCAGAGTAGACCCACAATCAACAAACACCCGAAATTCCATTAATTTTTCCTGAGCAATCGTGGAAGCAGCTAAAAATACACCCTTGGAATTTAAACAGGCAATACGGGCATGACTGACCATTTTTTTTTCTTTCTTCATACGAAGCTCACAGCCTTTAATCAAATGACCAGATTTTCCGCAATAGAAACACAAGCCTTCAGAAAATCGACGGTCTTTTTCTTGAGAGCGAGGTGCCACCGATCCAATCTCCATCGGTTCACCACTGTTAGTACACACATTCTCATAACCAGAAACTGACATAGCAGAGGATTTGCTCTCATTAACCCTTGCACGCAGTCTCCTATCCACCCGTATAGCTAATTGCATAGCCTGTTGCAAATCTTCAGGTGTAGGATAAGCAATTAGCAGGTCTTTAACCCTTTCATTGAGCCCAGCAAGAAATAGACTTTTCAGAGCAGAATCGTTCCACCCTGTTTGAGTAGACCAACGACGGAAATGAGTACAATATTTTTCCACATTACCTGATCCCTGTCTCAAACGTCTTAACTCAGTCTCAGCTGATGCGACACGGTCAGGATCATCATATAATAGCCCCAAAGCAGAAAAAAAACTATCCACTGATCTGAAGCATGTATCACTAGGTTGCAAAGAAAAGGCCCACTCCTGAGGCTCTTTGCGCAAAAGTGACATTATGAACCCTATGCGCTGGGATTCATCCCCAGAGGACTTGGGTCTCAAACAAAAATACAATAAGCAAGCATTTTTAAATGAAAAAAATTCTCGGTGTTCACCAAAAAATAAATCCGGCAAACATACCTTAGGCTCCAAGAAATGTGCTCCAGGACAGTTACTCACGTGCTGACGGAGCTCGGCCACCTCCAGAGAGAGTCCCTGCAGGCGATGAGCCAAATCCTGAACCGACACCATGATGGAACAGAAAAATCTTTCCTTAGAGAATTTGCAGGCTGGACTTACTGTTATGTTCTGCTACCAGAGCTAAGGAAAGAGAGGAGATCTGTCCCTACGATAGAACTCAGCTTGATCCCTACAATGTAACAGGGGACCTGATCCTGCGATCAGACCTGCTAAAGTCCTAAGCTAGTCTGTACGGAGACGTATAGATGTGGGGAAGGAATCCCTACAAGTTCTAAGGACTGGGAGGAAAATGGGACACCTCCTAACAGAAATAGTAGCAGACAGACGAACAAACAAAATATAAAGAACACAGAGGTCCGTAGACCAAGCAAACTAACAGAGTAGATACAGAGCACAGGCTAGCTAGAAAGTAGTTATACAATGAAGTCCAGCAAAGCCAGAAGGGCGGAGCAGGATTAAATAGGCCAACAAAGTCATGTGACCAGCAAAGGAAAAAACCTAAGAACAAGGTTTTAACACCTGTGGCCTAAGAGTCTGGCATTTATACTTATTATTTTCACATATATATTTTGTAACAATAATTTTAAAATTCAGTGAAAAAATCCAGTGTTCAGATCTTCCATAAAATGTCAAAATTTATTATAAAGATTTAATATAATTAGTGATAAAAAGGCTCAACCCTATGCAGAGGGTTAGATACACCGGCAAGCGCATTTCGGAATAGAATCCTTACTCATTGCATGCATAGGGTTGCGACTTTTTTCCACTAATTATTTTAAATCTTTATAATAAATTTTGATATTTTATGGAAGATCTGGACGCTGGATTTTTTCATTGAATTCTGATCAACTCTGGTGCATTACAGGTTTCCATGCGGGGGATCTTCCTTACGGTGAGCTGACTCTCTTCATTTTACTGAATAATTTTAAAACTCTATAGTTGATTAGATTTTTTACATTTATATGTCATGTCCCCCTGTTGTATTATATTATATATTTTGTGCTTTAGCGTTAGTGGGCATTTGAATTGGGCTTTGCATTGTGAGGGGGCCAAATTGTTCTATTTTAATTGCTTTTATCAATGTCTCTTTTTTATATTAGATAAATCAATACAAAGAAAAAATTCTGGTATGCACACATATTTTATGTGTTGTTTGTTCTGATAATATTCCTACTATACACAATTGATTTACCCAGAAAGATTGTTTATTCTATGGTTCTCATCCTTTTTGTTTAGTTCTTGTAGGGCTGTTTTATCCATGACTGTATTATGTACTCTATCAAGACTTTGCGAGAAGGGTTCAAAGATCTTGCAAAAAGTCTTTCCCATTAGCAAAGTTCACTAAACAGAGGACACAATTCAAGGCACACAAACCAAGCCTACAATGATTCTTTATTAACCCCTTCACCCACACTTGTCATTTTCATTTTTTTTCCTCCCCTTCTTCCAAGAGCCATAACTTTTTTATTTTTCCAGCCATATAGCCATATGAGGGCTTGTTCTTTGTGGGACGAGTTGTACTTTTGAATTACATCATTCATTCCACCACATAGCGTACTGGAAAACAAGAAAAAAATTCCAAGTGCGGTGAGATTGCAAAGAAAAATTTCCACAATTTGTTTCGCTTTTTTATTTACCATGTTCATTACATGGTAAAACTGACCTGGCAAAATGAATCCCCAGGTCAGTATGAGTATGCAGATATCAAACATATATTGTTTTTTTTAAATTCAGAAATTTGTTAAATTTTTTTTCTCGCTTTTGTCGACATTTTCTGAGACCCGTAACGTTTTCAATTTTCAGGGTCTGTAGCTGTGTAGCGGGTTATTTTTTGCGCCCTGTGATGACAATTTTACTGATACCATTTTCAGATAGATACATTGTTTTGATCGCCTTTTATTGCAGTGTTGCGGCGACCAAAAATACATTATTCTGGCATCTTGATTTTTATTCTTGTTATGCTGTTTACCAATCAGATTATTTTATTTTATACTTTTTATACTTTTGATAGATCCCACATTTCTGTGCAGTGATACCAAATATGTGTATTTGTAATTTTTTTTAATTGTTTTATTTTTAATGGGGCAAAGGTGAGGTGGGGAGGTGATTTGAACTTTTGTGTTTTTTTAATTTTTTTATTTTATTTTTTACTTTTTACTGAATTTAATAGTCCTCTCAGGAGACTTGAAGCTGTGATAGTTCAATTGCTTGTGCTATACGTTGCAGTGCTTCAGCACTGTTATGTACACTAAAAATCACAATCTCCTATGAACGTGTTCACAGGCGGATCATGATGGCAGGCACTGGGGTCTTCAGCAGACCCCAGGCTGTCATAACAACCCATCAGTGCCCCGAGATCATGTGACAGGGGTGCCGATAGGCGGGATCAATGGTGCACTTCTTGTAGTAAATGCCGTTGTCTGTTATTGACAGCATCATTTAATTGGTTAGCCAGAGGTGAATCTCAGATCCACCCACGGCTGTTAGAGGCACTTGATGGCTGATTAAATCAGCCATACATTTTGGAGAAAGATGCGGTCTCAGTGTGTGAGCACGCATCAAAGACAGGGACACGGCCGGTGACGTAAATACACATCATAGGTCGTGAAGGCATTAAAGAAGCACATCCAAGTATTTTCAAATGTCATTCTAATTGTGTATGTAATGTAGAGTAAGTGTAATAATATTCTTACAAATCTTCCCACAGTTTCTCATTCATTTTTCTCAATTTTCGACAAGCTGGATCACAAATGTTTTTTTTCTATAATCCGAAAGTCACTTTTACATTGTAAGTCTATGAATAGCGATGAGCGGACCCGTGGAGATTCGGGTTCGTTGGGTTCGGCCGAACTAGAGTAAAAAGTTTGGTTCGGTATATATGAACTTGACCCTGAACGTGACCCCGAACGTGACTCCAAACTGAAGCCCAATACAAGTCAATGGGGACCCAAACTTTGGTGCTTTAAAATGGCTGTACAATGGTCTTAATAAGGGCTAGGGAGCTGCAAAGGAAGATCAATGGGGTAAGAGCACGACAAGTGCCTTGAGAACAAATTTGGATAGGTAAATTACTTAAAATAACATAGAATTAAAAATCTTGAACCAGGAGGCGGAGGTCCAAGTGGAGGAGGAAGTGGAGGTGGAAGTAGCGGTATAGCTGTAAGTGGCAAGGGAAGATAATTCAACACTGTTTTTTTGTATTTTTTTCTTTTTTTTTTCTTTTTCCCAGTGTTTTTTCATTTATTTATTTTTTATGTAACTGACTTAAGACAACCTAGAATGAACAAAACTAAAGCTGGCAATCTACTGTAAAACCAGGAAGCGTAGGTCCAAGAGGAGGAAGAGATGGACGTGGTGGTATAGGTAGAATAGGCAAGGGAGCCGTAATCCGACACTGTTTGTGTTGTTTTTTTTCAGATTTATTTTAGGGAAATGGAAGAGGAGGTGGAGAATGTAGACATAGTGGTGTAGGTGGAAGAGGCAGAGAAGGAGGAAGCCAACACAGTTTTTTTAGTTTTTTATTGGGGGGGGGGGAACCAAAATGAAATGACTGAATGGCAAATAGAGTTGAAGACTGACTGGGTGCAGCTGATATTGTCGCCTAGTCATCCAAAGGTATGAATAAGTCCTGTGGAATCCACACAGAGTTCATTTTAAGGACTGTTAGCTTTCCCTGCTTGGATGTGGTCAGGCAGATGCACCTTTCTGTGATCACACCACCTGCCATGCTAACACACGTTCCAACAGTACACTTGTCACAGGGCAGGCTAGCAGCTCCAAGGCATAAAGGGCAAGCTCAGGCCATGTGTCCAATTTGGACACCTAGAAGTTAAATGGGGCAGACCCATCAGTTAGTATGTGGACACTTGTTGACAGGTACTCTTCCACCATGTAGTTGTAACGCTGCCTCCTGCTAACCCGGACAATATCACATGGTGATGCCAGATGTTGTGACGTGCTCATAAAGTTTTGCCACATTTTGGCCATTCTAACCCTGCCTTCCAAGGTGCTAGAGGTGCCCTAGCTGTGTTGGCAACTTCCTCCTACACCCCTGCCTCCCTGCCTTCCCCTGAGCCCCCGATGTCAGGTGGGAACGTCATCAGTAGTTTCTCTACCAGTGTGTGCTTGTATTCACTCATTTTGCAATCTTGCTCCAGTGATGAAACTAATCATAGTACATTGTCCTTGTAGTGGTCATCCAACAGGGTGGTCACCCAATAATCTGCACTGGTAACAATATGGGCAACTCGGCGGTTGTTGCACAGGCACAGCAACATGTATTAGCTCATGTGTGCCAGGCCGCCCAGAGGCGATGACAAGCTGTCATCGGTGGGAGGTGTATTGTCTGGGTACTCTGTAACCCCCTGCCATGCTCCAGTGATGCCCCAAAGCTGCTGTGAATACCACACTGCTGTGAACATGGTTGTTCCTTCTCCTCATCCTCACCCTCCCAAACTGTCCCCTGGCTGCACAGTTGGATACCTTGCCACTGTTGAGACAGTAACCCACCCTTCGAGCCATGTGTGGACGACAGTCCTGATAACAGTGTGAATTGTCACTGCTCCTCCAGCTCCTCTTCATTCTGTGCCACCAACTCATCCATCAATGCCTGAATTGTTTTTTTCAGCAGGCATAGAAGTGGTATAGTAACACTTATGATGGCATTATCAGCGCTGGCCATATTGGTGGAGTATTCAAAAGACCACAACATGGCACACATGTCCCGCATAGAAGATCACTCATTGGTGGTGAGTGATGTTGTTCTGCAGAATGACTCACCCTTGTGTGCTGCAGTTGAAACTCCACTATTGCCTGCTGTTGCTCGCAAAGTCTCTCCAGCCAATGCAAGGTAGAGTTCCATCTTGTTGGTACGTCGTATATGAGGCAGTGAGAGGGAAGACAGACAGGCGAGCAGCAGCAAGGTAAGAATGGCGAAAGTGTGCACACACTGCCTGCAGTTCTGACATATGTGGGTAGTTTTTAAGGAAGCTCTGCACCATCAAGTTCAGCACACACGCCAGGCAAGGGATGTGTGTCAAAACAGCTAGGCTCAGAGTTGTTACGAGTTTTCGCCTATTATTGTTTATCACCAGGCCAGTCTTGAGGTTCACCGGCACCAACCACTCATCTGTCTGCAGTTTGATCCCCATCAACAACTCCAGCGCAATGTTGTATTTGTCCCACAAACAGAGGAGATAAGAAAAGCCTGCTGTCATTTTCCCCTGGCTGTGCTGAAGTTGGTGGTGCAGATCTTATTGTGACCGCATGAGATGGCGATAGAGGAAGCAGAGTAGGAGGCAACCTGGACAGAGAAATGTCAAGCAATCGTAGGTGGAGATAGGACAAGGGCAAGAACGCCTTCCGCCTCTGCCGTGCTTACTGGTCCACGTATTGGTGGTTATGTGGACCTTATCACTGATGATGTTACACAGTGCACACCTTATTTGGTCCGGAACATGTGTGTGCAGGGCATGGATGGTCCGTCTGGAAAAGTAGTGGCCGCTGAGAAGAAAATACTGCGGGACAGCCACTACCATCGTTTTTTTTAAACTATCTGTCTCCACCAGCCAGAATGGCAGCATTTCAAAGTCCAGCAATTTGGAAATGCTGTCATTCAGGACCATGGTTTGTGTGTTGGTAGGGGGGTATCTCCTCTTTCTCTCGAGTGTTTGGTGGATGGAAAGCTGAAAGCTTCCATGGGATGGTGTGGAGATGCTCTGTAACTTTGTTGGTGGTGGTGCTGTTACATTGTCTCTTTGTGGGGAGGTCGGTGGCCCTGTTGATTGTGATTGGGAGGAAGAGGCCGTGACTGCAGCAGAAGAGTGAGGAGAAAGAGGCTCAGATCTTTCATGCTTTTTAAGGTGTATACTCAACTGCACCTCATGTTTGGAATTCAGATGCCTTGTCATGCTGGTGGTGCTCAGGTTCAGAACATTTATGCCTCGCTTCAGGCTCTGACAGCACAGCATGCAATCCACCCATTGCTTGTCACCAGCACATTCTCTGAAGAAATGCTACTCCAGGGAGCTCTTTTGAGCTGGCTTTGGTGTGCTGATTTCAGCAGAGAGGTGGGCAGTAGCAGCCAAAGTACTGGCTAGGGACCACCCGCTGTGCCTTTATACTCTGCTCCCTCTTTTGTTGTGTTGCTTGGGCAGCGTGGCCACCTCCTCTACCTGCGAACTGCGCACGTCACTAGGATGGCCTCCGTGCCACACTACTCATACAGACACAGTGGTACAGTAAAATTATTTGTTTGGCCTACAAATGTCAAAGAGACGGCTACAGAGTAGATTTATTTTTTAGGCATGCTACTCATACAGATATGGCTGCAGAGTAAACAGAGGCTTTTGGAACAGTACTCTCACAGGCAGGGTTGCAGAGTACACACAGAGGCTTTTTTGGCACAGTACTTCAACAGATGTGGGTGCAGAGTACACACAACAGCTTTTTAGCATAGTACTCCTACAGGCGGAGTTGCAGAATACAAACAGTGGTTAAAAGGCACAGTAATCCCAGAGGCGGGGTTGCAGAGTACACACAGTGGCTTTTTAGCACAATACTCCTACAGGTAAGGCTGCAGAGTACACACAGCTTCTTAAAGACACAGTACTCCCCCAGATGGGGGTACAGAGTACACACAGTGGCATTTTGGCATAGAACTCCCACAGATATGAGTGCAGAGTACATACTTCAACTTTTTGGCACAGCTCTCCCACTGAGACACGTGCAGAGTCCACACATCGGCCTTTTGGCACAGCTCTCCCACTGAGACATGAGCAGAGTACACACAGATGCTTGTTTTCAGATTGCGCAACCTAACATGAGTTGGACACACTCATTGTCAGGACTAAGAGCTTCACAGCTTGAAACACGTAGACCAGTGTGCTTTTAACTCCCCCCATGTTTACTCTCCCATTTCTCACCCAATTTTTTATATGTTTTTTTCACATTTTTAACTTTCCAATTAAAAGTCATGTTTTAATTTTTATACATTGAGCGGATGCTGGAAATACCTTTTTTCTTAGCCTGTTGACCAGCTGCCGGTTTGAAGTCCGTGCACCACATCTCCACGATGGAGGCTTCAACTTTGCTGCACCTGGTGAGCTAAATATTTCCTCTTTCTCCCCTCCCCATATTTTCGCAACCTAATACTGTCCCTCACTCCAGCTGCATCCTGTCCCTACACTAATCAGAGAAGAATGGCGGCGGCACTCGTGATGCGGCATTTACACAAGCCAGGTCATGTGGTGCACCAGCCAATCACAGTAATGCCAATACTTGGCATGGCTGTGATGGCTCGGGAAGTGCCTACAGCCTAAAACCTTGTTGATTGACTGCGCTGCAGCCTTTCAACAAATTTATAAGGCATCCAAACCTGAACAGAAAACTGGACATTCTGTTAAAAGTCCGTGTTCAGGGTTCGATAAGGGATACTAGGTGTCCAGTATGAACCCTGAAATTTACAGTTCAGGCTAACTCATTCCTATCTATGAAGTCTTGTTCTATGCTTTGTAGATTTATATTGTAAAAGAGACTTCCAGTTTACACATAGACCCCTGTGTCACCAAGCAAGTTGAAATTTCAGTTACATGAGTGGGTAGAAGACCAGATTGGCACTGGAAACCAGGAAAGATGGTGATCAATAAGTATTTTATTGCACTTACACTACATTACATACACATTTAGACAGGTTTAGGGAATAAACCAATTCTTGGGAATGCATCTTTATGAGCAAGAATTCCCAAGTAAATTTATCAGTATCGGTGCATTCATACACCACAATACATTCACTTATTTTAAAAGAAGGCTTTCCTTTTTTATTTATTTTCTTCTGAGAAAGAATTTAATTTTTGAAAACAAAATCTTTGTATAACCTGCCACAGAAGTTTATCCTTTAACAGATTTACAACATAGCACTGAGATCAAGCTGACAATAGACAGGACTAACATCCTCTTAGAGATACACGTTATTTTGAAAATGTCAGTCATTTAAAAGTCAAAAATCTTTATTTACCAAAAACGCAGACAGCATTTATCTTGCACTGATTAATGAGAAAAGAGGTGACCTTAGATACAATTGCACTGATTCAGTTCTCAAACAGCCAACAAATGCATATGTAACCAAATATTCCAGTTTTAACAGTAGAGCAGCCTGTCAGCTACTTCATCTGTCAGCACCTGTTCAGGCCATTAAATGAAGACAGCAGGGCATACTAGCGGTATCTATTTGCTGCAGGATATGTACCAAGGTAAAGCATGACAAGAGGATTTAGATGGAAGCCAAGGCCAATCAGTCATTCTCTGCCTTCATTGATAAGAATACCAACATAAAAGAGATAGTTGCCTCTCCCAGAGGTAATATCAATAGCTAACTGTTGCCAAATGAGAACAACTGAAATACTGAATGATTCTGTTAATTTAATGCAAATGGACAGAAGTCTCATGAACCAGTAATTTTAAGATACATTTCATTATTCGTCGATGAACAAAAGAATTGGATTGTCTATCATCAAAGCCCTGGCTTGCAGATCATTACAATCAATGTCAATAACACAATGAAAATGATCTGTGAAATGTAACACAGCCTTATATTTCTTCACTGAATGTAATTAACAGTTAGTTTAAGCTGTATAAATCATGATAATACGTTAAATATGCAGATAATACATTGAAATATGGTATTGTCATATCCTAAAATGGGGATGTGGTCAATTGTTTAATGTAAATAAACTCCAAATACTATTTGGACACAAGAAATTCAACCCCAAGCTTCAGACCAAAATATATCTGACAACAAAAAAACAGCTCAAATTATATTCACAGCAAAAAAATGTTATCAACTATGGATTTTCTGCTGAATTCAATAACAATTTCCAATATACTGTACAATATAGACTTAATAACACTTTTTTAATACTAAACGCAAAAAAAAAAATGTATCTCCTTTAACTTTCTGTAGTTATGGGTGGCAGAAGAGGAAATCACTTTATGTTAATGTTTTTTTTTCTTCTTTACAAGTTATTTATATGTATTTAGTCCAATAGACCCACAAAGAGTTTATATAGAGCATTTCTATATTAAGTATTCGGCTATGTGCCCACGATGCAGAAATGCTCAGGATTTTTTTCTGAGCATTTCTGTATCTCCCTGGCAGAAAACGCAGATTGTACATGCGGATTGTACATGCGTTTTCCTGCCAGGGACATGCGGATGTGAAGCGTTCTTCACTGGCATTTCCGCATGCGGGTTGACAAGCGCTTTTCCAAGCGATTTTAGCATCACTTGGAAAGTGCTTGTCAACTTGGTCACACTATATAAATCCATGCAAATGGCATGGATTTAAATAGTGTGACCGAGAGAATGTCAAAAAATCAAAAAATAAATCTATACTTACCCTCTGATGGCCCCCGGTGTCTTGCTTCGCTCCGTTCTCTCTTGCCAGCAGCGGTACACTGAAGGACCTGCCGACATCAGCGTTACGTGACCCGTCACATGACTATGACGTCAGCGCAGGTCCTTCAGTCCATCGCGAGTTGCCGGCATGCGAGGAGGAGCGCACCGCGGGCCGCCAGAAGGTAAGTATATATTTATTTTTTATTTTATTCTCTTTTTTACAGGTTCTATGGTACCCGGGTCCGGAGGAGAGTCTCCTCTTCTCTAGACCTAGGTACCATCCGTACATTAGAACGCATGGAATGCGCATGTACAGATGCAGTGATGCGGATTACATGCGTTCCAATGCAAGTCAATGGCGGTGAAAAGGCAGCGCTTCCACAAAATAATTGGTAGAGCTGCGTTTTTTTCTGCAATGATAACCCGCAGCGGAAATTTCCGCAGCATGTGCACAGCACATGTGGATTATCATTGGGGGACATGGCAGGCCTTCTACCATGCGTTTTTTAAGCATTTCTGCAGCGTTTTTGCCGCTGCAAAAATGCTTAAAAAACGCATCGTGGGCACACAGCCTAACACATATAAAAATTATGTTTGGCATTCTCAAGTTTTTCCTTTTCTTTCTGTAAGTATGCATTTTTAACATAATGATGTGACTAAGCCTGGGTGCTGTATGTGTTCTATGTTTTCCAGTTTTTTAAAAATGCACACTGTATACTAATGCTCTGATTTATCATTGCCTTTGTGCCTGTTTTTTTGTCTAGTTTTGTGTGTCTAGTTTTGTGTGTTTTGCGCCTTTTGTTTTGTTTTCACCAAATCTTTTTTTAACTCTACTTTAAATGTGCCCCTGTTTTTTCACTATATGGGTACAGTTTAGTAATTCCAGATGTTTTCACCTGACTCATCAATTGCGACTTTTTAAAATGTCGCAAAATTCAATGCAACTTCACTCTAGTCCCCCTAGTGTATTTTTGAATATGGCATTTTTTTTTTCTTTTTTTGATGTGCAATTTTGCAACTTTATATCTTTTTTGGCTCATTATCTTTTGGCCAAGGGTTGTTGGTTGCATTATTATTACTTATTTCAGAGATCATATTTACATTTTTGTCTGATTACGGTTTTTTATTTCCTGACTGCTATTTGTATAATAGGTGCTTTGCTTGAGCATTTCCCCTGTCTATATTCTTAGATTGGGGTCATGTTAAAAAACTCTATTGGGTAATTGTACTTTCAAGTATCTTTTCAGAATAATCCCTCCTGTTTGTACATGTAGATCAACTCAAGTCTATTTATTGCCATTATATTAGTTGTATATCCTGCATTTTCACCATTTTCACCTCTGCAGACTACTTCTCTAATTTGCAAACCACTCTGAGCAATAGAGAGGAGACTAGCTGCTGTGGTCTCTCTCATACTCTGTACAGCACACAGATATGGATTCCTGCACTTCATTCCTTTATTAACACATAGAAACAAGCAACAGCAGCACTAAGTAATGATACAGCAGTACTGAGCTGTCTGGATGGAAATCACACTCTGATCCTTCTGTGTCATATAAATTAAGCCATAATAAATGTATTGGCAAAGGTATAGAGCCTAATTGGCATTTAAAGGCATCTGGTCATCAAATTCATGACGCCCAAACCTCAATCAGAATGAATTAGACATTGGTTGTGCATTTTTAGCAAGGTATGCTCTATTCTGAAACTGGAATTCTGCAGCATTTCAGAGTAAGCATAATGTGAAAAGCTAGTTGGGTCTATGTGTCTTGGCTGACTAGCCTGATGCAGTTCATTGCATACACATAGGGAGACACCTTTCAGTCAACCCAAGTGTAGTGTGGTGTAGCTGGCTGGGGACCACATTGGACTAGTAAGCTGAGACACAGAGTCCTTACCCTGCTTTTCAAAGTATTTTTTCTCTGAATCACCAGTTTCAGAGTAAAACAAATCTGGCTGCAATCACTTAACTAGTGTATGATTCATGATGTCCAAAACGTGGAACTGGTTCCCTTTAAATAAAGCACCTAGTAGTATGCCCATTGGTCTGCAGTTCTCCAGGCATATGATATTGATAACACCCCACCCATTAGCCATTATTAGTTCCAGCAGTAACCAGATGTAAACATTGCATGGAGCAGCAGTGCACATCTACATTTAATGAGTGCGGTGCCGCTGCCATGTATTGTACTGCTTAACCCATTTTTAAGGAGCTAATTATTGCAGATCAGTGGATGCCAGGTGTTGGATTTTCACTGATCTGATATTGATGAGCAATCCCCAGGATGGATCATCAATATCAAAAGACCAGACAACCAAATTAACCTATTTATCCAACCTGCTTATTGGCCCACAGAACAGACATAATGATTGTCTAGCCAGGACAACCAGGATCAATATTATTAGTATAACTAACAATTCAGGCTTGGCTGCACCCTCTGGAGCATTATTTGGGTGGCTAGTACCTCCATGAATAGAGCATGGCACAGTGCTGGAGACTGATGCAATAATAAATCAGGCCATGAGAGTTTAAAGGGGCTGTCCAGTCTTAAACTACTCTATGTGATCACAGACGTGTGAAACCTTGCATCACATGACTGCACACTGTGAAGATTCTCTTGTCATGTGAAGGCAGGTATTTGATATCCATACTCCCAGCCACATTCTGTCTATGCAAGTTTTTAATGGACGAAAAATAAAGAAAGAATTATTTTACCAGATGCTGGAACAACTATCCCTATTTTTTTTAGCATATTTTGGTGTGGATCCACCTGGTTCCGTGCAAGCTGGATTATAAGTACTTGGTGAGCTGGCTTTCCTTTTACTATATCATAGTCAGAATGTGGCCGGGGGTATACATATCGCATACTTGTGGTCACATGACCGCCCGCTCCTGGCATCAGAGAATCCTCACAGTGCTCAGTGCACGCAATGTGAGGATTCACAAGTCTGCAGTCACATAGACTGATAGCAGTTGTGTAGTTTAAGACTGGACAGCCCCTTTAATGATCTATATCGGTCATTAAACTCCTGTGGCCCGATTCATTATTACATTTGCACCTGTTTGGTGTTTTGAGACTTTTTTTGCACCAAATTCACTCTATTGAAATTTTTTGAAGTTTGATTCATAAGTGCTGTGGCTGCACAGTGTGCTGGCTACCAAACTGCAATGGAGTTTGTCAGGTGCAAGTAACTCACTCTTTCTCTGTACACTGCTGTTGCCACACCATACATACAGTCTTTCTTGCCCTTTTAACATCCTCCTTTCTGCACAAATATATATTTATTGCCCCTTTGATGTCAATCTTTTAAGTACCCGTTTTTGCCAAATTGCCACTCATTTCCACTTTATTACTCTTTTGTGAAAAGAGGGTACTAAATAGACAGTAAATGATAATGGGCTCTAAAGGAAACTTGTCATACTTGGTATGGGAAGGACTCAGCGTACGACGATGGGAAAAGGGGGGAATCCCAGCAACTAGGGAAAGTGAGAGTGGAGACCCCTTGGCAGATCTAACAACACCCTAACTCCCCTATCGTCCCTAAATAGGTTCCGCACCTATCGCCGAGCAGGATACCTTAGCCCTGGCTGTCCCTAGAGCTAGGCCCTAGTAAGGGAGAGGGAGGGGTGATCAAGACTCAGCCCCTCTGCAACTAAAGACAAACAAGGGAAACATACAAGGGGAAATACTTAGCTTTGAGAAGACACCAGAGAGATTATGACTGCAATCCACAAAGGAACTCCAAGAAGAATCTAGCCAATTGCTAGGACTCCAGACCTGAACAGAGGAATATACTTTATCACCAGCAATTCTCTGGAAAAACTGAGGGTATTTAAAAATCCAGCAAGGGTGTGTTAATTAGCAGCAAAAGGTGGATATCACAGCTGGGTCCTAGAAGTGAGGGATGATGAAAGGATCAAGAAGGTGTCTGCATGGCCAAGCACAACGACCTTCTACAGCCGGATCCAGAATGACTGTCTGTCAAACCTGATACACCCGTGACAAAACTAACCAGTTATGGAGGAGTGCTAGTTGGCCAATGAATGGTCTTAAGGGTTTGGTGCCCATATAGAATTTGTTAGCCTTGCATATGGAAATTCCTATAGAATTGAGATAATGTGTCTATGCATGTATGTGGGGTATGTCTCATTCCCTGCACAGGAGTCTAAAATGGAATTATCCTGTAATAGAGCACTAATAGGGACTGAATGGGTTTTGTACGTCACAGAATGGTATATAGTATATGCATTGCTCAGTGCATAATGTATAGACACATGAGCAATAATTGTCACTCTATATGCAATAAAAGAATTAAAAGGGATATTTGTGCTATACTAATAGGGGTATGCTTGCACTATTTATATGGACAATGACACTGTATGGCTCTAATAAGGGCAGAGTACGTAAACTAATAGGAGTGCTATTTATACAGGTACTAATAGGGCGGTGCATTGCCTGAAGCCACTATTAGAGCAAAGACAAGTATTGACCTGTACATTGTGATAGGTAAGTTAAATGCAGGTATCTATACAGTACGTAGAATGGTACAATATGACGTATAAATGACTGGATGACAGGGTCACCAAAATGGAGAGGTTCTTGGCTTTTTCTGATATATGATAGTTAGTACCTACCAAAAGTGGCCAAAGGAGAGGTTTCCAGTGACAGGGTCATGTGAAGCAAAAGCTCATTTATACACACAGGGAGCAAAACTTAATTGTCTGATCTGATCCTGCAGAAGAGCTACACAACTGTGAAACAAATATCAGATAGATAAAAAACTTTCCACTGACTATGATAGAAATGTGTGTTACAGCTTGCTGTGTATGGCGCTTGGTGGCTGTGACTAAAGTCTGAAAGGTGGATATATATAAATATATAGCGAGAGATAGATGCCCACACGTGTCATGAGAAAACTGAATAAAAAATCCATGGGTAGGGGAGTCAAAAGCAATTTTGCAAAGGCCTCCAATCAGCCAGAGAACAGTCCTACATATAGATGAATTTTATTATTCTATAAGCCTGGAAAGAAAATCTTTATATCTCCTCTACCCATATGCTGCTTTTTATTTTGTTATATTAATGTAAATATATGTAAAGCACCATAGTATGTACCAAGTACTTTTGCTTATTACGTTAAAATCTATCACATAAAATAGTGCAGTATATACATTGCCAGCCATGTTATACAGTTATTTAAGTTGATCCCGGTGCTGGCTTATAGGAAAATTCTTCATATGCTCAAACAAATTATAGATTGTTCAAATCAAAGAACATTTCATGAGTTTTGCCTGTAGGCTTATATTCTTTGAGCTTTCATTTAATTTACAGGCCTTTGCTAACCTTAGACATGATGTCACTGTATTTAGTGTAAAAACTACTACTGATTTCACTATATATTCGACTTAACTAGTCATTTGGGTCCAAAATTAATTACACACATACACTAGATTGTAATGCTGAAATGTAATTAAAGTAGTACAGATTCATATTAATTTATTAAGCAAAGTTTGTTAACTGCGTCTATAAACCTAGTCCACAAAAATGTACTTAATTTCAAAACCATAAGCTCAGGTCATAACACAATGTTCATTTGACATGTAAAAGCACCTTAAAACGTGTTATGAGCTGGCATTAAATATAATAAAAAACCACAGGCACCCAATCATCAATAAAAAGTGCAATGTTTCTGAATAGACTTTACATGTTAAATGCGCTGCTGAATTAAAAGTCACATTGCAAAGCAATGAGGTCACAGTGGTTAAAATCAGTCAGCTATGTGTTGGAATGTCAGTTTTTAAAACTACGCTAGTAATTCAAACATCTATTTTAGAAACAGGGAAAAAAAAGGTTAAAAACTCGTAATAAATCAATGAACAACACGGATCAGGCAATAAGGGACTGGAAGCTTAGTTTATTTTCACCTTTGATTTACTTGTAGAGTGTATATTTTCAGATGTACTAAAAATTGGACAGACAACAGTTAGAACATAGCTCGTGCTCCACGATCACGCAGTTAATGTTGTCAGTTTTTCTTAATGTTTTTATCTTCAGACGAGAAAAGGTCACGCTTTTAAAAGTTTCACATTGTTTTGATACAAATCAATATAGTGAAGGTCAAGCTATCCACAAAACATATTTGAATGTTTTATTTATTGAGCTCCGAGCTTACAAATCACACACTTGGGAAGTTTAAAAAAAAATGATTATCCAAACTCTAAGCTTTATACATTATGGAAACTGTGTAAACCTCAATTGCTGGAGACAAAATTCAGTCTTGATGACCACAAATGGGCCTTAACCATTTCATAATTTCACAAAATAGCATTCTTTAATTGGTCACACATTTAGAAGTGATTCTAAACTTAGGCATACTTTGAATTTAATTTATTTTCAGAATTTTTTTTCTTAGTAGTAAAATGGGTTAACACAATTGATTTCGTCTAGCAACAGAACTAATATAAGCTATTTCCAGAAAAAAATATAAAAGTGTAAAAGAATAGAAGCTCTCCTGGCTTACTCTCAATGCGTCCCTCAAAAAATATTGGCCCAGATTAAAAATTTTCTATTTGTAATAAATCTTACTCTTTGACTCAAGGGCCACATGTTGCTGACAGGTATTTTCCTTGTGGAAGAGAAGAGCAGTGGCTCAAATTGCAAAAGCAAGTAAGAAAAAGTACTAGTGGTAATCTGTGTGTCTATCTCTGTGACTTCCATATTTTGGCAGAATCGGGATTAACTGTTCCCTGTCAAGCACTTCAGTATAAAGTAGATGATAACTATGCTAACATCATTGTATTTTATGAAAGTAACAAACATTGGCTTGTTTCAGCAGCTCATATAAGCTAGAATGCATGCGAGGTCTCTTCATTTCTGGAGTACAAATAGTTTGAAGAAGACCACCAGTCTCCCAATAGGTAGAAGTCCTGGAAATTCAACTGGACCTATAAAACATTTCTGGTATATATTTTTTAATATGCCAGAAATGTTTCAAGTTCTAATACCCTTTCAAGTTTTAGCTAGCTTTTTTCATTCTGACTATGTGACATTATGGCCAGAAAAAAATGAATGAATATCCTACTTTGGTCATTTTATAAAATCTAATAAATCATATGGATAGTGGTTATCCTGTCGAGACAACCTATTCAGCTATATGTCCATCTATGGTTATCTAAGCAATACTTGAGCACTTGTTTATGGTACACCACTGTTTTTCCTTTTTATAAATGTTTGTAATATTATTCTTATATTATTACAATACTGAACATAAATCCTATTTGCCTTGTTTGTTAAAAATAATAAAAAAGATGTCATTATTGAACCTTGTATCCAGTTCAGTTAAAGTTTCCAGAACAGTTAAAGAAATAAAATCTGTACTTTGTGGGGACAACAAGACCTTTTTGTCAGTTAGAAAATGTTGATAACTAAGAACTGACTATCACCCAGATAAATATTGAAGCTTCCCTGTCTTGTTTTGTTAAAGTTACTTCCCCTTACGGGGACAATCTGTCAGGAGATGGGAAAATAGCATGCTGTTATCTACTAGGTATGGACTTTATTAAATGAAAGGAATACAATAATCAAAAACTGCATCATCGCTGATATGTATATTAATTAAAATATAATAAAAGAGAAAAAGATGATTTTTCTATATCAGGAAATATCCAAAATTACATATACAGTGGCTTTTGATAATGTTCATCCAGGTCAAATGCGCTCCCAAGAAGCCAGTGAATACTGTGGGTATATATTCTCCAAACGATCTTTATTTCTCAAGTAAATACAACGCGTTTCAACAAGATTATGTCTTCCTCAGGTATATTCTCAGAAATTTTTAAGATACAACTGCTTCTTAAAGGAAGCAAAAGCACAGTTGTGTGTGGGGGATGTGTTCCACACAAAGCAGACACACCCATTCCCTTAGACATCAGTAGTTCTATAAAATCCAATTCATCAATCCACAAAAAGTCTTAAAAGTCTAAAATATATTAGTTCATAACGCTTATATTATGTTAAATACTTTGCTAAAATATATGTAAATGAATATTGTCCAAAACCTATAAAAATTAATGTCCCAAAAAGAAAAAAAAACACACAAGAAATACCTTACTTTTAAAACACTAGAAAACTACACTTATGAAACCCTATTAAAAATTATTTTTTATATATGAATATAAATATAAATATAAGACTTTTTTATTTCAGAATAACCTTTGCATATTTTCTTATACACCTTCTATAATGTCATTCAGCCCGTCAGGGTACAGCGTCCCTAGTCTAAATATCCAAAAGGATTCTTTTCGGTTCAATCTTCCCACACGATTTGAGCTATCAGCTGGTATTTGTTATATGTTATATGAAATTTTTTGTTATGTTTAAAGCATAAATGCCTAGATAGACTGTGCTTCAAGAATCCATTTTTTGCATGTACAGTGGCTTGCAAAAGTATTCATGCCATTGGCCTTTTACATTACAACTTGTGTTTAAATATTTTTGTAATCCGATTTGTGTGTGATGCATCAGCACTAAATAGTCTAAGTTGTTAGGTGAAGTGAGAAAATTATAGGCCTTGTGATTTGCAGCTGTAATTGTTGCAAAAAGGAGGCTCTACAAAGTACTGACTTTAGGGGGATAAATAGTTATGCATACTGAAGGTTTCAGTTATTTTGTTCTATTTGTTGTTTGCTTCACAAGAAAAAGAAACCAAAATGTTCAATTGTAGGCATGTTCTTTACATGAACTGATGCAAACCCTCAAAAAAAAACCCATTTAAATTCCTTGTTGTGAAGTTGCAAAACACGAAAAATGCTAAGGGGGTGAATACTTTTGCAAGCCACTGTACATAGTTAATGAAAAATAAAATTTATAGAATAAGTATGACTACCTTATTAATTATATTTATTTTGTTGTTTTTTTTAATTAAAAGTATATAACATGTAGTTATAATTGCTTCAAGCTTGTTGGTGATTTAGTGTTCGTAGGCACATGTAGTTGTCTGACTTATAATAATGTATTTCAATGTATTCCATCTTAAGTGATTCTGGTGCCTATGCTTAATTTTAAGCCTTTGATAGCCACAAGGAAAATGTCAAGGAGGTATTTTCAGATTTTGCTAAAGGCCACTGCACTCAGAGAGAATCATTTTAGTTCTGACAGGTATGAGCGCATTGGGTTCCAAGTAACCTAATAATCATAATAATCATAGTAATATTAACAATACTGATAATAGAATAACTATGCAATAGTTGAATAAAATCAAAAGATGAATGATTTTCAATATACGTCCTATAACTATGTTTCCATGGTAGAAAAGTGATTAATTGATGCTGAAATTCATTCAGGAAGTAACCTATTTAGTAGCATTTAATAGCTTAATAGTAGCTTTTAATAGCTTATTATAAAGAACTTTCAACTTAATTGTTAAATCATATTGAATATGAGAGATACAGACATGGGCAAGATTGTTACTCTTCTGTTAAAGTAAGAAAAACCCACAATGGTCACTGAAATTACTTGAAACTGACAAAAGTAATTTTCAGTTTTAATTTACTGAATATCTACTATTGAAAATTAGACATTGCTTTTAAATTGTGGTTCAACAAAACAAAAAATAATCACAATCGTCTGCACAAAAATAATGGCAACCCTAGAAAAGAAAAAAAATGGACCATAGGAACATGGTAAACTAAGGTGTGTCCTGTAAATAGCAACATAGTTGTCTTCAAACTAGTAATCCGTTTTTCTGCCTATTTAAAGGGTGAATAGTAGTCACTGAAAAAAAGGTAGAAGAAACCAGTTTCCAAAAGTGCAAATATTTATTGAGACAAATCCACGCAGTTAAAAAATTCCAAATTGCATCGGGGAATCTCACATAGAAAAAACGCAATGCGTTTCGAACACAGAGCTGTGTTCTTTGTCAAAGCTATCATGCATATGACACACTATAGTATTATATCCAATAACAACCAATCAGATCAATATGCTTGGTCACATGAAAGTGTGAACAGGTGCATAATTAGTGTGAGCCAATCACAAAAAATGGAAAAAACGATAAAACCATTATTGAAAGGAGATGAGAAAAAAATTAAAATTCATTTTAACACAAAGTGTTATATGAAATAAATAAAATCGTTTCACAGAAGCATGATATAAAGTCAGTAATGAAACATGATTTCACGGCGTGCATTGAGTCCATCTGGGAAGAGGGATCCAAGGTTATAAATCCCGAATGCTTCTCTGGTAAGTAAGTGATGTCTGGAGTCTCCTCCTCGGTATGCAGGTTTAACCCTCTCTATACCAATAACCTGTAGAGAACTGCATGACCTCTGGTGAGATTGAATAAAATGTCTAGAGGCATGTGAAATATTACGGTTGGTACTAGAAAGAGAAAATATATCAGTCAAATGTTCTGAAATGCGATCTTTGAGAGTTCTTGTTGTACAACCAACATATATGAGATTACATATCTTGCATAGAATAATATAGACCACATTCATGCTATTGCAATTTATATATCCCTTGATTTTAAAAGTTTCTGTGTGATTATAATTGAAAAATTCTTTAGTGGCTGATGTGTATTTGCATGTCCGACATCTATTTTGGCCACACCTATAAAAACCAGAATAATTCAACCAAGTATTACATTTTGACTTATTAGTAGAGATGAGCGTTGTTCTACTCGAACTGTTCGCCAATCTCAAATTCGAGCTGTTTTGGGCGGTGTTCGAGCCGTTCGGCGAACACGAACAATTTGAGAAAAATTCGGCTGTTCGAGGTTATGTTCGATAACTGTTCGTGCACCAAAATCATAACTGGATTTTTTCTCAGTAATGATGAAAATTAATGTTAATACGCAGTTTGAGTGTACAGCGGGGTGGGGGGAGGGGCAGGGGATGGATCTCTGCAGGAACAATGAAGATCTCCATTTTTTTTTCTCTTTCCCGCATTTACAGTGGGGAGGTGCAATCTGTCAGCCTATCAGCAGCGCACACACGGAGCGAAGTGCTTTTTTTCACACAAGCAAGGGCATGTGTCATTGGCAGTGTATGTCACATGTCCTTGCCCTATAAGACCAAGCCATTTTCCCCGTCGCCACCATTTTCTCACTGCTGCAGCTGCGTGTTAGACGGCACCGCTGTTGCTGTGTGCGCTATACCTTGTTAATTTCAAGCCAATTTTCGCACAAATATACAGATAGCTTGGGAGTAGGGAATAGTTGTGATTGCAGTCCTTTTAAGGACTAGGTTACAGCATTTCCTACGACTTTTATCAGGCAGGTCTGTGCTCTTAAATAGATAGATTGTGGGAGTAAAGACTAATTGTAATTGGAGTCCTTTTCAGGACTAGGTTACATCAGTTCCTATCAGTTTTTGCCAGGCAGGTCTGTGCCAGTGCTGTGCAAGTTTTTTTCACAGCATTTGGCTGAATCTAGCAAAGCTAATCCTTTTTGGCCTATTGCAGAGTGTGTTAGTCAGTGGAGTAGCCTATCTGTGTTGCAAGATATACCACCTGTGTATAGAATACCAATTTTTTTACTGCACCTAGTGAAGTAAAATCTTTTGGGCATAGCATCATTCTATTAGTCCATCTATACTGACCTCCATCAGGTTGCAAATTGAATATAATTTTTTTCTGCATCTAGCTCTGAAAAAATATTGGGCTTCTAGCTGTATGTGGGACTTGTTGTATTAGTCCATCTATGCTGACCTCCATCAGGTTGCAAACTGAATATATTTTTTTCTGCATCTACCTCTGAAAAAATATTGGGCTTCTAGCTGTGTGTGGGACTTGTTCTATTAATCCATCTATACAGACCTCCATCAGGTTGCAAACTGAATATATTTTTTTCTGCATCTACCTCTGAAAAAATATTGGGCTTCTAGCTGTGTGTGGGACTTGTTGTATTAGTCCATCTATACTGACCTCCATCAGGTTGCAAACTGAATATATTTTTTTCTGCATCTACCTCTGAAAAAATATTGGGCTTCTAGCTGTGTGTGGGACTTGTTCTATTAATCCATCTATACAGACCTCCATCAGGTTGCAAACTGAATATATTTTTTTCTGCATCTACCTCTGAAAAAATATTGGGCCTCTAGCTGTGTGTGGGACTTGTTGTATTAGTCGATCTATACTGACCTCCATCAGGTTGCAAACTGAATATATTTTTTTCTGCATCTACCTCTGAAAAAATATTGGGCTTCTAGCTGTGTGTGGGACTTGTTCTATTAATCCATCTATACAGACCTCCATCAGGTTGCAAACTGAATATATTTTTTTCTGCATCTACCTCTGAAAAAATAAGTGGCCTTCTAGCAGTGTGTGGGACTTTCTCTATTAGTCCATCTATACTGACCTCCATCAGGTTGCAAACTGAATATAATTATTTTCTGCATCTAGCTCTGAAAAAATATTTGGCCTTCTAGCAGTGTGTGGGACTTTCTCTATTAGTCCATCTATACTGACCTTCATCAGGTTGCAAATTAAAAATAATTTTTATCTGCATCTACAGTACCTCTGAAAAAATATTTGGGCTTCTAGCTGTGTGTGGGACTTGTTCTATTAGTCCATGTATACTGACCTCCATCAGGTTGCAAATTGATATAATTTTTATCTGCATCTAGCTCTGAAAAAATATTTGGCCTTCTAGCACTGTGTGGGACTTTCTCTATTAGTCCATCTATACTGACCTCCATCAGGTTGCAAATTAAAAATAATTTTTATCTGCATCTACCTCTGAAAAAATATTTGGGCTTCTAGCTGTGTGTGGGACTTGTTCTATTACTCCATCTATACTGACCTCCATCAGGTTGCAAACTGAATATATTTTTTTCTGCATCTACCTCTGAAAAAATATTGGGCTTCTAGCTGTGTGTGGGACTTGTTGTATTAGTCCATCTATACTGACCTCCATCAGGTTGCAAATTAAAAATAATTTTTATCTGCATCTACAGTACCTCTGAAAAAATATTTGGGCTTCTAGCTGTGTGTGGGACTTGTTCTATTAGTCCATCTATACTGACCTCCATCAGGTTGCAAATTGAATATAATTTTTATCTGCATCTAGCTCTGAAAAAATATTTGGCCTTCCAGCAGTGTGTGGGACTTTCTCTATTATTCCATCTATACTGACCTCCATCAGGTTGCAAATTAAAAATAATTTTTATCTGCATCTAGCTCTGAAAAAATATTTGGCCTTCTAGCAGTGTGTGGGACTTTCTCTATTAGTCCATCTATACTGACCTCCATCAGGTCGCAAATTAAAAATAATTTTTATCTGCATCTACAGTACCTCTGAAAAAATATTTGGGCTTCTAGCTGTGTGTGGGACTTTTTCTATTAGTCCATGTATACTGACCTCCATCAGGTTGCAAATTGAATATAATTTTTATCTGCATCTAGCTCTGAAAAAATATTTGGCCTTCTAGCAGTGTGTGGGACTTTCTCTATTAGTCCATCTATACTGACCTCCATCAGGTTGCAAATTGAATATAATTTTTATCTGCATTTAACTCTGAAAAAATATTTGGCCTTCTAGCAGTGTGTGGGACTTTCTCTATTAGTCCATCTATACTGACCTGCATCAGGTTGCAAATTAAAAATAATTTTTATCTGCATCTACCTCTGAAAAAATATTTGGGCTTCTAGCTGTGTGTGGGACTTGTTCTATTACTCCATCTATACTGACCTCCATCAGGTTGCAAACTGAATATATTTTTTTCTGCATCTACCTCTGAAAAAATATTGGGCTTCTAGCTGTGTGTGGGACTTGTTGTATTAATCCATCTATACTGACCTCCATCAGGTTGCAAATTAAAAATAATTTTTATCTGCATCTACAGTACCTCTGAAAAAATATTTGGGCTTCTAGCTGTGTGTGGAACTTGTTCTATTAGTCCATCTATACTGAACTCCATCAGGTTGCAAATTGAATATAATTTTTATCTGCATCTAGCTCTGAAAAAATATTTGGCCTTCTAGCAGTGTGTGGGACTTTCTCTATTAGTCCATCTATACTGACCTCCATCAGGTTGCAAATTAAAAATAATTTTTATCTGCATCTAGCTCTGAAAAAATATTTGGCCTTCTAGCAGTGTGTGGGACTTTCTCTATTAGTCCATCTATACTGACCTCCATCAGGTTGCAAATTAAAAATAATTTTTATCTGCATCTACAGTACCTCTGAAAAAATATTTGGGCTTCTAGCTGTGTGTGGGACTTGTTCTATTAGTCCATGTATACTGACCTCCATCAGGTTGCAAATTGAATATAATTTTTATCTGCATCTAGCTCTGAAAAAATATTTGGCCTTCTAGCAGTGTGTGGGACTTTCTCTATTAGTCCATCTATACTGACCTCCATCAGGTTGCAAATTGAATATAATTTTTATCTGCATCTAGCTCTGAAAAAATATTTGGCCTTCTAGCAGTGTGTGGGACTTTCTCTATTAGTCCATCTATACTGACCTCCATCAGGTTGCAAATTAAAAATAATTTTTATCTGCATCTACCTCTGAAAAAATATTTGGGCTTCTAGCTATGTGTGGGACTTGTTCTATTACTCCATCTATACTGACCTCCATCAGGTTGCAAACTGAATATATTTTTTTCTGCATCTACCTCTGAAAAAATATTGGGCTTCTAGCTGTGTGTGGGACTTGTTGTATTAGTCCATCTATACTGACCTCCATCAGGTTGCAAATTAAAAATAATTTTTATCTGCATCTACAGTACCTCTGAAAAAATATTTGGGCTTCTAGCTGTGTGTGGGACTTGTTCTATTAGTCCATGTATACTGACCTCCATCAGGTTGCAAATTGAATATAATTTTTATCTGCATCTAGCTCTGAAAAAATATTTGGCCTTCTAGCAGTGTGTGGGACTTTCTCTATTAGTCCATCTATACTGACCTCCATCAGGTTGCAAATTGAATATAATTTTTATCTGCATCTAGCTCTGAAAAAATATTTGGCCTTCTAGCAGTGTGTGGGACTTTCTCTATTAGTCCATCTATACTGACCTCCATCAGGTTGCAAATTAAAAATAATTTTTATCTGCATCTACCTCTGAAAAAATATTTGGGCTTCTAGCTATGTGTGGGACTTGTTCTATTACTCCATCTATACTGACCTCCATCAGGTTGCAAACTGAATATATTTTTTTCTGCATCTACCTCTGAAAAAATATTGGGCTTCTAGCTGTGTGTGGGACTTGTTGTATTAGTCCATCTATACTGACCTCCATCAGGTTGCAAATTAAAAATAATTTTTATCTGCATCTACAGTACCTCTGAAAAAATATTTTTGCTTCTAGCTGTGTGTGGGACTTGTTCTATTAGTCCATCTATACTGACCTCCATCAGGTTGCAAATTGAATATAATTTTTATCTGCATCTAGCTCTGAAAAAATAGTTGGCCTTCTAGCAGTGTGTGGGACTTTCTCTATTAGTCCATCTATACTGACCTCCATCAGGTTGCAAATTCAAAATAATTTTTTGTCTGCATCTAGCTCTGAAAAAATATTTGGCCTTCTAGCAGTGTGTGGGACTTTCTCTATTAGTCCATCTATACTGACCTCCATCAGGTTGCAAACTGAATATATTTTTTTTCTGCATCTACCTCTGAAAAAATATTGGGCTTGTAGCTGTGTGTGGGACTTGTTCTATTAATCCATCTATACAGACCTCCATCAGGTTGCAAACTGAATAAAAAATTTTTCTGCATCTACCTCTGAAAAAATATTTGGGCTTCTAGCTGTGCGTGGGACTTGTTCTATTAGTCCATCTATACTGACCTCCATCAGGTTGCATATTGAATATAATTTTTTTCTGCATCTAACCCAGCCAATAGTTTTGGCCTAATACCACAGTTTGGCCACTCAGCTCTGCTCGGTTCCCATCCATTGTTTTTTTGTGCAAACAACTCCAGAGTTGTGAATTAGTTAAGCACCAAAATGAGTGGAAAAGGCCTGCTGCTGGTGGAAAGGGGAATAGGCGTGTTGGGAAGGGGAAAAAAGGTTGTGTCCGTGGGGTAGGTGTTAAAGCAACAGTAACATCTGCAGAAGAAAGACCATCTTCCATCCAAACTAAAATGTCTACTTCTTTTAGCGGACAATGTGATAAGATCCCTTTCTTACGGCCATGCCAATCGCTACAAATTCCAGATGAGGCACAAAAACAGCAGGTGCTTCAACGGATATCAAGTGCTCCTTTAAGTGGGCTCTCCTCCACATCAACTTCAACATCAAAAATACTCCAGGCCTCAAAGGTGTCACCCCAATCGCACTTGCTTCCTCACAGCTCCCAAATCTCCAGCTGCCCGTCTGAGTATGAGGTAGAACAGATGGTTGAGTCTGCAGAGCTGTTTACTCATACTATAGCCTGGGAATCAGAGGTCGACTCCAGCGCTTCTGTGAATCCAGACGAGGAAATGATCTGCACTGATGCCCAGAATCTTTATGAGTCGGATCCAGGACCAGACGCAGAAGGTTCTGACCATAATGTAGACCCTCATTCCCAAACTGTAACTCCTGTTGGTGGAGACAATGAGGAAGACGATGATAAGACTCAAATACCTGATTTGAGCGACAACTTTAGTTTTTTGTCAGGGCATGAACAGGTTGGCTCTGAGGACGACGGGTGTGATAACGCACAGGGTGATGATGATGAGGTCGGAGATCCCACTTACTGTCAACCCACAGTCAGCCAAGAGATGAGGTCAGCAGAGGAGGTGGAGGAAGATGCTAGTGACGACGAGGTCAGGTTGCGCCTTCCTGGACAGAGACGTAGTACTGGAAGCACGTCAACAACTGCATCCTCAAACACAACTCTGCCTCTCACCACAAGTCGTGGTGGCTCTTCAGGTCGCATGGGTGCTAAGCCTTGCATAGCCTGGGCATTTTTTCAGATCGATAAAGATGACCCAACTCGTGTTATCTGTAACATTTGTGAGCAAAAGCTAAGTAGAGGCCAAAAAATACATAGTTTGAGTACTTCATGCATGAACCGGCACATGGACATGAAGCATAAGTTGCAGTGGGAAGCTCAGTGTGCTACAATGCGGCCTAGCCGGCCGGGCCAACCACCGTCTGCCATATCTTGTGCATCCGCGGCCTCTTCATCCTCTGTGACTGGGGGGACAGCAGTCACACCTGTTTTGGGGCGCAGACCTGCCACCTCTTTACCCGCAACAGCCAGCGTGATTGGCAGGTCATCATTTTCTTTGGAGGTGGTAACACCAGCTGGTGTTGAGCGCTGTCCGACATCGATAGCACCACCTTTGGATCAAGGCAACCTAACATGTCCGCCTGCATCTTCCTCACAGACCGGCAGTTTGCCGGGGACACCCTTATCAACCACGTCTAAGCACAATAGCCAGCCCTCGGTCCCTCAGATGTGGACAAGTAAAAGACCATTTCCTCCTAGCCATGAGAAAGCTAAGAGGTTGAATTTCACCATCTGCAAGCTCTTGGCTACAGAAATGCTGCCTTTCCGCCTGGTGGACACAGAGGATTTTCGAGACCTTATGTCCGTCGAAGTGCCCCAGTACCAGATGCCCAGCCGGCACTACTTCTCAAAGAAAGGTGTGCCTGCGCTCCACCAGCATGTCGCACACAACATCACCGCTTCTTTGAGAAACTCTGTGTGTGACAGGGTGCATTTCACCACAGACACTTGGATGAGTAGGCATGGACAGGGGCGTTACATGTCGCTGACTGGGCACAGGGTAACTATGGTGACAGCAGGACAAGGGGCTGCTTTCCAAGTCTTGCCGTCCCCACGAGTTGTGCGTCAATCCTCTTTATGTCAAAGTTCCTCCACTGCTTCTGCCTCCTCAACCTCCTCTCGGTCTTCCACCTGCACCCAAAGCCTGTCTGGTCATGCCACAAGCTTTCTAACTGCGCAGAAGGGATCCTGCACACCTCCTTACTATGCTGGCAGTAGGGCTCATTGTCATCAGGCGGTTTTTACATTGAAATGTCTGGGAAATGTGAGTCACACAGCTGAGGAGTTGTGGTCAGCTCTGGAGAACCCATTTCACGAATGGTTGTCTCCACTGGACCTGAAACCAGGGAAGGCCGTGTGCGACAATGCTGCAAACCTGGGTGCGGCCCTTCGCCGGGGCAATGTCACACACGTGCCTTGTATGGCTCACGTGTTGAACCTGGTTGTCCAGCAATTTTTAGCCCACTATCCCAGACTAGATGGCCTTCTGCAGAGGGCACGGTCGCTGTGTGCTCACTTCCGCCGTTCGCATCCCGCAGCTCAGCGACTTACATCTCTACAGAAGTCGTTGGGCCTGCCACTTCACCGGCTAAAATGCGATGTGCCTACCCGGTGGAATTCAACTCTGCACATGTTGCAGCGACTGTGGCAGCACCGACAAGCCCTGGTGCAATACGTTCTGACGTATAGCCTGGGCCAACGAGATCCAGAGGTGGGGCAAATCACGCTGGAGGAGTGGTCTCAGATCAGGGACCTATGCACCCTTCTGCACAGTTTTGAAATGGCGACGAAGATGTTTAGTGCTGACGATGCCATTATCAGCAAGACTATTCCGGTGATTTACATGCTGGAGCACATGTTAAACAGAATTCGGAGTCAGGTGGTGGCACAAGAGGAGGTGGAGGAAGTAGAGGAGGAGGAGTTGTATGCGGAAGGGCTAACATCTGCAAGGTCCAGACGGTCGGCAGCACCAAGGCGGCAGGCATGTGAGGGTGGGGGAGATGGTTTTACCAGGGCGCATGGTAGCAGCCAAACTAGTGAGGAAGGTGCAGGAGCCCAGGAAGAAGTGGAGGACGAACTGATGGAAGACTCATCAGATGAGGGAGACCTTGATCACATTTCTGTTGTGCGAGGTTGGGGGGAGAGGACAGAGGAAGGAAGCATGATTGTTACCTCGCCACCAACACAACAGGGACTTGGTGCTCCTGGATGCGCAACACACATAAGTGCCTTCTTGCTGCACTACCTGCAACATGACCCTCGAATTGTGAGAATTAGAAATAATCCTGACTACTGGGTTGCCACACTGTTAGATCCCCGGTACAAAAGTAAATTTGCAGAAATTATTCCTGCCATAGAAAGGGATGCACGCATGCAGGAGTATCATCAGAGACTGTTGCAGAATCTTACATGTGCTTTTCCACAAAATACCAGTGGTGCACGTAGTGAATCTCACAGTTCCAACTTGCCAACCGTGGGACCGTCAAGTGTTCAGCACTCAAACCGTAACAGAACCACAGTATCTGCTGGTAACATCAATTTTGCGGAATCATTTCACCACTTTTTTAGCCCATCCTTTGCAAGGCCACAGGAGACAAGAAGTCTGACACATAGTCAACGCCTAGAGACGATGGTACAGGAGTATCTCCAAGTAAACATTGAAGCCATGACTGTGTCACTGGACCCTTGCTCTTTTTGGGCTTCCAATCTGGATAAATGGCCGGAGCTAGCCACTTACGCCTTGGAGATCTTGTCATGCCCCGCAGCCAGCGTTCTGTCTGAACGTGTGTTCAGCGCTGCTGGTGGTGTGCTGACAGATAAGCGCACGCGGCTCTCCACTGATAATGTAGACAGACTCACGTTCATAAAGATGAACAAATCATGGATCCGAAACGACTTTTCTACCCCTGTGTCATCCTGGGGAGAGTAAAAGCTTGATGATTGGTTAAAATCACCCTACCAACCGTTTTAAGCTTTCAAATTACTAATCATGTTTATCTGTATCTTGGCTGGAAAATAATTTGGGCTTTGTAGCAGTGTGCAGCACTGATTCTATTAGGCCATCTATAATAAGCTCCACCAGATTTAAAATTACTAATCATGTTTATCTGTATCTTGACTGGAAAATAATTTGGGCTTTGTAGCAGTGTGCAGCACTGATCCTATTAGGCCATCTATACTAAAGCTTCACCAGATTTAAAATTAATAATAATTTTTAGCTGCATCTAGCCCGGAAAATAATTTTGGGGCTCCGAGATGCGCAAGACACATAAGTGCCTTCTTGCTGCACTACCTGCAGCATGACCCTCATATTGTCAGAATTCGAAGTAATCATGACTACTGGGTTGCCACACTCTTAGATCCCCCAAACTTTTCGATCAACCTTTTCATTTTAATAAAGACCAAAAAAATGGTCATTTTTGAAATTATAAGCATTAGCAGGTTGTTAGAAACTGAAATCAAACAGTTTTCAACTCAAAACTTTATTCTAGGTGATGTTACATTTTCACATAGGACCCCTTGTTCGAAAGGAGCTTCTGAACTCTCTCGTCCATTGAATTTGTCAGGTTTTGGATGGTTTCTGCTTCAATTGTTTTGCATGAGGACAGAATACCCTCCCAGAGCTGTTGCTTAGATGTGAACTGCCTCCCGCCATCATAGACACTCCTTTTAATGATGCTCCAAAGGTTCTGAATGGGGTAGAGGTCAGGGGAGCATGGGGGTCACACCATAAGTTTGTCCCCTTTTATGCCCATATCAGCCAGAGATGCAGATGTTTTATGTGCAGCATGAGATGGTGCATTATCATGCAAAAAAATGATCTTGCTGTGAAATACACGGTTCTTCTTCTTGAACCATGGCAGGAAGTGCTGTTTGAGAAAATCCACATACATTATGGAGTTCATCTTTAGCGCCTTCAGGGATCCTAAAGGGGCCGACAATCTCTCTCCCCATGATTCCAGCCCAAAACATTACTCCACCTCCTCCTTGTTGGCGCTGTAGCCGTGTTTGCGTGGGGTGTCCATCAACCAGCCATCCTCCACTCCATCCATCTGGACCATCGAGCGCTGCACGGCACTCATCCGTGAACAAAACAGTTTTGAAAACAGTCTTCATGTAATGTTTGGCCCACTGGAGCCGTTTCTGCTTGTGTGAAGTGGATAGAGGAGGTCGACAGGATGGCGTATGCACAGCTGCAAACCTCTGAAGGACCCTGCATCTTGTTGTTCGGGGGACGTTGGAGGCACCAGCAGCTTCAAAAACTTGTCTGCTGGTATGACAAGGCTTTTTTGCCGCTGCTCTTTCAACCTGATGTAATTGCCTGTAGGAAAGAGTCCTCAATTTGCCCTTATCAGCACACACACGTGTGTACTGTGAATCAGCTACATACTTCTTGATTGCCAAGACACTTCATCCTGATCATCGCACAATGTTGATTGTAGTCATGCCTTGACCTAAACACTCCACAATTTGTTGCTTCTCAGCAGCCGACACATCCTTTTTCTTTCCCATTTTGGCAGAAAATGTAGGCTGCTTAATAATGTGAGACAGCCTTCTTAAGTAGTCTTGCCTTTCATTGGACACACCTGCCAAACTAATTAGCACAGGTGTCTGCAATTGCTTACAGTGATATAAAGAGCCCTGACACACATCACCATCAATGAGTTTAACTGACAAACAAACAAATTCTTCCCTTATCACTCCTAAACACTTTTTGCATAATAATTTGGAAAACAGTGTACATGTGCTTTTCCGCAAAACACCAGTGGTTCACGTAGTGAATCTTACAGTTCTAACTTGCCAACCGTGGTCTGTATGGAGTTGTTCAATAAAGGGCCCAAAATTAAGATAACATAGATGGGAGAGGTCTCTATGAATAGGAATTCCTAAGTATTTGATACCTTGTGAGGGCCAGGCAAAGGGAAAGTTGGACTGGATGGAATCCTATATGGATTTGGGGAGGGAGACATCGAGGGCCTCAGACTTCGCTGCATTGATTTTAAAATTTGACCATGTAACAAAGTGATCTATTTCAGCCATAACAGCATGGATGGATATATGTGATTGAGTGATATATACTAGGACATCATCAGCAAATAGAGAGCACTTGTACTCGGTGCCTCCCACCTCAATCCACCTAATATTGGGGTTATGGCGAATTGATGAGAGCAGGTGCTCCGTCACTAGGATGTATAAGAGAGGGGACAGAGAACATCCCTGCCTTGTCCCATTGGTGATTGTGAAAGGTGATGAAAATGTTCTGACGCGCCCCCTGGGCCTTGGGACACCCGGGGCCGGACCCTTTTTGGTGGATGCTGGTGGTTGTAGTCTCTGTGGCGGCGACCCGGTTCCGTGGCTCAGGGCGGTCAAACCAGTGGCGGAACTATTTATGTGGTTTTGATGTTTAAATGTCCGACTACGCCACCCGTGGATTGCGGTCAGAGTGAACCGCCGCTCCAGGGCAGACCGCTGAGGCTGGTGTTGTGGGTGCAGCAGAGCGTAGCATAACTCCCCACGGGAGGAGTATAGCCTCAGGGCAGTGTATGCGGAGGATGGGGGTGATGGTGCAGGGCAGCAGCAGTAACGACACGGAGTCAGTGATGCAGACCAGGGCCTTTACTCACAGTTCTTATTATCCAGACCACGTCTGAAGGTAACGGCTGCCCATGTCGTACTGTGCTCACCAGGTGAGGGGCTCAGACAACTCCCAGATAACTTTGGAGCGCTTCACAGGACCCCCTTTGTGTGTCCTTTGTCTGGCCTTTCTTACCAACCCTTCTGTCCGGCTGCCTCGGGCCTCCTCTTGGTAAACTTGGCACCAGTTTCCCTGACCCTATGTGGTGCCTTCCTAGCGGGTGTAGCGAGGGGCTGCGCCACATAAAATGTCACAGCCTCCTGTTTCTAGCTGAGGGTCGTTTCCTGCCTCCACTAGTTTCGGGGACCGGTCTCCCCCTTTGGCCTGACTCCTCCACGCAGGTTGATTCGGGCGTGCGGTGGCGACTCGCCCGTCCGCACCCCTGGGATCCCTTCGTTCCTCGTTCCTGGAGCCTTCTCCGCTCCTCTTCCTTCCTTCTCCCTCTTCCAGGCCTGGGCCTCTGTTACTAGGCCCGCCTCCGGAGCAGAGCTTATGCAGAGCCCCTGCTCCCTGCCACTTCTGCTCAGACTTCTCTGCACTGAACTAAGATGGTGCCCACCTTTTATTCTCCCTTCTCAATGCACCCAGGAACTGCTTCCTCCCTGTTCCTGCACTACAGGGTTCCCCTTCCTCAGTGTTCCCTCCCCCCTCTCCAGCCAGGGACAGGGACTGTCGTGCCCATCTCAGGGGCATATTGGTCGCCCTGCCCCACGGCAATGTGGTGTAATGCATGCAGGTGTCGGGTCCTCATCCACACTACATCCTTACCTGAGAGTGAGATATCACACCTCTGGGTGAGGTGCAATACCTCTGTAGCAACCGAGCCCTCAGGGTGCTACAGTTCCATTTATCTTCAGCCTAGGTGATGTATTGCGATACAGGGCCGTGATTTTGGCTATAAAAGGGTCCCCTAGACCCCTACCCCAAGCTTTTTAAGAGAATCATATATGGCGTGCCAGGAGACTCTATGGAATGCTTTCTCAGCATCCAACGAGAGTATCTACTTACAAATTTTTAACTGCATCTAGCCCAGGAAATACTTTGTGCCTAGTAGCAGTGTCTGCTAGTCAGCGGATTATCCCGGCTGTTAAGCAAGCTACACCACCTGTAGTTTGGGCACTTAATTTTTTCAAAAGAAATGCTTCGGGACCACGGGATACTCAGTGAAGAGCATCAGGAGGCACCCCAAGGCATAGGGGCTGGGACTGGCAGTAGGATGCCTTGCGGTGGACAGCCGAGCTCGATCCTTATAAAAGCTTTTTAACTGCAGCAGCTTTAGTGGACGCTACTGGAGCTGGAATTACGCGGCTGCTGGCATGAGACTTGCCCTCCAATAGATCCTTGTAAATGGATTTAAAGTGTATTCATTCAAATTAGAGAGACAATTTAAATTAAAAAGCTTAGAGCTGCCTCCACCACAGGGGGGCTCGCTCGACCCACCGGCGGACAGGCACCAGTATTGGGAGAGGGGGGCTGGCCGTCAGGGTTCACCGCGGCTCTGGCACAAACCCGGCGACGCGGAGGTGGCACGGGCAGGAGCGGACTGAACGTGTCGGCTTCTCACTTTTTGGATTTTAGAAGGGCATGACATGCCTATATCTGTGTCTCCCCCTCCTTTTACTCCTCCACCTCTTTTCTTTTCGCATGACTATATGTACTTGTCACTTTTCCATGTGTTAGTTGTGTCTTCTGAGCAGTTTGTCAGCTTTTGGACACCTTTGAAGGTGTTTTCTATGTGTTTCTATGTGTTTTTGTTTGCCTGCCATTGGTTTTAATGGTGTTCGAAGGTGTTCGACGAACAGTTCGACGAACATTTCGGCGAACACACGGGTGCTCGACGAACCGAACCGAACTCGAACACTACGGGGGTGGCTCAACACTACTTATTAGAGGAGAAAAAATATGGTGAAACGATGTTACCAATAGTGACACCTCTCCTTGCTACTATAGAACAATTAGATTGTAAAATTTTAGATAAAGTTGCATCCTCATACAAGATAGATATATGCTTGAAAAAAATAGATTTAATTATATTAAATTGAGGGCTAAATTGCAATGACAAAACTAATTTGTTAGAATTATTAGTAGAATGTTGAATAGTACGTGATCCCAGATTTTGGTTTTTCTTGTTCTTAATTATATGTTTGGCTCTATTTAGGGTCCATTTAGGGTACCCCTTTCTGACAATTTAGACCATGTATGTTTAAGTTCCGTAGACAAAATATTATCATCATTGCAATTCCTTGCAATACGTGTAAATTCCCCCACAGGTAATGCTTTGATAGTGTGGGGTGGATGACTACTGTTTGCATGCAGAATAGTGTTTCCAGACTGTGGTTTACAGTAAGTACTAGTCAATATATGTTGGTCAGGGATGCCCTGCAAATTCAAATCCAGAAATGAAATAACAGAAATTTCGACTCTATACGTAAATGTCAGATTGCAATGATTGACTTCTAAATATTGCACAAAGTCAGGTATGGCAGACACATCGCCCGACCACACGAATAGTAGGTCGTCTATGTATCTGCCATACCAGACCAAATGTTCAGCAAAAGGATTATCAGTGCAATAAAGATAACCTTCCTCCCAATAGGCCATAACTAAAGTGGCCAATGATGGGAAGTGTTTAGCACCCATTGACACGCCTCTAGATTGTAAATAATAATGACCATCAAAAGAAAAATAATTACATGTCATAAGAAAATTGACCACCTGTATGATGAATGTACATAGGTCTTCTGTATAATCACTGTATTTTTTCAAATGATATGAGAGGGCTTCTACTGCAATTTCAAGAGGAATTGAAGTATATAATGCTACTGCATCACAAGCAATCCATGAAAAATCTTTTCTCCAAACTATATTAGAAAGTTCTTCCAATACATCTCCAGTGTCTTTGAGAAAACCGGCTGTTCTTTGTGGTAGTGGTTGTAAAAGTGAGTCAACCCACTCACTTAATCGTTCAGTAACCGATCCTATGCCCGAGATAATGGGCCTCATGGGGGGTGGGCTGACTCCTTTGTGCACTTTGGGTAATGCGTGCATAATAGGGGTGATTGGAAAATCCACCAGAAGGTAATCTCTTTGATTTTCAGATAGTACGCCCAACATGTAACCGTCATTTACAATTTCATGGGTTTGTCTTTTAATATCTGCAGTTGGATCACACCTTAATTTACGATACATAAACAAATCCTCCAGTAAAAGTGCAATCTGGGATCTGTATGTGTCAGTGTCCAGCACAACTACTAAGCCCCCCTTATCAGCCATACGTATAACAATATGTGGCATATTTCTCAATTCCTGCAATGCTTGATGATGTGAAGGTGACAAGTTATAGTGGGAACCACAATGCTTGACATCTTGTGCTAGTAATTTGAGTTCTCTTTCCATTGTTTCTTGGAAACGTTCCATACAGTCCACCCTTGTCTGTAAGGGATAGAAAAAAGGATTTCTAGTTTTAAACGAAGTAGACATAGAGGCTAGAATATGAGGCGGTTCCGAAGGGCTCTGAAGATCCTGCAAATGCAATAAAGACATCTGTTCCTTAAAATTCAAATCTTTGAATTCATTAACAATAATCCGAGAAGGTTCAGGTTGCTTATTTTCCTCCGTTGTAAAATGTTTTTTGATAGTAAGATTCCGTATGAATCTATTGAGATCCAATAGGGTAGAAAAAAGATTAAAATTGCGATCTGGTACGAAATTTAAGCCAAGTGAAAGGACTTCATCCTGCTTCTGAGTTAAAACTTGTTTTAAATTTAGAACATTAGATTTATATGATGTTAAAAATATTTCTTTCGGCGAGTTGTCATGCCTGGGGGATTTAATATGTTTACGTCCTCCCCTCCTTTTCCGTTTTTGTCTGTTTGTAATTTTTGTAATGTTTAGGCTAGCGATAATATGTGAGATTCTCCCGAATTTCTGTGTCAGTGACACTACTATCTATTGATTCTTGGTCAGAGGAACTAAAACTGACGTGGAAATAAGATGGCGTATTAGACTGATTATTTTTCTTTTTTAAAATGGACTTAGGTGATTGAGAGGTGCGTGTCCACCTACCCCAATCATACACCTGTTGCTGAGAATAATCTGTTTGATCCCTTTGGAATTTAGACTTTTTCCGTGTCATAATCGTGGTTTCCAATGTGGAAATTGCTTGTCGTATACGTTCATTATAAGTCTGATAGTCAGGGTTGGTTAAATATTGCTCCAGTTTATTATGTGTGGCTTCAATTTCTTTTTGTAATTCAGTGAGTTTTAACTCCTCATGTTTTATAATGAGTCTCATTAAATTCAAGGAGCAATCAGAAAGTAGCTGATTCCAGCTCCCAACAAATTCCTCACAGTAAATAGTTGTAGGAATTTTTCTGATTCTTAAACCTCTGGGAATCATGTTTTTGTGTGTATATTTCGACAGGGTAGTCTGATCCCACCAGATTTTAGTTTCATTTAACATGAGTTTTTCCAATTGCTTGAATAAAACACTCATGTCATTCAGGTCTGAGGGAATAAGAGAGTCCACAGAAAAAACACTCTCCGCCTTAAGCAGGCGTTCAGATTGAGAGTATGCCGTCTGATTTTTATGCACAAAAATTCTGAGTATATAGCCTTAAGCAAATGTTTCCACAATATCTATTAACTTCAGCAGTCCTGGTAGGGTTCAATATGAAAAAATATTATAGTGTAACTGTGAGCACGAAAATGTGACCATTCCAAATGAAAAAGAGAGAAATAAATTCAGCTCACCTGATTGCTGTACGCTTTGAGAGGAAGCACGGATACGTGTGGCCTCACGTGTTTGCATGAAAAAAAGGTAGAAGAAGCCAGCTTCCAAAAGTGCAAATATTTATTGAGACAAATCCACGCAGTTAAAAAATTCCAAATTGCATCGGGGAATCTCACATAGAAAAAACGCAACGTAGTCACTGTGCTGTTTGGTATCATTGTGTGTACCACAAGGAACATGGTCCAAAGAAAGCTAAGGAGAGAGTTGTCTCAGGAGATTAGAAATTAAATTATAAACAACCATGTTAAAGACAAAGGCTATAAAACTATTTCCAAACTGCTGGATGTTCCTGTTAATACAGTTACATTTAATATTCAGAACTTTACGGTCTATGGGACTGTAGCAAAACTCCCTAGATGTTGCCGCAAGAGGAAAATTGATGACAAATTGAAGAGATGGATAGTACGAATGATAATCGAAAAGCTCAAAACAATATCCAAAGAGATTAGAAGCAAACTCCAAGGTCAAGGCCCATTAGTGTCAAATCACACCATCTGTCACTGTCTTGGCCAAAGTAGACTTCATGGAAGATAACCGAGGAGGAAACCACTGTTGAAAGAAAATCATAAATAATAAGACTGGAATTTGCAAAATGCATATTGACAAGCCACAAAGCTTCTGGGAAAATGTCTTTTGGGCAGAAAACAAAAGACTGAAGCTTTTTGGCAAGTCACATCAGATCTATGATTAGAGAAGCAAAAATGAAGCATACAGAGAAAAGTACATTGTACCTACTGTGAAACATATAAGAGGCTTTGTTATCCCACCAAGGACAACATCTGCAAGGAGTTTGCATGTTCTCCCTGTGTTTTGCGTGGGTTTCCTCCAAGTTCTCCGGCTTCCTCCCACACTCCAAAGACATACTGATAGGGAATGTAGATTGTGAGCCCCAATGGGGACAGTGCTGATAATGTCCGTAAAATTGTCTGAATTGTAAAACGCTATATAAATAAAAAGATTATTATTATTATTATGCTTTGCTGCATCTGGCACAGAATGTCATGAATCTGTGTAGGCTACAATGAAATCTCAAGATTATCAATGCATTCTGGAACAAAATGTGCTGTCCAGTGCCAGAAAGCTTGGTCTGAGTTACAGGTAAAATCGACACAAACATTGCACATTCGGATTCGTGTTCAGATTCCAGAGCATTTTCCTCAAAATCGGCAAAATTCAGCCAAGGTTCAGTAAATGATCGAGTTTCCACCAATGCTTTTGTTAGGACTTTGGCTAAGATAGTGGTGCTGTAGGATGAGCGGGGGGAACGTGTTTGATGAGGGGAGGGGGTGGGGAGAGGTCAGAGGAGCGGCGAACTGTTATTCTTAAGTTAATATAAAAACAAAATAAAACAATGTGTGGAGATTCCGACAGCCAATCAGGGCGCAAAAACCATCCACAACGTTCAGACACAAGGGATTGTGTCATTGGCAGCCAAAGTCACATGTGCCTCTCTATATAAAAAGTGGACATGTGGCTTTTGCGCCATTTTGTCAGTGAAACAGCATAGTGAGGCTGCTGCTGCAAGTAGTCAGATAGTTAGCTAGGCAGTTTATTGTCAGCTAGTTCAGATAGATAGGATCCTGTGTCAAATCGGCCTTCCAGCTTATCAATCCTTTGTGCCAATTGTGTGTTCTCGCCACCAGTCCACACTTCAGCATTTAAATCCTTTGTGCTAATTGTGTGGTCCAGCCAGCAGTCCACATTTCAGCATATAAACCCTTTGTGTTAATTGTGTGGTCCAGACACCAATCCACATTTCAGCATCTAAATCCTTTGTGCTAATTGTGTGGTCCAGACACCAGTCCACATTTCAGCATATAAATATTTTGGTGCTAATTTTGTGGTCCTGCCACACTATCTCAGCAAATAAATACTGATTGTTAATTTAGTGACAGGTGACTGATAGGTCTGAGCCTACGGCTGTGAAACAGCTGGTTAAAAGAGGGGAAGGATACATCCAACATGAGTGGGAAAAAGCGAGGTCATGGTGGAAGGGGGAATAGGCTTGGTGTTCGAGGTATACTTGGGGAAGATGATAATGTTACTGAAAGCTCTATTACACAAACACCGGCTTGTCCTATCCAAAGACAACTGACAACTTCTGTAACAGGACAGGCTACTTGACTCTCTTTCTTTGGTAGCCACACAGCGGTATACCTTGTAGATGAGGGCCAGATAGAGCATATGCTCCAGTAGATGGTAAGAGCTGCATCAAGTGGCCTCTACTCCTTTTCCTCCACCTTAACATCACACACAGTACAGTCCTCAGAGGTGGCACCCCAATTACCCTTGTTTCCCCCCATGTCACAACTCTCCAACTGCCCAGCTTACTGTGGGGAACCACAGATGGGTGAGTCTGCAGAGCTGTTTACACATTCTATTCCATGGGCATCAGAGGTCTGCTCCAAAGATTAACAGACTGAAGAGGAGGAAAGCATCTGCACCGATGCCCAAATTTTTTTTCAGTTGTATTTGGGGAAGAACGAAGTAGGGTCCGAGCAGCATCCTGACCTTGTCACCGGACATTAACCCTATACAGGTGGAGGTGATCCTGATGAGACTCAGATGCCTGATGCACACGCGAACTGTACTGTGCTGTCAGTGCAGGAAGAGGAGGAGGGCGGCTCTCAGGGTGAGGAGTGGGAGAACAGATAGGATGACCATGAAGTTATAGATCCGGCTTGGTGTGAACCCAGAGGCAAGCAGCTGAGTAGCTCAACAGAGGAGGTGGAGAAGGAGGAAGATGAGGAAGTTACATTGCGCTCTCCCGCACAGAGGCGGAGTGATGCAACCACGACAAGCACTGCATCCTCAGTCACAACTGTGACTGTGGCCAGCAGTGGTTACGGGTCTGCAGTTCACAGGGGTGGCAATGGTTTCCTAGCCTGGGCCTTTTTTGAGACCACAAAGGATGACAAAATTCACGTTATCTGCCAACTTTGTAAAAAATGACTCAGTAGAGGCAAAAATTGCAATAATTTGACTGCTACATGCATGAACCGGCACAAGCGCAATCAACATACGTTAGTCTGGGAATCTCACTGCGCTATAATGCGGACTAGTGGGCCACTCCAACCACCGGCTCTCCACCAACAGCATCTGCTGTTTCTTCCTCCTCCGTCACTGTGACAAGTGCTCTCACAGCAGAACTTCCACTGTTTATCCGCTATAACAGGGTGAGTGAGAGCCCATCAGCTGTTACGGAATGGGACATGCCTGCTGTTTTTGATCAATCTCAGACACCAGCACACCACATCTTTCTCAATCCACCGTAACATCTTCACCCTCACCTCACTCACAGTCCAGCAGTTTGTCGTGTTCATCCTACTCCACCCTCTCTCAGCACACCAGCAAACCCTTGGTTCCACAATTGTGGTCACATAAAAGATTGTTTCCTCCTACACATGCCAAAGCTAAGAGCTTGAACTTCACCATCTCCAATCTGTTGGCCACGGAAATACTGACTTTCCGTCTGGTGGATACAGATGTTTTCCGAAAGCTGATGGCCATCACAATTCCCCAGTACCAGTTGCCCAGATGCCATTACCTCTCTGCGCTACACCAGCATGTCGCAGAAAACATCAGCCATTCCTTGAAAGAATCTATGTCTAACAGTGTGCATTTCACCACTGACACCTGGACAAGCAAGCATGGCCAGGGGTGTTACAACTAGAGATGAGCGGTGTTCGACTAGAACTGTTCGCCAATCTCAAATTCGAGCTGTTTTGGGCGGTGTTCGAGTTGTTCGACGAACCCGAACGATTTGCAAAAAATTCGGCTGTTCGAGGTTATGTTCGATAACTGTTCGTGCACCAAAAGCGTGTCCTGCATGTCTGGCGCTATTTAGAGCACCAATCATGCAGGGATTGTCTGCCACTCACTGTAATGCCACAGCCATGGTGGTTGTGGCATTACAGTGATTGCCCAAATCGATGGGAACAGTGCCAACAGTGAAACATGAAAAGCCGGCAATTCAGCAGCGGTATACACCTGTACCCGACAATTTAGAACCGAAAGAATAGAGCTTCACACATAGATTAGATAGATATAAACATGTCAGCCACATATATACGAAGTACAGTGAAAGTGCTGCTTACTGTACTTGTCATTTAGCGTAAAGGATTTATCAAAAAAAATAATAGTGTTTTCATGCACCGTCTCTTTAAAAAAGCCGGCCGGCAATTCAGCAGCGGTACCCGACAATTTAGAATAGAAAGAATAGAGAATCACACATAGATTAGATAGATAGAAACATGTCAGTCACATATATATGAAGTACAGTGACAGTGCTGCTTACTGTACTTGTCATTTAGCGTAAAGGATTTATAAAAAAAAATAATAGTGTTTTCATGCACCGTCTCTTTAAAAAAGCCGGCCTGCAATTCAGCATCTGTACCCGACAATTTATAACAGACAGAATAGAGCTTCACACATAGATTAGATAGATAGAAACATGTCAGTCACATATATATGAAGTACAGTGATAGTGTTGGTTACTGTACTTGTCATTTAGTATTAAAATAAAGGATTTATTATTAAAAAAATTGGCGTGGGGTTCCCCTTAATTTTAGGCTCTAGCGGAGGTTAAGCAGATGGCTGGGGCAGATGTTTGAAGCCTGGGAAGGGGGTAATACCCACGGAGCTTCCCAGGCTACTAATATCAGCCCCCAGCTGAATACATAGCCTTTACTAGCTATTAAAATGGGGGACCCCCCAAAAAAAATGACGTGGGGTCCCCCCTAATTTAATAGCTAGCAAAGGCTAGGCAGACAGCTGGGGGCTGATATTAATAGCCCAGGAAGGGAGCCATGAATATTGGCCCCCTCCCAGGCTAGAAACACCAGCCGTCAGCCGCCCCAGAAATGGCGCATTCATAGGATGCGCCAATTCTGGCACTTAGCCTCGCTCTTCCACGCTGCCCTGGTGCGGTGGCAGGGGGTAATAGGGTTGGGGTTGATGTCAGCTTATAATGCCAGCTGACATCAAGCCCAGGTTAGTAATGGAGAGGCGTCTATAAGACACCCCCATTACTAACCCCATAGTCAAAGTTAAAAAAAACGCAAACACCCAGAATAAAGTCCTTTAATTGAAATAAAGACACAATCCTTTATTGTTCTAAATTAAACCATACTTACCGTCACGCCCATTCCAGCTGAAGCCAACGATCTCCTGCAATAAAAGAAAAATAATAAAGCAACCTCATCCTTACCTTTCCATGGTTCCCACGACAGCTTCAGCTCTGCTACATCGAGATGACAGGCTGGACCGCAGCAGAACGCTGCCATCCAGCCTCTCATCCCGCAGACACTGAGAAGGGCAGGCTTGCTTGCGCTGCTCAGCGTCTCTCTGTGACGACATCCAGATGAGCCGAGTTCATGTCCAATGAACTCGGCTCACCTCATGCACGTCACTGACAGCGTGGGAAAATTCTCACGCTGAAGCGGTGAGTGCAGGAGAATTCTCCCACGCTGTCAGTGACGTGCATAAGGTGAGCTCATGTCCAATGAACTCAGCTCACCTCCTGCACGTCACTGACAGCGTGGGAGAATTCTCCTGCACTCAGCGCTTCAGCGTGAGAATTCTCCCACGCTGAAGCGCTGAGTGCAGGAGAATTTTCCCACGCTGTCAGTGACGTGCATAAGGTGAGCTCATGTCCAATGAACTCAGCTCACCTCCTGCACGTCACTGACAGCGTGGGAGAATTCTCCTGCACTCAGCGCTTCAGCGTGAGAATTCTCCCACGCTGAAGCGCTGAGTGCAGGAGAATTTTCCCACGCTGTCAGTGACGTGCATGAGGTGAGCCGAGTTCATTGGACATTAACTCGGCTCACCTGGATGCCCTCACAGAGAGACACTGTGGAGCGCAAGCAAGCCTGCGCTTCTCAGTGTCTGCGGGATGACAGGCTGGATGGCAGCGTTCTGCTGCGGTCCAGCCTGTCATCTCGATGTAGCAGAGCTGAAGCTGTCATGGGAACCATGGAAAGGTAAGGATGATGTTGCTTTATTATTTTTCTTTTATTTCAGGAGATCGTTGGCTTCAGCTGGAATGGGCGTGATGGTAAGTATGGTTTAATTTAGAACAATAAAGAATTGTGTGTTTATTTCAATTAAAGGACTTTTTTCTGGGTGTTGTGTTTTTTTTAAATACTTTACTAGAAATTCATGGTGGTCATGTCTAATATTGGCGTGACCCCATGAATTTCGGGCTTAGGGCCAGCTGATAATGCCAAGCTGGCCCTAACCCCTTTATTACCCAGTGAGCCACCGCATCAGGGCCCTGGATGAGTTGGGTACAGCGCCAGAAGATGGCGCTTCTATGAACGCGCCATTTTCCGGGGTGGCTGCGGACTGCAATTTGCAGCGGGGGTGGCCCAGAAAGCTTGGGCCTCCCTGCGCTGCGGATTCCAGCCCCCAGCTGCCTAGTTGTACCTGGCTGGACACAAAAACAGGGCGAAGCCCCACGTCAATTTTCTTTAAATTATTTCATGAAATAATTAAGAAAAAAAGGGCTTCCCTATATTGTTGTGTCCGGCCAGGTACAAATAGGCAGCTGGTGGTTGGGGGCAGCCCGTTCCTGCCTGCTGTACCTGGCTGGACACAAATATAGTGCGAAGCCCCACGTCAATTTTTTTTAAATTATTTCATGAATTTCCTGAAATAATTTAAAAAAATTGAAGTGGGGCTTCGCACTATATTTGTGTCCAGCCAGGTACAGCATGCAGGAACGGGCTGCCCCCATCCACCAGCTGCCTATTTGTACCTGGCCGGACACAACAATATAGGGAAGCCCTTTTTTTCTTAATTATTTCATGAATTTCATGAAATAATTAAAAAAAATTGAAGTGGGGCTTCGCACTATATTTGTGTCCAGCCAGGTACAGCAGGCAGGAACGGGCTGCCCCCAACCACCAGCTGCCTATTTGTACCTGGCCGGACACAACAATATAGGGAAGGCCTTTTTTTCTTAATTATTTCATGAATTTCATGAAATAATTAAAAAAAAAGTACGTGGGGCTTTGCCCTATTTTTGTGTCCAGCCAGGTACAACTAGGCAGCTGGGGGCTGGAATCTGCAGCGCAGGGAGGCCCAAGCTTTCTGGGCCCCCCCCCGCTACAAATTGCAGTCCGCAGCCACCCCGGAAAATGGCGCGTTCATAGAAGCGCCATCTTCTGGCGCTGTACCCAACTCATCCAGGGCCCTGGTGCGGTGGCTCACTGGGTAATAAAGGGGTTAGGGCCAGCTTGGTATTATCAGCTGGCCCCAAGCCCAAAATTCATGGGGTCACGCCAGTATTAGACATGACCGCCATGAATTTCTAGTAAAGTATTTAAAAAAAACACAACACCCAGAATAAAGTCCTTTAATTGAAATAAAGACACAATTCTTTATTGTTCTAAATTAAACCATACTTACCATCACACCCATTCCAGCTGAAGCCAACGATCTCCTGCAATAAAAGAAAAATAATAAACCAACCTCATCCTTACCTTTCCATGGTTCCCACGACAGCTTCAGCTCTGCTACATCGAGATGACTGGCTGGACCGCAGCAGAACGCTGCCATCCAGTCTGTCATCCCGCAGACACTGAGAAGCGCAGGCATGCTTGCGCTCCTCACTGTCTCGCTGTGACGGCATCCAGATGAGCCGAGGTCATGTCCAATGAACTCGGCTCACCTCATGCACGTCACTGACAGCGTGGGAAAATTCTCACGCTGAAGTGCTGAGTGCAGGAGAATTCTCCCACGCTGTCAGTGATGTGCATGAGGTGAGCTCATGTCCAATGAACTCAGCTCACCTCCTGCACGTCACTGACAGCGTGGGAAAATTCTCCTGCAATCAGCGCTTCAGCGTGAGAATTTTCCCACGCTGTCAGTGACGTGCATGAGGTGAGCCGAGTTCATTGGACATGAACTCGGCTCATCTGGATGTCGTCACAGAGAGACGCTGAGCAGCGCAAGCAAGCCTGCGCTTCTCAGTGTCTGCGGGATGACAGGCTGGATGGCAGCGTTCTGCTGCGGTCCAGCCTGTCATCTCGATGTAGCAGAGCTGAAGCTGTCGTGGGAACCATGGAAAGGTAAGGATGAAGTTGCTTTATTATTTTTCTTTTATTGCAGGAGATCGTTGGCTTCAGCTGGTATGGGCGTGATGGTAAGTATGGTTTAATTTAGAACAATAAAGGATTGTGTCTTTATTTCAATTAAAGGACTTTATTCTGGGTGTTTGTGTTTTATTTAACTTTGACTATGGGGTTAGTAATGGGGGTGTCTTATAGACGCCTCTCCATTACTAACCTGGGCTTGATGTCAGCTGGCATTATAAGCTGACATCAACCCCAACCCTATTACCCCCTGCCACCGCACCAGGGCAGCGTGGAAGAGCGAGGCTAAGTGCCAGAATTGGCGCATCCTATGAATGCGCCATTTCTGGGGCGGCTGACGGCTGGTGTTTCTAGCCTGGGAGGGGGCCAATATTCATGGCTCCCTTCCTGGGCTATTAATATCAGCCCCCAGCTGTCTGCCTAGCCTTTGCTAGATATTAAATTAGGGGGGACCCCACGTCATTTTTTTTTGGGGGGTCCCCCATTTTAATAGCTAGTAAAGGCTATGTATTCAGCTGGGGGCTGATATTAGTAGCCTGGGAAGCTCCGTGGGTATTACCCCCTTCCCAGGCTTCAAACATCTGCCCCAGCCGTCTGCTTAACCTCCGCTAGAGACTAAAATTATGGGGGATCCCACGCCAATTTTTTTTTAAATAAATCCGGCTTTTTTAAAGAGAGGGTGCATGAAAACACTAATATTTTTTTTAATAAATCCTTTACACTAAATGACAAGTGCAGTAACCAACACTGTCACTGTGCTTCTTATATGTGTGACTGACATGTTTCTATCTATCTAATCTATGTGTGATGCTCTATTCCTTCTTGTCTAAATTGTCGGGTACCGGTGTATGCCGCTGCTGAATTTGCCGGCCGGCTTTTTTAAAGAGAGTGTCTTCTGAGCAGTTTGTCAGCTTTTGGACACCTTTGCAGGTGTTTTCTATGTGTTTCTATGTGTTTTTGTTTGCCTGCCATTGGTTTTAACGGTGTTCGACGGTGTTCTAAGGTGTTCGACGAACAGTTCGACGAACAGTTCCTCGAACATCCCGGTGTTCGACGAACCGAACCGAACCCGAACACTACGGGGGTGGCTCAACACTAGTTACAACTTGCTTTCTGGACACTGTGTTATTCTGGTGGCTGTGAGAGCAGGCGGGAAAGGGGCTGCTCCACATGTCTTGGAATCCCCAAGGCTTGTGGGACAAATCTGTGTATCTAACACTTCCTCCACTGCTTCTGCCACCTCCACGTCCTCTAGGGCTTCCACCTGACCCTCAACCTCACCCTTGATGAGTCACACATTCCAATAGTGCAGAGAGAATCCCTCCCACCTCCATACTGCACAGCCAGGGCTCACTGCAATCAGGCAGTGTTTCTATTAATATGCCTTGGAGATCGCAGTCACACAGCTCAAGTGTTGAGGATAGCTATCCAGGCCGAGTTTTAGCAATGGCTGTCTCCACTGAACCTGGAGCCAGGGAAGGCCGTATGCAATAATGATGTGAACCTGTGTTGGCCCTATGCTGGGGCAATCTCTCACACATGCTTTGCATGGCTCATGTCCTCAACCTGGTAGGACAGCAATTTCTCTACCTCTATCCTGACCTGGATGCTCTGCTGCAAGAAAGCATAGTTTCTGTGTGCTCACTTCTGCTGTTCACTCCCCGTTGGGCATCCACTTGCATCGCTACAGAGGTCTTTCGACCTACAAGTTAACCGACTGATAGGCAATGTGCCGACACAATGGAATTCCACTCTGCACTTGTTGCAGTGACTGTGGCAGCAGTGACGACCCCTTTTGCATTATGTCATTTTGCATAGCCTGGGCTAACGCAGTACTGACGTGGTACAAATTACGTTTGCTGAGTGGGCTCAGATGAAGGACCTCTGCACCCTTCTGCACAGTTTTGAAATAGCTACTAAGATGATTAGCTCTGACGATGCCATCATCAGCATTACTATTCTGGTAATCTACATGCTGGAGCACACTTTGAATAGTCTGCAGGAGGAGGTGGTGGTCCCAGAGGAAGAATAGGAAACAGAGGAGGATGCGGAAGGAATAACAATATCTCTAAGTTCTGGACTGTTGTTGAACAGGCAGGTGCTATGGGAGGGTGGATTACATACTGGCTCATAGTACCAGACAAACTGTTACTGAAGGTGCAGGAGCCAATGAACAAATGGAGGATGATGAGGAGGAGGAAGATTTGATGGGAGTGCAACAGTCAGTGAATGAAGAGGATAATAATCCCCTCTCTGTTGTTAGCGGGAGGGGTTGGAGGAAGCAAGCTTGAGTGTAATGCCGCCACCCACACACCATGGACTTGTACCTTGCTGCAATATCTGCAATATGATGTCCGTATTGTTAGGATTAGAAATAGTGCTGACTGTGCGGTTGTCACTCTGTTAGATCCACGGTACAAGAGTAAATTTTGCCAGATGCTTTTCCCCTGGATAAGGACGCGTGCAAGCTGGAGAATCAAAACACACTTGTAGACAATCTTAAGAGTGGTTTTCCCCAAGACAGCAGTAAGGCACAGAGTGTGCATTGCAGTTCTAGACTTCCAACCCCGGGAACGTTGAGTCGTCAACGCAAAAACATTACCAGCAGTGTAAGTGGCAGAAGCAATTTCTGTGAGTTGTTTCAGACATTTTTTAGACCAGCCCGTGCACCAGCAGAACAGAGTACAAGTCTGACACATAGTGAGCGACTGGAGTGGATGGTGCAGGATTATCTTGAGCTCAATATCAATGCCACCAGAGTGGGGTTTGGATCCTTTTGCATTTTGGTCTTCCAAATTGGAAGAGTGGCCTGAGCTTGCCTGTTATGCCTTGGTGGTTTTGTCATTCTCGGCAGCCAGCGTTCTTTCAGAACTTGTCTTCAGCACTGCTGGTGGTGTCCTGATGAATAAGTGCATATTGCTGTCCCCTGAAAGTGTAGACCGCCTAACTTTCATCAAGATGAACAAGTCATGAATTTCCAATGACTTTTGCACCCCAGTCACAAACTGGGCTGACTAGGTGATTGTTTTGTTTTTATTGTGCTGCATTGATCTCGCATTATTGCAACCTGTGACTCCTTTGTTGTGGCTTCTGTGCCTGCTGTTGCTACTGCTGCTGATGTTACTAGCAATTTTTTGAAATGTGGAGACTCCAAGTTGGATCTCCATCTGGTGTGTTGCCTTTATTAGAAGGGGGGTCGGAGCCCTATTATACTATTTTCACTTTGGGGAAATTGATGCCACTTTAGTGGTGTCTGCCCCTAATTTTAAGAAATGTTTGGGCTCCAAGTTGAGTCTTCTTTATGTGGGTTCCTGTAGCAGTAGGGCTCTCAGACCGTTCGGCTTGCATTTATTTTCAGTCAACTACCCGTGTTGCTATCCCTAAATTTTTCTAACAATAGTAGTCTATGAAGCTGATATTTGTGCCACCTTAGTGTGGCTGAGCAGAAAAGCAGTTTGAGCTGTTGCATGAGGTATCAGGGCTCCCAGCATAGCAGGCCTACACAGGTCCCTCACCCACCTCTTAATTTGAACTTTAATTCAAAGCTGTAAATGCTGGCCCAGATCCTGTCTCATGCATGGCCCAGACCGCCTGACTGCTGCTGTGCCATTATAAAATTTCTACTGTGGGTCAATTGATGTCACTTTTCATGGTGTCTGCACATAATTTTTGGAAATGTTTGGACTCCCAGTTGGATCTCCTTCATGTGTGTTGCCTGAATTTAGCATGGCTCTCAAAGCACCAGGTCTACACCTGTCACTCATCCACCTGTTACTGATCAAAGTTTAAGCTAGAAATGTCCAAGCCTTATCCCAGGCCCTGTCCCATGCATCCATTCAATGTAATTATGCTATTTGCACTCTGGTCAATTGATGACACTTTTTCTGGTGTCTCTCCTTAATTTGAGCTGTTTTGGCAGCTTTTGGGCCCTCATGAAGGTGTTGTCTATGAATTTGGTTTTGCCTCCCATTAATTTCAATAAGGTTCAGATACGAACTGTTCAGTGAACATCAGGAAGTTCGCCAAACCGTACCTTGAAGGGTTCGCTCATCTTTAGTCAAGAGTCCGGGAAACAGAATAATGACCTAAAATACACAGTTGAATACATCCAAGAATAGCTAAGAGTAAAGCAGTGGACGATTCTGAAATTGCTGTCTATGTCCCATGCATCCATTCAATGTAATTATGCTATTTGCACTCTGGTCAATTGATGACACTTTTTCTGGTGTCTCTCCTTAATTTGAGCTGTTTTGGCAGCTTTTGGGCCCTCATGAAGGTGTTGTCTATGAATTTGGTTTTGCCTCCCATTAATTTCAATAAGGTTCGGATACGAACTGTTGAGTGAACATCAGGAAGTTCGCCAAACCGTACCTTGAAGGGTTCGCTCATCTTTAGTCAAGAGTCCGGGAAACAGAATAATGACCTAAAATACACAGTTGAATACATCCAAGAATAGCTAAGAGTAAAGCAGTGGACGATTCTGAAATTGCTGTCTATGAGCTCTGATTTAAATCTTATTGAACATCTGTGGAAGAAGCTGAAACATACAGTCTAAAGAAAGCAACTTCCCACCTGAGACAGCTAGAGTGCTTTGGTCACGAGGACTGGGTCAAAATACCTGTGGACAGGTGCAGAAGTCTCAATGAGAGTAACTCAGAAATTGTTTGTAGTGATTGCCTCAAAAGTTTGCGCAACAAAATATTAAGTTAAGGGTAACATCATTTTTGGACAGGCCATTTTAATTAGCTTTTTTTAGTTTTCTGTTGAACAACGATCCAAAAGTAATGTCTGAGTTTCATTAGTTATTTCAACTATCAAATTATTTCCGTGGCCAATGTGGGTTTTTCATTCTATAACAGAAAGGTACCAACAATTTTGTCCATTTGTGTTCAGTTTTATGATTATAATAATTTCAAACATAAAGTGCTAACATTGTCTGCAGTGCTGTACAATAGGTTACAATGTCCGATATACAACTACATTCAGGTACAATGTTACAATATAAACATAGCTCCTGTAGTTTTTGCATTGAAGGACTCTGAAACGAGTTGACCAAATAGACTACATCATAGGTCGTGTCCCTGCACTCCATGAGGGCTCCAGTACCGAGTCTGCATGCTTTCAGGCACATGACAGCTGATCTGATACACCCTGTATTGGACAAAAAGGAGGATCTCATACACATTCTGCTAAAATTGTTGTTACTCCTAGACTCATAAAGCCTATGCACTAAATGCAATGGCTGTCAAAAATTAGAAGGAGGGACTGCAATACACCCTGGAAGACTAAAATTTTGAATGAGTGCCTCATAATAACCCTCTAAAAATTTGGAGAGAGTGACGTATAATGAGCATCTAAAAATTTGGAGCGAGTGATGCAAAATGACTCTTTAAAAATTTGAAGAGAGTGATGAATAATGGCCTTCTAATAATTTGAAGAGAGTGACATATAATAGCCCTCTAAAATTTTGAAGAGAGTGACGTATATTAGCCCTCTAAAATTTTGGAGAGTAACGCATAATGGCTCTCTAAAATTTGGAAAGAGAGTGACGCATAGTGACACTGTAAAAATTTGAAGTGAGGGCTGCATAATGAACCTAGATTTGAATTGGCTTTATGTTATGCTTCTGTTATCCGGTGGGATTGAGAAGTCTGAGCCAATCCAAGCCTTGTTCATTTTGAGTGAGGGCCATCTAATGGCCTTATATAGATTGTTGTGAGTGAAGGCCGCCTGATGACCCTATAAAGATTTGGAGTGAGGGCCGCCTGATGACCCAACATTTGAATTGGCTTTATGTTCCACAGCTGTCATCCGATGGAATTGAGAAGTCTGCGCCAATCCAGGCCTTGTTCATATTGATCAGCCAGTCAGAATTTTCAAATTGAAAAAAGAGGAGAGTAGATTCAGCTCACCTGATTGCTGTAGGCTTTGGAAGGAAGCACGGGTACGTGTGGCCTCATGTGTTTGCATGAAAAAAAAAAAAGTTGAAGAAACCAGCTTCCAAAAAGTTCAAATATTTATTGAAGCAAATCCACGCAGTTTAAAAAATTTCCAAATTACATCGGGGAATCTCACATGGAAAAAACGCTTGACTCCTCATGTTTGATAATGAGCCTCATCAGATTCAAGGAGCAGTCTGAAAGTAGCTGATTCCAGTTCACAACAAACTCCTCAGAGTAAATAGTTGTAGGTATTTTTTTGATTCTTAAACCTCTAGGGATCATATTTTTGTGTATGTAATTCGACAAAGTAGTCTAATCCCACCAGATTTTGGTTTCATTTAGCATGAGTCGCTCATGTCATTTACATCTGAAGGGTTAATAGAGTCCACAGAAAAAACACTCTCCGCCTTACGGAGCCTTGAATCTGATGAGGCTCATTATCAAACATGAGGAGTCAAGCGTTTTTTCCATGTGAGATTCCCCGATGTAATTTGGAAATTTTTTAAACTGCGTAGATTTGCTTCAATAAATATTTCCTCTTTTTGGAAGCTGGTTTCTTCAACTTTTTTTTTTTCAGAATTTTCAAATGACAAGCTAATGCACCTATCATTTATTATGACCCAGTGTAATTAAAAACCCGCTCTGACAAAACGCTATGGGCACCTCAAACGCGTAGAGGGAAAGTTCAAGCCACGTGTGCAGCTTGGATACCCAATAGTTGTACGGCAGAGAGGAATCACAGAGGATGCTGATATGGTCGTCTAGGTATTCCTTCACCATCTTGAAAAATGTTTCCCTCCTTCTCAGACTACCCCGCGCATCAGAGCCTGTGCGCTGGGAGGGTCTAATGGATCTGTCCCAGACCTCTGAACGTGTTCACCTGCCTCTGTTGGACATGATGTGTGTTTCCCTTGTCTCTTCTATTTGGTTGCCAAAGATCTATGACCTCTGCCGCCATCCTTGTCAGATGAGAATTTTTTTAAACTAATTGTTTGACTAGGGCCTTCTGGTATTGCACCATTTTACTAGCCATTTCTGCCGCAGGAAGGAGAGATGAAAAGTTCTCCTTTTATCATGGGTCGAGAAGGGTGAACAACCAGTAAACAGTGTTTGCCAAAATGTGTATAACGCAAAGGAAATAAAGTCAGTCATGTGTGCCAGACTCCAAACAGGCAAGACTTCCCTGATCCAACCAGAAGGATGACTCTCCATCTCCTCCTCCTTCCTCTCCTCCTCTTCCTCCTCTTCAGCCATCCACACTGAACGGATGAAGCTGGTGTGGATAGTACCATCTGTAACGCAGACAACCATCTCCTGTTCCTCCTCCTACTCAGACTCTTCCTGTTCAATATCACCCAATCCGCGCTGACAACATGAGATGAGGCTGGTAGTATCACCCTGTGTAATTTCTTCCTCCATCTCTACCTGGTCCATATGCAAAGCTTACTCATTAATTGTGTGCAATGAGCATTTGAGTAGACACCGAAGTGAGTTGGTTATGCTGATTACAGAATTATCATCCCTCGCCATCTTTGTTAATTCCTCAAAGTTTTGTAGAACCTCACAGATGTCAGACATCCATGCTCACTGGTCGGTGGTTATGTGCGGAGGCTGACCGAAATACCGACAGGCATGCTGTAGCTGGTATTTAATTATTGCTTTATCTTTATATGGGATCACCGTGACTCTTTTTGTTGTTGATTCCTTTAACCCCTTCACGACCTATGATGTATAATCAGCTGTCATGAGCCCCTAACAGCCGCAGGTGGAATCGCGATCCACCCGCAGCTGTTACAGGAGACTCCTGTAGTTGTCATTGCCAATCTGCTATGAGCGCCGCCCAGTGGCTGAAGCCCTGCTATGTGTAGCACAAGCAATTAGAAGATCGCATCTGAAAGTCTCCTATAGAGACTATTGAAGTATGTAAAAAGAAAAAACTTTTTCTAAAAAAAATATTTAAGTAATAAAAAAAATATAAAAGTTCCAATCACCCCCCTTTTGCCCCATTAAAAATAAAAGTACAAACTTGTAATGACCTGGAGAATCATAATGGTATAAATCAGCATTTAGTGAGCATGGTAAAAAAAAATTAAAGCAATTGTGGAATTGCCCTTTTTTTTGCAATTTCTCCGCACTTGGATTTTTTTTCCTATTTTTTAGTACACTATATGGTAAAATCAATGGTGACCCATTAAAAAGTACAACTCGTGCCACAAAAAACAAGCCCTCATACAGCCATATTGATGGAAAAATAAAAAAGTTATGACTCTGGAAAGAAGGGGGGCAAAAAACGAAAACACAAAAATGGAAAATCCCAAGGTTATGAAGGGGTTAAGTGAGATTTACTTACACTTGCAGGTTTTCAGTGAAATCAATGGCAGAAATCCTTGACTAATAGTAAGGATTTCTGACTCTTATTTTCATACAGATTTGGGTGCAGATTAGCACATTAAGTTCCCAGCTTTGTGAGTTTTGACACTGATTATTTTCATTGAGCAAAAAATGAACCGCCTTACTGTTCCAGCATGGATGGGAACTATAGAAATCTCATGCCCACTATTTTTTTATTACATAGTTTAAACTGAAATACGGTGCATGTTTGAAATCCACAACATGTTAATTTCTCTTGTGGATTTGCTTAATTTTGTGTGGATTTTCATCATGAAATAGCATTAAATGCAGAAAATCCACAGGTAAAAATCACATATGTATTCTTGGCATTGGGCTAAAACACATCTAATCAAAAAATGAAAGTATTAATAAAGTTTTCTCAAAGTCAAATATCAGAAAATATCAAAAACAAAGCACCTTAATCTACAACATGAAATACCAGAAAGAAACAAAAACTGCAGCATAAAAAACGCAGCAAAAACGCATGTAAAAAAATGCATTAAAATGGAATTAAAAAACACAAATAACCTAGTTTAGCGAATCGGTGCAGAAATAGTGCAGAAAATCTGCACACATCAAAAAGTCACCAAATAGTTATTGTGAAAAAGTAGCCTAAGGCCACTTTCACCCGTTCAGTATTTGGTCAGTATTTTACATCAGAATTTGTAAGCCAAAGCCAGGAGTGTGAGAAAAATGCAGAAGTGGTGACGTGTTTCTATTATACTCTTCCTCTGATTGTTCCACTCCCGATTTTGGCTTACAAACAGTAAAGTATGTCAGTAAAATACTGACCAAAAACTGAACAGGTGAACATAACCTTAAGCACAGAGGTTCTCAGCCAGTGAGGTTTGTAGCCATCTGCATACCTTTACAGTTATATACAGTACAGACCAAAAGTTTGGACACACCTTCTCATTTAAAGATTTTTCTGTATTTTCATGACTAAGAAAATTGTACATTCACACTGAAGGCATCAAAACTATGAATTAACACATGTGGAATTATATACTTAACAAAAAAGTGTGAAACAACTGAAAATATGTCTTATATTCTAGGTTCTTCAAAGTAGCCACCTTTTGCTTTGATGACTGCTTTGCACACTCTTGGCATTCTCTTGATGAGCTTCAAGAGGTAGTCACAGGAAATAGTTTTCACTTCACAGGTGTGCCCTGTCATATTTAATAAGTGGAATTTCTTGCCTTATAAATGGGGTTGGGACCATCACTTGTGTTGTTCAGAAGTCAGGTAGATTCAAAGCTGATAGTCCTACTGAATAGACTGTTAGAATTTGGATTATGGCAAGAAAAAAACAGCTAAGTGAAGAAAAACGAGTGGCCATCATTACTTTAAGAAATGAAGGTCAGTCAGTCCGAAAAATTGGGAAAACTTTGAAAGTGTCCCCAAGTGCAGTTGCAAAAATCATCAAGCGCTACAAAGAAACTGGCTGACATGAGGACCGAAACAGGAAAGGAAGACCAAGAGTCACCTCTGCTTCTGAGGATAAGTTTATCCGAATCACCAGCCTCCGAAATCGCAGGTTAACAGCAGCTCAGATTAGAGACCAGATCAATGCCACACAGAGTTCTAGTAGCAGACACATCTCTACAACAGCTGTTAAGAGGAGACTTTGTGCAGCAGGCCTTCATGGTAAAATAGCTGCTAGGAAACGACTGCTAAGGACAGGCAAAAAGCAGAAGATACTTGTTTGGGCTAAAGAACACAAGGAATGGACATTAGACCAGTGGAAATCTGTGCTTTGATGAGTCCAAATTTGGGATCTTTGGTTCCAACCACCGTGTCTTTGTGCGACGCAGAAAAGGTGAACGGATGGACTCTACATGCTTGGTTCCCATCGTGAAGCATGGAGGAGGAGGTATGATGGTGTGGGGGTGCTTTGCTGGTGACACTGTTGGGGATTTATTCAAAATTGAAGGCATACTGAACCAGCATGGCTAACACAGCATCTTGCAGTCGCATGCTATTCCATCCGGTTTGCGTTTAGTTGGACCATCATTTATTTTTCAAAAGGACAATGACCCCAAACACACCTCCAAGCTGTGTAAGGGCTATTTGACCAAGAAGCAGAGTGATGGGGTGCTACGCCAGATGACCTGGCCTCCACAGTAGTGTTGAGCCACCCCCGTAGTGTTCGGGTTCGGTTCGGTTCGTCGAACACCGGGATGTTCGAGGAACTGTTCGTCGAACTGTTCGTCGAACACCTTAGAACACCGTCGAACACCGTTAAAACAAATGGCAGGCAAACAAAAACACATAGAAATACATAGAAAACACCTTCAAAGGTGTCCAAAAGCTGACAAACTGCTCAGAAGACGCTTTCTTTAAAAAAGCCGGCCGGCAATTCAGTAGCGGCATACAACGGTACCCGACAATTTAGACAAGAAGGAATAGAGCCTCACACATAGATTAGATAGATAGAAACATGTCAGTCACATATATATGAAGTACAGTGACAGTGTTGCTTACTGTACTTGTCATTTAGTGTAAAGGATTTATTAAAAAATATAATAGTGTTTTCATGCACTGTCTCTTTAAAAAAGCCGGCCGGCAATTCAGCATCTGTACCCGACAATTTATAACAGACAGAATAGAGCTTCACACATAGATTAGATAGATAGAAACATGTCAGTCACATATATATGAAGTACAGTGACAATGTTGCTTACTGTACTTGTCATTTAGTGTAAAGGATTTATTAAAAAAAATAATAGTGTTTTCATGCACCGTCTCTTTAAAAAATCCGGCCGGCAATTCAGCATCTGTACCCGACAATTTATAACAGACAGAATAGAGCTCCACACATAGATTAGATAGATAGAAACATGTCAGTCACATATATATGAAGTACAGTGATAGTGTTGGTTACTGTACTTGTCATTTAGTATTAAAATAAAGGATTTATTATTAAAAAAAATTGGCGTGGGGTTCCCCTTAATTTTAGTCTCTAGCGGAGGTTAAGCAGACAGCTGGGGCAGATGTTTGAAGCCTGGGAAGGGGGTAATACCCACGGAGCTTCCCAGGCTACTAATATGAGCCCCCAGCTGAATACATAGCCTTTACTAGCTATTAAAATGGGGGACCCCCCCAAAAAAATGACGTGGGGTCCCCCCTAATTTAATAGCTAGCAAAGGCTAGGCAGACAGCTGGGGGCTGATATTAATAGCCCAGGAAGGGAGCAATGAATATTGGCCCCCTCCCAGGCTAGAAACACCAGCCGTCAGCCGCCCCAGAAATGGCGCATTCATAGGATGCGCCAATTCTGGCACTTAGCCTCGCTCTTCCACGCTGCCCTGTAGCGGTGGCAGGGGGTAATAGGGCTGGGGTTGATGTCAGCTTATAATGCCAGCTGACATCAAGCCCAGGTTAGTAATGGAGAGGAGTCTATAAGACACCCCCATTACTAAACCCATAGTCAAAGTTAAAAGAAAACACAAACACCCAGAATAAAGTCCTTTAATTGAAATAAAGACACAATCCTTTATTGTTCTAAATTAAACCATACTTACCATCACGCCCATTCCAGCTGAAGCCAACGATCTCCTGCAATAAAAGAAAAATAATAAAGCAACATCATCCTTACCTTTCCATGGTTCCCACGACAGCTTCAGCTCTGCTACATCGAGATGACAGGCTGGACCGCAGCAGAACGCCGCCATCCAGCCTGTCATCCCGCAGACACTGAGAAGCGCAGGCATGCTTGAGCTCTGCAGTGTCTGGCTGTGACGGCATAAAGATGAGACGAGTTCATGTCCAATGAACTCGGCGCACCTCATGCACGTCACTGACAGCGTGGGAAAATTCTCACGCTGAAGCGCTGAGTGCAGGAGAATTCTCCCACGCTGTCAGTGACGTGCATGAGGTGAGCTCATGTCCAATGAACTCAGCTTACCTCCTGCACATCACTGACAGCGTGGGAGAATTCTCCTGCACTCAGCGCTTCAGCGTGAGAATTCTCCCACGCTGAAGCGCTGAGTGCAGGAGAATTTTCCCACGCTGTCAGTGACGTGCATAAGGTGAGCTCATGTCCAATGAACTCAGCTCACCTCCTGCACGTCACTGACAGCGTAGGAGAATTCTCCTGCACTCAGCGCTTCAGTGTGAGAATTCTCCCACGCTGAAGCGCTGAGTGCAGGAGAATTTTCCCACGCTGTCAGTGACGTGCATGAGGTGAGCCGAGTTCATTGGACATTAACTCGGCTCATCTGGATGCCCTCACAGAGAGACACTGTGGAGCGCAAGCAAGCCTGCGCTTCTCAGTGTCTGCGGGATGACAGGCTGGATGGCAGCGTTCTGCTGCGGTCCAGCCTGTCATCTCGATGTAGCAGAGCTGAAGCTGTTATGGGAACCATGGAAAGGTAAGGATGATGTTGCTTTATTATTTTTCTTTTATTTCAGGAGATCGTTGGCTTCAGCTGGAATGGGCGTGACGGTAAGTATGGTTTAATTTAGAACAATAAAGAATTGTGTGTTTATTTCAATTAAAGGACTTTTTTCTGGGTGTTGTGTTTTTTTTAAATACTTTACTAGAAATTCATGGTGGTCATGTCTAATATTGGCGTGACCCCATGAATTTTGGGCTTAGGGCCAGCTGATAATGCCAAGCTTGCCCTAACCCCTTTATTACCCAGTGAGCCACCGCATCAGGGCCCTGGATGAGTTGGGTACAGCGCCAGAAGATGGCGCTTCTATGAACGCGCCATTTTACGGGGTGGCTGCGGACTGCAATTTGCAGCGGGGGTGGCCCAGAAAGCTTGGGCCTCCCTGCGCTGCGGATTCCAACCCCCAGCTGCCTAGTTGTACCTGGCTGGACACAAAAACAGGGCGAAGCCCCACGTCAATTTTCTTTAAATTATTTCATGAAATAATTAAGAAAAAAAGGGCTTCCCTATATTGTTGTGTCCGGCCAGGTACAAATAGGCAGCTGGTGGTTGGGGGCAGCCCGTTCCTGCCTGCTGCACCTGACTGGACACAAATATAGTGCGAAGCCCCACGTCAATTTTTTTTTAATTATTTCATGAATTTCCTGAAATAATTTAAAAAAATTGAAGTGGGGCTTCACACTATATTTCTGTCCAGCCAGGTACAGCAGGCAGGAATGGGCTGCCCCCAACCACCAGCTGCCTATTTGTACCTGGCCGGACACAACAATATAGGGAAGGCCTTTTTTTCTTAATTATTTCATGAATTTCATGAAATAATTAAAAAAAAAATACGTGGGGCTTCGCCCTATTTTTTTGTCCAGCCAGGTACAACTAGGCAGCTGGGGGCTGGAATCTGCAGCGGAGGGAGGCCCAAGCTATCTGGGCCCCCCCCCGCTGCAAATTGCAGTCCGCAGCCACCCCGGAAAATGGCGCGTTCATAGAAGCGCCATCTTCTGGCGCTGTACCCAACTCATCCAGGGCCCTGGTGCGGTGGCTCACTGGGTAATAAAGGGGTTAGGGCCAGCTTGGTATTATCAGCTGGCCCCAAGCCCAAAATTCATGGGGTCACGCCTGTATTAGACATGACCGCCATGAATTTCTAGTAAAGTATTTAAAAAAAAACACAACACCCAGAATAAAGTCCTTTAATTGAAATAAACACACAATTCTTTATTGTTCTAAATTAAACTATACTTACCATCACGCCCATTACAGCTGAAGCCAACGATCTCCTGCAATAAAAGAAAAATAATAAACCAACCTCATCCTTACCTTTCCATGGTTCCCACGACAGCTTCAGCTCTGCTACATCGAGATGACAGGCTGGACCGCAGCAGAACGCTGCCATCCAGCCTGTCATGCCGCAGAGACTGAGAAGAGCAGGCATGCTTGCGCTCCTCAGTGTCTCGCTGTGACGGCATCCAGATGAGCCGAGGTCATGTCCAATGAACTCGGCTCACCTCATGCACGTCACTGACAGCGTGGGAAAATTCTCACACTGAAGTGCTGAGTGCAGGAGAATTCTCCCACGCTGTCAGTGACGTGCATGAGGTGAGCCGAGTTCATTGGACATGACCTCGGCTCATCTTTATGCCGTCACAGAGAGACAATGTGGAGCGCAAGCAGGCCTGCTCTTCTCAGTGTCTGCGGGATGACAGGCTGGATGGCGGCGTTCTGCTGCCGTCCAGCCTGTCATCTCGATGTAGCAGAGCTGAAGCTGTCGTGGGAACCATGGAAAGGTAAGGATGAGGTTGCTTTATTATTTTATTTTTATTACAGGAGATCGTTGGCTTCAGCTGGAATGGGCGTGACGGTAAGTATGGTTTAATTTAGAACAATAAAGAATTGTGTCTTTATTTCAATTAAAGGACTTTATTCTGGGTGTTTGTGTTTTTTTGAACTTTGACTATGGGGTTAGTAATGGGGGTGTCTTATAGACGCCTCTCCATTACTAACCTGGGCTTGATGTCAGCTGGCATTATAAGCTGACATCAACCCCAGCCCTATTACCCCCTGCCACCGCACCAGGGCAGCGTGGAAGAGCGAGGCTAAGTGCCAGAATTGGCGCATCCTATGAATGCGCCATTTCTGGGGCGGCTGACGGCTGGTGTTTCTAGCCTGGGAGGGGGCCAATATTCATGGCACCCTTCCTGGGCTATTAATATCAGCCCCCAGCTGTCTGCCTAGCCTTTGCTAGCTATTAAATTAGGGGGGACCCCACGTCATTTTTTTGGGGGGGTCCCCCATTTTAATAGCTAGTAAAGGCTATGTATTCAGCTGGGGGCTGATATTAGTAGCCTGGGAAGCTCCGTGGGTATTACCCCCTTCCCAGGCTTCAAACATCTGCCCCAGCTGTCTGCTTAACCTCCGCTAGAGCCTAAAATTAAGGGGAACCCCACGCCAATTTTTTTAATAATAAATCCTTTATTTTAATACTAAATGACAAGTACAGTAACCAACACTATCACTGTACTTCATATATATGTGACTGACATGTTTCTATCTATCTAATCTATGTGTGAAGCTCTATTCTGTCTGTTATAAATTGTCGGGTACAGATCCTGAATTGCCGGCCGGCTTTCTTAAAGAGACGGTGCATGAAAACACTATTATTTTTTTTAATAAATCCTTTACACTAAATGACAAGTACAGTAAGCAACACTGTCACTGTACTTCATATATATGTGACTGACATGTTTCTATCTATCTAATCTATGTGTGATTCTCTATTCCTTCTATTCTAAATTGTTGGGTACAGATGCTGAATTGCCGGCCGGCTTTTTTAAAGAGACGGTGCATGAAAACACTATTATTTTTTTTGATAAATCCTTTACACTAAATGACAAGTACAGTAATCAACACTGTCACTGTACTTCATATATATGTGACTGACATGTTTCTATCTATCTAATCTATGTGTGATTCTCTATTCCTTCTATTCTAAATTGTCGGGTACCGCTGCTGAATTGCCGGCCGGCTTTTTTAAAGAGACGGTGCATGAAAACACTATTATTTTTTTTTATAAATCCTTTACGCTAAATGACAAGTACAGTAAGCAGCACTTTCACTGTACTTCGTATATATGTGGCTGACATGTTTATATCTATCTAATCTATGTGTGAAGCTCTATTCTTTCGGTTCTAAATTGTCAGGTACCGGTGTATGCCGCTGCTGAATTGCCGGCTTTTCATGTTTCACTGTTGGCACTGTTCCCATCGATTTGGGCAATCACTGTAATGCCACAACCACCATGGCTGTGGCATTGCAGTGAGTGGCAGACAATCCCTGCTTGATTGGTGCTCTAAATAGCACCAGACATGCAGGACACGCTTTTGGTGCACGAACAGTTATCGAACATAACCTCGAACAGCCGAATTTTTTGCAAATCGTTCGGGTTCGTCGAACAACTCGAACACCGCCCAAAACAGCTCGAGTTTGAGATTGGCGAACAGTTCTAGTCGAACACCGCTCATCTCTACTCCACAGTCACCAGACCTGAACCCAATCGAGATGGTTTGGGGTGAGCTGGACTGCAGAGTGAAGGCAAGAGGGCCAACAAGTGCTAAGCATCTCTGGGAACTACTTCAAGATTGTTGGAAGACCATTTCCGGTGACTACCTCTTGAAGCTCATCAAGAGAATGCCAAGAGTGTGCAAAGCAGTCATCAAAGCAAAAGGTGGCTACTTTGAAGAACCGAGAATATAAGACATATTTTTAGTTGTTTCACACTTTTTTGTTAAGTATATAATTCCACATGTGTTAATTCATAGTTTTGATGCCTTCAGTGTGAATGTACAATTTTCATAGTCATGAAAATACAGAAAAATCTTTAAATGAGAAGGTGTGTCCAAACTTTTGGTCTGTACTGTATATATACATTTTTGACTGCAATAAATACAAACTAGACCACATGGTACATACACTTATGTACCACAATTCTTGCTAACCAAATATTTCTATCTGACTCAGTTCATAAACATGGTGTGAATAGAGCCTAACAAGCACATAATTGACATTTCTTCACAAGTGAACATAGGCTTCAGATTGTGTGAAAAAATGTCCATGATTAATGCATGTTTTCTTTCCTAACTCTTATCAGTTAACACATGTGCTGAAAGGAAATGCCTCTCCTTAATGATATTTTAAAGCCTAGGCTTCTTTAAAATGTTTATGCATATATTTGCTATCTAAATGAATAACAGCATAGTTCATTTCAAAATGTTATAAGTATGGGATGACTCAGTCGATGTGCAAAGTATAATTTTCATTTTTCTCTCTATTAAATTGTGTAAGCACAACTTCATTAATTTAACAATATATTTTCATTGTCAAAATCATGATGCAATATGGCTATGGATGAATGAACAGGTAGGAGATGGAACTAAATGCAAAATAAAGGGAATTTGACAGAAACATTTAGGTACCAAAACCATGGAATGCTTCAGTACTCGACGGAAAAAAGCTTTTACACCGCGTGCAGAATTATTAGACAAATGCGTATTTTGATCACTTTGATACTTTTTATACATGTTGTCCTACTCCAAGCTGCATAGGCTTGAGAGCCAACTACCAATTAAGTAAATCTGGTGATGTGCATCTCTGTAATGAGGAGGGGTGTTGTCTAACGACATCAACACCCTATATAAGGTGTGCTTAATTATTAGGCAACTTCCTTTCCTTTGGCAAAATGGGTCAGAAGAGAGATTTGACAGGCTCTGAAAAGTCCTAAATTGTGAGATGTCTTGCAGAGGGAAGCAGCAGTATTGAAATTTCCAAACTTTTGAAGCGTGATCACCGAACAATCAAACGTTTCATGGCAAATAGCCAACAGGGTTGCAAGAAGCGTGTTGGCCAAAAAAGGCGCAAAATAAATGCCCATGAATTGAGGAAAATCAAGCGTGAAGCTGCCAAGATGCCATTCGCCACCAGCTTTGCCATATTTCAGAGCTGCAACGTTACTGGAGTATGAAAAAGCACAAGGTGTGTGATACTCAGGGACATGGCCAAGGTAAGGAAGGCTGAAAAACGACCACCTTTGAACAAGAAACATAAGATAAAATGTCAAGAATGGGCCAAGAAATATCTTAAGACTGATTTTCAAAGATTTTATGGACTGATGAAATGAGAGTGACTCTTGATGGGCCAGATGGATGGGCCAGAGGCTGGATCAGTAAAGGGCAGAGAGCTCCACTCCAACTCAGACGCCAGCAAGGGGGAGGTGGGGTACTGGTATGGGCTAGTATCATCAAAGATGAACTTGTGGGACCTTTTCGGGTTGAGGATGAAGTGAAGCTCCACTCCCAGACCTACTGCCAGTTTCTGGAAGACAACTTGTTCAAGCAGTGGTACAGGAAGAAGACGGTATCGTTCAAGAAAAACATGATTTTCATGCAGGACAATGCTCCATCACATGCATCCAACTACTCCACAGCGTGGCTGGCCAGTGAAGGTATAAAAAAAGTAAAAATAATGACATGGCCCCCTTGTTCACCTGATCTGAACCCCATAGAGAACCTGTGGTCCATCATAAAATGTGAGATCTATAGGGAGGGAAAACAGTACACCTCTCGGAACAGTGTCTGGGAGGCTGTGGTGGCTGCTGCACGCAATGTTGATCGAAAACAGATCAAGCAACTGCCAGAATCTATGGATGGAAGGCTGCTGAGCGTCATCATAAAGGAAGGTGGCTATATTGATCACTAATTTTTTGGGTTTTGTTTTTGCATGTCAGAAATGTTTATTTCTAAATTTTGTGCACTGATATTGGTTTACCTGGTGAAAATAAACAAGTGAGATGGGATTATATTTGGTTTTTATTAAGTTGCCTAATAATTCTGCGCAGTAATAGTTACCAGCACAAACAGATATCCTCCTAAGATAGCCAAATCTAAAAAAAAAAACACTCCAACTTCCAAAAATATTAAGCTTGGATATTTATGAGTCTTTTGGGTTGATTGAGAACATAGTTATTGATCAATAATAAAAATAATCCTCTAAAATACAACTTTCCTAATAATTCTGCACACAGTGTTAACATATTTTTAGTTAAATTTTAACCATTAGTATGAATCATAAAAATAACTGAAAACAACAGCAGTATGCTCCTTCTAGTCAACTGACTAGAACCACAGTGAGGACTAGCCATAGGCTTGCTAACATTAACGAATAATATGTAGGACTGCAATGCGAGAAGATCTGCAAATTTTTTCTTATGCTGATTTGGCATGAGAAAAAAGTTGCAGCATGCTGCAACTGGCAGTGTATCTTGCTAGGCACGCACCCATTCACATCAATTGGTGCTTGCAAAACATTGGACTGCACTCGGGTGTCTTCTGAGTGCAGTCCGATATACACCTGGACAGGCAGTGCAGAAAAGAAGAAATTAATCTTACCTTCTTCTTCTCCTCTATGCTATGCAAGCTATCAGCCTGCAAAAAATGAAAGTCCCATAGTGGGACAAAGTGTAAAAGTGAAAGAAAGTGTCAGAAAGGGAAAAACAAATTGTAAAGATATAAAAAAAATGAAAAAATAAACCAAAAAAATAAAAATATACTGTACCCATAAATAAATATTATTATGAAAAAAACTAAAAAATTATAAAATTACACATATTTGGTATCGTCATGTCCGGAACAACCTGACCTATAAAACTGTTCCACTAGTTCCCACTAGTTACCTTTAGTGAGCACGGTAAAAAAAAAGCTAAGCAAAAAACAATGCTTTATCATCATACCGACAAACAAAAATTGGAAACCAGGGGAGGAGTCCTGAGGAGATAATTTGCATATTCCCACTGCATTTTGGGGTAAGTGAAGAGTCTCCGCGAGCTCAAAGAACACTGGATTTTGGCTGTTGGAGCTGAAAAGAGGACATCGGTAAACCAGGGGAGGAGTCCTGAGGAGATAATTTGCATATTCCCACTGCATTTTGGGGTAAGTGAAGAGTCTCCGCGAGCTCAAAGAACACTGGATTTTGGCTGTTGGAGCTGAAAAGAGGACATCGGTAAACCAGGGGAGGAGTCCTGAGGAGATAATTTGCATATTCCCACTGCATTTTGGGGTAAGTGAAGAGTCTCCGCGAGCTCAAAGAACACTGGATTTTGGCTGTTGGAGCTGAAAAGAGGACATCGGTAAACCAGGGGAGGAGTCCTGAGGAGATAATTTGCATATTCCCACTGCATTTTGGGGTAAGTGAAGAGTCTCCGCGAGCTCAAAGAACACTGGATTTTGGCTGTTGGAGCTGAAAAGAGGACATCGGTAAACCAGGGGAGGAGTCCTGAGGAGATAATTTGCATATTCTTACTGCATTTTGGGGTAAGTGAAGAGTCTCCGCGAGCTCAAAGAACACTGGATTTTGGCTGTTGGAGCTGAAAAGAGGACATCGGTAAACCGCGCGCCTCCCTGCGCGCGCATTTTGAGGCTTTTTTTTAAGCTTTTTTCACTGTTTTCAGAACATTAACAGTAAGAACATGGAAGAGTCCATGAGCCATTTGGTGAGCTGCATATCCTGCTACATGTTCACAGACTTGCCAGTGGAAAAGCCAAACTTCACATGCCAGAAATGCAAGCTTGTGTCCCTGTTGGAGGAAAAGTTGCGAAATCTAGAAGAGAGGTTAACTACCTTGAAAATCATTAAGGAAGGTGAAGAGTTCTTAGACAGAGCAGAATTATCTCTTCATGATTCAGAAAGAGAAGAAATTCGAACTGCACCTGAGGAAACAGAGGAATGGAAGCATGTGACCCACAGAAGCTGGAGGATCGAGAGGCAGTCAGCACCCATACTGCTCTGGAACCAGTACCAGGCTCTCACGCAGGAGAACCATGAAGAAATACAGCAAAATAAGACTTTGCCAGCAATGAATAACCTTGTAAGCCCTCAGAATCCTCCTGGATGGAGAAAGAAGAATGTTGTGAAGAAAAAACGGAGAGTGGTGGTCATGGGGGATTCCCTGTTAAGAGGAACAGAGGCCTCTATCTGCAGACCAGACATAACCTCAAGAGAAATGTGCTGTCTTCCAGGAGCAAAAATTAAAGATGTGTCTGACAGGATATCAAGACTCTTCAGACCTACAGATCAGACCCATTCCTGCTAATACATGTGGGGACAAATGACACCGCAAGAAAGGACCTGGAAACCATCTGCAGAGACTTTGAAGACTTAGGCAAGAAAGTGAAAGAATTGGGAGCGCATGTGGTCTTCTCATCCATCCTCCCAGTGGATGACCATGGAACAATGAGGTGGAATAAGATTCTACAGGTGAACAACTGGCTACGTCGATGGTGCCGTCAACAAGGATTTGGATTTCTGGATCACGGAATGAATTACCTATACGATGGACTACTTGCTAGAGATGGGGTGCACCTTACGAAGACTGGAAAACATGTATTTGGAAGTCGCCTTGCTACTCTCATCAGGAGAGCTTTAAACTAGAACAATGTGGGAAGGGAAGCAAAAGGCCAGAAAAAGCCATACAGCTGACAAATACTATTGAGATCTCTGCTACTGGAAGTGGAAAGGAAGAACAAAGACAAAACAATTTAAATAATAAAAATATTGGAGGAAGAGAAACCAATCACAAACTAAAATGTTTTTATACAAATGCACAAAGCACGGGCAACCAACAAGGATAATTGGAACTACTAATGCAGGAAAAGGAATATGATGTCATTGGAATCACTGAAACTTGGTGGGACGATACACATGATTGGAATAAAAGGCTAAAAGGATACAACTTATTTGCAAGAAACAGACTTGATAAACGAGGAGGAGGTGTCGCATTGTATGTTAGAAAAGCGTATATCTGCACAGAGATTGAAGCTTCAGAGACTGGGAGTTCTGTGGAAACTGTTTGGGTAAGAATACAAGGAGAGAACAACGGAAAGAACACCATTGTAGGCATTTACTACAGGCCACCTGGGCTAGCTGAAGATATGGATGAACTCTTTATGCATCAAATGACCAAGTTCTCCAAAAAATATGACGTAGTGGTCATGGGAGATTTCAACTATCCAGACATTTGTTGGGAATCTCTCTCAAGTAAAACTAACAGGTCAAGCAAATTCTTATCCTCTCTTGCTGACAACTTTATCTTCCAAAAGGTAGGGGAGAAAACAAGGGGATCTGCTACTTTGGATCTAATCCTTATAAACAGGGAGGAAATGGTTGAGGAGGTAAAGGTGGCTGGGACCCTAGGAGGCAGCGATCATGCTATTATAGAATTTTGGATAACTAGAGGAGGAAGACATGTGAAGACTCAGGTTGGGATTTTTTCAAAAGTAAAGAACAAAAAAGTGCTCACTACTTGAGTTTTCATCAGGTGCTCGGGTATGTTCCCAGTATCGCGGGTGCTCGAGTGACATGCTCAAGTCTCTGCCCCATATGTTTTGTGGCTGTTATACAGCCAAAAAAACACGCAGGGATTGCCTGCCATGCAAGGGCAATCCCTGCATGTGTTTTTTTTTTTTTTAACAACCGTGAAACATGCGGGGCGGGAACTAGAGCATGTCACTCGAGCACCTGCGATACTTGGTGCATACCCAAGTACCCAATGCAAACTCAAGTAGCGAGCACTTGCGCTCAAGACTAATGACAACTTATTCAATATGTTGACCTAATGTTATCAAATTCTGTGTCAAACCTCTGTGTTCAAAATGTTCACTATACCCCTTGATAAAATCCTTGAGAGGTCTAGTTTCCAAAATGGGGTCACTTGTGGGGGGTTGCCACTGTTTAGGCACATCAGGGGTTCTCCAAACGTGACATGATGTCCGCTCTCGATTCCAGCCAATTTTGCGTTCAAAAAGTCACACAGTGCTCCTTCCCTTCTGAACCCTGCCGTGCACCCAAACAGAGTTTTTCCCCACATAGGGGTATTTGCGTACTCAGGAGAAATTGCACAATAGTTTTTGGAGTCCATTTTATCCTCTTACCCTTGTTAAAATAAAAAATTTGGGGCTTAAAGATCATTTTTTGTGGAAAAATTTAGATTTTTTTATTTCCACTGCTCTACGTTATAAATTTCTGTGAAGCACCTTGGAGTTCAGGGTGCTCACCACACATATAGATCAGTTCCTTGAGTGGTTTACTTTCCAAAATAGGGTTAGTTGTGGGTGGTTTCCACTGTTCAGGCATATCAGGGGCCCTTCAAATGCGACATGACGTCTTCTCGTTATTCAAGCACATTTTACATTCAAAAAGTCAAATGGTGCTCCTTCCCTTCCAAACCCTGCTATGTGCCCAAACAATGGTTTTCCCCCACATATGGGGTATTGGCATGCTCAGGAAAAATTGCACAACAAATTTTGTGGTCCATTTTTACCTGTTAACCTTGCAAACATTAACACTTTTGTGAAAAAATGTTAAACGTTCATTTTTTTCTTCCACATTCCAAAAATTCCTGTGAAGCATCTGAACGGTAAATTAAGTTCTTGAATGTGGTTTTGAGCAGCTTGAGGAGTGCAGTTTTTAGAATTGTGTCACCTTTGGGTATTTTCTGTCATAAAGGCCCTTCAAAATCACTTCAAATGTGATGTGGTCCCTGAAAAATGGTTTTGTAAATTTTGTTGGAAAAATGAGAAATCGCTGGTCAACTTTTAACCCTTATAACTTCCTAAAAAAAATGTTGGTTCCAAAATTGCGCTGATGTAAAGTAGACATGTGGGAAATGTATTTATTAACTATTTTGTGTGACATATCTCTCTGATTTAAGGGCATGAAAATTCAAAGTTTGAAAATTGCAAAATTTTCAAAATTTTTGCCAAATTTCTGATTTTCTCACAAATAAATGCAAGTCATATTGAATAAATTTTACCTCTATCATGATGTACAATATGTCATGAAAAAACATTCTCAGAATCAGTGGAATCTGTTGAAGCGTTCCAGAGTTATTACCTCATAAAGTGACAGTGGTCAGAATTGTAATATTTGGCCTGGTCATTAACTAGCAAACCACTTTCGTGGGTAAAGGGGTTAAGGAGTGACAATAAAAAATTCCAAATTGACAAGAAATTTCATTTTACAGGAATAAAAATGCTAAGAATATTTTTTTCCTGTATAATGACTTGTATATAAGGACAAATTTAAAAAGTACTTAAAAAAATTATAATTGAAGTAAACCAAATTTTTTTTTGTAAAAAAAATAGGAAATTTCAGTTTTGTTTATGAAGAAAGCAATAACTGACAAAAATTAGGGACTCAGAGGGATTCAGATACACCCTGTGTTAGACATAAAGGAGGGCCTCATACACATTATTTTCAAATTGTCATGCAGTGGTACTTATAGACTCATAAAGGGTTATATACCAACAAAATGCTCTCCAGACCACGTAATAGTCTATGGATGAGCACTATAATACCAATAAAATTTTGAACAATTTTTTTGTAGCTTTTGTAGAAACAAAATCTACCCAAGAAGATGTAATATCCTGTGGATGAGCAATATAATACTGAAAATTTTTGAACAAGTTTATTGAGGCCTATAGAGCAATGAAATCTACCCAAGAATATGTAATACCCTATGAATGAACAATATAATACTGTTACAATTTTTAACACATTTTTGAGGCTTATATACCACTGAAATCTACCCAAGAAGATGTAATACGCTATGGATGAGCAATATAATACCAATACATTTTTGAACATGTTTTTTGAGGCTTATATAGTAACGAAATCTACCCAAAAAGATGTAATACCCTATGGATGAGCAATATAATACCGATAAATTTTGAATATGTTTTTTGAGGGTTATATACCAATGAAATCTACCCCAGACCACAGAGTAGGGTATGGTAAGAAACGTAAACAAGCAAAATTTTTAGATCCTTTTTTGGATTGTTATATACCATCAAAATATGATGGAAAGCATGTAATACTCAAATGGATGAGTGAGGCTTTTTGTAAGTTTTACATACCACTTTAATGCTACAGTAACCATGTTAAACTGTATGGCTATGTGCCCACGAAGCAGAAATGCTCCGGATTTTTTCCTGAGCGTTTCTGCATCTCCCTGGCAGAAAAAACGCATGCGGATTGTACATGTGTTTTTCCTGCCAGGGACAAGCGGAAGTGAAACGTTCTTCACATGCGGGTTGTCAAGCTCTTTCCAAGCAATTTTAGCATCACTTGGAAAGTGTTTGACAACTTGGTCACACTATATAAATCCATGCAAATGGCATGGATTTATATAGTGTGACCGAAAGAATGGTAAAAAATAAAAAATAAATAAATACTTACCTTTTGATAGCCCCCGGTGTCTTTATCCGATGCGTCCCGGCTTGCCGGCAGCTCGCAGTAGACAAAAGGACCTGCCGACATCAGCGTCACGTGACCCGTCACATGAATAAATGACATCACCACAGGTCTTTAAGACCATCGCGAGCTACCGGCAAGCCAAGACGCATCAGATAAAGACATCAGGGGCCGTCAGAAGGTAAGTATAATGTATATTTTTCATTTTATTCTTTTTTTTACAGGTACTATGGTACCCGGGTCTGGAGGAGAGTCTCCTCTTCTCCAAACCCGGGTACCATCCGCACATTGAAACGCATGGTATCCGCATGTACAGATCCAGTGATGCGGATTCGGTGCGTTCTGATTAGTGTTGAGTGAGCACTAAAATGCTCGGGTGCTCGAAGCTCGGGCCAAGCTCGCCGTGATACTCGGGTGCTCGACCCGAGCTACAAGCCCAATGTTAGTCTATGGGAGACCCGAGCATTTTTGTGGCTGCACCCCCGGCAGTCTTTTAAAAGCCTAACAAGTGCCCAAAACGATAGTGACAGTGCTCAAATGACATGTGGACAGCATGGAAATCACCCCAGGAAGCATTTCTGACCCCCAGGTCACTGCTGTCAACAACGTGGTCAGAGGTATTAAGCCACTGTTAAGGGCTCACAATAAAACGTTCAAAAATGAAACTGAAAGTGCTTTCCTGTGAAATATGTTAAGGAAGTTCCTTTCCAGGGTAAAGACTTGTGTATAAGGTAAAATAAATAACCCAAAAAAAATACTCCTCCACACCTTGGGCTATGTTCACAAGTAGCATTTTTTATGCATTTTTGCACTTTAGTATTGCTTTCAACCGTGACAAATGCATTCACCGGGAAATGTCATTTTAACATTTTACAACCTTATCTGGCCATGTGCTGTGTGACACATGCATACAGTGCTGAAAAGACATGGGAACAGCATGGGGAAGACCCCTTGAAGCATCTCAGACACCCAGGTCACTGCCTAAAAGTGTGCCCATCAGAAGTCATCCTTGACGCATCAGAAGATGCAGACTTGCAACTATCCCTGTGCAAGTTCTTGTCCCAGGGCAGTGTTCAATTGTACCTCCCCCATTCCTTGCAATGCAAGTGCAAATATGCAGCCAACCACCCAGGGCCGGCTCCAGGTTTTTCTGGGCCCCGGGCGAAAGAGTCTCAGTGGACCCTTTTAACACATACACGATTCATGATGCACAGATACGGCGGAGAAATATATATATATAGTACACAGGGCCCAGCCTGCCACCTCATCCTTCACATATGCAGACATGCGCACGCACACACGGTACGCAGACACATGCACGCACACACGGTACGCAGACATGCACGCACGGTACGCAGACACACGCACACACACGGTACGCAGACACACGCACACACACGGTACGCAGACACACGCACACACATGGTACGCAGACATGCACACACGGTACGCAGACACACGCACGCACACACGGTACACAGATATGTACACATACAGACAAACACATATTTTTACACAAATTCTTAAAGACATATATAAAACAGACAAATATATATAGACAGTCATACACACTGACATTCACATACATGCACTCACACAGACCCATTACAAGTATTTTTAATATGGGATTGGGGAAGCCCCACTCACCTGTCCCCGGTCCAGTGTCCTGTCCAGCAGCTCCTCAGGTATGGGGCAGTGCAGGGCCCCCGGCATGTCACAGACTTCATGGCCCTGGACCATCAGAGGGGCCCACTTGCGGTCGGGTCCGGGCCGCTCCCCCCCCATCTGTGCAGGACCTCCGCTCCGACGGTGTTTGATGGCACTCCCCCAGACATGGCTGCGCGCTGTGCGACTGTGTCTGCTAGTAATGACGTGGCAGGGGCGACACACAAGCAAAATTAAAGGTGCAGTGCCGTCGACCCTGCCGTGTCATTACTAGCAGACACAGCCTGACAGCGGGCGGCCATTTCTGGGACTGGGGGAGTGCCGGCAATCAAGCAGCACCTGCGTCACTGAACAGGTGCCGAAGATGCGGCCATGGCCCCGACAGTGAGTGGGCGGGTGGGTGTGTGGGCCCGGCCCCGACAGTGAGTGGGCGGGCGGGTGTGTAAGCCCGGCCCCGACAGTGAGTGGGCGGGTGGGTGTGTGGGCCCGGCCCCGACAGTGAGTGGGCGAGCGGGTGTGTGAGCCCGGCCCCGACAGTGAGTGGGCAGGTGGGTGTGTGGGCCCGGCCCCGACAGTGAGTGAGTGGGCGGGCGGGCGGGTGTTTGGGCCGGGCCCCGACAGTGAGTGAGTGGGCGGGCGGGCGGGTGTTTTGGCCGGGCCCCGACAGTGAGTGGGCGGCTGGGCCCCTCTGATTTTCCAGGGCCCCGGCACTTGCCCGGGTACGCCGGGTGCTGACGCCGGCCCTGCAACCACCCACCCACCCCCAGGCTGCAAAAACCATACTGCTTGCTTGCTTGCACTTGAAATTGGGCCTTTTAGGCATGTGGAGGCGCAATCTGGCCACCACATCATGGCTGCGTTGGCGGCCTGGTATCACCCATGGCCGGGTGTCCACCAGAGAACCAGACTCCTCCGGTGGGGAGTTGAGAGTGCCAAGGTGAGGAGCATGATGATGATGATAGAAGTTAGCATCTGTTTTGTTTTCTTGGAATGCAAGCGTAAGTGTGCAGCCTGCCACCCACCCACCCCCAGGCTGCAATACCATACTGCTTGCTTGATTGCACTTGAAATTAGGCCATTTAGGCATGTGGAGGTGGAATCTGGCCACCATGTCATGACTGCGTTGGCGGGCTGGTATACATACTCAGTCCCCAGCTGCCCGGCGGCCGGGTGTCCACACTCGGTCCCCAGCCGCCAGGGGGCGGCCGGGTGTCCATAAACGGTGCCCAGCCGCCCCTATTTCTCCTGTTATCTTCCCCCCCACACAATTTTCTTAGCCCGGCCTGCTTTAGGGCAGCATTGAACGAGCCCACCAGAGAACCAGACTCCTCCGGTGGGCCCTGGATTCTCCATCAGGGGAGTTGAGAGTGCCAAGGTGAGGACCATGATGATGATGATGATAGAAGTTAGCATCTGTTTTGTTTTCTTGGAATGCAAGCGCATGTATGTAGTAGCGGCTAGGCCTGAGGTGGTAAGCGTTTTGGCGCATATCCTACCTCCTCCGAGGATTGCTGCATGTTTTCCTGCTACTATCCCAGTTCTATGACTCCAGTTAAAACAAAGCTTCAGGTGATAAATGATGGATGAGGTACCACATATGTCTTGTAGGATATATTTCTGTAACAAAAGGAGCAGATCTGCTACACAGTTATAGGGCAAACAGTGAGTGCAATGCCTACCAAAAATTTTGAGGCACTCCAATGCCCCTTGGAAATGACATGGAGGTCAGAGGGCCTTCACTAAACTGTTTTTTCCATTTATAGCAACTGGGTCTCCTGTACACTGTTGGCCTAAGCAGGGAATGGAAGGCTTTCCAAAATTATTAGGCACTGCAATGCCCCTTGAAACAGACGTGGATTACAGCATATTAAAAACCTTCTACCCATTATTGGGGAGTTGGTCTCCTTTAGTTTTCGCCTTTGCATTGAAAAGCAAAAGCTGACTAAAATTAGGAGGAAATGCAATGCCCGTTGGAAGAGTCGTGGAGGTTAGAGGTAATTAAAAACAACATTTCAATGCCCCTTGGAAGAGCTGTGGAGTTCAGAGTGGTTTAACAAGACACTTTTAATGCCCCACAGAAGAAACGTGGAGGTCCCAGTAGCTTAACAAGACGCTTTTAATGCCCCTCGGAAAAGTGGTGGAGGTCACAGTAGCTTAACAAGACAGTTTTAATGCCCGTCGGAAAAGACGTGGAGGTCCCAGTAGCTTAACAAGACGGTTTGAATGCCCCTTGGAACAGACGTGGAGGTCACAGTAGCTTAACAAGATGGTTTTAATGCCCCTTGGAAAAGTGGTGGAGGTCGCAGTAGCTTAGCAAGATGGTTTTAATGCCCCTTACAAGAGCAATACAGTACAGCATATTGCAAACATTATTCCCATTATTGGGGAGTGTGTCTCCCATAGTCTTTGCTTATGCCTTCCAAGCAAAAGCTGACAAAAATTAGGATGGAGGAACTTACAATGCCCCTTTCAAGAGCCATGCAGTACAGCATATTGCAAACAATATTCCCATTATTGGGGAGTGTGTCTCCCATAGTCTTTGCTTATGCCTTCCAAGCAAAAGCTGCCAAAAATTAGGACGGAGGAACTTGCAATGCCCCTTACAAGAGCCATGCAGTACAGCATGTTACAAACATTATTCCCATTATTGGGGAGTGGGTCTCCCATAGTCTTTGCTTATGCCTTCCAAGCAAAAGTTGACAAAAATTAGGAGGAAATGCAATGCCCGTTCAAAGAGTCGTGGAGGTTAGAGTTAATTAAAAACAACATTTCAATGCCCCTTGGAAGAGCTGTGGAGTTCAGAGTGGTTTAACAAGACACATTTAATGCCTCTCAGGGGAGACATGGAGGTCCCAGTAGCTTAACAAGACGGTTTTAATGCCCCTTGGAAAAGTTGTGGAGGTCCCAGTAGCTTAGCAAAACGCTTTTAATGCCCCTCAGAAGAGACGTGGAGGTCCCAGTAGCTTAACAAGACGATTTCAATGCCCCTCAGAAGAGATGTGGAGGACCCAATAGCTTAACAAGAAGCTTTTAATGCCCCTCGGAAAAGTGGGGGAGGTCGCAGTAGCTTAACAAGATGCTTTTAATGCCCCTCAGAAGAGACGTGGAGGTCCCAGTTGCTTAACAAGACGCTTTTAATGCCCCTCAGAAGAGACGTGAAGGTCGCTGTAGCTTAACAAGATGGTTTTAATGCCCCTCAGTAGAGACGTGGAGGTCACAGTAGCTTAACAAGACGCTTTTAATGCCCCTCAGAAGAGACGTGGACGTCCCAGTAGCTTAACAAGACGCTTTTAATGCCCCTCGGAAAAGTGGTGGAGGTCCCAGTAACTTAACAAGATGCTTTTAATGCCCCTCAGAAGAGACGTGGAGGTCCCAGTAGCTTAACAAGACGCTTTAAATGCCCCTCAGAAGAGATGTGGAGGTCGCAGTAGCTTAACAAGACAGTTCTAATGCCCCTCAGAAGAGACGTGGAGGTCCCAGTAGGTTAAAAAGACGCTTTTAATGCCCCTCGGAAAAGTGGTGGAGGTCACAGTAGCTTAACTAGATGCTTTTAATGCCCCTCGGAAAAGTGGTGGAGGTCGCAGTAGCTTAACAAGACGCTTTTAATGCCCCTTACAAGAGCCATACAGTACAGCATCTTAAAAATATTATTCCCATTATTGGGGAGTGGGTCTCCCACAGTCTTTGCTTATGCCTTCCAAGCAAAAGCTGAGAAAAATAAGGACGGAGGAACTTTCAATAATGGCAACACGGACCACGGTCACCCTGGTGGTATAGTGGTGGTGGAGGCTGAGAATAAGGAGAAGAACATAAAACAGCCGAAATGAGGATGCGTATACCCATGGGTGGGTGTGAAGCGGTGCATGTGAATACACCTCCCGAATAAACACAGTGGATTTGACTTTATTTTACTCTGCTGTCATTTGGTGGTGATGAGAAGTCAGGCCCAATCCAGCCCTTGTTCATTTTGATAAGGGTCAGCTTGTCAGCATTGTCAGTTGACAGGCGAGTTCGCTTATCAGTTATAATTCCCCCAGTGGCACTAAAAACACGCTCCAATAACACGCTAGCGGCAGGGCAGGCCAGGACCTCCAAGGCGTACAGAGCAAGTTCATTCCAAGTGTCCAGCTTGGATACCCAATAATTAAAAGGCAAAGAGGAATCACAGAGGACGCTGGTATGGTCGGCAAGGTACTCCCTCACCATCTTTTGAAACTTTTCACTCCTTGAGAGAGTACCCCGCGCCTCAGGGTCTGTAAGCTGTGCGGGTCTCAGAAAACTGTCCCAGAACGTTGAAAGTGTTCCCCTGCCTCTGCTGGATTGGAGTTGCCTCTCTCTCGCTTGTACGCCTTGGTTGGTCAACGAAATGTGACCTCTGCCGCTAGCGGGTTCAGATGGGAACTTTTTTAACAGTTCTGCAGCAAGGGCCTTCTGGTACTGCCCCATTTTTGTAGACCTCTCCACCTCAGGAATAAGAGAGTGAAAGTTCTCCTTGTAGCGGGGGTCTAAAAGTGTCACCAACCAGTAATGACTGTCACCCAACATTTTGAAAACGCGAGGGTCACGGTTAAGGTAGCGTAACATAAAGTCAGCCATGCGTGCCAGACTGGCAATGGGCAAGACTTCCGTGTCCTCACCAACATGACGACTGACCATGCTCTCCTCCTCCTCCTCCTCCTCCCCCCTGTCCTCAGGCCACCCACGCTGAACCGACGGTATGACAGTTGTACAGGTACCACCGTCTACAGCGCATAATACAAGCTTCTGTTCTTCTTCCTCCTCCTCCTCCTCCTCTCCCTCATTGTCCCCCAATGCATGTTGGGATTAGATGAGGCTGGGCTGTGTGTAGTCGACCGCTACGGCTTCTTCATCCATCTCATCATACTCTGGCTGCAATGCCTCCTCTTTAATTCTCTGCAGAGAGCGTTGCAAAAGACAGACAAGTGGAATGCTGATGCTAATGATGGCGTCATCGCCACTCACCATCTGGGTGGACTCCTCAAAGTTTGTCAACATGGTACAGATGTCAGACGTCCAGGTCCACTCCTGAGGTCTTATGTGTGGAGTCTGACCTGAATATCGACGGCGTTGTTGCTGCTGATACTCCACAACTGCTCTCTTCTGCTCACAAATCCATTGCAACATGTGGAGGGTAGAGTTCCAACGTGTGGGGACATCACACACCAGTCGGTGTGCCGGTAGCTGCAAACGCTGCTGCAACACAGCAAGGGCGGCGGAAGCTGTAGCCGACTTGCGAAAATGAGCTGACAGGCGGCGTACTTTGACGAGCAGATCTGGCAACTCGGGGTACGATTTAAGAAACCGCTGAACCACGAGGTTAAGCACATGAGCCAGACATGGTACGTGTGTGATCTCGCCTCGCCTCAGAGCCGCCACCAGGTTACGGCCATTGTCACACACGACCATGCCTGGATGTAGGTTCAGCGGTCTCAGCCACAGATCTGCCTGCTCTTTCACAGCTGTACACAACTCACAAGCAGTGTGAGGTTTCTCACCTAAGCTTATGAGTTTCAGCACAGCCTGTTGCCGCTTGGCTGAGGCAGTACTGCAGTGCTTCCAGCTTGTAACCTGATGTGTTGATATCTGAGATGGAGACTGAACATGAGGAGGAGGAGGAGGATGATGCGCAGGAGCTGTACACTGTGGGGGCAACTCTGACTGACATAGGGCCCGCAATCCTCGGTGTGGGGAGGATGTGTTCCGTCCCAAGGTCTGACTGGGTCCCGGCTTCCACTATGTTTTCCCAGTGTGCCGTCAGGAAGATGTACCATCCCTGGGCATAAGCACTTGTCCACGTGTCCGTTGTCAGGTTTACTCTCCCAGTAACTACGTTGTTGAGGGCACGGCAGATGTTTTGGGACACGTGCTTGTGTAGTGCTGGGATGGCACACCGGGCAAAATAGTGTCGGCTGGGCACCGAGAACCGAGGGACGGCCACCGCCATAAGGTTGCGGAAGGATTCCGTCTCCACCAGCCTAAAAGGCAGCATTTCCAACGCAAGCAGTCGTGAAATGTGCGAATTTAGGACTGTGGCCTGTGGGACGTTAGCTGCGAATTTCCGCTTTCGTTCAAAGGTCTGGGATATGGACAATTGAACGCTGCGGTGGGACGTGGACGTGGATGTTGATGCTGTTTCTTGAGAAACTGCCATAACAAGTGAAGACTGAGAGGAAGGGGCATCTTTGCATGCAGTATGGACAGGGGATTGCGTTGCACACACAACAGGGGGTTCTATTGCACGCACAACAGGGGAAGAAGCAGTGGTGACACCCGCTGACACTGGTCGTGGACCTTGGGGTTCACCCCACAAAGAGGGGTGCTTTGCTGCCATGTGCCTGATCATGCTGGTGGTGGTCAGGCTGCTAGTTTTTTCACCCCTGCTGATGCTGGCATGGCAGGTGGTACAAGTGGCCTTTTTGGGGTTATCAGCAGAGTTTTTTAAAAAATTCCAGACTCTGGAAGACCTACCGGTTGTACTGGCAACGTCCCTCGTGTTGGTGTTACGGGGAACAGTTGCCCGCCTTCTGTCTGCGGCCACCACACTGATTCTTCCTGCCTGTTGGGGTACTCTGCCTCCTCCACCACCACCACCTCCTCCTCTTCCACTTGCGCACCACGATCCTCCTCCTCACTTCCTGTCTCGTCATCATCCACCTCTTGTGACAAACTGCCAGCGTTGACTTCCTGTGGCCGTGGCTGTTCAAATATTTGGGAAACGCTTCATGGGATCTCCTCTTCCACCACTACAAGCGGAGCAGGCGAGGGGCACAAATCAGGAAATGGACCAGTGAACAGCTCTTCAGAGTGTTCAAGTGTGGGATCAGTTGCTGTCAGACGACACCTGGCATGGTGGGAGGAAGGAACATCAGGGTGAGGAGGAGTATGCGGTCGAGACTCACGGCTACGAAGAGTCGACCGTGTGGAAGACAGGCCAGAGGTGGTGGTGCCCAGGTAACTGGAAGTATTATCTGCTATCCAATTAATAACCTGTTCACACTGATCAGTTCGCAATACTGGTGTTGTTCTGTGCTTCCCTAGTAATTCGGTCAAGAAGTGGGAGCGCGAAGATGTGGCTGTTGGTTTTGGCATATTTTCACCTCGGCCACGGCCCCGTCCTCTGCACGCACCATCACCAGAACGTCCACTTCCACGTCCCTTGCCACGAGCCTTGCCCATTGTAAAGGAAGTAAAATAGCTTACACTCGCACTATCAATGGAAAAAGGGTAATAAAAAGTAGATTAGAACCGTGGAAGAGGAAAACCACAGTACTATTTCTCTGTCCTACACCCAACTCTTTTAAACAATCTGAAAAATCAGGGAGAAACTATTACTGTTTTTCTTTATGGAAAAAATACCAAAAGCTGAATAATAGAGATTTCTTACCGTGGAACAGAAAAAACACAGTTATAATTTACTGGTGTATACCAGACTTTTTTAAATATATACATTTGCGGCTGAACAGTGAGCGACACACTCAAACTGTTTTTTTTAGATACAAATGGCCCATGGAACTGCAAAACCTCACTTCTATTTCTCTGACCTACACCAGACTATTTTCAACAGATATATTTGTGTCTGAAAAATCAGAGACACACTTATTTTTTTTTTTGGGGGGGGGGGGGGACACCAAAAGGTTAATAAGACGGGTATTTGTACAGTGTGAAGGAGGAAAAAAAAAAAGATTATTTAGATGAAAAAAAAAAGATTTTGTCTCAGGAGAGCAAGGGTAGAGTACATCCTAGTGCCTTCTTTTCGAAAAAAAATTCGGAAATCGAAGTGAATTATGATGTTGGAAATCGGGAGTTGCTGGCTATTAAACTTGCGTTTGAACATTGGCGTCATTTTTTGGAAGGCGCTAGATTTCCTATTCAGGTTTTCACTAGTGTTGAGCGAGCATGCTTGACACTGCTCGGTACTCGCCCGAGCATCACGCTACTCGGGATGTTCGGCGAGCACCGAGCATTTCCGGGTTACTCGGATGGGAGCTCGGCTCTCCTCCCTGCATGTTTGGCACTCTTTTCAGAGCCCATGAACATGCAGGATTTTCCAGCCAGTCACTGTAATGCCGCAGCCATGTTGTTTGTGGGCATTACAGTGATTGGCTGGCCGCACAGCGTCACCTCGAGTATTTAAAACAGGGCGCCGCCATCTTGGACACAGTCGCTCCGGATTAGACAGTGTAGGGACAGCTCTGCTGAGCTAGGGAGAGATTTATCCTGCAAAATAGTTAAGGCCCCGTCACTCTTAGCGACGCTGCAACGATCCCGACAACGATACGACCTGTCAGGGATCATTGCTGCGTCGCTATGTGGTTGCTGGTGAGCTGTCAAACAGGCAGGCTCACAAACGATCAGGGGAGCAGCGACATCGTGGAAAGAATCTTTCCACGATGTCCTGCTCCTGGTTACCAGCCTGCTGAAGCAGGAGCAGGCTGGTAACCATGATAAACATCGGGTTACTAGGGGCACACGCGCACCTAGTAACCCGTTGTTTATCATGGTTACCACTCTGCTACGGTGAGCGGGAGGTTACCGCTGACTTTAGCAGGCTCGTAACCATGATAAACAGCGGGTTACTAAGTGCGCGTGTGCCCCTAGTAACCCGATGTTTATCATGGTTACCAGCCTGATCGCTGCTCCCGCTGGTCACACACAGCGATGTGTGCTGACCAGGGGGAGGGCAACGACCAAAAAATGGTCCAGGACACTTTTCAGCGATCAGCGACCTCACAGCAGGGGCCTGATCGCTGCAAAGTGTCACACATAGCGACATCGCTGGTGAGGTCGCTGTTGCATCACCAAAACCGTGACACAGCAGCGATCTCGCTAGCGATCTCGCTATGTGAGACGGGGGCTTTAGTGTAGGGTCTGTAAAGGCTGCCAGATCAAACAAACAGTCCTTCTCAGGACTAAAATCCATCCCAGATATCAGGCAGGCTGGCTGTATAGGAGATGCAGTGGTTATAACAGCAAACGCTGCATTACAGTCCTGTGTGCTCCTCTTTCTGAAATTACTGGACTTAGCTCCAGGTCTTGGGGGCCAGGAAAAATCCTTTTTTTTTATCTAAATCCTCTTTTTTTTTTCCTCCTTCACACTGTACAAATACCCATCTTATTAACCTATTGGTGTCCCCCCCCCCCCAAAAAAAAAAAGTGTGTCTCTGCTTCTTCAGACAAAAATATATCTGTTGAAAACAGTCTGGTATAGGCCACAGAAACAGAAGTGTGGTTTTGCAGTTCCACGGGTGAAATCACTGTATTATCCCGTTTTGGGCCTTTTGTATCTAAAAAAAAAACAGTTTGAGTGTGTCGCTCAGTATTCAGCTGCAAATATATATATATATTTTAAAAAGTCTGGTATACATACACCAGTAAATTATAACTGTGGTTTTGCTGTTCCACGGTAAAAAATCTCTATTATCCTGCTTTTGGCATTTTTTTCCATAAAAAATAAATAATAGTGTCTCCCGATTGTTCAGACACAAAAATATCTGTTGAAAATAGCCTGGTATGCACCAGTAAATTATAACTGTGGTATTGCTGTTCCACGGTAAAAAATCTTTATCATCCTGCTTTTGGCAATTTTTGCTGTTAAAAATTAAATAATAGTGTCTCCTGATTGTTCAGACACAAATATATCTGTTGAAAATAGTCTGGTATACATCAGTAAATTATAACTGTGGTTTTGCTGTTCCGCGGTAAAAAATCTCTATTATCCTGCTTCTGGCATTTTTTCTGTAAAAAATAAATAGTGTCTCCTGATTGTTCAGACACAAATATATCTGTTGAAAATAGTCTGGTGTAGGCCCGAGAAATACAAGGGTGGTTTTGCAGTTCCACGGTTCAGACCTCTGTATTATCCACTTTTGGGCCATTTGTATCTAAAAAAAACAGTTTGAGTGTGTCGCTCAATGTTCAGCCACAAATATATATATATTTTAAAAAGTCTGGTATACATGCACCAGAAAATTATAACTGTGGTTTTGCTGTTCCACGTTATAAAATCTCTATTATCCTGCTTTTGGCATTTTTTGCCGTAAAAAATAAATAGTGTCTCCTGATTGTTCAGACACAAATATATCTGTTGAAAATAGTCTGGTATACACCAGTAAATTATAACTGTGGTTTTGCTGTTTCACGGTAAAAAATCTCTATTATTCTGCTTTTGGCATTTTTTGCCGTAAAAAATAAATAGTGTCTCCTGATTGTTCAGACACAAATATATCTGTTGAAAATAGTCTGGTGTTGGCCCGAGAAATACAAGTGTGGTTTTGCAGTTCCACGGGTCAAATCTCTGTAATATCCTGCTTTTCGCAATTTTTGGCCGTAAAATATAAATAATAGTGTCTCCTGATTGTTCAGACACAAATATATCTGTTGAAAATAGTCTGGTGTAGGCCCGAAAAATATAAGTGTGGTTTTGCAGTTCCACGGTTCAAACCTCTGTATTATCCACTTTTGGGCCATTTGTATCTAAAAAAAACAGTTTGAGTGTGTCACTCACTGTTCAGCCGCAAATATATATATATTTTAAAAAGTCTGGTATACATACACCAGTAAATTATAACTGTGGTTTTGCTGTTCCACGATAAAAAATCTCTATTATCCTGCTTTTGGCATTTTTTGCCGTAAAAAATAAATAATAGTGTCTCCTGATTGTTCAGACACAAATATATCTGTTGAAAATAGTCTGGTATACACCAGTAAATTAAAACTGTGGTTTTGCTGTTCCACGGTAAAAAATCTCTATTATCCTGCTTTTGACAGTTTTTGCCGTTAAAAATTAAATAATAGTGTCTCCTGATTGTTCAGAACCAAATATATCTGTTGAAAATATTCTGGTATGCATCAGTAAATTATAACTGTGGTTTTGCTGGTCGCTGGTGAGCTGTCAAACAGGCAGGCTCACAAACGATCAGGGGAGCAGCGACATCGTGGAAAGAATCTTTCCACGATGTCCTGCTCCTGGTTACCAGCCTGCTGAAGCAGGAGCAGGCTGGTAACCATGATAAACATCGGGTTACTAGGGGCACACGCGCACCTAGTAACCCGTTGTTTATCATGGTTACCACTCTGCTACGGTGAGCGGGAGGTTACCGCTCACTTTAGCAGGCTCGTAACCATGATAAACAGCGGGTTACTAAGTGCGCGTGTGCCCCTAGTAACCCGATGTTTATCATGGTTACCAGCCTGATCGCTGCTCCCGCTGGTCACACACAGCGATGTGTGCTGACCAGGGGGAGGGCAACGACCAAAAAATGGTCCAGGACACTTTTCAGCGATCAGCGACCTCACAGCAGGGGCCTGATCGCTGCAAAGTGTCACACATAGCGACATCGCTGGTGAGGTCGCTGTTGCATCACCAAAACCGTGACACAGCAGCGATCTCGCTAGCGATCTCGCTATGTGAGATGGGGGCTTTAGTGTAGGGTCTGTAAAGGCTGCCAGATCAAACAAACAGTCCTTCTCAGGACTAATATCCATCCCAGATATCAGGCAGGCTGGCTGTATAGGAGATGCAGTGGTTATAACAGCAAACGCTGCATTACAGTCCTGTGTGCTCCTGTTTCTGAAATTACTGGACTTAGCTCCAGGTCTTGGGGGCCAGGAAAAATCCTTTTTTTTTATCTAAATCCTCTTTTTTTTTTCCTCCTTCACACTGTACAAATACCCATCTTATTAACCTATTGGTGTCCCCCCCCCCCAAAAAAAAAAAAGTGTGTCTCTGCTTCTTCAGACAAAAATATATCTGTTGAAAAGAGTCTGGTATAGGCCACAGAAACAGAAGTGTGGTTTTGCAGCTCCACGGGTGAAATCACTGTATTATCCCGTTTTGGGCCTTTTGTATCTAAAAAAAAAACAGTTTGAGTGTGTCGCTCAGTGTTCAGCCGCAAATATATATATATATTTTAAAAAGTCTGGTATACATACACCAGTAAATTATAACTGTGGTTTTGCTGCTCCACGCTAAAAAATCTCTATTATCCTGCTTTTGGCATTTTTTTCCATAAAAAATAAATAATAGTGTCTCCTGATTGTTCAGACACAAAAATATCTGTTGAAAATAGCCTGGTATGCACCAGTAAATTATAACTGTGGTATTGCTGTTCCACGGTAAAAGATCTTTATCATCCTGCTTTTGGCAATTTTTGCTGTTAAAAATTAAATAATAGTGTCTCCTGATTGTTCAGACACAAATATATCTGTTGAAAATAGTCTGGTATACATCAGTAAATTATAACTGTGGTTTTGCTGTTCCGCGGTAAAAAATCTCTATTATCCTGCTTTTGGCATTTTTTCTGTAAAAAATAAATAGTGTCTCCTGATTGTTCAGACACAAATATATCTGTTGAAAATAGTCTGGTGTAGGCCCGAAAAATTCAAGTGTGGTTTTGCAGTTCCACGGTTCAAACCTCTGTATTATCCACTTTTGGGCCATTTGTATCTAAAAAAAAACAGTTTGAGTGTGTCGCTCACTGTTCAGCCGCAAATATATATATATTTTAAAAAGTCTGGTATACATACAACAGTAAATTATAACGGTGGTTTTGCTGTTCCACAATAAAAAATCTCTATTAATCTGGGTTTGGCATTTTTTGCCGTAAAAAATAAATAATAGTGTCTCCTGATTGTTCAGACACAAATATATCTGTTTAAAATAGTCTGGTGTAGGCCCGAGAAATACAAGTGTGGTTTTGCTGTTCCACGGGACAAATCTCTGTATTATCCTGCTTTTTGCAAACTTTGGCCGTAAAAAAAAAATAATAGTGTCTCCTGATTGTTCAGACACAAATATATTTGTTGAAAATAGTCCGGTATACACCAGTAAATTAAAACTGTGGTTTTGCTGTTCCACGGTAAAAAATCTCTATTATCCTGCTTTTGGCAGTTTTTGCCGTTAAAAATTAAATAATAGTGTCTCCTGATTGTTCAGACATAAATATATCAGTTGAAAATAGTCTGGTATGCATCAGTAAATTATAACTGTGGTTTTGCTGTTCCACGGTAAAAAATCTCTATTATCTTGCTTTTGGTATTTTTTGCCGTAAAAAATAAATAGTGTCTCCTGATTGTTCAGACACAAATATATCTGTTGAAAATAGTCTGGTGCAGGCCCGAGAAATACAAGTGTGGTTTCGCAGTTCCACGGGTCAAATCTCTGTATTATCCTGCTTTTCGCAATTTCTGGCCGTAAAAAATAAATAATAGTGTCTCCTGATTGTTCAGACACAAATATATCTGTTGAAAATAGTCTGGTGTAGGCCCGAGAAATACAAGGGTGGTTTTGCAGTTCCACGGTTCAAACCTCTGTATTATCCACTTTTGGGCCATTTGTATCTAAAAAAACCAGTTTGAGTGTGTCGCTCACTGTTCAGCCACAAATATATATATATTTTAAAAAGTCTGGTATACATGCACCAGTAAATTATAACTGTGGTTTTGCTGTTCCACGTTATAAAATCTCTATTATCCTGCTTTTGGCATTTTTTGCCGTAAAAAATAAATAGTGTCTCCTGATTGTTCAGACACAAATATATCTGTTGAAAATAGTCTGGTGTACACCAGTAAATTATAACTGTGATTTTGCTGTTTCACGGTAAAAAATCTCTATTATTCTGCTTTTGGCATTTTTTGCCGTAAAAAATAAATAGTGTCTCCTGATTGTTCAGACACAAATACATCTGTTGAAAATAGTCTGCTGTTGGCCCGAGAAATACAAGTGTGGTTTTGCAGTTCCACGGGTCAAATCTCTGTAATATCCTGCTTTTCGCAATTTTTGGCCGTAAAATATAAATAATAGTGTCTCCTGATTGTTCAGACACAAATATATCTGTTGAAAATAGTCTGGTGTAGGCCCGAAAAATATAAGTGTGGTTTTGCAGTTCCACGGTTCACACCTCTGTATTATCCACTTTTGGGCCATTTGTATCTAAAAAAAACAGTTTGAGTGTGTCGCTCACTGTTCAGCCGCAAATATATATATATTTTAAAAAGTCTGTTATACATACACCAGTAAATTATAACTGTGGTTTTGCTGTTCCACGATAAAAAATCTCTAATATCCTGCTTTTGGCATTTTTTGCCGTAAAAAATAAATAATAGTGTCTCCTGATTGTTCAGACACAAATATATCTGTTGAAAATAGTCTGGTATACACCAGTAAATTAAAACTGTGGTTTTGCTGTTCCACGGTAAAAAATCTCTATTATCCTGCTTTTGGCAGTTTTTGCCGTTAAAAATTAAATAATAGTGTCTCCTGATTGCTCAGACACAAATATATCTGTTGAAAATAGTCTGGTATGCATCAGTAAATTATAACTGTGGTTTTGCTGTTCCACGGTAAAAAATCTCTATTATCTTACTTTTGGCATTTTTTGCCGTAAAAAATAAATAGTGTCTCCTGATTGTTCAGACACAAATATATCTGTTGAAAATAGTCTGGAGTAGGCCCGAGAAATACAAGTGTGGTTTCGCAGTTCCACGGGTCAAATCTCTGCATTATCCTGCTTTTCGCAATTTTTGGCCGTAAAAAATAAATAATAGTGTCTCCTGATTGTTCAGACACAAATATATCTGTTGAAAATAGTCTGGTGTAGGCCCGAAAAATTCAAGTGTGGTTTTGCAGTTCCACGGTTCAAACCTCTGTATTATCCACTTTTGGGCCATTTGTATCTAAAAAAAACAGTTTGAGTGTGTCGCTCACTGTTCAGCCGCAAATATATATTTTAAAAAGTCTGGTATACATACACCAGTAAATTATAACTGTGGTTTTGCTGTTCCACGATAAAAAATCTCTATTATCCTGCTTTTGGCATTTTTTGCCGTAAAAAATAAATAGTGTCTCCTGATTGTTCAGACATAAATATATCTGTTGAAAATAGTCTGCTATACACCAGTAAATTATAACTGTGGTTTTGCTGTTCCACGGTAAAAAATCTCTATTATCCTGCTTTTGGCATTTTTTGCCGTAAAAAATAAATAGTGTCTCCTGATTGTTCAGACACAAATATATCTGTTTAAAATAGTCTGGTGTAGGCCCGAGAAATACAAGTGTGGTTTTGCTGTTCCATGGGTCAAATGTCTGTATTATCCTGCTTTTCGCAAATTTTGGCCGTAAAAAATAAATAATAGTGTCTCCTGATTGTTCAGACAAAAATATATCTGTTGAAAATAGTCTGGTATACACCAATAAATTAAAACTGTGGTTTTGCTGTTCCGCGGTAAAAAATCTCTATTATCCTGCTTTTGGCAGTTTTTGCCGTAAAAAATAAATAGTATCTCCTGATTGTTCAGACACAAATATATCTGTTGAAAATAGTCTGGTATACACCAGTAAATTATAACTGTGGTTTTGCTGTTTCACGGTAAAAAATCTCTATTATTCTGCTTTTGGCATTTTTTGCCGTAAAAAATAAATAGTGTCTCCTGATTGTTCAGACACAAATATATCTGTTGAAAATACTCTGGTGTTGGCCCGAGAAATACAAGTGTGGTTTTGCAGTTCCACGGGTCAAATCTCTGTAATATCCTGCTTTTCGCAATTTTTGGCCGTAAAATATAAATAATAGTGTCTCCTGATTGTTCAGACACAAATATATCTGTTGAAAATAGTCTGGTGTAGGCCCGAGAAATACAAGTGTGGTTTTGCAGTTCCACAGTTCAAACCTCTGTATTATCCACTTTTGGGCCATTTGTATCTTAAAAAAACAGTTTGAGTGTGTCGCTCACTGTTCAGCCGCAAATATATATATATTTTAAAAATTCTGGTATACATACACCAGTAAATTATAACTGTGGTTTTGCTGTTCCACGATAAAAAATCTCTATTATCCTGCTTTTGGCATTTTTTGCCGTAAAAAATAAATAATAGTGTCTCCTGATTGTTCAGACACAAATATATCTGTTGAAAATAGTCTGGTATACACCAGTAAATTAAAACTGTGGTTTTGCTGTTCCACGGTAAAAAATCTCTATTATCCTGCTTTTGGCAGTTTTTGCCGTTAAAGATTAAATAATAGTGTCTCCTGATTGTTCAGACACAAATATATCTGTTGAAAATAGTCTGGTATGCATCAGTAAATTATAACTGTGGTTTTGCTGTTCCACGGTAAAAAATCTCTATTATTTTGTTTTTGGCATTTTTTGCCGTAAAAAATAAATAGTGTCTCCTGATTGTTCAGACACAAATATATCTGTTGAAAATAGTCTGGTGTAGGCCCGAAAAATTCAAGTATGGTTTTGCAGTTCCACGGTTCAAACCTCTGTATTATCCACTTTTGGGCCATTTGTATCTAAAAAAAAACAGTTTGAGTTTGTCGCTCACTGTTCAGCCGCAAATATATATATATTTTAAAAAGTCTGGTATACATACACCAGTAAATTATAACTGTGGTTTTGCTGTTCCACGATAAAAAATCTCTATTATCCTGCTTTTGGCATTTTTTGCCATAAAAAATAAATAATAGCGTCTCCTGATTGTTCAGACACAAATATATCTGTTGAAAATAGTCTGGTATACACCAGTAAATTATAACTGTGGTTTTGCTGTTCCACGGTAAAAAATCTCTATTATCCTGCTTTTGGCATTTTTTGCCATAAAAAATAAATAGTGTCTCCTGATTGTTCAGACACAAATATATCTGCTTAAAATAGTCTGGTGTAGGCCCGAGAAATACAAGTGTGGTTTTGCTGTTCCACGGGTCAAATCTCTGTATTATCCTGCTTTTCGCAAATTTTGGCCGTAAAAAATAAATAATAGTGTCTCCTGATTGTTCAGACACAAATATATCTGTTGAAAATAGTCTGGTATACACCAGTAAATTAAAACTGTGGTTTTGCTGTTCCACGGTAAAAAATCTCTATTATCCTGCTTTTGGCAGTTTTTGCCATAAAAAATAAATAGTGTCTCCTGATTGTTCAGACACAAATATATCTGTTGAAAATAGTCTGGTGTAGGCCCGAGAAATACAAGGGTGGTTTTGCAGTTCCACAGTTCAAACCTCTGTATTATCCACTTTTGGGCCATTTGTATCTAAAAAAAACCTGTTTGAGTGTGTCGCTCACTGTTCAACCACAAATATATATATATTTTAAAAAGTCTGGTATACATGCACCGGTAAATTATAACTGTGGTTTTGCTGTTCCACGTTAAAAAATCTCTATTATCCTGCTTTTGGCATTTTTTGCCGTAAAAAATAAATAGTGTCTCCTGATTGTTCAGACACAAATATATTTTGTTGAAAATAGTCTGGTATACACCAGTAAATTATAACTGTGGTTTTGCTGTTTCACGGTAAAAAATCTCTATTATCCTGCTTTTGGCATTTTTTGCCGTAAAAAATAAATAGTGTCTCCTGATTGTTCAGACACAAATATATCTGTTGAAAATAGTCTGGTGTTGGCCCGAGAAATACAAGTGTGGTTTTGCAGTACCACGGGTCAAATCTCTGTAATATCCTGCTTTTCGCAATTTTTGGCCGTAAAATATAAATATTAGAGTCTCCTGATTGTTCAGACACAAATATATCTGTTGAAAATAGTCTGGTGTAGGCCCGAGAAATACAAATGTGTTTTTGCAGTTCCACGGTTCAAACCTCTGTATTATCCACTTTTGGGCCATTTGTATCTAAAAAAAACAGTTTAAGTGTGTCGCTCACTGTTCAGCCGCAAATATATATATATTTTAAAAAGTCTGTTATACATACAACAGTAAATTATAACTGTGGTTTTGCTGTTCCACGGTAAAAAATCTCTATTATCCGGCTTTTGGCATTTTTTTCCGTAAAAAATAAATAATAGTGTCTCCTGATTGTTCAGACACAAATATATCTGTTGAAAATAGCCTGGTATACACCAGTAAATTATAACTGTGGTTTTGCTGTTCCGCGGTAAAAAATCTTTATTATCCTGCTTTTGGCAATTTTTGCCGTTAAAAATTAAATAATAGTGTCTCCTGATTGTTCAGACACAAATATATCTGTTGAAAATAGTCTGGTATACATCAGTAAATTATAACTGTGGTTTTGCTGTTCCACGGTAAAAAATCTCTATTATCCTGCTTTTGGCATATTTTGCCGTAAAAAATAAATAGTGTCCTCTGATTATTCAGACACAAATATATCTGTTGAAAATATTCTGGTGTAGGCCCAAGAAATACAAGTGTGGTTTCGCAGTTCCACGGGTCAAATCTCTGTATTATCCTGCTTTTCGCTATTTTTGCCGTTAAAAATTAAGTAATAGTGTCTCCTGATTGTTCAGACACATATATATCTGTTGAAAATAGTCTTGTATACATCAGTAAATTATAACTGTGGTTTTGCTGTTCCACGGTAAAAAATCTCTATTATCCTGCTTTTGGCATTTTTTGCAGTAAAAAATAAATAGTGTCTCCTGATTATTCAGACACAAATATATCTGTTGAAAATAGTCTGGTGTAGGCCCGAGAAATACAAGTGTGGTTTTGCAGTTCCACAGGTCAAATCTCAGTATTATCCACTTTTGGGCCATTTGTATCTAAAAAAAACAGTTTGAGTGTGTCGCTCACTGTTCAGCCGCAAATATATATATATTTTAAAAAGTCTGGTTTACATACACCAGTAAATTATAACTGTGGTTTTGCTGTCCCACAGTAAAAATCTCTATTATCCTGCTTTAGGCATTTTTTGCCGTAAAAAATAAATAATAGTGTCTCCTGATTGTTCAGACACAAATATATCTGTTGAAAATAGTCTGGTATACACCAGTAAATTATAACTGTGGTTTTGCTGTTCCACGGTAAAAAAATCTCTATTATCCTGCTTTTGGTAGTTTTTGCCGGAAAAAATAAATAGTGTCTCCTGATTGTTCAGACACAAATATATCTGTTGAAAATAGTCTGGTGTAGGCCCGAGAAATACAAGTGTGGTTTTACTGTTCCACGGGTCAAATCTCTGTATTATCCTGCTTTTCGCATTTTTTGGCCGTAAAAAATAAATAATAGTGTCTCCTGATTGTTCAGACTCAAATATATCTGTTGAAAATAGTCTGGTATACATCAGTAAATTATAACTGTGGTTTTGCTGTTCCACGGTAAAAAATCTCTATTATCCTGCTTTTGGCATTTTTTGCCGTAAAAAATAAATAGTGTCTCCTGATTGTTCAGACACAAATATATCTGTTGAAAATAGTCTGGTGTTGGCCCGAGAAATACAAGTGTGGTTTTGCAGTACCACGGGTCAAATCTCTGTAATATCCTGCTTTTCGCAATTTTTGGCCGTAAAATATAAATATTAGAGTCTCCTGATTGTTCAGACACAAATATATCTGTTGAAAATAGTCTGGTGTAGGCCCGAGAAATACAAATGTGTTTTTGCAGTTCCACGGTTCAAACCTCTGTATTATCCACTTTTGGGCCATTTGTATCTAAAAAAAACAGTTTAAGTGTGTCGCTCACTGTTCAGCCGCAAATATATATATATTTTAAAAAGTCTGTTATACATACACCAGTAAATTATAACTGTGGTTTTGCTGTTCCACGGTAAAAAATCTCTATTATCCGGCTTTTGGCATTTTTTTCCGTAAAAAATAAATAATAGTGTCTCCTGATTGTTCAGACACAAATATATCTGTTGAAAATAGCCTGGTATACACCAGTAAATTATAACTGTGGTTTTGCTGTTCCGCGGTAAAAAATCTTTATTATCCTGCTTTTGGCAATTTTTGCCGTTAAAAATTAAATAATAGTGTCTCCTGATTGTTCAGACACAAATATATCTGTTGAAAATAGTCTGGTATACATCAGTAAATTATAACTGTGGTTTTGCTGTTCCACGGTAAAAAATCTCTATTATCCTGCTTTTGGCATATTTTGCCGTAAAAAATAAATAGTGTCTCCTGATTATTCAGACACAAATATATCTGTTGAAAATATTCTGGTGTAGGCCCAAGAAATACAAGTGTGGTTTCGCAGTTCCACGGGTCAAATCTCTGTATTATCCTGCTTTTCGCAATTTTTGCCGTTAAAAATTAAGTAATAGTGTCTCCTGATTGTTCAGACACATATATATCTGTTGAAAATAGTCTTGTATACATCAGTAAATTATAACTGTGGTTTTGCTGTTCCACGGTAAAAAATCTCTATTATCCTGCTTTTGGCATTTTTTGCAGTAAAAAATAAATAGTGTCTCCTGATTATTCAGACACAAATATATCTGTTGAAAATAGTCTGGTGTAGGCCCGAGAAATACAAGTGTGGTTTTGCAGTTCCACAGGTCAAATCTCTGTATTATCCACTTTTGGGCCATTTGTATCTAAAAAAAACAGTTTGAGTGTGTCGCTCACTGTTCAGCCGCAAATATATATATATTTTAAAAAGTCTGGTTTACATACACCAGTAAATTATAACTGTGGTTTTGCTGTCCCACAGTAAAAATCTATATTATCCTGCTTTAGGCATTTTTTGACGTAAAAAATAAATAATAGTGTCTCCTGATTGTTCAGACACAAATATATCTGTTGAAAATAGTCTGGTATACACCAGTAAATTATAACTGTGGTTTTGCTGTTCCACGGTAAAAAAATCTCTATTATCCTGCTTTTGGTAGTTTTTGCCGTAAAAAATAAATAAAAGTGTCTCCTGATTGTTCAGACACAAATATATCTGTTGAAAATAGTCTGGTATACACCAGTAAATTATAACTGTGGTTTTGCTGTTCCACGGTAAAAAATCTCTATTATCCTGCTTTTGGCATTTTTTGCCGTAAAAAATAAATAGTGTCTCCTGATTGTTCAGACACAAATATATCTGTTGAAAATAGTCTGGTGTAGGCCCGGGAAATACAAGTGTGGTTTCGCAGTTCCACGGGTCAAATCTCTGTATTATCCTGCTTTTCGCAATTTTTCGCCGTAAAAAATAAATAATAGTGTCTCCTGATTGTTCAGACACAAATAAATCTGTTGAAAATAGTCTGGTGTAGGCACCAAAAATTCAAGTGTGGTTTTGCAGTTCCACGGTTCAAACCTCTGTATTATCCACTTTTGGGCCATTTGTATCTAAAAAAAACTGTTTGAGTGTGTCGCTCACTGTTCAACCGCAAATATATATATATTTTAAAAAGTCTGGTTTACATACACCAGTAAATTATAACTGTGGTTTTGCTGTTCCACGATAAAAAATCTCTATTATCCTGCTTTTGGAATTTTTTGCCGTAAAAAATAAATAAAAGTGTCTCCTGATTGTTCAGACACAAATATATCTGTTGAAAATAGTCTGGTATACACCAGTAAATTATAACTGTGGTTTTGCTGTTCCACGGTAAAAAATCTCTATTATCCTGCTTTTGGCATTTTTTGCCGTAAAAAATAAATAGTGTCTCCTGATTGTTCAGACACAAATATATCTGTTTAAAATAGTCTGGTGTAGGCCTGAGAAATACAAGTGTGTTTTTGCTGTTCCACGGGTCACATCTCTGTATTATCCTGCTTTTCGCAAATTTTGGCCGTAAAAAATAAATAATAGTGTCTCCTGATTGTTCAGACACAAATATATCTGTTGAAAATAGTCTGGTATACACCAGTAAATTAAAACTGTGGTTTTGCTGTTCCACGGTAAAAAATCTCTATTATCCTGCTTTTGGCAGTTTTTGCCGTTAAAAATTAAATAATAGTGTCTCCTCATTGTTCAGACACAAATATATCTGTTGAAAATATTCTGGTATGCATCAGTAAATTATAACTGTGGTTTTGCTGTTCCACGGTAAAAAATCTCTATTATCTTGCTTTTGGCATTTTTTGCCGTAAAAAATAAATTGTGTCTCCTGATTGTTCAGACACAAATATATCTGTTGAAAATAGTCTGGTGTAGGCCCGAGAAATACAAGTGTGGTTTCGCAGTTCCACGGGTCAAATCTCTGTATTATCCTGCTTTTCGCAATTTTTGGCCGTAAAAAATAAATAATAGTGTCTCCTGATTGATCAGATGCAAATATATCTGTTGAAAATAGTCTGGTGTAGGCCCGAAAAATTCAAGTGTGGTTTTGCAGTTCCACGGTTCAAACCTCTGTATTATCCACTTTTGGGCCATTTGTATCTAAAAAAAACAGTTTAAGTGTGTCGCTCACTGTTCAGCCGCAAATATATATATATTTTAAAAAGTCTGTTATACATACACCAGTAAATTATAACTGTGGTTTTGCTGTTCCACGGTAAAAAATCTCTATTATCCGGCTTTTGGCATTTTTTTCTGTAAAAAATAAATAATAGTGTCTCCTGATTGTTCAGACACAAATATATCTGTTGAAAATAGCCTGGTATACACCAGTAAATTATAACTGTGGTTTTGCTGTTCCGCGGTAAAAAATCTTTATTATCCTGCTTTTGGCAATTTTTGCCGTTAAAAATTAAATAATAGTGTCTCCTGATTGTTCAGACACAAATAAATCTGTTGAAAATAGTCTGGTGTAGGCCCCAAAAATTCAAGTGTGGTTTTGCAGTTCCACGGTTCAAACCTCTGTATTATCCACTTTTGGGCCATTTGTATCTAAAAAAAACAGTTTGAGTGTGTCGCTCACTGTTCAACCACAAATATATATATATTTTAAAAAGTCTGGTATACATACACCAGTAAATTATAACTGTGGTTTTGCTGTTCCACGATAAAAAATCTCTATTATCCTGCTTTTGGCATTTTTTGCCATAAAAAATAAATAATAGTGTCTCCTGATTGTTCAGACACAAATATATCTGTTGAAAATAGTCTGGTATACACCAGTAAATTATAACTGTGGTTTTGCTGTTCCACGGTAAAAAATCTCTATTATCCTGCTTTTGGCAGTTTTTGCCGTAAAAAATAAATAGTGTCTCCTGATTGTTCAGACACAAATATATCTGTTTAAAATAGTCTGTTGTAGGCCCGAGAAATACAAGTGTGGTTTTGCTGTTCCACGGGTCAAATGTCTGTATTATCCTGCTTTTCTCAAATTTTGGCCGTAAAAAATAAATAATAGTGTCTCCTGATTGTTCAGACACAAATATATCTGTTGAAAATAGTCTGGTATACACCAATAAACTAAAACTGTGGTTTTGCTGTTCCGTGGTAAAAAATCTTTATTATCCTGCTTTTGGCAGTTTTTGCCGTAAAAAATAAATAGTGTCTCCTGATTGTTCAGACACAAATATATCTGTTGAAAATAGTCTGGTGTAGGCCCGAGAAATACAAGGGTGGTTTTGCAGTTCCACGGTTCAAACCTCTGTATTATCCACTTTTGGGCCATTTGTATCTAAAAAAAACAGTTTGAGTGTGTCGCTCACTGTTCAGCCGCAAATATATATATATTTTAAAAAGTCTGGTATACATGCACCAGTAAATTATAACTGTGGTTTTGCTGTTCCACGGTAAAAAATCTCTATTATCCTGCTTTTGGCAGTTTTTGCCGGAAAAAATAAATAGTGTCTCCTGATTGTTCAGACACAAATATATCTGTTGAAAATAGTCTGGTGTTGGCCCGAGAAATACAAGTGTGGTTTTGCAGTTCCACGGGTCAAATCTCTGTAATATCCTGCTTTTCGCAATTTTTGGCCGTAAAATATAAATAATAGAGTCTCCTGATTGTTCAGACACAAATACATCTGTTGAAAATAGTCTGGTGTAGGCCCGAGAAATCCAAATGTGGTTTTGCAGTTCCACGGTTCAAACCTCTGTATTATCCACTTTTGGGCCATTTGTATCTAAAAAAAACAGTTTAAGTGTGTCGCTCACTATTCCGCCGCAAATATATATATATTTTAAAAAGTCTGGTATACATACACCAGTAAATTATAACTGTGGTTTTGCTGTTCCACGGTAAAAAATCTTTATTATCCTGCTTTTGGCAATTTTTGCCGTTAAAAATTAAATAATAGTGTCTCCTGATTGTTCAGACACAAATATATCTGTTGAAAATAGTCTGGTATACATCAGTAAATTATAACTGTGGTTTTGCTGTTCCACGGTAAAAAATCTCTAATATCCTGCTTTTGGCATTTTTTTCCGTAAAAAATAAATAATAGTGTCTCCTGATTGTTCAGACACAAATATATCTGTTGATAATAGTCTGGTGTAGGCCCGAGAAATACAAGTGTGGTTTCACAGTTCCACAGGTCAAATCTCTGTATTATACTGCTTTTCGCAATTTTTGGCCGTAAAAAATAAATAATAGTGTCTCCTGATTGTTCAGACACAAATATATCAGTTGAAAATAGTCTGGTGTAGGTCCGAGAAATACAAGTGTGGTTTTGCAGTTCCACGGTACAAACCTCTGTATTATCCACTTTTGGGCCATTTGTATCTAAAAAAAACAGTTTGAGTGTGTCGCTCACTGTTCAGCCGCAAATATATATATATTTTAAAAAGTCTGGTATGCATACACCAGTAAATTATAACTGTGGTTTTGCTGTTCCACAGTAAAAATCTCTATGATCCTGCTTTTGGCATTTTTTGCCGTAAAAAATAAATAATAGTGTCTCCTGATTGTTCAGACACAAATATATCTGTTGAAAATAGTCTGGTATACACCTGTAAATTATAACTGTGGTTTTGCTGTTCCGCGGTAAAAAATCTCTATTATCCTGCTTTTGGCATTTTTTGCCGTAAAAAATAAATAGTGTCTCCTGATTGTTCAGACACAAATATGTCTGTTTACAATAGTCTGGTGTAGGACCGAGAAATACAAGTGTGGTTTTGCTGTTCCACGGGTCAAATGTCTGTATTACCCTGCTTTTCGCAAATTTTGGCCGTAAAAAATAAATAATAGTGTCTCCTGATTGTTCAGACACAAATATATCTGTTGAAAATAGTCTGGTATACACCAATAAATTAAAACTGTGGTTTTGCTGTTCCGCGGTAAAAAATCTCTATTATCCTGCTTTTGGCAGTTTTTTCCGTAAAAAATAAATAGTGTCTCCTGATTGTTCAGACACAAATATATCAGTTTAAAATAGTCTGGTGTAGGCCCGAGAAATACAAGGGTGGTTTTGCAGTTCCACTGTTCAAACCTCTGTATTATGCACTTTTGGGCCATTTGTATCTAAAAAAAACAGTTTGAGTGTGTCGCTCACTGTTCAGCTGCAAATATATATATATTTTAAAAAGTCTGGTATACATGCACCAGTAAATTATAACTGTGGTTTTGCTGTTCCACGGTAAAAAATCTCTATTATCCTGCTTTTGGCAGTTTTTGCCGGAAAAAATAAATAGTGTCTCCTGATTGTTCAGACACAAATATATCTGTTGAAAATAGTCTGGTGTTGGCCCGAGAAATACAAGTGTGGTTTTGCAGTTCCACGGGTCAAATCTCTGTAATATCCTGCTTTTCGCAATTTTTGGCCGTAAAAAATAAATAATAGTGTCTCCTGATTGTTCAGACACAAATATATCTGTTGAAAATAGTCTGGTGTAGGCCCGAGAAATCCAAATGTGGTTTTGCAGTTCCACGGTTCAAACCTCTGTATTATCCACTTTTGGGCCATTTGTATCTAAAAAAAACAGTTTAAGTGTGTCGCTCACTGTTCCGCCGCAAATATATATATATTTTAAAAAGTCTGGTATACATACACCAGTAAATTATAACTGTGGTTTTGCTGTTCCACGGTAAAAAATCTTTATTATCCTGCTTTTGGCAATTTTTGCCGTTAAAAATTAAATAATAGTGTCTCCTGATTGTTCAGACACAAATATATCTGTTGAAAATAGTCTGGTATACATCAGTAAATTATAACTGTGGTTTTGCTGTTCCACGGTAAAAAATCTCTAATATCCTGCTTTTGGCATTTTTTTCTGTAAAAAATAAATAATAGTGTCTCCTGATTGTTCAGACACAAATATATCTGTTGATAATAGTCTGGTGTAGGCCCGAGAAATACAAGTGTGGTTTCACAGTTCCACAGGTCAAATCTCTGTATTATACTGCTTTTCGCAATTTTTGGCCGTAAAAAATAAATAATAGTGTCTCCTGATTGTTCAGACACAAATATATCAGTTGAAAATAGTCTGGTGTTGGTCCGAGAAATACAAGTGTGGTTTTGCAGTTCCACGGTACAAACCTCTGTATTATCCACTTTTGGGCCATTTGTATCTAAAAAAAACAGTTTGAGTGTGTCGCTCACTGTTCAGCCGCAAATATATATATATTTTAAAAAGTCTGGTATGCATACACCAGTAAATTATAACTGTGGTTTTGCTGTTCCACAGTAAAAATCTCTATGATCCTGCTTTTGGCATTTTTTGCCGTAAAAAATAAATAATAGTGTCTCCTGATTGTTCAGACACAAATATATCTGTTGAAAATAGTCTGGTATACACCTGTAAATTATAACTGTGGTTTTGCTGTTCCGCGGTAAAAAATCTCTATTATCCTGCTTTTGGCATTTTTTGCCGTAAAAAATAAATATTGTCTCCTGATTGTTCAGACACAAATATGTCTGTTTACAATAGTCTGGTGTAGGACCGAGAAATACAAGTGTGGTTTTGCTGTTCCACGGGTCAAATGTCTGTATTACCCTGCTTTTCGCAAATTTTGGCCGTAAAAAATAAATAATAGTGTCTCCTGATTGTTCAGACACAAATATATCTGTTGAAAATAGTCTGGTATACACCAATAAATTAAAACTGTGGTTTTGCTGTTCCGCGGTAAAAAATCTCTATTATCCTGCTTTTGGCAGTTTTTTCCGTAAAAAATAAATAGTGTCTCCTGATTGTTCAGACACAAATATATCAGTTTAAAATAGTCTGGTGTAGGCCCGAGAAATACAAGGGTGGTTTTGCAGTTCCACTGTTCAAACCTCTGTATTATGCACTTTTGGGCCATTTGTATCTAAAAAAAACAGTTTGAGTGTGTCGCTCACTGTTCAGCTGCAAATATATATATATTTTAAAAAGTCTGGTATACATGCACCAGTAAATTATAACTGTGGTTTTGCTGTTCCACGGTAAAAAATCTCTATTATCCTGCTTTTGGCAGTTTTTGCCGGAAAAAATAAATAGTGTCTCCTGATTGTTCAGACACAAATATATCTGTTGAAAATAGTCTGGTGTTGGCCCGAGAAATACAAGTGTGGTTTTGCAGTTCCACGGGTCAAATCTCTGTAATATCCTGCTTTTCGCAATTTTTGGCCGTAAAAAATAAATAATAGTGTCTCCTGATTGTTCAGACACAAATATATCTGTTGAAAATAGCCTGGTATACACCAGTAAATAGTAACTGTGGTTTTGCTGTTCCACGGTAAAAAATCTTTATTATCCTGCTTTTGGCAATTTTTGCCGTTAAAAATTAAATAATAGTGTCTCCTGATTGTTCAGACACAAATTTATCTGTTGAAAATAGTCTGGTATACATCAGTAAATTATAACTGTGGTTTTGCTGTTCCACGGTAAAAAATCTGTATTATCCTGCTTTTGGCATTTTTTTCCGTAAAAATGAAATAATAGTGTCTCCTGATTGTTCAGACACAAATATATCTGTTGAAAATAGTCTGGTGTAGGCCCGAGAAATACAAGTGTGGTTTCACAGTTCCACAGGTCAAATCTCTGTATTATACTGCTTTTCGCAATTTTTGGCCGTAAAAAATAAATAATAGTGTCTCCTGATTGTTCAGACACAAATATATCTGTTGAAAATAGTCTGGTGTAGGCCCCAAAAATTCAAGTGTGGTTTTGCAGTTCCACGGTTCAAACCTCTGTATTATCCACTTTTGGGCCATTTGTATCTAAAAAAAACAGTTTGAGTGTGTCGCTCACTGTTCAGCCGCAAATATATATATATTTTAAAAAGTCTGGTATACATACACCAGTAAATTATAACTGTGATTTTGCTGTTCCACGATAAAAAATCTCTATTATCCTGCTTTTGGCATTTTTTGCCGTAAAAAATAAATAATAGTGTCTCCTGATTGTTCAGACACAAATATATCTGTTGAAAATAGTCTGGTATACACCAGTAAATTATAACTGTGGTTTTGCTGTTCCACGGTAAAAAATCTCTATTATCCTGCTTTTGGCATTTTTTGCCGTAAAAAATAAATAGTGTCTCCTGATTGTTCAGACACAAATATATCTGTTTAAAATAGTCTGGTGTAGGCCTGAGAAATACAAGTGTATTTTTGCTGTTCCACGGGTCACATCTCTGTATTATCCTGCTTTTCGCAAATTTTGGCCGTAAAAAATAAATAATAGTGTCTCCTGATTGTTCAGACACAAATATATCTGTTGAAAATAGTCTGGTATACACCAGTAAATTAAAACTGTGGTTTTGCTGTTCCACGGTAAAAAATCTCTATTATCCTGCTTTTGGCAGTTTTTGCCGTTAAAAATTAAATAATAGTGTCTCCTCATTGTTCAGACACAAATATATCTGTTGAAAATAGTCTGCTATGCATCAGTAAATTATAACTGTGGTTTTGCTGTTCCACGGAAAAAAATCTCTATTATCTTGCTTTTGGCATTTTTTGCCGTAAAAAATAAATTGTGTCTCCTGATTGTTCAGACACAAATATATCTGTTGAAAATAGTCTGGTGTAGGCCCGAGAAATACAAGTGTGGTTTCGCAGTTCCACGGGTCAAATCTCTGTATTATCCTGCTTTTCGCAATTTTCGGCCGTAAAAAATAAATAATAGTGTCTCCTGATTGTTCAGATGCAAATATATCTGTTGAAAATAGTCTGGTGTAGGCCCGAAAAATTCAAGTGTGGTTTTGCAGTTCCACGGTTCAAACCTCTGTATTATCCACTTTTGGGCCATTTGTATCTAAAAAAAACAGTTTGAGTGTGTCGCTCACTGTACAGCCGCAAATATATATATATTTTAAAAAGTCTGGTATACATGCACCAGTAAATTATAACTGTGGTTTTGCTGTTCCACGGTAAAAAATCTCTATTATCCTGCTTTTGGCAGTTTTTGCCGGAAAAAATAAATAGTGTCTCCTGATTGTTCAGACACAAATATATCTGTTTAAAATAGTCTGTTGTAGGCCCGAGAAATACAAGTGTGGTTTTGCTGTTCCACGGGTCAAATGTCTGTATTATCCTGCTTTTCGCAAATTTTGTCCGTAAAAAATAAATAATAGTGTCTCCCGATTGTTCAGACACAAATATATCTGTTGAAAATAGTCTGGTATACACCAATAAATTAAAACTGTGGTTTTGCTGTTCCGTGGTAAAAAATCTTTATTATCCTGCTTTTGGCAGTTTTTGCCTTAAAAAATAAATAGTGTCTCCTGATTGTTCAGACACAAATATATCTGTTGAAAATAGTCTGGTGTAGGCCCGAGAAATACAAGGGTGGTTTTGCAGTTCCACGGTTCAAACCTCTGTATTATCCACTTTTGGGCCATTTGTATCTAAAAAAAACAGTTTGAGTGTGTCGCTCACTGTTCAGCCGCAAATATATATATATTTTAAAAAGTCTGGTATACATGCACCAGTAAATTATAACTGTGGTTTTGCTGTTCCACGGTAAAAAATCTCTATTATCCTGCTTTTGGCAGTTTTTGCCGGAAAAAATAAATAGTGTCTCCTGATTGTTCAGACACAAATATATCTGTTGAAAATAGTCTGGTGTTGGCCCGAGAAATACAAGTGTGGTTTTGCAGTTCCACGGGTCAAATCTCTGTAATATCCTGCTTTTCGCAATTTTTGGCTGTAAAATATAAATAATAGAGTCTCCTGATTGTTCAGACACAAATACATCTGTTGAAAATAGTCTGGTGTAGGCCCGAGAAATCCAAATGTGGTTTTGCAGTTCCACGGTTCAAACCTCTGTATTATCCACTTTTGGGCCATTTGTATCTAAAAAAAACAGTTTAAGTGTGTCGCTCACTGTTCCGCTGCAAATATATATATTTTTTAAAAAGTCTGGTATACATACACCAGTAAATTATAACTGTGGTTTTGCTGTTCCACGGTAAAAAATCTCTATTATCCTGCTTTTGGCATTTTTTTCCGTAAAAAATAAATAATAGTGTCTCCTGATTGTTCAGACACAAATATATCTGTTGAAAATAGCCTGGTATACACCAGTAAATTATAACTGTGGTTTTGCTGTTCCGCGGTAAAAAATCTTTATTATCCTGCTTTTGGCAATTTTTGCCATTAAAAATTAAATAATAGTGTCTCCTGATTGTTCAGACACAAATATATCTGTTGAAAATAGTCTGGTATACATCAGTAAATTATAACTGTGGTTTTGCTGTTCCACGGTAAAAAATCTCTAATATCCTGCTTTTGGCATTTTTTTCCGTAAAAAATAAATAATAGTGTCTCCTGATTGTTCAGACACAAATATATCTGTTGAAAATAGTCTGGTGTAGGCCCGAGAAATACAAGTGTGGTTTCACAGTTCCACAGGTCAAATCTCTGTATTATACTGCTTTTCGCAATTTTTGGCCGTAAAAAATAAATAATAGTGTCTCCTGATTGTTCAGACACAAATATATCAGTTGAAAATAGTCTGGTGTAGGTCCGAGAAATACAAGTGTGGTTTTGCAGTTCCACGGTTCAAACCTCTGTATTATCCACTTTTGGGCCATTTGTATCTAAAAAAAACAGTTTGAGTGTGTCGCTCACTGTTCAGCCGCAAATATATATATATTTTAAAAAGTCTGGTATGCATACACCAGTAAATTATAACTGTGGTTTTGCTGTTCCACAGTAAAAATCTCTATGATCCTGCTTTTGGCATTTTTTGCCGTAAAAAATAAATAATAGTGTCTCCTGATTGTTCAGACACAAATATATCTGTTGAAAATAGTCTGGTATACAACTGTAAATTATAACTGTGGTTTTGCTGTTCCGCGGTAAAAAATCTCTATTATCCTGCTTTTGGCATTTTTTGCCGTAAAAAATAAATAGTGTCTCCTGATTGTTCAGACACAAATATGTCTGTTTACAATAGTCTGGTGTAGGACCGAGAAATACAAGTGTGGTTTTGCTGTTCCACGGGTCAAATGTCTGTATTACCCTGCTTTTCGCAAATTTTGGCCGTAAAAAATAAATAATAGTGTCTCCTGATTGTTCAGACACAAATATATCTGTTGAAAATAGTCTGGTATACACCAATAAATTAAAACTGTGGTTTTGCTGTTCCGCGGTAAAAAATCTCTATTATCCTGCTTTTGGCAGTTTTTTCCGTAAAAAATAAATAGTGTCTCCTGATTGTTCAGACACAAATATATCTGTTGAAAATAGTCTGGTGTAGGCCCGAGAAATACAAGGGTGGTTTTGCAGTTCCACTGTTCAAACCTCTGTATTATGCACTTTTGGGCCATTTGTATCTAAAAAAAACAGTTTGAGTGTGTCGCTCACTGTTCAGCTGCAAATATATATATATATTTTAAAAAGTCTGGTATACATGCACCAGTAAATTATAACTGTGGTTTTGCTGTTCCACGGTAAAAAATCTCTATTATCCTGCTTTTGGCAGTTTTTGCCGGAAAAAATAAATAGTGTCTCCTGATTGTTCAGACACAAATATATCTGTTGAAAATAGTCTGGTGTTGGCCCGAGAAATACAAGTGTGGTTTTGCAGTTCCACGGGTCAAACCTCTGTATTATCCACTTTTGGGCCATTTGTATCTAAAAATAACAGTTTAAGTGTGTCGCTCACTGTTCAGCCGCAAATATATATATTTTAAAAAGTCTGGTATACATACACCAGTAAATTATAACTGTGGTTTTGCTGTTCCACGGTAAAAAATCTCTATTATCCTGTTTTTGGCATTTTTTTCCGTAAAAAATAAATAATAGTGTCTCCTCATTGTTCAGACACAAATATATCTGTTGAAAATAGCCTGGTATACATCAGTAAATAGTAACTGTGGTTTTGCTGTTCCACGGTAAAAAATCTTTATTATCCTGCTTTTGGCAATTTTTGCCGTTAAAAATTAAATAATAGTGTCTCCTGATTGTTCAGACACAAATTTATCTGTTGAAAATAGTCTGGTATACATCAGTAAATTATAACTGTGGTTTTGCTGTTCCACGGTAAAAAATCTCTATTATCCTGCTTTTGGCATTTTTTTCCGTAAAAATGAAATAATAGTGTCTCCTGATTGTTCAGACACAAATATATCTGTTGAAAATAGTCTGGTGTAGGCCCGAGAAATACAAGTGTGGTTTCACAGTTCCACAGGTCAAATCTCTGTATTATACTGCTTTTCGCAATTTTTGGCCGTAAAAAATAAATAATAGTGTCTCCTGATTGTTCAGACACAAATATATCTGTTGAAAATAGTCTGGTGTAGGCCCCAAAAATTCAAGTGTGGTTTTGCAGTTCCACGGTTCAAACCTCTGTATTATCCACTTTTGGGCCATTTGTATCTAAAAAAAACAGTTTGAGTGTGTCGCTCACTGTTCAGCCGCAAATATATATATATTTTAAAAAGTCTGGTATACATACACCAGTAAATTATAACTGTGGTTTTGCTGTTCCACGATAAAAAATCTCTATTATCCTGCTTTTGGCATTTTTTGCCGTAAAAAATAAATAATAGTGTCTCCTGATTGTTCAGACACAAATATATCTGTTGAAAATTGTCTGGTATACACCAGTAATTTATAACTGTGGTTTTGCTGTTCCACGGTAAAAAATCTCTATTATCCTGCTTTTGGCAGTTTTTGCCGGAAAAAATAAATAGTGTCTCCTGATTGTTCAGACACAAATATATCTGTTGAAAATAGTCTGGTGTTGGCCCGAGAAATACAAGTGTGGTTTTGCAGTTCCACGGGTCAAACCTCTGTATTATCCACTTTTGGGCCATTTGTATCTAAAAATAACAGTTTAAGTGTGTCGCTCACTGTTCAGCCGCAAATATATATATTTTAAAAAGTCTGGTATACATACACCAGTAAATTATAACTGTGGTTTTGCTGTTCCACGGTAAAAAATCTCTATTATCCTGTTTTTGGCATTTTTTTCCGTAAAAAATAAATAATAGTGTCTCCTCATTGTTCAGACACAAATATATCTGTTGAAAATAGCCTGGTATACATCAGTAAATAGTAACTGTGGTTTTGCTGTTCCACGGTAAAAAATCTTTATTATCCTGCTTTTGGCAATTTTTGCCGTTAAAAATTAAATAATAGTGTCTCCTGATTGTTCAGACACAAATTTATCTGTTGAAAATAGTCTGGTATACATCAGTAAATTATAACTGTGGTTTTGCTGTTCCACGGTAAAAAATCTCTATTATCCTGCTTTTGGCATTTTTTTCCGTAAAAATGAAATAATAGTGTCTCCTGATTGTTCAGACACAAATATATCTGTTGAAAATAGTCTGGTGTAGGCCCGAGAAATACAAGTGTGGTTTCACAGTTCCACAGGTCAAATCTCTGTATTATACTGCTTTTCGCAATTTTTGGCCGTAAAAAATAAATAATAGTGTCTCCTGATTGTTCAGACACAAATATATCTGTTGAAAATAGTCTGGTGTAGGCCCCAAAAATTCAAGTGTGGTTTTGCAGTTCCACGGTTCAAACCTCTGTATTATCCACTTTTGGGCCATTTGTATCTAAAAAAAACAGTTTGAGTGTGTCGCTCACTGTTCAGCCGCAAATATATATATATTTTAAAAAGTCTGGTATACATACACCAGTAAATTATAACTGTGGTTTTGCTGTTCCACGATAAAAAATCTCTATTATCCTGCTTTTGGCATTTTTTGCCGTAAAAAATAAATAATAGTGTCTCCTGATTGTTCAGACACAAATATATCTGTTGAAAATTGTCTGGTATACACCAGTAAATTATAACTGTGGTTTTGCTGTTCCACGGTAAAAAATCTCTATTATCCTGCTTTTGGCATTTTTTGCCGTAAAAAATAAATAGTGTCTCCTGATTGTTCAGACACAAATATATCTGTTTAAAATAGTCTGGTGTAGGCCTGAGAAATACAAGTGTGTTTTTGCTGTTCCACGGGTCACATCTCTGTATTATCCTGCTTTTCGCAAATTTTGGCTGTAAAAAATAAATCATAGTGTCTCCTGATTGTTCAGACACAAATATATCTGTTGAAAATAGTCTGGTATACACCAGTAAATTAAAACTGTGGTTTTGCTGTTTCACGGTAAAAAATCTCTATTATCCTGCTTTTGGCAGTTTTTGCCGTTAAAAATTAAATAATAGTGTCTCCTCATTGTTCAGACACAAATATATCTGTTGAAAATAGTCTGGTATGCATCAGTAAATTATAACTGTGGTTTTGCTGTTCCACGGTAAAAAATCTCTATTATCTTGCTTTTGGCATTTTTTGCCGTAAAAAATAAATTGTGTCTCCTGATTGTTCAGACACAAATATATCTGTTGAAAATAGTCTGGTGTAGGCCCGAGAAATACAAGTGTGGTTTCGCAGTTCCACGGGTCAAATCTCTGTATTATCCTGCTTTTCGCAATTTTCGGCCGTAAAAAATAAATAATAGTGTCTCCTGATTGTTCAGATGCAAATATATCTGTTGAAAATAGTCTGGTGTAGGACCGAAAAATTCAAGTGTGGTTTTGCAGTTCCACGGTTCAAACCTCTGTATTATCCACTTTTGGGCCATTTGTATCTAAAAAAAACAGTTTGAGTGTGTCGCTCACTGTACAGCCGCAAATATATATATATTTTAAAAAGTCTGGTATACATACACCAGTAATTTATAACTGTGGTTTTGCTGTTCCACGATGAAAAATCTCTATTATCCTGCTTTTGGCATTTTTTGCAGTAAAAAAAAATAATAGTGTCTCCTGATTGTTCAGACACAAATATATCTGTATAAAATAGTCTGTTGTAGGCCCAAGAAATACAAGTGTGATTTTGCTGTTACACGGGTCAAATGTCTGTATTATCCTGCTTTTCGCAAATTTTGGCCGTAAAAAATAAATAATAGTGTCTCCTGATTGTTCAGACACAAATATATCTGTTGAAAATAGTCTGGTATACACCAATAAATTAAAACTGTGGTTTTGCTGTTCCGTGGTAAAAAATCTCTATTATCCTGCTTTTGGCAGTTTTTGCCGTAAAAAATAAATAATAGTGTCTCCTGATTGTTCAGACACAAATATATCTGTTGAAAATAGTCTGGTATACATCAGTAAATTATAACTGTGGTTTTGCTGTTCCACGGTAAAAAATCTCTAATATCCTGCTTTTGGCATTTTTTTCCGTAAAAAATAAATAATAGTGTCTCCTGATTGTTCAGACACAAATATATCTGTTGAAAATAGTCTGGTGTAGGCCCGAGAAATACAAGTGTGGTTTCACAGTTCCACAGGTCAAATCTCTGTATTATACTGCTTTTCGCAATTTTTGGCCGTAAAAAATAAATAATAGTGTCTCCTGATTGTTCAGACACAAATATATCTGTTGAAAATAGTCTGGTATACACCAGTAAATTATAACTGTGGTTTTGCTGTTCCACGGTAAAAAATCTCTATTATCCTGCCTTTGGCATTTTTTGCCGTAAAAAATAAATAGGGTCTCCTGATTGTTCAGACACAAATATATCTGTTTAAAATAGTCTGGTGTAGGCCTGAAAAATACAAGTGTGGTTTTGCTGTTCCACGGGTCACATCTCTGTATTATCCTGCTTTTGGCAGTTTTTGCCGTTAAAAATTAAATAATAGTGTCTCCTGATTGTTCAGACACAAATATATCTGTTGAAAATAGTCTGGTATGCATCAGTAAATTATAACTGTTGTTTTGCTGTTCCACGGTAAAAAATCTCTATTATCTTGCTTTTGGCATTTTTTGCCGTAAAAAATAAATAGTGTCTCCTGATTGTTCAGACACAAATATATCTGTTGAAAATAGTCTGGTGTAGGCCCGAGAAATACAAGTGTGGTTTCGCAGTTCCACGGGTCAAATCTCTGTATTATCCTGCTTTTCGCAATTTTTGGCCGTAAAAAATAAATAATAGTGTCTCCTGATTGTTCAGATGCAAATATATCTGTTGAAAATAGTCCGGTGTAGGCCCGAAAAATTCAAGTGTGGTTTTGCAGTTCCACGGTTCAAACCTCTGTATTATCCACTTTTGGGCCATTTGTATCTAAAAAAAACAGTTTGAGTGTGTCGCTCACTGTTCAGCCGCAAATATATATATATTTTAAAAAGTCTGGTATACATACACCAGTAATTTATAACTGTGGTTTTGCTGTTCCACGATAAAAAATCTCTATTATCCTGCTTTTGGCATTTTTTGCCGTAAAAAAAAAATAATAGTGTCTCCTGATTGTTCAGACACAAATATATCTGTTGAAAATAGTCTGTTGTAGGCCCGAGAAATACAAGTGTGGTTTTGCTGTTCCACGGGTCAAATGTCTGTATTATCCTGCTTTTCGCAAATTTTGGCCGTAAAAAATAAATAATAGTGTCTCCTGATTGTTCAGACACAAATATATCTGTTGAAAATAGTCTGGTGTAGGCCCGAGAAATACAAGGGTGGTTTTGCAGTTCCACGGTTCAAACCTCTGTATTATCCACTTTTGGGCCATTTGTATCTAAAAAAAACAGTTTGAGTGTGTCGCTCACTGTTCAGCCGCAAATATATATATATTTTAAAAAGTCTGGTATACATACACCAGTAAATTATAACTGTGGTTTTGCTGTTCCACAGTAAAAATCTCTATTATCCTGCTTTTGGCATTTTTTGCCGTAAAAAATAAATAATAGTGTCTCCTGATTGTTCAGACACAAATATATCTGTTGAAAATAGTCTGGTATACACCAGTAAATTATAACTGTGGTTTTGCTGTTCCACGGTAAAAAATCTCTATTATCCTGCTTTTGGCAGTTTTTGCCGGAAAAAATAAATAGTGTCTCCTGATTGTTCAGACACAAATATATCTGTTGAAAATAGTCCGGTGTAGGCCCGAGAAATACAAGTGTGGTTTTACTGTTCCACGGGTCAAATCTCTGTATTATCCTGCTTTTCGCAATTTTTGGCCGTAAAAAATAAATAATAGTGTCTCCTGATTGTTCAGACTCAAATATATCTGTTGAAAATAGTCTGGTATACACCAGTAAATTATAACTGTGGTTTTGCTGTTCCGCGGCAAAAAATCTTTATTATCTTGCTTTTGGCAATTTTTGCCGTTAAAAATTAAATAATAGTGTCTCCTGATTGTTCAGACACAAATATATCTGTTGAAAATAGTCTGGTATACATCAGTAAATTATAACTGTGGTTTTGCTGTTCCACGGTAAATAATCTCTATTATCCTGCTTTTGGCAATTTTTGCCGGAAAAAATAAATAGTGTCTCCTGATTGTTCAGACACAAATATATCTGTTGAAAATAGTCCGGTGTAGGCCCGAGAAATACAAGTGTGGTTTTACTGTTCCACGGGTCAAATCTCTGTATTATTCTGCTTTTCGCAATTTTTGGCCGTAAAAAATAAATAATAGTGTCTCCTGATTGTTCAGACTCAAATATATCTGTTGAAAATAGTCTGGTATACACCAGTAAATTATAACTGTGGTTTTGCTGTTCCGCGGCAAAAAATCTTTATTATCTTGCTTTTGGCAATTTTTGCCGTTAAAAATTAAATAATAGTGTCTCCTGATTGTTCAGACACAAATATATCTGTTGAAAATAGTCTGGTATACATCAGTAAATTATAACTGTGATTTTGCTGTTCCACGGTAAATAATCTCTATTATCCTGCTTTTGGCATTTTTTGACGTAAAAAATAAATAGTGTCTCCTGATTGTTCAGACACAAATATATCTGTTGAAAATAGTCTGGTGTAGGCCCGAGAAATACAAGTGTGGTTTCGCAGTTCCATGGGTCAAATTTCTGTATTATCCTGCTTTTCGCAATTTTTGCCATTAAAAATTAAATAATAGTGTCTCCTGATTGTTCAGACACAAATATATCTGTTGAAAATAGTCTGGTATACATCAGTAAATTATAACTGTGGTTTTGCTGTTCCGCGGTAAAAAATCTCTATTATCCTGCTTTTGCCATTTTTGGTCGTAAAAAATAAATAGTGTCTCCTGATTGTTCAGACACAAATATATCTGTTGAAAATAGTCTGGTGTAGGCCCGAGAAATACAAGTTTGGTTTTGCAGTTCCACAGGTCAAATCTCTGTATTATACTGCTTTTCGCAATTTTTGGCCGTAAAAAATAAATAATAGTGTCTCCTGATTGTTCAGACACAAATATAGCAGTTGAAAATAGTCTGGTGTAGGCCCCAAAAATTCAAGTGTGGTTTTGCAGTTCCACGGTTCAAACCTCTGTATTATCCACTTTTGGGCCATTTGTATCTAAAAAAAACAGTTTGAGTGTGTCGCTCACTGTTCAGCCGCAAATATATATTTATTTTAAAAAGTCTGGTATACATACACCAGTAAATTATAACTGTGGTTTTGCTGTTCCACGATAAAAAATCTCTATTATCCTGCTTTTGGCATTTTTTGCCGTAAAAAATAAATAATAGTGTCTCCTGATTGTTCAGACACAAATATATCTGTTGAAAATAGTCTGGTATACACCTGTAAATTATAACTGTGGTTTTGCTGTTCCACGGTAAAAAATCTCTATTATTCTGCTTTTGGCATTTTTTGCCGTAAAAAATAAATAGTGTCTCCTGATTGTTCAGACACAAATATATCTGTTTAAAATAGTCTGTTGTAGGCCCGAGAAATACAAGTGTGGTTTTGCTGTTCCACGAGTCAAATGTCTGTATTATTATGCTTTTCGCAAATTTTGGCCGTAAAAAATAAATAATAGTGTCTCCTGATTGTTCAGACACAAATATATCTGTTGAAAATAGTCTGGTATACACCAATAAATTAAAACTGTGGTTTTGCTGTTCCGCAGTAAAAAATCTCTATTATCCTGCTTTTGGCAGTTTTTGCCGTAAAAAATAATTAGTGTCTCCTGATTGTTCAGACACAAATATATCTGTTGAAAATAGTCTGGTGTAGGCCCGAGAAATACAAGTGTGGTTTTGCAGTTCCACGGTTCAAACCTCTGTATTATCCACTTTTGGGCCATTTGTATCTAAAAAAAACAGTGTGAGTGTGTCGCTCACTGTTCAGCCGCAAATATATATATATTTTAAAAAGTCTGGTATACATGCACCAGTAAATTATAACTGTGGTTTTGCTGTTCCACGGTAAAAAATCTCTATTATCCTGCTTTTGGCAGTTTTTGCCGGAAAAAATAAATAGTGTCTCCTGATTGTTCAGACACAAATATATCTGTTGAAAATAGTCTGGTGTTGGCCCGAGAAATACAAGTGTGGTTTTGCAGTTCCACGGGTCAAATCTCTGTAATATGCTGCTTTTCGCAATTTTTGGCCGTAAAATATAAATAATAGAGTCTCCTGATTGTTCAGACACAAATACATCTGTTGAAAATAGTCTGGTGTAGGCCCGAGAAATCCAAATGTGGTTTTGCAGTTCCACGGTTCAAACCTCTGTATTATCCACTTTTGGGCCATTTGTATCTAAAAAAAACAGTTTAAGTGTGTCGCTCACTGTTCAGCCGCAAATATATATATATTTTAAAAAGTCTGGTATACATACACCAGTAAATTATAACTGTGGTTTTGCTGTTCCACGGTAAAAAATCTCTATTATCCTGCTTTTGGCATTTTTTTCTGTAAAAAATAAATAATAGTGTCTCCTGATTGTTCAGACACAAATATATCTGTTGAAAATAGCCTGGTATACACCAGTAAATTATAACTGTGGTTTTGCTGTTCCACGGTAAAAAATCTTTATTATCCTGGTTTTGGCAATTTTTGCCATTAAAAATTAAATAATAGTGTCTCCTGATTGTTCAGACACAAATTTATCTGTTGAAAATAGTCTGGTATACATCAGTAAATTATAACTGTGGTTTTGCTGTTCCACGGTAAAAAATCTCTATTATCCTGCTTTTGGCATTTTTTTCCGTAAAAAATAAATAATAGTGTCTCCTGATTGTTCAGACACAAATATATCTGTTGAAAATAGTCTGGTGTAGGCCCGAGAAATACAAGTGTGGTTTCACAGTTCCACAGGTCAAATCTCTGTATTATACTGCTTTTCGCAATTTTTGGCCGTAAAAAATAAATAATAGTGTCTCCTGATTGTTCAGACACAAATATATCAGTTGAAAATAGTCTGGTGTAGGCCCGAGAAATACAAGTGTGGTTTTGCAGTTCCACGGTTCAAACCTCTGTATTATCCACTTTTGGGCCATTTGTATCTAAAAAAAACAGTTTGAGTGTGTCGCTCACTGTTCAGCCGCAAATATATATATATTTTAAAAAGTCTGGTATACATACACCAGTAAATTATAACTGTGGTTTTGCTGTTCCACAGTAAAAATCTCTATTATCCTGCTTTTGGCATTTTTTGCCGTAAAAAATAAATAATAGTGTCTCCTGATTGTTCAGACACAAATATATCTGTTGAAAATAGTCTGGTATACACCAGTAAATTATAACTGTGGTTTTGCTGTTCCACGGTAAAAAATCTGTATTATCCTGCTTTTGGCAGTTTTTGCCGGAAAAAATAAATAGTGTCTCCTGATTGTTCAGACACAAATATATCTGTTGAAAATAGTCTGGTGTAGGCCCGAGAAATACAAGTGTGGTTTTACTGTTCCACGGGTTAAATCTCTGTAATATCCTGCTTTTCGCAATTTTTGGCCGTAAAAAATAAATAATAGTGTCTCCTGATTGTTCAGACTCAAATATATCTGTTGAAAATAGTCTGGTATACACCAGTAAATTATAACTGTGGTTTTGCTGTTCCACGGGAAAAAATCTTTATTATCCTGCTTTTGGTAATTTTTGCCGTTAAAAATTAAATAATAGTGTCTCCTGATTGTTCAGACACAAATATATCTGTTGAAAATAGTCTGGTATACATCAGTAAATTATAACTGTGGTTTTGCTGTTCCACGGTAAAAAATCTCTATTATCCTGCTTTTGGCATTTTTTGCCGTAAAAAATAAATAGTGTCTCCTGATTGTTCAGACACAAATATATCTGTTGAAAATAGTCTGGTGTAGGCCCCAGAAATACAAGTGTGGTTTCGCAGTTCCATGGGTCAAATCTCTGTATTATCCTGCTTTTCGCAATTTTTGCCATTAAAAATTAAATAATAGTGTCTCCTGATTGTTCAGACACAAATATATCTGTTGAAAATAGTCTGGTATACATCAGTAAATTATAACTGTGGTTTTGCTGTTCCGCGGTAAAAAATCTCTATTATCCTGCTTTTGCCATTTTTTGCCGTAAAAAATAAATAGTGTCTCCTGATTGTTCAGACACAAATATATCTGTTGAAAATAGTCTGGTGTAGGCCCGAGAAATACAACTTTGGTTTCGCAGTTCCACAGGTCAAATCTCTGTATTATACTGCTTTTCGCAATTTTTTACCGTAAAAAATAAATAATAGTGTCTCCTGATTGTTCAGACACAAATATAGCAGTTGAAAATAGTCTGGTGTAGGCCCCAAAAATTCAAGTGTGGTTTTGCAGTTCCACGGTTCAAACCTCTGTATTATCCACTTTTGGGCCATTTGTATCTAAAAAAAACAGTTTGAGTGTGTCGCTCACTGTTCAGCCGCAAATATATATATATTTTAAAAAGTCTGGTATACATACACCAGTAAATTATAACTGTGGTTTTGCTGTTCCACGATAAAAAATCTCTATTATCCTGCTTTTGGCATTTTTTGCCGTAAAAAATAAATAATAGTGTCTCCTGATTGTTCAGACACAAATATATCTGTTGAAAATAGTCTGGTATACACCAGTAAATTATAACTGTGGTTTTGCTGTTCCACGGTAAAAAATCTCTATTATCCTGCCTTTGGCATTTTTTGCCGTAAAAAATAAATAGGGTCTCCTGATTGTTCAGACACAAATATATCTGTTTAAAATAGTCTGGTGTAGGCCTGAAAAATACAAGTGTGGTTTTGCTGTTCCACGGGTCACATCTCTGTATTTCCTGCTTTTGGCAGTTTTTGCCGTTAAAAATTAAATAATAGTGTCTCCTGATTGTTCAGACACAAATATATCTGTTGAAAATAGTCTGGTATGCATCAGTAAATTATAACTGTTGTTTTGCTGTTCCACGGTAAAAAATCTCTATTATCTTGCTTTTGGCATTTTTTGCCGTAAAAAATAAATAGTGTCTCCTGATTGTTCAGACACAAATATATCTGTTGAAAATAGTCTGGTGTAGGCCCGAGAAATACAAGTGTGGTTTCGCAGTTCCACGGGTCAAATCTCTGTATTATCCTGCTTTTCGCAATTTTTGGCCGTAAAAAATAAATAATAGTGTCTCCTGATTGTTCAGATGCAAATATATCTGTTGAAAATAGTCCGGTGTAGGCCCGAAAAATTCAAGTGTGGTTTTGCAGTTCCACGGTTCAAACCTCTGTATTATCCACTTTTGGGCCATTTGTATCTAAAAAAAACAGTTTGAGTGTGTCGCTCACTGTTCAGCCGCAAATATATATATATTTTAAAAAGTCTGGTATACATACACCAGTACTTTATAACTGTCGTTTTGCTGTTCCACGATAAAAAATCTCTATTATCCTGCTTTTGGCATTTTTTGCCGTAAAAAAAAAATAATAGTGTCTCCTGATTGTTCAGACACAAATATATCTGTTGAAAATAGTCTGTTGTAGGCCCGAGAAATACAAGTGTGGTTTTGCTGTTCCACGGGTCAAATGTCTGTATTATCCTGCTTTTCGCAAATTTTGGCCGTAAAAAATAAATAATAGTGTCTCCTGATTGTTCAGACACAAATATATCTGTTGAAAATAGTCTGGTGTAGGCCCGAGAAATACAAGTTTGGTTTCGCAGTTCCACAGGTCAAATCTCTGTATTATACTGCTTTTCGCAATTTTTGGCCGTAAAAAATAAATAATAGTGTCTCCTGATTGTTCAGACACAAATATATCTGTTGAAAATAGTATGGTGTAGGCCCGAGAAATACAAGGGTGGTTTTGCAGTTCCACGGTTCAAACCTCTGTATTATCCACTTTTGGGCCATTTGTATCTAAAAAAAACAGTTTGAGTGTGTCGCTCACTGTTCAGCCGCAAATATATATATATTTTAAAAAGTCTGGTATACATACACCAGTAAATTATAACTGTGGTTTTGCTGTTCCACAGTAAAAATCTCTATTATCCTGCTTTTGGCATTTTTTGCCGTAAAAAATAAATAATAGTGTCTCCTGATTGTTCAGACACAAATATATCTGTTGAAAATAGTCTGGTATACACCAGTAAATTATAACTGTGGTTTTGCTGTTCCACGGTAAAAAATCTCTATTATCCTGCTTTTGGCAGTTTTTGCCGGAAAAAATAAATAGTGTCTCCTGATTGTTCAGACACAAATATATCTGTTGAAAATAGTCCGGTGTAGGCCCGAGAAATAAAAGTGTGGTTTTACTGTTCCACGGGTCAAATCTCTGTATTATCCTGCTTTTCGCAATTTTTGGCCGTAAAAAATAAATAATAGTGTCTCCTGATTGTTCAGACTCAAATATATCTGTTGAAAATAGTCTGGTATACACCAGTAAATTATAACTGTGGTTTTGCTGTTCCGCGGCAAAAAATCTTTATTATCTTGCTTTTGGCAATTTTTGCCGTTAAAAATTAAATAATAGTGTCTCCTGATTGTTCAGACACAAATATATCTGTTGAAAATAGTCTGGTATACATCAGTAAATTATAACTGTGGTTTTGCTGTTCCACGGTAAATAATCTCTATTATCCTGCTTTTGGCAATTTTTGCCGGAAAAAATAAATAGTGTCTCCTGATTGTTCAGACACAAATATATCTGTTGAAAATAGTCCGGTGTAGGCCCGAGAAATACAAGTGTGGTTTCACTGTTCCACGGGTCAAATCTCTGTATTATCCTGCTTTTCGCAATTTTTGGCCGTAAAAAATAAATAATAGTGTCTCCTGATTGTTCAGACTCAAATATATCTGTTGAAAATAGTCTGGTATACACCAGTAAATTATAACTGTGGTTTTGCTGTTCCGCGGCAAAAAATCTTTATTATCTTGCTTTTGGCAATTTTTGCCGTTAAAAATTAAATAATAGTGTCTCCTGATTGTTCAGACACAAATATATCTGTTGAAAATAGTCTGGTATACATCAGTAAATTATAACTGTGGTTTTGCTGTTCCACGGTAAATAATCTCTATTATCCTGCTTTTGGCATTTTTTGACGTAAAAAATAAATAGTGTCTCCTGATTGTTCAGACACAAATATATCTGTTGAAAATAGTCTGGTGTAGGCCCGAGAAATACAAGTGTGGTTTCGCAGTTCCATGGGTCAAATTTCTGTATTATCCTGCTTTTCGCAATTTTTGCCATTAAAAATTAAATAATAGTGTCTCCTGATTGTTCAGACACAAATATATCTGTTGAAAATAGTCTGGTATACATCAGTAAATTATAACTGTGGTTTTGCTGTTCCGCGGTAAAAAATCTCTATTATCCTGCTTTTGCCATTTTTGGTCGTAAAAAATAAATAGTGTCTCCTGATTGTTCAGACACAAATATATCTGTTGAAAATAGTCTGGTGTAGGCCCGAGAAATACAAGTTTGGTTTTGCAGTTCCACAGGTCAAATATCTATATTATACTGCTTTTCGCAATTTTTGGCCGTAAAAAATAAATAATAGTGTCTCCTGATTGTTCAGACACAAATATAGCAGTTGAAAATAGTCTGGTGTAGGCCCCAAAAATTCAAGTGTGGTTTTGCAGTTCCACGGTTCAAACCTCTGTATTATACACTTTTGGGCCATTTGTATCTAAAAAAAACAGTTTGAGTGTGCCGCTCACTGTTCAGCCGCAAATATATATATATTTTAAAAAGTCTGGTATACATACATCAGTAAATTATAACTGTGGTTTTGCTGTTCCACGATAAAAAATCTCTATTATCCTGCTTTTGGCATTTTTTGCCGTAAAAAATAAATAATAGTGTCTCCTGATTGTTCAGACACAAATATATCTGTTGAAAATAGTCTGGTATACACCAGTAAATTATAACTGTGGTTTTGCTGTTCCACGGTAAAAAATCTCTATTATCCTGCTTTTGGCATTTTTTGCCGTAAAAAATAAATAGTGTCTCCTGATTGTTCATACACAAATATATCTGTTTAAAATAGTCTGGTGTAGGCCTGAGAAATACAAGTGTGGTTTTACTGTTCCACGGGTCACATCTCTGTATTATCCTGCTTTTCGCAAATTTTGGCCGTAAAAAATAAATAATAGTGTCTCCTGATTGTTCAGACACAAATATATCTGTTGAAAATAGTCTGGTATACACCAGTAAATTAAAACTGTGGTTTTGCTGTTCCACGGTAAAAAATCTCTATTATCCTGCTTTTGGCAGTTTTTGCCGTTAAAAACTAAATAATAGTGTCTCCTCATTGTTCAGACACAAATATATCTGTTGAAAATAGTCTGGTATGCATCAGTAAATTATAACTGTGGTTTTGCTGTTCCACGGTAAAAAATCTCTATTATCTTGCTTTTGGCATTTTTTGCCGTAAAATATAAAGAGTGTCTCCTGATTGTTCAGACACAAATATATCTGTTTAAAATAGTCTGTTGTAGGCCCGAGAAATACAAGTGTGGTTTTGCTGTTCCATGAGTCAAATGTCTGTATTATCCTGCTTTTCGCAAATTTTGGCCGTAAAAAATAAATAATAGTGTCTCCTGATTGTTCAGACACAAATATATCTGTTGAAAATAGTCTGGTATACACCAATAAATTAAAACTGTGGTTTTGCTGTTCCGCAGTAAAAAATCTCTATTATCCTGCTTTTGGCAGTTTTTGCCGTAAAAAATAAATAGTGTCTCCTGATTGTTCAGACACAAATATATCTGTTGAAAATAGTCTGGTGTAGGCCCGAGAAATACAAGGGTGGTTTTGCAGTTCCACGGTTCAAACCTCTGTATTATCCACTTTTGGGCCATTTGTATCTAAAAAAAACAGTGTGAGTGTGTCGCTCACTGTTCAGCCGCAAATATATATATATTTTAAAAAGTCTGGTATACATGCACCAGTAAATTATAACTGTGGTTTTGCTGTTCCACGGTAAAAAATCTCTATTATCCTGCTTTTGGCAGTTTTTGCCGGAAAAAATAAATAGTGTCTCCTGATTGTTCAGACACAAATATATCTGTTGAAAATAGTCTGGTGTTGGCCCGAGAAATACAAGTGTGGTTTTGCAGTTCCACGGGTCAAATCTCTGTAATATCCTGCTTTTCGCAATTTTTGGCCGTAAAATATAAATAATAGAGTCTCCTGATTGTTCAGACACAAATACATCTGTTGAAAATAGTCTGGTGTAGGCCCGAGAAATCCAAATGTGGTTTTGCAGTTCCACGGTTCAAACCTCTGTATTATCCACTTTTGGGCCATTTGTATCTAAAAAAAACAGTTTAAGTGTGTCGCTCACTGTTCAGCCGCAAATATATATATATTTTAAAAAGTCTGGTATACATACACCAGTAAATTATATCTGTGGTTTTGCTTTTCCACGGTAAAAAATCTCTATTATCCTGCTTTTGGCATTTTTTTCTCTAAAAAATAAATAATAGTGTCTCCTGATTGTTCAGACACAAATATATCTGTTGAAAATAGCCTGGTATACACCAGTAAATTATAACTGTGGTTTTGCTGTTCCACGGTAAAAAATCTTTATTATCCTGGTTTTGGCAATTTTTGCCATTAAAAATTAAATAATAGTGTCTCCTGATTGTTCAGACACAAATTTATCTGTTGAAAATAGTCTGGTATACATCAGTAAATTATAACTGTGGTTTTGCTGTTCCACGGTAAAAAATCTCTATTATCCTGCTTTTGGCATTTTTTTCCGTAAAAAATAAATAATAGTGTCTCCTGATTGTTCAGACACAAATATATCTGTTGAAAATAGTCTGGTGTAGGCCCGAGAAATACAAGTGTGGTTTCACAGTTCCACAGGTCAAATCTCTGTATTATACTGCTTTTCGCAATTTTTGGCCGTAAAAAATAAATAATAGTGTCTCCTGATTGTTCAGACACAAATATATCAGTTGAAAATAGTCTGGTGTAGGCCCGAGAAATACAAGTGTGGTTTTGCAGTTCCACGGTTCAAACCTCTGTATTATCCACTTTTGGGCCATTTGTATCTAAAAAAAACAGTTTGAGTGTGTCGCTCACTGTTCAGCCGCAAATATATATATATTTTAAAAAGTCTGGTATACATACACCAGTAAATTATAACTGTGGTTTTGCTGTTCCACAGTAAAAATCTCTATTATCCTGCTTTTGGCATTTTTTGCCGTAAAAAATAAATAATAGTGTCTCCTGATTGTTCAGACACAAATATATCTGTTGAAAATAGTCTGGTGTTGGCCCGAGAAATACAAGTGTGGTTTTGCAGTTCCACGGGTCAAATCTCTGTAATATCCTGCTTTTCGCAATTTTTGGCCGTAAAATATAAATAATAGAGTCTCCTGATTGTTCAGACACAAATACATCTGTTGAAAATAGTCTGGTGTAGGCCCGAGAAATCCAAATGTGGTTTTGCAGTTCCACGGTTCAAACCTCTGTATTATCCACTTTTGGGCCATTTGTATCTAAAAAAAACAGTTTAAGTGTGTCGCTCACTGTTCAGCCGCAAATATATATATATTTTAAAAAGTCTGGTATACATACACCAGTAAATTATATCTGTGGTTTTGCTTTTCCACGGTAAAAAATCTCTATTATCCTGCTTTTGGCATTTTTTTCTGTAAAAAATAAATAATAGTGTCTCCTGATTGTTCAGACACAAATATATCTGTTGAAAATAGCCTGGTATACACCAGTAAATTATAACTGTGGTTTTGCTGTTCCACGGTAAAAAATCTTTATTATCCTGGTTTTGGCAATTTTTGCCATTAAAAATTAAATAATAGTGTCTCCTGATTGTTCAGACACAAATTTATCTGTTGAAAATAGTCTGGTATACATCAGTAAATTATAACTGTGGTTTTGCTGTTCCACGGTAAAAAATCTCTATTATCCTGCTTTTGGCATTTTTTTCCGTAAAAAATAAATAATAGTGTCTCCTGATTGTTCAGACACAAATATATCTGTTGAAAATAGTCTGGTGTAGGCCCGAGAAATACAAGTGTGGTTTCACAGTTCCACAGGTCAAATCTCTGTATTATATTGCTTTTCGCAATTTTTGGCCGTAAAAAATAAATAATAGTGTCTCCTGATTGTTCAGACACAAATATATCAGTTGAAAATAGTCTGGTGTAGGCCCGAGAAATACAAGTGTGGTTTTGCAGTTCCACGGTTCAAACCTCTGTATTATCCACTTTTGGGCCATTTGTATCTAAAAAAAACAGTTTGAGTGTGTCGCTCACTGTTCAGCCGCAAATATATATATATTTTAAAAAGTCTGGTATACATACACCAGTAAATTATAACTGTGGTTTTGCTGTTCCACAGTAAAAATCTCTATTATCCTGCTTTTGGCATTTTTTGCCGTAAAAAATAAATAATAGTGTCTCCTGATTGTTCAGACACAAATATATCTGTTGAAAATAGTCTGGTATACACCAGTAAATTATAACTGTGGTTTTGCTGTTCCACGGTAAAAAATCTGTATTATCCTGCTTTTGGCAGTTTTTGCCGGAAAAAATAAATAGTGTCTCCTGATTGTTCAGACACAAATATATCTGTTGAAAATAGTCTGGTGTAGGCCCGAGAAATACAAGTGTGGTTTTACTGTTCCACGGGTTAAATCTCTGTAATATCCTGCTTTTCGCAATTTTTGGCCGTAAAAAATAAATAATAGTGTCTCCTGATTGTTCAGACTCAAATATATCTGTTGAAAATAGTCTGGTATACACCAGTAAATTATAACTGTGGTTTTGCTGTTCCGCGGCAAAAAATCTTTATTATCCTGCTTTTGGTAATTTTTGCCGTTAAAAATTAAATAATAGTGTCTCCTGATTGTTCAGACACAAATATATCTGTTGAAAATAGTCTGGTATACATCAGTAAATTATAACTGTGGTTTTGCTGTTCCACGGTAAAAAATCTCTATTATCCTGCTTTTGGCATTTTTTGCCGTAAAAAATAAATAGTGTCTCCTGATTGTTCAGACACAAATATATCTGTTGAAAATAGTCTGGTGTAGGCCCCAGAAATACAAGTGTGGTTTCGCAGTTCCATGGGTCAAATCTCTGTATTATCCTGCTTTTCGCAATTTTTGCCATTAAAAATTAAATAATAGTGTCTCCTGATTGTTCAGACACAAATATATCTGTTGAAAATAGTCTGGTATACATCAGTAAATTATAACTGTGGTTTTGCTGTTCCGCGGTAAAAAATCTCTATTATCCTGCTTTTGCCATTTTTTGCCGTAAAAAATAAATAGTGTCTCCTGATTGTTCAGACACAAATATATCTGTTGAAAATAGTCTGGTGTAGGCCCGAGAAATACAAGTTTGGTTTCGCAGTTCCACAGGTCAAATCTCTGTATTATACTGCTTTTCGCAATTTTTGGCCGTAAAAAATAAATAATAGTGTCTCCTGATTGTTCAGACACAAATATATCTGTTGAAAATAGTCTGGTGTAGGCCCGAGAAATACAAGGGTGGTTTTGCAGTTCCACGGTTCAAACTTCTGTATTATCCACTTTTGGGCCATTTGTATCTAAAAAAAACAGTTTGAGTGTTTCGCTCACTGTTCAGCTGCAAATATATATATATTTTAAAAAGTCTGGTATACATACACCAGTAAATTATAACTGTGGTTTTGCTGTTCCACGGTAAAAAATCTCTATTACTCAGCTTTTGGTATTTTTTCCTTAAAGAAAAACAGTAATATTTTCTCCCTGATTGTTCAGATTGTTTAAAAGAGTCCGGTGTAGGCCAGAGAAATAGAACTGTGGTTTTCCTCTTCCACGGTTCTAATCTACTTTTTATTACCCTTTTTCCATTGATAGTGCTAGTGTAAGCTATTTTACTTCCTTTATAATGGGCAAGGCGCTTGGCAAGGGACGTGGAAGTGGACGTTCTGGTGATGGTTCGTGCAGAGTATGGGGCCGTGGCCAAGGTGAAAATGTGCCACAACTAACAGCCACATCTTCTCGCTCCCACTTCTTGACCGAATTAATAGGGAAGCACAGAACAACACCAGTATTGCGAACTGATCAGTTTGAACAGGTTATTAATTGGATTGCAGATAATACTTCCAGTTACCTGGGCACCCCCACCTCTGGCCTGTCTTCCACACGGTCGACTCTTAGTAGCCGTGAGTCTCGACCGCATACTTCTCCTCACCCTGATGCTCCTTCCTTCCACCATGCCGATTGTCGTCAGACAGCAACTGATCCCACACTTGGACACTCTGAAGAGCTGTTCACTGGTCCATTTCCAGATTTGTGCCCCTCGCCTGTTCCGCTTGAAGTGGTGGAAGAGGAGATCCCATGTAGCGATGCCCAAATATTTGAACAGCCACGGCCACAGGAAGTCAACGCTGGCAATTTGTCAAAAGAGGTGGACGATGACGAGACACAATTTCCAGGAAGTGAGGAGGAGGATCGTGGTGCGCAAGAGGAAAAGGAGAAGGTGGTGGATGATTTAGTAACTGACCCAACGTGGCAGGAGGACAGGCAGAGTGAGGCCAGCAGCACACAGGTGGAAGGAGGCAGAGTACCCCAACAGGCAGGAAGAAGCAGTGTGGTGGCCGCAGACAGAAGGCAGGCAACTGTTCCCCGTAACACCAACACGAGGGACGTTGCCAGTACAACCGGTAGGTCTTCCAGAGTCTGGAATTTTTTTAAAGACTCTGCTGATAACCCCAAAAAGGCTATTTGTACCACCTACCAAGCCAGCATCAGCAGGGGTGACAAAACTAGCAGCCTGACCACCACCAGCATGATCAGGCACATGGCAGCAAAGCACTCGACTTTGTGGGGCGAACCCCAGGGTCCACGACCAGTGTCACCAGGTGTCAACACTGCTTCTTTCACTGTTGTGCGTGCAATAGAACCCCCTGTTGTGTGTGCAAGGTAATACCCTGTCCATACTGCATGCAAAGATGCCCCCTCCTCTCTGTCTTCACTTGTTATGGCAGTTTCTCAAGAAACAGCAACAACGTCCACGTCCACATCCCACCGCAGCGTTCAATTGTCCATATTCCAGACCTTTGAATGAAAGCGGAAATTCACAGCTAAAGCCCCACAGGCCACAGTCCTAAATTTGCACATTTCACGACTGCTTGCATTGGAAATGCTGCCTTTTAGGCTGGTGGAGACGGAATCCTTCCGCAACCTTATGGCGGTGGCCGTCCCTCGGTACTCGGTCCCCAGCCGACACTATTTTGCCCGGTGTGCCATCCCCGCACTACACAAGCACGTGTCCCAAAACATCTGCCGTGCCCTCAACAACGCAGTTACTGGGAGAGTCCACCTGACAATGGACACGTGGACAAGTGCTTGTGGCCAGGGACGGTATATCTCCCTGACGGCACACTGGGTAAACATAGTGGAAGCCGGGACCCTGTCGGACCTGGGGACAGAACACATCCTCCCCACACCGAGGATTGCGAGCCCTATGTCAGTCAGAGTTGCCCCCAGAGTGTACAGCTCCTGCGCATCATCCTCCTCCTGCTCCTCATGTTCAGCCTCCATCTCAGATATCACCACATCAGTTACAAGCTGGAAGCACTGCAGTATTGCCTCCGCCAAGCGGCAACAGGCTGTGCTGAAACTTATAAGCTTAGGTGAGAAACCTCACAATGCTTGTGAGTTGTGGACTGCTATGAAAGAGCAGGCAGACCTGTGGCTGAGACCGCTGAAACTACATCCAGGCATGGTCGTTTGTGACAATGGCCGTAACCTTGTGGCGTCTCTGAGGCGAGGCGAGATCACACACGTACCATGCCTGGCTCATGTGCTGAACCTCGTTGTTCAGCGGTTTCTTAAATCGTACCCCGAGTTGCCAGATCTGCTCGTGAAAGTACGCCGCCTGTCAGCTCATTTTCGCAAGTCGGCTACAGCTTCCGCCGAACTTGCTGTGTTGCAGCAGCGTTTGCAGCTTATGTCACACTGACTGGTGTGTGATGTCCCCACACGTTGAAACTCTACACTCCACATGTTGCAATGGATTTGTGAGCAGAAGAGAGCAGTTGTGGAGTAGCAGCTGCAAGAAGGCTGTCGATATTCATGTCAGACTCCACACATAAGACCTCAGGAGTGGACCTGGATGTCTGACATATGTACCATCCAGACAAACTTTGAGGAGGCCACCAAGATGGTGAGTGGCGATGACGCCATCATTAGTGTCAGCATCCCATTTGTCTGTCTTTTGCAACGCTCTCTGCAGAGAATTAAAGAGGAGGGATTGCAGCCAGAGTATGATGAGATGGATCAAGAAGCCGTAGCGGGCGATTACACACAGCCCAGCCTCATCTCATCCCACCGTGCATTGGGGGACAATGAGGGAAAGTAGGAGTAGGAGGAGGAAGAACAGGAGCTGGTATCATGCACTCTAGACGGTAGTACCTGTACAACTGTCATACCGTCGGTTCAGCGTGGGTGGCCTGAGGACAGGGGGGAGGAGGAGGAGGAGGTGGAGAAGGAGGAGGAGAGCATGGTCAGTCGTCATCTTGGTGAGGACATGGAAATCTTGCCCGTTACCAGTCTGGCACGCATGGCTGGCTTTATGTTACGCTGCCTTAACCATGACCCTCACGTTGTCAAAATGTTGGGTGACAGTCATTACTGGTTGGTGACACTTTTAGACCCCCGCTATAAGGAGAACTTTCACTCTCTTATTCCTGAGGTGGAGAGGTCTACAAAAATGGGCCAGTACCAGAAGGCCCTTGCTGCAGAACTGTTAAAAAAATTCCCATCTGAACACCCTAGCGGCAGAGGACACAGCTCGTTGACCAACCAAAGCGTACAAGCGAGAGAGAGGCAACTCCAATCCAGCAGAGGCAGGGGAACACTGTCAACGTTCTGGGACAGTTTTCTCAGACCCTCCCTTCAGACAGACCCTGAGGCGCGGGGAACTCTCACAAGGAGTGGAAAGTTTCAAAAGATGGTGAGGGAGTACCTTGCGACCATACCAGCGTCCTCCGTAATTCCCCTGTGCCTTTTAATTATTGGGTATCCAAGCTGGACACTTGGAATGAACTCGCTCTGTACGCCTTGGAGGTCCTGGCCTGCCCTGCCGCTAGCGTGTTATCGGAGCGTGTTTTTAGTACCGCTGGGGGAATTATAACTGATAAGCGCACTCGCCTGTCAACTGACAATGCTGACAAGATGACCCTTATCAAAATGAACAAGGGCTGGATTTGGCCAGACTTCTCATCACCACCAAATGACAGCAGAGTAACATAAAGTCAAATCCACTGTGTTATTTCGGGAGGTGTATTCACATGCACCGCTTCACACCCACACATGGGTATACGCTTCCTCATTTTGGCTGTTTTATGTTCTTCTCCGTGGTCCGTGTTGCCATTATTGCAAGTTCCTCCATCCTGATTTTTGTCAGCTTTTGCTTGGAAGGCATAAGCAAAGACTGTGAGAGACCCACTCCCCAATAATGGGAATAATATTTTTAAGATGCTGTACTGTATGGCTCTTGTAAGGGGCATTAAAAGTGACTTGTTATACCACTCTGACCTCCACGTCTCTTCTGAGGGGCATTAAAAGCGTGTTGTTATTCCACTCTGACCTCCACGTCTCTTCCAAGGGGCATTAAAACCGTCTTGTTATACCACTCTGACCTCCACGTCTCATCTGAGGGGCATTAAAACAGTCTTGTTAAGCTACTGGGACCTCCACATCTCTTCTGAGGGGCATTAAAACCATCTTGTTAAGCAACTGGGACCTCCACGTCTCTTCTGAGTGGCATTATAACGGTCTTGTTAAGCTATTGGGACCTCCACATCTCTTCTGAGGGGCATTAAAAGCATCTTGTTAAGCTACTGGGACCTCCACAACTCTTAGAACGGGCATTGCATTTCCTCATAATTTTTGGAAGCTTTTTCTTGGAAGGCATAAGTAAATACTATGGGAGACTCACTCCCCAATAATGGGAATAATGTTTTTAATATGCTGTACTGCATGGCTCTTGTAAGGGTATTGCAAGTTCCTACGTCCTAATTTTTGGCAGCTTTTGCTTGGAAGGCATAAGCAAAGACTATGGGAGACACACTTCCCAATAATGGGAATAATGTTAGTAATATGCTGTACTGCATGGCTCTTGTAAGAGGCATTGCAAGTTGCTCCGTCCTAATTTTTGGAAGCTTTTGCTTGGAAGGCATAAGCAAATACTATGGGAGACCCACTCCCCAATTATGGGAATTAGGTTTGTAACATGCTGTACTGCATGGCTCTTGTAAGAGGCATTTCAAGTAGTGTTGAGCCACCCCCGTAGTGTTCGAGTTCGGTTCGGTTCGTCGAACACCCGTGTGTTCGCCGAACTGTTCGTCGAACTGTTCGTCGAACACCTTCGAACACCGTTAAAACCAATGGCAGGCAAACAAAAACACATAGAAACACATAGAAAACACCTTCAAAGGTGTCCAAAAGCTGACAAACTGCTTAGAAGACAACTAACACATGGAAAAGTGACAAGTACATATAGTCATGCGAAAATAAAAGAGGTGGAGGAGTAAAAGGAGGGGGAGACACAGATATAGGCATGTCATGCCCTTCTAAAATCCAAAAAGTGAGAAGCCGACACGGCCAGTCCGCTCCTGCCCGTGCCACCTCCATGTCGCCGGGTTTGTGCCAGAGCCGCGGTGAACCCTGATGGCCAGCCCCCCTCTCCCAATACTGGTGCCTGTCCGCTGGTGGGTCGAGCGAGCCCCCCTGTGGTGGAGGCAGCTCTCAGCTTTTTAATTTAAATTGTCTCTCTAATTTGAATGAATACACTTTAAATCCATTTACAAGGATCTATTGGAGGGCAAGTCTCATGCCAGCAGTCGCGTAATTCCAGCTCCAGTAGCGTCCACTAAAGCTGCTGCAGTTAAAAAGCTTTTATAAGGATCGAGCTCGGCTGTCCACCGCAAGGCATCCTACTGCCAGTCCCAGCCCCTATGCCTTGGGGTGCCTCCTGATGCTCTTCACTGAGTATCCCATGGTCCCGAAGCATTTCCTTTGAAAAAATTAAGTGTCTAAACTACAGGTGGTGTAGCTTGCTTAACAGCCGGGATAATCCGGTGACTAGCAGACACTGCTAGTAGGTACAAAGTATTTCCTGGGCTAGATGCAGCTAAAAATTTGTAATTAGATACTCTCGTTGGATGCTGAGAAAGCATTCCATAGAGTCTCCTGGCACGCCATATATGATTCTCTTAAAAAGCTTGGGGTAGGGGTCTAGGGGACCCTTTTATAGCCAAAATCACGGCCCTGTATCACAATACGTCACCTAGGCTGAAGATAAATGGAACTGTAGCACCCTGAGGGCTCGGTTGCTACAGAGGTATTGCACCTCACCCAGAGGTGTGATATCTCACTCTCAGGTAAGGATGGAGTGTGGATCAGGACCCGACACCTGCATGCATTACACCACATTGCCGTGGGGCAGGGCGACCAATATGCCTCTGAGATGGGCACGACAGTCCCTGTCCCTGGCTGGAGTGGGGGGAGGGAACACTGAGGAAGGGGAACCCTGTAGTGCAGGAGCAGGGAGGAAGCAGTTCCTGGGTGCATTGAGAAGGGAGTATAAAAGGTGGGCACCATCTTAGTTCAGTGCAGAGAAGTCTGAGCAGAAGTGGCAGGGAGCAGGGGCTCTGCATGAGCTCTGCTCCGGAGGCGGGCCTAGTAACAGAGGCCCAGGCCTGGAAGAGGGAGAAGGAAGGAAGAGGAGCGGAGAAGGCTCCAGGAACGAGGAATGAAGGGTTCCCAGGGGTGCGGACGGGCGAGTCGCCACCGCACGCCCGAATCCACCTGCGTGGAGGGGTCAGGCCAAAGGGGGAGACCGGTCCCCGAAACTAGTGGAGGCAGGAAACGACCCTCAGCTAGAAACCGGAGGCTGTGACATTTTATGTGGCGCAGCCCCTCGCTACACCCGCTGGGAAGGCACCACATAGGGTCAGGGAAACTGGCGCCAAGTTTACCAAGAGGAGGCCCGAGGCAGCCGGACAGAAGGGTTGGTAAGAAAGGCCAGACAAAGGACACACAAAGGGGGTCCTGTGAAGCGCTCCAAAGTTATCTGGGAGTTGTCTGAGCCCCTCACCTGGTGAGCACAGTACGACGTGGGCAGCCGTTACCTGCAGACGTGGTCTGGATAATAAGAACTGTGAGTAAAGGCCCTGGACTGCATCACTGACTCCGTGTCGTTACTGCTGCTGCCCTGCACCATCACCCCCATCCTCCGCATACACTGCCCTGAGGCTATACTCCTCCCGTGGGGAGTTATGCTACGCTCTGCTGCACCCACAACACCAGCCTCAGCGGTCTGCCCTGCAGCGGCGGTTCACTCTGACCGCAATCCACGGGTGGCGTAGTCGGACATTTAAACATCAAAACCACATAAATAGTTCCGCCACTGGTTTGACCACCCTGAGCCACGGAACTGGGTCGCCGCCACGAAGACTACAACCACCAGCATCCACCAAAAAGGGTCCGGCTCCGGGTGTCCCAAGGCCCAGGGGGTGCATCAGAACATTTTCATCACCTTTCACAATCACCAATGGGACAAGGCAGGGATGTCCTCTGTCCCCTCTCTTATACATCCTAGTGACGGAGCACCTGCTCTCATCAATTCGCCATAACCCCAATATTAGGTGGATTGAGGTGGGAGGCACCGAGTACAAGTGCTCTCTATTTGCTGATGATGTCCTAGTATATATCACTCAATCACATATATCCATCCATGCTGTTATGGCTGAAATAGATCACTTTGTTACATGGTCAAATTTTAAAATCAATGCAGCAAAGTCTGAGGCCCTTGATGTCTCCCTCACCAAATCCATATAGGATTCCATCCAGTCCAACTTTCCCTTTGCCTGGCCCTCACAGGGTATCAAATTCTTAGGAATTCCTATTCATAGAGACCTCTCCCATCTATGTTATCTTAATTTTGGGCCCTTTATTGAACAACTCCATACAGACCACGGTTGGCAAGTTAGAACTGTAAGATTCACTACGTGAACCACTGGTGTTTTGTGGAAAAGCACATGTACACTGCGTTCCAAATTATTATGCAAAAAGTGTTTAGGAGTGATAAGGGAAGAATTTGTTTGTTTGTCAGTTAAACTCATTGATGGTGATGTGTGTCAGGGCTCTTTATATCACTGTAAGCAATTGCAGACACCTGTGCTAATTAGTTTGGCAGGTGTGTCCAATGAAAGGCAAGACTACTTAAGAAGGCTGTCTCACATTATTAAGCAGCCTACATTTTCTGCCAAAATGGGAAAGAAAAAGGATGTGTCGGCTGCTGAGAAGCAACAAATTGTGGAGTGTTTAGGTCAAGGCATGACTACAATCAACATTGTGCGATGATCAGGATGAAGTGTCTTGGCAATCAAGAAGTATGTAGCTGATTCACAGTACACACGTGTGCGTGCTGATAAGGGCAAATTGAGGACTCTTTCCTACAGGCAATTACGTCAGGTTGAAAGAGCAGCGGCAAAAAAGCCTTGTCATAGCAGCAGACAAGTTTTTGAAGCTGCTGGTGCCTCCAACGTCCCCCGAACAACAAGATGCAGGGTCCTTCAGAGGTTTGCAGCTGTGCATACGCCTTCCTGTCGACCTCCTCTATCCACTTCACACAAGCAGAAACGGCTCCAGTGGGCCAAACATTACATGAAGACTGATTTCAAAACTGTTTTGTTCACGGATGAGTGCCGTGCAGCGGATGGATGGAGTGGAGGATTGCTGGTTGATGGACACCCCACGCAAACACGGCTACAGCGCCAACAAGGAGGAGGTGGAGTAATGTTTTGGGCCTGAATCATGGGGAGAGAGATTGTCGGCCCCTTTAGGATCCCTGAAGGCGCTAAAGATGAACTCCATAATGTATGTGGATTTTCTCAAACAGCACTTCCTGCCATGGTTCAAGAAGAAGAACCGTGTATTTCACAGCAAGATCATTTTTCTGCATGATAATGCACCATCTCATGCTGCACATAAAACATCTGCATCTCTGGCTGATATGGGCATAAAAGGGGACAAACTTATGGTGTGACCCCCATGCTCCCCTGACCTGTACCCCATTCAGAACCTTTGGAGCATCATTAAAAGGAGTGTCTATGATGGCGGGAGGCAGTTCACATCTAAGCAACAGCTCTGGGAGGGTATTCTGTCCTCATGCAAAACAATTGAAGCAGAAACCATCCAAAACCTGACAAATTCAATGGACGAGAGAGTTCAGAAGCTCCTTTCGAACAAGGGGTCCTATGTGAAAATGTAACATCACCTAGAATAAAGTTTTGAGTTGAAAACTGTTTGATTTCAGTTTCTAACAACCTGCTAATGCTTATAATTTCAAAAATGACCATTTTTTTGGTCTTTATTAAAATGAAAAGGTTGATCGAAAAGTTTGGGGGATCTAAGAGTGTGGCAACCCAGTAGTCATGATTACTTCGAATTCTGACAATATGAGGGTCATGCTGCAGGTAGTGCAGCAAGAAGGCACTTATGTGTCTTGCGCATCTCGGAGCCCCAAAATTATTTTCCGGGCTATATGCAGCTAAAAATTATTATTAATTTTAAATCTGGTGAAGCTTTAGTATAGATGGCCTAATAGGATCAGTGCTGCACACTGCTACAAAGCCCAAATTATTTTCCAGCCAAGATACAGATAAACATGATTAGTAATTTGAAAGCTTAAAACGGTTGGTAGGGTGATTTTAACCAATCATCAAGCTTTTACTCTCCCCAGGATGACACAGGGGTAGAAAAGTCATTTCGGATCCATGATTTGTTCATCTTTATGAACGTGAGTCTGTCTACATTATCAGTGGAGAGCCGCGTGCGCTTATCTGTCAGCACACCACCAGCAGCGCTGAACACACGTTCAGACAGAACGCTGGCTGCGGGGCATGACAAGATCTCCAAGGCGTAAGTGGCTAGCTCCGGCCATTTATCCAGATTGGAAGCCCAAAAAGAGCAAGGGTCCAGTGACACAGTCGTGGCTTCAATGTTTACTTGGAGATACTCCTGTACCATCGTCTCTAGGCGTTGACTATGTGTCAGACTTCTTGTCTCCTGTGGCCTTGCAAAGGATGGGCTAAAAAAGTGGTGAAATGATTCCGCAAAATTGATGTTACCAGCAGATACTGTGGTTCTGTTACGGTTTGAGTGCTGAACACTTGACGGTCCCACGGTTGGCAAGTTGGAACTGTGAGATTCACTACGTGCACCACTGGTATTTTGTGGAAAAGCACATGTAAGATTCTGCAACAGTCTCTGCTGATACTCCTGCATGCGTGCATCCCTTTCTATGGCAGGAATAATTTCTGCAAATTTACTTTTGTACCGGGGATCTAACAGTGTGGCAACCCAGTAGTCAGGATTATTTCTAATTCTCACAATTCGAGGGTCATGTTGCAGGTAGTGCAGCAAGAAGGCACTCATGTGTGTTGCGCATCCAGGAGCACCAAGTCCCTGTTGTGTTGGTGGCGAGGAAACAATCATGCTTCCTTCCTCTGTCCTCTCCCACCAACCTCGCACAACAGAAATGTGATCAAGGTCTCCCTCATCTGATGAGTCTTCCATCAGTTCGTCCTCCACTTCTTCCTGGGCTCCTGCACCTTCCTCACTAGTTTGGCTGCTACCATGCGCCCTGGTAAAACCATCTCCCCCACCCTCACATGCCTGCCGCCTTGGTGCTGCCGACCGTCTGGACCTTGCAGATGTTAGTCCTTCCGCATACAACTCCTCCTCCTCTACTTCCTCCACCTCCTCTTGTGCCACCACCTGACTCCGAATTCTGTTTAACATGTGCTCCAGCATGTAAATCACCGGAATAGTCATGCTGATAATGGCATCGTCAGAACTAAACATCTTCGTCGCCATTTCAAAACTGTGCAGAAGGGTGCATAGGTCCCTGATCTGAGACCACTCCTCCAGCGTGATTTGCCCCACCTCTGAATCTCGTTGGCCCAGGCTATACATCAGAACGTATTGCACCAGGGCTTGTCGGTGCTGCCACAGTCGCTGCAACATGTGCAGAGTTGAATTCCACCGGGTAGGCACATCGCATTTTAGCCGGTGAAGTGGCAGGCCCAACGACTTCTGTAGAGATGTAAGTCGCTGAGCTGCGGGATGCGAACGGCGGAAATGAGCACACAGCGACCGTGCCCTCTGCAGAAGGCCATCTAGTCTGGGATAGTGGGCTAAAAATTGCTGGACAACCAGGTTCAACACGTGAGCCATACAAGGCACGTGTGTGACATTGCCCCGGCGAAGGGCCGCACCCAGGTTTGCAGCATTGTCGCACACGGCCTTCCCTGGTTTCAGGTCCAGTGGAGACAACCATTCATGAAATTGGTTCTCCAGAGCTGACCACAACTCCTCAGCTGTGTGACTCACATTTCCCAGACATTTCAATGTAAAAACCGCCTGATGACATTGAGCCCTACTGCCAGCATAGTAAGGAGGTGTGCAGGATCCCTTCTGCGCAGTTAGAAAGCTTGTGGCATGACCAGACAGGCTTTGGGTGCAGGTGGAAGACCGAGAGGAGGTTGAGGAGGCAGAAGCAGTGGAGGAACTTTGACATAAAGAGGATTGACGCACAACTCGTGGGGACGGCAAGACTTGGACAGCAGCCCCTTGTCCTGCTGTCACCATAGTTACCCAGTGCCCAGTCAGCGACATGTAACGCCCCTGTCCATGCCTACTCGTCCAAGTGTCTGTGGTGAAATGCACCCTGTCACACACAGAGTTTCTCAAAGAAGCGGTGATGTTGTGTGCGACATGCTGGTGGAGCGCAGGCACACCTTTCTTTGAGAAGTAGTGCCGACTGGGCATCTGGTACTGGGGCACTGCGACGGACATAAGGTCTCAAAAATCCTCTGTGTCCACCAGGCGGAAAGGCAGCATTTCTGTAGCCAAGAGCTTGCAGATGGTGAAATTCAACCTCTTAGCTTTCTCATGGCTAGGAGGAAATGGTCTTTTACTTGTCCACATCTGAGGGACCGAGGGCTGGCTATTGTGCTTAGACGGGGTTGATAAGGGTGTCCCCGGCAAACTGCCGGTCTGTGAGGAAGATGCAGGCGGACATGTTAGGTTGCCTTGATCCAAAGGTGGTCCTATCGATGTCGGACAGCGCTCAACACCAGCTCGTGTTACCACCTCCAAAGAAAATGATGACATGCCAATCACGCTGGCTGTTGCGGGTAAAGAGGTGGCAGGTCTGCGCCCAAAAACAGGTGTGACTGCTGTCCCCCCAGTCACAGAGGATGAAGAGGCCGCGGATGCACAAGATATGGCAGACGGTGGTTGGCCCGGCCGGCTAGGCCGCATTGTAGCACACTGAGCTTCCCACTGCAACTTATGCTTCATGTCCATGTGCCGGTTCATGCATGAAGTACTCAAACTATGTATTTTTTGGCCTCTACTTAGCTTTTGCTGACAAATGTTACAGATAACACGAGTTGGGTCATCTTTATCGATCTGAAAAAATGCCCAGGCTATGCAAGGCTTAGCACCCATGCGACCTGAAGAGCCACCACGACTTGTGGTGAGAGGCAGAGTTGTGTTTGAGGATGCAATTGTTGACGTGCTTCCAGTACTACGTCTCTGTCCAGGAAGGCGCAACCTGACCTCGTCGTCACTAGCATCTTCCTCCACCTCCTCTGCTGACCTCATCTCTTGGCTGACTGTGGTTTGACAGTAAGTGGGATCTCCAACCTCATCATCATCACCCTGTGCGTTATCACACCCGTCGTTCTCAGAGCCAACCTGTTCCTGCCCTGACAAAAAACTAAAGTTGTCGCTCCAATCAGGTATTTGAGTCTTATCATCGTCTTCCTCATTCCCTTCACCAACATTAGTTACAGTTTGGGAATGAGGGTCTACATTATGGTCAGAACCTTCTGCGTCTGGTCCTGGATCCGACTCATAAAGATTCTGGGCATCAGTGCAGATCATTTCCTCGTCTGGATTCACAGAAGCGCTGGAGTCGACCTCTGATTCCCAGGCTATAGTATGAGTAAACAGCTCTGCAGACTCAACCATCTGTTCTACCTCATACTCAGACGGGCAGCTGGAGATTTGGGAGCTGTGAGGAAGCAAGTGCGATTGGGGTGACACCTTTGAGGACTGGAGTATTTGTGATGTTGAAGTTGATGTGGAGGAGAGCCCACTTAAAGGAGCACTTGATATCCGTTGAAGCACCTGCTGTTTTTGTGCCTCATCTGGAATTTGTAGCGATTGGCGTGGCCGTAAGAAAGGGATCTTATCACATTGTCCGCTAAAAGAAGTAGACATTTTAGTTGGCTGGAAGATGGTCTTTCTTCTGCAGATGTTACTGTTGCTTTAACACCTACCCCACGGACACAACCTTTTTTCCCCTTCCCAACACGCCTATTCCCCTTTCCACCAGCAGCAGGCCTTTTTCCACTCATTTTGGTGGTTAACTAATTCACAACTCTGGAGTTGTTTGCACAAAAAAACAATGGATGCGAACCGAGCAGAGCTGAGTGGCCAAACTGTGGTATTAGGCCAAAACTATTGGCTGGGTTAGATGCAGAAAAAAATTATATTCAATTTGCAACCTGATGGAGGTCTGTATAGATGGATTAATAGAACAAGTCCCACACACAGCTAGAAGCCCAATATTTTTTCAGAGGTAGATGCAGAAAAAAATATATTCAGTTTGCAACCTGATGGAGGTCAGTATAGATGGACTAATACAACAAGTCCCACACACAGCTAGAAGCCCAATATTTTTTCAGAGGTAGATGCAGAAAAAAATATATTCAGTTTGCAACCTGATGGAGGTCTGTATAGATGGATTAATAGAACAAGTCCCACACACAGCTAGAAGCCCAATATTTTTTCAGAGGTAGATGCAGAAAAAAATATATTCAGTTTGCAACCTGATGGAGGTCTGTATAGATGGATTAATAGAACAAGTCCCACACACAGCTAGAAGCCCAATATTTTTTCAGAGGTAGATGCAGAAAAAAATATATTCAGTTTGCAACCTGATGGAGGTCTGTATAGATGGATTAATAGAACAAGTCCCACACACAGCTAGAAGCCCAATATTTTTTCAGAGGTAGATGCAGAAAAAAATATATTCAGTTTGCAACCTGATGGAGGTCTGTATAGATGGATTAATAGAACAAGTCCCACACACAGCTAGAAGCCCAATATTTTTTCAGAGGTAGATGCAGAAAAAAATATATTCAGTTTGCAACCTGATGGAGGTCTGTATAGATGGATTAATAGAACAAGTCCCACACACAGCTAGAAGCCCAATATTTTTTCAGAGGTAGATGCAGAAAAAAATATATTCAGTTTGCAACCTGATGGAGGTCTGTATAGATGGATTAATAGAACAAGTCCCACACACAGCTAGAAGCCCAATATTTTTTCAGAGGTAGATGCAGAAAAAAATATATTCAGTTTGCAACCTGATGGAGGTCAGTATAGATGGACTAATACAACAAGTCCCACACACAGCTAGAAGCCCAATATTTTTTCAGAGGTAGATGCAGAAAAAAATATATTCAGTTTGCAACCTGATGGAGGTCTGTATAGATGGATTAATAGAACAAGTCCCACACACAGCTAGAAGCCCAATATTTTTTCAGAGGTAGATGCAGAAAAAAATATATTCAGTTTGCAACCTGATGGAGGTCTGTATAGATGGATTAATAGAACAAGTCCCACACACAGCTAGAAGCCCAATATTTTTTCAGAGGTAGATGCAGAAAAAAATATATTCAGTTTGCAACCTGATGGAGGTCTGTATAGATGGATTAATAGAACAAGTCCCACACACAGCTAGAAGCCCAATATTTTTTCAGAGGTAGATGCAGAAAAAAATATATTCAGTTTGCAACCTGATGGAGGTCTGTATAGATGGATTAATAGAACAAGTCCCACACACAGCTAGAAGCCCAATATTTTTTCAGAGGTAGATGCAGAAAAAAATATATTCAGTTTGCAACCTGATGGAGGTCAGTATAGATGGACTAATACAACAAGTCCCACACACAGCTAGAAGCCCAATATTTTTTCAGAGGTAGATGCAGAAAAAAATATATTCAGTTTGCAACCTGATGGAGGTCTGTATAGATGGATTAATAGAACAAGTTCCACACACAGCTAGAAGCCCAATATTTTTTCAGAGGTAGATGCAGAAAAAAATATATTCAGTTTGCAACCTGATGGAGGTCTGTATAGATGGATTAATAGAACAAGTCCCACACACAGCTAGAAGCCCAATATTTTTTCAGAGGTAGATGCAGAAAAAAATATATTCAGTTTGCAACCTGATGGAGGTCTGTATAGATGGATTAATAGAACAAGTCCCACACACAGCTAGAAGCCCAATATTTTTTCAGAGGTAGATGCAGAAAAAAATATATTCAGCTTGCAACCTGATGGAGGTCTGTATAGATGGATTAATAGAACAAGTCCCACACACAGCTAGAAGCCCAATATTTTTTCAGAGGTAGATGCAGAAAAAAATATATTCAGTTTGCAACCTGATGGAGGTCTGTATAGATGGATTAATAGAACAAGTCCCACACACAGCTAGAAGCCCAATATTTTTTCAGAGGTAGATGCAGAAAAAAATATATTCAGTTTGCAACCTGATGGAGGTCAGTATAGATGGACTAATACAACAAGTCCCACACACAGCTAGAAGCCCAATATTTTTTCAGAGGTAGATGCAGAAAAAAATATATTCAGTTTGCAACCTGATGGAGGTCTGTATAGATGGATTAATAGAACAAGTCCCACACACAGCTAGAAGCCCAATATTTTTTCAGAGGTAGATGCAGAAAAAAATATATTCAGTTTGCAACCTGATGGAGGTCTGTATAGATGGATTAATAGAACAAGTCCCACACACAGCTAGAAGCCCAATATTTTTTCAGAGGTAGATGCAGAAAAAAATATATTCAGTTTGCAACCTGATGGAGGTCTGTATAGATGGATTAATAGAACAAGTCCCACACACAGCTAGAAGCCCAATATTTTTTCAGAGGTAGATGCAGAAAAAAATTATATTCAATTTGCAACCTGATGGAGGTCAGTATAGATGGACTAATAGAATGATGCTATGCCCAAAAGATTTTACTTCACTAGGTGCAGTAAAAAATTGGTATTCTATAGACAGGTGGTATATCTTGCAACACAGATAGGCTACTCCACTGACACACTCTGCAATAGGCCAAAAAGGATTAGCTTTGCTAGATTCAGCCAAATGCTGTGAAAAAAACTTGCACAGCACTGGCACAGACCTGCCTGGCAAAAACTGATAGGAACTGATGTAACCTAGTCCTGAAAAGGACTCCAATTACAATTAGTCTTTACTCCCACAATCTATCTATTTAAGAGCACAGACCTGCCTGATAAAAGTCGTAGGAAATGCTGTAACCTAGTCCTTAAAAGGACTGCAATCACAACTATTCCCTACTCCCAAGCTATCTGTAGATTTGTGCGAAAATTGGCTTGAAATTAACAAGGTATAGCGCACACAGCAACAGCGGTGCCGTCTAACACGCAGCTGCAGCAGTGAGAAAACGGTGGCGACGGGGAAAATGGCTTGGTCTTATAGGGCAAGGACATGTGACATACACTGCCAATGACACATGCCCTTGCTTGTGTGAAAAAAAGCACTTCGCTCCGTGTGTGCGCTGCTGATAGGCTGACAGATTGCACCTCCCCACTGCAAATGCGGGAAAGAGAAAAAAAAATGGAGATCTTCATTGTTCCTGCAGAAATCCATCCCCTGCCCCTCACCCCACCCCGCTGTACACTCAAACTGCGTATTAACATTAATTTTCATCATTACTGAGAAAAAATCCAGTTATGATTTTGGTGCACGAACAGTTATCGAACATAACCTCGAACAGCCAAATTTTTCTCAAATTATTCGTGTTCGCCGAACGACTCGAACACCGCCCAAAACAGCTCGAATTTGAGATTGGCGAACAGTTCGAGTAGAACAACTCTCATCTCTAATTTCAAGTTCCTCTGTCCTAATTTTTGGCAGCTTTTGCCTGTAAGGCATAAGCAAAGACTATGGGAGACACACTCCCCAATAATGGGAATAATGTTTGTAATATGCTGTACTGTATGGCTCGTGTAAGGGGCATTAAAACCGTCTTGTTAAGCTACTGCGACCTCCACCACTTTTCCAAGGGGCATTAAAAGCATTTTGCTATGCTACTGCGACCTCCACATCTCTTCCGAGGGGCATTAAAACCGTCTTGTTAAGCTACTGCAACCTCCATGTCTCTTCTGAGGGGCTTTAAAACCGTTTTGTTAAGCTACTGTGACCTCCACCACTTTTTCAAGGGGCATTAAAACCATCTTGTAAAGCTACTGTGACCTCCACGTCTCTTCCAAGGGGCATTAAAACCGTCTTGTTAAGCTACTGTGACCTCCACGTCTCTTCCGAGGGGCATTGAAATGTTGTTTTTAGTTACCTCAAACCTCCACGACTCTTCCAACGGGCATTGCATTTCCTTCTAATTTTAGTCAGCTTTTGCTTTTCAATGCAAAGGCAAAAACTAACGGAGTCCCACTCACCAATAATGGGTAGAAGATTTTTAGTACGCTGTAATCCATGTCTGTTTCAAGGGGCATTGCAGTTCCTCATAATTTTTGGAAAGCCTTCCATTCACTGCTTAGGCCAACAGTGTACAGGAGACCCAGTTGCTATAAATGGAAAAAACGGTTTAGTTAAGGCCCTCTGACCTCCATGTCACTTCCAAGGGGCATTGGAGTGCCTCGAAATGTTTGGTAGGCATTGCACTCACTGTATGCCCTATAACTGTGTAGCAGAACCGCTCCTTTTGTTACAGAAATATATCCTACAAGACATGTGTGGTTGACTGGCCTGATATTGATGTGAATGGTCCCTGTTTGTCCTGCTCTTTCTCTATTGCCACCACCTCATCCATCATTTTTTACCTGAAGCTTTGTTTTAACAGGAGTCATAGAACTGGAATAGTAGCAGGAAAACATCCAGCAATCCTCGGAGGAGGTAGGATATGCGCCAAAACGCTGACCACCTAAGGCCTAGCCGCTACTACATACATGCGCTTGCATTCCAAGAAAACAAAGCAGATGCTAACTTCTATCATCATCATGCTCCTCACCTTGGCTCTCTCAACTGCCCTGATGGAGAAGCCAGGGCCCACCGGAGAAGTCTGGTTCTCTGGTGGGCTCGTCCAATGATGCCCTAAAGCAGGCCAGTCTAAGAAAAGTGTGTGGGTCGGTAACAGGAGAAATAGGGGCGGCTGGGGACCGTTTATGGACACCCGGCCGCCCCCATCCGGCTGTGGACCGTGTGTGGACACCCGGCCGCCGGGTGGCTGGGGACTGAGTATGGATAAAAGGGCCACTGACGCAGCCATGACATGTTGGCCGGCGTCTGCCTCCACATGCCTAAAAGGCCCAATTTCAAGTGCAAGTGACTCGCCCCCTGGGCCGCGTGGGGAACCCGGAACCGGGCCTTTTGTGGGATGCTGGGGGTTGTAGTCACACTGGCGATGACCCGGTCCCGTGGCTCAGGGTGGTCAAACCAGTGGCAGTCAATTGATATGGCTTTCATTATTTTCAAATGTCCGACTACGCCACCCGTGGATTGTGGTCAGGATGAACTGCCGCTGCAGGGCTGACCGCTGGGGCTGGTGTTGGTGAGCAGCACAGAGTGTAGCCCCAGGGCAGTGTAGGTGGATGATGGGGGTGATGGTGCACGGGAATAATAGCTCAGAGTCTCTGTAATGCAGTCCAGGATCCTTACTCACAGTTCATTACTCCACGTTACTCCAGCCGGCTGTAACTTCCCGCGTCGCACCATGTTCACCAGGTGAGGGGGCTCGGCCAACTCTCAGATAATTTTGGAGCGTTTCGCAGGACCCCCATTGTGTGTCCATTCTCTGGCCTGTCATACCCCACCAGTGACCACGCTTCTGTCCGGCTGCCTCGGGCCTTCTCTGGGTTAACTTCGGAACCAGTTTCCCTGACCCTATGTGGTGCCTTCCTAGCGGGTGTAGCGAGGGGCTGCACCATATAAAATGTCACAGCCTCCGGTTTCTAGTTGAGGGTAGCTCTCCGCCTCCACTAGTTTCGGGGTTCCCGTCTCCACCTTGGCCTGACCCCACTACTCAGGTAGATGCGGGCGTATGGTGGCTATCAGCCAGTCCACACCCCTGGGGTCCCTTCTCTCCTCTGTGTTCCTGGAGCCTCCTCCGCTCTTCTTCATCTCTTCTCCCCTACTCTCTCTCTCTCCTTTCAGTGCTGACTGGGTCTCACACGTTAGACCCGTGTCCGGAGCAGAGCTCCACAGAGTCCTGCTCTGTCACATCTTCTCTCTGACTCCACTGAACCGACTTCTCTCCGAACTAAGATGGTGCCCACCTTTTGTACCTCCCTCTAGGTGTACCCAGGAACTGCTTCCTCACTGCTCCTGCACTACCGGGTTCCCCCTTCACTAGGTGTTCCCTCCCCCCACTCCAGCCAGGGACAGGGACTGTCGTGCTCTACTTGGAGCATATCGGTCGCCCTGCCCCCCGGACATGTGGTGTAATGCATGCAGGTGTCGGGGTCCTGGTCCACACTCCATCCTTACCTGAGAGTGAGATATCGCACATCTGGAAGAGATGCAATACCTCTGTAGCAACCAAACCCCCAGGGTGCTGCACAAGCAAGCTAGCAGTATGGTATTGCAGCCTGGGGGTGGGTGGGTGGCAGGTTGCACACTTACTCTTGCATTCCAACAAAACAAAGCCGATGCTAACTTCTATCATCATCATCATGCTCCTCACCTTGGCACTCTCAACTCCCCTGATGGAGAAGACAGGGTCCACCGGAGGAGTCTGGTTCTCTGGTGGGCTCCTTCAATGCTGCCCTAAAGTAGGCCGGGCTAAGATAAGTTTGTGGGGTTGTTCCGTGGAGATATCGGGGTGGCTGGGGACCGTTTATGGACACCCGGCCGCCCCCAGGCGGCTGGGGACCGTGTGTGGACACCCGGCCGCGGGGCGGCTGGGGACCGAGTATGGACACCGGCCGCCCCCTAGAAGCTGGGGACCGAGCATGGACACCCAGCCGCCGGGCGGCTGGGGACTGAGTATGGATAAAAGGGCCGCCGACGATGCCATGACATGGTGGCCGGCGTCTGCCTCCACATGCCTAAAAGGCCCAATTTCAAGTGCAAGCAAGCTAGCAGTATGGTATTGCAGCCTGGGGGAGGGTGGGTGGCAGGTTGCACACTTACGCTTGCATTCCAAGAAAACAAAGCAGATGCTAACTTCAATCATCATCATGCTCCTCAGCTTAGCACTCTCAACTCCCCTGATGGAGAAGCCAGGGCCCACCGGAGGAGTCGGGTTCTCTGGTGGGCTCGTTCAATGCTGCCCTAAAGCAGGCCGGGCTAAGAAAAGTGTGTGGGTCGGTAACAGGAGAAATAGGGGCGGCTGGGGACCGTTTATGGACACCCTGCCGCCCCCATGCGGCTGGGGACCGTGTGTGGACACCCGGCCGTGGGGCGGCTGGGGACTGAGTATTGATACCTCGCTGCCGAAGCAGCCATGAGGTAGTGGCCAGCTTCGGCCTCCTCAAAACTAAAAGGCCCCATTTCAAGTGCAAGCTAGCAGTATGGTATTGCAGCCTGCGGGTGGGTGGGTGTGTGGTTGGCTGCATATTTGCGCTTGCATTGCAAGGAATGGGGGAGGTACAGTTGAACACTGCCCTGGGACAAGGACTTGCATGGGGATAGTTGCAAGTCTGCATCTTCTGATGCGGCAAGGATCACTTCTGATGGGCACACTTTTAGGCTGTGACCTGGGAGTCAGAGATGCTTCCAGGGGTCTTCCCCATGCTGTCCCCATGTCTTTTCAGCACTGTATGCATGTGTCACACAGCACATGACCAGATAAGGTTGTAAAATGTTAAAATGACATTTCCCGGTGAATGCATTTGTCACAGTTGAAAGCAATACAAAAGTGCAAAAATGCATAAAAAATGCAACTTGTGAACATAGCCCAAGGTGCGGAGGAATATTTTTGTTTTTGGTTATTTATTTTACCTTATACACAAGTCTTTACCCTGGAAAAGAAATTCCTTAACATATTTCACAGGAAAAAAGTTTCACTTTCATTTTTGAACGTTTTATTATGAGCCTGTAAAAGTGGCTTAATACCTCTGAACACGTTGTTGACAACAGTGACCTGGGGGTCAGAAATGCTTCCTGAGGCGATCCCCATGCGATCCCCATGTCATTTGAGCACTGTCACGATTGTTTTGGGCACTTTTTAGGCTTTCTACAGTCATGGCCAAAAGTATTGAGAATGAGACAAGTAGTAATTTTTCCAAAGTTTACTGCTTCATTTTTGGTAATGGCAATTTGCATATACTCCTGAATGTCAAAGAGTGATCAGCTTAACAGCAATTACTGTACTTGCAAAGTCAATATTTGCCCAGAAAATGAACTTTAACCCCCAAAACACATTTCAACATCATTGCAGTCCTGCCTTAAAAGGAGCAGCTAACATCGTTTTAGTGATTGATCCATTAACACAGGTGTGGGTGTTGATGAGGACAGGGCTGGCGATCAATCAGTCATGATTAAGTAAGAATGACATCACTGGACACTTTAAAAGGAGGCTGGTTCTTGGTATCATTGTTTCTCTTCAGTTAACCATGGTTATCTCTAAAGAAACATGTGAAGCCATCATTGCACTGCACAAAAATGGCCTAACAGGGAAGAGTATCGCAGCTACAAAGATTGCACCTCAGTCAACAATCTATCGCATCATCAAGAACTTCAAGGAGAGAGCTTCCATTGTTGTCAAAAAGGCTCCAGGGCGCCCAAGAAAGACCAGCAAGCGCCAGGACCGTATCTTAAAACTGTTTCAGCTGCGGGATCAGACTACCAGCAGTGCCGAGCTTGCTCAGGAATGGCAGCAGGCTGGTGTGAGTGCTTCTGCACGCACTGTGAGGCGGAGACTCTTTGAGCAAGGGCTGGTTTCAAGGAGGGCAGCAAAGAAGCCACTTCTCTCCAGAAAAAACATCAGGGACCGACTGATATTCTGCAAAAGGTACAGGGAGTGGACTGCTGAGGACTGGGACAAAGTCATTTTCTCTGATGAATCCCCTTTTCGATTGTTTGGGACATCTGGAAAACACCTTATTCGGAGAAGAAGAGGTGAGCGCTACCACCAGTCTTGTCTCATGCCAACTGTAAAGCATCCTGAAACCATTCATGTGTGGGGTTGCTTCTCAGCCAAGGGAATCGGCTCACTCACAGTCTTGCCTAAAAACACAGCCATGAATAAAGAATGGTACCAGAATGTCCTCCAAGAGCAACTTCTCCCAACCGTCCAAGAGCAGTTTGGCGCCCAACAATGCCTTTTCCAGCATGATGGAGCACCTTGCCATAAAGCAAAGGTGATAACTAAATGGCTCTTGGAACAAAACATAGAGATTTTAGGTCCATGGCCTGGAAACTCCCCAGATCTTAATCCCATTGAGAACTTGTGGTCAATCATCAAGAGACGGGTGGACAAACAAAAACCAACGAATTCTGGCAAAATGCAAGCATTGATTATGCAAGAATGGACTGCTATCAGTCAGGATTTGGTCCAAAAGTTGATTGAGAGCATGCCAGGGAGAATTACAGAGGTCTTGAAGAAGAAGGGGCAACACTGCAAATATTGACTTGCTGCATTAACTCATTCTAACTGTCAATATAACCTATTGGTACTCATAATATGATTGCAATTATATTTCTGTATGTGATATAAACATCAGACAAACACTAATAAAAACCAGAGGCCAGCAGATCATGTGAAAATATAAATTTGGTGTCATTCTCAAAACTTTTGGCCATGACTGTACAGACTGCCGGGGGTGCCGCCGCAAAAATGCTCGGGTCTCCCATAGACTAACATTGGGCTCGTTGCTCGGGTCGAGCACCCGAGTATCACGGCGAGCTCAGCCCGAGCTTCGAGCACCCGAGCATTTTAGTGCTGGCTCAACACTAGTTTTCACAGATCATAAGAATTTGATCTATCTGGATGCTGCCAAGCGCTTTAATGCCCGTCAAGCTAGGTGGGCACTTTTTTTTTCTCGGTTTCATTTTTCTGTTACCTATATCCCTGGTGCTAAGAATGTTAAAGCCGATGCTTTATCTCCTAGCTTCTCTCCTACGATCGGTGATGAGGAGGAGAGCATTTTACAGAAAGGAGTTGTGGTGGCGGCATTGTACTCCGTTTTGGAGAATGGGATTCTGAAAGCTCAAGATGAGGCTCCATCTAACCCTCCCCATGGGAGGTTGTTCGTGCCTAGAGCCTTTAGGAGAGATTTGTTTGTGGAGTGTCATGAGTCTCGGTTGGCAGGTCATCCAGGAATTTCGGAGACTAAGAGACATATCAGTCGCAGTTTTTGGTGGCCTGGATGGCACAAGGAAGTCTTTTTAAAAAATTGTTAAAAATGCTCAGTCATGAGGGCATGGATGCTGGGAGGTTGTCATGAAATTGGCTCAGGCCTTTGACAGTGTACCCCTGCCTCTGCTGTACCTAGTGTGTGTATCCCTTGCCTTTACTCCTTGTTTGGGCAACGAAGCTTGCCCCTTGCCGCTAGCATTGTCTGATGTGAATTTTTTCAGCATATTTTCCAAAATAGCCTTCTGGTATAGCACCATTTTAGAAGACCTCTCTGCCTCAGAAAGAAGAGATGCAAAATTCTCCTTGTAGCGTGGGTCTAACAGGGTGAACAACTAGTACTATTTTTGGGCTAAGATGAATGTAACGCTAGGGTCACAGGAAAGGCAGCGGTAGATAAACTCTGACATATGTGCCAACGTTTCTACAACCAACACTTCTCTGTCTCTATCATGATGACCACTCTCCATCTTCTCCTCCTCACTCTCTTCCTCTTCATTCTCCTCCTCAGCCCATCCACGTAGAAAGACAGGAGGCAGCTTGTGTGGGTACTACCCTGTTTTACGCTCTCAGCCAGGTCCTGTTCTTCCTCCTCAGCCTTCACCTCCTCATTGTTAACCAATCCATACTGAAAAGATGAGATAAGATGAAGCTGAGTACCTCCCTGTCTTGTGTCTTTCTTCATCTCCACCTGGTCTGCATGTAAAGCTTCATGTTTAATTGTTAGCAGCGACTGTCAGAAGTGGGATTATGATGGCATCATCGCCACACACCATCTCTGTGGAATCTTCAAAGACTTGGAGAATTGCACAAATGTCAGAAATTCATGCCCACTTCACAGTTGTTATGTGCGTAGGCTGACCAGAATACTGATGGGCGTGTTGGAGCTCGTATTCCACAACTTGGCTCTGCTGCTCACAAAGACTTGCCACCATGTGCGGTTTGTCTCCTAGACAAATTTGTTTCAACAGAGCCTGTTGCCGCTTCGCTGAGGCAGTGCTGCAGAGCTTCCAGCTGATGTGGACGATGTGCTCTGAAATAACAAATCTGAGCTAGAGGAGGAGCAGGAGGGAGTGTAGGATTTGGTGTAGGAGGTGGAGGAAACTTTGATAGAAGTGGGGCCAACAATCCTCGGTGTCGGGAGCACATGTGCCATGCCAGGGTGGGATTTGGCCCTGGCCTCCACAATGTTCACCCAGTGTGATATAGATTCCCCGACCACAAACGCTTGTCCACGTGATTGTCGTTAAGTGGACAATTCCAGCAACCGCATTGGTTGGGGCACAGGTAATGTTCCTGGACACAAGCTGGTAGAAAGAATGGCTACTGCCAGTCACAGCCTCTTTGCTTTGAGACGTCTTCCAATGCTCTTGCCTTAGGTTTCTGGGGGACTTGAAGTGTTTCCCTTGAAAAAATTAGTATTCAAAGCAGGCAAACATGCGTGAATATTTCAGCTAGGGAAAATGGGATTGTACTCTGTTTCTATTTTCTTGTTTGTTTCAACTGGGGTCATGCTTAAGAGGGGACCCTGTGATCACAAAGTGAAGAAACTGGATGCACCCTCAGCTATCCAATCTCAAACCATCCACAGGCGGGGTTGTAGAGTAAACATGTGTAACAGAGAATCAGGTTTCTATTACGGAGACGCAACTTGATAAACGTGTGCCACATCCAAAAGAGACAGCAGTCAAGCAAATTAAACACTTTTTAAATGAGTCAGCAGCTTATATTACAAGACAAAATAGCCATCTATGACAATTTAGAGGATTTGTAATTGCAATGAGTAGTTAAATCCTTTATTATGCTTTAGGCATGGCCACAAAGCTAGAGTAAACTTTATTTTTTCGGCACAGTACTCATACAGACAAGGCTGCAGAGTACACATAGACTTTTGGCTACAGTACCACCAATGAAGGTAATTAAAAATGTCACCCACAGAACATGTTTCCACATTTATCCCACAGAAGGTGATAGCAAATTGCACACAGAGACAATGGCCCACAATTCCCCCACAGGCAGGGTTGGTGAGTACACACAGCAGCTTAAAGGCACATTACTCCCACAGATCTGTGTTCAAGAATACACAGTTTGCAAGGAATGAAATTTCTTTTACTGGAAAGTTTGTTCCTAAAGCAAACAAAATATCTTTGTTGTAAAAAAAACCAACTTGATGGTAATAGTAAATTTTGGAACAAACAAATTTATACACCTGTACCCGCCCAATTTATTAGGTGTTTTTAAAACCAATGAAATTTCACAGCAACCAAGTTTTAGAATATATGTCACAAAAGTACATTATTGGCTCAAAAATCTCCTGACTGTACCAGGACAAGCTGTTTAAAAATTTTTAAGCCACTGTAATTTTACACAAAGCACACTTAACTATATGGATGACTAATTGAATCCCTAAAAAATGATGTAATTTTTTTTTTAGCTTTTCTATACAACCGTTATGTAACAATAACCGCGTTAAACTGTATGGATGAATAATTTAATCTATAAAAAATTTTTGAACATAAATATTTTCAAAGTGTACTTCACGTACTCCTACACTCATAAAGGCTTTGAAAAAAGTACAAAGTCAGTAAAACATTCTGAGGGGAGTAATGCAGTAATCCTCTTCATGTGTATGCTTCTTTTTCTCCTTGTTTGTGAGGCTGGGGGGGCTGCCTCCACCTACTTCCTGGAGCCCGATTCCCAGGTGCTTGGGCTGTAAGTGACCCAGATTCGGGTAGTGCCAGAGCCCCTGACATGTAGAAATGGGTGACCGCTCCCTGTCCCTGTGTCACCTTTACCATCGCCTGCTCCTGCATAGGAGGTGGGGAACCCCAAGGACAATATGATCTCTCGGCGGTGATAGTCCCTTCTTGATTAGCCTCAAGGAGTGTCTCCCAGGCGCATTCATTACTCAAGAAAGTTTCATCCTGCTCCCTTCCTTCTGGCATCACACACCGCATACCAGGTATGTTGACCCTCCATTTTGAGGAACGTGACCCTGGTTCCAGTCATCAGCTCTTGCAGCCTTAGAGGCAAGTGTTCCATATCTACTGCACGCTGGTAGAACGAGATGTGATGTTGGGTCCCAAACTGTTCGATGAACCTCCTTCTCTGTTGCTGATCGCATGTAACGACCATCCCCCAGGATGCGAACTGTTGGACTTTGTGGCTAGCGGGCCTGCTAGCATTTCTTCAGTCCTGCATGATCCTAGCTCACCTCCTACTCTCTTCCAACCAGCCTAGGCCCTGAAGTCCGCTAACTAGTTGCTTGTTCCTGACTTTCCTTTCTGCAGGCCACAAAAACCATAGCAGTGAAGGCTGCAGCCTGGATTTGGGCCTTGGTGGTTCTGGTAAAGCAGCCGGTTCTGGAACACAGGCTCCTGCCACCTCTGCTGTTTTGTCAGCTTCCTCTGGGTCCGATATTCCTCTGGTCACTCCATCGGAACACTCGCAGGATTCGGACATCTTTGTTGGCTTGGCACCCAGTAAGCACATTACACTGTTTGGCTTACTATACTAACTGAATCCCTAAATTTTTTTTAATGCTTTTTGGTAGTGTATATACTGTATAGATAAGCAATATTATCCCGATTAATTTTTGAACAATATTTTGAGGGTTCCATACCACAGAAATGTACAACAGACTACAGAATAGTCTATTCATTAGCAATATACTAACAATAACATTTTGTAAAAGTTTTTTGAGGGTTATATACCACCGAAATGTACTCCAGACCACAAAATAGTCTATGGGTGAGCAACATAACACCGATTAAATTTTTGAACAAGTTTTTTTTTATTGTTATATACCACCAAAATGTACTCCAGACTATGGAATAGTCTATTCATGAGCAATATAATAAGGATAAAGTTTTGAACAAGTTATTTGAGGGTTATATACCAATGAAATGTACTTCAGACCATGGAATAGTCTATGGGTGAGCAATATAACACCGATAAAATTTTTGAGCAAGTTTTTTAAGGGTTATTTACCACCAAAATGTACTCCAGTCTACGGAATAGTCTATGGGTGAGCAATATAAAAAAGATTACATTTTTAAATTTTTGAACAAGTTTTGTTAGGGTTATATGCCAGCAAAAATGTACTACAGACTATGGAGTAGTCTATTCATTAGTAGTGATGAGCGAGATGCTCGGAGCTTGCCGAGTACTTGCGAGATGCTCGAGCAGATGCCCGGGTCCCCTCCCTGCATGTTTGGCACTCTTTAGAGCACAAATCAACATGCAGGGATTGCCTGCCACTCACTGTAATGCTGCAGCCATGTTGGTTGTGGCATTACAGTGATTGGCTGGCCGCACAGCGTCATCAGGTCTATATCAGACCTGGCGCCGCTGTGCTCATCAGTCTACTCCGCAATCAGGCAGTGTAGGGAGAGGTGCTGCTGAGCTAGGGGGAGATTTGGTTGTGTATTAGGTAGTGTAGAGAGAAAACAAATACATTACACATATCCATCTCAACAAACAGTCCTTCTGAGGACTAATCCATCTGCAGAGATATCAGGCAGGCAGTGTATATAGGCAGGCAGGCAGTGTATATAGCAGACTGCAGTGAATATAGCACAAGAGGCTCCATTCCAGTTCTGCCTTCTGCTGCTGTTAGATATTTCTAGACACAGGCCCATGTCTCAGGGGCTAGGAATAATTTTTTTTGGATCTTAATCCTCATAATTTGCTTAAAAAGCAATCCAGAGAACACCGTTTTTCTGCACCATTTGCTTGTTGGCACTGCAGAATACAGCCAGGTCCTTTCCATATTACAGCGCTAAAAATCCAGCTATTTAAATCTGTGATTTGTCCGTCACACAGATCACATATAATTGTGCTGAAAATACTGCCATTTTTGGCCTCCATTCAATTTTTTTTTCAGTGTGTTAGCAAAGTTTTTGACACCAGTTTGCTGTTCAAAATAGTTACCTACAGGCCAGGTATTTCAAACTGTGGTTTCTCCTTCACATGGATCACATTCACATATAATTGCGCTGAAAATACTGCCATTTTTGGCCTCCAATCAAATTTTTCTTCAGTGTGTCAGCAAAGTTTTTGGCAACGGTTTGCTGTTCAAAATAGTTACCTACAGGCCAGGTATTTAAAACTGTGGTTTCTCCATCACACGGATTACATATAACTTCGCTCCAAATTCAGCTATTTGTAGTGAGCGTGGAAGATATTTAAAATGGGTAAGGCGCATGACAAGGGATGGGGAACTGGACGTGATGGTGATGGTGCATGCAGAGGCCGAGGCTGTGGGTAAGCTGAAATTGTACCACAACAAACACCCACATCTTCTCGCCCGACCTTCCTGTCCCAATTCCTAGGGGACCGCAGCACACCAATATTGAAGCCAGAGCAGTGTCAAAAGGTTGTTGGTTGGATAACAGATAATGCTTCCAGTCACTTAGCCACCACCACCACTCTGTCTTCCACACGGTCAAGTCTCAGTAGCCGTGAGTCTGGACCACATATTCCTCACCCTGATCCTCCTACCTCCCACCATGCCTGGAGACAAATGATCCCACACTTGGAAATTCTGAAGAGCTGTTCACTTTTCCATTGAAGCGGGGCAAGAGGAGATCGCATGTAGCGATGCTCAAATATTTGAGCAGCCACGGTCACATGAAGGCAACGGTGGGAAAGTGTCACAAGAGGTGGACGATGATGAGACACAATTGCCAAAAAGTCAAGAGGAGGACCAGGGAGCGGAAGTGGAAGACGAGGTGGTGGATGATATAATTACTGACCAAACCTGGCAGGAGGACATGCAGAGCGAGGAGAGCAGCACATAGGGGGAGGAAGGCAGAGCACCCCAATAGGCAGGAAGAAGCAGTGGGGTGGCCGCAGACAGAAGGCAGGCAACCGTTCCCCGTAAAACCAACATGAAGGAAGTTGCCAGTACAACTGTTAGGTCTTCCCGAGTCTGGTTATTTTTTAAAGACTCTGCCGATAACCAAAGAAAGGCCATTTGCACGAACTGCCAAGCCAGCATCAGCAGGGGTGGCAAAATGACCAGCCTGACCACCACTAGCATGATCAGGCACATGGTAGCAAAGCACCCGACTTTGTGGCCGGACCCTAGGGTCCAGGAACAGTGTCTGCGGGTGGCACCATTGCTTCTTCCGCTGTTGTGCATGCAAGCCAATCCTCTGTCCATGGTGCATGCGAAGATGCCTCCTGCCCTGCACCTGTCATTGCACTCTCTCAAGTAGCAGCATCAGGATGCACGTCCATGTACTTGTCCCAGCGCAGTGTTCAGTTGTCCATACCCCAGTCCTTGGAACGCAAACGCAAATACGCAGCCAACTCCCCACAGGCCACACTACTAAATTCCCACATTTGACGACTGCTTGCGCTCGAAATGTTGCCTTTTAGGCTCATGGAGACGGAAGCATTCTGCAACCTGATGGCGGCCGACCCTCGGTACTCGGTCCCCAGCCGCCACTATTTCTCCCGGTGTGCCATCCCCACATTACACAAGCACGTGTCCCAAAACATTAGCCGTGCCCTCAATAACACAGTTACCGGGAAAGTCTACCTAACCACGGACACGTGGACATGTTCTTGTGGGCAGGGACGGTACAACTGGCTGATGGCACATTGGGTTAACAGAGTGGAAGCCGGGACCAAGTCGGACCTTGAGATGGAACACGTCCTCCCCATGCCGAGGATTGTGGGCCCTATGTCATTCAGGGTTGCCCCCACAGTCTACAGCTCCTGCACCTCATCCTCCTCAGACTCCTCCATCTCTTCAGCCTCCATCTCCGAAATGACCACATGAGTCACAAGCTGGAAGTACTGCAGCACTATCTCGGCCAAGCAGCAACAGGCTGTACTGAAGCTAATATGCTTAGGTGACAAACAACACAATGCTGAAGAGTTGTGGACAGCTCTGAAAGAGCAGACAGATCTATGGCTCACACCGCTGAACCTACAGCCAGGCATGGTCGTGTGTGACAATGGCCGGAACCTGGTGGCGGCGCTGAGGCGAGGCGAGCTCACACACGTACCATGCCTGGCCCATGTGCTTAACCTCGTGGTTCAGCAGTTTCTAAAATCCTACCTGGATTTGACGGATCTGTTTGTTAAAGTATGCCGCCTGTGTGCCCATTTTATAAAGTCACCTACAGCTTCCGCCACCCTTGCCATGTTTCAGCAGCGTTTGCAGCTTCCGGCTCACAGACTGATGTGTGATGCCCCCACTCATTGGAACGCTACACAGCAGATATTGGGAAGGATTTTCTGAGCAGAAGAGGGCAGTTGTTGAGCACCAGCATCATCAAGGCCGTCGGTATTAAGTTCAGACTCCACACATAAGACCTCAGGAGTGGACTTGGATGTCAGACATATGTACCATCCTCCAAAACTTTGAGGACTCCACCAAGATGGTGAGCGGTGATGACACCATAATTATCGTCACCATCCCACTTCTCTGTCTTCTGAAATGCTCTCTGCTCACAATCAAAGAGGATGCATTTCAGGCGGAGCACGATGAGAAGGAGCAAGGAATCATACAGGGTGATTACACACAGCCCAACCTCATCTCATCCCAATGTGGATTGGGTGACAATGAGGAAGAGGAGGAGGAAGAACAGGAGCTAGTTTCATGTGCTGTAGACGGTACTACCTGCACAGCTGTCATACCGTCTGTTCTGCGTGGATGGCCAGAGGACAGAGAGGAGGAGGAGGAGAGCATGGTCAGTCTTGCCTGTTAGCAGTCTGGCATGCATGGCTGAGTTTATATTACGCTGCCTTTCCCATGACCCTCGCGTTCTCAAAATTTTGGGTGACAGTCATTACTGGCTGGTAACACTTCTAGACCCATGCTACAAGGAGAACTTTATATCTCTTATTCCTGAGGCGGACAGGCCTACAAAAATGGGGCTGTACCAGAAGGCCTTTGTTGCGGAACTATTAAAAAAATTCCCATCTGAAAATGCTGGTGGCAGAGGTCACAGTTCATTGGACAACCAAGGAGTACAGGCGATAGAGACACAACTTCAATGCAGCAGAGGCAGGGGAACACTGTCAAAGTTCTGGGAGAATTTTCTCAGCCCCTCCCATCACACAGGTACTCTCACAAGGAGTGTAAAGTTTGGGAAGATGCTTAGGGAGTACCTTGCCGACCGTACCAACGTCCTCCGTGATTCCTCTGTGCCTTATAATTATTGAGTATCCAAACTGGATACGTGGAATGAACTGGCTCTCTATGCCTTGGATGTCCTGGCCTGCCCTGCCGCCAGCGTTTTATTAGAGCGGGTTTTTAGTGCTGCTGGTGGTATTATAACTGATTAGCGCATCCGCCTGTCAAACTGAAAATGCTGACAGAATGACTCTTATAAAAATTAACAAGGGCTGGATTGGGCCAGACTCTTCAACACCACTGAGTGACAGCAGCGTAACATAAACTCAAATCCAGTGTCCTTTTTTGGGAGGTGTATTCCCATGCACCTCCTCACACACACACATGGGTGTACGCTTCCTGATTTTGGCGATTTACTCTTGTTCTCCTCCTTCTCTTCATCCTCATCCTCCACCACCATATCACCAGGGTGACCGTGGTCCATGATGCAACACCCACATCATTTTTTTAAAGGGTGTTTATGATGCCTGTAATTAAAATTTTTTATACAGTATGCTCATGTATGCCCCCAAGGGGTAAATGTTTGTCAGCCAATACCCTTAGTGCATGGGTATTACAAGTATAGGAGGCCCGCTCATTTCTAATGGGAACATTTTTTTATGAGGCCCTCCTCCACGTCTCTTCCAAGGGGCATTGGAGTGCCTCCTAATTTTTGGCAGCCCTTGCATTCACTGCATAGGCAAACACAATGGGAGTCCCACTTCCTAATAATGGGAACTTTTTTTTCAGGAAGCCCTCTTCTACTTCTCTTCCAAGGGGCGTTGGAGTGCCTCCAAATTTTTGGCATCCCTTGCATTCACTGCATAGGCAAACACAAAGGGAGACCCATTTCCTAATAATGGGAACATTGTTTTCAGGAGGCCCTCTGACCTCCACGTCTCTTCCAAGGGGCATTGGATTGCCTCTAAATTTTTGGCAACCCTTGCATTCACTGCATAGGTAAACACAATGGGGGACCTACTTCCTAATAATGGGAACATTGTTTTAAGGATGCCCTCTGACCTCCACGTCTCTTCCAAGGGGCATTAGAGTGCCTCCAAATTTTTGGCAACCCTTGCATTCACTGCATAGGCAAACACAATGGGAGACCTACTTCCTAATAATGGGAACATTGTTTTCAGGAAGCCCTCCTCTAAGTCTCTTCAAAGGGGCATTGGGGTGCGTCCAAATTTTGGGCAGCCCTGCCTCTCACTGCATACGCAATAACAGTATAGGATACCCACTCTTTAGTAATGGGAACAATAAAACATAGCCGGCTGATGGCTCTCTAAGAGTATTGAGGGCCGTACTTTAAGAATAGTAAAGGCCGCCTGATGGCCCTATAAAAGTAGGCTTTGTGACTTTCAGAGTCCCTCCTTCATAAATGAAACAGGATGTGTCTGATCATGTCTGACACACCACATCCCCAGATAAGGTTGTAAAATGTTAAAATGACATTACCTGGTGAATGCATTTGTCACGGTTGAATCGCATCAAAAACGCTAAGTGTGAACATAGCCCAAGGTGTGGAGGAGTATTTTTGTTTTTGGTTATTTATTTTGCTTTATATACAAGTCATTACCCTGGAAAGGATGTTCCTTAACATATTTCCCAGGAAAATCCATTTTGGTTTCGTTTTTGTATGTTTTATTGTGAGTCCGTAAAAGTGGCGTAATACCTCTGACAACGTTGTTGAAAGAAGTGACCTGGGAGTCAGAAATGCTTCCAGGGGTCTTCCCCATGCTGTTCTCATGTCATTTGAGCACTGTTCCCATCGATTTGGGCAATTTTTATGCCCTCTGCAGACCGCCGGGGGGAGCCGCCTGAAAAATGCTCAAGTTTCCCATAGACTTACATTGGGCTCGTTGCTCGAGTCGAGCCCCCGAGTATTCCAATGTGCTCAACCTGAACATCGAGCACTCGAGCATTTTAGTGCTCACCCATCACTATTCATTAGCAATATAATAACGATAACATTTTAACCAAGTTTTTTGAGGGTTATATACCACCGAAATATACTCCAGACAGAGGAATAATCAATTCATGAGCAATATAATAAAGATAAAGTTTTCAAAAAGGCTTTTTAGAGATGTGATGATGGGTCCCAAACTCTTCAATGAACCCCCTTCTCTGCTGTCGGTCATAAGTAACTAACACCCCTTGGGATGCCAACTCTCAGTAACTTACGGCTAGCCGGCCCGACACCAGTTGTCCAGACCTAGTCTAGGCCCCGCAGTCTGCTCACCAGTTCCTGGATCCTGGTTCTCTTTTCTGTGGTGCACAAGAAACCCATTGCTAAAGGATGTGGCCTTGGTTCAGGCCTTGGTGGTTCAGGGATATCGGAAGGATTAGGACCACAGGCTCCTGCCACCTCTGGTGTTGCGCCAGCTTCTTCTGGCTCCGAGATTCCTCTGCTCATTCTTTCGGGAGTCTTGCGTGCTTTTGCCATCTCTGTTGCCCATGAAGCACGTAGCACTGTATGGCTGAGAAATGGAACCCTAAAAAAATTCTAACAGCTTTTCCTCAGTTTTACCAATCACAGAAATGTTCATATACCACATTACACTGTGTAGCTGAGAAATTGAACTGTAGAAAAATTTTAACAGCTTTTGATCAGTTTTACAAATCACAGAAATGTTCACAGACCATGATACACTGTGTGGCTGAAAAATGGAACTGTAGAAAAATTTTAACAGGTTTTGATCAGTTTTCCAGATCACATAAATGTTAGCAGACCACTTTACACTGTGTGGCTGAGAAATGGAACCCTAAAAAAGTTTAACAGCTCTTGATCAATTTTACAGATCACAGAAATGTTCATAGACACTGTATGGCTGGGAAATGGAAGCCAGGAAAATGTTTCAATGATTTTTGGGAGTGTTGCATAACACTAAAAGGAACTCAAAGAACGTAATACTTGATGGATCAAAATATATTTCATTTTTTTAGCTCCCACAAAAAACGCTGCAGCTATATATTTGCCAATGGACTGCACAGACCTAATCCCTTTCTACAAACTGTACTCTGTCACTCTCCCTGCTCCTGCAACTCTCTCTCCCTCCCTACACTTAATGTAGAATGTATGTGAGCAAAGCACAGGATTAGCCCTGCTTCAGCACCAGTATCAATAGTTATATTGTGCACACATGCCTGTACAAGCACTCTCTCCCTGCAATATGAACTGTCACAGAGCTGTGCAATGGCGTCCGTGTGCCGAGCCTGGTTCTGCCTGCTCTTTTGTAATCTCTGATGTCACACGGCCAGCCAATCACAGTAATGCTACTACCAAGATGAAAATGGCATTACAGTGACACACAGGCAATGCCCACATGCTCATTGGCTGAATAACAGGTGCTAAAGATGCGGGGCGGGGATTTGAGTTTGAACTCGAGCACCATCCATTGCTTGCGCATTAATGAGCACATCCTAGCACCGTGATATGCAAGCAATAACCGAGTATCACCAAGCACGTTCGCTCATCCCTACTCAAGATCCAAAAAGAAGAGAAATGAAAAAAAGAAGAAAGTGAGAAAAGAAGGGGGAGGAAGAAGAAGAGAAGAAGGAGAGAAACGGAACAAGAAATGAAGAGGGAAAAGAGTGACATAAGGAAAAAAAAGGGGCTCAGAAAATTACAAAAAAACATCCTGAAGTGGGTATAGTGTATAAAGAAACCAAAGACAATCAGCCAGGTGGAGAAACAATAAATCGCTAGTGAATGTGAGAACAGGATGAAATCAGTGGGGCAATGAACTAGAGAATAAACTATCAAACTGGTGAGAGAAACAAATAAAAATCTAAAAATTAACAGATATAGCTGTATAGCTAGAAACCCAGGGGAGGTACTGAAACAACATGGTATTCTTCCTGGTTTTCCCAGGAAGAATGTTTGATCCTAGGAGGCAGCGCAAAGACAAAAAGGTGGTATCCAATGCTGAAGAGAGAGGGAGAGCGCTGAACACTCTCGGGGAATGAGCTTTAAATGCCTGGGTGGTCGGAAGGTGAGTCAGTGTAACCAGTCAGATGGCCGAGAGCCAGGGGTAGGGCTAGTGCATCATCGCTTAGAGCGTGTCAGTGAATCGTGAGTTGGAGATGCTCGCGCAGAGAGTGTACAGGCTGTCAGTGGTGTCTAGGTGGTTGGTATTAGGGCTAGGGTTTTGTTAGGGTTAGGGTTGTTCTGGGGTTTGGATTTTTTCAAAAGTAAAGAAAAAAAATGTTGACGATATGGCGACTAGTGTTGAGCACAAGTGCTCGCTACTTGAGTTTTACCGAATTACGAGCAGCATGAATCTATCTGATTCTGGCTCCATAAGTAGTGCTCAGCACAAAAAATATGTTTTACAAGATGGCATGCTAACCTCCTGGTCCACCATTGTTCAGTTCCTCGATGGCTTCCACTTCTTGCTGTAGCTATGGTGCTCTGACACAAGGACATGTGATTGCAGTAGCCAATAACTTCATTGGTCAATTAAATAAAAAGTTTAAACATAACAATAGATTTAGGTTGTATGAACCATGGGCAGCATTTATCAGACACTAGCTGCATTATTACAGCCATGAGTGCTATATTTTGAAAAGCTGCGGTATTTAGAGAAAACATACTTTGAAAAGGCGGCTGGGTACTATACATCTCAGATGATTAGTCCAAAGCTTCTCCTCACCCTGCTCCACTAGACTGACAAACCTTTCTGTATACACACAAACAGTGTAGGGATCCAGATCAGGGAGCAGCAATTGGGAACCTGCTTTTTGGACTTTTCATCCAATATTCATAGATCCCAACTAGATTTACACTATACACTTTTTCTGAAATGCGTTTCAGAATGAACAATACAAAACAGCAGTAATGCAGCCATTGTCTGATTCATGGTTCCCTTGGTTCGAGAAGCATAAATCTCCTGTCAGGTTTTCTTTAATCCCTTGCCGCAAAATGACATAACTGTACGTCATAACTAGAGATGAGCGGTGTTCGACTAGAACTGTTCGCCAATCTCAAATTCGAGCTGTTTTGGGCGGTGTTCGAGTTGTTCGACGAACCCGAACGATTTGCAAAAAATTCGGCTGTTCGAGGTTATGTTCGATAACTGTTCGTGCACCAAAAGCGTGTCCTGCATGTCTGGCGCTATTTAGAGCACCAATCATGCAGGGATTGTCTGCCACTCACTGTAATGCCACAGCCATGGTGGTTGTGGCATTAGAGTGATTGCCCAAATCGATGGGAACTGTGCTCACAGTGAAACATGAAAAGCCGGCAATTCAGCAGCGGTACACCGGTACCCGACAATTTAGAACCGAAAGAATAGAGCATCACACATAGATTAGATAGATAGAAACATGTCAGTCACATATATAAGAAGTACAGTGACAGTGTTGATTACTGTACTTGTCATTTAGTGTAAAGGATTTATTAAAAAAAATAATAGTGTTTTCATGCACCGTCTCTTTAAAAAAGCCGGCCGGCAATTCAGCATCTGTACCCGACAATTTGGAATGGAAGCAATAGAGCATCACACATAGATTAGATAGATAGAAACATGTCAGTCACATATATATGAAGTACAGTGACAGTGTTGATTACTGTACTTGTCATTTAGTGTTAAAATAAAGGATTTATTTAAAAAAAAATTGGCGTGGGATCCCCCATAATTTTAGTCTCTAGCGGAGGTTAAGCAGACGGCTGGGGCAGATGTTTGAAGCCTGGGAAGGGGTAATACCCATGGAGCTTCCCAGGCTACTAATATCAGCCCCCAGCTGAATGCCTAGCCTTTACTAGCTATTAAAATGGGGGACCCCCCAAAAAATTGACGTGGGGTCCCCCCTATTTTAATAGCTAGCAAAGGCTAGGCAGACAGCTGGGGGCTGATATTAATAGCCCAGGAAGGGTGCCATGAATATTGGCCCCCTCCCAGGCTAGAAACACCAGCCGTCAGCCGCCCCAGAAATGGCACATCCATAGGATGCGCCAATTCTGGCACTTAGCCTCGCTCTTCCCACTGCCCTGTAGCGGTGGCAGTGGGGTAATAGGGCTGGGGTTGATGTCAGCTTATAATGCCAGCTGACATCAAGCCCAGGTTAGTAATGGAGAGGCGTCTATAAGACACCTCCATTACTAACCCCATAGTCAAAGTTAAAAAAAAACACAAACACCCAGAATAAAGTCCTTTAATTGAAATAAAGACACAATTCTTTATTGTTCTAAATTAAACCATACTTACAATCACGCCCATTCCAGCTGAAGCCAACGATCCCCTGCAATAAAAGAAAAATAATAAAGCAACATAATCCTTACCTTCCCATGGTTCCCACGACAGCTTCAGCTCTGCTACATCGAGATGACAGGCTGGACCGCAGCAGAAAGCTGCCATCCAGCCTGTCATCCCGCAGACACTGAGAAGCGCAGGCTTGCTTGCGCTGCTCAGCGTCTCTCTGTGACGGCATCCAGATGAGCCGAGTTCATGTCCAATGAACTCGGCTCACCTCATGCACGTCACTGACAGCGTGGGAAAATTCTCACGCTGAAGCGGTGAGTGCAGGAGAATTCTCCCACGCTGTCAGTGACGTGCATAAGGTGAGCTCATGTCCAATGAACTCAGCTCACCTCCTGCACGTCACTGACAGCGTGGGAGAATTCTCCTGCACTCAGCGCTTCAGCGTGATAATTCTCCCACGCTGAAGCGCTGAGTGCAGGAGAATTTTCCCACGCTGTCAGTGACGTGCATAAGGTGAGCTCATGTCCAATGAACTCAGCTCACCTCCTGCACGTCACTGACAGCGTGGGAGAATTTTACTGCACTCAGCGCTTCAGTGTGAGAATTCTCCCACGCTGAAGCGCTGAGTGCAGGAGAATTTTCCCATGCTGTCAGTGACGTGCATGAGGTGAGCCGAGTTCATTGGAAATGAACTCGGCTCATCTGGATGCCCTCACAGAGAGACACTGTGGAGCGCAAGCAAGCCTGCGCTTCTCAGTGTCTGCGGGATGACAGGCTGGATGGCAGCGTTCTGCTGCGATCCAGCCTGTCATCTCGATGTAGCAGAGCTGAAGCTGTCATGGGAACCATGGAAAGGTAAGGATGATGTTGCTTTATTATTTTTCTTTTATTTCAGGAGATCGTTGGCTTCAGCTGGAATGGGCGTGATGGTAAGTATGGTTTAATTTAGAACAATAAAGAATTGTGTGTTTATTTCAATTAAAGGACTTTTTTCTGGGTGTTGTGTTTTTTTTAAATACTTTACTAGAAATTCATGGTGGTCATGTCTAATATTGGCGTGACCGCATGAATTTCGGGCTTAGGGCCAGCTGATAATGCCAAGCTGGCCCTAACCCCTTTATTACCCAGTGAGCCACCGCATCAGGGCCCTGGATGAGTTGGGTACAGCACCAGAAGGTGGTGCTTCTATGAACGCGCCATTTTCCGGGGTGGCTGCGGACTGCAATTTGCAGCGGGGGTGGCCCAGAAAGCTTGGGCCTCCCTGCGCTGCGGATTCCAGCCCCCAGCTGCCTAGTTGTACCTGGCTGGACACAAAAACAGTGCGAAGCCCCACGTCAATTTTCTCTAAATTATTTCATGAAATAATTAAGAAAAAAAGGGCTTCCCTATATTGCTGTGTTCGGCCAGGTACAAATAGGCAGCTGGTGGTTGGGGGCAGCCCGTTCCTGCCTGCTGCACCTGACTGGACACAAATATAGTGCGAAGCCCCACGTCAATTTTTTTTTAATTATTTCATGAATTTCCTGAAATAATTTAAAAAAATTGAAGTGGGGCTTCGCACTATATTTGTGTCCAGCCAGGTACAGCAGGCAGGAACGGGCTGCCCCCAACCACCAGCTGCCTATTTGTACCTGGCCGGACACAACAATATAGAGAAGGCCTTTTTTTCTTAATTATTTCATGAATTTCATGAAATAATTAAAAAAAATTGAAGTGGGGCTTCGCACTATATTTGTGACCAGCCAGGTACAGCAGGCAGGAACGGGCTGCCCCCAACCACCAGCTGACTATTTGTACCTGGCCGGACACAACAATATAGGGAAGGCCTTTTTTTCTTAATTATTTCATGAATTTCATGAAATAATTAAAAAAAATTGAAGTGGGGCTTCGCACTATATTTGTGTCCAGCCAGGTACAGCAGGCAGGAACGGGCTGCCCCCAACCACCAGCTGCCTATTTGTACCTGGCCGGACACAACAATATAGGGAAGGCCTTTTTTTCTTAATTATTTCATGAATTTCATGAAATAATAAAAAAAAAATACGTGGGGCTTCGCCCTATTTTTGTGTCCAGCCAGGTACAACTAGGCAGCTGGGGGCTGGTATCTGCAGCGCAGGGAGGCCCAAGCTTTCTGGGCCCCCCCCCCGTTGCAAATTGCAGTCCGCAGCCACCCCGGAAAATGGCGCGTTCATAGAAGCGCCATCTTCTGGCGCTGTACCCAACTCATCCAGGGCCCTGGTGCGGTGGCTCACTGGGTAATAAAGGGGTTAGGGACAGCTTGGTATTATCAGCTGGCCCCAAGCCCAAAATTCATGGGGTCACGCCAGTATTAGACATGACCGCCATGAATTTCTAGTAAAGTATTTAAAAAAAACACAACACCCAGAATAAAGTCCTTTAATTAAAATAAACACACAATTCTTTATTGTTCTAAATTAAACCATACTTACCATCACACCCATTCCAGCTGAAGCCAACGATCTCCTGCAATAAAAGAAAAATAATAAACCAACCTCATCTTTACCTTTCCATGGTTCCCACGACAGCTTCAGCTCTGCTACATCGAGATGACTGGCTGGACCGCAGCAGAACGCTGCCATCCAGCCTGTCATCCCGCGGACACTGAGAAGCGCAGGCATGCTTGCGCTCCTCACTGTCTCGCTGTGACGGCATCCAGATGAGCCGAGGTCATGTCCAATGAACTCGGCTCACCTCATGCACGTCACTGACAGCGTGGGAAAATTCTCACGCTGAAGTGCTGAGTGCAGGAGAATTCTCCCACGCTGTCAGTGACGTGCATGAGGTGAGCTCATGTCCAATGAACTCAGCTCACCTCATGCACGTCACTGACAGCGTGGGAAAATTCTCACGCTGAAGTGCTGAGTGCAGGAGAATTCTCCCACGCTGTCAGTGACGTGCATGAGGTGAGCTCATGTCCAATGAACTCAGCTCACCTCATGCACGTCACTGACAGCGTGGGAAAATTCTCCTGCACTCAACGCTTCAGCGTGAGAATTTTCCCACGCTGTCAGTGACGTGCATGAGGTGAGCCGAGTTCATTGGACATGACCTCGGCTCATCTGGATGCCGTCACAGCGAGACAGTGAGGAGCGCAAGCATGCCTGCGCTTCTCAGTGTCCGCGGGATGACAGGCTGGATGGCAGCGTTCTGCTGCGGTCCAGCCAGTCATCTCGATGTAGCAGAGCTGGAGCTGTCCTGGGAACCATGGAAAGGTAAGGATGATGTTGGTTTATTATTTTATTTTTATTACAGGAGATCGTTGGCTTCAGCTGGAATGGGCGTGACGGTAAGTATGGTTTAATTTAGAACAATAAAGAATTGTGTGTTTATTTCAATTAAAGGACTTTATTCTGGGTGTTTGTGTTTTTTTTAACTTTGACTATGGGGTTAGTAATGGAGGTGTCTTATAGACGCCTCTCCATTACTAACCTGGGCTTGATGTCAGCTGGCATTATAAGCTGACATCAACCCCAGCCCTATTACCCCACTGCCACCGCTACAGGGCAGTGGGAAGAGCGAGGCTAAGTGCCAGAATTGGCGCATCCTATGGATGCGCCATTTCTGGGGCGGCTGATGGCTGGTGTTTCTAGCCTGGGAGGGGGCCAATATTCATGGCACCCTTCCTGAGCTATTAATATCAGCCCCCAGCTGTCTGCCTAGCCTTTGCTAGCTATTAAAATAGGGGGGACCCCACGTTATTTTTTGGGGGGGGTCCCCCATTTTAATAGCTAGTAAAGGCTAAGTATTTAGCTGGGGGCTGATATTAGTAGCCTGGTAAGCTCCGTGGGTATTACCCCCTTCCGAGGCTTCAAACATCTGCCCCAGCCGTCTGCTTAACCTCCGCTAGAGACTAAAATTATGGGGGATCCCACGCCAATTTTTATTTTAATAAATCCTTTATTTTAACACTAAATGACAAGTACAGTAACCAACACTGTCACTGTACTTATTATAAATGTGACTGACATGTTTCTATCTATCTATTCTATGTGTGATGCTCTATCTTTCTGTTCTAAATTGTCGGGTACCGCTGCTGAATTGCCGGCCGGCTTTTTTAAAGAGACAGTGCATGAAAACACTATTATTTTTTTAAATAAATCCTTTACACTAAATGACAATTACAGTAAGCAACACTGTCACTGTACTTATTATATATGTGACTGACATGTTTCTATCTATCTAATCTATGTGTGAAGCTCTATTCTTTCTGTTCTAAATTGTCGGGTACAGATGCTGAATTGCCGGCCGGCTTTTTTAAAGTGACGGTGCATGAAAACACTAATATTTTTTTTAATAAATCCTTTACACTAAATGACAAGTGCAGTAACCAACACTGTCACTGTGCTTCTTATATGTGTGACTGACATGTTTCTATCTATCTAATCTATGTGTGATGCTCTATTCCGTCTTGTCTAAATTGTCGGGTACCGGTGTATGCCGCTGCTGAATTTGCCGGCCGGCTTTTTTAAAGAGAGTGTCTTCTGAGCAGTTTGTCAGCTTTTGGACACCTTTGCAGGTGTTTTCTATGTGTTTCTATGTGTTTTTGTTTGCCTGCCATTGGTTTTAACGGTGTTCGACGGTGTTCTAAGGTGTTCGACGAACAGTTCGACGAACAGTTCCTCGAACATCCCGGTGTTCGACGAACCGAACCGAACCCGAACACTACGGGGGTGGCTCAACACTAGTCATAACTGCAGGTGAGTTACTGCAATCTGACGTACAGTTACATCAGAGAGATGGCACATGATCAGGAGTTATGCCCATTCCATCCACAGCCGGAGCTGGCTGTCATACACAGCCAACTTCTGCTGCGTGTGCTCAGAATGGACAAAGTACTGATGTCAGCATTTTAACCCTTTATGTTTTGGCATTCTTATTGACAGCAGCATTTGAGGAATCTGACAAAGGGAGCAAAGAACGGGTAATGGTGATTATTGCTATTGCAACAATGAGGCCTGATAAAGGCTTTTCATTCTGCCATATTACTCTGCCAATTAGATACCATCAGGGGTTGGGCCTGATTTGCTAATTCTTAGTCAAGGACTGACAGTGGATATAATGCACTGTAGTACAAAAGTATTTATTTTTATTTTACTCACTTATATAGTGCCAATAATTCCACAGCGCTTTACAGACATTTTCATCACAGTCCCCATTGAGGCTCACAATCTAAATTTCCTATTAGTATGTCTTTGGAGTGTGGGAGGAAACTGGAGAACCCGGAGAAAACCCACGCAAACACATGGAGAACATACAAACTGCTTGAAGATGTTGTCCTTGGTGGGATTTGAACCCAGGACCCCAGCGCTGCAAGGCTGCAGTGCTAACCACACCATACTGCCCTATATCATAGTGTATTATTAATGCAGATCTAAGTCACCTAGTGTGACCAGTACATATAGTAAAAAAAAATACAGGCTAAGTGCCCATAATGCAGAAATTCTCTGGATTTTTCCTGAGCGTTTCTGCATCTCCCTGGCAAAAAAAATGAATGCCAATTTTAGATGCGTTTTTTCAGCCAGGGACAATCGTTTCTCACGCGTTTTGGACATGCGATTCCGCATGCGGGTTGTCAAGCGCTTTTCCAAGCGATTTTAGCATCACTTGGAAAAGTGCTTGACAACTTGGTCACACTATATAAATCCATGCAACCGGCATGCATTCATATAGTGTGGCCAAGTTAATAGTTAAAAAAAAGAATAAAATGGTAAAAAATAAAAAAGAAATTTTACTCACCTTCCGATGGCCCCCGGTCTCCTTCCCTCGGTGGCTCGCGGTGGTGTAAAAGGACCTTCCATGATGTAATTTAGTCATGTGACAGGTCACGCGAGCGCCGACGTCAGCGGTCGCTTGACCTGTCACATGACTAAATGACATCATGGAAGGTCCTTTTACACCATAGCAAGCCACCAGGGAGCCTGGACGCACCATAGATGAGACCGGGGGACATCTGAAGGTGAGTATAAAGTTTTTTTTATTTTAATTATTTATATTTACAGGTACTATGGTACCCGGGTCTGGATGAGAGTCTCCTCTTCTCCAGACCCGGGTACCATCTGCACAGTGAATCACTTAATATCCGCATGTGCACATGTAGTCATGTGGATATTAAGCGATTCAATGCAAGTCAATCGTGGCAAAAACGCAGCGATTCCGCAAAATTAATGGTACTGCTGTGCATTTTTCTGCAATGATAATCCACAGCGGAAATTTCCGCATCATGTGGATTATCATTGGGGAACAATGCAGACCTTCTACCAAGCATTTTTTAAGCGTTTTTGCGACAGAATTGCCCGCTGTGAAAAAATGTTAAAAAAATGCATAGTGGGCATCAAAGGTTAAAAAATATATATTAACATAGTAAAACCAAAGTTACAGTTTTAATAATAACAAACTATTAAATTGTAAAGAAAAAAAACTGCAAAAAGAGCACTTGTTTGGTATTGTCATGTTTGTAATGTAAAAAAAAATATGGAAACTCTGCTAGAATTGTTTATGCCAATAAAATTTAAAACCTCTATTATTCTATAATTGGAAAAATGAAAACGTTTTATTAAAAAAGTTCTTTTGTTGCACAAAAGTAGTGAAACATAAAAAAGCAATATAAATTGGGTATCACCAAAATCATATTGACACACAAAATCAAGTTAACATATGAATTGGAATGCATGGTGAAAATTAAAATTAAAAAACAATATCAGATTTATTGCTTTTTGTTCATGCTTATCAAAAACTAAATTAAAAAGTGATCAAAACATCCTATGTACCTAAAAATGGTTCTAGTAAAAACTGCAACTTGTCCCAAAATAAAAGCGTCCCTATATAAAAAAGTGATGGGTATCAGAATATGGTGACTAGTGATGAGCGGGCACTAAAATGCTCGGGTACTCATTGTTTGGGTGGAGCAAATTGGAATGCTCAAGTGCTCGGTCCGAGTAACGAGCCCAATGTAAGTCTATGGGAAACTCGAGCATTTTTCCAGTGGCTCCCCCGGCTTTCTGCAGAGGGCCTAAAAATTGCTCAAATCGATGGGAACAGTGCTCAAATGACATGGGAATAGCACGGGGAAGACCCCTGCAAGCATCTCTGACTCCCAAGTCACTGCTGCGAACAATGTTGTCAGAGTATTACGCCACTATTACAGACTCACAATAAAACATACAAAAACTAAACCAAAATGGATTTTCTTGGGAAAAATGTTAAGGAACTTCCTTTCCAGGGTAATGACTTGTATATAAGGCAAAATAAATAACCAAAAACAAAAATGCTCCTCCACACCTTGGGCTATGTTCACACATAGCGTTTTTGATGCATTTTTGCACTTTTGCATAGCTTTCAATGGTGAAAAAGACATTCACCAGGAAATGTCATTCTAACATTTTACTACCTTATCTTGCCATGTGGTGTGTGAGACATAATCAGACACATCCTGTTTCATTTATGAAGGATAGACTCTGAAAGTCACAAAGACTATTTTTATAGGGCCATCAGGCGACCCTTACTATTCTTAAAGGGCCAGAAGTTGGCTATGCTTTGTTGCTCCTATTATTAAAGAGTGTGTCTTCTATACTGTTATTATGTATGCAGTGACTGCAAGGGCTGACAAAAATTTGGACGCACTCCAATACCCCTTTGAAGAGACATAGAGGAGGGTCTCAGTAAAAAAATGTTCCCATTATAAAGGAGTGGGTCTCCTATAGTGGTAATGCCCATGTAGTGACTGCAAGGGCTGCCAAAATTTGGGAAAAACCCCAATACCAATTTAAAGACACCTAAATCTGGGCCACAGTAACAACATGTTCCCATTAGAAAGTAGTGGATCTGCTTTACAGTTATAGGGTATGCAGTGAGTCCAACGGCTGCCAAAATTTAGGAAAAACCCCAATAACAATTTAAAGACACATAGAGGTGGGCCACAGTAACGACATGTTCCTAGAAAGGAGTGGGTCTGCTAAACAGTTATAGGGTATGCACTGAGTACAGAGGCTGACAAAATGTATGTATTAAAGCTGTCAAACAATCACAAATCATGTGCACGGCGTGACTCAAACATAACACCGAGCACGCTGAAGATACTCGGCGAGCACCTGAGCATGCTCGCCGAAAGGGTTATCAGAACAAACTCGCTCATCACTAGTGTTTATGATGCATGTAGGAAATTTTTTAGAGGCCTACATGTAACATTCTGTATGTCCATGTATACCCCCGAGGGGTAAATGTTTTTCAGCCCGTGCACTTAGTGTATAAGTATAGGAGACCTACTCCTTAACAATAGTATCAATTTTGTTTAATGAGCGCCTCCTCTACGTCTCTTTAAGGGGTATTGGAGTTCATACAATTTTTTGGCAGCCTTTGCAGTCATTACATGGGCATTACCGCTATAGGAGACCCATTCCTTAACATTGGGAACAATGTTTTTAATGAGGCCCTCCTCTACGTTTCTTCAAAGGGGTATTGGAGTGCGTCCAAATTTTTGGCAGTCCTTGCAGTCACTGCATGTGCAATAATAGTATAGGAGATCCACTCCTTTATAATGGGAACTTTTTTTACTGAGTCCCTTCTCTATGTCTCTTCAAAGTGATATTGGGGTGTGTCCAAATTATTGGCAGCCCTTGCAGTCACTGCATACGCAAAACAGTATAGGAGACCCGCTCTTTAACAATGGGAACAACAAAGCATAGCCGGCTGATGGCCCTCTAACAATAGTGAGGGCCGTCTTATGGCCCTTTAACAATAGTAAGGGCCACCTGATGGCCCTGCAAAATTAGGCAGTGTGACTTTCAGAGTCCCTCATTCATAAATGAAACAGGATGTGTCTGATCATGTCTCACTCACAAGGTAATAAAATGTTAAAATGACATTTACTGGTGAATGTATTTTTCACAATTGAAAGCAATGTAAAAGTGCAAAAACACATAAAATGCTATGTGTTCTTGGCCCGTAGAAGCACCGGAAGGCTGAGAAACGACCGTAGTCCACTACACCTCCCCCGCACATCCTCCCTATGTCCTCTGCTGCCCGCATTTGATGTTCCACTTTGAATAATAAAGGATGTTGTTTTATTCAAGATTCGGTGAGTGCTACCTTTCACTTCTCTTCATTTTTATATTAACTCTAACTATCCCTATGGTCAAACTACACATATCACTAACATTACAAACACACATCACAATTCACATTATATTACATCACATTATATATTACACACACTAGCTATTGAAACCATTCTACGGGTGGCGAGTATGGCGCCAGATAGCATGGAATGCGCATGCGCTGACTCTGGATCTATTTTATTAAAGTGTTGTACTACAAAATTAAAATGAACCTGTCAGCAGAAATAATGTCAATAACCTGCAGAGATGCAGTTAATCTGCAAATTACCAGCATTATTATGCATGTGGACTCGCAGAAGCGCAATCAAGCGCGAAACAGTCGTAGTCCAGTAATGCTCCCCCCTCCGCACTCCTCCTGCTCCGCTGCTCCCGTATGTGTTTATCCAAATAAAGATGGCAGATCCCGCATACCTATGGTGAGTGCTACCTTTCTTGTATTCATTTACTGCATATACATGGATTCTTGGTATTAGCACCACTGACCCTAGGCTGTTGATCCTGCAGTAAATCTCTCCTGAGGGCGTCTGCTCTGGATGTACAAATCCTGGTGCCAGCTTAACTCTTTCATAGAGCATTATTATGCTGCCTGGCACCGGTATGCAGCCAAATGCAATGGGGAGAAAATGTACTTTATTCTCCCCGCTGCATTCAGCTGCATGCAGGTATTGGGGAGCATAATAACGCTGTTAACCTGCAGATTATACTCATGTTTGCAAATTAATAGTGTTATTTCTGGTGACAGGTTCCCTTTAACATAGCATGAAAATGTACCAATAAAAATGCTCCCAACCGAGGAGTAGAACAGGTTCAAAAGCTAGTCCTGGTATATTCTACCCCATCATGGTATATGCTCCCCCAGCGTGGTATATGCTCCCCCAGTGTGGTATATGTTCCTCCAGCATGGTATATGCTGCCCATTCTGGTCCCCATTTTATTAAATACTCCCCCATGCTATTACATGCTCTCCAATCCTGGTCCCCCATCCTGGTATATGCTCTACCATACTGGTCCCCCAACCTGGTAAAAGCTCCCCCATCCTGATATATCCTCTCCTCCATCCTGGTATATGCTCACTAATCCTGGTCCCCCATCCTGGTGTATGCTCCCAATCCTGGTCCCCCATCCTGATATATGTCCCCCATCCTGGTCCCCCAACCTGGTATATGCTGCCCACTCCTAGTCCTCCATCCTGGTATATGCTTCCCCATCCTGATCACCCAACCTGGTATATGCTTCCTCATCCTGGTCCCCGAACCTAGTATATGCTCCCCCATCCTGGAATATGCCCCCCCATCCTGGTCCCGAAACCTGGTATATGCTGCACACTCCTAGTCACCAATCCTGGTATATGCTTCCCCATCCTGGTCCCCCAACCTGGTATATGCTCCCCCATCCTGGTGTATGCTCCCCAATCCTGGTCCCCCATTCTGGTATATGGTCTCCCATCCTGGTCCCTCAACCTGGTATATGCTCCCCCTTTCTGGTATATGACCCCCCATCCTGGTATATGCTCCACCATCCTGGTCCTCCAACCTGGTATATGCTCCCCCATCCTTGTCCCCCAAGCTAGTATATGCTCCCCCATCCTGGTATATGCTCCTCCCATCCTGGTATAAGCTTCCCAATCCTGGTCCCCCATATTGGTATATGCTTCCCAATCCTGGTCCCCCATTCTGGTGTATGCTTCCCAATCCTGGTCCCCCATCCTGGTATATGCTCCCTAATCCTGGTCCCCCATGCTGGTATATGCACCTCAATCCTGGTCCCGCATCCTGGTGTATGCTCCCCAATCCTTGTCTCCCATTCTGGTATATGCTCCCACATCCTGCCTGCGCTCCTGCTGTTGTTCCTTCCATCCATCCAAAAAAAAAAAACACTCCTACTCTCCTTTCCCCCTGCTCCCCTGCTGCTTGTCATCTATTTTAAATAGTTAAATAAAATGGTGCCGGAGTGAGCACATGCACATACCGCGCTATCCAGCTCCATCTTGTTGTAGACACTGTGTGCAAATTTGTCTTCAATAACGCTGTATCCGCTGCAACACTCCAGCCTCGCCGGAGATTGCGATATGCGGTCAGGGCCTACATATACCGCAATCTCCGGTGCCACACTCCTACTCCCGGTCTATTAACGCTGGATGTGTCCTTTTGACTCCAGCCACACTGCACAGGCGCAGTCTATAGAGGCATCGGACAGAAGGACACATCTCCCATTATATTATAGATTTCACATTACAGCACATAACAGTAAACTTGTTTCTTCAGAGGTGAAATGTTCATATCCTTTCAGTACAACCTCTGATTTGTACCTTGTAGATTTTGCAATAAGACTAAACATTTTAGATAATAAAAGGATTATAGAGTATGATAGATTATAGATAGAATTAGACTGATAGGTAGTGTATCTATAATACATGTACATCTGGTATAGATTTATCTTTCATGTCTTAATTTCTTATTTTATAAACTTTTTTAATGAAAACAATGATAACTTTATGTATAATTTTGAAATTTTATTTCTTCAACACCCTATAAAAGAATAAAACAAAAAAATTTTAATAAAAAGTGTCATCTCTTAGAAATGCTTTAATGTGTAGGCTAACATAATACAAATATTAAATAAGTACTTTAGAGCTTTATTTGAAGGGATGTAAAAGCAGGAGAAAGTCAATTCAGCACTTTGTTATAATATTATGTATATACAGACAATGCCGAAAATGTGGCAGAATGAAATTTAAATGCGTACTTGTAATAAAAAGCATTTCTCTTCAACAGGAGAAACTTCTTGCTCATTGAAAACCTTCCTTTAGTACTGTAATGGCAGCCCCTGCTGTCTGCTTAGGAGAACAGCAGACATGGACACTAATTTGCTATTGTTTTTCCCTTTTATCATCTTCTGGATTGAACTATTGAGTTAGTCTTTTAGTAGGCTAATTTAAACAAGAAGCATTGAAAAGAATGATTCTTTAAACATACAATAACAAATATATGAGTTATATATTTATTCAAAATGTGCCATAGCAGTTATAGCAAGAAATGTGTGAATTGCATTTATTGCACAAACTAGAGACTGAGTTTTATCAATAACATACTGTCTACAAATGTGAATGTTTGTCAGTGTATGAAAAAGGAGATTACAAATACTATCAGTGGTTACAGGCTATTACGACATGCTGGAAGTAGTAGTTTTGCAGACTGATGGAGAGTCACAAGATAAGGACCACAAATTTACAGTGAAACTAGCCTAAGCCATTGCTTTTTGATTAGCAGTTGTTTGATCTCTTTCTGCCACAATAACACTGTAAGAGACTCAACAGTAAATTGGGGCTGAATCCCCTTTTTCAGGACTGGTGAAATCACAGAGGTGATATCTTTCATATGGATATGCCATCATTTTGTAGGGTGAGAAAACTTTTAAATTAACAAAAGTTAATGCTTTCTATTGGGAGTGACATACCGGCTCTGGCACGTCAAGGTAAGGAGGCTTATTCGCCATGCAATGCTCCTCTGGGAAATTGAATATGCAAATTGCCTCTTCAGAGAAAAAGAGGACTTGTACTCTATAGCGCCACCTATTGGAAGTAGCAATCCTACAAGTCACAATCAACCCTTTAACGAGTCGTGCAATATGAAAATCTCAGAATCTCAATTTGCAGCCTCTCACCTAGCCAAATCAGTTCTCATACTCTGCACTGACGAGGGCCAACAGCCCGAAACACCGTGTCTGCAAATTGAGATTCTGATTTGGCTTTTATCCTAAGTCATATTGCATGACTCGTTAAAGGGTTGATTGTGACTTGTAGGATTGCTACTTCCAATAGGTGGCGCTATAGAGTACAAGTCCTCTTTTTCTCTGAAGAGGCAATTTGCATGTTTTCTATTGAAAATATGTGAGTATGTGTGCGTATCCACTCACGAGGTTTGGTTTAGTCTTTGTGGTTTTCGTAATAAAGCAGGGGTGCACAACATTGTTTATTTAAAGAGCCACGTTGTTACATTAAATCAATCCCAAGAAAAATGTAAAGATGTACTTAAATGATCACATTACCAAAAACATCATAAGCACATGACTACATCACTAGAACCAAGTTTTGAGATGCTCTAAGATTATGAGGACGATTTGGAGAATTTCTGCTCCGTTTCTGCTCCAAAAACTCTGTGTGAACACACCCAAACTTTCACTTTCACTCAGTTTCTGGAGCAGAAACTGTAGAAACTCACCAAATCCTGCTCATAATCTCAAAACACCACGTTTTAAGTAGTTTTAAGTTTTACCATAGCCATGTAGCACGTCATCTGACCAGTTATTGTTTCATATGTACAAGATCAGAACCACTGTGAATGCAGATCCACAATTGGAACATGAATGCAGCACGAGAACTAACATCAGTACATGAATACACCACCAAACGTAGTACAGTGATCAACTGAAATGTCAGTTCAGCCCCAGATACACTTGTATTGCATGAACCTGCAACTTCCAATTTGTCCTTAACAATAGTAAGAATATTTTGGAACTTGTAACTAACAAATAAAGTTGCACTCTGTAGCAGTATAACATACAAACATGAAATATATGAAATTTGAATCGCATTACTGCTCTAGAAAATACGAAAAAATTAGAATACTTAGCGCATAAATTGGCCAATTCATGTATACCAAGAAGCCGCAATAAGGCAATTCTCTTTGCAGGGGCCTAACATAATGTGATTCCTCTCCTGGGCTGATAGCCTACATTTAAATGGGAAGATAGGATCCTGCTGTGATTAAAACTGCCAGAGGCTGATGGGTGGAGTGCTCAGTCAGAGAACCTTTGCATACAAGTAACAAAAGACTGACTCTCACTTCCAAACAGAAAACAGGTGTGTACAGGTGCAAACTAAGTATAGCCATCTTGCGTCTGCTGGGTATACATGAATTGGCCAATTTATGCGCTAACTATTCTCACTTTTTCCTATTTTCTAGAGCAGTATTGCAACTCAAATTTATATATTTCATGTTTGCATCCTATTGCTACAGAGTGCAACTTTATTTGTTAGTTATATTTTGAGATGGCTATTCTTAGTTTGCACCTGTACATACCTGTTTTCTGTTTGGAGGTGACGGTCACTCTTTTGTATGTTGGAAGTTGTAGTTACCAGTCATCATTTGACTGTGGATCATACAGGAATGAAAGTATTGATCAGATGCAGTCAGTATCACAAATAAATATTTACATCCAGGTACCATATAGGTAAACTCTTCTCTAGTTAAAGTTGTTCCCATCCATTTTGTTTCCATGTAGTACAGACACCATGATGATATTTCACACCTAAATCTTGTCTCTGCAGACTTCCATCTTTTCCATCTTCTGCAGCACATCCTGACATGGTGCCCTTAAAAATAAAAGTATAATTATAATGCCCCATGTATAAAAATATCTCCTATATTGTGCTCCTGTATAAATAATTGCTCCCCACACACTGCTCAATCCATAATAGACCCCTGCACTGCCCCTTTCCTCAACATTGCCCCTCTCCATAATATCCCACCACTTGGCTCCTCTCCATAATATTGTCACCCACTCTGCCTCTCTCCATAATGTTTCCCCCATTGCCCCTCTCTATTATATTCCCCACACTGCTCCTCTCTATAATATTCCCACACACTACCCCTCTCCATAATATCTCCCCACAACCCCTCTCCACAATATCCCTCCACAACCCCTCTCCATAATATCCCCCTTACTGCACATCTCCATAATATTCTCCCACACTGCAGCTCTCTATATTATCTCTATAATATCTCCCCCCACACAATATCTGCATTTGAGTTATCAATTGCAATCTTTTCCCCCGTGTTCAAACCAAATACATGAAATATTTATTTTCTTTTTATATTTTATATTTATATTGTGTTAATTTTTTTATGTTCTTTACAGAGTTTTATGGGTATATTGCTGAATCTATTTAATATTAAATAGCTTATTCCTTGGAGGTATTCCTATGTTATCATTGGTCATGTATCTGTCATTGTGTAATGTTGAATCTGATTTGATTTTGGTAATAGGCTTGCATTTACCCCAATCATCAGCGTTGTACTTACAAACACCTTTAGTGTTTAAAACATTTCCTTCAGCTCAACAAACATGAAAATCTTTGTTCGTATTTTCACCACATGAGCTGTCAGAAACTTAACAAAGCATACCTTACTAAAATCATCTTTTAAATATTCTTTTAATAACTTAACTGATACCCTTTTAGCTCCCAGAATCCTTTCCTGTATCTTATTCACAGTTTGACCTTCCTCCTCACTGGCTCATCCATCATACATTGAACTTTTCACTCTTCTCCATACTTGTCTTATCCTGGCAGGGAAACCTTTGTCTATATCCCTTTTTACCACTCACAGGGGACTCTGTATTTCTACAAGTATGTATCACAAGGCAAAAGATTTGGGAGACGATATTACCACTTTGACTCCCTTTCAAACTTGGTATGGATTGCCACCTTTAGAAACCATCTATCATCCTTGTTTTTGGCATGTTAGCTAATAAGAGCGGCATAACATCTGATCAATAGAACATGTCTAGCACATCAGCAAAAGAGAATAACTAATCACTCCCTTCTCTTAGCCTTTCCCAATGGGTAAAGTTGGATACAGGAACAATGTGTATTAATTGCTGAAAAAAACAATCTGGAATGTGTGTATTTATTAAAATATATATATATATATATATATGTAACACGGGTACTTTAGATGCAGCGACACAGAAACACAGAGCAGCCAATACAGGGTTAATAAACAGGGGAAGTTTATAATAACAGGGTCAATCTCCACGCAGGGAGTAACAGGGGAAAATATGGGGGAAAACAAGGGAAGTAGCAGGTAAAAGTCTTTAACTGACAGTTCACAGTTTAACTAGATATAGCAGAGTCGAACCCGTTGTAATCGACAGTTTTTACACTTAGCTGACTCTTTTCCTCCACAAGGCAGTTGCAAGCTGATGCCGGTGTTGATTTCTTTGGGCTTCCCCGCCCAAACAATGCTCCGTCTTCTGGCGGCAGCGGGCACTCTCCGGTTTTACCCGCTGAGCCCCTAGTCCAGAACCTCAAGTGCTCGGCTCCACAGACCCTGCGTCTCTTCTCCCTCTAGTCGGCTTGACTCCTCCAGTCCACTGCACTCGGCTCTTGCTCCCAGTACTGGAGCCAGGAGCCTGGACCCTCTCACACTGCTCTCCTGAGCGGGACTCTGCTCTCCTGAGCGGGACTCTGCTCTCACTTTCCCGCGCAAAAGTCCTCGTCTCTCCCTCTCTCTAGCCACGCCACCAGTTTTCCGGTCACCTGACCTCCCAGCTCTCACTCTGGACATGCCTCCAGCTTCCCAGTCACCTGACTCCTGTGCTGGAAGTCTGTCTTCCCCCTGCAACCAGAGGTATGGGCCCGGATCCCTTGTTCTGAAAGTACTTACACCCCGGTCTTCCCTCTTACATATATATACATGATAGTTTAGGAAACAAGTCGCTGCAATTAGTGATGAGTGAGTATGTTCGGTTAACCCTTTCGGCAAGTATGCTCGGGCGATTACCGAGTATCTTCCACGTACTTGGTGATATGTTTGAATCACTCACGTGTGCATGATTTGCAACTGTTTGACAGCTTTAATACAAGAGGAATGCTTAAGAAACAAGAAAAAAAATACTTTTTCCCCCACTGTATATAAGTTATAACAAAATGGAAACAAAATTTCAAAACATCTCAATTCATTCAGTATTGATTAGTGCCAGGGGCAGAAATACACGCACTTACATGCCTAGGCATTCTATCAATGAGGTTATTACTGGTTGTCATGTTACACACACGCCGCTAGGTTCAGATAGGGCGAGACAAGTTTCATGAATGCATTGGAATCATTGGGGTACCGTTAATCAGGGTGACCATAGGCTGCAGATTCTCTCAGGCACACGATAGATTCAGTTGCTGACCAGACACATCTGACAACAGTCTTTTTCAACAGTTTAACAGTGGAATTTAATCTGATGCACGGCCAGTGCAATTCAGGGATATTACAGCAACAATCTTCATTACAGTACAGTCTCATAAAGCAGGCACAGTAACATCAGTCTCTTCCGTAGCATAATTCAGCACAGATTAGATCTCTTGGCAGCACACTTCTATGCATAAACAGCAAGCTTTTCCCTCACATGGACTCAATGGTACACAGCATTCTTTATCCTGCATGGAGATGAAGGGGGGAGGGCTTGATGAGGGAGATGATCCCTGGGACACAATTCCTTCCAGTCCATATCTTCCTGCCTGATAATACTCTGCACTGTTATTTCAGGGAGTTTATCTGACCTGTGTTTAGTTTCTCTCCTGATCTGAATCCTGTTCAGTTGCCTTCTGTCAGATACAGATAACACACCACCTCTCTCTTTGGCTTCAGCCAGACTACAATAACAAGTTCCCCACAATCCCCCTGGGGCTCTGCTAAAACACTCCCTGTCTCCTATGACTGTGTTAACCCCTGTAGTTGCTGGATGCTTCTGAAGTTCAAAACTTCCTGTCTCTTGTGACTGTGTTCACTCTTATAGTTGCTGGATGCTTTTAAAGCAACAGTGCTACTTCTGCATGTCACAGTCACTTGGCCATGCAGATCATCAAAATCTGAAGCTGGCAGCTCCCTTTGCAATCGCTGGTCAATGACATTCCAGATATGCTCAGTTACTGTAAGTCAGGAAATGCTGCAGGCTATTCAAACACATTTAGGCTATCCAGGCTGCTTATATTAGAATGAGCAACATCTGGCCTGGCTTTGACTTGTTGAATAAAAGGCTCCTCAGACACTTTGGAGAAATGGTTGTACCACTGGTTCCACCATGAATTCAATGTAAAGCCAGCTGTTACTCTATCTGGAATGAAGACTATAGGCGTCTGGCTACTGAACATTATGCCACTACACACCAAAATCCAGGGAGTAGAACTCAGTAGTTTTCTTGTAAAGGCCTTCTCACATACATGTGATCTCCAGACTAATTTCCAGCTAACATTGTGTCAAAGACAAAAGCAAAACTCATCTGTACCATGGTAGGCTTTTTGAGAGTTGTGACATGAGGTCAAATGAACACCTGTAGCTGGATGTCTGGTTCTTAGCTAAATGTAATAGAAACACCTTACACTTGGTTTGGTATGTGACATTCAATTTCACTTACAGTACAAAATGGATCACTATGCACCATTTTTCTAATCTGATGCGTCAGTACTCTGTGCACCTCTTGCTGTCATTCTATTGTTCTCCCAACCACTGGGACACGAAATGTGAGAACGTGAGACAGTGTTCACATTTTGTTCTATGTGCATTGTGATCTGTTGGATGATAAACCAAGAGCTTTCAGTTCAAGGATTCTGTTCTTCTCAGGTTGTAACAAGTGACTATATCTGTCATGTCAATGAATAAGAGGTATTGGACAATAAGTCTACAAATGTTTATTTAAATTTTGAGGTTTCAATTGACTAAAAAAAAAATTAGATTCTTTGGCTTTGCGCCCACTCTGAATTTTTAGTGAATTTTTGACGCTGTGTATTTTCACTGTGTCAAAAACGCAGCGTACTTCAGTTCCAGCAACTAGTGTTGAGCCACCCCCGTAGTGTTCGAGATCGGTTCGACCCGTATGTTTGTTGAACTGTTCGACGAACACCTTTGAACACCGTTAAAACCAATGGCAGGCAAACAAAAACACATAGAAACACATAGAAAACACCTTCAAAGGTGTCCAAAAGCTGACAAACTGCTCAGAAGACACAACTAACACATGGAAAAGTGACAAGTACATATAGTCATGCGAAAAGAAAAGAGGTGGAGGAGTAAAAGGAGGGGGAGACACAGATATAGGCATGTCATGCCCTTCTAAAACCAAAAAAGTGCGAAGGTTTGTGCCAGAGCCGCGGTGGACCCTGACGGCCAGCCCCCCTCTCCCAATACTGGTGCCTGTCCGCTGGTGGGTCGAGCCCCCCCACGGTGGGGGGGGAGTAGCATCTGTAGAAGAAAGACCATCTTCCAGCTAAACTAAGATGTCTACTTCTTTTCGTGGACAATGTGATACGATCCCTTTCTTACGGACACGCCCATCGCTACAAATTCCAGATGAGGCACAAAAGCAGCAGGTGCTTCAACGGATATCAAGTGCTCCTTCAAGTGGGCTCTCCTTCACCTCAACTTCAACATCACAAATACTCCAGTCCTCAGAGGTGTCACCCCAATCGCACTTGCTTCATCACAGCTCCCAAGTCTCCAGCTGCCCATCTGAGTATGGGGTAACACAGATGGTTGAGTCTGAACAGCTGTTTACTCATACTATAGCCTGGGAAATGGAGGTCTGCTCCAGAGCTTCTGTTAATCCAGACGAGGAAATGATCTGCACTGATGCCCAGAATCTTTATAAGGCGGATCCAGGACCAGATGAAGAAGGTTCTGAGCATAATGTAGACCCTCATTCCCAAACTGTAACTCCTGTTGGTGGAGACAATGATGAAGACGATGATGAGACTCAAATACCTGATTGGAGCGACAACTTGACTTTTCGGTCAGGGCAGGAAGAGGTTGGCTCTGAGGACGACGGGTGTGAGAACACACAGGGTGATGATGATGAGGTTGGTGATCCCACTTACTGTCAACCCACAGTCAGCCAGTCGATGAGGTCAGCAGAGGAGGTGGAGGAGGATGTGACTAGCCCAGGGGATGGGGATGACTCGGTACCCGGGCCTTTGCCTGGCCTTGGGGATGTCGCGGTGGTCGGCTCCCGGGCCCGTACCCTGGGGTCACTCTTTAAAAGGGTGAATAATTGTTAATTTTATAAGAGTTCGTGATGCCCCCTGTGGTATCTGGTGAGAAGCACCAGTGCTGCAACAGTCCACTGAGGCCGGTGATAAGGCAGCTCGATGGTATAGCTCCTCACAGGTGGAGCTAGGCCTCAGAAAAGCGTATGCAGGGGAATGCAGGACAGGCGAGACCCAGCTGGGTCAGAGCAAGAACGGGAATGGACACGGTAGTCACTTCAGTACCTTTTACTGGTGGAAATTCAGGCACATCCCGGAGCACTGTAGGGTGAAAGGTGCATATCAAGATCCTCCCCAATGAGCGGGTGTAGGGCCTCCTGTTTCTTGCCTCTGCGTAGTAAGTTTCTGACCTGCCTGGAGCTAGGCCTAACTTTGTCTCTGTCCTGCGCTGGCTGACCTTATGGTAGGGCCTTGTCTTGGAGTACACGCTCCCAGTATGCGGGGCCTAAGCGTCTCCTGGCTCTGTTACGTATCAGCACCTTAGCGATCCTGTGACTTGTAGTTCTCCAGGGATTCCGGTTATGCCTTACTGGGTCATAGAGATCCCGGTAAGCTCGGATCCGGTGTCCGGTAAATGCTTCGGGGTGAGCTGGTTAAGCTTCTCTGCCCCTTATGTACTAACTCGCCACTCGCCTTCGGCCTTCTTGGGCCCTCACTAGGCTATACACACTAACAGCAGCTTGCCGTGCTTCACCGATCTTATGGCGCCGGCACACCTTAAGCTGTAACTGGGCTCCCTGAATCTAGCTAGCAGGAGCCTCGTGCTCCACTGCTGAACTATTAACTGAGTTCTCTAGACTAGACTGAGCTCCACTGCAAACTGACCTCTCTTAGGCGTCTCTACTGCAGGAACTCTTCAGAGGAACTGAACTGCTCAGCTCCACCTTCCCTATTTATATCCCTAATGGGCTCCCTCTGCTGGTCTGAGGTGGAAGGTGGAGATGTGAGAATGTTTATGGGGGCCTCTTGTGGAGGATTCCATCAATGCACTCTTCTAGGATCTGTGATACCAAGCGCAGCGGGGCGTCACAGATGCTATTGACGATGAGGTTAGGTTGCGCCTTCCTGGACAGAGATGGAGTACTGGAAGCATGTCATCAACTGCATCCTCAACCACAACTCAGCCTCTGACCACAAGTCGTAGTGGCTCTTCAGATCGCATGGGCTCTAAGCCTTGCATAGCCTGGGCATTTTTTCAGATCGATAAGGATGACCCAACTCGTGTTATCTGTAATATTTGTCACCAAAAGCTAAGTAGAGGCCAAAAAATACATAGTTTGAGTACTTCATGCATGAACCGTCACATGGATATGAAGCATAAGTTGCAGTGGGAAGCTCACCTTTGCTACAATGCTGCCTAGCGGGCCGGGCCAACCACCGTCTGTCCCATCTTGTGCATCCACGGCCTCTTCATCCTCTGTGACTGTGGAGACAGCAGTCACACATGTTTTTGGACGCAGACCTGCCACCTCTTTACCCGCAACAGCCAGTTTGATTGGCAGGTCGTCAGTTCATTTGGAAGTGGAAACACCTGCTGTTGTTGAGTGCTCTCTGACATCGAGAGCACCACCTTTGGATCAAGGCAACCTAACATGTCCGCCTGCATCTTCCTCATAGACCGGCAGTTTGCCTGGGACACCCTACTCAACCCCGTCTAAGCACAACACCCAGCCCTCAGTCCCTCAGATGTGGACAAGTAAAACACCATTTCCACCTAGCCATGACAAAGCTATGAGGTTGAATTTCACCATCTACAAGCTCTTGGCTACAGAAAAGCTGCCTTTCCGCCTGGTGGACACAGAGGATTTTCGATACCTTATGTCCCTCGCAGTGCCCCAGTACCAGATGCCCATTCGGCACTACTTCTCAAAGAAAGGTGTGCCTGCGCTCCACCAGCATGTCGCACAAAACATCACCGCTTGTTTGAGAAACTCTGTGTGTGACAGGGTGCATTTCACCACAGACACTTGGACGAGTAGGCATGGACAGGGGCGTTACATGTCGCTGACTGGGCACTGGGTAACTATGGTGACAGCAGGACAAGGGGCTGCTGTCCAAGTCTTACCGTCCCCACGAGTTGTGCGTCAATCCTCTTTATCTCGAAGTTCCTCCACTGCTTCTGCCTCCTCAACCTCCCCTCGGTCCTCCACCTGCACCCAAAGCCTGTCTGGTAATGCCACCTGCTTTCTAACTGCACAGAAGGAATCTTGTACACCTCCTTACTATGCTGGCAGCAGGGCTCAACGGCATCAGTGTTTACTTTGAAATGTCTGGGAAATGTGAGTCACACAGCTGAGGAGTTGTGGTCAGCTCTGGAGACCCATGTTCATAAATGGTTGTCTCCACTGGACCTGCAACCAGGGAAGGCCGTGTGCGACAATGTTGCAAACCTGGGTGCGGCCCTTCGCCGGGGCAATGTCACACACATGCCTTGTACGGCTCACGTGTTGAACCTGGTTGTCCAGCAATTTTTACCCTACTATCCCGGACTAGATGGCCTTCTGTAGAGGGCACGGTCGCTGTGTGCTCACTTCCGCTGTTCGCATCCCGCAGCTCAACGACTTACATCTCTACAGAAGTCGTTGGGCCTGCCAGTCCACCGGCTGAAATGCAATGTGCCGACACGGTGGAATTCAACTCTGCACATGTTGCAGCGACTGTGGCAGCACCGACAAGCCCTGGTGCAATACGTTCTGACGAATAGCCTGGGCCAACGAGATCCAGAGGTGGGGCAAATCACGCTGCAGGAGTGGTCTCAGATCAGGGACCTATGAAGTTGACGTGCCCCCTGGGCCGTGGGGTACCTGGAGCCGGGCCGGTAGACGCTGGGGGTTGTAGTCACTGTGGCGGTGACCCGGTCCGTGACCCAGGGCGGTCAGTCCAAGGGTAATTTGTATATATGGGTTTTATAATGTCCGGCTACGTCACCTGTGGAGTGCGGCCAAAGGGGCTGCCGCTGCGGAACAGTCCTCTGAAGCTGGTAGTTTTGCAGCAATGGTATTATTTCTCCCCACAGGAAGAGTGTAGCTTCAGGGCAGTGTGGGTGGATGATGGTAGTTGTAGTGCAGGGAGTCAGTAATGAACACAGAGTCCGTGTGATGCAGTCCCAAGATCTTTACTCACAGTTGTTGCAGTCCAGATTATAGGTACCAGAGCAATCTCCCCCGTCGTGCTCTGCGTACTCAGTGAGGGGCTCAGTCCACCCCCAGATAGCTCCGGAGTACTTAGCAGGACCCCCTTCTTTGTGTCCTTTCTCTGGCCTTCTCCCTGCACCTCACACCCAGTGACACTTCTGTCCGGTATCCTCGGGCCTCGGCGGGCAACGTGTTTTCCGTCCCCTGGGTCCTATGTGGCTACCTTCTTAGTGAGACTGGTGTGGACTTTGGCATGCAGTACATGAAATGCTGCAGCCTCCGGTTTCTAGTTGAGCCTTGCTGTTTCTCCGCTAGTTGAGGGACCGGTTCCCCTTATCTTGCCTGACCCCTCTACCTCCTGGTAGCAGCGGGCATACGGGTGGCCTTCTGCACGGCCCGTACCCCTAGGGTCCCTTTGGTTCCTGGAGCCTTTCAGCTCCCACTCCTCTCTTCTCTCCTTCAGTCCTGGGTCTACCAGGCTAGGCCCGCCTCCGGAGCAGAGCTCATGCAGAGCCTCTGCTCCTGTCACTTCTCCTCCTCTGACTGGCTTGCTCTTTATAAGATGGCTTCCTATTTATACTCTCCCTGTCATGTGCTCTACTAAGCTGCTCCCCTAAGCACCCACTACATAGGACCTTCCCACCAGCTAGGGACCTGGGACTGTGTTCTCCCTTAGGAGCAATCTCGCCCTACCCCCACTGCGGGTATGTGTTGGATGCAGGTGTTAGGGTCCAAAGCCATACTCCTTCCTTACCTGAGGGTGAGATACCACACCTCTGGGTGAGATGCAGTAACTCTGTGGCGACTGAACCCTCAGGGGCGCCACACACCCTTTTGCACAGTTTTGAAATGGCGACGAAGATGTTTAGTGCTGACGACGATGCCATTATCAGCATGACTATTCTGGTGATTTACATGCTGGAGCACACGTTAAACAGAATTCAGAGTCAGGTGGTGAGACAAGAGATGTGGAGGAAGTAGAGGAGGAGTCGTATGCGGAAGGGATAACATCTCCAAGGTCCAGACGGTCGGAAGCACCAAGGCAGCAGGCATCGGAGGGTGGGGGAGAGGGATTAACCAGGGCGCATCGTAGCAGCCAAACTGTTGAGGAAGGTGCAGGAGCCGAGGAAGAAGTCGAGGACGAACTGGCGATGGGCATGTAAGACTCATCAAATGAGTGAGACCTTGATCATATTTCTGTTGTGCGAGGTTGGGGGGAGAGGGCAGAGGAAGGAAGCATGATTCTTACCTCGCTACCAACACAACAAGGACTTGGTCCTCCTGGATGCGCAAGACACGTGAGTGCCTTCTTGCTGCACTACCTGCAACATGACCCTCGGATTGTCAGAATTCGAAGTAATCCCGACTACTGGGTTGCCACACTCTTAGATCCCTGGTGAAAAAGTAAATTTGACGAAATAATTCCTGCCATAGAAAGGGATTCACGCATGCAGGAGTATCTGCAGACGCTGTTGCAGAATCTTACATGTGCTTTTCCACAAAACACCAGTGGTGCACGTAGTGAATCTCACAGTTCTAACTTGCAAACCGTGTGACTGTCGAGTCTTCATCACTCAAACCGTAACAGTAACACAGTATCTGCTGGTAACAGCAATTTTGTGGAATCGTTTCACCACTTTTTAAGACCATCCTTTGCAAGGCCACAGGAGACAAGAAGTTTGAAACATAGTCAACGTCTAGAGAGGATGGTACAGGAGTATCTCCAAGTGAACATCGAAGCCATGACTGTGTCACTGGACCCTTGCTCATTTTGGGATTCCAATCTGGAAAAATGGCCGGAGCTCGCCACTCACGCCTTGGAGATCTTGTCATGCCCTGCAGCCAGCGTTCTCCCTGAATGTGTGTTCAGCGCTGGTGGTGTGCTGACAGATAAGCGCACGCGGCTGTCCACTGAGAATATAGACAGACTCACGTTCATAAAGATGAACAAATCATGGATTCGCAAGGACTTTTCTACCCCTGTGTCATCCTGGGGAGACTAAAAGCTTGAGGATTTGGTAAAATCACCTCACCAACCGTTTTAAGCAACTGTGGGACAATTGATGCCACTTAACCCTAGAATGCATGACCATAAAAATCTACACTTTCACATACCTGGGGCCTTTTAGGCCTGTGTGCAAATAACATGGAATAACTCAAAGTCAAATGACAAACAACTATATACATGAAGAATACCTAGAGTTTCAAAATTCGAACTAAAGTAATCTTGCAGAAAATAGAAAACAATTAACAGGGCGGGCCTGCGAGGCCCCAGGTATGCGTTCTAGGGTTAAGTGGTGTCTGTGCCACAATTTTAGGAAAAAATGGAGAATCTTTTTGGAGTCCCCTTGCTGTGTCTTACGTGACGTTGGCATCGTCAATTTGAGGTGGGTTGGGTCGCTCCCCCCCCTTTTAACTGTAAGAAACTACATACACTATGGCTTGGGGTAACACAGATGGTTGAGTCTGAAGAGTTGTTTACTCAGAGGTCTGCTCCAAAGCTTCAGTGTCTGCTAGTCAGCGTAGAATTTTTAACTGCATCTAGCCTAGGCAATACTTTGGGCGTAGTAGCCCAGCTGAGAAGCAAGCTGCACCGCCTGTGTATCTAATAAGAATTTTTAAATGCATCTAGCCTAGGCAGACTGTAGGGACCCCCAACCAAACCCAGACGCTCAGCCCCCCTACCGCCCCCCTTTCCTTGACAATACAATAATGTAACTCTTACAACTGGATGGGTGAGGATCGGTCACAGCTATATTAACTCTTTATACTCATTCCATTAGAAAGGCATTTTATTTCAAAAATAATTCAGCTTGTTGCAGCATTCCCTGGGTCTCCACTCTGGCAAGTTGGCCAACAAGTGTAACTCTCCAACACGTCCTTTCTATTTCCAGACCACGGAGGATCCTGCGTACTCGTATGCAGGACTCTGATCCCCACCCATCACTCTTAACGCTTGTTCCACTCCGTCCTGGAGTCCTGACAGGAATATGCCCAGTCCAATATCCATTAAGTGAACACCGTATGAGACCTGCTTTATCTCCTTCCAGTTGTCAGTGTCGTATCACTACACCGCCTCTGTCTCTTCTAAATTTTGCCATCCGAATATTTATTACCCGCCTTGTCCGTTCGATGGCCGTGATGTCTCGCGCACCTTGCCATACCGCTATCGGCACAATCTCTGACCATACTATAGTTAGTTTTGTGAAAAATTCTCTGAAGCTCTCAGTGTCTAATTTCATTATTGCCATTAGTTATGCGCTCTTGTGATGACCTAGGTTGTTTCCCCCGGCCTGTATAACTAAGATGACCAGACCTCTTGCTTCTCCCCCTACCTTGATTACCTCCATTAGTACCTGTGGTCATAGCAGGCCTCTAATACCTCTCCAGTTGAAATATGTGTTATGAAACTCTAATTTCCTCCCTCCTAGGTGGACTTTCGCCCTTTTTTCTGCCCAATATATATACGAGTGGCCTATCACCCACACTGTTGGCTTAGCGTCACCTGTAAAAGAAACAAACCACGTTAGGATAACAAGTCCGGTCTTATGTATCTCGCCAAACATGTGGATCACCATCTCCCTATCCTCTGAACTTCCGTTTCTGACAGTCCTGTTCTTGCTGCTTCCGTGGCTGCACCTATGCGGAATGAGTGTGTCCCGTAATCTTTGGGGTGGTTCCCTGCCGATGTTATGCATTTATTAAATATAGCTTGGAGCTGGTATCTTGATAATGGTGTTCCATCAATGTGTGATAAGAAGAAATTAATTTGTGATCTGATGGTTATATATGTTTTTACTATTGTTACCCGACTCAGTGTAACGTTTGTGGGTTGTAGAAGTACCCAAGTGCCCCTGCTCGCAAGAACCGTTTTCGATTGGCGTAAGCGTAGACGTATTGCATTATTGGCTATGACTACGTCCTGGTGTAATAAGCCTCCACTGGTGGTAATTTTGGATTGAGGGACTAATTCGCTTATGCATAGCGCCCCGAAGAAGGCGATCACAAATGCAGTAGACAGTAGTGTTGCTTCAAATTGTGAGTGTCATGTTGATAGTGTTAGGGATATGATGTGAGAAATCAGTTTTAGTGACACGGAACGAGACGTCTCCACTCCTGACTTGGCTGACCCCTTTTCCACCCTTTTATGGATTGTCTGATGATGAATCTTTGTCACATCTCCCCAATTCAGTAGTTGGAAGTCAAATGCTACTCCGGTCAGACACCGCTGCGCTGACGCCCCTGATATGCCCCTCATCATTAGCTGGTGGAGAAATTCTATGGTGACTTGTGATCTGGCTTGTTCACAATGGTCAACCCGTCTGCCTGCTACTAGTCGAGTCCACTCTTCCCATGCCTTACCGTATGCTTGCCACATCGACGGGGCAACTGACGCTCTGATTAATGGCATCAACTATTCGCCTCTAGATCCCATAGGGAGGGTGGGCAACTGTTGCCCGATGGGTGGGCGTTGGGGAAGAGCTCTGTGAAAATCTGCCAATTGAATTGTGATAAAGCGTTAGCAGCAGCTTTAGACCCCTCAGCATCGTGGCTAGCGCGGACCGAAACATTGTGTTTTAGGCACAGGAATGCTAGCCGGCGTAGTAGGCCTAGCACTGGGAGAGACGATGATGCCATCTTATTAATGCAGTGCGCTAGGCTGTTGTTTTTTGCTATGAAGCGTATATTTTTGTTAGCCAGGCACGCGCCACATATTTCTATTGCTACCACTATTGGGAAGAAAAAATTTTTTCAGGGCTAGATGCAGCTAAAAATTATTATTAATTTCAAAGCTGGTGGAGCTTGGTATAGATGGCCTAATACAGTGAGTACCACACACTGCTACAAGCCGAAATATTTTTTCAGAGCTAGATGCAGAAAAAAATTATATTGAATTTGCAACCTGATGGAGGTCAGTATAGATGGACTAATAGAACAAGTCCCACACACTGCTACAAGCCGAAATATTTTTTCAGAGCTAGATGCAGAAAAAAATTATATTGAATTTGCAACCTGAAGGAGGTTAGTATAGATGGACTAATAGAACAAGTCCCACACACTGCTAGAAGCCTAAATATTTTTTCAGAGCTAGATGCAGAAAAAAATTATATTGAATTTGCGACCTAATGGAGGTTAGTATAGATGGACTAATAGAACAAGTCCCACACACTGCTAGAAGCCTAAATATTTTTTCAGAGCTAGATGCAGAAAAAAATTATATTGAATTTGCGACCTAATGGAGGTTAGTATAGATGGACTAATAGAACAAGTCCCATACACTGCTAGAAGCCTAAATATTTTTTCAGAGCTCGATGCAGAAAAAAATTATATTGAATTTGCAACCTGGTGGAGGTTACTATAGATGGACTAATAGAATGATGCTATGCCCAAAAGGTTTTACTTCACTAGGTGCAGTAAAAAAAAATGGTATTCTATACAAAGGTGGTATATCTTGCAACACAGATAGGCTACTCCACTGACTAACACACTCTGAAAGAGGCCAAAAAGGATTTGCTTTACTAGATTTAGCCAAATGCTGTGAAAAAAACTTGCACAGCACTGGCACAGACCTGCCTGGCAAAAAGTGATAGGAACTGATGTAACCTAGCCCTGAAAATGACTTCAATTACAATTAGTCTTTACTCCCAACCTATCTATTTAAGAGCACAGACCTGCCTGATAAAAGTCGTATGAAATTATGTAACCTAGTCCTTAAAAGGACTGCAATCACAACTCTTCCCTACTCCCAAGCTATCTGTAGAATTGTGCGAAAATTGGCTTGAAATTAACAAAGTATAGCGCACACAGCAACAGCGGTGCCGTCTAACACGCAGCTACAGCAGTGAGAAAATGGTGGCGACGGGGAAAATGGCTGGGTCTTATAGGGCAAGGACATGTGACATACACTGCCAATGACACATGCCCTTGCTTGTGTGAAAAAAAGCACTTTGCTCCGTGTGTGCGCTGCTGATAGGCTGACAGATTGCACCTCCCCACTGTAAATGCGGGAAAGAGAAAAAAAAATGGAGATCTTCATTATTTCTGCAGAGATCCATCCCCTGCCCCTCCCCCCACCCCGCGGTACACTCAAACTGCATATTAACATTAATTTTCAGCATTACTGAGAAAAATTCCAGTTATGATTTTGGTGCACAAACAGTTATCGAACATAACCTCGAACAGCCGAATTTTTTTCAAATCGTTCGTGTTCGCCGAACGGCTCGAACACCGCCCAAAACAGCTCGAATTTGAGATTGGCGAACAGTTCGAGTCGAACACCGCTCATCTCTACCAGCAACATGAATGGGATTTGCAGAAATCTCGTGCCCACTGTTCTTCTTTTTCACTCAGCATTAACTGACCTGCCATGCGTGTTTCCAATCCACAAAATGTTAAGTTTTCTGTGCAGATTTTTCCCATAGACTTTCATTAGATGCAAAAATCCGCAAGTAAAAAGTACAAAAGAGTTTTTATAGCGTTTACGCAGCAGAATCACATCCGAAACGCATGTGATCCATTAGGTTACGTTCCTACAATGAACTTTTGGTACATTTTTGACTCTGCATATTTTTGCTGTGCCAAAAATCAGCGTCTCACAGTTCCAGCAAAGTGAATTGGGTTTATAAAAATCTCTTGCCCACTGTGGTTTTATTTTACTCAGCTTAAACTGAGTTGTGGTGCATGTTTCAGATTCGCAGCTTGTCAATTTCTCTTGATGATGCACTGAGTTTTCTGTGCAGATTTTCCCCATAGACTTGCATTAGGTGTGGAAATTCCACAGGTAAAAAATATACTTGAATTTTTATGGCATTTCCAGGGTGGAAACGCATTAAAAATGTATGCAACCTGCACATGACTATATCAATAGAGTTTTATTAAAGCCAAACACCAGGAAGTATGAAAAATGAAAGCAGCTTTATCTAAAGCATGACACACCAAAAAGAGACATAAACTGCAGCGTCAAAAACTCATGTAAAAAAACATAATTAAGCTAATTACATAATAGGTGCAGAAGCATTGTAGAAATTCTTCAACATCAAAAACTCATTGAGGGAATTTATCTATTTATTATGCATTGCTTATATAGCATCATCTTATTCCGCAGCTCTTTACATATATCATCATCACTGTCCACATTGGAGCCAATCTAAATTCCCTATCAGTATATCTTTGGAGTATGGGAGAAAACCTGAGTACCCCAAGAAAACATGCAAACACAGAGAGAACATACAATTTGCTTGCATATATTTTCCTTCATAGTATTTGAACACAGAGCAGCAGTACTAACTACTAAGCCAACGTGTTGCCTGTTGCCTTAATCTGGCTTTTATGCCCCTTCCACATGCCACAGATTGGAGCTAAATGCTTTAAAAGTTGATTATTTCCAGATCTTAGTAACACCAGCTATTTATTAAATTTGAAAAACTTTATAGCTTGTCCTCCTTGGTGCTGCAATTTCAATGTTGATGAGTAAGGATGAGCGGACCCATTGATATTCGAGTTTGTCGGTTTCGGTCAAACTGTAGTCCATAGTTTGGTTTTGACATTAGAACTTGATCCGAACTTGAACCTGAACCTGAAACCAATAGAGGTCAATGAGGACCCAAACTTTGGTGCTGTAAAATGGCTGTAAAATGAACGTAGGAAAGGCTAGGGGGCTGCAAAAGTAAGCAAAATGAAGGTAAGCGCAGGATAATTGCCCTGCAAACAAATGTGGCTAGGAAAATGACTTAAAATAACATAGAATAAAAAAAATAATAATCTTGAAGCAGAAGACGTGGAGGAGGTGGTTGAGGAGGAGGTGGAGATGGACGTGGCATTGTAGGTAGCAGAGGCGGAGGAGGAGATACCCAACACTGTCTTTGTGTTTTTAGGAAGAGGTTTTTTTATATTTTTTTTAGAGAAATTACTTAAAATAACATGGAATAATATAATAACAATCTTGAACTAGGATGCGGAGGTCCAAGTCAAGGGGGAGGTTGAGGAGGAGGTAGAGATGGATGTGGCATTGTAGGTGGAAGAGGTGGAGGAGGAGGTAGCAAGCATTGTTTTTTTTTTCTTAAGGGAAATTACTTAAAATAACATAGGTGTTAAAAAACAAAACAATTTTGAACCAGGAAGTGGAGGTCTAAGTGGAGGAGGAGCTTGAGGAGGAGGTGGAGACGGACGTGGCATTGAAGGTAGAAGAGGCGGATAAGAATGTAGCCAACACTGTTTTTGTATTTTTTTTCTTTTTGTTGTTTTGTTTTGTATTTTTTAGGGAAATTACTTAAAATAACATAGAGTAAAAAAACAAAACAATTATGAACCAGGATGTGGAGGTCCAAGTGGATGAGGAGGTTGACGAGAAGGTAGAGATGGATGTGGTATTGTAGGTGGAAGAGGCAGAGGAGGAGGTAGCCAACACTGTTTTTATGGTTTTTTTTTACTTTTGTTGTTGTTTTTTTTTGCATTTTTTAAGGAAATGACCTAAAATAACATAGAGTAAAAAAACCTAACAATCTTGAATCAGGATGTGGAGGTCCAAGTGGAGGAGGAGGTTGAGGTGAGCTGAAAATGGACGTGGCATTGTAGGGGGAAGAGGCAGAGGAGACAGCCAACACTGTTTTTGTGGGCTTTTTTAAAGGGAAATTACTTAAAATAACATAGAATAAAAAAGTAGCAATTTTGAGCCAGGATGCGGAAGAACAGTGGATGAGGCAGAGGAGGAGGTAGCCAGCACAGTTTCCGTGAGTTTTTTTTTTTTTTTACATTTTTTAGGGAAATGACTCAAAATAACATACAGTAAAAAAAAAACAATCTTGAACCAGGCAATGGAGGTACAAGTGTAGGAGGAGGTTGAAGAGGAGGTGAGGTGGACATGACAGTGTAGGTGGAAGAGACAGAGGAGGAGGTAGCCAACGCAGTTTTTTTTTTGTTATTTTTTTAATTAGAAATGGCAAATAGACAGAACAAACTGTGCAAAGAGTATAACAATGGCTGGGTGCTACTGATCTACTTCTCTAGTCAGTCAAAGATACGGACAAGTCTCGTGGGATCCACGATTAGTTCATTTTAATGAATGTGAGCTTGCCAACGTTGGCTGTGGATAGGTGGATGTGCCAGCACCTCTAAGGCATAATGGGCAAGCTCAGGCCATGTGTCCAATGTGGAGACCCAGAAGTTAAATGGGGCAGATCCATCACTCAGTACATGGAGACATGTGGACACCTAATCTTCCACCATGTTGTTGAAACTCTGCCTCCAGCTAATACGGACCATACCAGATAGTGATGCTGAATGTTGTGGCGTGCTGAGAAAGGTTTTCCATGTTTTGTCCATGCTAATCCTCCCTTCCGAGGTGGTGCCAATGCCCCAGCTGCATTGGCGACTTCCTCCCACTCCTCTGCCATATGCTTCCACTTAGCCCCCGCTGTCAGATGGGAACGCCGTCAATCGTTTCTCTTCCAGTGTGTTCTTCTATTCCCACATTTTCCTATCCTGCTCCATTGACGGAAGTAAGGATGGCACGTTGTCCTTCTAGCGGGGATCCAGCAAGATGGCCACCCAGTAATCAGCACTGATAACAATATGGGCAACCCGGCGGTCATTGTGCAGTCACGGCAACATGTGTGGGCTCATGTATGCTAGGCTGCCCAGAGGCAACAATAAGTTGTCCTTGGTGGGAGATGTATCGTCTGGGTCCTCTGTGTCTCCCCAGCCATGCTCCAGTGATGCTTTTGAGCTACTTTGAGAGCCAACCTGCTGTGAACATGGTTCCTCCTCCTCATCCTCCAAAACTGTCCCCTGGTTGACAGTTGTGTACCTGGCTGCTGTTGGTATGGTAATCCACCCTCCGAGCCATGTGTGGACTACAGACCCAATAATGGTATGAATGGTCCCTGTTCTTCCTCCGCTTTCTCCTGTGCCTCCACCTCATTCATCATCGCCTGAAGCATTTTTTCAAGCAGGCATAGAGGGGGAATAGTAATGCTGATGATCGGGTTATTAGCGCTGGTCATGTTGGTGGAGTACTCGAAGCAGCGCAACATGGTGCACACGTTCCTCATGGAGGCCCATTTGTTGGTGGTGAAGTGGTGTTGTTCCACAAAGTGGCTCACCTATGCATGCTGCAGGTGAAATTCCACTATTGCCTGCTGCTGCTTGCACAGTCTCTCCAGAATATGCAAGGTAGAGTTCCACCTTGTGGGTACATCGCAAATGAGGCAGTGAGTGGGAAGGCGAAAGTGACGCTGCAGCACAGACAGGTGAGCAGCAGCGGGTGAGATTGTCGAAAGTGTGCACAGACAGCCCGCACTTTCCGCAGCAGTTTTGACATATCGGGGTAATTTTTAAGTAAGCACTGCACCACCAAATTCAGCACATGCACCAGGCAAGGGAAGTGCATCAAACTAAGTAGACCCAGAGCTGCTAAGAGATTTCACCTTTTATCGCACAGCATCAAGCCAGGTTTGAGGCTCACCGGTACCAACCACTCATCGGTCTGTTTGATGCTGTTGCTTCCCCTGGCTGCGCTGAAGTTTGTGATGCAGGTGTTTCTCTGACCAGATGAGGAGATAGTGGAGGAAGAGGAGTAAGAGGAGGAGGCAACATGTACAGAGAAATGTCCAGCAATCCTCCATGGTGGCAGGACATGTGCCTTCTGCCTCAGGCCCATCTGCCACCACATTTACCCAGTGAGCAGTTAGGGACATATAACATCCCGGACTGTGCTTGCTGTCCCAAATATTGGTGGTTATGCTGAACTTGCCACTGATGGAGTTGTGCATTGCACACCTGATTTTGTGTGTGCAGGGCAAGGATGACCCGTCTGAAAAAGTAGTGGCGGCTGGGGAAACTATCTATCTCCACCAGCCAGAATGGCAGCATTTCAAAGGCCAGGAATTTTGAAATGCTGTCATTCAAGAACAGGGTTCATGGGTGGGTAGGAGGATACTTTTGCTTTCTCTCCAGTGTTTGGAGGATAGACAGCTGAAGGCTTCCATGAGACGGTGTGGAGATGCTCGGTGACACTTCTGGTGGTGGTGGTGCTGTCACATCCTCTCTTTGTGGTGAGCCGGGTGGGCCTGTTGATTGGGAGAGGGAGAAAGAGGCAGAGACCACAGCAGAAGAGGGAGCAGAAGGTGCCTCAGATCTTTCCTGGTATTTCTGGTGTGTACTTCACTGCAGCTCGTGCTTTGAATGCAGATGCCTCATAATGCTGGTGGTGCTCAGGTTCAGAACATTTATTCCTCGCTTCAGGCTCTGACTCCACAGTATGCAAACTACCTGTCTCTTGTGTTTAGCACATTGCCTGAAGAAATGCCACACCAGGGAGCTTTTTTGAGCTGGCTTTGGTGTGCTCAGTTCATCGTCACGGTGGGCAGTAGCAGATGACGTACTGGCTAGGGACGACCACTGTGCTTTTGCACCCTGCTCCCTCTTTTGCTGTGCAGCTGGGGCAGCGTGGCCACCTCCTCTTCATCCGAACTGCACATGTCACACGGGTGACCTTCACCCCATGCGGGCTCTAGGACCTCATCATCCCCCCATCATCTTCCACCCACTCTTCACCCTTGCCCTCCTTGCCAGTGTGCACAATGCAAAAAAAACGCAGCAGTTAGAACCTGTGTTTAATCATCAGAGATGTGCTGAGGTGGTCTGCTGACCATATGCACTAACCCTCCCACGTACTCCTCTTCCAACTGAACAAATGGTTGGGCATAAGTTCACTCAATCTCTTCAACTTGTGGGGCAGGGCCAGGTGTATGGCCTACGGAACCCCAGCCATCAGAGTTATCAAAAAGCAGAAGTGACTGCTGCATGACTTGGGGTTTAGACTAATTGACTGATTTGCAAGGGTGTGAGGTGGAAGCCAGACGACCATGGTCTGCCAGTGCCAACTCTGTGCTTTCAGCAGGGAACCGGGTGGAAGATAATGTGAAGGAACTGGAGGCACTCTCAGCCATCCAATCTAAAACCTCTTCAACATGTTCGGGCCTCACAATTCATCCAGCGGTACTCAGGCCTATGAAATTGCGCAGAATGTTCTGTCGCTTGCGTGTTCCAGAGGAAGGTGTTTCATTTGGGTATGTAGCAAGCACAGAATGACCATGTCCTCTTCCTACAGCAACTACACCACAACATCCACAACCCTTATTTGATGCTTTCCTCATTTTTTCCACCTCCAAAAATTGCACGGTAGAGAAGAGAAAGTGCCCAGCAGATTTTTACACTGTTAGGGTACTATGCACCAGGCTGCATGGCACGCTACACCAGGCTGTTATGGCACTGTGCACCAGGTTGCTAGGGCATGCTGTACCAAACTATTACAGCTCTCTACACCAGGCTGTTATGGCACACTGCACCAGGTTGTTAGAGCACTCTGCACCAGGCTGTTAGAGCACTCTGTACCAGGCTGTTATGGCATGCTGCATGGGGTCCGAGCTCGCCATGATACTCGGGTGCTCGACCCGAGCAACGAGCCCAATGTTAGTCTATGGGAGACTCGAGCATTTTTGCGGTGGCACCCCCGGCAGTCTTTTAAAAGGCTAACAAGTGCCCAAAACGATAGTGACAGAGCTCAAATGACATGGGGACAGCATGGGGATCGCACCAGGAAGCATTTCTGACCCCCAGGTCACTGCTGTCAACAACGTGGTCAGAGGTATTAAGCCACTTTTACAGGCTCACAATAAAATGTTCAAAAACGAAAGTGAAACTTTTTTCCTGTGAAATATGTTAAGGAACATCCTTTCCAGGGTAAAGACTTGTGTATAAATTAAAATAAATGACCAAAAACAAAAATACTCCTCCACACCTTCGGCTATGTTCACAAGTAGCATTTTTTATGTGTTTTTGCACTTTTGTATTGCTTTCAACTATGACAAATGCATTCACCGTGAAATGTCATTTTAACATTTTACAACCTTATCTGGCCATGTGCTGTGTGACACATGCATAAAGTGCTGAAAAGACAAGGGAACAGCATGGGGAAGACCCCTGGAAGCATCTCTGACTCCCAGGTCACTGTCTAAAAGTGTGCCCAACATCAGTGATCCTTACCGCATCAGATGATGCGGAATTGCAACTATCCCCATGCAAGTTCTAGTCCCAGGGCAGTGTTCAATTGTACCTCCCCCATTCCTTGCAATACAAGCTCAAGTATGCAGCCTGCCACCCACCCACCCCCAGGCTGCAATACCATACTGTTTGCTTGCTTTAACTTGAAATTGGGCCTTTTAGGCATGTGGAGGCGGAATCTGGCCACCACGTCATGGCTGTGTTGGCGGCCTGGAATCCATACTCAGTCCCCAGCCGCCCGGCGGCCGGGTGTCCATACTCGGTCCCCAGCCGCCTGGGGGCAGCCAGGTGTCCATAAACGGTCCCCAGCCGCCCCTATTTCTCCTTGGAACATCCCCCCACACACTTTTCTTAGCCCGGCCTGCTTTAGGCAGCATTGGACGAGCCCACCAGAGAACCAGACTCCTCCGGTGGGCCCTGACTTCTCCATCAGTGGAGTTGAGAGTGCCAAGGTGAGGAGCATGATGATGATGACAGAAGTTAGCACCTGCTATGTTTTCTTTTAATGCAAGTGTAAGTGTGCAGCCTGCCACCCACCCACCCCCAGACTGCAATTCCATACTGCTAGCTTGCACTTGAAATGGGGCCTTTTAGTTTGGAGGAGGCCGAAGCTGGCCACTACCTCATGGCTGCTTCGGCAGCGAGGTATCCATACTCAGTCCCCAGCCGCCCATATTTGTCCTGGTGTGCCTTATACATAAGATTAAGCGCGTATACCAAAACATTACCTGTGCCCTCCCCAGTGCATTTAGTGGGAAGGAGAGCCTATTCCGCTGTAGTGTGTGCATGCCAAACCCCTGTTCATGGTACATGCGAAGATGCCTCCCACCTTGCACCTGTCGTTGCAGACTTGCAACTATCCCCATTCAAGTCCTTGTCCCAGGGCAGTGTTCAATTGTACCTCTCCCATTCCTTGCAATGCAAGCGCAAGTATGCAGCCTGCCACCCACACACCCCCAGGCTGCAATACCATACTGCTTGCTTGCTTGCACTTTAAATTGGGCCTTTTAGGCATGTGGAGGCGGAATCTGGCCACCGCGCCATGGCTGTGTCGGCGGCCTGGTATCCATACTCAGTCCCCAGCCGCCTGGTGGCCGGGTGTCCCCGCTTGCTCCCCAGCCTCCAGGGGGTGTCCGGGTGTCCATACTCGGTCCCCAGCAACCCCTATTTGTCCCCTTAACCTTTCCCACACTTTTCTTAGCCTGGCCTGTTTTAGGGCAGCATTGGCCGAGCCCACCGGACTATCAGACTCCTCCGGTGGGCCCTGGCTTCTCCATCAGGGTAGTTGAGAGTGCCAAGGTGAGGAGCATGATGAGGATGATAGAAGTTAGCATCTGCTTTGTTTTGTTGTAATGCAAGCGCATGTATGTAGTAGCGGCTAGGCCTGAGGTGGTCAGCGTTTTGGCGCATATCCTACCTCCTCCGAGGATTGCTGGATGTTTTCCTGCTACTATCCAAGTTCTATGACTCCCGTTAAAACAAAGCTTCAGGTGATAAATGATGGATGAGGTAATGGCAAAGGAGAAAGAGCAGGAGGAACAGGGACCATTCACATCAATATCAGGCCAGTCAACCAGATATGTCTTGTAGGATATGTTTCTGTAACAAAAGGAGCGGTTCGGCTACACAGTTATAGGGCATACAGTGAGTGCAATGCCTAACAAAAATTTCGAGCCACTCCAATGCCCCTTGGAAATGACATGGAGGTCAGAGGGCGTTAACTAAACCTTTTTTTCCATTTATAGCAACTGGGTCTCCCGTGCACTGTTGGCCTAAGCAGTGAATGGAAGGCTTTCCAAAAATTATGAGGAACTGCAATGCCCCTTACAAGAGCCATGTGTGGCCCCCCAGGGGTCTGGTCACCACAGTAATAGAGATATTACGTCGGAGAGCAAGTGGGAGGTTTCCTGGTCAGGATCCCTTAAACATGCAACATCCTTCTGCCCCAATCCTGGGAGGGGAGAATTCTGCCCTTATAAACTGGATCTGGGGCGGGGTTGAGTGTGTCAGAGAACAGTCAGAGTCAGAGTGAGAGCAAGGGAAAGTAACAGCAAGGAGATCTGTAGGAGCTAGGAGCTAAAGACCAGGGGCTGGAAGCTGAGCAGAGCTCGCCCTGGCAGAAGACAATAGGAACCGGACACAGGAGTCCGAAGCTGTGAGGACTTATATATCCAGCAGCAGAAACCAGCCGGCAGAGGATTTCAGGTCCTCTGGCCATAGAAGCCTGGAGGCTCAGTCACAAGCAAGGGACCAGCACCGCCGTCATGGAGCGGAGGCTAACAGAAGGCCCCAAGTCACCAGCCATACGGGTGAGCACTACACGGTACACTCAGGGACGTGGGCTACTTCTAGCCGCTTACAGCAAGGTAGCAAGGAAGAGTGCAGACAGACGGGGAGGCCTACAACTCCACCTGGCCAGGGGAACTCCTGCTTGCTCACAGACTGACCAGGCCTCTTATGCTAGCCAGTACTCCCGGGAGGGTCTACCTTATAATCATCAGTAAAGACCCTGAACTGCACTGCAAAGACTCTGAGTCACTCCTGCTGCGCTCGTGCACCATCACCCCCATCATCCACACTCACTGCCCTGAGGCTATACTCCTCCCGAGGGGAGTTATCCCATTCTATGCTGCGCACACAACACCAGCCTCAGCGGTCTGCCTTGCAGTGGTGGTACTCCCTGACCGCAATCCACGGGTGGCGCAGTCGGACAATTAACCTCAAAACCTAAGAAAGACTGCCACTGGTTTGACCAGCCAGAGCCACGGGACCGGGTCACCGCCACGGAGACTACAGACCCCAGAGACCCGGCACCGGTTATCCCACACGCGTGTACACACGGCCCAGGGGGCGCGTCACATGCAGTACAGCATATTATAAACATAAGTCCCATTATTGGGGAGTGGGTGTCCCATGGTATTTGCTTATGCTTTCCAAGCAAAAGCTGCCAAAAATTAGGACGGAGCAACTTGCAATGCCCCTTACAAGAGCCATGCAGTACAGCATATTACAAACATAAGTCCCATTATTGGGGAGTGGGTGTCCCATAGTATTTTCTTATGCTTTCCCAGCAAAAGCTGCCAAAAATTAGGACGGAGCAACTTGCAATGCCCCTTACAAGAGCCATGCAGTACAGCATATTACAAACATAAGTCCCATTATTGGGGAGTGGGTGTCCCATGGTATTTGCTTATGCTTTCCCAGCAAAAGCTGCCAAAAATTAGGACGGAGCAACTTGCAAAGCCCCTTATAAGAGTCATGCATTACAGCATATTACAAACATAAGTCCCATTATTGGGGAGTGGGTGTCCCATAGTATTTGCTTATGCTTTCCCAGCAAAAGCTGCCAAAAATTAGGACGGAGCAACTTGCAATGCCCCTTACAAGAGCCATGCAGTACAGCATATTACAAACATAAGTCCCATTATTGGGGAGTGGGTGTCCCATGGTATTTGCTTATGCTTTCAAAGCAAAAGCTGCCAAAAATTAGGACGGAGAAACTTGCAATGCCCCTTACAAGAGCAATGCAGTACAGCATATTACAAACATAAGTCCCATTATTGGGGAGTGGGTGTCCCATAGTATTTGATTATGCTTTCCCAGCAAAAGCTGCCAAAAATTAGGATGGAGCAACTTGCAATGTCCCTTACAAGAGACATGCAGTACAGCATATTACAAACATAAGTCCCTTTATTGGGGAGTAGGTGTCCCATAGTATTTGCTTATGCTTTCCCAGCAAAAGCTGCCAATAATTAGGACGGAGCAACTTGCAATGCCCCTTACAAGAGCCATGCAGTACAGCATATTACAAACATAAGTCCCATTATTGGGGAGTGGGTGTCCCATAGTATTTGCTTATGCTTTACCAGCAAAAGCAGCCAAAAATTAGGACGGAGCAACTTGCAATGCCCCTTACAAGTAGTGTTGAGCAACCCCCGTAGTGTTCGAGTTCGGTTCGGTTCGTGTGTTCGCCGAACTGTTCGTCGAACTGTTCGTCGAACACCTTCGAACACCGTTAAAACCAATGGCAGGCAAACAAAAACACATAGAAACGCATAGAAAAAACCTTCAAAGGTGTCCAAAAGCTGACAAACTGCTCAGAAGACACAACTAACACATGGAAAAGTGACAAGTACATATAGTCATGAGAAAAGAAAAGAGGTGGAGGAGTAAAAGGAGGGGGAGACACAGATATAGGCATGTCATGCCCTTCTAAAATCCAAAAAGTGAGAAGCCGACATGTTCAGTCCGCTCCTGCCCGTGCCACCTCCGTGTCGCCGGGTTTGTGCCAGAGCCGCGGTGAACCCTGACGGCCATAGAGTCTCCTGGCACGCCATATATGATTCTCTTAAAAACCTTGGGGTAGGGGTCTAGGGGACCCTTTTATAGCCAAAATCACGGCCCTGTATCGCAATACGTCACCTAGGCTGAAGATAAATGGAACTGTAGCACCCTGAGGGCTCGGTTGCTACAGAGGTATTGCACCTCACCCAGAGGTGTGATATCTCACTCTCAGGTAAGGATGGAGTGTGGATCAGGACCCGACACCTGCATGCATTACACCACATTGCCGTGGGGCAGGGCGACCAATATGCCCCTGAGATGGGCACGACAGTCCCTGTCCCTGGCTGGAGTGGGGGGAGGGAACACTGAGGAAGGGGAACCCTGTAGTGCAGGAGCAGGGAGGAAGCAGTTCCTGGGTGCATTGAGAAGGGAGTATAAAAGGTGGGCACCATCTTAGTTCAGTGCAGAGAAGTCTGAGCAGAAGTGGCAGGGAGCAGGGGCTCTGCATGAGCTCTGCTCCGGAGACGGGCCTAGTAACAGAGGCCCAGGCCTGGAAGAGGGAGAAGGAAGGAAGAGGAGCGGAGAAGGCTCCAGGAACGAGGAACGAAGGGATCCCAGGGGTGCGGACGGGCGAGTCGCCACCGCACGCCCGAATCCACCTGCATGGAGGGGTCAGGCCAAAGGGGGAGACCGGTCCCCGAAACTAGTGGAGGCAGGAAACGACCCTCAGCTAGAAACCGGAGGCTGTGACATTTTATGTGGTGCAGCCCCTCGCTACACCCGCTAGGAGGGCAGCACATAGGGTCAGGGAAACTGGCGCAAAGTTTACCAAGAGGAGGCCTGAGGGAGCCGGACAGAAGGGTTGGTAAGAAAGGCCAGACAAAGGACACAAAAAGGGGGTCCTGTGAAGCGCTCCAAAGTTATCTGGGAGTTGTCTGAGCCCCTCACCTGGTGAGCACAGTACGACGTGGGCAGCCGTTACCTGCAGACGTGGTCTGGATAATAAGAACTGTGAGCAAAGGCCCTGGACTGCATCACTGACTCCGTGTCGTTACTGCTGCTGCCCTGCAACATCACCCCCATCCTCCGCATACACTGCCCTGAGGCTATACTCCTCCCGTGGGGAGTTATGCTACGCTCTGCTGCACCCACAACACCAGCCTCAGCGGTCTGCCCTGCAGCGGCAGTTCACTCTGACCGCAATCCACGGGTGGCGTAGTCGGACATTTAAACATCAAAACCACATAAATAGTTCCGCCACTGGTTTGACCACCCTGAGCCACGGAACCGGGTCGCCGCCACGAAGACTACAACCACCAGCATCCACCAAAAAGGGTCCGGCTCCGGGTGTCCCAAGGCCCAGGGGGTGCATCAGAACATTTTCATCACCTTTCACAATCACCAATGGGACAAGGCAGGGATGTCCTCTGTCCCCTCTCTTATACATCCTAGTGACGGAGCACCTGCTCTCATCAATTCGCCATAACCCCAATATTAGGTGGATTGAGGTGAGAGGCACCGAGTACAAGTGCTCTCTATTTGCTGATGATGTACTAGTATATATCACTCAATCACATATATCCATCCATGCTGTTATGGCTGAAATAGATCACTTTGTTACATGGTCAAATTTTAAAATCAATGCAGCGAAGTCTGAGGCCCTCGATGTCTCCCTCCCCAAATCCATATAGGATTCCATCTAGTCCAACTTTCCCTTTGCCTGGCCCTCACAGGGTATCAAATACTTAGGAATTCCTATTCATAGAGACTTCTCCCATCTATGTTATCTTAATTTTGGGCCCTTTATTGAACAACTCCATACAGACCATGGTTGGCAAGTTAGAACTGTAAGATTCACTACGTGAACCACTGGTGTTTTGTGGAAAAGCACATGTACACTGTGTTCCAAATTATTATGCAAAAAGTGTTTAGGAGTGATAAGGGAAGAATTTGTTTGTTTGTCAGTTAAACTCATTGATGGTGATGTGTTTCAGGGCTCTTTATATCACTGTAAGCAATTGCAGACACCTGTGCTAATTAGTTTGGCAGGTGTGTCCAATGAAAGGCAAGACTACTTAAGAAGGCTGTCTCACATTATTAAGCAGCCTACATTTTCTGCCAAAATGGGAAAGAAAAAGGATGTGTCGGCTGCTGAGAAGCAACAAATTGTGGAGTGTTTAGGTCAAGGCATGACTACAATCAACATTGTGCGATTATCAGGATGAAGTGTCTTGGCAATCAAGAAGTATGTAGATGATTCACAGTACACACGTGTGCGTGCTGATAAGGGCAAATTGAGGACTCTTTCCTACAGGCAATTACGTCAGGTTAAAAGAGCAGCGGCAAAAAAGCCTTGTCATAACAGCAGACAAGTTATTGAAGCTGCTGGTGCCTCCAATGTCCCCCGAACAACAAGATGCAGGGTCCTTCAGAGGTTTGCAGCTGTGCATATGCCATCCTGTCGACCTCCTCTATCCACTTCACACAAGCAGAAATGGCTCCAGTGGGCCAAACATTACATGAAGACTGATTTCAAAACTGTTTTGTTCACGGATGAGTGCCGTGCAGCGCTCGATGGTCCAGATGGATGGAGTGGAGGATGGCTGGTTGATGGACACCCCACGCAAACACGGCTACAGCGCCAACAAGGAGGAGGTGGAGTAATGTTTTGGGCTGGAATCATGGGGAGAGAGATTGTCGGCCCCTTTAGGATCCCTGAAGGCGCTAAAGATGAAATCCATAATGTATGTGGATTTTCTCAAACAGCACTTCCTGCCATGGTTCAAGAAGAAGAACCATGTATTTCACAGCAAGATCTTTTTTTTGCATGATAATGCACCATCTCATGCTGCACATAAAACATCTGCATCTCTGGCTGATATGGGCATAAAATGGGACAAACTTATGGTGTGACCCCCATGCTCCTCTGACCTCTAAACCATTCAGAACCTCTGGAGTATCATCAATAGGAGTGTCTATGATGGCGGGAGGCAGTTCACATCTAAGCAACAGCTCTGGGAGGGTATTCTGTCCTCATGCAAAACAATTGAAGCAGAAACCATCCAAAACCTGACAAATTCAATGGACGAGAGAGTTCAGAAGCTCCTTTCGAACAAGGGGTCCTATGTGAAAATGTAACATCACCTAGAATAAAGTTTTGAGTTGAAAACTGTTTGATTTCAGTTTCTAATAACCTGCTAATGCTTATAATTTCAAAAATGACCATTTTTTTGGTATTTTTTAAAATGAAAAGGTTGATCGAAAAGTTTGGGGGATCTAAGAGTGTGGCAACCCAGTAGTCATGATTACTTCGAATTCTGACAATATGAGGGTCATGTTGCAGGTAGTGCAGCAAGAAGGCACTTTTGTGTCTTGCGCATCTCGGAGCCCCAAAATTATTTTCCGGGCTAGATGCAGCTACAAATTATTATTAATTTTAAATCTGGTGGAGCTTAGTATAGATGGGCTAATAGGATCAGTGCTGCACACTGCTACAAAGCCCAAATTATTTTCCAGTCAAGATACAGATAAACATGATTAGTAATTTGAAAGCTTAAAACGGTTGGTAGGGTGATTTTCACCAATCATCAAGCTTTTACTCTCCCCAGGATGACACAGGGGTAGAAAAGTCGTTTCGGATCCATGATTTGTTCATCTTTATGAACGTGAGTCTGTCTACATTATCAGTGGAGAGCCGCGTGCGCTTATCTGTCAGCACACCACCAGCAGCGCTGAACACACGTTCAGACAGAACGCTGGCTGCGGGGCATGACAAGATCTCCAAGGCGTAAGTGGCTAGCTCCGGCCATTTATCCAGATTGGAAGCCCAAAAAGAGCAAGGGTCCAGTGACACAGTCATGGCTTCAATGTTTACTTGGAGATACTCCTGTACCATCGTCTCTAGGCGTTGACTATGTGTCAGACTTCTTGTCTCCTGTGGCCTTGCAAAGGATGGGCTAAAAAAGTGGTGAAATGATTCCGCAAAATTGATGTTACCAGCAGATACTGTGGTTCTGTTACGGTTTAAGCACTGAACACTTGACGGTCCCACGGTTGGCAAGTTGGAACTGTGAGATTCACTACGTGCACCACTGGTGTTTTGTGGAAAAGCACATGTAAGATTCTGCAACAGTCTCTGCTGATACTCCTGCATGCGTGCATCCCTTTCTATGGCAGGAATAATTTCTGCAAATTTACTTTTGTACCGGGGATCTAACAGTGTGGCAACCCAGTAGTCAGGATTATTTCTAATTCTCACAATTCGAGGGTCATGTTGCAGGTAGTGCAGCAAGAAGGCACTCATGTGTGTTGCGCATCCAGGAGCACCAAGTCCCTGTTGTGTTGGTGGCGAGGTAACAATCATGCTTCCTTCCTCTGTCCTCTCCCCCCAACCTCGCACAACAGAAATGTGATCAAGGTCTCCCTCATCTGATGAGTCTTCCATCAGTTCGTCCTTCACTTCTTCCTGGGCTCCTGCACCTTCTTCACTAGTTTGGCTGCTACCATGCGCCCTGGTAAAACCATCTCCCCCACCCTCACATGCCTGCCGCCTTGGTGCTGCCGACCGTCTGGACCTTGCAGATGTTAGCCCTTCCGCATGCAACTCCTCCTCCTCTACTTCCTCCACCTCCTCTTGTGCCACCACCTGACTCCGAATTCTGTTTAACATGTGCTCCAGCATGTAAATCACCGGAATAGTCATGCTGATAATGGCATCGTCAGCACTAAACATCTTCGTCGCCATTTCAATACTGTGCAGAAGGGTGCATAGGTCCCTGATCTGAGACCACTCCTCCAGCGTGATTTGCCCCATTTCCGGATATCGTTGGCCCAGGCTATACGTCAGAACGTATTGCACCAGGGCTTGTTGGTGCTGCCACAGTCGCTGCAACATGTGCAGAGTTGAATTCCACCGGGTAGGCACATCGCATTTTAGCCGGTGAAGTGGCAGGCCCAACGACTTCTGTAGAGATGTAAGTCGCTGAGCTGCGGGATGCGAACGGTGGAAGTGAGCACACAGTGACCGTGCCCTCTGCAGAAGGCCATCTAGTCTGGGATAGTGGGCTAAAAATTGCTGGACAACCAGGTTCAACACGTGAGCCATACAAGGCACGTGTGTGACATTGCCCCGGCGAAAGGCCGCACCCAGGTTTGACGCATTGTCGCACACGGCCTTCCCTGGTTTCAGGTCCAGTGGAGACAACCATTCATGAAATTGGTTCTCCAGAGCTTACCACAACTCCTCAGCTGTGTGACTCACATTTCCCAGACATTTCAAAGTAAAAACCGCCTGATGACATTGAGCCCTACTGCCAGCATAGTAAGGAGGTGTACAGGATCCCTTCTGCGCAGTTAGAAAGCTTGTGGCATGACCAGACAGGCTTTGGGTGCAGGTGGAAGACCGAGAGGAGGTTGAGGAGGCAGAAGCAGTGGAGGAACTTTGACATAAAGAGGATTGACGCACAACTCGTGGGGACGGCAAGACTTGGACAGCGGCCCCTTGTCCTGCTGTCACCATAGTTACCCAGTGCCCAGTCAGCGACATGTAACGCCCCTGTCCATGCCTACTCGTCCAAGTGTCTGTGGTGAAATGCACCCTGTCACACACAGAGTTTCTCAAAGAAGCGGTGATGTTGTGTGCGACATGCTGGTGGAGCGCAGGCACACCTTTCTTTGAGAAGTAGTGCCGACTGGGCATCTGGTACTGGGGCACTGCGACGGACATAAGGTCTCGAAAATCCTCTGTGTCCACCAGGCGGAAAGGCCGCATTTCTGTAGCCAAGAGCTTGCAGATGGTGAAATTCAACCTCTTAGCTTTCTCATGGCTAGGAGGAAATGGTCTTTTACTTGTCCACATCTGAGCGACCGAGGGCTGGCTATTGTGCTTAGACGGGGTTGATAAGGGTGTCCCCGGCAAACTGCCGGTCTGTGAGGAAGATGCAGGCGGACATGTTAGGTTGCCTTGATCCAAAGGTGGTGCTATCGATGTCGGACAGCGCTCAACACCAGCTGGTGTTACCACCTCCAAAGAAAATGATGACCTGCCAATCACGCTGGCTGTTGCGGGTAAAGAGGTGGCAGGTCTGCACCCCAAAACAGGTGTGACTGCTGTCCCCCCAGTCACAGAGGATGAAGAGGCCGCGGATGCACAAGATATGGCAGACGGTGGTTGGCCCGGCCGGATAGGCCGCATTGTAGCACACTGAGCTTCCCACTGCAACTTATGCTTCATGTCCATGTGCCGGTTCATGCATGAAGTACTCAAACTATGTATTTTTTGGCCTCTACTTAGCTTTTGCTGACAAATGTTACAGATAACACGAGTTGGGTCATCTTTATCGATCTGAAAAAATGCCCAGGCTATGCAAGGCTTAGCACCCATGCGACCTGAAGAGCCACCACGACTTGTGGTGAGAGGCAGAGTTGTGTTTGAGGATGCAGTTGTTGACGTGCTTCCAGTACTACGTCTCTGTCCAGGAAGGCGCAACCAGACCTCGTCTTCACTAGCATCTTCCTCCACCTCCTCTGCTGACCTCATCTCTTGGCTGACTGTGGGTTGACAGTAAGTGGGATCTCCAACCTCATCATCATCACCCTGTGCGTTATCACACCCGTCGTCCTCAGAGCCAACCTGTTCCTGCCCTGACAAAAAACTAAAGTTGTCGCTCCAATCAGGTATTTGAGTCTCATCATCGTCTTCCTCATTGTCTCCACCAACAGGAGTTACAGTTTGGGAATGAGGGTCTACATTATGGTCAGAACCTTCTGCGTCTGGTCCTGGATCCGATTCATAAAGATTCTGGGCATCAGTGCAGATCATTTCCTCGGCTGGATTCACAGAAGCGCTGGAGTCGACCTCTGATTCCCAGGCTATAGTATGAGTAAACAGCTCTGCAGACTCAACCATCTGTTCTACCTCATACTCAGACGGGCAGCTGGAGATTTGGGAGCTGTGAGGAAGCAAGTGCGATTGGGGTGACACCTTTGAGGACTGGAGTATTTGTGATGTTGAAGTTGATGTGGAGGAGAGCCCACTTAAAGGAGCACTTGATATCCGTTGAAGCACCTGCTGTTTTTGTGCCTCATCTGGAATTTGTAGCGATTGGCGTGGCCGTAAGAAAGGGATCTTATCACATTGTCCGCTAAAAGAAGTAGACATTTTAGTTTGGCTGGAAGATGGTCTTTCTTCTGCAGATGTTACTGTTGCTTTAACACCTACCCCACGGACACAACCTTTTTTCCCCTTCCCAACACGCCTATTCCCCTTTCCACCAGCAGCAGGCCTTTTTCCACTCATTTTGGTGGTTAACTAATTCACAACTCTGGAGTTGTTTGCACAAAAAAACAATGGATGGTAACCGAGCAGAGCTGAGCGGCCAAACTGTGGTATTAGGCCAAAACTATTGGCTGGGTTAGATGCAGAAAAAAATTATTTTGAATTTGCAACCTGATGGAGGTCAGTATAGATGGATTAATAGAACAAGACCCACACACAGCTAGAAGCCCAATATTTTTTCAGAGGTAGATGCAGGAAAAAAATATATTCAGTTTGCAACCTGATGGAGGTCAGTATAGATGGACTAATACAACAAGTCCCACACACAGCTAGAAGCCCAAATATTTTTTCAGAGGTACTGTAGATGCAGATAAAAATTAGTTTTAATTTGCAACCTGATGGAGGTCAGTATAGATGGACTAATAGAGAAATTCCCACACACAGCTAGAAGCCCAAATATTTTTTCAGAGGTAGATGCAGAAAAAAATTATATTCAGTTTGCAACCTGATGGAGGTCAGTATAGATGGACTAATAGAGAAAGTCTCACACACTGCTAGAAGGCCAAATATTTTTTTCAGAGCTAGAAGCAGACAAAAAATTATTTTCAGTTTGCAACCTGATGGAGGTCAGTATAGATGGACTAATAGAGAAAGTCCCACACACTGCTAGAAGGCCAAATATTTTTTCAGAGGTAGATGCAGAAAAAAATTATATTCAGTTTGCAACCTGATGGAGGTCTGTATAGATGGATTAATAGAACAAGTCCCACACACAGCTAGAAGCCCAATATTTTTTCAGAGGTAGATGCAGAAAAAAAATATATTCAGTTTGCAACCTGATGGAGGTCAGTATAGATGGACTAATAGAGAAAGTCCCACACACTGCTAGAAGGCCAAATATTTTTTCAGAGCTAGATGCAGAAAAAAATTATTTTGAATTTGCAACCTGATGGAGGTCAGTATAGATGGACTAATAGAGAGAGTACCACACACTGCTAGAAGGCCAAATATTTTTTCAGAGCTGGATGCAGATAAAAATTATTTTTAATTTGCAACCTGATGGAGTTCAGTATAGATGGACTAATAGAGAAAGTCCCACAGACAGCTAGAAGCCCAAATATTTTTTCAGAGCTAGATGCAGAAAAAAATTATATTCAGTTTGCAACCTGATGGAGGTCAGTATAGATGGACTAATAGAGAAAGTCCCACACACTGCTAGAAGGCCAAATATTTTTTCAGAGCTAGATGCAGACAAAGAATTATTTTTAATTTGCAACCTGATGGAGGTCAGTATAGATGGACTAATAGAGAAAGTCCCACACACAGCTAGAGGCCCAAATATTTTTTCAGAGCTAGATGCAGAAAAAAATAATATTCAGTTTGCAACCTGATGGAGGTCAGTATAGATGGACTAATAGAAAAAGTCCCACACACAGCTAGAAGCCCAAATATTTTTTCAGAGGTAGATGCAGAAAAAAATTATATTCAGTTTGCAACCTGATGGAGGTCTGTATAGATGGATTAATAGAACAAGTCCCACAGACAGCTAGAAGCTAAATATTTTTTCAGAGGTAGATGCAGAAAAAATATATATTCAGTTTGCAACCTGATGGAGGTCAGTATAGATGGACTAATAGAGAAAGTCCCACACACTGCTAGAAGGCCAAATATTTTTTCAGAGCTAGATGCAGACAAAAAAATATTTTTAATTTGCAACCTGATGGAGGTCAGTATAGATGGACTAATAGAGAAAGTCCCACACACTGCTAGAAGGCCAAATATTTTTTCAGAGCTGGATGCAGATAAAAATTATTTTTAATTTGCAACCTGATGGAGGTCAGTATAGATGGACTAATAGAGAAAGTCCCACACACTGCTAGAAGGCCAAATATTTTTTCAGAGCTAGATGCAGAAAAAAATTATATTCAGTTTGCAACCTGATGGAGGTCAGTATAGATGGACTAAAAGAACAAGTCCCACACACAGCTAGAAGCCCAAATATTTTTTCAGAGGTATATGCAGATAAAAATTATTTTTAATTTGCAACCTGATGGAGGTCAGTATAGATGGACTAATAGAACAAGTCCCACACACAGCTAGAAGCCCAAATATTTTTTCAGAGGTAGATGCAGAAAAAAATTATATTCAGTTTGCAACCTGATGGAGGTCTGTATAGATGGATTAATAGAACAAGTCCCACACACAGCTAGAAGCCCAATATTTTTTCAGAGGTAGATGCAGAAAAAAAATATATTCAGTTTGCAACCTGATGGAGGTCAGTATAGATGGACTAATAGAATGATGCTATGCCCAAAAGATTTTACTTCACTAGGTGCAGTAAAAAAAATTGGTATTCTATACACAGGTGGTATATCTTGCAACACAGATAGGCTACTCCACTGACTAACACACTCTGAAATAGGCCAAAAAGGATTAGCTTTGATAGATTCAGCCAAATGCTGTGAAAAAAACTTGCACAGCACTGGCACAGACCTGCCTGGCAAAAACTGATAGGAACTGATGTAACCTAGTCCTGAAAAGGACTGCAATTACAATTAGTCTTTACTCCCACAATCTATCTATTTAAGAGCACAGACCTGCCTGATAAAAGTCGTAGGAAATGCTGTAACCTAGTCCTTAAAAGGACTGCAATCACAACTATTCCCTACTCCCAAGCTATCTGTAGATTTGTGCGAAAATTGGCTTGAAATTAACAAGGTATAGCGCACACAGCAACAGCGGTGTCGTCTAACACGCAGCTGCAGCAGTAAGAAAATGGTGGCGACGGGGAAAATGGCTTGGTCTTATAGGGCAAGGACATGTGACATACACTGCCAATGACACATGCCCTTGCTTGTGTGAAAAAATCACTTCGCTACGTGTGTGCGCTGCTGATAGGCTGACAGATTGGACCTCCCCACTGTAAATGCGGGAAAGAGAAAAAAAAATGGAGATCTTCATTATTCCTGCAGAGATCCATCCCCTGCCCCTCACCCCACCCCGCGGTACACTCAAACTGCGTATTAACATTAATTTTCATCATTACTGAGAAAAAATCCAGTTATGATTTTGGTGCATGAACAGTTATCGAACATAACCTCGAACAGCCGAATTTTTCTCAAATCGTTCGAGTTCGCCGAACGGCTCGAACACCGCCCAAAACAGCTCGAATTTGAGATTGGCGAACAGTTCGAGTAGAACAACGCTCATCTCTACTTACAAGAGCCATGCAGTACAGCATATTACAAACATAAGTCCCATTATTGGGGAGTGTGTGTCCCATAGTATTTGCTTATGCTTTCCCAGCAAAAGCTGCCAAAAATTAGGACGGAGCAACTTGCAATGCCCCTTACAAGAGCCATGCAGTACAGCATATTACAAACATAAGTCCCATTATTGGGGAGTGGGTGTCCGATAGTATTTGCTTATGCTTTCCCAGCAAAAGCTGCCAAAAATTAGGACGGAGCAACTTGCAATGCCACTTACAAGAGCCATGCAGTACAGCATATTACAAACATAAGTCCCATTATTGGGGAGTGGGTGTCCCATAGTATTTGCTTATGCTTTCCCAGCAAAAGCTGCCAAAAATTAGGACGGAGCAACTTGCAATGCCCCTTACAAGAGCCATGCAGTACAGGATATTACAAACATAAGTCCCATTATTGGGGAGTGGGTGTCCCATAGTATTTGCTTATGCTTTCCCAGCAAAAGCTGCCAAAAATTAGGACGGAGCAACTTGCAATGCCCCTTACAAGAGCCATGTAGTACAGCATATTACAAACATAAATCCCATTATTGGGGAGTGGGTGTCCCATAGTATTTGCTTATGCTTTCCCAGCAAAAGCTGCCAAAAACTAGGACGGAGCAACTTGCAATGCCCCTTACAAGAGCAATGCAGTACAGCATATTACAAACATAAGTCCCATTATTGGGGAGTGGGTGTCCCATAGTATTTGCTTATGCTTTCCAAGCAAAAGCTGCCAAAAATTAGGATGGAGCAACTTGCAATGCCCCTTACAAGAGCCATGCAGTACAGCATATTACAAACATAAATCCCATTATTGGGGAGTGGGTGTCCCATAGAATTTGCTTATGCCTTGCAAGGAAAAGCTGCCAAAAATAAGGACGGAGGAACTTGCAATGCTGGCACCCTGGTGGTATAGTGGTGGTGGAGGCTGAGGATAAGGAGAAGAAGATTAAACAGCCGAAACGAGGAAGCGTATACCCATGTGTGGGTGTGAAGCGGTGCATGTGAATACACCTCCCGAAATAACACAGTGGATTTGACTTTATATTACTCTGCTGTCATTTGGTGGTGATAGGAAGTCTGGCCCAATCCAGCCCTTGTTCATTTTGATAATGGTCAGCTTGTCAGCATTGTCAGTTGACAGGCGAGTGGGCTTATCAGTTATAATTCCCCCAGCGGCACTGAAAACACGCTCCGATAACACGCTAGCGGCAGGGCAGGCCAGAACCTCCAAGGCGTACAGAGCGAGTTCAGTCCAATTGTCCAGCTTGGATACCCAATAATTAAAAGGCACAGAGGAATCACGGAGGACGCTGGTACGATCGGCAAGGTACTCCCTCACCATCTTTTGAAACTTTCCACTCCTTGTGAGAGTACCCCGCGCCTCAGGGCCTGTAAGCTGGGCGGGTGTCAGAAAACTGTCCCAGAACATTGACAGTGTTCCCCTGCCTCTGCTGGATTGGAGTTGCATCTCTCTCGCCTGTACGCCTTGCTTGGGCAACGAACTGTGACCTCTGCCGCTAGCGTGTTCAGGTAGGAATTTTTTTAAGAGTTCTGCAGCAAGGGCCTTCTGGTATTGCCTCATTTTTGTAGACCTTTCCACCTCAGGAATAAGAGAGTGAAAGTTCTCCTTGTAGCGGGGGTCTACAAGTGTCACCAACCAGTAATAACTGTCACCCAACATTTTGACAACGCGAGGGTCACGGTTAAGGCAGCGCAACATAAAGTCAGCCATGCGTGCCAGACTGGTAACGGGCAAGATTTCCGTGTCCTCACCAAGATGACGACTGACCATGCTCTCCTCCTCCTCCTCCTCCTCCTCTTCCTCCTCCCCCCTGTCCTCAGGCCACCCACGCTGAACCGACGGTATGACACTGGCACGGATACTACTGTCTTCAATGCATGATAGCAGCTCCTGTTCTTCCTCCTCCTCCTCCTCCTCTTCCTCTCCCTCATTGTCCCCCAATGCACATTGGGATGAGATGAGGCTGGGCTGTGTGTAATCGCTCGCTACGGCTTCTTGATCCATCTCATCATACTCTGGCTGCAATGCCTCCTCTTTAATTCTCTGCAGAGAGCGTTGCAAAAGACAGACAAGTGGGATGCTGACACTAATGATGGCGTCATCGCCACTCACCATCTTGGTGGCCTCCTCAAAGTTTGTCAGGATGGTACATATGTCAGACATCCAGGTCCACTCCTGAGGTCTTATATGTGGAGTCTGACCTGAATATCGACGGCCTTGTTGGAGCTGGTACTCCACAACTGCTCTCTTCTGCTCACAAATCCTTTGCAACATGTGGAAGGTAGAGTTCCAACGTGTGGGGACATCACACACCATTCGGTGTGCCGGAAGCTGCAAACGCTGCTGCAACACAGCAAGGGCGGCGGAAGCTGTAGCCGACTTGCGAAAATGAGCTGACAGGCGGCGTACTTTCACCAGCAGATCTGGCAACTCGGGGTACGATTTAAGAAACCGCTGAACCACGAGGTTAAGCACATGAGCCAGGCATGGTACTTGTGTGATCTCACCTCGCCTCAGAGCCGCCACCAGGTTACGGCCATTGTCACACACGACCATGCCGAGATGTAGGTTCAGCGGTCTCAGCCACAGATCTGCCTGCTCATTCACAGCTGTCCACAACTCACAAGCAGTGTGAGGTTTATCACCTAAGCTTATGAGTTTCAGCACAGCCTGTTGCCGCTTGGCGGAGGCAGTACTGCAATGCTTCCAGCTTGTAACTGATGTGGTGATATCTGAGATGGAGGCTGAACATGAGGAGGAGGAGGAGGATGCGCAGGAGCTGTACACTGTTGGGGCAACTCTGACTGACATAGGGACCGCAATTCTCGGTGTGGGGAGGATGTGTTCCGTCCCAAGGTCCGACTGGGTCCCGGCTTCCACTATGTTTACCCAGTGTGCCATCAGAGAGATGTACCGTCCCTAACCACAAGCACTTGTCCACGTGTCCGTTGTCAGGTGGACTCTCCCAGTAACTGCGTTGTTGAGGGCACGGCAGATGCTTTGGGACACGTGCTTGTGTAGTGCGGGGATGGCACACCGGGCAAAATAGTGTCGGCTGGGGACCGAGTACCGAGGGACGGCCACCGCCATAAGATTGCGGAAGGATTCCGTCTCCACCAGCCTAAAAGGCAGCATTTCCAATGCAAGCAGTTGTGAAATGTGCGAATTTAGGACAGTGGCCTGTGGGGCGTTAGCTGCGAATTTCCGCTTTTGTTCAAAGGTCTGAGATATGGACAATTGAACGCTGCGGTGGGACGTGGACGTGGACGTTGATGCTGTTTCTTGAGAAACTGCCATAACAAGTGAAGACTGAGAGGAGGGGGTATCTTTACATGCAGTATGGACAGGGGATTGCATTGCACACACAACAGGGGGTTCTATTGCATGCACAACAGTGGAAGAAGCAGTGGTGACACCTGCTGACACTGGTCGTGGACCCTGGGTTTCGCCCCACAAAGTCGGGTGCTTTGCTGCCATGTGCCTGATCATGCTGGTGGTGGTCAGGCTGGTAGTTTTGTCACCCCTGCTGATGCTGGCAATGGCAGGTGGAACTTATGGCCTTTTTGGTGTTATCAGCAGAGTCTTTAAAATAATTCCAGACGCTGGAAGACCTACCACTTGTACTGGCAACGTCCCTCGTGTTGGTGTTACGGGGAACGGTTGCCTGCCTTCTGTCCGCGGCCACCACACTGCTTCTTCCTGCCTGTTGGGGTACTCTGCCTCCCTCCCCCTGTGTGCTGCTGGACTCACTTTACATGTCCTCCTTCCACGTTGGGTCAGTTACTAGATCATCCACCACCTCCTCCTCTTCCACTCGTGCACCACGATCCTCCTCCTCACTTCCTGGCAATTGTGTCTCGTCATCGTCCACCTCTTGTGACAGATTGCCAACATCGACTTCCTGTGGCCGTGGCTGTTCAAATATTTGGGCATCGCAACATGAGATCTCCTCTTCCACCACTTCAAGCGTATCAGGCGAGGGGCCCAAGTATGGAAACGGACCAGTGAACAGCTCTTCAGAGTGTCCAAGTGTGGGATCACTTGCTGTCTGACGACACTCGGCATGGAGGGAGGAAGGAGCATCAGGGTGAGGAGGAGTATGCGGTCGAGACTCATGGCTACTAAGAGTTGACCGTGTGGAAGACAGACCGGAGGTGGTGGTGCCCAGGTAACTGGAAGCATTATCTGCTATCCAATTAATAACCTGTTCACACTGATCAGTTCTCAATACTGGTGTTGTTCTGTGCTTCCCTAGTAATTCGGTCAAGAAGTGGGAGCGAGATGATGTGGCTGTTGGTTGTGGCACATTTTCACCTTGGCCACGGCCCCGTCCTCTCCACGACACACTCAAACTGCTTTTTTTTAAGATACCAAAGGCCCAAAACTGGATAGTACAGCGATTTGACCCATGGAACTGCGAAACCACACTGGGATGTCGGGCCAACACAAGACTATTTTCAACAGATATATTTTTGTGTCCCAACAGTCAGGAGACACTTCTGTTTTTCTTTACGGAAAAAACTACCAAAAGCTGAATAATAGAGATTTTTTACCGTGGGATGGCAAAACCACAGTTATTGTTTACTGGGGTATACCACACTTTTTTAAATAGAGATATTTGCGGCTGAACAGTGAGCGACACACTCAAACTGCTTTTTTTTTAGATACCAAAGGCCCAAAACTGGATAGTACAGCGATTTGACCCGTGGAACTGCGAAACCACACTGGGATGTCGGGCCTACACAAGACTATTTTCAACAGATATATTTTTGTGTCACAACAGTCAGGAGATAGTACTGTTTTTCGTTACGGAAAAAACTACCAAAAGCTGAATGATAGAGATTTTTTACCGTGGGATGGCAAAACCACAGGTATTGTTTACTGGGGTATACCACACTTTTTTAAATAGAGATATTTGTGGCTGAACAGTGAGCGACACACTCAAACTGCTTTTTTTTTAGATACCAAAGGCCCAAAACTGGATAGTACAGCGTTTTGACCCGTGGAACTGCGAAACTACACTGGGATGTCGGGCCTACACAAGACTATTTTCAACAGATATATTTTTGTGTCACAACAGTCAGGAGACACTACGGTTTTTCTTTACGGAAAAAACTACCAAAAGCTGAATAATAGAGATTTTTTACCGTGGGATGGCAGAACCACAGTTATTGTTTACTGGGGTATACCACACTTTTTTAAATAGAGATATTTGCGGCTGAACAGTGAGCGACACACTCAAACTGCTTTTTTTTTAGATACCAAACGCCCAAAACTGGATAGTACAGCGATTTGACCCGTGGAACTGCGAAACCACACTGGGATGTCGGGCCTACACAAGACTATTTTTAACGGATATATTTTTGTGTCACAACAGTCAGGAGACACTACTGTTTTTCTTTACGGAAAAAACTACCAAAAGCTGAATAATAAAGATTTTTTACCGTGGGATGGCAAAACCACAGTTATTGTTTACTGGGGTATACCACACTTTTTTAAATAGAGATATTTGCGGCTGAACAGTGAGCGACACACTCAAACTGCTTTTTTTTTAGATACCAAAGGCCCAAAACTGGATAGTACAGCGATTTGACCCGTTGAACTGCGAAACCACACTGGGATGTCGGGCCTACACAAGACTATTTTCAACAGATATATTTTTGTGTCCCAACAGTCAGGAGACACTTCTGTTTTTCTTTACGGAAAAAACTACCAAAAGCTGAATAATAGAGATTTTTTACCTTGGGATGGCAAAACCACAGTTATTGTTTACTGGGGTATACCACACTTTTTTAAATAGAGATATTTGCGGCTGAACACTGAGCGACACACTCAAACTGCTTTTTTTTTAGATACCAAAGGCCCAAAACTGGATAGTACAGCGATTTGACCCGTGGAACTGCGAAACTACACTGGGATGTCGGGCCTACACAAGACTATTTTCAACAGATATAATTTTGTGTCACAACAGTCAGGAGACACTACAGTTTTTCTTTACGGAAAAAACTACCAAAAGCTGAATAATAGAGATTTTTTACCGTGGGATGGCAAAACCACAGTTATTGTTTACTGGGGTATACCACACTTTTTTAAATAGAGATATTTGCGGCTGAACAGTGAGCGACACACTCAAACTGCTTTTTTTTTAGATACCAAACGCCCAAAACTGGATAGAACAGCGATTTGACCCGTGGAACTGCGAAACCACACTGGGATGTCGGGCCTACACAAGACTATTTTTAACGGATATATTTTTGTGTCACAACAGTCAGGAGACACTACTGTTTTTCTTTACGGAAAAAACTACCAAAAGCTGAATAATAAAGATTTTTTACCGTGGGATGGCAAAACCACAGTTATTGTTTACTGGGGTATACCACACTTTTTTAAATAGAGATATTTGCGGCTGAACAGTGAGCGACACACTCAAACTGCTTTTTTTTTAGATACCAAAGGCCCAAAACTGGATAGTACAGCGATTTGACCCGTTGAACTGCGAAACCACACTGGGATGTCGGGCCTACACAAGACTATTTTCAACAGATATATTTTTGTGTCCCAACAGTCAGGAGACACTTCTGTTTTTCTTTACGGAAAAAACTACCAAAAGCTGAATAATAGAGATTTTTTACCGTGGGATGGCAAAACCACAGTTATTGTTTACTGGGGTATACCACACTTTTTTAAATAGAGATATTTGCGGCTGAACACTGAGCGACACACTCAAACTGCTTTTTTTTTAGATACCAAAGGCCCAAAACTGGATAGTACAGCGAATTGACCCGTGGAACTGCGAAACCACACTGGGATGTCGGGCCTACACAAGACTGTTTTCAACAGATATATTTTTGTGTCACAACAGTCAGGAGACACTACTGTTTTTCTTTACGGAAAAAACTACCAAAAGCTGAATAATAGAGATTTTTTACCGTGGGATGGCAAAACCACAGTTATTGTTTACTGGGGTATACCACACTTTTTTAAATAGAGATATTTGCGGCTGAACAGTGAGCGACACACTCAAACTGCTTTTTTTTTAGATACCAAAGGCCCAAAACTGGATAGTACAGCGATTTGACCCGTGGAACTGCGAAAGCACACTGGGATGTCGGGCCTACACAAGACTGTTTTCAACAGATATATTTTTGTGTCACAACAGTCAGGAGACACTACTGTTTTTCTTTACGGAAAAAAATAAAAAAAGCTGAATAATAGAGATTTTTTACCGTGGGATGGCAAAACCACAGTTATTGTTTACTGGGGTATACCACACTTTTTTATATAGAGATATTTGCGGCTGAACAGTGAGCGACACACTCAAACTGCTTTTTTTTTTAGATACCAAAGGCCCAAAACTGGATAGTACAGCGATTTGACCCGTGGAACTGCGAAACCACACTGGGATGTCGGGCCTACACAAGACTATTTTCAACAGATATATTTTTGTGTCCCAACAGTCAGGAGACACTACTGTTTTTCTTTACGGAAAAAACTACCAAAAGCTGAATAATAAAGATTTTTTACCGTGGGATGGCAAAACCACAGTTATTGTTTACTGGGGTATACCACACTTTTTTAAATAGAGATATTTGCGGCTGAACAGTGAGCGACACACTCAAACTGCTTTTTTTTTAGATACCAAAGGCCCAAAACTGGATAGTACAGCGATTTGACCCGTGGAACTGCGAAACTACACTGGGATGTCGGGCCTACACAAGACTATTTTCAACAGATATATTTTTGTGTCACAACAGTCAGGAGACACTACGGTTTTTCTTTACGGAAAAAACTACCAAAAGCTGAATAATAGAGATTTTTTACCGTGGGATGGCAAAACCACAGTTATTGTTTACTGGGGTATACCACACTTTTTTAAATAGAGATATTTGCGGCTGAACAGTGAGCGACACACTCAAACTGCTTTTTTTTTAGATACCAAACACCCAAAACTGGATAGTACAGCGATTTGACCCGTGGAACTGCGAAACCACACTGGGATGTCGGGCCTACACAAGACTATTTTTAACGGATATATTTTTGTGTCACAACAGTCAGGAGACACTACTGTTTTTCTTTACGGAAAAAACTACCAAAAGTTGAATAATAAAGATTTTTTACCGTGGGATGGCAAAACCACAGTTATTGTTTACTGGGGTATACCACACTTTTTTAAATAGAGATATTTGCGGCTGAACAGTGAGCGACACACTCAAACTGCTTTTTTTTTTAAGATACCAAAGGCCCAAAACTGGATAGTACAGCGATTTGACCCGTGGAACTGCGAAACCACACTGGGATGTCAGGCCTACACAAGACTGTTTTCAACAGATATATTTTTGTGTCACAACAGTCAGGAGACACTACTGTTTTTCTTTACGGAAAAAACTACCAAAAGCTGAATAATAGAGATTTTTTACCGTGGGATGGCAAAACCACAGTTATTGTTTTCTGGGGTATACCACACTTTTTTAAATAGAGATATTTGCGGCTGAACAGTGAGCGACACACTCAAACTGCTTTTTTTTTAGATACCAAAGGCCCAAAACTGGATAGTACAGCGATTTGACCCGTGAAACTGCGAAACCACACTGGGATGTCGGGCCTACACAAGATTATTTTCAACAGATATAATTTTGTGTCACAACAGTCAGGAGACACTACTGTTTTTCATTATGGAAAAAACTACCAAAAGCTGAATAATAGAGATTTTTTACCGTGGGATGGCAAAACCACAGTTATTGTTTACTGGGGTATACCACACTTTTTTAAATAGAGATATTTGCGGCTGAACAGTGAGCGACACACTCAAACTGCTTTTTTTTTAGATACCAAACGCCCAAAACTGGATAGAACAGCGATTTGACCCGTGGAACTGCGAAACCACACTGGGATGTCGGGCCTACACAAGACTATTTTTAACGGATATATTTTTGTGTCACAACAGTCAGGAGACACTACTGTTTTTCTTTACGGAAAAAACTACCAAAAGCTGAATAATAAAGATTTTTTACCGTGGGATGGCAAAACCACAGTTATTGTTTACTGGGGTATACCACACTTTTTTAAATAGAGATATTTGCGGCTGAACAGTGAGCGACACACTCAAACTGCTTTTTTTTTAGATACCAAAGGCCCAAAACTGGATAGTACAGCGATTTGACCCGTGGAACTGCGAAACTACACTGGGATGTCGGGCCTACACAAGACTATTTTCAACAGATATATTTTTGTGTCACAACAGTCAGGAGACACTACGGTTTTTCTTTACGGAAAAAACTACCAAAAGCTGAATAATAGAGATTTTTTACCGTGGGATGGCAAAACCACAGTTATTGTTTACTGGGGTATACCACACTTTTTTAAATAGAGATATTTGCGGCTGAACAGTGAGCGACACACTCAAACTGCTTTTTTTTTAGATACCAAACACCCAAAACTGGATAGTACAGCGATTTGACCCGTGGAACTGCGAAACCACACTGGGATGTCGGGCCTACACAAGACTATTTTTAACGGATATATTTTTGTGTCACAACAGTCAGGAGACACTACTGTTTTTCTTTACGGAAAAAACTACCAAAAGTTGAATAATAAAGATTTTTTACCGTGGGATGGCAAAACCACAGTTATTGTTTACTGGGGTATACCACACTTTTTTAAATAGAGATATTTGCGGCTGAACAGTGAGCGACACACTCAAACTGCTTTTTTTTTTAAGATACCAAAGGCCCAAAACTGGATAGTACAGCGATTTGACCCGTGGAACTGCGAAACCACACTGGGATGTCAGGCCTACACAAGACTGTTTTCAACAGATATATTTTTGTGTCACAACAGTCAGGAGACACTACTGTTTTTCTTTACGGAAAAAACTACCAAAAGCTGAATAATAGAGATTTTTTACCGTGGGATGGCAAAACCACAGTTATTGTTTTCTGGGGTATACCACACTTTTTTAAATAGAGATATTTGCGGCTGAACAGTGAGCGACACACTCAAACTGCTTTTTTTTTAGATACCAAAGGCCCAAAACTGGATAGTACAGCGATTTGACCCGTGAAACTGCGAAACCACACTGGGATGTCGGGCCTACACAAGATTATTTTCAACAGATATAATTTTGTGTCACAACAGTCAGGAGACACTACTGTTTTTCATTATGGAAAAAACTACCAAAAGCTGAATAATAGAGATTTTTTACCGTGGGATGGCAAAACCACAGTTATTGTTTACTGGGGTATACCACACTTTTTTAAATAGAGATATTTGCGGCTGAACAGTGAGCGACACACTCAAACTGCTTTTTTTTAGATACCAAAGGCCCAAAACTGGATAGTACAGCGATTTGACCCGTGGAACTGCGAAAGCACACTGGGATGTCGGGCCTACACAAGACTGTTTTCAACAGATATATTTTTGTGTCACAACAGTCAGGAGACACTACTGTTTTTCTTTACGGAAAAAAATACCAAAAGCTGAATAATAGAGATTTTTTACCGTGGGATGGCAAAACCACAGTTATTGTTTACTGGGGTATACCACACTTTTTTAAATAGAGATATTTGCGGCTGAACAGTGAGCGACACACTCAAACTGCTTTTTTTTTAGATACCAAACGCCCAAAACTGGATAGAACAGCGATTTGACCCGTGGAACTGCGAAACCACACTGGGATGTCGGGCCTACACAAGACTATTTTTAACGGATATATTTTTGTGTCACAACAGTCAGGAGACACTACTGTTTTTCTTTACGGAAAAAACTACCAAAAGCTGAATAATAAAGATTTTTACCGTGGGATGGCAAAACCACAGTTATTGTTTACTGGGGTATACCACACTTTTTTAAATAGAGATATTTGCGGCTGAACAGTGAGCGACACACTCAAACTGCTTTTTTTTTAGATACCAAAGGCCCAAAACTGGATAGTACAGCGATTTGACCCGTTGAACTGCGAAACCACACTGGGATGTCGGGCCTACACAAGACTATTTTCAACAGATATATTTTTGTGTCCCAACAGTCAGGAGACACTTCTGTTTTTCTTTACGGAAAAAACTACCAAAAGCTGAATAATAGAGATTTTTTACCGTGGGATGGCAAAACCACAGTTATTGTTTACTGGGGTATACCACACTTTTTTAAATAGAGATATTTGCGGCTGAACACTGAGCGACACACTCAAACTGCTTTTTTTTTAGATACCAAAGGCCCAAAACTGGATAGTACAGCGAATTGACCCGTGGAACTGCGAAACCACACTGGGATGTCGGGCCTACACAAGACTGTTTTCAACAGATATATTTTTGTGTCACAACAGTCAGGAGACACTACTGTTTTTCTTTACGGAAAAAACTACCAAAAGCTGAATAATAGAGATTTTTTACCGTGGGATGGCAAAACCACAGTTATTGTTTACTGGGGTATACCACACTTTTTTAAATAGAGATATTTGCGGCTGAACAGTGAGCGACACACTCAAACTGCTTTTTTTTTAGATACCAAAGGCCCAAAACTGGATAGTACAGCGATTTGACCCGTGGAACTGCGAAAGCACACTGGGATGTCGGGCCTACACAAGACTGTTTTCAACAGATATATTTTTGTGTCACAACAGTCAGGAGACACTACTGTTTTTCTTTACGGAAAAAAATACCAAAAGCTGAATAATAGAGATTTTTTACCTTGGGATGGCAAAACCACAGTTATTGTTTACTGGGGTATACCACACTTTTTTATATAGAGATATTTGTGGCTGAACAGTGAGCGACACACTCAAACGGCTTTTTTTTTTTAGATACCAAAGGCCCAAAACTGGATAGTACAGCGATTTGACCCGTGGAACTGCGAAACCACACTGGGATGTCGGGCCTACACAAGACTATTTTCAACAGATATATTTTTGTGTCACAACAGTCAGGAGACACTACTGTTTTTCTTTACGGAAAAAACTACCAAAAGCTGAATAATAGAGATTTTTTACCGTGGGATGGCAAAACCACAGTTATTGTTTACTGGTGTATACCACACTTTTTTAAATAGAGATATTTGCGGCTGAACAGTGAGCGACACACTCAAACTGCTTTTTTTTTAGATACCAAAGGCCCAAAACTGGATAGTACAGCGATTTGACCCGTGGAACTGCGAAAACACACTGGGATGTCGGGCCTACACAAGACTATTTTTAACGGATATATTTTTGTGTCACAACAGTCAGGAGACACTACTGTTTTTCTTTACGGAAAAAACTACCAAAAGCTGAATAATAAAGATTTTTTACCGTGGGATGGCAAAACCACAGTTATTGTTTACTGGGGTATACCACACTTTTTTAAATAGAGATATTTGCGGCTGAACAGTGAGCGACACACTCAAACTGCTTTTTTTTTAGATACCAAAGGCCCAAAACTGGATAGTACAGCGATTTGACCCGTGGAACTGCGAAACTACACTGGGATGTCGGGCCTACACAAGACTATTTTCAACAGATATATTTTTGTGTCACAACAGTCAGGAGACACTACGGTTTTTCTTTACGGAAAAAACTACCAAAAGCTGAATAATAGAGATTTTTTACCGTGGGATGGCAAAACCACAGTTATTGTTTACTGGGGTATACCACACTTTTTTAAATAGAGATATTTGCGGCTGAACAGTGAGCGACACACTCAAACTGCTTTTTTTTTTAAGATACCAAAGGCCCAAAACTGGATAGTACAGCGATTTGACCCGTGGAACTGCGAAACCACACTGGGATGTCAGGCCTACACAAGACTGTTTTCAACAGATATATTTTTGTGTCACAACAGTCAGGAGACACTACTGTTTTTCTTTACGGAAAAAACTACCAAAAGCTGAATAATAGAGATTTTTTACCGTGGGATGGCAAAACCACAGTTATTGTTTTCTGGGGTATACCACACTTTTTTAAATAGAGATATTTGCGGCTGAACAGTGAGCGACACACTCAAACTGCTTTTTTTTTAGATACCAAAGGCCCAAAACTGGATAGTACAGCGATTTGACCCGTGAAACTGCGAAACCACACTGGGATGTCGGGCCTACACAAGACTGTTTTCAACAGGTATATTTTTGTGTCACAACAGTCAGGAGACACTACTGTTTTTCTTTACGGAAAAAAATACCAAAAGCTGAATAATAGAGATTTTTTACCGTGGGATGGCAAAACCACAGTTATTGTTTACTGGGGTATACCACACTTTTTTATATAGAGATATTTGCGGCTGAACAGTGAGCGACACACTCAAACTGCTTTTTTTTTTAGATACCAAAGGCCCAAAACTGGATAGTACAGCGATTTGACCCGTGGAACTGCGAAACCACACTGGGATGTCGGGCCTACACAAGACTATTTTCAACAGATATATTTTTGTGTCACAACAGTCAGGAGACACTACTGTTTTTCTTTACGTAAAAAACTACCAAAAGCTGAATGATAGAGATTTTTTACCGTGGGGTGGCAAAACCACAGGTATTGTTTACTGGGGTATACCACACTTTTTTAAATAGAGATATTTGTGGCTGAACAGTGAGCGACACACTCAAACTGCTTTTTTTTTAGATACCAAAGGCCCAAAACTGGATAGTACAGCGATTTGACCCGTGGAACTGCGAAACTACACTGGGATGTCGGGCCTACACAAGACTATTTTCAACAGATATATTTTTGTGTCACAACAGTCAGGAGACACTACGGTTTTTCTTTACGGAAAAAACTACCAAAAGCTGAATAATAGAGATTTTTTACCGTGGGATGGCAAAACCACAGTTATTGTTTACTGGGGTATACCACACTTTTTTAAATAGAGATATTTGCGGCTGAACAGTGAGCGACACACTCAAACTGCTTTTTTTGTAGATACCAAACGCCCAAAACTGGATAGTACAGCGATTTGACCCGTGGAACTGCGAAAACACACTGGGATGTCGGGCCTACACAAGACTATTTTTAACGGATATATTTTTGTGTCACAACAGTCAGGAGACACTACTGTTTTTCTTTACGGAAAAAACTACCAAAAGCTGAATAATAGAGATTTTTTACCGTGGGATGGCAAAACCACAGTTATTGTTTACTGGGGTATACCACACTTTTTTAAATAGAGATATTTGCGGCTGAACAGTGAGCGACTCACTCAAACTGCTTTTTTTAGATACCAATGGCCATAAACTGGATAGTACAGCGATTTGACCCGTGGAACTGCGAAACCACACTGGGATGTCGGGCCTACACAAGACTGTTTTCAACAGATATATTTTTGTGTCACAACAGTCAGGAGACACTACTGTTTTTCTTTACGGAAAAAACTACCAAAAGCTGAATAATAGAGATTTTTTACCGTGGGATGGCAAAACCGCAGTTATTGTTTACTGGGGTATACCACACTTTTTTAAATAGAGATATTTGCGGCTGAACAGTGAGCGACACACTCAAACTGCTTTTTTTTTAGATACCAAAGGCCCAAAACTGGATAGTACAGCGATTTGACCCGTGGAACTGCGAAACCACACTGGGGTGTCGGGCCTACACAAGACTATTTTCAACAGATTTATTTTTGTGTGACAACAGTCAGGAGACACTACTGTTTTTCTTTACGGAAAAAACTACCAAAAGCTGAATGATAGAGATTTTTTACCGTGGGATGGCAAAACCACAGGTATTGTTTACTGGGGTATACCACACTTTTTTAAATAGAGATATTTGTGGCTGAACAGTGAGCGACACACTCAAACTGCTTTTTTTTTAGATACCAAAGGCCCAAAACTGGATAGTACAGCGATTTGACCCGTGGAACTGCGAAACTACACTGGGATGTGGGTCCTACACAAGACTATTTTCAACAGATATATTTTTGTGTCACAACAGTCAGGAGACACTACGGTTTTTCTTTACGGAAAAAACTACCAAAAGCTGAATAATAGAGATTTTTTACCGTGGGATGGCAAAACCACAGTTATTGTTTACTGTGGTATACCACACTTTTTTAAATAGAGATATTTGCGGCTGAACAGTGAGCGACACACTCAAACTGCTTTTTTTTTAGATACCAAACGCCCAAAACTGGATAGTACAGCGATTTGACCCGTGGAACTGCGAAACCACACTGGGATGTCGGGCCTACACAAGACTATTTTTAACGGATTTATTTTTGTGTCACAACAGTCAGGAGACACTACTGTTTTTCTTTACGGAAAAAACTACCAAAAGTTGAATAATAAAGATTTTTTACCGTGGGATGGCAAAACCACAGTTATTGTTTACTGGGGTATACCACACTTTTTTAAATAGAGATATTTGCGGCTGAACAGTGAGCGACACACTCAAACTGCTTTTTTTTTTAAGATACCAAAGGCCCAAAACTGGATAGTACAGCGATTTGACCCGTGGAACTGCGAAACCACACTGGGATGTCAGGCCTACACAAGACTGTTTTCAACAGATATATTTTTGTGTCACAACAGTCAGGAGACACTACTGTTTTTCTTTACGGAAAAAACTACCAAAAGCTGAATAATAGAGATTTTTTACCGTGGGATGGCAAAACCACAGTTATTTTTTACTGGGGTATACCACACTTTTTTAAATAGAGATATTTGCGGCTGAACAGTGAGCGACACACTCAAACTGCTTTTTTTTTAGATACCAAAGGCCCAAAACTGGATAGTACAGCGATTTGAACCGTGAAAATGCGAAACCACACTGGGATGTCGGGCCTACACAAGATTATTTTCAACAGATATATTTTTGTGTCACAACAGTCAGGAGACACTACTGTTTTTCATTATGGAAAAAACTACCAAAAGCTGAATAATAGAGATTTTTTACCGTGGGATGGCAAAACCACAGTTATTGTTTACTGGGGTATACCACACTTTTTTAAATAGATATATTTGCGGCTGAACAGTGAGCGACACACTCAAACTGCTTTTTTTTAGATACCAAGGGCCCAAAACTGGATAGTACAGCGATTTGACCCGTGGAACTGCGAAACCACACTGGGATGTCGGGCCTACAAAAGACTATTTTCAACAGATATATTTTTGTGTCACAACAGTCAGGAGACACTACTGTTTTTATTTACGGAAAAAACTACCAAAAGCTGAACAATAGAGATTTTTTACCGTGGGATGGCAAAACCACAGGTATTGTTTACTGGGGTATACCACACGTTTTTAAATAGAGATATTTGCGGCTGAACAGTGAGCAACACACTCAAACTGCTTTTTTTTTAGATACCAAAGGCCCAAAACTGGATAGTACAGCGATTTGACCCGTGGAACTGCGAAACCACACTGGGATGTCGGGCCTACACAAGACTATTTTCAACAGATATATTTTTGTGTCACAACAGTCAGGAGACACTACTGTTTTTTTTTACGGAAAAAACTACCAAAAGCTGAATAATAGAGATTTTTTTACCGTGGGATGGCAAAACCACAGTTATTGTTTACTGGGGTATACCACACTTTTTTAAATAGAGATATTTGAGGCTGAACAGTGAGCGACACACTCAAACTGCTTTTTTTTTAGATACCAAAGGCCCAAAACTGGATAGTACAGCGATTTGACCCGTGGAACTGCGAAACCACACTGGGATGTCGGGCCTACACAAGACTGTTTTCAACAGATATATTTTTGTGTCACAACAGTCAGGAGACACTACTGTTTTTCTTTATGGAAAAAACTACCAAAAGCTGAATAATAGAGATTTTTTACCGTGGGATGGCAAAACCACAGTTATTGTTTACTGGGTTATACCACACTTTTTTAAATAGAGATATTTGCGGCTGAACAGTGAGCGACACACTCAAACTGCTTTTTTTAGATACCAAAGGCCCAAAACTGGATAGTACAGCGATTTGACCCGTGGAACTGCGAAACCACACTGGGATGTCGGGCCTACACAAGACTATTTTCAACAGATATATTTTTGTGTCACAACAGTCAGGAGACACTACTGTTTTTCTTTACGGAAAAAACTACCAAAAGCTGAATAATAGAGATTTTTTACCGTGGGATGGCAAAACCACAGGTATTGTTTACTGGGGTATACCACACTTTTTTAAATAGAGATATTTGCGGCTGAACAGTGAGCAACACACTCAAACTGCTTTTTTTTTAGATACCAAAGGCCCAAAACTGGATAGTACAGCGATTTGACCCGTGGAACTGCGAAACCACACTGGGATGTCGGGCCTACACAAGACTATTTTCAACAGATATATTTTTGTGTCACAACAGTCAGGAGACACTACTGTTTCTCTTTACGGAAAAAAACTACCAAAAGCTGAATAATAGAGATTTTTTACCGTGGGATGGCAAAACCACAGTTATTGTTTACTGGGGTATACCACACTTTTTTAAATAGAGATATTTGCGGCTGAACAGTGAGCGACACACTCAAACTGCTTTTTTTTTAGATACCAAAGGCCCAAAACTGGATAGAACAGCGATTTGACCCGTGGAACTGCGAAACCACCCTGGGATGTCGGGCCTACACAAGACTATTTTCAACAGATATATTTTTGTGTCACAACAGTCAGGAGACACTACTGTTTTTCTTTACGGAAAAAACTACCAAAAGCTGAATAATAGAGATTTTTTACCGTGGGATGGCAAAACCACAGTTATTGTTTACTGGGGTATACCACACTTTTCTAAATAGAGATATTTGCGGCTGAACAGTGAGCGACACACTCAAACTGCTTTTTTTTTAGATAACAAAGGCCCAAAACTGGATAGTACAGCGATTTGACCCGTGGAACTGCGAAACCACACTGGGATGTCGGGCCTACACATGACTATTTTCAAAAGATATATTTTTGCGTCACAACAGTCAGGAGACACTACTGTTTTTCTTAACCAAAAAACTAACAAAAGCTGAATAATAGAGATTTTTTACCGTGGGATGGCAAAACCACAGTTATTGTTTACTGGGGTATACCACACTTTTTTAAATAGAGATATTTGCGGCTGAACAGTGAGCGACACACTCAAACTGCTTTTTTTTAAGATACCAAAGGCCCAAAACTGGATAGTACAGCGATTTGACCCGTGGAACTGCGAAACCACACTGGGATGTCGGGCCTACACAAGACTATTTTTAACGGATATATTTTTGTGTCACAACAGTCAGGAGACACTACTGTTTTTCTTTACGGAAAAAACTACCAAAAGCTGAATAATAGAGATTTTTTACCGTGGGATGGCAAAACCACAGTTATTGTTTACTGGGGTATACCACACTTTTTTAAATAGAGATATTTGCGGCTGAACAGTGAGCGACACACTCAAACTGTTTTTTTTTTTAGATACAAATGGCCCAAAATGGATAATACAGAGGTTTGAACCGTGGAAGTGCAAAACAACACTTCTGTTTCTCTAGCCTTCACCAGACTATTTTCAACAGTTATATTTGTGTCTGAAATATCAGAGACACGCTTTTTTTTGGGGGGGGGGGGACACACCAAAAGGTTGATAAAACGGGTATTTGTACAGTGTGAAGGAGGAAAAAAAAAGGATTTTTCCTGGCCCCCGAAACCTGGTGCTAAGTCCAGCAATTTCAGCAACAGGAGCACACAGGACTGTAATGCAGCGTTTGCTGGTATAACCACTGTGTCTCCTATACAGCCTGCCTGCCTGGCATCTGGGATGGATATTAGTCCTGAAAAGGACTGTTTGTTTGTTCTGGTAGCCTTTACAGACCCTACACTAACTATTTCGCAGTTTATATCTCTCCCTAAATCAGCAGCGCTGTCCCTACACTGTCTAATCCGGAGCTACTGTGTCCAAGATGGCGGCACCCCGTTTTAAATACTCGAGGTGACGCTGTGCGGCCAGCCAATCACTGTAATGCCCACAACTAACATGGCTGCAGCATTACAGTGACTGGCTGGCAATCCCTGCATGTTCATTGGCTCTGTAAAGAGCACCAAACATGCAGGGCGGAGACCCGAGCTCCAGCCCGAGTAACCCGGAAATGCTCGGTGCTCGCCGAACATCCCGAGTAGCGTGATGCTCGGGCGAGTACCGAGCAGTGTCGAGCATGTTCGCTCAACATTAGCTGTTATAGCTCTGTGCCCCAGGCTGTTAGGACACCCCACACTAGGCTGTATATGGCACAGTGCACCAGGCTGTTATGGCACGGTGTACCAGGCTGTTATGGCACTCTACACCAGGCTCTTAGGGCACGCTCCACCAGGCCGTTATGGCATGCTGCACCAGGCTGTTATGGTATGCTGCACCAGGCTGTTATGGTATGCTGCACCAGTCTATTATGACACTCTACAACAGGCTGTTAGGGCACACTGCACCAGGCTGTTATGCACTTTACGCCATGCTGTTATGGCATGTGCACCAGACTGTTAGGGCATGCTGCATCAGGCTGTTAGAGTATGCTGCACCAGGCTCAGACTAAAATGGCATTTATACAGGCCGAGTCACGTGTTGCCCCGGCCAATCACATCCATACCAATTCTTGACATGGCTGTGATGGCTCAGTAAGTGCCCACAGCCTAAAAACTTGTTGATTTGCTGCACTGCAGCCTTTTAACAAATTTTATTCTGCACCGAACCCGAACACTAAAATGAACTTCCGGGAAAAAGTCTGTGTTAGGAGTTCAGCACTGGACACTGGGTGCCTGGTACGAACCCCGAACTTTACAGTTTGGGTTTGCTCATACCTATTGATTAGATTATATGTATATAAATTAGGAACAATGGAAAATACAGAAACTATATGAAGTTGTTCCATAGTTTTATTAAACTAATCTTGTGCAAGTTTTCCATTTTAGACTAAGTTTAAAATATGTTTTGTTTATAGGAAAATGTTTATCTAAGTATGACATGCAGAAGTAGTGCTGTTGCTTTTAAAGCATTCAGCAACTATTAGAAGTAACACAAGCACAGGAGACAGGAAGTGTTGTGATAGAGAAGCATCCATCAACTAGAAGGGTTAACACAGTCACAGGAGACAGGGAGTGTTTTAGCAGAGCCCCAGGGGGATTGTGGGGAAGTTGTTTATTGTCTGGCTGAAGCCGAAGAGAAAGGTGGTGTATAATCTGTATCTCACAGAAGGCAAGGGAACAAAATTCAGGTAAGGAGGGAAGCTAAACACAGGTCAGATAGACTCCATGAGCTAACAGTGTGGAGCATTATTGGGCAGAAAGATAAGGACTGGAAGGAATCAAGTCATAGGGATCTTCTCCCTCATCAAACCCCCCTCAATCTCCATGCAGGATAAAGAATGCTGTGCACTATTGTGTCCTTGTGAAGGAAAAACCAGTGGTTGAGTATGCATAGAAATGTGCTGCAAAGAGATCTAATCTGTGCTGAATTATGCTACTGAAGAGACTGACATTACTGTGTCTTCTTTAATAGACTGCACTGTGGTGAAGCCTGTTGCTTCAAAGAGTTGAATGGTACTGCCGTACTTGATTAAACTCCACTGTTTAACTGTTTATGAAGACTCTTGTCAGATGTGTCTAGTCAGCAATTGAATCTATCGTGTGACTGAGAGAAGCTGCAGCCTATGGTTGCCCTGGGTAATGGTTCCCCCAGGATTCCAACGAATTCATGAAACCCGTCTCACCCTATCTGAACCTAGCGGCGTGCGTGTAACATTAGTGGCCCGTACGGGGAGCCCTGAGCAGGAATTAGCGTGTAGAGGGAGAAGAGGAAAAGTGTCTGGAAAAATACAGCAGCACAGCACCTCAACTCAACTCTGCTACACCAGGTAAAGGGGACCAGCCCTAAAGAAAACTCACTAGCAGCAATGAATGGGAAAATACAAATGGACAGAATTAGTGAGCTGATTCTTCAGTTAACCTGTGAAGAATTGAGAACAGGTAGCAGAACATATAAAGATGTCAGAAGAACAGATTTCTAAAGCACACGACCACAGGCAACTGTTAGCTGCCATTAATGCAAAAATGGATGAGCTGGGGAAGAAAGAAGCTGAAGACGTCATGGGGATGTTCCTCCAGGCGCTAACACAGTTTCTAACCAAGTTAAGGTTGGAGGATCGAGGGGCGGCACCAATTACCTAAAGCGGTAATCTCTATCGGCAGACTGAACTACAGGAATTGAAAGAACAATTCAAACCCCTAACAAGAGCCCTGCAGGAATCAACCAAAACCGCTGAATGGGTGACAGACTCAGACAGAACCTTTAACCTGCTCGGGTTAGATAAATCAGGAAGACAGTCTTTTCTAACACAACAAATCACCATAAGGAAAGAATTCAATATCCTGGGACAGATTGGAGAGTGTGAACAGAAAGAGAAACTGTCTTATATGAACTTGTTGCACCAGATCGATGCAGGCTTACAGAATGGCTAGCAGCCAAATGATATTGTTGAGGGGATGGTGAAAGCGATCAGCCCAGGACTGAACCTCCATAGTATGCTAGAAATGAAGAGTCAATTGAACTTGCAACAGCTGAAGATTATTTTAAAAGGGCACTCTAAAGAAGAGAGTTCTTCAGAATTGTATCACCGACTCATTAACCTCTCACAGAAAAATAATGAATCACCCCAAAGTTTCTTGTTCAGAGGAATTGAATTGAAGGATAGACTGTTGTTTGCATCCAGAGATGTAGAAGCGGAGGAGAAGTTTGATGCTGGACTAGTCCAGAAGAAGTTCTTGAGATCATTGGGAATGGGGTTAATCAGCAAAGATATCAAGTTGCAGCTGAAACAGTACCTAGAAGATCCTGACATTCTGAACAAAGTCCTAATTGAAAAAATGAATGAGGCAGCTAGTTTGGAGTCAGAGAGCGAACAAAAGTTAAAGAAAGGTTCTGCTCCTAAAATCACCAAAATGAGTCAGCTGAAGTTGGAGACCCCCGGTGGCCCATCCAAAGATCATCATGGTGACCCTCCAGTGCCACCTCCGAGAGGGAACCTTAAAGCACCAACAAAAGAGAGGACCGCCAGCACAGACTGGGAGGAAGTAATAGGAGATCTGTGAGCCGAGTTGATTGAGGTGAAAAAATTGATTCATTTCAGGCCAGAACCTGTATCCCTCAGACCCAGAAGTGGGTTCCAAAACAGAAGATACCCGACTTGTGAAGCATGCCGTTCATCAAATCAGAGTACGGTGTGTGTCCACTGTCTAAGATGTGGTGAGGAAGGACATTATGACAAGGAATGCCAATGGTCACGGTCGTTTGGGTTAAAAGACAGGAGGTTGCCAGTATGGGGCGACTGGTAACCACGACACGGAGGATGACGTGCCCCCTGGGCCCTGGGGCACTCGGTAGCCGGGCCGGTCATTGCTAGGGGAGATGTCACAGTGTCGGTGACCTGGTCCGTGACCCAGGGTGGTCAATAAAAGGGAGATTATTGAAAGGGGATTATAGTTTTTATGTTTAAATGTTCGTGATGCCACCTGTGGTATGCGGCTAAAGGGAATGACCGCTGCGGAGCAGGTCCTCTGGAGCTGTTGTTAATGCAGCAGAGTTGGTTTAGCTCTCCACAGGTAGAGCTTAGCTCCAGGGCACAGTAGTGGGGATGTAATAGATGTGGCTGTTGCAGGGTGCACAGAGCAGGGTGGCAGCAGTGATGATAGTCACGGTAGTAGCACAGCTGCGGGGGTGTGCAGAAGAAGGAGACAGACACGAGGAAAGCAGTCCGGTTACCTTTACTGCAGAGAAAGCTGTGGAGCCCGGGGCACTGGTCACTAGGTACAGGAGGGTCCGGTCAGCCTGGAAGCAGTTGGAGTCCGCCCCGTCAGGTGGGTTTGGAGGCCTGCCTGCTACACTTCTCCGTTGCGGGCCCCGCTGCCTGTGTGCTATTCTTCGGTCCCCCTTCTTCAATCCTGCTCTAAGCTCCGTACTAGCAGGCGGTGCGAACCTATAATGGGTACTGCTGTCTTGGGTGCAGCTCCAGGCTCTAGTTATGCCGCGGTGCTGCCGGGTTTCTGCTTGTGGCCAGAAAACTTGCAGACTCCTGTCCCCCAGATTCGGTTGCTGGGACGTGCAATCCCTGTACAACCCAGGACTCTGGCGTCCTCTGCTCCACTGCCTGAGGTGAGCTCTTCACGTGCTCAGCTTCCCAGAACTTTCTCCTTCTCTCTCTGCTGCTTCCTCCACCTCTCCCTTCCCTCTCACACTGACTGACTAACTCCTCCCCCCCAAACAGAAAAGGCAGCTCCCCAAAATAGGGTATAGAGCTCCCTCTTCAGGTAGGGGATCAGAACTTGTGTGTGGATGTGGGGTTTACCTGACGTGGGGAGCTCCTCCTGCTTCCAAGCGTAATATCACCTCCAGTGAAGGAGGCAACACTACTGTGGCAACCGGCCCATGGGGCACAACAGAGGACACCCCAGAAGAAAATTCAAATCTCACCAAACCCCAGGACGGCATATGAGGTAAAACGGCTGTGCCAGTACTATCCCCAAGTGTGATCCCATCTACAACAGCTGCAAGAGAGACAGGGGCATCAGTTACTTAATACCCAATGCGAAGGTCAAATAATGTACTCCTGGGAGGAGGATTTCTAGATCAGTAAAATAGCCTCATCAGCCTAATAGGTGAAAGGTGCTTTATACAGTGCCAGCTAGATGGACTCCTGGTAAAAGCACTGTGGGACACAGGAGCCCAAGCAAGCCTTTTAAATGAAGAATGGAGATGGCGTTACCTGCCTCATATCTGCCTTCGGTTGCTAAAAGAACTCTTAGGACCAGTGGAACTCCACAGCAAAGCTGTCAACCAGAACAAAATCCCTTTCATAGGCTGGGTGGAAGTGACTTTCCAACTGAGGGCCACAAAGAACAGCAACACCATTGAGCTTTTGGTACCTTTTCTTGTGACCAATGATCAGAACGTGGCAGAGGATCCTATCCTGGGTTATAATGTAATCAGTGAGGTCATCACGAAACACAAGTCAGAGACGCTGGTAGTGGATGCAATTGCCACATCACTTGCCATACCCAATGCCATGGCGGAAAATGTGATTCATAGAGTAAAGAAAGCAGAGAATACAAGGGACATAAAAGAAGTCAAGGTAGGTTGGCCCACAACCATCACATCATCCCTACAAACCAAATGGTGGGGGTGAGGTGTGGAGTCCAGGAAGAATCGAGAAGAAAAGTCCAGAAAAGACTGTTCATGCCAAAATACTCCTCAGAATTTCCGGAAGGCCTAGTTCAAGGTGAGACTGTGCTTATGATTCCTACTTGTGGGTTTGCTCGAGTGACAGTACCGGTGATGAATACTACGATACACGTACTTAGACTGGATCCAAAGACTGTATTAGGTCACATCGGAACAGTTAAAATGGTATATCCAGCCAGTGTGAGACCCGCCCAGGGGTCTACCATGAATTCAGTCTCCCCACCAAGGAACAGGAGTTGCCCAGGGGAGGAAATTGCATGACTCACCTCGGGTTCCTGGGACCCCACAGTACCCCTGGAACACTTGTGTGCTGAAGATTGAGCGGTAGCAAAACAGATGCTGAGAGAAGAGTGTCATGCATTCTCCAAAGATGACTCTGATATACGCTGTATCCCGTCATTGCAGTTGAAAATCAATTTGAATGGCACGACCCCAGTAACCAGAAGTTACACGTCTGTGCTGAAACCATTACACCGTGAAGTGAAAGAGTATTTACAAGACCTAATCAACAGAGGCTGGGTCCAAAAGTTGAAGTCGTCTTATTCCTCTCCTATTGTTTGTGTTAGGAAGAAGGACTCTGCTGTGATTACCAGGAACTAAACTGAAAGTCAGTACCTGATCGACCCACTATACCAAAGATTCAGGATATGCTGGATAGCTTATCAGCAAGTACCTGGTTCTCTGTCCTCTGTCAGGGTAAAGCATACCATCAAAGGTTTGTTGAAGCGTCCAGTAGACCTTTGACAGCATTCATCACACTGTGGGGGTTATATGAGTGGATCCGCATACCTTTTGGGCTCAATTCAGCTCCAGCAGAAGTGCAGAGGAGAATGGAGACATGTTTAGAAGGATTGAGGGACTGGAGGAGTTCTCTGTCAAGGGTGGTACATGCCTATAGCTGTGCAGAGATTGATGCAGCGGGTTGCTCATCCTTCTTCCTATTGTGTGGATGATCACCAGGACTGCCAGTCGACACCGTGTTTGATACTCCGGTGTCAGAGACTTGCAGAGCGTGTCCGGAGTACTTTCGGAAGTGAAGGGAATGGATTGCAGAGGCACACAACATAGTGTCCAGGGTGGTTGAACAGGGACAGAGCAAGAGTGAGGAGTGCTGTGATCGAGGGTGTTGTGGAGAAGAGTTGGCACCGGGAAGCCGGGTGCTAGTCAGGAGCGTGCGTGAGAGAGGTGGTCATGGAGAATGTTGTTCATTCTGGGAAGACAAGGTGTATGTGGTCATAAAGAGGAAAGCTGATGACAGTCCAGTGTATGAGGTCCGATTCGAGGGAGGGGACAAGAAAACCAGAATAGTCCATTGGCATTTATTACTACCCTGTGATTATCTCCCACAAGACTTCCCAGAAGTGGACTGACATTGACCGAGATCAACTGAGGGACCACCGCAGACTGAGACTCTGGAGGTGAATGGTGACCTTGGAAGTTCCGATGGGGAAGAGCACACCATTGTATTTCTCGGATCGGCAAGGAGGGGGACGTACCATCCTCAAGAGAGTAAACTAAGTCCCGAGGCTCCAGAGTTTGTACCAAGGAGTACAGACAAAGTTCAATTCTGATCTGATTATCGAACACCGGTCACTGAGGAGACCGGTCGATGCTTAGGAGTAGCGGAATTGCCAGACCAGGTGGAAACAGACGATTCAGGAGAGGTGCAGGAGCTTGCAGAGGCAGTTCCGGGATCTTCTGGGGAAGTACGAGAAATGAGTGAGGCAGAAGAAACTCCTGTAACTGAAGAACCCGTGGTATCTGAGGAACAACCCACCAGGAGGATGTCGACTTGAGAAGTAAGGAGGCCCGTGATACTGACATATGAGACACTTGGTGAACTGAGTAAAGTGCCAAGGACTGTTGACTGGAAACAGGTATCTCTGCCTACGGACCAGGTAAGCCCACTGGAGAGGTATTTACCACCGAGAGGCAGTATGGATGATGTTGCCTGGTGGAAAAACTTGTTTTCATGCTTTGATTTTCCTTAAAAGACTTTGTACATACAAACTAGATACTCTTTAGTGAGAGAGAGATGGTTGAAGACGTACGAAAAGCTCCAGTGGAAGATATGCTGATTGTTTAATTTGTGTTAATTGTTTATTATTATTTCTTACAGGAGTCCTACAAGAAAAAGGTCGTAAGAATAGGTTGTTATCAATGTTTATGAACGTTATACCTATTTGACAATGCCAATTTGTATATAAAGCTATCCAACTTTCACCACTGTCTCAGAATTGGTCAGATTGACCAATTAAGACGAATGTCGAGGATGACATTCAAAAAGGAGGCAAGAGTGTGACATGCAGAAGTAGTGCTGTTGCTTTAAAACCATTCAGCAACTATTAGAAGTTACACAAGCACAGGAGACAGGACGTGTTGTGCTCCAGAAGCACCAGCAACTAGAGGGGTTAACACAGTCACAGGAGACAGGGAGTGTTTTAGCAAAGCCCCAGGGGGACTGTGGAGAGGTTGTTTACTGTCTGGCTGGAGCCGAAGAAAAAGGTGGTGTGTGATCTGTATCTCACAGAAGGCAAGGGAACAGAATTCAGGTCAGTAGGGAAGCTAAACACAAGTTAGACAGACTCCCATAGCAAACAGTGTGGAGTATTATCGGGCAGAAAGTTAAGGATTGGAAGGAATCGCATCATAGAGATCTTCTCCCTCATCAAATCCCGCCTCCATCTCCATGTAGGATAAAGAATGCTGTGTACTATTGTGTCTTTGTGAAGAAAAAAACTGTGGTTGTGTATGCATAGAAGTGTGCTGCAAAGAGATCTAATCTGTGCTGAATTATGCTACTGAAGAGACTGACGTTGCTCTGCCTGCTTTAATAGACTGCACTGTGGTGAAGCCTGTTGCTTCAAAGAGTTAAATGGTACTGCCATACTTGATTAAACTCCACTGTTCAAATGTTTATGAAGACTCTTGTCAGATGTGTCTAGTCAGCAATTGAATCTATTGTGTGCTTGAGAGAAGCTTCAGCCTACGGTTGCCCTGGGTAATGGTTCCCCCAGGATTCCAACGAATTCATGAAACCCGTCTCGCCCTATCTGAACCTAGCGGCGTGGTGTAACATAAGTTACAAAATCTTGAAATGTAAAATTTTTTATATTTTATAAAGACCATATTTCCGTTCATATTCCATTTCTGGTTTTGCAATAGAGCTACCAGAGGGTGCATGAAGCTTCTCCTGTACATGCCTTGATTGCAAAAAGAGAATTGTTACTGTGTATGAATATAACAAGGAAAAAAAATTGTGTCATCATCATCACTTATAAAAGAGAATATATTTTGTATCTATAGCACAAGATAGAGTAGTAGAAGTGTATACGCTTTTAAATAGAAAGATGAAAACATTGAAAAATAAGCCAATATTATGGAATTGAATACAAAAATACATGGTAGTAGTAATAATTAAATATTTTTATTTGAATTTGGAAGTCATAACAATTCTTTTGTAATATTATGAAGACTTATTTTATTTTTTTAATGTCACAGAGATTTTCTTCCCATGAATTAATTTTTTTTACCACTTAATGTAACACATATATCTACATGTTGTCAAGTATTCCTGCATACAAAAAGTTGGCTGATTAAAGGTTAGAGTACACAGTCTTTATACTGAGCAGCATAAATAAAGTTCGATGGGCGACGATGCAAAATTTGGACCTCGACTTCATCTGCATGTTCATCAGATGTATGGGCCCTTGTTGCTTTCCAGATCCTGTGAAGATATACAAACTCACCCTCTCATGTAACAATGTCCCACATGCTATAATAATATATTAGATCCTGGCCCCTTCCTGTAATAATGTACCCCATTTTGTGCCCCTTTCCTGTAATAACTTCCTCCATTCTGGCACCTTCCTGTAATAATGTCTTCCATCCTGGCCCCTTCCTGTAATAATGTCCCCCATCCTAGGCCCCTTCCAGGTATAATATTCTCCATTTTGGGTCTTTACTGGTATAATGTCCCCCATCTTGGGCCCCTTACAGGAAAAATGTCCCTCATCCTGGCATAATGTCTCTATCCTGGAACCCTTCCTGGTATAATGCCTCCCTTTACTGGTATAATTTCCTCCATCCTGGGCCCCTTCCAGTAATATATGTCCCCAATCATAGTATAATGGGCCCAATCCTGGGCATCTTCTAGTAATAATGTCCCTGTTCTGTGGCTTTTCACTAATAAATACAAACTAATTAAATGATGCTACTTATCTTCCTCTGCTCCCATGATGTGCAGTGTCCTCTTACATAGCTGGCCAGAAGCTGGTAGCTGACTACAGCGTGAAAGCGATGGTCAGCACATGACGTCACTGCCGGGTGCTGCCAGTAACTTGTATGCCTATGTCAGCTGCCTTTGATTGACCGGCATCGTGTATTCTAGTGCAGGGATCTGGAGGGCTGAAATAGCTACTGGTGTCGGCAGTCCTACCTCCAGCATGGGTACAGTAGCAGTTGCACTCTCTGCGACCACTATCGTTATGCCCTTGTTTACACCCTTAAATCAGAGAATATGAGCAGCAAGCTCTGGAACATTTGACAATCCAAAGGGCAAGACATGGTATTTTCACTGGCTTTCCTAGAAGTGACTGCTTGCTTCCTCTTATTCACCATAGCTAGAATTTTAATTAAAGGCAACGGGAAGATCGAACCTGTTCTTCACCGTAAACTCAATGGCAAATGGAACCTTTTCTTTAGAGTCATTACATGCACTTTCCTATGTTTTAGTATGTGAACCAGAGAGAGGAGGTAACAGGATTTAAGAAAGAAAAGATTATCACTTTAAAGGGAAGCTGACATCACATTTTTACCACCCAAACTGAGAGAAACAAAATATAGATACAGAGAGCCTGATTCCAGCAAAGCATTACTTGCTGGGCTGCTTGCTGTAATTTTGAGAAAATCACAATTTTATCAGCAAAAGATTATCACTGGAAAACTAGTAAATCTGCTGCCATGTAGACTTCTATATTAATGAGCTCTTCATAACCCCACCACCATCACTTATTGGCAGCTTTCTGCCTATGCGCAGTGTACCCAGAGAGCTGCCAATAAGCAATGTGGGCAGGGCTATACATGTCAGCATTCAGAGAACTGATAGATCTGCAGCAAATGAAAGTCTGATATTATCAAAACTACAACAAGCAGCCCAGTAAGTGATATATTGCTGGAATGAAGGTTTCTGCCACTATCTCATGCTGTTCTCAGATCGGGGAGCAAAAACCTGGTGAAAGACTCTTTTTAATCCCTGTGTTTAAATTATGGTCATATATTGGCATTTTGGTAATAAAAATATTTTAGAAATATTTGCAGGCTTAACACTTTGCATAGTAGTGGCAACACTTTCTTCTTTTTACAAGCAGTAAGGCCTCTTCGTTTTCTTCAGTATTGTTGGCGCCTGGTCAGGATGAATTTGCATGCTCCATTCTTCGAATTGCTCAGGTGAGCTGGCTGAAACTTTTTATATACTAAGTTAAATATGGTGTAGCTGCTATGTAGCATGACCTTTTGACAGGTGAGACGCTGTTTCTGAAAGAAAGCAGCTATGTTTTTTTTTTTACCTGAATATTCCTTTAGGCTTCATTCAGATGATTTTTCACTTACGCAAAAAAAACGGTCCGAGTATCATCAGTGTTTCGCATTGGATTATCATCAGTGTTTGATCAGTGTGTCAGTAATTTCCATCAGTGTTTCATCAATGATTTTCACATATAGCAAAAAATAATTATAAAAAACAAAGCTTTTCCTATGCATTACACTGTTAATCACAGGCAGCACTCGGACCGCACACTGATTTCATCTATATTATGTGCTGTCAGTGATTTTCACAGACCTATAGTTTTGTATGTGTAATGTTGATCCATGACTTCGATCAAAAACAAACTTTTCTTCACGAGCGAGTAAGCGGCCCACAATAAAGCACAGTCATGTGACTACAACCTTAAACTTTAATGGGTATGTGTTCTATCCATGGATAGAATATGTACTTGATTCATGAACATCTGAGGACCCGATATTGGCTTCCATTTTAGAATCATGATGTGAGGTGGTAGCAAAAAAAAAAGCTGCCAATATTGGTAATATTATTTCTTCTAATTTTTTCAGGTAAAAAAAAGACAAGGATACATGGCTATCATTTAAGGGTTTGTTTAGGTGTGGGGGAAATAATTGTCGTACTTGCATACATGCATGACCCACTAATATTTTTTTCAACCATGATAAATCAACTTGTTTTTCTATCAAACAATTTATAAATTGAAGCACACAAAATGTGGTCTATGCCATTGTTTGCACTGCGTGTACAAAATGTACGTAGGGTCTACAGCAAGGAAGCTTAAAGTTCGTATTTCAGAACACATCACTGATATTATTGGCTCCAATTCAGACAGTCATAACGTTTCACATGGATCCAGGCAATTCATTTCATTACATCACAAACAGACTTCTCATTTTCAGGTTTTTGGTTTGGAAGTAGTTAGGAAGCCTCATGTCAGAATGTTACGTACAAGGGAAGCATTTTGGATTTTTAATTTGGGGACTTGTGCTCCAAATGGATTAAATATTAGAAAAGAAATGATGTATCATTATAACTGACTAGGTTTTTCTTGTTATGTTTTTAGGATATTTGTGCTAGCGTCAGTGTTCACACTTGGCTTTTTATTGTTTCCATGTCGGTGTTATTTTCTAGTTGTGGGTTAACATGCTGGTATCCACCTGTTGGGTCATTGTGGGTAATGATCTCACCTGTTTTTTTTTTTTTTTTTGCCTGCATGTTATTTAAATGGTGTGTTAACATTTGTCTAACAGCTTTGAAAAAGACTGCCTCAGAGCGATCGAAACGAGTTGCTGAAAATGTCGTAGTGACAGCTTGTCCTCAGTTTTATGTATTCCTTCCTTCATTTTGGATGGAGTAATTTTTATGATTTTTTTCTAATAAAGTGGCTATATTCAAATTTTCCTGTTTCCTCGGATCCTGGAGCTGGATACCTCTTTGCTTTCTTCACAACATATTTAAGACAGTGGAGCTGAGTAACAATATCACACACAACCCATGGACAGATGTGGCACACTTTTTAGGAAGAAAATAAGCATGTTTTTGTGAACTACTGGACAACTTATTTAAATAATGAATCATGTTTATGTAATACAGTAGTTGATTTAAATGAAATTTATATAAATGGAGGGGAAACGTTTGCACTGAACTGTAAACACCTCATAGTACTTCAGAGGAGATGCAGTGGTGTGAAAAAGTGTTTGCCCCTTCCTGATTTCTTATTCTTTTGCATGTTTGTCACACTTAAATGTATCAGATCACAAAACAAATCTAAATATTAAACAAATATAACACCAGTAAACAAAAAATGCAGTTTTTAAATGAAGGTCTTTGTTATTAAGGTAAAAAGAAATCCAAACCTACAGGGCCCTGTGTGGAAAAGTGATTGCCCCCTAAACCTAATAACTTGTTATACTTATAGAAATATACGTTCCATTAAGACTCTGTAATTTATGAAAACGTTGCAATCATCATTGGCCCAAACTAACCCCTCTCATGTCCTGACTGCACTGAAGCATTATAACTAATGTTGAGCGATCACTAAAATGCTCGGGTGCTCGAAGCTCGGGCTGAGCTTGCCGTGATACTCGGGTGCTCGACCCGAGCAACGAGCCCAATGTTAGTCTATGGGAGACTCGAGCATTTTTGCGGTGGCACCCCCGGCAGTCTTTTAAAAGCCTAACAAGTGCCCAAAACGATAGTGACAGTGCTCAAATGACATGGGGACAGCATGGGGATCGCCCCAGGAAGCATTTCTGACCCCCAGGTCACTGCTGTCAACAACGTGGTCAGAGGTATTAAGCCACTTTTACGGGCTCACAATAAAACGTTCAAAAACGAAAGTGAAACTTTTTTCCTGTGAAATATGTTAAGGAACATCCTTTCCAGGGAAAAGACTTGTGTATAAGTTAAGATAAATGACCAAAAACAAAAATACTCCTCCACACCTTCGGCTATGTTCACAAGTAGCATTTTTTATGCGTTTTTGCACTTTTGTATTGCTTTCAACTATGACAAATGCATTCACCGGGAAATGTCATTTTAGCATTTTACAACCTTATCTGGCCATGTGCTGTGTGACACATGCATAAAGTGCTGAAAAGACATGGGAACAGCATGGGGAAGACCCCTGGAAGCATCTCTGACTCCCAGGTCACTGTCTAAAAGTGTGCCCATCATAAGTGATCCTTGCCGCATCAGAAGATGCAGACTGGCAACTATCCCCATGCAAGTTCTAGTCCCAGGACAGTGTTCAATTGTGCCTCCCCCATTCCTTGCAATGCAAGCGCAAGTATGCAGCCTGCCACGCACCCACCCCCAGGCTGCAATACCATACTGCTTGCTTGCTTGAACTTGAAATTGGGCCTTTTAGGCATGTGGAGGCGGAATCTGGCCACCACGTCATGGCTGTGTTGGCGGCATGGAATCCATACTCAGTCCCCAGCTACCCGGCGGCCGGGTGTCCATACTCGGTCCCCAGCCTCCCCGCGGCCGGGTGTCCACACACGGTCCCCAGCCGCCTGGGGGCAGCCGGGTGTCCATAAACGGTCCCCAGCCGCCCCTATTTCTCCTTGGAACATCCCCCCACACACTTTTCTTAGCCCAGCCTGCTTTAGGCAGCATTGGACGAGCCCACCAGAGAACCAGACTCCTCCGGTGGGCCCTGACTTCTCCATCGGTGGAGTTGAGAGTGCCAAGGTGAGGAGCATGATGATGATGACAGAAGTTAGCATCTGCTATGTTTTCTTTTAATGCAAGTGTAAGTGTGCAGCCTGCCACCCACCCACCCCCAGACTGCAATTCCATACTGCTAGCTTGCACTTGAAATGGGGCCTTTTAGTTTGGAGGAGGCCGAAGCTGGCCACTCCCTCATGGCTGCTTCGGCAGTGAGGTATCCATACTCAGTCCTCAGCCGCCCCTATTTGTCTTGATGTGCCTTATGCATAAGATTAAGCGCGTATACCAAAACATTACCTGTGCCCTCCCCAGTGCATTTAGTGGGAAGGAGAGCCTATTCCGCTGTAGTGTGTGCATGCCAAACCCCTGTTCATGGTACATGCGAAGATGCCTCCCACCTTGCACCTGTCGTTGCAGACTTGCAACTATCCCCATTCAAGTCCTTGTCCCAGGGCAGTGTTCAATTGTACCTCTCCCATTCCTTGCAATGCAAGCGCAAGTATGCAGCCTGCCACCCACCCACCCCTAAGCTGCAATACCATGCTGCTTGCTTGCACTTTAAATTGGGCCTTTTAGGCATGTGGAGGCGGAATCTGGCCACCATGCTATGGCTGTGTCGGCGGCCTGGTATCTATACTCAGTCCCCAGCCGCCTGGTGGCCGGGTGTCCCGGCTTGCTCCCCAGCCTCCAGGGGGTGGCCGGGTGTCCATACTCGGTCCCCAGCCACCCCTATTTGTCCCGGTAACCTTTCCCACACTTTTCTTAGCCTGGCCTGCTTTAGGGCAGCATTGGCCAGCCCACCGGACTATCAGACTCCTCCGGTGGGCCCTGGCTTCTCCATCAGGGGAGTTGAGAGTGCCAAGGTGAGGAGCATGATGAGGATGATAGAAGTTAGCATCTGCTTTGCTTTGTTGTAATGCAAGCGCATGTATGTAGTAGCGGCTAGGCCTGAGGTGGTCAGCGTTTTGGCGCATATCCTACCTCCTCCGAGGATTGCTGGATGCTTTCCTGCTGCTATCCAAGTTCTATGACTCCCGTTAAAACAAAGCTTCAGGTGATAAATGATGGATAAGGTAGTGGCAAAGGAGAAAGAGCAGGAGGAACAGGGACCATTCACATCAATATCAGGCTAGTCAACCAGATATGTCTTGTAGGATATGTTTCTGTAACAAAAGGAGCAGTTCGGCTACACAGTTATAGGGAATACAGTGAGTGCAATGCCTACCAAAAATTTCGAGGCACTCCAATGTCCCTTGGAAATGACAAGGAGGTCAGAGGGTGTTAACTAAACCTTTTTTTCCTTTTATAGCAACTGGGTCTCCTGTGCACTGTTGGCCTAAGCAGTGAATGGAAGGCTTTCCAAAAATTATGAGAAACTGCAATGCCCCTTACAAGAGCCATGTGTGGCACCCCAGGGGTCTGGTCACCACAGTAATAGAGATATTACGTCAGAGAGCAAGTGGGAGGTTTCCTGGTCAGGATCCCTTAAACATGCAATATCCTCCTGCCCCAGTCCTGGGAGGGGAGAATTCTGCCATTATAAACTGGATCTGGGGCGGGGTTGAGTGAGTCAGAGAACAGAGAACATTCAGAGTCAGAGTGAGAGCAAGGGAAAGTAACAGCAAGGAGCTCTGTAGGAGATAGGAGCTAAAGACCAGGGGCTGGAAGCTGAGCAGAGCTCGCCATGGCAGAAAACAATAGGAACCGGACACAGGAGTCCGAGGCTGTGAGGACTTATATATCCAGCAGCAGAAACCAGCCGGCAGGGGATTTCAGGTCCTCTGGCCATAGAAGCCCGGAGGCTCAGTCACAAGCAAGGGACCAGCACCGCTGTCGTGGAGCGGAGGCTAACAGAAGGCCCCAAGTCACCAGCCATATGGGTGAACACTACACGGTACACTCAGGGACATGGGCTACTTCTACCCGCTTACAGCAAGGTAGCCAGGAAGAGTGCAGACAGACGGGGAGGCCTACAACTCCACCTGGCCAGGGGAACTCCTGCTTGCTCACAGACTGACCAGGCCTCTTATGCTAGCCAGTACTCCCTGGAGGGTCTACCTTATAATAATCAGTAAAGACCCTGAATTGCACTGCAAAGACTCTGAGTCGTTCCTGCTGCGCTCGTGCACCATCACCCCCATCATCCATACTCACTGCCCTGAGGCTATACTCCTCCCATTCTCTGCTGCGCACATAACACCAGCCTCAGCGGTCTGCCTCGCAGCGGTGGTAGTCCCTGAACGCAATCCACGGGTGGCGCAGTCGGACAATTAACCTCAAAACCTAAGAAAGACTGCCACTGGTTTGACCAGCCTGAGCCACGGGACCGGGTCACCGCCACGGAGACTACAGACCCCAGAGACCCGGCACCGGGTATCCCACACACGTGTACACACGGCCCAGGGGGCGCGTCACATGCAGTACAGCATATTACAAACATAAGTCCCATTATTGGGGAGTGGGTGTCCCATAGTATTTGCGTATGCCTTGCAAGCAAAAGCTGCCAAAAATTAGGACGGAGCAACTTGCAATGCCCCTTACAAGAGCTATGCAGTATAGCATATTACAAACATAAGTCCCATTATTGGGGAGTGGGTGTCCCATAATATTTGCTTATGCTTTCCAAGCAAAAGCTGCCAAAAATTAGGACGGAGTAACTTGCAATGCCCCTTACAAGAGCCATGCAGTACAGCATATTACAAACATAAGTCCCATTATTGGGGAGTGGGTGTCCCATAGTATTTGCTCATGCCTTGCAAGCAAAAGCTGCCAAAAATTAGGACGGAGCAACTTGCAATGCCCCTTACAAGAGCCATGCAGTACAGCATATTACAAACATAAGTCCCATTATTGGGGAGTGGGTGTCCCATAGTATTTGCTTATGCTTTCCAAGCAAAAGCTGCCAAAAATTAGGACGGAGCAACTTGCAATGCCCCTTACAAGAGCCATGCAGTACAGTATATTACAAACATAAGTCCCATTATTGGGGAGTGGGTCTCCCATAGTATTTGCTTATGCTTTCCCAGCAAAAGCTGCCAAAAATTAGGACGGAGCAACTTGCAATGCCCCTTACAAGAGCCATGCAGTACAGCATACTACAAACATTAGTCCCATTATTGGGGAGTGGGTGTCCCATGGTATTTTCTTATGCTTTCCAAGCAAAAGTTGCCAAAAATTAGGACGGAGCAACTTGCAATGCCCCTTACAAGAGCCATGCAGTACAGGATATTACAAACATAAGTCCCATTATTGGGGAGTGGGTGTCCCATGGTATTTGCTAATGCTTTCCCAGCAAAAGCTGCCAAAAATTAGGACGGAGCAACTTGCAATGCCCCTTACAAGAGCCATGCAGTACAGCATATTACAAACATTAGTCCCATTATTGGGGAGTGGGTGTCCCATGGTATTTTCTTATGCTTTCCAAGCAAAAGTTGCCAAAAATTAGGACGGAGCAACTTGCAATGCCCCTTACAAGAGCCATGCAGTACAGCATATTACAAACATAAGTCCCATTATTGGGGAGTGGGTGTCCCATGGTATTTGCTTATGCTTTCCCAGCAAAAGCTGCCAAAAATTAGGATGGAGCAACTTGCAATGCCCCTTACAAGAGCCATGCAGTACAGCATATTTCAAACATAAGTCCCATTATTGGGGAGTGGGTGTCCCATAGTATTTGCTTATGCTTTCCAAGCAAAAGCTGCCAAAAATTAGGATGGAGCATCTTGCAATGCCCCTTACAAGAGCCATGCAGTACAGCATATTTCAAACATAAGTCCCATTATTGGGGAGTGGGTGTCCCATTGTATTTGCTTATGCCTTGCAAGCAAAAGCTGCCAAAAATAAGGACGGAGGAACTTGCAATGCTGGCAACCTGGTGGTATAGTGGTGGTGGAGGCTGAGGATAAGGAGAAGAAGATAAAACAGCCGAAACGAGGAAGCGTATACCCATGTGTGGGTGTGAAGCGGTACATATGAATACACCTCCCGAAATAACACCATGGATTTGACTTTGTTACTCTGCTGTCATTTGGTGGTGATGAGAAGTCTGGCCCAATCCAGCCCTTGTTCATTTTGATAAGGGTCAGCTCGTCAGCATTGTCAGTTGACAGGCGAGTGCGCTTATCAGTTATAACTCCCGCAGCGGCACTAAAAACACGCTCCGATAACACGCTAGCGGCAGGGCAGGCCAGGACCTCCAAGGCGTACAGAGCGAGTTCATTCCAAGTGTCCAGCTTGGATACCCAATAATTAAAAGGCACAGAGGAATCACGGAGGACGCTGGTACGGTCGGCAAGGTACTCCCTCACCATATTTTCAAACTTTCCACTCATTGTGAGAGTACCCCGCGCCTCAGAGCCTGTAAGCTGGGCTGGTGTCAGAAAACTGTCCCAGAACATTGACAGTGTTCCCCTGCCTCTGCTGGATTGGAGTTGCATCTCTCTCGCCTGTACGCCTTGGTTGGGCAACGAACTGTAACCTCTGCCGCTAGCGTGTTCAGATGGGATTTTTTTTAAGAGTTCTGCAGCAAGGGCCTTCTGGTACTGCCCCATTTTTGTAGACCTCTCCACCTCAGAAATAAGAGAGTGAAAGTTCTCCTTGTAGCGGGGGTGTACAAGTGTCACCAACCAGTAATCACTGTCACCCAACATTTTGACAACGCGAGGGTCACGGTTAAGTCAGCATAACATAAAGTCAGCCATGCGTGCCAGACTGGTAACGGGCAAGATTTCCGTGTCCTCACCAAGATGACGACTGACCATGCTCTCCTCCTCCTCTTCCTCCTCCCCCCTGTCCTCAGGCAACCCACGCTGAACCGACGGTATGACATTTGTACAGGTACTACCGTCTACAACGCATGATAGCAGCTCCTGTTCTTCCTCCTCCTCCTCCTCCTCCTCTCCCTCATTGTCCCCCAATGCATATTGGGATGAGATGAGGCTGGGCTGTGTGTAATCGCCCGCTACGGCTTCTTGATCCATCTCATCATACTCTGGCTGCAATGCCTCCTCTTTAATTCTCTGCAGAGAGCGTTGCAAAAGACAGACAAGTGGGATGCTGACACTAATGATGGCGTCATCGCCACTCACCATCTTGGTGGCCTCCTCAAAGTTTGTCAGGATGGTACATATGTCAGACTTCCAGGTCCACTCCTGAGGTCTTATGTGTGGAGTCTGACCTGAATATCGACGGCCTTGTTGCAGCTGGTACTCCACAACTGCTCTCTTCTGCTCACAAATCCTTTGCAACATGTGGAGGGTATAGTTCCAATGTGTGGGGACATCACAGACCAGTCGGTGTGCCGGAAGCTGCAAACGCTGCTGCAACACAGCAAGGGCGGCGGAAGCTGTAGCCGACTTGCGAAAATGAGCTGACAGGCGTCTTACTTTCACGAGCAGATCTGGCAACTCGGGGTACGATTTAAGAAACCGCTGAACCACGAGGTTAAGCACATGAGCCAGGCATGGTACGTGTGTGATATCACCTCGCCTCAGAGCCGCCACCAGGTTACAGCCATTGTCACATACGACCATGGATGTAGGTTCAGCGTTCTCAGCCACAGATCTGCCTGCTCTTTCACAGCTGTCCACAACTCACAAGCAGTGTGAGGTTTATCACCTAAGCTTATGAGTTTCAGCACAGCCTGTTGCCGCTTGGCGGAGGCAGTACTGCAATGCTTCCAGCTTGAAACTGATGTGGTGATATCTGAGATGGAGGCTGAACATGTGGATGAGGAGGAGGATGCGCAGGAGCTGTGCACTGTGGGGGCAACTCTGACTGACATAGGGCCCACAATCCTCGGTGTGGGGAGGATGTGTTCTGTCCCAAGGTCCGACTGGGTCCCGGCTTCTACTATGTTTACCCAGTGTGCCGTCAGAGAGATGTACCGTCCCTGGCCACAAGCACTTGTCCACGTGTCCGTTGTCAGGTGGACTCTCCCAGTAACTGCGTTGTTGAGGGCACGGCAGATGCTTTGGGACACGTGCTTGTGTAGTGCGGGGATGGCACACCGGGCAAAATAGTGTCGGCTGGGGACCGAGTACCGAGGGACGGCCACCGCCATAAGATTGCGGAAGGATTCCGTCTCCACCACACTAAAAGGCAGCATTTCCAACGCAAGCAGTCGTGAAATGTGCGAATTTAGGACTGTGGCCTGTGGGGCGTTAGCTGCGAATTTCCGCTTTCGTTCAAAGGTCTGGGATATGGACAATTGAACGCTGCGGTGGAACGTGGATGTGGACGTTGATGCTGTTTCTTGAGAAACTGCCATAACAAGTGAAGACCGAGAGGAGGGGGCATCTTTACATGCAGTATGGACAGGGGATTGCCTTGCGCACATAATAGGGGGTTCTATTGCATGCTCAACATTGGAAGAAGCACTGGTGACACCCGCTGACACTGGTCTTGGACCCTGGGTTTTGCCACACAAAGTCGGGTGCTTTGCTGCCATTTGCCTGATCATGCTGGTGGTGGTCAGGCTGGTAGTTTTGTCACCCCTGCTGATGCTGGCATGGCATGTGGAACATATGGCCTTTTTGGGGTTATCTGCAGAGTCTTTAGACCTACGCTTGTACTGGCAACGTCCCTCGTGTTGGTGTTACGGGGAACGGTTGCCTGCCTTCTGTCTGCGGCCACCACACTGCTTCTTCCTGCCTGTTGGGGTACTCTGCCTCCCTCCCCCTGTGTGCTGCTGGCCTCACTCTGCATGTCCTCCTTCCATGTTGGGTCAGTTACTAGATCATCCACCACCTCCTCCACTTCCACTTGCGCACCACGATCCTCCTCCTCACTTCCTGGCAATTGTGTCTCGTCATCGTCCACCTCTTGTGACAGATTGCCAACGTCGACTTCCTGTGGCAGTGGCTGTTCAAATATTTGGGCATCGCAACATGGGATCTCCTCTTCCACCACTTCAAGCGTATCAGGCAAGGGGCCAAAATATGGAAATGGACCAGTGAAGAGCTCTTCAGAGTGTCCAAGTGTGGGATCACTTGCTGTCTGACGACACTCGGCATGGTGGGAGGAAGGAGCATCAGGGTGAGGAGGAGTATGCGGTCGAGACTCACGGCTACTAAGAGTTGACCGTGTGGAAGACAGACCGGAGGTGGTGGTGCCCAGGTAACTGGAAGTATTATCTGCTATCCAATTAATAACCTGTTCACACTGATCAGTTCTCAATACTGGTGTTGTTCTGTGCTTCCCTAGTAATTCGGTCAAGAAGTGGGAGCGAGAAGATGTGGCTGTTGGTTGTGGCACATTTTCACCTTGGCCACGGCCCCATCCTCTGCACGAACCATCACCAGAACGTCCACTTCCACGTCCCTTGCCACGCGCCTTGCCCATTGTAAATGAAGTAAAATAGCTTACACTTGCACTATCAATGGAAAAAGGGTAATAAAGAGCAGATTAGAACCATGGAAGATGAAAACCACAGTTATTGTTTACTGGGGTATACCACACTTTTTTAAATAGAGATATTTGCGGCTGAACAGTGAGCGACACACTCAAACTGCTTTTTTTTTAGATACCAAAGGCCCAAAACTGGATAGTACAGCGATTTGACCCGTGGAACTGCGAAACCACACTGGGATGTCGGGCCTACACAAGACTATTTTCAACAGATATATTTTTGTGTCACAACAGTCAGGAGACACTACTGTTTTTCTTTACGGAAAAAACTACCAAAAGCTGAATAATAGAGATTTTTTACCGTGGGATGGCAAAACCACAGTTATTGTTTACTGGGGTATACCACACTTTTTTAAATAGAGATATTTGCGGCTGAACAGTGAGCGACACACTCAAACTGCTTTTTTTTAGATACCAAAGGCCCAAAACTGGATAGTACAGCGATTTGACCCGTGGAAGTGCAAAACCACACTGGGATGTCGGGCCTACACAAGACTATTTTCAACAGATATATGTTTGTGTCACAACAGTCAGGAGACACTACTGTTCTTCTTTATGGAAAAAACTACCAAAAGCTGAATAATAGAGATTTTTTACCGTGGGATGGCAAAACCACAGTTATTGTTTACTGGGGTATACCACACTTTTTTAAATAGAGATATTTGCGGCTGAACAGTGAGCGACACACTCAAACTGTTTCTTTTTTTAGATACAAATGGCCCAAATTGGATAATGCAGAGGTTTGAACCGTGGAAGTGCAAAACAACACTTCTGTTTCTCTAGCCTACACCAGACTATTTTCAACAGTTATACTTGTGTCTGAAAAATCAGAGACACGCTTTTTTGGGTGGGGGGAGGTGGGGTGGACACCAAAAGGTTAATAAGACGGGAATTTGTACAGCGTGAAAGAGGAAAAAAAAGGAGGATTTAGATGAAAAAAAAAAGGATTTTTCCTGGCCCCCGACACCTGGTGCTAAGTCCAGCAATTTCAGCAACAGGAGCACACAGAACTGTAATGCAGCGTTTGCTGGTATAACCACTGTGTCTCCTATACAGCCTGCCTGCCTGGTATCTGGGATGGATATTAGTCCTGAAAAGGACTGTTTGTTTGATCTGGCAGCCTTTACAGACCCTACACTAACTATTTTGCAGTTTATATCTCTCCCTAAATCAGCAGCGCTGTCCCTACACTGTCTAATCCGGAGCGACTGTGTCCAAGATGGCGGCGCCCCATTTTAAATACTCGAGGTGACGCTGTGTGGCCAGCCAATCACTGTAATGCCCACAACCAACATGGCTGCAGCATTACAGTGACTGGCTGGCAATCCCTGCATGTTCATTGGCTCGGTAAAGAGCGCCAAACATGCAGGGTGGAGACCCGAGCACCCGCCCGAGTAACCCGGAAATGCTCGGTGATCTCCGAACATCTCGAGTAGCGTGATGCTCGGGCGAGTATCGAGCAGTGTCGAGCATGTTCGCTCAACACTAATTATAACGAAACATTGCAATGTGCCCTGAATGAAGCCGCACCTCCTGCACATAGAAAAACTTCGCACAGATGGCGACAACCCTGGCACATGCTGCAAACACGTTTTCTCCAGCAGTGCTCCAGGTGTGCTGAACTGCTGTGGAGAAAATCTCATCTGGCCGAAGATTTCCTCCATTATAAATTTATGCTTAAAACATATAACTCTGCCCTTCATCTCTCCAAACAAACCTACTTTAACAATCTCATCATCTCACTGTCCAATAATCTTAAACGCCTCTTTGACACTTTTCACTGTCTCCTTAAAAAAGACAGCACAGGCCCTGACCACTGACCTCACCACTGACGATCTGGCCAATTATTTAAAAGAAAAAATTGACCATATACTACAGGAAATTTCCTTCCAAACCCTAAATGTTATGCGTGCTCCTCCCTCCCACATTGCATCTTGCTCACTTTCTGACTTTGAACCAGTCATGGAAGAAGTGATCAGGCTCCTTGCATCTTCTCACCCTATCACCTGCACCAGTGACCCTATTCCCTCACATCTCCTTCAGTCGCTTTCCCCAGCTGTCACCACTCACCTAACTAAAATACTCAACCTCTCCCTTTCACCTGGTATTTTTCCCTCCTCTATTAAACACACCAGCATACATCCATTACTTAAAAAACCATCCCTCAACAAGAACTGTGCTGCAAACTACAGACCTGTTTCCAATCTTCCCTTTATCGCTAAACTTCTGGAACGCTTGGTCCACTCCCGTCTAATCTGCTATCTCTCAGATAACTTCCTTCTTGATCCTTTACAATCTGGTTTGCGCTCTTTACATTCTACTGAAACTGCACTCACTGCACTCACTAAAGTCTCTAATGATCTACTAACAGCTAAATCTAATGGTCACTACTCCCTGCTGATTCTCCTGGATCTCTCTGCAGAATTCGACACTGTGGATATCCAGCTCCTGCTCACTATGCTCCACTCTATTGGCCTCAAGGACACTGTTCTCTCCTTGTTCTCCTCCTACTTCTCTGACCGCTCCTTCTTTGTGTCTTTTGCTGGCTCCTCTTCCTCTCCCCTTCCCCTTGCTGTCGGGGTTCCTCAAGGATCAGTCCTAGGCCCCCTTCTTTTCTTCTTATACACTGCTCCTATTGGACAAACAATCAGCAGGTTCAGTTTTCAGTACCATCTCTATGCTGATGACACCCAATTATACACCTCTTCTCCAGACATCACCCCTTCATTATTACAAAATACCAGTGATTGTCTTTCCACTGACTCTAACATTATGTCCTCCCTCTATCTAAAACTGAATCTGTCAAAAACTGAACTACTCGTATTTCCTCCCTCCACTAACCTACCTATGCCCGATATTGCCATTTCCGTTTGTGGCTCCACCATTACTCACCAGCAACATGCTCACTGTCTTGGGGTCATACTTGATTCAGATCTTTTCTTCACTCCTCACATCAAATCACTTGCTCGCTCATGCCATCTACACGTCAAAAACATCTCTATAATCAAAACCTTTCTTACCTTCGACTCGGCAAAAACTCTTACTGTAGCTCTTATTCATTCTCATCTGTACTATTGCAACTCTTTACTAATCAGTCCCCCTCTTACTAAATTTTCCCCTCTCCAATCCGTCCTGAACGCAGCAGCCAGGATCATACTCCTCGCCAACTGCTACACCGATGCCTCTTCCCTGTGCTAGTCATTGCACTGGTTGCCCATCCAATACAGAACTCAATATAAACTTATCACTCTTACCCACAAATTGCTCCATGCTTCAGCACCACCCTACATCTCCTCCCTCATCTCAGTCTACCACCCTACCTGTGACCTCCGTTCTGCCAATGACTTAAAACTAAAATCCTCCATAATCCGACCTTCTCACTCCCGTCTCCAAGTTTGTCACGTGCTGCGCCAATTCTTTGGAATGCACTACCCAGGACAATTTGATTAATTCCCAATATCCACAGTTTTAAGCGTGCCCTAAAAACCGATTTCTTTAGACTGGCCTATCGCCTCAACATACTTATCTTATTGTCCTAGTTTGGCCCATATTAAAATTTTCTTCAAAATCATGTTCATATCATCCATGCACTTAATAGCCTCTGTCTTTAAAGTATACATATTGGCTCACGACCAGTTGTCTGTATTATACAATATATGTACATGTTACATTTTGTGTCACTTCTATTTCATCATAGACTGTAAGCTTGCGAGCAGGTCCCTCACTTCATTTGATATCTGAGTTATGCTTATTCTGTAACATCTGTATTGTCTGTACAAGTCCCCCCTAAAATTGTAAAGTGCTGCGGAATATGTTGGCGATATAAAAAAATATATATTATTATTATTATTATTATTATTATTAATAACTGGTAGGGCCACCCTTAGCAGCTACAACTGCAATCAAATGTTTGCAATAACAGGCAATGAGTCTTTTACAACGCTCTGGAGGAATTTTGGCCCACTCATCTTTGCAAAATTGTTGTAATTCAGCCACATTGGAGGGTTTCTGAGCATGAACGGCCTTTTTAAGGTCATGCCACAGCATCTCAATTAGATTGAGGTGATTACTTTAACTAGGCCAATCCAAAGTCTTAATTTTGTTTTTCTTAAGCCATTCAGAGGTGGACTTGCTGGTGTGATTTAGATCATTGTTCTGCTGCGTAACCCAAGTGCGCTTTAGCTTGAGGTTACGAATAGATGGCCCGACGTTCTCCTTCAGGATTTTTTGGTAGAGAGCAGAATTCATGGTTCCATTTACCACAGCAAGTCTTCCAGGTTCTGAAGCAGCAAAGCAGCCCCAGACCATCACACAACTACTACCATATTTTATTGTTGGTATAATGTTCTTTTTCTGAAATGTTGTGTTACTTCTACGACAGGTGTAATGGGACATACACCTTTCAAAAAGTTCAACTTTTGTCTCGTCAGTCCAGAGAGTATTCTCCCAAAAGTCTTGGCGCTCATCAAGATGTTTTCTGTCAAAATAGGCGAGCCCTTATGTTCTTTTTGCTTAGCAGTGGTTTTCATCTTGGAACTCTGCCATGCATGCAATTTTTGCCCAGTCTCTTTCTTATGGTAGAGTCATGAACACTGAGCTTACCTGAGGCAAGTAAGGCCTGCAGTTGTTTGGATTTTGTTGTGGGGTCTTTTATGAGCCCTTGGATGAGTCGTTGCTGCGATCTTGGGGTAATTTTGGCCGGCCGGCCACTCCTGGGAAGGTACACCACTGTTCCATGTTTTCGCCATTTGTGGATAATGGCTCTCACTGTGGTTTTCTGGAGTCCCAAAGCTTTAGAAATGGCAGGGCATCTCTGGAGAGACATGAAAATGGCTGTCCACCAACGTTCACCATCCTACCTGACGGAACTGGAGAGGATCTGCAAGGAAGAATGGCAGAGGATCCCCAAATCCAGGTGTGAAAAACTTGTTGCATCATTCCCAAGAAGACTCATGGCTGTGTTAGCTCAAAAGGGTGCTTCTACTCAATACTAAGCAAAGGGTCTGAATACTTATGACCACGTTATATTTCAGTTTTTCTTTTTAAATAAATTAGCAAAAATTTCTACATTTCTGTTTTTTTCAGTCAAGATGGGGTGCAGAGTGTACTTTAATGAGAAAAAAATGAACTTTTTAGAATTTACCAAATGGCTGCAATGAAACAAAGAGTGAAAAATTTAAAGCTGTCTGAATACTTTCCGCACCCACTGTATGTGTGTGCGGCACCCACTGTTTGTGTGTGCGGTTTGCCCACACAGGTTATGTCCAGCCTTCAGCTCCCTCCTGAGCTATGGCTGTCCTGTCTTTAGACCTTGCCTCTCCAAACACAACACAGAGAAAAAAAAACAGGACTGATCATTTAAACGTTGCTCAGCCACACCCAGAGGTGGAGGTATGGGGAATGACATCCCATCTCAATGTCATTCCCCTAAAACCACGCCCTTTAAGTGAGTTAACCCTCCAGCATATATCATGCTGGCAGAAAGTTTATTGTTTTCAGTTCACACAGGCTAGCAACCTGTGCGACACATACCTCCCCTCATAAACCATACCAGTGACACTGTCATAAAATAAATACTATGAATTTAATCTTCCATGTGCTATATATGGACCAATAAAGTTATTGATGAAAGTCAGAGTACTGAGAAAATGGGAAGTGCACTGATAAAGAGACAGTGCATAGTAAAGATATAGTAACAGGAGGTAAGTAATGACATAGGATAAAACAAAATTGATATTAGCTAAGGTGGCAGTGTACTGCTAAAGTGACAGTGCATGATAGAGTAATGATCGAATACAAGTAGATTGCATACTGCAGTAGTCAAGCTATGTGGTGTCCACGCAGGCTGGTCCTGACACGCGTTTCGCCGCTAGGGCTTTGACAAGGCTGTCAATATTGTGGAGAGTCGGCTCTGTGGTAGGCGCAGGTTCACACAAGGATTGCAGTTTGTTGGTTCAAACAAGCAGGCGGTTTATTCAACACCCATAAAACGGTCAAGGTAACAAATGATAACAGCCTTTTTCAGATGCAAAAAGGTATAACTGAACAAAACTCAAAATAGCAACTCCTTCAAGCACGGCCTCAGCCTTTTAAATGCAAGTGCTTTTCCTTGACCTCAGCAGGGTCTGAGCAGCACATGCAAGACTTCCTCACCTTGCAAAACACACAGGCAGACTGAGACAGGCGCAGCTGTCTTAAATCAGACCTTCCAAGATCTGGACTGGAGGTAAGTGAGCAGCTGATCCCCCTCAGGTCCTTCAACTGCTCGTAAAACCCGGCTCAATAATCCGGGCCCATTAAATACCTCTCAGCTCTATGTGTGCTGGAGCCTGCTTTTCCAAGTCCTACATTACCGAGGCTTGGCACCTCGGGGACACATACCTCCCATCCAGGACCTTTCCGGCTGCAACTTTACATACCTCCCCTCTGCCCAAAGCCGAGGGGCTTGGCACCTTCTGCCAACATACAATAGACCCATGATAGGGCATCAGCATTCCCATGTTGTTTCCTAGGCCTATGCTCCACCTGAAAAGTAAAATCCTGTAGGGCTAGGAACCAACTCGTTACTCGGGCATTGTTCTCCTTCTTTTCTTACATCCACCTCAGTTGGGCATGGTCTGACACTAACCTGAACCTTCTACCTAACAGGTAATACCTCAGAGTGTCCAACGCCCACTTGATGGCAAAACATTCTTTTTCCACTTTGGAGTAGTTCTTCTCTCACGTGGACAGTTTCCGACTGAGGTACATTATAGGGTGTTCCTCTCTGTTAATCTCCTGGGACAAGACCACGAACTCTTTAGAGAAGTTAGGCACCACAAATACTGGTTGTTTACAGAGGGCCAGTTTTAATTCCTGGAAGGCCGCTTCAGCTTTCGGGTCCACTTAGTCATAGCCGACTTCGTCCCTTTCAGAAGATCCGTCAGCGGGGCTGCTCTCAGGGAAAAGTTAGGGACAAATCTTTGATAGTAGCCCACAATGCCTAGAAATTCCCTGACCTGCTTCTTCGAGAGGGGCTGTGGCCAGTTCAGTATCACCTCGACCTTATTTATTTGTGGTTTTATTTCCCCTCTATGAACCACGTAGCCCAGGTACTTGGCTTCCTCCATCCCCATAGCACACTTCTTCGGGTTGATGGTAAAGCCCGCCTTCCTTAGAGCATCAAGTATGGCTTGAACTTTGCCAACATGACTTTCTCAGTCCTGGCTGAATATGACGGATGTCATCTAGGTAGGCCACTGCATACTTTTTGTGGGGTGCTAAGATCCGGTCCATCGCTCTCTGGAAGGTGGCCGGAGCTCCCTGCAACTCAAATGGCATCCTGACACATTGATAACATCTGTCTAGCATCGAGAAGGCCGTCTTCTCCTTGGCCTCTTTGGACAAGGGGATTTGCCAGTATCCCTTGATGAGGTCCAGGGGGGTGATGTACCAAGCGGGTCCTAGCCATCTACCCTAGGCATTAGGTGGGCGTCGAACTTCGAGACCTCATTCAGCTTCCTATAGTCATTTCAAAACTGCCATTCTCCATCTGGTTTCGGCACTAAGACTATGAGACTGGACCAGCCACTCTTGGACCCTTCAATGACTCCCAGGTTAAACATCCACTTCACCTCTTTCGAAATCACCTCTATGCGGGCCTCTGGGATCTGATACATTTTTAGGTTGCCACAAACATGAGGCTCTGAGAGTACCTCATGCTCTATGAACTGAGTGAGTCCTGGCAACTCTGAAAACTGGTCTTTATTTCGCTGCAACAGCTCCCGACATTGCTTTTTCTGTGAGAAGGACAAGGTGTCTGCCACCTTAACATCTTACGCATTGACGTCAGACTTGGCTACCAGACAAGGAGCTTCCACGGGTTCTCTGTCCTGCCATGATTTACTCAGGGTAACATGGTAAATTTGGTAGAGCTTCCTCTTCCCTGGTTGGTGGATTTTATAGTTGACTTCCCCAACTTTGTCTACCACCTCATAGGGGCCCTGCCACTTGGCCATGAACTCGCTTTCCACTGTAGGCACTAGCACAAGTATTTGATCACCTGGGTTGAATTGTCTCAACTTGGCTGACCTATTATACACCCTGCACTGTGCCTCTTGTGCCTTGAGGAGGTGCTCCTTTACAATGGGCATCACGTTGGCAATCCTCCACCACGCTCCTATAGGGAGTGGTCTCAGCTTCCCAGGACTCTTTCGCCACCTCCAGGAGTCCTCGAGGGTGTCAGCCATAGAGTAGTTCAAACTGAGAGAAACCTGTGGAAGCTTGGAGAACTTCCCTGATGGAGAACTACAGATGGGGAAGCAGACAGTCTCAGTATTGGCCATCCTTCTCCACTGCTTTTCTCAACATGGCCTTCAAGGTTTTGTTAAACCTCTCGACAAGTCCGTCCATCTGGGGATGGTACACGAAGGTTCTCAGTTGTGCAATCTGCAGTGTCTTGCACAATTCCCTCATTACCTTTGACATAAATGGAGTCAATTGTCCATTAGAATCTCCTTAGGCAACCCCGTTCTGGAAAATATATGGACCAACTCCCGGGCTATACACCTGGTGGAGGAGTTTCGTAGTGGCACAGCCTCTGTATACCGTGTAGCATAATCTAATACTATCAGGATATACTGATGCCCTCGGGTGGACTTAACCAGGGCCCCCAATAGATCCATCACTATGCATTCAAATAGGACCTCGATGACAAGTAGCGGCACTAGGGGACTGCGAAAGTGGGCCATCAGGGAGGTTAGTTTGCATGTGGGACAGCAGGAATGACAATATCTCATTATTTCCCTATAGCATCCTAGCCAGTTGAATCTCTGGAGCATCCATTCCTGGGTCTTATCTGCACCCAGGTGACCACCCAACATATGGGAATGAGCCATGTCTAACACCCTGCGTCTATAGGGCCCTGGCACCAGCAACTACTCTATTACCTCACCCCTTGGCTTGGTTACTCTATACATCAAATCCCCATTCACACCAAAATGAGGGAACTGACCGTCGGCCCCCAGCACTTGAGGCACCCCATTTAACATTGTAACATTTTCAAATGTTTGCCTCGGACACCTCCAGCTTAGGGATATTGGCCTCAGGGGATGCTGCCTCATCCTCATCACTAACAAGCACACACATGGGAAACTTGTCTACTATGGTCTGCGGCGAGGTTTCCTTAGGGGTAATCTGGCTGTCGTCTGAGCAACCAGGTGTCCCTGCTTTCCCCCACATGTCCCAAAATAATGAAAAGTCCCATCCGATTATTATCGGGTGCAACAATGTCTGACCATGTAGGAACATGTGTAAGGGGAAGCAGAGGTGTCCCTGGAAATCCCTTGTGGGATGGGAAGCAAGACTGCCATCTGCTGGCCAGGAGAAATCAAGTGGAACTAATTTGTACTGGAAGATTTGCAGGGGGAGCAACTTGATGTGCTGTACATGATCAGGCGATGAGAGACTTCCTGGATATAAAAGCCCTGCACGCCAAACCACAGGTGAATTTGGCACCAGAGAAGAGAGTGGAGCAGACTTGCTCCAGGGATGTTGCCGAGGCCAGCGTGACAGGCCACAGCAGGAAGTCTATGCCATCAAGGCGCAGGACACCTCCTGGCAAGGCCCAGTTTCCGCTCAGGAGGACTCCGAGTTCAACCTGAGCTGTTAGGACCAGGATCCGCGTCCCGGGGCCTACTCCATTCCGCCCCAAGCCCAAGACACTTCCACTGATGGTCAAGTCGAGAAGATCCACGAGGAGACTGCAACAACAAAGGCATGCCTGAAATTCCGGAGGGACAGCAAGTGTGAGCAGACCTGTCACTTCCAGCTATCACCTATGCTACCAGGGTCGGATGGGACTAGGACTACAGGTTGGGAGGTGGCCGGTTGGTGCCTGGGAGACTCAACGGGCTGTGATAGACTATGTCAAAGAGAGACTTGCGGGCTGGCGGGAAAACCCGGTGACCCCTGCTAGGGCCAGAGCTGCAGAAAGAACCTACGTGGTGACTCTCATGAATGGTCGCACCACCTTTGTTAAGGGAACATTCAAGTTATCTAGTGAAAGACCTTATTTGATATTCTAAGCTTATTGTTATTCGTTTCATTATTGATTTGCTTTGTTATTATCACTAATTATTCAGAGTTACTTTAAATCACTGTAAAATTACCACTGCATTCAAATAAGAATTATATCGATCACCGACTATCGTTGCCCTGTGCTATCTGTGTGTTGCATCCAGACACCTGCATTACATTTAGCGTAGTCAGCAGGATGCAACATTCAGACACAGAGATGGCAGGCCAGTCCATGGGGCAATGCTCAGCAATCTTCCCAAGTTAACGGGAAGCAGCGTGTCGCTGTGGGACTGGGTAGAGAGACTGCAAAGCATGATGCACATGTATCCCCTGACCCCTTCCATTAAGGCTGAGTTAGCTCTCCTGACCCTTGATGGGGAGGCCCAACAGATGGTTATGTACCGCCCACCTAGAGACTGTGACACTGTGGATAAGGTGATATTCGAGGATATGCAAGGTGACACCATGGACCTGGGGCACCTTCGCATATGATTGATCCGGCGGATCCAAGGGGAAAGTGAAACCATAGACCAGTATGTATTGCTTTGTTATTATCACTAATTGTTCAGAGTTACTTTAAATTTACCACTGCATTTAAATAAGAATGATATTGATCACCGATTGTAGTCTTGTGTTATCTGTGTGTTGCATCCAGACACCTGCATTACACATGGTCTGAACATTCCACAGCTCCTGGGCAGAGGAGGGAGCAAAATAAAGTATACAGACAGGACAGCATGGGATAACAGCTGATTCTTTATATGAGGTAAAAAGGTAGTGAAATATTTTTCCTTACACAAACCAGCAGCTGCGATCCCATGCTGTCGTGTCTGTATACTCTCTTTTGCTTCCACCTCTGTCCAGTAGCTGTGGTATTTTCAAATCATGCTCCTGCATGGTCAGATACAGCCACTACACGGTACATAGCAGGGGCACATTTATAAGATTATCTCTGAACAGGAACATTTTTTTAAAACATTTTCAATTGTAGAACATTTTTTTTCCAAGATCTATTGATCTATTGATCAAAATGTACTATGTGAGAAAACCCATTTAATTACATGGTCATTGTAGAGGCACAGACGTTTCATGATTTCAATACTCAGATGAGGCACAAAATCTTTCCTGGTACGTACAGTAGTAACTGTTGCTTCATGTTACAGAGCATATGCCAACAATGAACCCTTTGATAACATTAATTGTAAAGAGCTGAGCCCTCTCCACGAACTGACATGTGGAGTTTAACCAATTAGATGTTGCTCTTATTAGTGGTAGTGTGTTGCCCAGGGGGATATAGGGGACTCGGTACCCGGGCCTTTTACCTTGCTTAGGATGTCACGGCAGTCGGCTCCCAGGCCCATACTCTAAGGTCTCTCTTGAAAAAGGGGTTTTAGTGTACAGTTTGTTTTGTGACGCCACCTGTGGTTTCCGGTAATGGTTACCGGCGCTGCTGCAGACCTCAGGGGGTGATGGAATGGCAGCTGAGATGTTTCCGCTCCCCACAGGCGGAGCGAGCCCCCGGGGCAGAGTTGATGGAAGGGATGCAGGTGAGAGATATCCAGGTCAGGCGGAATGACGGACACGCACACAGGGGATTTGCTTCAGTACCTTTACTGGTGTAACGGCAGGTATGGTCCAGGGTACTTGCTAGGAAGGGTGCACTTCAGGACTTCTCCCCAGTGAGTGGATATAAGGCCTCCTGATCTGTGTCTCCCTCTTTCTAAGCCTCTAACCAGCCTGGAACTTGGCCTAGCTTCTGTGTTGTGTTGCTCTCCCACCTGACCGCTTGGTAGTAGGACGTTTCTTTGGCAACCACTATCGCTGGATGAAGGGGCCTTCGTGGTTCCTAGTCCTGTTATTTCTGGTAGCTTCACGATGACCAGGGGTCTGGAAGCCTCCTGGTATGCCGGTAGTCCCTACTGGGTATAGAGGACTCTGTAGGTGGGGACCCGGTGTCCGGTTTGTGTCTTGGGGTGAGCCTTTGATGCTCCTCTGCCCCCTCAATTCCTGAGTTGAAATCAGGAATCAGGAATTCAGGACACCTTTTCCTATTAATGGTGTTGACAAGGAAGCCGGGGACCTACATGTCATGTTTGTACTCTATAAAACCTGTGGTAGCTTATGTTACAATAGACGGCAATACTACAGTATTTCAGCATACAATTGCTTATTCAGTGTTTTTAGATTGTTTTCTTACTTATTAATTGTACACAAGTAAACATGTATTTGATACATTTTTAAACTTTTATTTTTTTTATTAACAAATATATTAAGTTTATGTAAAATATTTATAGTACTTACCTCTATTTTTCAAGAATTTTGCAATTTGCCCTGGCATGCAGAATATCAGCTTGTGGACCAAATCCTGACTGGTAGCAATCCATTCTTGACTACTCAGTGCTTGGAGTTCATCAAAATTTCTGTGATCAAAGGCTCATCCATATGTCTGAACAAATCAGTCTGAGATCAGACCGCAATGTACGGACTGATCACAGCTCTCCCGACCCATGCATCAAGGCCTCATAGAAATATATGAATCTGTCAGGTTGGGAGACCCACTGCCAGTCCATGCACTAGCGGTCCATGCTCGAACCAATTTGCACAGACATCTGAATGTGCCCTTAGTTTATCCACCATATTTTGAGTATTGACCACAGTTTCTCAATTGAAATATGAGTGGTTTCCTGGCCATTGACCCAAAACTTCAATATTTTGTTCACTGTGCCACTTAGCTATAACTTTTGTCTTGTGCCATTTTGCTCCATCACGCTGGAAAAAGCATTGCTCTTCACCAAATTGCTTTTGGATCATTGGGAGAAGTTGCTGTTGAAGGATGTTTAAATAGCATTCCTTATTCACGGTAGTGTTCCTAGGCAAAATTGTGAGTGAGCCCACTCCCTTGGATGAAAAGCAACCCCACACTTGAATGGGCTCTGTTGATGCTTTACTGTTGGCACTGTCACTTGACTCATGATATAGCTTGTAACAGAGTGTCCCCCCCCAGTCTGTTTTCATGGACCATAGTGGACTCAGGCCTATATTAGCATTTTCTGTCCTGCATCTAGTGGGGGCCTGTGTGTCTTTGTTCCTCTCTGCATGTGGATTCCCTTAAATACACAACTCCAGCAGACCGGTCTTCAGAATGGAGTTCTAGAAGATTCCTCATTTTTCGAGTTACCTGTAGTTCATGTTTAAGGGGGTGGATGTTTGTATCTCTGCCCAACCTGGGGGCTTATCCAAAGAGAAGGAGAGCAATAAGATACATGTTTTTTAGGTAGTTGAGGCTGTCCTGTGTGAAAGACTAGGATCTGTGCTGAGGCCAGATCCTTTTGCCATGTATGGACTATTGGAGATCTGTTGGACTATTGGACATTGGAGATCAGTTGCCACATGGGATTGTGATGTCTTGCCACCCTGCTGGATTTGAGGATCTAGTCTGAGACTGTTGTAGCATTGTATTTGGTGTTGGATTACCGGGTGCCCCCCCCCCGGATTTGTCCCTTTCTGTGTTACTGACTCTAAGGAACTACAGCTACATTTGATGTTATATTCTCCCAGTCTCGAAAAAGGTTGTTGGATTTTTCATAGGCTTGCTGTCTCTGACTGCTCTGTCTCAAACCCCGTTACAAACTGTTTGACAGAGGAGGGATCAGAGCAGAGGGAATGGATAACAGTGGCCCAGCAACAAATGGAGCCAGAACCTCAGGATACAGGAATTGGACTGTGGGGAATCTACAAACAAAGGCCCGTGAATTAGGGGTCAGTTACAAAGGACTATCCAAAAGAGCAACTTATTGAGGCTTTGGAAGGAGCCAGCCTTCAAGATGGCACTGAAGGTGTATTCCCAGATCAATTGGAGGTAAATGCCCCGAAAAATCAGTGGATTGTGTGGTATGAGGAAGAGATTCCATTGCTTGAGGGTGAAGACAGCATAAAAGATAAATGGGAAGCCATTCGAAGAGCCCATGAAAGGCAGCTCACCGTGTAAGCAGCTAGAAACCCCAGGCAGACATTAACCACCACACCCATGAGGGAAACTCCAAGAGTGTCCCTTAAGGACGTTATGCCATTTAATGAGGCTTCAGGGGACATTCAGGGATTCTTCCAAGACTTTGAACATCAATGTCAGTTAATGGAAGTTCCAGAAATGGAGCGGGTCAGACATCTGGTGGGGCTCTTAGAGGGTGGAGCTGCGGAAGCGTATCGAGCTATGGACGCACGATGGAACCGTGAGTATGAGGAAATTAAGGAAACCATCCTGGAGCATTATGCAGTTACTCCAGACACTTACAGGACTCAGTTCCACTCTTTAGCCTGTAATAGAGATGGTTCTTTTAAAATGTATGCCCATAGGATCAAACAGGTGTGTCATCGCTGGCTGGAAGGAGAGGGTGCCTTAACTTGGGAGACCATCCTCCAGATTATCCTAAAAGAACAGTTCTTTGTCAAATGCCCCGCTGAGATCAAGGAATGGGCGCGTGAAAGAAAACCAGCAGCAGTAGAACAAGCTGCCGCTTTAGCTGATGAGGTTCTCACCATCAAGCCTCAGTGGAAAAAGCTGCTGGTGGATGGAGAAAAACCTACCAAACTTCCATCCCCAAGGTTTGCTGTCCAACTAGACCATCACTTTCCAGTTGATACCCATGTGAATTACCTTCCAGCTCGTCCTACCTCATCTTCTCGAATGCGACAAGGAGGGAATGTATTAGAGCGCAGATGTTATGGCTAATATTGAGCCACCCCCGTAGTGTTCGAGTTCGGTTCAGTTCGTCGAACACCCGTATGTTCGCTGAACTGTTCGTCGAACACCGTCGAACACCGTTAAAACCAATGGCAGGCAAACAAAAACACATAGAAACACATAGAAAACACATAGAAAACACTTCAAAGGTGTCCAAAAGCTGACAAACTGCTCAGAAGACACAACTAACACATGGAAAAGTGACAAGTACATATAGTCATGTGAAAAGAAAAGAGGTGGAGGAGTAAAAGGAGGGGGAGACACAGATATAGGCTTGTCATGCCCTTCTAAAACCAAAAAAGTGCGAAGCTGACACAGCCAGTCCGTTCCTGCCCGTGTGACTTCCGTGTCGCCGGGTTTGTGCCAGAGCCGCGGTGGACCCTGACGGCCAGCCCCCCTCTCCCAATACTGGTGCCTGTCCGCTGGTGGGTCGAGCGAGCCCCCCTGCGGTGGAGGCAGGTCTAGTCTTTTTCATTTAAATTGTCTCTCTAATTTGAATGAGTACACTTTAAATCCTTTTACAAGAATCTATTGGAGGGCAAGTCTCATGCCAGCAGCCGCAGTAATTCCAGCTCCAGTAGCGCCCGCTAAAGCTGCTGCAGTTAAAAAGCTTTTATAAAGATCGAGCTTGGCGGTCCACCGCAAGGCGTCCTACCGCCAGTCCCAGCCCCTGTGCCTTGGGGTGCCTCCCCGATGCTCTTCACTGAGTGTCCCGGGGGCCCGAACCATTTCCTTTGAAAAAATTAAGTGTCCAAACTACAGGTGGTGTAGCTGGCTTAACAGCTGGGATAATCCGCTGACTAGCAGACACTGCTACTAGGCACAAAGTATTTACTGGGCTAGATGCAGTTAAAAATTTGTAATTAGATACTCTCGTTGGATGCTGAGAAAGCATTCCATAGAGTCTCCTGGCACGCCGTATATTATTCTCTTAAAAAGCTTGGGGTAGGGGTATAGGGGACCCTTTTATAGGCAAAATCACGGCCCTGTATCGCAATACGTCACCTAGGGTGAAGATAAATGGAACATTTTCATCACCTTTCATAATCACCAATGGGACAAGGCAGGGATGTCCTCTGTCCCCTCTCTTATACATCCTAGTGACGGAGCACCTGCTCTCATCAATTCGCCATAACCCCAATATTAGGTGGATTGAGGTGGGAGGCACCGAGTACAAGTGCTCTGCTTTTGCTGATGATGTCCTAGTATATATCACTCAATCACATATATCCATCCCTGCTGTTATGGCTGAAATAGATCACTTTGTTACATGGTCAAATTTTAAAATCAATGAGGCGAAGTCTGAGGCACTCGATGTCTCCCTCCCCAAATCCATACAGGATTCCATCCAGTCCAAGTTTCTCTTTGCCTGGCCCTCACAGGGTATCAAATACTTAGGAATTCATATTCATAGACACCTCTCCCATCTATGTTATCTTAATTTTGGGCCCTTTATTGAAAAACTCCATACAGACCACAGTTGGCAAGTTAGAACTGTAAGATTCACTACGTGAACCTCTGGTGTATTGTGGAAAAGCACATGTACACTGTGTTCCAAATTATTATGCAAAAAGTGTTTAGGAGTGATAAGGTAAGAATTTTTTTGTTTGTCAGTTAAACTCATTGATGGTGATGTGTGTCAGGGCTCTTTATATCACTGTAAGCAATTGCAGACACCAGTGCTAATTAGTTTGGCAGGTGTGTCCAATGAAAGGCAAGACTACCTAAGAAGGCTGTTCCACATTATTAAGCAGCCTACATTTTCTGCCAAAATGGGAAAGAAAATGGATGTGTCGGCTGCTGAGAAGCAACAAATTGTGGAGTGTTTAGGTCAAGGCATGACTACAATCAACATTGCCAAGACACTTCATCCTGATCATCGCACAATCAAGAAGTATGTAGCTGATTCACAGTACACACATGTGCGTGCTGATAAGGGAAAATTGAGGACTCTTTCCTACAGGCAATTACGTCAGGTTAAAAGAGCAGCGGCAAAAAAAGCCTTGTCATAGCAGCAGACAAGTTTTTGAAGCTGCTGGTGCCTCCAACGTCCCCCGAGCAACAAGATGCAGGGTCCTTCAGAGGTTTGCAGCTGTGCGTAAGCCATCCTGTCGACCTCCTCTATCTACTGTACACAAGCAGAAACGGCTCCAGAGGGCCAAACAATACATGAAGACTGACTTCAAAACTGTTTTGTTCACCGATGAGTGCCGTGCAACGCTCGATGGTCCAGATGGATGGAGTGGAGGATGGCTGGTTGATGGACACCCCATGCAAACACGGCTACAGCGCCAACAAGGAGGAGGTGGATTAATGTTTTGGGCTGGAATCATGGGGAGAGAGATTGTCGGCCCCTTTAGGATCCCTGAAGGGGTAAAGATGAACTCCATAATGTATGTGGAGTTTCTCAAACAGCAAATCCTGCCATGGTTCAAGAAGAAGAACCGTATATTCCGCAGCAAGATCATTTTCATGCATGATAATGCACCGTCTCATGCTGCACATAACACATCTGCATCTCTGGCTGATATGGGCATAAAAGGGGACAAACTTATAGTGTGACCCCCATGCTCCCCTGACCTCAACCCCATTGAGAACCTCTAAAGCATCATCAAAAGGAGTGTCTGTGATTGTGGGAGGCAGTTCACATCTAAGCAACAGCTCTGGGAGGGTATTTGTCCTCATGCAAAACAATTGAAGCAGAAACCATCCAAAACCTGACAAATTCAATGGACGAGAGAGTTCAGAAGCTCCTTTCGAACAAGGGGTCCTATGTGCAAATGTAACATCACCCAGTTTATAATAACCTGCTAATGCTTATAATTTCAAAAATGACCATTTTTTTGTTCTTTATTAAAATTAAAAGGTTGATCAAAGAGTGTGGGGGATCTAAGAGTGTGGCATCCCAGTAGTCAGGATTATTTTGAGTTCTGACAATCTGAGGGTCATGTTGCAGGTAGTGCAGCAAGAAGGCACTCATGTGTCTTGCGCATGTATGAGCCCCAAAATAACAAATCATCAAGCTTTTACTCTCCCCAGGATGACACAGGGGTAGAAAAGTCGTTTCGGATCCATGATTTGTTCATCTTTATGAACGTGAGTCTGTCTACATTATCAGTGGAGAGCCGCGTGCGCTTATCTGTCAGCACACCACCAACAGCGCTGAACACACGTTCAGACAGAACGCTGGCTGCGGGGCATGACAAGATCTCCAAGGCTTAAGTGGCGAGCTCCGGCCATTTATCCAGATTGGAAGCCAAAAAAGAGCAAGGGTCCAGTGACACAGTCATGGTTCAATGTTTACTTGGAGAAACTCCTGTACCATCGTCTCTAGGCATTGACTATGTGTCAGACTTCTTGTCTCCTGTGGCCTTGCAAAGGATGGGCTAAAAAAGTGGTGAAATGATTCCGCAAAATTGATGTTACCAGCAGATACTGTGTTTCTGTTACGTTTTGAGTGCTGAACACTCGACGGTCCCACGGTTGGCAAGTTGGAACTGTGAGATTCACTATGTGCACCACTAGTGTTTGGGTAAAAGCACATGTAAGATTCTGCAACAGTCTCTGCTGATACTCCTGCATGCGTGCATCTCTTTCTATGGCAGGAATAATTTCTGCAAATTTACTTTTGTACCGGGGATCTAACAGTGTGGCAACCCAGTAGTCAAGATTATTTCTAATTCTCACAATTCGAGGGTCATGTTGCAGGTAGTGCAGCAAGAAGGCACTCATGTGTCTTGCGCATCCCGGAGCTCCAAGTCCCTATTGTGTTGGTGGCGAGGTAACAATCATGCTTCCTTCCTCTGCCCTCTCCCCCCAACCTCGCACAATAGAAATGTGATCAAGGTCTCCCTCATCTGATGAGTCTTCAATCAGTTCGTCCTCCACTTCTTCCTGGGCTCCTAGACCTTCCTCACTAGTTTGGCTGCTACGATGCGCCCTGGTAAAACCATCTCCCCCACCCTCACATGCCTGCCGCCTAGGTGCTTCCGACCGTCTGGACCTTGCAGATGTTAGCCCTTCCGCATTCAATTCCTCCTCCTCTACTTCCTCTACCTCCTCTTGTGCCACTATCTGACTCCGAATTCTGTTTAACATGTGCTCCAGCATGTAAATCACCGGAATAGTCATGCTGATAATGGCATCGTCAGAACTAAACATCTTCGTCGCCATTTCAAAACTGTGCAGAAGGTTGCAAAGGTCCCAGATCTGAGACCACTCCTCCAGTGTGATTTGCCCAACCTCTGGATCTCGTTGGCCCAGGCTATACGTCAGAAGGTATTGCACCAGGGCTTTTCGGTGCTGCCACAGTCGCTGCAACATGTGCAGAGTTGAATTCCACCGGGTAGGCACATCACATTTTAGCCGGTGAAGTGGCAGGCCCAACGACTTCTGTAGAGATGTAAGTCGCTGAGCTGCGGGATGCGAACGGCGGAAGTGAGCACACAGCGACCATGCCCTCTGCAGAAGGCCATCTAGTCCGGGATAGTGGGCTAAAAATTGCTGGACAACCAGGTTCATCACGTGAGCCATACAAGGCACGTGTGTGACATTGCGAAGGGACGTACCCAGGTTTGCAGCATTAGCGCACACGGCCTTCCCTGGTTTCAGGTCCAGCGGAGACAACCATTCCTGAAACTGGTTTTCCAGAGCTGACCACAACTCCTCAGCTGTGTGACTCACATTTCCCAGACATTTCAAAGTAAAAACCGCCTGATGACGTTGAGCCCTCCTGCCAGCATAGTAAGGAGGTGTGCAGGATCCCTTCTGCGCAGTTAGAAAGCTTGTTGCATGACCAGACAGGCTTTGGGTGCAGGTGGAGGACTGAGAGGAGGTTGAGGAGGCAGAAGCAGTGGAGGAACTTCAAGATAAAGAGGATTGACGCACAACTCGTGGGGACGGCAAGACTTGGACAGCAGCCCCTTGTCCTGCTGTCACCATAGTTACCCAGTGCCCAGTCAGCGACATGTAACGCCCCTGTCCATGCCTACTCGTCCAAGTGTCTGTGGTGAAATGCACCCTGTCACACACAGAGTTTCTCAAAGAAGCGATGACGTTGTGTGCAACATGCTGGTGGAGCGCAGGCACACCTTTCTTTGAGAAGTAGTGCCGACTGGGCATCTGGTACTGGGGCACTGCGACAGACATAAGGTCTCGAATATCCTCTGTGTCCACCAGGCGGAAAGGCAGCATTTCTGTAGCCAAGAGCTTTCAGATGGTGAAACTCAACCTCTTAGCTTTCTCATGGCTAGGAGGAAATGGTCTTTTACTTGTCCACATCTGAGGGACCGAGGGCTGGCTGTTGTGCTTAGACGGGGCTGAGAAGGGAGTCCCCGGCAAACTGCCGGTCTGTGAGGAAGATGCAGGCGGACATGTTAGCACCACCTTTGGATCAAGGCAACCTATCGATGTCGGACAGCGCTGAACACCAGCTGGTGTTTCCACCTCCAAAGAAAATGATGACCTGCCAATCACGCTGGCTGTTGCGGGTAAAGAGGTGGCAGGTCTGCGTCCCAAAACAGGTGTGACTGCTGTCCCCCCAGTCACAGAGGACGAAGAGGCCGCGGATGCACAAGATGTGGCAGACGGTGGTTGGCCTGGCCGGCTAGGCCGCAATGTAGCACAGTGAGCTTCCCACTGCAACTTATGCTTCATATCCATGTGCCGGTTAATGCATGAAGTACTCAAGCTATGTATTTTTTGGCCTCTACTTAGCTTTTGCTGACAAATGTTACAGATAACACAAGTTGTGTCATCCTTATTGATCTGAAAAAATGCCCTGGCTATGCAAGGCTTAGCACCCATGTGACCTGAAGAGCCACCATGACTTGTGGTCAGAGGCAGAGTTGAGTTTGAGGATGCAGTTGTTGACGTGCTTCCAGTACTACGTCTCTGTCCAGGAAGGCGCAACCTGACCTCATCGTCACTAGCATCCTCCTCCACCTCCGCTGCTGACCTCATCGACTGGCTGACTGTGGGTTGACAGTAAGTGGGATCTCCAACCTCGTCATCATCACCCTTTGTGTTATCACACCCGTCGTCCTCAGAGCCAACCTCTTCCTGCCCTGACAAAAAACTCAAGTTGTCGCTCCAATCAGGTATTTGAGTCTCATCATCGTCTTCCTCATTGTCTCCACCACAGGAGTTACAGTTTGGGAACGAGGGTCTATATTATGGTCAGAACCTTCTGCCTCTGGTCCTGGATCTGACTCATAAAGATTCTGGGCATCAGTGCAGATCATTTCCTCATCTGGATTCACAGAAGCTCTGGAGCCGACCTCTGATTCCCAGGCTATAGTATGAGTAAACAGCTCTGCCGACTCAACCATCTGTTCTACCCCATACTCAGATGGGCAGCTGGAGACTTGGGAGCTGTGAGGAAGCAAGTGCGATTGGGGTGACACCTCTGAGGACTGGAGTATTTGTGATGTTGAAGTTGAGGTGGAGGAGAGCCCACTTAAAGGAGCACTTGATATCCATTGAAGTTTTTGTGCCTCATCTGGAATTTGTAGCGATTGGCGTAGCCATAAGAAAGGGATCTTATCACTTTGTCCGCTAAAAGAAGTAGATATCTTAGTTTGGCTGGAAGATGGTCTTTCTTCTGCAGATATTACTGTTGCTTTAACACCTACCCCACGGACACAACCTTTTTTTCCCTTCCCAACACGCCTATTCCCCTTTCCACCAGCAGCAGGCCTTTTTCCACTCATTTTGGTGGTTAACTAATTGACAACTCTGGAGTTGTTTGCACAAAAAACAATGGATGGGAACCGAGCAGAGCTGAGTGGCCAAACTGTGGTATTAGCCCAAAAGTACTGGCTGGGTTAGATGCAGTAAAACAATTTTATTACATACACAGGTGGTGGAGGTTAGTATAGATGGACTAATAGAACAAGTCCCACACACTGCTACAAGCCCAAATATTTTTTCAGAGCTAGATGCAGATAAAAATTATTTTGAATTTGCAACCTGGTGGAGGTTAGTATAGATGGACTAATAGAACAAGTCCCACACACTGCTACAAGCCCAAATATTTTTTCAGAGCTAGATGCAGATAAAAATTATTTTGAATTTGCAACCTGGTGGAGGTTAGTATAGATGGACTAATAGAACAAGTCCCACACACTGCTACATGCCCAAGCCCAAATATTTTTTCAGAGCTAGATGCAGATAAAAATTATTTTGAATTTGCAACCTGGTGGAGGTTAGTATAGATGGACTAATAGAATGATGCTATGCCCAAAAGGTTTTACTTGGCTAGGTGCAGTAAAAAAATTTGTATTCTATACACAGGTGGTGTAGCTTGCAACACAGATAGGCTACTCCACTGACTAACACACACTGCAAGAGGCCAAAAAGGATTTGCTTAGCTAGATTTAGCCAAATGCTGTGAAAAAAATTTGCACAGCACTGGCACAGACCTGCCTGGCAAAAAGTGATAGGAACTGATGTAACCTAGCCCTCAAAAGGACTGCAATTACAATTAGTCTTTACTCCCAACCTATCTATTTAAGAGCACAGACCTGCCTGATAAAAGTGATAGGAACTTATGTAACCTAGCCCTCAAAAGGACTGCAATTACAATTAGTCTTTACTCCCAACCTATCTATTTAAGAGCACAGACCTGCCTGATAAAAGTGATAGGAACTGATGTAACCTAGCCCTCAAAAGGACTGCAATTACAATTAGTCTTTACTCCCAACCTATCTATTTGAGAGCACAGACCTGCCTGATAAAAGTCATAGGAAATGATTTAACCTAATCCTCAAAAGGACTGCAATCACAACTATTCCCTACTCCCAAGCTATCTGTAGATTTGTGCGAAAATTGGCTTGAAATTAACACTCAAAGTATAGCGCACACAGCATCAGCGGTGCCGTCTAACACGCAGCTGCAGCAGTGAGAAAATGGTGGCTATGTGGAAAATGGCTGGGTCATATAGGGCAAGGACATGTGACATACACTGCCAATGACACATGCCCTTGCTTGTGTGAAAAAAAGCAGTTTGCTCCGTGTGTGCGCTGCTGACAGGCTGACAGATTGCACCTCCCCACTGTAAATGCGGGAAAGAGAATAAAAAATGGAGATCTTCATTATTTATGCAGAGATCCATCCCCTGCCCCTCCACCCCGCCCCGCTGTACACTCAAACTGCGTATTAACATTAATTTTCAGCATTACTGAGAAAAAATCGAGTTATGATTTTGGTGCACGAACAGTTATCGAACATAACCTCGAACAGCCAAATTTTTTTCAAATTGTTCGTGTTCGCCGAACGGCTCGAACACCACCCAAAACAGCTCGAATTTGAGATTGGCGAACAGTTCGAGTAGAACACCGCTCATCTCTAGTTATGGCTGTAGGCATCCCGGGCATCTGCAGGCCACATGACCAGGTACCAAGTGGAGGAATCGTCCGCAACCCCAACAACCACCTTATGTTACCCTCACAGGAATATCAGCCTCCAGGTTCCCTTATCTCCTTCTCCAGAATGCAAATAGGAAGGAGTGTGACACAGCGCAGATGTTACTGATGTGGGCAGCCTGGGCGTCTGCAAGATACCTGCCCTCATGGTCAATCGAGGATTAACCCTACACCAAATCGTCCTGTAAATTATTTAAAGCCAAATATCATGGAGGAAGAGGTGTCACTCCTCCAAGTTGACTTGCCTAATGACTCAGACACCCATATTCGACCATTAGGGGTTTATGAGGTGCGGGCCACAGCCATGAGTTCCTCTAATAATCAAAGAATGCATTTACAAGAGGTCATGCTGGACGTTCAGAGAGTTCTTGGGTTGTATGACTCTGGGGCATTTCTCACCATAGCTGATCCCAGAGTGGATCGGCCGGAGGCAATACACTGAGGGCCTGGGATTACCATTGAATTAGCGGGAGGCCAATGGAGGAATATCCCAAAAGCAAATGTAGAACTGGACTTTGGCTTTGGGGTCAAGCAATGTATGGTTTCGGTGATGAGTGGCCTGCCTGCAGATATTGTCCTAGGAAATGATGTGGGAGATTTACAGTGCCAATTTGTGGGGCAAGGAATCAGCGTTTAAGTCAGAGGATGCGAAATGGAGCCTGGCCCTTCAGCCCTGTAACTTTATTGTATGATATCCAAAAGAGAACCAGCACCAAAATGTAGATGGATTGTCCAGGCAGGAGGAGACCTGAGTCCTGGCTGCCATATCTACGTGTACTTGACAAGCGACCTGTTGAGGTCACTAGTCTGTACACAAATTGAGAGGGGAAGGGGTTGTAACAGAGTGTCCCCCCAGCCTGTTTTCATGGACCATACTGGATTCAGGCCTATATTTTCTGTCCTGCATCTAGTGGGGGCCTGTGTGTCTTTGTTCCTCTCTGCATGGGGCTTCCCTTAAATACACAACTCTGCAGACCAGGGGTGGGGTGTTTGCATCTCTGCCCAAACTGGGGTCTGATCCCAGGAGAAGGAGAACAATAAGGCACATGTTTTTTAGTTAGTTGAGCCTGTGCTGTGTGAAAGTCTAGGATCTGTGCTGAGGCCAGATCCTAGTGCCGTGTGTGGACTATTGGAGATCAGTTGGACTATTGGACATTGGAGATCAGTTACCACATGGGATTGTGATGTCTTGCCATCCTGCTGGATTTGAGGACTTAGTCTGAGACTGTTGTTGCATTGTACTTGGTGTTGGATTACCGGGTGGTGCCCCCAGATTTGTCACTTTGTGTGCTACTGACTCTAAGGAACTACAGCTACGTTTGGTGTTATATTCTCCCAGTCTCGAAAAAGGTTGTTGGATTGTTCATCGGCCTGCTGTCTCTGCCTGCTCTGTCTCACACTCCATCACAGAGCTCACCTTTTTTTATCTGGAAAATCCTTCTTCCAGATGTTTTAGACATATTTGTAAAATGTGACTTTTACCAAATGTTTCATTTTTTGGGGTGCATCTCACTCCAACCCTTGCCTGGAGTAAGGCTTCTGGTGAAATTTTCAATTTGGTATATTTTAAAAGTTTGTAACTTTTGATGCTATAAAGGGCAAAAAATGGTAACAGGCAAAAAATAAAGAGCATGTTTTAATTTTCACCAAATTCATGAACTGCATGCTTCATTTTGAAGAATTTTGAAAAAAGTCTGCAAAAAATGTTAATGAATACAAGACAAAAAAAGAAAAGTGACTTCAATAAATCGCAAATGATGATATTAGACCCAATGTCTTAAGAGTTTCATGCATGAGTTCCAATGAATAGAATAGGACTTATCCACAAAACAAACTTGTAACATCTCATAAAACTTAACAGTATATTTTATACCTGTTGGGACTGAGAGGTCAGTTTGAGGCAGCAGGTAACAGAGGTTCCATCCTCTTGTAAAGGACTCATGAGAATATGTTTGAAAAACTTTAAGAAATCCATATTGTATTTTATGCCATTATTTATTCCCAATCTGTTTTAAAGAGATGGCTTTCATAAATGAATTGAATATCAACAACATACTGTATACCATCATTTGTTGTGTCTTGTGCGAAGATGTTGTTTTTCAATCGAAAAACCACTGTCTCTATAGCATATTTTTAAAGCGATTTGTCATTATATTATGTAATCCAATAAGTTCTAGTTATTTTCTGTCTACAAAAACAGAAGGAGCATTTGTCATTTTATTAAAGTAGCCCTGATTTACTCTCGTTAACATTGTTCCGAGATTTCTATTGCTGTTAATCCAGAACAACAATTTATTGATGTTAACTAGTGTTGAGCGAGCACTAAAATGCTCGGGTGCTCGAAGCTCGGGCCGAGCTCGCCGTTATACTCGGGTGCTCGATCCGAGCAACGAGCCCAATGTTAGTCTATGGGAGACCAGAGCATTTTTGCGGCGGCACCCTCGGCAGTCTTTTAAAAACCTAACAAGTGCCCAAAACGATAGTGACAGTGCTCAAATGACATGGGGACAGCATGGGGATTGCCCCAGGAAGCATTTCTGACCCCCTGGTCACTGCTGTCAACAACGTGGTCAGAGGTATTAAGCCACTTTTAAGGGCTCACAATAAAACGTTCAAAAATAAAACTGAAACTGCTTTCCTGTGAAATATGTTAAGGAAGTTAATTTCCAAGGTAAAGACTTGTTTATAAGGTAAAATAAATGACCAAAAAAAAATACTCCTCCACACCTTGGGCTATGTTCACAAGTAGCATTTTTTATGCGGTTTTGTACTTTTATATTGCTTTCAACCGTGACAAATGCATTCACCGGGAAATGTCATTTTAACATTTTTACACTCTTATCTGGCCAGGTGCTGTGTGACACATGCATACAGTGCTGAAAAGACATGGGAATAGCATGGGGAAGACACCTGGAAGCATTTCTGACACCCAGGTCACTGCCTAAAAGTGTGCCCATCAGAAGTCATCCTTGCCGCATCAGAAGATGCAGACTTGCAACTATCCCCGTGCAAGTCCTCCCAGAGCAGTGTTCAATTGTACCTCCCCCATTCCTTGCAATGCAAGCGCAAGTATGCAGCCTGCCACCTTCCCACCCCCAGGCTGCAATACCATACGGCTTGCTTGCACTTGAAATTGGCCTTTTAGGCATGTGGAGGCGGAATCTGGCCACCACGTCATGACTGCGTTGGCGGCCTGGTATCCATACTCAGTCCCCAGCCGCCCGGCGGCCGGGTGTCCACACTCGGTTCCCAGCCGCCAGGGGGTGGCCGGGTGTCCATACTCGGTCCCCAACTGCCCCGTGGACGGGTGTCCACACACTGTCCCCAGCCGCCTGGGGGCAGTCGGGTGTCCATAAACGGTCTCCAGCCGCCCCTTTTTCTCCTGTCAACTTCCCCCCACACACTTTTCTTAGCCCGGCCTGCTTTAGGGCAACATTGGATGACCCCACCAGAGAACCAGACTCCTCCGGTAGGCCCTGGCTTCTCCATCAGGGGAGTTGAGAGTGCCAAGGTGAGGAGCATGATGATGATGGTAGAAGTTAGCATCACTTTGTTTTCTTGGAATGCAAGCGTAAGTGTGCAGCCTGCCACCCACCCACCCCCAGGCTGCAATACCATACTGCTAGCTTGCACTTGAAATGGGGCCTTTTAGTTTGGAGGAGGCCAAAGCTGGCCACTACCTCATGGCTGCTTCAGCAGCGAGGTATCCATACTCAGTCCCCAGCCGCCCATATTTGTCCCGGTGTGCCTTATACATAAGATTAAGCGTGCATACCAAAACATTACCTGTGCCCTCCCCAGTGCATTTAGTGGGAAGGACAGCCTATTAGTGTGTGCATGCCAAACCCCTGTTCATGGTACATGCGAAGATGCCTCCCACCCTGCACATGTCGTTGCAGACTTGCAACTATCCCTGTTCAAGTCCTTGTCCCAGGGCAGTGTTCAATATTACCTCTCCCATTCCTTGCAATGCAAGCGCAAGTATGCAGCCTGCCACCCACCCACCCCCAGGCTGCAATACCATACTGCTTGCTTGCACTTGAAATTGGAACTTTTAGGCATGTGGAGGCAGAATCTGGCCACCACGTTATGGCTGCATTGGCGGCCTGGTATCCATACTCAGTCCCCAGCCGCCTGGCGGCCGGGTGTCCACACACGGTCCCCAGCCGCCTGGGGGCATCCGGGTGTCCATAAATGGTCCCCAGCCGCCCCTATTTCTCCTGTCAACTTCCCCCCACACACTTTTCTTAGCCCGGCCTGATTTAAGGCAGCATTGGACAAGCCCACCAAAGAACCAGACTCCTCTGGTGGGCCCTGGCTTCTCCATCAGGGGAGTTGAGAGTGCCAAGGTGAGGACCATGATGATGATGATGATAGAAGTTAGCATCTGTTTTGTTTTCTTGGAATGCAAGTGCATGTATGTAGTAGCGGCTAGGCCTGAGGTGGTAAGCGTTTTGGCGCATATCCTACCTCCTCCAAGGATTGCTGGATGTTTTCCTGCTACTATCCCACTTCTATGACTCCCGTTAAAACAGTGCTTCAGGTGATAAATGATGGATGAAGTGGTGGCAAAGGAGAAAGAGCAGGAGGAACAGGGAACATTCACATCAATATCAGGCCAGTCAACCACATATGTCTTGTAGGATATGTTTCTGTAACAAAAGGAGTGATTCGGCTACACAGTTATAGGGCATACAGTGAGTGCAATGCCTACCAAAAATTTTGAGGCACTCCAATGCCCCTTGGAGATGACATGGAGGTCAGAGGGCCTTAACTAAACCGTTTTTTCCATTTATAACAACTGGGTCTCCTGTACACTGTTGGCCCAAGCAGTGAATGGAAGGCTTTCCAAAAATTATGAGGAACTGCAATGCCCCTTGAAACAGATGTGGATTACAGCGTACTAAAAACCTTCTACCCATTATTGGGGAGTGGGTCTCCCTTTGTTTTCGTCTTTGCATTGAAAAGCAAAAGCTGACTAAAATTAGGAGGAAATGCAATGCCCGTTGGAAGAGTTGTGGAGGTTAGACGTAATTAAAAACAACATTTCAATGCCCCTTGGAAGAGCTGTGGAGTTCAGAGTGGCTTAAGAAGACACTTTTAATGCCCCTTTGAAGAGACGTGGAGGTCACAGTAGCTTAACAAGATGGTTTTAATGCCCCTCGGTAGAGACGTGGGAGTCCCAGTAGCTTAACAAGATGGTTTTAATGCCCCTTGGAAAAGTTGTGGAGGCCGCAGTAGCTTAACAAGACGGTTTGAATGCCCCTTGGAAGAGTCGTGGAGGTCCCAGTAGCTTAACAAGACGGTTTTAATGCCCCTTGGAAAAGTGGTGTTGGTCACATTAGCTTAACAAGATGGTTTTAATGGCCCTTACAAGAGCCATACAGTACAGCATGTTAAAAATATTATTCCCACTATTGGGGAGTGGGTCTCCCACAGTCTTTGCTTATGCCTTCCAAGCAAAAGCTGACAAAAATAAGGACGGAGGAACTTTCAATAATGGCAACACGGACCAAGGTCACCCTGGTGGTATAGTGGTGGTGTAGGCTGAGGATAAGGAGAAGAACATAAAACAGCCAAAATGAGGAAGCGTATACCCATGTGTGGGTGTGAAGAGGTGCATGTGAATACACTTCCCGAAAAAACACAGTGGATTTGACTTTATGTTACTCTGCTGTCATTTGGTGGTGATGATAAGTCTGGCCCAATCCAGCCCTTGTTCATTTTGATAAGGGTCAGCTTGTCAGCATTGTCAGTTGACAGGCGAGTGCGCTTATCAGTTATAATTCCCCCAGCAGCACTAAAAACACGCTCCGACAAAACGCTAGCAGCAGGACAGGCCAGGACCTCCAAGGCGTACAGAGCAAGTTCATTCCAAGTGTCCAGCTTGGATACCCAATAATTAAAAGGCACAGAGGAATCACGGAGGATGCTGGTACGGTCGGCAAGGTACTCTCTCACCATCATTTGAAACTTTCCACTCCTTGTGAGAGTACCCAACGCCTCAGGGACTGTCCGAAGGGAGGGTCTGAGAAAACTGTCCCAGAATGTTGACAGTGTTCCCCTGCCTCTGCTGGATTGGAGTTGCATCTCTCTCGCATGTACACCTTGGTTGGGCAACGAACTGTGACCTCTGCCGCTAGCATGTTCAGATGGGAATTTTTTTAACAGTTCTGCAGCAAGGGCCTTCTAGTACTGCCCTATTTTTGTAGACCTCTCCACCTCAGGAATAAGAGAGTGAAAGTTCTCCTTGTAGCAGGTGTCTAAAAGTGTCACCAACCAGTAATGACTGTCACCCAACATTTTGACAATGCGAGGGTCATGGTTACGGCAGCGTAACATAAAGTCAGCCATGCGTGCCAGACTGGTAACGGGCAAGACTTCCGTGTCCTCACCAAGATGACGACTGACCATGCTCTCCTCCTCCTTCTCCACCTCCTCCTCCTCCTCCCCTCCTGTCCTCAGGCCACCCACGCTGAACCGACGGTATGACAGTTGTACAGGTACTACTATCTACAGCGCATGATACAAGCTCCTGTTCTTCCTCCTCCTCCTCCTCTCCCTTATTGTCCCCCAATGCACGTTGGAATGAGATGAGGCTGGGCTGTGTGTAATCGACCGCTACGGCTTCTTGATCCATCTCATCATACTCTGGCTGCAATGCCTCCTCTTTAATTCTCTGCAGAGAGCTTTGCAAAAGACAGACAAGTGGAATGCTGACGCTAATGATGGCGTCATCGCCACTCACCATCTTGGTGGACTCCTCAAAGTTTGTCAAGATGGTACATATGTGAGACATCCAGGTCCTCTCCAGAGGTCTTATGTGTGGAGTCTGACCTGAATATCGATGGCCTTGTTGCAGCTGGTACTCCACAACTGCTCTCTTCTGCTCACAGATCCTTTGCAAAATGTGGAGGGTAGAGTTCCAACGTGTGGGGACATCACACACCAGTCGGTGTGCCGGAAGCTGCAAACGCTGCTGCAACACAGCAAGGGCGGCGGAAACTGTAGCCGACTTGCGAAAATGAGCTGACAGGTGGCGTACTTTGACAAGCAGATCTGGCAACTCGGGGTACGATTTAAGAAACCGCTGAACCACGAGGTTAAGCACATGAGCCAGGCATGATACGTGTGTGATCTCGCCTCGCCTCAGAGCCGCCACCAGGTTACGGCCATTGTCACACACGACCATGCCTGGATGTAGGTTCAGCGGTGTCAGCCACAGATCTGCCTGCTCTTTCACAGCTGTCCACAACTCACAAGCAGTGTGAGGTTTCTCACCTAAGCTTATGAGTTTCAGCACAGCCTGAAAATACTGCAGTGCTTCCAGTTTGTAACTGTTGTGGTGATATCTGAGATGGAGGCTGAACATGAGGAGGAGGATGATGCGCAGGAGCTGTACACTGTGGGGGCAACTCTGACTGACATCCTTGGTGTGGGGAGGATGTGTTCCGTCCCAAGGTTCGACTGGGTCCCGGCTTCCACTATGTTTACCCAGTGTGCCGTCAGGGAGATGTACCGTCCCTAGCCACAAGCACTTGTCCACGTGCCCGTTGTCAGGTGGACTCTCCTAGTAACTGCGTTGTTGAGGGCACGGCAGATGTTTTGGGACTCGTGCTTGTGTAGTGCGGGGAAGGCACAATAGTGTCGGCTGGGGACCGAGTACCGAGGTACGGCCACCGCCGTAAGGTTGCGGAAGGATTCCGTTTCCACCAGCCTAAAAGGCAGCATTTCCAACGCAAGCAGTCGTGAAATGTGCAAATTTAGGACTGTGGCCAGTGGGGCGTTGGCTGCGAATTTCCGCTTTCATTCAAAGGTCTGGGATATGGACAATTGAACGCTGCGGTGGGATGTGGACGTGGACGTTGATGCTGTTTCTTGAGAAACTGCCAGAACAAGTGAAGACTGAGAGGAGGGGGCATCTTTGCATGCAGTATGGACAGGAAATTGCCTTGCACACACAACAGGGGCTTCTATTGCGTGCACAACAGCGGAAGAAGCAGTGGTGACACCCATTGACACTGGTCGTGGACCTTGGGGTTCACCCCACAAAGTCGGGTGCTTTGCTGTCATGTGCCTCATCATGCTGGTGGTGGTCAGGCTGGTAGTTTTGTCACCCCTGCTGATGCTGGCATGGCAGGTGATACAAATGGCCTTTTTGGGGTTATCAGCCGAGTCTTTAAAAAAATTCCAGACTCTGGAAGACCTACAGGTTGTACTGGCAGTGTACCTCATGTTGGTGTTACGGGGAACTGTTGCCTGCCTTCTGTGTGCGGCCACCACACTGCTTCTTCCTGCCTGTTGGGGTACTCTGCCTCCCTCCCCCTGTGTGCTGCTGGCCTCGCTCTGTGTGTCCTCCTGCCACGTTGGGTCAGTTACTAGATCATCCACCACCTCCTCCTCTTCCTCTTGCGCACCACAATCTTCCTCCTCACTTCCTGGCAATTGTGTCTCGTCATTGTCCACCTCTTGTGACAAATTGTCAGCGTCGATTTCCAGTGGCCGTGGCTGTTCAAATATTTGGGAATCGCTACATGGGATTTCCTCTTCCATCACTTCAAGCGGAGCAGGCGAGGGGCACAAATCTGGAAATGGACCAGTGAACACTCTTCAGAGTGTCCAAGTTTGGGATCAGTTGCTGTCTGACGACACTCGGCATGGTGGGAGGAAGGAGCATCAGGGTGAGGAGTATGCGGTCGAGACTCACGGCTACTATGAGTTGACCGTGTGGAAGACAGACTGGAGGTGGTGGTGCCCGGGTAACTGGAAGTATTATCTGCTATCCAATTAATAACCTGTTCACACTGATCAGTTCGCAATACTGGTGTTATTCTGTTTTTCCCTAGTAATTCGGTCAAGAAGTGGGAGCGAAGCGAGAAGATATGGCTGTTGGTTGTGGCACATTTTCACCTTGACCACGGCCCCGTTCTCTGCACGCTCCATCACCAGAACGTCCAGTTCCATTTCCCTTGCTATGCGCCTTGCCCATTGTAAAGGAAGTAAAATAGCTTACACTCGCACTATCAATGGAAAAGGGGTAATAAAAAGTAGATTAGAACCATGGAAGAGGAAAACCACAGTTCTATTTCTCTGGCCTACACCCGACTCTTTTAAACAATCTGAACAATCAGGGAGAAACTATTGCTGTTTTTCTTTACGGAAAAAATACCAAAAGCTGAAAAATAGAGATTTTTTTACCGTGGAAAGGCAAAACCACAGTTTTTCTTTACTGGGGTATACCAGACAATTTTAAATAGATATATTTGTGGCTGAACAGTGAGCGACACACTCAAACTGTTTTTTTTTACATACAAATAGCCCAAAAGTGGATAATACAGAGGTTTGAACTGTGGAACTGCAAAACCACATTTCTATTTCTCTGGCCTACACCAGACTATTTTCAACAGATATATTTGTGTCTGAACAATCAGGAGACACTATTACTGTTTTTCTTTACGGCAAAAAATGGCAAAAGCACTATCATACAGAGATTTGACCCGTGGAACTGCAAAACTACACTTCTATTTCTCGGGCCTACACCAGACTATTTTCAACAGATATATTTGTGTCTGAACAATCAGGAGACACTATTACTGTTTTTTTTTACGGCAAAAAATGCCAAAAGCAGGATAATACAGAGATTTGACCCGTGGAACTGCAAAACCACACTTCTATTTCTCTGGCCTACACCAGACTATTTTCAACAGATATATTTGTGTCTGAACAATCAGGAGACACTATTACTGTTTTTCTTTATGGCAAAAAATGCCAAAAGCAGGATAATACAGAGATTTGACCCGTGGAACAGCAAAACCACAGTTATAATTTACTGGTGTATACCAGACTTTTTTAAACATATATATTTGCGGCTGAACAGTGATCGACACACTCAAACAGTTTTTTTTAGATACAAATGGCCCAAAAAAAAGACACACTGGATAATACAGAGGTTTGAACCGTAGAACTGCAAAACCACACTTCTGTTTCTCTAGCCTACACCAGACTATTTTCAACAGATATATTTGTGTCTGAAATATCAGACACACTTTTTTTTTTTTTTTTTTGGGGGGGGACAACAAAAGGTTAATAAGACGGGTATTTGTACAGTGTGAAGGAGGTAAAAAAAGAGGATTTAGATGAAAAAAAAGGATTTTTCCTGGCCCCCGAGACCTGGAGCTAAGTCTAGCAATTTCAGCTACAAGAGCACACAGGACTGTAATGCAGCATTTGCTGGTATAACCACTGCGTCTCCTATACAGCCTGCCTGCCTGATATCTGGGATGGATATTAGTCCTGAGAAGGACTGTTTGCTTGATCTGGCAGCCTTTACAGACCCTACACTAACTATTTCGCAGTATATATCTCTCCTTAAATCAGCAGCGCTGTCCCTACACTGTCTGATCCCAGCCTTCGGTGTCCAAAATGGCGGCGCCCTTGTTTTAAATACTCGAGGTGACGCTGTGCGGCCAGCCAATCACTGTAATGCCCACAACCAACATGGCTGCGGCATTACAGTGACTGGCTGGCAATCCCTGCATGTTCATTGGCTCTGTAAAGAGCGCCAAACATGCAGGGCGGAGACCCGAGCTCCCGCCCGAGTAACCTGGAAATGCTCGGTGCTCGCCGAACATTCCGAGTAGCGTGATGCTCGGGCGAGTACCTAGCAGTGTCGAGCATGCACGCTCAACACTAATGTTAACATATAAGTTGTATGCTTTCTGTATGTAGCCCCCAAATAATTGTTTTATATCCAGGAAAACATTATCAATTACTCTTTTACAGTCATTGAATTCTAAAAATCAGTATTGGTCCAAAATTATAGACTAAAGTATCTTTTTTACATACATTATATCTGTAATGATCTATGAAGAACATTTTGGCCAGATTTCCCTGTTCACAGGCATCTTTTAGCAAAATCGTCTTTTTCTTTGTATTTGGTGCTAATCATTCCATAATAATATAGCAAATATTTTCTTTGCTAATTAATTATTGAAGTTTAGCAGTTTTCTTTACATGACAGATGATTAGACAGTTATGTGACCTAGTACTCACTGATGCACAATAATGAACATGCTTGATCAAAGCTGTGAATAAAGATTAAGCGTTTAGACACATACACATTTAAATGACCTTAACTGGACAGTAAAACATTACAGATGTGACTTACCGTAATTAAATACTATCACAAATATAACCTAATATAATTTATAAGTATTCAAAGGAATATTTTAAGGCCACTGTATTTCCATGTCTGCTTGAAATTATGACTCTTTTACTTCTAAGAGACTTATTTTATTTTGGAAAACTTTCAATCTAACTATTCTTCCACTAATTGCTACTTGACCACAGCTATTCAATTCTAGTCTGTTAATAGTATTGCATTTGGTTTTGGCATCTTGCAGGATATCTGTTGAAAGCTTGCAAAAATAGTCCCAAAATCTGTCTAAAATTTTGAAAGAACAAATCAAAATGTCTTTGAGTTGATTTAGAGAACACATTTTAGGAGAATAACTAAAAAAAGTACAATAAATTATTAAAAAAGATAGAGAGTTAACAGTTGTTTTACAAAATAGTATAGAATGCTGTAAGTTAACAAGACTTCTCAAATGATGACTGGAGATGAGCAGATAAGGCAAAATATGAATTTGCCTCTTTGTGCAGATTTTTCCAGGAAATTTGATTTGTAGAGAAGTTATTACCCACAAACTTAAAGTGGTTGTCTGGTTCAAGCCTATAAATCTGCATTCACTCTGTGTGATTGCAGACTTCTGAATCCCCCCTGAACACGCACTGTGTGCTATGGGGTTTCGCCGGTTTCTGAGCCTGGACCGGAGGTGATGTATGCGTTATATATACTCCCAGCCAGAGCCCGTATAGTGGGCATGGCCTCGCTCCACACACTTGTACCGAGCAAGGTCATGCCACATCTAGTGATACGGCCATCCTGTGGGCGTGGCTGACTAGACTATGTGTATGGAAGCGAGGCCGCTCCCACTGGCCTTGAGTATGTATAAATCATACATACCCTCCAGTCTCCGCTCAGAAACTGGCGAATCCCCGCAGAGCACAGTGCGTGCGCTGGGAGGGATTCTTAAGTTTACAGTCACACAGTGTGACTGCAGACTTATTTGCTTGGACCAGACCCCCTTTGATGTCTCTTATTATGCTTTGGAAACCAAAAATTAAATTCCTAGCAAATCTATTTACTCATATCTAATGGTAACTGCTGTGGCTGCTACTGATGATGATGATGATTAGTGTTGAGCAAATATATTCGGAAAACGATCGCCAATTTCAAATTCGGCACGAATATGGCACATTCTGATTCATGTTCGGGTAAGCCTAAGGCTATGTTCACACACCTGATTTCTTGCAAGAAGGTTTTTTCAGGATTTTGCTTGTTTTTTTGCTGCACTATTTTCACTCTCCTTTTGTCTCTTTATGCATGCACATAAAGTTCAGTAAAAAAAAAAATAGGATCTTTCTTTAGTATAAAAAAACAGCGTCACCAATTTAACAACAATGTGATCACATTGTTCAGCTCATGCACCTCCTCCTCCATCTCCGAAATGACCACATCAGTCACAAGCTGACAGCACTGCAGCACTGCCTTGGCCAAGCGGCAACAGGCTGTGCTGAAGATAACATGCCTCATGCTTAATTGACAAACCGCCCAGCGCTGCAGAGTTGTTGAAAGCTGTAACACAGCAGCCTGATCTGTGGCTCTCACCACTGAACAGACAGCCAGGCATGGTTGTGTGTGACAATGGGCGGAACCTGGTGATGGAGAAATGACAGCCGGGGTAGATACGGTTTCCCTCAATGCCAGTCCTTTCACCGAGCTAAAGAATATGGCTATGGTGAAATACAACTCCCACTGAGAAGCTGTTTCAGATTGAAAAACATTGTGCCCACCAGAGGATTTGATTCTGAGGGCTAACCTTTCTCCCCCGCTCAAGAGCCCCATAGCAGCTGCAAAGTTAGCGCTATCATGAACTCTCCTGAGGTAGAAGCCAAGGCACATTCTCTGGTGGGACCGTCCAACCCTGCCGAGAAGCAGTCCTGGCTAAGAAAAGTGTGCGGAAAGGTTCTCGGACACTCTATGGCTGCTTTTTTACTGTGGAGGAAACACACGCAAACACAGGGAGAACGTACAAAGTCCTTGCAGATGTTGTCCTTGCTGGGATTTGAACCCAGGATCCCAGCGCTGCAAGTCTTCAGTGCTAACCACTGATCCAATGTGCTGCCGTTCACCCTTTAATATCTAACAGGCTGGAGAAACTTGCACCTACTGCCATTCTATCTTCAGCTTCTTTGTGAGAAAATATATTTGGGCAGCCACTCAGTCTACCAAATAAAATTACTGAGAAGGAAATTGGGGATGGCTTCGCTACTGGTACTGGGGGCAGTGCTAATACCATGGCGTTGTACCATAGTTTGCTGGAAATATTCCAGACTTGTAGGAGGAAAGCAAATTCCCACAGAAAAGTACCAGCAGTAATGTTCAGGGACCCGCGCTTGTAGAAGATGGAGACAACACCGGGAGAAATAGTGACGGCTGGGGACCGAGTATGGAAATGAGGCATGTGGTTGTGAAAAGCTCACGCCTCCATGAGCCTAAAAGGCCACATTTCAAGTGAAAGCAGCTTTACAGGACTTCCAGTGAGAAATGACAAGCAGAGTAGATAGGGTTTCCCTCTATGCCAGTCCTTTCACTGAGCTAAATACAACTGTCAGCAAAAAAAGTTGTGGACTGGCTCCGTACCGTCCCTGGCCACATTCACCTGTTCACGTGTTTGTGGTTATGCTATCCTTCCCAATAAGTGCACTGGGGAGGGCACGGGTAATGTTGTAGGACCCGTGATTCTGGAAGGCGAAAGCGATACCGGGAAATATAGTGGCGGCTGGGGACTGAGTATGGACACCCGGCTGCCGCCGGCATGAGGTTGTGAAAAGCTTCCGCCTCCACGAGCTTAAAAGGCCATATTTCAAGTGCAAAAAGTGGCCCAGAAATCTGTCAGTTTAGTGTTGCGGCCTGTGGATGGGTGGGTGGGTGGCTGGCTGCATACTTGCACTTGCATTCCAAGTAACAGAAAACTAAGCAGATGTTGGCCTCTATCATCATCATGGCCTCACCTCGCCACTATGAACTCTCCTGAAGGAGAAGCCAGGGCCCGCCGGAGGAGTCTCCGGTTCTCTGGTGGGCTAGTCGAACCCTGCCGAAAAGCAACCCTGACTAAGAAAAGTGTTGGGGAAGGTTCTCGGACACTCTATGGCTGCTTTTTTAATGTGGATCGGCCATGCTTATGCATGTTATTTCTCAAAATGCATTACAGATCAGGCCATTGTCCAACTCTGTATTCAAGAAATTAAATGCACAAAGAAAGATGTGTGTGTGTCAAAGCACCACCTACAAGGGCGAGTTGATGTTGGAAGGGCTGCCATTGCTTCTGCAACAAGCTGCATTACAGGACTTCCTGTGAGAAATGACATGCAGGGTAGATAGGGTTTCCCTGTATGCCAGACCAGGTTCCGCCTCCATGAGCCTAAAAGGCCACATTTCAAGTGCAAGCAGCTGTCAAAAATTTGGTAGTATAGTATTGCAGCCTGTGGGTGGGTGGCTGGCTGCCTGCATGCTTGCGCTTACATTCCAAGGAATCAGGTAGGGACAACGGAACGCTGCAGTGGGACAAGGACGTGGACGGTGATTGTTGCAAGTCTGCAACAACAGGTTCATGGCGGGACGCATCTTCGCATGAGCCAAGGATCACTTATGATGGGCACACTTTTAGTTAGTGACCTGAGAATCAGAGATGCTTCCAGAGGTCTTCCCCATGCTGTTCCCATGACTTTTCAACACTGTATGCATGTGTCTGATGATGTGTCACACACCACATGGCCAGATAAGGTTGTAAAATGTTAAAATGAAATTTCCTGGTGAATGCATTTGTCTTGGTTGAAAGCAATGCAAAAGTGCAAAAATGCATCAAAAACGCTACGTGTGAACATAGCCCAAGGTGTGGAGGAGTATTTTAGTTTTGGTTATTTATTTTGCCTTATATACAAGTCATTACCCTGGAAAGGATGTTCCTTAACTTATTTCCCAAGAAAATCCATTTTGTTTTTGTTTTTGTACGTTTTATTGTGAGTCCGTAAAAGTGGTGTAATACTCTGACAACGTCGTTGTTGACAGCAGTGATCTTGGAGTCAGAGATGCTTCCAGGGGTCTTCCCCATGCTGTTCCCATGTCATTTGAGCACTGTTCCCATCGATTTGGGCAATGTTTAGGCCCTCTACAGACCGCCAGGGGGAGCCACCTGAAAAATGCTCGAGTTTCCCATAGACTTACATTGGGCTCGTTGCTCGGGTCGAGCACCCGAGTATTCCAATTTGCTCAACCCGAGAAACCAGTACCCGAGCATTTTAGTGCTCACTCATCACTAATTACGTCCTATCTCCTGAATAGTGTTGAGCCACCCCCGGAGTGTTCGGGTTCGGTTCGGTTCGTCGAACACCTTAGAACACCGTCGAACACCGTTAAAACCAATGGCAGGCAAACAAAAACACATAGAAACACATAGAAAACACCTTCAAAGGTGTCCAAAAGCTGACAAACTGCTCAGAAGACGCTTTCTTTAAAAAAGCCGGCCGGCAATTCAGCAGCGGCATACACCGGTACCCGACAATTTAGACAAGAAGGAATAGAGCCTCACACATAGATTAGATAGATAGAAACATGTCAGTCACATATATATGAAGTACAGTGACAGTGTTGCTTACTGTACTTGTCATTTAGTGTAAAGGATTTATTAAAAAATATAATAGTGTTTTCATGCACTGTCTCTTTAAAAAAGCCGGCCGGCAATTCAGCATCTGTACCCGACAATTTATAACAGACAGAATAGAGCTTCACACATAGATTAGATAGATAGAAACATGTCAGTCACATATATATGAAGTACAGTGATAGTGTTGGTTACTGTACTTGTCATTTAGTATTAAAATAAAGGATTTATTATTAAAAAAAATTGGCGTGGGGTTCCCCTTAATTTTAGTCTCTAGCGGAGGTTAAGCAGACAGCTGGGGCAGATGTTTGAAGCCTGGGAAGGGGGTAATACCCACGGAACTTCCCAGGCTACTAATATCAGCCCCCAGCTGAATACATAGCCTTTACTAGCTATTAAAATGGGGGACCCCCCCAAAAAATGACGTGGGCTCCCCCCTAATTTAATAGCTAGCAAAGGCTAGGGAGACAGCTGGGGGCTGATATTAATAGCCCAGGAAGGGAGCCATGAATATTGGCCCCCTCCCAGGCTAGAAACACCAGCCGTCAGCCGCCCCAGAAATGGCGCATTCATAGGATGCGCCAATTCTGGCACTTAGCCTCGCTCTTCCACGCTGCCCTGTAGCGGTGGCAGGGGGTAATAGGGCTGGGGTTGATGTCAGCTTATAATGCCAGCTGACATCAAGCCCAGGTTAGTAATGGAGAGGCGTCTATAAGACACCCCCATTACTAACCCCATAGTCAAAGTTAAAAGAAAACACAAACACCCAGAATAAAGTCCTTTAATTGAAATAAAGACACAATCCTTTATTGTTCTAAATTAAACCATACTTACCATCACGCCCATTCCAGCTGAAGCCAACGATCTCCTGCAATAAAAGAAAAATAATAAAGCAACATCATCCTTAACTTTCCATGGTTCCCACGACAGCTTCAGCTCTGCTACATCGAGATGACAGGCTGGACCGCAGCAGAACGCTGCCATCCAGCCTGTCATCCCGCAGACACTGAGAAGCGCAGGCATGCTTGCGCTCTGCAGTGTCTGGCTGTGACGGCATAAAGATGAGACGAGTTCATGTCCAATGAACTCGGCGCACCTCATGCACGTCACTGACAGCGTGGGAGAATTCTCACGCTGAAGCGCTGAGTGCAGGAGAATTCTCCCACGCTGTCAGTGACGTGCATAAGGTGAGCTCATGTCCAATGAACTCAGCTCACCTCCTGCACGTCACTGACAGCGTGGGAGAATTCTCCTGCACTCAGCGCTTCAGCGTGAGAATTCTCCCACGCTGAAGCGCTGAGTGCAGGAGAATTTTCCCACGCTGTCAGTGACGTGCATAAGGTGAGCTCATGTCCAATGAACTCAGCTCACCTCCTGCACGTCACTGACAGCGTGGGAGAATTCTCCTGCACTCAGCGCTTCAGCGTGAGAATTCTCCCACGCTGTCAGTGACGTGCATGAGATGAGCCGAGTTCATTGGACATTAACTCGGCTCATCTGGATGCCCTCACAGAGAGACACTGTGGAGCGCAAGCAAGCCTGCGCTTCTCAGTGTCTGCGGGATGACAGGCTGGATGGCAGCGTTCTGCTGCGTTCCAGCCTGTCATCTCGATGTAGCAGAGCTGAAGCTGTCATGGGAACCATGGAAAGGTAAGGATGATGTTGCTTTATTATTTTTCTTTTATTTCAGGAGATCGTTGGCTTCAGCTGGAATGGGCGTGACGGTAAGTATGGTTTAATTTAGAACAATAAAGAATTGTGTGTTTATTTCAATTAAAGGACTTTTTTCTGGGTGTTGTGTTTTTTTTAAATACTTTACTAGAAATTCATGGTGGTCATGTCTAATATTGGCGTGACCCCAGGAATTTTGGGCTTAGGGCCAGCTGATAATGCCAAGCTGGCCCTAACCCCTTTATTACCCAGTGAGCCACCGCATCAGGGCCCTGGATGAGTTGGGTACAGCGCCAGAAGATGGCGCTTCTATGAACGCGCCATTTTCCGGGGTGGCTGCGGACTGCAATTTGCAGCGGGGTTGGCCCAGAAAGCTTGGGCCTCCCTGCGCTGCGGATTCCAGCCCCCAGCTGCATAGTTGTACCTGGCTGGACACAAAAACAGGGCGAAGCCCCACGTCAATTTTCTTTAAATTATTTCATGAAATAATTAAGAAAAAAAGGGCTTCCCTATATTGTTGTGTCCGGCCAGGTACAAATAGGCAGCTGGTGGTTGGGGGCAGCCCGTTCCTGCCTGCTGCACCTGACTGGACACAAATATAGTGCGAAGCCCCACGTCAATTTTTTTTTAATTATTTCATGAATTTCCTGAAATAATTAAAAAAAATTGAAGTGGGGCTTCGCACTATATTTGTGTCCAGCCAGGTACAGCAGGCAGGAACGGGCTGCCCCCAACCACCAGCTGACTATTTGTACCTGGCCGGACACAACAATATAGGGAAGGCCTTTTTTTCTTAATTATTTCATGAATTTCATGAAATAATTAAAAAAAAAATACGTGGGGCTTCGCCCTATTTTTGTGTCCAGCCAGGTACAACTAGGCAGCTGGGGGCTGGAATCTGCAGCGCAGGGAGGCCCAAGCTTTCTGGGCCCCCCCCGCTGCAAATTGCAGTCCGCAGCCACCCCGGAAAATGGCGCGTTCATAGAAGCGCCATCTTCTGGCGCTGTACCCAACTCATCCAGGGCCCTGGTGCGGTGGCTCACTGGGTAATAAAGGGGTTAGGGCCAGCTTGTTATTATCAGCTGGCCCCAAGCCCAAAATTCATGGGGTCACGCCAGTATCAGACATGACCGCCATGAATTTCTAGTAAAGTATTTAAAAAAAACACAACACCCAGAATAAAGTCCTTTAATTGAAATAAACACACAATTCTTTATTGTTCTAAATTAAACTATACTTACCATCACGCCCATTCCAGCTGAAGCCAACGATCTCCTGCAATAAAAGAAAAATAATAAACCAACCTCATCCTTATCTTTCCATGGTTCCCACGACAGCTTCAGCTCTGCTACATCGAGATGACAGGCTGGACCGCAGCAGAACGCTGCCATCCAGCCTGTCATGCCGCAGACACTGAGAAGAGCAGGCATGCTTGCGCTCCTCAGTGTCTCGCTGTGACGGCATCCAGATGAGCCGAGGTCATGTCCAATGAACTCGGCTCACCTCATGCACGTCACTGACAGCGTGGGAAAATTCTCCTGCACTCAGCGCTTCAGCGTGAGAATTCTCCCACGCTGTCAGTGACGTGCATGAGGTGAGCCGAGTTCATTGGACATGACCTCGGCTCATCTTTATGCCGTCACAGAGAGACAATGTGGAGCGCAAGCATGCCTGCGCTTCTCAGTGTCTGCGGGATGACAGGCTGGATGGCGGCGTTCTGCTGCGGTCCAGCCTGTCATCTCGATGTAGCAGAGCTGAAGCTGTGGTGGGAACCATGGAAAGGTAAGGATGAGGTTGCTTTATTATTTTATTTTTATTACAGGAGATCGTTGGCTTCAGCTGGAATGGGCGTGACGGTAAGTATAGTTTAATTTAGAACAATAAAGGATTGTGTCTTTATTTCAATTAAAGGACTTTATTCTGGGTGTTTGTGTTTTTTTTAACTTTGACTATGGGGTTAGTAATGGGGGTGTCTTATAGACGCCTCTCCATTACTAACCTGGGCTTGATGTCAGCTGGCATTATAAGCTGACATCAACCCCAGCCCTATTACCCCCTGCCACCGCACCAGGGCAGCGTGGAAGAGCGATGCTAAGTGCCAGAATTGGCGCATCCTATGAATGCGCCATTTCTGGGGCGGCTGACGGCTGGTGTTTCTAGCCTGGGAGGGGGCCAATATTCATGGCTCCCTTCCTGGGCTATTAATATCAGCCCCCAGCTGTCTGCCTAGCCTTTGCTAGCTATTAAATTAGGGGGGACCCACGTCATTTTTTTGGGGGGGTCCCCCATTTTAATAGCTAGTAAAGGCTATGTATTCAGCTGGGGGCTGATATTAGTAGCCTGGGAAGCTCCGTGGGTATTACCCCCTTCCCAGGCTTCAAACATCTGCCCCAGCTGTCTGCTTAACCTCCGCTAGAGACTAAAATTAAGGGGAACCCCACGCCAATTTTTTTAATAATAAATCCTTTATTTTAATACTAAATGACAAGTACAGTAACCAACACTATCACTGTACTTCATATATATGTGACTGACATGTTTCTATCTATCTAATCTATGTGTGAAGCTCTATTCTGTCTGTTATAAATTGTCGGGTACAGATGCTGAATTGCCGGCCGGCTTTCTTAAAGAGACGGTGCATGAAAACACTATTATTTTTTTTAATAAATCCTTTACACTAAATGACAAGTACAGTAAGCAACACTGTCACTGTACTTCATATATATGTGACTGACATGTTTCTATCTATCTAATCTATGTGTGAAGCTCTATTCTGTCTGTTATAAATTGTCGGGTACAGATGCTGAATTGCCGGCCGGCTTTCTTAAAGAGACGGTGCATGAAAACACTATTATTTTTTTTAATAAATCCTTTACACTAAATGACAAGTACAGTAAGCAACACTGTCACTGTACTTCATATATATGTGACTGACATGTTTCTATCTATCTAATCTATGTGTGATTCTCTATTCCTTCTATTCTAAATTGTTGGGTACAGATGCTGAATTGCCGGCCGGCTTTTTTAAAGAGACTGTGCATGAAAACACTATTATTTTTTTTGATAAATCCTTTACACTAAATGACAAGTACAGTAATCAACACTGTCACTGTACTTCATATATATGTAACTGACATGTTTCTATCTATCTAATCTGTGTGATTCTCTATTCCTTCTATTCTAAATTGTCGGGTACCGCTGCTGAATTGCCGGCCGGCTTTTTTAAAGAGACGGTGCATGAAAACACTATTATTTTTTTTGATAAATCCTTTACGCTAAATGACAAGTACAGTAAGCAACACTTTCACTGTACTTCGTATATATGTGGCTGACATGTTTATATCTATCTAATCTATGTGTGATGCTCTATTCTTTCGGTTCTAAATTGTCGGGTACCGGTGTATGCCGCTGCTGAATTGCCGGCTTTTCGTGTTTCACTGTGAGCACAGTTCCCATCGATTTGGGCAATCACTGTAATGCCACAACCACCATGGCTGTGGCATTACAGTGAGTGGCAGACAATCCCTACATGATTGGTGCTCTAAATAGCGCCAGACATGCAGGACACGCTTTTGGTGCACGAATAGTTATCGAACATAACCTCGAACAGCCGAATTTTTTGCAAATCGTTCGGGTTCGTCGAACAACTCGAACACCGCCCAAAACAGCTCGAATTTGAGATTGGCGAACAGTTCTAGTCGAACACCGCTCATCTCTACTCCTGAAGAACCGAGGAGCAACAGGTGGGGATAGTAATCTCTCTCCTTCGGGATGACCCCCAAACATGGGCTTTTTTTCTCCCATCAGACTCCCCGTTGCTTTGGTCGGTGGAGGAATATTTTCTAGCACTGGGACATATATACGATGAGTTCGACCGCATCTCCTTGGCTGAGTCCATGCAACGTCAGCTTCAGCATTGAGACGGGCCGGTGGAGGAGTATTGCTCCGAGTTTCGGATGTGGTCCACTGACACTAAGTGGAATGACTCCGCACTCCATAGCCAGTTTTGTTAGGGGCTATCGGTATGGGTGAAGGATGCTCTTGCCTTGTATGAGACTCCAGTTTATCTTGAAACTTCCATGTCTCTGGCTGTCCGGTTGTATCGCTGTCTTCGTCAGAGACATAAAGAAACACCCCAATATGCGGAAGGTCCCTGGTTTAGGGAACCCTGGTCTAAGTCATCTGAGGAGCCCATGCAGTTGGGTGGGACAACTCGATTTGTGGATCAAACTGGAGTTCGCCGTAAAGGGGAGTATGTTTTTACTGTGGGAGAACAGGCCATTTCATGGGTGCTTGTCCTTCCCTACCTCCCCATAAACAGTCGCTGGAAAACTAAGGAGACTGGGTTGCGGGGAGGTTAATAACCCGGATGTTCACATCTCCTCCGTGGGTAGGTAGCAGTTTTTTCTACCGGATGAAATCCATCTGGGCAAAAATAAGTTGATAATTTCTGCCTTTCTGGATAGAGGGGCGGGGTTTAATTTGATCAATGCTATGTTCGTCCAGGTCCTGGGCCTCAAACCACATACACTGTCCAGACACATACCCATAATCACCATAGAATCCGCACCCTTGAGCCGGGGGTATTTTACTCAAGTCATCTGAGGGTTACATCTACAGATAGGGGGCCATACACGCAGAATGTATTAACTGTTAAGTGCTAGAGGGTCTGCCTTCTCCTGTGGTTCTTGGACTACCTTGACTCACGCTGCACAACCCTTTGGTAGATTTGGCAGACTCAGGAGGTGGCAAAGTGGAGCAAGTATTGTCAAGGACACTGTTTACCTGGCTGGCTAGGGTGGATACCCAGTCTGTGCCTAAATACCTGTCTGACTTTGGGGATATGTTCTCGGAGCAGGGTTGTCAAGAACTCACTCCCCATCATCCTTATGACTGGGGCCAAGCTGCCATAAGCAGACTTTATAATATCTCTGGTCCAGAGAGGCAGGCCATGAAGGAATATATCGCGGAGAGTTTGGCAAAGGGTCATATCACACCATCGTGATCCCCGTTGCTGCAGGATTTTTCTTCATAAAGAAGAAAGACAAGGGGGGTGATGACCCTGCCTAGATTTCCACAAACTAAATCAGATCACTGTCCGGGATCCATATCCACTCCCTCTCATCTCTTACCTATTTAAGCAGATCATGGGGACAAAATGTTTTTCTAAACTGGATCTGAGGGGGGCTTATAATCTCATTCATATTAAAGAGGGGGATGAGTGGAAAAAAGCCTTAAATACTCCTGAGGGACACTATGAAAACCTTATGATGCCATTTGGGCTGACTAGCGCTCCTGCCGTCTTTCAGCATTTACTAGTCACCTGGCAGGAAGATTTGTTGTGATCTATCTTGATGACATATTAATTTATTTGCATGACCTTGAGTCACATCAGGTATATGTCAGGCAGGTCTTACAGATACTCAGAAACAATAAATTATTTGTCAAACCAGAGAAGCGTATGTTCTCAGTTGAGTAGATCCCTTTTCTGGGCTATATTTTATCATCCACCGGTTTTCGCATGGATCCAGCGAAAGTCCGGGCGGTACTGGATTGGGATCGTCTTGAGGATTTAAAGGCGTTACAAAGGTTTTTTGGGTTTTGCCAACTACTACTGCAAGTTCATCAAAACTTTTCGGTAGTGGCCAAACCTCTGACTGATATAACCAGGAAAGGGACAAACTTTTCTAAATGGTCCAGTCCGACCAGGGAGACATTCAATACCTTGAAAGAGTGTTTTGCATCTGCGCCAATTCTCATGCAGCCTGACGTAACTCAGCCATTCATTGTAGAAGTTGACGCATCTGAAGTGGGGGTGGGGGCTATTTTGTCGCAGGATGGGTCTTCTGGTAAATGGCATCCATATGCATATTTTTCTGAAAAGCTGTCACCCCCTGAGAGAAATTATGACATAGGTAACAGTGAACTCTTGGCAATCAACTGGGCTTTAGAAAAGTGCCATCATTTTCTGGAGGGGGCAGCTCATCCGTTTATGGTAATCACAGATTATAAGTATCTTGTATATCTAGAGTCTGTGAAACGTCTAACACCTAGACAGATAAGATGGGCGTTATACTTCACCAGATTCAACTTTTTGGTTACATATAGGCCGGGGAGCAAGAACATTAAGGCAGATGCCTTAGCTCATTGTTTTCCTGGGGGTGGAGATAATTGTAAACTGGTTCCTATACGTCAAAAAGAAGTGACTATTGCATCTATATGCTCTGATCTTGAGAAGGAGGTTGTGGAGGCTTAGTGGTACGCCCCTTCTGCCTGTCCATTAGGTAAACTGTTTGTACCTGTGAATCTCCGTATTAGAGTTCATAGTGAACATTATGATTTGGTCTTAGCCAGACATCCCGGTAATACAGCACCACAGATCTCCTTAATCTGTGTTTTTGGTGGTCAGGCATTCATCAGGATGTTCAGGAGTATGTAGATGCCTGAAGTGTCTGTGCGAGTTCTAAGACCTCTCATACTGGTTCGTCTGGGTCTCTCCAACCATTGGCGATTCCCGGTAGACCTTGGACTCATTTATCGGTCCATTTTATCACTGATTTACCTGTGTCGGGAGGTAATACTGAAATTTCGGTGGTGGTGGACAGATTCAGTAAGATGTCAAATTTCAATGTGTTACCCACTGTATCTAACGCCAAGACTTTGGTGCAGATTTTCATTCGAGAGATCATAAAATTAAATGGGATCCCTACTGATATTGTTTCTGATCGAGGGGTGCAATTTATTTCCAAATTTTGGAATTTTTCTCGTTTGGAAATCCATCTGTCATTCTCCTCAGCATTTCACCCAGTCTAATGGGCAAACTTAATGTGTTAACTAAAGTCTTGAGACTTATCTTAGGTGTTTTGTGTCTGAGAATCAGAAGGATTGAGTTACTTACCTCTAGCTGTGGTTAGTGGTTAGCGCTGCAGCCTTTCAGCACTGGGGTCCTGGGTTCAAATCCCACCAAGGTCAACATCTGCAAGGAGTTTGTATGTCCACCCCGTGTTTGCATGTGTTTCCTCCCACACTCCAAAGACATACTGATAGGAAAGCTAGATTGTGAGCCCCGATGGGGACAGCGACGATAATGTATGTAAAGTGCTGCGGAATATGTTAGCGCTATATAAAAAAATAAAGATTATTATTATTATAGCTAAGAGAGTTGATTCTCGCTTAGTTTGTCAGTTGCTTCAGTATCTGGTACACTGAAAGGGTTACAGTCCTGGGGAGAGGATGTGGGCACCAGCATCTGACGCCCATGTGGCCAGGTTGATCAGATCTTTTTATGCGGCACACGCTGATAAACCTGGTTCTGAGGTTCCAGAGGTCCCTTGTAGAAGGGGGGTACTGTACTGCAGTGTCTGATTCCTCCTACTCCTGCACTCATTAGAAGCCTTTTACCTTCATATTAAACTTTACAGGTTTCTTTTAGCAGTGCAGGGGTTAATCTGCTCAGAGCTTTTGTAAGCTTCACAGGATGATGCTCTCAGCTGTTCACTCCCCTCTCTTATATATACTGAGCTCGGGTTAGGAATCATTGCTAGAGCTAGCTTCATTGTTGCATTGTTAGGAGTTCGGTGGTTTGTTTTTGTATGAGAAGTAATTTGGTGAATTTATATAAGACTGTCGCATGGTTTTGGATGTGTGTTAATCCTCTCCTTCTCCTACTTTGGTTTTTCCCCATCCTCCACTCTCCAGTGTTATCCTTTGTTGTTTATGTGCATATATTTGTATGATTGGTATTTTCCTTTATTCCTGTTTGTATTATCTTGTTAGTCTGGTTGGTGTATTGTAATACACTACTCCTCCCCTCTTCCCTGGGTGGTGGGAGGGAACAGACTGAGGATGGATTGAGAAGTTCAGACAAGGTACGTGGCCCTTGCATCTTCACCTTCAGAAGTAATCCAGGGAACAGGGCCAGCTAGGGTGCCCCTAACGTTAAGGACAGGAAAGGAGTCCCTGGTCCCAGGATACCCAACAACAGAGTCATAACAGTGATGTTATTGCGCTGCTTTCTCCAGAAGGACAACATTTTGTATGCCACATGGTTACAGTGGCTGGCAGCTTATAAGTCAGAGAATTTTTGGGCAGAGAGCCCTTTGCTCTCCATTCTACTACAGGATCAAACTGTTAGAATCCTCCTGTTTGTTTTTTCTATTTTGTGTTTTGCGGTCATGTGACCATCTGCCTTTATTTTCCAGCTCCACCCTTCTGGCTGTGCTGGTCTTCAGTGTTTGACTGTTTCTCTAGCCTGGTGCTTCGGTGCCTTTCTCTGTGTCCTCTGGGACCTTTAGTACATTTTTGTCAGTTTGTCTTTTTGTGTTCTGCAACAACTTCTGTTTAGGAGGTGTCCCATTTTTGTCCCAGTCCTTAGTTCTTTTAGGGACCCCACCCTTAATTCTATAGGTCTTCGTTCAGACTAGCTGAGGACTAAGGCGGGTCTGTTCACAACAGACTGCCCGCTACATCGTAGGGATTCAGCTTAGTCTTACTGTAGGGACAGCTTTCCCCTATCTTTCCTTAGTACTTGTTGCAGATCATTCCACAAACTGTATCAACATCATGTTAATGACGATGCAGTTCAAAGTGGTGTTAACCGGAGATCCAGGCTGTGATTAAGAAATCTGGGCTTGTGACCCAGTTCTTTAGCAACCCCAATGCCATCATTGATTAGAGAACACATAAGGATCAATAACTGGTAAGCTATTGTGAAATCATTATTAAAACATTTTGCAGATTCTCCTAAAAACATCTTAATTACCAATAGAAATTCAATAAGTCAGTAATGCAATACCCCTTTTTCCAATCAAACAATAATAAAAATAATACAAATGGATCCTAGGAGTATAACAAGAAACACTAACACTAGGATATAGTTCCCCAAATGTATCAGTATGAGGGAAGAAAAGGTCAGAGAATACTTCAGTTCTCCAGCCACAGTATAGAAATAGTATAAGACAGGCCATGTGTTAAATCTCATCACTGTAATTAGACTTTTTGGACATATTTGCAGATCTTATTCCAGTACGCTATTTGGCTGCTGTGTAGATTCACCATAGCACCCTAAATGTAAGACTTTCTCCCAGATTGAGCATGTTTAATTGGCCACATAATGGAATAATGACTGCAGAGCTGAGGAAAACAGTTTTTATTTTTTAACTTCTCCTCTTCATTGCGGAGATATTAACTAGTAAAGCTTAAGTTACAATTTATGTTATAATTTGACTGGCTATAACCATGCTTTATCTCTGTTGGCATGTATTTTTTTCTATACATGAGGTTGACAAATCATAAGAAGGCAGCATCATGCAGGAGAGAAAAGAACACACTCTCCTCTTCTCTCTGATCTCTGAAGCTTTTGTGTGGAGATATACAACGTAGCTCTGCTGTTGCTATATCATTACAAATACTTCCAGATCTCATCTCACATCATTCAATGTGGAGGCGAGGTGAGAGCTAACAGCACTGTGAGATGTGATCTGGAAGTCTTTGTAATGACACAGTTCTGTTATATTTCTACACAGTAGCTGCAGGGATCAATGAGGAGAGGAGGTCATGTTCTTATTTCCACTGTGTGTTCCTGTTTTCTTATGATTGGTCAACCTCATGCGGGGGAAGAAGGTTGCCCAGTTGAACTATGACATATATTATAGCCTAAACTTTAAGACTTTATTAAATATAAAAAAACATGTTTTACTCAGCTCTTCCGCTACTATTCCATTATGTGTTCAGTTTACCATGCTCACTGTAACGTCGGCGTCTCTGCCTCCTGCCGGGCAGAGACTCCGTTCCCCTCACCGCCACGGTCCAGGTCCGGTGTCCTCCAGCTCCCCTGCTCCTGCTGCTGCTGTTGCGCACACCGCGTGCAGCTTCCCGGGCACTGTGCTTAGGGCCCTTTCACGCTCCCTCCCTCTTAAAGGGGCCGTGAGCGCCGTCCTAAAGAGTTCCAGGCCAATGGCCGGAGGACCACTCCTGTGTTAAGCACCTCCTCCAAAATGGAGGTACCTGTGCAAGGTTGTTCTTTGTGTGCTAACACTTTCCTCAGCCCTCAGGTTCCAGTGCCCGCCAGTCTCACTGTCAGCCGTGCCCACCAGCCTGTCTACTGTCTGCCGTGCCCACCGGTTTGCCTACCCGGATCACCTGTCTGGCTACCAGCTGTACCCGCCTGCTTGCCTACCCGGATCACCCATCAAGCTACCTGCCGTTGTACCTGCCAGCCTCAGCCACCTGACCCGTGGGAGTCACCTGATCTCACACAAGGTCGGTCCCAGAGTGGCATCTGGCTCCCCTGCCTGGTCTCTCCTTGGTTCACGGAGTCGACTAAGCCGCCGTGTGGCCAGGGTCGGTCCGAGTAGGCACTTAGTTACGCCACTCTGGTCCCTCCTTGTATCCCAGCACAGAGGTTCCACCACCCGGATCCATAACAGTTTGCCCAGGCCATGGAATCCGGTGGCTCCCAGGCTCCTTCACTCTCAAACCTGTACCAAGAGGTCTCTCGCCAGAGAGCCCAACAGGATACTATCCTGTCCTACCTGCATACAGTCAACTCCCGCCTGGACATGCTGTCCACCCCAACTGTGTCCGCCTCTAACCGAGCTGCGCCCGCCTGGCAGCACCTCAACTCAGTGGCACTGTGGCATCTGGCTTTGTACCATGGCTATCTGCTCCTCCACGTTATGGTGGTGACCCGGCCCTATGCCAGGGCTTCATAAACCAGTGCACGCTGCACTTTGAACTCCTGGCACACCAGTTCACCTCCGACCGGGCCAAGGTGGCGTTCATCATGTCTCATCTCACCAGAGAGGCGTTGGCGTGGCTTAATCTTCTATGGGAGAGAGGGGATCCTCTGGTGTCTGATCTTCAGGCTTTCCTCGCGGCCTTCAGGAAGGTGTTCGAAGAGCCCGGACAAAAATCTTCTACTGCCTTCTCACTTCTCTGACTCCGCCAAGGGAGTCTCACTGTGGGCCAGTATGCCGTACGTTTCCGAACCCTCGCATCTGAACTTGCCTGGAACAATGAGGCCCTGGTGTCGACCTTTTGGGAGGGCCTTTCCGGACGGATCAAGGATGAGCTAGCCGGTCGTGACATACCTCCCTCCCTGGACGACCTGGTGTCATTAGCAACCCGGATTGACATCCGTTTCCTGGAACGCGCTAAGGAGATGACCATTGAGAGGAAACCTCCGCGCCTCGCTCTTGTCTTCCAAAGTCCAGTCTTGCAACCTGCACCCCCTCCCCTCGGGTGTCTTCTCCAGAGCCGATGCAAATTGACCAAGTCAAGATAGTCAAGTGTCACCAGGAGACCCGTCGTGCCGAGGGGAGTTGCTTCTATTGTGGCAATATTGTGCATCAGATCTGCTCTTGCCCAGCGAGACCGGGAAACTCCAGTGTCTAGGACAGCTCGAAGAGGTCGTCCTAGGCAAGAGTTCTTCCTCTTCGCCCTTGACTCTGTCCGTTTCCGTTACCAGTGGTGAGACCCCCTTCTTTGAGACTGCCCATCTGGATTCCGGAGCCGCTGGGAATCTCATCCAGCAGGCCGTTGTGGAGCATTTTCAGATTCCTACCATAGGTCTGGCAGATCCTTTAGCGGTTTCCTCTGTGGATGATAAGCTTCACCCTGAAACCATCTTGTTGGTCACTGAGCCGGTAACTCTTAAGATGGGGATGCCGCACTCGGAGAAGATCTCCTTTTACGTACTGTCCGGTCTCTCTCATCCCATCTTGCTTGGCCTGCCTTGGTTACAGAGATATGAGCCCGTCCTGAATTGAAGCTCAGGAGAGGTGCTCCGTTGGGGTCAGGAATGCCATAAGACCTGCCTGGTTCCAGTTCGCCCTGCTCGACCCCCGTCTACTCCGACTAACCTACCTGGCCTGCCAGCACCTTACTGGTCCTATGCGGACATTTTTGATAAAAAGGAGGCAAAGACACTACCACCTCATAGGCCGTGTGATTGCCCCATCGACCTAATACCTGGTGCTTCACCTCCTCGTGGGAGAATCTACTCCTTGTCGCTGGCCGAGACCCGTGCCATGTCTGAATATATTGAAGAAAATCTTGCTAGGGGATTTATCCAGAATCCACCTCTCCGGCTGGAGCAGGATTCTTCTTCGTCTAAAAGAAGGACGGCTCTCTCCATCCTTGTATCGACAATAGGGTCCTAAACCAGATTACCATCAAGTACCCCCTGCCTCTCATCTCGGAGCTGTTTGAACACCTAAAGGGCGCAATGGTCTTCACTAAGCTCGACCTGAGTGGGGCGAACAATCTGGTCTGGATCCGTCAGGGAGATGAGTGGAAGACTGCATTCAACACCCAGGATGGTCATTACAGAGTACCGCATGATGCCCTTGGGTCTCTGTAATGCTCCAGCCATCTTCAGGAGTTGGTAAACGATATCTTTCGAAATCTCCTGTATTCCTACGTGGTGGTGTACCTGGACGATATCTTAGTGTTCTCTCCTGATCTGCCCTCTCACCGGAGGGATGTTCGTCAGGTACTGCTGAGGCTCCGAAAGAATCGCCTGTATGCTAAGAACGAGAAATGCCTCTTTGAGCAGACCTCCCTGCCATTTCTGGGGTATATCATCTCGGAGACCGGACTGTGGATGGATGCCGAGAAGGTGTTTGCCATCTCAAAGTGGCCCCGACCTGAGTGATTGAAGGATATTCAGCGGTTTCTGGGATTTGCCAACTTACACCGCCTCTTTATTGCTCATTTCTCCTCCCGGACAGCTCCCATCTCTGCTCTTACCCGTAAGGGAGCAAATCCCAGGGAGTGGTCTCCCGAGGCAGAGAATGCCTTTGTCTCTCTTAAACAAGCCTTCGCCTCCGCTTCAGTTCTACACCGTCCTGATGGCAATAAACAGTTCTTCCTGGAGGTTGATGCCTCTTCCTCCGGAGCCGGAGCAGTGCTCACCCAGAAATCCTCGTCCGGGCGAATGGTGACATGCGGCTTCTTCTCCAAACTCTTCTTTCTGGCCGAGCGTAATTACTAGTGATGAGCGAGCACTAAAATACTTGTGTACTCGTTGCTCGGGTTGAGCAAATTGGAATACTCGGGTGCTCGACCCGAGCAACGAGCCCAATGTAAGTCTATGGGAAACGCGAGCATTTTTCAGGCGGCTCCCCACAGCAGTCAGCAAATGGCATAAAAATTGCCCAAATCGATGGGAGCAGTGCTCAAATGATATGGGAACAGCATGGGGAAGACCCCTGGAAGCATCTCTGACTCCCAGATCACTGCTGTCAGCAACGAGTATTACGCCACGTTTACAGACTCAAAATAAAACATACAAAAACGAAAATAAAATGGATTTTCCTGGGAAATATGTTAAGGAACATCCTTTCCAGGGTATTGACTTGTATATAAGCCAAAATAAATAACCAAAAACAAAAATACTCCTCCACAACTTGGGCTATGTTAACACGTAGCGTTTTTGATGCTTTTTTGCACTTTTGAATTGCTTTGAACCAAGACAAATGCATTCACCAGGAAACGTCATTTTAACATTTTACAACCTTATCAGGCCATGTGGTGTGTGACACATCATCAGACACATGCATACAGTGCTAAAAAGACATGGGAACAGCATGGGGAAGACCTCTGGAAGCATCTCTGACTCCCAGGTCACTGCCTAAAAGTGTGCCCATCATAAGTGATCCTTGGCTCATGCGAAGATGCCTCCCGCCATACACCTGTCGTTGCAGACTTGCAACAATCACCGTCCACGTCCATGTCCCACTGCAGCGTTCCGTTGTCCCTACCCCATTCCTTGGAATGCAAGCGCAAGTATGCAGGCAGCCACCCACCTACAGGCTGCAATACTATACTACCAAATTTTTGACAGCTGCTTGCAATTGAAATGTGGCCTATGAAGCTCGTGGAGGTGGAAGCTTTTCATAACCTCATGCCGGCGGCGGCCGGGTGTCCATACTCGGTCCCAGCCGCCACTATATTTCCCGGTATCGCCTCCGCCTTCCTCAAGCACGGGTCCCACAATATTACCCGTGCCCTCCCCAGTGCACTTACTGGGAAGGACCACCTAACCACAAACACATGGACAGATGAATGTGACCAGGGACGGTACGGAGCCAGTCCATAACTTTTTTTGCTAAGAGTTGTATTTAGCTCGGTGAAAGGACTGGCATAGAGGGAAACCGTATGTACCCTGCGTGTCATTTCTCCCAGGAAGTCCTGTAATTGAGCTTGTTGCAGAAGCAATGACAGCCTGTCCAACATCAACTCGCACTTGTCGGCGGTGCTTTGACACACACACATCTTTCTTTGCGCACTTAATTTCTTGAATACAGAGTTGGACAATGGCCTGATCTGTAATGCGGTTTGAGAAATAACATGCATAAGCATGGCCGATCCACATTAAAAAAGCAGCCATAGAGTGTCCGGGAACCTTCCCCGACACTTTTCTTAGCCAGGGCTGCTTTACGGCAGGGTTGAATGGGCCCACCAGAGAACCGGAGACTTCTCCGGTGGGCCCTGGCTTCTCCTTCAGGAGAGTTCATAGTGCCGGGGTGAGGCCAAGATGACGATAGAGGCCACCACCTGCTTAGTTTTCTGTTACTTGGAATGCAAGTGCAAGTATGCAGCCAGACACCCGCCTACCCATAGGCCGCAAGACTAAACTGTATCTACCCTGCGTGTCATTTCTCCCAGGAAGTCCTCGAAAGCTGCTTGCACTTGAAATGTGGCCTGAACATAACTGCTTGTACTTTTCTGTGGGAATTTGCTTGCCTCTTACCAGCCTGGTATATTTCCAGCAAACTATAGTACGATGCCATGGTATTAGCACTGCCCCCAGTACCAGTAGCGAAGCCATCCCCAATTTCCTTCTCAGGAATTTTATTTGGTAGACTGAGTGGATGCCCAAATACATTTTCTCACAAAGGAGCTGAAGATAGAGTGGCAGTAGGTGCAAGTTTCTCCAACCTGTTAGATATTAGAGGGTGAACTGCAGCACATTGGATCAGTGGTTAGCACTGAAGCCTTGCATCACTGGGATCCTGGGTTCAAATCCCAGCAAGGACAACATCAGCAAGGACTTTGTATGTTCTCCCTGTGTTTGCGTGTGTTTTCTCCTCAGTAAAAAAGCAGCCATAGAGTGTCCGGGAACCTTTCCACACACTTTTCTTAGCCAGGATTGCTTCTCGGCAGGGTTGGACGGTCCCACCAGAGAATCCTTTGGTATTCTTTGGCTTCTACCTCAGGAGAGTTCATGATAGCGCTAACTTTGCAGCTGCTATGGGGCTCTTGAGCGGGGGAGAAAGGTTAGCCCTCAGAATCAAATCCTCTGGTGGGCACAATGTTTTTCAATCTGAAACAGCTTCTCAGTGAAAGTTGTATTTCACCACAGCCATATTCTTTAGCTCGGTGAAAGGACTGGCATAGAGGGAAACCGTATCTACCCAGGCTGTCATTTCTCCGTCACCAGGTTCCGCCCATTGTCACACACGACCATGCCTGGCTGTATGTTCAGTGGTGACAGCCGCAAATCAGGCTGCTGTGTTACAGCTTTCAACAACTCTGCAGCGCTCGGCGGTTTATCAATTAAGCATTAAGCATGTTATCTTCAGCACAGCCTGTTGCCGCTTGGCCAAGGCAGTGCTGCAGTGCTGTCAGCTTGTGACTGATGTGGTCATTTCGGAGATGGAGGAAGAGGTGCATGAGCTGAACAATGTGATTACATTGAGGTTAAATTGGTGACACTGTTTTTTATACTAAAGAAAGAACCTTTTTTTGTGTTTTTTTTTACTTTATTTTTTAAGACAAATGCATTCACTGGGAAATGTCATTTTAACATTTTACAACCTTATCTGGCAATGTGGTGTGTGACGCATCATCAGACACATTCTGTTTTATTTATGATGGAGGGACTCTGAAAGTCATAAAGCCTATTTTTATAGGGACATCAGACGGCCCTTATTATTCTTAAAAGGCCAGCAGTCGACCCTAGCTATTGTTAGAGAGCCATTAGCCTGCTATGCTTTGTTGTTCACATTATTAACAAGTGGGTCTCCTATACTGTTATTGCATTTCCAGTGACTGTAAGGGCTGCCAAAAATTTGGACGCAACCCAATACCCCTTTGAAGAGACATAGAGGAGGGTCTCAGTAAAAAAAATGTTCCCATTATAAAGGAGCGGGTCTAATATAGTGGTAATGCCCATGCTGTGACTGCAAGGGCTGCCAAAATTTGGGAAAAACCCCACTAAGAATTTAAACACACATAGAGCAGGGCCACAGTAACAAGGTTCGAAAGCAAAGCACAGGCAACGCGAAACGTGCGTTGGGAAGACTCCAATCCACCCCAGCTACCGATCTGAGGGTCTTTCGGACACTACAATTAGGGTAAGCAGTCTTAGGCTTTGTGGTACAATACTCTGGTACTTATATATGTATTGATGGTGGCCCTGGGAGTTTGTATTTTAGCAGGCACACTGTGTGCTTATACTATTACTTGCTTTATATAAACTACCTGGATTAACCTGTTATGATTAGCCTTAAATATTCTGCTTTTCCCGGCCCATACCTAGTATACAAGCATAGATAAACTCTGACCAGTTTTTTTGTTCTGGGGGGGGGGGGGTTCCAGACACTGCTCTTTATGCACACTGCTTTTACCCATATTGTCTTCTTGCTAATATGTATACATGTGTATTTAATAAAGATTTTGTTATATTTTTGTACAAGAAACTCCTAGTTTCTCTGTTTTTTTTACAGTTATAGGGTATGCAGTGATTCCAATGGCTGACAAATTTTAGGAAAAACCCCACTAAGAATTTAAAGACACACGGAGCAGGGCCACAGTAACAAGGTACGACATGTTCCCATTAGAAAGGAGAGAGTCTGCTATACAGTTATAGGGTATGAAGTGAGTCCAACGGCTGACCAATTTTAGGAAAAACCCCACTAAGAATTTAAAGACAGATGGATCAGGGCCACAGTAACAAGGTACGACATGTTCCCATTAGAAATGAGAGAGTCTGCTATACAGTTATAGGGTATGCAGTGAGTCCAACGGCTGACCAATTTTAGGAAAAACCCCACTAAGAATTTAAAGACACACGGAGCAGGGCCACAGTAACAAGGTACGACATGTTCCCATTAGAAGGGAGAGAGCCTGCTATACAGTTATAGGGTATGCAGTGAGTATAACGGCTGACCAATTTTAGGTAAAACCCCACTAAGAATTTAAAGACAAATAGAGCAGGGCCACAGCAACGACAAATTCCCATTAGAAAGGAGAGAGTCTCCCATAGTGTTGGCCTATGCAGTGAATGCAAGGGCTGCCAAAAATTTGGAGGCACTTCAATGACCCTTGGAAGAGACGTGGAGGAGGGCATCATAAAAAAATGCTCCCATTAGAGAGGAGCGGGCCTCCTATACTTGTAATGCCCATGCACTAAGAGTATGGGCTGACAAACATTTACCCCTGGGGAGTATACATGAACATACTGTATAAAAAATTTTTTTTACGGGCATCATAAACACCCTTTAAAAAAATTATGTGGGTGTTGCACCACGGACCACAGTCACCCTGGTGATATGGAGGTGGAGGATGAGGAGAAGGAGGAGAACAAGAGCAAATATCCAAAATCAGGACGCGTATACCTATGTGTGGGTGTGAAAAGGTGCATGGGAATGCACCTCCCAAGAAAAGACAGTGGATTTGAATTTATGTTACACTGCTATCATCCGGTGGTGTTGAGAAGTCTGGCCCAATCCAGCCCTTGCTCATTTTTATAGGAGTCAGCCTGTCAGCATTTTCAGTTGACAGGTGGATGCGCTTATCAGTTATAATTCTACCAGCGGCACTAAAAACCCGCTCTGATAAAACGCTGGTGGCAGGGCAGGCCAGGACCTCCAAGGCATAGAGGGCCAGTTCATTCCACGTATCCAGCTTGGATACCCAATAATTATAAGGCACAGCGGAATCACGGAGGACATTAGTATGGTCGGCAAGGTACTCCCTCAGCATCTTCCCAAACTTTGCACTCCTTGTGAGAGTACCCCACGCCTCAGGGCCTGTGCGATGGGAGGGTCTGAGAAAACTCTCCCAGAACTTTGACAGTGTTCCCCTGCTTCTGCTGGATTTAAGTTGTGTCTCTCTCGTCTGTACCCCTTGATTGTCCAACGAAGTGTGCCCTCTGCCGCCAGCGTTTTCAGATGGGAATTTTTTTAATAGTTCCGCACCAAAGGCCTTCTGATACTGCCCCATTTTTTTTACACCTGTCCACCTCAGGAATAAGAGATAGAAAGTTCTCCTTGTAGCGTGGGTCTAGAAGTGTCACCAACCAGTAATGACAGTCACCCAAAATTTTGAGAACAGAGGGTCATGGGAAAGGCAGCGTAACATAAACTCAGCCATGCGTGCCAGACTGGTAACGGGCAAGACTTCTGTGTCCTCACCAAGATGACGACTGACCATGCTCTCCTCCTCCTCCTCCCCCCTGTCTTCAGGACACCCACGCTGAACCGACGGTATGACAGTTGTACAGGTACTACAGTCTACAGTGCATGATACAAGCTCCTGTTCTTCCTCCTCCTCCTCCTCTCCCTCACTGTCCCCCAATGCACGTTGGGATGAGATGAGGCTGGGCTGTGTGTAATCGACCGCTATGGCTTCTTGATCCAGTTCACCTTGTAGCGTGGGTCTAGAAGTGTCACCAACCAGTAATGACAGTCACCCAAAATTTTGAGAACAGAGGGTCATGGGAAAGGCAGCGTAACATAAACTCAGCCATGCGTGCCAGACTACTAACAGGCAAGACTTCCGTGTCCTCAACAAGAGGATGACTAGCCATGCTCTCCTCCTCCTCCTCTCTGTCCTCTGGCCATCAACGCTGAACAGCTGTGCAGGTAGTACCGTCTATAGTGCATGAAACTAGCTCCTATCCCTCCTCCTCCTCCTCTTCCTCTTTGTCACCCAATCCACGTTGGGATGAGATGAGGCTTGGCTGTGTGTAATCACCCTGTATGGTTCCTTGCTCCATCTCATCGTGCTCCACCTGCAATGTATCCTCTTTGATTGTGAGCCGAGGGCTTTCAGAAGACAGAGAAGCGGGAAGGTGATGCTAATTATGGCATCATCGCCACTCACCATCTTGGTGGAGTCCTCAAAGTTTTGGAGGATGGTACATATGTCTGACATCCATGTCCACTCCTGAGATCTTATGTGTGTAGTCTGAACTGAATACCGACGGCCTTGTTGATGCTGGTACTCAACAACTGCCCTCTTCTGCTCACAAATCCCTCCCAACATCTACAATGTAGTGTTCCAACACATGGGGACATCACACAGCTGTCTGTGAGCCGGAAGCTGCAAATGCTGCTGAAGCACGGCAAGGGCGGCGGAAGCTGTAGTTGACTTTCTAAAATGGGCACACAGGTGGCGTACTTTAACAAGCAGATCTGAAAGCTCCGGGTAGGATTTGAGAAACCGCTGAACCACGAGGTTAAGCACATGGGCCTGGCATGGTACGTGTGTGAGCTCGCCTCATCTCAGAGCAGCCACCAGGTTCTGGCCATTGTCACACACGACCATGCCTGGCTGTAGGTTCAGCGGTATGAGCCACAGATCTTTCTGCTTTTTCAGAGCTGTCCACAACTCTTCAGCATTGTGCGGTTTGTCACCTAAGCATATTAGCTTCAGCACAGCCTGTTGCTGCTTGGCCGAGGCAGTGCTGTAGTGCTTCCAGCTTGTGACTGATGTGGTAATTTTGGAGATGGAGGTTGAAGAGGAGGAGGCTGAGGAGGATGAGGTGCAGTAGCTGTAAACCGTGGGGGCAACCCTGATTGACCTATGGCCGGCAATCCTTGGCGTCGGGGGACGTGTTCCGTCCCAAGGTCCGACTGGGTCCCGGCTTCCTCTATGTTAACCCAGTGTGCCGTCAGCGAGATTTATCGTCCCTGCCCACAAGCGTGTCCATGGTTAGGTGGACTTACCGGTAACTGCGTTGTTGAGAGCATGGCTAATGTTTTGGGACACGTGCTTGTGTAATGAGGGGACGGCACACCGGGAGAAATAGTGGCGGCTGGGGACCGAGTACCGAGGGATGGCCGCTGCCATCACGTTGCGGAATGCTTCCGTCTCCACGAGCCTAAAAGGCAACATTTTGAGCGCTAGCAGTCGTGAAATGTGAGAATTTAGTAGTGTGGCCTGTGGGGTGTTGGCTGCATATTTGTACTTGCATTCCAAGGACTGGGATATGGACAACTGAACGCTGCGCTGGGATAAGGGCATGGACGTGCTTCCTGATGCTGCTACTTGAGAGTGTGCAACGACAGGTGCAGGGCAGGAGGCATCTTCGCATGCACCATGGACAGGGGATTGGCTTGCATGCACAACAGCGGAAAAAACAATGGTGCCACACACAGACACTGTTCCTGGACCCTGGGGTTCAGCCCACAAAGTCGGGTGCTTTGCTGCCATGTGCCTGATCATGCTGGTGGTGGTCATTCTGCTAGTATTGCCACCCCTGCTGATGCTGGCCTGGCAGGTGGTGCAAATGGCCTTTTTGAGGTTATTGGCAGAGACTTTAAAAAACTACCAGACTTGGGAAGACCTAACAGTTGTACTGGCAACTTTCTTCGTGTTGGTGTTACGGGGAATGGTTGCCTGCCTTCTGTCTGCGGCCACCACACTGCTTTTTCTTGCATGTTGGGGTGCTCTGCCACCCTCCTCCTGTGTGCTGCTGTCCTCGCTCTGCATGTCTTCCTGCCAGGTTGAGTCAGTTACTATATTATCCATCACCTCGTCTTCCACTACTGCACCCTGGTCCTCCTCCTGACTTTCTGGCAATTGTGTCTCATCATCGTCCACCTCTTGTGACACTTTCCCACTGTCGCCTTCGTGTGACCGTGGCTGCTCAAATATTTGGGCATCGCTACACTCGATCTCCTCTTGCCCCGCTTCTAGTGGACCCGGCGAGAGGTCCGAATCTATAAATGGAAAAGTGAACAGCTCTTCAGAGTGTCCAAGTGTGGGATCAGTTGTCTCTGGGTACTCGGCATGGTGGGAGGAAGGAGGATCAGGGTGAGGAATATGCGGTCCAGACTCACGGCTACTGAGACTTGACCGTGTGGAAGACAGGGTGGTGGTGGTGGTGGCTAAGTGACTGGAAGCATTTCCGCTATCCAACCAACAACCTTTTGACACTGCTCTGGGTTCAATAGTGGTGTGCTGCGGTCCCCAAGAAAATGGGACACGAAGGTCAGGCGAGAAGATGTGTGTGTTTGTTGTGGCACAATTTCGGCTTGCCCACGGTCTTGTCCTCGGCCTCTTCATGCACCATTACCATCACGTCCAGTTCCCCATCCCTTGCCATGTGCCTTGCCCATTTTAAATGGAGGACAGTATCTTCCATGCTCACTACAAATCACTGAATTTGGAACGAACTTATATGTGATCCGTGTGATAGAGAAAACAGAGTTTTAAATACATGGCCTGTAGTTAATTAGTTTGAACAACAAACTGCAGTGAATTGCTTCAATGAGACACTAGAGGCCAGGGTCGTTCCGAGTAGGCACTTAGTTGCGCCCCTCTGGTCCCTCCTTGTATCCCAGCACAGAGGTTCCACCACCCGGACCCGTGACACTCACACTGGTGAAAGGTCCTATTTAAAACTTATAGGTTTGTAAGAGAATGCAAATTTAGAAAGCCTTTATACATAATTAAATTTTGGCCATTCTCCCTCCTGTACATGCATAGCTTTCCTGCACCAGGCAATATGTTGTTGAAAGAAAGTTTCTCAAACTCATGCCCATCAAAATCACTCAATTTTATTTCATCCTGGCTTAGCTAATGTCACAGTGATCCAAAGAAAAACTTAAAGGGGTTTTCAATGTATTTTTTTTTAAGTAATGAATTGAGAGAATTGAACAATACTTACCCCTGTTGATCTCGTGATACTTCTCTGCAGTTGCCCCAAGTCTTTGTTGATTTGGCTGCAATGGTATTGACTCGCCCCCTGGGCCATGGGGCACCCGGAACCGGGCTTCAGTGCAATGTTGGGGGTAGTAGTGGCAACCCGATCCCGTGGCTCAGGGTGGTCAGACCAAATGCTGTGGCAGTGTAGTTGTAGGTTTTGAATGTCCTACTACGCCACCCATGGATTGCGGTCAGGGAGGACCGCCGCTGCAAGGCAGACCACTGAGGCTGATGTAGATATGCAGCACAGGGATAGGATGACTCCCCACGGGAAGAGTGTAGCCTCAGGGCAGTGTAATAGGATGCTGGGGGTATATCATATAAAATATTTCCAATACTATGTAACTCTTTAGCAGCATATAAAACTTTTCATATAAAACATTTTAGTAAATTCTCTTCTTCACGGGCCACTGTGCAACTTGCGACCAAGTGTCCATTTTTTCAATAAGTGCAAAACTTCAGCAAACTTTCAAACATGTGGGACACTTTGTCCAGAGGTAGATGTTGCAGTTCTTTTATAAAACCAGTAGGGGGCGCTTTAAGAAGCGCAACTATTTACAGGGGATTGGCCGCTCCCAGTCCTCGGCCGGTTGGAAAGGGGAATGGCTGCTCTCAGTCTTCAGCCAGGTAGGGAAGAGGGATGGCTGCTCTCAGTCCTCATCCAGGTAACAGTTCAATCAGGATCAATTCTGTATCACACAAGCAGTTCCTTTTGCCCTGATGGGCAATTATGTACACAGGTACTCTGCCACTCACTAGTAGCGGTGTCCTCCTGACGCTCCTTCTTCTTCCTCATATTGATCTTCAGACCCATCCGAGTCCTCTTGATACTCGGGTTCTGATTCAGGGTGCTGCTCCTCTTTTATCCACTGGACATGAAGGGCATACCATCCCTTTAGGCCTCGGTGTCGGGTGTAGGACACCAAGTCTCCCGGGAACAGATCTCGTTCTGGGTGGCCTTCTGGCAGGTGACTCTCCACATCTCTCCGGGTAACGAACACGTCCGTGTCCGTGGTCGGGTCCCGGATGAAACCCCATCCTTGCACCTGTTGGAATTTAACGACGGCCCCGATGATTCTGGGACCTCGTGCAGCCTGGGGGTCTCGCCGGATAGAATAATAGAACTAAGCTAGATCCCTACGATGTAACGGGGAACTTGATCCTGCGATCAGACCCGCTAAAGTCCTCAGCTAGTCTGAACGAAGACCTATAGATGTGAGGGAGGGATCCCTACAAGAACTAGGGACTGGGAGAAAGATGGACACCTCCTAGCAGAAATTGTAGCAGTAAAAAGACAAACACACAACATAGAACATAAAGGTCAAAAGACCTAGCTAAACTGACTAAGAAAGGTTACAAAGAACCTGGCTAGCTTAAGAGTAGAAATTACAATGAAGTCCAGCATGGCCAGAAGGGCGGAGCAGGATTAAATAGGCAAAAAGGTCATGTGACCAGCAAAATAGAAAAAACCTAACAGGAGAGTTCTAACAGTGTAGCCGCTCCTGCCTCTGTCGTCGCGCCCGCCTCTCCCGTTCAAACTGCACCACCTGTCGGTCACAGAACTCTCGTCTGTGGGCTGCGGCCGCCCGCGTCTCCTGTGAGAACCCCATAAGGTCTTCTCCTGTCGGGTCCCACTCATACTGGGCCTCCTCGACCGGGAGCTGGGGGCCTTCAACAGGCTTTGGGTCAGGCGGTGGTGGAAGCAGAGGAGCTCCGATCTCCGCGGACAGGTCTCCCCTTTGCCGAGGATTAACCCACCCGAGCGGCCAGGTAAAGGTCTGTCCATCCGGACCCGTATGTTGGGCGTTCAGGTCCGTGCCCAGAGGTGGTGGTTTTGGGACCGGGGTCGCACGCGGTCGGGAGGCGCCTCGAGTGGTCAGGCCTTGTGACCGGGCCTGGAGCGGGCCACTTCCTTCTGCGCTCGGGGTCAGAGGGCACGACGAGGGGCGTGGTTCAGAGATGGTGCTCGTGGCTTGCGGCCTAGGTGTTTGCAGTGGGAGCGTGAAAGCTTCAGCGGCTCCCTGGACTTCTGGCTCCGTGACGGGATCCAGCGGTACGGCTACTGTGGTGTCAGGACCCGGGGCAGGGGCGTCTGCCTTACTTGCCTCTTCTGCAGCGTCGCCCTCGGCCTCCGGTCTCCTCTCTCCATCCTTGGGGGCAGGCGCGCTGTCGGGTGCTGGCAGTGTCTCTTGCTGCCGGGCCGCGACCCACCGGGCCATCTCCTCTTTCCACCCGGCGACGACGTCCCCCTGCGCTCGGACCATTCTCCGGTCCAGCTCCTCCAGCGCAGTCCACAGGAACTCAGGGTCTTCTGCGGGGAGCTGAGCCATCAGCTCCGTGAGGCTGTACGGGGCCACCTCGGCCTGCAGCAGGCCGCTTGCCAGCGTGCTGGAGTTGACGCTCCTCTCCATCTCCGGGTGTGGTCTGGCGAAGCTGATCCAAACCACCCCCTGCCCATCGGTTTTCTTCTCTTTCCGCCCCCATTGGGGGTGGTCTTGGGGCAATCTGCTGACAATCATTCTCAGGGGCAGCCCCCCCACCTTGATGGACATCTCCACAGCCGCACTCATGGCTGTTGGGGATGGGCTCCTTCTTTGGCGCCATTCTGGGACCGGGCCCACGATGGGAGGTGGCTTCCTGTTGTCTTTTGGTTCGCACATTATGGCGTCCGTTCTTCTGGGGCGGGCGCCATTTTTAATACAGTGAAACAGTCTCTTTTCAGGCACACAATACCCGTTTGTGGCGGGTTGGTAACAATCCTGCCGAATACGCCAAAGCTGACTCACCCCCTGGGCCATGGGGCACCTGGAACCGGGCTTCAGTGCAATGTTGGGGTAGTAGTGGCAACCCGATCCCGTGGCTCAGGGTGGTCAGACCAAATGCTGTGGCAGTGTATTTGCAGGTTTTGAATGTCCGACTACACCACCCGTGGATTGCGGTCAGGGAGGACCGCCGCTGCAAGGCAGACCGCTGAGGCTGATGTAGATATGCAGCACAGGGATAGGATGACTCCCCACGGGAAGAGTGTAGCCTCAGGGCAGTGTAATAGGATGTTGGGGGTGATGGTGCAGGCGCAGCATAAATCACACAGAGTCAGTGATGCAGTCCAGGGTCTTTTACTCACAGTTGTTATCCGAGTCACTTCTGCAGGGAATGACTGCCCGAGCCGAGCTGTGTCCACCAGGTGAAGAGCTCGGTCAACCCCCAGGCAATTCAGGAGTATGGCACAGGACCCCCTTCTGTCCTTTCTCTGGCCTCTCGTGCCCCACCAGTGACCACACTTCTGTCCAGCTGCTTCGTGCCTTCTCTTGGTGAAACCTGTCGCCGGTTTTCCTGACCCTATGTGGTGCCTTCCTAGTGGATGTAGCAGGGGGTCCCACCAATAGATGATCACGACCTCCGGTCTTTGGCTGAGGGATGATTTACCTCCACCAACTTGGGAATCCGGTACCCTTATTCTGCCCGACCCTTCACCCGTTATCTCGTGGGTTATTAGGGTCCCTTCTGCCTTCTTGTTTCTGGAGCCTTTCTACTCCTCTTTCTCTCCACCTTTCTTCCTTCTCCTTCTCCTCTTCTCCCTTCTGGCTCCGGCCTTCACCCTAGGCATGCCTCGTGGAGCCACAGCTCCCTGTCAGCCCTCACTGGCTGAACTCCTTCTTTCTCTCAACTCACTCCTCTCCTAAGATGGCCCCCACCTTTTATCTGCTTCACTGTGTCTGAGCTCAGGTAACCTGCAACCAATGAGCTCCTTCCTATGCTCCAGAAACCGTCCCATTCTGCTCCTACATCACAGAGTTCTCTCCCCCCTCCCCACTCCAGCCAGGGACATGGTCAGTTGTGCCTGCATATATATATATATATATATATATATATATATATATATATATATATATATATATATATATATATATATATATATATATATAAATGGGAACACCGTCGAGCTGTCCTCCGGAAATGGGGTGAGTGTGTGTATGCAGCTATCTGAGCCCTGGTCCATACTCCATCCTTACCTAGGAGTGAAATATCACACCTCTGGTTGAGGTGCAATACCCCTGTAGCAGCCGAACCCTCGGGGCGCTACAGTATCATCACAATTCCAACAGCCAATTGTTGGAATCAGTGACTTTTCTCTCATTCAAACAGCACAATAGTGCACAAAAAGTATAAATAACAACTTTGCAGGCTATACAGCTATTGAGCTCTTTGCCAAGCTGATGAGGCACACTATGTAGCCTCACATTGTTTGTGAGACTGGATAATGTGTCTATATGGGAAAAGGCTCTAGAGTGTTGTACAGAAATGTAGACTTATTGCGTGCTTGTGCTCTTATCTTTGAGCATCTACTGAACTCAGTGATCAAACTTTAACCTGGAATTTCCATTTATCGCTACGCACTTGATCATGGATAAAGTTTTTTATTCAACAAAAACACAAATTATATACAATTCCTTGCTATAAGGCTTCAATACACTCTGCTAACATATATAATATTTAGAAGGAGCTCTTCTGTGATAAACTTCACATTGAATTGATTCTAGCAAAAACACTCCTATTGCTTAACACACTTTGCCAAAGAACTAGTTTTTGATGTTGGTGATGCTAACATGCTATAGGCTAAGGAAGATGTGAAAGAAAGCCCAAAACCTGAATCAATAAACAAGCTTTAGAGGTTGTTTTCAGGATTTAGGATTTATTAGAAAGCTGTACTACTGTATCATAATTCATGTCACAGGTAGATCTGAGGGACAAGTTCAATAGGCTTTCCAGTATATGCCTTAGCATCCTATTGTTTGCTAGCTAATGCAACTACTTTATAGATGCTTGTTAAATTATACTCTGGTCCTTGTGGCTCATTTCATATGGAAAATTCAGATATTATCATTACTGTATTACATGCATTTTTACTAATTCTGAATCTATACAAAAACATGTTTTTTTCTAGACTGGTCATACTTTTTAATTATTGTATGTCTTTATGCCATTTTCTGTACATTATTAGGTAGTTTCCATAACTCTCATATATTTCTATATGTGCTATAAAAACTGCATAGCTCAGCATTTCTATCTGCAGCTTCACTTCTATTGGTTGAGGCTGGTTGGGGATATTCCCTGCCGTTAAATGCTGAGACTGGAATATCTTTTTTACAAAATAATTGTGGTCATGCTCTGTAACCTTTACAGAGCTCACTGCTTAGGATAGGGATGCATAATGTACATCACATCTTATCAAAAGTATCCTTACTAATTGCACAGCAAAAATAGTTTAGCTTTGTTGAAAAAAAATAATAACATTTACAGTATGGTCTTAAGTTTATTAGCCTTTAAATCTTGTAAACAAAATGTTAAGTGTTTTTCTGTGATTTGTAAATGTATAGGTAGAGTAGTGTAGGCGCAGTAATATACTTACAGATTACCATCTTCCTTGGTTTCCGGAGCTGCTCCTGTTCTTTTTTGGATCACGTGAAAGCTTCTCCAACTTTCTGGCTCACACTGGATTCTATGTGTGAGCTGAAAGTTGCTTTTATAATTTTACCCCTTAAGGACCCTGGGATTTTCAGTTTTTGCATTTTCGTTTTTTGCTCCCCTTGTTCCCAGAGCCATAGGGTTTTCAATTTTTGGTCAATATGGCCGTGTAAGGGCTTATTTTTTGCAGGACGAGTTGTACTTTTTAACGACATTACTAGTTTTACCATATCGTGTACGGGAAAACGGTAAAAAAATCCAAGTGCGGTGAAATTGCAAAAAAAGTGCAATACCATAGATGTTTTTATGTATTTTTTACCACGTCCACTGAATGCTAAAACTGACCTGCTATTCTTATTCTCCAGGTCATTACGGGTCCGTAGATACCAAACATGTATAGGTTCTTTTTTATTTAAGTGGTGAAAAAAAAATCCAAAGTTTGCTAAAAAAATAAAAAAAAAATTCGGGATCTGGGGCCGGGTGAGAGCTTATTTTTTGCGCGCCGAGCTGACATTTTATTGATACTATTTTGGGGTAGATTTGATGTTTTGATCGCCCGTTATTGCATTTTATTGCAATGTTGCAGGGACCAAAAAACGTAATTCTGGCGTTTAGAATTTTTTTCTCGTTACGCCGTTTACCGTTCAGATTATTTCTTTTTTTATATTGATAGATAGGGCGATTCTGAACACGGCGATACCAAATATGTGTATGTGTTTTTTTTTTTATTATTATTTTATTTTGAATGGGGCAAAAGGGGGGTGATTTAAACTTTTATATTTTTTATTTTTTTTTATATTTTTAAAAACATTTTTTTTACACTTTTTGCTTGCTTCTATAGTCTCCATAGGAGACTAGAAGCAGAAACTGTCCAATCGCCTCTGCTACATAGAGGTAATGAGCAGATCACCTCTATGTAGCAGAAATGCTCCTGTGCTATGAGCGCCGACCACTAGGTGGTGCTCAAAGCGATCATTACATGACAACCGCAGGGGTCTGCTGCAGACCCAGGGTTGTCATGCCCACCCATCAGTGACCCGTGATCACGTGGCGGGGTCACCGTTGGGCGGGGTAAGTGACGTGCTTCCGGCACGGTGGTGTTAAATGCCGCTGTCAGAGATTGACAGTGGCACTAACTAGTTAACAGCCACAGGTGGATCACGATTCCAACCGCGGCTGTTGCGGGCACATGTCAGCTGTAATAATCAGCTGACATGAGCTCGGTTCAGTGCGGGCTCACCGCCGGAGCCCTCACTTAATCGGGGGTGATGGCTTGGGGCGTACTAATACACCCCAGGCTTTAAAGGGGTTAAAACTCCACTCCAGTGTTTTTTTTATTTCTGTGCTGGAGTGGTCAGAGGTAGCATTTACAAACTTTTGGTGTAAGTCTACGAGAGCTATGTTTTGACTCTCATAGACTTACATTGAGTTGTGTCTTCTGGATCGCTCAGCAAACACTGGAGCGATCCGGCAGGTCACAAACTGCTGGAGACTGACCAGAGTAGCGCTGTGAACAGCTGAAGATGGCAGCTGGTAAGTATAAGACTAGGCAAAAGGAACTTACATTAGTACCATCACTCTTGTTCTACAATAGAAAAATACTTGAGTGTTTCTTTAAGCCTTGGGAGCTTCGTCCTGACACTCCATAGACTTACATTGTAAAGGTGACTTCCTGCTCATACATAGAGAGCAATGTGATCTGGCAAGTTGGAATAGCCAGACCCAGAAAAGGACTGGAGCAGTCTTGGAGCCAGGAAAGGCAACAATTGGGGAATATATTAATGCACCTACACTACACGACATGTACATTTACACAGGTTTAGCCTAAAAAAATTTTCATGGGTGTGCGTCTTTAAGGGAAAAACAGAAAATTGTTATGAACTACTGTATGTAATTGTCATAATATTGATTGTCATCATTTCTGCAATGCAATAATTGCAATCTTACTAAACTTAGTTGTGTTTTGTATAATTGTTTTTTTCCTAATTTTCAGTAGATTATAATTCATTTACATAGTACGGAGGAAAAAAGACACATGCCCATTAAATTAACCACGTTAAGCCTTGCTATTGTAGGTCACCTATTGCATTTTACTATATCTACTGTACAATATCCCTGTATACAACATATATGAGCCATAAAGTTTATAGTGTTTCAATCACCTTTATTAAACAACATTGTTGAAAAATGTCTGTGACGCTAGTCATTACTCACAGGCAAATAGGATGCTAGTCACTATTCACAGGCAAGCCGTGAGGCTGGGTAGTCAAGAGTTCCAGGGTAAGATACTAAAAGAGCTCGTCCTAAACAAAGGGGTAAGACAAAGGCATAGTCAGGTCACGGTCTGAGGTCAGAATTCCAGGAAGGTAGCAGATCAAGATAAAGGAACAAGGCAAATGTATGGTCAGAAGCAATGTAAAAGGTCGGGTAACAACAGATCTGAAACTGAGCACAGGAATACAAGGCACGCAGACACCACTGGGCATAAAGCTGCAACTGGCATTAACTGGAGGCAGAGAGCCAGCTAAATACAGTGGTGGCCAAAAGTATTGGCACCCCTGCAATTTTGTCAGCTAATACTCAGTTTATTCCTGAAAATGATTGCAATCACAAATTCTTTGGTATTATTATCTTCATTTAATTTGTCTTCAATGAAAAAACACAAAAAGAATTGTCCTAAAGCCAAATTGGATATAATTCGACACCAAACCTAAAAAAGGGGGTGCACAAAAGTATTGGTACTGTTTGAAAAATCATGTGATGCGTCTCTAATTCGTGTAAATAACAGCACCTGTAACTTACCTGTGGCGCCTAACAGGTGTTGGCAATAACTAAATCACACTTGCAGCCAGTTAACATGGATTAAAGTTGACTCAACCTCTGTCCTGTGTCCTTGTGTGTACCACATTGAACATGGAGAAAAGAAAGAAGACCAAAGAACTGTCTGAGAACTTGAGAAACCAAATTGTGAGGAAGCATGAGCAATCTCAAGGCTACAAGTCCATCTCCAAAGACCTGAATGTTCCTGTGTCTTCCGTGCGCAGTGTCATCAAGAAGTTTAAAGCCCATGGCACTGTGGCTAACCTCTGTAGATGTGGACGGAAAAGAAAAATTGACGAGAGATTTCAACGCAAGATTGTGCAGATGGTGGATAAAGAACCTCGACTAACATCCAAACAAGTTCAAGCTGCCCTGCAGTCCGAGGGTACAACAGTGTCAACCTGTACTATCCGTCGGCATCTGAATGAAAAGGGACTGTATGGTAGGATACCCAGGAAAACCCCACTTCTTACCCCGAGACATAAAAAAGCCAGGCTGGAGTTTGCCAAAACTTACCTGAGAAAGCCTAAAACGTTTTGGAAGAATGTTCTTGTTATGTTCTGCTACCAAAGCTAAGGAAAGAGAGGAGATCTGTCCCTACTATAGGACTCAGCTGAATCCCTACGATGTAACAGGGAACCTGATCCTGCGATCAGACCTGCTAAAGTCCTAATCTAGTCTGTACGGAGACCTATAGATGTGGGGAGGGAATCCCTACAAGTACTAAGGACTGGGAGGAATATGGGACACCTCCTAACAGAAATAGTAGCAGACAGACGAACAAACAAAATAGATAGAACATAGAGGTCCGTAGACCAAGCAAACTAACAGAGCTAGAAACAGAGCACAGGCTAGCTAGAAAGTAGATATACAATGAAGTCCAGCAAAGCCAGAAGGGCGGAGCAGGATTAAATAGGCCAACAAGGCCATGTGACCAGCAAAGGAAAAAAAACCTAACAGCAAGGTTCTAACAGTACCCCCCCTTCTAAGAGGATCCACCGGATCCCCTAGGACCAGGCTTATCAGGAAATCTCCTGTGAAACGCTCTGATAAGTCTGGACGCGGAAACATCATCTGACCTCACCCAAGAGTTATCCTCGGGTCCGAAACTTTTCCAGGCCACAAGATACTGCAAACTACCTCTATACCGTCTAGAGTCAAGGATGCGAGAAATTTCATATTCCCCGTCCTCCACCACCGGAGGAACAGAGGCAGAGGCGTCACCATCCGACACAACAGCTTTTTTTAACAGAGAGACATGAAAGACCGGATTAATTCTCCAGGAGGTAGGAACCTCCAACCTAACAGCAGATTGGTTGACAACCTGAAGCACCTTAAAGGGCCCTACAAACTTGGGACCCAATTTCTTAGAAGGAATCCTCAACCGCAGATTCCTAGAGGACAACCAAACCATGTCACCAACAGCGAACAAAACCTCCTGTCATTTCCTATCAAAGTAGTCTTTAGATTTTCTGTTGGCCTCCTGAAGATTACCACGCACATCCGTCCAAACTCTTTCCAAATCACCGGAAAAATTCTCCTCCTCAGGCACGGCAGATCCCAACTTGGAGAACGACCCAAACGACGGATGTCTCCCAGAACAACAAAAAAAAGGCGAACAACCAGCAGAAGAAGATGTATGATTGTTCAGAGCAAATTCGGCAAGTGGCAGAAACTCAGACCACTCCTCTTGATTGTCTGCCACAAAACAACGCAAGAACTGCTCAACATCCTGGTTTTTCCTTTCTGTCTGGCCATTAGATTCAGGATGATATCCGGACGAAAACGACAAATGAATTCCCAACCTGTCACAAAAGGCACGCCAAAAACGAGCCACGAACTGAGGACCCCTATCAGAAACAATGTCAGTAGGAACGCCATGAAGTCTGACAATTTCCTTGACAAAGGCCTTAGCGAGAGTTTTAGCGCAGGGCAGTTTGACGAAGGGAACCAAGTGACACATCTTGCTAAAACGGTCCACGACCACCCAGATGACAGTAAAACCCTCAGAGGGGGGAAGGTCAGTTATAAAGTCCATAGCCAAATGTGTCCAAGGAGCACTGGGGACCTCCAAAGGACAAAGTAACCCCGCAGCAGGAGTATGTGAGGACTTAGATCTAGCACATATAGTACATTGGCGCACCCACTTAATGACTTCCTTCTGCCATCCAGGCCACCAAAAACTGCGACCCACCAGTCTCTTGGTCTCAGAGATTCCGGGATGACCTGCCAACCGAGATTCGTGACACTCAACAAACAAATCTCTCCTAAAGGTCCCAGGCACAAACAACCTCCCATGAGGAGTGTTAGATGGGGCATTCTCCTGAGCTTTAAGAATCTCATCTTCCAAAACGGAGTCTAAAGCAGCTATCACAACACCTTCTTGTAAAATGTTTTCCTCTTTCTCAGCACCGACTATGGGAGAAAAACTGCGAGACAAGGCATCCGCCTTAACATTCTTAGTACCAGGGATGTAAGTAACGGAGAAATTAAACCGCGAGAAAAACAGTGCCCACCTAGCCTGACGGGCATTCAGGCGCTTGGCAGCATCAAGATATATCAGATTTTTATGATCCGTAAGAACCTGAACGGGAAATTCCGCACCTTCCAAGAAGTGGCGCCAGTGTTCAAATGCGAGTTTAATAGCCAATAATTCCCGATTACCAATATCGTAATTCAATTCAGTCTCCGAAAATTTTTTTGAAAAAAAGGCACAGGGATGTAATCCATCCCCGTTATCCTGAGACAATACTGCGCCAACCCCCACAGAGGAAGCATCAACCTCAACCAAAAACGGCCTAGTAACATCAGGCTGCATAAGGATGGGAGCAGAGGTGAACCTCTCCTTGAGACACACAAAAGCCTCAACGGCCTCAGAAGACCACTGAACCGCATCAGCACCTTTCCTGGTGAGATCAGTCAGAGGTTTGACAATACTAGAAAAATTTTTTATGAATTTTCTATAGTAATTGGCGAAACCCAAAAACCTCTGTATCGATTTCAAACCAATAGGCCTAGGCCATTCCTGCACAGCCTGAACCCTAACCGGATCCATCTCAAAACCTTTGCTGGAGATAATGTAGCCCAAAAAACTAATTCTCTGTACAGCGAACTCACATTTCTCCAGCTTAGCAAAAAGCGAATTGTCCATTAATAACTGTAATACCTCACGCACGCTCCGCCAATGAGACTCCAGATCTGGCGAATAAATCAAAATGTCATCCAAACACACAACCACATTTTTACCGATCAAAGGTCTAAGGATGTCATTAATCAGATTCTGAAAAAATGCAGGAGCATTAGTAAGACCAAAAGGCATAACCAGATTCTCAAAATGACCCACAGGAGTGTTAAAAGCAGTCTTCCATTCATCACCCTCCTTCATGCGCAACAGATTGTATGCCCCCTTAAGGTCAATTTTAGAGAACCACTTGGCCCCCAATAACTGGTTAAACAGATCAGGAATCAATGGCAGTGGGTAAGGATTGCGTACCGTAATTTTGTTAATCTCACGAAAATCCAGACAAGGACGTAAACCGCCGTCCTTTTTTTTTACAAAAAAAAATCCAACCGCCACAGGAGACTTAGAGGGCCTAATGTGACCGGCGGCCAAACTTGTCTGTATGTATTCCTCCAAAGCCTTCCTCTCAGGAATAGTAAGGTTAAATAAACGACTTTTAGGAAGAATCGCTCCAGGGACAAATTCAATAGAACAATCATAGTCTCTATGGGGAGGCAAAACCTGCGATTCTTTCTCAGAAAAAACTCTCCAAAAATCCTGAATAGGAACAGGCAATTCTCCCCTATCCAAAGCTGCAATACGCCCGTTACAACACTTGTCATAACATTTATGGCTCCAGGATTTAATTTCACTGGTAGACCAATCCAGTACAGGATTGTGAAATTTTAACCAGGGCAAACCCAATATTACTGGAGAAGGCAAGTTATTCAACACTACCAAATCCAATTTCTCATGGTGAACACCATTAATAGTGAGAGGAAATTCACTGACCTTGAGAGTAATATTCTTCAAAGGGGAGCCATCCACAGAAACCACAGCAATGGGGAATGATAAAGGTTCAGGTTTTAAATTGAGTTTTTCCACGAATCCCCCATCAATTACATTCAGTGTAGACCCGCAATCAACAAACACCCGAAATTCCATTAATTTTTCCTGAGCAATCGTGGAAGCAGCTAAAAATATACCCTTGGAATTTAAACAGGCAATACGGGCGTGACTGACGATTTTTTTTTCTTTCTTCATACGAAGCTCACAGCCTTTAATCAAATGACCAGATTTTCTGCAATAGAAACACAAGCCTTCCGAAAAACGACGGTCTTTTTCTTGAGAGCGAGGTGCCACCGATCCAATCTCCATCGGTTCACCACTGTTAGTACACACATTATCATAACCAGAAACTGACATAGCAGAGGATTTGCTCTCATTAACCCTAGCACGCAGTCTTCTATCCACCCGTATAGCTAATTGCATAGCCTCTTGCAAATCCTCAGGTGTAGGATAAGCAATTAGCAGGTCTTTAACCCTTTCACTGAGCCCAGCAAGAAATAGACTTTTCAGAGCAGAATCGTTCCACCCTGTTTGAGTGGACCAACGACGAAAATGAGTACAATATTTTTCCACATTACCTGATCCTTGTTTTAAACGTCTCAACTCAGTCTCAGCTGATGCCACACGGTCAGGATCATCATATAATAATCCTAAAGCAGAAAAAAAACTATCCACTGATCTGAAGCATGTATCACTAGGTTGCAAAGAAAAGGCCCACTCCTGAGGCTCTTTGCGCAAAAGTGACATTATGAACCCTACGCGCTGGGATTCATCCCCAGAGGACTTGGGTCTCAAACGAAAATACAATAAGCAAGCATTTTTAAATGAAAAAAATTCTCGATGTTCACCAAAAAATAAATCCGGCAAACATACCTTAGGCTCCAAGAAATATGCTCCAGGACAGTTACTCACGTGCTGACGGAGCTCGGCCACCTCCAGAGAGAGTCCCTGCAGGCGATGAGCCAAATCCTGAACCGACACCATGATGGAACAGAAAAAAAAAAAAAAAAAAAAATCTTTCCTTAGAGAATTTGCAGGCTGGACTTACTGTTATGTTCTGCTACCAAAGCTAAGGAAAGAGAGGAGATCTGTCCCTACTATAGGACTCAGCTGAATCCCTACGATGTAACAGGGAACCTGATCCTGCGATCAGACCTGCTAAAGTCCTAATCTAGTCTGTACGGAGACCTATAGATGTGGGGAGGGAATCCCTACAAGTACTAAGGACTGGGAGGAATATGGGACACCTCCTAACAGAAATAGTAGCAGACAGACGAACAAACAAAATAGATAGAACATAGAGGTCCGTAGACCAAGCAAACTAACAGAGCTAGAAACAGAGCACAGGCTAGCTAGAAAGTAGATATACAATGAAGTCCAGCAAAGCCAGAAGGGCGGAGCAGGATTAAATAGGCCAACAAGGTCATGTGACCAGCAAAGAAAAAAAAAAACTAACAGCAAGGTTCTAACAGTTCTCTGGTCAGATGAGACAAAAGTTGAGCTTTTTGGGAAAAAGCATCAACATAGAGTGTACAGGAAAAAAAAGAGGCATTCAAAGAAAAGAACAAGATTCCTACAGTCAAACATGGCGGAGGTTCCCTGATGTTTTGGGGTTGCTTTGCTGCCTTTGGCACTGGACTTCTTGACCGTGTGCATGGCATTATGAAGTCTGAAGACTACCAACAAATTTTGCAGCATAATGTAGGGCCCAGGGTGAGAAAGCTGGGTCTCCCTCAGAGGTCATGGGTCTTCCAGCAGGACAATGACCCAAAACACACTTCCAAAAGCACTATAAAATGGTTTGAGAGAAAGCACTGGAGACTTCTAAGGTGGCCAGCAATGAGTCCAGACCTGAATCCCATAGAACACCTGTGGAGAGATCTCAAAGTGGCAGTTTGGAGAAGGCACCCTTCAAATATCAGGGACCTGGAGCAGTTTGCCAAGGAAGAATGGTCTACAATACCAGCAGAGCATTGTAAGAAACTCATTGATGGTTACCGGAAGCGGTTGTTCGCAGTTATTTTGGCTAAAGGTTGTGCAACCAAGTATTAGGTTGAGGGTGCCAATACTTTTGTCTGGCCCATTTTTGGAGTTTTGTGTGAAATGATCAATGATTTGATTTTTGCTTCATTCTCTTTTGCATTTTTTCCTTGCAAGCAAATTAAATGAAGATGATAATACCAAAGAATTTGTGATTGCAATCATTTTCAGGAAGAAACTGAGTATTATCTTACAGAATTGCAGGGGTGCCAATACTTTTGGCCACCACTGTAGCTAGGTAATCACTGTGAACAGGAGACACATGTAGCCAACCCCACACGGCCATGCCCTGATTGAGTAGCTGGACTGTCACTCAACAACACTGATAGCTCAGCATTCCTCAGCCTCCGATCTGACAGCTGAGCTATCCATCACCATAGTGACATCTCAGCACACCCCTGCCCTAGATTGGATGGCTGAACTGTCACTCACTGCCTCCAGACAACACAATAGGAGGAATCATGACAACGCCTTTAAAAATGCCTATTAAAGTGTTGAAAGCACATTCAATAATGAGAGAGATAGGTAAAAAAAAATCGGGAAAGATACAATAACATTTATCAAACAAATGCTCAAAAATCAGACCAATTGTCAATCATCAATGCTCATAATAATGGTTTGTATCTCACTTTCCAGCAGCCTCAATGTGATTTTCAATACAATGTTCCTTAAAGGGTAGAATGACAAGTTTGTCTTCTAAAGCATCATTGGCATCTGTTAACTTATTATTAGTGATGAGGGAACGTGCTTGCCACTGCTTGGTACTCGCCCGAGCACCACTGTGCTCAACGAGCTCGGCGCTCGGCGAGTATTTCCGGGTTCCTTGGGCGGAAACTTGGGTCCCCCCCTCCCTGCATGTTTGGCACTCTTTAGAGAGCCAATGGACATGCAGGGATTGCCTGCCATGCACTGTAATGCCGTAGCTATGTTGGTTGTAGGCATTACAGTGATTGACTGGCCGCAGAGCATCATCAGGTCTATATACGACCTGGCGCCGCTATGCTTATCACAGTCTATCCCGCAACCAGGCAGAGTAGGGAGAGGTGCTGCTGAGTCAGGGAGAGATTTGCTTGTTTATACTAAGTATAGGTATTCCACAACATATATATATATATATATATATATATATATAGTACAGACCAAAAGTTTGGACACACCTTCTCATTTAAAGATTTTTCTGTATTTTCATGACTATGTAAATTGTACATTCACACTGATGGCATCAAAACTATGAATTAACACATGTGGAATTATTTACAGTACTTAACAAAAAAGTGTGAAACAACTGAAAATATGTCTTATATTCTAGGTTCTTCAAAGTAGCCACCTTTTGCTTTGATGACTGGTTTGCACACTCTTGGCATTCTGTTGATGAGCTTCAAGAGGTAGTCACCAGAAATGGTTTTTTCTTTACAGGTGTGCCCTGTCAGGTTTAATAAGTGGGATTTCTTGCCTTAAAAATGGGGTTGGGACCATCAGTTGTGTTGTGCAGAAGTCTGGTGGATACACTGCTGATAGTCCTACTGAATAGACTGTTAGAATTTGTATTATGGCAAGAAAAAAGCAGCTAAGTAAAGAAAAATGAGTGGCCATCATTACTTTAAGAAATGAAAGTCAGTCAGTGCGAAAAATTGGGAAAACTTTGAAAGTGTCCCCAAGTGCAGTTGCAAAAAACATCAAGCGCTACAAAGAAACTGGCTCACATGAGGACCGCCCCAGGAAAGGAAGACCAAGAGTCACCTCTGCTTCTGAGGATAAGTTTATCTGAGTCACCAGCCTCAGAAATCACAGGTTAACAGCAGCTCAGATTAGAAACCAGGTCAATGCCACACAGAGTTCTAGAACTCAACAACTGTTAAGAGGAGACTTTGTGCAGCAGGCCTTCATGGTAAAATTGCTGCTAGGAAACCACTGCTAAGGACAGGCAACAAGCAGAAGAGACTTGTTTGGACTAAAGAACACAAGGAATGGACATTAGATGGTGTAAATCTGTGCTTTGGTCTGATGAGTCCAAATTTGAGATCTTTGGTTCCAACCACCGTGTCTTTGTGCGATGCAGAAAATGTGAACGGATGGACTCTACATGCCTGGTTCCCACCGTGAAACATGGAGGAGGAGGTGTGATGATGTGGGGGTGCTTTGCTGGTGACACTGTTGGGGATTTATTCAAAATTGAAGGCATACTGAACCAGCATGGCTACCACAGCATCTTGCAGCGGTATGCTATTCTATCCTGTTTGCTTTTAGTTGGACCATCATTTATTTTTCAACAGGACAATGACCCCAAACACACCTCCAGGCTGTGTAAGGGCTATTTTACCAAGGAGGAGAGAGATGGGGTGCAATGCCAGATGACCTGGCCTCCACAGTCACCAGACCTGAACCCAATCGAGATGGTTTGGGGTGAGCTGGACCGCAGAGTAAAGGCAAAAGGGCCAACAAGTGCTAAGCATCTCTGAGAACTCCTTCAAGATTGTTGGAAGACCATTTCCGGTGACTACCTCTTGAAGTTCATCAAGAATGCCAAGAGTGTGCAAAGCAGTCATCAAAGCAAACAGTGGCTACTTTGAAGAACCTAGAATATAAGACATATTTTCAGTTGTTTCACACTTTCTGTTAAGTATATAATTCCACATGTGTTAATTTATAGTTTTCATGCCTTCAGTGTGAATTTACAATTTTCATAGTCATGAAAATACAGAAAAATCTTTAAATGAGAAGGTGTGTCCAAACTGAACTAACAGTGCTTCTTAGGACTAATTCAGCTGCATATATTCAGTGGTGATAGCAGGAGTTAGGCAGACAGGCAGTGTATGTGGCAGACTGCAGCCCATGATATATCACAAGAGGGTCCATTGAACGTCCTGTTAGTATAGGTATTCCACAACATATATACATATATATTCATCTGAGCTAACAGTCCTTCTGAGGACTAATCCAGCTGCATATAATCAGTGCTAGGCAGGCAGGCAGGCAGTGTATGTGGCAGACTGCAGTGTATGATACAGCACAAGAGGGTCCATTGAACGTCCTGTCTGCTGCTGCTGTAATAATTACAGATATTTGTGGACATAGCCCCAGATATCAGGGGCCAGGGTAATTTTTTTTATATAATCCTGGTTATTTGCTTAAAAAGCAATCCTGAGTACACCATTTTTCTGCTCCATTTGCTTGTTCTCACTGTTGAATAAAGCCAGATCTGTTCCATATTTCAGCGATAAAAATCAAGAAATTTAAACTGAATGTGGAAAATATTAGCCTCCTTTTCAATTCTGTTGCAGTGTGTCGGTCAAGCTATTCACACTAGGTGTCTGTGAAGAATAGCATTAGCAAATTACAGGCTTGCTATTTAAATCCGTGGTTCTCTGTCAGACATATCACCTTTAAGAGTGTTCCAAATCAGACATTTCTTCCATTTCCATTCTGTTGCAGTGTGTAGGTCAAGCTATTCACACAAGGTGTCTGTGAAGAATGGTATTAGTAAATGACAGGCCTGCTATTTAAAACCGTGGTTCTCTGTCAGACATATCACCTATAAGACTGTTCCAAAATCAGCCATTTCTCGTGAACGTGGAAAATAATGTCCTCTATTAAAAATGGCCAAGGTGCGTGGCAAGGGACGGGGAAGTGGACGTGATGGTGATGGTGCATGCAGAGGGCAAGGACGTGGCCATGGGCAAGCTGAAATTGTGCCCCAACAAACACCCAATTCTTGGCGCTCGACCTTCCTGTTCCAATTACTAGGGGACTGCAGTACACCGCTATTGAACCCAGAGCAGTGTCAAAAGGTTGTTGCTTGAATAGCAGATAATGCTTCCAGTCACTTTGCCACCACCACCACCCTGTCTTCCACACGGTCAAGTCTCAGTAGCCGTGTGTCTTGACCACATATCCCTCACCCTGATCATTCTTCCTCACACCATGCCGAGTGCCTGGAGACAACTGATCCCACAGTTTGACTCTCAGAAGAGCTGTTCACTTTTCCATTTGTAGATTCGGGCCTCACGTCTGGCCAGCTTCAAGCGAGTCAAGAGGAGAACGTGTGCAGCGATGCCCAAATTTTTAAGCAGCCATGGTCACATGAAGGTGACAGTGGGAAAGTGCAATTACTGTCGCAAGTGGTGGATGATAATGATGATGATGAGACACAATTGCCAGAAAGTCTGTGTTAGAACCCTCCTGTTTGTTTTTGTTTCTATCTTGTGTTTTGCGGTCACGTGACCATCTTCCTATATATTCCAGCTACGCCTTTATGGCCTTGCTGGACCTCAGTGTTGTTTAGACTGTCTTTCTAGCCAGGTGCTTTTGTGCCTATCTATCTCTAGTTTGCTTGGTCCTCTGGACCTCTAGTACTTTTGTCAGTTTATCTTTTGCTCTGCAACAACTTCTGTTAGGAGGTGTCCCATTTTTTGTCCCAGTCCTTAGTTCTTTTAGGGACCCCTCCCTTTCTCTATAGGTCTCCGTTCAGACTAGCCGAGGACGAAGGCGGGTCTGTTCACAAGGAACAGGTCGCCCGCTACATCGTAGGGACTCAGCTTAGTCTTATTGTAGGGACAGCTCTCCCCTTCTTTCTCTAGTTTATGTTGCAGATCATAACAGTAAGTCCAGCCCAAACAAAAAAACTTTAAGGAAAGAAATCCGGGGATCAGTATGGTTTTGGTTCAGGATTTGGCTCAATGCCTGCAGGGATTGTCCCTGGAGGTGTCCGAGCTCCAGCAACACGTGAGTAGCTGTCCTGGAGCGCATTTTGTGGAACAGAAGGTAGTACTCCCTGATTTTTTTCATGGTAAATAACAAGATTTTTTTTCTTTTAAAAATGCTTGTTTATTATATTTTCGTTTGAGACCAAAGTCCTCTGGGAATGAATCACAGCTCATTGGGTTTATCATGGCACTTTTGCGCAAGGAACCACAGCGGTGGGCCTTTTCTCTCCAACCTAATGATCCGTGTTTTAGTTCAGTGGAGGATTTTTTTTCTGCTATGGGGCTATTGTATTACGATCCTGATCGAGTCTCATCTGCTGAGACAGAACTGAGAGGTTTGAATCAGGGGTCAGGTGAAGTTGAAAATTATTGTACACACTTCAGAAGGTGGTCCTCAGAAGTGAAATGGAATGATTCGGCGTTAAAATGTTTTTTTCTTGCTGGTCTAAGTGAAAGGGTTAAGGATCTGCTGATTGCTTTTCCTGCACCTGAAACCTTGCAAGAAGCCATGCAATTAGCTATACGTGTGGACAGGAGACTGCGTGCCAGGGTTTATGATGAAAAGATTCCTGCAATGGCAGCTCCTAGTTCCCAGAGGGTCCGCTCGGACGGCGGAGAACCGATGGAGGTTGGGGCTATGTCACTCCGCTCTCAGGAAAGAGACCGCAGGTTTTCCAAGGGATCGTGTTTTTATTGTTGTAAATCTGACCATTTGATTAAGAACTTAAGAACTTTGAGCTTCGTTTGAGTAAAGAAAAAAAAAGGTCAGTTATGCCCGTATTGCTTGTTTTAACTCTAAGGGAGTATTTCTTTAAGGGAGTACCATATTGCAGGAAGATTTGATTGAATTTCAGGTATTTGTGGATTGTGGTTCAACATTTAATGTAATTGATAAGGGGTTTTTGGAAAAACTTAATTTGGAATCCAAACCTTTGTCATCACCTATTTCTGTGATTGCAATTGATAACACTCATTTGAAATGTATTACTCACAAGGTTGCTGCATTTCCACTCACTATCAATGGCATTCACCAAGAAAATTTGGATTTGATGTTATTAAATAATTTACCCTCTCCAGTCGTTTTAGGCTTGCCTTGGTTAAAACTGCACAATCCTTTACTGGACTGGTCTACTAATGAGATTAAGTCTTGGAGTCCTAAGTGCTATGATAAATGTTGTAATGGTCATATTGCGGCTGTGGAAAAAGGGGAATTGCCTGTATCTATTCAGGATTTTTGGAAGGTTTTTTCAGAGGAAGAGTCGCAAGTTTTGCCTCCTCATAGGGACTATGATTGCACCATTGAGTTTGTTCCTGGAACTACTCTTCCCAAGAGTCGCTTATTTAATCTGACTATCCCTGAAAGAAAGGCCTTGGAGGAATACATACAGACGAGCTTGGCTGCTGGTCACATTAGACCTTCTAAGTCGCCTGTGGCCGTTGGATTTTTCTTTGTTAAAAAAAAGGACAGTGGTTTACGTCCATGTCTGGACTTTCGTGAAATTAATAAGATTACCGTACGCAATTCCTACCCATTGCCGTTAATTCCAGACTTGTTTAACCAGTTAGTAGGGGCCAAGTGGTTCTCTAAAATTGATCTCCGGTGGGCATACAATTTGTTACGAATGAAGGAGGGTGATGAATGGAAAAATGCTTTTAACACTCCGGTAGGTCATTTTGAGAATCTGGTGATGCCCTTCGGTCTTACCAATGCTCCCGCATTTTTTCAGAACCTTATTAATGACATTCTGAGACCTTTGATTGGCAAGAATGTGGTTGTGTATTTGGATGACATTCTGATTTATTCACCAGATCTGGAGTCCCATTGGCAGAGCGTATGTGAGGTGTTGCAGTTATTGAGTGATAATTCACTTTTTGCTAAGCTGGAGAAATGTGAGTTCGCTGTGCAGAGAATTAGTTTTTTGGGCTACATTATCCCCAGTGAGGGCTTTGAGATGGACCCGGTGAAGGTTCAGGCTGTGCAGGAATGGCCTAGGCCTATTGGTTTGAAATCAATACAGAGATTTTTGGGTTTCGCCAATTATTACAGGAAATTCATTAAGAATTTTACTAGAATTGTTAAGCCACTGACCGATCTCACCAGGAAAGGTGCGAAAACGGTCCAGTGAACTACTGAGGCCATTGAAGCTTTTGTGTATCTCAAGAAGAGGTTCAATTCTGCCCCTATCCTTATGCAGCCTGATGAGACCAAGCCTTTTTTGGTCGAAGTTGATGCTTCTTCGGTGGGGGTTGGTGCAGTTTTGTCTCAGGAGAAAAGGGATGGAGTACATCCCTGTGCTTTTTTTTCGAAAAATTTTTCACAAACCGAACTTAATTACGATGTTGGTAATCCGGAATTGCTGGCTATTAAACTTGCGTTTGAACACTGGCGTCATTTCTTGGAAGGTGCTAAATTTCCTGTTCAGGTTTCACAGATCATAAGAATTTGATCTATCTGGATGCTGCCAAACGCTTGAATGCCCGTCATGCTAGGTGGGCACTTTTTTTTTCTCGGTTTAATTTTTCTGCTACCTATATCTCTGGTACTAAGAATGTTAAAGCCGATGCTTTATCTCGCAGCTTTTCTCCCATGGTTGGTACCGAGGATGAGGAGAGCATTTTACAGGAAGGAGTTGTGGTAGCAGCATTGGACTCCGTTTTGGAAGAAGGGATTCTGAAAGCCCAAGAGGATGCCCCATCTAACACTCCTCATGGGAGGTTGTTTGTGCCTAGAACCTCTGCGAGAGATTTGCTTCATGAGTCCCGGTTGGCAGGTCATCCAGCAATTTCTGAGACTAAGAGACTTATCAGTCGCAGTTTTTGGTGGCCTGAGTGGCAGAAGGAAGTTATCAAGTGGGTGCGTCAATGTACGGTGTGTGCTAGGTCAAAGGCTTCCCATACCCCTGCTGCGGGGTTGCTTTGCCCTCTGGAGGTTCCTAGTGCGCCTTGGACGCATCTGGCAATGGATTTTATTACTGACCTTCCTGTGTCCGAGGGTTTCACTGTCATCTGGGTGGTCATGGTCTGTTTTAGCAAGATGTGTAATTTGGCTCCATTCATTAAGCTACCCTGCGCTAAGACACTCGCTAAGGCGTTTGTTAAGGAAATTGTCAGGCTCCATGGCGTTCCCACCGACATTGTTTCTGATAGGGGACCTCAGTTTGTGGCTCGCTTTTGGCTTGCTTTTTGTGACAGGTTGGGAGTCCATTTGTCATTTTCGTCTGGTTATCATCCTGAGTCTAATGGACAGACTGAAAGAAAGAACCAGGATGTTGAACAGTCTTTGCGTTGTTTTGTGGCAGACAATCAAGAGGAGTGGTCTAAGTTTCTGCCACTCGCAGAATTTGCTCTTAACAACCATACATCCTCCTCTGCTGGGTGTTCTCTTTTTTTTGCTGCACTGGGAGACATCCGTCTTTTGGTTCCTTCTCCAAATTGGGGTCGGCGGTGCCGGAGGAGGAGAATTTTTCCAGTGATTTGGAGAGAGTTTGGACTAATGTACGTTGTAACCTTCAAGAGGCTAACAAAAAGTCCAAGAAGTATTTTAACAGGAAACGTAAAGAGGTTTTGTTTACTGTGGGTGACATGGTTTGGTTGTCCTCAAAAATCTGCGGTTGAGGATTCCCTCTAAAAAATTGGGTCCGAAGTTTGTGGGGCCATTTAAGGTGCTTCAGGTGGTTAACCAGTCTGCTGTTAGGTTGGGGGTTCCATCCTCCTGGAAGATTAATCCTGTGTTTCATGTTTCTTTGTTAAAAAAGGCTGATGTATCGGATAGGGAGGCCACTGTCACAGTTCCTCCGGTGGTGGAAGACGGCGAATATGAAATTTCTCGTATCCTGAATTCCAGAGAGCATAGAGGGAGATTGCAGTATCTCGTCGCTTGGAAAGGTTTCGGTCCCGAGTATAACTTCTGGGTTAAGGCGGATGATGTCTCTGCCCCTAGACTTGTCAGAGCTTTCCACAGGAGATTTCCGGATAGGCCTGGGCCTGGAGGATCCGGAGGATCCTCATAAAAGAGGGGGTACTGTTAGAACCCTCCTGTTTTTTTTTTGTCTCTGTCTTGTGTTTTGCGGTCACGTGACCATCTTCCTATATATTCCAGCTCCGCCCTTATGGCCTTGCTGGACTTCAGTGTTGTTTAGACTGTCTTTCTAGTCAGGTGCTTTTGTGCCTATCTATCTCTAGTTTGCTTGGTCCTCTGGACCTCTAGTACTTTTGTCAGTTTATCTTTTGCTCTGCAACAACTTCTGTTAGGAGGTGTCCCATTTTTTGTCCCAGTCTTTAGTTCTATTTGGTCTCCGTTCAGATTAGCCGAGGACCAAGGCGGGTCTGTTCACAAGGAATAGGTCGCCCGCTACAACGTAGGGACTCAGCTTAGTCTTATTGTAGGGACAGTTCTCCCCTTCTTTCTCTAGTTTATGTTGCGGATCATAACAGTCTGAAGGAGGACCAGGGTGTGGAAGTGGAAGACGAGGTGGTGGATGATATAGTAACTGACCCAACCTGGCAGGGGGACATACAGAGTGAGAACAGCAGCACACAGGAGGAGGGAGGTGTAGCACCACAACAGGCAGGAAGATGCTATGTGGTGGCCATAGACGAAAGGTGGGAAAGCGTTACTCGTAACCCCAACACAATGGAAGTTACCAGTACAACTGTTAGGTCTTCCTGAGTCTGCTTATTTTTTAAAGACTGTGCAGATAACCCCAAAAAGGCCATTTGCTCCACCTGCCAGGCCAGCATCAGGAGGGGTAGCAAAAAGAGCAGCCTGACCACCACCAGCATGATCAGGCACATGGCAGAAAAGCACCTGAAATAAGTGGGCCGAACCCCAGGGTCCAAGAAATAGTGTCTGCGGGTGACACCATGGCACATGCGAAGATGTCTCCCGCCCTGCACGTGTCGTTGCACACTCTCAACTAGCACCATCAGCAAGCACGTCCACATCTTTGTCCCAGTGTAGTGTTCAGCTGTCGCTACCCCAATCCTAGGGACACAAGCGCAAATACGCAGCCAACGCCCCACAGGCCAAACAACTAAATTCACAAATTTCACGAATGCTTTCGCTCGAAATGTTGCATTTAGGCTCATGGAGATGCAAGCTTTTTGCAAACTGATGGCGGCGGCTGTCCCTCGGTACTCGGTCCCCAGCTGACACTATTTCTCCCGGTGTGCCGTCCCCGCATTACCCGAGCACGTATCCCACAGCATTAGCCGTGCCCTCAAAAACACAGTTACTGGGAAAGGTCACCTAACCATGGACACGTGGACAAGTGTTTGTGGGCAGGAACCAGTCGAAGCCAGGAACCAGTTGAACCTTGGGTCGGAGCTCGTCCTGCCGACGCCGAGGATTGCGGGCCCTGGGTCAATCAGGGTAGACCCCACATTCTACAGCTCCTGCACCTCCCCCACCTCTTCAGCCTCCATCTCCGAAATGACCACATCAGTTGCAAGCTGGAAGCACTGCAGCACTGCCTCGGCCAAGCAGCAACAGGCTGTGCTGAAGCTAATATGCTTAGGTGACAAACCGCACAACACAAAAGAGTTGTGGACAACACTGAAAGAGCAGGTAGATCTCTCGCTGACAACACTGACCCTACAGTCAGGCATGGTCATGTGTGACAATGGCTGGAACCTGGTGGCGGCTCTGAGGCGAGGCAAGCTCATACATGTACCATGCCTGGCCCATGTGCTTAACCTCGTGGCTAAGCGGTTTCTCAAAACCTACCCAGAGCTGACAGATCTGCTTATTAAAGTATGCCGCCTGTGTGCCAATTTTAGAAAGTCAGCTACAGCTTCCACTGGCCTTGCCGTGCTTCAGCAGCATTCGCAGCTTCTAGCTCACTGACTGATCTGCGATGTCCCCTCGAGTTAGAACTCTACATTGCAGATGTTGGGAAGGATTTGTGAGCAGAAGAGGGCAGTTGTTGGGAGACACACTTCCTAATAATGGGAACATTGCTTTCAGGAGGCCCTCTGACCTCTACGTCTCTTGCAAGGGGCATTGAAGTTCCTCCAAATTTTTGGCAGCAGTTGCATTCACTGAATAGGCAAACAGCAGTGGGAACATGTCATACTCATTACTGTGGCCCAGCTCTGTGTCTTTAAATTGTTAGTGGGGTTTTTCCTAAATTTTGTCAGCCGTTGCACTCACTGCATACATTATAACTGTATAGCAGACCCTCTCCTTTCTAATGGAAACATGTCATTACTGTGGCCCAGCTCTATGTGTCTTTAAATTGTTAGTGAAGTTTTTCCCAAATTTTGGCAGCCCTTGCAGTCACAGCATGGGCATTACCACTATAGGAGATCTGCCCCTTTATAATGGGAACTTTTTTTTGCTGAGACCCTCCTCTATGTCTCTTCAAAGGGGTATTGGGTTTCGTCCATATTTTTTGCAGCCTTTGCAGTCACTGCATACGCAATAACAGTATAGGAGACCCACTCGTTAATAATGGCAACAACAAAGTATAGCCGGCTGATAGCTCTCTAACAATAGCGAAGGCCGACAGCTGGCTCTTCAAGAATAGGAAGGGCCGCCTGATGGCCCCATAAAAATAGGCTATGTGACTTTCAGAGTCCCTCCATCATAAAGAGCTATGTATGCTAGAAATAAAGCTATATGGCAAGTACTAAAAATGTAGTGAAGCAGACTATTAAAATTAGCTCCATGCTATCTTTCACACTATGCGAGTGTAAGCCACAACTTCCCATTATTTGCTCTATGGCTGACCTTGTCAATATTCATGAATTTGATTATATGGGACCAGTATAGATCAGTTTACATGGGCAGGTGGATGAATAATAAAAAAAAACCTTGTGTTTTCTCCATTATCATGCATGCCCCATATTCATTTCGATAAGTGCTCCAAATAAGTGCAAAGAAGCCAAACATATGTCTGAATGTAGGAGTCCCAAAGTGACTTTTTAAAAGTTTGTCCCTCAGTATCTGAGATCTTGAAGGTCTAATAGATGGATGTTAATGTCCCCATGGTTTTTCAAGACCCAAGAGCATAGTAAACATTAGTTATATAAAAAACAAAAAAAATCATACTCAACTCACAACTTACCTGTTCTGCCCTTACCCTGTCCCTCATCTGATCCTCGGAGCCTCCTCTTCTTTCCTCCATTGCAATCTAGATTTGCTGGCTTGAAGTCCCAAGTGAGGGTGAATAGGCAGGAGCTATGATAGCAGAAAGAAGAGTCCCTGAGAACTGGATGGCAGGAAGTGAGCAGTGCTGTACATTGTCAGGTCCTCTCCTTTATATTAGTGCCTCTTCGATCTGTTCATTCTAGGCCGTGACTTTCGGCTGCGACCAGTCCATGAAGTCACAACGTGCGCCGTACATAGACTTTTGAGGCCTGGTCCCTGCCTAGAGTGAACAGGCTAAAATACAGTTAGGTCCATATATATTGGGACAGAGACAGCATTTTTCTAATTTGGGTTCTAGACATTACCACAATGAATTTTAAACAAAACTATTCAGATGCAGTTGAAGTTCAGACTTTCAGCTTTCTTTTGAGGGTATCCACACTAAAATTGAATGAAGGGTTTAGGAGTTTCAGCTCCTAAACATGTGCCACCCTGTTTTTAAAGGGACCAAAAGTAATTGGACAATTGACTCCAAGGCTATTTCATGGACAGGTGTGGGCAATCCTTTCGTTATGTCATTCTCAATTAAGCAGATAAAAGTCCTGGAGTTGATTTGAGGTGTGGTGCTTGCATTTGGAAGGTTTTGATGTGAAGTAAACATGCGGTCAAAGGAGCTCTCCATGCAGGTGAAACAAGCCATCCTTAAGCTGCAAAAACAGAAAAAACCCATCCGAGAAATTGCTACAATATTAGGAGTGGCAAAATCTACAGTTTGGTACATCCTGAGAAAGAAAGAAAGCAATGGTGAACTCATCTATGCAAAAAGACCTGGGCGCCCACGGAAGACAACAGTGGTGGATGATCGCAGAATAATCTCCATGGTGAAGAGAAACCCATTCACAACAGCCAACCAAGTGAACAACACTCTCCAGGAGGTAGGCGTATCAATATCCAAATCTACCATAAAGAGAAGACTGCATGAGAGTAAATACAGAGGGTTCACTGCACGGTGCAAGCCACTCATAAGCATCAAGAATAAAAAGGCTAGACTGGACTTTGCTAAAAAAACATCTAAAAAAGCCATCACAGTTCTGGAAGAACATTCTTTGGACAGATGAAACCAAGATCAACCTCTACCAGAATGATGGAAAGAGAAAAGTATGGCGAAGGCGTGGTACAGCTCATGATCCAAAGCATACCACATCATCTGTAAAACACGGTGGAGGCAGTGTGATGGCTTGGGCATGCATGGCTGCCAGTGGCACTGGGTCACTACTGTTTATTGATGATGTGACACAGGACAGAAGCAGCCGATGAATTCTGACGTATTCAGAGCCACACTGGCTGCATTTGGCTGGATCTGAGCACACAAACTGATTGGTCGTTGTTTCGTACTACAGATGGGCAATGACCCAAAACATAAAGCCAAAGGAACCCAGGAGTTCATTAAAGCAAAGAAGTGGAATATTCTTGAATGGACAAGTCAGTCACCTGGTCTCAACCTAATTGAGCATGCATTTCACTTGTTAAAGACTAAACTTCAGACAGAAAGGCCCACAAACAAACAGCAATTGAAAACCACCGCAGTGAAGGCCTTGCAGAGCATCAAAAAGAAGGAAACCCAGCGTCTGGTGATGTCCATGAGTTCAAGACTTCAGGCAGTCATTGCCAATAAAGGGTTTTCAACCAAGTACTAGAAATGAACATTTTATTTACAATTATTTAATCTGTCCAATTACTTTTGGTCCCTTTAAAAACAGGGTGGCACATGTTAAGGAGCTGAAACTCCTAAACCCGTCATCCAATTTTAATGTGGATACCCTCAAATGAAAGCTGAAAGTCCGAACTAGATGGAGGGCTGGACTGTTTTTTTTTTTTTTAATTGAACTTTTGCTGGCTTTCTATGGTTCAGCAAATTGGAGGCCAGCCATTGCCTTGTTTTACTTTCTTTTGTCTTCTTTCAAGTTTTTTAAGCAGTAATTAAAAAATGGATCAAAACTACAAATCTACTATGCAGTTTACTGGCATTTTAGATGTTTTATTAATGCAGTCATAGGTAGTATGGTATAACAAATTTATATTCCGGGAATGTTACATTTACAAGTTAGAAGTGTGAACTATTCCATGGGGATGAAATATCACTTTTACCATTTTTCCCCAATTTCTTAGTTGCTGTATCAATTGCTCAGGAAATGTAAGTGGTTGAACTAAATTCCTGAGGAGGATGTAGTCTAAAATTCACTGTTAATAGACATCTCTTTATTCAAACACTATTGCAAAGAGAGAGCCCTGTTTATGGCAGTGTTTTTACTTTGCCTACTCTCATGAATACAAAATGAATAATGCACAAAGGCAGAAGGTTTTACTTTTTCTGGTGGGAATACTTCAGAAAAAAAGCATGTCTTTGAGAGTAAAAGGAGACCTTTTGTAGGCTGTAAAGCGTTAGTGGCAAATGGTAGGTTGAGTTTATAGTTCCCTTCCATACAATTTTGTCAGGTCCCTCTGTTTTGATGCAGCCAAGATATGACCTTGAGTGGGAAAGGTTAGAAAGAGGTCATGCGGAATGGTCTGCTTCAAGCTTCTCAATAGCTTGCCTCCTATTTACAACACCTTTTGACAGCATTAAGTAGATATCTTTCTAACTGTTCAGTCAGCAAAACAAACTGAACAGAAGACCATGAGGTGTAAAGAACTGCGTATTTTGCTCTTTTCACGGAATAATAGAGAAAATGTTCAAAATGTTCCATTATTCGACCAGTTCCAGCTAAGCATAAAAAAAACATTTTTAAATGTAATATGGCATACTCTTGTTAGAAAAACTATGGTAAATGCTATCTTAAGAAATTTCCTGTTTAAATCTAATGTATCTATATATGACTGTTTATCCGCATGTTAGATAAATAGATATAAAAAAGATAGATAAATAAATAAAAAGATAGAAGAAAAAAAATCATCCACAGACATTTGCAAACCATTATTTTGTCTGTACACCTTAGTGTCTCTGTGTAAAGTATCTCATTACGTGATAAAGGCACATAACATCCAGTCTGCTAAGGATATGGTAACTAAAGTTTGATGTAAAGCTTCAAAAACCCTTAGATTTCACTCTTGCATTTTACATGGGCTTTCAATACAATGTCTATTCTATCTTCCAGCTCCTTTTGCATTATGAATATTTTGCATTAAAGATCAGTTCATTTTCTTCACTAAAATCAAATTCTTAAATAATCTGATGCTTATAAGAATCTGATGCGCTTAGCAGTTAGGCTGTGTATAAAACAGTAGTAAGTAGTAACTGTTGACCAATAGAGAAGGTAATATTGATATGCCTGGTTTGAGAATATAGAGAATCAAATAAATTCATATTTTTAAGAATCAAATAAAAAAAATTTAATTTTTTTTTTATTACAGGACATTTAAAGCCATACTTTTTTTAGCATCAGCATCAAAGCAGTTTTAAATCACAATGGGGCTCAAAGAATGTGTAAGCTTGGATACCTAAATGAGTTTTCTCAGAAAATACATTCATCACCTATCCACGGGACCCCCGTTGTAATGATTGGTAATATTCTTAACAGTTTGTCCCCAAGTGAGCATACATTTATCATTTAATTCAAACTGATTCATATAATTTTCATCCAATAGATGTATGCAGGGCCTTCTTTTTATGATAAACAAGATGAAATTGAAAATCTCATGTTATGTATATATGTGAACTAAGGTTTTTATTGGTAGCAAGTGGTAATTCCCAAAAATGTATTAATTTCTAAAAAGAAAACCTAATTTTTTTAGGGTGAGATTATTAGGGGCTGTGTGCCAAAATTGCGAGGGGAAAAGTAAAACATTTTGTCACACTCCTCATTTATGCAAAAATTTGCATGTTATAAAAACATTTCTTTGGTCTTGCTCGTATACTACTGAACTTGATAAAAGTGAAGGACTTTGACAGATTATTACAACAGTGAATTTTTTTTAAGGAGTTTTGGTTTCCAAGATTATAAAAAACACAATTGCTTTCTTCCAAACACAATGACATAGTTGTTATATTGACCTATTTGTTTCAATGAATGAGTACAACACCAGATCCAACCCTTGGATACTAGGCATCATCTTTGCACATTATATATATATATATATATATATATATATATATATGTATATATATATATATATATATATATATATATATATATATATATATATATACATATACAGTACAGACCAAAAGTTTGGACACACCTTCTCATTTAAAGATTTTTCTGTATTTTCATGACTATGAAAATTGTACATTCACACTGAAGGCATCAAAACTATGAATTAACACATGTGGAATTATATACTTAACAAAAAAGTGTGAAACAACTGAAAATATGTCTTATATTCTAGGTTCTTCAAAGTAGCCACCTTTTGCTTTGATGACTGCTTTGCACACTCTTGGCATTCTCTTGATGAGCTTCAAGAGGTAGTCACCGGAAATGGTCTTCCAACAATCTTGAAGGAGTTCCCAGAGATGCTTAGCACTTGTTGGCCCTTTTGCCTTCACTCTGCGGTCCAGCTCACCCCAAACCATCTTGATTGGGTTCAGGTCTGGTGACTGTGGAGGCCAGGTCATCTGGCGTAGCACCCCATCACTCTCCTTCTTGGTCAAATAGCCCTTACACAGCCTGGAGGTGTGTTTGGGGTCATTGTCCTGTTGAAAACTAAATGATGGTCCAACTAAACGCACACCGGATGGAATAGCATGCCGCTGCAAGATGCTGTGGTAGCCATGCTGGTTCAGTATGCCTTCAATTTTGAATAAATCCCCAACAGTGTCACCAGCAAAGCACCCCCACACCATCACACCTCCTCCTCCATGCTTCACGGAGGGAACCAGGCATGTAGAGTCCATCCGTTCACCTTTTCTGCGTTGCACAAAGACACGGTGGTTGGAACCAAAGATCTCAAATTTGGACTCATCAGACCAAAGCACAGATTTTCACTGGTCTAATGTCCATTCCTTGTGTTCTTTAGCCCAAAGAAGTCTCTTCTGCTTGTTGCCTGTCCTTAGCAGTGTTTTCCTAGCAGCTATTTTACCATGAAGGCCTGCTGCACAAAGTCTCCTCTTAACAGTTGTTGAAGAGATGTGTCTGCTGCTTGAACTCTGTGTGGCATTGACCTGGTCTCTAATCTGAGCTGCTGTTAACCTGCGATTTCTGAGGCTGGTGACTCGGATAAACTTATCCTCAGAAGCAGAGGTGACTCTTGGTCTTTCTTTCCTGGGGTGGTCCTGATGTGAGCCAGCTTCTTTGTAGAGCTTGATGGTTTTTGCAACTGCACTTGAGGACACTTTCAAAGTTTTCCCAATTTTTCACACTGACTGACCTTCATTTTTTAAAGTAATGATGGCCACTCGTTTTTCTTTACTTAGCTGCTTTTTTCTTGCCATAATACAAATTCTAACAGTGTATTCAGTAGGACTATCAGCTGTGTATCCACCAGACTTCTGCACAACACAACTGATGGTCCCAACCCCATTTATAAGGCAAGAAATCCCACTTATTAAACCTGACAGGGCACACCTGTGAAGTGAAAACCATTTCCGGTGACTACCTCTTGAAGCTCATCAAGAGAATGCCAAGAGTGTGCAAAGCGGTCATCAAAGCAAAAGGTGGCTACTTTGAAGAACCTAGAATATAAGACATATTTTCAGTTGTTTCACACTTTTTTTGTTAAGTATATAATTCCACATGTGTTAATTCATAGTTTTGATGCCTTCAGTGTGAATGTACAATTTTTATAGTCATGAAAATACAGAAAAATCTTTAAATGAGGTGTGTCCAAACTTTTGGTCTGTACTGTATATATATATTTATATATATATACACAGTACATATACAACCCCTGGCAAAAATTATGGAATCAACGAGCTCGGAAGATCTTCATTCAGTTGTTTAATGTTGTTGAAAAAAAAGCAGATCACAGACATGGCACAAAACTAAAGTCATTTCAAATGGCAACTTTAGGGCTTTAAGAAACACTAAAAGAAATCAAGATTAAAAATGTGGTACTCAGTAAGGGTAGTTTTTTTCAGACCAAACAGAGGGAAAAAATTATGGAATCACTCAATTCTGAGGAAAAAATTATGGAATCATGTAAAATAAACACACAAAAGAACACTCCAATGCATCACTAGTACTTTGTTGCACCACCTCTGGCTTTAATAACAGCTTGAAGTCTTTGAGGCATGGACTTAATGAGTGACAAACAGTGCTCTTCATCAATCTGGCTCCAACTTTCTCTCATTGCTGTTGCTAGATCAGCTTTACAGGTTGGAGCCTTGCTGTGGACAATTTTCTTCAACTTCCACCAAAGATTTTCAATTGGATTGAGATCCGGACTAATTGCAGGGCATGACATTGACCTTATGTGTCTTCTTTCAAGGAATGTTTTCACAGTTTTTGCTCTATGGCAGGATGCATTATCATCTTGAAAAATGATGTCATCATCCCCAAACATCCTTTCAATTGATGGGATAAGAAAACTGTCCAAAATATCAATGTAAACTTGGGCATTTATTGAAGATGTAATGACAGCCATCTCCCCAGTGCCTTTATCTGACATGCAGCCCCATATCATCAATGATTGTGGAAATTTGCATGTTCTCTTCATGCAGGCATCTTTATAAATCTCATTGAAACGGCACCAAACAAAAGTTTCAGCATCATCACCTTGCCCAATGCAGATTCGCGATTCATCACTGAATATTACTTTCATCCAGTCATCCACAGTACACGATTGCTTTTCCTTAGCCCATTGTAACCTTGTTTTTTTCTGTTTAGGTGTTAATGATGGCTTATGTTTAGCTTTTCTGTATGTAAATCCCATTTCCTTTAGGCAGTTTCTTACAGTTCAGTCACAGACATTGACTCCAGTTTCCACCCATTCATTCCTCATTTGTTTTGTTGTGCATTTACTGTTTTGGAGACATATTGCTTTAAGTTTCCGGTCTTGACGCTTTAATGTCTTACTTGGTCTGCCAGGATGTTTGCCTTTAACAACCTTCCCATGTTGTTTGCATTTGGTCCAGATTTTAGACACAGCTGACTGTGAACAACCAACATCTTTTGCAACATTGCTTGATAATTTACCTTCTTTTAAGAGTTTGATAATCCTCTCCTTTGTTTCAATTGACATCTCTCGTGATGGAGTCATGATTCATGCAAGTCCACTTGGTGCAACAGCTCTCCAAGGTGTGATCACTCCTTTTTAAATACAGACTAACTAGCAGATCTAATTTGATGCAGGTCTTAGTTTTGGAAATAAAAATTTACAGGTTGATTCCATAATTTTTTCCTAAGAATTGAGTGATTCCATAATTTTCTCCCTCTGCTTGGTCTGAAAAAAATTACCCTTACTGAGTACCACATTTTTAATCTTGATTTCTTTTAGTGTTTCATAAAGCCCTAAAGTTGCCATTTGAAATGACTTTAGTTTTGTGCCATGTCTGTGATCAGCTTTTTTTCAACAACATTAAACAACTGAATGAACATCCTCCGAGCCTGATGATTCCATAATTTTTACCAGGGGTTTTATATATACACAGTGGGTACAGAAAGTATTCAGACCCCTTTAAATTTTTCACTATTTGTTTCATTGCAGCCATTTGGTAAATTTTAAAAAGATCATCTTTACTGAAAAAAACAGAAATGTAGAAATTTTTGCAAATTTATTAAAAAAGAAAAACTGAAATATCACATGGTCATAAGTATTCAGACCCTTTGCTCAGTATTGAGTAGAAGCACCCTTTTGAGCTAGTACAGCCATGAGTCTTCTTGGGAATGATGCAACAAGTTTTTCACACCTGGATTTGGGGATCCTCTGCCATTTTTCCTTGCAGATCCTCTCCAGTTCCGTCAGGTTGGATGGTGAACGCTGGTGAACAGACATTTTCAGGTCTCTCCAGAGATGCTCAATTGAGTATAGGTCAGGGCTCTGGCTGGGCCAGTCAAGTATAGTCACAGAGTCAAGTGCAGAGTGTACTTTAATGAGAAAAAAAATGAACGTTTTAGAATTTACCAAATGGCTGCACTGAAACAAAGAGTGAAAAATTTAATGGGGTCTGTATGCTTTCCGTACCCACAGTATATATAGACCTATTAAAGCCATTGGAGTGAATTGCAGGCACAAACTCACCTGCGGCTGCAATGCAGGAATATAGGTGAGCATTGACCTGGTCAGGCTATCTGGCTAAGGCAGATTAGTAAAACCAGGCAGGGCCTTCATTTCTTGGAGGTGGCTATAGGAAGGCAGTGGGGCGGCCTCCTCCCTCTAATCTGGGTTTTCCAGTGGCTCTTGCTACAGGTCCTTTAAAAACCCTGCATTAAGGAGTAATGTTGTTCAGTGTTGGGACCTGCTAGAAACATAGCAGGAAAGCTTGGCGGTCCTGTGTGCAGCTGAACCCACGCCTAGGAAGGCTCTGCACCAGTCAGGCTCTGAGCGGCCCGGCGCGGCCGTTGCCCACGGCAACCGTTGTTTAAGGACTCATGTTAACCCGTCTGCGAACCCGAGGACTTTTCTGTTTACCCGTGAGTTGCTGAATAAAGCTGTTTATGTTGGACTTGCTTGGGTCACTGCCGCCTTACATTATGTATATATATATATATATATATATATATATATATATATATATATACAGTTCTGCTCAGAAGTTTAAATACCCAGCAGAATTTTTCATTTCTTGGCCTTGTTTCAGAGAATATGAATGATAACAAAAAACTTTTTCTCCATTCATGGTTATTGGTAGGGTGAAGACATTTATTGTCAAGCTACTGTGTTTTCTCTTTTTAAATCTTAATGACAGCCAAAACCATCCAAATGACCCTGATCAAAAGTTCACATACCCTGGTGATTTTGGCCTGATAACTTGCACAGAATTTGACACAAATGGGTTTGAATGGCTACTAAAGGTAACATCCTCACCTGTGACCTGTTTGCTTGTAATCAGTGTGTGTGCATAAAAGCTGAGTGATTTTCTGGGATCCAGACAGACTCTTGCATCTTTCATCCAGCCACTCACATTTCTGGATTGTGAGTCATGGGGAAAGCAAAAGAATTGTCAACTGATCTACAGGAAAGCTAGATGAACTGTATAACACAGGAAAGGGATACAAAAAAATCTCCAAGGAATTGATAATGCCAGTCAGTAGAGTTCAAACTGTGATTAACAAATGGAAAATCAGGGGCTCTGTAAAAACCAAACCACAGTCAGGTAGGCCAACAAAAATTTCGGGCACAACTGCCAGGAAAATTGTTCGGGATGCAAAGAAAAACCCACAAATGACATCAGCGGAAATTCAGGACTCTCTGAAAACTAGCGGTGTGGCTGTTTCAAGATGCACAATAAGGAGGCACTTGAAGAAAAATAGGCTGCATGGTTGAGTCGCCAGAAGAAAACCATTACTGCGCAAATGCGACAAAGCGTCTCGCCTACAATATGCCAAACAGCACAGAGAGAAGCCTTCAAAACTTCTAGAACAAGGAAAATTGGAGTGATGAGACCAAAATGTAACTTTTTGGCAACAACCATAAATGTTACATTGGGAGAGACGTCAACAAGGCCTATGATGAAAGGAACACTATTCCTACAGTAAAGCATGGAGGTGGATCGCTGATGTTTTGGGGATGTGTTAGCTGCAAAGGCACAGGAAACTTGGTAAAAGTTGAAGGAAAGATGAATGCAGCACATTATGAGCAAATACTGGAGGCAAATTTGCACTGATCAGCCCGGAAGCTGCGCATGGGACGTACTTGGACGTTCCAACATGACGATTCAAAGCACAGGGCCAAGGCAAACTGTCATTGGCTAAAGCAGAACAAAGTGAAGGTTCTGGAGTGGCCATTTCAGTCTCCTGATCTCAATATCATTGAGCCACTCTGGGGAGATCTCAAGCATGCAGTTCATGCAAGACAGCCCAGGAATTTACAGGAACTGGAGGTTTTTTGCCAAGAAGATTGGGCAGCTTTACCATTTGAGAAAATAAAGAATGTCTTACACAACTATCACAAAAGACTTCAAGCTGTCATTGATGTTAGAGGGGCAATAAACATTATTAAGAACTGGGGTATGTGAACTTTTGATCAGGGTCATTTGGATGTTTTTGGTTGTCATTAAGATTTAAAAAGAGAAAACACAGTAGTTGCACAATAAATGGCTTCACCCAACCAATAACCATGAGTGGAGAAAAAGTTTTTTGTTATCATTCATATTCTCTGAAACAATGCCAAGAAAGGAAAAATTTGGCCAGGGTATGTAAACTTTTGAGCACAACTGTATATACACTGCTCAAAAAATAAAGGGAACACTCAAATAACACATCCTAGATCTGAATGAATGAAATATTCTCATTGAATACTTTGTTCTGTACAAAGTTGAATGTGCTGACAACAAAATCACACAAAAATCATCAATGGAAATCAAATTTATTAACCAATGGAGGTCTGGATTTGGAGTCACCCCCAAAATTAAAGTGGAAAAACACACTACAGGCTGATACAACTTTGATGTAATGTCCTTTAAACAAGTCAAAATGTGGCTCAGTATTGTGTGTAGCCTCCCTACAACGCCTGGACATGCTCCTGATGAGGTTGCGGATGGTCTCCTGTGGGATCTCCTCCCAGACCTGGACTAAAGCATCTGCCAACTCCTGGACAGTCTGTGGTGCAACGTGACGTTGGTGGATGGAGCGAGACATGATGTCCCAGATATGCTCAATTGGATTCAGGTCTGAGAACGGGTGGACCAGTTCATAGCTTCAATGCTTTCATCTCGCAGGAACTGCTGACACACTCCAGCCACATGAGGTCTGGCATTGTCCTGCATTAGGAGGAACCCAAGGCCAACCGCACCAGCATATGGTCTCACAAGGGGTCTGAGGATCTCATCTCAGTACCTAATGGCAGTCTGGCTACCTCTGGCGAGCACATGGAGGGCTGTGCGGCCCTCCAAAGAAATTCTACCCCACACCATTACTGACCCACTGCCAAACCGGTCATGCTGAAGGATTTTGCAGGCAGCAGATCGCTCTCCACGACGTCTCCAGACTCTGTCACGTCTGTCACAAGTGCTCAGTGTGAATCTGCTTTCATCTGTGAAGAGCACAGGGCGCCAGTGGCGACTTTGCCAATCCTGTGTTAGAACCCTCCTGTTAGTTCTTTTTCTATTTTGTTGGTCACATGACTTTCTGCCCATATAATCCAGCTCCGCCCTTCTGGCCTTGCTGGACTTCAGTGTTACATTTACTCTTAAGCTAGCCAGGTGCCTTGTACCTAACTCTGTAGTTTGCTTGGTCTTTTGACCACTAGTACTTTTTGTTTGTTTGTCTTTGCTCTGCTACAATTTCTGCTAGGAGGTGTCCAACTATATCCCAGTCCTTAGTTCTTGTAGGGACCCCTCCCTTATATCTATAGGTCTGCGTTCAGACTAGCCGAGGACTTAGGCGCGTCTGTTCACAAGGAACAGGTCCCCCGCTGCATTGTAGGAAATCAGCTTAGTCCTATTGTAGGGACAGTTTTCCTTTCTTTCCTTAGTGCTTGTAGCAGTTCATAACATCCTGGTGTTCTGTGGCAAATGCCAAGCATCCTGCACGGTGTTGGGCTGTGAGCACAACCCCCATCTGTGGATGTCGGGCCCTCATACAACCCTCATGGAGTCAATTTCTAACCGTTTGTGCAGACACATGCACATTTGTGGCCTGCTGGAGGTCATTTTGCAGGGCTCTGGCAGTGCTCTTCCTGTTCCTCCTTGCACAAAGGTGGATGTAGCAGTCCTGATGCTGGGTTGTTGCCCTCCTACGGCCCCCTCCACGTCTCCTGGTGTACTGGCCTGTCTCCTGGTAGTGCCTCCAGCCTCTGGACACTACGTTGACAGACACAGCAAACCATCTTGCCACAGCTCGAATTGATGTGCCATCCTGGATGAGCTGCACTACCTGAGCAACTTCTGTGGGTTGTAGAGTCCATCTCATGCTACCACGAGTGTGAAAGCACAACCAACATTCAAAAGTGACCAAAACATCAGCCAGAACCACTCCTTTATTGAGTGTGTCTTGATAATTGCCAATAATTTCTATCTATTGTCTATTCCATTTGCACAACAGCATGTGAAATTGATTGTCAATCAATGTTGCTTCCTTAGTGGACAGTTTGATTTCACAGAAGTTTGATTTACAGTCTGTTGTTTAAGCGTTCCCTTTATTTTTTGAGCAGTGTATATATGCAATACACAGTGGGGAAAATAAGTATTTGATACACTGCTTATTAGCTTATTTTCCACGTTTTCCCACTTACAAAAAATGGAGAAGTCTATAATTTTTATCGTAGGTACACTTCAGCTTTGAGTGTCAAAATCTAAAAAAAATCCAGAAAATCACATTGTATGATTTTTACATAATTAATTTGCATTTTATTGCATTAAATAAGTATTTTACACAGTAGGAAAACAGAGCGTAATATTTGGTACAGAAACCTTTGTTTGCAATTACAGAGGTCAGATGTTTCCTGTAGTTTGTGATCAAGTTTGCACACACTGCAGCAAGGATTTTGGCCCACTCCTCCATACAGATCTTCTCCATATCTTTCAGGTTTCGAGGCTGGAGACTGGCTAGGTCACTCCAGGACCTTGAAATGCTTCTTACGGGGCCACTCCTTAGTTGCCCTGACTATGTGTTTTGGGTCATTGTCATGCTGGAAGACACAGCCAGGACTTCAATGCTTTTACTGAGGGAAGTAGGTCGTTGCCCAAAATCTCGCAATACATGACACCATCAATCCTCCCTTAAATACGTTGCAGTCATCCTGCCCCCTTGCAGAAAAGCATCCCCAAAGTATGATGGTTCCCCCACCATGCTTCACGGTTAGGATGGTGTTCTTGGGGCTATACTCCTCATTCTACTTCCTCCAAACATGACAAGTGGAGTTAATACCAAAAAGTTATATTTCTGTCTCATCTGACCACATGACCTTCTCCAATGTCTCTTCTGAATCATCCAGATGGTCATTGGTGAACTTCAAATGGGCCTGGACAGGTGCTTGCCCTGCAGAATTTTAATCCATGACAGTGTAGTGTGTTACTAATGGTAATGTTTGAGACTGTGGTCCCAGATCTCTTCAGGTCATTGACCAGGTCCTCCCACGTAGTTCTGGGCTGATTCTGACATTTCTCAGAATCAGCCTTACCCACGAGGCAAGATCTTGCATGGATCTCCAGACCGAGGATGATTAACAGTCATCTTGTGTTTTTTCCAATTTCTAATAATTGTGCCAAGAGCTGTTGCCTTCTCACCAAGCTGCTTGCCTATTGTCCTGTAGCCCATCCCAGCCTTGTGCGGGTCTACAATTTTGTCTCAGGTGTCCTTAGACAGCACTTTGGTCTTGGCCATGGTGGAGAGGTTGGAGTGTGTGGATGGGTGTCTTTTATACAGGTAATGAGTTCAAACAAGTGCATTTAATACAGGTAGTGAGTGCAGAGTGGGGGGGGGGCTTCTTAAAGAAAAATTAACAGGTCTGTGAGACCAGAAATCTTGCTTGTTGATAGGTGATGAAATACTTATTTCATGCAGTAAATTGCAATTTAATTATTTAAAAATCATACAATAGCATTTTCTGCTATTCTTTTCTTCGATATTGTCTCTCACAGTTGAAGTGTACCTACTATAAAAAATGATAGACCTCTCCATTCTTTGTAGGTGGGAAAACTTGCAAAATAGTATTGAATACTTATTTTCCCCACTGTAAGAGCATTGAAGATGAGTCGTGGTTAGGTCTTCCAGCATAATAATGACCCGAAACACATAGTCAGGGCAACAAATAATTAGCTCTGTAACAAGCATTTCGAGGTCCTGGAGTGGCTCAGCCAGTCTCTAGACCTGAACCCAATAGAAAGTCTTTGGAGGGAGCTAAAACTCAATGTTGCCAAGCGACAGCCCCGAAACCTGAAAGATCTGGACAAGATCTGTATGGAGGAGTGGGCCAAAATCCCTGCTGCAATGTGTGCAATCTTGGTCAAGAACTACAGGAAACATCAGACGTCTGTAATTGCAAACAAAGGTTTCTGTAGAATCTGTACCAAATATTAAGTTCTGTTTCTCTATTGTATCAAATACTTATTTCATACAATGAAATGCAAATTATTATGTAAAAGTCATACAATGTGATTTTCTGCATTGTTTTTTAAGATTTTGTCTCTCACAGTTGAGGTGTACCTATGATAAAAATTACAGACCTCTCCATTCTTTGTAAGTGAGAAAACTTTCAAAATCAGCAGTGTATCAAATACTTTTTTTCTCCACTGTATATATCTTCTACACACTAATATCAACTAAAGTTATGTTTTCTTCTGGCTTTCAGGTTTTCTGCATGTAGCTCCCCAGCTTACGTGTAATGTCTGTCTGAAGCCACAGTCTCGAAAAGGCTACCTCAGATAGACTTGGCACAAGCCACTCCATCTGGCAGATTCTAGAGAAACCCCAACATCCCTTTACAGGTATCTGGATTTATAATGGTTCTAGTGGATTGCTACCTACGGAAGGACTGCCTTCTGGAGCTGTGAACCAGGGGCAGGACTGGCCACCAAGCAGGGTCAAAGGTGAGAAGTAGCATAAAGGACAAAATCAGGATCTGTAAGAATAGTCAGAAAATGTAAGCCGAGGTCAGAACAAGGAACAAATATAACAACAAGGAGCTAAAAGGCAGGACAGAACCAGAGAAGCACTAGGCTATATCTGGCAGTGTTCAACATTAAGCTGGAAGCTAAAATAGGGTGTAATTCTCTCCAATTGGCTGGAATAGGGAGCAAATAACTCCAGCTGGACAGCACACACACCCATACTCCCAGACTTGACGAAACTACAGGTCCCAGCCACTCAAATCTAAGTTCCTGTGCCGTCCAGAGCCTCTGGTTCCAACTTCTCTTCTATCACCAGCGTTGCCATCAGAATTAATATGGCAGTGCCTGGCGACAGAAGCAGACGTTGCAGAAGCAGATCCTGGTGGAGATGTGTCATTATGTCAGTAATAAAATACTATTTCACCATGCAATTAAATCAGATTTTTGTAGGCTTGTTCCCCTATTTTTCAGTAAGATGACATTACAATAATATTAGGTCAGCAAATGCTTGCATGCTCAATATGTAATGCAATCATTGCAAAAGCTTTATTAATACGTTTTCGTAGCTCTTATATACAATATTAATATGGACGTATTATTATTTTTCCTATTGTAAGTGCCAGCATAGAATGATCCTATACTGTAATGGATAACTCCTTTATTAAAATATCCTTATCAGCTCTGCATAATCCTTGCAGTGATTAAACTAACTAATTAAATCCTATTTGCAAGCAGAGTTTTATAGAAAATTGCGTATTAGCTTTTTATCAATCTGACGGAATAAATGTTAACCATTTACAGTTAAAAGCTTTTCTTTTAGATCCACTCAAGTGAAAACAACATTAAGACTAGCACATACACTGGGAACATTCAGAAGATTAATGGACTCCGGCCTACACAAAGACTTTGAGATGTGTATTAGCATTATAGATTTTAATTTGAAATGATGTCCGTATTTTCTTGGTTGCATTGTAGAGCAAAGGCTGCCATCTGCTTATAATAATGAGTCTGACATTCCACGTAAATGTGATTTGCTGCTTCTTTTACTAAGATAATGGTCTGAGTATTGATCCAACTTTAGGTGCAGTTGCTGCCATTTTGTTTATGGTAAAGGAAATTATTTGGTGTGAAATGTGTACTTTGTATTCTTTTGTTGTGAACCACAAACTAATTCAATTCTTTGCGATGGATATTTCTCTTGCTCCAGCCAGTGCTGAATAATCTCTACTTTTTATCACATATATAAGAATATATTCACATTCGTATAATAGTAAATTACTTTTTTGAAATGTTGTACAGTGTATTTAAAGGGAACTTGTCAAGTAAAAAATGCTATTAAGCTGCAGTTTAAATGTGTTCTAAAGCTGTGCGACCGCAGCACTGGAAGCCTGGCTGCCGGGAGGAAATTTACTTTATTTCTCCCAGCAGCCTCTGGCTTTCAGTCATAGAGGCATGGCTTCAGTCACTGCTCAGTACATAGCAAGTGGCGGCTGTAACCATGCCCCAGCACTGACTGACAGCCAGATCTGCACTGATGCACTACTGTCAGTTTGTGTAGGGTGTGGCTCCGGCCACTTGCTATGTACTGAGCAGTGACTGAAGCTGCGCCGGCCCTGACTGTATGACTGAAAGTCAGGGACTGCTGGAAAAATAAAGTTAGGCTGCATGCCCACTATGCGTTTTTCAAGCGTTTTTGCCGCAGAATTTCCGCAGTGAAAACGCTTAAAAAACGCTTGGTAATAAGTACCCCATGGTCCCCAATGATAATCCGGATAATTGCGGAAATTCCGCTGCTGATTATCATTGTGGAAAAATCCGCAGCATGTCCATTAATTTTGCGGAAACGCTGTGAAATCACTGCCATTGACTTGCATTGAATCGCATAATATCCACATGAGTACATATACACATGCGGATATTAAGCAATTCAATGCGCGGATGGTACCCGGGTCTGGAGAAAAGGAGACTCTCCTCCAGACCATAGTACCTGTAGTTAAAATAGAATTAAAATAAAAAAAAACATTATACTTACCTTCCGATGGTCCCCGGTCTCCGCAGCGATGCTTCCTTGCTCCCCGACGGTTCGCAATGGTGTAAAAGGACCTTCCATGACGTCATTTAGTCATATGACAGGTCACGCGACCGCTGACGTCAGCGGTCGTGTGACCTGTCACATGACTAAATGACGTCATGGAAGGTCCTTTTACACCATTGCAAACCGCCGGGGAGCAAGGACTCATCGCTGAGGAGACCAGGGGCCATCGGAAGGTAAGTATAATGTTTTCTTTTTCTTTTTTACCAGTTTTATTATTTTTTAACTATTAACTTGGTCACACTGTATAAATCCATGCCGGTTGCATGGATTTATATAGTGTGACCAAGTTGTCAAGCACTTTTCCAAGTGATGCTAAAATCGCTTGGTAAGCGCTTGGCATTCCGCATGTGGAATGCATGCAAAAACGCGTGACAAACGTTTCTACCTGGCAGGAAAAATGCATGTAAAATCCGCATGCGTTTTTCCTGCCAGGGAGATGCAGAAAAAATCCGGAGCATTTCTGCTTCGTGGGCACTTAGTCTTAATTTGCCAGCAGCCAAGTCTTCAGTCCTGCAACTGCATGGCTTTAGAATGCTATTAAACAGCAGATTAACCCCATATCTGCAGATTAACAGCATTTTTTGACATGACAGGTTTCTTTTAAAGGGGTTTTTTGGTCATCTGCTAAAAGTCTGCAGTCACACTATGTCATAAGGATTCCCCGGTGTTAGTGCCTAGAGCGGACAGTTACATGACCGCACGTATGGGATACTCAAGGCCACATTCCGACTACACATGCAGGCCTTGCTTGATTTACTAGTATTGAGCGAGGTTGAGCTCGACTAGTTGGCAAGTGACCAAATTAATGCAAATCACATACTTGCAATTACTTGGCACCTGTTCTCATCAGCTTCGCATGACCATGTGCTTTAAGGATTCAGAAGTCTGCAGTCACATAGACTACAGACTTTTAGCAGAATATTGGGCAACACACTTAAATTGACTGAAAAACTTTTTTTCCAAGCATATTTTTATTAAGGTTAATTAGTTTATTTACTTGTTTAGCTTTCCATTAGATGTCTATACAAACGTTTAACCCATATTTATAAGGTTAGTCAAGGACTAACGTATTGATGACCTATGCACAGGATAGGCTATCATATGTAGCGTAACTTGAAACCTGTGGGTTCCAATGCAAAATCTCCAATAGGGCCCCCAACTATCACAGGTCTTTAACAGTAATAAAGTGAAAATCCAGCATCACGTCCATGGATAAAAAATACTTTTTTTATTAAATCATGTTAAAATCCTTTTCAAGGAAAGTAAGGTATGGATAGAGGGGTGACCTTACGCGTTTCAAACCAAATGGTTCTTAGTCATGGTGCACTACGACTAAGAACCATTTGGTTCAAAACGCATAAGGTCATCCCTCTGTCCACACCTATTTTTTCTTGAAAAGGATTTTAACATGATTTAATAAAGAAAGCATTTTTTTATCCATGGACGTGATGCTGGATTTTCACTTTGTTTCTCCTGCTTGCTGCCAACACAGCACCGCCCAAGATTAACTCTGCAAGCTGAATTGAACATAGATGAGCTAGACTTTTCTCTTTACACTCATTAACAGTAATAGTCTTTTCATATAGGGCAAAGGGACATTTTGGGCCTCACTAGTTTCCAGAGCCTGGGTGCGATTACAACCCCTGCATCTATTGTAGTTAGGCCCCTGGTCATCCCTATCTTATTGGTAGAGGTCTAACACTTAGCATGCAATCAAAAAAGTTGAATAAGTAAGGGTCATCAAAAGTGAAAATAACATATAGAACCCTAAAACCTAATATTTCCATTCATTTTTTTTAGGGTGACAACCTCCGCTTCAAGGTAACAATTATCACAGCGTATCTTGGTGGGGACATCAAGAGACTGTGGTGCCTCCTAGGCTTTATCATGATCACAGTATAGGGCCCATGGTCATCCTCTTACTGGGTTTTAATCATTGTCTGTTTTTTGTTGTGTTACACAATGGTTTTAATGCATATCTAATAAAGACTAGGTTTTAGTGTTCTGTATGATATTTTCACTAGAGGTTTAACACTTCACTCACTAATTGGTTGTTACCAGTTGCTTGTTTAGCAACTACTGCAGAGTACTGCAGATCAGCTCCTATTCAAGTGAAATGAAAATGAATTGCAATACTTGGCAGTGGCTGCTAAACCATGTATAGAGCCAGAAAAGCTAACTGCTGATCGGTGGGATGCTGGTTGTCAGACCAATGTTATATTGAAGACTTATTCTAAGTCCTGAACAACCCCTTTAAAGGAAACCTGTCACCAAGAAAATACAGTCCAATCTGCAGGCACCATGCCATAGAGCAGAGGGAGCTGAGCAGATTGATAAATAGTTTTGTGAGAAAAGATTCAGTATAACCTATGTTCTCATCATTTCAGCCTCTGCTCTGTCTGGGATCACTGATAGGATCATCCACTGGACCGAAAATCCCAGATAGAACAGAGGCTTAAATGATGAGAACATAGGTTATACTGAATCTTTCCTCACAAAACTATACATCAATCTGCTCAGCTACCCCTGCTCTATAACATGGTGCCTGCAAATTGGACTGCATTTTTATGGGGATGGGTTCCCTTTGAGATATTGGACTCTAAGCAGGCAAATGAACCAAATATGACAATTTGAAATAACTTGTATTACATTTAAGATCATTTCTATTATTAACTTGTTAATAGAACTGATGCAGGATAATGTAAGTGCAAAGCAGTAGTCCAAACATTTACTTCTGCCTGCTACGAAGTACACACCTGGCCATTTTTCCAGCTGTTTTTGGGGTGACAGCCTGCCTTCTGTATACATAAGTTCACTTAAAGCGTTTAGTACCCTACACAAAGCAGTAGTCAAAACATTTCCTACTGCCTGCTACCAAGCACGCACCAGGCCATTTTCCCCGCTGTTTTGGGGTGACAGCCTGCCTTCTGTCCACATTAGTCCACTTAAAAAAGCATTTAGTGCTCTACACAAAGCAGTAGTCCAAACATTTCCTACTGCCTATTACCAAGCACGCACCAAGCCATTTTACCCACTATTTTGGCTGTGACAGCTAGCTTGGCTTGTGCCATCAACCTCTGAAAATCTGTCAACAAAACCCAAAATGCCAAAAAAAGCCTGTTGATAAAGGACGTGGTGTTGTCAGTGGTGCGCAAGAAGGCACTCAGTCTGTGTCAAGTCAGAAGAATCTTGATGCATCCACTATGTTCCTGGAAACATTTCCCAGTCTGGAATGTAAACATTTGTGGAAGCCAGAAGAGCGAGAGCAGATTCTGTCTTGGATAGCAGACAAGGACTCTACGTATTTGCCAAACAGCAACAAATTTTCCACGACCACACTGTCTACTGTCGATACACAGAGGGCTGGCCTATCCAATTCTGAAGCTGATTCTCCTTGCTCCCGCCATTATCAGTCACAGGAGACATATGACCCCAAGCTTGGCCACTCCGAGGATCTGCTTGGTACGTATTCTTTGGTTGGCTCTGGCCTATCACCGTGCAGCATTGAAGAGGGAAAAGAGGAGGTGGCATGCATTGATGCTCAAGTATTTGAGGACCTACGGCCAGAAGAAAGCCACTAGGAGGAATGTCATTTACTGTCTCCAGAGGTGAAGGCTGATGATGATGAGACACAGTTTAGCCTACAATGTCAACTGGGAAGGAGGATGAGATGGAAGACGAGGTGGTCGATGATGAGTCCACTGATCCGACCTGGACCGTTGGCATTCATAGCCATGAAAGCAACACAGAGGAAGATGGATATGTAGCACCAACACAGGCACCAAGGGGTCGTGGTTTGCCCAGAGTGAGAACTGGGTCAACTGTTTCCAAGAGCACCCCAACTGTGCACCAAGTCAGACGAAGGGGGCGTTCAGCTGCCGTGTGGAATTTTTATTCTGAACGTCTTTCAGAGAAAAACATTGTAGTCTGTAGCATCTGCCATACCAAGTTGAGCAGAAGCCAGGGCAAAGGCAACCTGAGCACCACCAGTATGCAAAACCACATGGCAGCCAAGCACCCCAGTAGGTGGGCGGAACACCAGGGTACCAAATCTGCGTCTGCGGTTCAAACCAATGCCATGTCACCTGGGCTATGTCCTTCAGAATCTGCTATTCAGGAAGCAGGCGCTCATACCTCCTGCCCACAAGCTGCGGTTGCTCACCCGCAACAAACATCAACCACATCCATTTCATTGTCCGAACGAAGCGTCCAATTGTCCATGCCTGAGAGCGTGGAAAGAAAGCGTAAATACCCAGCCACACACCCACAGGCACAAATACTAAACTCACACATTGCTAAATTGCAAGCAGTGGAGATGTTGCCATTTAGCTTGTGGGAACACAGTCTTTCCGCGATCTCTTGTCTGTGACTGCCCCACCATACAGTGTTCCCAGCCGCCATTATTTTGCCCTGTGTGCCGTCCCTGCTTTAAACAAGCACATGTTAAACTATCTGAACCGTGCTCTCACCAACGCCGTAACCGGGAAGGTCCACCTAACAACAGACACCTGGACAAGTTGTTGTGGGCAGGGACAATACATTTCTGGCACGGCACACTGGGTGAACCTGGTGGAGGGTGGGACAAAGGCACAAACTGGAACATCACACATCCTACCCATGCCAAGAATAGCGGGTCAAAATTCTGTCAGGGTTTCCACCTCTTCATATTCCACTTCCCCTTTCCGCTCCTCCTGCTCCTCATCCTCTGCTGAATTACCCTCTCCATCACTTCCAAGCTGGGACCTGTGCAGCAGTGCATCAGCAAATTGGCAACACGCTCTGCTGAAGCTGATCTGTTTAGGTCAAAAACGACACACTGCAATAGAGCTCTAGGAAGCTTTAAAACAACAGACCGATTAGTGGCTCTCCCCGCTGCACCTCCTACCCGGTCTGGTCGTCTGCGATAATGGGCATAACCTGGTGGCGGCTTTAAAGGTCGGCAAGCTGATACATGTGCCATGCATGGCTCACGTGCTGAACCTAGTTGTTCAGGAATTTCTGAAAACTTACCATGACTTGCCGTACCTACTTGAGAAGGTGCCCAGTATTAGCGCCCATTTCTGCCATTCCTCTACCGCTTTTGCTGCTCTTACAGCGCTGCACAAGCGCTTGAATTTGCCAAGTCACCGACTCATTTGCCCTGCCACATTTGCCACGCGGTGGAACTCAACCTATCATATGTTGGCGGGGATTAGTGAACAGCAGAGGGCAGAAGCTGAATACCAGCTTCAACATGCCCGTCAGACTGAGAGTCAGCCACCACACATAACAACTGTCAAATGGGTGTGGATGGCTGACATTTGTGAGGTTCTTGAGAACTTTGAGTACTGCATCAACCTCGTGAGTGGTGATCAGGCTATTATCAGCGTAACCATCCCGCTGCTGTGTCTTTTGAAACAATCACTGCATAATCTCAAAGAGGAAGCTTTGAGCGCCCAGCATGTTGGTATGGAGCCAGATTTCCCAATGGGTGATACGACCTAGCCCAGCCAATATTCTGAGGCAACATTGGGTGATGAGGAGGATGAGGATGGAGAGGACTTGTTTTTCTGTGCTACCGAGGAGACTCGTAATGCTACAGAGGGGACACCTAACCCAAGCTTCATTTCTGTTCAGCCTGGATGGGCTGGAGAGGAGGTGGTGGAGGAGGAGGGGGCGAGTCAGCATGAGGAGAGGATGGGTACTGTTTCTACTGTTGGGGACACAGAACATTTGATTTTTTGCAGCTTGGCCCACATGGCACAGTTCATGTGTAAGTGTCTGTGGCAAGACCCTCGCGTAATACACATTTTATCCAACAACCTATACTGGTTGGCCACCTTTCTTGATCCACGGTACAAGGAGAAATTTCCTTCTTTCCTTTTGGAGTCACCAAAGAGTTTTACAATGGAATTGTTCAAGAGGGCCTTTGTAGATCAGATGCTGAAAACATCACCCTCAGACAATGCTGGTGCCAGAGATAACGGCTCTTTTCAACACCCAGGAATAATGGGGAGAGGCACGAACACCAGCTTCAACAGAGGTGGGGGGAAAATGTGCACAAATTGGGCAATTTTTAATAAACCAGCACAACAGCAAGGGGTATCTGTGCCAGTAACAATGCCAAGGAGGGATAAGTTGCAGAACATGGTCAAGGGGTACTTAAGTGACCATACATGCATCTGTTCTGACGCTTCAGTTCCCTTTAATTATTGGGTGTTTAAGATGAACACTTGGCCCGACCGCTCCTTATATGCCTTGGGGGTGCTGGTCTGCCCGGCTGCCCGGCTCGTGTCAGAGCGTGTTTTCAGTGCCACTGGGGCAATCATCACTGATAGGTGCACACGCCTCTCCACGGAAAATGCAGACAGACTTACTCTGATTAAATTCAACAAGGACTGGATATCTCCACAGTTTGTAATCCCTCCAGATGACAGTAAGCCAACCTAAATTCACCAAAAATGCAGATTCATGCTACAGCTGTTAACGTCACCCCCTTTCCATAAGAACCCGTTTCCTTCCTTCGTCAACCATGACTCAGCCCATAGGGCTAATTTTTACAAACTCTATGTACATTGTGCAGTGGACAAATCTGGAATGTACAATGGTGCTACCAAACTAATATTTGTCATTGGAGGCCCTTGTCACAGGTTGTGCCACATTGTGACTGAGACAGAGTATGCATATTCAATAGAAATTTACACTGACTGTTGATGACCAACTGATGGCCCTCTAATAACTTGAATTGAGGGCCACAACTACTACAATACTCCATTGTAGATAATGTTTGTCAAGGGAGGCCCTTGTCATGGAATCTTCCTGCACCTATGACACAGCCCCGAGGAGTAATTTTTAGAAATACGATGCACATTCTGCACTGAACCAAGTAGTACAGTATCAAGAAGTCTTCTCTTCCTATATAATCTGGGGAATATTGACAATCAAAATCTCTGAGCCATTTGGAGAGGCTTCTCCAACCCATCCTGGAGGAGGGGCACCATATATCCTTTGTCCATTGACTTGCACAAGTGATATATTTGAGCTCATCATCCAGTTGACTAGTGCAGCTTTATTTTTCCGGTTCACAGAGTTAAGCCAAACCTGAGGATCGCAGGCCACACTCACTGCTACCTTCTAGTTCTCCATGTCTCTTGGCCTTTTTATCTGTAGTCTCTGCCCTTAAATGAGTTGAATAATAGAGTGAGGGCCCTACAATATTAATAAGTGAGGGCACTCTCAAATGCACACAAGAGGGACCTCCAAAATTTCTAGAGAAGGGCACTTCAAAATGTATGTTACAGGGCCACACGAGGGCTCTCACAAAACTCAGCTTCCCTGCCTACTGCAGGCCCTCTGAACATTTGAATTTAGAGTCTCAGTATCACATGGTGGTGGTGGAGGAGGAGGAGAAGGAGGAGGAGGAGGGTCAAGCCCAACGCTACAATGGGCTCATTGTAAACTGCTATGGTATATGTATTCCACTATCTGGGTATGAAAGATGGAGGGACCGCCCAAATGTCTAAGTAACAGCTGTCCATCCAAAACTCATGTCACAGAGCCACCTGATGCCTCTCAGGTCAAAGATCAACATACCTACTAGTACGTTCGAGCTGTGCTTGTAAAGTGCTGGGGAATAGCGAACTAAAAATGATGTATGACAGAGGGACCTACAAAATGTATAAGTCAGGGTACTCCCAATTGTAAAAGGCAAAAAAAAAGCCACAACAGTATGTGTGAACAAACGCTAAGGCTGCGTGCCCACGTTGAGTATTACAAGCGTATATGCTGCGGAATTTCCGCAGCGTAAACGCTTGTAAAACGCATGTATATCCGCACCCCATGGTCCCCAATGGCATTTCGCAATGTCAATGCCCATGCTGCGGATTTTTCTGCAGCGTATATGCTGCGGTCAAAAATCCGCAGCATGTTCATTAATTTTGCGTTTCCGCATGCGGAATCAATGTGCGGATGGTACCCAAGTCTGGAGGAGAGGAGACTCTCTTCCAGACCTGGGTACCAAAGAACCTGTAAAAAAAAGAATAAAATAAAGTTTATACTTATCTTCTGATGTTTTCCCTCCGTCGCGCTGTTGTGTGAAGGACCTGCCACGTCATTGAGTCATGTGACCCATCACATGACTCAATGACATCACCGAAGGTCCTGCACATAACAGCGTGAGCAGCTCAAGACTCCGGACGGGGCAGAGAATGCATCAGAAGGTGAGTATAAACTTTATTTTTGTATTTTTTACCATTCTGATTCTTTTTTTTAACTATTACTTGGTCACACTATATAAATCCATGCCGGTTGCATGGATTTATATAGGGTGAACAAGTTGTCAAGCACTTTTCCAAGTGATGCTTAAATCACTTAGAGAAGTGCTTGATTACCCGCATGCGGAAATGCATGCAAAGACGCTGCAAAGACGCTGCACAGACGCCTCACAAACGCTTCTACCTGGCGGGAAAACCGCATGTAAAATCCGCATGCGATTTTCCCGTCAGGGAGAAGCGTAAAAAATATGCTTCATTTCCACAACGTGGGCACATAGCCTAAAAGGGCTATTTTTTTGGTTTCTCTGACTTATTTAGCCTTGTATACCAGTGATTATGCAGGAAAAACTGTTTCTTAACCTTTTTGGCCTGCTAAATGCAATTTAGGTTAGGTTTGGTAGTTGATCTTGTGTGTCTGTAAAAGTGGCGGATTACTGCGACAAACTTATTCCCAGAAACCATATGTGAGTCAAAAATGCATGCAGGCATGTTCTCCAGGCTCTTCCCATTCTGTTTTATCACTTTCCCATCCATTTCAGCCTTTTTCTCAGGCCCCCAGAAGCCTTTGTAGGGTCCAGCAGAAAATTACTTGCATTTCCCATTGACTTACATTGTATTCGCTATTCGGAACGAATACACGATTATTACAAACTACTCGTTACGAGTATAGCGATTACGAATATTATGGTACTCGCTCATCACTAATCGTCATCATTCACTTCACTTTTTATATCCAGTGAAACTCACAATCTTATTTCCCTATGTCGAACACACACCTTTTCTGGCCATTTTTGTAAAAAAAATCACCCTAAAAACAGTTACTGCAGTTTTAGGTGTGGGAGGAAAGCATCGAACTGGAAGAACAATATTAGTCATATGATGATACTTTACTCCCTTTCTTCCATTTACAGTCTTAACATGAATTCAGGTATATATACAATTGCAAACTAGCTGGGAGACCCCAATAACATTGAAGGGAAATAATTCCAAATGCTATAGACTTCTAATAGAGCCAATGGCCACATTAGTCACCTAACTCTTTTTCATCGGACTGATAAATACAGTATATATGTGTGTATATATTTACCAGCTATTGAACCCGTTCTATGCCTGGGTGGCGAGCATTTTTATTGGTATATTTTTAATTTTACACCATTTTTTTTAAGACACTGTGTCTGCGAGTTTACATATACAGTGTCATCAATAAAATGGCGCCAGAGATCGTGATATGTTCACACGCTGACTCTAGCGCCATCTTATTGAAGTAATGTACTACAACAATGATGGCAAACCTTTTTGAGACCGAGTGCCCAAACTGCAACCCAAAACCCAATTATATATCGCAAAGTGCCAACATGGCAATTTAACCTGAACACTGAGGTTTTAGTTTAGAAAAAACAACGCATATAGAGAGCAAGCGGGGGCAGCAGAGAGCAGACGGGGGCAGCAGAGAGCATACAAGGGCAGCAGAGAGCAGATGGGGCAGAAGAGAGCAAGCAGGGGAGACAAAGTGTAGCCACAGACAGGAGCAGAAGTACCAGACTGCAGATATAAATGAATATGCTCCCTCATCCTGGTATATGTCCCTCATCCTGGTATATGCTCCCCCCATGCTGGCATATGTCCACTCATCCTGGAATATGTCCCCTCATCCTGGCATATATCCACCCATCCTGGCATATGTTCCCCCATCCTGGTATATGTCCCTTCATCCTGGTATCTGTCACCCATCCTAGTATATGAACACCATCATAGCATATGGACCCTCATCCTGGTATATGGTCTTTCCATTCTAGTATATGCACCCCATCCTGGTTTATGCACCCCATCCTGGTATATGTCCCTCGATCCTGGTATATGTCCCTCCATCCTGGTATATGGTCCCCATCTTGATATATGTCCCTCCATCCTGATATATGTTCCTCCATCCTGGTATATGTTCACCATCCTGGTATATGTCCCTCATCCTGGTATATGTCCCTCTATCATGTTATATGTCCTCCATCCTTGTATATGCCCCCATCCTTGTATATGCCCCCTATCCATGTACAATGGTGGCCAAAAGTATTGGCACCCCTGCAATTCTGTCAGATAATACTCAGTTTCTTCCTGAAAATGATTGCAATCACAAATTCTTTGGTATTATTATCTTCATTTAATTTGCTTGCAAGGAAAAACACAAAAGAGAATGAAGCAAAAATCAAATCATTGATCATTTCACACAAAACTCCAAAAATGGGCCAGACAAAAGTATTGGCACCCTCAACCTAATACTTGGTTGCACAACCTTTAGCCAAAACAACTGCGAACAACTGCCTCTGGTAACCATCAATGAGTTTCTTACAATGCTCTGCTGGAATTGTAGACCATTCTTTTTGGCAAACTGCTCCAGGTCCCTGATATTTGAAGGGTGCCTTCTCCAAACTGCCATTTTGAGATCTCTCCACAGGTGTTCTATGGGATTCAGGTCTGGACTCATTGCTGGCCACCTTAGAAGTCTCCAGTGCTTTCTCTTAAACCATTTTATAGTGCTTTTGGAAGTGTGTTTTGGGTCATTGTCCTGCTGGAAGACCCATGACCTCTGAGGGAGACCCAGCTTTCTCACACTGGGTCCTACATTATGCTGCAAAATTTGTTGGTAGTCTTCAGACTTCATAATGCCATGCACACGGTCAAGCAGTCCAGTGCCAGAGGCAGCAAAGCAACCCCAAAATATATGGGAACCTCCGCCATGTTTGACTGTAGGGACCGTGTTCTTTTCTTTGAATGCCTCTTTTTTTTTTTCCTGTACACTCTATGTTGATGCTTTATCCCAAAAAGCTCTACTTTTGTCTCATCTGACCAGAGAACATTCTTCCAAAACGTTTTAGGCTTTCTCAGGTAAGCTTTGGCAAACTCCAGCCTTGCTTTTTTATGTCTCGGGGTAAGAAGTGGGGTCTTCCTGGGTATCCTACCATACAGTCCCTTTTCATTCAGACGCCGATGGATAGTACGGGTTGACACTGTTGTACCCTCGGACTGCAGGGCAGCTTGAACTTGTTTGAATGTTAGTCGAGGTTCTTTATCCACCATCTGCACAATCTTGCGTTGAAATCTCTCGTCAATTTTTCTTTTCTGTCCACATCTAGGGAGGTTAGCCACAGTGCCATGGGCTTTAAACTTCTTGATGACACTGTGCACGGAAGACACAGGAACATTCAGGTCTTTGGAGATGAACTTGTAGCCTTGAGATTGCTCATGCTTCCTCACAATTTGGTTTCTCAAGTCCTCAGACAGTTCTTTGGTCTTCTTTCTTTTCTCCATGTTCAATGTGGTACACACAAGGACACAGGACAGAGGTTGAGTCAACTTTAATCCATGTTAACTGGCTGCAAGTGTGATTTAGTTATTGCCAACACCTGTTAGGTGCCACAGGTAAGTTACAGGTGCTGTTAATTACATGAATTAGAGAAGCATCACATGATTTTTCAAACAGTGCCAATACCTTTGTCCACCCCTTTTTTAGGTTTGGTGTGGAATTATATCCAATTTGGCTTTAGGACAATTCTTTTTGTGTTTTTTCATTGAAGACAAATTAAATGAAGATAATAATACCAAAGAATTTGTGATTGCAATCATTTTCAGGAAGAAACTGAGTAGTATCTGACAGAATTGCAGGGGTGCCAATACTTTTGGCCACACTGTATATGTCCCCTCCTGGTATGTTTCTCCATCCTTGTATATGCTCCACCGTCCTGGTATATGCCCCCATCCTTGTATATGTCCCTCATCCTGATATATGTCCCCTCCCTGGTATATGCACCCCATCCTGGTATATGCGCCTCCATCTGTGTATATTCTCCTCCATCCTGGTATATGCTCTCCCATCCTTGTATATGCCCCCATCCTTGTATATGTCCCCATCATTGAATATGCCCCCATCCTTGTATATGCACCCCATCCTGGTATATGCTCCCCCATCTTCGTATATGCTCCCCCATCCTGGAATATGCCCCCCATCCTTGTATATGCCCAAAATCCTTGTATATGCTCCCTCATCCTGATATATGCCCCTCATCCTTGTATATGCCCCCATCTTTGTATATGCTACCCCATTCGGGTATATCCACCCCATCCTGGTATATGTCCCCCATCCTGGTTTATGCTCCTCATCTTAATATATGCTCCCCCCATCCTGATATATGCTCCCTCAACCTGGTATGTGTCCCCCATCCTGGTATATGCTCCCTGATCCTGGTACATGCTCCCCCACCCTTGTATATGTCCCCCATCCTGGTATATGCTCTCCCATCATTGTATATGCCCCCATCCTTGTATATGTCCCCATCATTGTATATGCCCCTCATCCAGGAATATGGCCTCCATCCTGGTATATGACCCACATCCTTGTATATGCTCCCTCATCCTGGTATATGTCCCTCATCCTGGTATATGCTCCCCCCATCCTGGCATATGTCCACTCATCCTGGTATATGTCCCTTCATCCTGGTATCTGTCACCCATCCTGGTATATGAACACCATCATAGCATATGGACCCTCATCCTGGTATATGGCCCTTCCATCCTAGTATATGCACCCCATCCTGGTTTATGCACCCCATCCTGGTATATGTCCCTCGATTCTGGTATATGTCCCTCGATCCTGGTATATGGTCCCCATCTTGGTATATGTCCCTCCATCCTGATATATGTTTCTCCATCCTGGTATATGTTCACCATCCTGGTATATGTCACTCATCCTGGTATATGTCCCTCTATCATGTTATATGTCCTCCATCCTTGTATATGCCCCCGTCCTTGTACATGCCCCTTATCCATGTATATGTCCCCATCCTGGTATGTTTCTCCATCCTTGTATATGCTCCACCATCCTGGTATATGCCCCCATCCTTGTATATATCCCTCATCCTGATATATGTCCTCCACCCTGGTATATGCACCCCATCCTGGTATATGCTCCCCCAACTGTGTATATGCTCCTCCATCCTGGTATATGCTCTCCCATCCTTTTATATGCCCCCATCCTTGTATATGTCCCTATCCTTGTATATGCCCCCATCCTTGTATAAGCCCCCCATCCTGGTATATGCTCCCCCATCTTGGTATATGCTCACCCATCCTGGAATATGCCCCTCATCCTTGTATATGCCCCCATCTTTGTATATGCTCCCCCAATCGGGTATATCAACCCATATATGTCCCCCATCCTGGTTTATGCTCCCTATCTTAATATATGCTCCCCCATCCTGATATATGCTCCCTCAACCTGGTATGTGTCCCCCATCCTGATATATGCTCCCTAATCCTGGTACATTCTCCTCCACCCTTGTATATGTCCCCCATTCTTGTATATGTCCCTCACCATGGTATATGTCCCTTATCCTGGTATATGTCCCCAATCCTGGTATATGCTCTCCCATCATTATATATGCCCCCATCCTTGTATATGTCCCCATTAGTGATGAGCGAGCACTAAAATTCTCGGAAGCTCAAAGCTCGGGTCGAGCACATTGGAATACTGGGGTGCTCGACCAGAGCAACGAGCCCAATGTAAGTCTATGGGAAACTCGAGCATTTTTCTGGCGGTCCAACCCGGCGGTCTGCAGAAGGTCAAAAATTGCCCAAATCGATGGGAACGGTGCTCAATTAAACGTCAGGCAGGCAGAATATATAAGCAGACAGGCAGGCAGGGTATATAGGAGGGTGCATGAAAAACATAGCAGGGCAATTGGAACACACTAGTGTCCTCCGATTTTCATGCACCTGTCTCTTTAAAAAAGCCGGCCGGCAATTCATAAGCGGCATACACCGGTACCCGACAATTTAGAACAGAAAGAATAAAGCATCACACATAGATTAGATAGATAGAAACATGTCAGTCACATATATAATAAGTAGAGTGACAGTGTGGGTTACTGTACTTGTCATTTAGTGTTAAAATAAAGAATTTATTAAAAAAAAATAATAGTGTTTTTGTCTCTTTAAAAAAGCCGGCCGGCAATTCATCAGCAGCATACACCGGTACCAGACAATTTAGAACAGAAAGAATAGAGCATCACACATAGATTAGATAGATAGAAACATGTCAGTCACATATATAATAAGTACAGTGATAGTGTCGATTACTGTACTTGTCATTTAGTGTTAAAATAAAGGATTTATTAAAAAAAAAATTGACGTGGGGTTCCCCGTAATTTTACTCTCTAGCGGAGGTTAAGCAGACAGCTGGGGCAGATGTTTGAAGCCTGGGAAGGGGGTAATACCCACGGAGCTTCCCAGGCTACTAATATCAGCCCCCAGCTGAATACCTAACCTTTACTAGCTATTAAAATGGGGGACCCAAAAAAAAAATACGTGGAGTCCCCCCTATTTTAATAGCTAGCAAAGGCTAGGCAGACAGCTGGGGGCAGATATTAATAGCCCAGGAAGGGTGCCATGAATATTGGCCCCCTCCCAGGCTAGAAACATCAGCCGTTAGCAGCCCCAGAAATGGCGCATCCATAGGATGCGCCAATTCTGGCACTTAGCCTCTCTCTTCCCACTGCCCTGTAGCGGTGGCAGTGGGGTAATAGGGCTGGGGTTGATGTCAGCTTATAATGCCAGCTGACATCAAGCCCAGGTTAGTAATGGAGAGGCGTCTATAAGACACCCCCATTACTAACCCCATAGTCAAAGTTAAAAAAAAAACACAAACACCCAGAATAAAGTCCTTTAAATGAAAAAAACACACGATTCTTTAATGTTCTAAATTAAACCATACTTACCATCACACCCATTCCAGCTGAAGCCAACGATCTCCTGCAATAAAAATAAAATGATAAACCAACTTCATCCTTATCTTTCCATGGTTTCCAGGACAGCTCCAGCTCTGCTACATTCACATGACTGGCTGGATCGCAGCAGAAAGCTGCCATCCAGCTTGCCATGCCGCAGACACTGAGAAGCGCAGGCATGCTTTTGCTCCTCAGTGTCTGGCTGTGATGGCATCCAGATGAGCCGAGTTCATGTCCAATGAACTCAGCTCACCTCATGCACGTCACTGACAGCGTGGGAGAATTCTACTGCACATGCGGTAAGCGTGAGAGAATTCTCCTGCGCTCACTGCAAGCGCAGGAGAATTCTCCCACACTGTAAGTGACGTGCATGAGGTGAGCTGAGTTCATTGGATGCCGTACCTGGCTGGACACAAAAATAGGGCGAAGACCCACAGCAATTTTTTTTTAATTATTTCAGGAAATTCATGAAATAATTTAAAAAAAATGACGTGGGGCTTTGCCCTATTTTTGTGTCCAGCCAGGTACAGCAGGCAGGAGCGGGTTGCCCCCAACCTCCAGAAGCCTATTTGTACCTGGCTGGACACAACAATATAGGGAAGCCCTTTTTTACATTATTTCATGAAATTAATGAAATCATTAAAAAAGGGCTTCCCTGTATTTTTGTTTCCAGCCAGGTACAAATAGGCATCTGCGGGTTGGGGGCAGCCCGTTCCTGCCTGCTGTACCTGGCTGGACACAAAAATAGGGCGAAGCCCCACGTATTTTTTTTTTAATTATTTCATGAAATTCATGAAATAATAAAAAAAAAAAGGGCTTCCCTATATTGTTGTGTCCGGCCAGGTACAAATAGGCAGCTGGTGGTTGGGGGCAGCCCATTCCTGCCTGCTGTACCTGGCTGGACACAAAAATAGGGCGAAGCCCCACGTCAATTTTTTTTAAATTATTTCATGAATTTAATGAATCCTCTCACGCTCACCGCATGCGCAGAATTCTCTGCGGCATGGCAAGCTGGATGGCAGCTTTTTGCTGCGATCCAGCCTGTCATGGAGCCATCCTGGGAACCATGGAAAGGTAAGGATGAGGGTGGTTTATTATTTTATTTTTATTGCAGGAGATCGTTGGCTTCAGCTGGAATGGGCATGATGGTAAGTATGGTTTAATTTAGAACATTAAAGAATTGTGTGTTTATTTCAATTAAAGGACTTTATTCTGGGTGTTTGTGTTTTTTTTAACTTTGACTATGGGGTTAGTAATGGGGGTGTCTTATAGACGCCTCTCCATTACTAACCTGGGCTTGATGTCAGCTGGCATTGTAAGCTGACATCAACCCCAGCCCTATTACCCCACTGCCACCGCTACAGGGCAGTGGGAAGAGCGAGGCTAAGTGCCAGAATTGGCGCATCCTATGGATGCGCCATTTCTGGGGCTGCTGACGGCTGGTGTTTCTAGCCTGGGAGGGGGCCAATATTCATGGCACCCTTCCTGGGCTATTAATATCAGCCCCCAGCTGTCTGGCTAGCCTTTGCTAGCTATTAAAATAGGGGGGACACCACGTCATTTTTTTTTGGGTCTCCCATTTTAATAGCTAGTAAAGGCTAGGTATTCAGCTTGGGGCTGATATTAGTAGCCTGGGAAGCTCCGTGGGTATTACCCCCTTCCCAGGCTTCAAACATCTGCCCCAGCAGTCTGCTTAACCTCCGCTAGAGACTAAAATTATGGGGAACCCTACGCCAATTTTTTTTTTTAATAAATCCTTTATTTTAACACTAAATGACAAGTACAGTAATCAACACTATCACTGTACTTATTATATATGTGACTGACATGTTTCTATCTATCTAATCTATGTGTGATGCTCTATTCTTTCTGTTCTAAATTGTCGGGTACCGGTGTATGCTGCTGATGAATTGCCGGTCGGCTTTTTTAAAGAGACAAAAACACTTTTAATAAATCCTTTATTTTAACACTAAATAACAAGTACAGTAACCAACACTGTCACTGTACTTATATATGTGACTGACATGTTTCTATCTATCTAATCTATATGTGATGCTCTATTCTTTCTGTTCTAAATTGTCGGGTACCGGTGTATGCCGCTGATGAATTGCCAGCCGGCTTTTTTAAAGAGACGGGTGCATGAAAATCGGAGGGCACTAGTGTGTTCCAAGTGCCCTGCTATGTTTTTCATGCACCCTCCTATATACCCTGCCTGCCTGTCTGACTATATATTCTGCCTGCATGAAGTTTAATTGAGCACCGTTTCCTTCGATTTGGGCAATTTTTGACCTTCTGCAGACCGCCGGGGGTGACTACCAGAAAAATGCTCTAGTTTCCCATAGACTTACATTGGGCGCGTTGCTCGGGTCTAGAACCCGAGTATTCCAATGTGCTCGACCCAAGCTTCGAGCACCTGAGCATTTTAGTGCTCACTCATCACTAGTCCCCATAATTGTATATGCCCCCCATCCAGGAATATGGCCTTCATCCTGGTATATGCCCCACATCCTAGTATATGCTCCCCCATCCTGATATATGTCCCCATCCTGGTATATGCTTCCCCATCTTAGCTTATGCTCCTGCATCCTGCTATATGCTTCCCCATCCTGGTATATACTCCCCATCCTTGTATATGTCCCCCATCATTTTATATGTTCCCCCATCATGATATATGTCCCCCATACTGCCTGTGCTCCTGTTGTTCAATACATAGAAAAAAAAAACAATAAACGCTCGTGCTCACCTTTCTTCCGCTCCCCTTCAGCGTGTTGTCATCTTCTGAAGCCAGTAGCTGACTTCAGCGTCCAAGCGACTGGGGCGTATGACGTCACTGACATGTACCCAGTCACATGCATGCCAATGTCAGCTGCCGGCCTCTGATTGGCCGGCAGCATGTATTGCGGCATACGGACGCGGCAAGTTCGTGCACTGCAATACACTCCGGAGCCATTTTGTTGAAGAAGCTGTGTCTGTGAATTCGCACACACAGTGTCTTCAATGGAATTGTGCCGTAGTGCGGTATGCACACACAATGACTCTGGCATCACAGTGCGCAGATGCTGCAGGCTCCAGGCAGAAAGACACATCCACCGTCATATATAAGACGACTCACTCGGCTCCTTCCAGAAGTAGACTCAGGACACGGTTTCCTATGCAGGTTTATTGTAGCGGCATAAGCACTGCAGATTCAGCAAAATAAACACGGCCTTTCCGGGGTAGCGGCAAAAAAAACCCATAAAGTATAGCACAGTGCATAAGTGAGCGGGTTCCGCCCGCTCTCGGTATCACAATCTGTTCAGGCAACATCATTTTGTGGAGCTCTCTAGCTTCCACACACAGCCTGGAGACTTCACTCTCCAGATCACACCACAGAAAAAAAAATAGTGACTGAGCATTTAAGCTTGCTCAGCCACACCCTGAGGGGAGGTAGGGTGAATGACTTCCCACCCTATCTCTATGCCATTCACACAAAACCACTCCCTTTTTAGGTGAATTAACCCCCAACATATAACATGTTGGAGAAAAGTTGCAGGTTCAGTTCACACAGGCTAGCAGCCGGAGACTGCAGTCACAATATAACTATATGTACAGTGAGCAAAATAAGTATTTTATACACTGCCGATTTTGCAAGTTTTCCCACCTACAAAGAATGGAGAGGTCTATCATTTTTTATAGTAGGTACACTTCAACTGTGAGAGACAGAATCGAAAAAGAATACCAGAAAATCCCATTGTATGATTTTTAAATAATTACATTTCAATTTATTGCATGAAATAAGTATTTGATCACCTACCAACAAGCAAGATTTCTGGCTCTCACAGACCTGTTAATTTTTCTTTAAGAAGCCCTCTCACTCTGCACTCACTACCTGTATTAATTGCAGTTGTTTGAACTCATTACCTGTATAAAAGACACCTATCCACACACTCCAACCTCTCTCCAACCTCTCCGCCATGGCCAAGGCCAAAGAGATGTCTAAGGACACCTGGGACAAAATTGTAGACCTGCACAAGACTAGGATGGGCTACAGGACAATAGGCACGCAGCTTGGTGAGATGGCAACAGCTCTTGGCACAATTATTAGAAATTGGAAAAAACACAAGATGACTGTTAATCATCCTCGGTCTGGTCTGTAATTTTTAACGTAGGTACACTTCAAATGTGATAGACAAAATCTTTAAAAAAATCCAGAAAATCACATTGCATGATTTAACATAATTAATTGGCGTTTTATTGCATGAAATAAGTATTTGATACAATAGAAAAACAGAACTTAATATTTGGTACTGAAACCTTCGTTTCCTGTAGTTCTTGACCAAGTTTGCACACACTGCAGCAGGGATTTTGACCCTCTCCTCCATACAGGTCTTCTCCAAATCTTTCAGGTTTCAGGGCTTTCGCTGGACAAAATTGAGTTTCAGCTCACCCCAAAGGTTTTCTATTGGGTTCAGGAGACCATTCCAGGACCTTAAAATGCACTCCTTAGTTGACCTGGCTGTGTGTTTCGGGTTATTGTCATGCTGGAAGACCCAGCCACGACCCATCTACAATGCTCTAATTGAGGGAAGGAGGCTATTGGCCAAAATCTTGCTATACATGACCTTATCCGTCCTCCCTTCAATACGGTGCAGTCGTACTGTCCCCTTTGCAGAAAAGCACCCCTCAAGTATGATGTTTCCCCCATCATGCCTCATGGTTGGGATGATTTACTTGGGGTTATTCTCATCCTTCTTCCTCCAAACACGATGAGTGGAGTTGATGCATGGAGCCCCAGACCAAGGAATATGGACAATCATCTTGTGTTTCTTCCATTTTAAAATAATTGTGCCAACAGTTGTTGCCTTCTCACCAAGCTACTTGCCTATTGTCCTGTAACCCATACCAGCCTTGTGCAAGGCTACAATTTTGCCCCTGGTGTCCTTAGACAGATCTTTGTTCTTGGCCATGGTGGAGACGTTGGAGTGTAATTGATTGAGTGTGGACAGGTGTGTTTTATAAAGGTAACGAGTTCAAGCAGGTGCAATTAATACAGGTAATGAGTGCAGAGTAGTCTGTGAGAGACAGAATTCTTCCTGGTTGGTAGGGATCAAATACTGATTTCATGCAATAAAGTGCAATTTAATTATTGAAAAATCACACAATGTGATTTTCGGGATTTTTTTTAAGATATTGTCTCTCACAGTTGAAGTGCTACTATGATAAAAATTACAGACCTCTCCATTTTTTGAAGGTGGGAAATCTTGCAAAATCGGCAGTGTATAAAATGCTTGTTTTCCCCACTGTATACTGTATATTATTCCTTATTAAAATTGCAATTGTATTTATCTGGTGTATTATGCACGCTCACTAAATTCTATTGCAATGTTTGGGGATCAGGATTCTTCCCAGTTATAGAATTGATAATTATGCTACTAGCACAGTGCTCATCTGCTACTGTTCTCCCCTCACCAAACAAGTTTTGACACATTTATTGTGTCATCAAGGGTGTAAGGAAAGGAGGACTTAATCGCTTTTTAATATTTTTAATATTTACTTAGCATAATAAAAGTAATTTGTAAAGACTTGAAAAAGAAGGGATGAATGACTAGTGAGACCATTTGTCTTTTTAGGATTTTTTTTTATATGAATTAACATTGTTTGAATACTGACTTAAAGGACTTAATTTTTGGAGACCTATTCTTAGGTTGTTAACAGGTTCCACTGCAGCTGGAAATAAACAGCATGTGGAGCCTGGACACCACAGCTCCTGCACTCTGCATTGGCCGTTCTTCGGTATTGCAGCCCAGCTCCCATTGAAGTGCTTTGGAGCTGAACTGCAGTCAATTTTATGTTTTAGATGTCTATATGGGTATTTATTGGAATTAGAAGCATACAAGCAAATCAGAATAGGTAAAATGCACTATTGACTTTAGAAATACAATAAAAAGGGGGGTAATCATGTCATAGGTTGTTCAGACAAAGACATATAAAAAAAACAATGCTGTAAGACTTAATGTTACTTCGAAATCATCTTGGGACATCATTGTTGAAGAGATACAGTACATTTGTGTGTACAGTTGTCTCATACTCTGGGTTAACGCAAATGAAGAAAAGATATGAGAAAAGGCAACACTTCATAGTGACATTTAATTGAGCAAAGGTCAATGTAAAGGGGCACTTTTTAGTGGTTTTCATATGCCATGTGTTGACTGTAAGCCCTCTCTGAGGAAAATATCCAAACCTGGGTGGGGAATATAATGTCTAGACCTTAAACAACATCTTCTTGATGAAGACAATGATTATGTTTGAAATAAACAGAAAAAGTGTAATAACAATTTCTACTCATCCTTTTGGTTCATGAAAACTTAATTGTCCACTGCTGTAATTATTTTAATTATCCACTGATGTAATTCTGAGATTATATTTTCTGAACCCCTTTGCAGTGCTTTTCTTAAAGGACATAAGGCTGATGATGAACAATGTAATATCTATGAATAGATTGTTACATATATATTACCAGTCGGATTCTTTTTGGAATACGTATGTTATATATGTTCTGTAAATACATTGAGATCACTTCTCAACATATTTCTTGATCTGAAACAGACTAACATGAGGCAAAATGTGTTCATTTGACATATCACTAATTACATTTTCCTGACTTTTGTTGAAGCATTATATATATTTTAGGACTCAAAACAAGAATTCTGCATGGAAATGATTTTTTTCTTCTATACAGTCAAACTACTATATTGCAGTAGAGTGGTAAAGTACATACTTTCATCATGTATGTGCTGGAAAGTATCTAATTAAGGCTATGTGCCCACGATGCAGAAATGCTCAGGATTTTTTCCTGAGCGTTTCTGCATCTCCCTGGCAGAAAAAAACGCATGCCAGGGACATGCGGAAATGGAGCGGTTACCCACTGACATTTCCGCATGTGGATTGACAAGCACTTTCCAAGCGATTAGCATCACTTGGAAAGTGCTTGTGACAACTAGGTCACACTATATAAATCCATGCAAACGGCATGGATTTATATAGTGTGACCCGAGAGAGTGGTAAAAATAAAAAAATAAATGTATACTTACACTCCGATGGCCCCCGATGTCCCGCTCACTCCATTCTCCTTTGCTGGCAACAGTGAATTGAAAGACCTGCCGACGTCAGCGTCACGTGACCCGTCACATGACTCTGACGTCAGCGCAGGTCCTTCAACTCACTGCAAAGTGCCAGGAACCAAGCAGGAGCGGTGCGCGGGCCGACAGAAGGTAAGTATACATTTATTTTTTATTTTATTCTTTTTTTACAGATTTTTTAATGGTACCTGGGTGTGGAGGAGAGTCTCCTCTCATCTACACCCGGGTACCATCCGCCCATTAGAACGCTTGGATTACGCATCTACATATACAGTGATGCGTAATCCATGCGGTCTAATGCAAGTCAATGGCGGCGAAGACGCAGCACTTCCGCAAAATAATTGGTAGTGCTGTGTTTTTTTCCGCAATGATAATCCGCAGCTTAAATTTCCGCAGCATGTGCACAGCACATGCGGATTATCATTGGGGAACATTGCTGCCCTTCTACCATGCGTTTTTAATGCGTTTTCACAGCTGCAAAAACGCTGCAGAAACGCATTAAAAACGCATCGTGTGCACACAGCCTTAAACTCACAATGAGTGGAACATAAAATTATATGACAATGGAAAATAAAATACAGATGAATTAAAAAAATTCCATGTAAATATTCTTTTATTTACTCACCCATGAGGACATTCTGGGAGAAGTAAAATAGTAAATTCTTTCTCACCCAAGCATTAGTGCTTAAGCACTTACTAGTGCTTGTGAGGTGAGCTACAGTAAAATCTGTCTGCTTTACAAATTTGTTCTAAGGAGTTTATATGATTGTGTGGGTATCCTTCTGGTACTCCGGTTTCCTCCCACACTCTATAGACATACTGATAGGGAATTTAGTCCAATTTGGAAAGAAGAAAAAGCCATCGCCAAGTACTGTTATAGAGACTGTAATCAGTTGCCATTTAAGGTAAGCTGAGGCACCTCGCCCTGTGAAGACCGGGTGCTAGTCCAAGTGCAAAAAGTGAGTACAACAAGTAGCAATGCAGAGAGCACTCCCGGTTTAAAAAATCCTCCTTTATTTCTTCTGTTAAAAATCCATAGCAGAGGGGTCTGTGGTACACATTAAAGTGTGGCGCCCTGCTGCGCATTGGTGCCACAGAACCAAGAATGGTGCATGGATGGACTTCTCCACAAGAGGCCCTCACACATTCACACACCTCCACCCTACCACCTCAGACCAGCAGAGGGAGCCCGTTAGGGATATATATAGGGAGGATGGAGCCAGGCAGCTCGGTCCTAGTATCAGTTCAGTGTTCAGAGAGAGAGGAACACAGCTCAGAGGTGAGCAGAGAGCGTGCCAACGCTCAGAGACCGGTGAAGAAGCAGTATGCCAGCTGCCGAGTAGTGAGGGCCCCGAGTGTGGTCGACGGCGAGGAGAAAAAGAGAGTGGAGCTAAGGGGGCAGAGGAGCCTAGTAAGCTCACCCCGTTATTCAAACCGGACACCGGGTCCGAGCCTATAGGGACCCTTTACACCCAGTAGGGATAACCGGAATCCCAGGAGGACTACAAGTCCCTTGCAAACCTGAAGCTAGACACCTACAGGACCAGGAACCACGAAGGCCCCGGCGTCCACGGAAAGTGGTTACTACTTCTGAGCAACAGGTGAAGTAAAAGCAGGACACATAGTCTAGGCTCAGTTGCAGGCTGGCCAGAAACATACACAGAGACAGCAACAGATCAGGAGGCCCTATACCCGCTCACTTGGGAGAGTCCAAAAGTGCGCCCTTCACCTGGAGTACCCTGGACCGTACCTAACAACAACACCAGTAAAGGTAATGAAGCTAATCCCCTGTCTCTGTCCGTTACGTCTGCTGCGCCATCGCTCCCCCTGCAGCACAACGCCCAGCGCAACCTGCATCGTTTTCACTGCACTGAGGCCTGCTCCACCTGTGGGGAGCCGTTCCATCTCAAGCTGCCCTAACACCTGCCTCAGAGGACTGTCGCAGTGCTGGTGATCCTCACCAGACACCACAGGTGGCGTCACGACAAATCTCCTATAAATATCCCTTTTTTGCACTGACCACCATGGGTTACGGACCAGGCCAGCCACCGTGATCTCCCCCAATAGCATCCATTAGGCCCGGCTGCCGAGTACCCAACGGCCCTGGGGGCGAGTCAGATCTTGGCGTCACGAACAGGATTGTGAGCCCGTTGCCACCGGGTACTGTGCGCCTTAAGAAACTGTAACCCTTACTGTGGTGAAGTTTTCCCGCCATTCCAGAAGTTTTCCCGCCATATCCGCCATTTTTCCTGTTGCCGCGCGGGAAGAAGAATGGCGTAACTGCTGGAAGCGCGCAAAGCCAAGGACACGCCCCGCCCCTGACGTCGAATCAGGTCCTGGAAGGAGCCAGAGGACGCTCTGACGTCAGACTCGAGTGACGCTAGGTCCTGGAAGAAGACCGTTGCCAGCGGAGCTGCGGCCAACCTGGTAAAAGACCTGGTAGGCTCCGGTTCACTAGGGGGGCGCAACCACGGCCGACGACCAGCAAGCCGCCGGAGCGCCGCTAAGCGCTTGTGAGGCCCAACCTGCGCCCGGCGCCGCACAGGCCAGAGCGGCCGCTCCACCAGCAGGGGTCATAACTCCGTTGATACCTATGGCCCTGCCGTATATCCCTGGAGCTAAGTGGTTCCCCCAGTATAATGGTAAGCCAGACACACTGTCCGGAATCAAGAGGAAAATATGCGGCATACTGGATTTGTATTCTATGACTGGCAAGCAGAGAGCCGCTGTAGTGTTAGGACAATTGACTGGTGCCGCTGAGCGAGAAGTTGAAACCTGGCCAGCCGCAGATCAAGAATCAGTGTCCATCATCTTTTAAAGATTGAAAACAGCGTTTGAAAACCGCACTTAGAATGATCTCCGGATGAGGTTCTACCAGTGTGTCCAGAAACCCGAGGACAGTATCCGGGCCCTGAAGCAGGATAGTCCAGCCAGCATCCATGAGGAAAATAAAATGCTGACGGAACAATTCATCCGGGGGTTGAAGTCCCAGGAAGAGAGCAGAACTGTACGGTGGTGGGCTTTAGACCATCCAGATGCCACCTTTGACACCCTTAAGGACATGGCTATAAAGGGCCTGCAGGCCCTGGAAACAACAGACACTGCTATCCAGCGTTACCAGGGTGGGGCCACCCCAGTGCTCGCAGCACCCATTGCTCCTCCATTGACGGCTGAAACAAGGATGCAAACAGTGCCCCCTAGCGAGCTTGACAGCTTACGCTCTGAAGTGCGCCAGTTAAGTAAAACCCTGGCCACTGTCATGAGCACCCTGCAGCTACAGACCGAGCCTGGGCCGGAAGGAAGGATCCTGCTAGCCGATAGCCCTGAGGATGTCCCCTGGATGAGGAGAAGAAGGAGGACAACGCCATCCCGTAGGAGGACAACGCCACCCCGTAGGAGGACAACGCCACCCCGTGGGAGGACCAACGGCGCCCTCCAGAAGACTTGATCTGCTACCGCTGCCATAAAGCAGGCCACACCACGTGGACCTGCCCTTTAAACGAGGAAACCCTGGAGCTGAGGGCCGACACCCAGGAGTAGACCAATCAGGCCCATCAAACTGGTACCGCCGGTTCGTGGGAGGAAGACCTTTCCTGTCCATTGTGCTGGACGGCATCGCGACACCTGCCCTGCTGGACACAGGATCTCAGGTAACCATCATGCCTGATGTTCTCTACAAAAGGTTCTTGTCCATAGACGAACTTCACCCGCCAGATCCAAACTTTTCCGTGTATGCCTCTAATGGCCTCCCCCTTAACCTAGTCGGGGTTAAGGATGTGGCAGTAAAGGTGGGAAGAGTGGAACTGAAGGACCAGGGACTAATTGTAGTAGAGACTAATCCTGATGAATCAGACTTGTATATGGTACTTGGCACAAATATTGCTAGTAACTGTTTGGGAGAAATGTTGTTCTTGCTCCAACAGATGGCTGACACCGCCAGACCAGGGCAGAGGTGGGTGCTCCAGAAAGAGATCCGAGCCCTTATGTAGCAACAACAAGTACAACTATCAGGTGGTGAAATTGGTAATGTACGGGTGACAGACCCGATACCCATTGTGATTCCCCCGATGAGTGAAATGCTGATTTGGTGTAGAGCAGCAATAGATCTCAAAGGACGGAGCTACCAGGCGGTAGTAGAGCCCCTTAGCTCGGAGCATAGACCTACACTCTTGACTGCCAGAGGGGTGGTGGGTGTACGCAATGGGAGGGTGCCCGTACACTTCCTAAACTATGGGGAGGACGAGATTAGATTTCCACGCTACGCCACTGTTGCCAAATTGTATACAGTAGATAACAATTCCATACACACAGCGGAGTCCTTAACCTCACCAGATGAAGTGGAGGATAATGACCCGGGAACCCAGGTGGAGGATTGGTGTCAACAGCTCCATGTTGGGACAGACACCACTCCTGCCCATCAAAAGCAGGGTGTACACCGGGTGGTTCAGGACTACGAGCAGGTATTCAGTAAACACCCACTTGACTTTGGGAGGATTAAAGGGGTACAACACCATATACCCACAGGTGACCATCCACCCATCAAAGAACATTACAGGCCCATACCACCAGCACACTACCAGAAGGCAAAGGAGATGTTGCACGACATGAAGAAGGCAGGGGTAGTAAGGGATAGCTGTAGTCCCTGGGCAGCTCCCCTGGTCCTAGTCAGGAAAAAGGACAGAAGCATGAGAATGTGTGTAGATTACAGACAGGTAAATCGCATAACACACAAGGATGTATACCCTTTGCCCTGTATAGAGGAATCCCTGGCTGCATTAAAGTCTGCAAATTACTTCTCCACCCTTGACCTCACTAGTGGGTACTGGCAAGTAGCTGTTGCTGAGGAGGATCGGGAGAAGACGGCTTTTACTACCCCGATGGGACTCTGCGAGTTCAACAGTATGCCGTTTGGACTCTGCAACGCCCCCGGAACGTTACAGAGATTGATGGAGTGCTGCCTGGGACACCGCAACTTCGACACTGTTCTGCTATACCTGGATGACGTGATAGTGTACTCCAAAATGCACAAGGACGATTTGAAGCACCTGGCAGAGGTATTTGAGTTGCTGTCCCAGTATGGGATGAAGCTGAAGCCCTCCAAGTGCCACCTGCTCAAGCGAAAGGTACAGTACCTGGGGCACATCGTCAGTCCAGAAGGAGTAGCACCGGACCCGGAGAAGGTCACTGCCATCCAGAAATGGCCAGAGCCGAAAAGCCTCAAGGAGGTGCGTCAGTTCTTGGGACTAGTCGGGTATTACCGGAGGTTTGTGAAGGATTATACCAAGACAGCGGCGCCTTTGCAAGATCTCCTGGTAGGACAGTCCGAGATAGGCAGAAACCCCCCGTTCCAGTGGGGTAAGGAGCAAGCTGAATCCTTTGAGGTAATGAAGGAGATCTTGACCGGCAAAGAGATCCTAGCCTACCCTGACTACAGCCAACCGTTCCTGCTGTACACTGATGCAGGCAACGAAGGATTAGGAGCTGCGTTAAGTCAGAAGCAGAATGGCCGAGAGAAGGTGATCGCCTATGCAAGCAGAAAGCTCCACCCGACCGAGAGGAACTCAGAGAACTATAGCAGCTTCAAGTTTGAGTTCCTGGCCCATGTCTAGGCCATCACCGAGCGTTTCAAGCACTACCTAGCCTCCAGTAAGTTCACTGCCTATACTGATAATAACCCCTTGACTCATCTGGAAACAGCCAAGTTAGGAGCCATGGAACAACGATGGATGGCTCAGCTGTCAAACTACCAGTTCACCATTAAGTACCGGGCAGGCCGCAAGAAAGCCAATGCCGATGCCATGTCCAGGATGCCTCACCAGTCGGACACTGAAGAAGAAGTGGATGACCTGTAGGAGATTGAGCTACCTGCCTTTCACCGTAATGGAATGGTCCCCGAGCAACAAGCCTCCAGGAGGCATCACGGTAGGACGTTAAACCCTTTGCCTCACCACAGCTGGAAGGAGACCCAGGACAGCGACCCAGTTGTCAGCCGTATCAAAGAACTGATATCACAGGAAGGTTCCTCCCTGGAGAAGGACACGTTTCCACAAGCCAAGCAACTGTGGAATGAGAGAAGCCGGCTGTTTATCTATAGAGAGAAGCTGTGCCGAAGGTACGTCAACCCGAGGACCCATGAGATGGTATGGCAGATCGTAGTGCCTAGGACGGACATCCAGATGGTGTTGGAGGCCTACCACGATCAAGCGGGGCACTTTGGCTGGAAGAAGCTAGAAACCTTGCTGAAAGGTCGGTTTTATTGGGTTGTAATGCGCAGATCCATAGAGAGATGGTGCCGGGATTGTGGACCCTGTAGCCTCAGAAGAAAAAAATACAGCAGCCAGAAGGCACCCCATGCAACCCATCAAGACAACTCGACCCTTCGAGATCGTGGTCCTGGATCATGTCAAGCTGTCACCCAGCAGGTCAGGATATTCCTATGCCCTGACCATGGTGGATCACTACTCCCGTTTCCTGGTGGTCGCCCCCGTCAAGGATCTGATGACAGAAACTGCGGCGAAGACATTTCAGGTGTACTTATGCAGGCCCCATGGATACCCGGAGCAGGTGCTGACAGATCAAGGCCCTGCCTTCGAAGCCGAATTGTTCAAGGAGTTCTGCCATCTGTACGGGTGTATGAAGATCCGGACTACACCATACCACCCACAAACCAATGGGTTATGTGAAAAGATGAATAACATAGTCATCGACCTGTTAAAGACCTTACCGCTAGAAGAAAGAAACCAGTGGCCAGACAAGCTACCTGACCTGGTAGATCTGTACAACCACATACCTGTGAGTTCCACCAATTGTACTCCAGCATATCTCATGCGAGCAAGACCCGGAAAGTTGCCCATGGACCTGGAGCTTGGTGTAGTAGAACCCAAGGCAGATATGTCCACTTAGGACTGGGACACGACGCAACAGGAACAGTACAGGAGAGTACAAGCCTGTGTCGAAGACAGTCTGAATAGGGAAAGAGCAGATCGTAGTGCCTAGGACAGACATCCAGATGGTGTTGGAGGCCTACCACGATCAAGCGGGGCACTTTGGCTGGAAGAAGCTAGAAACCCTGCTGAAAGGTCGGTTTTATTGGGTTGTAATGCGCAGTTCCATAGAGAGATGGTGCCGGGATTGTGGACCCTGTAGCCTCAGAAGAAAAGACTACAGCAGCCAGAAGGCACCCCATGCAACCCATCAAGACTACTCGACCCTTCGCGATCGTGGCCCTGGATCATGTCAAGCTGTCACCCAGCAGGTCAGGATATTCCTATGCCCTGACCATGGTGGATCACTACTCCCGGTTCCTGGTGGTCGCCCCCGTCAAGGATCTGATGACAGAAACTGCGGCGAAGACATTTCAGGTGTACTTATGCAGGCCCCATGGATACCCGGAGCAGGTGCTGACAGATCAAGGCCCTGCCTTCGAAGCCGAATTGTTCAAGGAGTTCTGCCATCTGTACGGGTGTATGAAGATCCGGACTACACCATACCACCCCCAAACCAATGGGTTATGTGAAAAGATGAATAACATAGTCATCGACCTGTTAAAGATCTTACCGCTAGAAGAAAGAAACCAGTGGCCAGACAAGCTACCTGACCTGGTAGATCTGTACAACCACATACATGTGAGTTCCACCAATTGTACTCCAGCATATCTCATGCGAGCAAGACCCGGAAAGTTGCCCATGGACCTGAAGCTTGGTGTAGTAGAACCCAAGGCAGATATGTCCACTTAGGACTGGGACACGACGCAACAGGAACAGTACAGGAGAGTACAAGCCGGTGTCGAAGACAGTCTGAATAGGGAAAGAGCAGATCGTAGTGCCTAGGACAGACATCCAGATGGTGTTGGAGGCCTACCACGATCAAGCGGGGCACTTTGGCTGGAAGAAGCTAGAAACCCTGCTGAAAGGTCGGTTTTATTGGGTTGTAATGCGCAGTTCCATAGAGAGATGGTGCCGGGATTGTGGACCCTGTAGCCTCAGAAGAAAAGACTACAGCAGCCAGAAGGCACCCCATGCAACCCATCAAGACTACTCGACCCTTCGCGATCGTGGCCCTGGATCATGTCAAGCTGTCACCCAGCAGGTCAGGATATTCCTATGCCCTGACCATGGTGGATCACTACTCCCGGTTCCTGGTGGTCGCCCCCGTCAAGGATCTGATGACAGAAACTGCGGCGAAGACATTTCAGGTGTACTTATGCAGGCCCCATGGATACCCGGAGCAGGTGCTGACAGATCAAGGCCCTGCCTTCGAAGCCGAATTGTTCAAGGAGTTCTGCCATCTGTACGGGTGTATGAAGATCCGGACTACACCATACCACCCCCAAACCAATGGGTTATGTGAAAAGATGAATAACATAGTCATCGACCTGTTAAAGATCTTAACGCTAGAAGAAAGAAACCAGTGGCCAGACAAGCTACCTGACCTGGTAGATCTGTACAACCACATACCTGTGAGTTCCACCAATTGTACTCCAGCATATCTCATGCGAGCAAGACCCGGAAAGTTGCCCATGGACCTGGAGCTTGGTGTAGTAGAACCCAAGGCAGATATGTCCACTTAGGACTGGGACACGACGCAACAGGAACAGTACAGGAGAGTACAAGCCTGTGTCGAAGACAGTCTGAATAGGGAAAGAGACAAGCAGGAAGCACAGTACAACAAAAGTGCGCCAGCAGAACCCTTAGCACCTGGAGAAGTCGTGCTAAAGAGAAAAAGAAGAAACCACAAGCTTGATGACCAGTGGGAGAGAGAACCCTACACTGTGTTAAATTCAAGATTTGATAACAGGAAGACCTGTTTAATTACCAAGGACGAAGGAGGAACGACTGCAACAGTATCTTGAGACCATCTGAAGTTGTGTCCAGGTCTGCTAAAGCCCCAGGAATAAGTGCCTCTCATCGTACCGGAGGAGCATAAAGAAGCAGATTTCCCGGCAGATTTGCCCCAACTAGGAGGAGCAGTGATAATACCTGTGATCCACTTTTACCAACAGCCAGAAGACCCTCCACAGCAAGTAGAACCTGTAAGTGCCCCAGAAGAGCCTGCTCAGGAAGAACCCCCGGAAGAAGGATCCCCGGTTGGAGCAGAGCAAGAAGGCCCAGCCAATGGTACACTTGCCAGTCCCGTAGAGAGGTTAAGGCAGCCTTGCAGTTCCCCCACACCTAGAACTGACAGATTGGGAGGTAGTACAAACACCAGTACCACACGCATCCCAGTACTACGTAGGTCAACACGTAGCACGCAAGGTCAGACCCCTGTAAGATACAGAGAGTAAAAAGAGAAACTCTGATTGTATAAATAGTTGCCCCTGGGTATGTTGTTCTTGTGTAATTTTCATGTATTTAATTATTGATGTGTTTTGCTTACCATGGACAATTTAGGTGACATGGACACTTAGCATTGAATTTAGTTACCCGTAAGGGTATATATATATTATAGACTCTGTGGCTGAGTACTGTGAGCAGCCCAAAAACTGTTCATGTACATAATGGCACTCCCTGGAGTGCCTTGTAAGTAACCACTGAACAAAAACCTGTTTGGCTTGGCCGAAGAAGTGGTCCATCACCTGCATCACTTATGCCCTGCAGCCATGCCCAGGGCCTACGTTGAGGGTTTTCGGACGGGTCCCTCATGCTACTTATCCACTTTCGGTGAAAAGGACACCAGGTTACGGGACTTGCTGTAACCATATTGTTATTATTGTAATTGTTATTATTATTGCTAACCTGTTTTTGAGAAAATTGCTTCAGTCCAGGAGTACTGAGTTTTACTAGGGGGGAATGTGGCGCCCTGCTGTGCATTGGTGCCACAGAACCCAGAAGGGTGCATGGATGGACTTCTCCACAAGAGGCCCTCACACATTCACACACCTCCACCCTACCACCTCAGACCAGCAGAGGGAGCCCGTTAGGGATATATATAGGAAGGGTGGAGCCAGGCAGCTCGGTCCTAGTTTCAATTCAGTGTTCAGGGAGAGAGGAACACAGCTCAGAGGTGAGCAGAGAGCGTGCTGACGCTCAGAGACCGGTGAAGATGCAGCACGCCAGCTGCCGAGTAGTAAGGGCCCCGAGTGTGGTCGATTGCGAGGAGAAAAAGAGAGTGGAGCTAAGGGGGCAGAGGAGCCTAGTAAGCTCACCCTGTTATACAAACCAGACACCGGGTCCAAGCCTACAGGGACCCTTTACACCCAGTAGGGATAACCGGAATCCCAGGAGGACTACAAGTCCCTGGCAAACCTGAAGCTAGACACCTACAGGACCAGGAACCACGAAGGCCCCGACGTCCACGGAAAGTGGTTACCCACCAGAGGTCCTACTTCTGAGCAACAAATGAAGTAAAAGCAGGACACATAGTCTAGGCTCAGTTGCAGGCTGGCCAGGAACATGCACAGAGACGCAACGGATCAGTAGGCCCTATACCCGCTTACTGGGGGGAGTCCAAAAGTGCGCCCTTCACCTGGAGTACCCTGGACCGTACCTAACAACAACACCAGTAAAGGTAATGAAGCAAATCCCCTGTTTCTGTCCGTTACGTCTGCTGCGCCATCGTTCCCCCTGCACCACAACGCCCAGCGCAACCTGCATCGCCGGGAGACCGGGATCGCCGAAAGGTGTGCTGCCTCCCTGGCGCTCGAGTCCGGTACATCGCGGATCGGGTTGACAGGTTACTGGGTGGGGCTGGCGAAGACCCAGCGATCATGGTCCACATCGGCACCAATGACAAAGTGAGTGGTAGATGGAGGGTCCTTAAAATTGATTTCAGGGACCTAGGTAGGAAGCTTAGAGCAAGGACCTCCAAGGTAGTTTTCTCAGAAATACTACCAATCCCGCGAGCCACACAGGAGCGCCAACGGGAAGTTAGGGAGGTGAATAAGTGGCTAAAGAGTTGGTGCAAGGCAGAAGGGTTTGGGTTCATGGAGAACTGGGCCAACTTCGCGGTCAGCTACAGTCTCTACCGTAGGGACGGGCTGCACCTCAATGGGGAGGGTGCAGCGGTGCTGGAGAAGAAGATGGCTAATAGGTTGGAGGAGTTTTTAAACTAGAGACGGGCGGGAAACCAAGGAGATAGGTGGGATGTGAGGCAAGTAAGGGGGAAGGGGAAAAGTGAATATAATGAGGGTGGAGAGGGGGGTGGGGATAGTACAGTTAGATCGTTAGAGAAGAATAGGATGCTAAATAACCCCAAAGTTTTATCTTGCATGCTGACCAACGCAAGAAGCCTGACTAATAAGGCGGATGAGCTGCGGGCGCTTATATCGGAGGAGAGGTATGACATCGTAGGTATAACAGAGACTTGGCTAGACGATAGCCACGACTGGGCGGTAAATTTATTAGATTATAGTTTATTTAGAAGGGACCGGAAACAGGGGAAAGGCGGAGGAGTCTGCTTATATGTAAAGTCATGTCTAAAGCCCAGACTAAGGGAAGATATAGGAGAGGGAGAAGAGGGGGTCGAGTCCATGTGGGTAGAGATAGAGGGGGAAAAAAATAATAATAAAATATTACTGGGGGTCTGCTATAAGCCACCAAATATAACAGAGGAGAATGAGAATCTGCTATTAGGACAAATAGACAAAGTAGCAAAACATAATGAAGTGATTGTAATGGGGGATTTCAACTACCCGGATATTGACTGGGAAACAGAAACCTGTAGATCTCAGAAAGGAAAAAGGTTCTTGACAAATATTAAGGATAATTATCTCTCCCAACTAGTGCAGGAACCAACGAGAGGGAAGGCCGTGTTGGACTTAATATTGACTAATAGGCCTGATAGAATAACTGAGGTACAGATAGGGGGGCACCTAGGTAATAGCGATCATAATATTATCGACTTCAAAATGCCCTTCAGTAGGGTTATCAATAAGGGAACAACAAAAACATTAAACTTTAGGAGGGCGAAGTTTGATCAGCTGATAGAAAACCTTCAACTTATTGACTGGGACAAAGTTCTTAATCAAAGGAATACGAATAGTAAATGGGAAACCTTCAAAAGAATTCTGAATACTCAGTGCGAGAGGTATATACCGTATGGGAATAAAAGGGCCAGAAATAAGAGGAAACCAATATTGTTGAACAAGAACGTAAAAGGGGCGTTAAATAGCAAAAAAGAGGCATTCAAGAGATTAAAACAGGAAAACAGTAAAGAGGCACTAATGTGTTACAAGGAAAAAATGAGAACCTGTAAAAAACAAATAAAAATAGCGAAGGAGGAAACAGAGAGACGTATTGCTAGGGAAAGTAGATCAAATCCCAAACTGTTCTTTACGTATATAAATAGTAAAAGGATTAAATCGGATAATATTGGACCGATAAAAAGTGAGAAAGGCAAAATCATAGAGAAAGATGAGGATAAAGCTAATCTATTAAATAATTTTTTTTGACCACTTTCACAAAGGAAATAGAACTAACAGGAGAAATGAGAAGTGACAAGCTTAATCCTCCACTAAGTATGACTAATCTAACCCAAGTTGAGGTACAGAAATGCCTCAGTAACATTAAAATAAACAAATCACCAGGACCTGATGGCATACACCCACGGGTACTAAGGGAACTAAGTAATGTGATAGACAGACCGTTATATCTTATATTTAAGGACTCTGTTGAGACTGGGTCTGTACCACTTGATTGGCGACAGGCGAATGTAGTGCCAATATTCAAAAAGGGAGCAAAAAGTGACGCCGGAAACTATCGGCCGGTGAGTCTGACGTCCGTTGTGGCCAAAATTTTTGAAAGCTTCATTAAAGAGGCAATTACGGAGCATCTTGATGCTAATAATCTTTTAATCCCGAACCAACATGGATTCATGAGGAATCGCTCCTGCCAAACAAACCTGATTGACTTCTACGAGGAGGTTAGCTCTCGAGTAGATCAGGGGGAACCAGTGGATGTCGTGTATCTCGACTTCTCAAAAGCGTTTCATAGCGTGCCACATAATAGGTTGGTATACAAAATGAGAATGATGGGGCTGGGGGAAAATGTTTGCAAGTGGGTAGCAAACTGGCTAAAGGATAGAAGGCAGAGGGTGGTTATAAATGGAATATACTCAGATTAGGTAAGCGTCACTAGTGGGGTATCACAGGGGTCTGTACTAGGCCCATGTTATTTAATATCTTTATTAACAACATAGTCAACGGGATAAATAGTAAAATATCAATATTTGCAGATGACACAAAGTTATGTAAAACAATTAATACAAAAGAGGACAGTGCAGACCTACAGAGGGATTTGGATAAGCTGGGTAGGTGGAGCATTAAATGGCAAATGAGGTTTAACGAGGAGAAATGTAAGGTCATACATATGGGAAGGAAAAATGGAAGTCACCAGTACTCACTGAATGGGAAATCATTGGGGAATTCAGAGATGGAGAAGGACTTGGGCATCTTGATTGATAGCAAACTAAATTGGAGTGCCCAAAGTCAGGCCGCTGCTGTAAGGGCAAACAGGGTAATGGGATGTATCAGAAGAGGTATAGCTGCAAAGGATGAGAACATTGTTCTTCCACTGTACAAAGCACTGGTCAGACCACACTTGGAATACTGTGCTCAGTCATGGGCCCTAATATATAGAAAGGATATAAATGAGCTTGAAAAGGTACAAAGGAGGGCAACAAAATTATTAAAGGGAATGGAGGGACTGCAGTACCCAGAGAGGTTGGCAAAACTAGGCCTATTCAGCCTGGAAAAGAGAAGGTTGAGGGGGGACATAATAAATGTGTACAAATATGTTAGGGGACAGTATAGAGATCTTGCCCGTTATTTGTTCAAAAGGAGGGATATTACGGTAACAAGAGGGCATTCACTAAGACTGGAAGAGAAAAGGTTCCAGCACCAGCATAGGAAGGGGTTCTTTACGGTAAGAGCAGTGAGAATATGGAATTCACTGAGTGAGGAGACGGTAATGTCGGATTCACTACACCAGTTCAAGCGGGGACTGGATGCATTTCTAGATACCAGGCAGATTTCAGCGTATACTTAAAAATAAAATAAAATAGGTTGATACAGGGATTTATTCTGACTGCTGGTTTCAGAGTCAGGAGGGAATTTTTCCTCAGGTGAAGATTGGCTAAATCATTTGGGGTTTTTGCCCTCCTCTGGATCAACTTTAGCAATTACAGATCTAACAGGTCGAACTTGATGGACGCAAGTCTTTATTCGGCTTTGCAAACTATGTTACTATGTTTTCACTGCCCTGAAGCCTGCTCCACCTGTGGGGAGCCGTTGCATCTCAAGCTGCCCTAACACCTGCCTCAGAGGACTGTCGCAGGGCTGGTGATCCTCACCAGACACCACAGGTGGCGTCACGACAAATCTCCTATAAATATCCCCTTTTTGCACTGACCGCCCTGGGTCGTGGACCGGGCCAGCCACTGTGATCTCCCCCAAAAGCAGCCATAAGGCCCAGCTGCTGAGTACCCAACGGCCCTGGGGGCGAGTCAAAAGGACGATAGCCGTTCCGCTCACACCGCGCTTCCACAGGTCCAGAAGATACCCTCAGTGATGAAAATATCTGTAAAGTGCTGAGGAATATGATGGTGCTATATAATTAAGCAGAATAAATAAATAAGGTTATATTGGTTGTTTCTGTCCAAGGGGTTAATAGTGACCTGGTGGAATTAGAACTGTTGAAAGTTCTTTAAACTTTAAAGAGTACCTATCGATATTGAATCTGTGGCTGCTTTTTTTATTTAAGAAAACAATAGGCAGCTGTAGATTGGCGATTTCACTAATTAACGTCTAGCATGCACAATGAAACATAGAGTGACAGTAAGGCCATGAGTTAATCCAAACGGGAATTCATTATGCAACTCCAAAGTGGGAGAGTAGAGTCAAAACACAGGCAGGTAATATCAGATAAAGGTAATGATTGCTGATACTTGATTATAGGACAAGAGGCCCTTTTAATGTTTTTGTGGTGTGTTTACTAGACAGTGTTGTGTTTTATAAAGATCTTTAACTTTGATTATCAATATTTCTTACTCCCTCTAGTGAACCTGATCATACAATCGCTTATTAGCTCATGTAATGCATTGCAAAAAGCCTCTATCATAATATATCATGACTGTCAGCTCAACACCATCAGGCATTCTACTAGGTCTTGCCTCTGGCAGGGCTTAATAGTTGTGCAAAGATGGTAGAGATTGGGGCCACGACAACTCATGATGAGCACAACATCAATAGCATTAGTCAGGGGTCAATGAGAACGTTACAGATGCTCAGGCAGACAAACACTTTGGCCCCAATTTATCATGGTGTTTTCTCCAAAATTCTGGCATAAAATACCTACAAATAACATGAAATTTTTGCGCAACACAAAAGGGGAGCAAAAATTTTGCAATTTATGCCATTTTAAAGCCAATTTTCTGCAGTTCGGCCAAAATGGCAAAAAACCAGGACGAGATGGAGAATGTTAATGCCCATCTGACTAATTCATTAAAATTGACAATTGTGACTGGAGTAACATTCCTGGTGAGGTGCACTAAGGCGCATGCCATTGAGAACATGCACCTAATTCATTAAGTGTCTCTTAATGAATTTGTTGCATCTTATTCTTGCACACCCTTCATTAAAACTGGCATATTAAATGTAAATCTTAATTAATTCAGGCCTTTATGTCCTGTTGCTATAACAAAACAGTGTGCACAACGGTCAGATGAAGAGAACTGGTGCTGGAAGAAACACTTTGATGGTAAAACACCATGACTAAATTAGACTTTGATAATTGCAAGTTTAATCCATGTTCCTATGAATACTCTGCTACATGTAGAACCTTTATTTTATTAATGAAAGTTGTGACGACAAAGCTTTTCTTCTTAATTATGCCAGACAAATTCAGTAAGCCAGGAGCTATATGCTTTTATCTTCATGTTGACTTTTGCATTGGTGTTCTACTTTGGTTGATTAACACAGGCTATTGTTTGAATAACCCTGAATGTTGACACTTGAATTGAGATGTACTGTAACATATTGTCTGCAAATCTTGCAAGATAGAGACATGGAGCAATACTGTGATAATATGCTGATTACGTATTATACCAAACCATGCATGTTGATTAAATGCTCAAACAATGAGTCATGAGCCCCTTCCACCTTGATCCCTGACCCTTGACATGTGAATGATGGCTGCAAGGACAACTGTGATCTATAAAAAAGGGGTCTCTGCCTCTATTCTGTGTCATTCTACAGCATGTCAGCTTAGGGGACTTCGGCCCCAGCTGGAGGAATTCAGATCCGCTCTATTGACCATTGTTGAACCCTCAGAGACATTTTGAAGAATCAAGGTTGGGACAATCAGGTCACTTGGCCCCAGACTTCACTGCTCTCGGCCAGTTTCCAAAGCTTGTCGTTACCTTCTCTCTTTGGGGGCCTGCCAAAAGTGGGGTGCCACTGGTGGGGGTAGTCGGCCCTGGAAGCCCTGAAATCGCAGCTACTCTATTCTCGGTGGGCCAGCAGAAGGGCGAGGACTCTGTAATTTGGGTACCTGATGGGACTGTTCTATGTGTTTATTGTCCGCTTGATGGTTCAATAAAGTATTGCCACGCTGTCTTACCCTCACCCTGTGTTGTCTGAGTAGTGTAGAGTAAAGTAGACCCCGGGTCTTCACAAAAGTTCTTGTCAGTTTGTGAGGAAATCTGCACTTACAGGATAACGTAGGCAACTTCTTTAGGCCCCAGAAAGGGTATGTTTACCTAAACTAAGGCCCTAAATCTGATAGAAGCCACTATGAAATGTCTGACCCATGAGTGTTGAGACAATTTGCAGCCAAAAAGTTGATTAGAGACAAAACTTAAACTTTAAGGCTATTGGGTTTCTATCCAAACCTGACTGCATAAAATCAAATAGTAATGGTACATTGCATTTTCCCAATGAATCCGTAGCTTTACCATTAAAGTTGATGACATTTCTCCATCAGGTACCGTAAACATTGTAGGTAACCTGTTTCCTACTGTCCAATTATTAATAATTGTAGCCTTGGCCTCTCTGACCTTCCTTATCTGACCTTCCACTTTTACCAAACATTTTGGACAACACCATTATAAACTTTTTCACAATCATTTCAACCCAAATGATTCAAATCTTGCCAAAAGGTTGTCATAAGAAATGCTATGGTACACTTATAGAAAATCAAATGTTGCAGTAGGATGAAGTGGCATATAAGATTGTCAAATTAGAATTGTAAAACAGGTAGACAAAAACAGACAGAAACAGTGAAATGTCTACATTTTTGTTGATTATATACAGGCTGTGTAAATGGAAGAAGCCATGACATCTTCACACTGTTTTGTGCAACAATTATTCCTTCTAGGAAAGTATAAAGAGCTTTGAAATTTGCTAAATGAAGAAGTGATAGCGTTTCATAAGCAGTCTAAATGTTATCCTTTTAATTAGGGAGACAAAACAGGTGTACTGTATTGTTTTGAAAGTGAAGAAGTAATAGGCTTTCAACTAGAAATTAAAAAATATCCCTTTTTTGTGGTCCTCAACTAGTTTGCTAATCACAAAATCATTAGGCAATTATATAGAATTTTTATTAAGCCTTCCAAAAAATTATCCCACTTTTTTACTGGAGACAAAACAGAAGAATTGTTTTGAACATGAAGAAGTTATGGCTTCTTGTCACCCGGCCTTTAAAAAAATTAACCACATTTTGAGAGATTTTTCTTAAGGGTACACAAATATGAAAGTACACTTTCCAGCAGCAGTAAATTTATAGCACTATAAAACACAGTGGGCAGTGAGGAGAAGTATGAATGAAGTGACTGTGCTATAATTGTGGCATGAGCAGCATGGTAGAGAGTTTGAACAGGGCATGTAAGAAGATGCTTGGCAGTTTAAGGAAAGCAATAGCAGCTCTACCAGCAGCTCTACTACAGTATGGATACTCTAATGGATAGGGCGTAAATGCCCATCAAAGTTTGGCCCATTGGCAATGGCGGCAGGAAAACAGTGAAAAAGATGCAATTAACCTGCATATATAGGGTTAATCTACAGGTTAATAGCATTCTAAAGCTGTGCGACTGCGACACTGAAAGCCCAACTACGGTAGGAAGTGAACTTTATTTCTTATGGCAGCCTCTGGCTTTCAGTAAAAAAGTATGGCTGGCAAAGCTTCTGTCACAGCTCAGTACAAAATGAACAGTGACTGTAACCATTCCCCACCATTGACTGACAGCTGGTTTAGCAGAGCATCAGTGACTTAAGCCTTTATGACTGAAAGCCTGAGGATGTCAGGAGGAATAAAGTTAATTTCCTCCTAGTAGCTGGACTTGCAGTGCAGCAGCAACACAGCTAGAATACTATTAAACTGCAGATTAACCCTATGTCTCTGCAGGTTGCTTGCATTTTCGACAGGTTCTCTTTAATTATTGTCATCAAATATTGGTGGATGAAAGTTTGCACTGATTCATGCTTTTATTATTTTGACAATTGTTAGATTTTTGCATTCTTCTGGCAGATAACCTGGTCCGCTTTGATATCCACCGGCCACACTATATACCCTCTCTGACATGACACTGGAGGCTGAACATAGCAATGTCTACCATAGCAAACTGGGCCAAATCTTGCCTTAGTCCAGTTTGTTGACCCAAAAATCCATTGAATGAGGGCTCAGGGTATCTTCCACAAAAAGGATAGGTCTAGGTGTGACTGAACTTGGTTGTTCAGCTGATGTGTCTGTATTTGCTGAAGTGCACCAGATTGTTGCAATGGCAGAAAAAAAACATCTGGGCCATCATGTCAAATATATTGTAGTTATTGCTGCTTTGGCTATTTGCTGTAGCCATAATGCTGGCGCAGGTAGCATTATGGCTACAACCGGTGTATGCAGGGGAACTGCTGGTCAGTTATGCAAGCAGCAAGCATATACTCGGCAAAAGATTTGCAGAGCAGGTATCCTTGAATAATCCAATTTGGACAGTTTTTTGGAAGCTGGAAAACATTCCCCAATTTTGCCCGGAAGCTAGGGTTTAAAAGCATGGCTATCTAATAGTCATCACTTTGCTTTACGTTAATACACCTGTCCTCCCACAAGCATTGTAGCATATAGCTTGCCATGCTTACCAGCATGACTGCGGGCCTTATTTCATTGTTGTAACCTCACTACATCGGTAGGTTGTCATGGCCAGCATTGTCATCATTATTTTCACTTTGTCTGCCTTGTCACTTGCCTGCGCAAAGTCATTGTTCTTTTCCACTTTCACCTGATGTTTCTCCTCCTCTTCCCCTTCCTCTTCCTCCTCTAAATCCTGCAGTAAGTAACAATAAACTTGAAGGTCCCCAACAGACACAGGGTGGCGCTGAATAATTATTATTATTTATTGTTATAGCACCATTTATTCCATGGCGCTTTACATGTGAAAAAGGGGTATACATAGCAAAAACAATTACAATAATCTTGAACAAAACATGAAGGCAACTGGTACAGGAGTAGCGAGGACCCTGCCCATGAGGGCTCACAGTCTACAAGGGATGGGTGAGGATACAGTGTGTGAGGGTAGGGCTGGTCATGGTGCGTTATGGTGGAGCGATGGCAATGCAGGTTATAGGCTTGTCGGAAGAGGTGGGTTTTCAGGTTCCTTTTGAAGGTTTCCACTGTCGGCGAGAGTCTGATATGTTGGGGCAGAGAGTTCCAGAGTAGGGGGGATGCACGGGAAAAATCTTGTATGCGATTGTGGAAAGAGGAGATAAGAGGGGAGTAGAGAATGAGATCTTGTGAGGATCGGAGGTTGCGTGCGGGTATGTACCGGAAGACTAGGTCAGAGATATATGGAGGAGACAGGTTGTGAATGGCTTTGTATGCCATAGGGTTTTGAACTGGAGTCTCTGAGCAATGGGGAGCAAGTGAAGAGATTGACAAAGAGGAGAGGCCGGGGAATAGCATGGAAACAGGTGGATTAGTCAGGCAGCAGAGTTTAGAATAGATTGGAGGGGTGCAAGAATGTTGGAAGGGAGGCCACTGAGCAGGAGGTTGCAGTAGTCGAGGCGGAAGATGAGGGGTGTGCTTTCTAGTGTTTTTGCAGATTCATGGTTGAGGAATGTGTTGATTCAGGAGATATTTTTAAGTTGGAGTCGGCAGGAAGTGGAAAGGGCTTGGATATGTGGTTTGAAGGAGAGTTCAGAGTCCAGGGTTACCCCAAGGCAGCGAGCTTGAGGGACTGGGGAGAGTGGACAGCCATTGACCTTGATAGATAGGTCAGTTGGGGGGGTTGAATGAGATTGAATTCTGTTTTGTCCATGTTAAGTTTTAGAAATCTAGCAGAGAAGAAGGATGAAATAACAGACAGACATTGTGTGATTTTGCTTAGTAGGGAGGAGATATCGGGTCCAGAGAGGTAGATCTGTGTGTCATCGGCATAGAGGTGATAATGAAAGCCATGAGACTCTATGAGCTGTCCCAGGACTCCCAATTTTTGGTTTGCCAACATATTTCGTATCTCCAGCCAGAATAGTCTGTAGTTACAGTCTACAATTTTCCAGATGACAGATAAAACGATGGAAGCACAGGTATCCAGTAGCAACACTGCTAAAGAAAGTTTAAATCCAAACGACAGATCCCACAACTGTAGTACGTTTATCCAGCCCTTTCAGTACTGATCGCCAAGACTCCATAGGCCATCTCCAGGTCCACGCCCATAGATCCTATCCCTTCGCCGTAATTCCACCAACTCCCCACTAAACATGTGTCTTCTTTTCCTCTTTCACTGGGATCAGCCCCCTCAAAACTAAGTGTGCATTAGTGGAGGTATTTTTTCTCAGGCCGAACTCATCACCTGGGAATGCATGTGAGACTCCCTATGGTCACGAATCCTCCGGATCTACTTTCCCAATACACACAATGGGCCTAGTCGCTGTTTGAACAATGGCTTAAGGCTCCTGAGATACTGATGAGATTACTGGAATGCTAGACACTTTACAAGTGAAATTAGTGCACATAAACTGACAAGCAAGCAGAAAATTAATAAAACACAGAAAGCAAATCTCTAATAAAACATAACAAGAAGATTGAGCTTTTCCAGCATGGTGCTCCATGCTGGAAAAAGTCTGATAGTCTTAGTAAGTGGCTAGCACCTCACAATTGCTTTATGCACAGCATCGAATTCTAGCGAGTTGCGAGTTGCGATATCACAAACCAGGTAGTGCTCTGGCAGCCTGTGTTTTTTTTTTGCAAAACCAGGAGGCAGTGCTTTGCCAAATAATAATTATTAAAATGGGCACATTTTTTGGCTATGGCCACCAACTTTCTGAAGCATACATGTTTGTGAAAGAAATCTTGTGCTTTTAAATTCAGGACATTGACCTTGCATGGAGTGTGAATTATTTTGCCTGACCATAAGGCAGCCAGAAGGTTGTATTTCATAAGAATACAGCCGGTCAGTAAATTGGTACTAGATACACGGTAGAAACTCTTCCGCCATGTGTATTTTCTCCTCCAGGCTCTCAAGTGGTAAAACTGCTTGGCAGCACTTTGCCTTGAATGAGCGAAAATAATGAGGGTAGTGTGTGGAATCAACAATGTTGCCCATGATTGTTGGGAATGAGGGCAAGTTAGTGGAGCAGAATCCAGAGGAGGTGTAGGAGGATATAGATAACTACCACCTGGCACATTGGAAACAGACATAGCTCCCAGTTGCAGAGGTTACATAATTTCTCCCTTGAATGTATGACACGGCACCATTGCAAACAGACCTTTCAAGTGCTGTAGAGCCACCTCCACCAATAGCACATGCCATTCCCTGCTCTTGAGATGACCGTAGTAAAGATTGATTTGGCCCAGAGAATGCACCTGTCAAATTTTGTTTGAATGCAGATTGCACATTTTCTGTTAGTGCAATAAACCTCATTTCAAGGCAGACACATTACTGTGTCCAACAGTTATTACATATATCAAACTGAAATAGCTGTTGCAAAAACACCAATTTTTATAAAACATTAAGCTTAAGATTAATAGGGGTGCCCAAACTTTTTCATATAACTGTGTATATATATATATATATATATATATATATATATATATATATATATATACACATATATATATTGTCTATCACTCATTTTTTGTTAAACAAAATACCAAAATCCTTTTGCATTACCCCCTTGATGGTTCCATATTTTCTGCAGTAAACAAATTTGCTTTTTCTTGAATCCAAAAATTTCTTCTAATTTAGTGCAATATTTGACTTCTTACCTTATTAATATTATTAATATTATTTAACCTATACAAAATTGGAGATCTCTTGATCTAATGAGTGATTGTCAACTCAACCTCAGTCCAGTAAGCCAATGCCTATTAAGGAATAAATCAAAAACCGATCCAGAAGACTGGTGAAAAACTTTTTAGTTTTAATATTTCAGTCCAAATAAACTTGGATTAGCCATGTTAGATTTTATTCCAGCCTCTCCAGGCTTGTCCCATATGCTTTTTTAATCAGCAATCTTGGTATGCAAACAAGTTAAAAATAAAGAACGACTCTTTCAAGTTTCTTTCACATTTTTTCCAAAGCATGCCAATGATAAATACATAACAAGTACAATGAATTTAAATTAATAATCAACTGAGTGGTGTATAAATTCAGTCTAAGTTTCAGAAAAGTCACTGTTGCTGAAGAGGTCTTCATTTTTTTCCTGTGGTAGCCTGCTCTTTGATGAAACATTTCAACTACAAAAGGGTACAAAGGTAAATGTCATATAAACAGTACATATTCTTTTGATGCTATGCTGTTTAAGAATATTTTGACATTTTGTAGACCATTCTAACATTTTTTCTTTCAAAGACGATTCTTTTTATGATTTGTATCAGCACTCAGTCAATATACTTCTGCTAAACAAGTAGCTTTCTTAAGTAAAAATTAAGTTGTAAGCCATATAGCTTGCTATTTCTGTTTGTCATGTTTGGTACTGTGCTATATGAATATACCAATAAAAACTATATAGTACATATACTCTGATTTCTGATATGCTGTAGAGAAGGCTATCAGGTCAGGGTGTGGTTACAGCCACCACTCACAATGTATTGAGTGCTGACTGTAGCCCCGCCGGCACACCTCAATGACTGAAAGCCCTAGACTTCCAGGAGAAATATAGTTCCTTTCCTCCTGGTAGCCATGCTTTCAGTGCAGGGGGTGAGCCACTTTAGAATGCTATTAACCTGAAGATTAACCCCATATTTGTAGCTTAAAAGATTTTGAGGATGTAACAGGTTCCCTTTAAGCACATACTTAGTATTTTTTAATAATATGCCGCTTTCTTTATAAATCAGTAAATGGCATACTGTGTATTACTATGGTAATTTTGCTATATTTTCTATATTCATGCATTTTATGTATTTATGATAGATCAAAGAATCTGTGACTGGTGGGGGTGTCCTAAACAATTTTGTGTTGTGAATTGTACTATTTAACCCAGTCTCTGCCCATTATCATAGGGGGCCCCAAAGTGTACAGAGTTTAGTTTTTAACAATATCTCAAAATCTGCCTTTCTTAGCAATATACAACATTTGCTTTGAAACTGTCTTTATGTATTTCTAACATTTTTATTCTGAAAAGGTTAAAGCATTACAAATGTAGGAAAAGTACAGTAGCTAGACAAGTTCATAGCATATAAAGACATAGATTTCATTGATTGCTTGTTATGCTTTTTCTCTCTTAATAAAATAATTTGGTCTTCACGCATCCAGATATCTCTTATTTCAAAGTTCGCCTGTTTGACTTGGCAGCTCACAATAGTTATTACTTGATCATGATACTATGTAATTTATTTGTTTGGGAGCAAATTAAATAGCAACACTTTAAAGAAGATAATTGATTCAATATGAGCTGCACACTGTTGTAAAGTTGGAGAATCTGAATCTTCCAATCCATATGGATTTGATTTGTATGTGATGAAAGTTGATTTCCTACACCATTTAGTTCAGCAAACCAACTAGAAAAATACACACAATCATAGACATGTCTGTATGTCCTGTAATGTGATCTGTCTTTCCTATAAAACCATGTTCCTTATATTTCAGTGCATAAAAACTAAGCAAGAGGTTAACCAAGGGGTGAACTTTTCAGTGTGGGGTCATCTATTGTTGATTTCATCCACATGTTGAAACTGAGTTTGCTCTTACTCTTTAATTTACAAAGATAAATGTTAGCAAACAAGGACCTCATGTGCCACCATGGAAAAATGTCAAGAGTTTGAGTATTTTTTAGCAGTGTTAGCCAAAGCAGCAAATATATTTACTCGTTGTAAATTGGGTGTAGGGAACTTTTTTTTGTAGGTGCATTGATGACATCAATTGTGACTGCCGCTACTGCTCCATTCCTTGTGAGACAATGGGAAGATCTGACACTCTCTATTCAGGCTGTCAAGCAAAGCAAGACAAATGTGATGTCCTTAGTGATTATTTTTTTAGATCCTAAATCAATGAGGTGATTATCACTGCAATTACATTACTAATGTAAACAGATGCTACATTTAGACAACCAGTTAACATGTTATGGGAGTGCTTATTTTTATCCCCTGAGGATGAAGAGTAGATGGTGCTTATTTATCATTATGGGAACTCTTGAGTTCCTATGTGCAAAGCAAATTTTTGCTCTTTTTTGTAATAAAAGAATACAAATGAAATCAATTGAATAAGTCATTTACGGTATTAATTTTCTTTACATAGTTGTAGAATGGTTTGGCTAAATTATACCAATATATGTGATTTAAGGTTCTTAATTTACATTTTGATCAAATTGAGTGAGTCTTTTCAGATGGGTCCCCAAAATTTAACAGACGCATCTCTTTAAGCCTATGCATCCATCATGAACTCAAGGCTTGTAGAATTCAACTTAAAAAAACAGCCTTGGACAGATAAGAGAATTGCACTGTCAAGAAGAAGGCAAGAAAGAAGGAGGAAAGATTCAGAAGGAATATTTTAGTCAATGTATTGACTGCATATAGGAAACCAAGACAGTCATTATTCAGATATATATAGTATATATATATATATAGATATATATATATTTGTATTAATTGCTCATTGAAAAATTATTTCAGATTACATAATTTTCTGACCGACCATGCCTGGAAGGTGAAGCTTTCATTTTACACATGCTTCATCCATGGGCAAGGAACCTGTACATGCATAGCTGCAGAGTTCACAAACCAAATATGTAGATGGATATCTTTTTAAAGGATGAGACATGCAATCCTTCAATTTTTCCTCAGCAGCTACAATTCGTTAGATCAGCAGGAAGCAAAAATAGGAAACAATGGTAAGACACACACTTTAAAGCAGGGGTGGGGAACATTTTTTTCTGTCAAGTGCTATTTGGATATTTATACCATCATTTGGAGGCCTTACAAAATTAACAACTTGAAAATGATCCTGCTATATTTGGTTAAACAATTAAGTAACTCACCTCTAATCTCATGGCTGGACCTGCTTCTCTTTGGTGCGATGTATGATGTTAGGTGGTAATTATGATGTTGCTATTCACAACAGCTTTTCCAGATTCAGATCGGTCTGGGATGCAGGCAACTCTTAGTGATGATACATTGGGTAAAGAACTCACAGCAGTAAGTTGTTGTGAACACAGAGGCAAACTACACTGCATGTCTTTTCAAGGTGGGAAATTCATTACTGCTCAAGTTACATTTATAGAACTCAAGCACTGAGAGGTCTGCTGCGAAAATCACTAAGGAAACTCCAAAACTTCCATCACATAGGAGATGCCGAAAGTGCTGTATACTTTGAGACTGAAGAATAAACATCACATAGAAGACACAGAGACTGCTGTATGCATCACAAAGGATAAACTGAGACTGCTATATATACAGTTGTGCTCAAAAATTTACATTCCCCGTCAGAATTTTTTGGATGTTTTTGGTTGACATTTAGATTTAAAAAGAGAAAACACAGTAGTTTGACAATAAATGGCTTCACCCAACCAATAACCATGAGTGGAGAAAATTTTTTTTCTGATATCATTCATATTCTCTGAAACAAGGCCAAGAAAGGAAAAATTCTGCCTGGTATGTAAACTTTTGAGAACAACTGTACATCACATAGTAGATACTGGTACTGCAGCATATACTGTACAGTGGGCAAAAAAAGCATTTAATACACTGTCGATTTTGCAAGTTTTCCCACCTACAAAAAATAGAGAGGTCTGTAATTTTTATCAAAGGTACACTTCAACTATGAGAGAGAGAATCTAAAAAAAAAATATAGAAAATCACATTATATGATTTTTACATTAGCAGTATATAGACTACATGGGTAACACAATAAGATAAGGTAAAAATCGAATTGTGGGTAGCATTTGTTTATTAGGGAGTCTGAAAAAAATTGATGCATAATTGCAAATGAAAACTCTAAACAACTTGCCATTAAAATGTTTGTCCAATTCATTGACTGCATGCTTCAGTTTATTGTCTTCAATCCATATATCGTATTTATAGTCATTTAAGTGCTCTGATTAAAGTTTTACCAATTATACTTTCAATTTCTATTTTAAAAGGACAATGCATAAATTATTAAAAGATGTATGCACCTGATTTTCTTTTGATACCCTGATTTTCTTCTGGCAGTGCACTGATTGCCAATCTTATTTACCTTATATTTTGTGTTGTGCTACTGTGGTGGATTCTGGGGATCACAGCAGCCTTATTCCATGTTTACTAGAGATGAGAAATGTATGTGGAATTGAATTCTACTCCCAATATTAAAAAAAGTCTGCATTTGCCAAACTTTTGTAATTAACTTCCGCACGAATTCAGCAAAAATGGCATCCACGGGCCACATTTTCCTGAACCATAATGGGCCATCCAAAGCTTGAAAATATAAAAAAACATTATACTCACTTCACCGCTGATCTCTCCAGCCCCTACGCTACTCTTCGCTACATGGTACAGCATGACATCATGATGCCAATGACCACCCTACTAGGCGCCATGACACCTGGAAGACCCCGTACAGTGATAGAGACATGAAGGGCTGAGTAGCAGAAGGGCTGGAGAGGTCAACAGTGAAGTGAGTATAACGATTTCTTTTAGTTTTTTACATATTGCGTTTATCATGCTCTGGGTATCAGAGAGAACACCAGAGCATAATAAGGGACACTAAATTCATAGAGAATAACTTCTCCGTTAATTGAATTTTCCAGGAAAAAACGTGTGAATAGTTGAATTTGAATTTTGCCTGATTGGCTCATCTCTAATATTTACACTAGTTCATCTAAAATATGCAGTATAAAGTAGTTGGCACGGTGGCTCAGTGGTTAGCACTGCAATCCTGCAGCGCTGGGGTCCTGGGTTCAAATCCCTCCAAGGACAACATCTGCAAGGAGTTTGTATGTTCTCCCCATGTTTGCGTGAGTTTCTTCCGGGTTCTCCCGTTTCCTCCCACACTCCAAAGACATACTGATAGGAAATTTAGATTGTGAGCCCCAATGGGGACAGAGCCCATAATGTCTGCAAAGCACTGTGCAATTAATGGCGCTATATAAGTGAGTAAAATAAATAAATAAATTACACTGTATCTCAATTTAAAGCACATCAAGATCTTTATAAGTAGTGTAAATGTAGATGTGCCAACATATTCTTTGTATTTCTTTCGATACTAGAGTGTAGAATAACGATTCACTCCTTTATATGCGGAAAGTAACTTTTTCTGTTTCCTGCCACTGTTTTGTGTTCTATATGACTATAATACCAATCCTCCTTGAGCATTTCAATTAAAAACAATAGACTCTAGAAGCATGGAGCATATCACTTCAACTGTATTGTACTATAGCAATATCTTTTCAACCTGATGGGAAGTAGTTCCACTCGGGGAGGATATGGCTGGCTTGTTAGTTCCTGACAGCAAACTGTGTTTGGTACATGGAGCATTTAGGATCAATGTAAACCTTTTGTTTAGAACCATGCTGTTGTATTCTTCAACCATCTTCTGTTGTCTATGGCTGAGCAAGTATCTTCACATACTTAACAGAGCAGAAAGAGGCTCCCCCTGTTGTATGATTTCTCACATTTAATTACCTGATTTTTCATCCTGGGGTCAGAATGTAAAAGAGAATCACACCATGCTCCTTGTAACCTTGGAATATCATTGATTGTTTCTAATAGAGCCACTGGTGACAAGCACAATAGTCATATCCTTTGTTTCACATTAGACCATTCAAACAAGGGAGAATTCTTGGTCTGTGGATTTTCAATAGGGCACAATAGAATTGGATTTCTACCCTGTCATTCACATCACTGCAAAATGTAAATCTTTATTTACACTCAGGACTTTGAGTGCTTCTAAAATTCAATACTTTCTTAAAATTACTTTAGAATATGAGCTTTTAAACATGAACATCATTTTTTACATAAATATGGAATATTACAATTAAAAATTAGCAGATAGCTTTGCACAACCTCAGTCCACGACCCAGCGCTCTCTGGCTGCGGGCAGCAGCTACATGAATTTCCTTATCCTCCAGGATTCCAGGTTCGGCTTATGATTGGCAGGGCTGGAGAGATGTCACTTATGCGCCGTCCACATGACATCACTCCAGGCTACAGATTCAAACACCGTGATGGGGAATCCAGAAGCTCAAGAAATTTTTTCATCTTCATGACCAGAAAACACTTACCTGGACTGTGGATTGGGGTTCTGCAAAGTGATGTACTCATTTCTAAATGTAATGTTATAAAATATATGGTCACATGAACTCAATAAATCCCATCTAGATTAATTTTTGTGCAGTATTTTCTACAGCTGTATACGCCAAAATAATAACAAAAGGCATGTAGCCTGTGCAGCAGCGCACGGAGTGCTCTTATGGGAAAAAAACGACATGCCTCCATGTAGAGTTAGGGTTATATAAAGATACAACAGTATAGACCCATAAAGTATGGGTGCTGTATTACAGTCCTGCTCTGCCCTTATTCACATTGATGTCGTTTGACACATGGTAATGTTTTAATACTAGAGATAGGTTAGGACCGTCCTGATGGGCACACCTTGTCATGGTGGGATGGCTTTTGTGCTTTTTTAAAATCAAAATAGTGTTAACTAAGTATGCTGTGTTGTTTACATGTACTATTACTATTTTCTTATTTACTTGCCCATTATTTTTTTGTTTTCTATTTTTTTCTTGAGTTTTGCATTTTCTATAAGCGATGCTTCATGCAATAGTTCACAAAATTACTATGTTCTGTACATATCTGATAGTTGGGGAAGTGAAGCTATGTTGCAAGCACAGAGTGCAGAAAGAGTTAAAGTGGTGGTCCGAAATCCAAATGAATTTTCATCCTTAATCCCTATCTTTTTGATAATCTAAACTATTTTCCAACATACTTGAATTAAAAATTCTATAACCTTCCCTCACTATACTATCTAACAGCTTATCTTTTTTTTTGTTTTCTACTTCCTTTTTGATGACGCTTCTTTTGAGAATCTCCGTGCATGCTGGTATACTTAAACAAAGCGCCATCAGGGGGCAATGGCTGCGGTCACTGCAGCAGCCTCTGCCCCATCTCTGAAACTAAGCGTCATCAGTGACACTTGTTTCGGTAGCTGAGCTAGTCCCTGTGCACTGTGCACTGTGTGATGTGCACAATAACAGTCCATGCTCTGTTGCCGGCTTAGATGAACAGTAACAACAAATCGCGTTGACAGAATACCCGATGTGCAGAAACCAACACCACCTCCACAAGTGATTGATGTCAGTCACTGGTCTCTGTACACCAGGTATTTTGACAATGGTCTCTGTTACTGCTGATCTGAGCCGGCAACGGAGAGCATGCTGTCATTGTACTCATTGCACAGTGTACAGTGCACAGGGACTAGCCCAGCCCATGAGATGAGTGTCACTGATACTGATGATGCTTAATTTCAGGGAGGGGGAAGGGGCTATGGCAGTGACCACAGCTTCTGCCTCCTGATAACACTTCAATGGAGTATTCTAGCATGCATTGGGATTCTCAAATGAAGTGTCATCAAAAAGGAAGTAGAAAAAAAAAGATAAGCTGTTAGATAGTGTAGTTAGGGAAGGATAGGGAATTTTTATTTCAAGTATTTTAGAAAATAGTTTAGATTATCAAATTGATAGGGATTAAAAATGAATATTCATTTGGATTTCGGACCACCTCTTCAACATTTAGCCAGGCCCTATAGTTGGGACACGTTATTGGAAAAGAAAAAGGGGAACTTGCTAGAGGCAGTGAGGAGAGAGTCGTGAGATTAGATAAGGGAAAGCCCATCACAAGGAGATTGACCAACAGGACTGCGATATGGGTAAGTAAGAAAAAAGAAATAGAGACATAGGTAGTAAAGCAAGATAATGTAAGAAGTGGCAGAAAGATCTGAAAAAAGCAGGCAAGATGAGGTGCCTCAAGAGCGGGAAAGGAAGCAAAAGACTGAAGAGCTCAGCTTCTAGAGTATTTAAAGTTGGAGGTCTGAAGGTATAGCCATGGGTTACTTCAGACCTTGAGACAGCACAGGAGTGTGAAGGAATAGAGGCTGTGTACAGTCCAAACCTGGGGGCATTGGTAAAGAGATGCTGGGATTGCCAGGCTTGGTCATGGGTACTGAATTGGAATGACCTGAGGAAGAAGCTAGCTGGAGGTGGGGGGCCCTGTTTTGACATGCAGCATTATTGTAACGTACTCACAAGATATAAGCTACAACCTGTAACTGAAAAGTACAGGAGAAAGTCTAGAGTGATTCCTGCTAACAAATGTACTGTATATAGGTTTTTATCTGTACAAAAAACAGTTTATTTTCATATCCTGGAGTGCCTGTGTCCATATTAAGATACGAAGTCCTAGTTTGCTATACCATTTAGCATCACGTAGTCTGGAAGAAAGATCTGACAATGAGATATTGTTACAAAAACCCTCTACAATGGTGTTAAGGGTTGAAACTGAAAACTCTGTTCCAAGCAACTCTTACAAGGAATCTAGTGCTATATTTATTTGTGGACATTTTGCATTGGAGTTTATAAAAATGTAAAAATAAAATGTTCTTGTTCTTGCAATGTGCAAAAAAGAGAGAAATATTAACATGACATATTAAAAATCTGGAATTTGAACCATATTATTTGATTTCAACGTAAGCAAAATAAGCAAGCACCATCTTTGCATAGAAAAAACATCTGCTCACAGTATTTAAATTTGATAAGGAATGAAGTGCTCTAGCACAGGTAGTATAAGCACAGGATCTAACAAATGGCCGTGTATGGAGATAAAGGATTCGTTTAACCCTGCTGTAAAGGGATTGTTTCTAAGTGGCTTAAATGGAAAATCCTAAGCCACATTTTCTGTTCAAAGTCACAGACCTTTAAAAATAAAGCTAGCAAGCTTTCAGCTATTTGGTATTTCCTTCTCAAAGACTTTATATTTTACTTTAATCTTTACTCCTTATCAACGCCATCTAAATAGGGAAATCACACGAGCTAAACTTAAACATTTGCTTTGGCATTATGTACAAGGGAATAAGAAAATAACTCTACTCATTTGCCAGTGGCCTTTGCAAGTCAACTAATTAGGTGATTAAGTCATTAGAAGGATATGTGCATCTCAATAGCTTCGACTCAGTTATTGAAATCGAAGGAGATAAAGACGAGATACTTTTTTTTTCTCTCTTACATTGAAAAGGTAATTAATCCATTTACTTTTTTTTTCTAGCAGTGTTTTTCTATAGTGTGGTGGAAAATGAAGGAAGATAGCCTTTGAGAATGCCTTTGAAACATGCTAGTATGACAAATGGTCCTTTCTTTGGCACATTATACAAAGAAGGACAATTTTAACCATTGTGGATAAAACGAAGACAAGAAATCATCAAAACTGGAATAAACGTAGTATAGCTTTGGAATTTAGATCATTATCTGAACACACAGTAATTGAAATTCCCAAGAAATTGAATATAGAATTTCATAGCACAAGTGAATGACTGATTTCTATTTCATTGGGACATGTGAATACTGTATCTTGCCTTATGCACATGGTCTAGTTTCACTGCAAATAAAGAACAAGTCAGATTCCCATACCATTGAAAAGCTTTTTTTTTGCAACATTGGGATTCATTTAAATGAAAAGTTGCATTTGGAGACAAAACACAGGCCGTAAATTTATCGTAGTCCACAAACACATTTATGTCATTATGTCTTTTTGTGCATTTAGTCTAGGTAATACTGGGAAATTATCACTTTCCTGCTGTATTGCATGTAAGTTTAGTTTTAATGTATCTGCTCTGCCTCAATTATATTTGCCCTCATAAAGATCACCCTCAACAACCCTCTAAGTCAAACCCCACTTAAAACAAAACAAAAAAAACAGAAAAGAATGTAATGCAAACTGTAATTGTAAAGCTAGACACAGAGTTGCTTAGAATTTTGGATAAAATTGCAGACAACTTTAGAAGGAATCTGTCACTGTTTTTTTTTTCCATTTAATCTGAATGCAGCATATTGTAGAGACAGAGACCCTGATTCCAGCAATGTGTCACTTACTCGGCTGCTTTCTGTCCTTTTGATAAAATCACTTTTTCAGCAGAAGATTATCACCAGAGGACTAGTCAACTTGCTGTGATATAATCCTGCTTATTCATGAGGTCTGTATAACCCTACCCTCACCACTGAATGGCAGCTTTCTGTCTATGCACAGTGTTCGCAGAAAGCAGTCAATCAGTTGTTTTTAGTTAGGTTATACAGAGCTCAACAGAGAATTGCTAAATTTTCAGCAGATAAAACAGTGATGTTATCAAATAACATCAGTCCAGTAACTGATACATCAATGGACTCAGGGTTTCTACCACTATATCATTCAGCTCTCAGATGGAGAAGAAAATACCTGTCAACAGATTCCCTTTAATGTTACCTTTAAAACAAATGTTTCAAGAAACTTATAAAAAAAATTTTTTTTTTAAATTATGGTCACATGATCCTATTAAAGTATTTCCCCTAAGATCCATTAAAACCCCACAGAAATGTAATGCAAATCATGGGCAACTCCATGTCACATTGGTCTTTGTGTTGTTCTCCTCAATAAAATATTCAGCCAATTCCCTTATACAAGTTAGTTGTTTCAAGAAAAGCTGGTCAAGGCCAATATGTCTTTGAGCTTTTAATTTGGTACTCCAGGCAGATAAAAATGTATACTAACAAAACTTTATAAACTATAAGGCTGTGTGCCCAAAATGCGTATTTCATGCGTTTTTGGTGCGGAAATTTCCGCAGCGTAAACGCATGATAAACGCATGGTAAGCCTTCTGCCATGGTCCCCTATGCAATTCCGCACTTTCAATGCCCATGCTGCGGATTTTTCCGCAGTGTTTAAGCTGCGCTCAAAAATCCGCAGCATGTCCATTAATTTTGCGGAAGCGGTGCGTTTTCGCCGCCATTGACTTGCATTAGAACGCGCCAATTCCGCAAGACTGCATTTGTACTTGCGTTATTGGCGCGTTCTAATGTGCAGATGGTACCCGAGTGTGGAGAAGATGAGACTCTCCTCCACACCCAGGTACCATAAAAAGCTGTAAAAAACAAGAATAAAATAAAAAATAAATGTATACTTACCTTCTGTCGGCCCGCGCAGCGCTTCTGCTTGGTTCCCGGCACTTTGCAGTGAGTTGAAGGACCTGCGCTGACGTCAGAGTCATGTGACTGGTCACGTGACGCTGACGTCGGCAGGTCTTTCAATTCACTGTTGCCGGCAAGGGAGAACGGAGTGAGCCGGACACCGGGGGCCATCGGAGGGTAAGTATATATTTATTTTTTTATTTTTACCACTCTCTCGGGTCACACTATATAAATCCATGCTGTTTGCATGGATTTATATAGTGTGACCTAGTTGTCACAAGCAGTTTCCAAGTGATGCTAATCGCTTGGAAAGCGCTTGTCAATCCACATGCGGAAATGTCAGTGGGTAACCGCTCCATTTCCGCATGTACCTGGCAGAAAAACGCATGTACAATCCGCATGTACAATCCGCATGCGTTTTTTTCTGCCAGGGAGATGCAGAAACGCTCGGGAAAAAATCCTGAGCATTTCTGCATCGTAGGCACATAGCCTAAAGATTGACATTCATAGTGCTGTTTTCGATCTTCACAGTATCTGCTATTCAGAACTACTCACAGCTGCAGACAGCTCCTCCTCACTTCTTGGACTCTATGGGCTCGCTCACACCACCGTATAAATCGGATGAATGCTATCCGTTTTTTTATTCGATTTCACACTTACCCATGTTATTCAAAGGGGCAGTGCTGATCACCGATTTTTATCTCTGACAGAATCTGTGAAAAAAATCTCAACATGCTGCAATTTCACTCTGAAATTATATGAGACTCGCTATGGGTGTGAGAAAAAAATCGGATGTGATACGGAGCCACAGTATATCATCCGTTTTTTATGGATATATTGCAATTCTGTAACATAGGAAACTGTAAATGGTCCTGTAAATTAGTAATAGCTGCTAACAGGGCTGCCACCAGGAATTTCAGGGCCCCATACTGGCATAATTTTCAGGCCCCCTTGAGACTCTGCTCAAGCTCCACTCCAGCTCCACCTGCACCCCTTCCACAGTCCCACCGCCCACTCTTGGAAAAACTTCGCTTCTGGACCACATCCTCACCTCACACATTAACAGTTCCCATCGAACACCATAACACATATATATCAACTTTTATTTGGGCCAAAATATTTTTTAAGCCGCCACCACGGCTAGGTAGACTCTTTTAGATGGGCTCTATTCTACTCTAACCTTTTTAAAATTTCTTAAAATATTCAATAATCTTTTTAGGTATATTTTTTATTTATTTTTCTTTAAGGGAATGTGTCACATACATTCTTTAAAATGACCAATATTACCACATGTATGGACAAACACCATCACACCATGACTGGACCACATATTACCACCACATATTACCACCACATAGTGACAAAATAATACCACATACAAGGAACAAATACAATCACACCATGACCAGACCACATATTACCATTACATAGTGACCGAATAATACCACATACAGGCAAAAAATACCACCACACCATGACCAGACCACATATTACCACCACATAGTGACCAAATAATACCACATACAGGGGACAAATAATGCCACATACATGACCAGACCACATAATACCACCACATAGTGACTGACCATATTGGACAAACAATCAGTAGATTCAGTTTTCAGTACCATCTCTATGCTGATGACACCCAATAATACATCTTTTCTACTGACATGACGCCTGCATTATTACAAAACACTAGTGATTTTCTTTCCACTTTCTCTAACTTGATGTCCTCCCTCTATCTGAAACTGTACCTGTCAAAAACTGAACTCCTTGTGTTTCCTCCCTCCACTAACCTACCTATGCACAATATTGCCATTTCCATATGTGGTTCTACCATTACTCCCCAGCAACAAGCCCGCTGTCTTGGTGTCCTACTTGATTCAGATCTTTCCTTCACTCCCCACATCAGACCACTTGCCTGCTTTTGCCATCTACACCTCAAAAATATTTCTAGAATTTGAGATTTCTTACCCTTGACTCTGCAAAAACTCTTACTGTTGTTCTTATACATTCTCATCTGGACAATTGCAACTCTCAACTAATCGATCTCCCACTTATTAAACTCTCCCCTTTCCTATCCGTCTTGAATGCAGCAGCCAGGATCAGATTCCTCGCCAACCACCACACCGATACCTCTAACCTGTGCCAATTATTGCACTGGTTACCCATCGGCTACAGAGTTCAATATAAACTTAACACTTTCACCCACATAGTGCTTCATGCTTCAGCACCACCCCACATATCCTCCCTCGTCTGTCGTTACCATCCACCTTTCGGGTCTCCCCTATTTCCTCATAGATTGTAAACTTGCGAGCAGGGTCCTCTCTACCCTTGGTATCTGTTGATTTATGTGATTTATTGTTATTCTGTAATGTCTTTTATTGTCTGTGCAAGTCCCCTCTAAAATGTAAAGTGTTGTGGAATATGTTGGCGCTATAGAAATAATTTTTTTTACTATTATTAATATTATTAGTTTTTTATATATTTCTATTGAACCATAATTCAAAAGCAACGTCTGATTTTCATTAGCTGATATTCAGTAAATTTAACTTGAAAATTATTTTTGTCAGTTTCAAGTTATTTCAGTGACCGTTATGGGTTATTAGCTAGCATTTTTTCTCTTTTTGAATTGGTGTGCTGCCTCCATTATTTTTTGCTTCTATCTATCTATCTATCTATCTATCTATCTATCTATCTATCTATCTATCTATCTATCTATCTATCTATCTATCTACAGTGGTGGCCAAAAGTATTGGCACCCCTGCAATTCTGTCAGATAATACTCAGTTTCTTCCTGAAAATGATTGCAATCACAAATTCTTTGGTATTATTATCTTATTTAATTTGCTTGCAAGGAAAAAACACAAAAGAGAATGAAGCAAAAATCAAATCATTGATCATTTCACACAAAACTCCAAAAAAGGGCCAGACAAAAGTATTGGCACCCTCAGCCTAATACTTAGTTGCATAACCTTTATCCAAAATAACTGCGAACAACCGCTTCCGGTAACCATCAATGAGTTTCTTACAATGCTCTGCTGGAATTGTAGACCATTCTTCTTTGGCAAACTGCTCCAGGTCCCTGATATTTGAAGGGTGCCTTCTCCAAACTGCCATTTTGAGATCTCTCCACAGGTGTTCTATGGGATTTAGGTCTGGACTCATTGCTGGCCACCTTAGAAGTCTCCAGTGCTTTCTCTCAAACCATTTTATAGTGCTTTTGGAAGTGTGTTTTGGGTCATTGTCCTGCTGGAAGACCCATGACCTCTGAGGGAGACCCAGCTTTCTCACACTGGGCCCTACATTATGCTGCAAAATTTGTTAATAGTCTTCAGACTTCATAATGCCTTGCACACGGTCAAGCAGTCCAGTGCCAGAGGCAGCAAAGCAACCCCAAAACATCAGGGAACCTCCGCCATGTTTGACTGTAGGGACCGTGTACTTTTCTTTGAATGCCTCTTTTTTTTTCCTGTACACTCTATGTTGGTGCTTTTTCCCAAAAAGCTCTACTTTTGTCTCATCTGACCAGAGAATATTCTTCCAAAACATTTTAGGCTTTCTCAGGTAAGTTTTGGTAAACTCCAGCCTGGCTTTTTTATGTCTCGGGGTAAGAAGTGGGGTCTTCCTGGGTATCCTACCATACAGTCCCTTTTCATTCAGACGCCGACGGATAGTACGGGTTGACACTGTTCTACCCTCGGACTGCAGGGCAGCTTGAACTTGTTTGGATGTTAGTCGAGGTTCTTTATCCACCATCCGCACAATCTTGCGTTGAAATCTTTCGTCAATTTTTCTTTTCCGTCCACATCTAGGGAGGTTAGCCACAGTGCCATGGGCTTTAAACTTCTTGATGACACTGCGCACGGAAGACACAGGAACATTCAGGTCTTTGGAGATGGACTTGTAGCCTTGAGATTGCTCATGCTTTCTCACAATTTGGTTTCTCAAGTCCTCAGACAGTTCTTTGGTCTTCTTTCTTTTCTCCATGCTCAATGTGGTACACACAAGGACACAGGACAGAGGTTGAGTCAAATTTAATCCATGTTTACTGGCTGCAAGTGTGATTTAGTTATTGCCAACACCTGTTAGGTGCCACAGGTAAGTTACAGGTGCTGTTAATTACACGAATTAGAGAAGCATCACATGATTTTTCAAACAGTGCCAATACTTTTGTCCACCCCCCTTTTTAGGTTTGGTGTGGAATTGTATCCAATTTGGCTTTAGGACTATTCTTTTTGTGTTTTTTCATTGAAGACAAATTAAATGAAGATAATAATACCAAAGAATTTGTGATTGCAATCATTTTCAGGAAGAAACTGAGTATTATCTGACAGAATTGCAGGGGTGCCAATACTTTTGGCCACCATTGTACATGGATAGGGGGCATATACAAGGATGGGGGCATATACAAGGATGGAGGACATATAACATGATAGAGGGACATATACCAGGATGAGGGACATATACCAGGATGGTGAACATATACCAGGATGGAGGAACATATATCAGGATGGAGGGACATATATCAAGATGGGGACCATATACCAGGATGGAGGGACATATACCAGGATCGAGGGACATATCTATCTATCTATCTATCTATCTAAATTCTTATATCTAAAATAACTCTCATCTACACAGGGTCTGGAATCTATTTGGACAGTCCACTGTGACTTGGTCAATAGATTGGATGAAATAATACAAAACATTCCATCTTGCTTCAATGTACAGTGCATCAGTAAATATCTTTTTGCAGTTGCACCTGTGTGTGTTTACTATATTGCGTAGTTCTTCGGTAGTACGACCTATGTGTAGTTTCTTCCAGCTGCAGTTGATGATGTAGATAGTAAAACTGTAAGTGCAGGTCCAAAAGGCTCTGATATCAAAGTTTTCAATGGGGGTATAGGATAAAAATGTAAACTGGTCATGTACTATGCTTTTACAGCAGAGGTATTTCTTGGACCAACATATAAAACTTCCTTTTTGGTAGGAAAACAAGTGAATTGAGATTTATATTGTAGACAATTAGGGGCCAAAATGTTTTTTTAGGGAAGGAGACCTTTTGAAGGTCACTAGAGGAAAGAGCCTTCAGGTAAGGATTATGTAATAGAATCAGCCTTTTCACTTTGAATCTGTCATTAAAGAAGCACTCCTCCCATCAAAGTTTTTATCTTCTTAATATATTACAGTCATCACATTAAACAGCAATGTGTACTTACAATTGCTCATTTTGCCTTTCTACCCAGCTAATTCTTCTTTTCTCTGTTCTATGTAGTAACAGGAAGTCTCTTGTCCCTGCATTTATTATTCCCATTTTCAACTCCTGACCCGGCGGCTCTGCTCCTTCCCCTGCCATTGACTTTTGCAGCAACTTATGACTCATACAGAGAAAATTTACCTCCTGTTTCTACATAGAGATTGAAAGATTCAGCTAGTCAGTTTTTAAGTGGTGTCACAAACCTAATATAATATGATGATTGCAATGTATTAAGAGGATATAAATGTTGATGTGAGTGCTTCTTTAAGGATACAGGCCTGATGTTTAAAAGCAGAAGTAGATATGTAATTCTTGTGCATGCATTTGTATTGGCTGAACAGAATAATATTTTCCATATACTGCAATGGCTGCTGGAGTAGTTAGGATAATGGCAACTGTTTGTATTAACTTACTTAAAATAAGTTATTGAGACAATTTAACTTTTTTATTTGCCCCAATATTTTTTATTAATTAACTCACTGAAAGAGTTGGTCAATGTAGTGTTACCCTTCCATAGGAACAATAAATCATCAATATAGTGCTTATAGAGGGTGACATGTATTTTAAATGAAGGGTGGGGAAGGATACAATAAATGTTTCTCTAAAGAGCCCATAAAAAGGTTAGCATAATTGCCGCTAGGGTCTCCATAGCAGTACCTTTACATTTTATGAACATCATTTGCTGGAATTTAAAAGCAACATTACATAGTTTAACAGATGCAAAAAAGAAGCAAGACAAAAATATATCTCATACCCTACCATAATTATATATAAATGTAAAGCAAAGTTGCATAATAAATATAGGGTACTTAGTGAACTATTTTTGATCAAAAAAAGTATACAAGCCGTCCCACCAGCGGCAAGGTGACCCTAAATTGGGACGGTACCTATACTGCCTATATTAAAAACCTTACTGTATATCAAAGTTGAAGTAATGCATATAAAAGGGTAGACAAATAGGACCGGGTCCCAACTCCAGACCACCTAGGCCCGTGGTAAGCTACATATATACCAATCAGCTCAACAAAGGGCATGCCACACCCTTAAATTGCACAGAATGCAAACAAGTCAAAAAACCAGACAATGTGAACTGAGGTCTAAGATGGCAGACATACAAGAAACAGAGGCATGTTCACACTAGCAAAAAAGAAGCAAGACAAAAATATATCTCATACCCTACCATAATTATATATAAATGTAAAGCAAAGTTGCATAATAAATATAGGGTACTTAGTGAACTATTTTTGATCAAAAAAAGTATACAAGCCGTCCCACCAGCGGCAAGGTGACCCTAAATTGGGATGGTACCTATACTGCCTATATTAAAAACCTTACTGTATATCAAAGTTGAAGTAATGCATATAAAAGGGTAGACAAATAGGACCGGGTCCCAACTCCAGACCACCTAGGCCCGTGGTAAGCTACATATATACCAATCAGCTCAACAAAGGGCATGCCACACCCTTAAATTGCACAGAATGCAAACAAGTCAAAAAACCAGACAATGTGAACTGAGGTCTAAGATGGCAGACATACAAGAAACAGAGGCATGTTCACACTAGCAAAAAAGAAGCAAGACAAAAATATATCTCATACCCTACCATAATTATATATAAATGTAAAGCAAAGTTGCATAATAAATATAGGGTACTTAGTGAACTATTTTTGATTAAAAAAAGTATACAAGCCGTCCCACCAGCGGCAAGGTGACCCTAAATTGGGATGGTACCTATACTGCCTATATTAAAAACCTTACTGTATATCAAAGTTGAAGTAATGCATATAAAAGGGTAGACAAATAGGACCGGGTCCCAACTCCAGACCACCTAGGACCGTGGTAAGCTACATATATACCAATCAGCTCAACAAAGGGCATGCCACACCCTTAAATTGCACAGAATGCAAACAAGTCAAAAAACCAGACAATGTGAACTGAGGTCTAAGATGGCAGACATACAAGAAACAGAGGCATGTTCACACTAGCAAAAAAGAAGCAAGACAAAAATATATCTCATACCCTACCATAATTATATATAAATGTAAAGCAAAGTTGCATAATAAATATAGGGTACTTAGTGAACTATTTTTGATCAAAAAAAGTATACAAGCCGTCCCACCAGCGGCAAGGTGACCCTAAATTGGGACGGTACCTATACTGCCTATATTAAAAACCTTACTGTATATCAAAGTTGAAGTAATGCATATAAAAGGGTAGACAAATAGGACCGGGTCCCAACTCCAGACCACCTAGGCCCATGGTAAGCTACATATATACCAATCAGCTCAACAAAGGGCATGCCACACCCTTAAATTGCACAGAATGCAAACAAGTCAAAAAACCAGACAATGTGAACTGAGGTCTAAGATGGCAGACATACAAGAAACAGAGGCATGTTCACACTAGCAAAAAAGAAGCAAGACAAAAATATATCTCATACCCTACCATAATTATATATAAATGTAAAGCAAAGTTGCATAATAAATATAGGGTACTTAGTGAACTATTTTTGATCAAAAAAAGTATACAAGCCGTCCCACCAGCGGCAAGGTGACCCTAAATTGGGACGGTACCTATACTGCCTATATTAAAAACCTTACTGTATATCAAAGTTGAAGTAATGCATATAAAAGGGTAGACAAATAGGACCGGGACCCAACTCCAGACCACCTAGGCCCGTGGTAAGCTACATATATACCAATCAGCTCAACAAAGGGCATGCCACACCCTTAAATTGCACAGAATGCAAACAAGTCAAAAAACCAGACAATGTGAACTGAGGTCTAAGATGGCAGACATACAAGAAACAGAGGCATGTTCACACTAGCAAAAAAGAAGCAAGACAAAAATATATCTCATACCATACCATAATTATATATAAATGTAAAGCAAAGTTGCATAATAAATATAGGGTACTTAGTGAACTATTTTTGATCAAAAAAAGTATACAAGCCGTCCCACCAGCGGCAAGGTGACCCTAAATTGGGACGGTACCTATACTGCCTATATTAAAAACCTTACTGTATATCAAAGTTGAAGTAATGCATATAAAAGGATAGACAAATAGGACCGGGTCCCAACTCAAGACCACCTAGGCCCGTGGTAAGCTACATATATACCAATCAGCTCAACAAAGGGCATGCCACACCCTTAAATTGCACAGAATGCAAACAAGTCAAAAAACCAGACAATGTGAACTGAGGTCTAAGATGGCAGACATACAAGAAACAGAGGCATGTTCACACTAGCAAAAAAGAAGCAAGACAAAAATATATCTCATACCCTACCATAATTATATATAAATGTAAAGCAAAGTTGCATAATAAATAAAGGGTATTTAGTGAACTATTTTTGATCAAAAAAAGTATACAAGCCGTCCCACCAGCGGCAAGGTGACCCTAAATTGGGACGGTACCTATACTGCCTATATTAAAAACCTTACTGTATATCAAAGTTGAAGTAATGCATATAAAAGGGTAGACAAATAGGACCGGGTCCCAACTCCAGACCACCTAGGCCCGTGGTAAGCTACATATATACCAATCAGCTCAACAAAGGGCATGCCACACCCTTAAATTGCACAGAATGCAAAAAGACAAAAAACCAGACAATGTGAACTGAGGTCTAAGATGGCAGACATACAAGAAACAGAGGCATGTACACACTAGCAAAAAAGAAGCAAGACAAAAATATATCTCATACCAACTTTGATATACAGTAAGGTTTTTAATATAGGCAGTATAGGTACCGTCCCAATTTAGGGTCACCTTGCCGCTGATGGGACGGCTTGTATACTTTTTTTGATCAAAAATAGTTCACTAAGTACCCTATATTTATTATGCAACTTTGCTTTACATTTATATATAATTATGGTAGGGTATGAGATATGTTTTTGTCTTGCTTCTTTTTTGCTAGTGTGAACATGCCTCTGTTTCTTGTATGTCTGCCATCTTAGACCTCAGTTCACATTGTCTGGTTTTTTGACTTGTTTGCATTCTGTGCAATTTAAGGGTGTGGCATGCCCTTTGTTGAGCTGATTGGTATATATGTAGCTTACCACGGGCCTAGGTGGTCTGGAGTTGGGACCCGGTCCTATTTGTCTACCCTTTTATATGCATTACTTCAACTTTGATATACAGTAAGGTTTTTAATATAGGCAGTATAGGTACCGTCCCAATTTAGGGTCACCTTCCCGCTGGTGGGACGGCTTGTATACTTTTTTTGATCAAAAATAGTTCACTAAGTACCCTATATTTATTATGCAACTTTGCTTTACATTTATATATAATTATGGTAGGGTATGAGATATATTTTTGTCTTGCTTCTTTTTTGCTAGTGTGAACATGCCTCTGTTTCTTGTATGTCTGCCATCTTAGACCTCAGTTCACATTGTCTGGTTTTTTGACTTGTTTGCATTCTGTGCAATTTAAGGGTGTGGCATGCCCTTTGTTGAGCTGATTGGTATATATGTAGCTTACCACGGGCCTAGGTGGTCTGGAGTTGGGACCCGGTCCTATTTGTCTACCCTTTTATATGCATTACTTCAACTTTGATATACAGTAAGGTTTTTAATATAGGCAGTATAGGTACCGTCCCAATTTAGGGTCACCTTGCCGCTGGTGGGACGGCTTGTATACTTTTTTTGATCAAAAATAGTTCACTAAGTACCCTATATTTATTATGCAACTTTGCTTTACATTTATATATAATTATGGTAGGGTATGAGATATATTTTTGTCTTGCTTCTTTTTTGCTAGTGTGAACATGCCTCTGTTTCTTGTATGTCTGCCATCTTAGACCTCAGTTCACATTGTCTGGTTTTTTGACTTGTTTGCATTCTGTGCAATTTAAGGGTGTGGCATGCCCTTTGTTGAGCTGATTGGTATATATGTAGCTTACCACGGGCCTAGGTGGTCTGGAGTTGGGACCCGGTCCTATTTGTCTACCCTTTTATATGCATTACTTCAACTTTGATATACAGTAAGGTTTTTAATATAGGCAGTATAGGTACCGTCCCAATTTAGGGTCACCTTGCCGCTGGTGGGACGGCTTGTATACTTTTTTTGATCAAAAATAGTTCACTAAGTACCCTATATTTATTATGCAACTTTGCTTTACATTTATATATAATTATGGTAGGGTATGAGATATATTTTTGTCTTGCTTCTTTTTTGCTAGTGTGAACATGCCTCTGTTTCTTGTATGTCTGCCATCTTAGACCTCAGTTCACATTGTCTCATAGTTTAACAGATGAATGACACTTGCTCATGTAGCATGGAACTGTCTGTGTTGAGAAATAATTGTAGACTATTATTCAGCCTTAGGCCATGTCTGATGTTACTGTATAATGTAGTGATGCAAATGGACAAGAAATCTATGGTCCTGAAGTGGTTTTGGAGCTCTGTAGTTAGCTGCATAGAGTCCGTTAAAAAGTTGGGTAATGATCAAACATCTTTCTATAGTAAGATGCCGAGTTATTGAGATTAGAGTCAAGTGAATCTTTTGAAAATCAAATTCACCGTCTTTGCCAATTTTTCCCCCAAAATTTGATTTGCGGCGAATAAACTTGCGCAATTTTCAATGCTGGAAATGTAATTGCTCCAAAAATACATGTGGTGTAGAGGAAAGAAACTCCACTAACTATAAGAGCTCACATTTTACCGGCAGTAGAAAGGACCCCACTGACTCTAAAAGTTTACACTTTACAGGCGAGAGGGAAGATCCCGATGACCATAAGAGCTTACAATCTACAGGAGTGAGGTCACAACTGTCCATAAGACCTTACATACTACAGAAGAGAAAAAGTAATATAGTGAACCCTGCTGACCATAAGGGCTTACACTCTACTGTAAAGAGAGAGAGGACGACACAGTTGACCAGAATAACTTATATACTACAGAAGAAAGAGAGTTACCCAGTTCTCCACTGAGAAATGCTGATCTGTGATGACCCAGGACTGACCACCATTGTACAAGATATTATAATATATAAGATCTCATAGCTGCAATGCATTGTGCTGTATAAATTTCTTTGAATAAAAGATAAAACAAATACTACCATAGACAGTCCAATAACAGATATGGTGATGCACATAAGGATGAGTGAGCAATTGGGAGAGCCCAATAGTATATATATAATTAATTCATTAGATATAAGGTGACATAGTGCTTTATAAATCTCAGGCTATATAGAAAATATATCAAATATATATAATAAATACATGTACATTCAGAGTGAGTATATAGCCATCATAATTATAAGTCAGCAAAGAAAATGTATATTTTTTAAGAATTTGGTTATACCTTGGTCCTGGCAATTTTTCTTTCTTGGATTTATTTACAGTTAGTAATGCCGTGTAGGACACTTTATATATACCAGGGATTTGTTACTTCTTTCTGTAAATGCACTGAGACCCCTGATGCGCGTTTCGCTGTGCGCTTCCTCGAAGGGGACAGGGGTCTCAGTGGCAGCGCAAACAGGTCATTTATTTTACATATACTTTTGTATTTCTTTGATTGCTCCTTGTCCTTTCATATCAACTTATATATTTCACCATCTCATCTGGGATCTTCTCTGATCTATGAATGTTTATGCACATGTTCACTTTATGTAGGATCTTTCCACTGTCGAAACATATGCTAAGGAACTATCTATATTTATGTATTAATCTTTCGGTGACAATATATGTAGTGAGGGCGTTCTCCTGCTCTGTCTATACAGTTTTTTTGTCCTAATATATGAATTGATTTTTCATCTGTGAGCAATACATGTTTTGCTAGCCTGTGACTGCTATTCTCCTTTTTAATTATCATATTTATATACATATTTTTAATTCTTATACTTAATAAAATTTGAATTTTAATAATATTTTTTTGGTGTTCTGCTCCAGTTACTTGTATAGGTTCTTATTGCTTTAGGAGTGCCTAAAATGTCTTGGTCTATATAAGTATATTCATCTTTAATAGATATAGATCATAGAATCATAGAATGATAGAATCATAGAATGGTAGAGTTGAAGGGGACCTCCTGGGTCATCTGGTCCAACCCCCTGCTCAAAGCAGGATTCACTAAATTCACAGATATCTGTCCAGCCTCTGTTTGAATACGACCATTGAAGGATAACTCACCACCTCTCGTGGCAGCCTGTTCCACTCATTGATCACCCTAACTGTGAAAAAGTTTTTTCTAATATCTAATCTGTGTCTCCTCCCATTCAGTTTCATCCCATTGCTTCTAGTTTTTCCTTGTGCAAATGAGAATAAAGATGATCCTTCTACAATGTGACAGCCCTTGAGATATTTGTAGACAGCTATTAAGTCTCCTCTCAGTCTTCTATTTTGCAAGGTAAACATTCCCAAATCCTGTAACCGTTCCTCATAGGACATGGTTTGCAGACCGGTCACCATTCTGGTCGCTCATCTCTGAACTTGCTCCAGTTTGTCGATGTCTTTTTTAAAATGTGGTGCCCAAAACTGGACGCAGTATTCCAGATGAGGTCAGACCAAAGAGGAGTAAAGTCCGATAATGACTTCACGTGATCTAGACTGTATGCTTCTGTTAATACATCCCAGAATTGTATTTGCCGTTTTTGCTGCTGCATCACACTGTTGACTCATGTTCAGTCTATGATCTATTAGTATACCTAAGTCTTTTACACATGTACTGTTGCTTAGCTCTATTCCTCCCATTTTGTATTTGCTTTTTCATTTTAATTGCCCAGATGTAGCACTTTGCATTTTTCCCTGTTAAAAATCATTCTGTTAGTTACTGCCCACTGCTCCAGTTTATTTAGGTATTTTTGAATCCTCTCTCTCTCTTCTATAGTATTAGCTATCCCTCCTAGCTTTGTGTCATCAGCAAATTTAATCAGTTTACCCTCAATTCCTTCATCTAAATCATTGATAAAGATGTTGAACAATACAGGTCCCAGGACAGAGCTCTGTGGTACCCTACTTGAGACATTCATCCAACTGGATGTGAAGCCATTTACGATGCACAGTTGGTGATTAAATCCCTGAAATGATGGGAGGACTTGATGGATTGGTCAGTGACTAATGAACGTTAGGTAGGTAATAAAATGGAGTATTAAAGGTGGGGAATAAATAGTCCTGTTCATTTTTATTCAAGATGGATTTTTGATAGGCTGTGCTAATGAACTGCAGTAGTTGCTTGACTATAGGAGATGTAGGGTCATGATTAGTGATGGGCAAGCACTAAAATGCTCGGGTGCTCGATATTCGGGTCCAGCACATTGGAATACTCGGGTGCTCGACACGAGCAACGAGCCGGATGTAAGTCTATGGGATACTCGAATATTTTTCAGGCGGCTTCCCCCGGCGGTTTTCAGAGGGCCTAAAAATTGCCTAAACCGATGGGAACAGTGCTCAAATGACATGGAAACAGCATGGGGAAGACCCCTGTAAGCATTTCTGACCCCCAGGTCACTTCTGTCAACAACGTTGTCAGAGGTATTACACCACTTTTACGGACTTACAATAAAACATACCAAAACATAATCAAAATGGATTTTCCTGGGAAATATGTTAAGGTGCATCCTTTCCAGGGTAATGACTTCTATATAAGGAAACATAAATATACAAAATCAAAAATGCTCCTCCACACCTTGGGCTATGTTCACACTTAGCGTTTTTGATGCGTTTTTGCACTTTTGCATTGCTTTCAACTGTGATAAATGCATTCACCAGGAAATGTCATTTTAACATTTTACAACCTTATCTGACCATGTGGTGTGTGAGATATCATCAGACACATCGTGTTTCATTTATGAAGGAGGGACTCTGAAAGTCACAAAGCCTATTTTTATAGGGCCATCAGGTGGCCTTTGCTATTCTTAAAGGGCCAGCAGTTGGCCCTCACTATTAGAGAGCCATCAGCCCCCTATGTTTTATTGCTCCCATTACTAAAGAGTGGGTCTCCCATGCTGTTATTGCATATGTGATGCGCCCCCTGGGCCGTGGGGTACTTGGTGCCGGGCTGGTCGGTGTGGAGGATGTCACAGTGGCAGTGAGCCGATCCGTGACCCAGGGCGGTCAATTTAAGGGGATTATAGTTTTTATAGTTTAATGTTCGTCACTCCACCTGTGGTATGAGGCTATATGGAGCTGCCGCTGCGGTGCAGATCCTCTGGAGCTGATGGTGATGGAGCAGAGTGGGGACAGCAATCCACAGGCAGAGCTTAGCTCCAGGGCAGGAAATGGTGATATTATAGATGTTGCTGTGCAGTGTAGTGCAGGGGATGGCGCAGATAATAACCAGACCACAACTTAATGGCGGTTTCCTCTTATCTTTACTTGCGGTGGTTAGGCAGACCGGGGCACGGATACTAGCTTGTATTAGAGGTCCAGGCGGCCTGGATGCAATTTGGGAATCCACCTCGCCAGGTGAAGTTGGAGGCCTTCCCTTTGCGCTAATCTCTTTGGCCCTGCTGCTTATAGCTGTGCTGTGGCCCTCATCCCTGAGTAAAACGTCTTTGTGCTCACCCATATGGCAGGCAGCTCAGGCCTTCCTGGAGTGTCGCTCCCTTGTGCCGGTGCTGGGCCCTATGTGCTGCGGAGTCTCCAGGCGTCTGATGGGGCCAGGAGACCTGCAGTCTACTGTCCTCTGGTTCCTGGTGCTGGGCCTTCAGTACCCCACAACCTCAGACTCCAGTGTCCGGTTCTTCTACGCTCCTATCTGGGGTGAGCTGCCATGTAGCTCCACTCCCCAGGTCTTTCCTCTTCGCTGTCCTGTCTTCAACTCCTCTCACTAACTCTAACTAACCCCGCCTCCAGATTCCAGTTGCTAAGGGGAGGAGCTCCCCTTTCTGGAGCCAGGAAAGTGTTGCATGCTAGTATACCTGACTAGTGGACCCCTGTTTGCTTCCAGGCATGGCATCACCTCTTGTGAGGGAGGCAATACCACTGTGGCAACCGGACCACTGGAGTGCCACATTCCCCCATAGGTAAATTCAGTACTCCCGGACTGAGGATACCTTTTTGAATTAACAATCAACAATAATAACAATTCACATTACAAATAGTTTACGAAGTCAAAAATTACAAAAAACCCAACCAAAAATTTATAGCAGTCACTACGGCGCTTAGTCTTTATGTCACACGTCTTTTTCCGGATAACTGAAATTTGGCTGGTGGGAACCACATCAACCCACTTTGTGTATCGTCCCTGGGCATGGCATAAGGGCACTCTGTCATTGGGCCTGGTCTTCGGCCACGCCTGTGGTTTATTTTCAAGGCCACTTACTAACTATTTTCAATATTGTCCTGACCACACCTAGTCCTGTGGTCTGATTGTCCATAAATTTAACAACTATATATATCCAAGATTATTTAATGGTTACAACTTTATATAACATACACTTTAGTTCCTCCAGCAGGCAGGGAGCTGACCTTTAGTACTTCAGGTCGATCTACGTAGTACATTTGTTGTCACTGACCTACCCTGGTCCCTAGTGTCTACCCCTGGTGTGGTGGGTTCAGTGTGAACTACACTACGGGTAGTGTGAGGTAACACTGGTAGGCTGGGTAATCTCCTACAAATTCTTTGGCTCACCCTGGGTACGACAGGTTCACTGCTAGCAGAGGGTAGATTCTCCTGATCTTCTGCTGATTAGAGATGAGCGTTGTTCGACTCGAACTGTTCGCCAATCTCAAATTCGAGCTGTTCTGGGCGGTGTTCAAGACGTTCGGCGAACACGAACGATTTGAGAAAAATTCGGCTGTTCGAGGTTATGTTCGATAAATGTTCGTGCACCAAAATCATAACTGGATTTTTTCTCAGTAATGATGAAAATTAATGTTAATACGCAGTTTGAGTGTACAGCGGGGTGGGGGAAGGGGCAGGGGATGGATCTCTGCAGGAATAATGAAGATCTCCATTTTTTTTTCTCTTTCCCGCATTTACAGTGGGGAGGTGCAATCTGTCAGCCTATCAGCAGCGCACACACGGAGCGAAGTGCTTTTTTTCACACAAGCAAGGGCATGTGTCATTGGCAGTGTATGTCACATGTCCTTGCCCTATAAGACCAAGCCATTTTCCCCGTTGCCACCATTTTCTCACTGCTGCAGCTGCGTGTTAGACAGCACTGCTGTTGCTGTGTGCGCTATACCTTGTTAATTTCAAGCCACTTTTCGCACAAATCTACAGATAGCTTGGGAGTAGGGAATAGTTGTGATTGCAGTCCTTTTAAGGACTAGGTTACAGCATTTCCTACGACTTTTATCAGGCAGGTCTGTGCTCTTAAATAGATAGATTGTGGGAGTAAAGACTAATTGTAATTGCAGTCCTTTTCAGGACTAGGTTACATCAGTTCCTATCAGTTTTTGCCAGGCAGGTCTGTGCCAGTGCTGTGCAAGTTTTTTTCACAGCATTTGGCTGAATCTAGCAAAGCTAATCCTTTTGGCCTATTGCAGAGTGTGTTAGTCAGTGGAGTAGCCTATCTGTGTTGCAAGATATACCACCTGTGTATAGAATACCAATTTTTTTACTGCACCTAGTGAAGTAAAATCTTTTGGTCATAGCATCATTCTATTCATCCATCTATACTGACCTCCATCAGGTTGCATATTGAATATAATTTTTTTCTGCATCTAGCTCTGAAAAAATAATTGGGCTTCTAGCAGTGTGTGGGACTTGTTCTATTGGTCCATCTATACTGACCTCCATCAGGTTGCAAACTGAATATAATTTTTTTCTGCATCTAGCTCTGAAAAAATATTTGGCCTTCTAGCAGTGTGTGGGACTTGTTCTATTAGTCAATCTATACTGACCTCCATCACGCTGCAAATTCAAAATAATTTTTTGTCTGCATCTAGCTCTGAAAAAATATTTGGCCTTCTAGCAGTGTGTGGGACTTTCTCTATTAGTCCATCTATACTGACCTCCATCAGGTTGAAAATTAAAAATAATTTTTATCTGCATCTACCTCTGAAAAAATATTTGGGCTTCTAGCTGTGTGTGGGACTTGTTCTATTAGTCCATCTATACTGACCTCCATCAGGTTGCAAACTGAATATAATTTTTTTCTGCATCTAGCTCTGAAAAAATATTTGGCCTTCCAGCAGTGTGTGGGACTTTCTCTATTAGTCCAGCTATACTGACCTCCATCAGGTTGCAAATTAAAAATAAATTTTCTCTGCATCTAGCTCTGAAAAAATATTTGGCCTTCTAGCAGTGTGTGGGACTTTCTCTATTAGTCCATGTATACTGACCTCCATCAAGTTGCAAATTAAAAATAATTTTTTGTCTGCATCTAGCTCTGAAAAAATATTTGGCCTTCTAGCAGTGTGTGGGACTTTCTCTATTAGTCCATGTATACTGACCTCCATCAGGTTGCATATTGAATATATTTTTTTTCTGCATCTAGCTCTGAAAAAATATTTGGGCTTCTAGCAGTGTGTGGGACTTGTTCTATTGGTCCATCTATACTGACCTCCATCAGGTTGCAAACTGAATATAATTTTTTTCTGCATCTAGCTCTGAAAAAATATTTGGCCTTCTAGCAGTGTGTGGGACTTGTTCTATTAGTCAATCTATACTGACCTCCATCACGCTGCAAATTCAAAATAATTTTTTGTCTGCATCTAGCTCTGAAAAAATATTTGGCCTTCTAGCAGTGTGTGGGACTTTCTCTATTAGTCCATCTATACTGACCTCCATCAGGTTGAAAATTAAAAATAATTTTTATCCGCATCTACCTCTGAAAAAATATTTGGGCTTCTAGCTGTGTGTGGGACTTGTTCTATTAGTCCATCTATACTGACCTCCATCAGGTTGCAAACTGAATATAATTTTTTTCTGCATCTAGCTCTGAAAAAATATTTGGCCTTCCAGCAGTGTGTGGGACTTTCTCTATTAGTCCAGCTATACTGACCTCCATCAGGTTGCAAATTAAAAATAATTTTTCTCTGCATCTAGCTCTGAAAAAATATTTGGCCTTCCAGCAGTGTGTGGGACTTTCTCTATTAGTCCATGTATACTGACCTTTATCAGGTTGCAAATTAAAAATAATTTTTTGTCTGCATCTAGCTCTGAAAAAATATTTGGCCTTCTAGCAGTGTGTGGGACTTTCTCTATTAGTCCATCTATACTGACCTCCATCAGGTTGCAAATTAAAAATAATTTTTTGTCTGCATCTAGCTCTGAAAAAATATTTGGCCTTCTAGCAGTGTGTGGGACTTTCTCTATTAGTCCATTTATACTGACCTCCATCAGGTTGCAAATTCAAAATAATTTTTTGTCTGCATCTAGCTCTGAAAAAATATTTGGCCTTCTAGCAGTGTGTGGGACTTTCTCTATTAGTCCATCTATACTGACCTCCATCAGGCTGCAAATTAAAAATAATTTTTATCTGCATCTACCTCTAAAAAATATTTGGCCTTCTAGCTGTGTGTGGGACTTGTTCTATTATCCATCTATACTGACCTCCATCAGGTAGCAAACTGAATATAATTTTTTTCTGCATCTAGCTCTGAAAAAATATTTGGCCTTCTAGCAGTGTGTGGGACTTTCTCTATTAGTCCATCTATACTGACCTCCATCAGGTTGCAAATTGAATATAATTTTTTTCTGCATCTAACCCAGCCAATAGTTTTGGCCTAATACCACAGTTTGGCCACTCAGCTCTGCTCGGTTCCCATCCATTGTTTTTTTGTGCAAACAACTCCAGAGTTGTGAATTAGTTAACCACCAAAATGAGTGGAAAAAGGCCTGCTGCTGGTGGAAAGGGGAATAGGCGTGTTGGGAAGGGGAAAAAAGGTTGTGTCCGTGGGGTAGGTGTTAAAGCAACAGTAACATCTGCAGAAGAAAGACCATCTTCCAGCCAAACTAAAATGTCTACTACTTTTAGCGGACAATGTGATAAAATCCCTTTCTTACGGCCACGCCAATCGCTACAAATTCCAGATGAGGCACAAAAACTGCAGGTGCTTCAACGGATATCAAGTGCTCCTTTAAGTGGGCTCTCCTCCACATCAACTTCAACATCACAAATACTCCAGTCCTCAAAGGTGTCACCCCAATCGCACTTGCTTCCTCACAGCTCCCAAATCTCCAGCTGCCCGTCTGAGTATGAGGTAGAACAGATGGTTGAGTCTGCAGAGCTGTTTACTCATACTATAGCCTGGGAATCAGAGGTCGACTCCAGCGCTTCTGTGAATCCAGACGAGGAAATGATCTGCACTGATGCCCAGAATCTTTATGAGTCGGATCCAGGACCAGACGCAGAAGGTTCTGACCATAATGTAGACCCTCATTCCCAAACTGTAACTCCTGTTGGTGGAGACAATGAGGAAGACGATGATGAGACTCAAATACCTGATTGGAGCGACAACTTTAGTTTTTTGTCAGGGCAGGAACAGGTTGGCTCTGAGGACGACGGGTGTGATAACGCACAGGGTGATGATGATGAGGTTGGAGATCCCACTTACTGTCAACCCACAGTCAGCCAAGAGATGAGGTCAGCAGAGGAGGTGGAGGAAGATGCTAGTGACGACGAGGTCAGGTTGCGCCTTCCTGGACAGAGACGTAGTACTGGAAGCACGTCAACAACTGCATCCTCAAACACAACTCTGCCTCTCACCACAAGTCGTGGTGGCTCTTCAGGTCGCATGGGTGCTAAGCCTTGCATAGCCTGGGCATTTTTTCAGATCAATAAAGATGACCGAACTCGTGTTATGTGTAACATTTGTCAGCAAAAGCTAAGTAGAGGCCAAAAAATACATAGTTTGAGTACTTCATGCATGAACCGGCACATGGACATGAAGCATAAGTTGCAGTGGGAAGCTCAGTGTGCTACAATGCGGCCTAGCCGGCCGGGCCAACCACCGTCTGCCATATCTTGTGCATCCGCGGCCTCTTCATCCTCTGTGACTGGGGGGACAGCAGTCACACCTGTTTTGGGGCGCAGACCTGCCACCTCTTTACCCGCAACAGCCAGCGTGATTGGCAGGTCATCATTTTCTTTGGAGGTGGTAACACCAGCTGGTGTTGAGCGCTGTCCGACATCGATAGCACCACCTTTGGATCAAGGCAACCTAACATGTCCGCCTGCATCTTCCTCACAGACCGGCAGTTTGCCGGGGACACCCTTATCAACCCCGTCTAAGCACAATAGCCAGCCCTCGGTCCCTCAGATGTGGACAAGTAAAAGACCATTTCCTCCTAGCCATGAGAAAGCTAAGAGGTTGAATTTCACCATCTGCAAGCTCTTGGCTACAGAAATGCTGCCTTTCCGCCTGGTGGACACAGAGGATTTTCGAGACCTTATGTCCGTCGCAGTGCCCCAGTACCAGATGCCCAGTCGGCACTACTTCTCAAAGAAAGGTGTGCCTGCGCTCCACCAGCATGTCGCACACAACATCACCGCTTCTTTGAGAAACTCTGTGTGTGACAGGGTGCATTTCACCACAAACACTTGGACGAGTAGGCATGGACAGGGGCGTTACATGTCGCTGACTGGGCACTGGGTAACTATGGTGACAGCAGGACAAGGGGCTGCTGTACAAGTCTTGCCGTCCCCACGAGTTGTGCGTCAATCCTCTTTATGTCAAAGTTCCTCCACTGCTTCTGCCTCCTCAACCTCCTCTCGGTCTTCCACCTGCACCCAAAGCCTGTCTGGTCATGCCACAAGCTTTCTAACTGCGCAGAAGGGATCCTGCACACCTCCTTACTATGCTGGCAGTAGGGCTCAATGTCATCAAGCGGTTTTTACTTTGAAATGTCTGGGAAATGTGAGTCACACAGCTGAGGAGTTGTGGTCAGCTCTGGAGAACCAATTTCATGAATGGTTGTCTCCACTGGACCTGAAACCAGGGAAGGCCGTGTGCGACAATGCTGCAAACCTGGGTGCGGCCCTTCGCCGGGGCAATGTCACACACGTGCCTTGTATGGCTCACGTGTTGAACCTGGTTGTCCAGCAATTTTTAGCCCACTATCCCAGACTAGATCGCCTTCTGCAGAGGGCACGGTCGCTGTGTGCTCACTTCCGCCGTTCGCATCCCGCAGCTCAGCGACTTACATCTCTACAGAAGTCGTTGGGCCTGCCACTTCACCAGCTAAAATGCGATGTGCCTACCCGGTGGAATTCAACTCTGCACATGTTGCAGCGACTGTGGCAGCACCGACAAGCCCTGGTGCAATACGTTCTGACGTATAGCCTGGGCCAACGAGATCCAGAGGTGGGGCAAATCGCGCTGGAGGAGTGGTCTCAGATCAGGGACCTATGCACCCTTCTGCACAGTTTTGAAATGGCGACGAAGATGTTTAGTGCTGACGATGCCATTATCAGCATGACTATTCCGGTGATTTACATGCTGGAGCACATGTTAAACAGAATTCGGAGTCAGGTGGTGGCACAAGAGGAGGTGGAGGAAGTAGAGGAGGAGGAGTTGTATGCGGAAGGGCTAACATCTGCAAGGTCCAGACGGTCGGCAGCACCAAGGCGACAGGCATGTGAGGGTGGGGGAGATGGTTTTACCAGGGCGCATGGTAGCAGCCAAACTAGTGAGGAAGGTGCAGGAGCCCAGGAAGAAGTGGAGGACGAACTGATGGAAGACTCATCAGATGAGGGAGACCTTGATCACATTTCTGTTGTGCGAGGTTGGGGGGAGAGGACAGAGGAAGGAAGCATGATTGTTACCTCGCCACCAACACAACAGGGACTTGGTGCTCCTGGATGCGCAACACACATGAGTGCCTTCTTGCTGCACTACCTGCAACATGACCCTCGAATTGTGAGAATTAGAAATAATCCTGACTACTGGGTTGCCACACTATTAGATCCCCGGTACAAAAGTAAATTTGCAGAAATTATTCCTGCCATAGAAAGGGATGCACGCATGCAGGAGTATCAGCAGAGACTGTTGCAGAATCTTACATGTGCTTTTCCACAAAACACCAGTGGTGCACGTAGTGAATCTCACAGTTCCAACTTGCCAACCGTGGGACCGTCAAGTGTTCAGCACTCAAACTGTAACAGAACCACAGTATCTGCTGGTAACATCAATTTTGCGGAATCATTTCACCACTTTTTTAGCCCATCCTTTGCAAGGCCACAGGAGACAAGAAGTCTGACACATAGTCAACGCCTAGAGACGATGGTACAGGAGTATCTCCAAGTAAACATTGAAGCCATGACTGTGTCACTGGACGCTTGCTCTTTTTGGGCTTCCAATCTGGATAAATGGCTGGAGCTAGCCACTTACGCCTTGGAGATCTTGTCATGCCCCGCAGCCAGCGTTCTGTCTGAACGTGTGTTCAGCGCTGCTGGTGGTGTGCTGACAGATAAGCGCACGCGGCTCTCCACTGATAATGTAGACAGACTCACGTTCATAAAGATGAACAAATCATGGATCCGAAACGACTTTTCTACCCCTGTGTCATCCTGGGGAGAGTAAAAGCTTGAAGATTGGTTAAAATCACCCTACCAACCGTTTTAAGCTTTCAAATTACTAATCATGATTATCTGTATCTTGGCTGGAAAATAATTTGGGCTTTGTAGCAGTGTGCAGCACTGATTCTATTAGGCCATCTATAATAAGCTCCACCAGATTTAAAATTACTAATCATGTTTATCTGTATCTTGACTGGAAAATAATTTGGCTTTGTAGCAGTGTGCAGCACTGATCCTATTAGGCCATCTATACTAAGCTCCACCAGATTTAAAATTAATAATAATTTTTAGCTGCATCTAGCCCGGAAAATCATTTTGGGGCTCCGAGATGCGCAAGACACATAAGTGCCTTCTTGCTGCACTACCTGCAACATGACCCTCATATTGTCAGAATTCGAAGTAATCATGACTACTGGGTTGCCACACTCTTAGATCCCCCAAACTTTTTGATCAACCTTTTCATTTTAATAAAGACCAAAAAAATGGTCATTTTTGAAATTATAAGCATTAGCAGGTTATTAGAAACTGAAATCAAACAGTTTTCAACTCAAAACTTTATTCTAGGTGATGTTACATTTTCACATAGGACCCCTTGTTCGAAAGGAGCTTCTGAACTCTCTCGTCCATTGAATTTGTCAGGTTTTGGATGGTTTCTGCTTCAATTGTTTTGCATGAGGACAGAATACCCTCCCAGAGCTGTTGCTTAGATGTGAACTGCCTCCCGCCATCATAGACACTCCTTTTGATGATGCTCCAGAGGTTCTGAATGGGGTAGAGGTCAGGGGAGCATGGGGGTCACACCATAAGTTTGTCCCCTTTTATGCCCATATCAGCCAGAGTTGCAGATGTTTTATGTGCAGCATGAGATGGTGCATTATCATGCAAAAAAATGATCTTGCTGTGAAATACACGGTTCTTCTTCTTAAACCATGGCAGGAAGTGCTGTTTGAGAAAATCCACATACACTATGGAGTTCATCTTTAGTGCCTTCAGGGATCCTAAAGGGGCCGACAATCTCTCTCCCCATGATTCCAGCCCAAAACATTACTCCACCTCCTCCTTGTTGGCGCTGTAGCCGTGTTTGCGTGGGGTGTCCATCAACCAGCCATCCTCCACTCCATCCATCTAGACCATCGAGCGCTGCACGGCACTCATCCGTGAACAAAACAGTTTTGACATCAGTCTTCATGTAATGTTTGGCCCACTGGAGTCGTTTCTGCTTGTGTGAAGTGGATAGAGGAGGTCGACAGGATGGCGTATGCACAGCTGCAAACCTCTGAAGGACCCTGCATCTTGTTGTTCGGGGGACGTTGGAGGCACCAGCTGCTTCAAAAACTTGTCTGCTGCTATGACAAGGCTTTTTTGCCGCTGCTCTTTTAACCTGACGTAATTGCCTGTAGGAAAGAGGCCTCAATTTTCCCTTATCAGCACGCACACGTGTGTACTGTGAATCAGCTACATACTTCTTGATTGCCAAGACACTTCATCCTGATCATCGCACAATGTTGATTGTAGTCATGCCTTGACCTAAACACTCCACAATTTGTTGCTTCTCAGCAGCCGACACATCCTTTTTCTTTCCCATTTTGGCAGAAAATGTAGGCTGCTTAATAATGTGAGACAGCCTTCTTAAGTAGTCTTGCCTTTCATTGGACACACCTGCCAAACTAATTAGCACAGGTGTCTGCAATTGCTTACAGTGATATAAAGAGCCCTGACACACATCACCATCAATGAGTTTAACTGACAAACAAACAAATTCTTCCCTTATCACTCCTAAACACTTTTTGCATAATAATTTGGAACACAGTGTACATGTGCTATTCCACAAAACACCAGTGGTTCACGTAGTGAATCTTACAGTTCTAACGTGCCAACCGTGGTCTGTATGGAGTTGTTCAATAAAGGGCCCAAAATTAAGATAACATAGATGGGAGAGGTCTCTATGAATAGGAATTCCTAAGTATTTGATACCCTGTGAGGGCCAGGCAAAGAGAAAGTTGGACTGGATGGAATCCTATATGGATTTGGGGAGGGAGACATCGAGGGCCTCAGACTTCGCTGCATTGATTTTAAAATTTGACCATGTAACAAAGTGATCTATTTCAGCCATAACAGCATGGATGGATATATGTGATTGAGTGATATATACTAGGACATCATCAGCAAATAGAGAACACGTGTACTCGGTGCCTCCCACCTCAATCCACCTAATATTGGGGTTATGGCGAATTGATGAGAGCAGGTGCTCCGTCACTAGGATGTATAAGAGAGGGGACAGAGGACATCCCTGCTTTGTCCCATTGGTGATTGTGAAAGGTGATGAAAATGTTCTGATGCACCCCCTGGGCCTTGGGACACCCGGAGCCGGACCCTTTTTGGTGGATGCTGGTGGTTGTAGTCTTCGTGGCGGCGACCCGGTTCCGTGGCTCAGGGTGGTCAAACCAGTGGCAGAACTATTTATGTGGTTTTGATGTTTAAATGTCCGACTATGCCACCCGTGGATTGCGGTCAGAGTGAACCGCCGCTGCAGGGCAGACCGCTGAGGCTGGTGTTGTGGGTGCAGCAGAGCGTAGCATAACTCCCCACGGGAGGAGTATAGCCTCAGGGCAGTGTATGTGGAGGATGGGGGTGATGGTGCAGGGCAGCAGCAGTAATGACACGGAGTCAGTGATGCAGTCCAGGGCCTTTACTCACAGTTCTTATTATCCAGACCACGTCTGCAGGTAACGGCTGCCCACGTCGTTCTGTGCTCACCAGGTGAGGGGCTCAGACAACTCCCAGATAACTTTGGAGCGCTTCACAGGACCCCCTTTGTGTGTCCTTTGTCTGGCCTTTCTTACCAACCCTTCTGTCCGGTTGCCTCGGGCCTCCTCTTGGTAAACTTGGCGCCAGTTTCCCTGACCCTATGTGGTGCCTTCCTAGCGGGTGTAGCGAGGGGCTGCGCCACATAAAATGTCACAGCCTCCGGTTTCTAGCTGAGGGTCGTTTCCTGCCTCCACTAGTTTCGGGGACCGGTCTCCCCCTTTGGCCTGACCCCTCCACGCAGGTGGATTCGGGCGTGCAGTGGCCACTCGCCCGTCTGCACCCCTGGGATCCCTTCATTCCTCGTTCCTGGAGCCTTCTCCGCTCCTCTTCCTTCCTTCTCCCTCTTCCAGGCCTGGGCCTCTGTTACTGGGCCCGCCTCCGGAGCAGAGCTCATGCAGAGCCCCTGCTCCCTGCCACTTCTGCTCAGACTTCTCTGCACTGAACTAAGATGGTGCCCACCTTTTATACTCCCTTCTCAATGCACCCAGGAACTGCTTCCTCCCTGCTCCTGCACTACAGGGTTCCCCTTCCTCAGTGTTCCCTCCCCCCACTCCAGCCAGGGACAGGGACTGTCGTGCCCATCTCAGAGGCATATTGGTCGCCCTGCCCCACGGCAATGTGGTGTAATGCATGCAGGTGTCGGGTCCTGATCCACACTCCATCCTTACCTGAGAGTGAGATATCACACCTCTGGGTGAGGTGCAATACCTCTGTAGCAACCGAGCCCTCAGGGTGCTACAGTTCCATTTATCTTCAGCCTAGGTGACGTATTGTGATACAGGGCCGTGATTTTGGCTATAAAAGGGTCCCCTAGACCCCTACCCCAAGCTTTTTAAGAGAATCATATATGGCGTGCCAGGAGACTCTATGGAAAGCTTTCTCAGCATCCAACGAGAGTATCTAATTACAAATTTTTAACTGCATCTAGCCCAGGAAAGCCTAGTAGCAGTGTCTGCTAGTCAGCGGATTATCCCGGCTGTTAAGCAAGCTACACCACCTGTAGTTTGGACACTTAATTTTTTCAAAGGAAATGCTTCGGGACCACGGGATACTCAGTGAAGAGCATCAGGAGGCACCCCAAGGCATAGGGGCTGGGACTGGCAGTAGGATGCCTTGCGGTGGACAGCCGAGCTCGATCCTTATAAAAGCTTTTTAACTGCAGCAGCTTTAGTGGACGCTACTGGAGCTGGAATTACGCGGCTGCTGGCATGAGACTTGCCCTCCAATAGATCCTTGTAAATGGATTTAAAGTGTATTCATTCAAATTAGAGAGACAATTTAAATTAAAAAACTTAGAGCTGCCTCCACCACAAGGGGGCTCGCTCGACCCACCAGCGGACAGGCACCAGTATTGGGAGAGGGGGGCTGGCCGTCAGGGTTCACCGCGGCTCTGGCACAAACCCGGCGACACGGAGGTGGCACGGGCAGGAGCGGACTGAACGTGTCGGCTTCTCACTTTTTGGATTTTAGAAGGGCATGACATGCCTATATCTGTGTCTCCCCCTCCTTTTACTCCTCCACCTCTTTTCTTTTCGCATGACTATATGTACTTGTCACTTTTCCATGTGTTAGTTGTATCTTCTGAGCAGTTTGTCAGCTTTTGGACACCTTTGAAGGTGTTTTCTATGTGTTTCAATGTGTTTTTGTTTGCCTGCCATTGGTTTTAACGGTGTTCGAAGGTGTTCGACGAACAGTTCGACGAACAGTTCGGCGAACACACGGGTGTTCGACGAACCGAACCGAACTCGAACACTACGGGGGTGGCTCAACACTACTGCTGATGAGGCATCTGTCTCTGGGGCGGATTGGTCTCTCTGCTGTTCTGAAGCCTCTGCAGCTTCTGCTGAGGCCGCTTGAAGAAAGGTCAGGACCGGTACCCCAATTGCTCTGTTCACCTGGGTCCAAGACCGGGGAAATGCTCCAAGGACTGTCTGGACAGTTTCCTCCACTTTTTCTATGGGCTGAGGGCTCTCTTGGTCTTCTTCTTTGTGTTTCAAGTGTTCAGGGCATATCTTCAGGTGGTCTCTTGAGGTTGCCGCTGAAGTTTCCCCTCCATCTTTACTGATGAGGCACACTTTGGTGTTATCATAATTCGAGGGTAGGATGGTGTATGGCTCAACCTCCCACTGGTCATCTAATTTATGGACTCGTCTCTTCCTCTTGAGCAACTGTTCTCCAGGTGATAAGGGAACGGCAGGTGGGTGCAGATTGTAAGTTTTCTCCTGCCTCTGTCTCGCTTGGGACAAACTTCTTTCCCACATTCTTGCACCTTGCGGTATTGTTGCTGCCGCTCTGTATCCCAATCTGCATCTGGTGATGTCGTCTCTGGTGTTAAGACTCTCATGTCTAAGTCAATGGGTAACTTGCCAGGTCTTGCTCTTATCAGGTAAGGGGGTATACAGTTGATGGAGTTCACCGGGATGTGGTTATATAGGTCCACCAAATCTGGTAACTTCTCTGGCCACAGGCTATGTTCTTCAAGGGGCAACGTCTTCAACAGGTCTATTACCACCTGGTTCATTTTCTCGCACAACCCGTTGGTCTGGGGATGATACGGCGTCGTCCTTATTTTCTTGCAGCTGTTCAGTTACAGAATTCCTGGAATACTTCTGCTTCAAAGGCTGGACCTTGGTCGGTCAGCATTCGTTCAGGGTAACCATGCGGACGACAAAAATGTTGTTGAAACGCTTTGGCTGCCGTCTAAGCCGTTTGATCTTTCACTGGCACTACTACCAAGAACCTGGAGTAGTGGTCTACTATGGTGAGAGCTTAGACATAGCCTAACCGGCTTGGGGCTAACTTCATGTGGTCCAAGGCTACCAGTTCATGTGGTTGTTTGGTGATTATGGGCTGCAGGGGAGCCCTCTGGCTATCATGGTCTTTCCGTCTCAGGTTGCATGGACCACATTCTCGACACTATCTCTCGATTGCTTTCCTCATGACAACCCAGTAGAATCGCTCACGTAGCAGGACTTCCAACTTCTTCCACCCGAAGCGTCCTGCTCCATCGTGGTACGCTTCTAAGACCACTGGCGCATCCCGCCTCGGGACTACCACCTGCCAGACCAGTTTGTGTGTCCGGGAGTTGATACTTCTTTGACACAGCTTTCCCTCATAGATGAACAGTTTGCCCTTCTCCTTCCACAACTGTTGGGTCTCCTGTGGAGCATCTGGATCAGGGTGCGAGTCAGCTTGTGTCAGCAACTCCTTTACTAGGTGGACAGTAGAGATGAGCGGTGTTCGACTAGAACTGTTCGCCAATCTCAAATTCGAGCTGTTTTGGGCGGTGTTCGAGTTGTTCGACGAACCCGAACGATTTGCAAAAAATTCGGCTGTTCGAGGTTATGTTCGATAACTGTTCGTGCACCAAAAGCGTGTCCTGCATGTCTGGCGCTATTTAGAGCACCAATCATGCAGGGATTGTCTGCCACTCACTGTAATGCCACAGCCATGGTGGTTGTGGCATTACAGTGATTGCCCAAATCGATGGGAACAGTGCCAACAGTGAAACATGAAAAGCCAGCAATTCAGCAGCGGCATACACCTGTACCTGACAATTTAGAACCGAAAGAATAGAGCTTCACACATAGATTAGATAGATATAAACATGTCAGCCACATATATACGAAGTACAGTGAAAGTGCTGCTTACTGTACTTGTCATTTAGCGTAAAGGATTTATCAAAAAAAATAATAGTGTTTTCATGCACCGTCTCTTTAAAAAAGCCGGCCGGCAATTCAGCAGCGGTACCCGACAATTTATAACAGACAGAATAGAGCTTCACACATAGATTAGATAGATAGAAACATGTCAGTCACATATATATGAAGTACAGTGATAGTGTTGGTTACTGTACTTGTCATTTAGTATTAAAATAAAGGATTTATTATTAAAAAAATTGGCGTGGGTTTCCCCTTAATTTTAGGCTCTAGCGGAGGTTAAGCAGACAGCTGGGGCAGATGTTTGAAGCCTGGGAAGGGGGTAATACCCACGGAGCTTCCCAGGCTACTAATATCAGCCCCCAGCTGAATACATAGCCTTTACTAGCTATTAAAATGGGGGACCCCCCAAAAAAAATGACGTGGGGTCCCCCCTAATTTAATAGCTAGCAAAGGCCAGGCAGACAGCTGGGGGCTGATATTAATAGCCCAGGAAGGGAGCCATGAATATTGGCCCCCTCCCAGGCTAGAAACACCAGCCATCAGCCGCCCCAGAAATGGCGCATTCATAGGATGCGCCAATTCTGGCACTTAGCCTCGCTCTTCCACGCTGCCCTGGTGCGGTGGCAGGGGGTAATAGGGTTGGGGTTGATGTCAGCTTATAATGCCAGCTGACATCAAGCCCAGGTTAGTAATGGAGAGGCGTCTATAAGACACCCCCATTACTAACCCCATAGTCAAAGTTAAAAAAAACACAAACACCCAGAATAAAGTCCTTTAATTGAAATAAAGACACAATCCTTTATTGTTCTAAATTAAACCATACTTACCGTCACGCCCATTCCAGCTGAAGCCAACGATCTCCTGCAATAAAAGAAAAATAATAAAGCAACCTCATCCTTACCTTTCCATGGTTCCCACGACAGCTTCAGCTCTGCTACATCGAGATGACAGGCTGGACCGCAGCAGAACGCTGCCATCCAGCCTCTCATCCCGCAGACACTGAGAAGCGCAGGCTTACTTGCGCTGCTCAGCGTCTCTCTGTGACGACATCCAGATGAGCCGAGTTCATGTCAAATGAACTCGGCTCACCTCATGCACGTCACTGACAGCGTGGGAAAATTCTCACGCTGAAGCGGTGAGTGCAGGAGAATTCTTCCACGCTGTCAGTGACGTGCATAAGGTGAGCTCATGTCCAATGAACTCAGCTCACCTCCTGCACGTCACTGACAGCGTGGGAGAATTCTCCTGCACTCAGCGCTTCAGCGTGAGAATTCTCCCGCTGAAGCGCTGAGTGCAGGAGAATTTTCCCACGCTGTCAGTGACGTGCATAAGGTGAGCTCATGTCCAATGAACTCAGCTCACCTCCTGCACGTCACTGACAGCGTGGGAGAATTCTCCTGCACTCAGCGCTTCAGTGTGAGAATTCTCCCACGCTGAAGCGCTGAGTGCAGGAGAATTTTCCCACGCTGTCAGTGACGTGCATGAGGTGAGCCGAGTTCATTGGACATTAACTCGGCTCATCTGGATGCCCTCACAGAGAGACACTGTGGAGCGCAAGCAAGCCTGCGCTTCTCAGTGTCTGCGGGATGACAGGCAGGATGGCAGCGTTCTGCTGCGGTCCAGCCTGTCATCTCGATGTAGCAGAGCTGAAGCTGTCATGGGAACCATGGAAAGGTAAGGATGATGTTGCTTTATTATTTTTCTTTTATTTCAGGAGATCGTTGGCTTCAGCTGGAATGGGCGTGATGGTAAGTATGGTTTAATTTAGAACAATAAAGAATTGTGTGTTTATTTCAATTAAAGGACTTTTTTCTGGGTGTTGTGTTTTTTTTAAATACTTTACTAGAAATTCATGGTGGTCATGTCTAATATTGGCGTGACCCCATGAATTTCGGGCTTAGGGCCAGCTGATAATGCCAAGCTGGCCCTAACCCCTTTATTACCCAGTGAGCCACCGCATCAGGGCCCTGGATGAGTTGGGTACAGCGCCAGAAGATGGCGCTTCTATGAACGCGCCATTTTCCGGGGTGGCTGCGGACTGCAATTTGCAGCGGGGGTGGCCCAGAAAGCTTGGGCCTCCCTGCGCTGCGGATTCCAGACCCCAGCTGCCTATTTGTACCTGGCTGGACACAAAAACAGGGCGAAGCCCCACGTCAATTTTCTTTAAATTATTTCATGAATTTCCTGAAATAATTTAAAAAAATTGAAGTGGGGCTTCGCACTATATTTGTGTCCAGCCAGGTACAGCAGACAGGAACGGGCTGCCCCCATCCACCAGCTGCCTATTTGTACCTGGCCGGACACAACAATATAGGGAAGCCCTTTTTTTCTTAATTATTTCATGAATTTCATGAAATAATTAAAAAAAATTGAAGTGGGGCTTCGCACTATATTTGTGTCCAGCCAGGTACAGCAGGCAGGAACGGGCTGCCCCCAACCACCAGCTGCCTATTTGTACCTGGCCGGACACAACAATATAGGGAAGGCCTTTTTTTCTTAATTATTTCATGAATTTCATGAAATAATTAAAAAAAAAGTACGTGGGGCTTCGCCCTATTTTTGTGTCCAGCCAGGTACAACTAGGCAGCTGGGGGCTGGAATCTGCAGCGCAGGGAGGCCCAAGCTTTCTGGGCCCCCCCCCCGCTACAAATTGCAGTCCGCAGCCACCCCGGAAAATGGCGCGTTCATAGAAGCGCCATCTTCTGGCGCTGTACCCAACTCATCCAGGGCCCTGGTGCGGTGGCTCACTGGGTAATAAAGGGGTTAAGGCCAGCTTGGTATTATCAGCTGGCCCCAAGCCCAAAATTCATGGGGTCACGCCAGTATTAGACATGACCGCCATGAATTTCTAGTAAAGTATTTAAAAAAAACACAACACCCAGAATAAAGTCCTTTAATTGAAATAAAGACACAATTCTTTATTGTTCTAAATTAAACCATACTTACCATCACGCCCATTCCAGCTGAAGCCAACGATCTCCTGCAATAAAAGAAAAATAATAAACCAACCTCATCCTTACCTTTCCATGGTTCCCACGACAGCTTCAGCTCTGCTACATCGAGATGACTGGCTGGACCGCAGCAGAACGCTGCCATCCAGTCTGTCATCCCGCAGACACTGAGAAGCGCAGGCATGCTTGCGCTCCTCATTGTCTCGCTGTGACGGCATTCAGATGAGCCGAGGTCATGTCCAATGAACTCAGCTCACCTCATGCACGTCACTGACAGCGTGGGAAAATTCTCACGCTGAAGTGCTGAGTGCAGGAGAATACTCCCACGCTGTCAGTGATGTGCATGAGGTGAGCTCATGTCCAATGAACTCAGCTCACCTCCTGCACGTCACTGACAGCGTGGGAAAATTCTCCTGCAATCAGCGCTTCAGCGTGAGAATTTTCCCACGCTGTCAGTGACGTGCATGAGGTGAGCCGAGTTCATTGGACATGAACTCGGCTCATCTGGATGTCGTCACAGAGAGACGCTGAGCAGCGCAAGCAAGCCTGCGCTTCTCAGTGTCTGCGGGATGACAGGCTGGATGGCAGCGTTCTGCTGCGGTCCAGCCTGTCATCTCGATGTAGCAGAGCTGAAGCTGTCGTGGGAACCATGGAAAGGTAAGGATGAGGTTGCTTTATTATTTTTCTTTTATTGCAGGAGATCGTTGGCTTCAGCTGGAATGGGCGTGATGGTAAGTATGGTTTAATTTAGAACAATAAAGGATTGTGTCTTTATTTCAATTAAAGGACTTTATTCTGGGTGTTTGTGTTTTTTTTAACTTTGACTATGGGGTTAGTAATGGGGGTGTCTTATAGACGCCTCTCCATTACTAACCTGGGCTTGATGTCAGCTGGCATTATAAGCTGACATCAACCCCAACCCTATTACCCCCTGCCACCGCACCAGGGCAGCGTGGAAGAGCGAGGCTAAGTGCCAGAATTGGCGCATCCTATGAATGCGCCATTTCTGGGGCGGCTGACGGCTGGTGTTTCTAGCCTGGGAGGGGGCCAATATTCATGGCTCCCTTCCTGGGCTATTAATATCAGCCCCCAGCTGTCTGCCTAGCCTTTGCTAGCTATTAAATTAGGGGGGACCCCACGTCATTTTTTTGGGGGGGTCCCCCATTTTAATAGCTAGTAAAGGCTATGTATTCAGCTGGAGGCTGATATTAGTAGCCTGGGAAGCTCCGTGGGTATTACCCCCTTCCCAGGCTTCAAACATCTGCCCCAGCCGTCTGCTTAACCTCCGCTAGAGCCTAAAATTAAGGGGAACCCCACGCCAATTTTTTTAATAATAAATCCTTTATTTTAATACTAAATGACAAGTACAGTAACCAACACTATCACTGTACTTCATATATATGTGACTGACATGTTTCTATCTATCTAATCTATGTGTGATGCTCTATCTTTCTGTTCTAAATTGTCGGGTACCGCTGCTGAATTGCCGGCCGGCTTTTTTAAAGAGACAGTGCATGAAAACACTATTATTTTTTTAAATAAATCCTTTACACTAAATGACAAGTACAGTAAGCAACACTATCACTGTACTTATTATATATGTGACTGACATGTTTCTATCTATCTAATCTATGTGTGAAGCTCTATTCTTTCTGTTCTAAATTGTCGGGTACAGATGCTGAATTGCCGGCCGGCTTTTTTAAAGAGACGGTGCATGAAAACACTAATATTTTTTTTAATAAATCCTTTACACTAAATGACAAGTGCAGTAACCAACACTGTCACTGTGCTTCTTATATGTGTGACTGACATGTTTCTATCTATCTAATCTATGTGTGATGCTCTATTCCTTCTTGTCTAAATTGTCGGGTACCGGTGTATGCCGCTGCTGAATTTGCCGGCCGGCTTTTTTAAAGAGAGTGTCTTCTGAGCAGTTTGTCAGCTTTTGGACACCTTTGCAGGTGTTTTCTATGTGTTTCTATGTGTTTTTGTTTGCCTGCCATTGGTTTTAACGGTGTTCGACGGTGTTCTAAGGTGTTCGACGAACAGTTCGACGAACAGTTCCTCGAACATCCCGGTGTTCGACGAACCGAACCGAACCCGAACACTACGGGGGTGGCTCAACACTAGTGGACAGCCAGGTTGCTATCCTGCGTTTCAGCCCATCCATGGTGGGTCAATGGGTTAAACGTGGCCTCTCTGTTGGCGGAGCGCTTGTCCCTCACACAGTGGGAGCACTAGGTCACCCCGTGATGATGGAAAGCGGGTAGCTCTATCTCCTACAGCTCCTTCGGGTCTTCTCCCCCTTCTGGCAAGTTGGGCATCCTGGACAGCGCATCAGCATTGGTGTTTTTATGCCCCGCCCGATACTTGATGGTAAACTTGTAGTTAGACAGTCGTTGCTCTAGGGCAACAAGCTTCGCAGTCTCCAGGTGTGTCAACGGGTTGTTGTCTGTGAAGACTGTCAATCTGGAGGAGGCGAGGTAGTGTTTGAAGCGCTCTGTTACAGCCCAGACTATGGCTAAAACTCCAACTTGAAGGAACTATAGTTGTCGGGGTTCCTTTCCATAGGACGGAGCTTCCTGCTGGTGTAGGCAATCACTCTCTCTCTGCCCTGCTGCACCTGGGACAGCACCGCTCCCAATCCCACGCTGCTGGCATCCGTATGGAGTATAAAGGGTTGGCCATAGTCAGGGTAGGCCAGAACTTCATCTCCAGTAAGAGCCATTTTCAGTCGAGTGAAAGATTCGTCTTTTGGTTTCTCCCATTAGAACAGAGGTTTCGGGTTCTTGGCCTGCTTGGACTGGCCCACTAAGAGGTCCTGCATGGGTGCCGCTATCTTGGTGAAACCCTTGATGAATCTCCTGTAGTAGCCTACCAGCCCGAGGAACTGCCGCACTTCCTTGATAGTGGAGGGTCTTGGCCAGTCCTTGATCACAGTGACTTTTTCAGGGTCTGGTGCTGCACCTTCGGTGCTTACCACATGACCTAGGTACTGCACCTTGGGCTTTAACAGGTGGCACTTGGACAGCTTTACTTTCAGGCCATAACCAGATAGGGCTTCGAACACCTCGGCCAGGTGCTCCAGTTGGTCTTCATATGTCTTTGAGTAGACGATTACGTCGTCTAGGTACAGCAGGACGGTTTTGAAGTTTTTGTGTCCTAGGCAACACTCCATTAACCGCTGGAAGGTTCCTGGGGCGTTGCAGAGCCCGAATGGCATGTAGTTGAACTCGCTGAGGCCCATTGGTGTTGTAAGCGCGGTCTTTTCTCTGTCCGCCTCTGCCACAGGAACCTGCCAGTACTCACTGGTGAGATCCAAATTGGAGAAATAGTTAGCTGATCTCAATGCTGCTAATGATTCCTCAATTCTGGGTAATGGGTAGGCGTCCTTATGTGTAATGCGGTTAATCTGCCTGTAATCAACACACATACTCATTGTACCATCTTTCTTTCTGACGAGAACTAATGGAGCTGCCCAGGGGCTACAACTATCTCTGATCACCCCAGCCTCCATCCTCTCCCGTAACATTCCTTTGCACATTGATAGTGAGCTGGGGGTACAGGCCGGTACCTCTCTTTAATAGGCAGATGATCTCCCATGGGGAAATAATGTTGGACCCCTTTTACCTGCCCAAAATCTAGTCAGTGTTTGCTGATGACTCGCTCATATTTTTGGACCACACGGTATACTCCATGCTTTTGGTGCAAAGGGGTGGAGTCAGTGCCAACTTGTAGCTTTTGACACCAATCCTCCATCTGCCCCTTGGAGCCATTATCCTCCGCCGGTTTCGATGGAGGCAAGGGTTCCACTGTCTTTATTGCGTTGTTACTGACAGTGAATAGCTTAGCAAGGGTAGCATACTGGGGTAAATGGACCTCTTTTTCCCCACAATTCAGGATGCGTATCAGTACTCTCCCCTTGCGGACATCGACTACCCCCCTGGCTGTCAAGATGGTGGGCCTACTATCAGAGTACACGGTTTCTACCAGGGCCTGATAATCTTGACCCCTGAGACCTATTGCTGCCCGACACCATATTAACATTTCACTCCTAGGGGCATTGCAATGGGGAATGGATCACTCATTCTGACACTGCCAACTTCTCCTCCAGACAGCTCTACCTGTTGTCTTTTCATCAGGGCTTTAATTTCATTCTGCAGAACTCGCTGCTGACTGTAACTGGCAGTCTCTGCAACCTGTTGCAAAAAAAGAATAATTTCCCCAAGACAATTCTCTATCACATTGGTGCCTATAGTTATCATAGAATGACTTTCTCGGCGATCAATATCAACAATAATCATTCCTTGTGATGGTAATTCTACTCGGCCAACTTTTATGATCACCTCTTAATACCCCACCTGAGGCAAGGGCTGACCATTGCTGGCATAGATACTAAGATGTTCATCTGGACGGCGGGTAATGTCTGAATCAGTCCAGTATTGCTTATAAAGGATATATGGCATCGTTGTCACCTGGGACCCAGTGTCCAGCAGTGCGTTCCATGGGATGCCATCAAGCACGACAGGTAGGACCGGTCGTCTTCCCACATACTTGTCTCGCCCACTTTGTGGGCCTGGTCATCTTACCCCTGGGGGTTGGCCCTCTGCCCCAGGGGTTGCTTGTTTAAGTTACAGAATCTTGCGTAGTGCCCCGCCTTTTGACAGCTGCGGCAGATGGGTTGTCTGTCCTGGTCATAGCGATCGCTGTTCCTCCCTCTGGTCGGTGGAATTCTTCTCTGTCGTCGCCATGGGACGTTATCTGGACTAGAAACCAGCTGGATCCTTTCCTTTGGAGACACTTGCATGGCCTGCACGGTTTTGGTTAACGCAGCCACACTTTTGGTCAGCTCCTAGACCTGAAGGCGTAGGTCCGCAGACGAATCATTATCTATGGTCTGCGCGTCAGCCTCCACAGGTGCTCGGGAAAAGGACGCCACCTCCTGTTGGTAGGTTATAGCTGGGCCCCGGAGGGATGCAGTGCCACCTGGGGTTGGTTCTCGTAGCACCCGGATGGCTCGGTCTTTAAATTGCGCAAAGTCCAGATCAGGGTTTTGCAGAGCCATAATGCGCAGCTGTGTCCGGTGAGCGTTAGACAGGAGCCCCTCAATAAACTGCTCAGTTAGCAATCTGTCCTCGTCTCGCACACTGTCGGAGTCTACCTGTTTAATGGCCCGCAGCGCCTCCTGCAGGTTTAGAGTATAGTCCCGCACACTGTCCTGCAGCCTTGGTTTGCACCGTAGTACTTCATTTTAATTTATGCTGCGGTGCGGGTGTCAAAGGTATCTTTCAACCGGGCTAGTATTTCATTAACAGTGCCTTTGTCCCTGCCCGGCCAGGACTTCACCTCTGTCTGGGCTGCACTGATTAGCTGGCCTATGAGGATGCTGACTTTTTGCTCCTCAGACAGGGGGTACACTTTAAACAAACTGCACAGCCTCTCCTCAAAGTCGACCAGGGTGTGCGACTCCCCTGAGTACTGGGGCAACCACGCTGCCTCTGGTATATACGGCATTGATAAAGGCATTACAGTGATGGCAGCTGCGCCTGCGCCTGAATCCTCTCCCAGGTTGGGCATCTTCCTCCCCCCTAGTGAGCCTCAGCCAGGTCCTGGGTTTCTGCTGGCGTACCAGTAAGCTGCTCTGCAGGCAGGAGGGATCGCTTACCCGGTGGTTACAGATCGGGGCCTCTTGCTTCCCCTCGGTGGACGGAAAATGATGTGTTCACACCATTCAGTAAACTCTATGGCGCACAGTACCCGGTTATACCGGGCTTCGTGTATCCTGTTCGTGACGCCAAGTTGACGCCCCCCCCCCTGGGCCGTGAGGTACTCGGTGCCGGGCCGGTCGGTGCGGGGGATGTCACAGTGGCAGTGACCAGGTCCGTGACCCAGGGTGGTCAATAAAAGGGGATTATAGTTTTTACAGTTTAATGTTCATGATGCCAACTGTGGTATGCAGCTATATGGAGCTGCCGCTGCGGTGCAGATCCTCTGGAGCTGATGGTGATGCAGCACAGTTGGGACAGCTCTCCACAGGCAGAGCTTAGCTCCAGGGCTGGAAATGGTGATGTTATAAATGTTGCTGTGCAGTGTAGTGCAGGGGATGGCGCAGATAATAACCAGTCCACAACTTAATGGTGGTTTCCTCTTATCTTTACTTGCGGTGGTTAGGCAGATTGGGGCACGGATACTAGCTTGTATTAGAGGTCCGGGCGGCCTGGAAGCGATTTGGGAATCCACCTCACCAGGTGAAGTTGGAGGCCTTCCCTTTACGCTAATCTCTTTGGCCCTGCTGCTTATAGCTGTGCTGTGGCCCTCGTCCCTGAGTAAAATGCCTTTGTGCTCACCCGTATGAGAGGCAGCTCAGGCATTCCTGGAGTGTCGCTCCCACGTGGCAGTGCTGGGCCCTATGTGCTGCGGAGCCTCCAGGCGTCTGATGGGGCCAGGAGACCTGCAGTCATCTGACCTCCGGTTCCTGCTGCTGGGCCTTCAGTGCCCCACAGCCTCAGACTCCGGTGTCCGGTTCTTCTATGCTCCTCTCTGGGGTGAGCTGCCGTGCAGCTCCACTCCCCAGGTCTTTCCTCTTCGCTGTCCTGTCTTCAACTCCTCTCACTAACTCTAACTAACCCCGCCTCCAGACTCCAGTTGCTAAGGGGAGGAGCTCCCCTTTCTGGTCTGGAGCCAGGAAAGTGTTGCATGCTAGTATACCTGACTAGGGGACCCCTGCTTTCTTCCAGGCATGGCATCACCTCTTGTGATGGAGGCAATGCCACTGTGGCAACCGGACCCCTGGGGTGCCACATTTGCAGTGAGTGGCAGGGTTGCCCAAAATTTGGATGCACCCCAATACCACTTTGAAAACTTGGACGCACCACAATACCCCTTTGAAGAGACATAGAGGAGGGCCTCCTGAAAACAATGTTCCCATTATTAGGAAGTAGGTCTCCCATTGTGTTTGCCTGTACAGTGAATGCAAGGGTTGCCAAAAATTTGGAAGCACTCCAATGCCCCTTGGAAGAGACGTGGAAGTCAGAGGGCCTCCTGAAATCAATGTTCCCATTATTAGGAAGTAGGTCTCCCATTGTGTTTGCCTATGCAGTGAATGCAAGGGTTGCCAAAAATTTGGAGGCTCTCCAATGCCCCTTGGAAGAGACGTAAAGGAGGGCCTCCTGAAAAAAAAATGTTCCCATTATTAGGAAGTGAGTCTCCCATTGTGTTTGCCTATGCAGTGAATGCAAGGGATGCCAACAATTGGGAGGCACTCCAATGCCCCTTGGAAGAGATGTGGAGGAGGGCCTCTTAAAAAGTGTTCCCATTAGAAAGGAGCGGGTCTCCTATACTTGTAATGCCCATGCTCTAAGTGTATGGGCTGACAAACATTTACAACTGGGGGGTACACATGAACATACTGTATAAAAATTTCTTTTATGTGCATCATAAACACCCTTTAAAAAAATTATGTGGGTGTTGCATCACGCACCACGGTCACCCTGGTGATATGGTGATGGAGGATGAGGATGAGGAGAAGGAGGAGGACAAGAGCAAATAGCCAAAATCAGGAAGCGTATACCCATGTGTGAGTGTGAAGAGGTGCATGGGAATACACCTCCCAAAAAAAAGACACTGAATTTGAGTTCATGTTACGCTGCTATCATTCGGTGGTGTTGAGAAGTCTGGCCCAATCCAGCCCTTGTACATTTTTATAAGAGTCAGCCTGTCAGCATTTTCAGTTGACAGGCGGATGCGCTTACCAGTTATAATTCCACAAGCGGCACAAAAAACCCGCTCTGATAAAACGCTAGTGGCAGGGCAGGCCAGGACCTCCAAGGCATCGAGATCCAGTTCATTCCACGTATCCAGCTTGGATACCCAATAATTATAAGGCACAGAGGAATCACGGAGGACGTTAGTACGGTTGGCAAGGTACTCCCTCAGCATCTTCCCAAACTTTGCACTCCTTATGAGAGTACCCCGCGCCTCAGGACCTGTGCGATGGGAGGGGTTGAGAAAATTTTCCCAGAACTTTGACAGTGTTCCCCTGTCTCTGCTGGATTGAAGTTGTGTCTCTCTCGCCTGTACTCCTTGGTTGTCCAATGAACTGTGACTTCTGCCACCAGCATTTTCAGATGGTAATTTTTTTAAGTTCCGCAACAAGAGCCTTCAGGTACAGCCCTATTTTTGTAGACCTGTCCGCCTCAGGAATAAGAAACATAAAGTTCTCCCTATAGCGTGGGTCTAGAAGTGTCACCAACCAGTAATGACTGTCACCCAAAATTTTGAGAATGTGAGGGTCATGGGAAAGGTAGCGTAACATAAACTCAGCCATGTCTGCCAGACTGCTAACAGGCAAGACTTCCGTGTCCTCACCAAGAGGATGACTGACCATGCTCTCCTCCTCCTCTCTGACCTCTGGCCATCCATGCTGAACAGACGCTATGACAGTTGTGCAGGAAGTACCATCTATAGCGCATGAAACTAGCTCCTGTTCTTCCTCCTCCTCTTCCTCATTGTCACCCAATCCACACTGGGATGAGATGAGGCTGGGCTGTGTGTAATCACCCTGTATGGTTCCTTGTTCCATCTCATCGTGCTCCGCATGCAATACATCCTCTTTGATTGTGAGCAGAGAGCATTTAAGAAGACAGAAAAGAGGGATGTGACACTAATTATGGCGTCATTGCCGCTCACCATCTTGGTGGAGTCCACAAAGTCTTGGAGGATGGTACATATGTCTGACATCCATGTCCACTCCTGAGGTCTTATGTGTGGAGACTGAACTGAATACCGACAGCCTTGTTGATGCTGGTACTCAACAACTGACCTCTTCTGCTCACAAATCCTTCCCAACATCTGCAGTGTAGAGTTCCAACGCGTGGGGGCATCACACACGAGCCTGTGAGCTGGAAGCTGCAAACTCTGCTGAAACACGGCAAGGACTGCGGAAGCTGCTGGTGACTTTCTAAAATGGGCACACAGGTGGTGTACTTTAACAAGCAGGTCCGGCAGCTCTGGGTAGGATTTCAGAAACTTCTGAACCACGAGGTTAAGCACATGGGCCAGGCATGGTATGTGTGTGAACTTGCCTTGCCTCAGAGCCACAACCAGGTTCCGGCCATTGTCACACACGACCATGCCTGGCTGTAGGTACAGCGGTGTGAGACCCACATCTACCTGCTCTTTCAGAGCTGTCCACAACTCTTCAGCATTATGCGGTTTTTCAGCTAAGCATATTAGCGTTAGCACAGTCTGTTGCCGCTTGGCCGAGGCAGTGCTGCAGTTCTTCCATCTTGTGACTGATGTGGTCATTTCAGAGATGAAGGCTGAAAAGGAGGAGGAGGCTGAGGAGGATAAGGTGCAGGAGCTGTAGACCGTAGGGGCAACCCTGATTGACCTAGGGCCCGCGATCATTAGCATCGGGAGGACATGTTCCGTCCCAAGGTCCGACTGGGTCCCGGCTTCCACTATGTTAACCCAGTGTGCCATCAGCGAGATGTACCGTCCCTGCCCACAAGCACTTGTCCACGTGTCTGTGGTTAGGTAGACATTTCCTGTAACTGCGTTGTTGATGACACGGCTAATGTTTTGGGACACATGCTTGTGTAATGCGGGGACGGCAATCCGGGAGAAATAGTGGCGGCTGGGGACTGAGTACCGAGGAACGGTCGCAGCCAACAGGTTGCGGAATGCTTCCATCTCCACGAGCCTAAAAGGCAACATTTCGAGGGCAAGCAGTTGTAAAATGTGGGAATTTAGTTTTGTGGCCTGTGGGGTGCTGGCTGCGTATGTGCGCTTGCGTTTCAAGGACTGGGGTATGGACAATTGAACGCTGCACTGGGACAAGAATGTGGACGTGCTTCCTGATGCTGCTGTTTGAGAGTATGCAATGACAGGTGCAGGACTGGAGGCATCTTTGCATGCACCATGGACAGGGGATTGGCTTGCATGCTCAACATTGGAAGTAGCAGTGGTGCCACCCGCAGACACTGTCACTTGACCCTGGGGTTCGGCCCACAAAGTTGGGTGCTTTGCTGCCATGTGCCTGATCATGCTGGTGGTGGTCATGCTGCTAGTTTTGCCACCCCTGCTGATGCTGGCCTGGCAGGTGGTGCAAATGGTCTTTTTGGGGTTATCGGCAGAGTCTTTAAAAAACAACCAGACTAATATAGTGTACACCTTCACTAGCTAGAAACAAGCAAATCTCTCTCTAGCTCAGCAGCACCTTTCCCTACACTGTCTGATTCTGGAGTGACTGTGACGTGCATGGCGGCGCCAGGTCATATATAGACCTGATGACGCTGTGAGGCCAGCCACTCACTGTAATGCCACAACCAACATGGCTATGGCATTACAGTGAGTGGCAGGCAATCCCTGAATGTTCATTGGCTCTGTAATGAGCGCGAAACATGCAGGGAGGAGACCCGAGCAACCCCGGAAATACTCTGCTAGCGCCGAGCATCTCGAGCAGTGAGATGCTCGGGCGAGCACCGAGAAGTTGCGAGCATGCTCGCTCATCACTAGTCATGATACAATAGTAAATAGTATTTTCTGTATGAGAGACTACATGAGATTTCCATAGTCTTGTTGATTTTGACTGACAACCCATCCCCCCTTGTCAGCAGCTCTAATGACAATGTTGTAGCTTTCACTTAGGTTTCTAATACCTTTCATTCATCATAGGTGAGATTCTCACTATGTGGTGGCAGATTGGTGATGGTATCTTCCAAGACAAGACTATGAAAGGTGGAGATGTAGTGGCCCTGTCTCGCAATGAAGTAGAAGGAGGATTTAGGTTTAAAATTTGTATGAGTATATGGATCATTCATGAACTCTTCTTGTTATAGGATTAGATTTGATGTTGAGACAAAAGCAAAGATACAAGGTGGCAGGAATATATGTGCACTGCATGTGCAGTGTATAATGATATAAAAATGTATAATGTGCATATAAGCCCCGGATCTGGAGTAGAAGTGACCCTCAGTGAATATTGCAAACAGAAAAGGAAAAAGGAAAAACCAAAATTATGGTCAGTGAGTGTAATAAAAAATATTTATTGTTTATTACACAAATATGCAGTGGTTAAGCAAAAAGGAGGCGCATGTCAACAATTAAATTAATAGAATTACACTGATAAACAAACAAGACCAGTTTATATATGGTATTGAAAAAAATTGTTGCACACAAAATCCAACATAAGTAAGGTTTGTATCATTAATGGATCTGTAAGCATTTCACAAGAGACTTACACAATAGTAAGATCCCAGAAAGGGTTGCAGAAAATCATAAGGAAAAAAAAGAGATATCAATAAACCAGATGTGATAAACTATGGGTGTGTATACATACAGTGGTGTGAAAAAGTATTTGCCCCTTTCCTGATTTCTTATTCTTTTGTATGTTTGTCACACTTAAATGTTTCAGATCACAAACAAATGTAAAAGTTAGACAAACACAAGTAAACAGAAAATGCAGTTTATAAATTAAGGTCTTTATTATTAAGTGAAAAATAATTCCAAACCTACAGGGCCCTGTGTGAAAAAGTGATTGCCCCCAAAACATGAATTAATTGTGGTTTATCACATCTTTGGGAAGTTGAGTTCAATTTTCCTAGCCACACACAGGCCTGATTACTGCCACATCTCTCCTTAATCAAGAACACTTAAATAGGACCTGCCTTACAAAGTGAAGTAGACCAAAAGATCCTCAAAAGCTAGATATCATGCTGCAATCCAAAGAAATTCAGGATCAAATGAGAAATAAAGTGATTGAGATCTATCTGTGTGGAAAAGTTTATAAAGCTATTTCTAAAGCTTTGGGACTCCAGGGAACCACAGTGAGAGCCATTATCAACAAATGGTGAAAACATGGAACAGTGGTGAACCTTCCCAGGAGTGTCCGGCCAACCAAAATTCCCCAAGAGCACAGCGACGACTCATCTAAGAGGTCACAAAAGATCCTACAACAACATCCAAGGAACTGCATGCCTCACTTGCCTTAGTTAAGGTCAGTGTTCATGACTCTACCATAAGAAAGAGACTGGCAAAAATGGCATGCATAGCAGACTTCCAAGACGAAAAACACTGCTGAGCAAAAAGAACATAAAAATTCATCTCAGTTTTGCCAGAAAACATCTTGATGATCAGCAAGGCTTTTGGGACAAAAACTGAACTTTTTGGAAGGTGTATGTCCCATTATATCTGGCATAGAAGTAACAGCATTTCAGAAAAGAAACATCATACCAACAGTAAAATATGGTGGTGATAGTTTGATGGCCTGGGGCTGTTTTGCTGCTTCAGGAACTGGAAGACTTGCTGTGGTAAATAGATCAATGAATTATGCTGTCTACCAAAAAATCCTGAAGGAGAATGTCCAGCCATCTGTTCGTGACCTCAAGCGCACATTGGTTATACAATAGGACAATGATCCAAAACACACCAGCAAGTCCACCTCTGATTGGCTTAAGAAAAACAAAATTAAGACATTGGAGTGGCCTAGTCAAAGACCTGATCTTAATCCGATTTGAGATGCTGGGGCATGACCTTAAAAAGCCTGTTCATGCACGGAAACCCTCCAATGTGGCTGAATTACAACAATTTTGCAAAGTTGAGTGGGCCAAAATTCCTCCAGAGAGTTGTAAGAGACTCATTGCCAGTTATCGCAAACGCTTTTATGTTCATGTTATATATTGTACAGCACACCCTTTATGAATTTCCCTTCCATAATGTTTCTTAGCGACAATGGGGATACAACGGATCTGATGGTCTGCAGCATAGAGAGAATTAACTGCCCTCCAAAAAGAGGAGATTGGTCTGCCCTCCTGCGGACACATGAAGCATTTTGGATTCTGTGTATGGAAACCCGGACACCATTAGGTTTGATTTTTAAAACAGATTTGCTATACTATTATTAATTAAACAATACTAATATATACTAATATATACCTACCTGGTTGCCTGTTTCTTGTAGATCTTTTACTGAACCAAATAAATTATAAGATAATTGATATTTTACATTATAGGTTAAATGTATGACACTATACCTTTGGTTCTAGAGAGAATTAGTGGCAGCAAACCTGTGGTGTGTCATGATGCTTATAGATATATAAGGATTACCACTTATGAAAATAAACAAATAGAGGCTAAAGTAATATTTTAGAGGGAAAATAAATATTTTTTGGTTTTCATGTCCCAATCTTAAAAAATTCCGTAAAACAACTATGTGCTACCAATGCTCATCACACCCCTAGATGATTACCTTAAGGATTTTAGTTTGCAAATTGGGGTCTGTTTACAGGGGGGTTCATTTTTGGCATCTCAGGAGCTCTAGAAATGTGACGTGCCATAAATTACACTTCAAATTCAAACTTCCATTGCAAGTCTTTTGTTTCCAAACAGTAGTTTTTCACCATTTGTGGGGCATTGCAACATTTGGGAGAGATTACATAATATATTGCAAGGTCCATTTTCTCCTATTACCTCTTTTGAAAATCAAATATTTGGAGTTAAAGCAATATTTTGATGGGAACAAAAATATAATTTCTCATTTTTTATTTCATATTACATTAATTCCTTAATTAATTGCAGTTTTTTTAAATAGTTTAAAATGTCATCACTTTTGGGGGTTTTCCAACATAAAGGCTCCTCAAAGTCACTGTCAAAAAGGTTTTGTAAATTTCCTTGAACATAAATGAAAAATTCTTACATATGTGCTCATATAAAGAATATTAATGGTGAATGTTATTTATTCACTTTTTCGTGGTATGACAATCTGGTTTAAGGGTGTAAGTATTCAAAGTTTAATAATTGCTAATTTCAGATATTTTCATAAAAAAAGCAAAACATATCAACCTAAATTGACCAATAACAAAACATACATAGTGTCACAACAAAGTAATTTCAGAATCAATGGCATATGTCGAAGTAGCAAAACGGTTAAGAAGAGAGGGATCAGCTATGCTAAGATTCAACATGCCTAAACATCTGACCATTTATTCCAATAACATCTGCTGTTTCTGAGAGTTGGAACACAATATACGTTAAATGGTCAGCTTATCCTGATGAAAATGGTGGATTCAACTAATTTGTATGGCCAACTATATTTGTAAAAATTTCAGATAGTGCAATTAACTAATTAGCAGAGATGAGTGCATCAATTTGTAAGACATAAAACTACTTACAAGTTTCAAGATTTTTGTGATTCGACTTTGAGGGCCAATTGTGAGTGCCAGGAAGTGGTCAAAACAAACTTTAAAATCCCCTCTCCTGTGACCTCCTCGTTGCTGTCTAGCATCAACATCCTTGGATTGGCTCCATCTTTTCCTTTCAGTCACTTCCGGTATTCTGATTTGTGGTGCTGTCTTTGACTAAGCTTTGTGTGTTGCTATAAGGGGTGCGACACATCTCATTGACATCAATGAAGTGAATCGCATCCCAAAAGACCCAGTGAGTCTTAGTCAATGTCAATGTCTGAAGACAAAACACCGAGGAATTGCTGTAATGAGAATAATGAGAATTACCTTGAACCAGAGCTGATCGGTAAACCAGTTATTGGCCGGACAAATATCAGGATGATCAAGGAGAGGTGAGTATAAAAGAGGCTCTTTTTAATACCTTTCCTGGTAGATTCAATTTGCACTGAATTTATTCAATTCAAATTAAAGCGACTATGCCCAAATAAAAGTTCATTCTTAAGAATTCAGTGAAGATTTTATCTTTCCATATACTTACGGTACATATTACAGACATAGTTTCATTTGGCTGACATATATACTGTTTAATTCAACTATTATCCTCGGGTTAATTCAGTAGCTCAATCACCACAGATTTCTGGTAGCATCAAATACCCCATAGATATTAGACGCTCTGACAAAAATCTATTCTATTTAAACAGATTTTTTTTGTTTTAGGGTATGTGCACATGACATCATTTGCAGGCGGATCCACTCCATAATCTGCCTAAAAAATCACTTAATAAACATTAAAAATATTGAACATATAGATAGCAATTAGACATGAATTGATCAATCCACGGAGGATCCGGTTTGTCTGGAATTTCCTCAAAATTTAAAGTTTCATGTGAATTTGAACAATTTGAAATTCAGTTCGCGGTTCACAAAAGAAACTTGCCGGGCACCATTTCCCATACTGCCGAAGCATCAGAGGGTAGGCTAATGTCATTTTGTATTGTAGCGGGGGCTTCCGCGCAATGCCCTACAACTATGACATCTTATAGATTATCATATCTTACACAATAGTTGTCAAAACCTGGGCCATCAAAACTCAGGGGATCCCAGAAGAGAACAGTTTATACGGCAGTCATTTTCCATCTCCGGAATCATTGGGTAAGTCTCTCTCTTCTGTAGAGTACAAACTCTTGTGGACAGCAGGGTTCTGTCTATCTAATGTAAATTGTAAGCTCTTGGAGTCTGCAGGGTTCTCTCACTCTCTCTACTCTCACCCACATTTATTTTCTTAGCAGCTACAAGAATTCCAGTATTGAGATTTGCGTAAATTTATTCGCCGCAAATCAAGTTTTTGGGCAAAATTCAATCAAGTCAATGAATTCGACTTTCAAAAGATCCGCTCATCTCTAATAGCAATGTAAAAAAAGCAATGCATATGTACAGTCTTTTGAACTTGTTTTAACCGCTTAAAGATTGCAAAGTTGAAAGAAGTTAAAAGAAGTGACTTGATAATTTCTTAGGCGATTTCAGCTATGAAGCTGTTCACTATGTCATACATACAAGTAAAAGAAATAAACAATGGGGAAAAAACAACAATACAGACTCTAAAAGGGCAGGTTAAGAAAAACACTACTGGTGTTGCCCAGTAGCACGTTCTCCTTTCAAATCTCGGCAGGTATTCCGGGGTCTAAAAGACGTTGAGTGCTCTTCTCTTAGTGTTGCTTTTTGATGCATTTTGTCTTACTCAGTCCATAAACTTAATATAGATTATCGAATAATCTGCTTCTAGCTTGAGATTTGTCAGATGATAATGGTCGAAAATAAGGCACATCTCTGCATAGATATCAATACTTACAGGTGCATCTCACTAAATTAGAATATCATCAAAAAGTTAATTTATTTCAGTTCTTCAATACAAAAAGTGAAACTCATATATTATATAGAGTCATTACAAACAGAGTGATCTATTTCAAGTGTTTATTTCTATTAATGTTGATGATTATGGCTTACAGCTAATGAAAACACAGAAGTCATTATCTCAGTAAATTAAAATAATTAACAAAAAACACCTGCAAAGGCTTCCTAAGTATTTAAAAAGGTCCCTTAGTCTGTTTCAGTAGGCTCCACGATCATGGGGAAGACTTCTGACTTGACAGATGTTAAGAATGCAGTCATTGACACACTCCACAAGGTCCCAGAGTTCCAATTTTCATTTGGAAATCAAGATCCCAGAGTCTAGGGGAAGAGTGGAGAGGCCACAATCCAAGCTGTTTGAGGTCTAGTGTGAAGTTTCCACAATCAGTGATGGTTTGGGGAGCCATGTCATCTGCTGGTGTAGGTCCACTGTGTTTTATCAAGACCAAAGTCAGCGCAGCCGTCTCCCAGGGAATTTTAGAGCACTTCATGCTTCCCTCTGCCGACAAGCTTTTTGGAGATGGGAATTTCATTCTCCAGCAGGACTTGGCACCTGTTCACACTGCCAAAAATACCAATACCTGGTTTAAAAACAACAGTATCACTGTGCTTGATTGGCCAGCAAACTCGCCTGACCTTAACCCCATAGAGAATCTATGGGGTATTGTCAAGAGGAAGATGAGACACCAGACGCAACAATGCAGACAAGCTGAAGGCTGCTATCAAAGCAACCTGGACTTCCATAACACCTCAGCAGCACCACAGGCTGATCACCTCCATGCCACACCGCATTGATGCAGTAATTGATGCAAAAGGAGCCCCGACCAAGTATTGAGTGCATTTACTGTACATACATTTCAGTAGGCCAACATTTCGGATTTTAAAAACATTTTTCAAGCTGTTGTTATAAAGTATTCTAATTTACTGAGATAATGACTTTTGTGTTTTCATTGGCTGTAAGCCATAATCATCAACATTAACAGAAATAAACACTTGAAATAGATCACTCTTTTTGTAATGACTCTATATAATATATGAGTTTCACTTTTTGTATTGAAGAACTGAAATAAATTAACTTTTTGATGATATTCTAATGCAGTGTGATGCACCTCTAGTATCTTTCCTTTCCCCCATATATTCAACTCATTCTTTACCAACTGTATCTTTTATTTTGTGTTTTTTTTTAAGGACTAAGTTAAAATGCGCTCATTGTCTTAATGCGTCACACTATAAATATATTTGACAAGTGAGTAAAATGATGTTATTCATACATTGTAAATCCACCACAGAAAGATGCTGAAGATCAATCATATCTTCCTGGTAAGGATGACAAGCCACCAAAAACATTGTTATGTGAAAAGTGCCTGCTAGAATGATCAAGCTTTAGGCAGAACAGAAGTTGATGCTGGCAGGGCAGAAGCTCACCTGTAGACGTGTCTGTGAGGTGCTGAGAAATCTGGAATGCATACAGAAATATCTTCAAAGGCACAAATGTGCATTATCCCATCAATGTTCAACATCCAGAATTCTAGCTGCAAAAACAAAGGGGAATAAAATAAAAAAAAACAAAAGACAGAACTTTGAAATGGTGCACAATGCAGGTCTTCACACACATCCTGTCATCCCTTGCTGATTGTATGCGTTCACATTTTTAGCGTTTCAAACACTGACAAAGCATTGATTATACATCTACATGGCGTGTCATCAGTGTTTATCAAGATAGAGATATTTATGTTCAGAAATGTAGTGGTCCATGTTGTGTAATGTCATGTGCTCAATGCTGTCAGCCTGACCTTCTTCCCATCAAGAAATTAAACTCATTGGGATTTTCATATCAGACATATGTACCAGATATACCAGACACAGTAACCTCTCTTTACCTTTATATGATTTTGTTACAAATATCAGTAATAATGTCAGGATGTTTGAATAGCATATGGAAGATAAATACTTCTTTGTGGGTTTTTTCTCTGGAAAAAAATAGATGTAGAATAGATATATTAAAAAAGTCACAGGGGCTCTTGGTAGAAATTTAGAGATATCGGGGTCAGTTTGTAAAATTGGCCACGCTTTTAGGAGACATCCTTTCATGCGAGAAAAGTATGCATAATTAGTGATAAATCTTACTTTATCTGCAGGCTTTGTGTCTCTCCGTTTGTATAATAACTAGCTATTGAACCCGTTCTATGCCCGGGTGGTGAGCACTTTTATTGGTATATGGTCTCCCATGCTGGTATATGCTGCCCCGCTCCTGGTATTTCTGCTGCCCCCATCCTGGTATTTGTGCTGCCCCCATCCTGTCCCCCCATCCTATCCTGGTATACATGGCACCTATCATCCCTATCTTGGTATTCATGGCACCGCTCATCCCCATCCTGGTATGCATGGCACCCTTCATCCCCAATCCTGGTATGCATGGCTCCTCATCCGAATCCTGGTATACAATGGCCCCTCACATCCCTATCCTGGTATGCATGGTATCCCTCATTCCTATCCTGGTATGTATGGCTCCCTCATCCCCAATCCTGGTATGCATGGCACCCTTCATCCTCAATCCTGGTATGCATGGTATCCCTCATTCCTATCCTGGTATGTATGGCCCCCTCATTCCCAATCCTGGTATGCATGGCACCCTTCATCCTCAATCCTGGTATGCATGGCACCCCTCATCCCCAATCCTGGTATGCATGGCACCCCTCATCCCCAATCCTGGTATGCTTGGCACCCCTCATCCCCAATCCTGGTATGCATGGCACCTCTCATCCCCAATCCTGGTATGCATAGCAACCCTCATCCCCAATCCTGGTATGCATGGCACCCCTCATCCTAAATCCTGGTATGCATGGCACCCCTCATCCCCCAATCCTGGTATGCATGGCACCCCTCATCCCCAATCCTGGTATGCATGGCACCCCTCATTCCAAATCTGGTATACATTACACCCTCATCCCCAATCCTGGTATGCATGGCAACCCTCATCCCCAATCCTGGTATGCATGGCACCCCACACCCTCCAATCCTGGTATGCATGGTCCCCTCACCCCCCAATCCTGGTATGTATGGTACCCCCTCATCCCTCATCCTGGTATGCATGGCACCCCATTCTTCATCCTTTTATGCATGGCACCCCTCATCCCCCAATCCTGGTTTGTATGGTACCTGTCATTGCCCAATCCTGGTATGCTTGGTACCCCTCATCCTCCGATCCTGGTATGTATGGCACCCCTCATCCTATTCACGCTGCACACATACAAAAAAATAAACACTTATACTCACCTTTCTTCCCTGTGCTCCAGCGTTGCGGTATCCTGTTCTGCCGGAGGTGGGGGGAGGAGTGCAGCGCCGGACTCCTCACTCCTGCTCCGGTCTACGGCGAAGAGAGGCGCCGCGGCAACGCTCCTCCCGGTCAAGTAAGTATGTAAGTATGGCGCAGGAGATCACGGTATGCGTTCAGTGTCTACGCATACCATGATCTCTGGCACCATACACACTCCTCTTACCTGTAATTGCTCCATGCGTGCTTCTGTCTGTAGCCAGACTGCGCAGGCGTGTCGTGCTTGCGCAGTCTATAAAGGCTTCATACAGAGACACGCATCTCCCGTTATATTATAGATGTATTGTGTGCAGAGTGTTTCGCCCTATGGTAGGCCCACTTTATCATTCGTCTACTGTACCCTCTTTAGTAGAATCTGTTACAAACATCACTGGCCTGTATTTCGAAGTCACCATCACTGAAACAGATCCTACGTAGACAGAGAAACAGTCCAACAGGCACTGATCTAATCATGGATTTGGGGTGAGAGGAGGAAGCATGCAAAAGCATATTGGTAGATGTGATCTTCCAAAATATGTCTGTTTGTAAGATGTCCTTACAGTCTCTCTTCAACGTGGTATCCAGGAAGTCAATCGTATTTGCATCACATTGATATGTGACGCGGATATTTCTATCATTCCTATTGAGTGATTCCATAAATTCAGGCAATTTACCAAAATATAAATAATTATTGACAGAAGTTGATGATCTTATATTATTATTAAAAAAAAACTATATTATAAACTCAAGCCAAAAATGTAATTTTATCTTTAAATATTAGTATGATATGATGCTATATATTAGAACAGTTGGTTTAAAGTATGCTACACTATAGTGAAAAATACAACCAGCCATCAAAGCAAATGTTACACTTGCCGAAAATCATTTACAGCTTATAAAACAAAATGATACAATTTATTTGCACAAGTAGATGGAAGGTAAATATTTAAATATGCAGAAGAAATTTCCTTTCAGATGCAGTAACCATTTGAAACCTTTATTTGTATATTCCTGGGCAGAATAATTTTTTTCACAAAAATGCTTTATCCAATATTGACACTTTTACAGTACATTAATTTCTATACATAATAAAAGACTACATCTTAAAAGTGCAATATTAGTATACCTGATTGCATCATGATAAAAAGAATATAGTTTCACATTTCATTTAGATATTGGAGGTCACCAAGCAACCAGTTGATCTATATTAGAAGGTTTAGCTCATACAATAAGCTAATAGTACATTTAAAGTGGATCTCTCATCAGAGAATTTTTCCTTAAAGTAATATGGCGACAAGTCTAATCACCTATTAAGTCAAGTCTAACACCTGAAAGTCTGACAAGTCTAAACAACTATAAATTATGCAAATAATTCAAACAATTATAGATGAACAAAGCGATCTGCTGCAATTCAAATTTGAGTTGAATGACATGAAATCAAACAATACCGTATTTTTCGGAATATAAGATGCACCAGACCATAAGACTCCCCAATGTTATAGAGGAGGAAAATAGAAAAAAAATGTAAGCAAAAAATGTGGTCATGATGCACTGTTAAGGGGGAGGGGGTCTGCTGCTGACACTATTATAGGGGTAATGTCCCCCAATTCTATTAATATCCCCCATCCTGGTATATATGACCCCCTCCTTCCAGTTATATGTGGCACTCATCCCCATCCTGATATGCATGGCACCCCTCATCCCCATCCTGGTATGCATGGCACCCCAATCCCCCCATCCTGGTTTGCATGGCACCCCATGATCCCTTATCCTAGTATGCATGGCCCCCCTCATCTAGGTATGCATGACACCCCTTATCCCTCTTCTTGGTATGCATGGCACCCTTCATCCCTCTTCCTGGTATGCATGGCCCCCCTCATCCTTCTTCCTGGTATGTATGGCACCAAAATCCCTCATCCTGCTATGTATGGCACCCTTCCTCCCTCTTCCTGGTATGTATGGCACCCATCATCCTGGTATGTATGGCATCCTTCATCCCTCTTCCTGGTATGTATGGCGACCCTCATCCCTCTTCCTGGTATGTATGGCACCCCTCATCCCTCATCCTGGTATGCATGGCACCCCTTATCCCTCATCCTGGTATGCATAGCACACTTCATACCTCTTCCTTGCATGTATGGAACCCCTTATCCCTCATCCTGGTATGCATGCACCCTTCATCCCTCTTCCTGGTATGTATGGCACCCCTCATCCCTCTTCCTGGTATGCATGGCACCCCTCATCCTGGTATGCATAGCACCCCCGTCCCTCTTCTTGGTATGCATGGCCCCCCTCATCCCTCTTCCTGGTATGCATGGCACCCCTCATCCCTCTTCCTGGTATGCTTGGCACCCCTGCATCCTGGTATGCTTGGCACCCCCTGATCCCCATCTCACTGCACACAAAAAATAAACAATTATACTCACTTCCTCTCTACTCCAGCGCTGCATCCCGGTCTCCTGCCGACACTGATCTCACTGTGTGACCCGTGCATTGCGTCACTGCCATGCGCCCTCACACTGTGAGATGTTCTGCCGGAATAGTCTCTGCTCCCCACGCCGGGAGTGTGTGCATGAGGAGCAGTGACCATTCACTCTCCTTAATAGTGCGCACACTGTAGTGCAGTGGTCCCCAACCTTTCTGACCTTTAGAGTCACATTCAGCTTTGAGAGAGAGTAGCAAGCCACATTTCGGTCTAAAAGAAAGTCGTGAGCCATATTCCGCTCCCGTCCCCCTCATAGTAACAACACACAGAACCCCCATTACTAGTATAATGACAGCCAAAGTTTTTCAACAGAAATTACACTGAGTTAGCATCAGGGGTGGATTAAGAGTAGCCAGGGCCCCGGGCAGTTTAAAAGGTGTGGGCCCCCCGTCACCCCGGTACCTGATGTATCACGCAACATGTCACATGATCCCCCTTTGATAAATCATGTGATAGTTCATGTGAGTAACGTACAGGTGCTCTGGTGCAGCTCTGTAGACAGAAAAAGAGACTGCGGCGTGCTATGCGAGCCACGCCAATTTTTCCCTTGTATACAGTGCTATACATAACATTGCGCTAAACCAAATAGAGCAGGGGTGGGAGATTAATTTTCCCAAGGGGCCACATGAGAGACCGTGACTGTTGTGGAAGCCGAATCAATAGGCTGAAATTAATTCTGCTCAATATTAATATATTAATTATAATTATTTTTTTACATTAATTGTATGACTTAATACTGAGCACAACTAAAGGGAACCTGTCATGTCACTTTTATAACTTACACTGTCCCCAAGTCCATGTTAGTGATGCAATGTACATCACTAAGTCATGCTCTCACTGCGCAGTGAAGCTGTTTTGAGCTCACAGCTTCACTGACTGAGAGGAGAGCATGTGCATGAGCAGCAATTCACGGCGCACACGCGGGGACTCCATTCACAATGTGCAAGCGCATTACACATTACCTGCGCTTGTGCAATGGGGGAAAAAGAACGCTGGTAAACACATTGAAACTACGCAAGCGTGGAATACACATTCAAATTCAATGGGCGGTGACCAGGCTGACTGAATACAGAAAGGAACACCCCTATGACTGAACAAGCAAGTAAGATTATAAGTATATAAAGTAATTTTAGTAAGTTACTATAGCAGTGATTTGCATGGGAAAAGCATGTTAGTGATGCACATTGCATCAATAGCATGGACCTGGGGACAATGTAAGCTATAAAAGTGACATGGCAGGTTCCCTTTAAGTATGCTGACATCCCCCTATATACAGTATGAGCCTCCACATACAACATAAGCCCCCACATAGCCCTCTACAAACAGTATGAGCTTCCACATAATCCCCCTATATACAGTATCAGACCGTGTGTAGCCTCCTAGATACAGTAGTCTCCTTGATACAGCAGGAGGCCGCACATAGCCTCCTAGAGGGAACAGGAGGCCGCGTGTAGCCTCCTAGATGCAGCAGGAGGCCGCGCCTAGCCTCCTAGATACAACAGGAGGCCACGCATAGCCTCCAAGATGCAGCAGGAGGCCACGCGTAGCCATCTATATACAGCAGGAAGCAGTGTGTAGCCATCTATATACAGCAGGAGGCCGCACAGCGCTCCTCAAATCCAGCAGGAGGCCACACGGAGCCCCCCATGCTCAGCGGGAGGCCGCACTGCGCCCCCCATACACAGTGAGAGGCCGCATGGCGCCCCCCATGCACAGTGGGAGGCCGCATGGTGCCCTCCATGCACAGCGGGAGGCCACACGGCGCCCCCCATACACAGTGGGAGGCCGCACGGCGCCCCCCATACTCAGTGGGAGGCCGCACGGTGCCCCCATACACAGCGGGAGGCCGCACAGTGCCCCCATACACAGCGGGAGGCCGCACGCACACGCACACATATACAGACATATACAAAGACATATACATACACACATAAACACATTTGAAACACAAAAGTACATATAAACAGACATCACACAATGATATCTGAACACACAGACACACTGTAAGACAGACACACACGTAACTCCCCATCCCTCTGCTCGGCTCCCGTCGTCCAGCTCCTTTCCAGTGGTAAGCAGCAGTGTAGGGCGCACTGCTTGACGTCACATTAGCAAACACGGCCTCGCACAGGGCCATGTCTCTTAGCTGTGACGCGGCCGGGCCAGCACACAAGCAAGTTTATAGGTGCAGTGCTTGCCCGGGCGAAGAAGAAGCAGGCGCAGCTGCTGGGGGAGCGGCCGGGGTCCCCCCCTTGCTGTCCAACCTGCCACTGCCTGCCGGGATATGTGCGCCGCATCGGTGGCGCACACATTATAATGTGGGCAATCTGGCCAAGGGCCCCCCCGAGTCCCCAGGTCCCGGGCGGTAGCCCAGATTGCTTTCATTATAATCCGCCTGTGGGTAGTATACCATTATCCAGAGGTTCCCACAATACCTCCATTCAAAATTCTCGCATAAATCACTCCCAGCTCACTGTTGCATCCAGCTTCAAACACCTCCCATGACAGTTCGCATCATGTAGTCTGCAGCTTACCATACTTAAATTATCTCCAAACCCCCAAGGCCAGAATATGCACATTCAGATCTGCTCTTTTGTGCAGGGCTACTCACAAAATTCAACATCTGGAGACCTGCTCTTCATAGTTATTTGCTAGATCTGGTACTAATGCACCAAGCTGAAAGGCAGCCATGAGCCACACATCATGGGCCCGCGAGCCACATGTGGCTCTAGAGCCACAGGTTGAGGACCCCTGGTATAGTGCAATTAAACAGTGGAGAATACCACAGGCACTACAAAAGATGAAGGCATGGAAAGCTGTGGCTATTTTCGGGTTTTACGGTCTAGGGGTAGGAGGTCAAGGCACACAGTCTATCATTGCAGATAGGAAAAGAAAGGCCTAAATCAAAGTGTAGTGTACTACTGTAGCTCTGAAGAACATAGAAAATGGGAGTAGCACTCTCAGACAGTGAACAATAATACACATAATGAAGTGATAAAGAGTCAAAGTGACAGTGAATTCATTGATCCATAATACACTGCAGTACAGCACTATAATAACACAATTTTTTTGCAGTCTTGATGCTTTACCAGCATTAAGGGCAGTCCTATTTTTCTTACTGAAGAAAAATACTGAAACCAAGCCATATTCATTTTGGCATTTATTTTACTTTTTTGGTACAAAGTTTTTTTTTAACAACTGAAAAATCTCAACATTCCAGAAATTTAAATGCAACTGTCTATCTCACAAAGTGTGCATGTTTTGAAAAAATGTTTGCATTTTGCTGCCCACTTGTAATGGTCCAATATTACACCCATACACACCGCACAAATACAGTGTCTTTTATCAGATAGGTACAGGCTTTTGTGTCATGTATCTACCTAGCTTTTCTAGTCAAGTCCTTTGGGAAAAAGCTCAGTGGTGAGGGCTATTTTTAAAACTTAAAAAAGGCAAATTATATTTTTGGTATCAAACACAAGTAGAAAAAATGCAGAGCCCCACATAGAGTAATAGAGTAACTCTAATAGTGATAGAAAATATAATATGTGAAGGCTCTCACATTAAGCTGTTGTGGGTGTACACAAAATATTTAGATGGGCAAATTAAAAATTTGGTAATGGAATAGTCTTTGCATACTCTTTGCATGTAGTGTTGCTTTTGAATGTTGCAGAGTTATATTTCATGTTGACACAGCATTTGCATTAATTGCAATTATAACTACATTTTAGAGTAAATAAGCAAGAATGTAAACTTGACTAGCAATATATTGTAGTACACCATTTTTACTGCTCCATTTGCTTGTTAGCAGAATACAGCCAGATTTGGTTCATTTTATTCGCATTGCTGTATTGTGGAAGCAGAGAAACTTGTCCATCATCAGACGTGATCTGTTATTACTGCTGTAATAATCGAGACATTTGTTGGAGCATGCCAAATATTACACTCCAGCTAAAGTCTGCCAGTTGTGTGTTGTTAAACCTATTCACACTTGGTCACTAATACCATATCTATAAGGCTACTGCCTAAAACGGTGGTCATCAGACGTGATCTGATATTACTGGCATAATAATCATGACATTTTTTGGAGGAAGCCAAATATTACACTCCAGTTAAAGTCTGCCAGTTGTGTGTTGTTCAACCTCTTCACACTTGGTCACTGACCAATACCACATCTATTAAGCTACTGCCTAAATCCGTGGTCATAAGACGTGATCCGATATCACTGCGGTTTTAATCGTCACATTTTTTGGAGCGTGCCAAATATTACACTCCAGTTAAAGTCTGCAAGTTGTGTGTAGTTCAATCTATTGACACTTAGTTGCTGACCAGTACCATATCTATAAGGCCACTGCCTAAGACCGTGGTCATCAGACGTGATCCGATATCACTGCGGTTATAATCGTCACATTTTTTGGAGCGTGCCAAATATTATACTCCATTAAAATTGGACAAGGCATGTGGCAAGCGACTGGGAAGTGGATGTGATGCTGATGGTGCACACAGAGGCTGAGGCGAAGGGCAAGATGAGACTGTGCCTGATAACAAACACCCACATCATGTCGAACTACCTTCCTGTCCCAATTTCTAGGGTCCCGTGGAACACCACTCCTTGAAGCCAAGAGCAGTGTGAAAAGGTTGTTGGTTGGATAGTAGATAATGCTTCCAGTCAGTTTGCCACCTCCACCACCTTCTCTTCCACATGGACCAGTCTCAGTAGCCGTGAGTCTGGACCACATATTCCTCACCCTGATCCTCCTTGCTCCCACCATGCCGAGTGCCCAGAGACTAGTGGCCCCACACTTGGACACTCCAAAGAGCTGTTCACATTTCCATTTATAGATTCAGACCTCTCGCCCAGCCCGCTTTAACCAGGGCAAGAGGAGATCACATGTAGCAATGCTCAAATATTTGAGCAGCCAAGGTCACATGAAGGCATTGGGGAGAAAGTGCTATTACTGTCACAAGAGGTGGATGATGATGATGAGATACAGTTGCCAGCAAGTCAAAAGGAAGCCCAGGGTGTGTACATGGAAGGCGAGGTGGTGGACGATGAAATCACTGACCCAACCTGGCAAGGTGACATGCATAGTATGAACAGCAGCACGGAGGGAAAGGGAGGCATAACAAGACAACAGGCATGAACAAGCAGTGGGGTGGCCACAGACACAAGGCGGGCAACTGTTCCCCTGGACACCAACACAAGGGAAATTGCCAGTCCAACTGTTAGGTCTTCCAGTGTCTGCCTGTTTTTTAAAGACTGTCCAGATAACCCCAAAAAGGCCATTTGCAACATCTGCCATGCCAGCATCAGCAGGGGCAGCAATACTACCAGCCTGACCACCAACAGCAGGCTCAGGCACATGACAGCAAAGTAACTGACTAGTTAGGCCAAACACCAGGGTCCAGAAACAGTGTCTGCAAGTGACACCATTGCCTGTTCTGCTGCTGTGCATGCAAACCAATCCCCTGTCAATGGGGCAGGTGAAGATGTCTCCTGCCCTGCACCTGTCGTTGCACACTTGTAACCACCACCATCAGCAACCATGTCCACGTCCTTGTCCCAGCATAGCATTCAGTTGTCCCTACCCCAGTCCTCTGAACGCTCCACAGGACACAGCGCTAAACTGTCACATTTTGGCGACAGCTTGCACTTGAAATGTTGCCTTTTAGGCTCATGGAGATGGAAGCTTTCCACAACCTCATGATGGCACTATTTCTCCGTGTGCCGTCCCCGCCTTACACAAGCACGTGTCCCAGAACATTACCCGTGCTCTCAACAACACAGTTACTGGGATGGTCCACCTGACTATGGACACATGGACAGGTGCTTGTGGCCAGGGATAGTACATCTTGCTGATGGCACACTGGGTTAATAAAGTGGAAGCCGGGATCCAATCGGCCCCTAGGACGAAACACATCCTCCTGACTCTGAGGATTGCGGACCCTGAGTTAATCAGGGTTGCCCCCACATTCTAAAGCTCCTGCACCTCCTCCTCTTCAAACTCCATATCCGAAATGGCCACATCAGTCGGAAGTTGCAAGCACTGCAGCACTGCCTCGGCCAAGCGGCAACGGGTTGTGCTGAAGATAATATGCTTAGGGGACAAACCGCACACCACTGCAGAGTTGTTGACAGCTGTAACAGAGCACCACTGAGCCTACAGCCAGGCATCGTCGTGTGTGATTATGGCCAGAACCTCGTGGCTGCTCTGAAGCTAGGCAAGCTCGCACACATGCCGTGCCTGGCCAGTGTGCTCAACCTAGTGGTTCAACGGTTTCTCAAAACCTACCAGGATCTGCCTAATCTGCTTGAAAGAGTTGTCTCATCTGACCAAAGCACCTTCTTCCACAGGCCATGAAGGGGACACAGCTAGCATGTAAAACAAGGTGTTCTGCTCAGATGAGACCAAACTAGAATTTTTGTGGCTAAATACAAGACACTATGCATGGTGGAAAACTAACACTGCACATCACCCAGAAAACATCATCCCCATCATCAAACATCGTGGTGGCACCACCATTCTGTAGGGATGCTTTTCTTCAGCAGTGATAGGGAAACTGTTCAAAGTTGATGAGAACATGGATGGAGCTAAATACAGGGCAATCCTGGAGGAAAACCGGTTAGAGGTTGCAAAAGACTTCAGACTGGGGCATTGGTTCACCTTCTAGCAGGATATTCAGGGGTATTAATGGCCCAGTCAAAGTCCAGACCTAAATTCCATTGAAAATCTGTGGCAAGACCCGGAAATTGCTGTTCACAAGCACCTCCATCCAATCTCACTGAGCTAGAGCTAGTTTGCAAAGAATAATGAACAACAATGTCATCATCAAGATGTGAAAAACTGGTAGAGACATACCCAAAAAGACTTGCAGCAGTAAAATGTAAATTTGTTATTAAAGAAAGTTGGGCCTGAATGACTCCCGAATTTCTTTTAGTCTCAGCTTCTTCTTAATTGTTAGTGAATTCATTTTTTGGGGGGGAACACCAACTGTGGGGAATAAAACCAGTAGGACCCTGTGCAGGTTTGGGCCCCTGCACATAGGGAAAAATTGCTGTAAGATAGAAAATAAAATAAAAATATATTCCATTAATTCTGTTTTGCTTGAAGAAAAGTCTCGATTGCTGTATAAATAATGATTTTTTTGTGTTTGGGAGAATTTTCCTGGGAGAAACTTGCATAGGATTTGGCCACAGTCCAAGATTGGGAAGACCAAAGGCTTTGGTAGCATTAGTTACTAATGCTACCTGTAATTATTATGAAACAAATATCAAGTAGCAAGGAGATCGATGGATTCAGCTCAATTCTGTAGGACAAATCTTCAAGAAATAGCAATATTTAACAGTTATCTTGGAAGACATCACTTCATCAAGGGTTTTAGGTTCAACTTAATTTAATTTACATTACTACTGGATAATTCTTATGGTATTGGATTATCTATTGCCGGTTCTTCAGGTTCAACATCACAATTCTAAAGTGCAGGTTTTTTATTCAAAAGTGTCATTTCTTGGCATCTTTCTGATGACCCGTGGTTTGCAGAAGCTGGTACATGCCTAAAGATTGTTGCAATTGCAACACCACCGCTCATCATTCTGGCTTTCGTGATGCCCTTGTGCGACCCAGTGGCTGAGAACTGCGGTAACCTTACTGATATCACCCCTCGTCAGAGCAGCTGGGTTCTCGCGGAGCGTACTGTGAGAACTGGCAGAAGCTGCTGTTCCAGTCTGTGGAGCTTCTTTCTCTGAACAGGGCATCATACACTGGACGAAGAAGATGGTGATCATCGTGGGGCCTCCATGTAGATGATGGTGGACCTGTGTGGATTTTTTTTTTTTAAATAAATGGGTGACAGACACCTCTCCATTACCAGCCCAGGTCTTGATGTCAGTGCCAGCTGCTGACATCAACCCCACAATGCCATTACCCCAATTACCACTGCACTAGGGTAATTGGGAAGAGCTTAGGCTATCTAATGGATACGCCATTTCTATAGTGGCTGAGGGCTTGTCTTATTAGACTAGGAAGGGGCCAATGTCCATGGACCTTCCCAGCCTATTAATATCAGCCCACAGCTGTCTGCTTAGCCTTTTGTGGTTGTTAAGAATAGGGAGGACACCGCGTCATTTTTTATTTAGGGTCCCTCCTTTTTAATAACCAAGCTTTTAATGAAGGCTAAGCAGACAGATGTGAGCTGATAATTATAGGATGTGAATCTCTATGGTTATTGGGCCCTTGCCAGCATAATAAGAGTAGCTCACAGCTGTCTGCTTTCCCTTAGCTGGTTATTAAAAATAAGGGGGACCCCACATCATTTTTTTCATTTATTCATTTTTTAGCTAAATACATGTACAGTAAACCACACACGCACGGCACTAATTATGTATCTAATAGATAATGGATATCTATCTATCTATTCTCTATCTTTGCAGATCATACACCTAAGCATCTGTCATTTCTATTCTGCATTCTTCTCAAGTACGTATCACACTGATGGTGCACACGGACAGCACATGGATCAGATGCTACATTCAGACACAGGGATAGCACCATGTACCGGAAATATCAGGATGTGTGAAAAAGGCCTTAATCAAACCTGCCTTTTTACTATTCAGTCAGTTAGTGGTTTAATGATAGTAGTATGTAAATCCAAGAAAATGATGCAAGGTTTTCAGAGACTTCAGTTGCACCCACTCATTAATAGCCTGAATCTTTGAGGAGTTATTCGAAAACCTTTAGAGGACAAAATATATCCTGGAAAATTACTTCTTGAACCATAAAATCACATTTATTTTAATTTAGCAAACAAAGAATTACTTCTTAATTTTTAGAGTTTAGTGCGTACATGTCAGATGCATGACTCATAATTAGGTGTATAAACCAAGATGTTATCCAGATAGACAACCAAATATTGACCACTCATATTTCTGATTATGTTATTAATGAAATTGTAAAAAATAACTGGTGCATTACTTATAAAACATCATAAGATATTAATAGTGACCCTCAGGTGTGTTAAAGAGAACCTATTAACAAACAAAGTAGCACTCTGTAACGCTAAGTATGTAAATATGAAATATGAATAGCATTACTGCTGTAGAAAATAGAAATAAATGAGAAATTTTAGTGCATGCAAATATGAAGTATGAAATATAAAATATTAGCGCATAAATTGGCCACTTCATGTGTACCTGACAGCCGCGGTAAGGCATTTCTCAATGTCAGGACCCTACCAATTTGGTGAAGAATTTGGATTTGGTGAAGAAATCCACTTTGATGTTCTTTTATAATCACCATATGAAGTTTTATGCTAATTAGATTTTGGTGCACAGGAGCAGGACTGTAACCTGCCACTTCAGTTTGAAATCTCAGTAATGACCTGTCATTCAAAGGCTGCAGACAGCATAAGATCCAGGAAATCATAGACAGGGAGGAGAAGACCCATTGTACAGTCCGGCCCCTGTGCACCAAAATCTAATAAGCAGAACACTTCAAGTGATTAAAGAAGAACAATAAATTTCTTCACCAAAGGTTTCATTTAATCTGTATTACAGCATCATTACAGCCATGTATTTACTATACATTACAAAATTGTGCTGAAAGGTTCTATGTAAATGCTCTCTTACACTCATTTTCTTCTCTTATATGCATTAAGTTATATTTATTAAAGAGATAAAGTTTGTTTAACCAACGGTCTCGCAACACCTGGATGTAAAGAAGAGTGGCAGAGGATACTGGTCCTTTACAGTAATTTTGTTCAGTTCATGATAGTCAATACATGGTCTTAGACCACCATCATTTTTATTAACAAAAAAGAAACTTGCACCTACTGGTGATGTGGATGGTCTGATGAAACTTTTTGCAGACTGTCTGCTATAAAATCTTTCATGGCTTGATTTTCTGGACTGGAAAGATTATATATTTTACCTATGAGTAGACCGGAGTTTGGTACCAACTCAGTGGAATAATCATAATCTCTGTTTGGGAGTTATTCTTTAGATTAAGATGTGGAAAATACATCCACACAATTTCAAAAATTTTCAGGTAAACCATTGAGTACAGATTTAGACAAATTCATAGATAAAGACATGCATCTTCTGACACTCAGGGCTGCAGTGTACAATATTGCCTTAATGTCAGTCAATAACCAGGTTACAGTGGTGGCCAAAAGTATTGGCACCCCTGCAATTCTGTCAGATAATACACAGTTTCTTCCTGAAAATGATTGCAATCACAAATTCTTTGGTGTTATTATTTTCATTTAATTTGTCTTCAATGAAAAAACACAAAAAGAATTGTCCTAAAGCCAAGTTGGATACAATTCCACACCAAACCCAAAAAAGGGGGTGGACAAAAGTATTGGCACTGTTTGAAAAATCATGTGATGCTTCTCTAATTCGTATAATTAACAGCACCTGTAACTTACCTGTGGCACCTAACAGGTGTTGGCAATAACTAAATCACACTTGCAGCCAGTTAACATGGATTAAAGTTGACTCAACCTCTGTCCTGTGTCCTTGTGTGTACCACATTGAGCATGTAGAAAAGAAAGAAGACCAAAGAACTGTCTGAGGACTTGAGAAACCAAATTGTGAGGAAGCATGAGCAATCTCAAGGCTACAAGTCCATCTCCAAAGACCTGAATGTTCCTGTGTCTTCCGTGCGCAGTGTCATCAAGAAGTTTAAAGCCCATGGCACTGTGGCTAACCTCCATAGATGTGGACGGAAAAGAAAAATTGACGAGAGATTTCAACGCAAGATTGTGCGGATGGTGGATAAAGAACCTCGACTAACATCCAAACAAGTTCAAGCTGCCCTGCAGTCAGAGGGTACTACAGTGTCAACCCATACTATCCGTCGGCATCTGAATGAAAAGGGACTTTATGGTAGGATACCCAGGAAGACCCCACTTCTTACCCCGAGACATAAAAAAGCCAGGCTGGAGTTTGCCAAAACTTACCTGAGAAAGCCTAAAATGTTTTGGAAGAATGTTCTCTGGTCAGATGAGACAAAAGTAGAGCTTTTTGGGAAAAAGCATCAACATAGAGTGTATAGGAAAAAAAAGAGGCATTCAAAGAAAAGAACACGGTCGCTACAGTCAAACACGGCGGAGGTTCCCTGATGTTTTGGGGTTGCTTTGCTGCCTCTGGCACTGGACTGCTTGACCATGTGCATGGCATTATGAAATCTGAAGACTACCAACAAATTTTGCAGCATAATGTAGGCCCAGTGTGAGAAAGCTGGGTCTCCCTCAGAGGTCATGGGTCTTCCAGCAGCACAATGACCCAAAACACACTTCCAAAAGCACTATAAAATGGTTTGAGAGAAAGCACTGGAGACTTCTAAGGTGGCCAGCAATGAGTACAGACCTGAATCCCATAGAACACCTGTGGAGAGATCTCAAAATGGCAGTTTGGAGAAGGCACCCTTCAAATATCAAGGACCTGGAGCAGTTTGCCAAAAAAAATGGTCTACAATTCCAGCAGAGCATTGTAAGAAACTCATTGATGGTTTGCGGAAGCGATGGTTCGCAGTTATTTTGGCTAAAGGTTGTGCAACCAAGTATTAGGCTGAGGGTGCCAATACTTTTGTCTGGCCCTTTTTTGGAGTTTTGTGTGAAATGATCAATGATTTGATTTTTGCTTCATTCTTTTTTGTGTTTTTTCCTTGCAAGCAAATTAAATGAAGATAATAAGACCAAAGAATTTGTGATTGCAATCATTTTCAGGAAGAAACTGAGTATTATCTGACAGAATTGCAGGGGTGCCAATACTTTTGGCCACCACTGTATGTGTACGCAACAAATTAATGCCCAAGACCACAGCCCAAGACCACAGCCACCGAAAGATTTTCAAAAACAAAAAACAAAATAGATTCAGAATTTAGAATCTAGTTGCTGTTGCTTTTCTGGAGGCGGTTGTTTTGGGCAGGCATGCATCTGATGTCCAGTCTCTCCACAGTCGCTACCAAGTTGCAATTTTCGACCCTTAACCCTTGTTATTGATGGGACATAGTCATCCCAACCTGCATAGGTTCCTCAATAAGGTTAATAGCTAAACAATTCTCAGGTGGAGGATTTAGAGTCAGCAGGGTGTCCTGTCTGTGTTCTAACAACCGCAAGACGGATTGCCAGGACAAGAAGGTAACTGTACTAACGTGTCCTTGGTTTGGTAAGAGAGTCCTGTACTAAACCGATGGTGAAGGGCCTGTTCATTTCCCTGTGAGTCAGTAACCCAGCCCCAAAATGTAGTATTTTAACTCCTCAGCAGTCGCTTCCTGGCGGAAGACAGTTAATTTGCTTTCTGAAAAATCTACTTGCTCAGGGTTGTCATATGAGAGCCCTAAGGCTTCAAAAAATGAGTCAACAGGGGGAAGGGAAAAAGTCCAAACCTGGGGTCACTCTGCAGTAGGGGAATGATTTGGTACTATTTGGTATTACTACTAGCTGGTGCTGCTGGTGTAGTTGCTGTTGCAAGGGTTTCTACATTTTTTCCTGTGGCATTTTTTTTTCTCACACACTACTGCGTCTATTGCCAGTGCCACTCTTTTTGCTTTTAATATACATTTTGGATATGAGAATAATGTTTACTAATGCTTTTACCACACTTAGCAAGACGTGGACAAATATGCAATCAACCAGAAATGCTATATAGGCTACACATGATGGAAAAACAGCTATTGCATCACTAGTCTGCCCATAATATTGTTCTGGCATGTATGCGTCAACAATTTGATAATTTAAACAGGTGTGCCAAAACAGACCAGGACAGCTAAATGTCTCAAGTTAGTAAAATAATTTGCTTTCAGATTTGTTGTTAAGCAAATGAATTATTACTGGCCCAAAAGTATGATGTAACAACAAATGCCAGAAAGTAGGCATATGGCTTCAAAATGCGGCAACACCTCACAGTATAGTTGAGGGGTGTATGGTTACCAATTTGGACTAACAAAACAGTTACACAAAAAGTTTACTTTTTCTGTAATTTTTTCAATATACCCTTTAGTCTAAATTGGTCTACCCACCCTTGATTAAAATTATATAGCACTAAAAGCTTCATTGTTAGGTAGTAACACGCTCGCAAATGAAGGTGGTGCAAAAGCCAGCAGTATTGTTGTAACATGTATGGTTGCTAAATTGGACTAATAAAACAGATACACAAAAATTAAGAAGCATCATTTTTTTTTTAAAGAATATTAAAGAAAAAGAACCACGCCCCTGGACTTTTACCAAAAGTTTTACATCCCGAAAACAAACACGTGCAACAAGCCAATATATTTGGGTGAAGTGTACAGGTTATTATTGGTCTATTATGAATGGACAAAAAAATGAATACATTTTTAGAACATGCACAGTAGAGATGCGTGGATCAGGTAAAATTCTAATTCGTCTGTTTGAGCAGATTTTATGAGGAAATTTGATTCGTAGAGAAGTTATTATTTACAAATTTAATGTAGTGTATTATAATCTACTCTAATGTACTGTATTATGCTCTGGGGTCTGCAGACCTTAGAGCATAATAAACGTAAAAAAAAAAAAAAAAAATCCATATGCTCACCTCTCTGGTCCCTTCACTCCTCATCGTCACCTATCTGGTCCTCGTTACATTAATTGATCACTGCCGCAAGCACTGAAATCCCATCTCATGTTAGGACGGGACGTCCGGATCTGATGTGGTATGCAAAGGTTCTACACAAGTGGATGAAAAGCCACGATGTGATGCCATGATGTGTGCCATGACATTGCGTGCCGGAAGTCCTGGCCTAGCGTGAGATGCCTGGGTATTTCAATGCTTCCTTTGGTAATCAAAAGATCCAATGATGACTGGACAGGTGATGGTAAGGAAAAGAGGGGCTAAACATGAAGGTTTTTTTTATTATTATCTTTTCTTGTTCCTTTTTGGTTTAAAAAAATGGTGGTCAGAGGCAAATTTACAAAAAAAACTGCATTTTGGTGAAATTTGAGTAGAATTCAAATCCAACTTATTCATTCATCTCTAATTCAAACTTTGTGAAAGAGATTGTTGCATTTAAATTTCTGGAATGTGGAGATTTTTCAATTGTCTTTAAAAAAAAAAGTAACACCCTGCCTTTACAAACAAAAAATTTAAAGGAATTGCACAAAAAGATATTGCTTATTGCTTGTCTGTCTCAAAAGCCTGACCATTGCTTTTTTGGCTTGCAAATACCAAGCCTGTTGCTAGTTTCTACAAAGAGATAATTTTTGAATGACTGCTTGTCAAAAAGCCACGGCCTCTTCTTTACACGCTTCACGTGCATAAACAATGGCACAATAGGTCTTTGCTCTCAAAAAGGGTTTCATTTTTGGAATGGTTTTTAATTTTTAAAAGCATAAAAACTGTTATTAAAAAGACTGTTATTAGCTACCATTTATGATGTTTACCCATAGCCATATATGCTGATGTCACATACTAAGGCTGTGTTTGTGAAAGAGACTTTATACTTGTCATACACGTTTTTTATCAGGGCAGCTAGAGGTTGTGCAGTATTTTCGATTTGCGGAGAAACAACTTGCTATGGATTGAATTTTTTTTGAAGAATTCAGCAAAGTTTGATGAATTTGAATTTCAAAACATTTGCTTATCTCTAATACCAATATAAGCCTGAGATAAAAATATACAGCATCATCACTTATCACATATAGATATTATTTTAATAATTTAATAGAAACAACTTAAAGGCATTGTCCACTACTCGGACAACCCCTTTTGAATCACTATGTCCCCCCCACTAAAGTAACAATACCTACACTCCGTTCAAGCGGTGTCAGCACTGGCTCTCCTGGTGCTTGCATGACAATGTTATTCAACTCGATCTCTGCAGCCAATCAGTGCTGGCTTCACTCTCCTCTCCTATGGACGTAACTGACATCAGGAGGAAGTGAGAGCTGCAGCTACTCTCCCTCTTCCTCCAGTGGTCTCGATTTGTCTGAAGGAGGGGAGAGTGAAGCCAGCACTGATTGACTGCAGGGATCAAATGACATAACCAGCCCCAAGAAAGACAATGCCAACACCACTAGAACGGCACCAGCATCGGAGGTTAGTATAAGTGTTATTATTTTCCTGGGGGGAAACATAGGGATTGAAAAGAGGTTGTCCGAGTAGTGGACAACCCCTTTAATACCTTTCAAATTCAAATGTATAGGATAAAAAATTAATTTGGTTTTAACAGGGAAAAATGGCCTGGTCTTGAATTGACAAAAAATAATCTTTAAAGGGGTATTGCCATCTTCAAGATTCTATCCCAATATGTAGCAGGTAAAATAATAATAATAATATTAGCGAATAACTCTAATTAGAAATCAAGTATAGTTCTTCTGATCAGCTATGTCACATACTTAACGTGCAGGGCATTGCAGCACCTTAGGTATCTATGGTTACAATCCACTAGCAACTAACTAACTAACTGTCACTATATGAGTGGTTGTAACCATGTAAACCTAATCTACTGCAATGCCCTGCACATGAGGTAAGCAACATAGATTATCAGAATAACTATACTGCATTTCTAATTGGAGGTATTTGCTAATATTATTATTATTACACCTACTACATATTGAGATAGGATCTTGGAGATGGAAATATCCCTTTAAGCATTACCTTCTATAGTATTATTTATAATTTATTCTAGAGGAATGTAACTGTAGTATTACAGTCTGTTTCACCTTAATGAGTGCATAGATTTCATTATAGCTGAAGGTTTTTTTTGTTTGCTTTTTTAAGAAAAAGTGGAAAAACTACATTGTTTTACACATTTCCCACCATGTACACAGATCAATAGATTTAATTTAATAAACATGTTCTAATCTGAATATGTAACAGCTATACTTCCCACAGTGGGATGCTAAGCATATTCTGTGTTCTTTACATTCATGGCTGAGCCACATGCACAATGAAAGGTCTCTTTCACAGTTGTATGTCTTTAGCATTGCAACCACTGGAAGTCACTGCATTTTCTGAATGAAATAAAAGTCTCCTTTTTAATTTCTATAAGTCTTGTATAAATCTCCTCTCAGTTTTGGTCCATTAGAATTCTGGGGAAATACGCATATATTAAATTTTACTGTATCTCCTTTGTGCTCTAAACGTCACTCCTCATGCTACTGATATGAAGTTTAGAAGCTTAAATAAAGTGTAAGCTTCCTGCTGGGCCACCAGCCTGGGCGGCCAAATGAAATACTCTTTTTGTTGGAAATTCTGATTTGAATAAACAGCATGATATAGCTGGTAAATGTAGAAGGCTTAAGAGCCGAGCTTTAGGGCTATAAAAGAGAACTTTAAATGTGCTACATTATGACACAAATTTACAACCATTTGCTGATTATTTAGACAAAATATACAGAGAGGATGTTTTCACTATAGTTAACTTCAAGTGTATACTGTTTAGTTTAGCAGCTCTTGGCCTTGGCATAATAACTAGCCAATAAAATTCATGAATTCTATATTAGCATTGACATTTCTTACTGAGCTTTAGAGGAAAAAAGCTGTTCCTATAGCTATGTCCATTCTCTTTTACATTTGTATAATACATATTCTAGCCATTGTGTGGTCTCAACAAGTAATGGCATGTAGCTAGGATGTCATCACGTAATGATTAGTATTGAGCGAGCATGCTCGACACTGCTCGGTACTCACCCGAGCATCTCACTACTCGGGATGTTCGGCGAGCACCGAGCATTTCCGGGTTACTCGGGCGGGAGCTCCGGTCTCCGCCCTGCATGTTTGGCGCTCTTTACAGAGCCAATGAACATGCAGGGATTGCCAGCCAGTCACTGTAATGCCGCAGCCATGTTTGTTGTGGGCATTACAGTGATTGGCTGGCCGCAAGGCGTCACCTCGAGTATTTAAAACCGGGCGCCGCCTTCCTGGACAAAGTCACTCCGGATCAGACAGTGTAGGGAGAGTGCTGCTGAGCTAGGGAGAGATTTATACTGTGAAATAGACAGTGTAGGGTCTCTAAAGCCTGTAAAATCAAACAAACAGTCCTTCTGAGGACTAATATCCATCCCAGATATCAGGCAGGCAGTCTGTATAGGAGACGCAATGGTTATACCAACAAACACAGCATTACAGTCCTGTGTGCTGCTGCTGCTCAAATTGCTAGACTTAGCCCCAGGTCTCAGGGGCCAGGAAAAATCCTTTTTTTTTTTCATCTAAATCCTCTTTTTTTTTTTCCTCAGTCAGACTGTACAAATACCGGTCTTATTAACCTTTTGGTATTTCCCCCCCCCCCCCCCCCAAAAAAAAATTGAGTGTCTCTGTGAGTGTTCAGACACAAATATATCTGTTTAAAAGAGTCTGGTTTTGGCCAGATAACTAGAACTGTGGTTTTGCAGTTCCACAGTTCAAATCTCTGTATTATCCACTTTTTTGCCCTTTTTCCATAAAAAAAAACAGTTTGACTGTCTCGCTGACTGTTCAGACACAAATATATCTATTTAAAAAGTCTGGTATACGCCAGGAAATTAGAACTGTGGTTTTCCTCTTCCACTGTTCAAATCTGAGTGTTATCCACCTTTTTGCCTTTTTTCCATAATAAAAAACAGTTTGAGTGTCTCGGTGACTGCTCAGACACAAATATATCTATTTAAAAAAGTCTGGTATACGACAGGAAACTAAAACTGTGGATTTCCTCTTCCTCGGTTCAAAGCTGAGTGTTATCCACCTTTTTGCCTTTTTTCCATAAAAAAAAACAGTTTGCATGTCTCGCTGACTGTTCAGACACAAATATATCTGTTTAAAAGATTCTGTTGAAGGCCAGAGAACTAGAACTGTGGTTTTCCTCTTCCACGGTTCAAATCTGGGTGTAATCCACCTTTTTGCCTTTTTTACATAAAAAAAAAAACAGTTTGAGTGTCTCGCTGACTGTTCAGACACAAATATATTTGTTTAAAAGATTCTGGTGTAGGCCAGAGAACTAGAACTGTGGTTTTCGTCGTCTACTGTTCAATTCTGAGTGGAGTCCACAATCTTGCCTTTTTTACATAAAAAAAACAGTTTGATTGTCTCGCTGACTGTTCAGATTCAAATATATCTGTTTAAAACATTCTGGTGCAGGCCAGAGAAATAGAACTGTGGTTTTCCTCTTCCACGGTTCAAATCTCGGTGTAATCCACCTTTTTACCTTTTTAACATAAAAAAAACAGTTTAAGTGTCTCGCTGACTGTTCAGACACAAATATATCTGTTTAAAAGATTCTAGTGTAGGCCAGAGAAATAGAACTGTGGTTTTCCTCTTCCACGGTTCAAATCTGGGTGTAATCCACCTTTTTGCCTTTTTTACATAAAAAAAAACAGTTTGAGTGTCTCGCTGACTGTTCAGACACAAATATATTTGTTTAAAAGATTCTGGTGTAGGCCAGAGAACTAGATCTGTGGTTTTCCTCTTTCACGGTTCAAATCTCGGTGTGATCCACCTTTTTGCCTTTTTTACATAAAAAAAAACAGTTTGAGTGTCTCGCTGACTGTTCAGACACAAATATATTTGTTTAAAAGATTCTGGTGTAGGCCAGAGAACTAGAACTGTGGTTTTCATCTTCTACTGTTCAATTCTGAGTGTAGTCCACAATCTTGCCTTTTTTACATAAAAAAAACAGTTTGAGTGTCTCGCTGACTGTTCAGATTCAAATATATCTGTTTAAAACATTCTGGTGCAGGCCAGAGAAATAGAACTGTGGTTTTCCTCTTCCACGGTTCAAATCTCGGTGTAATCCACCTTTTTGCCTTTTTAACATAAAAAAAACAGTTTAAGTGTCTCGCTGACTGTTCAGACACAAATATATCTGTTTAAAAGATTCTAGTGTAGGCCAGAGAAATAGAACTGTGGTTTTCCTCTTCCACGGTTCAAATCTGGGTGTAATCCACCTTTTTGCCTTTTTTACATAAAAAAAACAGTTTGAGTGTCTCGCTGACTGTTCAGACACAAATATATCTGTTTAAAAGATTCTGGTGTAGGCCAGAGAACTAGATCTGTGGTTTTCCTCTTTCACGGTTCAAATGTCGGTGTGATCCACCTTTTTGCCTTTTTTACATAAAAAAAAACAGTTTGAGTGTCTCGCTGACTGTTCAGACACAAATATATCTGTTTAAAAGATTCTGGTATAGGCCAGAGAACTAGAACTGTGGTTTTCCTCTACCATGGTTCAAATCTGGATGTAATCCACATTTTTGCCTTTTTTACATAAAAAAAAAAACAGTTTGAGTGTCTCGCTGACTGTTCAGACACAAATATATCTGTTTAAAAGATTCTGGTGTAGGCCAGTGAAATAGAACTGTGGTTTTCCTCTTCCACGGTTCAAATCTGGGTGTAATCCACCTTTTTGCCTTTTTTACATAGAAAAAACAGTTTGAGTGTCTCGCAGACTGTTCAGACACAAATATATCTGTTTAAAAGATTCTGGTGTTGGCCAAAGAACTATAACTGTGGTTTTCCTCTTCCACGGTTCAAATCTGGGTGTAATCCACCTTTTTGCCTTTTTTCCATAAAAAAAAAACAGTTTGAGTGTCTCGCTGACTGTTCAACACAAATATATCTGTTTAAAAGATTCTTGTGTAGGCCAGAGAACAAGAACTGTGGTTTTCCTCTACCACGGTTCAAATCTCTTTTTTATTACCCTTTTGCCATTGATAGTGCGAGTGTAAGCTATTTTACTTCATTTACAATGGGCAAGGCTCGTTGCAAGGGACGTGGAACTGGACGTTCAGGTGATAGTGCGTGCAGAGGACGGGGCCGTGGCCAAGGTGAAAATGTGCCACAACGAACAGCCACATCTTCTCGCTCCCAGTTCTTGACTGAATTACTATGGAAGAACACAACACCACTATTGCAAACTGATCTGTGTGAACAGGTTATTAACTGGACAGCAGATAATACTTCCAGTCACCTAGGCATCACCACCTCTGGTCTGTCTTCCACATGGTCAAGTCTTAGTAGCCGTGAATATCGACAGCATACTCCTCACCCTGATGCTCCTTCCTCCCACCATGCCGGGTGTCGTCAGACAGCAACTGATCCCACAGTTAGACACTCTGAAGAGCTGCTCACTGGTCCATTTCCATATTTGGGCCCCTCGCCTGCTCCACTTGAAGTGGTGGAAGAGGAGTTCCCATGCAGAGATGGCCAAATATTTGAACAGCCACGGCCACAGGAAGGCGACGCTGGCAATTTGTCACAAGAGGTGGCGATGACGAGACACAATTGTCATGAAGTGAGGAGGAGGACCTTTGGTGCGGAAGTGGAAGAGGAGGAGGTGGTGGATGATCTAGTAACTGACCCAACGTGGCAGGAGGACATGCAGAGCGAGGCTAGCAGCACACAGGGGGAGGGAGGAAGAGTACCCCAACAGGCAGGAAGAAGCAGTGTGGTGGCCGCAGACAGAAGGCGGGCAACCATTCCCCATAACACCAACACGAGGGACGTTGCCAGTACAACCGGTAGGTCTTCCAGAGTCTGGAATTTTTTTAAGGACTCTGCTGATAATCCCAAACAGGCCATTTGTACCACCTGCCAGGCCAGCATCAGCAGGGGTGACAAAACTACCAGCCTGACCACCACTAGCATGATCAGACACACAACTTTGTGGGGCGAACCCCAGGGTCCACAACCAGTGTCAGCAGGTGTCACCACTGCCTCTTCCGCTGTTGTGCATGTAAAAGAAACCCCTGTTGTGCGTGCAAGGCAATCGAATGTCCATACTACATGCAAAGATGCCCCCTCCTCTCAGTCTTCACTTGTTATGGCAGTTTCTCAAGAAACTGCATCAACGTCCATGTCCACGTCCCACCGCAGTGTTCAATTGTCCATATCCCAGACCTTTGAATGAAAGTGCAAATTCGCAGCCAACGCCACTCAGGCCACAGTCCTAAATTTGCACATTTCACGACTGCTTGCATTGGAAATGCTGCCTTTTAGGCTGGTGGAGACTGAATCCTTCTGCAACCTTATGGCGGTGGCCGTCCCTCGGTACTCAGTCCCCAGCCGACACTATTTTGCCTGGTGTGCCATCCCCACACTACACAAGCACGTGTCCCAAAACATCTGCCGTGCCCTCAACAACGCAGTTACTGGGAGAGTCCACCTGACACCGGACAAGTGGACAAGTGCTTGTGGCCAAAGAAGGTACATCTCCCTGACGGCACACTGGGTAAACATAGAGTAAGCCGGGACCCAGTTGGACCTTGGGACGGAACACATCCTCCCCACAGGATTGCGGGCCCTATGTCAGTCAGAGTTGCCCCCACAGTGTACAGCTCCTGCGCATCATCCTCCTCCTCCTCCTCATGTTCAGCCTCCATCTCAGATATCACCACATCAGTTACAAGCTGGAAGCACTGCAGTACTGCCTCAGCCAAGCGGCAACAGGCTGTGCTGAAACTCATAAGCTTAGGTGAGAAACCTCACACTGCTTGTGAGTCGTGGACAGCTGTGAAAGAGCAGGCAGATCTGTGGCTGAGACCGCTAAACCTACATCCAGGCAAGGTCGTGTGTGACAATGGCCGTAACCTGGTGGCAGCTCTGAGGCGAGTTGAGATCATACGCGTACCATGCCTGGCTCATGTGCTTAACCTCATTTTCATACATCTGGTCACACAATAGCACAGTTGAGATTCCTTGTTTTAGAACATGTATCACCCTATAGAAGAGGAGGAAACAGAATTAGACAGTTAAAAATTAGGGAGGCTTTCTGGATACATTATTTACAGAGCCTTGAACCTAATGGACTCAATAGAGATTATGATGTCATGAGTTTTTTGTGAAATATCTAATCACATCATATATTTTTCTTTTTTAGCAACGATCTTGAACTCATCCCAATTTAGGGTATGGATATATAGAGAGCTATTATAGTTTTATTTCCTTTCTTCTTTATTACCTGCTCCCCCTTCCCTTTTCTCCCCCCTCTTCTTTCTTTCTTTACTCTTCTTTTTGAATTTTTTCCATTTAAAAATTTTTTTATGCTTATCCCATTCTCTTTGTTTCTTTCATTTATTTTATTATACTAATTTTACTTTTTGTTTTCTTTCATTACAGTTCACCTTTTTGGAGTTCTGCACCTTTTTAGGCTATATCGGTTATCTTTCTTCAGTTTGTGTTCCACCACTGTGATGTACCGATGTTTCTTCCTGGTATTTGCATTCCAATGTGCGTTCCACTGACGTCACTTCCTGGAGTTTGTTGTCTGCGTTCCACCAGCGCGTTCCACCGTCGTCACTTCCTGGATTTCTCGGTTTGCGTTCCACCAGTGCGTTCCAGTGACGCACTTCCGCTTTTGTTCTAGCGGACACAGCTTTTTCTTTTATTGCACTTCCGGTTTTTTTTTCCTTATATATCCCTCGGGCACATTGCCTTTCATAGCGCCCTTACTGCATGAGGTCTGGGTGACCGTTACACTGGGCGTTCTCTGCATAACACAATACACCAGCAATTCGGTAAGCTTTGTTCCCTATAGTCTGTACCTATATATTATTTTTTTTGCTTGGTCACTTCTTTTTTGTTTTATATGCTTCTAATCTCTGTAGACACTTTCTGTTTGCACCATTTCCTGAGTCCTAGATATTTGTGTTATTTTGTTTTATCATAATTTCTTTTTTACTTCCCCCCTTTTTTCTTTTCAGATATACTCTCTGGCTCTTTTTTTCTTTTTTTCTTTTTCTTTTTTTCTTTTTTTCTTTTTTTTACTCATGTTTATTTCTGATCATTAATTTTTCTTTTCTTTTTTGAGACTTGGTCATTTTTGTTGGATTGTTTGTTATACACATTATATTGTGCCACCCTAATGGAATTGATTTATCAATTTATTATATGTCTTTATATGTCCTTTTTTTGTAAAAATCATAATATTTGATCTATATTTATGAGTATGTTAAAATATAAATTTTTTTCTTTTATTGTTCTTTTTTCTATTTATACATCAGTGTCTGATGAAGGTCGTAGTTTGACGACCGAAACGTTACACATTGTATGGATTGCTATTTGTGAAAAAATTATCTACACATTGTATGGATTGCTATTTGTGAAAAAATTACCTTTAAGAACAATGAACATTTCATTAAAGAATTCATTTTCATATCATTATACGAGTGCCGGATTATAAATTTTTATATTTAGTCAGGAGTGGTATCCTTTCCGAGCACCATTTTTTCCGGAGTGACGTGTATCTGAATTTGTATATTTAGTTACCTTTATACGAGCACCCGGATTTTATAGGACATGTCTACTACCAGTTTTTCTTATGATGCATCAGAGGTGGCTAATATAGTCGCGAAGGTCACTACCAGCAGCGATTTTCTTCAAGTACCAACAAGTGAATTTAGGTCACGGGACCTTGAGAAGGAATCTCGATACCTTACGGGTCTTGAACTACATAGCGTAACCATTGCCGAGTATATCAAAACCCAACGCATCCCTAGAGGTTTACGAGTTTCTTTACGTCCCACTCTTTTCCAGGAGAATACTGAATTTTGTCAACGATTTGAACAAGTTCTCAATAAATGTTCATTGGACTTGATGACTTTAACTCTAGAACATCTACATAAAGAGATATCGTCCTCTAAAGAGAAAGTTCTAAACATCGAAACTCAACTCAGTGACAGTCTAACCAAAGAAGAATTTGAAAACTTGAAATCACGTACCAAAGAGAATATTGATTTCTTCCGTCTAGAAACAGAAAAAAGGAAACGTCAAAAGTTTATCAGAGACACTCAGGATTATTTACAGAACAGAGTATATAGATGGCAAGGCTCCTCTCAATCCTACAGACCAAACTACAGATCCCGCAGATTCTCAGGGGGTTCTTCAGCCACCAGTTCAGACAACGAACGACAAGATATCTATCGATCTTCCTCTTTTTTAGGACAGGCCAGAAGATTTCACCCAAGAAGAGGACGAGGAGGGGTGGCCAATGCCACAGACACAACACGCCATATGATGAACACGAGATCACAGGTAGCAACACTAACCTAGTGATCAACATTTCTTCTAAAACATTGGATAATACCCAAATACGTTTATTACAAAAAGGATTATCCTTTTGTCCTACTTATAGATTTAATAATTTCCAACTGGATCTTGATTTACAAAAGTTTTATAGAAATCTTAGACTTAAGACATTTTTTCATAATCAAACAGTACCGTATAGACACACCATGGGTACTACTTCAATTCCCATCAGTATTTCTGATCTGGGCCTTAGACTAAAAAGTACTTTTACTCCTCCAAAAAATAGTCCACCAGTTGAAACATTCATTTCACTAGTTGAAAAAGAGGTTGCAATTTTCAACAGACAAATTAAAATGGGTGATTTATATTTTCAACCCAACTTAGATTCATCTGAACGTCTAGCATTAAAGACACTAAAGGCCGATAAAAGCATTACAATTAAACCTGCAGATAAGGGGGGTGCAACGGTCATTATGGACCGTTCTATGTATCTAGAAGAGATTTATTCACAATTGAATAATAAGAATATCTATTTACCCTTACTAAATAATCCAACATTAAGAATTCAAGATAAAATTCACAAACTTCTTACAGAAGCGACAGAGTCACATATCATTGATCAAAAAACCAGAGATTTTCTAACTAAGATAGATCCTATTATTCCGGTTTTTTATATTTTGCCTAAAGTTCATAAAAGACTAGATAAACCACCTGGTAGACCTATAGTGGCATCAACTGACTCTGTTCTGTCACCCTTATCCATTTTGCTTGAGAAGGTCTTAACACCCTTAGTGAAAAAGACATTATCATTTATTCTGGATACTGGGGCATTCATTAATACAATAAAGCATCTAGACAGATTACCTGAACGAACTATACTAGTAACCTTTGATGTTAACAGTTTATATACTTCCATACAACATTCCAAGGGCATTGCAGCAACCAGAGTATTACTTGAGCAATCTGATAAGGATCCACGGACCATTAAGTTCCTGTTGGACCTGCTCGAACTAGTCTTGACGGAAATTTTTTTTCTTTTTGAAGATACATACTATTTACAAATTCAAGGGACCGCTATGGGCTCACATGTTGCGCCCCCTTATGCTAATTGTTTCATGTCGGACTTTGAAGACCGGTATGTTTATACTAATGATCTCTATCAGACCCACTGCCTATTTTGGCGTAGATACATAGACGACATATTTTGTCTATGGAATGGCACCGTTGAGACGTTAATATTGTTTCATACACAACTGAATGCCATATGGCCAGAACTCACCTTTACTATTACATATGATCAACAAGAGATTAATTTTTTAGACACTATGATTAAACGGAATACAGAGGGGGATTTATCCATTGATCTCTATGTAAAACAAACGGATAGGAACAATTTACTTTTATATCAAAGCTGTCATCCTAGGGCAGTAAAAAGATCTATCCCCATATCACAATTCCAAAGGGTGAAAAGAATTGTCTCAGATTCGGAAGTTTGTACGAAACGTTTAGGTGAGATGGAAATCAAATTTAAACAGAGGGGTTATCCTCAAAATCTCCTCAATCAATGCCGCAATGTTGATGATCCATCACCTAATAAAGATACACCGAGTAGAATTCCCTTTGTCCATACCTTTCATCCGTTTATTTATAGGTTACATCAAAAAATTCGCAAACACTGGCCTATGTTACAAAGAAGCTATCCTGACATTCCAGAGTTTAAGAACTTATTCTTACCCTGTTTTAGGAGACCCACTAATCTTAGGAATAAACTAGTTCGAGCCGATGAGGGAACAGCCCTTAAGAAACCCAAACAAACCTTTTTAGACACACAAAAGAAAGGTACTTTTCCGTGCCTACAGTGTGCACAATGCACAAACGTTCTAAAAGGTGACAAAATTTCACACCCTTATACAGGAGCTGATATTCCCATTCGTGATTTTTTTACCTGCGACTCAAAATTTGTAGTCTATGCGATAAAATGCCCGTGCGGCAAGGTATATGTTGGTGAAACGACTCAATCTATTAAAGATCGTATATCCCACCACAAGTCGGATATCCGTTGTGGTAGACTTAATTTACCTATACCTTATCATTTTCATACATCTGGTCACACAATAGCACAGTTGAGATTCCTTGTTTTAGAACATGTATCACCCTATAGAAGAGGAGGAAACAGAATTAGACAGTTAAAAATTAGGGAGGCTTTCTGGATACATTATTTACAGAGCCTTGAACCTAATGGACTCAATAGAGATTATGATGTCATGAGTTTTTTGTGAAATATCTAATCACATCATATATTTTTCTTTTTTAGCAACGATCTTGAACTCATCCCAATTTAGGGTATGGATATATAGAGAGCTATTATAGTTTTATTTCCTTTCTTCTTTATTACCTGCTCCCCCTTCCCTTTTCTCCCCCCTCTTCTTTCTTTCTTTACTCTTCTTTTTGAATTTTTTCCATTTAAAAATTTTTTTATGCTTATCCCATTCTCTTTGTTTCTTTCATTTATTTTATTATACTAATTTTACTTTTTGTTTTCTTTCATTACAGTTCACCTTTTTGGAGTTCTGCACCTTTTTAGGCTATATCGGTTATCTTTCTTCAGTTTGTGTTCCACCACTGTGATGTACCGATGTTTCTTCCTGGTATTTGCATTCCAATGTGCGTTCCACTGACGTCACTTCCTGGAGTTTGTTGTCTGCGTTCCACCAGTGTGTTCCACCGTCGTCACTTCCTGGATTTCTCGGTTTGCGTTCCACCAGTGCGTTCCAGTGACGCACTTCCGCTTTTGTTCTAGCGGACACAGCTTTTTCTTTTATTGCACTTCCGTTTTTTTTTTTTCCTTATATATCCCTCGGGCACATTGCCTTTCATAGCGCTCTTACTGCATGAGGTCTGGGTGACCGTTACACTGGGCGTTCTCTGCATAACACAATACACCAGCAATTCGGTAAGCTTTGTTCCCTATAGTCTGTACCTATATATTATTTTTTTTGCTTGGTCACTTCTTTTTTGTTTTATATGCTTCTAATCTCTGTAGACACTTTCTGTTTGCACCATTTCCTGAGTCCTAGATATTTGTGTTATTTTGTTTTATCATAATTTCTTTTTTACTTCCCCCCTTTTTTCTTTTCAGATATACTCTCTGGCTCTTTTTTTCTTTTTTTCTTTTTCTTTTTTTCTTTTTTTCTTTTTTTTTTACTCATGTTTATTTCTGATCATTAATTTTTCTTTTCTTTTTTGAGACTTGGTCATTTTTGTTGGATTGTTTGTTATACACATTATATTGTGCCACCCTAATGGAATTGATTTATCAATTTATTATATGTCTTTATATGTCCTTTTTTTGTAAAAATCATAATATTTGATCTATATTTATGAGTATGTTAAAATATTAATTTTTTTCTTTTATTGTTCTTTTTTCTATTTATACATCAGTGTCTGATGAAGGTCGTAGTTTGATGACCGAAACGTTACACATTGTATGGATTGCTATTTGTGAAAAAATTATCTACACATTGTATGGATTGCTATTTGTGAAAAAATTACCTTTAAGAACAATGAACATTTCATTAAAGAATTCATTTTCATATCATTATACGAGTGCCGGATTATAAATTTTTATATTTAGTCAGGAGTGGTATCCTTTCCGAGCACCATTTTTTCCGGAGTGACGTGTATCTGAATTTGTAACCTCGTGGTTCAGCGGTTTCTTAAATCGTACCCCGAGTTGCCAGATCTGCTCGTCAAAGTACGCCGCCTGTCAGCTCATTTTCGTAAGTCGGCTACAGCTTCCGCCACCCTTGCTGTGTTGCAGCAGCGTTTGCAGCTTCCGGCACACCGACTGGTGTGTGATGTCCCCACTCATTGGAACTCTACCCTCCACATGTTGCAAAGGATTTGTGAGCAGAAGAGAGCAGTTGTGGAGTACCAGCTGCAACAAGGTGTCGATATTCAGGTTAGACTCCCCACATAAGACCTCAGGAGTGGACCTGGATGTCTGACATATGTACCATCCTGACAAACTTTGAGGAGTCCACCAAGATGGTGAGTGGCGATGACGCCATTATTAGCGTCAGCATCCCACTTGTCTGTCTTTTGCAACACTCTCTGCAGAGAATTAAAGAGGAGGCATTGCAGCCAGAGTATGATGAGATGGATCAAGAAGCCATAGCGGGCGATTACACACAGCCCAGCCTCATTTCATCCCAACGTGGATTGGGGGACAATGAGGGAGAGGAGGAGGAGGAAGAACAGGAGCTGGTATCATGCGCTGTAGACGGTAGTACCTGTACAACTGTCATACCGTCTGTTCAGCGTGGGTGGCCTGAGGACAGGGGGGAGGAGGAGGAGAGCATGGTCAGTCGTCATCTTGGTGAGGACACAGAACTCTTGCCCGTTACCAGTCTGGCATGCATGGCTGACTTTATGTTACGCTGCCTTAACCGTGACCCTCGCGTTATCAAAATGTTGGGTGACAGTCATTACTGGTTGGTGAAACTTTTAGACCCCCTCTACAAGGAGAACTTTCACTCTCTTATTCCTGAGATGGAGAGGTCTACAAATATGGGGCAGTACCAGAAGGCCCTTGCTGCAGAACTGTTAAAAGAATTCCCATCTGAACACGCTAGCGGCAGGGTCACAGTTCGCTGCCCAACCAAGGAGTAGAGGCGAGAGAGATGCAACTCCAATCCAGCAGAGGAAGGGGATCACTGTCAACATTCTGGGACAATTTTCTGAGACCCGCCCAGCTTACAGGCCCTGAGGCGCGGGGTATTCTCACAAGGAGTGGAAAGTTTCAAAATATGGTAAGGGAGTACCTTGCTGACCATACCAGTGTCCTCTGTGATTCCTCTGTGCCTTTTAATTATTGGGTATACAAGCTGGACAATTGGAATGAACTCACTCTGTATGCCTTGGAGTTCCTGGCCTGCCCTGCCACTAGCGTGTTATCGGAGCGTGTTTTTAGTGCCGCTGGGGGGAATTATAACTGATAAGCGCACTCGCCTGTCAACTGACAATGCTGACAACCTGACCCTTATCAAAATGAACAAGGGCTGGATTGGGCCAGACTTCTCATTACCACCAAATGACAGCAGAGTAACATAAAGTCAAATACACTGTGTTATTTCAGGAGGTGTATTCCCATGTATCGCTTCACACCCACACATGGGTATATGCTTCCTCATTTCGGCTGTTTTATGTTCTTCTCCTTATCCTCAGCCTCCACCATCACTATACCACCAGGGTGATCGTGGTCCGTGTTGCCAGCATTGCAAGTTCCTCCATCCTAATTTTTGGCAGCTTTTGCTTGGAAGGCATAGGCAAAGACTATGGGAGACCCACTCCCCAATAATGGGAATAATGTTTTTAATATACTGTACTGCATGGCTCTTGTAAGGAGCATTGCAAGTTCCTCCGTCATAATTTTTTGCAGCTTTTGCTTGGAAGGCATAGGCAAAGACTATGGGAGACCCACTCCCCAATAATGGTAATAATGTTTTTAATATACTGTACTGCATGGCTATGGTAAGGGGAATTGCAAGTTCCTCCGTCCTAATTTTTGGCAGCTTTTGCTTGGATGGCATAGGCAAAGACTATGGGAGACCCACTCTCCAATAATGGGAATAATGTTTTTAATATGCTGTACTGCATGGCTCTTGTAAGGGGCATTGCAAGTTCCTCCGTCCTAATTTTTGGCTGCTTTTACTTGGAAGGCATGGGCAAAGACTATGGGAGACCCACTCCCCAATAATGGGAATAATGTTTTTAATATGCAGTACTGCAAGGCTCTTGTAAGGGGCATTGCAAGTTCCTCTATCCTAATTTTTGGCAGCTTTTGCTTGGAAGGCATAGGCAAAGACTATGGGAGACCCACTCCCCAATAATGGGAATAATGTTTTTAATATGCTGTACTGCATGACTCTTGTAAGGGGCATTAAAATCATCTTGTTAAGCTACTGTGACCTCCACATCTCTTCCAAGGGTCATTGATATTGTCTTTTTATTCCACTGGGACCTCCACGTCTCTTCCAAGGGGCATTGATATTGCCTTTTTATTCCACTGCGACCTCCACCACTATTCCAAGGGGCATTAAAACCATCTTGTTAAGCTACTGTGACCTCCACGTCTCTTCCACGGGGCAATGATATTGTCTTTTTATTCCACTGTAAACTCCACCACTCTTCCAAGGGGCATTGATATTGTCTTTTTATTCTACTGCGACCTCCACCCCTCTTCCAAGGGCATTAAAACCGTCTTGTTAAGCTACTGTGACCTCCACGTCTCTTCCATGGGGCATTGATATTGTCTTTTTATTCCACTTTAACCTCCACCACTCTTCTAAGGGGCATTAAAACCATCTTGTTAAGCTACTGTGACCTCCAAGTCTCTTCCAAGGGACATTAAAACCGTCTTGTTAAACTACTCTGAACTCCACAGCTCTTCCAAGGGGCATTGAAATGTTGTTTTTAATTACCTCTAACCTCCATGACTCTTCCAACGGGCATTACATTTCCTCCTAATATTAGTCAGCTTTTGCTTTTCAATGCATAGGCGAATACTAAGGGAAACCCACTCCCCAATAATGGGTAGAAGGTTTTTAGTACGCAATCCACGTCTGTTTCAAGGGGCATTACAGTTCCTCATAATTTTTGGAAAGCGTTCCATTCACTGCTTAGGCCAACAGTGTACAGGAGACCCAGTTGCTATAAATGGAAAAAATGATTTAGTTAAGGCCCTCTGACTTCCATGTCACTTCCAAGGGGCATTGGAGTGCCTCGAAATTTTTGGTAGGCATTGCACTCACTGTATGCCCTATAACTGTGTAGCCGAACCGCTCCTTTTGGTACAGAAACATATCCTACAAGACATGTGTGGTTGACTGGCCTGATATTGATATGAATGGTCCCTGTTCCTCCTGCTCTTTCTCCTTTGCCACCACCTCATCCATCATTCATCACCTGAAACTTTGTTTTAACGGGAGTCATAGAACTGGGATAGTAGCAGGAAAACATCCAGCAATCCTCGGAGGAGGTAGGATATGCGCCAAAACGCTGACCACCTCAGGCCTAGCTGCTACTACATACATGCGCTTGCATTCCAAGGAACAGAAAGCTAAGGAGATGGATGGCCTCATGATCATGAATAATTTACTCGTTGTGTAGGAGGCTGACCACTGCTGCTGTCTACCTTCTGAACATTGTGTTGAAGCCTGATTGACCAAGGACCGGGAATCCTCTATGTCTGGAGGACGTGTTGCATCCCAGTGTCCAACTGTGTCCCGGCTTCCACAATATTAACCCAGTGTGAAGGCATCAGTGAGATGGACCATCCCTGGCCACTTTCACTTGTCTACGTGTTTGTGGTTAGGCTGTCATTCCAACTAAATGCACTGGGGAGGGCACAGGTAATGTTTTGGTATGCGTGCTTGTGTATAAGGTGCACCGGGACAAATAGGGTCGGCTGGGGACCGTTTATGGACACTTGGCAGCCCCTAGGCGGCTGGGAACCGTGTGTGGGCACCCGGCCATGGGGCGGCACGGGACCGAGTATGGTTACCAGGCCGCTGATGCAGCCATGACGTGGTGGCCAGATTCCTCCTCCACATGCCTAAAAGGCCCTAAAAGAACTAAGGACTGGGACAAAAAATGGGACACCTCCTAACAGAAGTTGTTGCAGAGCAAAATGACAAACTGACAAAAAGTACTAGAGGTCCCAGAGGACCAAGCAAACTAGACAGAGATAGGCACCGAAGCACCTGGCTAGAGAGACAGGCAAAAAACACTGAAGTCCAGCAAAGCCAGAAGGGCGGAGCTGGAATATATAGGCAGCTGGTCACGTGACCGCAAAACACAAGATAGCAAAAAACTAACAGGAGGGTTTTAACAGTACCCCCTCTTCTATGAGGATCCTCTGGATCCTCCAGGCCCAGGCCTATCAGGAAACCTCCTGTGGAAAGCTTTAACAAGCCTAGGAGCAGAGACATCATCCGTCCTTACCCAAGAGTTGTCTTCGGGACCGAAACCCTTCCAGGAGACAAGATACTGTAATATCCCTCTATGCCATCTTGAATTCAAAATACGAGAAATTTCATATTCACCGTCTTCCCCCACAGGAGGAACTGTGACAGTGGCGTCCCTATTAGAAACATTAGCCTTTTTCAACAATGTAGCATGAAACACAGAATTAATCTTCCAGGAAGTAGGGACATCCAACCTGACAGCAGATGGGTTAACAACCTGAAGTACTTTAAATGGACCCACAAACTTAGGACCCAGTTTTTTAGAGGGAATCCTCAACCGCAAGTTCTTCGAGGACAACCAAACCATGTCACCCACAGTAAACAAAACCTCTTTACGTTTCCTGTCAAAATACGTCTTGGACTTCTTGTTAGCCTCTTGCAGGTTACAACTTACATTAGTCCAAAATCTCTCCAAATTAACGGAAAAATTCTCCTCCTCTGGCACTGCCGACCCCAATTTGGAGAACGAACCAAAAGACGGATGTCTCCCAGTGCAACAAAAAAAGGAGAACACCCAGCAGAGGAGGATGTATGATTGTTAAGAGCAAATTCAGCAAGAGGCAGAAACTCAGACCACACCTCTTGATTGTCCGCCACAAAACAACGCAAAAACTGTTCAACATCCAGGTTCTTTCTTTCAGTCTGTCCATTAGACTCAGGATGATAACCAGACGAAAATGACAAATGAACTCCCAACCTGTCACAAAAAGGACACCAAAAGCGAGCCACAAACTGAGGTCCTCTATCAGAAACAATATCCGTGGGAACGCCATGGAGCTTGACAATCTCCTTACAAACGCCTTAGCAAGTGTCTTGGCGCAGGGCAACTTAATGAATGGAACCAAATGACACATCTTACTAAAACGGTCTACGACCACCCAGATGACAGTAAAACCCTCAGACACAGGAAGATCAGTAATAAAATCCATAGAGAGATGCGTCCAAGGCGCACTAGGAACCTCCAGAGGGCAAAGCAACCCCGCTGCAGGAGTATGTGAAGCCTTTGACCTAGCACACACAGTACACTGACGCACCCACTTGATGACTTCCTTCTGCCATCCAGGCCACCAAAAACTGTGACTGATAAGTCTCTTAGTCTCCAAAACTCTAGGATGACCTGCCAACCGAGACTCATGACACTCCACAAAAAAATCTCTTCTAAAGGCTCTAGGCACGAACAACCTCCCATGGGGAGTGTTAGATGGAGCATCATCTTGAGCATTCAGAATCCCATTCTCCAAATTGGAGTCCAATGCCGCCACCACAACTCCTTTCTGCAAAATGCTCTCCTCCATCTCGGTACTGACCGTAGGAGAGAAGCTGCGAGATAAAGCATCGGCTTTAACATTCTTAGTACCAGGGATATAGGTAACAAAAAAATGAAACCGAGAAAAAAAAAGTGCCCATCTAGCTTGACGTGCATTTAAGCGCTTGGCAGCATCCAGATAGATCAAATTCTTATGATCTGTGAAAACCTGTGAAATCTAGCGCCTTCCAAAAAATGACGCCAGTGTTCAAACGCAAGTTTAATAGCCAGCAACTCCCAATTTCCAACATTATAATTCAGTTCCGTTTCCGAAATTTTTTTCGAAAAGAAGGCACATGGATGTACTCCACCCATGTTCTCCTGAGACAAAACTGCTCCGACCCCCACCGATGAAGCATCGACCTTGACCAAAAAAGGTTTGGTCTCATCAGGCTGTATCAGGATAGGGGCAGAACTGAACCTCTCTTTGAGATACTCAAACGCTTCAATGGCTTCAGTAGTCCACTGGGTCGTATTCGCACCTTTCCTGGTGAGATCGGTTAGAGGTTTAACATTTACAGAAATATTCTTAATGAATTTCCTGTAATAATTGGCAAAACCTAAAAACCTCTGTATAGATTTCAAACCAATAGGCCTAGGCTATTCCTGCACAGCCTGAACCTTCACAGGGTCCATCTCAAAGCCCTCACTGGAGACAATGTAGCCCAAAAAACGAATTTTCTGCACAGCGAACTCACATTTCTCCAGCTTAGCAAAGAGTGAATTATCACTCAATAACTGCAAAACTTCACGTACACTCTGCCAATGAGACTCTAAATCTGGTGAATAAATCAAAATGTCATCCAAATACACAACCACATTTTTACCAATCAAAGGTCTCAGGATGTCATTAATAAGGTTCTGAAAAAATGCAGGTGCATTGGTGAGACCGAAGGGCATCACCAGATTCTCAAAATGACCTACCGGAGTGTTAAAAGCAGTTTTCCATTCATCACCCTCCTTCACACGTAACAAATTGTATGCCCCTCGGAGATCAATTTTTGAGAACCACATGGCCATCACTAACTGGTTAAACAAGTCAGGAATTAACGCCGTCCTTTTTTTTAACAAAGAAGAATCTGACTGCCACAGGCGACTTAGAAGGTCTAATGTGACCAGCAGCCAGGCTAGTCTCTATGTACTCCTCCAAGGCCTTTCTTTCAGGGATTGTAAGATTAAACAAGCGGCTTTTGGAAAGAGTAGCACTTGGAACAAACTCAATGGCGCAATCATAATCCCTATGAGGAGGTAAAACTTGCGACTTCTCCTCCGAAAAAACCCTCCAAAAATCTTGAATAGGTACTGGTAATTCCCCTTTTTCCACAGCCGCAATGCGACCATTGCAACTTTTATCATAGCACTTCGGACTCCAAGACTTAATCACATTAGTAGACCAGTCCAACAAAGGATTGTGCAGTTTTAACCAAGGCAATCCTAGAACAACTGGAGAGGACAAATTATCCAAAACAACCAAGTCCAAAATTTCTTGGTGAACACCATTGATTGTGAGATGAAATGCAGCAGTCTTGTGAGTAATACATTTCAAAGGAGTGTTATCAATTGCAACCACAGAAATAGGAGATGACAAAGGTTTGGATTTCAATTTAAGTTTTTCCAAAAACCCTTTATCAATCACATTAAGTGTTGAACCACTATCCATAAATACCTGAAATTCAATCAAATCTCCCTGTAGAGTAGTACACCCAGAAAGGAACACTCCTGCAGAGCGTAAACAAGCTATACGGGCATAACTGACATTTTTTTTCTTTACTTAAACGACGCTCACAATAATTAATCAAATGATCATCTTTACCACAATAAAGACACAAACCTTTGGTGAATCTCCGATTTCTTTCTTAAGAGCGGAGTGACATCGCCCCAACCTCCACTGGTTCTCCGCTGTCAGAGCATATTTTCTGGAAACTAGGACCTGAAGTTACAGGAGTTTTTGCATCATTGACCCTGGACCTTATTCTCCTGTCCACACGAACAGCTAACTGCATAGCTTCCTGTAGAGTCTCAGGTTCAGGGAATGCAATTAGCAAATCCTTAACCCTTTCACTCAGACCAGCAAGAAATAAACTTTTCATTGGCGAATCATTCCACTTAACTCCTGAAGCCCATCTCCTGAAGTGTGTGCAATAAATTTCAACATCATCTGACCCCTGATTCAAATGTCTAAGTTCTGATTCAGCAGATGAGATTCGATCAGGATCGTCATATAATAGCTCCATAGCAGAAAAAAATTCCTCAACAGAACTTAAACACAGATCATTAGGTTGGAGAGAAAAGGCCCAACCCTGTGGTTCTTTGTGCAAAAGTGACATAATAAAACCAATGCGCTGTGACTCATTCCCAGAGGACCTCGGTCTCAAACGAAAATATAACAAACAAGCATTTTTAAAGGAAAAACAATCTTGCTGTTTACCATAAAAAATATCAGGCAGTCCTACCTTCAGTTCCACAAAATGCGCTCCAGGACAGCTACTCACGTGATACTGAAGCTCGACCACCTCCAGAGACAACCCCTGCAGGCATTGAGCCAACTCCTGGATGGAAACCATATTGATCCCAGAATTTCTTTCCTTTTAGTTTTTTTTATTTTGGGCTGGGCTTACTGTTATGATCTGCAACATAAACTAAGGAAAGAATGGGAAAAGCTGTCCCTACAGTAAGACTAAGCTGAATTCCTACGATGTAGCGGGCAGCCTGTTCCTTGTGAACAGACCCGCCTTCTTCCTCGGCTAGTCTGAACGGAGACCTATAGAATAAAGGGAGGGGTCCCTTAAAGAACTAAGGACTGGGACAAAAAATGGGACACCTCCTAACAGAAGTTGTTGCAGAGCAAAACGACAAACTGACAAAAAGTACTAGAGGTCCCAGAGGACCAAGCAAACTAGACAGAGATAGGCACAGAAGCACCTGGCTAGAGAGACAGGCAAAAAACACTGAAGTCCAGCAAAGCCAGAAGGGCGGAGCTGGAATATATAGGCAGCTGGTCACGTGACCACAAAACACAAGATAGCAAAAAACTAACAGGAGGGTTCTAACACCACTAGCCTAAAAGGCCTCATTTCAAGTGCATGCAAGCTAGCAGTATGGTATTGCAGCCTGGGGGTGGGTGGATGTCAGGCTGCACACTTACGCTTGCATTCCAAGAAACCAAAGCAGATGCTAACTTCTCTCATCATCATCATGCTCCTCACCTTGGCACTCTCAACTCCCCTGATGGAGAAGCCAGGGCCCACCAGAGGAGTCTGGTTGTCTGGTGGGCTCGTCCAATCCTGCCCTAAAGCAGGCCAGGCTAAGAAAAGTGTGCGGACGGTTACCGGGACAAATAGTTGCGGCTGGGGACTGAGTATGGATACCTCGCTGCCGAAGCAGCCATGAGGTAGTGGCCAACTTCGGCCTCCTCCATACTAAAAGGTCCCATTTCAAGTGCAAGCTAGCAGTATAGTATTGCAGCCTGCGGGTGGGTGGGTGGTTGGCTGCATATTTGCGTTTACATTCCAAGGAATGAGGGAGGTACAATTGAACACTGCCCTGGGACAAGGACTTGCACGGGGATAGTTGCAAGTCTGCATCTTCTGATGTGGCAAGGATCACTTCTGATGGGTACACTTTTAGGCAGTGACCTGGGTGTCAGAGATGCTTCCATGGGTCTTCCCCATGCTGTTCCCATGTCTTTTCAGCACTGTATGCATGTGTCACACAGCACATGGCCAGATGAGGTTGTAAAATGTTAAAATGACATTTCCCGGTGAATGCATTTATCATGGTTGAAAGCAATACAAAAGTGCAAAAACGCATAAAAAATGCTACTTGTGAACATAACCCAAGGTGTGGAGGAGTATTATTGTTTTTGGTTATTTATTTTACCTTATGCACAAGTCTTTATCCTGGAAAGGATGTTTCTTAACATATTTCACAGGAAAACAGTTTCAATTTCGTTTTTGAACGTTTTATTGTGAGCCCGTAAAAGTGGCTTAGTACCTCTGACCACGTTGTTGACAGCAGTGACCTGGGGGTCAGAAATGCTTCCTGGGGCGATCCCCATGCTGTCCCCATGTCATTTGAGTACTGTCACTATCGTTTTGGGCACTTTTTAGGCTTTCTACAGACTGCCGGGGGTGCCACCGCAAAAATGCTTGGGTCTCCCATAGACTAACATTGGGCTCGTTGCTCGGGTCGAGCACCCGAGTATCACGGCGAGCTCGGCCTGAGCTTCGAGCACCTGAGCATTTTAGTGCTCGCTCAACACTAGTAATGATCTTTGGGGGACTGGCCAGGGATGTTACAAGTAACCACAGAGCCTTATAACAAACTTGAAACAGGATCCTACTTCCCTATGAACAACTTCACCAGCAAATTTCAAATGTGAAAAGATTATGATTATTTTGCTTTTCCTGAAACACATGGATTATTCACACAGTGATGCAGTTTTAGTAGTTTGGGTGCATACAGAACTGATATAATATGCACCGTGATGTTATTCTATTGAGATATTGCAGAACGTAATGTCACTGCACAGTACAGGAATAATGCGCATAGTGATATCACAATAGTGGAATAATAAGCACAGTGATGTCACAGCGCAGTGATAATGTGTAGGTATGATCTATAGTTACTACAGTTTACAACATAGGGTTAAAACAAATAGTTAAGCCACAGGACAGGCACAATGCACACCAATATATAAAGGCATGTATGTATAATTAGAACATGGTGATATAGTTCAGGGATGATGCACAGATGTCACAGTACAGAAATAATACAAAAAGTAATGGCCTTCCAGTATCCTACTAACTGTATCCCATGACTGAGTGCAAATGGGCCCCTTTAGCATAGCTCCCAACCTATTCAGATTCAACAGGACCATCTCACTGTCCCTGGAAGTTAGGACTATGTCCCGGCTTTCACTCTCTGTGATGTCTCCTATGGTGTAGGCTTCACTCATGTATGCACTGTGTTTGTCCATTGCTCCTCCACCTTTCCTGACTCTGAGGAGAGGAGCCGGTATCTCTCTGCTCTGCCTGTACTTACAGGAGTCAGACCACCAACCTACAACATCATAAGTAGTAAGGAAGCCTATGAGCCATAGGCTACACTGTGAAGCTCAAGATCATTTTCTCTACTTGAAAGTAGAGTGTATGTTCCTTCAAAGAAGCTCTTATATACTTGTATATAATGTAGAACTATATCAAACAGCATTGTGGCTCAGTTGTTAACACTGTTGCGCTAAGGCATTTGTACGTTCTTCTTGCATTTCTGTAGGTTTCCTCCAGGCACCCTGGATTTCTCTCACACTCCAAAGACCTAATGATAGGGATTTATGATAGTGAGCCCCAACAGTACATTTTTTATGTGATTTTTTTTCTAGACAAAACCGATCAGAAAATAACAGTCATATTTAGTTTACTAGTAATTAGTGCAGTATATTATTCCCATGCACCATTGATTAAATTGTGCTTGCTCGGCAGGGCCACCCACTAGATTCAAAAACAGTAGAAATCCCAAAAAATCCAAAGCACAATAGATGATCAGTATAAAATTCAATCTTTATTCCAAATTGTTAAAAAACATCACAATATTGAGGAGACTAAATAATGCAACGTTTCGGCCATAAGGCCTTTCTCAAGCCTGACTGTATTTTTAGGTTTGAGAAAGGCCATATGGTCGAAACCTTAGCGTTTACCGCCTCTTCATTGTTGTGATGTTTTCTAACAATTTGGAAAAAAGATCGAAGATTGATAAGGATCATCTATGGTGCTTCAGATTGCTCTGGATTTCTAGCATCCCTGTAATCATAACAACCCGCACAAAACAGTGAACAGAGTAGATTGGTAAGTGGCATAAAAAAACAGCATGATTGATTTTTCTCACCATTAAACCCATAAAATTTAAGAAAAATGTAATTCTGAGGCCTTGTTCACATGTACCAGATATAGCAAGAAATTGGGATTAACTAAAAATTACCTTTCATTTAAAAAAGCTTAAAAATACTTTGAGTGCAAATTAGTGCTGTGAACAAACAAGTAGTGAGATATATAGTACCTGCATGCATATTAAGACTGGACCGCCTGTATCCAACAGATAATCCAAAAAATCTACTACAACCTTTCTATTTCTAGTAGATGTGCCCTTTTGACACTAATGTATCCTCACTAGTGATTAGTGAACGTGCTCGCCACTGCTCAGTACTCGCCCGAGCATCACGGTGCTCTACATGACTTGGCACCACTATGCTTGGCACAGTTTACCCCAGAATGAGGCAGAGTAGGGAGAGCTGCTGCTGAGTCAGGGAGAGATTTGCTTGTTTAGAGTTAGTATAGGTATTCCACAACATATATGTATATATCCATCTGAACTAATAGTCCTTCTGAGGACTAATCCAGGTGCATATTTTCAGCGGTGAAGGTGATAGCAGGAGTTAGACAGGCAGGCAGTATATGTGGCAGACTGCAGTGCATATAGTGCAAGAGGGTCCATAGCACGCTCCTGCTGCTGCTGTTCTAACAGATATTTGTAGACATAGCCCCATATATCAGGGGCCAGGGCAATTTTTTTTATCCTAATCCTGATTATTTGCTTAAAAAGCAATCCAGAGTACACATTTTTTCAGCTCCATTTGCTTGTTAGCACTGCAGAATACAGCCAGATCTTTTCCATATTACAGAGATAAAAATCCAGAAATTTGAACTGAACGTGGAAAACATTGGCTTACATTTTCATTTTGTTGCAGTGTGTCGGTCAAGCTATTCACACTAAGTCTCTGAGAAGAATTGTATTACTAAACTACAGGCCTGCTATTTAAAACCGTGGTTCTCTATCAGACGTATCTCACATATAACTGTGGTCCATTTCTGCCTTCCATTTCGTTGAAGTGTGTCAGTCAAGCAATTCACACTAGGTCTCTGTGAAAAATAGTATTATTAAATTACAGGCCTGCTATTTAAAACCATGGTTCTCTGTCAGACGTATCACATATATAACGGTGTTCCAAAATCAGCAATTTCTGCCTTTCATTTCGTTGCACTGTGTCAGTCAAGCTATTCACACTAGGTCTCTGTGAAGAATAGTATTAGTAAATTACAAGCCTGCTATTTAAAACCGTTATCCTCCGTCAGATGTATCACATATAACTGCATTCCAAAATCAGCAATTTCTAGTGAGAGTGAAAAATATTGTCCTCCATTTAAAATGGGCAAGGTGCGTGGCAAAGGATGGGGAAGTGGACGTGATGGTGATGGTGCATGCAGAGGCCGAGGTTGTGGGCAAGCTGAAATTTTGCCAAAACAAACACCCGCACCTTGTCTCCAGACCTTCCTGTCCCAATTGATGGGGGACCGCAGCACACCACTATTGAACAAAGAGCAATGTCAAAGGGTTGCTGGTTGGATAGAGGATAAAGATTACAGTCACTTTGCTAACACCATTACCACCCTGTCTTCCACACGGTCAAGTCTCAGTAGCTGTGAGTCTGGACTGCATATTCCTCAACCTGATCCTCCTTCCTCCCACCATGCCGAGTGCCCGGAGACAACTGATCCCACACTTATACAATCAAAAGAGCTGTAGATTTTTAGATTCGGGGCCTCTCACCCAGTCAGTTTGAAGTGAGTCAAGAGGAAAACGCTTGTACCGATGCCCAAACATTGGAGCAGCCACGGTCACACGAAGGCAACGGTGGGAAAGTTCAATTATTGTCGCACAATTGACAGAAAGTCAGGAAGAGGACCAGGGAGCAAAAGTGGAAGGTGGTGGATGATATAGTAAGCAAAAGCTTCCCCATAACTCAAACACAATGGAAGTTGCCAGTACAACTGTTAGGTCTTCCCGAGTCTGGTTGCTTTTTAAAGACTCTGCAGATAACCCCAAAAAGACCATTTGTGCCACCTGCGAGGCCAGCATCAGCAGGGGTATCAAAATTAGCAGCCTGACCACCACCAGCATGATCAGGCACATGGCAGCAAAGCACCTAAGTGTGCCGAACCCCAGGGTCCAGAAACAGTGTCTGTGGCTGATACCACTACTTCTTCCTTTGTTGTGCGTGCACGCCAATCCCCTGTCCATGGCGCATGTGAACATGCCTCCCACCCTGCACGTGTCGTTGCACACTCCCAACTAGAACCATCAGCAAGCACATCCACATCCTTGTCCCAGCGCAACGTTCAGTTGTCTCTACCCCAGTCGTTGGAACGCAAGAGCAAATAAGCAGCCAACACCCCACAGGCCACACTACTAAATTCACACATTTCAAGACTGCTAGCCTTTTAGGCTCATGGAGATGGAGATTTCCGAAACCTGATGGCGGCAGCCGTCCCTCGGTATTTGGTCCCCAGCCGCCACTATTTCTCCCGGTGTGCTGTCCCCGCATTACACGAGCATGTGTCCCACAACATTCGCTGTGCCCTCAACAATGCAGTTATTGGGAAAATCTACATAACCACGGACAAGTGGACAAGTGCTTGTGGGCAGGGACTGTACATCTCACTGACATCACACTTGGTTAATATAGTGGAACCTTGAAGTGGAACACGTCCTCCCAATGCAGAGAATTGTGGGCCTTGGGTCAATCAGGGTTTCCCCCATATTTTACAGGTCCTGAACCTACTCCTCCTCTTCAGCCTCCATCTCTGAAATGACCACATCAGTCAGAAGCTGGGAGCACTGCAGCACTGCCTCGACGAAGCGGCAACAGGCTGTGCTGAAGCTAATATGCTTAGGTGACAAACTGCACACCACTGAAGAGTTGTGGACACCTCTGAAAGAGCAGGCAGATCAGTGTCTGACACCGCTGAACCTACAGCCAGGCATGGTCGTGTGTGACAATGGCTGGAAACTGGTGGCACTCTGAAGCGAGCCAAGCTCACACACATACCATGCCTGGCCCATGTGCTTAACCTCGTGGTTCATCAGTTTCTCAAAAGTTACCCAGATCTGTCGCATCTGCAAGTCAAAGTACGCTGAGTGTGTGTCCATTTTAGAGAGTCAGCTACAGCTTTTGCCGCCCTTGCCGTGCTATAGCAGCGTTTGCAGTTTCCAGCTCAACGACTGGTGTGCGATGTCCCCACACATTGGAACTCTACATTGCAGAAGTTGGGAAGGATTTGTGAGCAGAAGAGGGCAGCTGTTGACTACCAACATAAACATGGCCGTCGGTATTCAGGTCAGACTCCACACATAAGACCTCTGGAGTGGACATGGATGTCAGACATCTGTACCATACTCCAAAACTTTGAAGAGTCCACCAAGATGGTGATCAGTGATGACGACACAATTAGCAACACCATCCCACTTCTCTGTCTTCTGAAGCTCTCTCTGCTCACAATTAAAGAGTATGCATTGCAGGCGGAGCACAATGAGATGGAGCAAGGAACCATACAGGGTGATTCCACACAGCCCAGCCTCATCTCATCCCAATGGGGATTGGGTGAAAATGAGGAAGAGGAGGAGGAGGAGGAAGAACAGGAGCTAGTTTCCTGCACTAGAGACAGTAGTACCTGCACAACTGTCATACCATCTGTACAGCGTGGATGGCTGGATGGAGATCATGGTCAGTCATCTTCTTGTTGAGGACACGGAAGTCTTGCCTCTTTGCAGTCTGGCACACATGGCTGAGTTTATTTTACGCTGCCCTTCCCGTGACCCTTGCGTTGTCCAAATTTTGGGTGACAGTCATTACTGGTTGGTGACACTTCTAGACCCACGCTACAAGTAGAACTTTCTGTCTCTTGTTCCTGAACTGGACAGGCTTAATAATAGCATAGCCAACTGCTGGCCCTTTAAAAATAGTAAAGGCCGCCTGATGGCCCTATAAAAATAGTGTTTGTGACTTTCAGAGTCCCTACTTCATAAATGAAATAGGATGTGTCTGATTATGTCTCACACACCACATGGCCAGGTAAGGTATTCAAATTTTAAAATGACATTTACCGGTGAATGTATTTTTCACTGCTGAAAGCAATGCAAAAGTGCAAAAACGCATCAAAAACGCTAAGTGTGAACATAGCCCAACGTGTGGAGGAGCATTTTTGTTTTTGTATATTTATTTTGCCTTAAATACAATTCATTACCCTGGAAAGGATGTTCCTTAACATTTTTCCCAGGAAAATCCATTTAGGTTTTGTTTTTGTATGTTTTATTGTGAGTCCGTAAAAGTGGCGTAATACCTCTGACAACATTGTTGACAGCAGTGACCTGGGAGTCAGAGATGCTTCCAGGGGTTTTCCTAATGCTGTTTCCATTTCATTTGAGCATTGTTACCATCGATTTGGACAATTTTTAGGCTTTTTGCAGACCGCCGGGATGAGGGGGGGCCATCCGGAGAAATGCTCAATTTCCTATAGACTTACATTGGGCTTGTTATTCGGACTGGGCACTCGAGCATTCCAATTTGATCGACCCGAGCAACGAGTATCCAAGCATTTTTGTGCTTGCTCATCGCTAATCCTCACATGAGCTGATGGATCAATATGACCACACTACATAGATCCAATAATCATTCCTTACTCCAATCACTCTGATCCTGATAAGAAATTGACATATGTCTGGTCTGAGATCATCATTGTCTTGACAGTTAGCCATTTTCCATCCTCAGCAAAGTTCATCTGTTGGATACAGGTGGTCCAGGTTCAGTCTTTATGTGCATGCAGATAGTATACAGTTGAAACCAGAAGTTTACATACACTATATAAAAAGACACATGCATGTTTATCTCAATATCTGACATGAAAGTAGAATAAACTTTTCCCGTTTTAGTTCAATTAGGATTACCATGATTTTTTATATTTGCCAAATGCCAGAATAATGAGAGTGAGAGAATGTTTTAAGGCATTTTTATTACTTAATGCAAAGTTAAAAGTTTACATACACAAAGATTATTATGCCTTTAAATAATTCTAGACTGACCATATGATGATGTCATGTGTTTGGAAGCTTCTGATTCTGTTTTTCTGGCAAAACTTAATTAGAGACACACCTGTGAATGTATTTTAATGCATACCAGAAACACACTGTTTCTTTTTGTAGCATCATGGAAAGTCTAAAGAAAGCAGCCAAGATATCAGGAAGAGAATTGTGGACTTGAACAAGTCTGGCTCATCCTTGGGTGCAATTTCAAGATACCTGAAGGTGCCTCATTCATCTGTGCAAACAATTATATGCAAGTACAAAGAATATGGGAATGTCCAGCCATCATACCGCTCAGGAAGGAGACGGGTTCTGCATCCCAGAGAAGAACGTGGTTTGGTCTGACATGTGCATATCACCCAAGGACAAAAGCAAAAGACCTTGTGAAAATGATGGTGGAAGAAGATGATGGCGGAAGCTGGTAAGATTGTGTCAATAACCACAGTGAAACGAGTGCTGTATCAACATGGTCTGAAAGGTCACTCTGCCCGGAAGAAGCCATTACTTCAAAAGAAACCTAAAAAAGCCAGATTAATGTTTGCAAATGCACACAGGAACAAAGACCTTCATTTTTGGAGACATGTTTTGTGGTCTGATGAAAATAAAATTGAACTTTTTGGGCATAATATTGTTACGTTTGGAGGAAAAAGGGAGAAGCTTAGAAGTCTAAAAATTTCATCCCAACTGTGAAACACTGAGGTGGCAGCATCATATTGTTGGGTTGTTTTGCTGCAGGAGGGACTGGTCCTCTTCACAAAATAGATAGCATCATGAGAAAAGAAGATTATGTGGCAATAATGATGCAACATCTCAAGATATCAGCCAGGAAGTTAAAGCTTGGGCAGAAATGGGTCTTCCAAATGGACAATAACTCGAAGCATACTGCTAAAATGGTAACAAAGTGGGTTAAGGATAACAAAGTCAATGTCTTGGAATGTCCATCACAAAGCCCTGATCTCAATCCTATTGAAAATTCATGGGCAAAGCTGAAAAGGCAGGTGCAAGCAAGGTGACCTACAAACCTGGATCAGTTACACCAATTTTGTCAGGAGGCATGGGCCCAAATTCCGACCAACTATTGTGAGAAGATTGTGGAAGGATATCTCAAACGTTTGACCCAAGTCATCCAGTTTAAAGGCAATGGTACCAGATACTAATGAAATGTATGTAAACTTTTGACTTTGCAGTAAGTAATGCCTTAAAACATTCTCTCTCTCATTATTCTGGCATTTGGCAAATATTAAAAATTATGGTAATCCTAGTTGACCTAAAACGGGAAAAGTTTATTCTGATTTCATGTCAGATATGGAGAAAAACATGCATATGTGTCTTTTTGTATAGTGTATGTAAACTTCTCGTTTCAACTGTATATCTCAGAAGAAGTATTTTTAAGACTTGTGAAATAAAAGTAAATGTTTAGTTAATCCCAATTTCTTGCTATATCTGGTCCCACTACTCCTATCGGGTTATACAGTTAGGTCCATATATATTTGGACAGAGACAACATTTTTCTAATTTTGGTTCTAGACATTACCACAATGAATTTTAAACAAAACAATTCAGATGCAGTTGAAGTTCAAACTTTCAGCTTTCATTTGAGGGTATCCACATTAAAATTGGATGAAGGGTTTAGGAGTTTCAGCTCCTTAATATGTGCCACACTGTTTTCAAAGGGACCAAAAGTAATTGGACAATTGACTCCAAGGCTATTTCATGGACAGGATTGGGCAATTCCTTTGTTATGTCATTCTCAATTAAGCAGATAAAAGGCCTGGAGTTGATTTGAGGTATGCTGCTTGCATTTGGAAGGTTTTGCTGTGAAGTAAACATGCGGTCAAAGGAGCTCTCCATGCAGGTGAAACAAGCCATCCTTAAGCTGCACAAACAGAAAAAACCCATCCGAGAAATTGCTACAATATTAGGAGTGGCAAAATCTACAGTTTGGTACATCCTGAGAAAGAAAGAAAGCATTGGTGAACTCATCAATGCAAAAAGACCTGGACGCCCACGGAAGACAACAGTTGTGGATGATCGCAGAATAATCTCCATGGTGAAGAGAAACCCCTTCACAACAGCCAACCAAGTGAACAACACTCTACAGGAGGTAGGCATATCAATATCCAAATCTACCATAAAGAGAAGACTGCATGAAAGTAAATACAGAGGGTTCACTGCACGGTGCAAGCCACTCATAAGCATCAAGAATAAAAAGGCTAGACTGGACTTTGCTAAAAAACATCTAAAAAAGCCAGCACAGTTCTGGAAGAACATTCTTTGGACAGATGAAACCAAGATCAACCTCTACCAGAATGATGGAAAGAGAAAAGTATGGCGAAGGCGTGGTAAAGCTCATGATCCAAAGCATACCACATAATCAGTAAAACACGGCGGAGGCAGTGTGATGGTTTGGGCATGCATGGCTGCCAGTGGCACTGGGTCACTAGTGTTTATTGATGATGTGACACAGGACAGAAGCAGCCGAATGAATTCTGATGTATTCAGAGCCATACTGTGTGCTCAGATCCAGCCAAATGCAGCCAAACTGATTGGTCGTCATTTCATACTACAGATGGACAATGACCCAAACCATAAAGCCAAAACAACTCAGGAGTTTATTAAAGCAAAGAAGTGGAATATTCTTGAATGGCTAAGTCAGTCACCTGATCTCAACCCAATTGAGCATGCATTTCACTTGTTAAAGACTAAACTTCAGACAGAAAGGCCCACAAACAAACAGCAACTGAAAACCACCGCTGTGAAGGCCTGGCAGAGCATCAAAAAGGAGGAAACACAGTGTCTGGTGATGTCCATGAGTTCAAGACTTCAGGCAGTCATTGCCAACAAAGGGTTTTCAACCAAGTACTAGAAATGAACATTTTATTTACAGTTATTTAATCTGTCCAATTACTTTTGGTCCCTTTAAAAACAGGGTGGCACATGTTAAGGAGCTGAAACTCCTAAACCCTTCATCCAATTTTAATGTGGATACTCTCAAATGAAAGCTGAAAGTCTGAACTTCAACTGCATCTGAATTGTTTTGTTTAAAATTCATTGTGGTAATGTCTAGAATCAAAATTAGAAAAATGTTGTCTCTGTCCAAATATATATGGACCTAACTGTAAGTGCTTGCTTCATTTACATCTTCACATGGAGCCTAAAAGCTGCATTTTTTATGCTGCTTTTTATCTGCACATTTTCTGCAGATGTCCACACAAAACTATGCAATATCAATCTTCTCTGATTATTACAAATTTGTTGCATTTTGGTGAAGATTTGAAGCAGCATTTTTAGGAACTTTTTTAAGTAGAGAATAAAGCTTACACTTAGAAAAGCAACTGTGTTTTTTTTACATAAGTTTTTATGTGTCTTTTTTCAGGCTTCCCATAGAAGCCTAAAGTTAAACAAAAAGAACCAAACCCACACAGTTTAGTATCGTCTTTAGATGCACAGTGGGCAAAATTTTTATGAAATCATATCCCTTTTGCTTGGACAGTTCGGCCATGTTCACATGTAGCGTAAATGCTACATTTTTTTCTGCTCCTTTGTTTTGCAGAAAATCTGCTTTGTTTAATTTTTTAAAAAAATACCTCCTGACCATTGTGCATCTAAAGACTTTGTTGAACTGTGGTGTTTTTCTCTATAGACTTTTATGGGGAGTCTAAGTTTTTCTGTACAATAAAAAATGCATAAAACTTCTGCTTCAAAGCTGTTTCAAAACACATCAAATAATTATCAAATAATGGTGAAATAAGAAATTTCAGCAAAAGTTGCAATGATCAGAAAAAATAGTTATGGTGTAGTTTGGTGTGAACATATGTAGAAGACATGCAGATAAAAACAACAGAAAAAAAGCAGCATTTATGCTGAGTGAACACACGATTTTACAGACCTTTTTGGCAAAATTTCACTTGAAAAAACTACTGCTCATCTTGCAAAAATGCAAGACCTAATATAGTGAAGGCTATGTAAAAATGAAAAAGGTCATGGCTGCTACAACTGAATGAATGAACAAGTAAATCAATATATATTTATATATAAATCCATATCCAGATACAGCAGGACAGTCCTTGATATGGGTCTACATCCTGTTGTCCCTGGCATTTGCTGAATGTCTCTCCAGCTTCCATGCTTCCTCTGACATCTCTTCTTGCCAGGGTACAAAGAAATGGTGAATGGGTATGGCTAAGGTATGTGGTTTGTCCCAGTTTGTCCCTTTTTGACTTCTGTAAAAGTTGGTAGGTATGCCTTTAGCTGTTGGGCCTCATAAAAGCTGCTATATCTTCTACCATTGTAATTTCATCCATAGGTGTGATATTCGGGAGACCCAATAAGCTAGAGAATGTAGGAGCAACAACTTTACTTTAGCACAGCATTTTTTTCACCAATTTTTCCTGCACAGGGGCACAGTATACATTGCTTCCACTTTTTTTAATATAAACAATTGATCACATTTAAACCTGAGGCTGCAATGCAGGGCCAGTACAAGGGGTATGCAGGGCACGTACCTGCCTAGGGTGCTACCTCCTGCCTCCCTGAGGGGGGTGCACTCTGGAAAAAAAACCTTGACCATGCTGAATGCCTGCAACCGCCCCGCACCTTCCTCTGACCGCAGGCATTCAGCACAGTGACAGCCCGGGTACAGGCACACAGGGGAGCAGTGTCACTGACACTGCTCACCCTTCTCTCTGCTTGCACCCTGAATGTGGCTCCCTTCCTGCACTCAATTGCATTTGGGTCTGTCAGACGTGAATACAATTGATGTGAGTGCCACACAGGACCAGAGCAGAGGAGCTGAAATCTGCTCCCTGCTCCATCTGGAACTCCAGCAGAACTCAGGACACTTCCAGCCTGCGCACTGAAGAAGACAGCGCACGCAGGGGATATCAGATGGCAAGATGTAGTGATGTCATCATGCCATCCAGTGCCCACGGTTGTAACAGACAGAAGAGGAGACGGAGGCTGTGATGGACAGTGAACCTGGATTAGGTGAGTAGAAACTTTTTTTTAAATTTTTTTTTCATTCTCTCACAAAAGCGGCTGACTCTTAGAACATTATGGGAGGCTGGATGTGGAGGACACTATGAGGGACTGGCTGTGGGGATGTTATGAGGGGACTGCTGTGGAGACATTAGGGGGGTCGTCTGGGAGGGACATTATGGGGGGCTGGCTGTGTGAACATTAAGGGGCTGGCTGTGGAGATATTATGAGGGTCTGGCTGTGGGGACATTATAAGGTGACTGCTGTGGGGACCTTATGAGGGGCTGGCTGTGGGGACATTATAAGGGGACTGCTGTGGGGACGTTATGAGGGGCTGGCTGTGGGGACGTTATGAGAGGCCAGCTGTGGGGATGTTATGAGGGGCTGGATGTGGGGACAGTACAAGGGGCTGGTTGTGGGGGGCATTATGAGGGGCTGTCTGTGTGGACATTATGAGGGGCTGGCTGTGTGGACATTATGAGGGGCTGGCCGTGTGGACATTGAGGGGCTGGCTCTGTGGATATTATAAGGGGCTGGCTGTGAGGACATTATGAGCTGTGGATGTGAAAAGTCATTATGGCATCTGGGCAAGATAGAGACAAAAAGAAAGAAACAACTCCATCAGAGAAGATGTCACCTATACGGTACCTCAATATAAATATGCACTTGTTGATACTGACTCTGTCTCTTAAGTACTGTGGTTCTTGTATGGTTAGCAGTCTGATAAGGACTGATAACAACAACTCCCAGCATCTCCTTACCACTGTTAAAGACATACTGGGAGTTGTAGGTTCATGAGATATAAATGTATATGGCACTGACTTGACATTTCAACTGATTGCTGTACTATGCTTGGTGATGTAGTTGTGGCACCCCAGGGGTCTGGTTACCACAGTAATAGAAATATTATGTCTGAGAGCAAGTGGGAGGTTTCCTGGTCAGGAGCCCTTAAGCATGCAACACCTCCTGCCCAGTCCTGGGAGGGGAGGAATCTGCCCTTATAAACTGGGTCTGGGGCGGGATTAGTCAGTCAGAGCCTGGAGTGAAGTTCCAGACACAGGGCAAGAAACAACTAGGAGCTCTGTAGGAGCAGGAGCTGAGTGCCAGGGATTGGAAGCAGATATATTGCTCGTCCTGGCTGAAGAGACTACTACCGGACAATGGAGTCCGAGGCTGTGGGAACCTCTAAGTCCAGCAGCAGAACCCAGCCGGCAGGGGATTCCTGGTCCTCTGGCCATAGAAGCCCGGAGGCTCAGTCACAAGGAAGGGACCAGCACCACCATCGAGGAGCGGAGGCTATCAGAAGGCCCCAAGTCACCAGCCATACGGGTGAGCACCATACGGTATACTCAGGGACGTGGGCTACTTCCACTCGCTTACAGCAAGGTAGCCAGGAAGAGTGCAGATAGACGGGGAGGCCTACAACTCTACCTGGCCAGGGGAACTCCTGCTTGCTCGCAGACTGACCAGGCCCCTTATGCTAGCCAGTACTCCCGGGAGGGTCTGCCTTAATATCATCAGTAAAGACCCTGAGCTGCACTGCAAAGACTCTGAGTCGTTCCTGCTTTCTCACCGCATACAGCACTACTAGTACTGGGACGCCCACGCACCATCACCCCCATCATCCACATTCCCTGCCCTGAGGCTATACTCTTCCCGTGGGGAGTTATCCCATCCTTTGCTGCGCACCCCACACCAGCCTCAGCGGTCTGCCTCGCAGCGGCGGTACACCCTGACCGCAATCCACGGGTGGCGAAGTCGGACATTAAACCACAAAAACCCTATAAAGACTGCCACTGGTTTGACCACCCTGAGCCACGGGACCAGGTCGCCGCCACGGAGACTACAACCCCCAGAGACCCGGCTCCGGGTATCCCACACACGTGCTCACGCGGCCCAAGGGGTGCGTCATAGTCATGTACCTATGGTGGTTCTGGTGATGTATTAATGTACTGATAGTGGTTCTGGTGACATATACATGTACTGATTATGGTACTGGTGTTGTTGGTACTGGTGTTGTATTCATATACTGATGGTGGTTCTGGTGATGTATTCATGCATTGCCTATGGTTCTGGTGATGCATTTATGTACTGATGGAGGTTCTGGTAATGCATTAATGTACTGATTGTGGTTCTGGTGATGTATTTATGTATTGATAGTGGTTCTGCTGATGCATTTATCTACTCATGGTGTTTATGGTGCCATATTCAAAAAATTATGGTGGTTCTAGTGACATATTTATTTATTGATTATGGTTCTGATACCATATTTATGTACTATTAATGTCTCTGGTGTTCTATTTATGTACAGATGATGATTTTAGTTTTGTATTCATGCACTGACAATGGCTTGTTTTGGAGATGAATGCCACACCAGGACAACCATCACTATATGAATACATCAAAAGGACCACCATCCATACATGAATACATTACCAGAACCACTATCTGAACAGAAGTATGGCACTAGAACCACCTTCAGTTTTATTGAAAACTGAATTTGTTGCATGACGGACATAAAAATCATCAGACATATCCCTTTATCTATACTGGGGTCTGTTTAATTTCCATTAGATATCAGCCAAATGCTGGACACCTTAACTGAAACATGATCAAACAATGAATGATTCTATATCTAACTTTGAAAACACACTATCTGTTGAGATTCACCCCTAAAATACACCACTTTTTCTTTACTTTTTCTGGTATTTTTGGGTGAAATAAGTAACAATTCTAGGGGAAGTGCTTATCAGAGCAGGAGGAGGGGGCGTTGGGGAACCTGTTACCTTAGTCTCTGACCCATTCCTTTTTTATGGAGGTTGATGGTTCATCGGTGGAGGCATTATTGGCTTCATCTGCCTACGGCACCAAAATGCCTTGTCCCGGCCCCCCTACAATGTACTTAAACCCCTTCTTACAGAAGGAAGCAAGGTGAAACGTGCATTAGGGCTCCTGGACATGCACTGAGTAAGCTAAACTTTCTCTATAAGTGCCATATAAATCACTGGAATTGGTGAATATATATATATATATATATATATATATATATATATATATATATATATATATATATTCTGAGATATCTGAAAATATCAGTGTGGTACCAAAAGAGACATATGGTTTTGTTTACGTATATTTAGCAAATAAGCTACGCATATACAGGTGCATCTCCAAAAATTAGAATATTATCAAATAGTTAATTTATTTCAGTTCTTCAATACAAAATGTGAAACTCATATATTATATAGAGTCATTACAAACAGAGTGATCTATTTAAACTGTTTATTTCTGTTAATGTTGATGATTATGGCTTACAGCCAATGAATTACAGGCAAGGAAGAGAGGGGTCGCTCACTGTTCTATTTAGGTGCTCAGAAAAAAAAAAAAATAAAGTAGTCCAAAGTACAAAAAAAACTTCGGCACTCCAGTTGTATTGATAAAAAATGACTCTATTGCAGAAGATAGATCCCTTATTGGCAAAACCAAAAATTATACATCACATCAACGTTTCGACCTATTTGGTCTTTTTCAAGATATTTTCTAGATAAATAAAGCAAAAAAAGCAATATGTCAAAGAATTGACAAGGTATAACCACTTATATTATATTATGTCAGCGACACAATCAATACATAAAGCAAAAGTAATCAAACAACAATGGCAATCCCGTGTATACAGGCATAATCAGAGGAATGGTAGCACAGTAGTGTCACCAATTTATAAAAATGAAATTATATCATGTCAGGGACACAGTCAATATATAAAGCAATAGTGATCAAATGGCAATCCCGTGTATACAGGCATAATTAGAGGAATAGTAGCAAAGTAGTGTCACCAATTAGTAATAGTAAAATATTCAAAAAGGAAAAGTTGTTCAGGACTTACTGAGTATGGGATTTTTTTGCAAGTTCAGAGTATTCTGCAAGCTATGGGAGCTGGATTAAATGGCTAAGTAGAAGAAAACAAAAAGGTGAAAAGTGAACTTTAGGACTGGCTGTAACATATATCTTGTTTAGGAGTCTGTACATATTAGGAAACATACCTGCACATTAGGAGATGCCTTCCATGTGGATGTGACAGTAAGCCATGCTGTGTGATTGTGTGTGAGGAATACCCCTCTTTTATATGTCCACCCGTGGGGACTGTTTAGAGCCCTAGCAATGTGTGTGCGCCCTCTGAGGAACATCCGGACATGCGCAGTGTGTGGAACGCACGCCGGAATGAGCGCAGTCTCTAGACGCCGGAACTTCTGGTCATGTGCAGTGCGTGGAGCTCACTCCGGAATAAGTGCTGTCTCAGAATGCCGGAATTTCCGGTCATGTGCAGTGCGTGGAACGCAGGGAGAATGAGTGGAGCGCAAGTTGCTTCCGGTTATTACGTTGGAATGCATTTGGGGTGCATAGTTAATAGTGCTAATATAGCAGAGAGAGAGAAAGAAAAAATGGAAAGAAAGAAAAAGAGATGATGAAGGGAAAGAGGGAGAAAAAAGGCATGGGAGAATGAAAGGGAGAAAGAAGGAAAAGAAAAAAGAAAGGAGTGGGGAGGTGGGAGAAAAGAGGGGGGGGTAAGCAAAGAAAGAGAAGGGAGGAGAAAGGGAAAATGTAGAAGATAGAGAGAAACACAAATAGAAATGGCTCCCATAGCCTGTATATAATATAAGATCCAAGGTATCACATAAAGGTTACTGGTAAAAAGTTTAATTAATTTAAGTTTAAGAGGGACATCAAAAACACATTACAGGTCATTAAGGGGGGCCAGTTTCACAATAAGAACAATTTGAGTGTAGAGGAAAATAGAGCCTTTTTTTCCCAAAATAGGAAGGATTTGATGATAAAGCCAGCCGACAAAGAGGGAGCTGTGGTCGGAGTGGATCGCTCATTTTACATCACTGAAATCTATGCAAAGTTAAGTGATCCAGATAGATACTTACCTATACCGCATAATCCCAGTTCTGAAATAGTCAGACTCATTTCTGATTTGATCTCTCATCACCTCCATAGAGGCACGATTGATGCTAAACTCATGGAGTTTTTGGTGAACACTCATCCTACCATACCTGTGTTCTATACACTTCCCAAAATCAACAAAAAATTACAAATACCCTCAGGAAGACTGATTGTTGCTTCTACAGATTCTGTATTGTCTCCATTAGCCATTGTACTTGAGAAGATTTTGACCCCTTATATCTTGAAAATACCTTCATATTTGAAGGATACTTCTCATTTTCTTATTACAATAAATGCATTGGGCCCGATTCCCTGTAAGAGTATACTAGTTACCATGGACGTTAATAGTCTATATACTAGCATAGACCATGAAAAAGGCATTAGTGCCATCTCATATTTTCTTCATGCTCTTACTGACTTGACCACGCAACAAATTGAGTTTTGCATTGATCTTCTTACCCTTATTCTCACTAAGAACTTTTTTCTCTTTGAGGATCAATTCCACCTACAGAGGAGGGGAACGGCTATGGGCTCGAACGTGACACCCCCCTATGCTAATATTTTTATGGCGGATTTTGAAAAGAATTTTGTGTATACCCATAGTCTTTATAATACATATGCGTTATATTGGAGATGCTATATTGATGACATTTTTTTGATTTGGAGAGGTACAGATAAACAGCTGACTGAGTTTTTTGATGATCTTAACACTAGAGTACCCAATCTTACTTTTACGATACATCATGACACATGGGTCATCCATTTCTTTGATACAATGATTTCACTAACGGACACAGGAAAACTTGGAAGTGACCTATATGTAAAACTGACCGACAAAAATAGTCTATTATTATACTTGAGCTGTCACCCCTATCATGTGAAAAAATCCTTACCCAAATCCCAGCACTGTAGGATCGAACAGATTGTTTCCGATAGTATCATGAGGGATACTAAACATAAAGAAATGGATGTGAAGTTTAGTCAAAGAGACTACCCACAGCATATTCTGAAACAACAAACTAAAGTAACTCATTTTACAAATAATAGCATTTATAAATACGTATCACCCTTTTAGTAGAGTAGTCTATAAATGCATCCATTGGCATTGGCCTTTATTAAAACAATCATACCCTGCGGTACCAGAATTCTCTAACACACCCCTACTATGCTATAAGAGACCTCAAAAAATTCAAGGCCATTTAGTTAGGGTGGATGTGGGTTTCATACAGACGGGACCTATCCAATGCACTCTGGCAACTCCACGCAGAGGCACATTCCCCTGCCTGGGATGTTTCCAAAGTTCCAATATCATGAAGGGGGAATCCTTCACACATCCACATTTAGGTAAACGATACCCCATTAAGGGATATTTCTCGTGTGACTCGAGTTATGTCATTTATCTTATTAAGAGCCCGTGCGGTCTCAGATATGTTGGGGAGACAACCCAACATATCCGAGACCGCATCTCGCAACATAAATCCACCATCAGGTGTGGACGTACACTTTTACCGATTCCGGCCCACTTCTCTGCTATGTCTCATACGATAGCACAACTTAGATATCAGGTGATTGATCACATACCTCAAAACAAAAGAGGCGATGATCGCATTAAGAGACTAAAAGAACACAAATCTTTCTGGATACATACTCTTCAAACCCTGACACCAAAGGGTTTAAATAGGGAATGCGAATTACAATACTAAATGATAAAAAATTTAGGGTGGGATTTTCTTCTTGAGTTTATGACTTTTGGGTCTGTATCTGTATACAGATAGTTATTTTAAGTTTATATATTGTCATTGTACCAAGCTAATATAGTGCATCTGATTCTTGTTTTCCTTTTTTCTTTTCTCTCTTTCTATAGGTGATTAATTGAACTTTTCATCAGTAACCTTTATGTGATACCTTGGATCTTATATTATATACAGGCTATGGGAGACATTTCTATTTGTGTTTCTCTCTATCTTCTACATTTTCCCTTTTTCCTCCCTTCTCTTTCTTTGCTTATCCCCCCCCCTTTTCTCCCCCCTCCCCACTCCTTTCTTTTTTCTTTTCCTTCTTTCTCCCTTTCATTCTCCCATTCCTTTTTTCTCCTTCTATCCCTTCATCATCTCTTTTTCTTTTTTTCTTTTTTCTTCCTTCTCTCTCTCTGCTATATTAGCACTATTAACTGTGCACCCCAAATGCATTCCAACGTAATAACCGGAAGCAACTTGCGCTCCACTCATTCTCCCTGCGTTCCACGCACTGCGCATGACCGGAAATTCCGGCATTCTGAGACAGCACTTATTCCGGCGTGTGCTCCACGCACTGCACATGACCGGAAGTTCCGCCGTCTAGAGACTGTGCTCATTCCGGCGTGTGTTCCACGCACTGCGCATGTCCGGATGTTCCTCTGAGGGCGCGCACACATCGATAGGGCTCTAATAAGTCCCCATGAGTGGTCATATAAAAGAGGGATATGCCCCACGCATAATCACATGGCATGACTTACTGTTACATGCACATGGAAGGTATCTCCTAATGTGCAGGTATGTTTCCTAATATGGACAGACTCCTAAACAAAATATATGTTACAGCCAGTCCTAAAGTTCACTTTTCACCTTTCTGCTTTCTTCTACTTAGCCATTTAATCCAGCTCCCATAGCTTGCAGAATACTCTGAACTTACAAAAAAATCCCATACTCAGTAAGTCCTGAACAACTTTTCCTTTTTGAATATTTTACTATTACTAATTGGTGACACTACTTTGCTACTATTCCTGTAATTATGCCTGTATACATGGGATTGCCATTTGATCACTATTGTTTTATATATTGTCTGTGTCCCTGACAGGATATAATTTCATTTTTATAAATTGGTGACACTACTGTGCTACCATTCCTCTGATTATGCCTGTATACACGGGATTGCCATTTGATTACTATTGCTTTATGTATTGGTTGTGTCCCTGACATCAGATAATATAAGTGGTTATACCTTGTCAATTCTTTGACATATTGCTTTTTTGTTTTTTGCTTTATTTATCTAGAAAATATCTTGAAAAAGACTAAATAGGTCAAAACGTTGATGTTATGTATAATTTTTGCTTTTGCCAATAAGGGATCTATGTTCTGCAATAAAGTCATTTTTCATCAATACAACTGGAGTGCCGAAGTTCTTTTTGTACTTTACAGCCAATGAAAACCGAAAAGTCATTATCTCAATAAATTAAAATAATTAACAAAAAACACCTGCAAAGGCTTCCTAAGCGTTTAAAAATGTCTCTTAGTCTGTTTCAGTAGGCTCCACAATCATGGGGAAGATTGCTGACTTGACAGATGTCCAGAAGGCAGTCATTGACACACTCCACAAGGTCCCAGAGTTCCAATTTTCATTTGGAAATCAAGGTCCCAGAGTCTGGAGGAAGACTGGAGAGGCACACAATCCAAGCTGCTAGAGGTCTAGTGTGAAGTTTCCACAATCAGTGATGGTTTGGGGAGCCATGTCATCTGCTGGTGTGGGTCCACTGTGTTTTATCAAGACCAAGGTCAGTGCAGCCGTCTACTAGGAAATTTTAGAGCAGTTCATGCTTCCCTCTGCTGACAAGCTTTTTGGAGATGGAAATTTCATTCTCGAGCAGGACTTGGCAACTGTCCACACTGTCAAAAGTACGAATACCTGGTTTAAAACAACAGTATCACTGTGCTTGATTGGCCAGCAAACTCTCTTGACCTTAACCCCATAGAGAATCTATGGGGTATTGTCAAGAGGAAGATGAGAAACACCAGACCCAACAATGCAGACGAGCTGAAGGCTGCTATCAAAGCAACCTGGGATTCCATGACACCTCAGCAGTGCCGCAGGCTGATCGCCTCCTTGCAACGCCGCATTGATGCAGTAATTGATCTAAAAAGAGCCCGGACCAAGTATTGAGTGAATTTACTGAACATACATTTCAGTAGGCCATCATTTCGGATTTTAAAAACATTTTTCAAGCTGTTGTTATAAAGTATTCTAATTTACTGAGATAATGACTTTTGTGTTTTCAATGGCTGTAAGCCATAATCATCAACATTAAGAGAAATAAACACTTGAAATAGATCATTCTGTAATGACTCTATATAATATGAGTTTCACTTTTTGTATTGAAGAACTGAAATAAATTAACTTTTTGATGATATTCTGATTTAGTGAGATGCACCTATATATGATTAGTAAATAGGCTATAAAATTATTTACTTGCCACCTAGCGCATGTACCTGAGGCACTTTTGCTTTTTAAATATACGTGTATGTACATGTATTTGTGATTTTAGAAAATATGCAATAAAAAGTGATTTTACTTGAATTGTGGCATAGTAATTGAACCAAAAGTCCCATTCCTCTAACTTTGGTCAAAGGTTGGTTGTGTTATAATTCTAATCGGGTGCATCTCACACTACATATACAGTGGGGAAAAAAAGTATTTAGTCAGCCACCAATTGTGCAAGTTCTCCCACTTAAAAAGATGAGAGAGGCATGTAATTGACATCATAGGAAGACCTGAACTACGAGATACAAAATGAGAAAACAAATCCTGAAAATCACATTGTCTGATTTGGAAAGAAATTTTTTTCAAATTTTGGTGGAAAATAAGTATTTGGTCAATTACAAACATGCAAGATTTCTGGCTCTCACAGACCTGTAACTTCTTCTTTAAGAGGCTCCTCTGTCCTCCACTCATTACCTGTAGTACTGGCACCTGTTTGAACTTGTTATCAGTATCAAAGATACCTGTCCGCAACCTCAAACAGTCACACTCCAAACTCCACTATGGTGAAAACCAAAGAGCTGTAGAAGGACACCAGAAACAAAATTATAGCCCTGCACCAGGCTGGGAACACTGAATCTGCAATACACAAGCAGCTTGGTGTGAAGAAATCAAATGTGGGAGCATTTTAATTAGAAAATGGAAGACATACCAGTCCACTGATAATCTCCCTCAATCTGGGGCTCCACACAAGATCTCACCCCGTGGGGTCAAAATTATCTCAAGAATGGTGAGCAAAAATCCCAGAACCACACAGGGGGGCCTAGTGAATGACCTGCAGAGAGCTGGGACCAACGTTATACAGGCAACCATCAGTAACACGCTATGATGCCAGGGACTCAGATCCTGCAGTATCAGACATGTCCCCCTGCTTAAGCCATTACATGTCCGGGCCCATCTGAAGTTTACTAGAGGGCATTTGGATGATCCAGAAGAGTATTGGGAGAATGTCATATGGTCAGATGAAACTAAAGTAGAACTGTTTGGTAGAAACACAACTCGCCATGTTTGGAGGAGAAAGAATGCTGAGTTGCATCCAAAGAACACCATACGTACTGTGAAGCATGGGGGTGGCAACATCATGCTTTGGGGCTGTTTCTTTGCCAAGGGACCAGGATGACTGGTCCGTATACATGAAAGAATGAATGGGGCCATGTATCATGAGATTTTGAGTGCAAACCTCCTTCCATCAGCAAGGGCATTGAAGATGAAACATAACTGGGTCTTTCAGCATGACAATGATCCCAAGCACACCGAGAAGGCAACGAAGGAGTGGCTTCGTAAGAACATTTCAAGGTCCTGGAGTGGCCTAGCCAGTCTCCAGATCTAAACCCTGTAGAAAACCTTTAGAGGGAGTTGAAAGTCCGTGTTGCCCAGCGACAGCCCCAAAACATCACTGCTCTAGAGGTGATCTTCATGGAGTAATGGGCCAACATACCAGCAACAGTGTGTGCCAACCTTGTGAAGACTTACAGAAAATGTTTGACCTCTGTCATTGCCAACAAAGGATATATAGCAAAGTATTGAAATGAACTTTTGTGATTGACCAAATACTTATTTTCCACCAAAATTTAAAAAAAAATTTCTTTCCAAATCAGACAATGTGATTTTCAGGATTTGTTTTCTCATTTTGTATCTCATAGTTGAGGTCTAACTATGATGTCAATTACAGACCTCTCTCATCTTTTTAAGTGGGAGAACTTGCACAATTGGTGGCTGACAAAATACTTTTTTCCCCACTGTAGATTGATTTATTAAATGTTGATGAAATATAATAATGGAACAGCGCTGTACAAAACAACGGAGGACACTAAATAATAAGGGACCGTGCCATACATAACAAGAGAGGATGTTGCATAATATGTCATACATAGTAAAAGAGGAAGCAATATAATTAAGGATGGCTCTGTATATAACAAAAAAGTATGCTATACATATACAGTTGAAATCAGTTTACATACACTATATAAAAAGACACATATGCATATTTTTCTCAATATCTGACATGAAATCAGAATAAGCCTTTCCACTTTAGGTCAATTAGGATTACCATAATTTTTAATATTTGCCAAATGCCAGAATAATGAGAGTTTTATGGCATTTTTATTACTTACTGCAAAGACAAAAGTTTATATACATTTTATTAGTATTTGGTACCAATGCCCTTAAACTGAATTACTTGGGTCAAATATTTGGGATAGTCTTCCATAAGCTTCTCACAATAGTTGGTCGGAATTTGTGCCTATTCCTCCTGATGAAACTCGTGTAATTGATTTGGGTTTGTAGGTCACCTTGCTCGCACCTGCCTTTTCAGCTTTGCCCATAAATTTTCCATAGGATTGAGATCAGGGCTTTGTGATGGACACTCCAAAACATTGACTTTGTTATCTTTAAGCCACTTTGTTACCATTTTGGCAGTGTGCTTCAAGTCATTGTCCGTTTGGAAGACCCATTTACACATAAGCTTTAACTTCCTGGCTGATGTCTTGAGATGTTGCTTCAGTATTGCCAAATAATATACTTTTCTTATGATGCCACCTATTTTGTGAAGTGCACCAGTTCCTCCTGCAGCAAAACAACCCCACAACATGATGCTGCGATCTCAGTGTATTACAATTGGGATGGTGTTTTTAGTCTGCCAAGCTTATCCCTTTTTCCTCCAAAAGTAACTATGGTCATTATGCCCAAAAAGTTCGATTTTAGTTTCATAAGACCACAGGACATGTCTCCAAAAATGAAGGTCTTTGTTCCTGTGTGCATTTGCAAACATTAATCTGGCTTTTTTATGTTTCTTTTGGAGTAATGGCTTCTTCCTGGCAGAGTGGCCTTTCAGCCCATGTTGATACAGTACTCGTTTCACTGTGGTTATTGACATAATCCTACCAGCTTCCGCCATCATCTTCACAAGGTCTTTTCCTTTTGTCCTTGGGTTGATATGCACATGTCAGACCAAAGCATGCTCATCTCTGGGACACAGAACCCGTCTCCTTCCCTAGAGGTATGATGGCTGGACATTCCCATCTTGTTTGTACTTGCGTATAATTGTTTGTACAGATGAATGAGGCACCTTCAGGTATCTTGAAATTGCATCCAAGGATGAGCCAGACTTGTGCAAGTCCACAATTCTCTTCCTGATATCTTGGCTGATTTCTTTAGATTTTCCTATGATGCCACAAAAAGAAGCAGTGGGTTTCAGGTGTGCATTAAAATACATCCACATGTATGTCTCTAATTAACTCAGATGTTGCCAAAAAAATGATCAGAAGCTTCCAAACACATGACATCATCATATGGCCACACCAGAATTGTTTAAAGGCATAGTAATCTTATTGTATGTAAACTTTGACTTTGCAGTAAGTAATAGAAATGCTTTAAAACATTCTCTCACTCTCATTATTCTGGCATTTGGCAACTATTAAAAATTATGGTAATCCTAACTAGTGTTGAGCCACCCCCGTAGTGTTCGAGTTCGGTTCGGTTCGTCGAACACCCGTGTGTTCGCCGAACAGTTCGTCGAACTGTTCGTCGAACACCTTCGAACACCGTTAAAACCAATGGCAGGCAAACAAAAACACATAGAAACACATAGAAAACACCTTCAAAGGTGTCCAAAAGCTGACAAACTGCTCAGAAGACACAACTAACACATGGAAAAGTGACAAGTACATATAGTCATGCGAAAAGAAAAGAGGTGGAGGAGTAAAAGGAGGGGGAGACACAGATATAGGCATGTCATGCCCTTCTAAAATCCAAAAAGTGAGAAGCCGAGACGGCCAGTCCGCTCCTGCCCGTGCCACCTCCGTGTCGCCGGGTTTGTGCCAGAGCCGCGGTGAACCCTGACGGCCAGCCCCCCTCTCCCAATACTGGTGCCTGTCCGCTGGTGGGTCGAGAGAGCCCCCCTGTGGTGGAGGCAGCTCTAAGCTTTTTAATTTAAATTGTCCCTCTAATTTGAATGAATACACTTTAAATCCATTTACAAGGATCTATTGGAGGGCAAGTCTCATGCCAGCAGCCGCGTAATTCCAGCTCCAGTAGCGTCCACTAAAGCTGCTGCAGTTAAAAAGCTTTTATAAGGATCGAGCTCGGCTGTCCACCGCAAGGCATCCTAGTGCCAGTCCCAGCCCCTATGCCTTGGGGTGCCTCCTGATGCTCTTCACTAAGTATCCCGTGGTCCCGAAGCATTTCCTTTGAAAAAATTAAGTGTCCAAACTACAGGTGGTGAAGCTTGCTTAACAGCCGGGATAATCCGCTGACTAGCAGACACTGCTACTAGGCACAAAGTATTTCCTGGGCTAGATGCAGTTAAAAATTTGTAAGTAGATACTCTCGTTGGATGCTGAGAAAGCATTCCATAGAGTCTCCTGGCACGCCATATATGATTCTCTTAAAAAGCTTGGGGTAGGGGTCTAGGGGACCCTTTTATAGCCAAAATCACGGCCCTGTATCACAATACGTCACCTAGGCTGAAGATAAATGGAACTGTAGCACCGAGGGCTCGGTTGCTACAGACGTATTGCACCTCACCCAGAGGTGTGATATCTCACTCTCAGATAAGGATGGAGTGTGGATCAGGACCCGACACCTGCATGCATTACACCACATTGCCGTGGGGCAGGGCGACCAATATGCCCCTGAGATGGGCACGACAGTCCCTGTCCCTGGCTGGAGTGGGGGGAGGGAACACTGAGGAAGGGGAACCCTGCAGTGCAGGAGCAGGGAGGAAGCAGTTCCTGGGTGCATTGAGAAGGGAGTATAAAAGGTGGGCACCATCTTAGTTCAGTGCAGAGAAGTCTGAGCAGAAGTGGCAGGGAGCAGGGGCTCTGCATGAGCTCTGCTCCGGAGGCGGGCCTAGTAACAGAGGCCCAGGCCTGCAAGAGGGAGAAGGAAGGAAGAGGAGCGGAGAAGGCTCCAGGAACGAGGAATGAAGGGATCCCAGGGGTGCGGACGGGCGAGTCGCCACCGCACGCCCGAATCCACCTGCGTGGAGGGGTCAGGCCAAAGGGGGAGACCGGTCCCCGAACTAGTGGAGGCAGGAAACGACCCTCAGCTAGAAACCGGAGGCTCTGACATTTTATGTGGTGCAGCCCCTTGCTCCACCCGCTAGGAAGGCACCACATAGGGTCAGGGAAACTGGCGCCAAGTTTACCAAGAGGAGGCCCGAGGCAGCCGGACAGAAGTGTTGGTAAGAAAGGCCAGACAAAGGACACACAAAGGGGGTCCTGTGAAGCGCTCCAAAGTTATCTGGGAGTTGTCTGAGCCCCTCACCTGGTGAGCACAGTACGACGTGGGCAGCCGTTACCTGCAGACGTGGTCTGGATAATAAGAACTGTGAGTAAAGGCCCTGAACTGCATCACTGACTCCGTGTCATTACTGCTGCTGCCCTGCACCATCACCCCCATCCTCCGCATACACTGCCCTGAGGCTATACTCCTCCCGTGGGGAGTTATGCTACGCTCTGCTGCACCCACAACACCAGCCTTAGCGGTCTGCCCTGTAGCGGCGGTTCACTCTGACCGCAATCCACGGGTGGCGTAGTCGGACATTTAAACATCAAAACCACATAAATAGTTCCGCCACTGGTTTGACCGCCCTGAGCCACGGAACCGGATCGCCGCCACGAAGACTACAACCACCAGCATCCACCAAAAAGGGTCCGGCTCCGGGTGTCCCAAGGCCCAGGGGGTGCGTCAGAACATTTTCATCACCTTTCACAATCACCAATGGGACAAGGCAGGGATGTCCTCTGTCCCCTCTCTTATACATCCTAGTGACGGAGCACCTGCTCTCATCAATTCGCCATAACCCCAATATTAGTTGGATTGAGGTGGGAGGCACCGAGTACAAGTGCTCTCTATTTGCTGATGATGTCCTAGTATATATCACTCAATCACATATATCCATCCCTGCTGTTATGGCTGAAATAGATCACTTTGTTACATGGTAAAATTTTAAAATCAATGCAGCGAAGTCTGAGGCCCTCGATGTCTCCCTCCCTAAATCCATATAGGATTCCATCCAGTCCAACTTTCCCTTTGCCTGGCCCTCACAGGGTATCAAATACTTAGGAATTCCTATTCATAGAGACCTCTCCCATCTATGTTATCTTAATTTTGGGCCCTTTATTGAACAATTCCATACAGACCACGGTTGGCAAGTTAGAACTGTAAGATTCACTACATGAACCTCTGGTGTTTTGTGGAAAAGCACATGTACACCGCGTTCCAAATTATTATGCAAAAAGTGTTTAGGAGTGATAAGGGAAGAATTTGTTTGTTTGTCAGTTAAACTCATTGATGGTGATGTGTGTCAGGGCTCTTTATATCACTGTAAGCAATTGCAGACACCTGTGCTAATTAGTTTGGCAGGTGTGTCCAATGAAAGGCAAGACTACTTAAGAAGGCTCTCTCACATTATTAAGCAGCCTACATTTTCTGCCAAAATGGGAAAGAAAAAGGATGTGTCGGCTGCTGAGAAGCAACAAATTGTGGAGTGTTTAGGTCAAGGCATGACTACAATCAACATTGTGCGATGATCAGGATGAAGTGTCTTGGCAATCAAGAAGTATGTAGCTGATTCACAGTACACACGTGTGCGTGCTGATAAGGGCAAATTGAGGACTCTTTCCTACAGGCAATTACGTCAGGTTGAAAGAGCAGCGGCAAAAAAGCCTTGTCATAGCAGCAGACAAGTTTTTGAAGCTGCTTGTGCCTCCAACGTCCCCCGAACAACAAGATGCAGGGTCCTTCAGAGGTTTGCAGCTGTGCATACGCCATCCTGTCGACCTCCTCTATCCACTTCACACAAGCAGAAACGGCTCCAGTGGGCCAAACATTACATGAAGACTGATTTCAAAACTGTTTTGTTCACGGATGAGTGCCGTGCAGCTCTCGATGGTTCAGATGAATGGAGTGGAGGATGGCTGGTTGATGGACACCCCACGCAAACACGGCTACAGCGCCAACAAGGAGGAGGTGGAGTAATGTTTTGGGCTGGAATCATGGGGAGAGAGATTGTCGGCCCCTTTAGGATCCCTGAAGGCGCTAAAGATGAACTCCATAATGTATGTGGATTTTCTCAAACAGCACTTCCTGCCATGGTTCAAGAAGAAGAACCGTGTATTTCACAGCAAGATCATTTTTCTGCATGATAATGCACCATCTCATGCTGCACATAAAACATCTGCATCTCTGGCTGATATGGGCATAAAAGGGGACAAACTTATGGTGTGACCCCCATGCTCCCCTGACCTCTACCCCATTCAGAACCTTTGGAGCATCATTAAAAGGAGTGTCTATGATGGCGGGAGGCAGTTCACATCTAAGCAACAGCTCTGGGAGGGTATTCTGTCCTCATGCAAAACAATTGAAGCAGAAACCATCCAAAACCTGACAAATTCAATGGACGAGAGAGTTCAGAAGCTCCTTTCGAACAAGGGGTCCTATGTGAAAATGTAACATCACCTAGAATAAAGTTTTGAGTTGAAAACTGTTTGATTTCAGTTTCTAACAACCTGCTAATGCTTATAATTTCAAAAATGACCATTTTTTTGGTCTTTATTAAAATGAAAAGGTTGATCGAAAAGTTTGGGGGATCTAAGAGTGTGGCAACCCAGTAGTCATGATTACTTCGAATTCTGACAATATGAGGGTCATGCTGCAGGTAGTGCAGCAAGAAGGCACTTATGTGTCTTGCGCATCTCGGAGCCCCAAAATTATTTTCCGGGCTAGATGCAGCTAAAAATTATTTTTAATTTTAAATCTGGTGAAGCTTATTATAGATGGCCTAATAGGATCAGTGCTGCACACTGCTACAAAGCCCAAATTATTTTCCAGTCAAGATACAGATAAACATGATTAGTAATTTGAAAGCTTAAAACGGTTGGTAGGGTGATTTTAACCAATCATCAAGCTTTTACTCTCCCCAGGATGACACAGGGGTAGAAAAGTCGTTTCGGATCCATGATTTGTTCATCTTTATGAACGTGAGTCTGTCTACATTATCAGTGGAGAGCCGCGTGCGCTTATCTGTCAGCACACCACCAGCAGCGCTGAACACACGTTCAGACAGAACGCTGGCTGCGGGGCATGACAAGATCTCCAAGGCGTAAGTGGCAAGCTCCGGCCATTTATCCAGATTGGAAGCCCAAAAAGAGCAAGGGTCCAGTGACACAGTCGTGGCTTCAATGTTTACTTGGAGATACTCCTGTACCATCGTCTCTAGGCGTTGACTATGTGTCAGACTTCTTGTCTCCTGTGGCCTTGCAAAGGATGGGCTAAAAAAGTGGTGAAATGATTCCGCAAAATTGATGTTACCAGCAGATACTGTGTTTCTGTTACGGTTTGAGTGCTGAACACTTGACGGTCCCACGGTTGGCAAGTTGGAACTGTGAGATTCACTACGTGCACCACTGGTATTTTGTGGAAAAGCACATGTAAGATTCTGCAACAGTCTCTGCTGATACTCCTGCATGCGTGCATCCCTTTCTATGGCAGGAATAATTTATGCAAATTTACTTTTGTACCGGGGATCTAACAGTGTGGCAACCCAGTAGTCAGGATTATTTCTAATTCTCACAATTCGAGGGTCATGTTGCAGGTAGTGCAGCAAGAAGGCACTCATGTGTGTTGCGCATCCAGGAGCACCAAGTCCCTGTTGTGTTGGTGGCGAGGTAACAATCATGCTTCCTTCCTCTGTCCTCTCCCCCCAACCTCGCACAACAGAAATGTGATCAAGATCTCCCTCATCTGATGAGTCTTCCATCAGTTCGTCCTCCACTTCTTCCTGGGCTCCTGCACCTTCCTCACTAGTTTGGCTGCTACCATGCGCCCTGGTTAAACCATCTCCCCCACCCTCACATGCCTGCCGCCTTGGTGCTGCCGACCGTCTGGACCTTGCAGATGTTAGCCCTTCCGCATACAACTCCTCCTCCTCTACTTCCTCCACCTCCTCTTGTGCCACCACCTGACTCCGAATTCTGTTTAACATGTGCTCCAGCATGTAAATCACCGGAATAGTCATGCTGATAATGGCATCGTCAGCACTAAACATCTTCGTCGCCATTTCAAAACTGTGCAGAAGGGTGCATAGGTCCCTGATCTGAGACCACTCCTCCAGCGTGATTTGCCCCACCTCTGAATCTCGTTGGCCCAGGCTATACGTCAGAACGTATTGCACCAGGGCTTGTCGGTGCTGCCACAGTCGCTGCAACATGTGCAGAGTTGAATTCCACCGGGTAGGCACATCGCATTTTAGCCGGTGAAGTGGCAGGCCCAACGACTTCTGTAGAGATGTAAGTCGCTGAGCTGCGGGATGCGAACGGCGGAAGTGAGCACACAGCGACCGTGCCCTCTGCAGAAGGCCATCTAGTCTGGGATAGTGGGCTAAAAATTGCTGGACAACCAGGTTCAACACGTGAGCCATACAAGGCACGTGTGTGACATTGCCCCGGCGAAGGGCCGCACCCAGGTTTGCAGCATTGTCGCACACGGCCTTCCCTGGTTTCAGGTCCAGTGGAGACAACCATTCATGAAATTGGTTCTCCAGAGCTGACCACAACTCCTCAGCTGTGTGACTCACATTTCCCAGACATTTCAATGTAAAAACCGCCTGATGACGTTGAGCCCTACTGCCAGCATAGTAAGGAGGTGTGCAGGATCCCTTCTGCGCAGTTAGAAAGCTTGTGGCATGACCAGACAGGCTTTGGGTGCAGGTGGAAGACCGAGAGGAGGTTGAGGAGGCAGAAGCAGTGGAGGAAAAATGACATAAAGAGGATTGACGCACAACTCGTGGGGACGGCAAGACTTGGACAGCAGCCCCTTGTCCTGCTGTCACCATAGTTACCCAGTGCCCAGTCAGCGACATGTAACGCCCCTGTCCATGCCTACTCGTCCAAGTGTCTGTGGTGAAATGCACCCTGTCACACACAGAGTTTCTCAAAGAAGCGGTGATGTTGTGTGCGACATGCTGGTGGAGCGCAGGCACACCTTTCTTTGAGAAGTAGTGCCGACTGGGCATCTGGTACTGGGGCACTGCGACGGACATAAGGTCTCGAAAATCCTCTGTGTCCACCAGGCGGAAAGGCAGCATTTCTGTAGCCAAGAGCTTGCAGATGGTGAAATTCAACCTCTTAGCTTTCTCATGGCTAGGAGGAAATGGTCTTTTACTTGTCCACATCTGAGGGACCGAGGGCTGGCTATTGTGCTTAGACGGGGTTGATAAGGGTGTCCCCGGCAAACTGCCGGTCTGTGAGGAAGATGCAGGCGGACATGTTAGGTTGCCTTGATCCAAAGGTGGTGCTATCGATGTCGGACAGCGCTCAAGACCAGCTGGTGTTACCACCTCCAAAGAAAATGATGACCTGCCAATCACGCTGGCTGTTGCGGGTAAAGAGGTGGCAGGTCTGCGCCCCAAAACAGGTGTGACTGCTGTCCCCCCAGTCACAGAGGATGAAGAGGCCGCGGATGCACAAGATATGGCAGACGGTGGTTGGCCCGGCCGGCTAGACCGCATTGTAGCACACTGAGCTTCCCACTGCAACTTATGCTTCATGTCCATGTGCCGGTTCATGCATGAAGTACTCAAACTATGTATTTTTTGGCCTCTACTTAGCTTTTGCTGACAAATGTTACAGATAACACGAGTTGGGTCATCTTTATCGATCTGAAAAAATGCCCAGGCTATGCAAGGCTTAGCACCCATGCGACCTGAAGAGCCACCACGACTTGTGGTGAGAGGCAGAGTTGTGTTTGAGGATGCAGTTGTTGACGTGCTTCCAGTACTACGTCTCTGTCCAGGAAGGCGCAACCTGACCTCGTCGTCACTAGCATCTTCCTCCACCTCCTCTGCTGACCTCATCTCTTGGCTGACTGTGGGTTGACAGTAAGTGGGATCTCCGACCTCATCATCATCACCCTGTGCGTTATCACACCCGTCGTCCTCAGAGCCAACCTGTTCCTGCCCTGACAAAAAACTAAAGTTGTCGCTCCAATCAGGTATTTGAGTCTTATCGTCTTCCTCATTGTCTCCACCAACAGGAGTTACAGTTTGGGAATGAGGGTCTACATTATGGTCAGAACCTTCTGCGTCTGGTCCTGGATCCGACTCATAAAGATTCTGGGCATCAGTGCAGATCATTTCCTCGTCTGGATTCACAGAAGCGCTGGAGTCGACCTCTGATTCCCAGGCTATAGTATGAGTAAACAGCTCTGCAGACTCAACCATCTGTTCTACCTCATACTCAGAAGGGCAGCTGGAGATTTGGGAGCTGTGAGGAAGCAAGTGCGATTTGGGTGACACCTTTGAGGACTGGAGTATTTGTGATGTTGAAGTTGATGTGGAGGAGAGCCCACTTAAAGGAGCACTTGATATCCGTTGAAGCACCTGCTGTTTTTGTGCCTCATCTGGAATTTGTAGCGATTGGCGTGGCCGTAAGAAAGGGATCTTATCACATTGTCCGCTAAAAGAAGTAGACATTTTAGTTTGGCTGGAAGATGGTCTTTCTTCTGCACCTACCCCACGGACACAACCTTTTTTCCCCTTCCCAACACGCCTATTCCCCTTTCCACCAGCAGCAGGACTTTTTCCACTCATTTTGGTGGTTAACTAATTCACAACTCTGGAGTTGTTTGCACAAAAAACAATGGATGGTAACCGAGCAGAGCTGAGTGGCCAAACTGTGGTATTAGGCCAAAACTATTGGCTGGGTTAGATGCAGAAAAAAATTATTTTTAATTTGCAACCTGATGGAGGTCAGTATAGATGGACTAATAGACCAAGTCCCACACACCGCTAGAAGCCCAAATATTTTTTCAGAGCTAGATGCAGAAAATTTTTTTATTCAAATTGCAACCTGATGGAGGTCAGTATAGATGGACTAATAGACCAAGTCCCACACATTGCTAGAAGCCCAAATATTTTTTCAGAGCTAGATGCAGAAAATTTTTTTATTCAATTTGCAACCTGATGGAGGTCAGTATAGATGGACTAATAGACCAAGTCCCACACACTGCTAGAAGCCCAAATATTTTTTCAGAGCTAGATGCAGAAAAAAATTATTTTTAATTTGCAACCTGATGGAGGTCAGTATAGATGGACTAATAGACCAAGTCCCACACACCGCTAGAAGCCCAAATATTTTTTCAGAGCTAGATGCAGAAAAAAATTATATTCAATTTGCAACCTGCTGGACGTCAGTATAGAAGGACTAATAGAACAAGTCCCACACACTGCTAGAAGCCCAAATATTTTTTCAGAGCTAAATGAAGAAAAAAATTATTTTTAATTTGCAACCTGATGGAGGTCAGTATAGATGGACTAATAGACCAAGTCCCACACACTGCTAGAAGCCCAAATATTTTTTCAGAGCTAGATGCAGAAAAAAATTATTTTTAATTTGCAACCTGATGGAGGTCAGTATAGATGGACTAATAGACCAAGTCCCACACACCGCTAGAAGCCCAAATATTTTTTCAGAGCTAGATGCAGAAAAAAATTATATTCAATTTGCAACCTGCTGGACGTCAGTATAGAAGGACTAATAGAACAAGTCCCACACACTGCTAGAAGCCCAAATATTTTTTCAGAGCTAAATGAAGAAAAAAATTATTTTTAATTTGCAACCTGATGGAGGTCAGTATAGATGGACTAATAGACCAAGTCCCACACACTGCTAGAAGCCCAAATATTTTTTCAGAGCTAGATGCAGAAAAAAATTATTTTTAATTTGCAACCTGATGGAGGTCAGTATAGATGGACTAATAGAACAAGTCCCACACGCTGCTAGAAGCCCAAATATTTTTTCAGAGATAAATGAAGAAAAAAATTATTTTTAATTTGCAACCTGATGGAGGTCAGTATAGATGGACTAATAGACCAAGTCCCACACACTGCTAGAAGCCCAAATATTTTTTCAGAGCTAGATGCAGAAAAAAATTATTTTTAATTTGCAACCTGATGGAGGTCAGTATAGATGGACTAATAGACCAAGTCCCACACACCGCTAGAAGCCCAAATATTTTTTCAGAGCTAGATGCAGAAAAAAATTATATTCAGTTTGCAACCTGATGGAGGTCAGTATAGATGGACTAATAGAATGATGCTATGCCCAAAAGATTTTACTTCACTAGGTGCAGTAAAAAAATTGGTATTCTATACACAGGTGGTATATCTTGCAACACAGATAGGCTACTCCACTGACTAACACACTCTGCAATAGGCCAAAAAGGATTAGCTTTGCTAGATTCAGCCAAATGCTGTGAAAAAAACTTGCACAGCACTGGCACAGACCTGCCTGGCAAAAACTGATAGGAACTGATGTAACCTAGTCCTGAAAAGGACTCCAATTACAATTAGTCTTTACTCCCACAATCTATCTATTTAAGAGCACAGACCTGCCTGATAAAAGTCGTAGGAAATGCTGTAACCTAGTCCTTAAAAGGACTGCAATCACAACTATTCCCTACTCCCAAGCTATCTGTATATTTGTGCGAAAATTGGCTTGAAATTAACAAGGTATAGCGCACACAGCAACAGCGGTGCCGTCTAACACGCAGCTGCAGCAGTGAGAAAATGGTGGCGACGGGGAAAATGGCTTGGTCTTATAGGGCAAGGACATGTGACATACACTGCCAATCACACATGCCCTTGCTTGTGTGAAAAAAAGCACTTCGCTCCGTGTGTGCGCTGCTGATAGGCTGACAGATTGCACCTCCCCACTGCAAATGCGGGAAAGAGAAAAAAAAATGGAGATCTTCATTGTTCCTGCAGAGATCCATCACCTGCCCCTCCCCCCGCCCCGCTGTACACTCAAACTGCGTATTAACATTAATTTTCATCATTACTGAGAAAAAATGCAGTTATGATTTTGGTGCACGAACAGTTATCGAACATAACCTCGAACAGCCGAATTTTTCTCAAATTGTTCGTGTTCGCCGACCGGCTCGAACACCGCCCAAAACAGCTCGAATTTGAGATTGGCGAACAGTTCGAGTAGAACAACGCTCATCTCTAATCCTAACTGACCTAAAACGGGAAAGGTTTATTCTGATTTCATGTCAGATATTGAGAAAAACATGCATATGTGTCTTTTTATATAGTGTATGTAAACTTCTGGTTTCAGCTGTATATATAGAATCCCAATTTCAAAAAAAGGTTGGGATGCCTTGTGAAATGTGAAGAAAACAATAATTCAATGATTTGGAAATCTCTTATAGCCATATTTTATTCACAACAGAACATAGAACACATATCAGAACTTGAAAGTTACACAATTTTTCACTTCATATGAAAAATCTAGCTCATTTAGAAATTGATGGTAACAGCACATCTCAAACAAGTTGAGACATGGTTAATAAGACGCTGGAAAAGTAAGTTATACTAATGAAATACAACTAGAGGGTTAATTTTCAGCCAGAGTCTTTCACAAGCAAAGATAGTCAAAGGGTCACCAATCTGTAAACAATGAAGTGTAAAATTTGTGGCACAATTTCAGAAAAATGTCCCTCAACATAAAATTTCAAAGAATTAAAAGGGGTTATCCGGGACTTTTAAAAACAAAATGTGCCTAAGCACTAACAGGCAGGTAGTTGCTGCTTACTTGCCTGTTGTACTCGGTGCCATTCTCCGACAGCAAAGAGTGGTCACAGACTTCTGCTGATGTCACTTCAACAGAGCAGCAATTTCTTTTCCTGTTGATAGGGCGTGACTACTGGTGTCATGCTGATTGAAAGCTGGCTACTGGCTGCCTAATTAGAGGAAGCCGTCTGTCAATCAGCATGATGCCAGTAATCCCGCCCTGTCAACAGGAAGAGGAACCATTGCTCTGACAGGGAGCAGATGAATACAACAGGCAGGTAGTTGCCTCTGTTAGCAACTACATGCCTCTTAGTGCTTAGGCACATTTATTTTTTTTGAAGTCCTGGATATCCCCTTTAAATATCTTACCATTTATTTGAGTCTGGAGAAAGTCATGAACCACTCTAAAAAATGCTGTTCATGCGGTCAGCGTAGGGTAACTATATAACAATTGCAAATTGTCATAGGCGAATAAACCCTAAACTAAAGACTCATAAAATGTAACTTTTATTAATTACTATTAAAGTATTAGAGAAACATATTAAAACCAGTATGCAGTCTAATCTAATATATATATCTAATCTAATATATATAATTGTCTTATCCCTTCTGTCTGTCTGTCTTTCTGTCTGTCTGTCTGTTCAGGAAATCCCACGTCGCTGATTGGTCAGGCCGCAGCCAATCAGCGACGCGGGATTTCAGAACAAGATGGCGCCCGTTAGCGGCTCACCCTCACACGCTGACCCTCACACGCTGACCCTCACACGCTCACCCGCACACGCTGACCCTTAGACGCTCACCCTCACACCCTCAGACGCTCACCCTCAGACGCTCACACTCAGACGCTAACGCTCACGCTCTGACGCTCACGCTCACGCTCTGACGCTCACGCTCGGACGCTCACGCTCTGACGCTCACGCTCGGACGCTCACGCTCTGACGCTCACGCTCGGGCGCTCATGCTCAGGCGCTCACGCTCGGACGCTCACGCTCTGACGCTCACGTTCTGACACTCTGACGCTCACGCTCATGCTCTGACGCTCACGCTCACACTCGGACGCTGACGCTCACACTCTGACGCTCACGCTGACGCTCTGACGTTCACGCTCTGACACTCGGATGCTCACGCTCTGACGCTCACGGGCTCACACTCAAGCTCTGACGCTCACGCTCGGACGCTCACGCTCAGACGCTCACGCTCTGACGCTCACGCTCAGACGCTCACGCTTATACTCTAACGCTTACGCTCGGACGCTCACGCTAAGACGCTCACACGCTCACGCTCGGACGCTCATGCTCTGACGCTCACGCTCACGCTCTGACGCTCATGCTCGGATGCTCACGCTCACTTTCTGACGCTCACCCTCACACGCTCACGCTCAGACGCTCACGCTCGGAGGCTCAAGCTCTGACGCTCACGCTCTGACGCTCACGCTCTGACGCTCGGATGCTCACGCTCTGACGCACACGCTCGGACGCTCACGCTCACGCTCTGACGCTCACGCTCATGCTCAGACGCTCAAGCTCACACTCGGACGCTGACGCTGACGCTCTGACGTTCACGCTCTGACGCTCGGATGCTCACGCTCAGACGCTCACGCTCACGCTCGAGCGCTCACACTCAAGCTCTGACGCTCACGCTCGGACGCTCATGCTCAGACGCTCACGCACGGACGCTCACGCTCAGACGCTCACGATCTGATGCTCACGCTCAGATGCTCACGCTCTGACGCTCACGCTCTGATGCTCGGATGCTCACGCTCTGACGCACACGCTAAAGCTCGAACGCTCACATTCACGCTCTGACGCTCACGCTCGGACGCTCACGCTCAGACGCTCACGCTCTGACGCTCACGCTCAGACGCTCACGCTTACGCACTGACGCTCACGCTCGGACGCTCACGCTCAGACGCTCACACGCTCACATTTGGACGCTCACGCTCTGATGCTCACCCTCAGACGCTCACCCTCGGACGCTCACCCTCGGACGCTCACCCTCGGACACTCACCCTCGGATGCTCTCCCTCAGAAGCTCACCCTCGGACGCTCACCCTCAGAAGCTCACCCTCAGACGCTCACCCTTACACGCTCCCACGCTCACCCTCACACGCTCCCACGCTCACTCTCACACCCGCTCCCACGCTCACCCGCTCCCACGCTCACCCTCACACCCTCACACCTTCACATTCTCACCCTCCCACGCTCACCCGCTCCCACGCTCACCCTCACACGCTCCCACGCTCACCCTCACACACTCAACCTGTGCTAGCCGGTCATCTCCCTCACACGCTCACCCTGTGCTAGCCGGTCATCTCCCGGCTGCTCGCGGCAGAAGTACACCAACGGCGGCCTCGCTCCCTGGTCCCCCACAATTCATTAGGGGCCCCAGGGGGCTCACGCTCGGACGCTCACATGCTCACGCTCGGACTCTCACGCTCTGATGCTCACGCTCTGACGCTCATGCTCGGATGCTCACCCTCAGACGCTCACGCTGATGCTCTGACGCTCACTCTCGGATGCTCATGCTCTGACGCTCACGCTCTGAAGCTCATGCTCGGACGCTCACACTCTGACGCTTACGCTCACACTCTGACGCTCACGCACTGACGCTCACGCTCAGACGCTGATGCTCTGACGCTCACACTCACGCTCTGATGCTCACATTCTGACACTCACGGTCTGATGCTCACACTCACGCTCTGACACTCATGCTCGGATGCTCACGCTCAGACTCTCACGCTGACGCTCTGACGCTCAATCTCGGATGCTCATGCTCTGATGCTCACGCTCTGAAGCTCATGCTCGGACGCTCACACTCTGACGCTCACGCTCACACTCTGACGCTCACGCACTGATGCTCACGCTCAAACTTTGACGCTCACGCTCTGACGCTCACGCTCGGACGCTCACGCTCTGACGCTCACGCTCACACGCTCACGCTCAGACGCTCACACTCGGACGCTCAAGCTCTGACGCTCACGCTCACGCTCTGACGCTCATGCTCTGATGCTCACGCTCTGACGCACACGCTCAAGCTCGAACGCTCACATTCACGCTCTGACGCTCACGCTCGGACGCTCACGCTCAGACGCTCACGCTCTGACGCTCACGCTCAGACGCTCACGCTTACGCTCTGACGCTCACGCTCGGACGCTCACGCTCAGACGCTCACACGCTCACGTTCGGACGCTCACGCTCTGATGCTCACCCTCAGACGCTCACCCTCGGACGCTCACCCTCGGACGCTCACCCTCGGATGCTCACCCTCGGACGCTCACCCTCAGAAGCTCACCCTCGGACGCTCACCCTCGGACGCTCACCCTCAGAAGCTCACCCTCAGACGCTCACCCTCACACGCTCACACGCTCACCCTCACACGCTCCCACGCTCACTCTCACACCCGCTCCCACGCTCACCCGCTCCCACGCTCACCCTCACACCCTCACACCTTCACATTCTCACCCTCCCACGCTCACCCGCTCCCACGCTCACCCTCACACGCTCCCACGCTCACCCTCACACACTCACCCTGTGCTAGCCGGTCATCTCCCTCACACGCTCACCCTGTACTAGCCGGTCATCTCCCGGCTGCTCGCGGCAGAAGTACACCAAACGGCGGCCTCGCTCCCCGGTCCCCCACAATTCATTAGGGGCCCCAGGGGGCTCACGCTCGGAAGCTCACATGCTCACGCTCGGACTCTCACGCTCTGATGCTCACGCTCTGATGCTCATGCTCGGATGCTCACGCTCAGACACTCACGCTGACGCTCTGACGCTCACTCTCGGATGCTCATGCTCTGACGCTCACGCTCTGAAGCTCATGCTCGGACGCTCACACTCTGACGCTCACGCTCGCACTCTGACGCTCACGCACTGACGCTCACGCTCACACTTTTACGCTCACGCTCTGACGCTCACGCTCAGACGCTCACGCTCAGACGCTCATGCTCTGACGCTCACACTCACGCTCTGATGCTCACATTCTGACACTCACGGTCTGATGCTCACACTCACGCTCTGACGCTCATGCTCGGATGCTCACGCTCAGACGCTCACGCTGACGCTCTGACGCTCACTCTCGGATGCTCATGCTCTGACGCTCACGCTCTGAAGCTCATGCTCGGACGCTCACACTCTGACGCTCACGCTCACACTCTGACGCTCACGCACTGACGCTCACGCTCACACTTTGACGCTCACGCTCTGATGCTCACGCTCAGACGCTCATGCTCTGACGCTCACACTCATGCTCTGATGCTCACATTCTGACACTCACGGTCTTATGCTCACACTCACGCTCTGACGCTCATGATCTGATGCTCACGCTCATGCTCTGACGCTCACGCTCGGACGCTCACGCTCTGACACTCACACTCACGCTCTGACGCTCATGCTCTGACGCTCATGATCTGATGCTCACGCTCAGACGCTCATGCTCTGACGCTCACACTCACGCTCTGATGCTCACATTCTGACACTCACGGTCTGATGCTCACACTCACGCTCTGACGCTCATGCTCGGATGCTCACGCTCAGACGCTCACGCTTACGCTCTGACGCTCACGCTCGGACGCTCACGCTCAGACGCTCACACGCTCACGCTCGGACGCTCACGCTCTGACGCTCACGCTCACGCTCTGACGCTCATGCTCGGACGCTCACGCTCTGACGCTCACACTCACGTTCTGACGCTCACGCTCAGACGCTCACGCTTATGCTCTGACTCTCACGCTCGGACGCTCAAGCTCAGACGCTCACACGCTCACGCTCGGACGCTCACGCTCTGATGCTCACGCTCACGCTCTGACGCTCACGCGCTCACGCTCAGACACTCACGCTCGGACGCTCACGCTCTGATGCTCACGCTCACGCTCTGACGCTCACGCTCACGCTCTGACGCTCACGCTCACGTTCTGACGCTCACGCTCAGACCCTCACGCTTACGCTCTGACGCTCGGACGCTCACGCTCAGACGCTCACACGCTCACGCTCGGACGCTCACGCTCTGATGCTCAGCCTCACGCTCTGACGCTCAGGCTCTGATGCTCACGCTCTGACGCTCACGCTCACGCTCAGACGCTCACGCTCAGACGCCGAAGCTCTCAAGCTCATGCTCACGCTCTGACACTCATGCTCAGGCTCTGCCGCTCACGCTCTGATGCTCAGACTCTGACGCTCAGCCTCTGACGCTCACGCTCTGACGCTCACGCTCGGAAACTCACGCTCTGACGTTCACGCTCAGACGCTCACCCTCGGACGCTCACCCTCGGACGTTCACCCTCGGACGTTCACCCTCGGACGTTCACCCTCGGAAGCTCACCCTCAGACGCTCACCCTCACACGCTCCCACGCTCACCCTCACACGCTCCCACGCTCACTCTCACACCCGCTCCCACGCTCACCCTCTCCCACGCTCACCCTCACACCCTCACACCCTCACATTCTCACCCTCCCACGCTCACCCGCTCCCACGCTCACCCTCACACGCTCCCACGCTCACCCTCACACACTCACCCTGTGCTAGCCGGTCATCTCCCTCACACGCTCACCCTGTGCTAGCCGGTCATCTCCCGGCTGCTCGCGGCAGAAGTACACCGACTGGCGGCCTCGCTCCCCGGTCCTCCACAATTCATTAGGGGCCCCAGGGGGCTCACGCTCGGACGCTCACATGCTCACGCTCGGACGCTCACATGCTCACGCTCGGACTCTCACGCTCTGATTCTCACGCTCTGATGCTCATGCTCGGATGCTCACGCTCAGACGCTCACGCTGACGCTCTGACACTCACTCTCGGATGCTCATGCTCTGATGCTCACGCTCTGAAGCTCACGCTCGGACGCTCACACTCTGACGCTCACGCTCACACTCTGACGCTCACGCACTGACGCTCATGCTCAAGCTCTGCCGCTCACGCTCTGATGCTCAGGCTCTGACGCTCAGGCTCTGACGCTCACGCTCTGACGCTCACGCTCGGAAACTCACGCTCTGACGTTCACGCTCAGACGCTCACCCTCGGACGCTCACCCTCGGACGTTCACCCTCGGACGTTCACCCTCGGATGTTCACCCTCGGACGTTCACCCTCAGAAGCTCACCCTCAGACGCTCACCCTCACACGCTCCCACGCTCACCCTCACACGCTCCCACGCTCACTCTCACACCCGCTCCCACGCTCACCCTCTCCCACGCTCACCCTCACACCCTCACATTCTCACCCTCCCACGCTCACCAGCTCCCACGCTCACCCTCACACTCTCCCACGCTCACCCTCACACACTCACCCTGTGCTAGCCGGTCATCTCCCTCACACTCTCACCCTGTGCTAGCCGGTCATCTCCCGGCTGCTCGCGGCAGAAGTACACCGACCGGCGGCCTCGCTCCCCGGTCCTCCACAATTCATTAGGGGCCCCAGGGGGCTCATGCTCGGACGCTCACATGCTCACGCTCGGACTCTCACGCTCTGATGCTCACGCTCTGATGCTCATGCTTGGATGCTCACGCTCAGACGCTCACGCTGACGCTCTGACACTCACTCTCGGATGCTCATGCTCTGATGCTCACGCTCTGAAGCTCACGCTCGGACGCTCACACTCTGACGCTCACGCTCACACTCTGACGCTCACGCACTGACGCTCACGCTCACACTTTGATGCTCACGCTCTGACGCTCGCGCTCAGACGCTCATGTACGCTCACGCTCTCACTCACGCTCTGACGCTCATGCTCTGACGCTCACACTCACGCTCTGATGCTCACATTCTGACACTCACGCTCTGATGCTCACACTCACGCTCTGACGCTCACGATCTGATGCTCACGCTCATGCTCTGACGCTCACGCTCGGACTCTCACGCTCTGACACTCACACTCACTCTCTGACGCTCACGCTCTGACGCTCACGATCTGATGCTCACGCTCTGATGCTCACGCTCGGACACTCACACTCACGCTCTGACGCTCACGCTCTGACGCTCATGCTCTGATGATCACGCTCTGACGATCACGCTCGGACGCTCATGCTCACGCTCTGATGCTCACGCTCTGACGCTCACGCTCTGACGCGCACGCTCGGACGCGCACGTTCAGACGCTCACGCTCAGACGCTCACGCTCTGACTCTGACACTCTGACGCTCATGCTGACACTCTGACGCTCACGCTCGAACGCTCACGCTCAGATGCTCACGCTCTGACGCTCATGCTCACGCTCTGACGCTCACGCTCGGATGCTCACGCTCACGCTATGACGCTCACGCTCGGACGCTCACGCTCTGATGCTCACGCTCACGCTCTGACACTCATGCTCGGACACTCATGCTCTGACGCTCACACTCATGCTCTGACGCTCATGCTCGGACGCTCACGCTCTGATGCTCACGCTCGGACGCTCACACTCGGACGCTCACGCTCTGATGCTCACGCTCACGCTCGGGCGCTCACGCTCAGACGCTCACATGCTCACGCTCTGATGCTCACGCTCTGACACTCATGCTTGGACGCTCATGCTCAGACGCTCACGCTGATGCTCTGACGCTCACGCTCTGACGCTCACGCTCACGCTCGGACTCTCATGCTCAGATGCTCACGCTCTGATGCTCACGCTCAGACGCTCACGCTTTCACGCTCACGCTTGGACGCTCACGCTCAAACGCTCAAGCTCAGATGCTCACACGCTAACGCTCGGATGCTAACGCTCTGACGCTCACGCTCAGACGCACACCCTCGGACGCTCATCCTCAGAAGTTCACCCTCACACGCTCACCCTCACACGCTCACATGCTCACCCTCCCACGCTCACCCTCACACGCTCCCACGCTCACCCTCACACACTCCCACACTCACCCTCACACGCTCCCATGCTCACTCTCACACCCGCTCCCACGCTCACCCTCACACCCTCACATTCTCACCCTCCCACGCTCACCCGCTCCCATGCTCACCCTCACACACTCACCCTGTGCTAGCCGGTCATCTCCCTCACACGCTCACCCTGTGCTAGCCAGTCATCTCCCGGCTGCTCGCTGCAGAAGCACCCCGACCGGCGCCCTCGCTCCCCGGTCCTCCACAATTCATTAGGGGCCCCAGGGGGCTCACGCTCGGACGCTCACATGCTCACGCTCGGACGCTCACGCTCTAATGCTCACGCTCTGACGCTCATGCTCTGACGCTCATGCTCGGTCGCACACGCTCACGCTCTGACGCTCATGCTCTGACGCTCATGCTCGGTCGCTCACGCTCACTCTCTGACGCTCACGCTGACGCTCTGACGCTCACGCTCTGACCCTCTGACGCTCTGACGCTCTGACACTCACGCTCGGACGCTCACACTCACGCAATCATGCTCACACTCTCGCTCACGCTCTGAAGCTCACGTTCTGACACTCACACTCACGCTCTGATGCTCACGCTCTGACGCTCACGCTCTGACGCTCACGTTCTGACGCTCACGCTCATGCTCTGACGTACATGCTCGGACGCTCACGCTCTGACGCTCACGCTGAGATGCTCACGCTCTGACGCTCACGCTGACGCTCTGACGCTCACGCTGACACTCTGACGCTCACGTTCTGACACTCACGCTCATGCTCTGACGCTCACGCTCATGCTCTGACGCGCATGCTCGGACGCTCACGCTCACGCTCTGACGCTCACGCTCAGATGCTCACGCTCTGACGCTCACGCTGACGCTCTGACGCTCACGCTGACACTCTGACGCTCACGCTCTGACGCTCACGCTGACACTCTGACGCTCACGCTCTGACGCTCACGCTCGGACGCTCAGACGGTCAAGCTCTGATGCTCACGCTCAGACGCTCACGCTCAGACGCTCACGCTCATGCTCAGACTCTCATGCTCTGACGCTCACGCTCACGCTCTGACGCTCACGCTCGGACGCTCACGCTCGGACGCTCACACTCACGTTCTTGCTCATGCTCTGATGCTCACGCTCACGCTCTGATGCTCACGCTCAGACTCTCACGCTCAGTCGCTCACACTCGGACGCTCACGCTCTGACGCTCACACTCACGTTCTTGCTCATGCTCAGACGCTCACGCTCGGACGCTCACGCTCTGACGCTCACACTCACGCTTGGACGCTCACACTCGGATGCTCACGCTCATGCTCGGATGCTCACGCTCAGACGGTCACGCTCAGACGCTCACATGCTCACGCTTGGACGCTCACGCTCTGATGCTCACGCTCTGACGCTCATGCTCGGACGCTCATGCTCACGCTCACACGCTCACACTGACGCTCTGACGCTCACGCTCTGACGCTCTGATGCTCACGCTCGAACGCTCACACTCACGCAATGACGCTCACGCTCTCGCTCACGCACTGAAGCTCACGCTCTGAAGCTCACGCTCTGACGCTCACGTTCTGACACTCACACTCACGCTCTGATGCTTACGCTCTGACGCTCACGCTCTGAAGCTCACGTTCTGACACTCATGCTCACGCTCTGACGCTCATGCTCTGACGCTCACGCTCATGCTCTGACGTGCATGCTCGGACGCTCACGCTTACGCTCTAACGCTCACGCTCAGATGCTCACGCTCTTGACGCTCACGCTGATGCTCTGACGCTCATTCTGACACTCTGACGCTCACGCTCTGACGCTCACGCTCGGACGCTCAGACACTCACGCTCTGACGCTCACGCTCGGACGCTCACGCTCATGCTCAGACGCTCATGCTCTGACGCTCACGCTCAGACGCTCACGCTCGGACGCTCAGACGATCAAGCTCTGATGCTCACGCTCAGACGCTCACGCTCAGACGCTCATGCTCATGCTCAGACTCTCATGCTCTGACGCTCACGCTCGGACGCTCACGCTCTGACGCTCACGCTGATGCTCTGACGCTCATTCTGACACTCTGACGCTCACGCTCTTACGCTCACGCTCGGACGCTCTGACTCTCACACTCGGACGCTCACGCTCTGACGCTCACACTCACATTCTCACTCACGCTCTGACGCTCACACTCACGTTCTCACTCACGCTCAGACGCTCATGCTCGGACGCTCACGCTCTGATGCTCTTGCTCACGCTTGGACGCTCACGCTCCGATGCTCACGCTCTGACGCTCATGCTCATGCTCGGACGCTCACGATCAGACGCTCACGCTCAGACGCTCACATGCTCACGCTCAGACGCTCACGCTGACGCTCTGACGCTCACGCTCACGCTCGGATGCTCACGCTCAGATGCTCACGCTCAGATGCTCACGCTCAGACGCTCACGCTCTGACGCTCACGCTCGGACGCTCATGCTCTGGCGCTCACGCTCAGACGCCCACGCTCTGACGCTCATGCTTGGACGCTTACGCTCAGACGCTCACACTCAGACGCTCACACGCTCACGCTCTGACGCTCACACTCACGCTCTGATGCTCACGCTCGGACACACATGCTCTGACGCTCATGCTCACGCTCGGACGCTCACGCTCTGACGCTCACGCTCAGACGCTCACGCTCTGATGCTCATGCTCGGACGCTCATGCTCGGACGCTCACACTCACACGCTCACGCTCAGATGCTCACGCTTGGACGCTCACGCTCTGACGCTCATGCTCGGACGCTCACGCTCAGACGCCCACGCTCTGACGCTCACGCTTGGACGCTTACGCTCAGACGCTCACACGCTCATGCTCTGACGCTCACACTCACGCTCTGATGCTCACGCTCGGATGCTCACGCTCACGCTCTGATGCTCACGCTCGGACGCACATGCTCTGATGCTCATGCTCACGCTCGGACGCTCACGCTCTGACGCTCACGCTCACGCTCTGACGCTCACGCTCACGCTCTGACGCTCACGCTCACGCTCTGATGCTCATGCTCTGACGCTCATGCTCACACGCTCACGCTCACATGCTCACGCTTGGACGCTCACGCTCTGACGCTCATGCTCGGACGCTCACGCTCTGACACTCACGCTCAGGCTCTGACGCTCAGGCTCGGACGCTCACGCTCGGACGCTCATGCTCACGCTCTGTCACTCATGCTCAGACGCTCACCCTCGGACGCTTACCCTCGGACGCTCACCCTCGGACGCTCACCCTCGGACGCTCACCCTCGGACGCTCACCCTCGGACGCTCACCCTCGGATGCTCACCCTCGGATGCTCACCCTCAGAAGCTCACCCTCAGAAGCTCACCCTCAGACGCTCACCCTCACAAGCTCACACGCTCACCCTCACACGCTCCCACGCTCACCCTTACTCGCTCCCACGCTCACCCTCACACGCTCCCACGCTCACCCTCACATGCTCCCACGCTCACTCTCACACCCGCTCCCATGCTCACCCGCTCCCACGCTCACCCTCACACGCTCACCCTCACACGCTCCCTCGTTCACCCTCACACACTCACCCTGTGCTAGCCGGTCATCTCCCTCACACGCTCACCCTGTGCTAGCCGGTCATCTCCCGGCTGCTCGCGGCAGAAGTACTCCGACCGGCGGCCTCGCTCCCCGGTCCTCCACAATTCATTAGGGGCCCCAGGGGGATACATTGGGGGGTTAATTTAAAGTAGTGTACAACCCATTTAAAGACTGCTTCGCTGATTAGTCGCGCCCGGTCGGACGCATACATATTCTAGAATACCCGATGCGTTAGAATCTGGCCTCCATCTAGTAATTTAATAATAATTAATAAAAGTTACATTTTGTAAGTCTTTAGTTTTGGGTTTATTGGCCTATGGCAATTTGTAATTGGAGAAAGTCTTATGCACAAGGGACAAGGTTCACAGTCAATTTTGGATTCTTGTGATCTACAGGCCCTAAGGTGGTACTGCATTAAAAACAGTCAAAAAAATCATTGCATGAACCCAATACTTCCAGAAATCATTGTGAACACAGCTCCTGCGCAATCCACAAATGCAAGTTAAATCTATTTCATGCAAAGAAGAAGCCATATATAAACACAATCCAGAAACTCTGCCGTCTTCTCTGGGTTAAAGCTCATTTAAAAAGGACTGAGGCAAAATGTAAAACTGTTCTGTGGTCAGATGAATAAAAAATTTAAATTCTTTATGGAAACCACTAATGCCATGATCCAGCTTGTTATCAGTGCACAGTTCATAAGTCTACGTCTCTGATGGTATGAGGTTGTATTAATAACCATGGCATGGGCAGTTTACATATCTTCAAAGGCACTGTCAATGTTGAGTATTACATAGAGGTTTTAGAGCAACATAGGATCCCATCCAGACAACGTCTATTTCAGTGAAGGCCTTGCTGTGCCACAAACTGCATCAATAACAACAGCATGGCTTTTAGCAAGAAGGGTTTAGGTGATAAACTGGCAACCTGCAGTCTAGACCTTTTACCAATAGAAAACATTAGCCATATTATGAAGCAAAAAATCCAACAAAGAAGACCCAGGGCTGTTGAGCAGCTAGAATCCTACACCAGACAAGAAGGGGACAATATTTCTCTCCCAAAATTCCAGCAATTGGTCTCCTCATTTTCCAGACATGCACAAACTGATGTAAAAAGAAGAAGGGAGGCTACATAATAGTAGACATGGCCCTGTCCCAACTTTTGAGAGATGTGTTGCTCTTGTTAGAACCCTCCTGCTTGTTTTTCTCCGTCTTGTGTTTTGCGGTCACGTGACCGTCTGCCTTCATATTCCAGCCCCGCCTTTTTGACCTGTGCTGATCTTCAGTGTTTGACTGTTTCTCTAGCCAGGTGCTTCGGTGCCTTTCTCTGTCAGTTCACTTGGTCATTCTGGGACCTCTAGTACCTTTTAGTCTGTTTTTCTTTTTGTGTTCTGAAACAACTTCTCTGTTTAGGAGGTGTCGGAATTTTTGTCCCAGTCCTTAGTTAGTTCTTTTAGGGACCCCTCCCTTTATGCTATAGGTCTTCGTTCAGACTAGCCGAGGACTAAGGCAGGTCTGGTCGCTAGGAACAGTCAGCCCACTACATCGTAGGGATTCAGCTTAGTCTTACTGTAGGGACAGCTTTCCCCTATCTTTCCTTAGTACTTGTTGCAGATCATAACAGCTCTCATTAAGTTCTAAATTAGTTATTTTTTTCAAATGAAATGGAAAACTTTCAACTCCTGATATGTTTTCTATCTTCTCTTGTGAATAAAATATGGCTACATTAGATATCAAAATCATTGCATGATTGCATTCTTGTTTTCTTTACATTTTGCAATGTGTCACAAAATTTTTGGAATTGGGGTAGTACATTCAGTAATATGCAAAAGTTTTAGGTAGGTGTGCATAAAAATTCAACAAAGTACGAATGCTTTCAAACATAGAAGTGTTTGTAGTTAATTTTTATTGTTTAGTAAAATGCAAATGAATAAAAGATAAATTTATATCAAATCAATAATGGGTGTGACCACCCTTTACCTTGAAAACAGTATCAATATTAATTCTTCTAAATACAATTTCTCACAGTTTTTGTTCCAAACATCTTAGAGAACTTACCACAGATCTTCTGTGGATAAAGGCTTGTGCAAATCTTCTGTCACTTTTTGTAATCCCACACTGACCCCATGATGTTGACATCAGGGCTTTACGGGGGCCATATCATAACTTCCCAGACTCCATCTTCTTTGTACAGAAGATAGTTCTTAATGACTTTCACTGTATGTTTAAGGTCATTATTAGTGTTGAGCGATGCCTTCCGATATCGGGAAATATCGGATCGGATTGGATCGGACCGATACCCAAAAAGTATCGGATATCGCCGATTCCGATACCGAAAACCAATGCAAGTCAATGGGACAGAAATATCGGAATGAAAATAAACCCTTTCTTTCCTTGTAGGTTAATTCTACATGAAGGAAAACAACTAAGAATAATGTAGAATGTATTGGGGGAGGTGGGGGAGACAATAAAGGCATAGAGGTTTAGCCCAATCAAATGGAATAGCAGGAATTAATATTTTTTTGAAGACATTCTGAGTAAAGATGAGCGGTGTTCGACTAGAACTGTTTGCCAATCTCAAATTCGAGCTGTTTTGGGCGGTGTTCGAGCCGTTCGGCGAACACAAACGATTTGAAAAAAATTCGGCTGTTCGAGGTTATGTTCGATAACTGTTCGTGCACCAAAATCATAACTGGATTTTTTCTCAGTAATGATGAAAATTAATGTTAATATGCAGTTTGAGTGTACAGCGGGGCGGGGGGAGGGACAGGGGATGGATCTCTGCAGGAATAATGAAGATCTCCATTTTTTTTCTCTTTCCCGCATTTACAGTGGGGAGGTGCAATCTGTCAGCCTATCAGCAGCGCACACACGGAGCAAAGTGCTTTTTTTCACACAAGCAAGGGCATGTGTCATTGGCAGTGTATGTCAGATGTCCTTGCCCTATAAGACCCAGCCATTTTCCCCGTCGCCACAATTTTCTCACTGCTGCAGCTGCATGTTAGACGGCACCGCTGTTGCTGTGTGCGCCATACCTTGTTAATTTCAAGCCAATTTTGGCACAAATCTACAGATAGCTTGGGAGTAGGGAATAGTTGTGATTGCAGTCCTTTTAAGGACTAGGTTACATCATTTCCTACGACTTTTATCAGGCAGGTCTGTGCTCTTAAATAGATAGGTTGGGAGTAAAGACTAATTGTAATTGCAGTCCTTTTCAGGACTAAGTTAGATCAGTTCCTATCAGTTTTTGCCAGGCAGGTCTGTGCCAGTGCTGTGAAAGTTTTTTTCACAGCATTTGGCTAAATCTAGCAAAGCTAATCCTTTTTGGCCTATTGCAGAGTGTGTTAGTCAGTGGAGTAGCCTATCTGTGTTGCAAGCTACACGACCTGTGTATAGAATACCAATTTTTTTACTGCACCTAGTGAAGTAAAACCTTTTGGGCATAGCATCATTCTATTAGTCCATCTATACTGACCTCCAACAGGTTGCAAATTGAATATAATTTTTTTCTGCATCTACCTCTGAAAAAATATTTGGGCTTCTAGCTGTGTGTGGGACTAGTTCTATTAGTACATCTATACTGACCTCCATCAGGTTGCAAATTGAATATTATATTTTTCTACATCTAGCTCTGAAAAAATATTTGGCCTTCTAGCAGTGTGTGGGACTTGTTCTATTAGTCCATCTATACTGACCTCCATCAGGTTGCAAATTGAATATAATATTTTTCTGCATCTAGCTTGAAAAAATATTTGGGCTTCTAGCAGTGTGTGGGACTTGTTCTATTAGTCCATCTATACTGACCTCCATCAGGTTGCAAACTGAAAATAATTTTTTTCTGCATCTAGCTTTAAAAAAATATTTGGCCTTCTATCTGTGTGTGGGACTTGTTCTATTAGTCCATCTATACTGACCTTCATCAGGTTGCAAATTGAATATAATATTTTTCTGCATCTAGCTCGGAAAAAATATTTGGCCTTCTAGCAGTGTGTGGGACTTGTTCTATTAGTCCATCTATACTGACCTCCATCAGGTTGAAAATTGAAGATAATATTTTTCTGCATCTAGCTCTGAAAAAATATTTGGGCTTCTAGCAGTGTGTGGGACTTGTTCTATTAGTCCATCTATACTGACCTCCATCAGGTTGCAAATTGAATATAATTTTTTTCTGCATCTAGCTCTGAAAAAATATTGGCCTTCTAGCAGTGTGTGGGACTTGTTCTATTAGTCCATCTATACTGACCTCCATCAGGTTGCAAATTGAATATAATTTTTTTCTGCATCTAGCGCTGAAAAAATATTTGGGCTTCTAGCTGTGTGTGGGACTTGTTCTATTAGTCCATCTATACTGACCTCCATCAGGTTGCAAATTGAATATAATTTTTTTCTGCATCTACCTCTGAAAAAATATTTGGGCTTCTAGCTGTGTGTGGGACTTGTTCTATTAGTCCATCTATACTGACCTCCATCAGGTTGCAAACTGAATATAATTTTTTTCTGCATCTAGCTCTGAAAAAATATTTGGCCTTCTAGCAGTGTGTGGGACTTGTTCTATTAGTCCATCTATACTGACCTCCATCAGGTTGAAAATTGAATATAATATTTTTCTGCATCTAGCTCTGAAAAAATATTTGGCCTTCTAGCAGTGTGTGGGACTTGTTCTATTAGTCCATCTATACTGACCTCCATCAGGTTGCAAATTGAATATAATTTTTTTCTGCATCTACCTCTGAAAAAATATTTGGGCTTCTAGCTGTGTGTGGGACGTGTTCTATTAGTCCATCTATACTGACCTCCATCAGGTTGCAAATTGAATATAATTTTTTTCTGCATCTGGCTCTGAAAAAATATTTGGCCTTCTAGCAGTGTGTGGGACTTGTTCTATTAGTCCATCTATACTGACCTCCATCAGGTTGCAAATTGAATATAATATTTTTCTGCATCTAGCTCTGAAAAAATATTTGGCCTTCTAGCAGAGCGTGGGACTTGTTCTATTAGTTCATCTATACTGACCTCCATCAGGTTGCAAATTGAATATAATTTTTTTCTGCATCTACCTCTGAAAAAATATTTGGGCTTCTAGCTGTGTGTGGAACTTGTTCTATTAGTCCATCTATACTGACCTCCATCAGGTTGCAAATTGAATATAATTTTTTTCTGCATCTACCTCTGAAAAAATATTTGGGCTTCTAGCTGTGTGTGGAACTTGTTCTATTAGTCCATCTATACTGACCTACATCAGGTTGCAAACTGAATTTAATTTTTTTCTGCATCTAACACAGACAATAGTTTTGGCCTAATAACACAGTTTGGCCACTTAGCTCTGCTCGGTTCCCATCCATTGTTTTTTTGTGCAAACTGTTATGATCTGCTACAGAGACTAAGGAAAGAGAGGAGATCTGTCCCTACAATAGAACTAAACTAGATCCCTACGATGTAACGGGGAACCTGACCCTGCGATCAGACCCGCTAAAGTCCTAGGCTAGTCTGAACGCAGACCTATAGATGTGAGGGAGGGATCCCTACAAGATCTAGGGACTGGGATAAGTTGGACACCCCCTAGCAGAAATAGTAGCAGTCAAAGACAAACACACAACAAAAAGCATAGGGGTCAGAAGACCTAGCAAAACTATCAGAGAACGGCAACAGAGCAACAAGCTAGCTCAACAGTAGTAAATACAAATGAAGTCCAGCAAAGCCAGGAGGGCGGAGCCGGATTAAATAGGCAAAAATGGTCATGTGACCAGCAAACAAAAAAAAACCTAACAGGAGAGTTGTAACAGTACCCCCTCTTCTAAGAGGATCCTCCGGATCCCCTAGGCCCAGGCTTACCAGGAAACCTCCTGTGAAACACTCGGACAAGTCTGGAAGCAGAAACATCATCCGCCCTCACCCATGAGTTATCCTCAGGTCCGAAACCCTTCCAAGCGACGAGATACTGCAAACTCCCTCTATACCGTCTAGAATTTAGGATGCGGGAAATTTTCATATTCCCCGTCCTCCACCACCGGAGGAACAGTGACAGAGGCATCACCATCCGACACATCAGCTTTTTTCAACAGAGAAACATGAAACACCGGATTAATCCTCCAGGACGTAGGAACCTCCAGCCTAACAGCAGATTGATTAACTATCTGAAGTACCTTAAAGGGCCCTATGAACTTGGGACCCAATTTTTTAGAAGGAATCCTCAATCGCAGATTCTTAGAGGACAACCAAACCATGTCACCAACAGCAAACAAAACCTCTTGCCGTTTCCTATCAAAGTACCTCTTAGATTTTTTGTTAGCCTCCTGAAGATTACCACGCACATCCGTCCAAACTCTCTCCAAATCACCGGAAAAACTCTCCTCCTCAGGCACAGCCAAAATCAATTTGGAGAATGACCCAAAAGACGGATGTCTCCCACAACAACAAAAAAAAGGCGAACACCCAGCAGAAGAGGATGTATGGTTGTTAAGAGCAAATTCAGCAAGTGGCAGAAACTCAGACTACCCCTCTTGATTGTCTGCCACAAAACAACGCAAGAACTGCTCAACATCCTGGTTCTTCCTTTCTGTCTGGCCATTAGACTCAGGATGATATCCGGATGAAAACGACAAATGAACTCCCAACCTGTCACAAAAGGCACGCCAAAAACGAGCCACGAACTGAGGTCCCCTATCAGAAACAATGTCAGTAGGAACACCATGTAGTCTGACAATTTCCTTGACAAAGGCCTTGGCGAGTGTCTTAGCGCAAGGCAGTTTGATGAAGGGAACCAAGTGACACATCTTGCTAAAACGGTCCACAACCACCCAGATGACCGTGAAACCTTCAGAGGGAGGAAGGTCAGTAATAAAGTCCATAGCCAGATGTGTCCAAGGTGCACTAGGAACCTCCAGAGGGCAAAGCAACCCCGCAGCAGGAGCATGCGAAGACTTGGATCTTGCACACACAGTACATTGGCGCACCCACTTAATGACTTCCTTCTGCCATCCAGGCCACCAAAAACTGCGACCCACAAGTCTCTTGGTCTCAGAAATTCCTGGATGACCTGCCAACCGAGACTCATGACACTCAACAAACAAATCTCTCCTAAAGGTCCTAGGCACAAACAACCTCCCATGGGGAGTGTTAGATGGGGCATTCTCCTGTGCTTTAAGAATCTCATCCTCCAAAACGGAGTCCAAAGCAGCAATCACAACACCTTCTTGTAAAATGGTCTCCTCTTCCTCCTCAACACCGACCATGGGAGAAAAGCTGCGAGACAAAGCATCCGCTTTAACATTCTTGGTACCCGGGATGTAAGTAACGGAAAAATTAAACCGCGAGAAAAAAAGTGCCCACCTAGCCTGACGGGCATTCAAGAGCTTGGCAGCATCAAGATAGATCAGATTTTTATGATCAGTGAAAACCTGAATGGGAAATTCAGCACCTTCCAAGAGATGACGCCAGTGTTCAAATGCAAGTTTAATTGCCAGGAATTCCCGATTACCAATATCGTAATTAAGTTCAGTCTCGGAAAATTTTTTTGAAAAAAAGGCACAGGGATGTACTCCATCCTTGTTTTCCTGAGACAACACCGCACCAACCCCCACTGAAGAAGCATCAACCTCAACCAAAAACGGCTTAGTCACATCAGGCTGCATAAGGATGGGAGCAGAGGTGAACCTCTCCTTTAGAAACACAAAAGCTTCAATGGCCTCAGAAGTCCACTGAACCGCATTAGCACCTTTCCTGGTGAGATCGGTCAGCGGTTTGACAATAATAGAAAATTTTTTTATGAATTTTCTGTAATAATTGGCGAAACCCAAAAACCTCTGTATCGATTTCAAACCAATAGGCCTAGGCCATTCCTGCACAGCTTGAACTTTAACCGGGTCCATCTCAAAACCTTCACTGGAGATAATGTAGCCCAAAAAACTAATTCTCTGTACAGCGAACTCACATTTCTCCAGCTTAGCAAAAAGCGAATTGTCCATTAATAACTGTAATACCTCACGTACGCTCCACCAATGAGACTCCAGATCCGGCGAATAAATCAAAATGTCATCCAAATACACAACCACATTTTTGCCGATTAAAGGTCTAAGGATATCATTAATAAGATTCTGAAAAAATGCTGGAGCATTGGTGAGACCAAAAGGCATAACCAGATTCTCAAAATGACCCACAGGAGTGTTAAAAGCAGTCTTCCATTCATCACCCTCCTTCATGCGCAACAAATTGTATGCCCCCCGGAGATCAATTTTAGAGAACCACTTGGCCCCCACTAATTGGTTAAATAAATCAGGAATCAATGGCAGTGGGTAAGGATTGCGTACAGTAATTTTATTAATCTCACGAAAGTCTAGACAAGGACGTAAACCGCCATCTTTTTTTTTTACAAAAAAAAATCCAACAGCCACAGGAGACTTGGAAGGCCTAATGTGACCGGCGGCCAAGCTTGTCTGTATGTATTCTTCCAAAGCCTTTCTTTCAGGAATAGTAAGATTAAATAAACGACTCTTAGGAAGAGTCGCGCCAGGGACAAATTCAATGGTACAATCATAGTCTCTATGGGGAGGCAAAACCTGCGACTCCTCCTCAGAAAAAACTCTCCAAAAATCCTGAATAGGTACAGGCAATTCCCCTCTATCCACAGCAGCAATGCGCCCATTACAACATTTGTCATAACAATTAGGGCTCCAGGACTTAATTTCATTGGTAGACCAATCCAGTACAGGATTGTGCAATTTTAACCAGGGTAACCCCAATATTACTGGAGAAGGCAAATTATCCAATACCACCAAATCCAAATTCTCTTGATGAATACCATTAATAGTGAGGAGAAATTCACAGACCTTGTGAGTAACACTCTTCAAGGGAGAGCCATCGACAGAAACCACAGCAATAAGGGATGACAAAGTTTTAGGTTCTAATCTAAGTTTTTCCAAGAATCCCCCATCAATCACATTCAGAGTAGATCCACAATCCACAAATACCCGAAATTCAATTAATTCATCCTGAGCAGCAGTAGTGGCAGATAGGAATACTCCCTTAGAATTTAAACAGGCAATACGAGCATGACTGACCATTTTTTTTTCTTTCTTCTTACGAAGCACACAGCTCTTAATAAAATGACCAGAATTTCCGCAATAGAAACACAAGCCTTCAGAAAGTCGGCGGTCTTTTTCCTGAGAGCGGGGTGCCATCGCCCCAATTTCCATCGGCTCTCCATTGTCAGCACAGAACCTCTCAGGACTCGAAGCTGACATAGCAGAGGATTTGCTCTCATTAACACTTTCACGCAGTCTCCTGTCCACCCGTATAGCTAATTGCATTGCCTCCTGCAAGTTTCCAGGTGTGGGATAAGCAATCAGTAAATCCTTAACCCTTTCACAAAGCCCTGACAGAAACAAGCTTTTCAAAGCTGAATCGTTCCACCCCACCTGGACAGACCACCGACGGAAGTGAGAACAATATTTTTCCACATTACCTGATCCCTGCCTCAAACGTCTTAATTCAGACTCAGCAGATGAGACACGATCAGGATCATCGTACAACAAACCCAAAGCAGAAAAAAAACTATCCACTGATCTAAAGCACGGATCACTAGGTTGGAGAGAGAAGGCCCATCCCTGAGGATCTTTGCACAAAAGTGACATTATGATCCCTATGCGCTGTGATTCATCATCAGAGGATCTGGGTCTCAAACGAAAATATAATAGACAAGCATTTTTAAAAGAAAAAAAATCTTGTTGTTCGCCAAGAAATAGATCAGGCAGACGTACCTTTGGTTCCACAAAATGCGCTCCAGAACAGCTACTCACGTGTTGTTGGAGCTTGGTCACCTCCAGAGAGAGTCCCTGCAATCGTTGAGCCAAATCTTGCACCGAGACCAAGATGGAAAACTGGAGGTCTTTCCTTAGAGAAAAATTTTTTTTTCTTCTTTTATGGCTGGACTTACTGTTATGATCTGCTACAGAGATTAAAGAAAGAGAGGAGATCTGTCCCTACAATAGAACTAAACTAGATCCCTACGATGTAACGGGGAACCTGATCCTGCGATCAGACCCGCTAAAGTCCTAGGCTAGTCTGAACGCAGACCTATAGATGTGAGGGAGGGATCCCTACAAGATCTAGGGACTGGGATAAGTTGGACACCCCCTAGCAGAAATAGTAGCAGTCAAAGACAAACACACAACAAAAAGCATAGGGGTCAGAAGACCTAGCAAAACTAACAGAGAACGGCAACAGAGCAACAAGCTAGCTCAACAGTAGTAAATACAAATGAAGGCCAGCAAAGCCAGGAGGGCGGAGCCGGATTAAATAGGCAAAAATGGTCATGTGACCAGCAAACAAAAAAAAACCTAACAGCAGAGTTGTAACACATACAACTCCAGAGTTGTGAATTAGTTAACCACCGAAATGAGTGGAAAAAGGCCTGCTGCTGGTGGAAAGGGGAATAGGCGTGTTGGGAAGGGGAAAAAAGATTGTGTCCGTGGAGTAGGTGTTAAAGCAACAGTAACATCTGCAGAAGAAAGACCATCTTCCAGCAAAACTAAAATGTCTACTTCTTTTAGCGGACAATGTGATAAGATCCCTTTCTTACGGCCACGCCAATCGCTACAAATTCCAGATGAGGCAGAAAAACAGCAGGTGCTTCAACGGATATCAAGTGTTCCTTTAAGTGGGCTCTCCTCCACATCAACTTCAACATCACAAATACTCCAGTCCTCAGAGGTGTCACCCCAATCGCACTTGCTTCCTCACAGCTCCCAAATCTCCAGCTGCCCGTCTGAGTATGGGGTAACACAGATGGTTGAGTCTGCAGAGCTGTTTACTCATACTATAGCCTGGGAATCAGAGGTCGGCTCCAGTGCTTCTGTGAATCCAGACGAGGAAATGATCTGCACTGATGCCCAGAATCTTTATGAGTCGGATCCAGGACCAGACGCAGAAGGTTCTGACCATAATGTAGACCCTCATTCCCAAACTGTAACTCCTGTTGGTGGAGACAATGAGGAAGACGATGATGAGACTCAAATAACTGATTGGAGCGACAACTTTAGTTTTTTGTCAGGGCAGGAACAGGTTGGCTCTGAGGACGACGGGTGTGATAACACACAGGGTGATGATGATGAGTTTGGAGATCCCACTTACTGTCAACCCACAGTCAGCCAGTCGATGAGGTCAGCAGAGGAGGTGGAGGAGGATGCTAGTGACGACGAGGTCAGGTTGCGCCTTCCTGGACAGAGACGTAGTACTGGAAGCATGTCAACAACTGCATCGTCAAACACAACTCTGCCTCTGACCACAACTCGTGGTGGCTCTTCAGGTCGCATGGGTGCTAAGCCTTGCATAGCCTGGGCAATTTTTCAGATAGATAAAGATGACCCAACTCGTGTTATCTGTAACATTTGTCAACAAAAGCTAAGTAGAGGCCAAAAAATACATAGTTTGAGTACTTCATGCATGAACCGGCACATGGACATGAAGCATAAGTTGCAGTGGGAAGCTCACTGTGCTACAATGCGGCCTAGCAGGCCGGGCCAACCACCGTCTGCCCCATCTTGTGCATCTGCGGCCTCTTCATCCTCTGTGACTGGGGGGACAGCAGTCACACCTGTTTTGGGATGCAGACCTGCCACCTCTTTACCTGCAACAGCCAGCGTGATTGGCAGGTCATCATTTTCTTTGGAGGTGGTAACACCAGCTGGTGTTGAGCGCTGTCCGACATCGATAGCACCACCTTTGGATCAAGGCAACCTAACATGTCCGCCTGCATCTTCCTCACAGACCGGCAGTTTGCCGGGGACACCCTTATCAACCCCGTCTAAGCACAACAGCCAGCCCTCAGTCCCTCAGATGTGGACAAGTAAAAGACCATTTCCTCCTAGCCATGAGAAAGCTAAGAGGTTGAATTTCACCATCTGCAAGCTCTTGGCTAGAGATGAGCGGTGTTCGACTAGAACTGTTTGCCAATCTCAAATTCGAGCTGTTTTGGGCGGTGTTCGAGTTGTTCGACGAACCCGAACGATTTGCAAAAAATTCGGCTGTTCGAGGTTATGTTCGATAACTGTTCGTGCACCAAAAGCGTGTCCTGCATGTCTGGCGCTATTTAGAGCACCAATCATGCAGGGATTGTCTGCCACTCACTGTAATGCCACAGCCATGGTGGTTGTGGCATTACAGTGATTGCCCAAATCGATGGGAACAGTGCCAACAGTGAAACATGAAAAGCCGGCAATTCAGCAGCGGCATACACCTGTACCCGACAATTTAGAACCGAAAGAATAGAGCTTCACACATAGATTAGATAGATATAAACATGTCAGCCACATATATACGAAGTACAGTGAAAGTGCTGCTTACTGTACTTGTCATTTAGCGTAAAGGATTTATCAAAAAAAATATTAGTGTTTTCATGCACCGTCTCTTTAAAAAAGCCGGCCGGCAATTCAGCATCTGTACCCGACAATTTATAACAGACAGAATAGAGCTTCACACATAGATTAGATAGATAGAAACATGTCAGTCACATATATATGAAGTACAGTGATAGTGTTGGTTACTGTACTTGTCATTTAGTATTAAAATAAAGGATTTATTATTAAAAAAATTGGCGTGGGGTTCCCCTTAATTTTAGGCTCTAGCGGAGGTTAAGCAGACGGCTGGGGCAGATGTTTGAAGCCTGGGAAGGGGGTAATACCCACGGAGCTTCCCAGGCTACTAATATCAGCCCCCAGCTGAATACATAGCCTTTACTAGCTATTAAAATGGGGGACCCCCCAAAAAAAATGACGTGGGGTCCCCCCTAATTTAATAGCTAGCAAAGGCTAGGCAGACAGCTGGGGGCTGATATTAATAGCCCAGGAAGGGAGCCATGAATATTGGCCCCCTCCCAGGCTAGAAACACCAGCCGTCAGCCGCCCCAGAAATGGCGCATTCATAGGATGCGCCAATTCTGGCACTTAGCCTCGCTCTTCCACGCTGCCCTGGTGCGGTGGCAGGGGGTAATAGGGTTGGGGTTGATGTCAGCTTATAATGCCAGCTGACATCAAGCCCAGGTTAGTAATGGAGAGGCGTCTATAAGACACCCCCATTACTAACCCCATAGTCAAAGTTAAAAAAAACACAAACACCCAGAATAAAGTCCTTTAATTGAAATAAAGACACAATCCTTTATTGTTCTAAATTAAACCATACTTACCGTCACGCCCATTCCAGCTGAAGCCAACGATCTCCTGCAATAAAAGAAAAATAATAAAGCAACCTCATCCTTACCTTTCCATGGTTCCCACGACAGCTTCAGCTCTGCTACATCGAGATGACAGGCTGGACCGCAGCAGAACGCTGCCATCCAGCCTCTCATCCCGCAGACACTGAGAAGCGCAGGCTTGCTTGCGCTGCTCAGCGTCTCTCTGTGACGACATCCAGATGAGCCGAGTTCATGTCCAATGAACTCGGCTCACCTCATGCACGTCACTGACAGCGTGGAAAAATTCTCACGCTGAAGCGGTGAGTGCAGGAGAATTCTCCCACGCTGTCAGTGACGTGCATAAGGTGAGCTCATGTCCAATGAACTCAGCTCACCTCCTGCACGTCACTGACAGCGTGGGAGAATTCTCCTGCACTCAGCGCTTCAGCGTGAGAATTCTCCCGCTGAAGCGCTGAGTGCAGGAGAATTTTCCCACGCTGTCAGTGACGTGCATAAGGTGAGCTCATGTCCAATGAACTCAGCTCACCTCCTGCACGTCACTGACAGCGTGGGAGAATTCTCCTGCACTCAGCGCTTCAGTGTGAGAATTCTCCCACGCTGAAGCGCTGAGTGCAGGAGAATTTTCCCACGCTGTCAGTGACGTGCATGAGGTGAGCCGAGTTCATTGGACATTAACTCGGCTCATCTGGATGCCCTCACAGAGAGACACTGTGGAGCGCAAGCAAGCCTGCGCTTCTCAGTGTCTGCGGGATGACAGGCTGGATGGCAGCGTTCTGCTGCGGTCCAGCCTGTCATCTCGATGTAGCAGAGCTGAAGCTGTCATGGGAACCATGGAAAGGTAAGGATGATGTTGCTTTATTATTTTTCTTTTATTTCAGGAGATCGTTGGCTTCAGCTGGAATGGGCGTGATGGTAATTATGGTTTAATTTAGAACAATAAAGAATTGTGTGTTTATTTCAATTAAAGGACTTTTTTTCTGGGTGTTGTGTTTTTTTTAAATACTTTACTAGAAATTCATGGTGGTCATGTCTAATATTGGCGTGACCCCATGAATTTCGGGCTTAGGGCCAGCTGATAATGCCAAGCTGGCCCTAACCCCTTTATTACCCAGTGAGCCACCGCATCAGGGCCCTGGATGAGTTGGGTACAGCGCCAGAAGATGGCGCTTCTATGAACGCGCCATTTTCCGGGGTGGCTGCAGACTGCAATTTGCAGCGGGGGTGGCCCAGAAAGCTTGGGCCTCCCTGCGCTGCGGATTCCAGCCCCCAGCTGCCTAGTTGTACCTGGCTGGACACAAAAACAGGGCGAAGCCCCACGTCAATTTTCTTTAAATTATTTCATGAAATAATTAAGAAAAAAAGGGCTTCCCTATATTGTTGTGTCCGGCCAGGTACAAATAGGCAGCTGGTGGTTGGGGGCAGCCCGTTCCTGCCTGCTGTACCTGACTGGACACAAATATAGTGCGAAGCCCCACTTCAATTTTTTTTAATTATTTCATGAAATTCATGAAATAATTAAGAAAAAAAGGGCTTCCCTATATTGTTGTGTCCGGCCAGGTACAAATAGGCAGCTGGTGGTTGGGGGCAGCCCGTTCCTGCCTGCTGTACCTGGCTGGACACAAATATAGTGCGAAGCCCCACTTCAATTTTTTTTAATTATTTCATGAAATTCATGAAATAATTAAGAAAAAAAGGGCTTCCCTATATTGTTGTGTCCGGCCAGGTACAAATAGGCAGCTGGTGGTTGGGCGCAGCCCGTTCCTGCCTGCTGTACCTGGCTGGACACAAATATAGTGCGAAGCCCCACGTCAATTTTTTTAAAATTATTTCATGAATTTCCTGAAATAATTTAAAAAAATTTAAGTGGGGCTTCGCACTATATTTGTGTCCAGCCAGGTACAGCAGGCAGGAACGGGCTGCCCCCATCAACCAGCTGCCTATTTGTACCTGGCCGGACACAACAATATAGGGAAGCCCTTTTTTTCTTAATTATTTCATGAATTTCATGAAATAATTAAAAAAAATTGAAGTGGGGCTTCGCACTATATTTGTGTCCAGCCAGGTACAGCAGGCAGGAACGGGCTGCCCCCATCCACCAGCTGCCTATTTGTACCTGGCCGGACACAACAATATAGGGAAGCCCTTTTTTTCTTAATTATTTCATGAATTTCATGAAATAATTAAAAAAAAAGTACGTGGGGCTTCGCCCTATTTTTGTGTCCAGCCAGGTACAACTAGGCAGCTGGGGGCTGGAATCTGCAGCGCAGGGAGGCCCAAGCTTTCTGGGCCCCTCCCCCGCTACAAATTGCAGTCCGCAGCCACCCCGGAAAATGGCGCGTTCATAGAAGCGCCATCTTCTGGCGCTGTACCCAACTCATCCAGGGCCCTGGTGCGGTGGCTCACTGGGTAATAAAGGGGTTAGGGCCAGCTTGGTATTATCAGCTGGCCCCAAGCCCAAAATTCATGGGGTCACGCCAGTATTAGACATGACCGCCATGAATTTCTAGTAAAGTATTTAAAAAAAACACAACACCCAGAATAAAGTCCTTTAATTGAAATAAAGACACGAATCTTTATTGTTCTAAATTAAACCATACTTACCATCACACCCATTCCAGCTGAAGCCAACGATCTCCTGCAATAAAAGAAAAATAATAAACCAACCTCATCCTTACCTTTCCATGGTTCCCACGACAGCTTCAGCTCTGCTACATCGAGATGACTGGCTGGACCGCAGCAGAACGCTGCCATCCAGTCTGTCATCCCGCAGACACTGAGAAGCGCAGGCATGCTTGCGCTCCTCACTGTCTCGCTGTGACGGCATCCAGATGAGCCGAGGTCATGTCCAATGAACTCGGCTCACCTCATGCACGTCACTGACAGCGTGGGAAAATTCTCACGCTGAAGTGCTGAGTGCAGGAGAATTCTCCCACGCTGTCAGTGATGTGCATGAGGTGAGCTCATGTCCAATGAACTCAGCTCACCTCCTGCACGTCACTGACAGCGTGGGAAAATTCTCCTGCAATCAGCGCTTCAGCGTGAGAATTTTCCCACGCTGTCAGTGACGTGCATGAGGTGAGCCGAGTTCATTGGACATGAACTTGGCTCATCTGGATGTCGTCACAGAGAGACGCTGAGCAGCGCAAGCAAGCCTGCGCTTCTCAGTGTCTGCGGGATGACAGGCTGGATGGCAGCGTTCTGCTGCGGTCCAGCCTGTCATCTCGATGTAGCAGAGCTGAAGCTGTCGTGGGAACCATGGAAAGGTAAGGATGAGGTTGCTTTATTATTTTTCTTTTATTGCAGGAGATCGTTGGCTTCAGCTGGAATGGGCGTGATGGTAAGTATGGTTTAATTTAGAACAATAAAGGATTGTGTCTTTATTTCAATTAAAGGACTTTATTCTGGGTGTTTGTGTTTTTTTTAACTTTGACTATGGGGTTAGTAATGGGGGTGTCTTATAGACGCCTCTCCATTACTAACCTGGGCTTGATGTCAGCTGGCATTATAAGCTGACATCAACCCCAACCCTATTACCCCCTGCCACCGCACCAGGGCAGCGTGGAAGAGCGAGGCTAAGTGCCAGAATTGGCGCATCCTATGAATGCGCCATTTCTGGGGCGGCTGACGGCTGGTGTTTCTAGCCTGGGAGGGGGCCAATATTCATGGCTCCCTTCCTGGGCTATTAATATCAGCCCCCAGCTGTCTGCCTAGACTTTGCTAGCTATTAAATTAGGGGGGACCCCACGTCATTTTTTTTGGGGGGTCCCCCATTTTAATAGCTAGTAAAGGCTATGTATTCAGCTGGGGGCTGATATTAGTAGCCTGGGAAGCTCCGTGGGTATTACCCCCTTCCCAGGCTTCAAACATCTGCCCCAGCCGTCTGCTTAACCTCCGCTAGAGCCTAAAATTAAGGGGAACCCCACGCCAATTTTTTTAATAATAAATCCTTTATTTTAATACTAAATGACAAGTACAGTAACCAACACTATCACTGTACTTCATATATATGTGACTGACATGTTTCTATCTATCTAATCTATGTGTGATGCTCTATCTTTCTGTTCTAAATTGTCGGGTACCGCTGCTGAATTGCCGGCCGGCTTTTTTAAAGAGACAGTGCATGAAAACACTATTATTTTTTTAAATAAATCCTTTACACTAAATGACAAGTACAGTAAGCAACACTCTCACTGTACTTATTATATATGTGACTGACATGTTTCTATCTATCTAATCTATGTGTGAAGCTCTATTCTTTCTGTTCTAAATTGTCGGGTACAGATGCTGAATTGCCGGCCGGCTTTTTTAAAGAGACGGTGCATGAAAACACTAATATTTTTTTAATAAATCCTTTACACTAAATGACAAGTGCAGTAACCAACACTGTCACTGTGCTTCTTATATGTGTGACTGACATGTTTCTATCTATCTAATCTATGTGTGATGCTCTATTCCTTCTTGTCTAAATTGTCGGGTACCGGTGTATGCCGCTGCTGAATTTGCCGGCCGGCTTTTTTAAAGAGAGTGTCTTCTGAGCAGTTTGTCAGCTTTTGGACACCTTTGCAGGTGTTTTCTATGTGTTTCTATGTGTTTTTGTTTGCCTGCCATTGGTTTTAACGGTGTTCGACGGTGTTCTAAGGTGTTCGACGAACAGTTCGACGAACAGTTCCTCGAACATCCCGGTGTTCGACGAACCGAACCGAACCCGAACACTACGGGGGTGGCTCAACACTACTCTTGGCTACAGAAATGCTGCCTTTCCGCCTGGTGGACACAGAGGATTTTCGAGATCTTATGTCTGTCGCAGTGCCCCAGTACCAGATGCCCAGTCGGCACTACTTCTCAAAGAAAGGTGTGCCTGCGCTCCACCAGCATGTCGCACACAACATCACCGCTTCTTTGAGAAACTCTGTGTGTGACAGGGTACATTTCACCACAGACACTTGGACGAGTAGGCATGGACAGGGACGTTACATGTCGCTGACTGGGCACTGGGTAACTATGGTGACAGCAGGACAAGGGGCTGCTGTCCAAGTCTTGCCGTCCCCACGAGTTGTGCGTCAATCCTCTTTATGTCAAAGTTCCTCCACTGCTTCTGCCTCCTCAACCTCCTCTCAGTCCTCCACCTGCACCCAAAGCCTGTCTGGTCATGCCACAAGCTTTCTAACTGCGCAGAAGGGATCCTGCACACCTCCTTACTATGCTGGCAGTAGGGCTCAACGTCATCAGGCGGTTTTTACTTTGAAATGTCTGGGAAATGTGAGTCACACAGCTGAGGAGTTGTGGTCAGCTCTGGAGAACCAATTTCATGAATGGTTGTCTCCACTGGACCTGAAACCAGGGAAGGCCGTGTGCGACAATGCTGCAAACCTGGGTGCGGCCCTTCGCCGGGGCAATGTCACACACGTGCCTTGTATGGCTCACGTGTTGAACCTGGTTGTCCAGCAATTTTTAGCCCACTATCCCGGACTAGATGGCCTTTTGCAGAGGGCACGGTCGCTGTGTGCTCACTTCCGCCGTTCGCATCCCGCAGCTCAGCGACTTACATCTCTACAGAAGTCGTTGGGCCTGCCACTTCACCGGCTAAAATGCGATGTGCCTACCCGGTGGAATTCAACTCTGCACATGTTGCAGCGACTGTGGCAGCACCGACAAGCCCTGGTGCAATAGTTTCTGACGTATAGCCTGGGCCAACGGGATCCAGAGGTGGGGCAAATCACGCTGGAGGAGTGGTCTCAGATCAGGGACCTATGCACCCTCCTGCACAGTTTTGAAATGGCGACGAAAATGTTTAGTGGTGACGATGCCATTATCAGCATGACTATTTCGGTGATTTACATGCTGGAGCACATGTTAAACAGTATTCGGAGTCAGGTGGTGGCACAAGAGGAGGTGGAGGAAGTAGAGGAGGAGGAGTTGTATGCGGAAGGGCTAACATCTGCAAGGTCCAGACGGTCGGCAGCACCAAGGCGGCATGCATGTGAGGGTGGGGGAGATGGTTTTACCAGGGCGCATGGTAGCAGCCAAACTAGTGAGGAAGGTGCAGGAGCCCAGGAAGAAGTGGAGGACGAACTGATGGAAGACTCATCAGATGAGGGAGACCTTGATCACATTTCTGTTGTGCGAGGTTGGGGGGAGAGGACAGAGGAAGGAAGCATGATTGTTACCTCGCCACCAACACAACAGGGACTTGGTGCTCCTGGATGCGCAACACACATGAGTGCCTTCTAGCTGCACTACCTACAACATGACCCTCGAATTGGGAGAATTAGAAATAATCCTGACTACTGGGTTGCCACACTGTTAGATCCCCGGTACAAAAGTAAATTTGCAGAAATTATTCCTGCCATAGAAAGGGATGCACACATGCAGGAGTATCAGCAGAGACTGTTGCAGAATCTTACATGTGCTTTTCCACAAAACACCAGTGGTGCACGTAGTGAATCTCACAGTTCCATCTTGCCAACCGTGGGACCGTCGAGTGTTCAGCACTCAAACCGTAACTGAAACACAGTATCTGCTGGTAACATCAATTTTGCGGAATCATTTCACCACTTTTTTAGCTCATCCTTTGCAAGGCCACAGGAGACAAGAAGTCTGACACATAGTCAATGCCTTGAGACGATGGTACAGGAGTATCTCCAAGTAAACATTGAAGCCATGACTGTGTCGCCACTTATGCCTTGGAGATCTTGTCATGCCCCGCAGCCAGCGTTCTGTCTGAACGTGTGTTCAGCGCTGCTGGTGGTGTGCTGACAGATAAGCTCACACGGCTCTCTACTGATAATGTAGACAGACTCACGTTCATAAAGATGAACAAATCATGGATCCGAAACGACTTTTCTACCCTTGTGTCATCCTGGGGAGAGTAAAAGCTTGATGATTGGTTAAAATCACCTCACCAACCGTTTTAAGCTTTCAAATTACTAATGATGTTTATCTGTATCTTGGCTGGAAAATAATTTGGGATTTGTAGCAGTGTGCAGTACTGATTCTATTAGGCCATCTATACTAAGCTCCACCAGATTTAAAATTAATAATAATTTTTAGCTGCATCTAGCCCGGAAAATAATTTTGGGGCTCCGAGATGCGCAAGACACATAAGTGCTTTCTTGCTGCACTACCTGCAACATGACCCTCAGATTGTCAGAATTCGAAGTAATCCTGACTACTGGGTTGCCACATTCTTAGATCCCCCACACTCTTCGATCAACCTTTTCATTTTAATAAAGACCAAAAAAATGGTCATTTTTGAAATTATAAGCATTAGCAGGTTATTAGAAACTGAAATCAAACAGTTTTCAACTCAAAACTTTATTCTAGGTGATGTTACATTTGCACATAGGACCCCTTGTTCGAAAGGAGCTTCTGAACTCTCTCGTCCATTGAATTTGTCAGGTTTTGGATGGTTTCTGCTTCATTTGTTTTGCATGAGGACAGAATACCCTCCCAGAGCTGTTGCTTAGATGTGAACTGCCTCCCGCCATCATAGACACTCCTTTTGATGATGCTCCAGAGGTTCTGAATGGGGTAGAGGTCAGGGGAGCATGGGGGTCACACCATAAGTTTGTCCCCTTTTATGCCCATATCAGCCAGAGATGCAGATGTGTTATGTGCAGCATGAGACGGTGCATTATCATGCATGAAAATGATCTTGCTGCGGAATACACGGTTCTTCTTCTTGAACCATGGCAGGTAGTGCTGTTTGGAGTACATCTTTACCCCTTCAGGGATCCTAAAGGGGCTGACAATCTCTCTCCCCAAGATTCCAGCCCAAAACATTACTCCACCTCCTCCTTGTTGACCCTGTAGCCGTGTTTGTGTGGGGTGTCCATCAACCAGCCATCCTCCACTCCGTCCATCTGGACCATCAAGCGTTGCACGGCACTCATCCATGAACAAAACAGTTTTGAAATCAGTCTTCATGTAATGTTTGGCCCACGGAGCCGTTTCTGCTTGTGTGCAGTGGATAGAGGAGGTCGACAGGATGGCGTACACACAGCTGCAAACCTCTGAAGGACCCTGCATCTTGTTGTTCGGGGGACGTTGGAGGCACCAGCAGCTTCAAAAACGTGTCTGCTGCTATGACAAGGCTTTTTTGCCGCTGTTCTTTTAACCTGACGTAATTGCCTGTAGGAAAGAGTCCTCAATTTGCCCTTATCAGCACGCACACGTGTGTACTGTGAATCAGCTACATACATCTTGATTGCCAAGACACTTCATTCTGATCATTGCACAATGTTGATTGTAGTCATGCCTTGACCTAAACACTCCACAATTTGTTGCTTCTCATCAGCCGACACATCCTTTTTCTTTCCCATTTTGGCAGAAAATGTAGGCTGCTTAATAATGTGGGAAAGCCTTCTTAAGTAGTCTTGCCGTTCATTGGACACACCTGCCAAACTAATTAGCACAGGTGTCTGCAATTGCTTACAGTGATATAAATAGCCCTGACACACATCACCATCAATGAGTTTAACTGACAAACAAACAAATTCTTCCCTTATCACTCCTAAACACTTTTTGCAAAATAATTTGGAACACAGTGTACATGTGCTTTTCCACAAAACACCAGTGGTTCACGTAGTGAATCTTACAGTTCTAACTTGCCAACCGTGGTCTGTATGGAGTTGTTCAATAAAGGGCCCAAAATTAAGATAACATAGACGGGAGAGGTCTCTATGAATAGGAATTCCTAAGAATTTGATACCCTGTGAGGGCCAGGCAAAGGGAAAGTTGGACTGGATGGAATCCTGTATGGATTTGGGGAGGGAGACATCGAGGGCCTCAGACTTCGCTGTATTGATTTTAAAATTTGACCATGTAACAAAGTGATCTATTTCAGCCATAACAGCAGGGATGGATATATGCGATTGAGTGATATATACTAGGACATCATCAGCAAATAGAGAGCACTTGTACTCAGTGCCTCCCACCTCAATCCACCTAATATTGGGGTTATGGCGAATTGATGAGAGCAGGTGCTCCGTCACTAGGATGTATAAGAGAGGGGACAGAGGACATCCCTGCCTTGTCCCATTGGTGATTATGAAAGGTGAAGAAAATGTTCTGACGCGCCCCCTGGGTCTTGGGACATCCGGAGCCGGACCTTTTTTGGTGGATGCTGGTGGTTGTAGTCTCCGTGGCGGCGACCCGGTTCCGTGGCTCAGGGCGGTCAAACCAGTGGCGGAACTATTTATGTGGTTTTGATGTTTAAATGTCCGACTACGCCACCCGTGGATTGCGGTCAGAGTGAACCGCCGCTGCAGGGCAGACCACTGATGCTGGTGTTGTGGGTGCAGCAGAGTGCAGCATAACTCCCCACGGGAAGAGTATAGCCTCAGGGCAGTGTATTTGGAGGATGGGGGTGATGGTGCAGGGCAGCAGCAGTAACGACACGGAGTCAGTGATGCAGTTCAGGGCCTTTACTCACAGTTCTTATTATCCAGACCACTTCTGCAAGTAACGGCTGCCCACGTCGTACTGTGCTCACCAGGTGAGGGGCTCAGACAACTCCCAGATAACTTTGGAGCGCTTCACAGGACCCCCTTTGTGTGTCCTTTGTCTGGCCTTTCCTACCAACCCTTCTGTCCGGCTGCCTCGGGCCTCCTCTTGGTAAACTTGGCGCCAGTTTCCCTTACCCTATGTGCTGCCCTCCTAGCGGGTGTAGCGAGGGGCTGCGCCACATAAAATGTCACAGCCTCCGGTTTCTAGCTGAGGGTCGTTTCCCGCCTCCACTAGTTTCGGGGACCGGTCTACCGCTTTGGATTGACCCCTCCACGCAGGTGGATTCGCGCGTGCGGTGGCGACTCGCCCGTCCACACCCCTGGGATCCCTTCGTTCCTCGTTCCTGGAGCCTTCTCCGCTCCTCTTCCTTCCTTCTCCCTCTTCCAGGCCTGGGCCTCTGTTACTAGGCCTGCCTCTTGAGCAGAGCTCATGCAGAGCCCCTGCTCCCTGTCACTTCTGCTCAGACTTCTCTGCACTGAACTAAAATGGTGCCCACCTTTTATACTCCCTTCTCAATGCACCCAGGAACTCTTTCCTCCCTACTCCTGCACTACAGGGTTCCCCTTCCTCAGTGTTCCCTCCCCCCACTCCAGCCCATCTCAGGGGCATATTGGTCGCCCTGCCCCATGGCAATGTGGTGTAATGCATGCAGGTGTCGGGGTCCTGATCCACACTCCATCCTTACCTGAGAGTGAGATATCACACCTCTGGGTGAGGTGCAAAACCTCTGCAGCAACCGAGCCCTCGGGGTGCTACAGTTCCATTTATCTTCAGCCTAGGTGACGCATTGCGATACAGGGCCATGATTTTGGCTATAAAAGGTTCCCCTAGACCCCTACCCCAAGCTTTTTAAGAGAATAATATATAGCGTGCCAGGAGACTCTATGGAATGCTTTCTCAGCATCCAACGAGAGTATCTAATTACAAATTTTTAACTGCATCTAGCCCAGGAAATACTTTGTGCCTTGTTGCAGTGTCTGCTAGTCAGCGGATTATCCCGGTTGTTAAGCAAGCTACACCACCTGTAGTTTGGACACTTAATTTTTTCAAAGGAAATGCTTCGGGACCACGGGATGCTCAGTGAAGAACATCATTAGGCACCCCAAGGCATAGGGGCTGGGACTGGCGGTAGGACGCCTTGCGGTGGACAGCCGTGCTCGATCCTCATAAAAGCTTTTTAGCTGCAGCAGCTTTAGTGGATGCCACTGGAGCTGGAATTACGCGGCAGCTGGCATGAGACTTGCCCTTCAATAGATCCTTGTATAAAGATTTAAAGTGTATTCATTCAAATTAGAGAGACAATTTAAATTAATAAGCTTAGAGCTGCCTCCACCACAGGGGGGCTCGCTCGACCCACCAGCGGACAGCCACCAGTATTGGGAGAGGGGGGCTGGCCGTCAGGGTCCACTGCGGCTCTGGCACAAACGGAGGTGGCACAGGCAGGAACGGACTGGCCGGGTCGGCTTCTCACTTTTTGGATTTTAGAAGTGTATGACATGCCTATATCTGTGTCTCCCCCTCCTTTTACTCCTCCGCCTCTTTTCTTTTCGCATGACTATATGTACTTGTCACTTTTCCATGTGTTAGTTATGTCTTCTGAGCAGTTTGTCAGCTTTTGGACACCTTTGAAGGTGTTTTCTATGTGTTTCTATGTGTTTTTGTTTGCCTGCCATTGGTTTTAACGGTGTTCGAAGGTGTTCGACGAACAGTTCGGCGAACACAAGGGTGTTCGACGAACCGAACCGAACTCGAACACTACGGGGGTGGCTCAACACTAGTTCTGAGTTACGGAAATATTGACTATGTTAAGTATTTTTATATTTTGTCAGATATTTATGTTTCACTACTTCCATGCTCTTCACCTTCTTTTTTACTTCTCCCATACTTTCTCCTTCATCATCCTCATCATCAGCATCTTTTTCATCAACTTCTTCCTCACCTTCTTCATCTTCTTCTTCTTCACCTTCTTCGTATTATTCTTTTTTTTTACATTCTTCATATTCTTCTTATTCAACTATTATTCTTTTTCATATTCTACTTCTTCATCTTCTTCATATTCTTCTTCTTCATCATATTCTTATTTGTGACAGGCATTCCTGTAGTTGCTATCTATAAAAGTTTGAACATTACACCTTTTGTTCTGCCCGTCACAAAAGATTTACAACAGGATTTGTCCGCGTTCAGTTTGGCGTGCAGCAGCAGGTCTTTTCCAGGGGCACCACGAGGAGGAACGGACTCACCCCCATACACTGCTTAGTCATCTTCTGCTTATAATTTAGATATTATCTTTTGCTCTGATTTTTAGTCTTATGCTTAATGTTCTTCCGCTTTTTGTTCTGCAGCTTCTTGTACTTCTGCTTCTTGGTTTTCTGTCTCATGTTCTTCTGTATCTTGGTGGTTGTCTTCTCTTCTTTGTCCTCTTGGTCAACTTCTTCAGGGTCATCTTCTTGGTCTTCTTCGGGGTGGTCTTCAGGGTCGTCGTCTTCGGGGTCCTCGTCTTCAGGGTCGTCATCTTCAGGGTCCTCGTCTTCGGGGTCCTCGTCTTCTTCGGGGTGGTCTTCAGGGTCCTCGTCTTCTTCGGGGTGGTCTTCAGGGTCCTCGAATTCAGGGTCATCGTCTTCGGGGTCCTCGTCTTCTTCGGGTTGGTCTTCAGGGTCCTCGTCTTCAGGTTCCTCGTCAGGGAGATCCAGAGTCATTACCAAGAACCATTTCAAAAAGCTTGAACTTGGAAATGTAGCAGAAGGTACAAGAAGGCTGAGGAACTACAGAGGACCAGCTGATGGTACTGGAACCCGGATGGGTAGCAGAAGGTACAAGAGCCAATGGATCTACTGAAGACCAGCTGACGGTACTGGAACTCGGTTACTAAGCAGGAGGTAACTGTGCCATAAAGCACTACCAAGGACCAGCAGACGTTGGTGGAACTTGGATACCGAGAAGGAGGCACCTAATCCAAAGGCACTGCCGAGAACCAGCTGACGGTACTGGAACCCAGCTGGGTAGCAGAAGGTACCCATGTAAAAAAAAGTTTCAAGGCCGCGAGCCGGCCGCAGTTACCAAAACCCACAGTTCTACAGGGGGTGCTTGTCCTATTGGCACTATGGAACCAGCCTTCATTGCCAGATCCCGCAACCCACATAGGAGTCACCTAAACTGCAGGCACCATAGAGTCGGCTAACCCGATCGCAACACGACAGGACAACGCATTGGAGGCAAAGTGACGCTGACACTACCTGGAAACAGCTGGCGTGCTGGAACCAGGCTGGGCAGGAGGGAGTACCCGTGCCAAAGACACTGCCGAGAACCAGCTGACGGTACTGGAACCCGGATGGGTAGCAGAAGGTACAAGAGCCAATGGAACTACCGAAGACCAGCTGACGGTACTGGAACTCGGTTACTAAGCAGGAGGTACCTGTGCCAGAAAGAAAGCACTACCAAGGACCAGCAGACGTTGGTGGAACTTGGATACCGAGAAGGAGGCACCTAATCCAAAGGCACTGTCGAGAATCAGCTGACGGTACTGGAACCCGGATGGGTAGCAGAAGGTACCCATGTAAAAAAAAGTTTCAAGGCCGCGAGCCGGCCGCAGTTACCAAAACCCACAGTCCTACAGGGGGTGCTTGTCCTATTGGCACTATGGAACAAGCCTTCATTGCCAGATCCCGCAGCCCACATAGGAGTCACCTAAACTGCAGGCACCATAGAGTCGGCTAACCCGACCGCAACACGACAGGACAACGCATTGGAGGCAAAGTGACGTTGACACTACCTGGAAACAGCTGGCGTTCTGGAACGAGGCTAGGCAGGAGGGAGTACTCGTGCCAAAGACACTGCTGGGAAACAGCTGGCGGTGCTGGAACCCAGGGTAAATACTAAAAACAGAGTGGAGCCAGATGCATAATTGGAGCAACTTTAAAATCTGTAGTAGTGTGAATGTGGACAGAGCAGGAGAATTTGCCGGACACACAGCTGGGGAAAAGCTGACGTTATTGAACCCCATTAACACTGGAGCAAGCGTTGACTGTGCAGACGGCACTTCTGAGCAGCAACTAGCGGTATTGGAGCCCAGGTTAAATACTAAAAACAGAGGAGTCAGAGGTGTAATTAGAGCAAGTTTTAAATCAGTAGTACAGTGGATGTGGACAAAGCAGGAGAATTTGCCGGACACACAGCTGGGGAACAGCTGACGTTACTGAACCCCAATAACACTGGAACAAGCATTGACTGTGCAGACGGCACTTCTGAGCAGCAACTAGTGGTATTGGAGCCCAGGGTAAATACTAAAAACAGAGGAGCCAGAGGTGTAATTGGAGCAAGTTTTAAATCAGTAGTACAGTGGATGTGGACAAAGCAGGAGAATTTGCCAGACACACAGCTGGGGAACAGCTGACGTTACTGAACCCCAATAACACTGGAGCAAGCGTTGACTGTGCAGACGGCACTTCTGAGCAGCAACTAGCGGTATTGGAGCCCAGGGATAATACTGAAAACAGAGGAGCCAGAGGTGTAATTGGAGCAACTTTAAAATCTGTAGTAGTGAGAATGTGGACAGAGCAGGAGAAATTGCCGTCCGCACAGCAGGGGAACAGCTGACGTTACTGTACCCCAATAACACGGCAGCAAGTGTTGACTGTGCAGACGGCACTTCCGAGCGCCAACTGGTGGTGTTGAAGCTCAGGGATAATACTGAAAACAGAGGAGCCAGAGGTGTAATTGGAGCAACTTTAAAATCTGTAGTAGTGAGAATGTGGACAGAGCAGGAGAAATTGCCGTCCGCACAGCAGGGGAACAGCTGACGTTACTGAACCCCAATAACACGGCAGCAAATGTTGACTGTGCACTTCCGAGCGCCAACTGGCGGTGTTGGAGCTCAGGGATTACAGTTCAGGTGGTAGAAACATGAACACAACAGGAGACCTGGATACTGTTGCCAACCAATTATTTATTCTGGAAGAGGACTGGCAAATTCATGAGAGATCCAGGCCTTGTTCATTTTGAGAAAAGTAAGCCGGTCAACATTATCGGAGGATAGTCGCATGCGACGGTCTGTTAGTACACCACCTGCGGCACTAAAGACGCGTTCCGATAATACACTAGCAGCAGGGCAAGCTAGCACCTCCAATGCATACTGACTAAGCTCTGGCCATGAATCCAGCTTAAAGACCCAAAATTTGAAGGGAGAAGAGCCGTCTGGGAGTACACTAAGAGGGCAAGACATGTAGTCTGTCACCATGTGACGGAAATGTTGCCTCCTGCTGACTGGAGCCGTCTGTGATGGTGTAGACATTTGTGGCGGCGGGGACACAAAACTTTGCCACATTTCGGCCATACTGGTCTTGCCTTGTGCTGAGGCGCTGCTTCTGCTTCCTCCACTGCCTCGACGCACTGAGCTGCTTTGTAAAGCACTAGCAGCACTGCTCTCGGTTGGAATGGAGAACATGATGGAATGCACCAGTGTGTCTTGGTACTCCCGCATTTTACGCTCCCGGTTCAACGGTGTTATGAGGCTTTGTAAGTTGTCCCGGTAGCGAAGATCTAGGAGGGTGGACACCCAATAATCAGCAGTGAGGGAAAGGTATCGTCCCTGTCCATGCATACTGGTCCACGCATCGGTGGTCAGGTGGACCTTGCTACTGATGGCGTTTTGTAGTGCTTGTTTAATTTTTCCCTCCACATGATGTTGCAGGGCAGGGACGGCTTGCCTGCTGAAATAAAAGTGGCTGGGCACGTTGTATTGTGGGACTGCCAATGCCATAAAGTTACGGAAGGTGTCAGTCTCCACCAGCCTGAATGATAGCATTTCAAGGGCCAGTAGTTTAGCAATGCCAGCATTCAGAGCCTGTGCTCGGGGGTGGTTTGCCGAGTATGGGTGCCTTTTCTCCCATGCCTGTGCTAACGATGGCTGTAGACTGGCCTGGGAGTGTGAGGATGACTGGGAAAGTGATGCCGTGGGTGGAATTACACTGTGTCTCTGTACAACAGTGCCAGAGATTCTTCCATGGCGATCCTGTGAGGAAGCCGAACCAGCTGTGTGTGAGCTAGAGGAAGAGGCTACAACACGAGCTGAAGAGGTGGTAGGTGGCGCTGTAGGTTGGCCTAGGTCTTCAGTGTGTTTTTGTAACACCACCACGTGCTTGGTCCGCACATGTTTCCACATATTTGTGGTATTGAGGTTGCTGACACTTTTCCCTCTTTTCACCTTCTGATTACACAGCTTGCATTTGACAAAGCAAATGTCATCTACAACTGTGTCAAAAAAGGACCAGGCACTGCAAGTCTTGGGAGCGCCCCCTTTGGATTTTGGAAGAACCATGCTCCTAATGGGTGCCGAAATGGAGGCTACAGGCAACCAAGTCTGCCCCCTCCCTCTCCCCCCTTTTTGGGCTGTTCGGGGAATCTCTTCCTCAGAGCTGCTCCCACCACCTTCCTGTCCCTCACGCCATGATGGGTCAAGGACCTCATCATCTACACCACCCTCTTCAAACAACTGCTTCTCCTGGGTAGTCTCGACAGCACAGTACGCACCAGAAAGTGACACCTGAGTCTCATCATCAGATGCGTACTGAGGTGTGCTGCTGACCATAGGCACTGGCCCACCCGCCTCCTCAGATTCAGAGAGACAAAACGGTTTCGCATCACTGCATACTACCTCTTCTTCAAATTCTCGAATTCTGCTTGGCTGGCCCCCTCTTTCCAAGCCAAGAGATTCAGAGAACAGAAGTAGAGATGGCTCCTGTCCAGGGCTCTCTGACTGCCTGGGCAATTTGGCAAGTGGTGAAGAGACAGATGGGTGCTCTTCAGTGCTCAGGACCTGAGAGGATCTGGAACTAATTGAAGTCGATGCGTTAGCTGCCATCCATCCGACAACGGCTTCAATTTGGTCCTCCCGCAGCAGTGGGGTATGGCTAGCTCCTACAAAGCTGCACATAAAGGACTGTTCCCTGGTAATACTGGGGGATGCTGAGTCACTGGTGCCCGCAGCAGGCACAGAATCCCCACGTCCTCTCCCTGCAGGCACAGAATCCTCACGTCCTTTCCCTGCAGAAACTCCACGCCCACGACCACGACCACGACCACATGCCTTATTCCCTGCCTTCTTCATCTTGGTAGACTGATAAAGATAGGCAGAAAAGTACTAAGGGCTTAGTGTGCTTATTCCTGAACAGCTGCTAACAGGTATAAGAAACACTAATTTTATAAAGTGTGGACTAGACTTTAATATGAGCTAATGTGGCCTACACAACTGTAAAGTGGAGTGTTTGGTGGACTTTATTTAGGTATTTTTTGTCACAAAAAGACACTGGATGTGCCCAAAGATGTAATATCGATAGTATCACAAACTTTTTGTAGCTATTACAATGTAGGAAGGTAACCTACAATGCAATAGATGAGGCTAATACTAATACTATACTATATACTAATACTATAGGCTAATACTAATCTGGCTGGGGCTGCAGGGCACAATGCTGCAGAAAGGCTCCTCTAACTACTCCTATATAGTGTGTTTGCAACCAATTTAGCTGAATATGGATGGAACCACCACACTAATAGGAGAAATCAGGAAAAATTATGAATTGGCAAAAAAGGACAATGTATGAGGCAGTGACACACACTGAGTGCACTACAACCAGACGTGGCTGAAGCACACACTACAGGGTGAGCTGCACTCACACACACAGACCTTGCAGACAGCGGTGAACAGTGCAGATGCAGAGCACTGTGCACTAGCGCTGCAAGACAAAAAAAATTCTCTATCTACTCCTATATAGCATGTTTGGAACCAATTTAGCTGAATACGGATGGAACCACCACACTAATAGGAGATATCAGGAAAAATTATGAATTGGCAAAAAAGGACAATGTATGAGGCAGTGACACACACTGAGTGCACTACAACAAGATGTGGCTGAAGTACACACTACAGGGTGAGCTGCATTCACACACACAGACCGTGCAGAAAGCGGTGAACAGTACAGATGCAGAGCACTGTGCACTAGCGCTGCAAGACAAAAAAAAATTCTCTATCTACTCCTATGTAGTGTGTTTGGAACCAATTTAGCTGAATACGGATGGAACCACCACACTAATAGGAGATATCAGGAAAAATTATGAATTTGCAAAAAAGGACAATGTATGAGGCAGTGACACACACTGAGTGCACTACAACCAGACGTGGCTGAAGCACACACTACAGGGTGAGCTGCACTCACACACACAGACCTTGCAGACAGCGGTGAACAGCACAGAGAACTGTGCATTAGCGCTTCAAGGCACAGCGATTTATAAAGTAGCTTGGGTAAAGCAGAATAGACCAAATAGGTAGCTAAAACTGTCCCTCAGAACAACAGCGTCCTATCCCTAACTGAATTCACAGCAGAGTGAGCTCAAAATGGCGGTGGCGGCTTTTATAGTGCATCATGACATCATTTCAGCAGCCAATCACAGCCATGCCATTAGTTAAGATGCCTACATGCCTAACAGGATGTGCCCACACTTCTTAGGATCCTCATTGGCTGAATAAAATGAAACTGGCTCATTACATTATGGGAACTTTCGATTCCGGTATACGATATTGCAAAAGTATCGGAATTAAGTATCGGAATTCCGATACCGCGAATATCGGCCGATGCCCGATATTTCAGTATCGGAATGCTCAACACTAGTCATTATCCTGCTGCAGAATAAAATTGGAGCACAGTACTTGCTTTCCTGGTTGTATTCCATAATAGCCTACTTCTGATTATATGTGCTCTATGCTCTGTATTGAGTAAAATATGTCTATAAATGATTTCCAAATAATTATATTGTTTTTTTCCTTACATTTTACCCAGAATCCCATACAATCCTTGTGTAGATACAAAATACAAATATAATTTACAATGAAGAAGCTAAGGCCATGGCCCCACTATCAGTGTTTGATCAGTATTCGGTCAGTAATTTTTACTGAACAGGTGGTGAGCAGGTATAAGCAGAAGGTGGAGACAGACTACATTCTCATGACAAGTGTGTGAGTCTTCTATTAGATATTCACACCAGTCTACCAGGCACACACTTGTCATGAAAATACAAACTGCTCAGGAAGTCAACTTCCTACTTTTAGGTCATGGCACCACTATCAGTATTTGGTCAGTTGTTACGGATCCAGATGGTGGAACCACTGTGCCGTGGTGCAAGGAAGGACCAGAGAGGCTTGACTAAGAGCCTACTGGGACCGACCCTGGCTACACGGCGGCTCAGTTGACTCTGTGTGCCAAGGAGGGACTGGGAAGGTTGTCCAGGTGCCACTCTGGGACCGACTGTGAGAAAGCAGGCGACCCCCACGGGACTGGCAGCTGAAGCGGACAGGCATGGGAGATGGTCTGGCAGATGAGCACAGCTGGTAGGCAGGCGGGTAGTGCAGGAAGATGGACAGGCTCGTCTGACAGACAAGCAAGCGGACACAGCTGATAGACAGGCAGGCGGGCACGGCTGATAGAATAGCTGGCGGGCACGGCTGATAGACAGGCTAGCGGGCAAGCACTAGGATCTTAGGGCTGAAGAGAGTGTTAGAAAACAAACTACAACATTGCACAGGCACCTCCATTTTGGAGGAGGAGCCTTAAATAGCAGATGTGCTCCGGCCATTGGCAGGGGACATTTTAGGATGGAGAGCGCGGCCACTTTAAGAAACAGGGAGCGTGCGTCCACGTGCAATAAGAGTGATGGCTGGGTATCTGCGCGGTGCACGCACCCCGGGCTAGCACAGTGTAAGCAGGAGGAGGGAGCAGGAGACGCCGACCAGGGCCGCGGCGGTAAGGGGAGCGGCGTCTCTGCCAGGCAGGAGGCAGAGACGGCGACACTACAGTAACTCCCCCTCTACGCCCCCTCTTCTTCAAGCTCACAAGAATTTTTTTCAGAAGAAGCGGAGCATGAATGTTTTCTCTGGGCTCCCGAGATCTCTCCCCAGGACCAAACCCCCTCCAATCCACAAGAAATAAAGTCTTTCCTTTTACCCTCTTGGTAGCCAGATTGTTCTCTACCTCAAAAACGTCCTCAGCGGAGACTGGAGCAGGAGTGGTACCCGAATTGTCAGAGAAGGAATTGAGGATGACAGGCTTGAAGAGAGACACATGAAAGGAGTTGAGGATCCGTAACGAGGCAGGGAGTTTCAACTTGGATGCCACTGGATTGATTCGACTCAAATTTTCGAAAGGACCGATGAACCGCGGACCCAACTTGTATGAGGGTATCTTGAGGCGAACATACTTGGATGATAACCAAACCTTGTACCCTGGACAAAGTACCGGCGGATCCAGACGACTCTTGTCTATATGTCTCTTCATCCGCTCAGAGGACTGTAGCAATGAAGACTTAGTGTCCTCCCAGATCACAGAAAAAGTCTTTAACAAGAGACTCCGAGGTGGGATTATCAACAGAAGTGGAAACAGGAAACGGAATTTTGGGATGCTGACTGTATACCACAAAAAACGGAGTCTTGGCAGAGGACTCACATGATTATTGTAGGAAAATTTGGCCCAAGGCAGGAGTTTCACCCAATTGCTATGGTGGGCGTTGCCAAAGTGCCGAAAGAAGCTAGTGAGAATCTGATTGATTACCTCAACCTGGCCATTAGACTGTGGATGATAAGCTGAAGAGAAGTCTAATGCAACTTTTAGCAGCTTGCACATGGCTCTCCAGAAGCGTGAAGTAAACTGGACCCCTCTATCTGAGACAATATGAAGAGGTAGGCCATGGAGATGGAAGATGTGCAGAAAGAACACTTTAGCAAGCTCTGGCGCAGAGGGTAAACCGGGTAGATTAATGAAGTGAGCCATCTTGGAGAAGCGGTCAGCAACCTCCCAAATGACAGTACATCCGTCCGATACAGGAAGATTCGTCATGAAATCCATCGCGATATGCTGCCATGAGGCGGAAGGCACGGGTTAAGGGAGCAGTCGACCCGTAGGAAGTTACCTAGGCATCTTGTTTCGGGCGCAGTAAGAGCAGGCAGAGACGAAATCCGCAACATCCTTACATAGGGCTGGCCAGCAATAATGTCAGGAAATAAGCAGGGACGTTTTCCTCTGTCCGGTGTGGCCTGCCAGTTTAGACCAATGACCGCAGAGCAGGACCCTCTTCCGATCCGGAGCCGTCACGAAAGTTTTACCAGGCGAAGATGAGACAGGTCAAAAGTAATTATTTTGGAGGACTCAATGATGTGTTGAGGCTCCTCTTCTTGGTCAGTCAACAGCAACTATCTGGAGAGCGCGTCTGCCTTGATATTCTTATCTCTCGGCCAGAAGTGGAGAATGAAATTGAAGCGGGCAAAAAACAGGGACCATCTGGCCTGACGAGGATTGAGTCATTGAGCGGACTGCAAGTAGGTGAGATTCTTGTGGTCCGTGTGGATGACCACTGGATGCAGGGCCCCCTTCAGCAGGAACTGCCACTCTACCAGCACCATTTTGATGGCCAGCAGTTCCTGATCTCCAATGGAGTAGTTGCGTTCCGAGGGCGAGAAGAGCTTGGAAAAGAAGCCACAGGTCACCTTTTTTCCAGACGAGGATTTCTGGGTGAGAACCGCCCTGGCCCCAGAGGAAGAGCCATCAACCTCCAGGAAGAACTGCTTGTTACAGTCAGGACGATGAAGCACCGGAGCAGCAGAGTAGGCTTGTTTCAAGGACACAAAGGCTTCTTCCACCTCTGGACTCCATTCCTTGGGATTGACGCTTTTGCGGGTCAGGGCGGTGATGGGAGTAGTCCGGGAGGAAAAATGAGGAATGAACAGGGAATAGTTTCATAGTTTATAAGGCCGAAAAAAGACAATCGTCCATCCAGTTCAGCCTATTTCTTGTGCACTGCAGCTATTCCGCAGCGTTGATCCAGGGGAAGGCAACAAAAAAACATGCGGTATAGGCCAATTTACATCATTGAGGAAAAATTCACTTCCCGACACCAATCTGGCAGTCAGATTAAATCCCTGGATTAATTAACTAAGCATGAGATGTAATTTTATTGTTCTCAAGAAAGGCGTCCAGGCCTCTCTTGAACTCGTTAAGTGAGTTGGACATCACCACTTCCTCTCCCAGAGAGTTCCAGAGTCTCACGGCTCTGACCGTAAAGAATCCCCTTCTATGCTGGTGCAGAAACCTCCTTTCCTCCAGACACATAGTGTGCCCCCTCGTCTTTGTCACCATCCTTGGTATAAACAGGTCATGGGAGAGATCTCTGTACTGCCCCCTGATGTATTTATTCATGTTTATGAGGTCTCCCCTAAGCCTTCTCTTTTCCAACGTAAATAGGCCTAATTTTGACAACCTCTCTGGGTATTCTAGTCCCTCCATTCCCTTTATTACCTTAGTCGCCCTCCTTTGTACCCTCTCTAGCTCCAATATGTCTTTCCTGAGCACCGGAGCCCAGAACTGTGCACAATATTCTAAGTGCGGCCTTACCAGCGCTTTATACAGAGGAAGAACAATGTTCTCATCACATGCTCCTATTCCTCTTCTGATGCATGCCATGACTCTATTTGCCTTCGCAGCTGCTGCCTGACACTGGGCACTCCAATTTAATTTGCTATTAACCAAGACGCCCAGGTCCTTCTCCATGTCAGATTTCCCCAACGGTTTCCCATTTAATATGTATGGGTGACTGCTGTTTTTCTTTCCCATGTGCATGACCTTACATTTATCGGCATTGAACCCCATTTGCCATTTTTTGGCCCAACTCCCCAATTTATCTAAATCCTCCTGTAGCTGTGCCCTACCCTCATCTGTATTAACTACTTTACAAAGTTTAGTATCATCTGCAAATATTGCTATTTTACTATGCAACCCTTCCACTAGATCATTAATAAATATATTAAATAATACAGGGCCCAAGACAGACCCTTGAGGCACCCCGCTAGTAACCCTGACACACCCTGAGCTTACTCCATTGATAACCACCCTCTGCTTTCTATCACTCAGCCAGCTATTTACCCACTTGCACACATTATCCCCCAGACCAAGCATTCTCATTTTATATACCAACCTTTTGTGTGGCACGGTATCAAACGCTTTGGAGAAGTCAAGGTATACAACATCCACTGACTCTCCCCGGTCCAGCTGTGAGCTCACCTCCTCATAGAAGGCGATCAGGTTTGTTTGGCAGGAGCGATCCCTCATGAATCCATGTTGATATGGAGTTAGACAGTTATTATCATTAAGATATTCTACAATAGCATCTCTAAGAAATCCTTCAAACAATTTACCCACAACAGAAGTTAAGCTGACTGGTCTATAGTTCCCAGGGTCACTTTTAGACCCCTTTTTGAATATTGGTACCACATTTGCTTGGCGCCAGTCTAGTGGGACAGACCCTGTCCATAAAGAGTGCTTGAATATAAGATACAGCGGTCTGTCTATCACATTACTTAATTCTTTTAGTACCCGGGGGTGTATGCCATCTGGGCCTGGTGACTTGTCTATTTTGATATTATTTAGGCGTTTCTGAACTTCCTCCTGGGTTAGGTGGGTGATATTTAGCGGAGGGTTTACTTTATCACTCTGCATTTCCTCCGATAAATTGTTTTCTTTTGTGAAAACAGTGGAGAAGAAGCTATTGAGTAGGTTTGCTTTACCCTCATCGCCCTCTATGATTTTACCCAGGTTATTTTTCAATGGGCCAACTCCATCAGTTTTAATTCTTTTACTGTTTATATAGTTAAAGAACAGTTTGGGATTCGTTTTACTTTCTTTGGCAATTAGTCTCTCTGTCTCCTCTTTTGCTATTCTTATTTGTTTCTTACAGATTTTGTTTTTTTCCCTATAAGATATTAGCGCTTCCTCGCTGCCTTCTTGTTTAAGTTTACCGAAAGCCCTTTTTTTGTTTTCCATTGCCCTCTTGACTTCCTTATTTAGCCACATTGGCTTCCTCCTATTCCTAGCCCTTTTATTCCCATAAGGTATGTACCTTCTACAGTGACTATGTAGGACTGTTTTGAAAATTTCCCATTTTCTATCCGTGCTCCTATTACTAAAGATACTATCCCAGTCTATAAGGTGAAGGGCATTTCTTAGCTGATCAAACTTTGCCCTCCTGAAGTTCAGTGTATTTGTGACTCCCTTGCTGGGCACCCTACTGAAGCACATGTGGAATTGTATAATGTTGTGGTCACTATTTCCCAGGTGCCCCCCGACCTGCACCTCAGTTATTCTGTCTGGCCTGTTAGTTAATATTAAGTCTAAAAGGGCCGTCCCTCTAGTTGGTTCCTGCACAAGTTGTGACAAATAATTGTCTTTGATAATTGACAGAAACCTGTTTCCTTTCTGAGATCCACAGCTTTCGGTTTCCCAGTCTATAGCGGGGTAGTTGAAGTCCCCCATAATAATCACCTTGTTATTTTTTGCTAGTTCGTCTATTTGTCTCATTAATAGACTTTCCGTGGCTTCTGCTATATTTGGTGGTTTATAGCAGACTCCTATGATAATTTTATTATTGTTTTTTGCCCCATGTATCTCCACCCATAAGGACTCGACCTCCTCATTTCCCTCCCATACATCCTCCCGTATTGTAGGCTTTAGACACGTCTTTACATATAGAGAGACTCCACCACCTTTCCGACTTCTTCAATCCCTTCTAAACAGACTGTAACCCTGTAAGTTAACTGCCCAGTCATAGCTTTCATCTAACCATGTCTCCGTTATTCCCACTATGTCATAGTTACCTGTAGATATTTCTGCTTCCAGTTCATCCATCTTGTTTGTCAGGCTCCTGTCATTTGCTAGCACGCAGTTTACACGATTTTGTTTTGTTCCAATCTTCTCCCTGTGGATTGTATTAGAAATTTTCTTACCTCCCTTCCAAGTATCTTGTCTTGGACCTTCTTTGTCGCACTTCATATCTTTCATTAGTATGTTTTCTGGTTGCATGTTCGTGTCTGGCGTTTTTCTTCCCATCCCCTCTTCTTCTAGTTTAACGCCCTCCTGATGAGTGTTGCGAGTCTCCTGGCGAATGTGTGTTTCCCGGGTTTGTTGAGGTGTAGTCCGTCTCTGGCAAGGAGTCCGTCATAGAGGTAATTCACACCGTGGTCCAGGAATCCAAATCCTTGTTGTCTGCACCATCGTCTCAGCCAGTTGTTCACATCAAGGATCCTGTTCCATCTCCTGACGCCATGCCCGTCTACTGGAAGGATAGAAGAAAAAACTACCTGCGCATCCAGTTCTTTTACTTTCTTCCCCAATGCTTCAAAGTCCTTGCAGATTGTCGGTAGGTCCTTCTTTGCCGTGTCATTGGTGCCAACATGTATCAAAAGAAATGGGTGGACATCCTTGGAACTGATGAGCTTCGGTATCCTATCGGTAACATCCTTGATCTTCGCCCCTGGGAGGCAGCATACTTCTCTTGCGGTTATGTCCGGTCTGCAGATAGCTGCTTCTGTTCCTCTCAGTAGTGAGTCTCCAACCACCACCACTCTTCTTCCCTTCTTGGCTGTCCTTTTTCTTGTCGCTTCTGGGTGCTCTTTTCTTTTTTGCTTGCTGGTAGTTCCTCATCCTTAGGTGTGCCATCTTCGTCCTCCACAAGTCCTTGGAATCTGTTTCTCAGTTGTGTGGTTGGTGGTGTCTCCATGGTCTTCTTGCTTCTTTTGGTCACTTGCCTCCACTTGTCTGCCTCTGGAGGTTCTCTGACGCTTCCTTCACTTTCCGTGACCAGTAGTGATGCTTCTGTTCTGTCCAGGAAGTCTTCATTTTCCTTGATTAGTTTTAATGTCGCAATTCTTTCTTCCAGTCCCCGCACCTTTTCTTCTAAAAGAGCCAGTAGTCTACACTTCTGGCAGGTGAAGTTGGTTTCAGCTTCTGGTCGATCTGTGAACATGTAGCACATGTTGCAGCTCACCATGTAGGTTGTCACATCTGCCATGCTGCTCCTTGTCCCTGCTGACTTGATGTCTGTCTTCTTTCTTGTGATACCCTAGGATAAACAAATTAAATTGGGCTGTACCCAACGATCTTCTAGCTGAAGGAGACTCTTCGCTTTTCCCAGAAGGCACCTGGAATATGCAAATTGTCCTCTTCAAGCCTCAATCCCTGGTTTGGCGATGCTTTCCAAGCAGCTGGTCCCGGCTGTACCCAATGATCTTCTAGCTGAAGGAGACTCTTCGCTTTTCCCAGAAGGCACCTGGAATATGCAAATTGTCCTCTTCAAGCCTCAATGCCTGGTTTGGCGATGCTTTCCAAGCAGCTGGTCCCGGCTGTACCCAACGATCTTCTAGCTGAAGGAGACTCTTCGCTTTTCCCAGAAAGCACCTGGAATATGCAAATTGTCCTCTCAAGCCTCAATCCCTGGTTTGGCGATGATTTCCAAGCAGCTGGTCCCGGCTGTACCCAACGATCTTCTAGCTGAAGGAGATTCTTCGCTTTCCCCAGAAGGCACCTGGAATATGCAAATTGTCCTCTTCAAGCCTCAATCCCTGGTTTGGCAATGCTTTCCAAGCAGCTGGTCCCGGCTGTACCCAACGATCTTCTAGCTGAAGGAGACTCTTCGCTTTTCCCAGAAGGCACCTGGAATATGCAAATTGTCCTCTTCAAGCCTCAATCCCTGGTTTGGCGATGCTTTCCAAGCAGCTGGTCCCGGCTGTACCCAACGGTCTTCTAGCTGAAGGAGACTCTTCGCTTTTCCCAGAAGGCACCTGGAATATGCAAATTGTCCTCTTCAAGCCTCAATCCCTGGTTTGGCGATGCTTTCCAAGCAGCTGGTCCCGGCTGTACCCAACGATCTTCTAGCTGAAGGAGACTCTTCGCTTTTCCCAGAAGGCACCTTGAATATGCAAATTGTCCTCTGCAAGCCTCAATCCCTGGTTTGGCGATGCTTTCCAAGCAGCTGGTCCCGGCTGTACCCAACGATCTTCTAGCTGAAGGAGACTCTTCGCTTTTCCCAGAAGGCACCTAGAATATGCAAATTGTCCTCTTCAAGCCTCAATCCCTGGTTTGGCGATGCTTTCCAAGCAGCTGGTCCCGGCTGTACCCAACGGTCTTCTAGCTGAAGGAGACTCTTCGCTTTTCCCAGAAGGCACCTGGAATATGCAAATTGTCCTCTTCAAGCCTCAATCCCTGGTTTGGCGATGCTTTCCAAGCAGCTGGTCCCGGCTGTACCCAACGATCTTCTAGCTGAAGGAGACGCTTCGCTTTTCCCAGAAGGCACCTGGAATATGCAAATTGTCCTCTTCAAGCCTCAATGCCTGGTTTGGCGATGCTTTCCAAGCAGCTGGTCCCGGCTGTACCCAACGATCTTCTAGCTGAAGGAGACTCTTTGCTTTTCCCAGAAGGCACCTGGAATATGCAAATTGTCCTCTTCAAGCCTCAATCCCTGGTTTGGCGATGCTTTCCAAGCAGCTGGTCCCAGCTGTACCCAACGATCTTCTAGCTGAATGAGACTCTTCGCTTTTTCCAGAAGGCACCTGGAATATGCAAATTGTCTTCTTCAAGCCTCAATCCATGGTTTGGGGATGCTTTCCAAGCAGCTGGTCCCGGCTGTACCCAACGGTCTTCTAGCTGAAGGAGACTCTTCACTTTTCCCAGAAGGCACCTGGAATATACAAATTGTCCTCTTCAAGCCTCAATCCCCGGTTTGGCGATGCTTTCCAAGCAGCTGGTCCTGGCTATACCCAGAAACCACTGTATAGCCTTCAGCCCCTCAGGTCGGGGCCACTTTAGGACAGCAGACACCTTCTCGGGATCCATCATGAGCCAGGTCTCAGAGATTATGTATCCCAGGAAGGGAAGGGATGTCTGTTCGAAAACACATTTCTCAAATTTTGCATACAGACGATTCCTCCTGAGCCTCTGCAATACCTTTCGAACGTCACTTCGATGTGAGGGCAGATCCAAAGACAACTCCAGGATATGGTCCAGGTACACTACCACGCATGAATCTAGAAGATCTCGAAAGATTTCATTCACCAATTCCTGGAAGACTGCTGGTGTGTTGCAGAGTCCGAATGGCATCACACGGTACTTGTAGTGGCCATTCCGAGTGTTGAATGCTGTCTTTCAGTCGTCACCTTGGCGAATCCGGATCAGATTGTATGTGCCACAGAGATAGAGCTTAGTAAAGACCTTGGCGCCCTTGAGGCGATCAAACAACTCAGAGATAAGAGGCAGAGGATACTTGTTTTTGATGGTAATCTGATTTAGACCCCTATAATCGATACAAGGGTGATGAGAGGAGAGCCATCCTTCTTCTTGATGAAAAAGAATCCCGCTCCAGCCGGAGAGGTGGATTTCTGAATAAATCCCCTAGCAAGATTCTCCTCAGCGTATTTGGACATGGCACAGGTCTCGGCCAATGATAGTGGGTAAATTCGACCTTGGGGTGGCAAGGCACCAGGAATGAGATTGATAGGACAGTCATACGGCCTATGAGGAGCAAGTATCTCAGCCTCCTTCTTGTTGAAGACATCAGCGCACGACCAGTAGGGTGCTGGCAAGCTGGGCAAATTAGCTGGAGAGGATGGAGGTCGGCCAAGACGGACAGGAACCAAGCAGGTTTGGTGGCACTCCTGACCCCAGCGGAGCACTTCTCCCGAGCTCCAATTCAAAACTGGCTCATGTCTCTGAAGCCAAGGCAGTCCCAGCAGCAAAGGATGAGAGAGGCCGGACAGCACATAGAGGGAGATCTTCTCCATGTGTAACATACCAATTTACAAACATGATGAACTCGGAAAGGGGCCTCCCATGCACAGATTGGATCCAAAAGATGTTGAATGGGAATCTGATACTGCTCCACAATGGTGTGTTGAATAAGATTCCCTACGGCACCAGAGTCCAGATAGGCAATCTCGAAGAAATTTATCTTACCACAGGTTATCGATACAGACAGAGTCAAGGATGGGGAGGAAGGTTTTTTGCCCAGGACAACCTCTCCAAGCGATCCTAGGCACTAGAGTCTCCTGGTCTTTCTGAAAAAGAATGGAATAGATGCTCTGAACTGCCACAGTAGAAGCATATTCCCTTGGCTCAGTGGGCCTCCTGGCGAGACTTGACTATCTTTACCTGGTGTACCTGCATAGATTCAGGGATGGATGCCAAGGCAGGGGCTTGTGGAAAGATCAGACTTTGGAAGGTTGATGCAAGGCACAGAGACCTCCTCTTACGGATCACCTCCTTAGAACGTTCCTGGAACCTGATGTCGATCCGTGTGGCCAAAGACACCAGGTCGTCCAGAGAGGTGGGTATGTCACGACCGGCTAGTTCATCCTTGATTTGCCCAGAAAAACCTTCCCAAAAGGTAGACACCAGAGTCTCGTTGTTCCAGGCAAATTCAGATATGAGGGTGCAGAAGTGCACAGCGCACTGGCCCACTGTGAGGTTCCCTTGGCGTAGATGAAGAAGAGAGGAGGCAGTCGAGGACGTGCGGCCGGGCTCTTCGAAATCCCTCCGGAAGGCCACAAGGAAAGCCTAGAGTTTGGACACCAGAGGATCCCCTCTCTCCCATAGGGGATTAAGCCACACCAACTCCTCCCCGGTGAGGTGAGACATGACTAATGCCACTTTAGCCCGGTCGGAGGTGAACTGATGAGCCAGAAGCTCAAAGTGCAGCGTGCAGTGGTTGATGAAGCCCCGACATAGAGCGGGATCTCCACCTAAGTGGGGAGAGGCAGATAGTCTGGGTCCAAAGCTGGATACCACTCCGCCACTGGGTAGAGGTGCCACCAGAGCGGATGCTTGCTTGGTTAGATGCGGGCATATCCGGGGTGGACAGTGCAGCATTGAAGCGGGAGTTTACAGTTCACAGATAAGACAGGATTGTATCCTGTTGAGATGTCTGGCGGGAGACCTCTTGATACCGGTCAGAGAGCGAGGGAGTCTGGGAGCCACCAGATTCCATGGACTGTGCAAACTGTTATGGATCTGGATGGTGGAACCACTGTGCTGTGGTGCAAGAAGCGACCAGAGGGGAGTGACTAACAGCCTACTCGGACCGACCTTGGCTACACGGCAGCTCAGTCAACTCCGTGAGCCAAGGAGGGACCGGGAAGGTGGTCCAGGTGCCACTCTGGGACTGACCTTGAGAGAGCAGACGACCCCCATGGGACAGGCAGCCAAAGCAGACAGGCATGGCAGATTGTCTGGTAGATGAGCACAGCTGGTAGGCAGGCAGGTAGTGCAGGAAGACGGATAGGCTCAGCTGATAGACAAGCAGGCGGGCCCGGCTGATAGACAGGCTGGCGGGCACAGCAGATAGACAGGCTGGTGGGCAAGGCTGATAGACAGGCTAGAGGGCAAGCACTGGACCTTAGAGCTGAAGAGAGTGTTAGAAAACAAACTACAACATTGCGCAGGCACCTCCATTTTGGAGGAGGTGCCTTACATAGCAGATGTCTTCCAGCCATCGGCCGAGGACATTTTAGGATGGCGCTCAGCCCCTTTAAGAAACAGGGTGCATGCGTGTGCCCTAAGAGCAGTGCCTGGAGATCTGCACGTGGTGTGCACACCCCGGGCGGACACGGCGTGGGAGCAGAAGGAGGGAGCAGGAGACACCAGACCAGGACTGCGGCGGTAAGGGAAGCGACCTCTGCCGGGCAGGAGGCAGAGACGCCAACACTACACCAGTATTCAGTCAGTAGTTTTTCTCAGGAGTGGGAGCCAAAATCAGGTGAGGAACAATCAGAGAAAATGTACAATAGACACAAGTGCACCAATTTTGCATTTATCACCCACTCCAGGTTTTGGCTCTCACTCCTGAGAAAAAATACTGATCGAATACTGACCAAATACTGATAGTGGGGCTGTGGCCTAACAGTGACGAAATAGTACAGATGGGGAGAGGACCCTGTCCTCACTGGCTTACAATCTAAATGGTAATGGGGATGGACACAGTAGGTCCGGAGGTTGGAGCAGTTCTAGTGGTAGTAACGAGAGAGCAGGGTTATTGTAGATTGTATTCAGGGGTCACAAAACATTTTTTAGAGACACATCATGGTAATTTTCAAAATCTTCTGAAGCTTCTGCTTAGAGAAGCTTTTTGGATAATTCAACTCAAAACTAAACTACTGAAGGGAATGAGCTTCAGGAATGATACTTTGTTTATTTATTAATATCAAGATTTTGTAGTAGAATATGCATATTTATGTCAGTAGGATAGAATCTTTTTCACATATATTATGTGTAATTGTACATACTTACAAGGTTTTTCATGTTCCATAATTGGTTAGTTTTTTAAAAAAATTTCATGTCACATGATTTCACAATATAATCAGTGATCAGTGTCGGAGCTGTTTTCACCTGTCATCATGAATTTTTAGTCGTTTGTAATGAAATAAAGATTTGAAGATTTTATTCACTTTGCCGGCATCTGAATGTTTTTTTTATTATTGGCTGACCGTAGATCAGTGGACGTCCTGGAGTGGCAGAATTTCGATTGAACAGTTATTTATCATATGTACCCAGTGAGGCATTAAAATTTTGGTTTTGCTGTTGGAATTATTGCTGATTGTAGGCTTCCTTAAAGAGGTGAGATTTCAGGTTACATCTTAAGGTTCCAAGGGTGGAAGACAAGCAGACTTGTGGAGGCACTGAATTCCAGAAGATGGGGAATGCTCGGGAAAAATCTTCAAGGCGATTGGGTGAGGAATAGAGATGAGTGGATAGATTCAGGAAGGATTAAGTTCTAATCACATATCCTGAATTTCGTGCTTTTACGCAAATTCAAACACTTTGAAATTCAATTCACCCAATATAAAAAAAACTTCATCGACACCATTGCTGAGTGGACTAATGTTTTACATGGCTGCTCTCACTTCACAACAATGCCGCACTTTCTTTGGCTGCTCATTACATATACAGTCCTCAATATTTCCTATTTCTTGTTGCACTCGGAACTGAGACATACAGGTGTGGCACCCCAGGGGTCCGGTTGCCACAGTGGCATTGCCTCCCTCACAAGAGGTGATGCCATGCCTGGAAGAAAGCAGGGGTACCCTAATCAGGTTTTACTAAGCATGCAACACTTTCCTGGATCCAGACCAGCAAGGGGAGCTCCTCCCCTTAGCAACTGGGATCTGGAGGCGGGGTTAGTGAGACTTAGTGTGAGGAGTTGAAGTCAGGACGTCGAGGAGAGAAGAGCTGGGGACTGGAGCTTCGCGGCAGCTCACCCCAGAAGAACCAGCACAGAAGAACCAGACACGGGAGTCCGAGGCTGTGGGGCACCGAAGGCCTAGCAGTAGAAACCGGAGGGCAGGAGACTGCAGGTCTCCTGGCCCCATCAGACGCCCAGAGGCTCAGCAGCACAGAGGGCCCAGCACTGCCACGTGGGAGCGACACACCAGCAAGGCCCGAGCTGCCTGCCATACTGGTGAGCACGGAAACTTTGCACTCAGGGACGAGGGCCACCGCACATCTACAAGCAGCAGGGCCAAAGAGTTTAGTGGAAAGGGTAGGCCTCCAACTTCACCTAGCAAGGAGGATTCTTTACTTGCTTCCAGGCTGCCTGGACTTCCACTTCTAGCCAGTACCCTAGTCCTGGTTTGCCTAATCACCGCCAGTAAAGATAAGAGGAAACCGCCATTAAGTTGTGGACTGATTATTGCTGCGCCATCAAACCCTGTGTAATGCAGGTACCGGAATGCAACGCACAGAGACACAAGGCGAGAACAGTCAGAGATGATTGTAAACAGTTTTATACAACAGGTATACTGAAACAAGGGATTAGCAACAAGGGTAATGAACAGTGGTTTGAAATATCAGAAAAATACAAAATTTCTCAAAGTAAGGCGCAGTCTCTTAAAGTAAGGTGATGCCCTCAAGCAGCTGGTCCCGGCTGTACTCAACGATACCCAACGATCTTCTAGCTGAAGGAGACTCTTCGCTTTTCCCAGAAGTCACCTGGAATATGCAAATTGTCCTCTTCAAGCCTCAATCCCTGGTTTGGCGATGCTTTCCAAGCAGCTGGTCCCGGCTGTACCCAACGGTCTTCTAGCTGAAGGAGACTCCTCGCTTTTCCCAGAAGGCACCTGGAATATGCAAATTGTCCTCTTCAAGCCTCAATCCCTGGTTTGGCGATGCTTTCCAAGCAGCTGGTCCCGGCTGTACCCAACGATCTTCTAGCTGAAGGAGAATCTTCGCTTTTCCCAGAAAGCACCTGGAATATGCAAATTGTCCTCTTCAAGCCTCAATCCCTGGTTTGGCGATGCTTTCCAAGCAGCTGTTATGTTCTGCTACCAGAGCTAAGGAAAGAGAGGAGATCTGTCCCTACGATAGAACTCAGCTTAATCCCTACGATGTAACAGGGAACCTGATCCTGCGATCAGACCTGCTAAAGTCCTAAGCTAGTCTGTACGGAGACCTATAGATGTGGGGGAGGAATCCCTACAAGTACTAAGGACTGGGAGGAATATGGGACACCTCCTAACAGAAATAGTAGCAGACAGACGAACAAACAAAATATATAGAACATAGAGGTCAGTAGACCAAGCAAACTAACAGAGCAAGACACAGAGCACAGGCTAGCTAGAAAGTAGATATACAATGAAGTCCAGCAAAGCCAGAAGGGCGGAGCAGGATTAAATAGGCCAACAAGGTCATGTGACCAGCAAAGGAAAAAAAAACTAAGAGCAAGGTTCTAACAGTACCCCCCCTTCTAAGAGGATCCTCCGGATCCCCTATTACCAGGCTTATCAGGAAATCTCCTGTGAAACGCTCTGATAAGTCTGGACGCGGAAACATCATCCGACCTCACCCAAGAGTTATCCTCGGGACCGAAACCTTTCCAGGCCACAAGATACTGCAAACTACCTCTATACCGTCTAGAGTTAAGGATGCGAGAAATTTCATATTCCCCGTCCTCCACCACCGGAGGAACAGAGGCAGAGGCGTCACAATCCGATACAACAGCTTTTTTCAACAGAGAGACATGAAATACCGGATTAATTCTCCTGGAGGTAGGAACCTCCAACCTAACAGCAGATTGGTTGACAACCTGAAGCACCTTAAAGGGCCCTACAAACTTGGGACCCAATTTCTTTGAAGGAATCCTCAACCGCAGATTCCTAGAGGACAACCAAACCATGTCACCAACAGCGAACAAAACCTCCTGTCGTTTCCTATCAAAGTAGTCTTTAGATTTTCTGTTGGCCTCCTGAAGATTACCACGCACATCCGTCCAAACTCTCTCCAAATCACCGGAAAAATTCTCCTCCTCAGGCACGGCAGATCCCAACTTGGAGAACGACCCAAACGACGGAAATGAGTACAATATTTTTCCACATTACCTGATCCTTGTTTTAAACGTCTCAACTCAGTCTCAGCTGATGCGACACGGTCAGGATCATCATATAATAGTCCCAAAGCAGAAAAAAAACTATCCACTGATCTGAAGCATGTATCACTAGGTTGCAAAGAAAAGGCCCACTCCTGAGGCTCTTTGCGCAAAAGTGACATTATGAACCCTACGCGCTGGGATTCATCCCCAGAGGACTTAGGTCTCAAACGAAAATACAATAAGCAAGCATTTTTGAATGAAAAAAATTCTCGGTGTTCACCAAAAAATAAATCCGGCAAACATACCTTAGGCTCCAAGAAATGTGTTCCAGGACAGTTACTCACGTGCTGACGGAGCTCGGCCACCTCCAGAGAGAGTCCCTGCAGGCGATGAACCAAATCCTGAACCGACACCATGATGGAACAGAAAAATCTTTCCTTAGAGAATTTGCTGGCTGGACTTACTGTTATGTTCTGCTACCAGAGCTAAGGAAAGAGAGGAGATCTGTCCCTACGATAGAACTCAGCTTAATCCCTACGATGTAACAGGGAACCTGATCCTGCGATCAGACCTGCTAAAGTCCTAAGCTAGTCTGTACGGAGACCTATAGATGTGGGGGAGGAATCCCTACAAGTACTAAGGACTGGGAGGAATATGGGACACCTCCTAACAGAAATAGTAGCAGACAGACGAACAAACAAAATATATAGAACATAGAGGTCAGTAGACCAAGCAAACTAACAGAGCAAGACACAGAGCACAGGCTAGCTAGAAAGTAGATATACAGTGAAGTCCAGCAAAGCCAGAAGGGCGGAGCAGGATTAAATAGGCCAACAAGGTCATGTGCCCAGCAAAGGAAAAAAAAACTAAGAGCAAGGTTCTAACAGCAGCTGGTCCCGGCTGTACCCAACGATCTTCTAGCTGAAGGAGACTCTTCACTTTTCCCAGAAGGCACCTGAAATATGCAAATTGTCCTCTTCAAGCCTCAATCCCTGGTTTGGCGATGCTTTCCAAGCAGCTGGTACCGGCTGTACCCAACGATCTTCTAGCTGAACGAGACTCTTCGCTTTTCCCAGATGGCACCTGGAATATGCAAATTGTCCTCTTCAAGCCTCAATCCCTGGTTTGGCGATGCTTTCCAAGCAGCTGGTCCCGGCTGTACCCAACGATCTTCTAGCTGAAGGAGACTCTTCGCTTTTCCCAGAAGGCACCTGGAATATGCAAATTGTCCTCTTCAAGCCTCAATCCCCGGTTTGGCGATGCTTTCCAAGCAGCTGGTCCTGGCTGTACCCAGAAACCACTGTATAGCCTTCAGCCCCTCAGGTCGGGGCCACTTTAGGACAGCAGACACCTTCTCGGGATCCATCATGAGCCAGGTCTCAGAGATTATGTATCCCAGGAAGGGAAGGGATGTCTGTTCGAAAACACATTTCTCAAATTTTGCATACAGACGATTCCTCCTGAGCCTCTGCAATACCTTTCGAACGTTACTTCGATGTGAGGGCAGATCCAAAGACAACTCCAGGATATGGTCCAGGTACACTACCACGCATGAATCTAGAAGATCTCGAAAGATGTCATTCACCAATTCCTGGAAGACTGCTGGTGTGTTGCAGAGTCCGAATGGCATCACACGGTACTTGTAGTGGCCATTCCGAGTGTTGAATGCTGTCTTTCAGTCGTCACCTTGGCGAATCCGGATCAGATTGTATGTGCCACAGAGATAGAGCTTAGTAAAGACGTTGGCGCCCTTGAGGCGATCAAACAACTCAGAGATAAGAGGCAGAGGATACTTGTTTTTGATGGTAATCTGATTTAGACCCCTATAATCGATATAAGGGTGATGAGAGGAGAGCCATCCTTCCTCTTGATGAAAAAGAATCCCGCTCCAGCCGGAGAGGTGGATTTCTGAATAAATCCCCTAGCAAGATTCTCCTCAACGTATTTGGACATGGCACGGGTCTCGGCCAATGATAGTGGGTAAATTCGACCTTGGGGTGGCAAGGCACCAGGAATGAGATTGATAGGACAGTCATACGGCCTATGAGGAGCAAGTGTCTCAGCCTCCTTCTTGTTGAAGACATCAGCGCACGACCAGTAGGGTGCTGGCAAGCCGGGCAAATTAGCTGAAGAGGATGGAGGTCGGCCAAGACGGACAGGAACCAAGCAGGTTTGGTGGCACTCCTGACCCCAGCGGAGCACTTCTCCCGAGCTCCAATTCAAAACTGGCTCATGTCTCTGAAGCCAAGGCAGTCCCAGCAGCAAAGGATGAGAGAGGCCGGACAGCACATAGAGGGAGATCTTCTCCATGTGTAACATACCAATTTGGAGAACTACGGGCTCAGTGACAAACATGATGGACTCGGAAAGGGGCCTCCCATGCACAGATTGGATCCAAAAGATGTTGAATGGGAATCTGATACTGCTCCACAATGGTGTGTTGAATAAGATTCTCTGCGGCACCAGAGTCCAGATAGGCAATCTCGAAGATATTTATCTTACCACAGGTTATCGATACAGACAGAGTCAGGGATGGAGAGGAAGGTTTTTTGCCCAGGACAACCTCTCCAAGCGATCCTAGGCACTAGAGTCTCCTGGTCTTTCTGAAAAAGAATGGAATAGATGCTCTGAACTGCCACAGTAGAAGCATATTCCCTTGGCTCAGCGGGCCTCCTGGCGAGACTTGACCATCTTTACCTGGTGTACCTGCATAGATTCAGGGATGGATGCCAAGGCAGGGGCTTGTGGAAAGATCAGACTTTGGAAGGTTGGTGCAAGGCACAGAGACCTCCTCTTACGGATCACCTCCTTAGAACGTTCCTGGAACCTGATGTCGATCCGTGTGGCCAAAGACACCAGGTCGTCCAGAGAGGTGGGTATGTCACGACCGGCTAGTTCATCCTTGATTTGCCCAGAAAAACCTTCCCAAAAGGTAGACACCAGAGTCTCGTTGTTCCAGGCAAATTCAGATATGAGGGTGCAGAAGTGCACAGCGCACTGGCCCACTGTGAGGTTCCCTTGGCGTAGATGAAGAAGAGAGGAGGCAGTCGAGGACGTGCGGCCGGGCTCATCGAAATCCCTCCGGAAGGCCACAAGGAAAGCCTAGAGTTTGGACACCAGAGGATCCCCTCTCTCCCATAGGGGATTAAGCCACACCAACTCCTCCCCGGTGAGGTGAGACATGACTAATGCCACTTTAGCCCGGTCGGAGGTGAACTGATGAGCCAGAAGCTCAAAGTGCAGCGTGCACTGGTTGATGAAGCCCCGACATAGAGCGGGATCCCCACCTAAGTGGGGAGAGGCAGATAGTCTGGGTCCAAAGCTGGATACCACTCCGCCACTGGGTAGAGGTGCCACCAGAGCGGATGCTTGCTTGGTTAGATGCGGGCATATCCGGGGTGGACAGTGCAGCATTCAAGCGGGAGTTTACAGTTCGCAGATAAGACAGGATTGTATCCTGTTGAGATGTCTGGCGGGAGACCTCTTGATACCGGTCAGAGAGCGAGGGAGTCTGGGAGCCACCAGATTCCATGGACTGTGCAAACTGTTATGGATCTGGATGGTGGAACCACTGTGCTGTGGTGCAAGAAGCGACCAGAGGGGAGTGACTAACAGCCTACTCGGACCGACCTTGGCTACACGGCAGCTCAGTCAACTCCGTGAGCCAAGGAGGGACCGGGAAGGTGGTCCAGGTGCCACTCTGGGACTGACCTTGAGAGAGCAGACGACCCCCATGGGACAGGCAGCCAAAGCAGACAGGCATGGCAGATTGTCTGGTAGATGAGCACAGCTGGTAGGCAGGCAGGTAGTGCAGGAAGACGGATAGGCTCAGCTGATAGACAAGCAGGCGGGCCCGGCTGATAGACAGGCTGGCGGGCACAGCAGATAGACAGGCTGGTGGGCAAGGCTGATAGACAGGCTAGAGGGCAAGCACTGGACCTTAGAGCTGAAGAGAGTGTTAGAAAACAAACTACAACATTGCGCAGGCACCTCCATTTTGGAGGAGGTGCCTTACATAGCAGATGTCTTCCAGCCATCGGCCGAGGACATTTTAGGATGGCGCTCAGCCCCTTTAAGAAACAGGGAGCATGCGTGTGCCCTAAGAGCAGTGCCCCGAGATCTGCACGTGGTGTGCACACCCCGGGCGGACACGGCGTGGGAGCAGAAGGAGGGAGCAGGAGACACCAGACCAGGACTGCGGCGGTAAGGGAAGCGACCTCTGCCGGGCAGGAGGCAGAGACGCCAACACTACACCAGTATTCAGTCAGTAGTTTTTCTCAGGAGTGGGAGCCAAAATCAGGTGAGGAACAATCAGAGAAAATGTACAATAGACACAAGTGCACCAATTTTGCATTTATCACCCACTCCAGGTTTTGGCTCTCACTCCTGAGAAAAAATACTGATCGAATACTGACCAAATACTGATAGTGGGGCTGTGGCCTAACAGTGACGAAATAGTACAGATGGGGAGAGGACCCTGTCCTCACTGGCTTACAATCTAAATGGTAATGGGGATGGACACAGTAGGTCCGGAGGTTGGAGCAGTTCTAGTGGTAGTAACGAGAGAGCAGGGTTATTGTAGATTGTATTCAGGGGTCACAAAACATTTTTTAGAGACACATCATGGTAATTTTCAAAATCTTCTGAAGCTTCTGCTTAGAGAAGCTTTTTGGATAATTCAACTCAAAACTAAACTACTGAAGGGAATGAGCTTCAGGAATGATACTTTGTTTATTTATTAATATCAAGATTTTGTAGTAGAATATGCATATTTATGTCAGTAGGATAGAATCTTTTTCACATATATTATGTGTAATTGTACATACTTACAAGGTTTTTCATGTTCCATAATTGGTTAGTTTTTTAAAAAAATTTCATGTCACATGATTTCACAATATAATCAGTGATCAGTGTCGGAGCTGTTTTCACCTGTCATCATGAATTTTTAGTCGTTTGTAATGAAATAAAGATTTGAAGATTTTATTCACTTTGCCGGCATCTGAATGTTTTTTTTATTATTGGCTGACCGTAGATCAGTGGACGTCCTGGAGTGGCAGAATTTCGATTGAACAGTTATTTATCATATGTACCCAGTGAGGCATTAAAATTTTGGTTTTGCTGTTGGAATTATTGCTGATTGTAGGCTTCCTTAAAGAGGTGAGATTTCAGGTTACATCTTAAGGTTCCAAGGGTGGAAGACAAGCAGACTTGTGGAGGCACTGAATTCCAGAAGATGGGGAATGCTCGGGAAAAATCTTCAAGGCGATTGGGTGAGGAATAGAGATGAGTGGATAGATTCAGGAAGGATTAAGTTCTAATCACATATCCTGAATTTCGTGCTTTTACGCAAATTCAAACACTTTGAAATTCAATTCACCCAATATAAAAAAAACTTCATCGACACCATTGCTGAGTGGACTAATGTTTTACATGGCTGCTCTCACTTCACAACAATGCCGCACTTTCTTTGGCTGCTCATTACATATACAGTCCTCAATATTTCCTATTTCTTGTTGCACTCGGAACTGAGACATACAGGTGTGGCACCCCAGGGGTCCGGTTGCCACAGTGGCATTGCCTCCCTCACAAGAGGTGATGCCATGCCTGGAAGAAAGCAGGGGTCCCCTAATCAGGTTTTACTAAGCATGCAACACTTTCCTGGCTCCAGACCAGCAAGGGGAGCTCCTCCCCTTAGCAACTGGGATCTGGAGGCGGGGTTAGTGAGACTTAGTGTGAGGAGTTGAAGTCAGGACGTCGAGGAGAGAAGAGCTGGGGACTGGAGCTTCGCGGCAGCTCACCCCAGAAGAACCAGCACAGAAGAACCAGACACGGGAGTCCGAGGCTGTGGGGCACCGAAGGCCTAGCAGTAGAAACCGGAGGGCAGGAGACTGCAGGTCTCCTGGCCCCATCAGACGCCCAGAGGCTCAGCAGCACAGAGGGCCCAGCACTGCCACGTGGGAGCGACACACCAGCAAGGCCCGAGCTGCCTGCCATACTGGTGAGCACGGAAACTTTGCACTCAGGGACGAGGGCCACCGCACATCTACAAGCAGTAGGGCCAAAGAGTTTAGTGGAAAGGGTAGGCCTCCAACTTCACCTGGCAAGGAGGATTCTTTACTTGCTTCCAGGCTGCCTGGACTTCCACTTCTAGCCAGTACCCTAGTCCTGGTTTGCCTAATCACCACCAGTAAAGATAAGAGGAAACCGCCATTAAGTTGTGGACTGATTATTGCTGCGCCATCAAACCCTGTGTAATGCAGGTACTGGAATGCAACGCACAGAGACACAAGGCGAGAACAGTCAGAGATGATTGTAAACAGTTTTATACAACAGGTATAATGAAACAAGGGATTAGCAACAAGGGTAATGAACAGTGGTTTGAAATATCAGAAAAATACGAAATTTCTCAAAGTAAGGCGCAGTCTCTTAAAATAAGGCGCAGTCTCTTAAAGTAAGGTGATGCCCTCAAGCATCAAAAGCACCACACAAGTTCTTTAATCGTGAATTTGGCCCTAGCGGGGGTCACCGGTTATTCCCGCTAGGCCGTGAGTCTCTTTCCGAATGAATTCAATTAGATCACGCTGTGCTACTTTAGCCCCAACTGTCCCCATCCCAACCTGAGTACTTAAACCCAATTGTCCCCGGTACCGTGGGTGAGCAGTGGAAGTGACGGCCCTGCTCACGTATGCAGCTCCTCTCTGCTTGGCTGTTGGGGGCAGTCTCTCGAGCCTTGGATAGGGGGGTCCAGGCCTCGTCTGTCGGCGGCCGATGTCGGGTTCCGCGAACTCACTCAGCACCGCGATCAGGTTCCTAGTATCCTCAGCAGGCACAGCACTCGAGTCACATCTGTGAGGGATCCGGAGCTCTTTTACCGGTGCCTGGCTGGAGCACCTCTCAGGCCTCTGGTTTTGGCCTGTCACGCGGGGTTTCTCAGGACTCAGGGAGCAAGTCTGCTCCTCTCTGCTGCTTGGCGCCAAAGACTGCTCAGGTTTGGCGCGCTGGCCTCTTATCTCTCTGAACTCCTTCCTGGAAGTCACCTGATCGTGTCCAGCCTCTGAATCTGCCCTCCCTGCAACTTCCTTTGTATATTTTGGTTCCGCTTTACTGTCTCTGGCCAGTAGATGGCAGTCTCGCTCCATCCTTGAAACGTCATGTTGAAGTTCTTTTACAAGCTTTTTTGCTCGTTCTACATTCCTCCCTCCTTTTTGCTCGCCAGTCCTCGGGCGAGTGGACTCCTCGGAGAATTGATGTCTCCTTCCAGGCAGTGCAAGCTCAGACAGGAGTTGGGCACACTCCTGCGTTTTCTGTTGGATTCGAGACCAGATAAACTCTTCCTGAGCATACCGGTTAGGAGGAATTCCGGCATTAGCCCGCTCAGTTCTGCGGGGCTCTTCGTGGGATCCGAGGAATCAACTACTGGGGATTGCAAATCATTTCCTGACTCATTCTGACTTCCACTCGGGAGTGGCACCAATGGTTCTGACGGGCCCAACTGCATTGTGGCCCATCCTTCTTCATCCCCCAAGGTTCCTGTATGTGGCACTTCAGCCAACACGTCTGAGGGCCCAGCCCTGTTACAGACTTCTGCTTCAGAGGAGCAAGGTCGCAACATATTACGGTGCAACACCCTGGATGTCGCGGCGTCATCCCCTTCGGGCCTAACCTCGTAGACGGGGTTGTCTGGGTGAACCTTCTTCACCACCCGATATGGTATTGCCTCCCAACGATGGTCCAGCTTACTCCCAAATCGTTTAGCCCTCACCAGCACTCGGTCTCCTGGCTGAAGCGATCCACCTGTGGTCGGGGGCCGAACTGCATGCTCTACTTCCTGAAACTTCTGAGCAACCAGTCTTCTCACGGTATGGAGTCGACGCTGGTGTTCTTGAATCCAGGTACTTGGGCTACTGCCCGGACCGGGGTCTTCTGAGTCTAGCTCCAGTTCGGTGATTTCTCGGCCACTTCTTCCAAACAGCAACAAGTAGGGGGTGTAGCCGGTGGTTGCATGAACTCGATTATTATACACCCACACCAGCTCGGACACGAATTCGGGCCACTTCATCTTTTTGTCCGCTTCCAGTGTTCGCAACATTTACAACAGGGTTCGGTTAAAGCGCTCGCATGCACCGTTCCCTTGCGGGTGGTAGGGCATTGTCCGGGAACGGTCGATCCCATAGATGTGGTATAGCTCATCCATCACTTGTCCTTGGAAGCAGGCCCCCTGGTCAGAATGTATTCGCTTCGGGCACCCATAAATCCGGATGAAATCTTGACAGATGGCCTTGGCTGTGGCTTCTGCCGTCTGATCTTTAGTGGGCGTCACTACTGCAAACTTGGTGAAGTGATCAGTCATGACTAAACAGTGTCCATAACCGTTGTATGAAGTTCCTACCATCAAGTAGTCAATCATCAAGACTTCCAAGGGGGCAGAAGTTCGGATGGTCTGAATGGGAGCTCTTTGCTCCGGGGGCTTGTTCAACTCACACTGGCGACATGTTCGGCAGACCCCCTCCACTTCTTGTCGCAGTTGAGGCCAATACACCAGCCGTTGCAACCACCGGAAGGTCTTTTCTACTCCGAAGTGAGCACCTCTTCTATGAGCTTCTTGGGCTAGCTATGTTACTAGCGCTCCTGGAACAACCACTTGCCAGGTAACATCAAACTCTCGAGGCAGCTGGATTCTTCGGCATAGCAAGCCGTCCTTCAGGAGGAGCCTCTCCCACTGGCCTAGGATTTGTAGGGTAGTTGGAAGTGAAGCGGCTCTGGTTTCCTGGTCGGGTCTCTGATTAAGGGCGACCCATTCTCTCAACTTTGCTAGCTCCGGGTCGGATTGCTGCAGATGTATCCATTCGTCTCTTGAACGGCCCAGAATCTGAGTGGGCCTCGGCTCCCCTCTGGTCTCTTGGGCGTCGACCACAGCAGCGGCGAACTGGCTGAAATCCGGGATCTCGTCGCCTTCGAGCTCCTCATCTCTGTCCTTCTTCGGCCCCGCCTGAGTGACCCGGGACAGGGCATCTGCATGTGTGTTCAGGGCCTTGGACCGATAGGCGATTTTATACTGGAATTTGGACATCCTTGCGACCCACCGCTGTTCTAACGCGCCCAGTTTGGCGTTCTCCAAGTGTGCCAAAGGGTTGTTATCTGTCCGCACTTGCACTTCTGACCCTGACAGGTACTCAGCAAACTTCTTGGTCATAGCCCACACCAGTGCCAGTAGCTCCAGCTTAAACGAACTGTAGTTGTCCGAATTCTTCTCCGTATCTCGGAGTGACCTGCTGGCATACGCGATCACTCGCTCTTTCCCTCCTTGTACTTGAGCCAGCACTGCTCCCAGCCCATGCAAGCTTCCATCAGTGTACAACATGAACGGCTGCAAAAAGTCAGCGTAGGCCAGAATTGGGGCATCTGTTAGCGCCATTTTCAATGCTCAGAATGCCTCTTCTTGTCGTGGGCCCCACTGAATGGGCTGCCGCTTGGTTCCCCCGGCTGTTCCTCTCAGCAATTCATTGAGCGGGTTCGCAATCTTAGCGAAGTCTTTAATGAATCTGCGGTAGTATCCAGTGAGCCCCAGGAATGCCCTTAGTTCCCTTAGATTGGCGGGCGTGGGCCACTTCTGCACGGCAGCTACTTTCTCCGCAGTGGGGTGCACCCCTGCACTGTACACAGTGTGCCCCAGATATTCAATTTCTCGTTTGAAGAGACGACACTTACGAGGCTTAATTTTCAGGCCATGCCTTTGTAGCCGTTCTAACACTTGTTCCAATCGGCGGAGATGATCCTCAAACGTTGCGGAATAGATAATTATATCGTCCAGATATATTAAAGTGGCTTCAAAGTTGAGGTCCCTCAAGCATCTCTCCATCAGCCGTTGGAAAGTTCCTGGCGCATTTGTTAGTCCGAACGGCATTCGATTGAACTCAAACAGGCCCATAGGGAGAACAAAAGCTGTCTTCGGACGATCCTTCTCAGCTACTGGGACCTGCCAATAGCCACTGGCCAGGTCGAGGGAGGAGAAGAATTTGGCGCTCCCTAGTGCAGATAGAGACTCTTCGATTCGGGGGAGTGGATAGGAGTCCCGCACTGTACAGGCATTCAGCTTCCGATAGTCTACGCAGAATCTCAGGGTACCGTCCTTCTTTCGGACCAGCACGATCGGAGCCGCCCAGGGGCTCTGGCTTTCACGGATCACACCGTTCCGCAACATGTGGGCCAACAGCTCTTTCACCTCCTGGTACATTTGAGGCGGGATCTGCCGATATCTCTCTCGGATGGGAGCAGTATTTCCGGTGGGTATTTCGTGCTGAATGTCCCGAGTGCACCCGAAATCATCTTCATGCTGTGCAAACACTCCCTGATATCGCTGTAGAAGTTGTTCGATCTGCCTTACTTGTCCAGCAGAAAACTCAGTCAGGTTAGCTTCCATTTCTTCAAGGAGGTGGCGTCCAGCCAACGGTTCTCTTCCATGTTCCTGGCTATTGAGGGACACCTCTAGGGTCCATGGTTTTCCTTCCACAGGTGCCAGCCCTATAGCGTCCACTCTAGTAAGGGCCTCCGGCATTACGCACACTCGCGCCACCTCTTGTCGGGGCAACAACTGTAAACTGGTGCCACTTAAATTGATGCAGCGCACGGGTACTCGACCGTGCCGCACGGTGGCCAGAGTTCGAGTAATCAGGAGTCCAGAGGGCGCTTCTTCTCCCTCCATTGGTTCAACTTAAATGTCCACGCCCTCTAAGGACACATGTGCCAGCACCGGCAAAGTGAGTACAGTCTGTCCCACCGGCAGTGTCATTGTGGCTTCGGGCGGTACCGATACCTTACCAAGGTACTGGGAGGTAGTGGGCAACTTTTGAATCTGACTGACCCACACGAGGTGCTGGAACACTCTCTTGTTAGCTGGGTCTCGAGTGGCGCGGGTCCAGTTGTTTTTGCTACAGCCCTCAGTTAGGAACTGTCCGACTTCTTTCAGCACATTCATGCCCAGGGTTACAATGGGCCCATCGCCTCCGGGCCCGGTGGTCAGTACAATCCCTTTTCGACCGAGGTCCTTTCCACATGCCCGCACGGACATTCATACTACTCCCGCTACTGGGATAGGTAGTTGATTAGCCGCCACCAGTTTGACAGTGGGTTCCCGGCAGGAACGAGCGACTTCAGGAAAGTGACTTTGGAAGTACGTCTCAGGCATAGTGGTCACTTGAGACCCGGTGTCCATCAAACAGCGGATCCGCTGCCCATTGAATTCAGCCCAGATAATGGGCCTCTTGGAGACAATGTCTTCAGAGCTCCCTCTTCTACTCTCCGAAGCTCGAGACCCCACGGTATGCTCCACAACCGTGGGGCATTTTAGTTTAACGGCTGTCCCCTCCTCCTCCTTTCTCGGTTGGGACAGTCTTTGGAGATATGCCCCCTACCTCCGCAGGTCCAGCACTCCGGTCCTCGTTCTGCCGATAGGTCGGGTACATGTCGTGCTGGGGCCGGATAGGAATGTCTTTCTCGTTCTGGTCTCCGTCCGCGTTGAGCAGTACGGTCCGTCGGCAAGGGGGCAGTAGGAGTCTTCCTAATAGAATTCAGCTCACCCCGAATGTCTCGAATTTCCTGACTTATTTCCCGTACCCAATCAGGCTCTTGGTTGGTGAATCCAGGAGCAATTGCCTCATGAATTCTAACTGTGGCATTGAGAACAGGAACTTCTCTCTCCAGGACTCTAGCTTCAGCCCCTACCTCCAGGAAGCTCATATCAGGGCTCAATCGCAGCCGCTCCTTCAGGATCTGCCTCAGGGAAGGGTCTTTCAAGCCAGCAATCAGTTGGTCACGCAACACCTCATCCAATGGTCCCAGTCCTCAGTTCCCATCTTGAGTTTTCTTAGTGATATGGGCCATCACTTCCTGTAATGCATTAACATACTGATTTACTGTCTCATTTTCCCCTTGGACCCGCTGAAACAACTGTAAGCGCAAGTGTCCCAAATCTGTAGTGTCACCGTGCATGTCCTCTAGAATTTTTATCACTTTATCCACGGTGTCACGGTCCTCAGGTGGGCGGTACATCACAGTCTGTCGGGCCTCTCCATCAAGGGTTAGGAGGGCCAGCTCCGCCTGGGCTAGAGGGTCAAGGGGATACATACGTAGCATACTTCTCAGTCTTTCTGCCCAGTCCCAAAGTGACATGCCATCCCCTGTAAACTTGGGAAGATGGCTGAGCATAGCCCCCAGGGGTATATGGCTCCGGCCGGACCCAGCCACAGACTGATCCGCCATCTCTGCGTCTGAATGTTGCATCCTGCCGACTACGCCAAATGTAATGCAGGTACCGGAATGCAACGCACAGAGACACAAGGCGAGAACAGTCAGAGATGATTGTAAACAGTTTTATACAACAGGTATACTGAAACAAGGGATTAGCAACAAGGGTAATGAAGGGTTCCTGTGGCAGAGGCAGACAAAGAAAAGACCGCGTTTACAAAACCAATAGGCCTCAGCGAGTTCAACTGCATGCCATTCGGGCTCTGCAATGCCCCAGTAACCTTCCAGCGGTTAATGAAGTGCTGCCTAGGACACAAGAACTTCAAAACTGTCCTACTGTACCTGGACGACGTAATTGTCTACTCAAAGACATATGAAGACCACCTGGAGCACCTGACCAAGGTGTTTGAAGCCCAATCTGGTTTTGGTCTGAAGGTAAAGCCATCCAAATGCCACCTGTTGTAGCCCAAGGTGCAGTACCTAGGCCATGTGGTAAGCGCCGAAGGTGTAGTGCCAGAACCTGAAAAAGTCACCGTAATCAAGGACTTGGCCAGACCCTCCACTATCAAGGAAGTGCGGCAGTTCCTCGGGCTGGTAGGCTACTGCAGGAGATTTATCAAGGGTTTCACCATGGATGGGCGGAAACGCAAGATAGCAAACCGGCTGTCCGCCTGGTAAAGGAGTTGCTGACACAAGCTGACTTGCACCCTGATCCAGATGCTCCACAGGAGACCCAACAGTTGTGGAAGGAGAAGGGCAAACTGTTTATCTACGAGGGAAAGCTGTGTCGAAGAAGTATCAACTCCCGGACACACGAACTGGTCTGGCAGGAGGTAGTCCCGAGGCGGGATGCGCTAATGGTATTAGATGCGTACCACGACGGAGCAGGACACTTCTGGTGGAAGAAGTGGGAAGTCCTGCTACATGAGCAATTCTACTGGGCTGGCATGAGGAAAGCAATCGAGAGATGGTGTCAAGAATGTGGTCCATGCAACCTGAGACGAAAAGACCGTGGCAGCCAGAGGGCTCCCCTGCAGCCCATCATCACCAAACAGCCACTAGAACTGGTAGCCTTGGACCACGTGAAGCTAGCCCCAAGCAGGTCAGGCTATGTCTACGCTCTAATCATAGTAGACCACTACTCCCGATTCCTGGTAGTAGTGCCAGTGAAAGACCAGACGGCTCAGACGGCAGCCAAAGTGTTCCAACAGCACTTTTGTCATCCACACGGTTACCCTGAACGGGTGCTTACTGATCAAGGTCCAGCTTTTGAAGCAGAGGTGTTCCAGGAATTCTGCAACTTGCACCGCTGAAAGAAAATAAGGACGACGCCGTATCATCCCCAGACCTATGGGTTGTGTGAAAAGATGAACTAGGTGGTGATAGACTTGTTGAAGACGTTGCCCCTTGAAGAGCGCAGCCTGTGGCCAGAGAAGTTACTAGATTTGGTGGACCTGTGTAACCACATCCCGGTGAACTCGACCAACTGTACACCCGCTTACCTGAAGAGAGCAAGACCTGGTAAGCTACCCATTGACTTGGACATGGGAGTCTTGACACCAGAGACAACATCACCAGATGCGGATTGGGATACCGAGCGGCAGCAACAATACTACAAGGTGCAAGAATGTGTTGAGAGAAGTTTGTGCCAGGCGAGACAGAAGCAAGAGAAAACTTACAATCAGCACGCACCTGCCGTTCCCTTATCACCTGGAGAACAGGTACTTAAGAGGAAGAGACGAGTCCACAAGTCAGATGACCAGTGGGAGGTTGATCCATACACCGTCCTACCCTCAAATTACGACAACACCAAAGTGTGCCTCATCAGCAAAGGTGGAGGGGAAACTTCAATGGCAGTCTCAAGAGATCACTTGAAGATATGCCCTGAACAGTAGAAACACACAGAAGAAGATCCAGACAGCCCTTGGCCTACAGAAAAAGTGTAAGAAACGGTTCAGACAGTCCTCGGAGAATTTCCCTGGTCTTGGACGCAGGTGAACAAAGCGATTGTGGTACCGGTCTTGACCTTTCTCTAAGCAGCCTCACCGGAAGCTGCAGAAGTCCCAGAAAAACTGGAAGACCAGTCGGCCCCAGAGACAGATGCTTCAGCATCAGCAGACCAGGAGAATCGACCCTCTGCTAGCAGTGAACCAGTCGTACCCATGGTGAGCCAAAGAATTTGTAGGAAATTACCCAGCCTACCAGTGTTACCTCAGTCTACCTGTAGTGTAGTTCACACTGAACCCACCACACCAGGGGTAGACACTAGGGACCAGGGTAGGACAGTGACAACTCATGTACTACGTAGATCGACCAGGAGTACAAAAGGTCAGCTCAATGCTCACTGGAGAAACTAAAGTATAAAGTATAAGAGAGCTAAAGTGTATGCTGTTTATAGTTATACCCGTTAAATAGTCTTGGAAAAGTATATTTGTTGAATTTATGGACAATTGGACCACAGGACTAGGTGTGGTCAGGACAATATTGAATATAGTTACTAATCGGCCTAGAAAATAAACCACAGGCGTGGTTGAAGACCAGGCCCAACGAAAGAGTGCCCTGAAGCCACGCCCAGGGACGATTCACAAAGTGGGTTGATGCGGTTCCCACTAGTGTTGAGCCACCCCCGTAGTGTTCGGGTTCGGATCGGTTCGTCGAACACCGGGATGTTCGAGGAACTGTTCGTCGAACTGTTCGTCGAACACCTTAGAACAGCGTCGAACACCGTTAAAACCAATGGCAGGCAAACAAAAACACATAGGAACACATAGAAAACACCTTCAAAGGTGTCCAAAAGCTCACAAACTGCTCAGAAGACGCTTTCTTTAAAAAAGCCGGCCGGCAATTCAGCAGCGGCATACACCGGTACCCGACAATTTAGACATGAAGGAATAGAGCATCACACATAGATTAGATAGATAGAAACATGTCAGTCACATATATATGAAGTACAGTGACAGTGTTGCTTACTGTACTTGTCATTTAGTGTAAAGGATTTATTAAAAAATATAATAGTGTTTTCGTGCACCGTCTCTTTAAAAAAGCCGGCCGGTAATTCAGCAGCGGTACCCGACAATTTATAACAGACAGAATAGAGCTTCACACATAGATAACATAGATAGAAACATGTCAGTCACATATATATGAAGTACTGTGACAGTGTTGCTTACTGTACTTGTCATTTACTGCAAAGGATTTATTAAAAAAAATAATAGTGTTTTCATGCACCATCTCTTTAAAAAAGCCGGCTGGCAATTCAGCATCTGTACCCGACAATTTAGAATAGAAGGAATAGAGAATCACACATAGATTAGATAGATAGAAACATGTCAGCCACATATATACGAAGTACAGTGACAGTGTTGCTTACTGTAATTGTCATTTAGTGTAAAGGATTTATCAAAAAAAATAATAGTGTTTTCATGCACCGTCTCTTTAAAAAAGCCGGCCGGCAATTCAGCATCTGTACCCGACAATTTATAACAGACAGAATAGAGCTTCACACATAGATTAGATAGATAGAAACATGTCAGTCACATATATAATAAGTACAGTGATAGTGTTGGTTACTGTACTTGTCATTTAGTATTAAAATAAAGGATTTATTATTAAAAAAAATTGGCGTGGGGTTCCCCGTAATTTTAGGCTCTAGCGGAGGTTTAGCAGACAGCTGGGGCAGATGTTTGAAGCCTGGGAAGGGGGTAATACCCACGGAGCTTCCCAGGCTACTAATATCAGCCCCCAGCTGAATACCTAGCCTTTACTAGCTATTAAAATGAAGGACCCCCCCAAAAAAAATGACGTGGGGTCCCCCCTAATTTAATAGCTAGCAAAGGCTAGGCAGACAGCTGGGGGCTGATATTAATAGCCCAGGAAGGGAGCCATGAATATTGGCCCCCTCCCGGGCTAGAAACACCAGCCGTCAGCCGCCCCAGAAATGGCGCATCCATAGGATGCGCCAATTCTGGCACTTAGCCTCGCTCTTCCACGCTGCCCTGGTGCGGTGGCAGGGGGTAATAGGGTTGTGGTTGATGTCAGCTTATAATGCCAGCTGACATCAAGCCCAGGTTAGTAATGGAGAGGCGTCTATAAGACACCCCCATTACTAACCCCATAGTCAAAGTTAAAAAAAAAACACAAACACCCAGAATAAAGTCCTTTAATTGAAATAAAGACACAATTCTTTATTGTTCTAAATTAAACCATACTTACCATCACGACCATTCCAGCTGAAGCCAACGATCTCCTGCAATATAAGAAAAATAATAAAGCAACCTCATCCTTACCTTTCCATGGTTCCCAGGACAGCTTCAGCTCTGCTACATCGAGATGACAGGCTGGACCGCAGCAGAACGCTGCCATCCAGCTTGCCATGCCGCACACACTGAGAAGCGCAGGCATACTTGCGCTCCTCAGTGTCTGACTGTGACGGCATCCAGATGAGCCGACAATGAACTCGGCTCACCTCATGTACGTCACTGACAGCGTGGGAAAATTCTCCTGCACTCAGCGCTTCAGCGTGAGAATTTTCCCACGCTGTCAGTGACGTGCATGAGGTGCGCCGAGTTCATTGGACATGACCTCGGCTCATCTGGATGCCGTCACAGCCAGACACTGAGTAGCGCAAGCATGCCTGCGCTTCTCAGTGTCTGTGGGATGACAGGCTGGATGGCAGCGTTCTGCTGCAGTCCAGCCTGTCATCTCGATGTAGCAGAGCTGAAGCTGTCGTGGGAGCCATGGAAAGGTAAGGATGATGTTGCTTTATTATTTTACTTTTATTGCAGGAGATCATTGGCTTCAGCTGGAATGGTCGTGATGGTAAGTATGGTTTAATTTAGAACAATAAAGAATTGTGTGTTTATTTCAATTAAAGGACTTTTTTCTGGGTGTTTGTGTTTTTTTTAAATACTTTACTAGAAATTCATGGTGGTCATGTCTAATATTGGCGTGACCCCATGAATTTCGGGCTTAGGGCCAGCTGATAATGCCAAGCTGGCCTTAACCCCTTTATTACCCAGTGAGCCACTGCACCAGGGCCCTGGATGAGTTGGGTACAGCGCCAGAAGATGGCGCTTCTATGAACGCGCCATTTTCCGGGGCGGCTGCGGACTGCAATTTGCAGCGGGTGGGGCCCAGAAAGCTTGGGCCTCCCTGCGCTGCAGATTCCAGCCCCCAGCTGCCTAGTTGTACCTGGCTGGACACAAAAATAGGGCGAAGCTACACGTATTTTTTTTTTAAATTCATGAAATTCATGGAATAATTAAGAAAAAAAGGGCTTCCCTATATTGTTGTGTCCGGCTAGGTACAAATAGGCAGCTGGTGGTTGGGAGCAGCCCGCTCCTGCCTGCTGTACCTGACTGGACACAAATATAGGGCGAAGCCCCACATCAATTTTTTTTTCATTATTTCATGAATTTCCTGAAATAATTTTAAAAAAATTGACGTGGGGCTTCGCCCTATATTTGTGTCCAGTCAGGTACAGCAGGCAGGAACGGGCTGCCCCCAACCACCAGCTGCCTATTTGTACCTGGCCAGACACAACAATATAGGGAAGCCCTTTTTTAAAAAAATTATTTCATGAAATAATTAAAAAAAAATTGACGTGGGGCTTCGCACTATATTTGTGTCCAGCCAGGTACAGCAGGCAGGGACGAGCTGCCCACAACCACCAGCTGCCTATTTGTACCTGGTTGGACACAACAATATAGGGAAGCCCTTTTTTTCTTAATTATTCCATGAATTTCATGAAATAATTAAAAAAAAAAATGAGTGGGGCTTCGCCCTATTTTTGTGCCCAGCCAGGTACAACTAGGCAGCTGGGAGCAGGAATCCGCAGCGCAGGGAGGCCCAAACTTTCTGGGCCCCACCCACTGCAAATTGCAGTCCGCAGCCGCCCCAGAAAATGGCGCGTTCATAGAAGCGCCATCTTCTGGCGCTGTACCCAACTCATCCAGGGCCCTGGTGCGGTGGCTTACTGGGTAATAAAGGGGTTAAGGCCAGCTTGGCATTATCAGCTGGCCCTAAGCCCGAAATTCATGGGGTCACGCCAATATTAGACATGACCACCATGAATTTCTAGTAAAGTATTTAAAAAAACACAACACCCAGAATAAAGTCCTTTAATTGAAATAAACACACAATTCTTTATTGTTCTAAATTAAACCATACTTACCGTCACGCCCATTCCAGCTGAAGAAAAATGCCTTCTGCAATAAAAGTAAAATAATTAAGCAACCTCATCCTTACCTTTCCATGGTTCCCACGACAGCTTCAGCTCTGCTACATCGAGATGACAGGCTGGACCGCAGCAGAAAGCTGCCATCCAGCCTGTCATCCCGCGGACACTGAGAAGCGCAGGCATGCTTGCGCTCCTCAGTGTCTCGCTGTGACGGCATAAAGATGAGACAAGTTCATGTCCAATGAACTCGGCGCACCTCATGCACGTCACTGACAGCGTGGGAAAATTCTCCTGCACTCAGCACTTCAGTGTGAAAATTCTCCCACGCTGTCAGTGACGTACATGAGGTCAGCTGAGTTCATTGGACATGAATGAGCTCACCTCATGCACATCACTGACAGCGTGGGAAAATTCTCACGCTGAAGCGCTGAGTGCAGGAGAATTTTCCCACGCTGTCAGTGACGTGCATGAGGTGAGCTCATTCATGTCACAGCCAGACACTGCAGAGCGCAAGCATGCCTGCGCTTCTCAGTGTCTGCGGGATGACAGGCTGGATGGCAGCGTTCTGCTGCGGTCCAGCCTGTTATCTCGATGTAGCAGAGCTGAAGCTGTCGTGGGAACCATGGAAAGGTAAGGATGAGGTTGCTTTATTATTTTTCTTTTATTGCAGGAGATCGTTGGCTTCAGCTGCAATGGGCGTGACGGTAAGTATGGTTTAATTTAGAACAATAAAGGAATGTGTCTTTATTTCAATTAAAGGACTTTATTCTGGGTGTTTGTGTTTTCTTTTAACTTTGACTATGGGGTTAGTAATGGGGGTGTCTTATAGACGCCTCTCCATTACTAACCTGGGCTTGATGTCAGCTGGCATTATAAGCTGACATCAACCCCAACCCTATTACCCCACTGCCACCGCTACAGGGCAGTGGGAAGAGCGAGGTTAAGTGCCAGAATTGGCGCATCCTAAGGATGCGCCATTTCTGGGGCGGCTGACGGCTGGTGTTTCTAGCCTGAGAGGGGGCCAATATTCATGGAACCCTTCCTGGGCTATTAATATCAGCCCCCAGCTGTCTGCCTAGCCTTTGCTAGCTATTAAAATAGGGGGGACCCCACGTCATTTTTTTGGGGGGTCCCCCATTTTAATAGCTAGTAAAGGCTAGGTATTCAGCTGGGGGCTGATATTAGTAGCCTGGGAAGCTCCGTGGGTATTACCCCCTTCCCAGGCTTCAAACATCTGCCCCAGCCGTCTGGTTAACCTCCGCTAGAGCCTAAAATTATGGGGATCCCCACGCCAATTTTTTTTTAAATAAATCCTTTATTTTAACACTAAATGACAAGTACAGTAATAAACACTGTCACTGTATTTCATATATATGTGACTGACATGTTTCTATCTATCTAATCTATGTGTGATTCTCTATTCCTTCTATTCTAAATTGTCGGGTACAGATGCTGAATTGCCGGCCGGCTTTTTTAAAGAGACGGTGCATGAAAACACTATTATTTTTTTAAATAAATCCTTTACACTAAATGACAATTACAGTAAGCAATACTGTCACTGTACTTCATATATATGTGACTGACATGTTTCTATCTATCTAATCTATGTGTGATTCTCTATTCCTTCTATTCTAAATTGTCGGGTACAGATGCTGAATTGCCGGCCGGCTTTTTTAAAGAGACGGTGCATGAAAACACTATTATTTTTTTTAATAAATCTTTTATACTAAATGACAAGTACAGTAAGCAACACTGTCACTGTACTTCATATATATGTGACTGACATGTTTCTATCTACCTAATCTATGTGTGATTCTCTATTCCTTCTATTCTAAATTGTTGGGTACAGATGCTGAATTGCCGGCTGGCTTTTTTAAAGAGACGGTGCATGAAAACACTATTATTTTTTTTAATAAATCCTTTACACTAAATGACAAGTACAGTAATCAACACTGTCACTGTACTTCATATATATGTGACTGACATGTTTCTATCTATCTAATCTATGTGTGAAGCTCTATTCTGTCTGTTATAAATTGTCGGGTACCGCTGCTGAATTGCCGGCCGGCTTTTTTAAAGAGACGGTGCATGAAAACACTATTATTTTTTTTGATAAATCCTTTACACTAAATGACAAGTACAGTAAGCAACACTGTCACTGTGCTTCTTATATGTGTGACTGACATGTTTCTATCTATCTAATCTATGTGTGAAGCTCTATTCTTTCGGTTCTAAATTGTCGGGTACCGGTGTATGCCGCTGATGAATTGCCGGCTTTTCATGTTTCACTGTTGGCACTGTTCCCATCGATTTGGGCAATCACTGTAATGCCACAACCACCATGGCTGTGGCATTACAGTGAGTGGCAGACAATCCCTGCATGATTGGTGCTCTAAATAGCGCCAGACATGCAGGACACGCTTTTGGTGCACGAACAGTTATCGAACATAACCTCGAACAGCCGAATTTTTTGCAAATCGTTCGGGTTCGTCGAACAACTCGAACACCGCCCAAAACAGCTCGAATTTGAGATTGGCGAACAGTTCTAGTCGAACACCGCTCATCTCTAGTTCCCACCAGCCAAATTACAGTTACCAGGATTGTGACGTAAGGACTAAGCGCCGAAGTGACTGCTTTCAATTTTTGTTGGGTTTTTGAAATTTTTGACTTTGTAACCTGTTTGTAATGTGAACTGTTATTGTTATTTGTTAATTTTGAAAGGTATCCTCAGTCCGGGAGTACTGAAGTTAACTAGGGGGGAATGTGGCACCACAGGGGTCCAGTTGCCACAATGGCATTGCCTCCCTCACAAGAGGTGATGCGATGCCTGGAAGCAAGCAGGGGTCCCCTAATCAGGTTTTACTAAGTATGCTACGCTTTCCTGGCTCCAGACCAGCAAGGGGAGTTCCTCCCCTTAGCAACTGGGATCTGGAGGTGGGGTTAGTGAGACTTAGTGTGAGGGGTTGAAGTCAGGACGTCGAGGAGAGAGGAGCTGGGGACTGGAGCTGCGCGGCAGCTCACCCCAGAAGAACCAGCACAGAAGAACCGGACACGGGAGTCCGAGGCTGTGGGGCACCGAAGGCCCAGCAGTAGAAACCGGAGGGCAGGAGACTGCAGGTCTCCTGGCCCCATCAGACGCCCGGAGGCTCAGCAGCACAGAGGGCCCATCACTGCCACGTGGGAGCGACGCACCAGCAAGGCTTCAGCTGCCTGCCATATGGGTGAGCACAGAAACATTGCACTCAGGGACGAGGGCCACCGCACAGCTACAAGCAGCAGGGCCAAAGAGTTTAGTGGAAAGGGTAGGCTCCCAACTTCACCTGGCAAGGAGGATTCTTTACTTGCTTCCAGGCTGCCTGGACTTCCACTTCTAGCCAGTACCCTAGTCCCAGGTTTGCCTAATCACCGCCAGTAAAGATAAGAGGAAACCGCCATTAAGTTGTGGACTGATTATTGCTGCGCCATCAAACCCTGCACTACAACGCTCAGCATAACCCATAACATCTACACTGCCCTGGAGCTAAGCTCTACCTGTGGAGAGCCACACAATCCCTGCTGCAGTAACATCAGCTCCAGAGGACCTGCTCCGCAGCGGCGGCTCCCTTAGCCGCATACCACAGGTGGTGTCACGAACTTTATACAATCACTATAAATCCCTTATCAATAATCCCTTTTTATTGACCGCCCTGGGTCACGGACTGGGTCACCGGCACTGTGACATCCCCCAGCATTTACCGGCCCGATACCGAGTACCCCACGGCCCAGGGGGTGCGTCACAGGCAGACACTTATTTATCTTTCAATGCCATCAGGGAGGCATCTGATTGGCCCCAAGTTGATTCTGCAGAACACCGACTTAAAAAAACAGCCGCAAATCATTAAAACCTATCTTCAATGAACAACCTCAATGGCGCATTCCTTCAAAAACTGAGTGCAAGTGTATCTAAGAGTATTGATGCTGTTTTGAAGGTAAACGGTGGTCAAATGAGATATCAAAGATTTCTCTTCAGTTCATTCACTCTATTTTTATTAATTAACTAAATGCAAACAATTAACACTTCAGTTTTTTAAATCATTCTGTCTTTGCGCCATTTTTTTCCATACTAGCCATGAATTAATTTTTTCAGCATACATAAATGCATTGCTATATAATTATATATATATATATATATATATATATATATATACATATATGTATATATATTGTAAGGCAGCGCTCGTCATCATACTGGGGGTAACTCGCTTCGCTGCGTCAATCAATGCACACGTGCAATGTCTTTACGTTTTTCACACAGTGTTGCAGTTTATTATGGCACTTCATAAACCGCTGTTCACACACAGTTCATCTTAGTCCGCCACCGGCAGGTTTACACACATAAACAATTCATGAGCCAAGTGGCACCCCGGCCCACTTGCTCCAGGGTACAGCTTACGGCAAGGTAATAAAGTAGCAATGTTCATATCACAATGTCCATATAGCACCGGGTATTACCTTTGCCGGGTATAGCTGTCTCAGTCCGTTACTCTGCCACCACTGTGGCTCTGCGGCTTCCCAGGTAGGGGTCTCCAGCCGTCGTTCCCTCAAAGGCCACTGACATCCACACAGGATCCAGGCTCTGCCTTCCAGGACTCTTACTCAAGCCGGCTCTCCCTCAAAGGCCACTGACATCCGCACAGGATCCAGGCTCGACCTTTCAGGTACCAGGCTTCACTTCAAAGCCGCTGCCTTCCAAGGCCACTAGCATCCGCACAGGATCTAGTCTTTGCCTTCAGGCTGCCAGGCTTCACGGTATCACGGTATCCCACACACATGGGGAACAGGCCTCACGCCTCTCACACCGAACACACCTGTCTCAAATTAAGCAGGTTTATATATGCTGTGCACAGACAGCCTCATACTGACAGGACCTTGCTGATGTCACAGTCATGTGATCAGTCAGCTGTGTGTATAGGTCCTGTGTGCTGTCCCAGTCATGTATACAGAGCTTTACTGTGCATGCAGGACCTGGGTGATGTCACAGTCATGTGACCAGTCAGATAAAGGGGAAGGTACATGGTCCAGTAAGCACATCCTGGACCATTTACAGTAATGCTAGCAACCTGCTGCATTACATAATATATATATATATATATATATATATATATACATACACAAATATACATTTATATATATACAGGTATATATATATTTTGTAGGGTTTGGTACTCACTCAGCCGTGTTAGAGGTAGACACAGCATACTGTTTCTTTAAAAACGTCCAAGGCAGGTTTGTTATGCCTGCATAAACAGCACTTTTAGAAGTAAACAAAAGACAGCCTTGTCCGGCACAGTGTAATAAAACAGGAAATAAACAGTCCATACGATATGGTGGGTTCGCCCGCACACGGTCTGTGTCCTTTAGCACAGAAATGCTGGAGGTCTCCACACCTCCCTCCAGCCACAGACACTGAATGAGAAACTTGGTCTCCATATTTATACACACGCCCTGGGATGGTGATATGTGAGCAGTCAATCCCACCTGTCTCATATGACTGCTCGAGAAAAAATGCCCCTGATACGCCCTATCAACCCTCTCAGCACTATGTGTGCTGGAGCATGCTTTCCTGGTTTTACATCACTGAAGCTACCAAACTCAGCGATACATATCTCCCCTCAAGGACATGTAGAATATATATATGTATGTCTTTCTATAGTAACATGGAAGGCAGAGTAGTTACCCATCAGGGGGAGATTACCTTGCAGTGGTTGATGGGCACACATGAATTGGCCAATTTATGTGCTACAAACCTTTGTTTTTTGTAAGTACTTGTTGCTGAGCAAAACAGGTTAGATTTAATATTTTCATTGATAAGACATATCTTTGCCATATGGAGTGCTGCTGCATTCTTTTGATATATTTTATAGTTACAGCAGCTGGCACCAGTTCACATTAGGAGGTGCTGGTCAGGTTTCTCTGGTTTGTATTGCTATAAGGGGGTGCAACTGCCTCTTGCTTGATTTTGCACTCCTCCCATTAACTAGCAGGTGAGGTATAAACAGTTCTGCTTGCCCTTTAAATGTAAGTGTCTTTAGACCAGAAGAAGACATGTTTGTCCATTTAGTTGTAGGCTTGTAGCCCAAAAGTGGCATGGAAGGCAGAGTAGTTGTTAGAATCTATTTTGTTTTACTATCGGCCATCTTGTTGTGGTTTGCTGGCTTCTAGTCTTTTCCTCTGGTGCTGGGTTTCTTGGTCATGTGATCTCTGCACTCTTTATTACCCAGCACCTGGCCCCCATTCCCTGCTGGACGTCAGTGCTGTTTCGCTCAGGCGCTGGCTGTTAGAACCCTCCTGTTTGTTTTTTCCATCTTGTGTTTTGCGGTCACGTGACCATCTGCCTTTTTATTCGAGCTCCACCCTTTTGGCTGTGCTGGACTTCACTGTTTGACTGTTTCTCTAGCCAGGTGCTTCTCTGCCTTTCTCTGTCAGTTCGTTTGGTCTTTCTGGGACCTCTAGTACTTTTTTGTCTGTTTGTCTTTTTGTGTTCTGCAACAACTTCTCTGTTTAGGAGGTGTCCCATTTTTGTCCCAGTCCTTAGTTCTTTTAGGGACCCCTCCCCTTATACTATAGGTCTTTGTTCAGACTAGCCGTGGACTAAGGCCGGTCTGTTCGCTAGGAACAGGCAGCCCGCTACATCGTAGGGATTCAGCTTAGTTTTACTGTAGGGACAGTTTTCCCTTATCTTTCCTTAGTTCATGTTGCAGATCGCAACACTGGCTAAGAAGCCTGGTTTAGTTCTTCTTGCTTTTGACTATTGTTATCCTGGAACTTCTTGTCACACCAGTTTTGTTTCCTTTAATTTTCGTTTCTGCAACTAACTTTTCTGTTAGGAGGTCTCCTGCTTTTGCTCCCAGTCCTTAGATCTTTTAGGGACCCCTTTCCCTTTCCTACAGGTCTTCGTTTGAGTTCAGTGCAGGAGTTTTGGTGGGGCTATTCATAAGGAATAGGGCATCCACCCCAGCATAGGGTTAAGCTGAATCTCAGTGCAGGGACAACTTTTCCCTCCTATTCCTTAGTTTTAAGTTGCAGAACATAACAGTGGTTACCCATCAGGGGGAGGTTTCCTTGCCGTGGTTGATGGTCACACATAAATTGGCCAATTTATGCACTAAAACCTTCATTTTTTGTAAGTACTTTTTGCTAAGCAAAACAGTTTAGATGTAATATTTTCATTGTTAAGACTTATCTTGGCCATATGGAGTGCTGCTGCATTTTTTTGATATATATGTATAATTATTACACTAATTTTTATTATTACCAATCAGCTGGCTATTATATTTGTCTATCTTTTTCAAATGCTAGATTGCACGCTATTGTTGATTATTTAAAGCCTAGATTTTGTTCAGATTAATTTTATTTCATGTACAACATTTATATAATAATATATTTTTAGAGTAGAATAGATCTATTATGATCAGCTTTAACCATATGTCCAATAAAAATCACAAACATATTTCTGTCCAGATACATATCAAGTAAGGTTTTTTTTTTCAAGCATTATGGTAAGCAAAAATGTAATAACATTTTCACATAGTCAATATTTAATCCTGTAAATGCATTGGGTACTAGAGTTGTAATCTACAATATTAACCACATAGTGATTTATGATGAAGGGTAAACAGTGAAGGGAAGCAGAGCACTTGGGAGGTCCTCAGGTGACAATAAAAATGTTATAAATTTCATTGCCTTGCCTAAGAAATGTATTTATATCCTACATTACAAATAACTTTTGATAAATTTTAATGATCCATGTTATTAATGGCGCTGTCATCATTACTGCTAGAGACTTTCCCTTTCATTTTCTTTTAGCAAAGGTCTTACTTAAAATGCCTTTATTACAAGATTGCCAAAAGTTTGACGGCTCATAAGACTATCTTGGTGACACAGGATTTAAGAAAGAAGTTTAAATAATGTTGCTTTACCAAGATCTTTGGTCAGTTTAATTGGATTTGAAATAATTGGACTTTTATAGCAAAAAAACAGCTTAACATTATAGTGCTTTAATAACTTTAGCAGATTAGCTTAGTTAGAGCTACTATATTGAAACCACTGTAATGAAACCACTGTAATACTAGCATTTTTAGTGGATCTAGATTACTTTATCTACATATAAAACATTTTTTTATTTTGGACTTTTTTAACACTTAAACACGTAAAATAAATTTAGAAATGTAACAGAAAATTATTGGTTGTGATATATACAGAACATTAATTCGATGCTGCTCTACTTAATCTCAGTAATGCAGGGTAGCCACCTATTATAATTCAGCCAACCCATCATAGTTTAGACGAGAAGTTTAAGAAATGCAAACTGATCACTGAATAGGTGCATGAGCAGAATTTCTGTAGATTCTTAAGTTCAATAAGATGCCTAATTATCAATTAATAATTCTTATTTATGCAAAATTTTATTTTGAGTGGATATCACCTGAATATCTGTCTGGGTGACTGGTGTAAGGTGTTATGATATCGTAGTCCCCTTTTTCTGTTAAAACATTTTAACAGTAAAGGGAAGGTCACATGAGGTAGATTTGTTGGCGTCAAAATCTGTTTCCATTCATCTGAATAAGTTGTTTTACCAAGAGCATGGATTCCTGCAAGCTTCATTACATCGTTTCAGGAATTCTTGCATGTAAATTCACCTGTAAGCTGGTAATTGCATCTCAGTAAATAAAGGGTGATTAAATGCATTATGCTTTTATATATATATATATATATATTTTTAAACTTTTTACATTTTTATTTTTTATCATACTTTTATAGCACCCCTAAATGACATTTAACCTGTTAATATTTGATCAGTTGTACAATACACTGCAGTATATTGTCAATTTACCAATTTTCATAGGATTACCAAGATGGCAACTATTGACCCAACCCTGTTTTTTAATGCTGAAAGGGTGAGGGGGTTGATGAGCAAGAAAATGCAGCACCACCCAGGAGAAAATCACTTAAAAAGCACTTTCGTCAAAGTTCTTATCCTCTAAATATATTGCACTCATTATATTATTTACCACTGTGTACTTACAATTGTTCATTTTGCCTTTCTATCCAGCTAATTCTTCTCTTTTCTCAGCTCTATGTAGAAGCAGGAAGTCTCTTGTCCCTACAGAAATCAATACTCTCTTGAAAACCTGACCCAGCTGCTCCCACCTCCCCCTGCCAGGGACTTTTGCAGTGACTTATGACTCATACAGGGAAAATTGACCTTCTGTTTCTACATAGAGCTTAGAAGGATTCAGCTAGTCATTTTTTAATCACATGATATCATAGACCTGATGGAAAACAAAAGAAGTAAGTAGGTAAAAGAGCAAAATGATCAATTGCAAGTACACAGTGCCATATAATATGATGTTTACAATATAATAAGAGGATACAAATTTTGATGGGAATAATTTTTTAAATGCTGCAGTCAGCTATCTTCTGCAACATTTAAGTGGTTAAACAATTAGAGGTAAGTTAGAGGCTGGTGTTGACTGTGTACTGCTCAATAGTTGCGCATCTGACATCTGCCGTATATATCTGGCTTTTATATTATTATTATTGTTGTTACTAGAGATGAGCGTTGTTCGACTCGAACTGTTCGCCAATCTCAAATTCGAGCTGTTTTGGGCGGTGTTCGAGTCGCTCGGCGAACACGAACGATTTGAGAAAAATTCGGCTGTTCGAGGTTATGTTCAATAACTGTTCGTGCACAAAAATCATAACTGGATTATTTCTCAGTAATGATGAAAATTAAAGTTAATACGCAGTTTGCGTGTACAGCGGGGTGGGGGGAGGGGCAGGGGATGGATCTCTGCAGGAATAATGAAGATCTCCATTTTTTTTTCTCTTTACCGCATTTACAGTGGGGAGGTGCAATCTGTCAGCCTATCAGCAGTGCACACACGGAGCGAAGTGCTTTTTTTCACACAAGCAAGGGCATGTTTCATTGGCAGTGTATGTCACATGTCCTTGCCCTATAAGACCCAGCCATTTTCCCCGTCGCCACCATTTTCTCACTGCTGCAGCTGCGTGTTAGATGGCACCGCTGTTGCTGTGTGCGCTATACCTTGTTAATTTCAAGCCAATTTTCGCACAAATCTACAGATAGCTCGGGAGTAGGGAATAGTTGTGATTGCAGTCCTTTTAAGGACTAGGTTACAGCATTTCCTATGACTTTTATCAGGCAGGTCTGTGCTCTTAAATAGATAGGTTGTGGGAGTAAAGACTAATTGTAATTGCAGTCCTTTTCAGGACTAAGTTACATCAGTTCCTATCAGTTTTTGCCAGGCAGGTCTGTGCCAGTGCTGTGCAAGCTTTTTTCACAGCATTTGGCTGAATCTAGCAAAGCTAATCCTTTTTGGCCTATTGCAGAGTGTGTTAGTCAGTGGAGTAGATTATCTGTGTTGCAAGATACACCACCTGTGTATAGAATACCAATTTTTTTACTGCACCTAGTGAAGTAAAACCTTTTGGGCATAGCATCATTCTATTAGTCCATCTATACTGACCTCCATAAGGTTGCAAATTGAATATAATTTTTTTCAGCATCTAGCTCTGAAAAAATATTTGTCCTTCTAGCAGTGTGTGGGACTTGTTCTACTAGTCCATCTATACTGACCTCCATCAGGTTGCAAATTCAAAATAATTTTTTGTCTGCATCTAGCTCTGAAAAAATATTTGGGCTTCTAGCAGTGTGTGGGACTTTTTCTATTAGTCCATCTATACTGACATCCATCAGGTTGCAAATTAAAAATATTTTTTTGTCTGCATCTAGCTCTAAAAAAATATTTGGGCTTCTAGCAGTGTGTGGGACTTGGTCTATTAGTCCATCTATACTGACCTCCATCAGGATGCAAATTAAAAATATTTTTTTGTCTGCATCTAGCTCTGAAAAAATATTTGGCCTTCTAGCAGTGTGTGGGACTTGTTCTATTAGTCCATCTATACTGACCTCCATCAGGTTGCAAATTAAAATTAATTTTTATCTGCATCTACCTCTGAAAAAATATTTGGGCTTCTAGCAGTGTGTGGGAATTGCTCTATTAGTCCATCTATACTGACCTCCATCAGGTTGCATCTAGCTCTGAAAAAATATTTGGCCTTCTAGCAGTGTGTGGGACTTGTTCTATTAGTCCATCTATACTGACCTCCATCAGGTTGCAAATTAAAAATAATTTTTTGTCTGCATCTAGCTCTGAAAAAATATTTGGCCTTCTAGCAGTGTGTGGGACTTGTTCTATTAGTCCATCTATACTGACCTCCATCAGGTTGCAAATTGAATATAATTTTTTTCTGCATCTAGCTCTGAAAAAATATTTGTCCTTCTAGCAGTGTGTGGGACTTGTTCTACTAGTCCATCTATACTGACCTCCATCAGGTTGCAAATTCAAAATAATTTTTGGTCTGCATCTAGCTCTGAAAAAATATTTGGCCTTCTAGCAGTGTGTGGGACTTGTTCTATTAGTCCATCTATACTGACCTCCATCAGGTTGCAAATTGAATATAATTTTTTTCTTCATCTACCTCTGAAAAAAACATTTGGGCTTCTAGCAGTGTGTGGGACTTGTTTTATTAGTCCATCTATACTGACCTCCATCAGGTTGCAAATTAAAAATAATTTTTATCTGCATCTAGCTCTGAAAAAATATTTGGCCTTCTAGCAGTGTGTGGGACTTGTTCTATTAGTCCATCTATACTGACCTCCATCAGGTTGCAAATTAAAAATAATTTTTATCTGCATCTAGCTCTGAAAAAATATTTGGGCTTCTAGCAGTGTGTGGGACTTTTTCTATTAGTCCATCTATACTGACCTCCATCAGGTTGCAAATTAAAAATAATTTTTATCTGCATCTACCTCTGAAAAAATATTTGGGCTTCTAGCAATGTGTGGAACTTGCTCTATTAGTCCATCTATACTGACCTCCATCAAGTTGCAAATTGAATATAATTTTTTTCTGTATCTAGCTCTGAAAAAATATTTGTCCTTCTAGCAGTGTGTGGGACTTGTTTTATTAGTCCATCTATACTGACCTCCATCAGGTTGCAAATTAAAAATAATTTTTTGTCTGCATCTAGCTCTGAAAAAATATTTGGCCTTCTAGCAGTCTGTGAGACTTGTTCTATTAGTCCATCTATTCTGACTTCCATCAGGTTGCAAATTGAATATAATTTTTTTCTGCATCCAGCTCTGAAAAAATATTTGTCCTTCTAGCAGTGTGTGGGACTTGTTCTACTAGTCCATCTATACTGACCTCCATCAGGTTGCAAATTCAAAATATTTTTTGGTCTGCATCTAGCTCTGAAAAAATATTTGTCCTTCTAGCAGTCTGTGGGACTTGTTCTATTAGTCCATCTATACTGACTTCCATCAGGTTGCAAATTGAATATAATTTTTTTCTGCATCCAGCTCTGAAAAAATATTTGTCCTTCTAGCAGTGTGTGGGACTTGTTCTATTAGTCCATCTATACTGACCTCCATCAGGTTGCAAATTGAATATAATTTTTTTCTGCATCTACCTCTGAAAAAATATTTGGGCTTCTAGCAGTGTGTGGGACTTGTTTTATTAGTCCATCTATACTGACCTCCATCAGGTTGCAAACTGAATATAATTTTTTTCTGCATCTACCTCTGAAAAAATATTTGGGCTTCTAGCAGTGTGTGGGACTTGTTTTATTTGTCCATCTATACTGACCTCCATCAGGTTGCAAATTAAAAGTAATTTTTATCGGCATCTATCTCTGAAAAATTATTTGGCCTTCTAGCAGTGTGTGGGACTTGTTCTATTAGTCCATCTATACTGACCTCCATCAGGTTGCAAATGAAAAATAATTTTTTGTCTGCATCTAGCTCTGAAAAAATATTTTGCCTTTTAGCAGTGTGTGGGACTTGTTCTATTAGTCCATCTATACTGACCTCCATCAGGTTGCAAATTGAATATAATTTTTTTCTGCATCTAGCTCTGAAAAAATATTTGTCCTTCTAGCATTGTGTGGGACTTGTTCTACTAGTCCATCTATGCTGACCTCCATCAGGCTGCAAATTCAAAATAAATTTTTTTCTGCATCTAGCTCTGAAAAAATATTTGTGCTTCTAGCAGTGTATGGGACTTGTTTTATTATTCCATCTATACTGACCTCAATCAGGTTGCAAATTAAAAATAATTTTTACCTGCATCTAGCTCTGAAAAAATATTTGGCCTTCTAGCAGTGTGTGGGACTTGTTCTATTAGTCCATCTATACTGACCTCCATCAGGTTGCAAGCTGAAAATAATTTTTTTCTGCATCTACCTCTGAAAAAATATTTCGGCTTCTAGCAGTGTGTGGGACTTGTTCTTTTAGTCCATCTATACTGACCTCCATCAGGTTGCAAATTAAAAATATTTTTTTGTCTACATCTAGCTCTGAAAAAATATTTGGCCTTCTAGCAGTGTGTGGGACTTGGTCTATAAGTCCATCTATACTGACCTCCATCAGGTTTCAAATTGAATATAATTTTTTTCTGCATCTAGCTCTGAAAAAATATTTGTCCTTCTAGCAGTGTGTGGGACTTGTTCTACTAGTCCATCTATACTGACCTCCATCAGGTTGCAAATTCAAAATAATTTTTTGTCTGCATCTAGCTCTGAAAAAATATTTGGCCTTCTAGCAGTGTGTGGGACTTGTTCTATTAGTCCATCTATACTGACCTCCATCAGGTTGCAAACTGAATATAATTTTTTTCTGCATCTACCTCTGAAAAAATATTTGGGCTTCTAGCTGTGTGTGGGACTTGTTCTATTAGTCCATCTATACTGACCTGCATCAGGTTGCAAATTGAATATAATTTTTTTCTGCATCTAACCCAGCCAATAGTTTTGGCCTAATACCACAGTTTGGCCACTCAGCTCTGCTCGGTTCCAATCCATTGTTTTTTTGTGCAAACAACTCCAGAGTTGTGAATTAGTTAACCACCAAAATGAGTGGAAGAAGGCCTGCTGCTGCTGGAAAGGGGAATAGGTGTGTTGGGAAGAGGAAAAAAGGTTGTGTCCATGGGGTAGGTGTTAAAGCAACAGTAACATCTGCAGAAGAAAGACCATCTTCCAGCCAAACTAAAATGTCTACTTCTTTTAGCTGACAATGTGATAAGATCCCTTTCTTACGGCCACGCCAATCGCTACAAATTCCAGATGAGGCACAAAAACAGCAGGTGCTTCAACAGATATCAAGTGTTCCTTTAAGTGGGCTCTCCTCCACATCAACTTCAACATCACAAATACTCCAGTCCTCAAAGGTGTCACCCCAATCGCACTTGCTTCCTCACAGCTCCCAAATCTCCAGCTGCCCATCTGAGTATGAGGTAGAACAGATGGTTGAGTCTGCAGAGCTGTTTACTCATACTATAGCCTGGGAATAAGAGGTCGGTTCCAGCGCTTCTGTGAATCCAGATGAGGAAATGATCTGCACTGATGCCCAGAATCTTTATGAGTCAGATCCAGGACCAGACGCTGAAGGTTCTGACCATAATGTAGACCCTCATTCCCAAACTGTAACTCCTTTTGGTGGAGACAATGAGGAAGATGATGATGAGACTCAAATACCTGATTGGAGCGACAACTTTAGTTTTTTGTCAGGGCAGGAACAGGTTGGCTCTGAGGACGACGGGTGTGATAACGCACAGGGTGATGATGATGAGGTTGGAGATCCCACTTACTGTCAACCCACAGTCAGCCAAGAGATGGGGTCAGCAGAGGAGGTGGAGGAGAATGCTAGTGACGATGAGGTCAGGTTGCGCCTTCCTGGACAGAGACGTAGTACTGGAAGCACGTCAACAACTGCATCCTCAAACACAACTCTGCCTCTCACCACAAGTCGTGGTGGCTCTTCAGGTCGCATGGGTGCTAAGCCTTGCATAGCCTGTGCATTTTTTCAGATCGATAAAGATGACCCAACTCGTGTTATCTGTAACATTTGTCAGCAAAAGCTAAGTAGAGACCAAAAAATACATAGTTTGAGTACTTCATGCATGAACCGGCACATGGACATGAAGCATAAGTTGCAGTGGGAAGCTCACTGTGCTACAATGCGGCCTAGCCGGCCGGGCCAACCACCGTCTGCCATATCTTGTGCATCCGCGGCATCTTAATCCTCTGTGACTGGGGGGACAGCAGTCACACCTGTTTTGGGGCGCAGACCTGCCACCTCTTTACCCGCAACAGCCAGCGTGATTGGCAGGTCATCATTTTCTTTGGAGGTGGTAACACCAGCTGGTGTTGAGCGCTGTCCGACATCGATAGCACCACCTTTGGATCACGGCAACCTAACATGTCCGCCTGCATCTTCCTCACAGACCGGCAGTTTGCCGGGGACACCCTTATCAACCCCGTCTAAACACAATAGCCAGCCCTCGGTCCCTCAGATGTGGACAAGTAAAAGACCATTTCCTCCTAGCCATGAGAAAGCTAAGAGGTTGAATTTCACCATCTGCAAGCTCTTGGCTACAGAAATGCTGCCTTTCCGCCTGGTGGACACATAGGATTTTCGAGACCTTATGTCCGTCGCAGTGCCCCAGTACCAGATGCCCAGTCGGCACTACTTCTCAAAGAAAGGTGTGCCTGCGCTCCATCAGCATGTCGCACACAACATCACCGCTTCTTTGAGAAACTCTGTGTGTGACAGGGTGCATTTCACCACAGACACTTGGACGAGTAGGCATGGACAGGGGCGTTACATGTCGCTGACTGGGCACTGGGTAACTATGGTGACAGCAGGACAAGGGGCTGCTGTCCAAGTCTTGCCGTCCCGAGTTGTGCCTCAATCCTCTTTATCTCAAAGTTCCTCCACTGCTTCTGCCTCCTCAACCTCCTCTCGGTCCTCCACCTGCACCCAAAGCCTGTCTGGTCATGCCTCAAGCTTTCTAAATGCGTAGAAGGGATCCTGCACACCTCCTTACTATGCTGGCAGTAGGGCTCAACGTCATCAGGCAGCTTTTACTATGAAATGTCTGGGAAATGTGAGTCACACAGCTGAGGAGTTGTGGTCAGCTCTGGAGAACCAATTTCATGAATGGTTGTCTCCACTGGACCTGAAACCAGGGAAGGCCGTGTGCGACAATGCTGCAAACCTGGGTGCGGCCCTTCGCCGGGGCAATGTCACACACGTGCCTTGTATGGCTCACGTGTTGAACCTGGTTGTCCAGCAATTTTTAGCCCACTATCCTGGACTAGATGGCCTTCTGCAGAGGGCACGGTCGCTGTGTGCTCACTTCCACCGTTCGCATCCCGCAGCTCAGCGACTTACATCTCTACAGAAGTCGTTGGGCCTGCCACTTCACCGGCTAAAATGCGATGTGCCTACCCGGTGGAATTCAACTGTGCACATATTGTAGCGACTGTGGCAGCTCCGACAAGCACTGGTGCAATACGTTCTGACGTATAGCCTGGACCAACAAGATCCAGAGGTGGGGCAAATCACGCTGGAGGAGTGGTCTCAGATCAGGGACCTATGCACCCTTCTGCACAGTTTTGAAATGGCGACGAAGATGTTTAGTGCTGACGATGCCATTATCAGCATGACTATTCCGGTGACTTACATGCTGGAGCACATGTTAAACAGAATTCGGAGTCAGGTGGTGGCACAAGAGGAGGTGGAGGAAGTAGAGTAGGAGGAGTTGTATGCGAAAGGGCTAACATCTGCAAGGTCCAGACGGTCGGCAGCACCAAGGCGGCAGGCATGTGAGGGTGGGGGAGATGGTTTTACCAGAGCGCATGGTAGCAGCCAAACTAGTGAGGAAGGTGCAGGAGCCCAGGAAGAAGTGGAGGACGAACTGATGGAAGATTCATCAGATGAGGGAGACCTTGATCACATTTCTGTTGTGGGAGGTTGGGGGGAGAGGACAGAGGAAGGAAGCATGATTGTTACCTCGCCACCAACACAACAGGGACTTGGTGCTCCTGGATGCGCAACACCCATGAGTGCCTTCTTGCTGCACTACCTGCAACATGACCCTTGAATTGTGGGAATTAGAAATAATGCTGACTACTGGGTTGCCACACTGTTAGATCCCCGGTACAAAAGTAAATTTGCAGAAATTATTCCTGCCATAGAAAGGGATGCACGCATGCAGGAGCATCAGCAGAGACTGTTACAGAATCTTACATGTGCTTTTCCACAAAACACCAGTGGTGCACGTACTGAATCTCACAGTTCCAACTTGCCAACCGTGGGACCGTCGAGTGTTCAGCACTCAAACCGTAACAGAAATACAGTATCTGCTGGTAACATCAATTTTGCGGAATCATTTCACCACTTTTTTAGCCCATCCTTTGCAAGGCCACAGGAGACAAGAAGTCTGACAAATAGTCAAAGCCTAGAGACGATGGTACAGGAGTATCTCCAAGTAAACATTGAAGCCATGACTGTGTCACTGGACCCTTGCTCTTTTTGGGCTTCCAATCTGGATAAATGGCCGGAGCTAGCCACTTACGCCTTGGAGATCTTGTCATGCCCCGCAGCCAGCGTTCTGTCTGAACATGTGTTCAGCGCTGCTGGTGGTGTGCTGACAGATAAGCGCACGCGGCTCTCCACTGATAATGTAGACAGACTCACGTTTATAAAGATGAACAAATCATGGATCCGAAATGACTTTTCTACCCCTGTGTCATCCTGGGGAGAGTAAAAGCTTGATGATTGGTTAAAATCACCTCACCAACCATTTTAAGCTTTCAAATTACTAATCATGTTTATCTGTATCTTGGCTGGAAAATTATTTGGGCTTTGTAGCAGTGTGCAGTACTGATTCTATTAGGCCATCTATACTAAGCTCCACCAGATTTAAAATTACTAATCATGTTTATCTGTATCTTGGCTGGAAAATAATTTGGGCTTTGTAGCAGTGTGCAGTACTGATTCTATTAGGCCATCTATACTAAGCTCCACCAGATTTAAAATTAATAATAATTTTAGCTGCATCTAGCCCGAAAAATAATTTTGGGGCTCCGAGATGCGCAAGACACATAAGTGCCTTCTTGCTGCACTACCTGCAACATGACCCTCAGATTGTCAGAATTCGAAGTAATCCTGACTACTGGGTTGCCACACTCTTAGATCCCCCACACTCTTCGATCAACCTTTTCATTTTAATAAAGACCCAAAAAATGGTCATTTTTGAAATTATAAGCATTAGCAGGTTATTAGAAACTGAAATCAAACAGTTTTCAACTCAAAACTTTATTCTAGGTGATGTTACATTTGCACATAGGACCCCTTGTTCGAAAGGAGCTTCTGAACTCTCTCGTCCATTGAATTTGTCAGGTTTTGGATGGTTTCTGCTTCAATTGTTTTGCATGAGGACAGAATACCCTCCCAGAGCTGTTGCTTAGATGTGAACTGCCTCCCGCCATCATAGACACTCCTTTTGATGATGCTCCAGAGGTTCTGAATGGGGTAGAGGTCAGGGGAGCATGGGGGTCACACCATAAGTTTGTCCCCTTTTATGCCCATATCAGCCAGAGATGCAGATGTGTTATGTGCAGCATGAGACGGTGCATTATCATGCATAAAAATGATCTTGCTGTGGAATACACGGTTCTTCTTCTTGAACCATGGCAGTAAGTGCTGTTTGAGAAGCTCCACATACATTATGGAGTTCATCTTTACCCCTTCAGGGATCCTAAAGGGGCTGACAATCTCTCTCCCCATGATTCCAGCCCAAAACATTACTCCACCTCCTCCTTGTTGGCGCTGTAGCCGTGTTTGCGTGGGGTGTCCATCAACCAGTCATCCTCCACTCCATCCATCTGGACCATCGAGCGTTGCACGGCACTCATCCATGAACAAAACAGTTTTGAAATCAGTCTTCATGTAATGTTTGGCCCACTGGAGCCGTTTCTGCTTGTGTGAAGTGGATAGAGGAGGTCGACAGGATGGCGTATGCACAGCTGCAAACCTCTGAAGGACCCTGCATCTTGTTGTTCGGGGGACGTTGGAGGCAACAGCAGCTTCAAAAACTTGTCTGCTGCTATGACAAGGCTTTTTTGCCGCTGCTCTTTTAACCTGACGTAATTGCCTGTAGGAAAGAGTCCTCAATTTGCCCTTATCAGCACGCACACGTGTGTACTGTGAATAAGCTACATACTTCTTGATTGCCAAGACACTTCATCCTGATCATCGCACAATGTTGATTGTAGTCATGCCTTGACCTAAACACTCCACAATTTGTTGCTTCTCACAAGCCGACACATCCTTTTCCTTTCCCATTTTGGCAGAAAATGTAGGCTGCTTAATAATGTTGGACAGCCTTCTTAAGTAGTCTTGCCTTTCATTGGACACACCTGCCAAACTAATTAGCACAGGTGTCTGCAATTGCTTACAGTGATATAAAGAGCCCTGACACACATCACCATCAATGAGTTTAACTGACAAACAAACAAATTCTTCCCTTATCACTCCTAAACACTTTTTGCATAATAATTTGGAACACAGTGTACATGTGCTTTTCCACAAAACACCAGTGGTTCACGTAGTGAATCTTACAGTTCTAACTTGCCAACCGTGGTCTGTATGGAGTTGTTCAATAAAGGGCCCAAAATTAAGATAACATAGATGGGAGAGGTCTCTATGAATAGGAATTCCTAAGTATTTGATACCCTGTGAGGGCCAGGCAAAGGGAAAGTTGGACTGGATGGAATCCTGTATGGATTTGGGGAGGGAGACATCGAGGGCCTCAGACTTCGCTGCATTGATTTTAAAATTTGACCATGTAACAAAGTGATCTATTTCAGCCATAACAGCAGGGATGGATATAAGTGATTGAGTGATTTATACTAGGACATCATCAGCAAATAGAGAGCACTTGTACTCAGTGTCTCCCACCTCAATCCACCTAATATTGGGGTTATGGCGAATTGATGAGAGCAGGTGCTCCGTCACTAGGATGTATAAGAGAGGGGACAGAGGACATCCCTGCCTTGTCCCATTGGTGATTATGAAAGGTGATGAAAATGTTCTGACTCGCCCCTTGGGCCTTGGGACACCCGGAGCCGGACCCTTTCTGGTGGATGCTGGTGGTTGTAGTCTCCGTGGCGGCGACCCGGTTCCGTGGCTCAGGGCGGTCAAACCAGTGGCGGAACTATTTATGTGGTTTTGATGTTTAAATGTCCGACTACGCCACCCGTGGATTGTGGTCAGAGTGAACCGCCGCTGCAGGGCAGACGGCTGAGGCTGGTGTTGTGGGTGCAGCAGAGCGTAGCATAACTCCCCACGGGAGGAGTATAGCCTCAGGGCAGTGTATGCGGAGGATGGGGGTGATGGTGCAGGGCAGCAGCAGTAACGACACGGAGTCAGTGATGCAGTCCAGGGCCTTTACTCACAGTTCTTATTATCCAGACCACATCTGCAGGTAACGGCTGCCCACGTCGTACTGTGCTCACCAGGTGAGGGGCACAGACAACTCCCAGATAACTTTGGAGCGCTTCACAGGACCCCCTTTGTGTGTCCTTTGTCTGGCCTTTCTTACCAACCCTTCTGTCCGGCTGCCTCGGGCCTCCTCTTGGTAAACTTGGCGCCAGTTTCCCTGACCCTATGTGGTGCCTTCCTAGCGGGTGTAGCGAGGGGCTGCGCCACATAAAATGTCACAGCCTCCGGTTTCTAGCTGAGGGTCATTTCCCGCCTCCACTAGTTTCGGGGACCAGTCTCCCCCTTTGGCCTGACCCCTCCACGCAGGTGGATTCGGGCGTGCGGTGGCGACTCGCCCGTCCGCACCCCTGGGATCCCTTCGTTCCTCGTTCCTGGAGCCGTCTCCGCTCCTCTTCCTTCCTTCTCCCTCTTCCAGGCCTGGGCCTCTGTTACTAGGCCCGCCTCCGGAGCAGAGCTCATGCAGAGCCCCTGCTCCCTGTCACTTCTGCTCAGACTCCTCTGCACTGAACTAAGATGGTGCCCACATTTTATACTCCCTTCTCAATGCACCCAGGAACTGCTTCCTCCCTGCTCCTGCACTACAGGGTTCCCCTTCCTCAGTGTTCCCTCCCCCCACTCCAGCCAGGGTCAGGGACTGTCGTGCCCATCTCAGAGGCATATTGGTCGCCCTGCCCCACGGCAATGTGGTGTAATGCATGCAGGTGTCGGGTCCTGATCCACACTCCATCCTTACCTGAGAGTGAGATATCACACCTCTGGGTGAGGTGCAATACCTCTGTAGCAACCGAGCCCTCAGGGTGCTACAGTTCCATTTATCTTCAGCCTAGGTGACGTATTGCGATACAGGGCCATGATTTTGGCTATAAAAGGGTCCCCTAGACCCCTACCCCAAACTTTTTAAGAGAATAATATATGGCGTGCCAGGAGACTCTATGGAATGCTTTCTCAGCATCCAACGAGAGTATCTAATTACAAATTTTTAACTGCATCTAGCCCAGGAAATACTTTGTGCCTAGTAGCAGTGTCTGCTAGTCAGTGGATTATCCTGGCTGTTAAGCAAGCTACACCACCTGTAGTTTGGACACTTAATTTTTTCAAAGGAAATGCTTCGGGACCACGGGATACTCAGTGAAGAGCATCAGGAGGCACCCCAAGGCATAGGGGCTGGGACTGGCAGTAGGATGCCTTGCGGTGGACAGTCGAGCCCGATCCTTATAAAAGCATTTTAACTGCAGCAGCTTTAGTGGACGCTACTGGAGCTGGAATTACGCGGCTGCAGGCATGAGACTTGTCCTCCAATAGATCCTTGTAAATGGATTTAAAGTGTATTCATTCAAATTAGAGAGACAATTTAAATTAAAAAGCTAAGAGCTGCCTCCACCACAGGGGGGCTCGCTCGAGCCACCAGCGGACAGGCACCAGTATTGGGAGAGGGGGCCTGGCCATCAGGGTTCACCGTGGCTCTGGCACAAACCCGGCGACATGGAGGTGGCATGGGCAGGAGCGGACTGGCCGTGTCGGCTTCTCACTTTTTGGATTTTAGAAGGGCATGACATGCCTATATCTGTGTCTCCCCCTCGTTTTACTCCTCCACCTCTTTTCTTTTCGCATGACTACATGTACTTGTCACTTTTCCATGTGTTAGTTATGTCTTCTGAGCAGTTTGTCAGCTTTTGGACACCTTTGAAGGTGTTTTCTATGTGTTTCTATGTGTTTTTGTTTGCCTGCCATTGGTTTTAACGGTGTTCGAAGGTGTTCGACGAACAGTTCGACGAACAGTTCGGCGAACACACGGGTTTTCGACGAACCGAACCGAACTCGAACACTACGGGGGTGGCTCAACACTAGTTGTTACTATTATTTTTAAATGTAATACATTTTATTTATAGGGTACCAACATATTTCACAGTGCTTTACCAATCAAAGGGGCCATGTACAATCTAAATCAGAGATTATTGAGTAAGAATAAGAAACAAATCAACAATTCAAACAACTGGATTGATGGCTATGTTCTAAGAAGTTTGTAATTTATAAGGAAATGGGGTTACACAAAGTGTTTGCTTTGTACAAATTCTGAGCAATATTTTGTAAAAAAAATGTAGCACATATAACATTCTGTATGAGCCAGTCACGCTGCCAATATCTGGTTACTGAGAGTTGGACCTCCACTGATCTATACTTAAAGGACACTCCCATCAAAGTTTTTCTCCTCTTAATATATTGCAATCATCATGTTACATAGCAATGTGTACTTATAAATGGTCATTTTGCTTTCCTACCAAGTTAATTCTGTTTTCCATTATGTCTATGACATCACGTGACTAAAAACTGACTAGCTGAATCCTTCTAAGCTCTATGTAAAAACAGGAGGTCAACTTTTCCTGCATGAGTCATAAGTCACAGCAAAGTCCCTGTCAGGAGGGAAGAGGGAGCAGCTGGATTGAGAGTTAAAGAGGATAACGATAAATGCAGAGACAAGAGACTTCTACATAGAGCAGAGAAAACAGAAGAATTTACTTGGCAGAAAGGCAAAATGAGCAATTGTAAGTACACAATGTCATAAAATGACTGTAATATATTAAGAGGGTAAAAACTTTGATGGGAGTACATCTTTAAGATAGTCCATCAGTTTTAAAAACATGCACAACCCCATCAACCTTTCTGTACCCATCTTTACAGGAAGTTCACACTGCTGGTACATGAAATGACAGGTAGGAGGTCTGATGGAAAAGTGTTTAAAGGGAATCTGTCACCCCCCTGGGCGATATCAGAACTCTACTATGTCCATACAGGGTATAGAAAAGTAAATCTATACATACCTGTATGGCCCATAGCAGAGGTCTGATTGCAGAGAAAAGCACTTTAATCAATTCTTTTATTACACAGGCTTTTCCTATCTGCTTACTATGCCCCTAAATCCCCGCCTCTCCGCTTAATTATCATATCCCCCCCCTCCTCTGCATGTCACAGGGCCCTGTGACTTGCACTGTGCTCCCTGACTTCTGGGCATGCACAAAGCGCCTCTCACATAGAGCGTGCTTTGCTTCATCCCGACCCCATCTACCTGTGCTTTGTGCCACAGGTTTCTATTGCACAGGCGCCGGAAAGTGACAATGAACCCCCGGCGCCTGCGCAATAGAAACCTGCGGCACAGAGCATAGGTAGACTGGGCCGGGAGGAAGCAAAGCACGCTCCATGTGAATGGCGCTTTGCGCATTCCCGGAAGTCAAGGAGCACAGCGCACGTCACAGGGCCTGTCACAGGGCCCTCTAACACGCAGGGGAGGGAGGATATGATAATTAAGCAGAGAGGCGGGGATTTAGGGGAATAATAAGCAGATAGGAGGGGTTTGCTTGGCGTCCCCTGGATGCCAAGCCTCTGAAAAACAGACTATAAAACCAGTTTTCTCTGCATTCAGACCTCTGCTATCTGCCATACAGGTAAGTATAGATTTACTTTTCTATCACCTGTATGGCCATAGTAGAGGTCTGATGTCGCCCAGGAGGGAGACAGATTCCCTTTAAAATATGAAATGTGATGTATTTGACTGAGTTTCACTTGAAGATGCCTCAATCCTGTCCACCAATCCTAGGATCTATGACAGCATACAGGCCATGTAATATGACACAGCAAAACTCATCTCATGTATAGTGTTGAGCCACCCCCGTAGTGTTCGAGTTCGGTTCGGTTCGTCGAACACCCGTGTGTTCGCCGAACTGTTCGTCGAACTGTTCGTCGAACACCTTCGAACACCGTTAAAACCAATGGCAGGCAAACAAAAACACATAGAAACACATAGAAAACACCTTCAAAGGTGTCCAAAAGCTGACAAACTGCTCAGACATAACTAACACATGGAAAAGTGACAAGTACATATAGTCATGCGAAAAGAAAAGAGGTGGAGGAGTAAAAGGAGGGGGAGACACAGATATAGGCATGTCATGCCCTTCTAAAATCCAAAAAGTGAGAAGCCGACACGGCCAGTCCGTTCCTGCCCGTGCCACCTCCGTGTCGCCGGGTTTGTGCCAGAGCCGCGGTGGACCCTGACGGCCAGCCCCCCTCTCCTAATACTGGTGCCTGTCCGCTGGTGGGTCGAGCCCCCCGCGGTGGGGGGGGAGTAATATCTGCAGAAGAAAGACCATCTTCCAGCCAAACTAACATGTCGACTTCTTTTCGTGGACAATGTGATACGATCCCTTTGTTACGGACACGCCCATCGCTACAAATTCCAGATGAGGCACAAAAACAGCAGGTGCTTCAGCGGATATCAAGTGCTCCTTCAAGTGGGCTCTCCTCCACCTCAACTTCAACATCACAAATACTCCAGTCCTCAGAGGTGTCACCCCAATCGCACTTGCTTCCTCACAGCTCCCAAGTCTCCAGCTGCCCGTCTGAGTATGGGGTAACACAGATGGTTGAGTCTGCACAGCTGTTTACTCATACTATAGCCTGGGAAACGGAGGTCTGCTCCAGAGCTTCTGTTAATCCAGACGAGGAAATGATCTGCACTGATGCCCAGAATCTTTATAAGTCGGATCCAGGACCAGATGAAGAAGGTTCTGAGCATAATGTAGACCCTCGTTCCCAAACTGTAACTCCTGTTGGTGGAGACAATGATGAAGACGATGATGAGACTCAAATACCTGATTGGAGCGACAACTTGACTTTTCGGTCAGGGCAGGAAGAGGTTGGCTTTGAGGACGACGGGTGTGATAACACACAGGGTGATGATGACAAGGTTGGAGATCCCACTTACTGTCAACCCACAGTCAGCCAGTCGATGAGGTCACCCGGGCCTTTGCCTGGCCTTTGGGATGTCGCGGTGGTCGGCTCCCTGGCCCGTACCCTGGGGTCACTCTTTAAAAGGGTGGATAATTGTTAATTTTATAAGAGTTTGTGACACCACCTGTGGTATCTGGTGAGAAGCACCAGCGCTGCAGCAGTCCACTGAGGCCCGTGATAAGGCAGCTCGATGGTATAGCTCCCCACAGGTGGAGCTAGGTCTCAGGGCAGCGTATGCAGGGGGAATGCAGGACAGGCGAGACCCAGCTGGGTCAGAGCAAGAACGGAAACGGACACGGTAGTCACTTCAGTACCTTTTACTGGAGGAAATTCAGGCACATCCTTGAGCACTGTAGGGTGAAGGGTGCATATCAGGATCCTCCCCAATGAGCGGGTGTAGGGCCTCCTGTTTCTTGCCTCTGCGCAGTAAGTTTCTGACCTGCCTGGAGCTAGGCCTAACTTTGTCTCTGTCCTGCGCTGGCTGACCTTGTGGTAGGGCCTTCTCTTGAAGTTCACGCTCCCAGTATGCGGGGCCTAAGCGTCTCCTTGCTCTGTTACGTATCAGCACCTTAGCGATCCTGTGACTTGTAGTTCTCCAGGGATTCCGGTTATGCCTTACTGGGTCATAAAGATCCCGGTAAGCTCGGATCCGGTGTCCGGTAAATGCTTCGGGGTGAGCTGGTTAAGCTCCTCTGCCCCTTATGTACTAACTCGCCACTCGCCTTCGGCCTACTCGGGCCCTCAAAAGGCTATACACACTAACGGCAGCTTGCCGCGCTTCACCAATCTTATGACGCTGGCACACCTTAAGCTCTATCTGGGCTCCCTGAATCTAGCTAGCAGGAGCCTCGTGCTCCACTGCTGAACTATTAACTGAGTTGTCTAGACTAGACTGAGCTCCACTGCAGACTGACCTCTCTTAGGCTTCTCTACTGCAGGAACTCTTCAGAGGAACTGAACTGCCTAGCTCCACCTTCCCTATTTATATCCCTAACGGGCTCCCTCTGCTGGTGTGAGGTGGAAGGTGGAGATGTGTGAATGTTTATGGGGGCCTCTTGTGGAGGATTCCATCAATACACACTTCTAGGATCTGTGATACCAAGCGCAGCGGGGCGTCACAGATGCTATTGACGACGAGGTTAGGTTGCGCCTTCCTGGACAGAGACGGAGTACTGGAGGCACGTCAACAACTGCATCCTCAACCACAACTCCGCCTCTGACCACAAGTCGTAGTGGCTCTTCAGGTCGCATGGGCTCTAAGCCTTGCATAGCCTGGGCATTTATTCAGATCGATAAGGATGACCCAACTCGTGTTATCTGTAATATTTGTCACCAAAAGCTAAGTAGAGGACAAAAAATGCATAGTTTGAGTACTTCATGCATGTACCGTCACATGGATATGAAGCATAAGTTGCAGTGGGAAGCTCACTGTGCTACAATGCGGCCTAGCAGGCTGGGCCAACCACCGTCTGCCCCATCTTGTGCATCCGCGGCCTCTTCATCCTCTGTGACTGGGGGGACAGCAGTCACACATGTTTTTGGACGCAGACCTGCCACCTCTTTACCTGCAACAGCCAGTGTGATTGGCATGTCGTCAGTTCATTGGGAAGTGGAAACACCTGCTGGTGTTGAGAGCTCTCTGACATCGAGAGCACCACCTTTGGATCAAGGCAACCTAACATGTCCGCCTGCATCTTCCTCACAGACCGGCAGTTTGCCAGGGACACCCTACTCAACCCCGTCAAAGCACAACAGCCAGCCCTCGGTCCCTCAGATGTGGACAAGTAAAAGACCATTTCCTCCTAGCCATGAGAAAGCTAAGAGGTTGAATTTCACCATCTGCAAGCTGTTGGCTACAGAAATGCTGCCTTTCCGCCTGGAGGACACAGTGGATTTTTGAGACCTTATGTCCGTCGCAGTGCCCCAGTACCAGATGCCCAGTCGGCACTACTTCTCAAAGAAAGGTGTGCCTGCGCTCCACCAGCATGTCGCACACAACATCACCGCTTCTTTGAGAAACTCTGTGTGTGACAGGGTGCATTTCACTACAGACACTTGGACGAGTAGGCATGGACAGGGGCGTTACATGTCGCTGACAGGGCACTGGGTAACTATGGTGACAGCAGGACAAGGGGCTGCTGTCCAAGTCTTGCCGTCCCCGCGAGTTGTACGTCAATCCTCTTTATCTAGAAGTTCCTCCACTGCTTCTGCCTCCTCAACCTCCTCTCGGTCCTCCACCTGCACCCAAAGCCTGTCTGGTAATGCCACCTGCTTTCTAACTGCGCACCTCCTTACTATGCTGGCAGCAGGGCTCAACGGCATCAGTGTTTACTTTGAAATGTCTGGGAAATGTGAGTCACACAGCTGAGGACTTGTGGTCAGCTCTGGAGACCCAGTTTCATGAATGGTTGTCTCCACTGGACCTGCAACCAGGGAAGGCCGTGTGCGACAATGCTGCAAACCTGGGTGCGGCCCTTCGCCGGGGCAATGTTACACACGTGCCTTGTATGGCTCATGCGTTGAACCTGGTTGTCCATAAATTTTTAGCCCACTATCCCGGACTAGATGGCCTTCTGCAGAGGGCACGGTCGCTGTGTGCTCACTTCCGCCGTTCGCATCCCGCAGCTCAACGACTTACATCTCTACAGAAGTCGTTGGGCCTGCCAGTTCACCGGCTGAAATGCGATGTGCCGACACGATGGAATTCAACTCTGCACATGTTGCAGCGACAGTGGCAGCACCGACAAGCCCTGGTGCAATAGTTTCTGACGTATAGCCTGGGCCAACGAGATCCAGAGGTGGGGCAAATCATACAGCAGGAGTGGTCTCAGATCAGGGACCTATGAAGTTGACGCGCCCCCTGGGCCGTGGGGTACCCGGAGCCGGGCCGGTAGACGCTGGGGGTTGTAGTCACTGTGGCGGTGACCCGGTCCGTGACCCAGGGCGGTCAATCCAACGGTAATTTGTATATATGGATTTTATAATGTCCGACTACGCCACCTGTGGAGTGCGGCCAAAGGGGCCGCCGCTGCGGAACAGTCCTCTGAAGCTGGTGGTTTTGCTGCAATGGTATTATTACTCACCACAGGAAGAGTGTAGCTTCAGGGCAGTGTGGGTGGATGATGGTGGTTGTAGTGCAGGGAGTCAGTAATGAACACAGAGTCCGTGTGATGCAGTCCCAAGATCTTTACTCACAGTTGTTGCAGTCCAGATTACAGGTACCAGAGCTATCTCACCCGTCGTGCTGTGCGTACTCAGTGAGGGGCTCAGTCCACCCCCAGATAGCTCCGGAGTACTTAGCAGGACCCCCTTCTGTGTGTCCTTTCTCTGGCCTTCTCCCTACACCTCACACCCAGTGACACTTCTATCCGGTATCCTCGAGCCTTGGCGGGCGACTTGTGTTCCGTCCCCTGGGTCCTATGTGGCTACCTTCTTAGTGAGACTGGTGTGGACTTTTGCCTGCAGTACATGAAATGCTGCAGCCTCCGGTTTCTAGTTGAGCCTTGCTGTTTCTCCTCTAGTTGAGGGACCGGTTCCCCTTGTCTGGCCTGACCCCTCTACCTCCTGGTAGCAGCGGGAGTACAGGTGGCCTTCTGCACGGCCATAGCCCTAGGGTCCTTTCGGTTCCTGGAGCCTTCCTGCTCCCACTCCTCTCTTCTCTCCTTCAGTCCTGGGCCTCCCAGGCTAGGCCCGCCTCTGGAGCAGAGCTCATGCCGAGCCTCTGCTCTTGTCACTTTTCCTCCTCTGACTGGCTTGCTCTTTCTAAGATGGCTTCCTATTTATACTCTCCCTGTCATGTGCTCCCCTAAGTTGCTCCCCTAAGCACCCACTACATAGGATCCTCCCACCAGCTAGGGACCTGGGACTGTGCTCTCCCTTAGGAGCAATCTCGCCCTAACCCCACTGCGGGTATGTGTTGGATGCAGGTGTTAGGGTCCCGAGCCATACGCCTTCCTTACCTGAGGGTGAGATACCACACCTCTGGGTGAGATGCAGTAACTCTGTGGTGACTGCACCCTCAAGGGCGCCACACACCTTTCTGCACAGTTTTGAAATGGCGACGAAGATGTTTAGTGCTGACGACGATGCCATTATCAGCATAACTATTCCGGTGATTTACATGCTGGCGCACACATTAAACAGAATTCAGAGTCAGGTGGTCGGACAAGAGGAGGTGGAGGAAGTAGAGGAGGAGTCGTATGCGGAAGGGATAACATCTCCAAGGTCCAGACGTTTGGCAGCACCAAGGAGGCAGGCATGGGAGGGTGGGGGAGAGGGATTAAACAGGGCGCATGGTAGCAGCCAAACTGTTGAGGAAGGTGCAGGAGCCGAGGAAGAAGTGGAGGATGAACTGGCGATGGGCATGGAAGACTCATCAGATGAGGGAGACCTTGATCACATTTCTGTTGTGCGAGGTTGGGGGGAGAGGGCAGAGGAAAGAAGCATGATTCTTACCTCGCTACCAACACAACAAGGACTTGGTCCTCCTGGATGCGCAAGACACATGAGTGCCTTCTTGCTGCACTACCTGCAACATGACCCTCAGATAGCAGAATTCGAAGTAATCTCGACTACTGGGTTGCCACACTCTTAGATCCCCGGTACAAAAGTAAATTTGCCGAAATAATTCCTGCCATAAAAAGGGATTGACGCATGCAGGAGTATCTGCAGACGCTGTTGCAGAATCTTACATGTGCTTTTCCACAAAACACCAGTGGTGCACGAAGTGAATCTCACAGTTCTAACTTGCCAACCGCGGGACTGTCGAGTCTTCATCACTCAAACCGTAACAGTAACACAGTATCTGCTGGTAACAGCAAATTTGTGAAATCGTTTCACCACTTTTTTAGACCATCCTTTGCAAGGCCACAGGAGACAAGAAGTCTGACACATAGTCAATGCCTAGAGAGGATGGTGCAGGAGTATCTCCAAGTGAACATCGAAGCCATGACTGTGTCACTGGACCCTTGCTCATTTTGGTATTCCAATCTGGAAAAATGGCTGGAGCTCGCCACTCACGCCTTGGAGATCTTGTCATGCCCTGCAGCCAGTGTTCTCTCTGAACGTGTGTTCAGCGCTGCTGATGGTGTGCTGACAGATAAGCGCACGCGGCTGTCCACTGAGAATGTAGACAGACTCACGTTCATAAAGATGAACAAATCATGGATTCGCAAGGACTTTTCTAATCCTGTGTTATCCTTGGGAGGATAAAAGCTTGAGGATTTGGTAATATCACCTCACCAACCGTTTTAAGCAACTGTGGGGCAATTGATGCCACTTAACCCTAGAACGCATGACCATAAAAATCTACACTTTCATATACCTGGGGTCTTTTAGGCCCGTGTGCAAATAACATTGAATAACTCAAACTCAAATGACAAACAACTATATACATGAAGAATACCTAGAGTTTCAAAATTCTAACTAAAGTAATCTTGCAGAAAATAGAAAACAATTAACAGGGCGGGACTGCGAGGCCCCAGGTATGCGTTCTAGGGTTAAGTGGTGTCTGTGCCACAATTTTGGGAAAAAATGGAAACTCTTTTTGGAGTCCCCTTGCTGTGTCTTACGTGACGTTGACATCGTCAATTCCAGGTGGGTTGGGTCGCTCCCCCCCCCCCCCTTTTAACTGTAAGAAACTACATACACTATGGCTTGGGGTAACACAGATGATTGAGTCTGAAGAGCTGTTTACTCAGAGGTCTGCTCCAAATCTTCAGTGTCTGCTAGTCAGCGTAGAATTTTTAACTGCATCTAGCCTAGGCAATACTTTGGGCGTAGTAGCCCAGCTGCAAAGCAAGCTGCACTGCCTGTGTATCTAATAAGAATTTTTAAATGGATCTAGCCTAGGCAGACTGTGGGGACCCCCAACCAAACCCAGACGCTCAGCCCCCCTACCGCCCCCCTTTCCTTGACAATACAATAATGTAACTCTTACAACTGGATGGGTGAGGATCGGTCACAGCTTTATTAACTCTTTATACTCATTCCATTAGAAAGACATTTTATTTCTAAAATAATTCAGCTTGTTGCAGCATGCCCTGGGTCTCCACTCCGGCAACTTGGCCAACAAGTGTAACTCTCCAACATGTCCTTTCTATTTCCAGGCCACGGAGGATCCTGCGTACTCGTATGCAGGACTCTGACCCCCACCCATCACTCTTAACGCTTGTTCCACTCCGTCCTGGAGTCCTGACAGGAATATGTCCAGTCCAATATCCATTAAGTGAACACCGTCGGGCCGTATGAGGCCTGCTTTATCTCCTTCCAGTTGTCGGTGTCGTAACACTACACCGCCTCTGTCTCTTCTAAATTTTGCCATCCGAATATTTATTACCCGCCTTGTCCGTTCGATGGCCGTGATGTCTCGCGCACCTTGCCATACCGCTATCGGCACAATCTCTGACCATACTATAGCTAGTTTTGTGAAAAATTCTCTGAAGCGCTCAGTGTCTAGTTTCATTATTGCCATTAGTTATGCGCTCTTGTGATGACCTAGGTTGTTTCCCCCGGCCTGTATAACTAAGATGACCAGACATCTTGCCTCTCTCCCTACCTTGATTACCTCCATTAGTACCTGTGGCCATAGCAGGCCTCTAATACCTCTCCAGTTGAAATATGTGTTATGAAACTCTAATTTCCTCCCGCCTGGGCGGACTTTCGCCCTTTAATCTGCCCAATATATATACGAGTGGCCTATCACCCACACTGTTGGCTTAGCGTCACCTGTAAAAGAAACAAACCACGTTAGGATAACAAGTCCGGTCTTATGTATCTTGCCAAACACGTGGATCACCATCTCTCTATCCTCTGAACTTCCGTTTCTGACAGTCCTGCTCTTGCTGCTTCTGTGGCCGCGCCTATGCGGAATGAGTGTGTCCCGTAATCTTTGGGGTGGTTCCCTGCCGATGTTATGCATTTATTAAATATAGCTTGGAACTGGTATCTTGCTAATGGCGTCCCATCAATGTGTGATAGGAACAAATTACTTTGTGATCTGATGGTTAGATATGGTTTTACTATTGTTACCCGACTCAGTGTACCGTTTGTGGGTTGTAGAAGTACCCAAGTGCCCCTGCCCGCTGGAACCATTTTCGATATGTGTATGCGTAGACGTATTGCATTATTGGCTATGACTACGTCCTGGTGTAATAAGCCTCCACTGGTGCTAATTTTGGATTGAGGGACTAATTCGCTTATGCATAGCGCCCCGAAGAAGGCGATCACAAATGCAGTAGACAGTAGTGTTGCTTCAAATTGTGAGTGTCATGTTAATGGTGTTAGGGATATGATGTGAGAAATCAGTTTTAGTGACACGGGACGGGACGTCTACACTCCTGACTTGGCTGACCCCTTTTCCACCCTTTTATGGATTGTCTGATGATGAATCTTTGTCACATCTCCCCAATTCAGTAGTTGGAAGTGAAATGCTACTCCGGTCAGACACCGCTGCGCTGACGCCCCTGATATGCCCCTCATCATTAGCTGGTGGAGAAATTCTATGGTGACTTGTGATCTGGCTTGTTCACATTGGTCAACCCGTCTGCCTGCTACTAGTCGTGTCCACTCTTCCCATGCCTTACCGTATGCTTGCCACGTCAACGGGGCAACTGACGCTCTGATTAATGGCATCAACTATTCGCCACTAGATCCCATAGGGAAGGTGGGCAACTGTTGTCCCGATGGGTGGGCATTGTGGAAGAGCTCTGTGAAAATCTGCCAATTGAATTGTTATAAAGCGTTAGCAGCAGCTTTAGACCCCTCAGCATAGTGGCTAGCGCGGACCCATAAATTGTGTTTTAGGCACAGGAATGCTAGCCTGGGTAGTAGGCCTAGCACTGGGAGAGACGATGATGCCATCTTATTAATGCAGTGCGCTAAGCTGGTGTTTTTTGTTATGAAGCGTATATTTTTGTAAGCCAGGAGCGCGCCCCATATTTCTATTGCTACCACTATTGGGAAGGAAAATTATTTTCAGGGCTAGATGCAGCGAAAAATTATTATTAATTGAAAAGCTGGTGGAGCTTGGTATAGATGGCCTAATACAATGAGACCCACACACTGCTAGAAGGCCAAATATTTTTTCAGAGGTAGAATCAGAAAAAAATTATATTCAGTTTGCAACCTTATGGAGGTCAGTATAGATGGACTAATAGAACAAGTCCCACACACAGCTAGAAGGCCAAATGTTTTTTCAGAGGTAGATGCAGAAAAAAATTATATTCAGTTTGCAACCTTATGGAGGTCAGTATAGATGGACTAATAGAACAAGTCCCACACACAGCTAGAAGGCCAAATATTTTTTCAGAGGTAGATGCAGAAAAAAATTATATTCAGTTTGCAACCTTATGGAGGTCAGTATAGATGGACTAATAGAACAAGTCCCACACACAGCTAGAAGCCCAAATATTTTTTCAGAGGTAGATGCAGAAAAAAATTATATTCAGTTTGCAACCTTATGGAGGTCAGTATAGATGGACTAATAGAACAAGTCCCACACACAGCTAGAAGGCCAAATATTTTTTCAGAGGTATATGCAGACAAAAAATTATTTTGAATTTGCAACCTGATGGAGGTCAGTATAGATGACTAAAAGAACAAGTCCCACACACAGCTAGAAGGCCAAATATTTTTTCAGAGGTAGATGCAGAAAAAAATTATATTCAGTTTGCAACCTTATGGAGGTCAGTATAGATGGACTAATAGAACAAGTCCCACACACAGCTAGAAGACCAAATATTTTTTCAGAGGTAGATGCAGAAAAAAATTATATTCAGTTTGCAACCTTATGGAGGTCAGAATAGATGGACTAATAGAACAAGTACCACACACAGCTAGAAGTCCAAATATTTTTTCAGAGGTAGATGCAGAAAAAAATTATATTCAGTTTGCAACCTTATGGAGGTCAGTATAGATGGACTAATAGAACAAGTCCCACACACAGCTAGAAGGCCAAATATTTTTTCAGAGGTAGATGCAGAAAAAAATTATATTCAGTTTGCAACCTTATGGAGGTCAGTATAGATGGACTAATAGAACAAGTCCCACACACAGCTAGAAGCCCAAATATTTTTTCAGAGGTAGATGCAGACAAAAAATTATTTTGAATTTGCAACCTTATGGAGGTCAGTATAGATGGACTAATAGAACAAGTCCCACACACAGCTAGAAGCCCAAATATTTTTTCAGAGGTAGATGCAGAAAAAAATTATATTCAGTTTGCAACCTTATGGAGGTCAGTATAGATGGACTAATAGAACAAGTCCCACACACAGCTAGAAGGCCAAATATTTTTTCAGAGGTAGATGCAGAAAAAAATTATATACAGTTTGCAACCTTATGGAGGTCAGTATAGATGGACTAATAGAACAAGTCCCACACACAGCTAGAAGGCCAAATATTTTTTCAGAGGTAGATGCAGAAAAAAATTATATTCAGTTTGCAACCTTATGGAGGTCAGTATAGATGGACTAATAGAACAAGTCCCACACACAGCTAGAAGGCCAAATATTTTTACAGAGGTAGATGCAGACAAAAAATTATTTTGAATTTGCAACCTGATGGAGGTCAGTATAGACGACTAATAGAACAAGTCCCACACACAGCTAGAAGGCCAAATATTTTTTCAGAGGTAGATGCAGAAAAAAATTATATTCAGTTTGCAACCTTATGGAGGTCAGTATAGATGGACTAATAGAACAAGTCCCACACACAGCTAGAAGGCCAAATATTTTTTCAGAGGTAGATGCAGACAAAAAATTATTTTGAATTTGCAACCTGATGGAGGTCAGTATAGATGACTAATAGAACAAATCCCACACACAGCTAGAAGGCCAAATATTTTTTCAGAGGTAGATGCAGACAAAAAATTATTTTGAATTTGCAACCTTATGGAGGTCAGTATAGATGGACTAATAGAACAAGTCCCACACACAGCTAGAAGGCCAAATATTTTTTCAGAGGAAGATGTAGAAAAAAATTATATTCAGTTTGCAACCTTATGGAGGTCAGTATAGATGGACTAATAGAACAATTCCCACACACAGCTAGAAGGCCAAATATTTTTTCAGAGGTAGATGCAGAAAAAAATTATATTCAGTTTGCAACCTTATGGAGGTCAGTATAGATGGACTAATAGAACAAGTCCCACACACAGCTAGAAGCCCAAATATTTTTTCAGAGGTAGATGCAGACAAAAAATTATTTTGAATTTGCAACCTTATGGAGGTCAGTATAGATGGACTAATAGAACAAGTCCCACACACAGCTAGAAGCCGAAATATTTTTTCAGAGGTAGATGCAGAAAAAAATTATATTCAGTTTGCAACCTTATGGAGGTCAGTATAGATGGACTAATAGAACAAGTCCCACACACAGCTAGAAGGCCAAATATTTTTTCAGAGGTAGAATCAGAAAAAAATTATATTCAGTTTGCAACCTTATGGAGGTCAGTATAGATGGACTAATAGAACAAGTCCCACACACAGCTAGAAGGCCAAATGTTTTTTCAGAGGTAGATGCAGAAAAAAATTATATTCAGTTTGCAACCTTATGGAGGTCAGTATAGATGGACTAATAGAACAAGTCCCACACACAGCTAGAAGGCCAAATATTTTTTCAGAGGTAGATGCAGAAAAAAATTATATTCAGTTTGCAACCTTATGGAGGTCAGTATAGATGGACTAATAGAACAAGTCCCACACACAGCTAGAGGCCCAAATATTTTTTCAGAGGTAGATGCAGAAAAAAATTATATTCAGTTTGCAACCTTATGGAGGTCAGTATAGATGGACTAATAGAACAAGTCCCACACACAGCTAGAAGGCCAAATATTTTTTCAGAGGTATATGCAGCCAAAAAATTATTTTGAATTTGCAACCTGATGGAGGTCAGTATAGATGACTAATAGAACAAGTCCCACACACAGCTAGAAGGCCAAATATTTTTTCAGAGGTAGATGCAGAAAAAAATTATATTCAGTTTGCAACCTTATGGAGGTCAGTATAGATGGACTAATAGAGCAAGTCCCACACACAGCTAGAAGACCAAATATTTTTTCAGAGGTAGATGCAGAAAAAAATTATATTCAGTTTGCAACCTTATGGAGGTCAGTATAGATGGACTAATAGAACAAGTCCCACACACAGCTAGAAGCCCAAATATTTTTTCAGAGGTAGATGCAGAAAAAAATTATATTCAGTTTGCAACCTTATGGAGGTCAGTATAGATGGACTAATAGAACAAGTCCCACACACAGCTAGAAGGCCAAATAATTTTTCAGAGGTAGATGCAGAAAAAAATTATATTCAGTTTGCAACCTTATGGAGGTCAGTATAGATGGACTAATAGAACAAGTCCCACACACAGCTAGAAGCCCAAATATTTTTTCAGAGGTAGATGCAGACAAAAAATTATTTTGAATTTGCAACCTTATGGAGGTCAGTATAGATGGACTAATAGAACAAGTCCCACACACAGCTAGAAGCCCAAATATTTTTTCAGAGGTAGATGCAGAAAAAAATTATATTCAGTTTGCAACCTTATGGAGGTCAGTATAGATGGACTAATAGAACAAGTCCCACACACAGCTAGAAGGCCAAATATTTTTTCAGAGGTAGATGCAGAAAAAAATTATATACAGTTTGCAACCTTATGGAGGTCAGTATAGATGGACTAATAGAACAAGTCCCACACACAGCTAGAAGGCCAAATATTTTTTCAGAGGTAGATGCAGAAAAAAATTATATTCAGTTTGCAACCTTATGGAGGTCAGTATAGATGGACTAATAGAACAAGTCCCACACACAGCTAGAAGGCCAAATATTTTTTCAGAGGTAGATGCAGACAAAAAATTATTTTGAATTTGCAACCTGATGGAGGTCAGTATAGATGACTAATAGAACATGTCCCACACACAGCTAGAAGGCCAAATATTTTTTCAGAGGTAGATGCAGAAAAAAATTATATTCAGTTTGCAACCTTATGGAGGTCAGTATAGATGGACTAATAGAACAAGTCCCACACACAGCTAGAAGGCCAAATATTTTTTCAGAGGTAGATGCAGACAAAAAATTATTTTGAATTTGCAACCTGATGGAGGTCAGTATAGATGACTAATAGAACAAATCGCACACACAGCTAGAAGGCCAAATATTTTTTCAGAGGTAGATGCAGACAAAAAATTATTTTGAATTTGCAACCTTATGGAGGTCAGTATAGATGGACTAATAGAACAAGTCCCACACACAGCTAGAAGCCCAAATATTTTTTCAGAGGTAGATGCAGAAAAAAATTATATTCAGTTTGCAACCTTATGGAGGTCAGTATAGATGGACTAATAGAACAAGTCCCACACACAGCTAGAAGGCCAAATATTTTTTCAGAGGTAGATGCAGACAAAAAATTATTTTGAATTTGCAACCTGATGGAGGTCAGTATAGATGACTAATAGAACAAATCGCACACACAGCTAGAAGGCCAAATATTTTTTCAGAGGTAGATGCAGACAAAAAATTATTTTGAATTTGCTACCTTATGGAGGTCAGTATAGATGGACTAATAGAACAAGTCCCACACACAGCTAGAAGGCCAAATATTTTTTCAGAGGAAGATGTAGAAAAAAATTATATTCAGTTTGCAACCTTATGGAGGTCAGTATAGATGGACTAATAGAACAAGTCCCACACACAGCTAGAAGGCCAAATATTTTTTCAGAGGTAGATGCAGAAAAAAATTATATTCAGTTTGCAACCTTATGGAGGTCAGTATAGATGGACTAATAGAACAAGTCCCACACACAGCTAGAAGGCCAAATATTTTTTCAGAGGTAGATGCAGACAAAAAATTATTTTGAATTTGCAACCTTATGGAGGTCAGTATAGATGACTAATAGAACAAGTCCCACACACAGCTAGAAGGCCAAATATTTTTTCAGAGGTAGATGCAGAAAAAATTATATTCAGTTTGCAACCTTATGGAGGTCAGTATAGATGGACTAATAGAACAAGTCCCACCCACAGCTAGAAGCCCAAATATTTTTTCAGAGGTAGATGCAGACAAAAAAATTATTTTGAATTTGCAAACTTATGGAGGTCAGTATAGATGGACTAATAGAACAAGTCCCACACACAGCTAGAAGCCCAAATATTTTTTCAGAGGTAGATGCAGAAAAAAATTATATTCAGTTTGCAACCTTATGGAGGTCAGTATAGATGGACTAATAGAACAAGTCCCACACACAGCTAGAAGGCCAAATATTTTTTCAGAGGTATATGCAGCCAAAAAATTATTTTGAATTTGCAACCTGATGGAGGTCAGTATAGATGACTAATAGAACAAGTCCCACACACAGCTAGAAGGCCAAATATTTTTTCAGAGGTAGATGCAGAAAAAAATTATATTCAGTTTGCAACCTTATGGAGGTCAGTATAGATGGACTAATAGAACAAGTCCCACACACAGCTAGAAGACCAAATATTTTTTCAGAGGTAGATGCAGAAAAAAATTATATTCAGTTTGCAACCTTATGGAGGTCAGTATAGATGGACTAATAGAACAAGTCCCACACACAGCTAGAAGCCCAAATATTTTTTCAGAGGTAGATGCAGAAAAAAATTATATTCAGTTTGCAACCTTATGGAGGTCAGTATAGATGGACTAATAGAACAAGTCCCACACACAGCTAGAAGGCCAAATAATTTTTCAGAGGTAGATGCAGAAAAAAATTATATTCAGTTTGCAACCTTATGGAGGTCAGTATAGATGGACTAATAGAACAAGTCCCACACACAGCTAGAAGCCCAAATATTTTTTCAGAGGTAGATGCAGACAAAAAATTATTTTGAATTTGCAACCTTATGGAGGTCAGTATAGATGGACTAATAGAACAAGTCCCACACACAGCTAGAAGCCCAAATATTTTTTCAGAGGTAGATGCAGAAAAAAATTATATTCAGTTTGCAACCTTATGGAGGTCAGTATAGATGGACTAATAGAACAAGTCCCACACACAGCTAGAAGGCCAAATATTTTTTCAGAGGTAGATGCAGAAAAAAATTATATACAGTTTGCAACCTTATGGAGGTCAGTATAGATGGACTAATAGAACAAGTCCCACACACAGCTAGAAGGCCAAATATTTTTTCAGAGGTAGATGCAGAAAAAAATTATATTCAGTTTGCAACCTTATGGAGGTCAGTATAGATGGACTAATAGAACAAGTCCCACACACAGCTAGAAGGCCAAATATTTTTTCAGAGGTAGATGCAGACAAAAAATTATTTTGAATTTGCAACCTGATGGAGGTCAGTATAGATGACTAATAGAACATGTCCCACACACAGCTAGAAGGCCAAATATTTTTTCAGAGGTAGATGCAGAAAAAAATTATATTCAGTTTGCAACCTTATGGAGGTCAGTATAGATGGACTAATAGAACAAGTCCCACACACAGCTAGAAGGCCAAATATTTTTTCAGAGGTAGATGCAGACAAAAAATTATTTTGAATTTGCAACCTGATGGAGGTCAGTATAGATGACTAATAAAACAAATCGCACACACAGCTAGAAGGCCAAATATTTTTTCAGAGGTAGATGCAGACAAAAAATTATTTTGAATTTGCAACCTTATGGAGGTCAGTATAGATGGACTAATAGAACAAGTCCCACACACAGCTAGAAGCCCAAATATTTTTTCAGAGGTAGATGCAGAAAAAAATTATATTCAGTTTGCAACCTTATGGAGGTCAGTATAGATGGACTAATAGAACAAGTCCCACACACAGCTAGAAGGCCAAATATTTTTTCAGAGGTAGATGCAGAAAAAAATTATATACAGTTTGCAACCTTATGGAGGTCAGTATAGATGGACTAATAGAACAAGTCCCACACACAGCTAGAAGGCCAAATATTTTTTCAGAGGTAGATGCAGAAAAAAATTATATTCAGTTTGCAACCTTATGGAGGTCAGTATGGATGGACTAATAGAACAAGTCCCACACACAGCTAGAAGGCCAAATATTTTTTCAGAGGTAGATGCAGACAAAAAATTATTTTGAATTTGCAACCTGATGGAGGTCAGTATAGATGACTAATAGAACATGTCCCACACACAGCTAGAAGGCCAAATATTTTTTCAGAGGTAGATGCAGAAAAAAATTATATTCAGTTTGCAACCTTATGGAGGTCAGTATAGATGGACTAATAGAACAAGTCCCACACACAGCTAGAAGGCCAAATATTTTTTCAGAGGTAGATGCAGACAAAAAATTATTTTGAATTTGCAACCTGATGGAGGTCAGTATAGATGACTAATAGAACAAATCGCACACACAGCTAGAAGGCCAAATATTTTTTCAGAGGTAGATGCAGACAAAAAATTATTTTGAATTTGCAACCTTATGGAGGTCAGTATAGATGGACTAATAGAACAAGTCCCACACACAGCTAGAAGGCCAAATATTTTTTCAGAGGAAGATGTAGAAAAAAATTATATTCAGTTTGCAACCTTATGGAGGTCAGTATAGATGGACTAATAGAACAAGTCCCACACACAGCTAGAAGGCCAAATATTTTTTCAGAGGTAGATGCAGAAAAAAATTATATTCAGTTTGCAACCTTATGGAGGTCAGTATAGATGGACTAATAGAACAAGTCCCACACACAGCTAGAAGGCCAAATATTTTTTCAGAGGTAGATGCAGACAAAAAATTATTTTGAATTTGCAACCTTATGGAGGTCAGTATAGATGACTAATAGAACAAGTCCCACACACAGCTAGAAGGCCAAATATTTTTTCAGAGGTAGATGCAGAAAAAATTATATTCAGTTTGCAACCTTATGGAGGTCAGTATAGATGGACTAATAGAACAAGTCCCACCCACAGCTAGAAGCCCAAATATTTTTTCAGAGGTAGATGCAGACAAAAAAATTATTTTGAATTTGCAAACTTATGGAGGTCAGTATAGATGGACTAATAGAACAAGTCCCACACACAGCTAGAAGCCCAAATATTTTTTCAGAGGTAGATGCAGAAAAAAATTATATTCAGTTTGCAACCTTATGGAGGTCAGTATAGATGGACTAATAGAACAAGTCCCACACACAGCTAGAAGGCCAAATATTTTTTCAGAGATAGATGCAGAAAAAAAATTATTTTTAATTTGCAACCTGATGGAGGTCAGTATAGATGACTAATAGAACAAGTCCCACACACAGCTAGAAGGCCAAATATTTTTTCAGAGGTAGATGCAGAAAAAAATTATATTCAGTTTGCAACCTTATGGAGGTCAGTATAGATGGACTAATAGAACAAGTCCCACACACAGCTAGAAGGCCAAATATTTTTTCAGAGGTAGATGCAGACAAAAAATTATTTTGAATTTGCAACCTGATGGAGGTCAGTATAGATGACTAATAGAACAAGTCCCACACACAGCTAGAAGGCCAAATATTTTTTCAGAGGTAGATGCAGAAAAAAATTATATTCAGTTTGCAACCTTATGGAGGTCAGTATAGATGGACTAATAGAACAAGTCCCACACACAGCTAGAAGGCCAAATATTTTTTCAGAGGTAGATGCAGAAAAAAATTATATTCAGTTTTCAACCTTATGGAGGTCAGTATAGATGGACTAATAGAACAAGTCCCACACACAGCTAGAAGCCCAAATATTTTTTCAGAGGTAGATGCAGAAAAAAATTATATTCAGTTTACAACCTTATGGAGGTCAGTATAGATGGACTAATAGAACAAGTCCCACACACAGCTAGAAGCCCAATATTTTTTCAGAGGTAGGTGCAGAAAAAAATGTATTCAGTTTGCAACCTGATGGAGGTCTGTATAGATGGACTAATACAACAAGTCCCACACACAGCTAGAAGCCCAATATTTTTTCAGAGGTAGATGCAGAAAAAAATATATTCAGTTTGCAACCTGATGGAGGTCAGTATAGATGGACTAATACAACAAGTCCCACACACAGCTAGAAGCCCAATATTTTTTCAGAGCTAGATGCAGAAAAAATAATATACAATTTGCAACCTGATGGAGGTCAGTATAGGTGGACTAATAGAATGATGCTATGCCCAAAAGATTTTACTTCACTAGGTGCAGTAAAAAAATTGGTATTCTATACACAGGTGGTATATCTTGCAACACAGATAGGCTACTCCACTGACTAACACACTCTGCAATAGGCCAAAAAGGATTAGCTTTGCTAGATTCAGCCAAATGCTGTGAAAAAAACTTGCACAGCACTGGCACAGACCTGCCTGGCAAAAACTGATAGGAACTGATGTAACCTAGTCCTGAAAAGGACTCCAATTACAATTAGTCTTTACTCCCACAATCTATCTATTTAAGAGCACAGACCTGCCTGATAAAAGTCGTAGGAAATGCTGTAACCTAGTCCTTAAAAGGACTGCAATCACAACTATTCCCTACTCCCAAGCTATCTGTAGATTTGTGCGAAAATTGGCTTGAAATTAACAAGGTATAGCGCACACAGCAACAGCGGTGCCGTCTAACACGCAGCTGCAGCAGTGAGAAAATGGTGGCGACGGGGAAAATGGCTTGGTCTTATAGGGCAAGGACATGTGACATACACTGCCAATGACACATGCCCTTGCTTGTGTGAAAAAAAGCACTTCGCTCCGTGTGTGCGCTGCTGATAGGCTGACAGATTGCACCTCCCCACTGCAAATGCGGGAAAGAGAAAAAAAAATGGAGATCTTCATTGTTCCTGCAGAGATCCATCCCCTGCCCCTCCCCCCACCCCGCTGTACACTCAAACTGCGTATTAACATTAATTTTCATCATTACTGAGAAAAAATCCAGTTATGATTTTGGTGCACGAACAGTTATCGAACATAACCTCGAACAGCCGAATTTTTCTCAAATTGTTCGTGTTCGCCGAACGGCTCGAACACCGCCCAAAACAGCTCGAATTTGAGATTGGCGAACAGTTCGAGTAGAACAACGCTCATCTCTACTCATGTATCCGATTATGGCCACTGTTCAAAAATCTGTCTCAAGGAAGAATGAGAAGGTGATCCAAGTATCCCAAAGACAGGTAAATGATATGGATAATAACTAACAACAAAAGTGATTCCCCGAAAAGGTGAAAATATTTTAATTTTAATAAAAAGGAACTTCTCCATGTCAATTACTTTTTTCAAATATAAAATTGCATATATTTATAAAACGTACATATAATGCAAATATGCATAAAGAAATATTTTATAAATATCTATTTGTAAACACATGATGCTCTGTTTTCACAGGAAACCATTAAGTAAATATATTTACTTTAGTTGAAATTGAGAATAAGTTAAATATTTTTGAGAGGTTATGAAATATCAATGACCTTCAGATATGGATGGCAGAATGTTTAGCAGGCCCAAAAGCTCATCAATTCTGCTTCACAAATCATCTACTGAAGCATTACAAACAACCAAACTGAAAGTCAAAAATTTTAGTACTCATATGAATATATTTTTATAGCATGGAGCTCATACTTTTTCTGAAAGTATATTGCCAGGTTTAGAGTGCAAATTAAAACTTCATTAGTGTAAGACAAATAAAATAAATACTTACTTTAGTTAGTAGATAATAATAAATGCATTTGGGGGATTCAATTATTCCTTTATTTTCATTAAAAAGGTCTTTTTTTTAACCTCTTCACCCCCAGGCAATTTTCCATTTTTCATTTTCATTTTTTCCTTCCCTTCTTCCAAGAACCATAACTTTTCTATTTTTCCAGCCATGTAGGCACTATGGGGGCTTTTTTTTTGCGAGACAAGTTGTACTTTTGAATGACATCATTCATTCTACCACATAGTGTACTGGTAACCGAGAAACAAATTCCAAGTGTGGTGAAATTGCAAATAAAATGCAATGTCACAATTTTTGGGGGATTTTTATTTACCATGTTCAATATATGGTAAAGCTGACCTGGCAATAGGATTTCCAAGGTCAATACAAGTATGCAGATGCCAAACATGTATAGTTTTTGTTTATTTAAGTGGTGAAAATAAATTCACACATTTGTCAAAAATTTTTTTTGGCTTTTGTCATCATTTTTTTTACTGATAAAATTTTGGAGTAGATAAGATATTTTGATCGCCTTTTATTTCTTTTTATTGCAATGTTGCAGTGAAAAAATTTAATTTTGGTGTTTTGATTTTTTTCTCGTTATGCCATTTACCAATCAGATTAATTCATTTTATATTTTGATAGATCGGATATTTCTGAATGCGGAGATACCAAATATGTGCATTTTGTATTTTTTTTTATTGTTTTATTTTTAATGGGGCAAAAGGGGGTGATTTGAACTTTTGTGTTTTTTTCATTTTTTCATATATATTTTTTTCACTTTTTTATTATATTTAATAGCCGCTTTCGGAGACTTGAAGCTGCGGTTGTCTGATCGCCTGGGCTATACATAGCAGTGCTTCAGCACTGTTGTGTATTGCAAAAATAATGATCCCCATGAATGACAGCGACAGGCCGGCATTCACAGGAGGATCATGATGACAAGCACAGGTATTTTCAGCAAAAGCAGACCCATGTCTGTCATGACAACTCATTGGCGCCCCACAATCACGTGACAGAAGCGCTGTTGGGCGGGATCAATGACACGCTTCCTGTCTGCTCGTGTTAAATGCCACTGTCAGCGATTGATAGTGGCATCTAACTGGTTAACAGCTGCAGCTCTTAGATTTAGGTAGGAAGCAAAGCGCTCTCTATGTGAACTCATAGTAAATCTAATTTTTTTTTAAAAATTGCAGAACGTAATTTGAATAATTTGAATTGCAAACAGTTCTATTATCCCTAGATGGACAACCTTAGATTGCTCAAAGAACTCCCCCCATTGTTACTCTCATGACAGCTCTACATACACTTGGCATTCTTTCAAGTAGCTTCATCAGGTAGTCACCTGGAATGGCTTCCAATGAACAGGCATGCCTAATCAAGAGTTCATTTGTGGAATTTTCACTGCTGAGCCCTATTCCACAACTGTTCTAAGACAGAAAATGGCAAGAACCACTTGACTAAGTAAAAAGAAAAGTCAGTCCATCAATATTTTAAGAAATGGAGGTCAGTCAATCTGGAAAATTACTAGAATCTTTACTATATCCTTAACTGTAGTCTTGAAAAAACATCAATTGCTGTGATGAAATTGTCACTCATGAGGAACGCTCCAAGAAAGGAAGACCAAAAATTACTTCTGCTGCAGAGAATAAGTTCATCAGTTACCAGCCTCAGAAACTGCAGATTTACAGAATCTATGATAGCAACTCTCATAAATGATGCACAGATGCCAGGAAGGAGACATGTCTCAATGTCAACTGTTCAGGGGTAACTGGTCTTTATGGTCAAATTATTGAAAAGAAGCCACTACTGAGTACCACAAATACGGAAAGACTTTTTTAGGCCAAGCAACACAAGGACTGGACATTAAATCAGTGGAAATTTGTATTGTCATATGATGAGTTAAAACTTGAGAATTTTGGTAACAACTGCCATGTCTTTGTTTGACACAAGAAATGTAAGATGATGGTTTCTTTAATCTTTATCTGTGGTGGCCACTAAGAAGCAAGGAGAGGGAGGTGTGACATTTATTTATTCATTTCTTCCAAAAGTCAAGATACACTTACCCAGCATGGCTACCACAGCATTCTGCAATAATATGCATTCCATCTCTTTTTAATTTAGCTGCACCAACATTTGTTTTGCAACAGCTCAATGACCCAAAACACACATCCAAACTAAGCAAGGGCTATGTGACCAAGAAGGAAAGGTAAAAAGTGCTGCATCACCCAAATTAAATACAATTGAGATGATTTGGAATGACTTTTTCTGCAGAGTGAAGGCAAAGCAGTCACCAAGTGCTGAGCACCTCTAGGACATTCAACAACACTGTTGCAAAGCCATTCCAGGTAATTACCTGATGAAGCTGCTTGAGAGAATGGCAAGAATATGCAAGGCGTTCATAAGAGCAAAAGGGTGAACTTTGGAGAATTTAAGGTTGCTTCACATATGTTTCTTTGCAACTTGCTTCCATATGTGTACCTTCATGGTTTTCTGCCTTCAATCTGAATATACAATCTGCACTTTCCAATAAGAACAAGGAAAAACATTACATGAACGAGTGTGTGCAAACTTTCGACCAGTACTGTATAGAAAATATCAGTAGCAACTGCCATCTCCTATCTCAGTAATGTAATAATCTGTCTTCACTGAATACAGATTTTACCTCAGAATTGATAATTTGGATACTGACTGATCTATTCCAAAGTGTCTACTTTGGAAGTTTATCTCACACACAAAATGATAGACCTAGCAAAAATGCAGAGACAATTGCAGAGTGCTAAAGCTTGTTCTGCCAAAAATAGTAAATCCCCTGTTGAATCACTCACTACAAAGTACCACACAGCTTCTGGAACCACGACTGCACAGGAATTCCATGGTTGAGCACCTGCACGCAACCCTAAGATCATCATGTGCAATGCCATGCATTGACCAGAATGGTGCAAAGCATTGACTTTTAGAAAATCTAAACTGTTCTCTGGAGTGATTGGCCACATTTGAATATTAATGTTACACCTTACAAAGATAATTTGGACAATTGTTGGCTTTCTAGTTTGTTGAACAATTCAAGGAAGACCCTTTCCTGTCCCATCAGGATTCTGCACGTGTGTGCCATCAAACATCTTTGATAAGTGGAGGCTTTTATCGCCATAAATGAGGGCCTAACTTCAAATTAATGAATTATTGTGCATGGTTTTGCAGTTGGATGTCCAAAAAGATCAGAAAAGTGTTATAGGTTTCTGTATATTTTTTACCACAAAGGGCATTTTATGTTTTTACCATATGTGTATTTTTGTTAATGATAACTATCTGATCTATATATTTTGTCTAATGTCCCAATAAAGCCCACATTTAAAGTATAACCATCATTTTTATTTCAAAGATCAATAATACATATGAAAATAAGCAACTTTGTAATATATCTTATCAGAAAAAGTAGCCTGTTTCTCCACCAGGACTGATCAGTCATTATCAAAATTCTCAATTCTGAGGTAAAATCGGTATTCAGTGAAGACAGACTTTAATATTACTGAGATAGGAGATGGCAGGATAAGATTCTATGTAGATAGGAGGGGGGAGGGAGGAGCTTTGCCTATAGCTCCTCCTGTCTACATAGAATCTCATCAGTAGCATCTGCCATCTCCTATCTCAGTAATAGGAAAGTTTCTCTTTCAAGAATATCATACCTCAACAATATCAGTGATCAGATTTGAATGGTTTTAGTTTTGAAAACGTAAATATTTCCTTTAGGGATAGCCATATACAGCACACGATCTGACAATACTGGCATTACTGGAAAGAGTACCATTGGTCCTTTTACCCTGGACACATTTAGCTTACACCAACTACAACAAACAAAGCTGTTAGAAAAATATGCATAGGGTGTGTTTGGTTGGCATTCTGTCTATGTGCTTACTTGGTTCTTTCTTAGAATTTTCTTTACATGCGAGATCTGGGGGGACTTATTTCTCATGCATTAGACTTTGTTCACTATTAGACTTTCCGTTTATAATTTTTATGGTATTTCTAGTACTGATCAGCCACAATTGATCACCTTGTAAGCTTGTTTGTTGCACTGTTGTTGCACTTTAGGAGATTGCAAGCTGTTAGCCAAGTTTTGTTCATTTATTCATTCAAGCTCTCAGCCATATGTGTAATTTTTGTCTGTATTTTTGTGTGATTTTTAATCCATGTGGTTTAAATTATATGCATATCAATAAAGGTGACTGTAATATCGTTGAATATGTCCTGTGCTTGGCTTTGATTTTACGTGTTTGTTTTAAGATGATGTACCCTAGGACTTACCTGACTTGGTGTTTCATGCGGCAACCACAGTATTTCAAATTTGATGCCAGAACCTAATGCAAGGCAGCTGCATGCAATGCATCCTTATTTCCTTGATTATTATTTGGTAAATATACTTTAAGACAATCCTGTTTGTTCACTGTTTAAATGTAGGAAAACTCATTGTGCTGTTCCCATTGTAAATAATAGGACCTATACAGCAGTGTCTTCCATCTGAATATGAATGCTTATTACAAAGGGTTTGTTTACTGTTGGAGCTTAAAGGTACCGTCACACTTAGCGATTCTACAGCGATCCCGACAACGATACGACCTGGCAGGGATCGTTGCTGCGTGTGGTCGCTGGTGAGATGTCAAACAGTCAGATCTTTCCAACGACACAGCAACGATACGGTGACCCGTAGCGACCTGTATAACGATGCAACACAAATGCACACCTATGTGTCTCAGTTCTGAGTCGCCAACGAGGTCGTAGGTAAGGTGTCAAACACACTGATGCATGCTACCCAGCGGGACCTCAACGATCAAAAAATGGTCCAGGCCATTTCGACATGACCAGCGATCTCACAGCAGGGGCCTGGTCGCTGCTACGTGTCAAACGTTGCGAGATCGCTACTGAGGTCGCTGTTGCGTCACAAAACTTGTGACTCAGCAGCGATCTCGCTAGCGATCTCGCTTAGTGTGACGGGAGCTTTAGAATAAAGTTGCAAATTGCACATTTTGCCACCTAGAATTTGGCTGTTATGAATTTTCTGTATTCTATACAGATTTAGATGCAGATGTGTGATACACTTGCTGCAGACTTCACGTTTACCATCTATGGTTAGACTATGTTTTTTTTAATACTAGATTTTTGATATTTGAATATTGACCCTGTCCTTTTCGCGAAAGCACCCATTTTTCAAGGGAATATTTTATTGCTTGTTTCAAACAAGTTTTATCATAATTGAAGGAGGTTTCCTACATTAGACCACGTATCTAACAAATGTGGGTTCCACGTCTGGGACCAGTAGCTGTTCCTGAAAAAAAGCCATATTTACTGATACATTGTTAAAATACCAGTTCATTGCATGATGCAGACAGACCCCAGTAGTGAAGGAAGGTTAAAAATACATAAATAAAACAAGAAAAAATCAGCTAACTTATAGAAATAAGGAATCTGTGATGCTCGGATAAAGATTTGTAGTACAGCAAGAGTTCAATGCCGAGGAAGAGAAGAAAATCGAGCAGAGTCCATAAAAATTCATCTTTATTGAAGGTCCATTAAAATCTAGTAACATAAAAATTGCAGACACATTTCAGACAAACATCCTTATTCATTGCATATGCGCCCTTATTCATTTGTCAGAAAAGCATCTGCGATTTCTTTATTACTGGATTTTCATGGATCTTCTATAAATATTAATTTTTAAGCTCCCTTTGCTGGATTTTCTCTGCTTCATCTGTAAAATACAACCACTCACACGCCAATCGTTCATGTGTGGGTGGGTTGTTAGCATTAGAGATGAGCAGTGTTCGACTAGAACTATTCGCCAATCTCAAATTCAAGCTGTTTTAGGCAGCGTTCGAGTCGTTCGACGAACGCGAACGATTTGCAAAAAATTCGTCAGTTCAAGGTTATGTTCAATAACTGTTCGTGCACCAAAAGCGTGTCTTGCATGTCTGGCGCTATTTAGAGCACCAATCATGCAGGGATTGTCTGCCACTCACTGTAATGCAACAGCCATGGTGGTTGTGGCATTACAGTGGTTGCCCAAATCGATGGGAACAGTGCTCACAGTGAAACATGAAAAGCTGGCCATTCAGCAGCAGCATACACACACCGGTACCCGACAATTTAGAACAGAAAGAATAGAGCATCACGCATAGATTAGATAGATAGAAACATGTCAGTCACATATATAATAAGTACAGTGACAGTGTTGGTTACTGTACTTGTTATTTAGTGTTAAAGGATTTATTAAAAAAAATAATAGTGTTTTCATGCACCGTCTCTTTAAAAAAGCCGGCCAGCAATTCAGCATTGGTACCCGACAATTTAGAATAGAAAGAATAGAGCATCACACATAGATTAGATACATAGAAACATGTCAGTCACATATATAAGAAGTACAGTGACAGTGTTGATTACTGTACTTGTCATTTAGTGTTAAAATAAAGGATTTATTAAAAAAAAAATTGGCGTGGGGTTTCCTGTAATTATAGTCTCTAGCGGAGGTTAAGCAGACGGCTGGGGAAGATGTTTGAAGTCTGGGAAGGGGGTAATACCCACGGAGCTTCCAGGCTGCTAATATCAGCCGGCAGCTGAATACCTAGCCTTTACTAGCTATTAAAATGGGGGACCCCCAAAAAATGACGTGGGGTCCCCCCTATTTTAATAGCTAGCAAAGGCTAGGCAGACAGCTGGGGGGGTGATATTAATAGCCCAGGAAGGGTGCCATGAATATTGGCCCCTTCACAGGCTAGAAACACCAGCCGTCCGCCGCCCCAGAAATTGCGCATCCATAGGATGCGCCTATTTTGGCACTTAGCCCTGCTCTTCCCACTGCCCTGTAGCAGTGGTAGTGGGGTAATAGGGCTGGGGTTGATGTCAGCTTATAATGCCGGCTGACATCAAGCGCAGGTTAGTAATGGAGAGGCGTCTATAAGACACCCAGAATAAAGTCCTTTTATTGAAATAAACACACAATTCTTTAGCTCTGCTACATTGACATGACAGGCTGGATCGCAGCCGAAAGCTGCCATCCAGCTTGCCATGCCGCAGACACTGAGAAGCGCAGGCATGCTTGCGCTCCTCAGTGTCTGACTGTGACGGCATAAAGATGTGCCGAGGTCATGTCCAAAGAACTCAGCTCGCCTCATGCACGTCACTGACAGCGTGGGAGAATTTCCTGCGCTTGCAGTGAGCGTGAGAGAATTCTCCAGCCAGTCATGTCAATGTAGCAGAGCTGGAGCCATCGTGGGAACCATGGAAAACTAAGGATGAGGTTGGTTTATTGTTTTACTTTTATTGCAGAAGACATTGGCTTCAGCTGGAATGGGCGTGATGGTAAGTATGGTTTAATTTAGAACTTTAAAAAACTGTGTGTTTATTTCAATTAAAGGACTTTATTCTGGGTGTTGTGTTTTTTTAAATACTTTACTAGAAATTCATGGCGGTCATGTCTAATATTGGCGTGACCCTACGAATTTCCGGCTTAAGGCCAGCTGATAATGCCAAGCTGGCCCTCACCCCTTTATTACCCAGTGAGCCACCGCACCAGGGCCCTGGATGAGTTGGGTACAGTGCCAGAAGATGGCGCTTCTATGAACGCGCCATTTTCTGGGGTGGCTGCGGACTGCAATTTGCAGCGGGGGTGGGTCCACAAAGCTTGGGCCTCCCTGCGCTGCGGATTCCAGCCACCAGCTGCCTAGATGTACCTGGCTGGTCACAAAAATATGGCGAAACCCCACGTATTTTTTTTTAAAAATTATTTCATGAAATTCATGAAATAATTTAAAAAAATGGCTTCCCTATATTGTTGTGTCCGGCCAGATACAAATAGGCAGCTGGTGCTTGGGGGCAGCCAGTTCCTGCCTGCTGTACCTGGCTGGACACAAAAATAGGGCGAAGCCAGACGTATTTTTTTTTTTATTATTTCATTAAATAATTTAAAAAAAAAGGGCTTCCCTATATTGTTGTGTCCGGCCAGCTACAAATAGGCAGCTGGTGGTTGGGGGCAGCCCGTTCCTGCCTGCTGTACCTGGCTGGACACAAAAATAGGGCGAAGCCCCACGTATTTTTTTTTTAATTATTTCATGAAATTCCTGAAATAATAATAATAATTAAAAAAAAGGGTTACCTATTTTGTTGTGTCCGGCCAGGTACAAATAGGCATCTGGTGGTTGGGGGCATGCCTGCGCTTCTCAGTGTCTGCGGCATGGCAAGCTGGATGGCAGCTTTCGGTTGCGATCCAGCCTGTCATGTCAATGTAGCGGAGCTGGAGCCGTCGTGGGAACCATGGAAAGGTAAGGATGATATTGGTTTATTATTTTACATTTATTGCAGAAGATATTGGCTTCAGCTGGAATGGGCGTGATGGTAAGTATGGTTAAATTTAGAACAATAAAGAATTGTGTGTTTATTTCTATTAAAGGACTTTATTCTGGGTGTTTGTGTTTTTTTTTTAACTTTGACTATGGGGTTAGTAATGGGGGTGTCTTATAGATGCCTCTACATTACTAATCTGGGCTTGGTGTCAGCTGGCATTATAAGCTGACTTCAACCCCAACCCTATTACCCCACTGCCACCGCTACAGGGCAGTGGGAAGAGCGAGGCTAAGTGCCAGAATTGGCGCATCCTATGGATGCGCCATTTCTGGGGCGGCTGACGGCTGGTGTTTCTAGCCTCTGAGGGGGCCAATATTCATGGCACCCTTCCTGGGCTATTAAAATCAGCCCCCAGCTGTCTGCCTAGCCTTTGCTAGCTATTAAATTAGGGGGGACCCCACGTTTTTTTGGGGGGGGTTCCCCCATTTTACTAGCTAGTAAAGGCTAGGTATTCAGCTGGGGGCTGATATTAGTAGCCGTGGGTATTACCCCCTTCCCAGGCTTCAAACATTTGCCCCAGCTGTCTGCTTAACCTCCGCTAGAGCCTAAATTTATGGGGATCCCCACGCCAATTTTTTTTTAAATAAATCCTTTATTTTAACACTAAATGACAAGTACAGTAATAAACACTGTCACTGTATTTCATATATATGTGACTGACATGTTTCTATCTATCTAATCTATGTGTGATTCTCTATTCCTTCTATTCTAAATTGTCGGGTACAGATGCTGAATTGCCGGCCGGCTTTTTTAAAGAGACGGTGCATGAAAACACTATTATTTTTTTAAATAAATCCTTTAACACTGAATGACAAGTACAGTAAGCAACACTGTCACTGTACTTCTTATATATGTGACTGACATGTTTCTCTCTATCTAATCTATGTGTGATGCTCTATTCTTTCTGTTCTAAAGTGTCGAGTACCGGTGTATGCCGCTGCTGAATTGCCGGCCGGCTTTTTTAAAAAGAGTGTCTTCTGAGCAGTTTGTAAGCTTTTGGACACCTTTGAAGGTGTTTTCTATGTGTTGTCTATGTGTTTCCATGTGTTAGTTTTTGCCTGCCATTGGTTTTAACGGTGTTCGACGGTGTTTGACGGTGTTCTAAGGTGTACGACCAACAGTTCCACGAACATCCTGGTGTTTCAACCAACCGAACCGAGCCCGAACACTACGGGGGTGGCTCAACACTAGTTAGCATACTGACTATCAGTAATTGTGGGATGTATGAGGAGCTGGGCAGCCCACTTGAACTAACAGTATTGACATGACTAATGAAATCATGGATAGCATGGTGCACTATATGTAACTATGTGACTGGCACAATGTAGAGACTTTATTGCAGTGTACAAAGAATATTAAGCATTCACCGCTCATATGAATTTGATGTGGGTGGTTGAATATCATGAAGATGAAAGCAATCATGCTTCAGTGATTCCCATAGACATGAATAGAGAGGTTAAGTAATATGTAAGGGGTTATGGATATGCCACAGGGGTGTAACTACAACCGGGGCAGCTGGGGCACTGCCCGGGGGCACCAAGCACCCAAGGGGCCCCAAACTGATGCTAAAAAATTGTATTTTAATACTTTAATTTCTCATAAAATACTCAGCTCCTATATTCCTGTCAGACAATGCCACCCGGAGGACAGGACAGACTATCATTTCAATAATTTCCAGGAGCTCTGCCAGCTGTCAATGAATGGAAACCTGCACTGGCCTGGAGAGTCTCATAGCACAAGATTTGTAACAATATGTTAGTCTGGAGATCACAGAGAGTTGGCAAGGCAGGCACAGTGCACACTGACTGTAACAAACTCTCAGAATCATTGAGAGGAGACAGTCTCAGCAGACACAAATATCTCTCTGACAAACTGTGAGAAGCCCTGCTATTTAATAAACATATACAGTTATTTGAAAATTGTGCAATATTTGGAATTATTCACCTTATTAATTTTATAAACATATTCACTGAATATTTAACTTCTAAAACTTGCATCATAAACAACAAAATCTATTAAAGGTCTTGCGGAACGTGATGAAGCCTGTGTGTTGTATTCAACAATGCGTAGCAGGCTTCACCACGTTCCGCACAACCTCTAGTGATTGAAATGTTGAGGGGCCCCACTATGAATTTTTGCCCCGGGGCCCCAAAGTTTATAGTTATGGCACTGATATGCCACAGATGTATACAATTTTAATACAGCCGTAAAACAGTTGATCAGCTAGAACAATATGCATTGACTAGAAGTGAGCAAATAAATTAAAATGTCATTTAATTCTACTTGAATTTTACAAAAACTTGCATTTGCCAAAATGCAGATTTATTTGTAGTTTCCTTTTCGCACAAATTCAGCAAAATGGTGGCCGCTGACTGTCATTTTTGTGAGCCGTAAAAGACTATCAAAATGTAAATCCTTTTACTCACCTTACCACTCACCTCTATAGCTCCTCCTCCATGTCACCCGTCCACTCATTGCCGCATCTTCAGAGTGCCGTTGTGCCAGGACTTCTTGATTTTGGTCATACCCTGGGATTTCAGATTGAGCAGTAGTGATTTGAAGCTGTGACAAGGACTGGACCAGTGACGGGTGAGGAGCGGAGGGGACAAAGCGGAGCTGATGGGACAAAGAAGTGAGCGGTAATGTGCGGTATAAGGATTTTTTTATTTTGTTAATTTTATGTTTATTATGCTGTGGGGTCTGGAGAGACTCCAAAGCATAATAAGGGACATTAAATTTGTGGAGAATAACATCTCAAAAAGACAATTTTGAATTTTGCCTGATCTGCTCATGTCTAGCATAAACAAAAAATACTATGGTTCTTTGATGTGTACAAAGGCAACAATAGCATTTCTGTACTGTTCAGTTTTTAGCTAAATAGTTTATTAATTAAAGCACTTTTATTTAGATGTTAAAATATAGTGTTATGCAATAATGACAGCTTATATTACCTATTTTAGATGTTTCAACATTTAATAGACTTACAACAGAAATAAAGTAAGACACTAGACCTACAAGCTTATATTTTCATCTGAAATGAGATCAATATGAAGCAATGCTCCGTGGTGTTGCCTGTGGCTTGATCAGCACCTGCTTCCGAAAAGACATTGATTGTCTAGGATGTCTTCTAAAGATGCAGATGATGATCTTTTCAAATATGTTTTGCATTGATTTAAAGAAAAAAAACATTCCAAAAGGTCTAGAGTAAAAGACATTTATATAGATTAAGGACAACATTGTGTCATTTTAGGTCAACTTGAGGTTGAATAAATGTAGGCTAATGTATGTATCCTGTGTTAAAATTCTGAAATTGAATGGCCAAATTCATGGGCAATTTATATCTAGAACATGCACATGCATTTTGAGGTGTGCCATGTACTATTTGCTTGAAGATTTTTTTCTTTGTAGACATATCCTGTAGAAACCTATTTTCTTGTATTAACCTTCCAGTAAAAAAATAATCTAAATTCAATTATATAACTTCCAGAATGATTATTCTGAAATCACAAAGTATACAGCACAGTTCATTAATCTTGCTCGCATGCAGGAAATTATACCCTGATTAGCAAAAGAAAATAATGTAATATATTTTATATATACAGAATATACAACGGAGGGAAAGTAGGGATACAGTTTAAATAATAGTTGAATTACAATAATGTTATTAACTGTGTATGGTTTTCTTGATTATACCTAAACTTTTTCTCACTCATCTGGCTAAGGTCTGATGCCCATTCTGGCCATTCAACCAGGCCTCATCTACCTATAAACTTGTAATAATAAAATTATAATATGAACAATATCTCTGTATATCTATACAGAGAGAAAGATACATATATACACATTTGTTACATTATTAAAATATATTTACATATACATATCGATATATGTATATTCATACAGTCATGGCCAAAAGTGTTGGCAGTGCACCCTTGAAATTGTTTCAGAAAGTGAAGTGTTTCTCCCAGAAAATTATTGCCATTACACATATTTTGTTATACACATGTTTAGTTCCTTTGTGTGTATTGGAACAACACAAAAAAAACAGAAAAAAAAAAGGCAAAATTAACATAATTTCACACATAACTAAAAAAATGAGCCAGACAAAATTGTTGACACCTTTCCAAAATTGTGGATAAACAATTTTGATTCCAGCATGTGTTGCTAGTTCAAACTCACTTATGGCAAGTAACAAGTGTGGGCAATATGAAAAACACATCTGAAACTAGATAAAAAGGGGATATGTTGACTCCGCCTTTGCATTGTGCATCTATCTGTGCCATACTAAGCATGGAGAACAAAAAGAGGAATGCCAACATTAAAAGGAATTTTGCCAGCTGATATATGCTTTCTAGTGATGAGCGAGCACTAAAATGCTCCGGTACTCATTGCTCTTGAAAATTGGAATGCTCGAGTGCTCGGTCCAAGTAATGAGCCAAATGTAAGTCTATGGGAAACTGTAGCATTTTTCCAGCGGTCTGCAGAGGGCCTAAAAATTGCCCAAATCGATGGGAACAGTGCTCAAATGACATGGGATCAGCATGGGGAAGACCCCTGGAAGCATTTCTGACTCCCAGTTCACTGCTGTCAACAATGTTGTCAGAGGCATTACGCCACTTTTACGGACTTACAATAAAATATACAAAAACAAAACCAAAATGGATTTTCCTGGGAAATATGTTAGGGAGCACCCTTTCCAGGGTAATGACTTGTATATAAGACAAAATAAATAACCAAAAACAAAAATACTCCTCCACACCTTGGGCTATGTTCACGCTTAGCATTTTTGATGCGTTTTTGCACTTTTGCATTACTTTCAAACAAGACAAATGCATTCACCGGGAAATGTCATTTTAACATTTTACAACCTTATCTGGCCATGGGGTGTATGAAACATCATAAGACACATCCTGATTCATTTATGAAGGAGGGATTCTGAAAGTCTCAAACATTATTTTCACAGCCTTACTATTCTTAAAGGGCCAGCAGTCGGCTATGCTTTGTTGTTCCCATTATTAAAGAGTGGATCTCCTATACTGTTATTGCCTATGCAGTGACTGCAAGGGCTGCCAAAAATTTGGACACACCCCAATACCCCTTTGAAGAAACAAAGAGAAGGGTCTCAGTAAAAAAAATGTTCACATTATAAAACAGTGGGTCTCCTATAGTGGTAAATCCCATGCTGTGACTGCAAGGGCTGCCAAAATTTGGAAAAACCCCACTAACAATTTAAAGACACATGGAGCTGGGCCACAGTAACGAGTATGACATGTTTCAATTAGAAAGGAGAGGGTCTGCTATACAGTTATAGGGTATGCAGTGTGTCCAACGGTTGAGAAAATTTAGGAAAAACCCCACTAACAATTTAAACACACATAGAGTTGGGGCACAGTAACGACATGTTCCCATTAGAAAGGAGAGGGTCTGCTATCCAGTCATAGGGTATGAAGTGAGTCTAACGGCTGCCAAAATTTAGGAAAAACCCTACTAACAATTTAATGACACATGGAGCTGGGCTACAGTAACGAGTACGACATGTTCCCATTAGAAAGGAGTGGATCTCCCATACTGTTTTCCTATGCAGTGAATGCAATGGCTGCCAAAAATTTGGAGGAACTTCAATGCCCCTTGCAAGAGACATAGAGGTCATAGTGCCTCCTGAAAACAATGCTCCCATTATTAGGAAGTGGGTCTCCCATACTGTTTGCCTATGCAGTGTATAGAGGAACTCCATTGTCCCTTGCAAGAGACGTAGATATGTTGATATGGTAGATATAGTGGTGATATGGAGGAGGATGTGGAGGATGAGCATCAGGAAAAGGAGGAGGACAAGAGCAAATAGACAAAATCAGGAAGCGCATACCCATGCCTGGATGTGAAGACAGAAGTACACGGGAATAGAGTTAGACCTCTCAAAAAAAACACTGTATTTGAGTTTATGATACGCTGCTATCATTCGGTGGTGTTGAGAAGTCTGGCCCAATCCAGCCCTTGTTCATTTTTATAGGAGTCAACCCGTCAGCATTTTCAGTTGACAGGCGGATGCACCTATCAGTTATAATTCTACCAACGGCACTAAAAACCTGCTCTGACAAAATGCTAGCCGCAGGGCAGGCCTGGACCTCCAAGGTGTAGAGAGACAGTTTATGCCACGCGTCCAGCTTGGATACCAATAATTATAAAGCACAGAGGAATCACGGAGGACGTTGGTATGATCAGCAAGGTACTCCCTCACTATCTTCCAAAACTTTTCCCTCCTTGGGAGAGTACCCCGTGCTTCAGGGCCTGTGCGATAGGAGGGTCTGAGAAAACTGTCTCAGAACTTTGACAGTGTTCCCCTGCCTCTGCTAGATTGCATTTGTGTCTCTCTCACCTGTACTCCTTGGTTCTCAACGAACTGTGACCTCTGCAGCCAGCGTTTTCAGATAGGAATTTATTTAATAATTCTGCAACAAGGGCATTCCCGTACTGCACCATTTTGTTAGGCCTGTCCTCCACGGGAATAAGAGACAGAAAGTTTTAGCGTGGGTCTAGAAGTGTTACCAACTAGTAGTGAGTGTCACCCAAAATTTGGACAACACGAGGGTTATGGGAAAGGCAGCGTAACATAAACTCAGCCATGTGTGCCAGACTGCAAAGAGGCAAGACTTCCGTGTCCTCACCAAGATGATGAATGACCATGCTCTCCTCCTCCCTGTCCTCCGGCCATCCACGCTGAACAGACAGTATGACAAGTTGTGAAGGTAGTACCATCTATAGCGCAGGAAACTAGCTCCTTTTCTTCCTCTGCCTGCTCTTATTCCTCATTGTCACCCAATCCACATTGGCATGAGATGAGGCTGGGCTGTGTGGAATCACCCTGCCTGGTTCCTTGCTCCATCTCATCGTGCTCCGCCTGCAATGCATCCTCTTTAATTGTGAGCAGAGAGCAATCAGAAGACAGAGAAGCGGGATGGTGATGCTAATCTTGGTGGCGTCCTCATAGTTTAGGAGGAATGTACATATGTCTGACATACATGTCCATTCCTGAGGTCTTATGTGTGGAGTCTGAATTGAACACCGACGGCTGTGTTGATGCTGGTAGTAGACAACTGCACTCTTCTGCTCACTAATCCTTCCCAACATCTGCAATGTAGAGTTCCAACGAGTGGAGATATCGCAGATCAATCGGTGAGCTATAAGCTGCAAACGCTGCTGAAGCACGGCAAGGGCGTCGGAAGCTGTAGCTGACTTTCTAAAATGGGCACACAGACGGTGTACTTTGACAAGCAGATCCGGGTAGGTTTTGAGAAAGCGCTGAACCACGAAGTTAAACACATGGGCCAGGCATGGTACATTTGTGAGCTCACTTCACCTCATAGCCGCCACCAGGTTCCGGCTATTGTCAATCATGACCATGCCTGGCTGTAGGGTCAGTGGTGTCAGCCACAGATCTGCCTGCTCTTTCAGAGCTTCCACAACTCTTCAGAATTGTGAGGTTTGTCACCTAAGCATATTAGCTTCAGCACAACCTGTTGCCGCTTGGCCGAGGCAGTGCTGCAGTGCTTTCAGCTTGCGACTGATGTGGTCATTTTGGAGATGGAGGCTGAAGAGGAGCAGGAGGTGCAGGAGCTGTAGAATGTGGGGGCAACCCTGATAGACCCAGGGCCCGCAATCCTTGGCGTTGGGAGGATGTATTCCGTCCCAAGGTCTGACTGGGTCCCGGCTTCCACTATATTAACCCAGTGTGCCATCAGCGAGATGTATCGTGCCTGCCCACAAGCACTTGTTCACGTGTCTGTGATTAGGTGGACTTTCCCAGTAACTGTGGTGTTGAGGGCACATTCAATGTTGTTGGACACGTGCTCATGTAATGCGGGGGCAGCACACTGGGAGAAATAGTGGTGGCTGGGGACCGAGTACCGAGGGACAGCCACCACCGTCAGGTTGCGGAAAGCTTCTGTGAAATGTGTGAATTTATTAGTGTGGCCTGTGGGGCGTTGGTTGCATATTTGCGCTTGCATTCCAGGGACTGGGGTAGGGAAAACTGAATGCTGTGCTGGGACAAGGATGTGCACGTGCTTGCTGATGGTGCAGGACACGTGCAGGACGCGAGGCATCTTGGCATGTGCAACGGACAGGGGATTGGCGTGCCTGCACAACAGCGGAAGAAGCAATGATGTCACCCTTAGACACTGTTTCTGGACCCTGGGGTTCGGCCCACTTAGACAGGTGCTTTGCTGCCATGTGCTTGATCATGCTGGTGTTGGTCAGGCTGCTAGTTTTGCTACCCCTGCTGATGCTGGCCTGGCAGGTTGTGCAAATGGCCTTTTTGGGGTTATCTGCAGTGTCTTTAAAAACAACCAGACTCGAGAAGACCTAACAGTTGTACTGGCAACTTCCATCGTGTTGGCGTTACGAGGAATACTTTCCTGCCTTGTGTCTCTGGCCATCCCACTGCTTTTTTCTGCCTGTTGTGGTGCTACACCTCCTTCCCCCTGTGTTCTGCTGTCCTCGATCTGTATGTCCCCTGCCAGGTTGGGTCAGTTACTATATCATCCACCAACTCATCTTCCACTTCCGCACCCTGGTCCTCCTTCTGACTTTCTGGCAATTGTGTCTCATTATCATCATCATTCACCTCTTGCGACAGTAATTGCACTTTCCCATCATTGCCTTTCTGTGACTCTGGCTGCTCCAATATTTGGGCATTGCTAGACGTGTTCTCCTCTTGACTCACTTGAAGCTGGACCGGCGAGAGGCCCGAATCTACAAATGGAAAAGAGAACAGCTCTTCGGAGTGTCCAAGTGTGGGATCAGTTGTCTCCGGGCACTCGGCATGGTTGGAAGAAGGAGGATCAGGGTGAAGAATATGCGGTCCAGATGCATGGCTACTGAGACTTGACCATGTGGACGACAGGGCGGTGGTGGTGGTGGCAAAGTGACTGGAACCATTATCTGAAATCCAACCAAAAATACTTTGACACTGCTCTGGGTTCAATAGTGGTGTACTCCGGTCCTTTAATAATTGGGACAGGAAGGTCAAGCGACAAGATGTTGGTGTTTGTTGTGGCACAATTTCAGCTTGCCCATGGCCACATCCTCAACATGCACCATCAAGTCCACTTTCCCATCCCTTGCCACCCACCTTGTCCATTTTAAATGGAGGACAATTTTTTCCACGTTCACGAGAAATGGCTGATTTTGGAATGCAGTTATATGTGATACGTCTGACAGAGAACCATAATTTTAAATAGCAGACCTGTAATTTACTAATATCATTCTACACAGAGACTTAGTGTGAATAGCTTGACCAACACACTGCAACGAAATGAAAAAGGAAGAAATGGCTGATTTTGGAACACTGTTATAGGTGATATGTCTGACAGAGAACCACGGTTTTAAATAGCATGTCTGTATTTTACTAATATTATTCTTCACAGACGCCTAGTGTGAATAGCTTGAACGACACACTGCAACAGAATGGAAAAGGAGGCCATTATTTTCCACGTTCAGTTCAAATTTCTGGATTTTAATAGCTGAACTATGGAACAGATCTTGCTCTATTCTGCAGTGCTAACAAGCAAATGGAACAGAAAAATAGTGTACTCTGGATTGCTTTTTAAGCAAATAACCAGGATTAGGATCAAGAAAAAAATTTGCCCTGGTCCCTGATATCTGGGGCTATGTCTACAAATATCTGTAATTATTACAGCAGCAGCAGACAGGACGTTCAATGGACCCTCTTGTGCTATATATATATATATATATATATATATACAGTGGGTACGGAAAGTAGTCAGACCCCTTTAAATTTTTCACTCTATGTTTCATTGCAGAATTTTGGTAAATTCTAAAAAGTTCTTTTTTTTTTCTCATTAAAGTACAGTCTGCACCCCATCTTGACTGAAAAAAATACAGAAATGTAGAAATTTTTGCAAATTTATTAAAAAAGAAAAACTGAAATATCAAATGGTCATAAGTATTCAGACTCTGCTAGTACAGCCATGATTCTTTTTGGGAATGATGCAACAAGTTTTTCACACCTGGATTTGGGGATCCTCTGCCATTCTTCCTTGCAGATCCTCTCCAGTTCCGTCAGGTTGGATGGTGAACATTGGTAGACAGCCATTTTCAGGCCTCTCCAGAGATGCTCAATTGGGTTTAGGTCAGGGCTCTGGCTGGGCCAGTCAAGAATGGTCACAGAGTTGTTCTGAAGGCACTTCTTTGTTATTTTCGCTGTGTGCTTAGGGTCATTGTCTTGTTGGAAGGTGAACCTTCGGCCAAGTCTGAGGTCCAGAGCACTCTGGAAGAGGTTTTCATCCAGGATATCTCTGTACTTGGCCACATTCATGTTTCCTTCAATTGCAACCAGTCATCCTGTCCCTGCAGCTGAAAATACCCCCATAGCATGTTGCAGCCACCACCATGTTTCACTGTTGGGATTGTATAGGGCAGGTGATGAGCAGTGCCTGGTTTTCTCCACACATACCGCTTAGAATTATCACCAAAAAGTTCTATCTTAATCTCATCAGACCAAATAATCTTATTTCTCATAGTTTGGGAGTCCTTCATGTGTTTTTGAACAAACTCTATGTGGGCTTTCATATGTCTTGCACTGAGAAGAGGCTTTCATTGGGCCACTCTGCCATAAAGGCCCAACTGGTGGAGGGCTGCATTAATAGCTGACTTTGTGGAACTTTCTCCCATCTCCCTACTGCATCTCTGGAGCTCAGCCACAGTGATCTTGGGGCTCTTCTTTACCTCTCTCACCAAGGCTCTTCTCCCACGATTGCTCAGTTTGGCTGAACAGCCAGGTCTAGGAAGACTTCTGGTGGTCCCAAACTTCTTCCATTTAAGGATTATGGAGGCCACTGTGCTCTTAGGAACCATGAGTAATGCAGAAATTATTTTGTAACCTTGGCCAGATCTGTGCCTTGCCACAATTCTGTCTCTGAGCTCCTTGGGCAGTTCCTTTGAGCTCATGATTCTCATTTGGTCTGACATGTGAGCTGTGAGGTCTTAAATAGACAGGTGTGTGCCTTTCCAAATCAAGTCCTATCAGTTTAATTAAACACAGCTGGACTCCAATGAAGGAGTAGAACCATCTCAAGGAGGATCACAAAGAAATGGACAGCATGTGACTTAAATATGAGTGTCTGAGCAAAGGGTCTGAAAACTTATGACCATGTGATATTTCAGTTTTTCTTTTTTAATAAATTTGAAAAAATTTCTACATTTCTGTTTTATTTCAGTCAAGATGGGGTGCAGACTGTACTTTAATGAGAAAAAATTAACTTTTTAGAATTTACCAAATGGCTGCAATGAAACAAAGAGTGAAAAATTTAAAGGGGTCTGAATATTTTCCCTACCCACTGTATATTCATTTGAACTAACAGGCGTTCAATGGACCCTCTTGCACAATATGCACTGCAGTCTGCTACATTCCTTGCCTCGCTGCCTAACTCCTGCTATCACCACTGAATATATGCAGCTGCATTAGTACTCAGAAGGACTGTTAGTTCACATGGATATATAAATATATGTTGTGGAATACCTATACTAACTATAAACAAGCAAATCTCTCCCAGACTCAGCAACACCTCTCCCTACTCTGCCTGTTTCCAGGGTAGACTGTGACAAGCATAGCGGCGCCAGGTCATACATAGACCTGATGATGCTGTGCGACCAGCCAATCACTGTAATGCTACAACCAACATGGCTACGGCATTAAAGTGCATGGCAGGCAATCCCTGCATGTTCATTGGCTCTCTAAAGTGCGCCAAACATGCCCGCCTGAGGAACCCAGAAATACTCGCCGAGCTTGTCAAGCACCGTGATGCTCGTGCGAGTACCGAGCAGTGGCGAGCACGTTCGCTCATCACTAATGCTTTTCAATCGAAGTGTATCTTAAATTAGAGACAGATTTCACATGTTGTGTCACTTACTAGGCTTCTTGTTAAAATTTTGTTAAAATCACTGTTTCAACTGCTGCACATATGCTAGCCATCTCAATAGTAAGCTCTGCCTAACCCCACACAAACCATTGATTGACCACTTTCTGTCTAAATATGCATAAGCAGAAAGCTGCCAATCAATGGTGAAGGATGGACACCGCAAGAACTCATGTATATTGAAATGTACATAGCATTGGCTCATCATTGAGAGTACTAGCAGAGCTGCAGCATACAAAAGAGCTATTTATCACAACTAAGCAAGAAGGACAGTGAGTTACCCAACATTAAAAATAATGTTTCTGCTAGTGATGAGCGAGCACTAAAATGCTCGGGTGCTCGAAGCTCGGGTAGAGCACATTGGAATACTCGGGTGCTCAACCCGAGCAACAAGCCCAATGTAAGTCTATGGCAAACTCGAACATTTTTCTGGTGGTCCCCCCCAGCGGTCTGCAGTAGGTAAAAAAATGCCAAAATCGATGGGAACGGTGCTCAATTAAACTTCAGGCAGGTTGAATATATAGGCAGACAGGCAGGCAGGGTAAATAGGAAGGTGCATGAAAAACATAGCAGGGTACTTGGAACACACTAGTGCCCACCGATTTTCATGCACCCGTCTCTTTAAAAAAGCCGTCCGGCAATTCATCAGCGGCATACACTGGTACCTGACAATTTAGAACAGTAAGAATAGAGCATCACACATGGATTAGATAGATAGAAACATGTCAGTCACATATATAATAAGTACAGTGACAGTGTTGGTTACTGTACTTGTTATTTAGTGTTAAAATAAAGGATTTATTAAAAAAAAAATTGGCGTGGGGTTCCCTGTAATTTTAGTCTCTAGCGGAGGTTAAGCAGATGGCTGGGGCAGATGTTTGAAGCCTGGGAAGGGGGTAATACCCACGGAGCTTCTCAGGCTACTAATATCAGACCCCAGCTGAATACCTAGCCTTTACTAGCTATTAAAATGGGGGACCCAAAAAAAAATGACGTGGGGTCCCCCCTATTTTAATAGCTAGCAAAGGCTAGGCAGACAGCTGGGGGCTGATATTAATAGCCCAGGAAGGGTGCCATGAATATTGGCCCCCTCCCAGGCTAGAAACACCAGCCGTCAGCCACCCCAGAAATGGCGCATCCATAGGATGCGCCAATTCTGGCAATTAGCCTCGCTCTTCCCACTGCCCTGTAGCGGTGGCAGTGGGGTAATAGGGCTGGGGTTGATGTCAGCTTATAATGCCAGCTGACATCAAGCCCAGGTAAATAATGGAGAGGCGTCTATAAGACATCCCCATTACTAACCCCATAGTCAAAGTTTAAAAAAACACAAACACCCAGAATAAAGTCCTTTTATTGAAATAAACACACAATTCTTTAATGTTCTAAATTAAACCATACTTACCATGACGCCCATTCCAGCTGAAGCCAATGTCTTCTGCAATAAAAGTAAAATAATAAACCAACCTCATCCTCACCTTTCCATGGTTCCCCGGACGGCTCCAGCTCTGCTACATTAACATGACAGGCTGGAACGCGCCATTTCTGGTGAGGCTGACGGCTGGTTTTTCTAGCCTGGGAGGGGGCCAATATTCATTTCACCCTTCCTGGGCTATTAATATCAGCCCCCAGCAGTCTGCCTAGCCTTTGCTAGCTATTAAAATAGGGGGGACCCCACGTCATTTTTTTTTGGGTCCCCCATTTTAATAGCTGGTAAAGGCTAGGTATTCAGCTGGGGGCTGATATTAGTAGCCTGGGAAGCTCCGTGGGTATTATCCCCTTCCCAGGCTTCAAACATCTGCCCCAGCCGTCTGCTTAACCTCTGCTAGAGACTAAAATTACGGTGAACCCTACGCCAAATTTTTTTTAAATAAATCCTTTATTTTAACACTAAATGACAAGTACAGTAACTAACACTGTCACTGTACTTATTATATATGTGACTGACATGTTTCTATCTATCTAATCTATGTGTGATGCTCTATTTTTCTGTTCTAAATTGTCGGGTACCGGTGTATGCCGCTGATGAATTGCCGGCTTTTCATGTTTCACTGTGAGCACTATTCCCATGGATTTGGGCAATCACTGTAATTCCACAACCACCATTGCTGTGACATTACAGTGAGTGGCAGACAATCCCTGCATGATTGGTGCTCTAAATAGCGCCAAACATGCAGGACGGGGACACGAGCTCCCGCCCGAGCATCTCGAAAGTACTCGGCGAGCTCCGAGCATCTCGATTACTGAGATGCTCGGGCGAGTACTGAGCAGTGGCAAGCATGCTCGCTCATCACTAGTTCCTGCCCCTAATGCATGTTACTTCTGGTGTCAGCATTAACCTGGCGTCAGTTTTATTTTAAGGGAACATTTTATCAGTTGTGCTTGTTCTCCATATGTTGGTAATAATTGATTAATACATGACAATACTATTTTAATAATATAATGTATGCAGTATCAACCCCAAAAAATATGAAACAAATATTAATATAAATTTGAAACTATTTTATTAAAGAGACAGAATAAAACCGTATAACAAGATTAAAAAAGGTCACTCGGGGTGGGAATACACACAATTACAGAGCGGCAAGTGTAGGTAGATCCATAGATATGTAAATCAACCCTCTAGACACATATACTACATAGTACAGGTATACCTATGTAAAGGCTTATACACTCCAAAAATCATTAGGCACAATATATAAGGGCTAGAGGGCCTCCATATGAAAGAGGCTTCCACATACACACATTGATGGGAGCCACATGAGAAATAGCAAGTCAAGAAAAGAGAGTATCAGTCAAGTAAGGAGGCTCACCCATAAGGTGCTGGTGGAGGCCACTGAGCCGCTCTGGAGCCCCGACGCACGTTTCGCGTAGCTTCTTTGGGGGGCTGTGAAAAGAAGCTACGCGAAACGCGCGTCGGGGCTCCAGAGCGGCTCAGTGGCCTCCACCAGCACCTTATGGGTGAGCCTCCTTACTTGACTGATACTCTCTTTTCTTGACTTACTATTTCTCATGTGGCTCCCATCAATGTGTGTATGTGGAAGCCTCTTTCATATGGAGGCCCTCTAGCCCTTATATATTGTGCCTATTGATTTTTGGAGTGTATAAGCCTTTACATAGGTATACCTGTACTATGTAGTATATGTGTCTAGAGGGTTGATTTACTTATCTGTGGATCTACCTACACTTGCCGCTCTGTAATTGTGTGTATTCCCACCCCAAGTGACCTTTTTTAATCTTGTTATACGGTTTTATTCTGTCTCTTTAATAAAATTGTTTCAAATTTATATTAATATTTGTTTCATATTTTTTGGGGTTGATACTCTATATTTTTTGTAGGCTTTATGTATACCTTGAGGAATACCCTGACTATCAATTATGCTAGATAATCATGGGGTGCGGTCTGTTTATCTATATAATGTATGGTAGTATTATCTTGTAATTGGGGAACAGTGCTAACTGTTCACTGATTCCCAGGTTGGTGGTGTGTAATTGTTTTGCTGAAACACAAATGGTCCCTACTAGCATAGCTACGGGAGGACAGAATAAGCGAATACCCTGGGCCCCTGAATCAGAGGGGCCCTCCTAGAGAAGCCACCAGTCTTAACTGTATCAGAGTAAACAGCACGTCAATACAGTTAAACTCTGTGGTAGAGCAGGGAGACATGATTTTTCTGCACTACCGCTCTATGTTCTGTATGCCGCAAGTTGTTTTAGGACTGCGTCCTACAAATAGCAGGATGATGCACTTGATTATGTCCTGTGCATGTCCCATTGCAATCACATAACTGCATAGGTCTGTCAGTGCTTTGCTGTTGTATGCCGACGGACATGCAAGGGGCTGGGGTTTAATGAATATATGATGTTTATTTTTATTATTACTTGTAGGGAGACAGTGGAGCATCATACAGTGTAGAGAATACTGTGGGGGCCATGATAAAATATGGGGACTACTGTGGGGGCCATGATATGATGTGGAGGGTATTATACTATGCATAACAAGTTGCGGGGGGGGGGGTGTTATTCTGCATTTAATGAGGCTTTGGGGGCATTATACTATGTATGGAGGGTATTATATTGTTCAAGGATTACTGTTGGGGCTATCATACAGCGTGTGAAAGCATTATACTGTTTATAAATAGGCTTTGGGGTCATTATACTGTGTATAGGAGAGCAGTGGGGGCCATCATACTGTGTATAAGGGAGCAGTGGAGACATTATACTGTAACGGGGAGCCTTAGAAGACAACATACTGTGTATAGGAGTGTTGTAGATCAATGATACTGTGCATAGGGGAGCTGTGGACCCATCATACTTTGTATAGGGAAGCCCATCCTACTGTGTATAGGGGAATTTTAGTGCCCCATACAATGTATAGAGGAGCTGAGGGCCCATAATACTGTGTATAGGGGGGCTGTGGTGGGATTTTAATGTGCATAGGGGAGCAGTAGGGGCATCACACGTTATATAGGTAGCTGTGAGGACATCATACTGGGTATAGGGGACCTGTGGGGACATTATATTGTGTACAGGCGAGCTGTGAGGATATTATACTGTGTAAAGAGGAGATGTGGGGCCATCATACTGTCTACATGGATGCTGTGGGAACATCATACTGTGTATAGAGGAGTTGTGCATGGAGGGACTCAGGGGACATTATTACTATACTTGGGGGGACTCAATAGACAATACTACTGTAAATGTTTAGTAGGTGCTAAAGAAGTATTATTGTAATATGGGCACTCAGGGTATTGTGACTGTCAGCAGCACAACAGAGGGCATTATTACTTTCTAGGGGGTTAATAGAGGGTACTGTTTTATAGGACACTTGCACAGGGCATTGATATTTTCTAGGGTTAATTTTACCATCTAGAGAGCACAATGTAGGTATTTTACTTTGCAAGGGGCACAGTGATGGACATTTGTATGTTGGACTCTAAGGGTATGTGCACACAGTCAGGAGCCGCTGCGGGTTTGATGCTGCGTGTCTATGCAGTGTCAAACCCGCAGCGGTCAGATGTTACAGCATAGTGGATGGGATTTATAGAAATCCCATGTCCGCTATGCGTCTCTGTGAACCTGCAAATCACCCGCAGAAACTGACATGCGGTGTGTCTTTCAGAACCACAGCATGTCAATTTCTCTTGCGGGTCCACATGTGGACTTTCCCCATAGACTAACATCTATGAGGAAAGTCCGCATGTAAAAAAAAAAAATTGCGCCGCCCACTTGCATAAAATGAGGGCGGAAGCCGCGCGGCAATTCCGCAGCTTTGGGGCCACCGGCGGCTCCTGACCAGGGGCACATACCCTAAGAGGAGCAATGTTTGTGTGCCACACAGAAGGTCCAGTAAAATGGACAGATATGGCAGAAGGCTCAGTATTGCAGTGACAATAAGATGAGAAGTTTGTACCGGTTCAGAATAAATGGGGACGGTGATGGAAATGTGAGAATTAAAATGTATATTAGTTGCAAACTCTACAAATTAGTCATGGCTGGAGAAAGTTGTTATGCCGGTCTGGGCCACATGGAAAACATTGGAAAAGTGAAAGACTCCATCAAAAAAAATGTCAGCTGTAAGTCACTATCTATAAATGTACTGTAATCTTTTATATGTTCTGCAGGACTGGCATCTATCACTATATGGTCAATATATGGCTGAGGTTCCCCTTTTCTCAGGATTAGAGTATGCCACCATAGATGAAAACATATAGAAACCATCCGCTCACCCTTTCTGCATCTCACAAAGACACACCTCAGTTGATAACAAAAATCTAAAACTGTGACTCATTAGACAACAGTATAGATTTCCATTGATTTAATATCCAGTGTTTTACTGGGCCCAAACAAATCTTCTTGTCTGTGGTCCTTAGTATCGCTTTGCATTTTCCTTGGGACTGTTAATATTGAGATGTGTCTGTGTAACATTTATGAGGGCTGTTAGCTGAGCAGCAGAGATAATTCTAGGCCTTCGTTTTCTTTGGCAGCCCTATTGAGAGTTGGATGCAATCTAGCTATTCATAGTTTTCATGGCTGCACTTGAGAACACTTTCTTCAAGGTTCTACCAATTTTTCAGGTTGGTTTACCTATATGTCTTAATGTAATGATGAATTGTTATTTCTCTTTACTTAGTTGAGTGATTCCCACTGTATTCTGGCTTAGAACAATTGTGAAATAAGACACAGCTCTGTATGGAACTATATAGCAGCATGGCATCTACACACGTGGTCAAATTGTTGGTAACCCTCGTTTAATGAAATAAAAACCCACAATGGTCACAGAAATAACTTGAATCTGACAGAAGTAATAATAAATTAAAAATCTTTGAAAATGAACAAGTGAAAGTCAGTTATTGCTTATCAACCCTGCTTCCACAGAATTTTTAAAAAAATTAAACTCATGAAACAGGCCTGGACAGAAATGATGGTAGCCCTGAAAATAATGTGACAAAAGGGACATGTTAAATCAAGTTGTGTCCATTAATTAGCATCACAGGTGTCTACAATCTTGTAATCAGTCAGAGGGCCTGTATATAGGGCTACAGATACTCACTGTGCTGTTTGGTGACATGGTGTGTACAGCACTCAAGATGGACCAGCGGAAGCAATGGAAAGAGTTGTCTCAGGAGATTAGAAAGAAATTTATGGACAAGCATGTTAAAGGTAAAGGTTATAAGACCATCTCCAAGCAGCTTGATGTTCCTGTGACTACAGTGGCACGTATTATTCAGAAATTTAAGATCCATGGGACTGTAGCCAACCTCCCTGGACGTGGCCGCAGGAGGAAAATTGATGACAAATCAAAGAGACGGATAATACAAATGGTAACAAAAGAGCCCAGGAAAACTGCTAAAGAGATTAAAGGTGAAGCTCAAGGAACATCAGTGTCAGATCGCACCATGCGTCGTGATTTGATCCAGAGTGGACTTCATGGGAGACGACCAAGGAGAACACCATTGTTGAAAAAAAAATTATAAAAAAGCCAGACTGCAATTTGCCAAACTACATGTTGACAAGCCACAAAGTTTCTGGGAGAATGTCCTAAGGACAGATGAGACAAAAATGGAAGTTTTTGGCAAGCACATCAGCTCTATGTTCACAGACGGAAAAATGAAGCATATCAAGAAAAGAACATTGTTCCTACTGTGAAACATGGAGGAGGCTTTGTTATGGTCTGGGGCTGCTTTGCTGCATCTGGCACAGGGTGTCTTGAATCTGTGCAGGGTACAATGAAATCTCAAGATTATCAAGACAAGAGATTCTAGAGAGAAATATGCTGCCCAGTGTCAGAAAGCTTGGTCTCAGTCGCAGGTCATGGGTCTTGCAACAGGATAATGACCCAAAACACACAGCTAAAAACACCCAAGAATGGCTAAGAGGAAAACATTGGACTATTCTGAAGTGGCCTTCTATGAGCCCTGACCTAAATCCTATTGAGCATCTTTGGAAAGAGCTGAAACATGCCGTCTGGAAAAGGCAACCTGCAAACACGAGACAACTGGAGCAGTTTGCTCGTGAGGAGTGGACCAAAATACCTGTTGAGAGGTGCAGAAGTCTCATTGACAGTTACAGGAATCGTTTGATTAAAGTGATTGCCTCAAAAGGTTGTTCAACAAAATATTAAGTTAAGAGTACCATCATTTCTGTCCAGGCCTATTTCATGATTTTAATTTTTTTTAAAAAAATCTGTGGAAGCAGGGTTGAAAAGCAATGACTGACTTTCATTTCTTCATTTTCATAGATTTTTAATTTATTATTACTTTTGTCAGATTCAAGTTATTTCTGTGACCATTGTGAGTTTTTCTTTCAATAAACGAGGGGTACCAACAATTTTGACCACGTGTGAACAATACACACCTGATGTTCATTGGAAGCCATTCCAGGTGGCTACCTGATGAAGCTGATTGTGAGAATGCAAAGGTTGTGTAAATCTGTCTTAAGAGTTAAAAAAGGTTATTTTAAGTAATCTAAGGTTTAATACACTGTATATTATGCTTTGCATTAAATCTTGTGATTGGAATAAATCCCAAACATTGACTGAGAACAATGATTTAAAAGCAGGTAAAAACTCTTTCAGTTAGGCTAGGGTCAGACGATAATATAAAAAATTGGTCTGATTTTCATCCAGAAAAGGGGGACAATTATTTTTTCACTTGTCATCCATGTGCAACCCGTGTGTAATCCATGTGCAATCCGTTTTTTTACAGTGGCAGCTATTAATCATTTACAAGACTATTTACAGTTTCCTATGTTAGAGAATGGCAAAGAATCCATAAAAATTGGATGCCACAGACTTGAACGGGTGAGTCTCATCCAATTTCAGAGTCAAATCGCAGCATGCTGCGATTTTTTTTCACAGACAGATTCTATCAATGTAAAATATTATCATATTCTTTGCCTCATTGAGTAATATAAGTTAGTGGGCCATCCAATAAAAAATCGGATAGTGCTCATCTGATTTATACGCTCGTCTACACAAGCCCTAAGATTTGTGATTTGATTGGCTTCAGTGCTTATCATTGTCTGTCCAATGGACACTTGTTCAGTTGTGGATTATCCCTAAAATGGTAGAGAAATTCCATTTCTGTAAAAATATGGTTGTGATGACATATGTGATATGATAGAATACTGAAAGACTGCAGCCAATGAGAAGTCGCTAATTTGTTGCAGCGGTTATGTGACATAAAATGCAGGTGAGACAGCGCCGACATTGCTGGAATGGCACCAGTACGGGAGTTGATTATATGTATTATTATTATTATTATTATTATAATATCTTGAGTGCTTTAGCAGTTAAGAAACGGTTGTACAAAGTGGATCACCTCTTTAACCTAATCAATTGTTTATTTTTTTTCCTATCAATATAGCTGTATGGTGGCGTCTATTTTGCAGGATCAGTTGTAATTACAATTTTACCATTCAATTTGCTGGAAAATGTGCACAAAATTACAAGTGCAGTAACACTGCATTAAGAATACAATTGTTTTTTTTTTGAGATTTTGTTTTTATGGCGTTCATTGCGTGGTAAAAATAATGTAGCAACATAATTCTCCAAATCAGTACAAATATGGTGATGACAAATCTGGCCTTTTTTTATCTAAGCGGCAAAAAAAAACATTTTCAGAGTTTACATTTTTTCTCGTTTCTCTGTATACCAATAGGGCTAATTATTTTATATTTTAATAGATTGTACTTTTACAGATGTGGAGATACCAAATATATTTTCTTATTTATTTTTTTAATAGGGGTGTAAAAACATGTTGATTAATTTTTTTTCAATTTTTTTAATTGTATATATATTTTAAAACTTTTTACATCACTTTTTTTTTTAGTTTCTAGACCCCATTATTATAAGCCACATAATGGTCTTCATAGGAGCACCATCTAGACCAAAAAATGGGGTCTTTGGTAGACCATTGGTTGCCATAGTATCTTATCAGCGGAGGGCATGTGGAACAGTGTGCACCCACCCTGGACTGCGCTTTTTAAATGCTGTAACCAGAGAATAACAGCAGAATTTTAGTAGATTGCTGGGGACCGATAGGTTGTCATAATGGCCAGGGGAATACTGATTTGTAAAACATTACTAGATTTACAATTCACTGTAGAGCCTTACGTTTATGGGAATGTTTAGCTTGCAAAAGAGAAGACTGAGAGGAGACTTAATAGCTGTCTACAAATATCTCAAGGACTGTCACACTGTAGAGAGATCAGCTATATTCTCATTTGCACATGTAAACATGAGAAACAATTAAATCAAACTGAATGGGAGAAGATACAGATTAGATATTAGAAAAAACTTTTTGACAGTGAGGGTGATGAATGAGTGGTACAGGCTGCCATGAGAGGTGGTGAGTTCTCCTTCAATGGAAGTCTTGTAACAGAGGCTGGACAGACATCTGTATGAGATGGTTTAGTGAATCCTGCTTTGAGCAGGGGGTTGGACCAGATGACCCTGGAGGTCCCTTCCAACTCTAACATTCTATGATTCTATGTAAATAGTGAAAACAAAAGTTACAGCTATGTTCACATCAGTCCAAACTTTAAAAATACAACATTATTTAGTTTGAATGGTAAACGCCGTAAAAAAGGAAAAAAATTATTTAGTTGTATGTAACCAATAAAAGCTAAAGTTCACTAATTCTTTATTTTTAAAAGTAATACACTAAAAGCTATACCGATTTGGCATTGAAATCATACCAAAATGCAAAACAAAGATACCAGATCATTTTACTACAAAGTGAATACAGTAAAAATAAAACCAGAACAACAAGGTGACATTTAATTTTTCCTGCAGTCCATCCTACAAATAATTGTTTTCCCAGTTTTCAGTAAATTATATGATAAATTAAAATTGATGGCATGGCCAAAAATGTGAAAAAAATATTGCTGCAGCAAAAGTATGAACTTTCGATGTCAGTCTGTGCATTGCTGTGTATTGTTGAAGCATTTCATTTTTTTTTTCAAGTTCTGTGAATTCTATAGGCAGCCATATCCAAGATTTGTGTGATAGAGATCTGAAACATGGTTGTGTGCATGAGACCTAAGAATGTATAGTCAGTGGAATAGATAAGAAATTATCCATACAATTATCTATTTTTATTATAGCAACTTATGTAAATATTGTTTAAAAGTGATCATCACCATCAGTTATTTTATATAAAATGACTTGCAATTGTTAACTTAGCAAAAGATTCAATGGCAGTATAACAAACAACAGTGAAGCAGGGAAATAATAGATACAGTCCGCAAACCATTCATTTTCATCATTCTTTTATTCTAAAAAATACTATAGCTAAACTTCAATAGGTATATTGGCACATGGAGATAATGACATTTTTACAGCTTCTGCGCTCTGTTTGCAGAAATAAATCCTGTGTGTTTGACATGGAAATCATATATTCACTTCAGTCCACAGTTAGCAGCTCAAACTAATCAGTGCAGAATGTTCTTGGCAGACTGCAGGAAGAGGTTTCAACCCGCAGGGAGTCTGAAGATGAATGTATATCTGCTCCCTTTTCTGAGGTCTCACTTACAGCATTGAGGTTAAGATAGCAGCTTATAGTGTAATAATGCATGCTGTTTTGATCCCCATTCTTAGAGAACTGAACTGTTAGAAAAGAGTCTGTTGTGATAAAGGACTATTCAGCTTGTGGTTATGGCCTGCTGAGATGCAAAGGACTGGGCAAGAATGAGCCTACTGCACCCCCTACAGTTCAGATGGAAACAATGTTTCTATTATATAACAAGTGATTAGCTGCATATCAGGGAAAAATATAATGTTAAAACCTTTCTTTTACACCTCAAGCTTTACAAATATGCTGCCCATAATATAAATCTCAATGGACCTGTTGAGTGCCATGCATACAAATACAGTGAGCTTGTTTCCAAACACATTTATATTCAGTTACATGTAACTATACATTTCTATAAAAAAGTTTTAAAAATATGAACATTACCAATATTATGCTCCTTGCATAGTGGCACTTAGAGTTATAACCTTTTTTAACAATCAGCCTTTGAAAAAATGTAAAAACTAAAGATGAGTAAATTGATTTGATGCAAATAGAATTTGTGTAAAATTTTACGATAACTGGTGGACCCAGCAAATTCAAACAATTTGCTATTAGCTTCATGCAAATCATCAAAAAAGTCTGCAAAAATTTTACATAATGCAGAAGATTATATTAGCCAGAGAATGTGTAGCGCCCCAAGGGTTCGGCCGCTACAGGGGTATTGCACCTCTGCCAGAGGTGTGGTATTCCACTCCCAGGTAAGGATGGAGTGTGGACCAGGGCTCAGTTAGCTGCATACAGCACACTCACCCCATTTCCGAGGGACAGCTCAACGGTGCTCCCACTAGACAGAAGTGCAGGCACGACCGACTATGTCCCTGTCTGGAGTGGGGAGGGGGGGGTGGAACACCCAGTGCTGTAGGGGCAGATAGGGGTTGGTTCCTGAGCGTAGGTAGGAGCCCATTGGTTGCTGGTCACCTGGGCTCATGGTCAGAGGGAGGTATAAAAGGTGGGCACCATCTTAGATCTAGGTTCAGTCTGTGAGGAGAAGTTGAGAGGAGAGATGACAGGGAGCAGCAGCTCAGGCTGAGTGCTGCTCCAGAGGCAGGCCTAGAGAAGAGGCCAGGGCCTGAGAAGAGAAGGAACAGAGGAGAAGAAAAGAAACAGGAGAAGAAGGAACAGGAAAGGAGGAGGAGAAACAGAGAAACAGAAGGGCTCAGGAACAAGAAGGTGGAAGGGACCGTAAGAACCCACGAGAATCCAGGGTGCAGGGTCAGGCAGATTAAGGGTGCCGGATCCCAAGTTGGTGGAGGAGAAACTACCCTCAGCCAAAGACCGGACGTCGTGATCATTTATTGGTGCGACACCTCATCAAACCTGCTAGGAAGGCACCATATAGGACAGCGGGGAACGGGGCCCACGTTTACCCGCACAAGTCCACGGCAGCTGGACAAAAGTGGGTCACTGGTGAGGCAGGCCAGAGAAAGGAAAGAAGGGGGTCCTGTGCCATATTCCTGAGCTGCCTGGGAGTTGACCGAGCCCCTCACCTGGTGGACGCAGCACGGCTCGGGCAGTCATTGCCAGCTGAAGTGACTTGGATATTAACTGTGAGTAAAGACCCTGGACTGCAGTACGTTGTCTGTGTGCTTTTTCTCTCCTCCGGCACTACCAGTACTGGGACTCTCACCACCATCACTCCCACCATCCACTACACTGCCCTGGGGCCGCACTCTTCCCGTGGGGAGTCACACCATCCCAGCTGCATACATCATCAGCCCCAGCGGACTGCCTTGCAGCGGCGGTTCCTAATAACCGCAATCCACGGGTGGCGTAGTCGGACATTATCTAAAGTACAACAGCAGACTACCATTGGTCTGACCACCCTGAGCCGCGGGACCGGGCCGCCACTACTACTCCCAGCGTCTCCCTATTGCCCGGTCCCGCGTGCCCCACGGCCCAGGGGGCGAGTCAAATGCTCATATGACCTTGGGTGCTACCAGCCAGGGTTTCCTATAATGCCCTGCAACTATCACATAGCATGGTATAACATAACCAAAAAGGATGGATTACTATAGCCTGTATAAAAGCTAAGGTAAGGAATACAGCAGCCATTTTGCGGTGAATCTGATATTGATGTGACGTGAAAGCTCACAGTTTTTATATAGAGGTAGGGACAGAAAATAGTGAACAAATTGTAATGATAGTGTGTGTGACAGCACAACAGTGAAAAATAGTTACCATCCATTTCCATACAGTCATATCTATTAGGATCACTTTGACATTACAAAGGCTATGTTTGCATTAAAGAGCTTGAATTGGGTTGGATATTGTCCTTTGAGACCTCAGAGTATACATGCCTTTTCTGGAAAATTAGAATACTTTAGATTCATTGCAAATATTTCTCCGCAAATGTAATTATTTGTCAAAATTCGTCAAAGCTGGTGAATTAAAAGTTGAAAAGATTTCCTCATCTCTAGTAAAAACCACAGCAGCAAACGATACTCTTTTCCTTCTTTCCCCAGTAAATCCTGGTGACACTCCTTCTCCTTGGACTGGAAGAAGTTGGTATGTGATGTCTCTAATTACTCGTCTTAGTAGTCATGGGCTGGGATGACTGCTCACTAGTGGAATTTGATATTTGTGGGCCACTTTACAGCAACATGGAGATAATGCCTATTTATTTGTAATAAGAAACAGTGAATTCCCTGAAGAACCCTTGCAGGATGTGCCATTAATGAGGAAAGACTGCCATCAGACGAAATCAAGTGGAACCAAATTGTGCTGGAAGATTTGCAGGGGGAGTGACTGTGGGTGCTGGACGTAATCAGGTGACCCACAGGAAGGAATTCCCTGATATTAAAACCCTGCCCGCCAAACCACAAACAGATTTGGGGCCAACCAAGAGTGTGGAGCAGACGTGCTCCAGAGACGCCATGGAGTCCAGCGTGACAGGCCTCAGCGGGAAGTCTGCTCCGGCCAGATCGCTCGCAGGAGAACTCCAAGTTCCATCTACATTGGTCAGGACCAGGATCCATGCCCTGTGCTGGTTAAGCCTCCGAGACCAGGCGTCACCTATCAAGAGCCGAGGTCTAGTCCTCTCCGCCCAAAGACTAGGAGAATACCGCCGATGGTCAAACCGAGGAAAGCCGTGAGAAGACTGCGACAGGAGAGGCACACCTGCGATTGCGGAGGAACAGCATGAATGAGCAGGGTCATCACTTCCAGCTTGCACCTCAGGTAACAGGGCCATTTGGGACTAGGATTACAGGTTTGGAGAGGGCCGGTTGGTGCGTGGGAGGCTCAACGGGCTTTGATAGACTACGTCAGAGAGAGACTTGTGGCCTAGTGGGAAAACCTGCTGACCCCCGCTAGGGCCAGATCGGGATACAGAATTTATGTGGTGACTCCTATGACTGGGTTCACCACCATTGTGAAAAGAACATTACCGTTAATTAGTAAAAAACTTTCTTTGCTATTCCAAGAATATTGTTATTCTACTGTTGATTTACCTTGTTACTAACAATAATTGTTTAAAGTCATTGCTGTATATAAATTGAGTTATATTAATCACTGACTGTTTTCCGCCTTGTGATGTCTGTGTGTTGCATCCCGACACCTGTATTACACATTTTCAAGAATCATGCACATAAATGCTTACTATGTTTTGCCATTTGACTTGTGCCCTGTCGAATATTACTGATGTAGGGCTGCAATTAGAGATGAGCAGATCGCTTTGTGCAACCATGGTCCAAGGTCCAGGACATTGCTCTCTGGACATGAACAGGAGCTGTGCAAATTTCTTGAAATTCTGAGTTCCCTAAATGGGCATTCTATTCGACAGCATGGAGTGATGTCATCTGTGTGGCATGCAGCGCACAAGTGAAGTATCGCCATCCCGGCTAGTCATAAGCCAAGTCTAGGATCCTAGAGGGTAAAGAAATTTGCGCAGCTCTTGTCCATGGCCAGATAGCACTGACCTGGATTGTAAACTGGGTTTGCTCATCTTTTGCTGCGTTGTATCCTATTGCTCAGATATTCAGTCGCCCATGGGTTCATATTGTGAAAAAAACATACTACGCCCCGTTGATATAAATTTCTTTTTACTGTTTACCTTTCTATGGAATAGTGCACAGTAAATTACAATATAATACCTGTGAATAAGATTATAGCACACCCTTGGACCTTAATAAATAAAAGGTCCTCTGGCGTTTTCTGACCTTACAAAGTGCATAAAAAGTTTAGTGGCCAGGAAGTGGTGAACAAGTATAAGCAGAAGGTGGAGACAGGCTGCATTCTCATGACAAGTGTGTGAGTCTGCTATCAGATATTCACACCAGTCCACTAGTCACACACTTGTCACGAAAATGCAAATTGCTCAGGAAGTCAACTTCCCACTGTTAGGCCATGGCCTCACTATCAGTATTTGGTCAGTATTTGGTCAGTATTTTTTCTCAAAAGTGGGAGTCAAAACCAGATGAGGAACAATCAGAGAAAAAGTAGAATAGAAACAAGTGCACCAATTCTGCATTTATCACCCACTCCTGGTTTTGGTTCCCACTCCTGAGAAAAAATACTGACCGAATACTGACGAAATACTGATAGTGGGGCCGTAGCCTTAGAGAGTGTTTGGCTAGTAACTGTGCAGCAGCTTAGGGGCTCGCTCTAATGAAAATAACCCAGCAATGTTTTCCAAAAACAGTCATGTGACAGCAATACGTAAAATACTTCTTTAGCATGTAATTTCCTTAAATAAATGCATAGGTTTGTAGTTCTGATGCTTTTTATTATATCCTGACTGGTTTTGGAGAACACAACTGAGTCATTTTCATGCAGATAACTGCTGCCCAGTTATCAGCCATAAACGCTCTAACAGTAGGAAGTTGCCTATCCTGAGAAATGTTCCAGGAGTAAATATGCTATCACTTCTGCTACATCTAAAAGTAGTTATGAATTTATGGGGCAATAAGCAGAATTGAAGTTCTGATTTTGATGGTGCAGCAGAGTTGACTTGTAGAGGTGTAGAACAGGGATTTCAGTAACTACTATATGGGGAGCGAAGGTTGGAGACAGTGCAGAGATCGATGGAAGAAGGGACAAGAGAGTGACTCTACAGAAACTCACAGCTACCAGGCGCTAAGCCCCATCCCCATTTCCTATGATAGGTCTCTGTTATTAGACATGGATCTGACCTAACAACAGACAACAGACAGCAAGTTACAGAGGAACGCATCTAATGACTAGCACTTTAGGGCATTTCTACAGTGGCAAGAAAACATTTTTTGTAAATAAAGTAATTTACAATTTTGCTATTTAGTATATTGGTATTTTTTTTTAAATGATGGTAACCATTTAAGAGGACTTCTTATGGAATGAAGAATAGTTTCATTCCAAAATAAGTAATAGCTGTGCAATATTACAGTCTGGGGCAAAATATGGGGCACTGTTTGGTATTATTATTTTTTGGGTTACTATTAAACTATTGGTCAGGTGTAGTGATGAGCGAGTATGTTATGTTAACCCTATGCTTGGGCGATCACCGAGTAGTTACAGCTTCTCGGTGTTATGTTTGAATGACTCCCGTGTGAATGATTTGCAACTGTTTGACAGCTTTAATGAATGTATGGAATGTGTAAGAAATAGACAATCCTCACATGTAATAAAGCTGTCAAACAGTCGCAAATCATGCACACGGGAGTGATTCAAACATAACACAAAGCAGCTGTAACTATTCGGTGCTCACCCGAGCATACTCGGCGAAAGGGTTAACAGAACATACTCGCTCATCACTAGTCAGGTGTTATTGCTTTCGATCGTGCTGACTGTTTGGCCCTTGTAATTATTGTAACAACATTTTTGAGGTACAATATTAAGAGTACTGGGGGTCTAAGGGAAGGGGTAATGTTTCTCCTTGGGATGAGTGCTAAAACAGATTATGGAGATTTATAGGCCATGCAATGCTCCTCTGGAAATTAAATATGCAAAACGCTCCTTAAGAAGGGAAGAGAACTTAGACTCTAGTTCCATCTACTGGAAGCATTAATCCTAAAAGTTAACATTGACCCTTTGCTGGGCTTCGTAACTTAGGGTAAAAGCCAAACCAGATGATCTATACGCAGACATGTGTTCCAACGTCTTTGCCCTTCATTAGTAGAAAGCAAAAGGTCTGATTTGGCTGAGTGACAGACCTCGGATAAGTCTTTTTAGGAGGAATATTTCTACTTGTGTAGAGTGCCAGGATGGGGTAAGGCGACTTATACTTATGCAATGCTTCTCTTGGAAATTTAAATATGTAAATAGCTTCTTCAGAGGGGAAGAGACCTTGAGCTTTAGTGCCACCTATTGAATGTAGCAATCCTTAAAGTTAATATCAACCCTTTAATGAGACTTGCCTCTTCATTTAGGATAAGAAGCCAAACCTTTTGCTTCATTTGCAGTCACATGTTTATGGGTATTTGAACCTCATCAGTGCAAAGCAAAAAGTCTACTTTGACTTGGTGAGACGCCTCCGACAGGATGTCTGATGGGTAATGTTTCTGCTTGCCAAGTGCCAAGATGGCATAAGGAGACTTATAGACAAAGCAATGCTTCTCTGGGAATTTAAATATACAAACAGCTTAATCAGAGGGAAAGTTGATTTGGACTTTAGTGTCACCTATTGGATATAGCAATAGTAATAGTCAAAATAAAGAAAATCAATAAAGGCAGCCCTCACCAGATCTTGTAAAAGCAGTCCTTTATTCACAAAACCGGGACATGATAGTGGTGGGCATACAGCGAGAGCCCCGAAGGGATGTGCGAGGGAGACGGTAACAGAACACTACAGCAGTTTCGCAACCTTCCGGGGCTTCTACCTTCCGGTCCTTGGACTCGTAGATAGGTTGCTCCTTAAAGGGTCAACAGCCAATGAGCCTTCTTTACCAGACACATCTCCATACTTTTCACAATGACTGTGCATGGTATTACAGCGCAGTACAATTCCCATAATAGGAACAGAGCATCAATAATCTGCAATATAAGGAAAAGTCGCTAAGAAAAGGTGAGAGCATTTTCTAGCAAACAATGAAGGCCACATGCCGCTCACTAAAGATAATCCATGATATTAACGGCTTAGTCTGAGGATAGGTCATCAGTTTTCTAGTTCTGGAAACCTTTTTAGGCCACAGTCACAAGTTCAGTATTTGGTAAGTATTTTACATCAGTATTTGTAAGCTAAAATCATGAGTGGAACAATCAGAGGAAAAGTATAATAGAAACACTTCACCACTTCTGTATTTATCACCCAAACCTGGTTTTGGCTTACAAATACTGATGTGAAATACTGATCAAATATTGAACATGTGTACGTAACTTTAAGGGGGTAATCCAATCTTAGGCTTTATGGCATATTACAAAGTTTTTCATGACTTCTTTAACACTTGAATGAATTAAATAATGTTATTGTAGTATGGGGAAAAATTTGACTGCAAGATTTTAAAGTTAGTGATGAGCGAGCACTAAAATGCTCGGGTACTTGTTGCTCGAGTTGAGCAAATTGGAATACTCGGGTGCTCGACCCGAGCAATGAGCCCAATGTAAGTCTATGGGAAACTCGAGCATTTTTCAGGCGGCTCCCCCCCGGCGGTCAACAGAGGGCCTAAAAATTGCCCAAATCGATGGGAACAGTGCTCAAATGACATGGGGACAGCATGGGGAAGACCAGTGGAAGCATTTCTGACTCCCAGGTCACTTCTGTCAACAACTTTGTCAGAGGTATTACGCCACTTTCACGGACTCACAATAAAACATACCAAAATGGATTTTCCTGGGAAATATGTTAAGGAACATCCATTCCATGACATGTACAATGTATATATAGCAAAATAAATAACCAAAACCAAAAATACTCACACGTAGCGTTTTTGATGTGTTTTTGCACTTTTGCATTGCTTTCAACCAAGACAAATGCATTCACCAGGAAATTTCATTTTAACATTTTAAAACTTTATCTGGCCATGTGGTGTGTGACACATCATCAGACACATGCATACAGTGCTGAAAAGTCATGGGAACAGCATGGGGAAGACCTCTGGAAGCATCTCTGACTCCCAGGTCACTGCCTAAAAGTGTGCCCATCATAAGTGATCCTTGGCGCATGCGAAGAGGCCTCGCGCTATGAACCTGTCATTGCAGACTTGCAACAATCACCGTCCACGTCCTTGTCCCACTGCAGCGTTCAGTCGTCCCTACCCCATTCCTTGGAATGCAAGCACAAGTATGCAGGCAGCCAGCCACCCACCGGCTGCAATACTATACTGCCAAATTTTTGCCAGCTGCTTGCACTTGAAATGTGGCCTTTTAGGCTCATGGAGGCTGAAGCTTTTCATAACCTCATGCCAGCGGCAGCCGGGTTTCCATACTCGGTCCCCAGCCGCGACTATATTTCCCAGTATCGCCTACGCCTTCCACAAGCACTGGTCCCACAACATTACCCGTGCCCTCCCCAGTGCACTTACTGGGAAGGACCGCCTAACCACAAACATGTGGACAGGTGAATGTGGCCAGGTACGGAACGGAGCCAGTCCACAACTTTTTTTGCTGACAGTTGTATTTAGCTTGGTGAAAGGACTGGCATAGAGGGAAACCCTATCTACCCTGCATATCATTTCTCACAGGAATTCCTGTAATGCAGCTTGTTGCAGAAGCAATGGCAGCCCACCCAACATCAACTCACCCTTGTCGGTGGTGCTTTGACACACAGACATCTTTCTTTGCGCATTTAATTTCTTGAATACAGAGTTGGACAATGGCCTGATCTGTAATGCGGTTTGAGAAATAACATGCATAAGCATGGCCGATCCACATTAAAAAAGCAGCCATAGAGTGTCCGGGAACCTTCCCCCACACTTTTCTTAGCCAGGGCTGCTTTTCGGTAGGGTTGGACGGCCCCACCAGAGAACAGGAGACTCCTCCGGCGGGCCCTGACTTCTCCTTCAGGAGAGTTCATAGTGCCGAGGTGAGGCCATGATGAAGATAGAGCTGCTTAGTTTTCTGTTACTTGGAATGCAAGTGCAAGTATGCAGCCAGCCACCCACAGGCTGCAACACTAAACTGCCAGATTTCTGGGCAGCTTTTTGCACTTGAAATATGGCCTTTTAAGCTTGTGGAGGTGGAAGCTTTTCACAACCTCATGCTGGCGGCGGCCGGGTGTCCATACTCGGTCCCCAGCCGCCACTATATTTCTCGGTATCGCCTCCGCCTTCTACAAGAACAGGTCCCACAACATTACCCGTGCCCTCTCCAGTGCACTTACTGGGAAGGACCACTTAACCATAACCACGTGGACAGGTGAATGTGGCCAGGGACGGTACGGAGCCAGTCCACAACTTTTTTTGCTGACAGTTGTATTTAGCTCGGTGAAAGAACTGGCATAGAGGGAAACCCTATCTACCCTGCGTGTCATTTCTCACAGGAAGCCCTGTAAAGCTGCTTTCACTTGAAATGTGGCCTTTTAGGCTCATGGAGGCGGAATCTTTTCACAACTATATGCCTCATGCCTCATGTCCATACTTGGTCCCCAGCCGCCACTATTTCTCCCAGTGTTGTCTCCGTCTTCTACAAGCGCGGGTCCCTGAACACTACTGCTGGTACTTTTCTGCGGGAATTTGCTTGCCTCCTACCAGCCTGGAATATTTCCAGCAAACTATGGTACGATGCCATGGTATTACCACTGCCCCCAGTACCAGCAGCGAAGCCATCCCCAATTTCCTTCTCAGGAATTTTATTTGGTAGACTCAGTGGCTGCCCAAATATATTTTCTCACAAAGGAGCTGAAGATAGAGTGCAAGTTTCTCCAGCCTGTTAGATATTAGAGAGTGAACGGCAGCACATTGGATCAGTGGACAGCACTGAAGACTTGCAGCACTGGGATCCTGGGTTCAAATCCCAGCAAGGACAACATCTTCAAGGACTTTGTATGCTCTCCCCGTGTTTGCGTGTGTTTCCTGCTCAGTAAAAAAGCAGTCATAGAGTGTCCGGGAACCTTTCCACACACTTATCTTAGCCAGGACTGCTTCTTGGCAGGGTTGGACGGTCCCACCAGAGAATCCTCTGGTGTGCCTTGGCTTCTACCTCAGGAAAGTTCATGATAGCACTAACTTTGCAGCTGCTATGGGGTTCTTGAGCGGGGGAGAAAGGTTAGCCCTCAGAATCAAATCCTCTGGTGGGCACAATGTTTTTCAATCTGAAATAGCTTCTCAGTGGGAGTTGTATTTCACCAAAGCCATATTCTTTAGCTCGGTGAAAGGACTGGCATAGAGGGAAACCGTATCTACCCGGGCTGTCATTTCTCCGTCACCAGGTTCCGCCCATTGTCACATACGACCATGCCTGGTTGTATATTCAGCGGTGAGAGCCACAGATCAGGCTGCTGTGTTACAGCTTTCAACAACTCTGCAGCGCTGGGTGGTTTGTCAATTAAGCATTAAGCATGTTATCTTCAGCACAGCCTGTTGCCTCTTGGCCAAAGCATTGCTGTTGAGCTGTCAGCTTGTGACTGATATGGTAATTTCGGAGATGGAGGAGGAGGTGCATGAGCTGAACAATGTGATTACATTGTTGTTAAATTGGTGACGCTGTTTTTTATACTAAAGAAAGATCCTATTGTTTTGTTTTTTTAAGTTTTTTTTTAAGACAAATGCATTCACTGGGAAATGTCATTTTAACATTTTACAACCTTATCTGGCAATGTGGTGTGTGACACATCATCAGACATATCCTGTTTTATTTATGATGGAGGGACTCTGAAAGTCATAAAGCCTATTTTTATAGGGACATCAGACGTCCCTTACTATTCTTAAAAGGCCAGCAGTCGGCCCTAGCTATTGTTAGAGAGCCATCAGCCGGCTATGCTTTGTTTTTCCCATTATTAACAAGTGGCTCTCCTATACTGTTATTGCGTGTCCAGTGACTGCAAGAGCTGTGAAAAGTTTGGACGCAACCCAATACCCCTTTGAAGAGACATAAAGGAGGGTCTCAGTAAAAAAAATGTTCCAATTATAAAGGAGCGGGTCTCCTATAGAAGTAATGCCCATGCTGTGACTGCAAGGGCTGCCAAAATTTGGGAAAAACCCCACTAAGAATTTAAAGACACATAGAGCAGGGCCACAGTAACAAGGTACGACATGTTCCCCTTAGAAAGGAGAGGGTCTGCTATACAGTTAAAGGGTATGCAGTGAGTCCAATGGCTGACAATTTTAGGAAAAAGCCCACTAAGAATTTAAAGACACAAGGATCAGGGCCACAGTAACAAGTACGACATGTTCCCATTAGAAAGGAGAGGGTCTGCTATACAGTTATAGGGTATGCAGTGAGTCCAACGGCTGACCAATTTTAGTAGAAACCCCACTAAGAATTTAAAGACACATGGAGCAGGGCCACAGTAGCAAGGTACGACATGTTCCCATTAGAAAGGAGAGGGTCTGCTATACAGTTATAGGGTATGCAGTGAGTCCAACGGCTGACAATTTTAGGAAAAAACCCACTAAGAATTTAAAGACACACGGAGCAGGGCCACAGTAACAAGGTACGACATGTTCTTATTAGAAAGGAGGGGGTCTGCCATACAGTTATAGGGTATGCAGTGAGTCCAACGGCTGATCAATTTTAGTAAAAACACCACTAAGAATTTAAAGACACATGGAGCAGGGCCACAGTAACAAGGTACGACATGTTCCCATTAGAAAGGAGAGGGTCTGCTATACAGTTAAAGGGTATGCAGTGAGTCCAACGGCTGATAATTTTAGGAAAAACACCACTAATAATTTAAAGACACACGGAGCAGGGCCACAGTAACAAGATATGACATGTTCCCATTAGAAAGGAGAGGGTCTGCTATACAGTTATAGGGTATGCAGTGAGTGCAACGGCTGACAATTTTAGGAAAAACCCCACTAAGAATTTAAAGACACACGGAGCAGGGCCACAGTAACTAGGTACGACATGTTCTTATTACAAAGGAGAGGGTCTGCTATACAGTTATACGGTATGCAGTGAGTCCAACGGCTGACAATTTTAGGAAAAACCCCACTAAGAATTTAAAGACACACGGAGCAGGGCCACAGTAACAAGATACGACATGTTCCCATTAGAAAGGAGAGGGTCTGCTATACAGTTATAGGGTATGGAGTGAGTCCAACGGCTGACAATTTTCGGAAAAACTCCACTAAGAATTTAAAGACACATAGATCAGGGCCACAGTAACAACAAATTCCAATTAGAAAGGAGAGAGTCTGCTATACAGTTATAGGGTATGCAGTGAGTCTAACGGCTGACCAATTTTAGTAAAAACCCCACTAAGAATTTAAAGACACACAGAGCAGGGCCACAGTAACGACTAATTTCCATTAGAATTGAGAGAGTCTCCCATAGTGTTGGCCGATGCAGTGAATGCAAGGGCTGCCAAAAATTTGGAGGTACTTCAATGCCCTTTGGAAGAGACGTGGAGGAGGGCCTCATAAAAAAATGTTCCCATTAGAAAGGAGCGGGCCTCCTATACTTGTAATGCCCATGCATTAAGTGTATGGGCTGACAAACATTTACCCCTGGGGGGTATACATGAACATACTGTATAAAAAATTTTTTTTATGAGCATCATAAACACCCTTTCAAAAAATTATGTGGGTGTTGCATCACGGACCATGGTCACCCTGGTGATATTGTGGTGGAGGATGAGGAGAAGGAGGAGGACAAGAGCAAATAGCCAAAATCAGGAAGCATATACCCATGTGTGGGAGTGAAAAGGTGCATGGGAATACACCTCCTAAGAAAAGACACTGGATTGGAGTTTATGTTACGCTGCTATCATTCGGTGGTGTTGAGAAGTCTGGCCCAATCCAGCCCTTGTTCATTTTTTTAAGAGTCAGCCTGTCAGCATTTTCAGTTGACAGGCGGATGCAGTTATCTGTTAAAATTCCACCAGCTGCACTAAAAACCCGCTCTGATAAAACGCTGGTGGCAGGGCAGGCCAGGACCTCCAAGGCATAGAGAGCCAGTTCATTCCACGTAACCAGCTTGGATACCCAATAATTATAAGGCACAGCGGAATCACAGAGGACGTTGGTACGGTCGGCAAGGTACTCCCTCAGCATCTTCCCAAACTTTGCACTCCTTGTTAGAGTACTCAGCGCCTCAGGGCCTGTTCGATAGGAGGGTCTGAGAAAACTCTCCCAGAACTTTGACAGTGTTCCCCTGCCCCGGGTGGATTGAAGTTGCGTCTCTCTCGCCTGTACTCCTTGGTTGTCCAACGAAGTGTGCCCTCTGCCGCCAGCATTTTCAGATGGGAATTTTTTTAATAGTTCCGCAACAAGAGCCTTCTGGTACAGCCCCATTTTTGTAGACCTGTCCGCCTCAGGAGTAAGAGATATAAAGTTCTCCTTGTAGCCTGGGCCTAGAAGTGTCACCAACCAGTAATGTCTGTCACCCAAAATTTTGAGAACGCGAGGGTCATGGGAAAGGCAGCGTAATATAAACTCGACCATGTGTGCCAGACTACTAACAGGCAAGACTTCCGTGTCCTCACCAAGAGGATGACTGACCATGCTCTCCTCCTCCTCCTCCTCCTCTCTGTCCTCCCTCAATCCACGCTGAACAGACGGTATGACAGCTGTGCAGGTAGTACTGTCTATGGTGCATGAATCTAGCTCCTGTCCTTCCTCCTCCTCCTCTTCCTCATTGTCACCCAATCCATGTTGGGATGAGATGAGGCTTGGCTGTGTGTAATCACCCTGTATGGTTCCTTGCTCCATCTCATCGTGCTCCACCTGCAATGCATCCTCTTGATTGTGAGCAGAGAGCGTTTCAGAAGACAGAGAAGCGAGATGGTGATGCTAATTATAGCGTCATCGCCGCTCACCATCTTGGTGGAGTCCTCAAAGTTTTGGAGGAAGGTACATATGTCTGACATCCATGTCCACTCCTGAGGTCTTATGTGTGGAGTCTGAACTGAATACCAACGGCCTTGTTGATGCTGGTACTCAACAACTGCCCTCTTCTGCTCACAAATCCTTCCCAATGTCTGCAGTGTAGAGTTCCAACACGTGGGGACATCACACACCAGTCTGTGGGCCGGAAGCTGCAAACGCTGCTGAAACACTGCAAGGGCGGCGGAAGCTGTAGCTGACTTTCTAAAATGAGCACACAGGCGGCGTACTTTAACAAGCAGATCCGGCAGCTCCAGGTAGGATATGAGAAACCGCTGAACCACAAGGTTAAGCACATGGGCCAGGCATGGTACGTTTGTGAGCTCGCCTCGCCACAGAGCCGCCACCAGGTTCCGGCCATTGTCACACACGACCATGCCTGGCTGTAGGTTCAGCAGTGTGAGCAACAAATCTGCCTGCTCTTTCAGAGCTGTCCACAACTCTTCAGCATTGTGCGGTTTTTCACCTAAGCATATTAGCTTCAGCACAGCCTGTTGCCGCTTGGCCGAGGAAGTGCTGCAGTACTTCCAGCTTGTGACTGATGTGGCCATTTCGGAGATGGAGGCTGAAGAGGAGGAGGAGGCTGAGGAGGATGAGGTGCAGGAGCTGTAGACCGTGGGGGCAACCCTGATTGACCTAGGGCCGCAATCCTTGGCGTCGGGAAGATGTGTTCCGTCCCAAGGTCTGACTGGGTCCTGGCTTCCACTATGTTAACCTAGTGTGGCGTCAGTGACATGTACCATCCCTGCCCACAAGCTCTTGCCACGTGTCCATGGTTAGGTGGACTTTACCAGTAACTGTGTTGTTGAGAGCACGGCTAATGTTTTGGGATACGTGCTTGTGTAATGCGGGGATGGCACACCGGGAGAAATAGTGGCGGCTGTGGACCGAGTACTGAGGGATGGCCACCACCATCAGGTTGTGGAATGCTTCCGTCTCCACGAGCCTAAAAGGCAACATTTCGAGCGCAAGCAGTCGTGAAATGCGAGAATTTAGTAGTGTGGCTTGTGGGGCGTTGGCTGCATATTTGCGCTTGCGTTCCAAGTACTGTGGTATGGACAACTGAACGCTGCACTGGGACAAGGATATGGACGTGCTTCCTGATGCTGCTACTTGAGAGTGTGCAACGACAGGTGCAGGGCAGGAGGCATCTTCGCATACACCATGGACAGGGGATTGGCTTCCATGCACAACAGCGGAAGAAGCAATGGTGCCACCGGCAGACACTGTTCCTGGACCCTGGAGTTTGGCCCACAAAGTCGGGTGCTTTGCTGCCATGTGCCTGATCATGCTGGTGTTGATCAGGCTCGTCATTTTGCCACCCCTGCTGATGCTGGCCTGGCAGGTGTTGCAAATGGCCATTTTGGGGTTATCGGCAGAGTCTTTAAAAAACAACCAGACTCGGGAAGACCTAACAGTTGTACTGGCAACTTCCTTTGTGTTGGTGTTATGGGGAACTGTTGCCTGCCTTCTGTCTGCGGCCACCACACTGCTTCTTCCTGCCTGTTGGGGTTCTCTGCCTACCTCCCCCTGTGTGCTGCTGTCCTCGCTCTGCATGTCCTCCTGCCAGGTTGGGTCAGTTACTATATCATCCACCACCTCATCTTCCACTTGTGCACCCTGGTCCTCTTCCTGACTTTCTGGTAATTGTGTCTCATCATTGTCCACCTCTTGTGACACTTTCCCACCATCGCCTTTGTGTGACCGTGGCTGCTCAAATATTTGGGTATCGCTACACGCGATCTCCTCTTGCCCCGCTTCAAGTGGACCGGGCGAGAGGCCCGAATATATAAATGGAAAAGTGATCAGCCTTTCAGAGTGTCCAAATGTGGGATCAGTTGTCTTTGGGTACTCGGCATGGTGGGAGGAAGGAGGATCAGGGTGAGGAATATGCGGTCCAGACTCACGGCTACTGAGACTTGACCGTGTGGAAGACAGGTTGGTTGTGGTGGTGGCTAAGTGACTGGAAGCATTATCCGCTATCAAACCAACAACCTTTTGACACTATGCTATGGGTTCAATAGTGGTGTGCTGCGATCCCCTAGAAATTGGGACAGGAAGGTCAGGCGAGAAGATGTGGGTGTTTGTTGTGGCACAATTTCGGCTTGCCCACATCCTTGTCCTCGGCCTCTGCATGCACCATTACCATCACGTCCAGTTCCCCGTGCCTTGCCACGTGCCTTGCCCATTTTAAATAGAGGACAGTATCTTCCGCGCTCACTACAAATTACTGAGTTTGGAGCGAATTTATATGTGATCCGTGTGACGGCGAAAACAGAGTTTGTAATACCTGGATTATAGGTAAGTAGTTTGACCAGCAAACTGCTGTGAATTGCTTCACTGACACACTGAAATTTTTTTTTAATGGAGGCCAGAAATTGCAGTATTTTCTGAAAACGTATTTGTAATCCATGTGATGGAGAAAACACAGTTTTAAATACCTGGCCTGTGGGTAACTGTTTTGAACAGCAAACCAGTGTCAAAAACTTTGCTGACACACTGAAAATTTTTTTTAATGGAGGCCAGAAATGGCAGTATTTTCTGAAAACGTATTTGTAAACCGTGTGATGGAGAAAACACAGTTTTAAATACCTGGCCTGTGGGTAACTGTTTTGAACAGCAAACCAGTGTCAAAAACTTTGCTGACACACTGAAATTTTTTTTTAATGGAGGCCAGAAATGGCAGTATTTTCTGACAATGTATATGCGAGCCGTGTGATGGAGAAAACACAGTTTTAAATACCTGTCCTGTAGGTAACTATTTTGAACAGCAATCTGGTGTCAATTGCTTCACTTGACACACTGAAAAGATTTTTTAATGGAGGCCAGAAATTGCAGTATTTTCTGAAAACGTATATGTTATCCGTGTGACTTAGAAAACACAGTTTTAAATACCTGGCCTGTAAGTAACAGTTTTGAACAGCAAACCAGTGTCAAAAACTTTGCTGACACACTGAAAAAAAAATTTAATGAAGGCCAGAAATGGCAGTATTTTCTGAAAACGTATATGTTATCCGTGTGACGGAGAAAACACGGTTTTAGATAGATGGATTTTTAGCGCTGTTATATGGAAAGGACCTGGCTGTATTCTGCAGTGCCAACAAGCAAATGGTTGCAGAAAAACCGTGTTCTCTGGATTGCTTTTTAAGCAAATAATGAGGATTAAGATGCAAAAAAAACTTTTCCTGGCACCTGAGACCTGGGCCTATTTCCAGAAATATCTAACAGCAGCAGCCGACAGAACTGGAATTGAGCCTCTTGTGCTATATGCACTGCAGTCTGCTATGTACACCACCTGCCTACACACCCTGCCTGCCTGATATCCCTGCAAATGGATTAGTCCTCAGAAGGACTGTTTGTTAAGATGGAAATGTGTAATGTACGATTTTTCTCCCTACACTACCTAATACACGATCAAATCTCTCCCTGACACAGCAGCAGCTCTTCCTACACTAACTGATCCGGAGTGACTGTGATGAGCATGGCGGCGCCAGGTCTAGAGATGAGCGGTGTTCGACTAGAACTGTTTGCCAATCTCAAATTCAAGCTGTTTTCGGCGGTGTTCGAGTCGTTTGACGAACGCGAACGATTTGCAAAAAATTCGGCTGTTCGAGGTTATGTTCGATAACTCTTCATGCCCCAAAAGCGTGTCCTGCATGTCTGCTATTTAGAACACCAATCATGCAGGGATTGTCTGCCACTCATTGTAATACCACAGCAATGGTGGTTGTGGCATTACAGTGGTTGCACAAATCGATGGGAACAGTGCTCACAGTGAAACATGAAACGCCGGCAATTCAGCAGCGGCATACACCATTACCCGACAATTTAGAACAGGAAGAATAGAGCATCACACAAAGATTAGATAGATAGAAACATGTCAGTCACATACATAAGAAGTACCGTGATAGTGTTGGTTACTGAACTTGTCATTTAGTGTTAAAGGATTTATAAAAAAAAAATAATAGTGTTTTCATGCACCGTCTCTTTAAAAAAGCCGGCCGGCAATTCAGTATCGGTACCCGACAATTTAGAAGAGAAAGAATAAAGCATAACACATAGATTAGATACATAGAAACATTTCAGTCACATATATAAGAAGTACAGTGATAGTGTTGATTACTGTACTTGTCATTTAGTGTTAAAATAAAGGATTCATTTAAAAAAAATGGCGTGGGGTTCCCCGTAATTTTAGTCTCTAGCGGAGGTTAAGCGGACGGCTGGGGCAGATGTTTGAAGCCTGGGAAGGGGGTAATACCCACGGAGCTTCCCAGGCTACTAATATCATCCCCCAGCTGAATACCCAGCCTTTACTAGCTATTAAAATGGGGACCCAAAAAAAAATGACGTTGGCTCTCCCCTAATTTATTAGCTAGCAAAGGCTAGGCAGACTGCTGGGGGCTGATATTAATAGCCCAGGAAGGGTGCCATGAATATTGGCCCCCTCCCAGGCTAGAAACACCAGCCATCAGCCGCCCCAGAAATGGCGCATCCATAGGATGCGCCAATTCTGGCACTTAGCCTGGCTCTTCCCACTGCCCTGTAGCGGTGGCAGTGGGGTAATAGGGCTGGGGTTGATGTCAGCGTATAATGCCAGCTGACATCAAGCCCAGGTTAATAATGGAGAGGCGTCTATAAGACACCCCCATTACTAACCCCATAGTCAAAGTAAAAAAAAAACACAAACACCCAGAATGAAGTCCTTTATTTGAAATAAACACACAATTCTTTATTGTTCTAAATTAAACCATACTTACCATCAAGCCCATTCCAGCTGAAGCCAATGTCTTCTGCAATAAAAGTAAAACCTCATCCTTCATGAATTTCATGAAATAATTTAAAAAAAATTGCCGTGGGGCTTCGCCCTATTTTTGTGTCCAGCCAGGTACAGCAGGCAGGAACGGGCTGCCCCCAACCACCAGCTGCCTATTTGTACCTGGCAGGAAACAACAATATAGGTAACACTTTTTTTTTTTAATTATTTCATGAATTTCATGAAACAATTTAAAAAAAAAAATATGTGGGGCTTTGCCCTATTTTTGTGTCCAGCCAGGTACATCTAGGCAGCTGGGGGCTGGAATCCGCAGCGCAGGGAGGCCCAAGCTTTCTGGGCCCCCCCCCGCTGCAAATTGCAGTCTGCAGCCACCCCAGAAAATGGCGCGTTCATAGAAGCGCCATCTTCTGGTGCTGTATCCAACTCAACCAGGGCCCTGGTGCGGTGGCTCACTGGGTAATAAAGGGGTTAGGGCCAGCTTGGCATTATCAGCTGGCCTTAAGCCCAAAATTCATGGGGTCACGCCAATATTAGACATGACCGCCATGAATTTCTAGTAAAGTATTTAAAAAAACACAACACCCAGAATAAAGTCCTTTAATTGAAATAAACACACAATTTTTTAATGTTCTAAATTAAACCATACTTACCATCACGCCCATTCCAGCTGAAGCCAATGTCTTCTGCAAGAAAAGTAAAATAATAAAGCAACCTCATCCTTACCTTTCCATGGTTCCCACGACGGCTCCAGCTCTGCTACATTGACGTGACTGGCTGGATCGCAGCCTAAAGCTGCCATCCATCTTGTCATGCCGCAGACACTGAGAAGCGCAGGCATGCTTGCGCTCTGCAGTGTCTGGCTGTGACGGCATCCAGATGAGCCGAGGTCATGTCTAATGAACTCAGCTCACCTCATGCACGTCACTGACAGCGTGGGAGAATTCTCCTGCGCTCAGCGCTTCAGCAGGAGAATTCTCCCACGCTGCGATGGCATTGAGATGACAGGCTGGATCGCAGCTGAGCACTGCCATCCAGCATGTCATCCTTCATAGTCACTGCAGAGCGCAGGCATGCTAAAATGTAAGGTTGTGCACATGAGGGGGGAATAAAATGAGTGGCTGTGCTGATGGGGGGAATAAAATGAGGGGCTGTTCAGAGGGGGGGATAAAATGAGGGGCTGTGCCGATGGGGGAATAAAATGAGGGGCTGTTCAGAGGGGGGGATAAAATGAGGGGCTGTGCCGATGGGGGAATTAAATGAGGGGCTGTGCAAATGGGGTGATAGAATGAGGGGCAGTGCAGATGCAGAGTGCAGTGTGGTGGGCAATATGAGGGCATAGTGTAAAAAAGGGCACAGAATGAATGTGGAGAGGGTGCAGCGTGAAATGGAGGCACAATATGGAGAGGAGTTAGAATGGCGGGGGACAGTCTGGAGATATAGAAAGTGCAATTGAAAATTAGAGAGGGACAGCCATGGTATAGGCCGTGGTTCATAAGGGCAGATAGTGTGGCGGTTATAGCGGATAATGGTAGACAGTGTGCAGGTCATATCCCATAGGAGGCTTGTTTAGGTTATAATATGAACAGATGTTTTTATGCAGAGGGCATTTTAACCCTTTTAAAACCCAAGACGTACTAATACATATCTGCGCCCTGGGCTTTAAGAGCCTGATATGTATTAGTACGTCTAGGCGATCGCGCCCGCACACAGGCTGTGCGGGCTCGATCGCCGCCGGGTTTCAGCTGATTGCCACAGTTGACACCCGGTGCTATGTGCCAGGAGCGGTCCCACACTGCTCCCAGCACATTAACCTCCGCAATGCTGCAATCCAAGTCTATGCGATGTCTGCAGCGGCTTCTCGGATGTTGCCATGATGACCCGGTGTCGTCATGACAACATCCGAGTCAACAGACAGCAGGAAGATATTTTGGTCATGCGCAGTGCAAATAATCCTCCAAAAATAAAAATATAATGTACCCATCAATAAATATTATTATGAAAAAAAACAAAACAATAAAAGTACACATATTCGGTATTGCCGCGTCCGGAATGACCTAACCTATAAAACTGTCCCACTAGATAACACGGTAAAAAAATAAAATAAAAAACGTTGAAAAAACAATGCTTTATCATCATATCGCCAAAGATAAAATGGAATAACACGCGATCAAAAAGATAAATCTAAATAAAAATGGTATCGCTGAAAACGTCATCTTGTCCCGCAAAAAACAAGCCACCATATAGCTCTATCAGCCAAAAAATAAAAAAGTTATAGCTCTCAGAATAAAGCGATGCAAAAAATAATTTTTTCTGTAAAATAGCTTTTGTCTTGTAAAAGCGGCAAAACATAGAAAAGCGATATAAATGTGGTACCGCTGTAAACGTACTGACCCGAAGAATAACGCTACCTTATCAATTTTACCACACCGGAACAGCATAAAAAAATAATAAAAAAAAATTCCTGAATTGTTGGTTTTTGTTTATTCTGCCTCGCAAAATTCGGAATAGAAAACGATCAAAAAATGTCACGTGCCTGAAAATGGCACCAATAAAAACATCAACTCATCACGCAAAAAACAAGCGTCACATGACTCTGTCGGCCAAAATATGGGAAAATTAAAGCTTTCAAAATATGACAATGCAAAAACTCGATTTTACAAAGAAATGCGTCTTTTAGTGTGTGACAACCCGATATGATTCTGGTATCACTGTAATTGTCATCTAATCACTTATACCGCACGAGGAATGGCATAAAAACTCTCGGGTTAGGGTTGTGCTAGAGTTTGGGTTGGAGTTAGGGTTGGGCTAGGGTTAGGGTTGGGCTAGGGTTGGGGTTGGGGTTAGGGTTGGGCTAGGGTTAGGGTTGTAGTTAGGGTTGAGCTAGGGCTAGGGTTGGGATTTTTTTCAAATTAAAAAAAAAAAAAAAATGACGATATGGCGACTAGTGTTAAGCGCAAGTGCTCACTACTTAAGTTTCCATCGGTTGCTCGGGTATGCACTGAGTATCGCTTGTGCTCAAGTGACATGCTTGAGTCTCCACCCCATATGCTTCGCGGCCCAAAAACTTTGCGGGCATTGCCTGCCATGCACGAGCGATCCCTGTGTGTTTTTTTTGGGTGTCTAATAGCCATGAAACATGTGGATGGGGACTCGAGCATGTCAATCGAGCACCTGCGATACAAGGTACATACCTGAGTACCTGATTCAAAATCAAGTAGCAAGCACTTGCGCTCAAGACTAATGACAACTTATTCAATCTCATGACCTAATGTTAGCAAATTCTGTGTCGTACCTCTGGGTTCAAAATGTTCACTATACCCCTTGATAAAATCCTTAAGGGGTGTAGTTTCCAAAATGGGGTCACTTGTGGGGGGTTTCCACTATTTAGGCACATCAGGGGCTCTCCAAACGCGACATGGCATCCGCTCTCAATTCCAGCTCTTTCCCTTCTGAACACTGCCGTGTGCCCAAACACTGTATTTTCCCCACATATGTGGTACTGCGTACGCAGGAGAAATTGCACAAAAGTTTTTGGGGTCCATTTTCTCCTCTTACCCTTGCGAAAATATAAAAATTGGGGCTAAAACATAATTTTTGTGGAAAAAGTTTGATTTTTTTATTTTCACAGCTCCATGTTATAAACTTCGGTAAAGCACTTGGGGGTTCAGGGTGCTCACCACACATCTAGATAAGTTCCCTGAGGGGTCTAGTTCCCAAAATGGTGTCACTTGTGGGGGGGTTTCCACTGCTTAGGTACATCAGGGGCTCTCGAAACTCAACCTGGCGTCCGCTAATTATTCAAGCAAATTTTACAATCAAAAAGTCAAATGACGCTCCTTCCCTTCCGAACCCTGACGTGCTCCCAAACAGTGGTTTTCCCCCCACATATGGGGTATCTGCTTACTCAAGAGAAATTGCACAAAAAACTGCATTGTGCAATTTCTCCTGTTACCCTTATGAAAATGCAACATTGGGGGCTGAAAAACATTTTTGTGGGAAAAATGTGAAAATTTTATTTTTACGGCTCAATGTTATAAACTTCTGTGGAGCACGTGGGAGTTAAAGGTGCTCACCACACCTCTAGATAAGTTCCCTGAAGGGTCTAGTTTCCAAGATGGTGTCACGTGTGGGGGTTGCCACTGTTTAGGCACATCAGGGGCTCCCCAAACGCTACATGGAGTCCGCTAATTATTCAAGCAAATTTAACATTCAAAAAGTCAAATGGCGCTCCTTCCCTTCCAAGCACTGCCGTGTGTCTAAACAGTGTTTTTTCCCCATATATTGGGTATCTGCGTGCTGAGGGGAAATTGCACAACAAATTTTGTGGTCCACTTTTTCCTGTTACTCCTGAGAAAATAAAAAAAATTGGGTCTAAATTAACATTTTTGTGAAAAAAGTTAAAAGTTAATTTTTTTCTTCCACATTCCAAAAATTCCTGTGAAGCACTGGAAGGGTTAATAAAGTTCTTAAATGTGGTTTTGAGCACCTTGAGGGGTGCAGTGTTTAGAATAGTGTCACTTTTGGGTATTTTATGTCATAAAGACCCCTCAAAGTGACTTCAAATGTGATGTGGTCCCTAAAAAAATGGTTTTGTTAATTTTGCTGGAAAAATTAGAAATCGCTGGTCAACTTTTAACCCTTATAGCTCCCTAATAAAAAAAAATTTTGGTTCCAAAATTGTGCTGATGTAAAGTAGACATGTGGGAAATGTTATTTATTAACTATTTTGTGTGACATATCTCTCTGACTTAAGGGCATAAAAATAAAAATTTTGAAAATTGCTAAATTTTCAAAATTTTCTCCAAATTTCCATTTTTTTCACAAATAAACGCAAGTGATATCGAAGAAATTTTGCCAGAAACATGAAATACAATATGTCACAAAAAAACAATCTCAGAATCAGGGGGAAGCGTTCCAGGGTAATTACCTCATAAAGTGACAGTGGTCAGAATTGCAAAAATTGGCCTGGTCATTAACGTGCAAATCACCTAGGGTTGTAAAGGGGTTAATAACACTCTTATTAATAAGGACTCTGTATCAGGATGTGCTGCAAAAGACCGGAGAAGAGGTAGGTCTACAGAGACAAGCTGTGGCTGTGAAAAGTCATCATGTCATCTAGAAGAAAAGAGTTGACTCCAGAGAAGATGTAATTTATAAGGTACCTGAATGTAAATGTTTATTTGTGATACTGACTTATCAGTACTCTGGTTCCTGTATGGTCTGCAGTCTGATGATGGCTGTTAATAACAACTCCCAGTATCTCCTTACTATTGTTAAGGACATACTGGGAGTTGTAGGATTGTAGGTTCATGCGATACAATTGTTTATGGGGCTTATTTGATATTACAATTGATAGTTGTACTAAGCTTGGTTCTTTTATTCAAGTACTCTTGGTTCTGATCAGTATTCATTTACTCATGGTGGTTCTGGTGACGTATTCATGTACTAATGGAGGTTCTGGTGACGTATTAATCCTACAATGCGTATCTGGGGCCTTTTAGGCCCAGGTGCTTACTTTTTTGTTATTATCTGCAAAATTACTTTAGTTAGAATTTTGAAACTCTAGGTACTCCTCAAGTATGTCGTTGTTGGTAATATCCAGTTGATGATATAATTTTTTTCATAGGCATTTTGGTGTAACAATACTTTTTTGGGGAAAACCATATCTGTACGGAATGTGTGCCTTTTAGACCCCTGCTATTTTTATCATGTACTCAGCAGTGTTTGTGTCTCAAGTTACTTTATTTGTAGTCAGGGATGCTGGTGGAGGGGCCAGGGGGGATTGATCATACCATGTGAGGATGTCATGTGATTTTGGGAGAGAACGATAAGGCCATGACATCATCGCAGGTCCTTCTGAACACAGTAATGAGCTATTTAGAGAGTACTGAGGACAGTATACACTGTGAGCTAATTGCTGAAGGACCTGTGATGATATGATGTTGGGAGGAAGTCTGACTCATTTTCAGTCTCTTTGTTTCTATAAGAAGCTTGCAAAGGGTAGAGCTTGTGAGCCACAAAAATCCAGAGAATTGTACACCGCCTTAAAGAAAGTATAAAAGGTAAGAGCTGCTGAGGGTCAGAGGAGGAAGGGGGTACTACACCCATAAAGTGTGTCACACACAAGCAAAGAGTGGACAACCCTGATTGTGTTCATTGTTTTTTCTTTTAGTTTGCTAACATCTAGTCAGCAATGGCACAGTCTTCCTCCAAGTGTCTGACTGACCAAGAGATTGAAGCAATTATGTTTCAAAGTGATGATGAAAGTGAACTATCTTTGTCCAATGAAGAGTACCAGCTAATCAAACATCCTCATCCAGTGATTCTTCTGTTGATGAAGAAGTGGATCCAGTGGATCCTGAAGAAGTGATAAGTATAACATCCAAAAAAATGTTTTTTGGGACAATAATCCTTCATTAGTTGGACGTACTCCAATACATAATATTGTGAGACATGCTCAAGGAGCTGTGGGAAGGTGCTTTTCTCCTACAGACATATTCTTCACTTTTTTTTCTGACAATGTTGCAGAAGAGGTCCTTTTATGTTCAAACCTAGAAGGAAGACGTATCGCTTCTGCAAAAAATAATTCCTGGAAAAATATCTCAAAAGAGAAACATTATGCATATATTGGACTTTTACTGCTGTCAGGGAGTCAAAAATCAGAGAATTATTTCTGGACCCACTTTCTGATCCACACTATAAAGCGACAATGGCAGTGGACAGATATGAGGAAATTAGAAGAAACCTTCGATTTAATGATAAGCGAACTCGTGCAGCAAGGTTCCAAACAAATTAGCCCCTATCAGTTATATCTGGAACATATTTATCAAAAATTGCACCACTCTTTACAATCCTAGTGCTAATGTTACAGTAGATGAGCAACTTGCACCCTTCAGAGGACGTTGCAAGTTCATACAATACATGCCCAGTAAACCAGCCAAGTATGGAATAAAAATCTTCTGGATGTGTGATTCTGCAAATTATTATGGTATAAATGGGCTTATCTACTGTGGCAAATAAGTTGATGAACCAGTACAGAAAGATCTAGGGTCTGAGTTTGTGAAAACACTTGCTGTACCAATATACAATTCAGGTAGAAACATTACCATGGACAGTTATTTTACTAATGTTGCACTGGGCAATTTTCTGCTTGTAAAAGCTGTTACACTTGTTGGTACTATGAAGCCAAACTGACGAGAAATTCCTCAAGCAATGAAACACAATCCACAACGAGCACTTTATGAGAGTGTCTTTGGTTTCAACAACAAAGCGACTCTGGTATCTTACAAAGGGAAGAAGGAGAAATCCGTTATATTACTCAGTACCATGCATTATGATTGCAGTATTGACAGCAATGACAGGAAATTGAAACCAGAAATCATCCTGTATTACAATAAAACTAAAGGAGGTGTGGACAAAATGGATGAAATGGTGGGAGAATATTCATGCAAGAGGCAAACAAGACATTGGCCTGTAGTAATTTTTTCAAATATGCTTGATTTTGGAGCCCTGAATTCATTCATTATTTATACAGAAACTCATACAGAATTTCATGCAAGGAGGAAGGACAGGAGACGCCTATTCTTGAAGGACCTTTGCCATGAACTTGTAATGCCTCACATGATGGAGTGAAGCAACATGAAATGCTTGCCAAAGCAAACTAAAGAAGCAATGAAATGGTGTGGCGTACAGTTTCAGGATATTCCAGGGCCAGGAGAAAGAAAACGAAAGCGTTGTTTCATTTGTCCAAGAAACTTAGAGAGGAAAACTGGGCGATATTGTACCACTTGTGGGGAAAATGTCCGTAAAGAACATTCTTCAGAAAAGTTAATGTGAAAATTGTTTGGATGACCAATATAATTGAAAAGAAAAAGTTAGAAAAGAAATGTAGCTGCAGCTAGTTTACTCTAGATTTATATACCTTTGTGTGTTTTTCATATCTGTTTGAAATTGGGAAAAAAAAATGTTTTTTGGTGTTTTCTATAAAAAATTATAATTAAAATGTTGTGCATTATTCATATCTTATTTTGCAATTTTGAAATAAACTTGTAAAAGTTATTTATGTGAGTTTCTGCATATGATTTGCATAGCCTAAAAGGCCCCCGTTACGTGAAAGTGTAGATTTGTGACGCATGCTAGGGTTAATTTACTGATGGTGGTTCTGGTGACATATTTATTTACTGATGGTGTTTCTGGTGCCATGTTCATGTACTATTGATGGCTCTAATGCCCTAATTATGTACTGATGATGACTTTGGCTTCGTATTCATGTACTGAGGATGGTTTGGGTGAATATATCACTAGAATCATCATCACTACATGAACACAGCACCAGAACAACTATCACTATCACTACATGAATATGTCACCAGAATCGGAATACATCCCCAGAATCAACATCAGTTTTGTGCAAGCTGTATTTGTCACATGACAGATGCAAAAACCATCAGATGTATCCCTTTATCTATAGTGGGGGTCTGTTTATTTTCCATGACAGTCTCTGCTAAATGCTGGACACATTAATTGAACCAAACGGCCCTGATTATAGTAATGCTTAATTAGTTTCCATAACTATTATTGAGTACTACATTTAAAATATAGTACATCAGGGAGGAATATCTCTATTTTTCCCCTGTATTGTGTAAATGGTCCACAAAAAATGATTGATTATATATCTAACTTTGAAAACACTCCCTGTTAAGACACATCACTAAATGACACCACATTTTTTTACCTTTTCATGTCATTTTTTGTGAAAAGGTAACAATTCTAGTGGAAATGGTCTTCAGAGTTTGTTACCTAAACCATCTGAGGGGAAGGGGGGAGGTGCATTAGGGGTTCTGTTACCTTAGTTTCTGAGCCATTCCTTAGCTTCGGGGTGGGGGTTGCCATTGGCTTCATCTGCCTAGGGCACCAAAATACTTTGTCCGGCCCTGTCACTGACCATAAGATATTAAACTTTGCAGGTGAAAGAGAGAGAGCCCTGCTGACCATAGGAGTTTACACACTACAGAAGAGAGATGACCGCACTGATCATAATAGCTTACACTTTACAAGTGAGAGAGAGCACCCGCTAGATATAAGAACTTGCATTCTTCGGAAGAGAGAGGCTTACCCATTGACTCTGGAGATGGAAAATGACTCTGCAGTACATATCTTGCTCTTGCTCTTACTGGGAACTGCTGATCTATGATGGTCCAGGTACTGACCGCCACTTTACTAGGTGTGATAATCCGTAAGATGTCATAGCTGTATGGCAGTATTTGGAATCCCTGGTCGTAACGCAAAATAACGTTAGCCTTCTCTCTCATGCTACAGTATTATGAGAAAAGGTATTAGGCAATTTTTTTTCTTTACGAACTTAATCTCAAATTGTTAGTATTTGCGTGAAACTGTGAATTACAGGAAATTCGACACAATCCTCCATGAATCGATCTGCTCATCTCTAGTAATAAAGGCAACTTTGGCCTGTAACAATTAAAGAGTGACCATTGTTTTAATATTAATATTTCAAATGAAAATAAGCAAATTTGTAGTATATATTATCAGCGAAATTTGCTTTTTTTCACCTCCTGGACTGATCTTTCACTTTCCATTAATGGGTAAAATCTGTATACAGTGAAGGCAAATTTTCACATTACTAAGATATGAGTTGATAGTAGATGCTTATAGGGATCTATGGAGAGGGGAGGAGGGTGGAAGAAAGAAGCAAAAGGCAGACACAAATGACGCGTTCCCTGTGCACGTGTGCACAGTGTGCACGTGCGTGGGATACCCGGAGCCGGATCTCTGGGGGTTGTAGTCTCTGTGGCGGCGACCCGGTCCCGTGGCTCAGGGTGGTCAAACCAGTGGCAGTCTTTTATAGGGTTTTTGTGGTTTAATGTCCGACTACACCACCCGTGGATTGCGGTCAGTGCGAACCGCCGCTGCAAGGCAGACCGCTGGGGCTGATGGTGTATGCAGCTGAGGTCGTGTAACTCCCCACGGGAGGAGTGCAGCCCCAGGGCAGTGTAGTAGATGGTGGGGGTGATGGTGCGGGTGTCCCAGCACTAGTAGTGCTGTATGCGGTGAGAAAGCACAGAGACAAGGTATTGCAGTTCAAGTTCTTTACTCACAGTTCTCATCCAGGTCACTTATGCACAGGTAGGACCGCCCGAGCCGTGCTGCATCCACCAGGCAGGGGGGCTCGGTCAACCCCCAGGTGATTCCGGAGTGTGGCGCAGGACTCCCTTCATTCCTTTCATCAGCCGTGCCCCACCAGTGACACTAATTCTGTCCAGCTGCCTCGGGTCTTCTCTTGGGAGGCTGGGTGTCCACTTCCCTGACCCTATGTGGTGTGCCTTTCTAGTAGGTGTAGTGAGGGGTCGCACCAGTAAATGGTCACGACCGCCGGTCCTTGGCTGAGGATTAGTCGCCTCCACCAACTTGGGATCTGGTACCCTGTTCTGCCAACCCGTCACCCGCAATCTCCTGGATCCTTAGGGTTCCTTCTCCTTCCATGTCTCTGGGCCTCTCTTGGTGTTCTGTTCCTTCTTACTTTCCTTTCTGTTCCTTTCTGTTTCCGTTCCTCTCCTCTTGCTCTGGCCTCCACTCCAGGCCTGCCTCGTGGAGCTGGGCCCAGACTGAGCCACAGCTCCCTGTCAGCCCTCTCTGGCTGAACTCCTTCTCTCCTCCTCCTGTCTGACTGTCCTTCTAAGATGGTGCCCACCTTACATACCTCCCTCTCTGTGTATGAGCCAAGGTGATTTGCAACCAATGGGCTCCTACCTATGCCCAGAAACCGTCCCCTTCTGCTCCTACATCACTGGGTTTTCCTCCCCCCTCTCCACTCCAGCCAGGGACATGTTCTGTCGTGCCTGCATTACTGTACTAATGGGAGCTCCATTGAGCTGTCCCACGGAAATAGGGTGTGTGTGCTAACTGAGTCCCGGTCCACACTCTATCCATACCTGGGAGTGGAATATCACACCTCTGGTTGAGGTGCAATACCCCTGTAGCGACCGAACCCTCGGGGCGCTACACAAACATTTTACTGCAAGTTATCCTGAAATGACAGTTAAAATTCTCCATAGTAGAAAAGGAACTTGACACTTAAATTATGTTGCAGTGATGATCTTTATTAGTCGTGCAGTCCAAGACAATTTTATAACGTTTCAGTCTATGCTTAGACCTTTGTCAGACAAACAGACTGCAATGGAGGTAAAATGAAGCATAAAAGAATGCGAAAATCACAAAGAGAAAGGTTGCTGTTCAACTTTGTGAGAAGTGCTTCTCTCACAGCAGTACAGCCGCCATTCTCATCGCACTTTTCACATTCTACCGTGCTGTTACCTCGATTGCCATCCGTTTATTTTCTGAAGCTCAGATTTAGGGCTCACTCACATTTGCGTATAAACCAGAAAAGTGCAATGCGAGAAAAAATCACATTGCACTCTGACCAATGTTATTCAGTAAGTCAGTGCTGATCTGTGAGTTTTTCCTAAGCTGTAATCAGGCTGATTAATCGCAGCGTGCTGTGTATGGTCGCGTATATCAGACAAAACTCGCCAATGCAAGTCAATAGGTACGAGAAAAAAAATTGATGGCACACGGACCATGCATAAGCTGTCTGTTTTTTTTTTTCTTGCACACATCTCAATGGAACCATGAAATTTCATCAGCCAAGTACAGAAAATTCACAGCCAGAACCATTAGAACATAATAGATAGATAGATAGATAGATAGAATAGATAGATATCCTGTAGATATATAATTTCACAAGCCTCCTACATATAATAAGCTTGCACCCTTTAGTGCCTGGTTTAACCTAATAAATAAATAATTTAAAAAAAACAACGTGGGGTCCACTCTATTTTTGATAACCAGCAAATGTAAAGTAGACAACTGTGAGCTGATGTTATCATGCCTATTATCAAGGTACCCTAATGGGTGCCTTTCATGTGACACCCTTCAATGCCACATGAAAGGCACTAAAGAGTGCAAGTTTATAATATGTAGGGGTTGTGAAATTATATATCTGCAGATTATCTATCTATCTGTCTATCTATCTGTCAATTTATCTATTCTACATATTTATTATATTTATTTATCTATCTATTATATATATAATATCTTTCATCTATCTATCTATAGCTGTATACAACATTGCTTAATTTTATTTACTTTATGTAGTAATAACTTTGGAAAGCTTCAACATATCCCATTGATTTTGAGATTGTTTTTTCATGACAACTTATACTTTATAATAATGGCACATTTTGGTTGGTATCTTTTGCGTTTATTTATAAAAATATCAGAAATTTCATAAAAATTTTAGAAAATTTGCAATTTTCAAACTTTGAATGATTATCTCTTTAATCCAGATAGGCATGCCACACAAAAAAATACTAAATAACATTTTCTTTAGGTCTGATTCACATCAGCACCATTTGTAAAATGTTGCTTTATTTTGTTAGCATTTTAGAAGGTTTAAAAATGTAGCAGTAATTTTTCATTTTTTCAAGGAAATTTGCAAAACTTATTTTAATAGGGACCTGTTCAGTTTTGAAGTGACTTTGGGGTCTTATATATTGGAAACCACCCAAAAGTGATACCATTTTAAAAACCGCACCCCTCAATGTATTCAAAATTGCTTTTAGGTAGTTCATTAACCTTTCAGGTGCTTTTCAGGAATTAATGCAAAGTGACGATTTTTTCTCACTTGTCATCCGTGTTTTCTCTGTGTACAATCCTTTTTTTACTCAGCAGTTATTAATATTTTACAGGACCATTTACAGTTTCCTATGCTACAGAATTGTAATGTAATGTAGAAATCAGATGCCATACTGATGGTCCATATTTCATGAAATATTTTTCTCGCCTTGTCCAATTTGAGAGTGAAATCGCAGCATGCTGCGATTTTATTCTCATGTCTAATATAGCTGAGAAAAAAATAAGCAGATCTGCACTGCCTCATTGAATAACATTGGTTCGAGTACAATCAGATCTTTTATCGAATTGTATATGTGCGATTTATACACAAGTATGAAAGAGCAGCATGCCGATATAGTTAAGCTCTGCAGTAGAGCAGAGAGACATGATCTCCTTGGATTACCACTCTCTATTCTGTAAACCACAAGTCACTTTAAGCCTGTGGTCTATAGAAAGGCAGGGTGATGCACTGGCAGAGGTGCCGGCACACACACAGGACATCAGAATCTTGGTGCCGTGAAGTCATTGCCGGTAGATTCATTGGGATCCTGGATTAGGCAAGTATATGATTTTTTTTATTTTAATTAAAACTCGTGGTATGACTCTGGGGGCATCATAAAGTATACAGTGTAGGGGTTTCTCTGGGAGACCCTGAAACAGTGTCAGGGGGACCTAATACATTGTAGAGACTACTATGGGAGGCCCATTATACAGTTTGCAGGCTTATGTTGGGGCCATTATACAGTTTAGGGCCTACTGTGGGACATTCGTACAGTGTGGGGACTACTGTGAGGAGTTCTCATACAGTGTGGGGAACCCTCAAACAGTGTGGGGGTTTTCATACTGTGAGTAGGCCCTTCATACATTATAGGAATATCTGTGGGGGTCCTCATAAAGTGTGGGGGCCACTATACAGTGTTGGGACTGGTATGAGGGCCATCAAACACTCTGAAAGCCTTTATACAGTGTGGAAGCTACTGTGGGGGGCCATCATAAACTGTGGGGACTACTGTGGGGACCATTATACAGTGTGGGAGCTAATGTGGTAGCAATTATAAAGTTTGGGGCCTACCAGTGTATAATGCAGGGGCCAGGGCTGGCTCCAGGTTTTCATGGACCCCAGGCAAAAGAGTCTCAGTCGGCCCCTTTAACACATATCACAATTCATGATGCACAGATATAGCAGAGAAATATAGGTCTTGTACAATGACAAAGATTTCACTTACTTCTTACATTACATGAGTGATATCTATTGTAAATTCTACAATAGCTCAGAAACCGCTGAATCCTCGCAGCGCACAGTGCATGCCCTGGGGGGGATTCAAAAGTTCTCATTTTATACCGGACATTATAGTCTTCCATATGGTATTATGGGCACCACATAGTCCTCCATACAGTATTATGGGCACCACATAGTCCTCCATACAGTATTATGGGCACCACATATTGCTCCATACAGTATTATGGGCACCACATAGTCCTCCATACAGTATAATGAGCCCATAAATTGCTTCATACAGAATAATGGGCCCCATATAGTGCTCCATACAGAATAATTGACCCCATATAGGGCGCTATACAGAATAATGGGCCTCATATAATGCATCATACAGAATAATGGTCCTCACATAATGCTCCATACAGAATAATGGGCCTCATATAATGCTCCATATAGAATAATGGGCCTCATATAATGCTCAATACAGAATAATGGTCCTCACATAATGCTCCATACAGAATAATGGAACCAATAAAAAGCTCCATACAAAATAATGGAACCCATATAATGCTCAGTACAGAATAATAGGCCCCATATAAGGCTTCATACAGAATAATGGGTCTCATATAACAGTTAATTTATGTTTTACGGGAGGGGGGCAATCACTTTTTTACACAGGACTCTGTAAGTTTGCATTTCCTTTTCCCTTAATAATGAAGACCTTCATTTTAAAACTGCAACTTGTGTTATATTTGTCTAATATTTAAATTTGTTTTGTGATCTGAAACATTTAAGTGTGACAAACATGCAAAGTAATAGGAAATCAGAAAGGGGACAAACACTTTTTCACACCACTGTGTGCTTTGCAATTTGAGGACGTTCTATTAAACAAACAGATGAATTTTATTTGGCGTGTCCTATTAAATCTCATAACTGTTGTAAAAAGTCTGCTAGTGTAAACAAAAAATCTATAATATTTCTACTAATTTGCAATTCTGATTATATAAAAAAAAATCAATAAAAATATTTCAGCTAATTACAATAGGTTCAAGCTTTGATTTCAGTTATCTATGTTAGTGTTTGTTTTTTCTTAGTTTTTATGTTCTCAGCAACATGGAGGACTGGTAATAAAATGTATTAAATATAACAATAATGAAAATAACAACAACACTAAGTATAATCAATATTACAGCAATGGTAACAATGCTAACAATTATTATTATTTTATGGATTATGTTTCATATTTTGTTTAATTATGATACTCATCAATATCATTGCTATTATTATCAGTATTTCCCATACATAGATTTTATTGCCAGGCTTCTATGCTGCTCCAAACACAAAACATAAAACTAAAATACAAAACAGCGAATAATCGTAATCAAAGCATCACCCTTTTCGCAGCTGACATTGGAAGACAGTGCAAGAATCTTAATGGCATTTTATTAGTCATGAACTCGTGGAGTGCATTTGCCTTTGAGCTTATTTTCAGCTTACCATATCTTATTACAGGACAGACAGGGTTGTAATGAAAATAAAATTTACGAGGGTGCGTACTTATTTTTCTGTTGAACAGATATAAGAGATGCAGTATTTTATTATGTGTCACCATCCTATTTGGAAAGCTTGCCATATAATGTTTTACAAAACAAAAAAAATATATAATTTACAGTTTAATCTTTTGTTGTTGTTAATAGAAGTATTGATGCGATCCCCCTTAAAGGCATTATTTTATTGTTTGGTCATTGAATACTGCAAGTCAAGAACAAATGTGATATCGGTCTAACATAATTTATACTAGTATGACACAAAGAAAGGGTTATGATGGTTAACTTTTAGGGCAGGGAAATGTCACCGGCCCTAGCAAGGCCTTATTAGCAATAACTCAAGTCCACTGAAGGGATATGACATTCAAAACTGATGAGCATTAATCTCTAGGGTCTAGTCTGATCCAGCCACACTCAGGCCACTTGGTAACCTGAGTGACCCAGGAGTCAAACCATGATAACCCTCTTCAATTTAAAGAGCTGCTTTTCCCGTCTGTCTAAGTTCTGACTCTGCACAATAAATTTCCCAAAGAGCATAAAGAGCCATCTAGTGTATATCAAATCAATATCAATGTGGCTTGTAGGGATATCTGAAGCTACAGTTCACAAAATAAACTAGGCTAGGGGCTGGATTTCTGCCCTTGGCAATCAATCATACTCTCTGGGTCATAGATTTTAGTGTAAATTAACACAGCAGAAACAATCATGTTCCCTAGATGATGATATAATACACTATTTCTTTTATTGTCTTTTCCTTTCTGCTACAGACTAAAATGAATGCTAAAAGAGAAACAATGTATACCAGTGGTTATATATATATACACTATGTATATCTCTGCAATTTCTTTCTGAGTGGCATGTTCTACAATTATCTTCTGTGCAATTAAAATAAATTAAATATATCTATATTATATATATATAGTAACAAAAATATATGCTAAAATAGGTAGAATAATACACAGAAATTGGAAGGTTTTATTTTTTTAACTGGACAGAATTATTTTATGATTTGAAAATAGGGGATGTAATTAATGATGTCTTTACCTACTGTATCAATTTACAGCAATTGAAGAAAATAAATGCTTTGCTCTATGCTTATACTTTGTAGAGTTGTAGATTTTTCATTTTTTTTTTGCTTTTTTATTTTTTCCACGCTTTCTTCCAAAAGCCATAACTTTTTCATTTTTCCATCAACGTAGCCATATAAGCTTGCATTTCTGCAATTCGAGTTTAAGTTTTGAAAGCCACAATTCAAAAGATTTTTTGTTTATTTAAGTTATGAAAAAAAATCAGTAGTTTGTACAAAAAAACTTTTTGGTTTATTTTGCCATCTTCTGAGGCCTATAACATTTTTATTTCTCCATAATTGAAGCTGTGTGAGGGCTTGTTTGTATGTGAGATGACCTGACATTTTCATTATTATCATTTTGGGATGCATAAAACATTTTAAACTCTTAAATGTATTTTTAGGGAGGTGTAATGACCGAAAAAACACAATTCTGGCTTTTTGATTTTTTTTCTCTTTATGGCATTTACTGTACAGGTTAATTCATTTTATTCATTAGGATAAACTGGGCTTTTCAGATGTGGTGATACTGAATATGTTTCTTTAATTATTATTATTTTTTTTTTTAAGCAAGAAAAAGGCTAGTGATTCAGATTTAGTTTGCAATAGCATAGTATCATGGTTTAATATTTAGCTCAGGTCTGTACCCCATGGAAACCATAGTGCCTTCAGCAGGCACTCAGCTGTAATAATAACCCATCGGTACCCTGTGATCGCGTTGCAGGTAACAGATAGGAGCAGGTGCATGCTCCATTTAAATCAAATCCCGCAGTCATAGATTGACAGTGGCATCTAAATGGTTAGCAGTGGTTAGCAGAATTCAGCTCCAGTTCTTAGAGACAGATGCCAGCCGTGTATTATAGCTGTCATCTACCTCATATGGAAAGAGCTCAGTTCTTGAATCTTCTCCACACTTGGGGATCCAAGCACAGATGTGCTGATATCTGCCCTTCCAAAATTTTGATGCATTTGGTTAAAGAGAACCTATCAGCACAATTTTGTTATGTAAATAAATAGCTGTAATGGTGCTGTAACACAGATTAAATTAATATCTTTAGTGAAGAAATCCGCTTTGTGTTCTTCTTTAATCATCATTTGACGTTTTCTGCTAATTAGATTTTGGTGCACAGGGACTTAACTGTACACTTGGTCTTCTCCTCCTTGTTTCTCATTTCCCAACCCCTCCACCTGCCTCTGGTCTTCAAATAACTTGCCTCCTCTGTTTGGAATCACAGTAGTGACCTGTCATTCAAGGATTGGAGTCAGTTGGAGTGGCTAGGGAATCACAGACAGTGAAGAGAAGATCCAGTGCACAGTCTCGCCCCTTGTGTAGCAATAGCCAAATCTAAGCATTTCCAGTAATTGTTTACTGGTCCTGGCATTGTAAAAATTTTAGACATTTCTTCCTACATAACATTCAACTCTGTATGTTGATGTGTTTTCTCCCATGCACTGCTCACTGCTGGTCCTACCACAATTTTTTTTATAGGATTAAGGTCAGGACTTTGATTTGGTCATTCCAAAGCTTTAACTTTTTTTGTTCCTTAACCATTCTTTTGTAAAGTGTGTTTTGGGTCTTTATCTTGCTGCATAACCCACATTCTCTTGAGATCAGCTCATGGACAGATGTCCTGACATTTTTCTTTAGAATTTACTGATGCAATGCAGAATTCAATGGCCCAACTGCAGCAAAACAGGCCCAAATAATCATATTATGACCACTGCATTTTGCATACAGTATGAGGTTTTTGATGTTGTAATACAGTGTTTTTCTTTCTACAAACATAATGCTTCTCATTTCAAAACAAAAAGCTTTATTTTTGTCTCATTCATCCAGGAAACATTGTTCCAATAGCCTTCTGCCTTGTCCAAGAGAATTTTAGCAAACTGCACATGGGCAGTAATTTCTCCTTGCAATTCCACCATGCATACCATTATAGTTCAGTGTTATCCTGATGGTGGACTCATGAACATTAACATTAGCTAATGTGAGAGAGGCCTTTAGTTGCTTATAGGTTCCTTTGTGACTTTGCAGGCTTATATGTGACTTGCTCTTAGAGTTTTCTGTGATGGTCAACCACTCCTGGAATGGGTCTTGGATTTTCTCCATTTGTACACAATCTGTCTAACTATGGATTGTCAGAATTCAAACAATTTAGATTTTGAAAGCTCTTCCAATCTGATGACCATCAAAAACTCTGCTTCTGACGTCATCAGAAATCTTTCTTCTTCTCCACTCCACAAAAATGTGTTGTGAAGTTCAGACTTTGATAGATCCCTGTGCTTTAAATAAAAAAGATCACCCGCTCACACCTGATATATAATCCCATTGACTCAAAGCACCAGACTCTTAATTTCACTTCAAATCTGCTAACTTTAAAGATTTGCATACTTTTGCCATTCAAAGATAATTGATATTGGATCATTTTCCTCAATAAAAAAATGAAAAAGTTTAATATTTTTGACTAATTTGTTTGATTTGATTTCTCTTGTCAATGCAGTTAGGACTTGTGTGAAAATCTGATGTAGTTGTATTTCAAATCTGTACAGAAAAAAAACAATTTTTTGAAGGGTTCACAAACTTTCAATCACAATTGTACGTAAGTGACTGTCAACCATTGATTGTTGTGGAGAGGCAACGATGAGCAATGAAGCATCAATAACTCTGTACATTGCTCTAACTCTAAATGAGGAATTATCCCATTTATATATAGTGCATCTATACCTTGGATCAGGATACACCTACTCAGACTGGTTTCCATTAATCTGTGGCATCCGTATCAATTTTCCTGGGCTTCAATTAATCACAACTGATGTCAAAACACTACAAGTTTATCAAATGGCTTTTTTACTGGTCTGCAGTAGTGATGGGCGAGCACTGAAATGATCGGGTACTCGTTGCTCGAGTCGAGCAAATTCGAATGCTCGAGTGCTCAGTCCGAGCAACGAGCCCAATGTAATTCTATGCGAAACACAAGCATTTTTTCGGCGGCCCCCCCAGAGGTCTGCAGGGGGCCTAAAAATTCCCCAAATCGATGGGAACAGTGCTGAAATGACATGGGAACAGCAAGACCCCTGGAAGCATCTCTGACTCCCAGGTCACTGCTGTGAACAATGTTGTCGGAGTATTACACCACTTTTATGGACAAATGCATTCACCAGGAAATGTCATTTTAACATTTTACAACCTTAACTGGCCATGTGGTATGTGATATATCATCAGACATATCCTGTTTCATTTATGATTTATGGGCTCACAATAAAACATACAAAAATGAAACCAAAATGGATTTTCCTGGGAAAAATGTTAAGACACATACTTTCCAGGGTAATGACTTGTATATAAGGCAAAATAAATAACCAGAAACAAAAATGATCCTACACACCTTGGGCTATGTTCACACGTAGCGTTTTTGATGTGTTTTTGCACTTTTGCATTGCTTTCAACACTGAAAAATACATTTACCAGTAAATGTCATTTTAACATTTTACTACCTTATCTTCCCATGTGGTGTGTGAGACATGATCAGACACATCCTGTTTCATTTATGTTGGAGGGTCTCTGAAAATCACAAAGACTATTTTTATAGGGCCATCAAGCGGCCCTTACTATTTTTAAAGGGCCAGCAGTCGGCCCTCACTATTGTTAGAGGGCCATTAGCTGGCTATGTTTTGTTGTTTCCATTATTAAAGAGTGGGTCTCCTATACTGTTATTGCATATGCAGTGACTGCAAGGGCTGCCAAAAATTTGTACACACCCCAATACCCCTTTGAAGAGACTTAGAGGAGGGCCTCCTGAAAACAATGTCCCATTATTAGGAAGTAGGTCTCCCATTATGTTTGCCTATGCAGTGAATGCAAGGGTTGCCAAAAATTTGACATAGACATAGAGGAGGGCCTTAATAAAAAAAAAGTTCCCACTGTTACGGGTCCGGGAGGTGGAACCTCTGTGCTATGGTGCAAGGATGGACCCAGAGGGGCGTAACTAAGTATCAACTCGGACCGACCCTGGTCGTACGGCGGCTAACGACTCCGTGATCAGGGAGGGACCGAGCAGAGGGACCAGGTGCTACTCTGGGGACGACATTGTAAGGGAGCAGGTGACTCCCACGGTACAGATGGCAGGGACTGACCGGAATAGCAGGTAGGCACAGCAGGCAGGCTGGCGAGCAAAGCCTCCAGGTAGGCTATCAGGTAGACACGGCAAGTGACGGCAGGAGTCTCTAGGTGGGCTGGCTGGTGGTCACGGCAAGTGACGGCAGGAGCCTCCGGGTAGGCACGGCAGGTAAAAAGCGGGTAACAGGCAGGTCACAGGCAAGTGCTCCCAGGTGAGTGGGCTGGCAGGCACAGCAGGTAACAGGCAGGCAACAGGTAAGTGCTCCCAGGTGAGCGGGCTGGCAGCCACGGCAGGTAACAGGCAGGCAACAGGCAAGTGCTCCCAGGTGAGCGGGTTGGCAGGCACGGCAGGTAACAGGCAGGTAACAGGCAGGTAACAGGCAGGTAACAGGCAGGACTGATAGTCAGGCTTGCAGCGGGACCTGAGGGCTGAAGCAGAGGTAAGAAACACTGTGCAACAACTTTTGCTCGGGCACCTACATTTTGGAGGAGGTGCCTTATATGTGGGAGGTCCTCCGGCAATTGGCCGGTGACTCCTTAGGACGGCGCGCGCGGCCCCTTTAAGAGAGAGGGAGCGCGCACGCACGCCCTAAGCACAGTGCCCGGGAAGCTGCATGCGCCGGCAGCAGCAGGAAGAGGAGCGCTGGAGGACGCCGAGCGAGGAGCGCGGGGAGCGAGGAGGTGAGAGGGACCGCGTCTCTGCCTGGCAGGGGGCAGAGAAGCCGATGCTACAGTGCCCCCCACTTTACGGCCCCTCTTTGTTAGGCCAGAAAGAAATTTTTCAAGGAGAAGCGGGGCATGAATGTTCTCCCTGGGTTCCCAAGTTCTCTCCTCTGGGCCAAACCCCTTCCAATCCACCAGAAAAAAGGTTTTTCCTCTTACCCTCTTGGTGGCCAGAATGCTCTCTACCTCAAAAACGTCCTCAGCGGAAACCAGAGCAGGGGGAGTACCTGGATTGTTGGAAAAAGAATTAAACACAACTGGTTTGAGGAGAGATACATGGAAGGAGTTGGGAATCCGTAAAGTGGCCGGGAGTTTTAACTTGTAGGCCACTGGGTTGATTTGTTTGAGAACTTCAAATCGACCGATGAACCGAGGACCCAACTTGTAGGAGGATATTTTGAGTCGGACATGTTTGGAAGAGAGCCAGACTTTATCTCCCGGGCGGAATTGAGGCGGATCTAGACGTCTCTTGTCAGCATGTTTCTTCATCCGCTCGGAGGACTGAAGAAGTGCTGACCTAGTATTTTCCCAAATGGTGGAGAATTCGCTGACAAGAGCCTCCGCGGCAGGGTTGTCCACAGAAGCGGAGATGGGAAATGGAATCCGGGGAAGTTGACCGTAGACCACGAAGAACGGGGATTTAGAAGTAGATTCGCTCTCATGATTGTTGTAGGAGAACTCGGCCAATGGTAGGAGCTCCACCCAATCGGAATGGTGAGCGTTAACAAAGTGCCGGAGGTAGCTGGTAAGGATTTGGTTGATACGCTCCACTTGGCCATTGGACTGTGGATGGTAGGCGGAGAAAAAATCCAGGGTGACATCCAGTATCTTACAGGTAGCTCTCCAGAAACGTGAGGTGAACTGAACCCCTCGATCTGACACAATGTGGAGGGGTAGGCCATGGAGACGGAAGATATGATGGAAGAAATTCTTGGCCAGCTCCGATGCAGATGGGAGACCAGGCAGAGGGATGAAGTGGGCCATCTTAGAGAAGCGGTCGGCGACCACCCAAGTGACTGTACAACCGGCAGAAACAGGGAGATCAGTAATAAAGTCCATGGCAATGTGCTGCCACGGGGCAGCAGGTATGGGAAGAGGCAGGAGGCGACCGGCTGGAAGATGTCTGGGAACTTTGTTGCGGGCACAGGACGAACAGGCCGAGACGAAGTCTACCACATCCTTGCACAGGGTAGGCCACCAGTAATGCCGGGCAATGAGCAGGAAGGTCTTCTTTTGACCAGCATGGCCGGCTAGTTTAGATGAATGACCCCAATGAAGAACCTTCTCACGATCTGGTACCGCTACAATCGTCTTACCGGGTGGAAGACGAGTCAGATCCAAGGGGGCCACATTCATCACTTTGGAGGGGTCGATGATGTGCATAGGCTCCTCCTCTTGATCGGAGGACAGGAAGGATCGGGACAAGGCGTCTGCTTTGACATTCTTGTCCGCCGGGCGGAAATGTCGGAAGAAGTCGAAGCGGGCGAAGAACAAAGACCACCGGGCCTGACGCGGATTGAGTCTTTGGGCATTCAGGAGATATGCCATGGTTTTTGTGATCCGTATAGATGATCACCGGGTATAGAGCCCCTTCAAGCAGGTAACGCCACTCCTCCAGCGCCAATTTAACGGCTAACAGTTCTCGGTCTCCTATAGAGAAGTTGCGCTCAGATGAGGAGAAGAGTTTGGAGAAGAAGGTTACCATTCTCCCGGATGAAGACTTTTGGGTGAGCACCGCTCCGGCTCCGGAGGAGGAAGCATCAACCTCCAGGTAGAACTGTTTGTTGCCATCCGGACGGTGCAGCACTGGGGCAGAGGAGAAGGGTTGCTTTAAGGAAAGGAAGGCTTTCTCAGCTTCAGGCGACCATTCATTGGGATTTGCTCCCTTACGGGTAAGCGCAGATATGGGAGCAGCCCGGGAAGAGAAGTGCGGGATGAAGAGACGATAGTAGTTGGCGAAGCCCAGGAATCGCTGAATCGCCTTCAACCCCTCCGGACGGGGCCATTTCAGGACAGCAGATAGTTTCTCGGGATCCATTCGTAGGCCTGTCTGGGAGATAACATAGCCCAGGAATGGAAGAGAGGTCTGCTCGAAGAGGCACTTCTCGAATTTTGCATAGAGGTGATTCTGCCTGAGCCTAATCAGGACCTGATGAACATCCCTCCGGTGTGTGGGAAGATCCGGAGAGAAGACCAAGATATTGTCCAGGTACACCACCACGCAAGAGTAAAGAAGATCACGGAATATGTCGTTGACCAATTCTTGGAAGATGGCGGGAGCATTGCAATGACCGAAGGGCATCACACGGTATTCATAGTGACCGTCCCGGGTATTGAATGCAGTCTTCCACTCGTCTCCTTGACGGATCGGGACCAGGTTATACGCCCCACGTAGATCCAGCTTGGTAAAGATCCTAGCTCCCTTAAGACGGTCAAACAACTCGGAGATGAGCGGCAGAGGGTATTTGTTTTTGACCGTGATTTGGTTGAGACCTCTATAGTCAATGCAGGGGCGTAATGAACCATCTTTCTTCTTGACGAAGAAGAATCCGGCTCCAGATGGGGAGGTAGATTTCCGGATGAATCCCCTGGCCAGATTCTGCTCGATGTACTCTGACATGGCCCAGGTTTCGGCCGACCACAATGGGTAAATACGCCCACGGGGTGGAGTGGCGCCAAGTACCCGGTTGATTGGGCAGTCATATGGCCTATGAGGTGGCAGTGTTTCTGCTTCCTTTTTACTGAAGACATCTGCATAGGACCAGTAAGGTGCCGGTAGACCGGGTAAATTAGCCGGGGTAGGTGGAGGACGAGCCGGGCGAACCGGAACCAGGCAGGTCCTATGGCAATCCTGACCCCACCGGAGTACTTCACCGGATTGCCAGTTCAGCACGGGTTCATGCGTCTGGAGCCAGAGTAGACCTATCAATAGGGAGTGAGAGAGTCCAGACAGCACATGGAAGGAGATCTTCTCAGAGTGCAGCATTCCCACCTGCAGGGTTATGGGTTCAGTTACGAGCAGGATGGTCACCGGAAGGAGTCTTCCATCCACGGAGGTGACTGACAATCATTCAGCAAGAGGTTTGGTGGGAATCCAGTATCTCTCTACCAGGGACTGGGAAATGAGGTTTCCAGCAGCTCCAGAATCCAGGTGAGCAATTTCAAAGTGACTGTTCTCTCCCCAGGAGATAGAGACAGACAAAGTCAGGGACGGAGAGGGCTTACTTTTGCCTAGGACGATCTCTCCGAGAGGTCCTAGAGACTGGACTTTCCGGCTTCTCCGGGCAGGAACGGATGAAGTGCTCCTTACTTCCACAATAGAAACAGCTCCCCTCGGCTCGGTATGACTCTTGGCGAGATTTGACCATCTTGGTCTGGTCGATCTGCATAGGTTCGGGCGAGTGCACCCGGGGAGTGACTGGTTGAGAGGCAGATCTCTGGAAAGTAGGAGCAAGGCGAGGAAACTTTCTCTCCCGGGTAGTCTCTTTGGTACCTTCTTGGAACCGGATGTCAATCCGGGTAGCTAGTGACACCAGGTCATCCAGGGTGGTAGGAATGTCCCGACCGGCTAACTCGTCCTTTATCTGACCGGAAAGACGCTCCCAGAAGACGGACCTCAGAGCCTCGTTATCCCAGGCAAGCTCAGAAGCGAGGGTACGGAACCGTATTGCATATTGGCCCACGGTGAGACTCCCTTGGTGGAGACGGAGCAGAGAGGAGGCTGAAGAGGATTTTCATCCTGGCTCATCGAAGACTTACCGGAAAGCAGCAAGGAAAGACGATGGGTCGGACACCAGGGGGTCCCCTCTCTCCCACAGGGGATTTAGCCATACCAGTGCTTCCCCAGTGAGATGGGACATGATGAATGCCACCTTGGCCCGGTCGGAGATCAACTGATGTGCCAAGAGTTCAAAGTGCAGGGTGCACTGGTTTATGAAGCCCCGAGCTAAAGCGGGGTTGCCAGCAAAACGTGGAGGTGCCAAGAGCCAGGGTCCATAGCTGGAAGCCATAGAAGGACTGGGTTGCGGTGCCGCGAGTGCAGGCTCCGTTTGGCCAGAGACCGGCTCAGACTGGGCGGATAATGCGCCTAGGCGAGAGTTAACATACCGCAGAAAGGACAAGACAGTCTCTTGTTGTACACTCTGACGTAAGACCTCCTGGTGTAGGTCAGAGAATGCGAGGGTCAGGGAGGCACCGGGTTCCATGGCCCGAGCAAACTGTTATGGGTCCGGGAGATGGAACCTCTATGCTATGGTGAAAGGAGGGACCCAGAGGGGCTTAACTAAGTATCAACTCGGACCGACCTTGGTAGTACGGCGGCTAACAACTCAGTGACCAGGGAGGGACTGAGCAGAGGGACCAGGTGCTACTCTGGGGACGACCTTGTAAGGGAGCAGGTGACTCCAACGGTACAGATGGCAGGGACTGACCGGAATAGCGGGTAGGCACAGCAGACAGGCTGGCGAGCAGAAGCCTCCAGGTAGGCTATCAGGTAGACACGGCAAGTGACGACAGGAGTCTCTAGGTGGGCTGGCAGGTGGTCACGGCAAGTGACGGCAGGAGCCTCCGGGTAGGCATGGCAGGTAACAAGCAGGTAACAGGCAGGTCACAGGCAAGTGCTCCCAGGTGAGTGGGCTGGCAGGCACGGCAGGTAACAGGCAGGCAACAGGTAAGTGCTCCCAGGTGAACGGGCTGGCAGGCACTGCAGGTAACAGGCAGGCAACAGGCAAGTGCTCCCAGGTGAGCGGGCTGGCAGGCACGGCAGGTAACAGGCAGGTAACAGGCAGGTAACAGGCAGGACTGATAGTCAGGCTAGCAGCGGGACCTGAGGGCTGAAGCAGAGGTAAGAAACACTGTGCAACAACTTTTGCTCAGGCACCTCCATTTTGGAGGAGGTTCCTTATATATGGGAGGTCCTCTGGCAATTGGCCGGGGACTCCTTAGGACGGCGCGTGCAGCCCCTTTAAGAGAGTGGGAGCGCGCACGCGCGCGCCCTAAGCACAGTGCCCCGGAAGCTGCACGCGACGGCAGCAGCAGGAAGACGAGCGCTGGAGGACGCCGAGCGAGGAGCGCGGGGAGCAAGGAGGTGAGAGGGACGGCGTCTCTGCCTTGCAGGGGGCAGAGACGCCGATGCTACACCCATTATAAAGGAGTGGGTCTCCTTTAGTGGTAATTCCCATGCAGTGACTAAAATGGCTACTAGTGTTGAGCCACCCCCGTAGTGTTCGAGTTCGGTTCGGTTCGTCGAACACCCGTGTGTTCGCCGAACTGTTCGTCGAACTGTTCGTCGAACACCTTCGAACACCGTTAAAACCAATGGCAGGCAAACAAAAACACATAGAAACACATAGAAAACACCTTCAAAGGTGTCCAAAAGCTGACAAACTGCTCAGAAGACATAACTAACACATGGAAAAGTGACAAGTACATATAGTCATGCGAAAATAAAAGAGGTGGAGGAGTAAAAGGAGGGGGAGACACAGATATAGGCATGTCATGCCCTTCTAAAATCCAAAAAGTGAGAAGCCGACACGGCCAGTCCGCTCCTGCCCGTGCCACCTCCGTGTCGCCGGGTTTGTGCCAGAGCCGCGGTGAACCCTGACGGCCAGCCCCCCTCTCCCAATACTGGTGCCTGTCCGCTGGTGGGTCGAGCGAGCCCCCCTGTGGTGGAGGCAGCTCTAAGCTTTTTAATTTAAATTGTCTCTCTAATTTGAATGAATACACTTTAAATCCATTTACAGGGATCTATTGGAGGGCAAGTCTCATGCCAGCAGCCGCGGTAATTCCATCTCCAGTAGCGTCCACTAAAGCTGCTGCAGTTAAAAAGCTTTTATAAGGATCGAGCTCGGCTGTCCACCGCAAGGCATCCTACTGCCAGTCCCAGCCCCTATGCCTTGGGGTGCCTCCTTATGCTCTTCACTAAGTATCCCATGGTCCCGAAGCATTTCCTTTGAAAAAATTAAGTGTCTAAACTACAGGTGGTGCAGCTTGCTTAACAGCCGGGATAATCCGCTTACTAGCAGACACTGCTACTAGGCACAAAGTATTTCCTGGGCTAGATGCAGTTAAAAATTTGTAATTAGATACTCTCGTTTGATGCTGAGAAAGCATTCCATAGAGTCTCCTGGCACGCCATATATGATTCTCTTAAAAAGCTTGGGGTAGGGGTCTAGGGGACCCTTTTATAGCCAAAATCACGGCCCTGTATCGCAATACGTCACCTAGGCTGAAGATAAATGGAACTGTAGCACCCTGAGGGCTCGGTTGCTAAATACGTATTGCACCTCACCCAGAGGTGTGATATCTCACTCTCAGGTAAGGATGGAGTGTGGATCAGGACCCGACACCTGCATGCATTACACCACATTGCCGTGGGGCAGGGCGACCAATATGCCCCTGAGATGGGCACGACAGTCCCTGTCCCTGGCTGGAGTGGGGGGAGGGAACACTGAGGAAGGGGAACCCTGTAGTGCAGGAGCAGGGAGGAAGCAGTTCCTGGGTGCATTGAGAAGGGAGTATAAAAGGTGGGCACCATCTTAGTTCAGTGCAGAGAAGTCTGAGCAGAAGTGGCAGGGAGCAGGGGCTCTGCATGGGCTCTGCTCCGGAGGTGGGCCTAGTAACAGAGGCCCAGGCCTGGAAGAGGGAGAAGGAAGGAAGAGGAGCGGAGAAGGCTCCAGGAACGAGGAATGAAGGGATCCCAGGGGTGCGGACGGGCGAGTCGCCACGGCACGCCCGAATCCACCTGCGTGGAGGGGTCAGGCCAAAGGGGGAGACCGGTCCCCGAACTAGTGGAGGCAGGAAACGACCCTCAGCTAGAAACCGGAGGCTCTGACATTTTATGTGGCGCAGCCCCTCGCTACACCCGCTAGGAAGGCACCACATAGGGTCAGGGAAACTGGCGCCAAGTTTACCAAGAGGAGGCCCGAGGCAGCCGGACAGAAGTGTTGGTAAGAAAGGCCAGACAAAGGACACACAAAGGGGGTCCTGTGAAGTGCTCGAAAGTTATCTGGGAGTTGTCTGAGCCCCTCACCTGGTGAGCACAGTACGACGTGGGCAGCCGTTACCTGCAGACGTGGTCTGGATAATAAGAACTGTGAGTAAAGGCCCTGAACTGCATCACTGACTCCGTGTCGTTACTGCTGCTGCCCTGCACCATCACCGCCATCCTCCGCATACACTGCCCTGAGGCTATACTCCTCCCGTGGGGAGTTATGCTACGCTCTGCTGCACCCACAACACCAGCCTCAGTGGTCTGCCCTGTAGCGGCGGTTCACTCTGACCGCAATCCACGGGTGGCGTAGTCGGACATTTAAACATGAAAACCACATAAATAGTTCCGCCACTGGTTTGACCGCCCTGAGCCACGGAACTGGGTCGCCGCCACGAAGACTACAACCACCAGCATCCACCAAAAAGGGTCCGGCTCCGGGTGTCCCAAGGCCCAGGGGGTGCGTCAGAACATTTTCATCACCTTTCACAATCACCAATGGGACAAGGCAGTGATGTCCTCTGTCCCCTCTCTTATACATCCTAGTGACGGAGCACCTGCTCTCATCAATTCGCCATAACCCCAATATTAGGTGGATTGAGGTGGGAGGCACCGAGTACAAGTGCTCTCTATTTGCTGATGATGTCCTAGTATATATCACTCAATCACATATATCCATCCATGCTGTTATGGCTGAAATAGATCACTTTGTTACATGGTAAAATTTTAAAATCAATGCAGCGAAGTCTGAGGCCCTCGATGTCTCCCTCCCCAAATCCATATAGGATTCCATCCAGTCCAACTTTCCCTTTGCCTGGCCCTCACAGGGTATCAAATACTTAGGAATTCCTATTCATAGAGACCTCTCCCATCTATGTTATCTTAATTTTGGGCCCTTTATTGAACAACTCCATACAGACCACGGTTGGCAAGTTAGAACTGTAAGATTCACTACGTGAACCACTGGTGTTTTGTGGAAAAGCACATGTACACTGCGTTCCAAATTATTATACAAAAAGTGTTTAGGAGTGATAAGGGAAGAATTTGTTTGTTTGTCAGTTAAACTCATTGATGGCGATGTGTGTCAGGGCTCTTTATATCACTGTAAGCAATTGCAGACACCTGTGCTAATTAGTTTGGCAGGTGTGTCCAATGAAAGGCAAGACTACTTAAGAAGGCTCTCTCACATTATTAAGCAGCCTACATTTTCTGCCAAAATGGGAAAGAAAAAGGATGTGTCGGCTGCTGAGAAGCAACAAATTGTGGAGTGTTTAGGTCAAGGCATGACTACAATCAACATTGTGCGATGATCAGGATGAAGTGTCCTGGCAATCAAGAAGTATGTAGCTGATTCACAGTACACACGTGTGCGTGCTGATAAGGGAAAATTGAGGACTCTTTCCTACAGGCAATTACGTCAGGTTGAAAGAGCAGCGGCAAAAAAGCCTTGTCATAGCAGCAGACAAGTTTTTGAAGCTGCTTGTGCCTCCAACGTCCCCCGAACAACAAGATGCAGGGTCCTTCAGAGGTTTGCAGCTGTGCATGCGCCATCCTGTCGACCTCCTCTATCCACTTCACACAAGCAGAAACGGCTCCAGTAGGCCAAACATTACATGAAGACTGATTTCAAAACTGTTTTGTTCACGGATGAGTGCCGTGCAGCGCTCGATGGTCCAGATGGATGGAGTGGAGGATGGCTGGTTGATGGACACCCCACGCAAACACGGCTACAGCGCCAACAAGGAGGAGGTGGAGTAATGTTTTGGGCTGGAATCATGGGGAGAGAGATTGTCGGCCCCTTTAGGATCCCTGAAGGCGCTAAAGATGAACTCCATAATGTATGTGGATTTTCTCAAACAGCACTTCCTGCCATGGTTCAAGAAGAAGAACCGTGTATTTCACAGCAAGATCATTTTTCTGCATGATAATGCACCATCTCATGCTGCACATAAAACATCTGCATCTCTGGCTGATATGGGCATAAAAGGGGACAAACTTATGGTGTGACCCCCATGCTCCCCTGACCTCTACCCCATTCAGAACCTTTGGAGCATCATTAAAAGGAGTGTCTATGATGGCGGGAGGCAGTTCACATCTAAGCAACAGCTCTGGGAGGGTATTCTGTCCTCATGCAAAACAATTGAAGCAGAAACCATCCAAAACCTGACAAATTCAATGGACGAGAGAGTTCAGAAGCTCCTTTCGAACAAGGGGTCCTATGTGAAAATGTAACATCACCTAGAATAAAGTTTTGAGTTGAAAACTGTTTGATTTCAGTTTCTAACAACCTGCTAATGCTTATAAATTCAAAAATGACCATTTTTTGGTCTTTATTAAAATGAAAAGGTTGATCGAAAAGTTTGGGGGATCTAAGAGTGTGGCAACCCAGTAGTCATGATTACTTCGAATTCTGACAATATGAGGGTCATGCTGCAGGTAGTGCAGCAAGAAGGCACTTATGTGCCTTGCGCATCTCGGAGCCCCAAAATTATTTTCCGGGCTAGATGCAGCTAAAAATTATTTTTAATTTTAAATCTGGTGAAGCTTTAGTATAGATGGCCTAATAGGATCAGTGCTGCACACTGCTACAAAGCCCAAATTATTTTCCAGTCAAGATACAGATAAACATGATTAGTAATTTGAAAGCTTAAAACGGTTGGTAGGGTGATTTTAACCAATCATCAAGCTTTTACTCTCCCCAGGATGACACAGGGGTAGAAAAGTCGTTTCGGATCCATGATTTGTTCATCTTTATGAACGTGAGTCTGTCTACATTATCAGTGGACAGCCGCGTGCGCTTATCTGTCAGCACACCACCAGCAGCGCTGAACACACGTTCAGACAGAACGCTGGCTGCGGGGCATGACAAGATCTCCAAGGCGTAAGTGGCTAGCTCCGGCCATTTATCCAGATTGGAAGCCCAAAAAGAGCAAGGGTCCAGTGACACAGTCGTGGCTTCAATGTTTACTTGGAGATACTCCTGTACCATCGTCTCTAGGCGTTGACTATGTGTCAGACTTCTTGTCTCCTGTGGCCTTGCAAAGGATGGGCTAAAAAAGTGGTGAAATGATTCCGCAAAATTGATGTTACCAGCAGATACTGTGGTTCTGTTACGGTTTGAGTGCTGAACACTTGACGGTCCCACGGTTGGCAAGTTGGAACTGTGAGATTCACTACGTGCACCACTGGTATTTTGTGGAAAAGCACATGTAAGATTCTGCAACAGTCTCTGCTGATACTCCTGCATGCGTGCATCCCTTTCTATGGCAGGAATAATTTTTGCAAATTTACTTTTGTACCGGGGATCTAACAGTGTGGCAACCCAGTAGTCAGGATTATTTCTAATTCTCACAATTCGAGGGTCATGTTGCAGGTAGTGCAGCAAGAAGGCACTCATGTGTGTTGCGCATCCAGGAGCACCAAGTCCCTGTTGTGTTGGTGGCGAGGTAACAATCATGCTTCCTTCCTCTGTCCTCTCCCCCCAACCTCGCACAACAGAAATGTGAGCAAGGTCTCCCTCATCTGATGAGTCTTCCATCAGTTCGTCCTCCACTTCTTCCTGGGCTCCTGCACCTTCCTCACTAGTTTGGCTGCTACCATGCGCCCTGGTAAAACCATCTCCCCCACCCTCACATGCCTGCCGCCTTGGTGCTGCCGACCGTCTGGACCTTGCAGATGTTAGCCCTTCCGCATACAACTCCTCCTCCTCTACTTCCTCCACCTCCTCTTGTGCCACCACCTGACTCCGAATTCTGTTTAACATGTGCTCCAGCATGTAAATCACCGGAATAGTCATGCTGATAATGGCATCGTCAGCACTAAACATCTTCGTCGCCATTTCAAAACTGTGCAGAAGGGTGCATAGGTCCCTGATCTGAGACCACTCCTCCAGCGTGATTTGCCCCACCTCTGAATCTCGTTGGCCCAGGCTATACGTCAGAACGTATTGCACCAGGGCTTGTCGGTGCTGCCACAGTCGCTGCAACATGTGCAGAGTTGAATTCCACCGGGTAGGCACATCGCATTTTAGCCGGTGAAGTGGCAGGCCCAACGACTTCTGTAGAGATGTAAGTCGCTGAGCTGCGGGATGCGAACGGCGGAAGTGAGCACACAGCGACCGTGCCCTCTGCAGAAGGCCATCTAGTCTGGGATAGTGGGCTAAAAATTGCTGGACAACCAGGTTCAACACGTGAGCCATACAAGGCACGTGTGTGACATTGCCCCGGCGAAGGGCCGCACCCAGGTTTGCAGCATTGTCGCACACGGCCTTCCCTGGTTTCAGGTCCAGTGGAGACAACCATTCATGAAATTGGTTCTCCAGAGCTGACCACAACTCCTCAGCTGTGTGACTCACATTTCCCAGACATTTCAATGTAAAAACCGCCTGATGACGTTGAGCCCTACTGCCAGCATAGTAAGGAGGTGTGCAGGATCCCTTCTGCGCAGTTAGAAAGCTTGTGGCATGACCAGACAGGCTTTGGGTGCAGGTGGAAGACCGAGAGGAGGTTGAGGAGGCAGAAGCAGTGGAGGAACTTTGACATAAAGAGGATTGACGCACAACTCATGGGGACGGCAAGACTTGGACAGCAGCCCCTTGTCCTGCTGTCACCATAGTTACCCAGTGCCCAGTCAGCGACATGTAACGCCCCTGTCCATGCCTACTCGTCCAAGTGTCTGTGGTGAAATGCACCCTGTCACACACAGAGTTTCTCAAAGAAGCGGTGATGTTGTGTGCGACATGCTGGTGGAGCGCAGGCACACCTTTCTTTGAGAAGTAGTGCCGACTGGGCATCTGGTACTGGGGCACTGCGACGGACATAAGGTCTCGAAAATCCTCTGTGTCCACCAGGCGGAAAGGCAGCATTTCTGTAGCCAAGAGCTTGCAGATGGTGAAATTCAACCTCTTAGCTTTCTCATGGCTAGGAGGAAATGGTCTTTTACTTGTCCACATCTGAGGGACCGAGGGCTGGCTATTGTGCTTAGACGGGGTTGATAAGGGTGTCCCCGGCAAACTGCCGGTCTGTGAGGAAGATGCAGGCGGACATGTTAGGTTGCCTTGATCCAAAGGTGGTGCTATTGATGTCGGACAGCGCTCAACACCAGCTGGTGTTACCACCTCCAAAGAAAATGATGACCTGCCAATCACGCTGGCTGTTGCGGGTAAAGAGGTGGCAGGTCTGCGCCCCAAAACAGGTGTGACTGCTGTCCCCCCAGTGACAGAGGATGAAGAGGCCGCGGATGCACAAGATATGGCAGACGGTGATTGGCCCGGCCGGCTAGGCCGCATTGTAGCACACTGAGCTTCCCACTGCAACTTATGCTTCATGTCCATGTGCCGGTTCATGCATGAAGTACTCAAACTATGTATTTTTTGGCCTCTACTTAGCTTTTGCTGACAAATGTTACAGATAACACGAGTTGGGTCATCTTTATCGATCTGAAAAAATGCCCAGGCTATGCAAGGCTTAGCACCCATGCGACCTGAAGAGCCACCACGACTTGTAGTGAGAGGCAGAGTTGTGTTTGAGGATGCAGTTGTTGACGTGCTTCCAGTACTACGTCTCTGTCCAGGAAGGCGCAACCTGACCTCGTCGTCACTAGCATCTTCCTCCACCTCCTCTGCTGACCTCATCTCTTGGCTGACTGTGGGTTGACAGTAAGTGGGATCTTCGACCTCATCATCATCACCCTGTGCGTTATCACTCCCGTCGTCCTCAGAGCCAACCTGTTCCTGCCCTGACAAAAAACTAAAGTTGTCGCTCCAATCAGGTATTTGAGTCTTATCATCGTCTTCCTCATTGTCTCCACCAACAGGAGTTACAGTTTGGGAATGAGGGTCTACATTATGGTCAGAACCTTCTGCGTCTGGTCCTAGATCCGACTCATAAAGATTCTGGGCATCAGTGCAGATCATTTCCTCATCTGGATTCACAGAAGCGCTGGAGTCGACCTCTGATTCCCAGGCTATAGTATGAGTAAACAGCTCTGCAGACTCAACCATCTGTTCTACCTCACACTCAGACGGGCAGCTGGAGATTTGGGAGCTGTGAGGAAGCAAGTGCGATTTGGGTGACACCTTTGAGGACTGGAGTATTTGTGATGTTGAAGTTGATGTGGAGGAGAGCCCACTTAAAGGAGCACTTGATATCCGTTGAAGCACCTGCTGTTTTTGTGCCTCATCTGGAATTTGTAGCGATTGGCGTGGCCGTAAGAAAGGGATCTTATCACATTGTCCGCTAAAAGAAGTAGACATTTTAGTTTGGCTGGAAGATGGTCTTTCTTCTGCACCTACCCCACGGACACAACCTTTTTTCCCCTTCCCAACACGCCTATTCCCCTTTCCACCAGCAGCAGGCCTTTTTCCACTCATTTTGGTGGTTAACTAATTCACAACTCTGGAGTTGTTTGCACAAAAAAACAATGGATGGTAACCGAGCAGAGCTGAGTGGCCAAACTGTGGTATTAGGCCAAAACTATTGGCTGGGTTAGATGCAGAAAAAAATTATTTTTAATTTGCAACCTGATGGAGGTCAGTATAGATGGACTAATAGACCAAGTCCCACACACCGCTAGAAGCCCAAATATTTTTTCAGAGCTAGATGCAGAAAATTTTTTTATTCAATTTGCAACCTGATGGAGGTCAGTATAGATGGACTAATAGACCAAGTCCCACACACTGCTAGAAGCCCAAATATTTTTTCAGAGCTAGATGCAGAAAAAAATTATTTTTAATTTGCAACCTGATGGAGGTCAGTATAGATGGACTAATAGACCAAGTCCCACACACTGCTAGAAGCCCAAATATTTTTTCAGAGCTAGATGCAGAAAAAAATTATTTTTAATTTGCAACCTGATGGAGGTCAGTATAGATGGACTAATAGAACAAGTCCCACACGCTGCTAGAAGCCCAAATATTTTTTCAGAGATAAATGAAGAAAAAAATTATTTTTAATTTGCAACCTGATGGAGGTCAGTATAGATGGACTAATAGACCAAGTCCCACACACTGCTAGAAGCCCAAATATTTTTTCAGAGCTAGATGCAGAAAAAAATTATTTTTAATTTGCAACCTGATGGAGGTCAGTATAGATGGACTAATAGACCAAGTCCCACACACTGCTAGAAGCCCAAATATTTTTTCAGAGCTAGATGCAGAAAAAAATTAGTTTTAATTTGCAACCTGATGGAGGTCAGTATAGATGGACTAATAGACCAAGTCCCACACACCGCTAGAAGCCCAAATATTTTTTCAGAGCAAGATGCAGAAAAAAATTATTTTTAATTTGCAACCTGATGGAGGTCAGTATAGATGGACTAATAGACCAAGTCCCACACACTGCTAGAAGCCCAAATATTTTTTCAGAGCTAGATGCAGAAAAAAATTATTTTTAATTTGCAACCTGATGGAGGTCAGTATAGATGGACTAATAGACCAAGTCCCACACACTGCTAGAAGCCCAAATATTTTTTCAGAGCTAGATGCAGAAAAAAAATATTTTTAATTTGCAACCTGATGGAGGTCAGTATAGATGGACTAATAGACCAAGTCCCACACACTGCTAGAAGCCCAAATATTTTTTCAGAGCTAGATGCAGAAAAAAACTATTTTTAATTTGCAACCTGATGGAGGTCAGTATAGATGGACTAATAGACCAAGTCCCACACACTGCTAGAAGCCCAAATATTTTTTCAGAGCTAGATGCAGAAAAAAATTATTTTTAATTTGCAACCTGATGGAGGTCAGTATAGATGGACTAATAGACCAAGTCCCACACACCGCTAGAAGCCCAAATATTTTTTCAGAGCTAGATGCAGAAAAAAATTATTTTTAATTTGCAACCTGATGTAGGTCAGTATAGATGGACTAATAGACCAAGTCCCACACACTGCTAGAAGCCCAAATATTTTTTCAGAGCTAGATGCAGAAAAAAATTATTTTTAATTTGCAACCTGATGGAGGTCAGTATAGATGGACTAATAGACCAAGTCCCACACACCGCTAGAAGCCCAAATATTTTTTCAGAGCTAGATGCAGAAAAAAATTATTTTTAATTTGCAACCTGATGTAGGTCAGTATAGATGGACTAATAGACCAAGTCCCACACACTGCTAGAAGCCCAAATATTTTTTCAGAGCTAGATGCAGAAAAAAATTATTTTTCATTTGCAACCTGATGGAGGTCAGTATAGATGGACTAATAGACCAAGTCCCACACACCGCTAGAAGCTCAAATATTTTTTCAGAGCTAGATGCAGAAAAAAATTATTTTTAATTTGCAACCTGATGGAGGTCAGTATAGATGGACTAATAGACCAAGTCCCACACACTGCTAGAAGCCCAAATATTTTTTCAGAGCTAGATGCAGAAAAAAATTATTTTTAATTTGCAACCTGATGGAGGTCAGTATAGATGGACTAATAGACCAAGTCCCACACACTGCTAGAAGCCCAAATATTTTTTCAGAGCTAGATGCAGAAAAAAATTATTTTTAATTTGCAACCTGATGGAGGTCAGTATAGATGGACTAATAGACCAAGTCCCACACACCGCTAGAAGCCGAAATATTTTTTCAGAGCTAGATGCAGAAAAAAATTATTTTTAATTTGAAACCTGATGGAGGTCAGTATAGATGGACTAATAGACCAAGTCCCACACACCGCTAGAAGCCCAAATATTTTTTCAGAGCTAGATGCAGAAAAAAATTATTTTTAATTTGCAACCTGATGGAGGTCAGTATAGATGGACTAATAGACCAAGTCCCACACACTGCTAGAAGCCCAAATATTTTTTCAGAGGTAGATGCAGAAAAAAATTATTTTTAATTTGCAACCTGATGGAGGTCAGTATAGATGGACTAATAGACCAAGTCCCACACACCGCTAGAAGCCCAAATATTTTTTCAGAGCTAGATGCAGAAAAAAATTATATTCAGTTTGCAACCTGATGGAGGTCAGTGTAGATGGACTAATAGAATGATGCTATGCCCAAAAGATTTTACTTCACTAGGTGCAGTAAAAAAATTGGTATTCTATACACAGGTGTTATATCTTGCAACACAGATAGGCTACTCCACTGACTAACACACTCTGCAATAGGCCAAAAAGGATTAGCTTTGCTAGATTCAGCCAAATGCTGTGAAAAAAAACTTGCACAGCACTGGCACAGACCTGCCTGGCAAAAACTGATAGGAACTCATGTAACCTAGTCCTGAAAAGGACTCCAATTACAATTAGTCTTTACTCCCACAACCTATCTATTTAAGAGCACAGACCTCCCTGATAAAAGTCGTAGGAAATGCTGTAACCTAGTCCTTAAAAGGACTGCAATCACAACTATTCCCTACTCCCAAGCTATCTGTAGATTTGTGCGAAAATTGGCTTGAAATTAACAAGGTATAGCACACACAGCAACAGCGGTGCCGTCTAACACGCAGCTGCAGCAGTGAGAAAATGGTGGCGACGGGGAAAATGGCTTGGTCTTATAGGGCAAGGACATGTGACATACACTGCCAATCACACATGCCCTTGCTTGTGTGAAAAAAAGCACTTCGCTCCGTGTGTGCGCTGCTGATAGGCTGACAGATTGCACCTCCCCACTGCAAATGCGGGAAAGAGAAAAAAAAATGGAGATCTTCATTGTTCCTGCAGAGATCCATCCCCTGCCCCTCCCCCCGCCCCGCTGTACACTCAAACTGCGTATTAACATTAATTTTCATCATTACTGAGAAAAAATCCAGTTATGATTTTGGTGCACGAACAGTTATCGAACATAACCTCGAACAGCCGAATTTTTCTCAAATTGTTCGTGTTCGCCGACCGGCTCGAACACCGCCCAAAACAGCTCGAATTTGAGATTGGCGAACAGTTCGAGTAGAACAACGCTCATCTCTAATGGCTACCTAAATTTGGGAAATACCCCAATACCAATTTGAAGACACATAGAAGTGGGCCTCAGTAACGACATGTTCTCATTAGAAAGGAGCTGGTCTCTTATACTGTTCTTGCATATGCAGTGACTGCAACGGCTGCCAAATATTTGGAGGCACTCAAATGCCCCTTGCAAGAGACATAGAGGAGGGCCTCATGAAAAAAATATTCCCATTGTTAGGAAGCTGGTCTCCCATACTGGTATTGCCTATGCAGTGAATGCAAGGGGTGCCAAAAACTTGGAGGCACTCCAATACCCTTTGCAAGAGATGTAGAGGAGGGCCTCATGAAAAAAATGCTCCTATTATTAGGAAGTGGGTCTCCCATACTTTTATTGCCTATGCAGTGAATGCAAGAGCTGCCAAAAATTTGTAGGCACTCCAATGCCCCAGGGAAGAGACGTAGATATGGTATATGGTAGATATGGTGGTGGAGGATGAGGATAAGGAGAAGGAGGAGAACAGCAGAAAATAGACAAAATCAAGAAGGGTATAACCATTTCTGGGTCTGAAGAGGTGCATGGGAATAGACCTCCAAAAAATAAGACACTGGATTTGAGTTTATGTTCCGCTGTTATCATTCGGTGGTGTTGAGAAGTCTGGCCCAATGTTCATTTTTATAAGAGTCAGCCTGTCAGCATTTTCAGTTGACAGGTGGATGCGCCTATTAGTTATAGCCAACGCTAGTGGCAGGGCAGGCCAGGACCTCCAAGTTCATGCCACGTGTCCAGCTTAGATACCCAATAATTATAAGGCACAGAGGAATCACGGAGGATGTTGCTACAAACGGCAAGGTACTCCTTCCGCATCTTCATAAAATTATCCTTCCTTGTGAGACTACCTCACGCATCAGGGCCTGTGCAATGGGAGGGTCTGAGAAAACTGTCCTAGAACTTTGAAAGTGTTCCCTTGCATCTGCTGGATCGTATTTGTGTCTCTCTCGCCTGTACTCCTTGGTTTGTCTAAGGAACTGCGACCCCTGCCACCAGCGTTTTCAGATGGGAATTTTTTTTAATAGTTCCGCAACAAGGGCCTTCTGGTACTGCCTCATTTTATTAGACCTGTCCACCGCGGGAATAAGAGATAGAAAGTTCTCCTTGTAGCGTGGGTCTAGAAGCCATTCACGCTGAACAGATGGAATGACAGTTGTGTATGTAGTACCGTCTATAGCGTAGCAAACTAGCTCCTGTTCTTCTTCCTCCTCATTGTCACGCAATCCACGTGGGGATGAGATGAGGCTCGGCTGTGTGGAATCACCCTGTATGGTTCCTTGCTCCATCTCATCGTGCTCCGCCTGCAATGCCTCCTCTTTAATTGTGAGCAGCGATTGTTTCAAAACACAGAAAATTGGGATTATGGCGTCATTGCCGCTCTCCATCTTGGTGGAGTACTCAAAGTTTTGGAAGATGGCATCCATGCCCACTCTTGAGGTCTTATGTGTAGAGGCTGACCTGAATATCCACGGACGTTTTGAAGCTGGTACTAAATAACTGCCCTGTGCTGCTCACAAATCCTTCCCAATATATGCAACATTGAGTTCCAACGCGTGGAGTTCCAATGCATGGGTACATCGCACACCAGTCAGTGAGCTTGGAGCTGCAAATGCTGCTGAAGCACGGCAAGGGTGGCGGAAGCTGTAACTGACTTTCTAAAATGGCCACACACGCGGCAGATTAGGCAGATCCGGGTAGGTTTTGAGAAACTGCTAAACCACGAGGTTGAGCACATGGGCCAGTCATAGTAGACATGTGAGTCTGCCTCGCTTCAGAGCCGCCACCAGGTTGCGGCCATTGTCACATACGACTATTCCTGGCTGCAGGTTCAGCTGTGACAGCCACAAATCTGCCTGCTTTTTCAGAGCTGTCCACAACTCTTCAGCAGTGTGTGGTTTGTCATCTAAGCATATTAGCTTCAGTACAGCCTGTTGCCACTTGGCTCAGCTGCAGTGCTTTCAGCTTGTGACTGATGTGGTCACTTCGGAGATGGAGGCTAAAGAGGAAGAGGTGCAGGATCTGTAGAATGTGGGGGCAACCCTGATTGACCCAGGGCCCGCAATCCTAGGAGTCGGGAGGACGTGCTCCATTCCAAGGTCCGACTGGGTCCCAGCTTCCACTCTATTAACCCAGTGTGCCGTCAGCGAGATGAACCATCTCTGCACACAAGCACTTGTCCATGTGTCTGTGGTTTGGTAAACCTTCCCAGTAACTGTGTTGTGGAGGGCACGGCTAATATTCTGGGACATGTGCTTGTGTAAAACATTGACGGCACACCAGGAGAAATAGTGGCAACATTTCGAGCTCAAGCATTCGTGAAATGTGTGAGTTTAGTAGTGTGGCCTGTGGGACTTTGGCTGCGTATTTGCGTTTGTGCTCCAAGTACTTGGGCAGGGACAACTGAATACTGCGCTGGGACAAGGACGTAGACGCTAGTGGTGGTACTTGCGAGTGTGTAACAACAGGTGCAGGACAGGAGGCATCATCGCCTGCAGCATGGACAGGGGATTGACGTGCATGCAAAACAGCGGAAAAAGCAGTTGTGTCACTCGCAGACACTGTTTCTGGACCCTGGCGTTCGGCCCACTTAGTCGGATGCTTTGTTATCATGTGCCTGAGCATGCTGGTAGTGGTCAGGCTGCTAGTTTTGGTGCCCCTACTAATGCTGGCCTGGCAGATGGTGCAAATGGCCTTTTTGGAGTCTTTAAAAAAGAACCAGACTCGGGAAGACTTAACAACTTTATTGGCAACTTCCCTCGTGTTGGTGTTCCAGGGGCTGGTTGCCCGCCTTGTGTCTGTAGCCACCACACTGCTTGTTCCTGCCTTTTGTGGTGCTATGCTTCCCTCCCATTGTGTGCTGCTGTCCTCACTCTGCATGTCCCCTTTCAAAGTTGGGTCAGTGTCTTCATCGTCCACCGCTTCGTCTTCCACTTCCGCACCTTGGTCCTCCTCCTGACTTTCTGGCAATTGTGTCTCATCATCATCCACCTCTAGTGACAGTAATTGCACTTTGCCACTGTCATGTTTGTATGACCGTGCCTGCTCAAATATTTAGGCATCGATGCATGCGATCACCTCTTGCCCCACTTGAAGCTGGCCAGGCAAGAGACCTGAATCTATAAATGGTAAAGTGAACTGCACTTCAGAGTGTCCAAGCGTGGGATCAGTTGTCTCCGGTCACTTGGCATGATGGGAGGAAGGAGGGTTAGGGTGAAGAATATGCAGTATGCCGTCCAGACTCACGGCTATTGAGACTTGACTGAGTGGAAGACAGGGTGGTGGTGGCAAAGTACCTAGAAGTATTATCTGCTATCCAACCAACAACCTTTTGACACTGCTCTGGGTTCAATAGTGGTGTGCTGCGGCCCCCTGGTAATTGGTACAGGAAGGTCGGGCGACAAGATATGGGTTGTTTGTTTTGGCACAATTTCAGTTTGCCCACGGCTTCGGCCTCTGCATACACCATCACAATCACTTCCCAACCATTGGCACGCCCCTTGCCCATTTTAAATGGAGGACAATATTTTGCACTGTCACTACAAATGGCTGGATTTTTACCGCAGTTATATGTGATACATGTGAATAGCTTCACTGACACACTGCTACAAACTGTAAATATAAGACAGTATGTTGCACGGTTGCTACAAATGGCTGGATTTATACCGCAGTTATATGTGATACGTCTGACGGACGCCCACGGCTTTAAATAGCGGGCTTGAAGTTTCCTATTATTCACAGCGATCATGTGTGATAGCTTCACTGAGACACTGCTACACACTGTAAATGGAAGACAATATTTTCCACGGTCGCTAGAAATGGCTGGATTTGTAACCCAGTTATATGTGATACGACTGACAGACGCCCATGGTTTTAAACAGCGGGCTTGTAGTTTCCTATTATTCACAGTGACCACATGTGAATAGCTTCACTGACACACTGCTACAAACTGTAAATGGAAGACAATATTTTCCATGGTCACTATAAATGGCTGGATTTGTACCGCAGTAATATGTGATATGTTTGACGGACGCCCACGGTTTTAAATAGCCGTCTTGTAGTTTCCTACTATTCACAGCAACCACGTGTGAATAGCTTCACTGACACACTGCTGCAAAACTGTGAATGAAGGATAATAGTTTCCACATTCACTACAAATTTCTGGATTTTTATCGCTGTAATATGGGATCACGTCTGATGATGGAAAAGATTTGGCTGTATTCTGCAGTGCTAACAAGCAAATGGAGCAGTAAAATGTTGGACACTATTACTTTTTAAGCTACTAATCAGGATTAGGATAAAAAAAAAATATCCCTGGCCCTTGATATCTGGGGCCATGTTTACATATATCTGTAACAGGAGGAGCAGACAGAACGTGCAATGGACCATCTTGTGCTGTATACACTGCCACAAACCCTGCCTGCCTAACTCCTGCTATTACCACTGAATATATGCAGCTGGATTAGCCCTAAGAAGGACTGTTAGTTCAAGTGGAAATATATATACTCCTGGAGTACCACTAACTATATCTAACTATTACAATTCTGTCCCTCACACAGCAGCACCTCTACCTACTCTGCCTGTCTGAAGGTTAGGCTGTGATGAGCCTAGTGTCACCAGGTCTTATATAGACCTGATGACTATGCAGCCAGCCAATCACTGTAATGCCACAACCAAGGTGGCTACGGCGTTACAGTAAGTGGCAGACAATCCCTGCATGTTTATTGGCTCTCTAAAGAGTGAGAAACATGCAGGGCGGGGACGAGCTCCCACCCGAATATCCCGGAAATACTCGCCGAGCGCCGAGCCTCTCGTGTAGTGAGATGCTCGGGTGAGTACCGAGCAGTAGCGAACATGCTCGCTCACCACTAGTCTGCAGTGCAAAACTCGTGAGCTGCATAATAAGAAATGCAACATGTAGCTTTTTCTAAACCGGCTCCTTCAACAAAACCAAAGAAATGAGCCAGAACTTGTGTTGGCTTTTTGGTTTTCTTTTAATTTTTTATTCTTTGCACAAACAGGGGTGTGGCTTCCCCTTTATGGGCTGGACATTTTGTCTATATAGCTTTCATGTACAGGTGTCTGGACAGTCTGGTCTGTATCCTGCTCTGCCCCCATCTATATTGAGGTCTGCTGACATATATTGAGGTGAACTACAAAAGTTTGTGTCTGTTCCGATTGGGTACACCTTGTCGTGGTGGGTGGGATTTTACTCCTATTTTGAAAAAAATGTATCAACTATGTAACGTAGTTATTTACATGTTCTGTTACAAACAGATTCTGGACTATCTACACTCATCTTTACTAGTGTTGAGCAAACATGCTCGACACTGCTCGGTACTCGCCCGAGCATCACGCTACTCGGGATGTTCAGCGAGCACCGAGCATTTCCGGGTTACTCGGGTGGGAGCTCGGGTCTCCGCCCTGCATGTTTGGCGCTCTTTACAGAGCCAATGAACATGCAGGGATTGCCAGCCAGTCACTGTAATGACGCAGCCATGTTGTTTGTGGGCATTACAGTGATTGGCTGGCCGCACAGCGTCACCTCGAGTATTTAAAACTGGGCGCCGCCATCTTGGACACAGTCGCTCCGGATCAGACAGTGTAGGGACAGCACTGCTGATTTAGGGAGAGATATATCCTGCAAAATAGTTAGTGTAGGGTCTGTAAAGGCTGCCAGATCAAACAAACAGTCCTTCTCAGGACTAATATCCATCCCAGGTATATCAGGCAGGCAGGCAGGCAGGCTGTATAGGAGACGCAGTGGTTACACCAGCAAACGCTGCATTACAGTCCTGTGTGCTGCTCCTGTTGCTGAAATTGCTGGACTTAGCTCCAGGTCCCGGGGGCCAGGAAAAATCCTTTTTTTTTATCTAAATCCTCTTTTTTTTTTCCTCCTTCACAATGTACAAATACCCATCTTATTAACCTTTTGGTCCCCCCCCCCCAAAAAAAAGTGTGCCTCTGATTTTTCAGACACAAATATATCTGTTGAAAATAGTCTGGTGTAGGCCAGAGAAATAGAAGTGTGGTTTTGCAGTTCTATGGGCCATTTGTATCTAAAAAAAACAGTTTGAGTGTGTCGCTCACTGTTCAGCCGCAAATATATATATATTTTTAAAAGCCTGGTATACACCAGTAAATTATTACTGTGGTTTTGATGTTCCACGGTAAAACATCTCTATTATCCTGTTTTTGGCATTTTTTGCTGTATAAAAATAATAATAGTGTCTCCCTGATTTTTCAGACACAAATATATCTGTTGAAAATAGTCTGGTGTAGGCCAGAGAGACAGAAGTGTGCTTTTGCTGTTCCACGGTAAAAATTCTCTATTATCCTGCTTTTTGCATTTTTTGCTGTAAAAAAAAAAAAAAATAGTGTCTCCCTGATTTTTCAGACACAAATATATCTGTTGAAAATAGTCTGGTGTAGGCCCGAAAAATACAAGTGTGGTTTTGCAGTTCCACGGTACAAACCTCTGTATTATCCACTTTTGGGCCATTTGTATCTAAAAAAAACAGTTTGAGTGTGTCGCTCACTGTTCAGCCGCAAATATATATATATTTTAAAAAGCCTGGTATACACCAGTAAATTATAACTGTGGTTTTGATGTTCCACGGTAAAAAATCTCTATTATTCAGGTTTTGGTAATTTTTTCCGTAAAGAAAAACAGTAGTGTCTCCTGACTGTTGTGACACAAAAATATATCTGTTGAAAATAGTCTTGTGTAGGCCCGACATCCCAGTGTGGTTTCGCAGTTCCACGGGTCAAATCGCTGTACTATCCAGTTTTGGGCCTTTGGTATCTAAAAAAAAAGCAGTTTGAGTGTGTCGCTTACTGTTCAGCCGCAAATATCTCTATTTAAAAAAGTGTGGTATACCCCAGTAAACAATAACTGTGGTTTTCCTCTTCCACGGTTCTAATCTACTCTTTATTACCCTTTTTCCATTGATAGTGCAAGTGTAAGCTATTTTACTTCATTTACAATGGGCAAGGCGCGTGGCAAGGGACGTGGAAGTGGACGTTCTGGTGATGGTTCGTGCAGAGGACGGGGCCGTGGCCAAGGTGAAAATGTGCCACAACCAACAGCCACATCTTCTCGCTCCCACTTCTTGACCAAATTACTAGGGAAGCACAGAACCACACCAGTATTGAGAACTGATCAGTGTGAACAGGTTATTAACTGGATAGCAGACAATACTTCCAGTTACCTGGGCACCACCACCTCCGGTCTGTCTTCCACATGGTCAACTCTTAGTAGCCGTGAGTCTCGACCGCATACTCCTCCTCACCCTGATGCTCCTTTCTCCCACCATGCTGAGTGTCGTCAGACAGCAAGTGATCCCACACTTGGACACTCTGAAGAGCTGTTCACTGGTCCATTTCCATATTTGGGCCCCTCGCCTGATACGCTTGAAGTGGTGGAAGAGGACATCCCATGTTGCGATGCCCAAATATTTGAACAGCCACGGCCACAGGAAGTCGACGTTGGCAATCTGTCACAAGAGGTGGACGATGACGAGACACAATTGCCAGGAAGTGAGGAGGAGGATCGTGGTGCGCAAGAGGAAGAGGAGGAGGTGGTGGATTATCTAGTAACTGACCCAACGTGGAAGGAGGACATGCAGAGTGAGGCCAGCAGCACACAGGGGGAGGGAGGCAGAGTACCCCAACAGGCAGGAAGAAGCAGTGTGGTGGCCGCAGACAGAAGGCAGGCAACCGTTACCCGTATCACCAACACGAGGGACGTTGCCAGTACAAGCGGTAGGTCTTCCAGAGTCTGGAATTTTTTTAAAGACTCTGCTGATAACCCCAAAAAGGCCATATGTTCCACCTGCCATGCCAGCATCAGCAGGGGTGACAAAACTACCAGCCTGACCACCACCAGCATGATCAGGCACATGGCAGCAAAGCACCCGACTTTGTGGGGCGAAACCCAGGGTCCACGACCAGTGTCAGCGGGTGTCACCACTGCTTCTTCCACTGTTGTGCGTGCAATAGAACCCCCTGCTGTGTGTGCAAGCCAATTCCCTGTCCATACTGCATGTAAAGATGCCCCCTCCTCTCAGTCTTCACTTGTTATGGCAGTTTCTCAAGAAACAGCATCAACGTCCACGTCCATTTCCCACCGCAGCGTTCAATTGTCCATATCCCAGACCTTTGAACGAAAGCGGAAATTCGCAGCTAACGCCCCACAGGCCACAGTCCTAAATTCGCACATTTCACGACTGCTTGCATTGGAAATGCTGCCTTTTAGGCTGGTGGAGACGGAATTCTTCCGCAATCTTATGGCGGTGGCCGTCCCTCGGTACTCGGTCCCCAGCCGACACTATTTTGCCCGGTGTGCCATCCCCGCACTACACAAGTACGTGTCCCAAAGCATCTGCCGTGCCCTCAACAACGCAGTTACTGGGAGAGTCCACCTGACAACGGACACGTGGACAAGTGCTTGTGGCCAGGGACGGTACATCTCTCTGACGGCACACTGGGTAAACATAGTGGAAGCCGGAACCCAGTCGGACCTTGGGACGGAACACATCCTCCCCACACCTGAGGATTGCGGGCCCTATGTCAGTCAGAGTTGCCCACACAGTGTACAGCTCCTGCGCATCCTCCTCCTCCTCATGTTCAGCCTCCATCTCAGATATCACCGCGTCAGTTACAAGCTGGAAGCATTGCAGTACTGCCTCTGCCAAGCGGCAACAGGCTGTGCTGAAACTCATAAGCTTAGGTGATAAACCTCACACTGCTTGTGAGTTGTGGACAGCTGTGAAAGAGCAGGCAGATCTGTGACTGAGACCGCTGAACCTACATCCTGGCATGGTCGTGTGTGACAATGGCCGTAACCTGGTGGCGGCTCTGAGGCGAGGTGAGATCACACACGTACCATGCCTGGCTCATGTGCTTAACCTCGTGGTTCAGCGGTTTCTTAAATCGCACCGCGAGTTGCCAGATCTGCTCGTGAAAGTACGCCGCCTGTCAGCTCATTTTCGCAAGTCGGCTACAGCTTCCGCCGCCCTTGCTGCGTTGCAGCAGCGTTTGCATCTTCCGGCACACCGACTGGTGTGTGATGTCCCCACACGTTGGAACTCTACCCTCCACATGTTGCAAAGGATTTGTGAGCAGAAGAGATCAGTTGTGGAGTACCAGCTGCAACAAGGCCGTCGATATTCAGGTCAGACTCCACACATAAGACCTCAGGAGTGGACCTGGATGTCTGACATATGTACCATCCTGACAAACTTTGAGGAGGCCACCAAGATGGTGAGTGGCGATGACGCCATCATTAGTGTCAGCATTCCACTTGTCTGTCTTTTGCAACGCTCTCTGCAGAGAATTAAAGAGGAGGCATTGCAGCCAGAGTATGATGAGATGGATCAAGAAGCCGTAGCGGGCGATTACATACAGCCCAGCCTCATCTCATCCCAACGTGCATTGGGGGACAATGAGGGAGAGGAGGAGGAGGAGGAGGAGGAGGAAGAACAGGAGCTGTTATCATGCATTGTAGACGGTAGTACCTGTACAAGTGTCATACCGTCGGTTCAGCGTGGGTGGCCTGAGGACAGGGGGGAGGAGGAAGAGGAGGAGGAGAAGGAGAAGGAGAGCATGGTCAGTCATCATCTGGGTGAGGACAAGGAAATCTTGCCCGTTACCAGTCTGGCACGCATGGCTGACTTTATGTTACGCTGCCTTAACCATGACCCTCGCGTTGTCAAAATTTTGGGTGACAGTCATTACTGGTTGGTGACACTTGTAGACCCCCGCTACAAGGAGAACTTTCACTCTCGTATTCCTGAGGTGGAGAGGTCTACAAAAATGGGGCAATACCAGAAGGCCCTTGCTGCAGAACTCTTAAAAAAATTCCCATCTGAACACGCTAGCGACAGAGGTCACAGTTCGTTGCCCAACCAAGGCGTACAGGCGAGAGAGATGCAACTCCAATCCAGCAGAGGCAGGGGAACACTGTCAACGTTCTGGGACAGTTTTCTGACACCCGCCCAGCTTACCGGCCCTGAGGCGCAGGGTACTCTCACAAGGAGTGGAAAGTTTCAAAAGATGGGGAGGGAGTACCTTGCCGATCGTACCAGCATCCTCCGTGATTCCTCTGTGCCTTTTAATTATTGGGTATCCAAGCTGGACACTTGGAATGAACTCGCTCTGTACGCTTTGGAGGTCTTGGCCTGCCCTGCCGCTAGCGTGCTATCGGAGCGTGTTTTTAGTGCTGCTGGGGGAATTATAACTGATAAGCGCACTCACCTGTCAACTGACAATGCTGACAATCTGACCCTTATCAAAATTAACAAGGGCTGGATTGGGCCAGACTTCTCATCACCACCAAATGACAGCAGAGTAACATAAAGTCATATCCACTGTGTTATTTCGGGAGGTGTATTCCCATGCACCGCTTCACACCCACACATGGGTATACGCTTCCTCATTTCGGCTGTTTAATCTTCTTCTCCTTATCCTCAGCCTCCACCACCACTATACCACTAGGGTGCCAGCATTGCAAGTTTCTCCCTCCTAATTTTTGGCAGCTTTTGTTGGGAAAGCATAAGCAAATACCATGGGACACCCAGTCCCCAATAATGGGACTTATGTTTGTAATATGCTGTACTGCATGGCTCTTGTAAGGCGCATTGCAAGTTGCTCCATCCTAATTTTTGGCAGCTTTTGCTTGCAAGGCATAAGCAAATACTATGGGACACCCACTCCCCAATAATGGGACTTATGTTTGTAATATGCTGTACTGCATGTGATGCGCCCCCTGGGCCGTGTGTACACGTGTGTGGGATACCCGGTGCCGGGTCTCTGGGGTCTGTAGTCTCCGTGGCGGTGACCCGGTCCCGTGGCTCAGGCTGGTCAAACCAGTGGCAGTCTTTCTTAGGTTTTGAGGTTAATTGTCCGACTGCGCCTCCCGTGGATTGCGGTCAGGGAGTACCACCGCTGCGAGGCAGACCGCTGAGGCTGGTGTTGTGTGCGCAGCATAGAATGGGATAACTCCCCTCGGGAGGAGTATAGCCTCAGGGCAGTGAGTGTGGATGATGGGGGTGATGGTGCACGAGCGCAGCAGGAATGACTCAGAGTCTTTGCAGTGCAGTTCAGGGTCTTTACTAGAGATGAGCGTTGTTCTACTCGAACTGTTCGCCAATCTCAAATTCGAGCTGTTTTGGGCGGTGTTCGAGCCGGTCGGCGAACACGAACAATTTGAGAAAAATTCGGCTGTTCGAGGTTATGTTCGATAACTGTTCGTGCACCAAAATCATAACTGGATTTTTTCTCAGTAATGATGAAAATTAATGTTAATACGCAGTTTGAGTGTACAGCGGGGCGGGGGGGAGGGGCAGGGGATGGATCTCTGCAGGAACAATGAAGATCTCCATTTTTTTTTCTCTTTCCCGCATTTGCAGTGGGGAGGTGCAATCTGTCAGCCTATCAGCAGCGCACACACGGAGCGAAGTGCTTTTTTTCACACAAGCAAGGGCATGTGTGATTGGCAGTGTATGTCACATGTCCTTGCCCTATAAGACCAAGCCATTTTCCCCGTCGCCACCATTTTCTCACTGCTGCAGCTGCGTGTTAGACGGCACCGCTGTTGCTGTGTGCGCTATACCTTGTTAATTTCAAGCCAATTTTCGCACAAATATACAGATAGCTTGGGAGTAGGGAATAGTTGTGATTGCAGTCCTTTTAAGGACTAGGTTACAGCATTTCCTACGACTTTTATCAGGCAGGTCTGTGCTCTTAAATAGATAGATTGTGGGAGTAAAGACTAATTGTAATTGGAGTCCTTTTCAGGACTAGGTTACATCAGTTCCTATCAGTTTTTGCCAGGCAGGTCTGTGCCAGTGCTGTGCAAGTTTTTTTCACAGCATTTGGCTGAATCTAGCAAAGCTAATCCTTTTTGGCCTATTGCAGAGTGTGTTAGTCAGTGGAGTAGCCTATCTGTGTTGCAAGATATACCACCTGTGTATAGAATACCAATTTTTTTACTGCACCTAGTGAAGTAAAATCTTTTGGGCATAGCATCATTCTATTAGTCCATCTATACTGACCTCCATCAGGTTGCAAACTGAATATAATTTTTTTCTGCATCTAGCTCTGAAAAAATATTTGGGCTTCTAGCAGTGTGTGGGACTTGGTCTATTAGTCCATCTATACTGACCTCCATCAGGTTGCAAATTAAAAATAATTTTTTTCTTCATTTAGCTCTGAAAAAATATTTGAGCTTCTAGCAGTGTGTGGGACTTGTTCTATTAGTCCTTCTATACTGACCTCCAGCAGGTTGCAAATTGAATATAATTTTTTTCTGCATCTAGCTCTGAAAAAATATTTGGGCTTCTAGCGGTGTGTGGGACTTGGTCTATTAGTCCATCTATACTGACCTCCATCAGGTTGCAAATTAAAAATAATTTTTTTCTGCATCTAGCTCTGAAAAAATATTTGGGCTTCTAGCAGTGTGTGGGACTTGGTCTATTAGTCCATCTATACTGACCTCCATCAGGTTGCAAATTAAAAATAATTTTTTTCTTCATTTATCTCTGAAAAAATATTTGGGCTTCTAGCAGCGTGTGGGACTTTGTTCTATTAGTCCATCTATACTGACCTCCATCAGGTTGCAAATTAAAAATAATTTTTTTCTGCATCTAGCTCTGAAAAAATATTTGGGCTTCTAGCAGTGTGTGGGACTTGGTCTATTAGTCCATCTATACTGACCTCCATCAGGTTGCAAATTAAAAGTAATTTTTTTCTTCATTTAGCTCTGAAAAAATATTTGGGCTTCTAGCAGTGTGTGGGACTTGTTCTATTAGTCCTTCTATACTGACGTCCAGCAGGTTGCAAATTGAATATAATTTTTTTCTGCATCTAGCTCTGAAAAAATATTTGGGCTTCTAGCGGTGTGTGGGACTTGGTCTATTAGTCCATCTATACTGACCTCCATCAGGTTGCAAATTAAAAATAATTTTTTTCTGCATCTAGCTCTGAAAAAATATTTGGGCTTCTAGCAGTATGTGGGACTTGGTCTATTAGTCCATCTATACTGACCTCCATCAGGTTGCAAATTAAAAATAATTTTTTTCTGCATCTAGCTCTGAAAAAATATTTGGGCTTCTAGCAGTGTGTGGGACTTGGTCTATTAGTCTATCTATACTGACCTCCATCAGGTTGCAAATTAAAAATAATTTTTTTCTTCATTTAGCTCTGAAAAAATATTTGGGCTTCTAGCAGTGTGTGGGACTTGTTCTATTAGTCCTTCTATACTGACCTCCATCAGGTTGCAAATTGAATATAATTTTTTTCTGCATCTAGCTCTGAAAAAATATTTGGGCTTCTAGCGGTGTGTGGGACTTGGTCTATTAGTCCATCTATACTGACCTCCATCAGGTTGCAAATTAAAAATAATTTTTTTCTGCATCTAGCTCTGAAAAAATATTTGGGCTTCTAGCGGTGTGTGGGACTTGGTCTATTAGTCCATCTATACTGACCTCCATCAGGTTGCAAATTAAAAATAATTTTTTTCTGCATCTAGCTCTGAAAAAATATTTGGGCTTCTAGCAGTGTGTGGGACTTGGTCTATTAGTCCATCTATACTGACCTCCATCAGGTTGCAAATTGAATAAAAAAATTTTCTGCATCTAGCTCTGAAAAAATATTTGGGCTTCTAGCGGTGTGTGGGACTTGGTCTATTAGTCCATCTATACTGACCTCCATCAGGTTGCAAATTAAAAATAATTTTTTTCTGCATCTAACCCAGCCAATAGTTTTGGCCTAATACCACAGTTTGGCCACTCAGCTCTGCTCGGTTACCATCCATTGTTTTTTTGTGCAAACAACTCCAGAGTTGTGAATTAGTTAACCACCAAAATGAGTGGAAAAAGGCCTGCTGCTGGTGGAAAGGGGAATAGGCGTGTTGGGAAGGGGAAAAAAGGTTGTGTCCGTGGGGTAGGTGCAGAAGAAAGACCATCTTCCAGCCAAACTAAAATGTCTACTTATTTTAGCGGACAATGTGATAAGATCCCTTTCTTACGGCGACGCCAATCGCTACAAATTCCAGATGAGGCACAAAAACAGCAGGTGCTTCAACGGATATCAAGTGCTCCTTTAAGTGGGCTCTCCTCCACATCAACTTCAACATCACAAATACTCCAGTCCTCAAAGGTGTCACCCAAATCGCACTTGCTTCCTCACAGCTCCCAAATCTCCAGCTGCCCGTCTGAGTATGAGGTAGAACAGATGGTTGAGTCTGCAGAGCTGTTTACTCATACTATAGCCTGGGAATCAGAGGTCGACTCCAGCGCTTCTGTGAATCCAGACGAGGAAATGATCTGCACTGATGCCCAGAATCTTTATGAGTCGGATCCAGGACCAGACGCAGAAGGTTCTGACCATAATGTAGACCCTCATTCCAAAACTGTAACTCCTGTTGGTGGAGACAATGAGGAAGACGATGATAAGACTCAAATACCTGATTGGAGCGACAACTTTAGTTTTTTGTCAGGGCAGGAACAGGTTGGCTCTGAGGACGACGGGTGTGATAACGCACAGGGTGATGATGATGAGGTCGGAGATCCCACTTACTGTCAACCCACAGTCAGCCAAGAGATGAGGTCAGCAGAGGAGGTGGAGGAAGATGCTAGTGACGACGAGGTCAGGTTGCGCCTTCCTGGACAGAGACGTAGTACTGGAAGCACGTCAACAACTGCATCCTCAAACACAACTCTGCCTCTCACCACAAGTCGTGGTGGCTCTTCAGGTCGCATGGGTGCTAAGCCTTGCATAGCCTGGGCATTTTTTCAGATCGATAAAGATGACCCAACTCGTGTTATCTGTAACATTTGTCAGCAAAAGCTAAGTAGAGGCCAAAAAATACATAGTTTGAGTACTTCATGCATGAACCGGCACATGGACATGAAGCATAAGTTGCAGTGGGAAGCTCAGTGTGCTACAATGCGGTCTAGCCGGCCGGGCCAACCACCGTCTGCCATATCTTGTGCATCCGCAGCCTCTTCATCCTCTGTGACTGGGGGGACAGCAGTCACACCTGTTTTGGGGCGCAGACCTGCCACCTCTTTACCCGCAACAGCCAGCGTGATTGGCAGGTCATCATTTTCTTTGGAGGTGGTAACACCAGCTGGTCTTGAGCGCTGTCCGACATCGATAGCACCACCTTTGGATCAAGGCAACCTAACATGTCCGCCTGCATCTTCCTCACAGACCGGCAGTTTGCCGGGGACACCCTTATCAACCCCGTCTAAGCACAATAGCCAGCCCTCGGTCCCTCAGATGTGGACAAGTAAAAGACCATTTCCTCCTAGCCATGAGAAAGCTAAGAGGTTGAATTTCACCATCTGCAAGCTCTTGGCTACAGAAATGCTGCCTTTCCGCCTGGTGGACACAGAGGATTTTCGAGACCTTATGTCCGTCGCAGTGCCCCAGTACCAGATGCCCAGTCGGCACTACTTCTCAAAGAAAGGTGTGCCTGCGCTCCACCAGCATGTCGCACACAACATCACCGCTTCTTTGAGAAACTCTGTGTGTGACAGGGTGCATTTCACCACAGACACTTGGACGAGTAGGCATGGACAGGGGCGTTACATGTCGCTGACTGGGCACTGGGTAACTATGGTGACAGCAGGACAAGGGGCTGCTGTCCAAGTCTTGCCGTCCCCACGAGTTATGCGTCAATCCTCTTTATGTCATTTTTCCTCCACTGCTTCTGCCTCCTCAACCTCCTCTCGGTCTTCCACCTGCACCCAAAGCCTGTCTGGTCATGCCACAAGCTTTCTAACTGTGCAGAAGGGATCCTGCACACCTCCTTACTATGCTGGCAGTAGGGCTCAACGTCATCAGGCGGTTTTTACATTGAAATGTCTGGGAAATGTGAGTCACACAGCTGAGGAGTTGTGGTCAGCTCTGGAGAACCAATTTCATGAATGGTTGTCTCCACTGGACCTGAAACCAGGGAAGGCCGTGTGCGACAATGCTGCAAACCTGGGTGCGGCCCTTCGCCGGGGCAATGTCACACACGTGCCTTGTATGGCTCACGTGTTGAACCTGGTTGTCCAGCAATTTTTAGCACACTATCCCAGACTAGATGGCCTTCTGCAGAGGGCACGGTCGCTGTGTGCTCACTTCCGCCGTTCGCATCCCGCAGCTCAGCGACTTACATCTCTACAGAAGTCGTTGGGCCTGCCACTTCACCGGCTAAAATGCGATGTGCCTACCCGGTGGAATTCAACTCTGCACATGTTGCAGCGACTGTGGCAGCACCGACAAGCCCTGGTGCAATACGTTCTGACGTATAGCCTGGGCCAACGAGATTCAGAGGTGGGGCAAATCACGCTGGAGGAGTGGTCTCAGATCAGGGACCTATGCACCCTTCTGCACAGTTTTGAAATGGCGACGAAGATGTTTAGTGCTGACGATGCCATTATCAGCATGACTATTCCGGTGATTTACATGCTGGAGCACATGTTAAACAGAATTCGGAGTCAGGTGGTGGCACAAGAGGAGGTGGAGGAAGTAGAGGAGGAGGAGTTGTATGCGGAAGGGCTAACATCTGCAAGGTCCAGACGGTCGGCAGCACCAGGGCGGCAGGCATGTGAGGGTGGGGGAGATGATTTTACCAGGGCGCATGGTAGCAGCCAAACTAGTGAGGAAGGTGCAGGAGCCCAGGAAGAAGTGGAGGACGAACTGATGGAAGACTCATCAGATGAGGGAGACCTTGATCACATTTCTGTTGTGCGAGGTTGGGGGGAGAGGACAGAGGAAGGAAGCATGATTGTTACCTCGCCACCAACACAACAGGGACTTGGTGCTCCTGGATGCGCAACACACATGAGTGCCTTCTTGCTGCACTACCTGCAACATGACCCTCGAATTGTGAGAATTAGAAATAATCCTGACTACTGGGTTGCCACACTGTTAGATCCCCGGTACAAAAGTAAATTTGCAGAAATTATTCCTGCCATAGAAAGGGATGCACGCATGCAGGAGTATCAGCAGAGACTGTTGCAGAATCTTACATGTGCTTTTCCACAAAATACCAGTGGTGCACGTAGTGAATCTCACAGTTCCAACTTGCCAACCGTGGGACCGTCAAGTGTTCAGCACTCAAACCGTAACAGAACCACAGTATCTGCTGGTAACATCAATTTTGCGGAATCATTTCACCACTTTTTTAGCCCATCCTTTGCAAGGCCACAGGAGACAAGAAGTCTGACACATAGTCAACGCCTAGAGACGATGGTACAGGAGTATCTCCAAGTAAACATTGAAGCCACGACTGTGTCACTGGACCCTTGCTCTTTTTGGGCTTCCAATCTGGATAAATGGCCGGAGCTAGCCACTTACGCCTTGGAGATCTTGTCATGCCCCGCAGCCAGCGTTCTGTCTGAACGTGTGTTCAGCGCTGCTGGTGGTGTGCTGACAGATAAGCGCACGCGGCTCTCCACTGATAATGTAGACAGACTCACGTTCATAAAGATGAACAAATCATGGATCCGAAACGACTTTTCTACCCCTGTGTCATCCTGGGGAGAGTAAAAGCTTGATGATTGGTTAAAATCACCCTACCAACCGTTTTAAGCTTTCAAATTACTAATCATGTTTATCTGTATCTTGACTGGAAAATAATTTGGGCTTTGTAGCAGTGTGCAGCACTGATCCTATTAGGCCATCTATAATAAGCTTCACCAGATTTAAAATTAAAAATAATTTTTAGCTGCATCTAGCCCGGAAAATAATTTTGGGGCTCCGAGATGCGCAAGACACATAAGTGCCTTCTTGCTGCACTACCTGCAGCATGACCCTCATATTGTCAGAATTCGAAGTAATCATGACTACTGGGTTGCCACACTCTTAGATCCCCCAAACTTTTCGATCAACCTTTTCATTTTAATAAAGACCAAAAAAATGGTCATTTTTGAAATTATAAGCATTAGCAGGTTGTTAGAAACTGAAATCAAACAGTTTTCAACTCAAAACTTTATTCTAGGTGATGTTACATTTTCACATAGGACCCCTAGTTCGAAAAGAGCTTCTGAACTCTCTCGTCCATTGAATTTGTCAGGTTTTGGATGGTTTCTGCTTCAATTGTTTTGCATGAGGACAGAATACCCTTCCAGAGCTGTTGCTTAGATGTGAACTGCCTCCCGCCATCATAGACACTCCTTTTAATGATGCTCCAAAGGTTCTGAATGGGGTAGAGGTCAGGGGAGCATGGGGGTCACACCATAAGTTTGTCCCCTTTTATGCCCATATCAGCCAGAGATGCAGATGTTTTATGTGCAGCATGAGATGGTGCATTATCATGCAGAAAAATGATCTTGCTGTGAAATACACGGTTCTTCTTCTTGAACCATGGCAGGAAGTGCTGTTTGAGAAAATCCACATACATTATGGAGTTCATCTTTAGCGCCTTCAGGGATCCTAAAGGGGCCGACAATCTCTCTCCCCATGATTCCAGCCCAAAACATTACTCCACCTCCTCCTTGTTGGCGCTGTAGCCGTGTTTGCGTGGGGTGTCCATCAACCAGCCATCCTCCACTCCATTCATCTGGACCATCGAGCGCTGCACGGCACTCATCCGTGAACAAAACAGTTTTGAAATCAGTCTTCATGTAATGTTTGGCCCACTGGAGCCGTTTCTGCTTGTGTGAAGTGGATAGAGGAGGTCGACAGGATGGCGTATGCACAGCTGCAAACCTCTGAAGGACCCTGCATCTTGTTGTTCGGGGGACGTTGGAGGCACAAGCAGCTTCAAAAACTTGTCTGCTGCTATGACAAGGCTTTTTTACCGCTGCTCTTTCAACCTGACGTAATTGCCTGTAGGAAAGAGTCCTCAATTTGCCCTTATCAGCACGCACACGTGTGTACTGTGAATCAGCTACATACTTCTTGATTGCCAAGACACTTCATCCTGATCATCGCACAATGTTGATTGTAGTCATGCCTTGACCTAAACACTCCACAATTTGTTGCTTCTCAGCAGCCGACACATCCTTTTTCTTTCCCATTTTGGCAGAAAATGTAGGCTGCTTAATAATGTGAGAGAGCCTTCTTAAGTAGTCTTGCCTTTCATTGGACACACCTGCCAAACTAATTAGCACAGGTGTCTGCAATTGCTTACAGTGATATAAAGAGCCCTGACACACATCACCATCAATGAGTTTAACTGACAAACAAACAAATTCTTCCCTTATCACTCCTAAACACTTTTTGTATAATAATTTGGAACGCGGTGTACATGTGCTTTTCCACAAAACACCAGTGGTTCACGTAGTGAATCTTACAGTTCTAACTTGCCAACCGTGGTCTGTATGGAATTGTTCAATAAAGGGCCCAAAATTAAGATAACATAGATGGGAGAGGTCTCTATGAATAGGAATTCCTAAGTATTTGATACCCTGTGAGGGCCAGGCAAAGGGAAAGTTGGACTGGATGGAATCCTATATGGATTTAGGGAGGGAGACATCGAGGGCCTCAGACTTCGCTGCATTGATTTTAAAATTTTACCATGTAACAAAGTGATCTATTTCAGCCATAACAGCAGGGATGGATATATGTGATTGAGTGATATATACTAGGACATCATCAGCAAATAGAGAGCACTTGTACTCGGTGCCTCCCACCTCAATCCACCTAATATTGGGGTTATGGCGAATTGATGAGAGCAGGTGCTCCGTCACTAGGATGTATAAGAGAGGGGACAGAGGACATCCCTGCCTTGTCCCATTGGTGATTGTGAAAGGTGATGAAAATGTTCTGACGCACCCCCTGGGCCTTGGGACACCCGGAGCCGGACCCTTTTTGGTGGATGCTGGTGGTTGTAGTCTTCGTGGCGGCGATCCGGTTCCGTGGCTCAGGGAGGTCAAACCAGTGGCGGAACTATTTATGTGGTTTTGATGTTTAAATGTCCGACTACGCCACCCGTGGATTGCGGTCAGAGTGAACCGCCGCTACAGGGCAGACCGCTAAGGCTGGTGTTGTGGGTGCAGCAGAGCGTAGCATAACTCCCCACGGGAGGAGTATAGCCTCAGGGCAGTGTATGCGGAGGATGGGGGTGATGGTGCAGGGCAGCAGCAGTAACGACACGGAGTCAGTGATGCAGTTCAGGGCCTTTACTCACAGTTCTTATTATCCAGACCACGTCTGCAGGTAACGGCTGCCCACGTCGTACTGTGCTCACCAGGTGAGGGGCTCAGACAACTCCCAGATAACTTTGGAGCGCTTCACAGGACCCCCTTTGTGTGTCCTTTGTCTGGCCTTTCTTACCAACACTTCTGTCCGGCTGCCTCGGGCCTCCTCTTGGTAAACTTGGCGCCAGTTTCCCTGACCCTATGTGGTGCCTTCCTAGCGGGTGGAGCAAGGGGCTGCGCCACATAAAATGTCAGAGCCTCCGGTTTCTAGCTGAGGGTCGTTTCCTGCCTCCACTAGTTCGGGGACCGGTCTCCCCCTTTGGCCTGACCCCTCCACGCAGGTGGATTCGGGCGTGCGGTGGCGACTCGCCCGTCCGCACCCCTGGGATCCCTTCATTCCTCGTTCCTGGAGCCTTCTCCGCTCCTCTTCCTTCCTTCTCCCTCTTGCAGGCCTGGGCCTCTGTTACTAGGCCCGCCTCCGGAGCAGAGCTCATGCAGAGCCCCTGCTCCCTGCCACTTCTGCTCAGACTTCTCTGCACTGAACTAAGATGGTGCCCACCTTTTATACTCCCTTCTCAATGCACCCAGGAACTGCTTCCTCCCTGCTCTTGCACTGCAGGGTTCCCCTTCCTCAGTGTTCCCTCCCCCCACTCCAGCCAGGGACAGGGACTGTCGTGCCCATCTCAGGGGCATATTGGTCGCCCTGCCCCACGGCAATGTGGTGTAATGCATGCAGGTGTCGGGTCCTGATCCACACTCCATCCTTATCTGAGAGTGAGATATCACACCTCTGGGTGAGGTGCAATACGTCTGTAGCAACCGAGCCCTCGGTGCTACAGTTCCATTTATCTTCAGCCTAGGTGACGTATTGTGATACAGGGCCGTGATTTTGGCTATAAAAGGGTCCCCTAGACCCCTACCCCAAGATTTTTAAGAGAATCATATATGGCGTGCCAGGAGACTCTATGGAATGCTTTCTCAGCATCCAACGAGAGTATCTACTTACAAATTTTTAACTGCATCTAGCCCAGGAAATACTTTGTGCCTAGTAGCAGTGTCTGCTAGTCAGCGGATTATCCCGGCTGTTAAGCAAGCTACACCACCTGTAGTTTGGACACTTAATTTTTTCAAAGGAAATGCTTCGGGACCACGGGATACTTAGTGAAGAGCATCAGGAGGCACCCCAAGGCATAGGGGCTGGGACTGGCACTAGGATGCCTTGCGGTGGACAGCCGAGCTCGATCCTTATAAAAGCTTTTTAACTGCAGCAGCTTTAGTGGACGCTACTGGAGCTGGAATTACGCGGCTGCTGGCATGAGACTTGCCCTCCAATAGATCCTTGTAAATGGATTTAAAGTGTATTCATTCAAATTAGAGGGACAATTTAAATTAAAAAGCTTAGAGCTGCCTCCACCACAGGGGGGCTCTCTCGACCCACCAGCGGACAGGCACCAGTATTGGGAGAGGGGGGCTGGCCGTCAGGGTTCACCGCGGCTCTGGCACAAACCCGGCGACACGGAGGTGGCACGGGCAGGAGCGGACTGGCCGTCTCGGCTTCTCACTTTTTGGATTTTAGAAGGGCATGACATGCCTATATCTGTGTCTCCCCCTCCTTTTACTCCTCCACCTCTTTTATTTTCGCATGACTATATGTACTTGTCACTTTTCCATGTGTTAGTTGTGTCTTCTGAGCAGTTTGTCAGCTTTTGGACACCTTTGAAGGTGTTTTCTATGTGTTTCTATGTGTTTTTGTTTGCCTGCCATTGGTTTTAACGGTGTTCGAAGGTGTTCGACGAACAGTTCGACGAACAGTTCGGCGAACACACGGGTGTTCGACGAACCGAACCGAACTCGAACACTACGGGGGTGGCTCAACACTAGTCTTTACTGATGGTTATAAGGTAGACCCTCCCGGGAGTACTGGCTAGCATAAGAGGCCTGGTCAGTCTGTGAGCAAGCAGGAGTTCCCCTGGCCAGGTGGAGTTGTAGGCCTCCCCATCTGTCTGCACTCTTCCTGGCTACCTTGCTGTAAGCGGGTAGAAGTAGCCCACTTCCCTGAGTGTACTGTGTAGTGCTCACCCGTATGGCTGGTGACTTGGGGCCTTCTGTTAGCCTCCACTCCACGACGGCGGTGCTGGTCCCTTGCTTGTGACTGAGCCTCCGGGCTTCTATGGCCAGAGGACCTGAAATCCCCTGCCGGCTGGTTTCTGCTGCTGGATATATAAGTCCTCACAGCTTCGGACTCCTGTGTCCGGTTCCTTTTGTCTTCTGCCAGGGCGAGCTCTGCTCAGCTTCCAGCCCCTGGTCATTAGCTCCTAGCTCCTACAGAGATCCTTGCTTTTACTTTCCCTTGCTCTCACTCTGACTCTGACTGTTCTCTGACTCACTCAACCCCGCCCCAGATCCAGTTTATAAGGACTGGGGCAGGAGGATGTTGCATGTTTAAGGGATCCTGACCAGGAATCCTCCCACTTGCTCTCCGACGTAATATCTCTATTACTGTGGTGACCAGACCCCTGGGGTGCCACACATGGCTCTTGTAAGGGGCATTGCAGTTCCTCATAATTTTTGGAAAGCCTTCCATTCACTGCTTAGGCCAACAGTGCACGGGAGACCCAGTAGCTATAAATCGAAAAAAAGGTTTAGTTAACGCCCTCTGACCTCCATGTCATTTCCAAGGGGCATTGGAGTGGCTCGAAATTTTTGGTAGGCATTGCACTCACTGTATGCTCTATAACTGTGTAGCCGAACCGCTCCTTTTGTTACAGAAACATATCCTACAAGACATATCTGGTTGACTGGCCTGATATTGATGTGAATGGTCCCTGTACCTCCTGCTCTTTCTCCTTTGCCACAACCTCATCCATCATTTATCACCTAAGCTTTGTTTTAATGGGAGTCATAGAACTGGGATAGTAGCAGGAAAACATCCAGCAATCCTCGGAGGAGGTAGGATATGCGCCAAAACGCGGACCACCTCAGGCCTAGCCGCTACTACATACATGCGCTTGCATTCCAAGAAAACAAAGCAGATGCTAACTTCTATCATCATCATCATGCTCCTCACCTAGGCACTCTCAACTCCCCTGATGGAGAAGCCAGGGCCCACCGGAGGAGTCTGGTTCTCTGGTGGGCTCGTCCAATGCTGCCCTAAAGCAGGCCAGGCTAAGAAAAATGTGGGGGAAGGTGACAGGAGAAATCAGGGCAGCTGGGGACCGAGTTTGGACAACTGGCCGCCACCTGGTGGCTGGGGACCGAGCGTGGACACCCGTCCGCCGGGCGGCTGGGGACAGAGTATGGATACCTCGCTTCCGAAGCGGCCATGAATTAGTGGCCAGCTTCGGCCTCCTCCAAACTAAAAGGCCCCTTTTCAAGTGAAAGCTAGCAGTATGGTATTGCAGCCTGCGGGTGGGCGGGTGGTTGGCTGCATATTTTCGCTTGCATTGCAAGGAATGGGGGAGGTACAATTGAATACTGCCCTGGGACAAGACTTGCACGGGGATAGTTGCAAGTCTGCATCTTCTGATGCGGCAAGGATCACTTCTGATGGGCACACTTTTAGACAGTGACCTGGGGGTCAGAGATGCTTCCAGGGGTCTTCCCCATGCTGATCCCTTGTCTTTTCAGCACTGTATGCATGTGTCACACAGCACATGGCCAGATAAGGTTGTAAAATGTTAAAATGACATTTCCCGTTGAACGCATTTGTCACGGTTGAAAGCAATACAAAAGTGCAAAAACGCATGAAAAATGCTACTTGTGAACATAGCCCAAGGTGTGGAGGAGTAATTTTGCTTTTGGTTATTTATTTTACCTTATACACAAGTTTTTACCCTGGAAAGGAAATTCCTTAACATATTTCACAGGAAAACCGTTTCCGTTTAGTTTTTGAACGTTTTATTGTGAGCCCGCAAATGTGGCTTAATACCTCTGACCACGTTGTTGACAGCAGTGACCTGGGGGTCAGAAATGCTTCCAGGGGCGATCCCCATGCTGCCCCCATGCCTTTTTAGCACTGTCACTATCGTTTTGGGCACTTTTTAGGCTTTCTACAGACTGCTGGGGGTGCTGCCGCAAAAATGCTCGGGTCTCTCATAGACTAACATTGGGCTCGTTGCTCGGGTTGAGCACACGAGTATCACGGTAAGCTCGGCCCGAGCTTCGAGCACCCGAGCATTTTAGTGATCGCTCAACACTATGAGTCGTCATCTTGGTGAGGACACGGAAGTCTTGCCCGTTACCAGTCTGGCACCCATGGCTGACTTTATGTTACGCTGCCTTAACCGTGACCCTCGCATTGTCAAAATGTTGGGTGACAGTCATTACTGGTTGATGACACTTTTAGACCCCCTCCTGAGTTGGAGAGGTCTACAAAAATGGGGCAGTACCAGAAGGCCCTTGCTGCAGAACTATTAAAAAAATTCCCATCTGAACACGGTAGCGGCAGAGGTCACAGTTCGCTGCCCAACTAAGGCATACAGGCGAGAGAGACGCAACTCCAATCCAGCAGAGGCAGGGGAACACTGTCAATGTTCTAGGACAGTTTTCTGAGACCTGCCCAGCTTACAGGCCCTGAGGCCCCTGATGGGCACACTTTTAGGCAGTGACCTGGGTGTCAGAGATGCTTCCAGGGGTCTTCCCCATGCTGTTCCCATGTCTTTTTAGCACTGTATGCATGTGTCACACAGCACATGGCCAGATAAGGTTGTAAAATGTTAAAATGACATTTCCCAGTGAATGCATTTGTCACGGTTGAAAGCAATACAAACGTGCAAAAACGCATAAAAAATGCTACTTGTGAACATAGCCCAAGGTGTGGAGGAGTATTTTTGTTTTTGGTTATTTATTTTACCTTATACACAAGTCTTTACACTGGAAATGATGTTCCTTAACCCCTTTCCGACCTGGTCAGTAATAGTACGCACCAGGTCGGGAAGGTCGGTTCAGCGGGGGCTCCGGCGGTGAGCCCGCACTGAAGTGAGCACATGTCAGCTGATTATTGGAATCGCAATCCACCCGCGGCTGTTAACATGTTAAATCTCTGACAGTGGCATTTAACTCGCGCTTCCGGGAGTCCTAAACCCCGCCCATCAGTGACCCCGTCACGTGATCGCGGATCACCAATGGGTGGGTATGACAACTCAGGGTCTGCAGCAGACGCCTGTGTTTGTCATGTCTCAATTGATATGAGCGCCACCTAGTGGTCAGCGCTCATAGCAAGTGAGCATTTCTCCTGCATACAAGCGATCTGCTCATCGCTTGTATGCAGTAGAAGCAATCAGACAACTGCTGCTTCTAGTCTCCTCTGGAGACTATAGAAGCAAGCAGAAAGTGTAAAAAAAAGTTTTTAAAAAAATAAAAAAAATAAAAAATATATAAAAGTTTAAGTCACCCCCCTTTCGCCCCATTCAAAATAAAATATATATATATAAAAAAAAAAACACATACACATATTTGGTATCGCCGCGTTCAGAATCGCCCGATCTATCAATATAAAAGAAGAATTAATACAATCAGTAAACGGCGTAACGAGAAAAAAATTTTAAACGCCAGAATTACGTTTTTTTGGTCGCTACAACTTTGCAATAAAATGCAATAACGGGCGATCAAAACATCGCATCTACCCCAAAATGGTATCAATAAAAACGTCAGCCTGGCACGCAAAAAATAAGCCCTCACCTGGCCCCAGATCCCGAAAAATGGAGAAGGTAAGGGTCTCGGAAAATGGCGTCATTTTTTTTTGTTTTTTTAGCAAGCTTTGGATTTTTTTTCACCACTTAAATAAAAAAGAACCTATACATGTTTGGTGTCTATGAACTCGAAACGACCTGGAAAATAATGATGGCAGGTCAGTTTTAGCAATCTGTGAACGTGGTAAAAAAAGGACCCAAAAAACAACTGTGGAATTGCATTTTTTTTGCTGTTTCACTGCACTTGGAATTTTTTTCCCATTTTCCAGCACAAGATATGGTAAAACCAGTGATGGTGTTTAAAAGTACAACTCGTCCCGCAAAAAATAATCCCTCACATGGCCATATTGAACGAAAATTAAAAAAGTTCTGGCTCTGGGAAGAAGGGGAGCAAAAAAGGAAAACACAAAAACAGAAAGACCCATGGTCGTTAAGGGGTTAACATATTTCACAGGAAAGCACTTTCACTTTCGTTTTTGAACGTTTTATTGTGAGCCTGTAAAAGTGGCTTAATACCTCTGACCACGTTGTTGACAGCAGTGACCTGGGGGTCAGAAATGCTTCCAGGGGCGATCCCCATGCTGTCCCCATGTCATTTGAGCACTGTCACTATCGTTTTGGGCACTTTTTAGGCTGTCTACAGACTGCCGGGGGAGCCGCCGCAAAAATGTTCGGGTCTCCCATAGACTAACATTGGGCTCGTTGCTCGGGTCGAGCACCCGAGTATCACAGTGAGATCGGCCCGAGCTTCGAGCACCCGAGCATTTTAGTGCTCGCTCAACACTAATCTTTACCTCTCATCTCCTCCCACTCCTGTTCAGACTTAGCATTGCTACATTACAATAATACATCGCAGAGTGCCCTGGATAAAGCAGCACCTGCTAAATGCAGAAAGACCCAACACAGACGATGGCAACCCTGGCACACTATGCAAACATGTTTTCTTCAGCTTAGCTCCACGTCAGTGGAGAAAATTGCTTTTAGCAGAGGATTTCATCCACTATAACTTAATGCTCAAAATTTATAACTCTGCCCTTCATCTGGCCAAATAATCATACTTCAACACCCTCATCACTTCACTAGCTAATAATCCAAAATGACTTTTCAAAACTTACTCCCTCCTGAGCCCTAAAGCACAGGCCTTGGTCACCAACCTCAGCGGTGAGGATCTAGCCACTTATTTCCTAGAAAAAAAAGCAACCACATCCATAAGGACTTTTTTGTCAAATCTCCTTAGTGCCTGGATTCCCTTCTCATCCGCACTTCAAGCTCACTTGCCATCTTTGAGCCTGTTACAGGAGAAAAAGTTACCCAACTCCTTGCTTCTCCTCGACCTACAACCTGCATGAGTGACCCTATTCCCACACATCTCCTGCAGTCTCTCTCACCGCTTGTCATCACTCACCTAACTAAAATATTTAACCTCTCTCTTTTTTCTGGTATCTTTCCTTCCTCATTTAAACACACCATCATAACCACTTTACGTAAAAAAAACATCCCTTGATCAGAATTGTGCTGCTAGCTACAGACCTGTCTCTAATCTTCCCTTCCTCTCTAAACTCCTTGAACGGTTGGTCCATGTCTGTCTGATTCACTTTCTCTCAGATAACTCTCTCTTATCTAAAATCTGTTTTTTACACTCTACTGAAACTGCCCTTACTAAAATCTCTAATGATCTAATAACAGCTAAATCCAATGGTCACTGCTCCCTTGTGATTCTCCTGGATCTCTCTCCTGCATTTGATACTGTGGATCTCCAGTTCTAGTGTTGAGCCACCCCCGTAGTGTTCGAGTTCGGTTCAGTTCGTCGAACACCCGTGTGTTCGCCGAACTGTTCGTTGAACTGTTCGTCGAACACCTTCGAACACCGTTAAAACCAATGGCAGGCAAACAAAAACACATAGAAACACATAGAAAACACCTTCAAAGGTGTCCAAAAGCTGACAAACTGCTCAGAAGACATAACTAACACATGGAAAAGTGACAAGTACATATAGTCATGCGAAAAGAAAAGAGGTGGAGGAGTAAAAGGAGGGGGAGACACAGATATAGGCATGTCATGCCCTTCTAAAATCCAAAAAGTGAGAAGCCGACACGGCCAGTTCGTTCCTGCCCGTGCCACCTCCGTGTCGCCGGGTTTGTGCCAGAGCCGCGGTGGACCCTGACGGCCAGCCCCCCTCTCCCAATACTGGTGCCTGTCCGCTGGTGGGTCAAGCCCCCCCGCAGTGGGGGGGGTAACATCTGCAGAAGAAAGACCATCTTCCAGCCAAGCTAAGATGTCGACTTCTTTTCGTGGACAATGTGATACGATCCCTTTCTTACGGACACGCCCATCGCTACAAATTCCAGATGAGGCACAAAAACAGCAGGTGCTTCAGCGGATTTCAAGTGCTCCTTCAAGTGGGCTCTCCTCCACCTCAATTTCAACATCACAAATACTCCAGTCCTCAGAGGTGTCACCCCAATCGCACTTGCTTCCTCACAGCTCCCATGTCTTCAGCTGCCCGTCTGAGTATGGGGTAACACAGATGGTTGAGTCTGCAGAGCTGTTTACTCATACTATAGCCTGGGAAACGTAAGTCTGCTCCAGAGCTTCTGTTAATCCAGACGAGGAAATGATCTGCACTGATGCCCAGAATCTTTATAAGTCGGATCCAGGACCAGATGAAGAAGGTTCTGAGCATAATGTAGACCCTCGTTCCCAAACTGTCACTCCTGTTGGTGGAGACAATGATGAAGACGATGATGAGACTCAAATACCTGATTGGAGCGACAACTTGACTTTTCGGTCAGGGCAAGAAGAGGTTGGCTTTGAGGACGACGGGTGTGATAACACACAGGGTGATGATGACGAGGTTGGAGATCCCACTTACTGTCAACCCACAGTCAGCCAGTCGATGAGGTCAACGGAGGAGGTGGAGGAGGATGTGACTAGCCCAGGGGATGGGGATGACTCGGTACCCGGGCCTTTGCCTGGCCTTGGGGATGTCGCGGTGGTCGGCTCCCTGGCCCGTACCCTGGGGTCACTCTTTAAAAGAGTGGATAATTGTTAATTTTATAAGAGTTTGTGACGCCACCTGTGGTATCTGGTGAGAAGCACCAGCGCTGCAGCAGTCCACTGAGACCCGTGATAAGGCTGCTCGATGGTATAGCTCCCCACAGGTGGAGCTAGGTCTCAGGGCAGCGTATGCAGGGGGAATGAAGGACAGGCGAGACCCAGCTGGGTCAGAGCAAGAACGGGAACGGACACGGTATTCACTTCAGTACCTTTTACTGGAGGAAATTCAGGCACATCCCGGAGCACTGTAGGGTGAAGGGTGCATATCAGGATCCTCCCCAATGAGCGGGTATAGGGCCTCCTGTTTCTTGCCTCTGCGTAGTAAGTTTCTGACCTGCCTGGAGCTAGGTCTAACTTTGTCTCTGTCCTGCGCTGGCTGACCTTGTGGTAGGGCCTTCTCTTGGAGTTCACGCTCCCACTATGCGGGGCCTAAGCGTCTCCTGGCTCTGTTACGTATCAGCACCTTAGCCATCCTGGGACTTGTAGTTCTCCAGGGATTCCGGTTATGCCTTACTGAATCTAGTTAGCAGGAGCCTCGTGCTCCACTGCTGAACTATTAACTGAGTTCTCTAGACTAGACTGAGCTCCACTGCAGACTGACCTCTCTTAGGCTTCTCTACTGCAGGAACTTTTCAGAGGAACTGAACTGCCTAGCTCCACCTTCCCTATTTATATCCCTAACGGGCTCTCTCTGCTGGTCTGAGGTGGAAGGTGGAGATGTGTGAATGTTTATGGGGGCCTCTTGTGGAGGATTCCATCAATACACTCTTCTAGGATATGTGATACCAAGCACAGCGGTGCGTCACAGATGCTATTGACGACGAGGTTAGGTTGAGCCTTCCTGGACACAGATGGAGTACTGGAAGCACGTCAACAACTGCATCCTCAACCACAACTCTGCCTCTGACCACAAGTCGTAGTGGCTCTTCAGGTCGCATGGGCTCTAAGCCTTGCATAGCCTGGGCATTTATTCAGAATGATAAAGATGACCCAACTCGTGTTATCTGTAATATTTGTACCCAAAACATAAGTAGAGGCCAAAAAATCCATAGTTTGAGTACTTCATGCATGAACCGGCACATGGATATGAAGCATAAGTTGCAGTGGGAAGCTCACTGTGCTACAATGCGGCCTAGCAGGCTGGGCCAACCACCGTCTGCCCCATCTTGTGCATCCGCGGCCTCTTCATCCTCTGTGACTGGGGGGACAGCAGTCACACATGTTTTTGGACGCAGACCTGCCACCTCTTTACCTGCAACAGCCAGTGTGATTGGCAGGTCATCAGTTCATTGGGAAGTGGAAACACCTGCTGGTGTTGAGCGCTCTCTGACATCGAGAGCACCAGCTTTGGATCAAGGCAATCTAACATGTCCGCCTGCATCTTCCTCACAGACCGGCAGTTTGCCGGGGACATCCTACTCAACCCCGTCTAAGCACAACAGCCAGCCCTCGGTCCCTCAGATGTGGAAAAGTAAAAGACCATTTCCTCCTAGCCATGAGAAAGCTAAGAGGTTGAATTTCACCATCTGCAAGCTCTTGGCTACAGAAATGCTGCCTTTCCGCCTGGAGGACACAGTGGATTTTCGAGACCTTATGTCCGTCTCAGTGCCCCAGTACCAGATGCTCAGTCGGCACTACTTCTCAAAGAAAGGTGTGCCTGAGCTCCACCAGCATGTCGCACACAACATCACCGCTTCTTTGAGAAACTCTGTGTGTGACGGGGTGCATTTCACCACAGACACTTGGACGAGTAGGCATGGACAGGGGCGTTACATGTCGCTGACTGGGCACTGGGTAACTATGGTGACAGCAGGACAAGGGGCTGCTGTCCAAGTCTTACCGTCCCCACGAGTTGTGCGTCAATCCTCTTTATCTCGAAGTTCCTCCACTGCTTCTGCCTCCTCAACCTCCTCTCGGTCCTCCACCTGCACCCAAAGCCTGTCTGGTAATGCCACCTGCATTCTAACTGCGCAGAAGGAATCCTGCACACCTCCTTACTATGCTGGCAGCAGGGCTCAAGGCATCAGTGTTTACTTTGAAATGTCTGGGAAATGTGAGTCACACAGCTGAGGAGTTGTGGTCAGCTCTGGAGACCCAGTTTCATGAATGGTTGTCTCCACTGGACCTGCAACCAGGGAAGGCCGTGTGCGACAATGCTGCATCGCCGGGGCAATGTCACACACGTGCCTTGTATGGCTCACGTGTTGAACCTGGTTGTCCATAAATTGTTAGCCCACTATCCCGGACTAGATGGTCTTCTGCAGGGGGCACGGTCGCTGTGTGCTCACTACCGCCGTTCGCATCCCGCAGCTCAATGACTTACATCTCTACAGAAGTCGTTGGGCCTGCCAGTTCACCGGCTGAAATGCGATGTGCCGACTCGGTGGAATTCAACTCTGACCATGTTGCAGCGACTGTGGCAGCACCGACAAGCCCTGGTGCAATACGTTCTGACGTATAGCCAGGGCCAACGAGATCCAGAGGTGGGGCAAATCACGCTGCAGGAGTGGTCTCAGATCAGGGACCTATGAAGTTGACTAGAGATGAGCGTTGTTCTACTCGAACTGTTCGCCAATCTCAAATTCGAGCTGTTTTGGGCGGTGTTCGAGCCGGTCGGCGAACACGAACAATTTGAGAAAAATTCGGCTGTTCGAGGTTATGTTCGATAACTGTTCGTGCACCAAAATCATAACTGGATTTTTTCTCAGTAATGATGAAAATTAATGTTAATACGCAGTTTGAGTGTACAGCGGGGCGGGGGGAGGGGCAGGGGATGGATCTCTGCAGGAACAATGAAGATCTCCATTTTTTTTTCTCTTTCCCGCATTTGCAGTGGGGAGGTGCAATCTGTCAGCCTATCAGCAGCGCACACACGGAGCGAAGTGCTTTTTTCACACAAGCAAGGGCATGTGTGATTGGCAGTGTATGTCACATGTCCTTGCCCTATAAGACCAAGCCATTTTCCCCGTCGCCACCATTTTCTCACTGCTGCAGCTGCGTGTTAGACGGCACCGCTGTTGCTGTGTGCGCTATACCTTGTTAATTTCAAGCCAATTTTCGCACAAATATACAGATAGCTTGGGAGTAGGGAATAGTTGTGATTGCAGTCCTTTTAAGGACTAGGTTACAGCATTTCCTACGACTTTTATCAGGCAGGTCTGTGCTCTTAAATAGATAGATTGTGGGAGCAAAGACTAATTGTAATTGGAGTCCTTTTCAGGACTAGGTTACATCAGTTCCTATCAGGTTTTGCCAGGCAGGTCTGTGCCAGTGCTGTGCAAGTTTTTTTCACAGCATTTGGCTGAATCTAGCAAAGCTAATCCTTTTTGGCCTATTGCAGAGTGTGTTAGTCAGTGGAGTAGCCTATCTGTGTTGCAAGATATACCACCTGTGTATAGAATACCAATTCTTTTACTGCACCTAGTGAAGTAAAATCTTTTGGGCATAGCATCATTCTATTAGTCCATCTATACTGACCTCCATCAGGTTGCAAACTGAATATAATTTTTTTCTGCATCTAGCTCTGAAAAAATATTTGGGCTTCTAGCAGTGTGTGGGACTTGGTCTATTAGTCCATCTATACTGACCTCCATCAGGTTGCAAATTAAAAATAATTTTTTTCTTCATTTAGCTCTGAAAAAATATTTGGGCTTCTAGCAGTGTGTGGGACTTGTTCTATTAGTCCTTCTATACTGACCTCCAGCAGGTTGCAAATTGAATATAATTTTTTTCTGCATCTAGCTCTGAAAAAATATTTGGGCTTCTAGCGGTGTGTGGGACTTGGTCTATTAGTCCATCTATACTGACCTCCATCAGGTTGCAAATTAAAAATAATTTTTTTCTGCATCTAGCTCTGAAAAAATATTTGGGCTTCTAGCAGTGTGTGGGACTTGGTCTATTAGTCCATCTATACTGACCTCCATCAGGTTGCAAATTAAAAATAATTTTTTTCTTCATTTATCTCTGAAAAAATATTTGGGCTTCTAGCAGCGTGTGGGACTTGTTCTATTAGTCCATCTATACTGACCTCCATCAGGTTGCAAATTAAAAATAATTTTTTTCTGCATCTAGCTCTGAAAAAATATTTGGGCTTCTAGCAGTGTGTGGGACTTGGTCTATTAGTCCATCTATACTGACCTCCATCAGGTTGCAAATTAAAAATAATTTTTTTCTGCATCTAGCTCTGAAAAAATATTTGGGCTTCTAGCAGTGTGTGGGACTTGGTCTATTAGTCCATCTATACTGACCTCCATCAGGTTGCAAATTGAATAAAAAAATTTTCTGCATCTAGCTCTGAAAAAATATTTGGGCTTCTAGCGGTGTGTGGGACTTGGTCTATTAGTCCATCTATACTGACCTCCATCAGGTTGCAAATTAAAAATAATTTTTTTCTGCATCTAGCTCTGAAAAAATATTTGGGCTTCTAGCAGTGTGTGGGACTTGGTCTATTAGTCCATCTATACTGACCTCCATCAGGTTGCAAATTAAAAATAATTTTTTTCTTCATTTAGCTCTGAAAAAATATTTGGGCTTCTAGCAGTGTGTGGGACTTGTTCTATTAGTCCTTCTATACTGACCTCCAGCAGGTTGCAAAGTGAATATATTTTTTTTCTGCATCTAGCTCTGAAAAAATATTTGGGCTTCTAGCGGTGTGTGGGACTTGGTCTATTAGTCCATCTATACTGACCTCCATCAGGTTGCAAATTAAAAATAATTTTTTCTGCATCTAGCTCTGAAAAAATATTTGGGCATCTAGCGGTGTGTGGGACTTGGTCTATTAGTCCATCTATACTGACCTCCATCAGGTTGCAAATTAAAAATAATTTTTTTCTGCATCTAGCTCTGAAAAAATATTTGGGCTTCTAGCAGTGTGTGGGACTTGGTCTATTAGTCCATCTATACTGACCTCCATCAGGTTGCAAATTAAAAATAATTTTTTTCTTCATTTAGCTCTGAAAAAATATTTGGGCTTCTAGCAGTGTGTGGGACTTGTTCTATTAGTCCTTCTATACTGACCTCCAGCAGGTTGCAAATTGAATATAATTTTTTTCTGCATCTAGCTCTGAAAAAATATTTGGGCTTCTAGTGGTGTGTGGGACTTGGTCTATTAGTCCATCTATACTGACCTCCATCAGGTTGCAAATTAAAAATAATTTTTTTCTGCATCTAGCTCTGAAAAAATATTTGGGCTTCTAGCGGTGTGTGGGACTTGGTCTATTAGTCCATCTATACTGACCTCCATCAGGTTGCAAATTAAAAATAATTTTTTTCTGCATCTAGCTCTGAAAAAATATTTGGGCTTCTAGCAGTGTGTGGGACTTGGTCTATTAGTCCATCTATACTGACCTCCATCAGGTTGCAAATTGAATAAAAAAATTTTCTGCTTCTAGCTCTGAAAAAATATTTGGGCTTCTAGCGGTGTGTGGGACTTGGTCTATTAGTCCATCTATACTGACCTCCATCAGGTTGCAAATTAAAAATAATTTTTTTCTGCATCTAACCCAGCCAATAGTTTTGGCCTAATACCACAGTTTGGCCACTCAGCTCTGCTCGGTTACCATCCATTGTTTTTTTGTGCAAACAACTCCAGAGTTGTGAATTAGTTAACCACCAAAATGAGTGGAAAAAGGCCTGCTGCTGGTGGAAAGGGGAATAGGCGTGTTGGGAAGGGGAAAAAAGGTTGTGTCCGTGGGGTAGGTGCAGAAGAAAGACCATCTTCCAGCCAAACTAAAATGTCTACTTCTTTTAGCGGACAATGTGATAAGATCCCTTTCTTACGGCCACGCCAATCGCTACAAATTCCAGATGAGGCACAAAAACAGCAGGTGCTTCAACGGATATCAAGTGCTCCTTTAAGTGGGCTCTCCTCCACATCAACTTCAACATCACAAATACTCCAGTTCTCAAAGGTGTCACCCAAATCGCACTTGCTTTCTCACAGCTCCCAAATCTCCAGCTGCCCGTCTGAGTATGAGGTAGAACAGATGGTTGAGTCTGCAGAGCTGTTTACTCATACTATAGCCTGGGAATCAGAGGTCGACTCCAGCGCTTCTGTGAATCCAGACGAGGAAATGATCTGCACTGATGCCCAGAATCTTTATGAGTCGGATCCAGGACCAGACGCAGAAGGTTCTGACCATAATGTAGACCCTCATTCCCAAACTGTAACTCCTGTTGGTGGAGACAATGAGGAAGACGATGATAAGACTCAAATACCTGATTGGAGCGACAACTTTAGTTTTTTGTCAGGGCAGGAACAGGTTGGCTCTGAGGACGACGGGTGTGATAACGCACAGGGTGATGATGATGAGGTCGGAGATCCCACTTACTGTCAACCCACAGTCAGCCAAGAGATGAAGTCAGCAGAGGAGGTGGAGGAAGATGCTAGTGACGACGAGGTCAGGTTGCGCCTTCCTGGACAGAGACGTAGTACTGGAAGCACGTCAACAACTGCATCCTCAAACACAACTCTGCCTCTCACCACAAGTCGTGGTGGCTCTTCAGGTCGCATGGGTGCTAAGCCTTGCATAGCCTGGGCATTTTTTCAGATCGATAAAGATGACCCAACTCGTGTTATCTGTAACATTTGTCAGCAAAAGCTAAGTAGAGGCCAAAAAATACATAGTTTGAGTACTTCATGCATGAACCGGCACATGGACATGAAGCATAAGTTGCAGTGGGAAGCTCAGTGTGCTACAATGCGGTCTAGCCGGCCGGGCCAACCACCGTCTGCCATATCTTGTGCATCCGCGGCCTCTTCATCCTCTGTGACTGGGGGGACAGCAGTCACACCTGTTTTGGGGCGCAGACCTGCCACCTCTTTACCCGCAACAGCCAGCGTGATTGGCAGGTCATCATTTTCTTTGGAGGTGGTAACACCAGCTGGTCTTGAGCGCTGTCCGACATCGATAGCACCACCTTTGGATCAAGGCAACCTAACATGTCCGCCTGCATCTTCCTCACAGACCGGCAGTTTGCCGGGGACACCCTTATCAACCCCGTCTAAGCACAATAGCCAGCCCTCGGTCCCTCAGATGTGGACAAGTAAAAGACCATTTCCTCCTAGCCATGAGAAAGCTAAGAGGTTGAATTTCACCATCTGCAAGCTCTTGGCTACAGAAATGCTGCCTTTCCGCCTGGTGGACACAGAGGATTTTCGAGACCTTATGTCCGTCGCAGTGCCCCAGTACCAGATGCCCAGTCGGCACTACTTCTCAAAGAAAGGTGTGCCTGCGCTCCACCAGCATGTCGCACACAACATCACCGCTTCTTTGAGAAACTCTGTGTGTGACAGGGTGCATTTCACCACAGACACTTGGACGAGTAGGCATGGACAGGGGCGTTACATGTCGCTGACTGGGCACTGGGTAACTATGGTGACAGCAGGACAAGGGGCTGCTGTCCAAGTCTTGCCGTCCCCACGAGTTGTGCGTCAATCCTCTTTATGTCATTTTTCCTCCACTGCTTCTGCCTCCTCAACCTCCTCTCGGTCTTCCACCTGCACCCAAAGCCTGTCTGGTCATGCCACAAGCTTTCTAACTGCGCAGAAGGGATCCTGCACACCTCCTTACTATGCTGGCAGTAGGGCTCAACGTCATCAGGCGGTTTTTACTTTGAAATGTCTGGGAAATGTGAGTCACACAGCTGAGGAGTTGTGGTCAGCTCTGGAGAACCAATTTCATGAATGGTTGTCTCCACTGGACCTGAAACCAGGGAAGGCCGTGTGCGACAATGCTGCAAACCTGGGTGCGGCCCTTCGCCGGGGCAATGTCACACACGTGCCTTGTATGGCTCACGTGTTGAACCTGGTTGTCCAGCAATTTTTAGCCCACTATCCCAGACTAGATGGCCTTCTGCAGAGGGCACGGTCGCTGTGTGCTCACTTCCGCCGTTCGCATCCCGCAGCTCAGCGACTTACATCTCTACAGAAGTCGTTGGGCCTGCCACTTCACCGGCTAAAATGCGATGTGCCTACCCGGTGGAATTCAACTCTGCACATGTTGCAGCGACTGTGGCAGCACCGACAAGCCCTGGTGCAATACGTTCTGACGTATAGCCTGGGCCAACGAGATTCAGAGGTGGGGCAAATCACGCTGGAGGAGTGGTCTCAGATCAGGGACCTATGCACCCTTCTGCACAGTTTTGAAATGGCGACGAAGATGTTTAGTGCTGACGATGCCATTATCAGCATGACTATTCCGGTGATTTACATGCTGGAGCACATGTTAAACAGAATTCGGAGTCAGGTGGTGGCACAAGAGGAGGTGGAGGAAGTAGAGGAGGAGGAGTTGTATGCGGAAGGGCTAACATCTGCAAGGTCCAGATGGTCGGCAGCACCAGGGCGGCAGGCATGTGAGGGTGGAGGAGATGATTTTACCAGGGCGCATGGTAGCAGCCAAACTAGTGAGGAAGGTGCAGGAGCCCAGGAAGAAGTGGAGGACGAACTGATGGAAGACTCATCAGATGAGGGAGACCTTGATCACATTTCTGTTGTGCGAGGTTGGGGGGAGAGGACAGAGGAAGGAAGCATGATTGTTACCTCGCCACCAACACAACAGGGACTTGGTGCTCCTGGATGTGCAACACACATGAGTGCCTTCTTGCTGCACTACCTGCAACATGACCCTCGAATTGTGAGAATTAGAAATAATCCTGACTACTGGGTTGCCACACTGTTAGATCCCCGGTACAAAAGTAAATTTGCAGAAATTATTCCTGCCATAGAAAGGGATGCACGCATGCAGGAGTATCAGCAGAGACTGTTGCAGAATCTTACATGTGCTTTTCCACAAAATACCAGTGGTGCACGTAGTGAATCTCACAGTTCCAACTTGCCAACCGTGGTCTGTATGGAATTGTTCAATAAAGGGCCCAAAATTAAGATAACATAGATGGGAGAGGTCTCTATGAATAGGAATTCCTAAGTATTTGATACCCTGTGAGGGCCAGGCAAAGGGAAAGTTGGACTGGATGGAATCCTATATGGATTTAGGGAGGGAGACATCGAGGGCCTCAGACTTCGCTGCATTGATTTTAAAATTTTACCATGTAACAAAGTGATCTATTTCAGCCATAACAGCAGGGATGGATATATGTGATTGAGTGATATATACTAGGACATCATCAGCAAATAGAGAGCACTTGTACTCGGTGCCTCCCACCTCAATCCACCTAATATTGGGGTTATGGCGAATTGATGAGAGCAGGTGCTCCGTCACTAGGATGTATAAGAGAGGGGACAGAGGACATCCCTGCCTTGTCCCATTGGTGATTGTGAAAGGTGATGAAAATGTTCTGACGCACCCCCTGGGCCTTGGGACACCCGGAGCCGGACCCTTTTTGGTGGATGCTGGTGGTTGTAGTCTTCGTGGCGGCGATCCGGTTCCGTGGCTCAGGGCGGTCAAACCAGTGGCGGAACTATTTATGTGGTTTTGATGTTTAAATGTCCGACTACGCCACCCGTGGATTGCGGTCAGAGTGAACCGCCGCTACAGGGCAGACCGCTAAGGCTGGTGTTGTGGGTGCAGCAGAGCGTAGCATAACTCCCCACGGGAGGAGTATAGCCTCAGGGCAGTGTATGCGGAGGATGGGGGTGATGGTGCAGGGCAGCAGCAGTAACGACACGGAGTCAGTGATGCAGTTCAGGGCCTTTACTCACAGTTCTTATTATCCAGACCACGTCTGCAGGTAACGGCTGCCCACGTCGTACTGTGCTCACCAGGTGAGGGGCTCAGACAACTCCCAGATAACTTTGGAGCGCTTCACAGGACCCCCTTTGTGTGTCCTTTGTCTGGCCTTTCTTACCAACACTTCTGTCCGGCTGCCTCGGGCCTCCTCTTGGTAAACTTGGCGCCAGTTTCCCTGACCCTATGTGGTGCCTTCCTAGCGGGTGGAGCAAGGGGCTGCGCCACATAAAATGTCAGAGCCTCCGGTTTCTAGCTGAGGGTCGTTTCCTGCCTCCACTAGTTCGGGGACCGGTCTTCCCCTTTGGCCTGACCCCTCCACGCAGGTGGATTCGGGCGTGCGGTGGCGACTCGCCCGTCCGCACCCCTGGGATCCCTTCATTCCTCGTTCCTGGAGCCTTCTCCGCTCCTCTTCCTTCCTTCTCCCTCTTGCAGGCCTGGGCCTCTGTTACTAGGCCCGCCTCCGGAGAAGAGCTCATGCAGAGCCCCTGCTCCCTGCCACTTCTGCTCAGACTTCTCTGCACTGAACTAAGATGGTGCCCACCTTTTATACTCCCTTCTCAATGCACCCAGGAACTGCTTCCTCCCTGCTCCTGCACTGCAGGGTTCCCCTTCCTCAGTGTTCCCTCCCCCCACTCCAGCCAGGGACAGGGACTGTCGTGCCCATCTCAGGGGCATATTGGTCGCCCTGCCCCACGGCAATGTGGTGTAATGCATGCAGGTGTCGGGTCCTGATCCACACTCCATCCTTATCTGAGAGTGAGATATCACACCTCTGGGTGAGGTGCAATACGTCTGTAGCAACCGAGCCCTCGGTGCTACAGTTCCATTTATCTTCAGCCTAGGTGACGTATTGTGATACAGGGCCGTGATTTTGGCTATAAAAGGGTCCCCTAGACCCCTACCCCAAGCTTTTTAAGAGAATCATATATGGCGTGCCAGGAGACTCTATGGAATGCTTTCTCAGCATCCAACGAGAGTATCTACTTACAAATTTTTAACTGCATCTAGCCCAGGAAATACTTTGTGCCTAGTAGCAGTGTCTGCTAGTCAGCGGATTATCCCGGCTGTTAAGCAAGCTACACCACCTGTAGTTTGGACACTTAATTTTTTCAAAGGAAATGCTTCGGGACCACGGGATACTTAGTGAAGAGCATCAGGAGGCACCCCAAGGCATAGGGGCTGGGACTGGCAGTAGGATGCCTTGCGGTGGACAGCCGAGCTCGATCCTTATAAAAGCTTTTTAACTGCAGCAGCTTTAGTGGACGCTACTGGAGCTGGAATTACGCGGCTGCTGGCATGAGACTTGCCCTCCAATAGATCCTTGTAAATGGATTTAAAGTGTATTCATTCAAATTAGAGGGACAATTTAAATTAAAAAGCTTAGAGCTGCCTCCACCACAGGGGGGCTCTCTCGACCCACCAGCGGACAGGCACCAGTATTGGGAGAGGGGGGCTGGCCGTCAGGGTTCACCGCGGCTCTGGCACAAACCCGGCGACACGGAGGTGGCACGGGCAGGAGCGGACTGGCCGTCTCGGCTTCTCACTTTTTGGATTTTAGAAGGGCATGACATGCCTATATCTGTGTCTCCCCCTCCTTTTACTCCTCCACCTCTTTTCTTTTCGCATAACTATATGTACTTGTCACTTTTCCATGTGTTAGTTGTGTCTTCTGAGCAGTTTGTCAGCTTTTGGACACCTTTGAAGGTGTTTTCTATGTGTTTCTATGTGTTTTTGTTTGCCTGCCATTGGTTTTAACGGTGTTCGAAGGTGTTCGACGAACAGTTCGACGAACAGTTCGGCGAACACACGGGTGTTCGACGAACCGAACCGAACTCGAACACTACGGGGGTGGCTCAACACTAAAGTTGACGCGCCCCCTGGGCCGTGGGTACCCTGAGCCGGGCCGGTAGACACTGGGGGTTGTAGTCACTGTGGCGGTGACCCGGTCCGTGATCCAGGGCGGTCAATCTAAGGGTAATTTGTATATATGGGTTTTATAATGTCCGACTACGCCACCTCTGGAGTGGGTCAAAAGGGGCCGCCGCTGCGGAACAGTCCTCTGAAGCTGGTGGTTTTCCAGCAATGGTATTATTACTCACCACAGTAAGAGTGTAGCTTGAGGGCAGTGTGGGTGGATGATGGTGGTTGTAGTGCAGGGAGTCAGTAATGAACTCAGAGTCCGTGTGATGCAGTCCCAAGATCTTTACTCACAGTTGTTGCAGTCCAGATTACAGGTACCAGAGCAATCTCACCCGTCGTGCTGTGCGCACTCAGTGAGGGGCTCAGTCAACCCCCAGATAGCTCCGGAGTACTTAGCAGGACCCCCTTCTGTGTGTCCTTTCTCTGGCCTTCTACCTGCACCTCACACCCAGTGACACTTCTATCCGATATCCTCGGGCCTTGGCGGGCGACTTGTGTTCCGTTCCCTGGGTCCTATGTGGCTACCTTCTTAGTGAGACTGGTGTGGACTTTTACCTGCAGTACATGAAATGCTGCAGCCTCCGGTTCCTAGTTGAGCCTTGCTGTTTCTAGTTGATGGACCGGTTCCCCTTATCTGGTCTGACCCCTCTACCTCCTGGTAGCAGCAGGAGTACGGGTGGCCTTCTGCACGGCCCATAGCCCTAGGGTCCCTTCGGTTCCTGGAGCCTTCCTGCTCCCACTCCTCTCTTCTCTCCTTCAGTCCTGGGCCTCCCAGGCTAGGCCCGCCTCTGGAGCAGAGCTCATGCCGAGCCTCTGCTCCTGTCACTTTTCCTCCTCTGACTGGCTTGCTCTTTCTAAGATAGCTTCCTATTTATACTCTCCCTGTCATGTGCTCCGCTAAGCTGCTCCCCTAAGCACCCACTACATAGGATCCTTCCAACAGCTAGGGACCTGGGACTGTGCTCTCCCTTAGGAGCAATCTTGCCCTACCCCCACTGCGGGTATGTGTTGGATGCAGGTGTTAGGGTCCCCAGCCATATGCCTTCCTTACCTGAGGGTGAGATACCACACCTCTGGGTGAGATGCAGTAACTCTGTGGCGACTGAACCCTCAGGGGCACCACACACCCTTCTGCACAGTTTTGAAATGGCGACGAAGATGTTTAGTTCTGACGGCGATGCCATTATCAGCATGACTATTCCGGTGATTTACATGCTGGAGCACACACTAAACAGAATTCAGAGTCAGGTGGTGGGACAAGAGGAGGTGGAGGAAGTAGAGGAGGAGTCGTATGCGGAAGGGATAACATCTCCAAGTTCCAGACGGTTGGCAGCACCAAGGCGGCAGGCATGGGAGGGTGGGGGAGAGGGATTAACCAGGGCGCATGGTAGCAGCCAAACTGTTGAGGAAGGTGCAGGAGCCGAGGAAGAAGTGGAGGACGAACTGGCGATGGGCATGGAAGACTCATCAGATGAGGGAGACCTTGATCACATTTCTGTTGTGCGAGGTTGAGGGGAGAGGGCAGAGGAAGGAAGCATGATTCTTACCTCGCTACCAACACAACAAGGACTTGGTCCTCCTGGATGCGCAAGACTCATGAGTGCCTTTTTGCTGCACTACCTGCAACATGACCCTCAGATTGTCAGAATTCGAAGTAATCCTGACTACTGGGTTGCCACACTCTTAGATCCCCGGTACAAAAGTAAATTTGCCGAAATAATTCCTGCCATAAAAAGGGATTGACGCATGCAGGAGTATCTGCAGACGCTGTTGCAGAATCTTACATGTGCTTTTCCACAAAACACCAGTGGTGCACGTAGTGAATCTCACAGTTCTAACTTCCCAACCGTAGGACTGTCGAGTCTTCATGACTCAAACCATAACAGTAACTCAGTATCTGCTGGTAACAGCAATTTTGTGGAATCGTTTCACCACTTTTTTAGACCATCCTTTGCAAGGCCACAGGAGACAAGAAGTCTGACACATAGTCAACGCCTAGAGAGGATGGTGCAGGAGTATCTCCAAGTGAACATCGAAGCCATGACTGTGTCACTGGACCCTTGCTCATTTTGGTATTCCAATCTGGAAAAATGGCCGGAGCTCACCACTCACGCCTTGGAGATCTTGTCATGCCCTGCAGCCAGTGTTCTCTCTGAACGTGTGTTCAGCGCTGCTGGTGGTGTGCTGACAGATAAGCGCACGCGTCTGTCCACTGAGAATGTAGACAGACTTACGTTCATAAATATGAACAAATCATTGATTAGCAAGGACTTTTCTACCCCTGTGTTATCCTTGGGAGACTAAAACCTTGAGGATTTGGCAAAATCACCTCACCAACCGTTTTAAGCAACTGTGGGGCAATTGATGCCACTTAACCCTAGAACGCATGACCATAAAAATCTACACTTTCATATACCTGGGGCCTTTTAGGCTCGTGTGCAAATAACATGGAATAACTCAAACTCAAATGACAAACAACTATATACATGAAGAATACCTAGAGTTTCAAAATTCTAACTAAAGTAATCTTGCAGAAAATAGAAAACAATTAACAGGGCGGGCCTGCGAGGCCCCAGGTATGCGTTCTAGGGTTAAGTGGTGTCTGTGCCACAATTTTGGGAAAAAATGGAGACTCTTTTTGGAGTCCCCTTGCTGTGTCTTACGTGACGTTGGCATCGTCAATTCCAGGTGGGTTGGGTCGCTCCCCCCCCTTTTTAACTGTAAGAAACTAGATACACTATGGCTTGGGGTAACACAGATGGTTGAGTCTGAAGAGCTCAGAGGTCTGCTCCAAATCTTCAGTGTCTGCTAGTCAGCGTAGAATTTTTAACTGCATCTAGCCTAGGCAATACTTTGGGCGTAGTAGCCCAGCTGCGAAGCAAGCTGCACCGCCTGTGTATCTAATAAGAATTTTTAAATGCATCTAGCCTAGGCAGACTGTGGGGACCCCCAACCAAACCCAGATGCTCAGCCCCCCTACCGCCCCCCTTTCCTTGACAATACAATAATGTAACTCTTACAACTGGATGGGTGAGGATGGGTCACAGCTTTATTAACTCTTTATACTCATTCCATTAGAAAGGCATTTTATTTCTAAAATAATTCAGCTTGTTGCAGCATGCCCTGGGTCTCCACTCTGGCAAGTTGGCCAACAAGTGTAACTCTCCAACATGTCCTTTCTATTTCCAGGCCACGGAGGATCCTGCGTACTCGTATGCAGGACTCTGACCCCCACCTATCACTCTTAACGCTTGTTCCACTCCGTCCTGGAGTCCTGACAGGAATATGTCCAGTTCAATATTCATTAAGTGAACAACGTCGGGCCGTATGAGGCCTGCTTTATCTCCTTCCAGTTGTCGGTGTCGTACCACTACACCACCTCCGTCTCTTCTAAATTTTGCCATCCGAATATTTATTACCCGCCTTGTCCGTTTGATGGCCGTGATGTCTCGCGCACCTTGCCATACCGCTATCGGCACAATCTCTGACCATATTATCGCTAGTTTTGTGAAAAATTCTCTGAAGCGCTCAGTGTCTAGTTTCATTATTGCCATTAGTTATGCGCTGTTATGATGACCTAGGTTGTTTCCCCCGGCCTGTATAACTAAGATGACCGGACATCTTGCCTCTCTCCCTACCTTGATTACCTCCATTAGTACCTGTGGCCATAGCAGGCCTCTAATACCTCTCTAGTTGAAATATGTGTTATGAAACTCTAATTTCCTCCCGCCTGGGCAGACTTTCGCCCTTTTTTCTGCCCAATACATATACGAGTGGCCTATCACCCACTTAGCGTCACCTGTAAAAGAAACAAACCACGTTAGGATAACAAGTCCGGTCTTATGTATCTTGCCAAACACGTGGATCGCCATCTCCCTATCCTCTGAACTTCCGTTTCTGACAGTCCTGCTCTTGCTGCTTCCGTGGCCGCGCCTATGCGGAATGAGTGTGTCCCGTAATCTTTGGGGTGGTTCCCTGCCGATGTTATGCATTTATTAAATATAGCTTGGAACTGGTATCTTGATAATGGCATTCCATCAATGTGTAATAGGAAGAAATTACTTTGTGATCTGATGGTTAGATATGTTTATACTATTGTTACCCAACTCAGTGTACCGTTTGTGGGTTGTAGAAGTACCCAAGTGCCCCTGCCCGCTGGAACCGTTTTCGATTTGTGTATGCGTAGACATATTGCATTATTGGCTATGACTACGTCCTGGTGTAATAAGCCTCCACTGGTGGTAATTTTGGATTGAGGGACTAATTCGCTTATGCATAGCGCCCCGAAGAAGGCGATCACAAATGCAGTAGACAGTAGTGTTGCTTCAAATTGTGAGTGTCATGTTAATGGTGTTAGGGATATGATGTGAGAAATCAGTTTTAGTGACACGGGACGGGACGTCTACACTCCTGACTTGGCTGACCCCTTTTCCACCCTTTTATGGATTGTCTGATGATGAACCTTTGTCACATCTCCCCAATTCAGTAGTTGGAAGTGAAATGCTACTCCGGTCAGACACCGCTGCGCTGACGCCCCTCATATGCCCCTCATAATTAGCTGGTGGAGAAATTCCATGGTGACTTGTGATCTGGCTTGTTCACATTGGTCAACCCGTCTGCCTGCTACTAGTCGTGTCCACTCTTCCCATGCCTTACCGTATGCTTGCCACGTCGACGGGGCAACTGACGCTCTGATTAATGGCATCAACTATTCGCCACTAGATCCCATAGGGAAGGTGGGCAACTGTTGCCCGATGGGTGGGCGTTGTGGAAGAGCTCTGTGAAAATCTGCCAATTGAATTGTTATAAAGCGTTAGCAGCAGCTTTAGACCCCTCAGCATAGTGGCTAGCGCGGACCCATACATTGTGTTTTAGGCACAGGAATGCTAGCCTGGGTAGTAGGCCTAGCACTGGGGGAGACGATGATGCCATCTTATTAATGCAGTGCGCTAGGCTGGTGTTTTTTGTTATGAAGCGTATATTTTTGTAAGCCAGGCGCGCGCCCCATATTTCTATTGCTACCACTATTGGGAAGAAAAATAATTTTCAGGGCTAGATGCAGCTAAAAATTATTATTAATTTAAAAGCTGGTGGAGCTTGGTATAGATGGACTAATACAATGAGTCCCACACACTGCTAGAAGGCCAAATATTTTTTCAGAGCTAGATGCAGATAAAAATTATTTTTCATTTGCAACCTGATGGAGGTCAGTATAGATGGACTAATAGAGAAAGTCCCACACACTGCTAGAAGGCCAAATATTTTTTCAGAGCTAGACGCAGACAAAAAATTATTTTCAGTTTGCAACCTGATGGAGGTCAGTATAGATGGACTAATAGAACAAGTCCCACACACAGCTAGAAGCCCAAATATTTTTTTAGAGGTAGATGCAGAAAAAAATTATATTCAGTTTGCAACCTGATGGAGGTCTGTATAGATGGATTAATAGAACAAGTCCCACACACAGCTAGAAGCCCAATATTTTTTCAGAGGTAGATGCAGGAAAAAAATATATTCAGTTTGCAACCTGATGGAGGTCAGTATAGATGGACTAATAGAGAAAGTCCCACACACTGCTAGAAGGCCAAATATTTTTTCAGAGCTTGATGCAGACAAAAAAATATTTTTAATTTGCAACCTGATGGAGGTCAGTATAGATGGACTAATAGAGAAAGTCCCACACACTGCTAGAAGGCCAAATATTTTTTCAGAGCTGGATGCAGATAAAAATTATTTTTAATTTGCAACCTGATGGAGGTCAATATAGATGGACTAATAGAGAAAGTCCCACACACTGCTAGAAGGCCAAATATTTTTTCAGAGCTAGATGCAGAAAAAAATTATGCTCAGTTTGCAACCTGACTGAGGTCAGTATAGATGGACTAATAGTACAAGTCCCACACACAGCTAGAAGCCCAAATATTTTTTCAGAGGCAGATGCACATAAAAATTATTTTTAATTTGCAACCTGATGGAGGTCAGTATAGATGGACTAATAGAGAAAGTCCCACACACTGCTAGAAGGCCAAATATTTTTTCAGAGCTAGATGCAGACAAAAAATTATTTTCAGTTTGCAACCTGATGGAGGTCAGTATAGATGGACTAATAGAACAAGTCCCACGCATAGCTAGAAGCCCAAATATTTTTTCAGAGGTAGATGCAGAAAAAAATTATATTCAGTTTGCAACCTGATGGAGGTCTGTATAGATGGATTAATAGAGCAAGTCCCACACACAGCTAGAAGCCCAATATTTTTTCAGAGGTAGATGCAGAAAAAAAATATATTCAGTTTGCAACCTGATGGAGGTCAGTATAGATGGACTAATAGAGAAAGTCCCACACACTGCTAGAAGGCCAAATATTTTTTCAGAGCTGGATGCAGATAAAAATTATTTTTAATTTGCAACCTGATGGAGGTCAGTATAGATGGACTAATAGAGAAAGTCCCACACACTGCTAGAAGGCCAAATATTTTTTCAGAGTTAGATGCAGAAAAAAATTATATTCAGTTTGCAACCTTTTGGAGGTCAGTATAGATGGACTAATAGAGAAAGTCCCACACACAGCTAGAAGCCCAAATATTTTTTCAGAGGTAGATGCAGATAAAAATTATTTTTAATTTGCAACCTGATGGAGGTCAGTATAGATGGACTAATAGAGCAAGTCCCACACACAGCTAGAAGCCCAAATATTTTTTTCAGAGGTAGATGCAGAAAAAAATTATATTCAGTTTGCAACCTGATGGAGGTCTGTATAGATTGATTAATAGAACAAGTCCCACACACAGCTAGAAGCCCAATATTTTATCAGAGGAAGATGCAGAAAAAAAATATATTCAGTTTGCAACCTGATGGAGGTCAGTATAGATGGACTAATAGAGAAAGTCCCACACACTGCTAGAAGGCCAAATATTTTGTCAGAGCTAGATGCAGAAAAAAATTATATTCAGTTTGCAACCTGATGGAGGTCAGTATAGATGGACTAATAGATCAAGTCCCACACACTGCTAGAAGCCCAAATATTTTTTCAGAGCTAGATGCAGAAAAAAATTATATTCAATTTGCAACCTGATGGAGGTTAGTATAGATGGACTAATAGAATGATGCTATGCCCAAAAGATTTTACTTCACTAGGTGCAGTAAAAAAATTGGTATTCTATACACAGGTGGTATATCTTGCAACACAGATAGGCTACTCCACTGACTAACACACTCTGCAATAGGCCAAAAAGGATTAGCTTTGCTAGATTCAGCCAAATGCTGTGAAAAAAACTTGCACAGCACTGGCACAGACCTGCCTGGCAAAAACTGATAGGAACTGATGTAACCTAGTCCTGAAAAGGACTGCAATTACAATTAGTCTTTACTCCCACAATCTATCTATTTAAGAGCACAGACCTGCCTGATAAAAGTCGTAGGAAATGCTGTAACCTAGTCCTTAAAAGGACTGCAATCACAACTATTCCCTACTCCCAAGCTATCTGTATATTTGTGCGAAAATTGGCTTGAAATTAACAAGGTATAGCGCACACAGCAACAGCGGTGCCGTCTAACACGCAGCTGCAGCAGTGAGAAAATGGTGGCGACGGGGAAAATGGCTTGGTCTTATAGGGCAAGGACATGTGACTTACACTGCCAATGACACATGCCCTTGCTTGTGTGAAAAAAGCACTTCGCTCCGTGTGTGCGCTGCTGATAGGCTGACAGATTGCACCTCCCCACTGTAAATGCGGGAAAGAGAAAAAAAAATGGAGATCTTCATTATTCCTGCAGAGATCCATCCCCTGCCCCTCCCCCCACCCCGCTGTACACTCAAACTGCGTATTAACATTAATTTTCATCATTACTGAGAAAAAATCCAGTTATGATTTTGGTGCACGAACAGTTATCGAACATAACCTCGAACAGCCGAATTTTTCTCAAATCGTTCGTGTTCGCCGAACGGCTCGAACACCGCCCAAAACAGCTCGAATTTGAGATTGGCGAACAGTTCGAGTAGAACAACGCTCATCTCTATCCAGTTGCTCCTCACTATTCTCCGCTCTATTGGCCTCAATGACACTGTGCTCTCCTGGTTCTCCTCCGACATCTCTGACCGCTCCTTCACTGTATCTTTTGCCAACTCTTACTTCTCTCCTCGTTCCCTTACTATCGGGGTTTCTCAGGGCTCAGTCCTAGGTCCCCTCCTCTTCTATCTATACCTTGAGCCTATTGGACAAACAATCAGTAGATATGTATTCCAGTATCATCTCTAAGCTTACGACACCCAATTATACACTTCTTCCCCTGACATCACCCCTACCTTAATGCAATATACCAAAGATTGTTTGTCTGCTGTCTCAAACATCATGTCCTCCCTCCATCTAAAACGGAATCTCTCCAAAACTGAACTTCACCTTATGTAAGTCAATAGACTGGTAGCCCATTCGCTGCAGAATACAATATAAACTTATCTCTCTCACCCACAAAGCCCTCCACAGTTCTGCACCACCCTACATCTCGTCCCTCATCTCTGTCTATCACCTTACACGTGCCCTCCATTCTGCAACTGGCCTAAGACTAGCATCCTCCATAGTTTGATCCTCGCACCTCCATCTCCAAGACTTCACTTGTGTTGCGCCAATTTCCTGGAATGCACTGCCCCACACGATCCGACTAATACCTAGTCCCCACGTTTTTAAGAGTGCTTTAAAAACACATCTCTTTAAACAAGCCTATCACCTAAACTCACTAACCTAACTCTCCCCTGTTCCCTCCTTCTAAATATTATTCAGAATCTGCTCTCTCCTATTCATCTGTCTCCACACCCTCCATGCACACCATAACTGCACTTGATAACTGCACTTAAACATACTGGCTGATGACTGGATCATGCTGCTTTATATGAAAACCCCTATTTTCATCTATTGTGTCCCCCCGTACTTCCTTGTAGATTGTAAGCTTGCGAGCAGGGCCCTCACTCCTAATGTAACTGTTTAAACTGTCTTAGCTTGTATTGAATGTATTGTTTCTATATGTCACCGCTTAATTGTAAAATGTTGCGGAATATGTTGGTGCTATATAAATAAAATTACCGTATATGCTCAAGTATAAGCCGACCTGAGTATAAGCCGAGGCACCTAATTTTACCACAAAAAAACTGGGAAAATGTATTGACTCGAGTATACGCCTAGGGTGGGAAATTCAGTAGCTACTGGTAAATATCCCCAATCCTGGCAAGTGTTGCCCCCTCATCCTCAATCTTCTTATGCATTGCCCCTTTCATCCCAATCCTGGTATGCATGCCCTCCTCAACCCCAATCCTGATATGCATGGCCCCCTCATCCCCAATAATGGTATGCAGGGCCCCCTAATCCTGGTATTCATGGCCCTCTCATTCCCAATCCTAGTATGCATGGCCCCCTCATCCCCAATCCTGGTATGCACGACCCCCCATTACTGCACACATGAAAAAAAATAAACACTTCTAGTCACCTTCCTCCCCTCTGCGCCAGCACTGCCATGCACCCTCAGACACTGAGGTGAGCTGTGGGGATATTCACTTCTCTCCACACCAGGACTATGGGTGTGGTGAGATTGAATAGTCAGTTTCTTTAATAGTGCACACTCTAGCTGCAGCCGCCAGCTTCCAGCTGCGGCTCAGTGATCCTGTGTGCCCGCTACTAAAGATAGAGGATATTCACTCCTCTCCATGCCCATGGTAGTGGGAAGAAGTAAATATTCATACTCTCTAATAGCGTGCACACAGGATCGCTGAGCCGCTGCAGGAAGCTGGCGGCTGAGAGTGATACTGTGCACACTATTAAATAAAATTAATATTCACTCCTCTCCAGGAGTGACACGTGAAAGGAGTTGGGGATCCGTAAGGAGGCCGGGAGTTTCAGCTTGTAAGCCACTGGATTGATTTGGTTCAGAATCTCGAACGGACCGATGAACCGCCGACCCAACTTGTAAGATGGTATCTTGAGGTGAACATATTTGGAGGAAAGCTAGACCTTGTCTCCCGGACGGAATTGAGGCGGATCCAGACGTCTCTTATCAGCATTCCTCTTCATCCGCTCGGAGGACTGAAGGAGAGCAGATCTAGTGTCTTCCCAAATCGCAGAAAATTCACAGACGAGAGACTCCGCGACCGATTGTCCACTGAAGAGGAGACGGGAAACGGAATCCGGGGGTGTCGACCGTAGACCACAAAAAACGGAGACTTAGAAGAAGACTCACTCACATGGTTGTTATAGGAAAACTCTGCCCAGTGCAGGAGCTCAACCCAATCGCTATGGTGAACGTTGACAAAGTGCCGAAGAAAGCTGGTAAGGATCTGATTGTTACGTTCCACTTGACCATTGGACTGAGGATGATAGGCCGAAGAAAAATCCAAAGAGACATCCAGCAGCTTTCACGTGGCTCTCCAAAAGCGAGAAATGAACTGAACTCCTCGGTCCGAGACAATGTGGAGGGGTAAGCCGTGGAGACGGAAGATGTGACGGATGAAGTCCTTAGCCAGCACAGGTGCAGACAGAAGACCAGGTAAAGGGATGAAGTGAGCCATCTTGGAGAAGTGGTCGGAGACCACCCAAATGACTGTACAACCGGCCGATACAGGGAGATCCGTGAAATCCATTGCAATATGTTGCTATGGAGCGGAAGGCATGGGAAGAGGAAGGAGGCTACCGACTGGAAGGTGCCTGGGTATCTTGTTACGGGCACAAGAGAAACAAGCCACGACAAAATCAGCAACATCCTTGCACAGAGTGGGCCACCAATAGTGCCGGGCAATGATCAGAAGTGTCTTCTTCTGGCCGACATGGCCAGCCAGTTTGGATAAATAGCCCCAGAGTAAGAACTTCTTCTGATCCTGAGCCGCTACAAAGGTCTTACCAGGAGGTAGATGAGACAGTTCAAATGGAGCAACAGTCATAATTCTGGAGGGATGTGTAGAGGCTCCTCCTCCAGGTCGTAAGACAGAAAAGAGCGGGATAGAGCGTCGGCTTTAATGTTCTTGTCTGCCAGGCAGGTGGCGATTGAAGCAGAATCGAGCAAAGAACAAAGACCATCTGGCCTGACTTGGGTTTAGTATTTGGGCGGTCTGTTATGGACAGTGCAGATGACCACCAGGTGCAGAGACCCCACAAGCAAGTAACGCCACTCCTCCAGCCCTAATTTGATGGCCAGCAGTTCTCGATCTCCTATGGAGTAATTGCGCTCGGACGGAGAGAAGAGTTTGAAAAAGAAGCCACAGGTCACCATTCGTCCAGACAAAGATTTCTGGGTAAGCACTGCTCCGGCTCTGGAGGAAGAGTCATCAACCTCCAGGAAGAACTGTTTATTGCAATCCAGATGGTGTAGCACAGGAGTGGAGGAGAAGGCTTGTTTAAGAGAGATAAAGGCATTCTCTGCCTCGGAAGACCACTCCTTGGGATTTGCCCCCTTACGGGGAAGAGCAGAAATGGGATCTGTCCGGGAGGAGAAATGAGGAATGAAGAGGCGGTAATAGTTAGCAAATCCCAGAAACCACTGAATAGCCTTCAACTCCTCCAGTCGGTGCCCCTTCAAGATGGCAGACACCTTCTCGGGATCCATCCACAGTCCAGTTTCAGCGATGACATACCCCAGAAGCGGCAGAAACGTCTGCTCAAAGAGGCATTTCTCGAACTTAGCATACAGGAGATTCTTCCGGAGCCTCAGCAGGACCTGACGAACATCCCTCCGGTGAGAGGGCAGATCAGGGGAGAACAGCAAGATATAGTCCAGGTACACCACCACGCAGGAATACAGGAGATCTCGAAAGATATCGTTTACTAACTCCTGGAAGATGGCTGGAGCATTACAGAGACCGAAGGGCATCACGCGGTACTCGTAGTGACCATCCCGAGTGTTGAATGCCATCTTCCACTAGTCTCCTTGGCGAATCTGGACCAGATTGTACGCCCCATGCAGGTCGAGCTTAGTGAAAATCCTTGCGCCTTTTAGGCGATCAAACAGCTCCGAGATGAGAGGCAGGGGGTACTTATTCTTGATGGTAATCTGGTTTAGGCCCCTATAGTCGATACAAGGGCAAAGAGAGCCATCTTTCTTTTTGACAGAGGGGTGTATTTCTGGATAAATCCCCTAGCAAGATTTTCTTCAATGTATTCAGACAAGGCACGGGTCTCGGCCAGCGACAAGGGGTAGATTCACCCACAAGGAGGTGAAGCACCAGGTATTAGGTCGATGGGGCAATCATACGGCCTATGAGGTGGTAGTGTCTCTGCCTCCTTTTTATCGAAGACGTCCGCGTAGGACCAGTAGGGTGCTGGCAGGCCAGGTAGGTTAGCCGGAGTAGACGGGGGTCGAGCAGGACGAACCGGAACCAGACAGGTCTTATGGCATTCCTGACCCCAACAGAGCACCTCACCCGAGCTCCAATTCAGGACGGGCTCATGTCTCTGTAGCCAAGGCAGGCCAAGCAAGAGGGGATGAGAGAGACCGGACAGTACGTAAAAGGAGATCTTCTCCGAGTGCAGCATTCCCACCTGAAGAGGTACCGGCACAGTGACCAACAAGATGGTCTCAGGGAGAAGCTTTCCATCCACAGAGGAAACCGCTAAAGGAACCGCCAGACGTATGGTAGGAATCTGAAACCGCTCCACAACGGCCTGTTGGATGAGAATGCCAGCGGCTCCGGAATCCAGATGGGCAGTCTCAAAGAAGCGGGTCTCACCACTGGTAACGGAAACGGACAGAGTCAAGGGCGGAGAGGAAGAACTCATGCCTAGGACAACCTCTCCGAGCTGTCCTAGACACTGGAGTTTCCCGGTCTCACCGGGCAAGAGCGGATCTGATGCTCTATATTGCCACAATAGAAGCAACTCTCCTCAGCACGACGGGTCTCCTGGCGAGACTTGACCATCTTTACTTGGTCAATTTGCATAGGCTCTGGAGAAGACACCCGGGGGAGTGCAGGTTGCGAGACTGGACTTTGGAAGATGGGAGCAAGGCGCAGAGGTTTCTTCTCACGGGTCATCTCCTTAGTGCGTTCCAGAAAACGGATGTCAATCCAGGTAGCTAATGACACCAGGTCGTCCAGGGAGGAAGGTATGTCACTACCGGCTAGCTCATCCTTGATCCATCCGGAAAGGCCCTCACAAAAGGTGGACACCAGGGCCTCATTGTTCCAGGCAAGTTCAGATGTGAGGGTTCAGAAACGCACGGCATACTAGCCCACAGAGAGACTCCCTTGGTGGAGTCGGAGAAGTGAGGAGGCAATAGAAGATTTTTGTCCAGGCTCATCGAACACCTTCCAGAAAGCCGTGAGGAAAGCCTGGGGATCGGACACCAGAGTATCCCCTCTCTCCCACTGAGGGTTAAGCCACTCTCCAGTGAGGTAAGACATGATGAATGCCACCTTGGCCCGGTTGGAGTTGAACTGGTGTGCCAAGAGTTCAAAGTGCAGCATGCACTGGTTTATGAAGCCCCTACATAGGGCCGGGTAACCACCATAACGTGGAGGAGCTGATAGCTGGGATCCAAAGCCGGATGCTACAGCGCCACTGGGTTGAGATGCCGCCGGAGCGGGCGCCGCTTGGTTAGAGGCGGACACCGTCAGGGTGGACAGCACGTCCAGGCGGGAGTTAACTGTTCGCCGGTAGGACAGGATAGTATCCCACTGGGCTCTCTGGCGAGAGACCTCTTGGTACAGGTCAGAGAGCGAAGGAGCCTGGGAGCCACCGGGTTCCATGGCCTGCGCAAACTGTTACGGGTCCGGGTGGTGGAACCTCTGTGCTGGGATGCAAGGAGGGACCAAAGGGGAATAACTAAGTGCCTACTCTGACCGACCCTGGCCACATGGCGGCTTAGTCGACTCCGTGAACCAAGGAGGGACCGGGCAGGGGAACCAGTTGCCACTCTGGGACCAAATTTGTGTGAGAGCAGGCGACTCTCATGGGTCAGGTGGCTGAGGCTGACAGGTACAGCGGCAGGTAACCTGACAGGTGATCCGGGTAGGCAAGCCAGCGGACATGGCAGGTAGACAGGCTGGCGGGCAAGGCAGATAGACAGACTGGTGGGCACGGCTGTTAGACAGGCTGGCGGGCGCGGCTGATAGGCAGGTGGGTATGGCTGACAGACTGGCGGGCACTGGAACCTGAGGGCTGAGGAGAGTGTTAGCACACAAACAACAACCTTGCGCAGGTACCTCCATTTTGGAGGAGGTGCTTCAACTAGGAGTGGTCCTCCTGCCATTGGGTGGGGACTCTTTAGGATGGCGCACGCAGCCTCTTTAAGAGGGAGGGAGCGTGCGCGCCCTAAGCACAGTGCCTGGGAAGCTGCTCGCGGTGAGGGCATCAGCAGCAGGGAAGCTGGAGGACACCGGACCAGGAGGCAGAAACGCCGGCGCTACACCTATCGACTTTGATCGCAGCATTGTGGGGGTTAATGTGCCGGGAGCCGTGCGGGACCGCTCCCTGCACATTGTCACAGCTGACACTCAGTACTATCAGCTGGCACCCAGCGGCGATCGAGCCCGCACAGCCTGTGTGCGCGCGCGATCGCTATGAAGTACTAATACGGGTCAGGCTCTTAAGTCCCAGGGCACAGACGCATATTAGTACGTCATGGGCTTTAAAGGGGTTAAAGAGATAGATATTTAGACTGAAATTCAAATTTGCTTTCGGATCTCTCCTTTTACCCCTTCACGCCACGGTCATTTACTGTTTCCGTTTTTTCCTCCACTTCTTCTAAGAAGCAAAACTTTTTTATTTTTCCGGTCCCATAGCTGTATGAGGGCTTTTTTGCGGGATGAGTTGTACTTTTGAATGGCACCATTGATTTTACCATATAGCGTGCTGGAAAAAAGGGAAAAATAATTCCAAGTGCGGTGAAATTGCAAAAAAATGCAGTTCCACAATTGTTTTTTTATTTTTTTTTATTTACCTTGTTTAGTATATTGCATACATGTCAAACTCTGGCCCATGGGCCAAATCTGCCCCACAGGGTAGTTTTATTTCGCCCGCAACACCAGAGCCACCACCCCTATGTGGAGCCATTATTCTGTATTGAGGACTATGTTGAGCTATTTTTCTGAATGGAGGACTTTGTGAGGCCATTATTATGCATGGAGGACTATGTGGGGCCATTATTATGTATGAAGGACGATGTGGGGCTCATTGTTCTGAATGGAGGACTATGTGGGGCCCATTATACTGTACACTGGTTGGCCCACTACTTTGTCCAAGTTTTTAATTTTGGCTCTCTGTGTGTTTGAGTTTGACATCCCTGCTGTATGGTAAAACTTATCTAGCATTATGATTCTCCAGGTCAGTATGAATACGCAGCTACCAGACATGTGTAGTTTATTTTTTATTTAAGTGGTGAAAAAAAAATCTGAAATTTGTATGAAAATATTTTTGGGCATTTGGCACCATTTTCTAGACCCCGTAGCATTTCCATTTTTCGGGATCTGGGGCAGGATGAGGGACTATTTTTTGTGCACTGAGCTGATGTTTTTATTGATACCATTTTGGGGTAGATGCAATTTTTGATTTTTTTCTCATTGCTCCATTTACCGATCAGATTAATTTATTTTATATTTTGATAGATCAGACATTTCTGAATTCAGAGATACCATGAATTTTTTAAATTGTTTTACTTCCAATGGGGCAAAAGGGGGGTGATTTGAACTTTTGTGGGGGTTTTTTTCATATTTTTAAAACCTTTTTTTCCTTATTTTTTATTGTATGTAATAGTCCTCTTATCAGAAACAAGGATCCCCTATGAACGCCATTGATGAGCCAGCATTCATAGGAGTATCATAATGACAAGCATGGGGGTTATCAGCAGAATAGAATAGCTATAATCTGCTTAACATACGGCAGACAATTTTCCTCAGTATTAACAACATATAACAGCCACGAGGTATCTCTTAAAATATAACCTTTAATAAATCTCTAAAAAAATAGTATATAGTAAATACCTCCAAAATTCGATACCAATCCTCAATTAAATCCTGTTTATAACCAAATTGACAATTACTACCTCTAGAAATATCAAAACAAGAGGCAGAGGATGCCAGGTAATAACAATAATTCTAAAACACGTAATGCCTAGACCGCCCTATTAGAATGCAAAGATATGACCTACAAAAAGGCCAATAATTTCCAACAAATCCTGGTCAGTAAATGAAAAAAACATACAGAGTTATCAAATATTAATGACGTGTGTGGATCTCACCCATTTTTTGTGCATGTGGGCATCATTCGGGTTTCTTCATCCCCTTCAGTCCATTGGTTCCTCAGGAGAAAATCTACCCTGTCGTGCCCCTGGTGTTAGCTATCACATGCGGGAAAGAAGAGGGCTCAGCGCCGGAGCCCGCATCAAACTCAGGGATGCAACATATGATGTAAATGTATGTCATATGTCTTGAAGGGGTTAATCTGAGAGGCCCACCGTCAATCTCCTACACTGAAGCAATGGTCACCCTCTATAAAAGGTATTGTGCCAAGTTTGTAGGTTATTTCCTATCCATCAGATAGGGGATAGTTTCTTGATTGCTGAGACCCCACCAATCCCAAGGTTGGTGCCGTGAAGAGTTCCATCTAAATGGCGTGTATTTCGAGCGTGCGCACCTCCGCTCTATTTATTCTCAATTTTAAAAGCAATTTCTTTGTCTCTTGATAAGTGACCAAGTAAAACAAAAATGTTTTTGCACCACGCTTTGTGAAAGGGCTCGCTCACATGAGAGTATAACAAGGAAGAGTGCTATGTGATGTTTTATCAGATAGCACTCGGCCCAATGTTATACTATGGGGCAGCTCCCATCTGCGATTATTTTCTCATGCTGATATGGTATGAGAAAACAATCACAGCATGCTGTGAATGCATCCAAGAAGCAGATCTCGCGCACCCATACCAGTTTATGGGTGCGAGTGAAACATCGGACTGCACTCGGATGTCATCCCAGTGCAGTCCGATATATGCCGATACAGACAACGGTGGAGATGGAGAAATTACTTTCTGCTTCTTCTCCGCACCTGTGCTGCGATTCTCTCATGTGAGACACTCGGATCACAGTAAGATGACACTTGGCTCACGCAGTGACAGAATTGTCATTTGCATAATCGGACCGATTCTCTCGCACAAGAGAACATACGCTTGTGTGACCCCAGCCTAAGGCCACGTTCACATGTCCAGTATTTGGTCAGTATATTACATCAGTATTTGTACGCCAAAATCAGGAGTGGAACAATCAGAGGAAAAATATAATAGAAACACGACACCACTTCTGCATTTTTCACCCACTGATGGTTTTTGCTTACTAAAACTGGTGTAATAATACTGACCAAATAAGTGGAGCTATTGAGTTCAAGTCCTCTTTCTCTGAAGAGGCAATTTGCATATTAAATTTCCCAGAGGAGCATTGCACAGTGAATAAGCCTCCTTACCTTGATGTGCCAGAGCCGGTATGTCGCTCGTCACAAGAAGAAACGTTATCCCTTAGACCTCAGTCCAGAGCCTCTCACCTAGCCAAATCAGTTCTCATACTTTGCACTGACAAGGGCCAACAGCCCGAAACACCGTGTCTGCAAATTGAGATTCTGATTTGGCTTTTATCCTAAGTCATATTGCACGACTCGTTAAAGGGTTGATTGTGACTTGTAGGATTGCTACTTCCAATAGGTGGCGCTATAGAGTTCAAGTCTTCTTTATCTCTGAAGAGGCAATTTGCATATTAGAGGAGCATTGCACAGTGAATAAGCCTCCTTACCTTGATGTGACAGAGCCGGTATGTCACTCTCCACAAGGAGAAACATTACCCCTTAGAAAAAACCCAATACACCTTTAGTGACACATAGAGGGCCTGATTTAAAAGAATAATTTCCCATTATTAAGGAGCGGGTCTCCAATAATGGTAATGACCAGTGACTGTAAAGCCTGCCCAAAATTTAGAAAAAACCCAATACACCTTTGAAGACACGTAGAGGGCCTGATTTAAAAAAAAAAATCCCATCATTAACCCCTTTACCCCCAAGGGTGGTTTGCACGTTAATGACCAGGCCAATTTTTACAATTCTGACCACTGTCACTTTATGAAGCAATTACTCTGGAACGCTTCAACAAATACCACTGATTCTGAGAATGTTTTTTCGTGACATATTGTACTTCATGACAGTGGTAAAATTTCTTTAATATGATTTGCATTTATTTGTGAAAAAAATGGAAATTTGGCGAAAGTTTAAAAAATTTTGCAATTTTCAAACTGAATTTTCATGCCCTTAAATCAGAGAGATATGTCACACAAAATAGTTAATAAGTAACATTTCCCACATGTCTACTTTACATCAGCACAATTTTGGAACCAAAATTTTTTTTTGTTAGGAAGTTATAAGGGATAAAAGTTGACCAGCAATTTCTCATTTTTCCAACAAAATTTACAAAACCATTTTTTAGGGACCACATCACATTTGAAGTGACTTTGAGGGGCCTTTGTGACAGAAAATACCAAAAAGTGACACCATTCTAAAAACTGCACCCTTCAAGGTGCTCAAAACCGCATTCAAGAAGTTTATTAACTCTTCAGGTGCTTAACAGGAATTTTTGGAATGTGGAAGAAAAAAATTAACATTAAACTATTTTTAGCAAAAATGTTTTTTTAGACCCCAATTTTTTTATTTTTGCAAGGGTAACAGGAAAAAATGAACTCCAAAATTTGTTGTGCAATTTCTTCTGCTGAGCACGTCGATACCCAATATGTGGGGGAACACCACTGTTTGGGCACACGGCAGGGTTCGGAATGGAAGGAGCGCCATTTGATTTTTTGAATGTAAAATTTGCTTGAATAATTAGCGGACGCCATGTTGCGCTTGGAGAGCCCCTGATGTGCCTAAACAGTGGAAACCCCAACAAGTGACACTATTTTGGAATCTAGACCCCTCAGAGAACTTATCTGCATGTGTGGTGAGCACCCTGAACCTTCAGCTTCACAGAATTTTATAACATGGAGCAGTGAAAATAAATGAATATAACTTTTTGCACAAAAATGGATGTTTTAGCCCCAATTATTTTATTTTCTCAATGGTAAGAGGAGAAAATGGACCCCAAAAATGTTTGTGCAATTTCTCCTGAATACACTGATACATATGTGGGGAAAATACACTGTTTGGGTGCACGGCAGGGTTCAGAAGGGAAGGAGCACTGTGTGACTTTTTGAACGCAAAATTGGCTGGAATTGAGAGTGGACGCCATGTTGCGTTTGGAGAGCCCCTGATGCGCCTAAATAGTGGAAACCCCCCATGAGTGACCCCATTTTGGAAACCAGACCCTTTAAGAATTTTAACAAGAGGTATAGTAAACATTTTGAACCCAGAGTTACGACGCAGAATTTGATAACATTAGGTCATCATATTGAATAAGTTGTCATTAGTCTTGAGCGCAAGTGCTCGCTACTTGAGTTTGCATCGGGTACTCGGGTATGCACCATGTATCGCTAGTGTTCGAGTGACATGCTCAAGTCCCCGCTCTGCATGTTTCATGGTTGTTAGACACCCAAAAATAACATGTGGGGATCGCTTGTGCATGGCAGGCAATTCATGTAACGTTTTTTTGGCCACGAAGCATATAGGGTGGATGCTCGGTGCATACCTGAGCACCCGATGCAAACTCAAGTAGCAAGCACATGCGCTCAACACTGGCCGCCATATCATCATCATTTTTTTTCTTTACTTTAAAAAAAATCTCAACCCTGGCACGACCCTAACCCTAACTCTAGCACAATCCTAACCCTAGCACAACCCTAACTCTAACCCTAGCACAACCCTAACCCTTGCACAATCCTAACCCTAACCTTAGCACAACCGTAACCCTAGAACAACCCTAACTCTAGCACAACCCTAACCCTAGCACAACCCTAGAGTTTATTTTTTACACTGTTTCTCTTGTGGTATAAGAGATTAGATGACTTTATTCTCTGGGTCGGAGCGATTACTGCGATACCAGATTCATATTGGGTTTTTATGACTGACAGCTGTCACACACTAAAAGACGCTTTTATTTTGCAAAGACTAGTTTTTGCATCGCCATATTTTGAGAGCTATAATGTTTCCATATTTAGGCCGACAGAGTCATGTGAAGGCTTGTTTTTTGCAGGACGAGTTGACATTTTTATTGGTATCATTTTCGAGCACATGACATTTTTTCATCTCTTTCTATTCCGATTTTTGGGAGGCAGAATAAACAAAAACCAACAATTCAGGAGTTTTTTTGGGGGATTTTTTTATGCCGTTCTGAGTGTGGAAAAATTGATAAGGCAGCTTTATTCTTCGGGTCAGTACATTTGCAGCGGTATCACATTTATATAGTTTTTTTATGTTTTGGCGCTTTTACACAATAAAACTATTTTATATAAAAAATATTTTTTTGTATCGCTTTATTCTGAGTAGTGATGAGCGAATATGTTCAAAAACCAAACTCAAATGTTAAGTTTGACACATTTGGATTCGTGATCGGAAAGGCAAGCAAAATTTGTTAAAATCGGGAAAATTGGTAACGTTCGGCGAAATTACATGGTTAGATGAGTGGGGGGGCTGGTGAAAGCTCAGAACAAGTCAGATCAGCGGCACGCTGTTTTTCTTTCTTTTTTTTTGTAGGCAGTAACTTTAAGTCAGGAAAGCGCGGCTAGCCAATAGAGCACAGGAAGCATCGACAGTGTCCCAGACACAAGGGCTTCTGCAATTGGCTGCTGAAATCACATGTCCTCTCCATATAAAAACCATCCATGTTCCCTCAGTGCCATTTAATGCATGTCACTGAAGGAGATAGACGCTGCTGAGTTTGCTGTGTCTTGTTTAATGAGAGATATTAGCTAGATAGATAGGCGCTTTTGTGGAAGTCAGATAGTGTAGATAAGTCCTGTGCTGTGTACCTGTCAATCAACCTTGCAGCCTTTTTATTTTTGTTTTTGTGCAATTAATGAGATTCTCACAGAAAGAGCATGGTCTATGGCTCAAAACAGTGCTGTATATCGGTTGTACTGTGCTCCATGCAGACCTTCAATTTATTTTTGCATTTGCTAATGTGATAAAGCAAGCCCTTGTAGGCCACTTTTTGTTTTTGTGGGGTTGAAATTCAGCTATCTGCAAAGCTTGTCAGTGCAAAGCTTCTGAGTGCAGAGCACAAAAAACTTTTTTTTCATTTGCTAATATGATAGTGCAAGCTGTGTTAGCCCAGTTTATCTTTTTTTTGGTGGATGAGCTTCAGCTTTATGCACAGTAAAACGAATATTTTTTTGCTGTTGCTAACCATAGTCCACCAAAGATTTTTTTGTGTCGCATATGTGTTACACTCTGCTATAAAGCACCTAATGCTTTTAGTGGCCGTGAAACTAAACTGTTTCCAGAGTAAAAAAAAATCTTTTTTCTGTTGCTAGTCAACGTCCACAAAAGATTTTTGGTGTCACAAACGTGATTCACTTTGCTAAAAGCCGCATACTATTTTAGTGGCGGTGAAATTCAGCTGTATGCAGAGCTTATGCAGAGTAAATAAATCTATTTTTTGCTGTGACTAACGTGATACAGCAGGCTAGATCTGAATTTGAAATACATTGGAGCATATATTCTATGTTATACAGGCCTCATCCACAGTCAAAAAATACTTTCTTTGATTCCTAACGTTATACAGCTGGGGATATCTCAGTTTGAATTAGTTTAGTAACTTGTTATACAGGCCTCATAATCCACAATAAAAAAATACTTTCTTCTGTTACTAATGTGATAGAGTATTACTAATGTGATACAGTAGGGGACATCTCAATTTGAAATTGTTTCGCAGCATATCTCCTATGTTATACAGACCTCATCAACACTAAAAAAATAATTTCTTCTGTTACTAACGTCATACACTAGGGGACATCTCATTGTGCCAAGGGAGAGTGGTTCACTGCAATCAAGGGGGGTTGGAGATACCAGAAAAACTATTAGTGAAGGTGTTAGTGAAGGCGAGGAACAAATGGAAGAGGAAGAGGTGATGGGCGAGCAACAGTCAGAACATGAAATAATAATCATCCCCTCTCTGTTCGTGTTTGGCGGGTGGGGATGAAGGAAACAAGCATCAGAATTACCCAGCTAGCAACACAGCATGGGCTTGAACCTCAGGAAAGAGGTTGACATATGAGTGAGTTCTTGCTGCACTATCTGCAACATGATCCCCGTATAGTTATGATTCAAAATAGTGCTGACGACTGGGTTGCCACTCTGTTAGATCCACATTATAAGAGTAAATTTTGACAGATCCTTCCCATCCTAGAAAGGGTCCCACGAATGCATAAGTTTTCCCTAAGCCAGCAGTGAGGCACACAAAGTTCATCGCAGCTCTACACTTCCAACCTCCGGCACGTCAATTCGTCAATGTTAAAATATTGGCAGTAGCAGTAGTTTAAGTGGCAGAAGCAATTTCTGTGAGTCCTTTCAGACATTTTTTAGACCAGCTCATGCACCTGCACAGCAGAGTACAAGTCTGATACGTGGTGAACGACTGGAGAGGATGGTGCACTCCTTATTGAGTCTCCATCTGCTCAGTTGGCTGTAGTGAAAGAGGTTTTGGTTCCTAATTCTACAATTTCTACTGTAGTTAAATTATTGCCACTTTACTGGTGTCTGCCAATATTTTTTGGAAATGTGAGGAATCCTGATAGGGTCTCCATCTACTGATGGATCTCCATCTATTGGGTTGGCTGTAGTGGAAACGGTGTCGGTCCCCATTATACTACTTAAACTCAAGTAAAATTCATGCCACTTTGGTGGTTTTAGGCCCTCATTTTTTTAAATGTGAACACTCCTGATTGATTCTACATCTATTGCGTTTGGCTGTAATGGAAGAGGTTTCTGTCTTCGTTAAACTACATCTACCCTGGTGAAATTGATGCCACTTTGGTGGTGTTAGGCCCTAATTTAGGGAAATGTAAACACTTCTGATTGCGTCTCCTTCTACTGAGTTGGCTTTAGGGGAAGACGTGTCTTTCCCAATTCTACAATTTCTATTGTAGTGAAGTTGATGCCACTTTGCTGGTGTCTGCCACTAATTTTTGGAAATGTGGTGAATCTTGATAGAGCCTCCATCTACTGGGTTGGCTGTAGGGGAAGAGGTGTCATTCCTAATTATACAATTTCTACTATACTGAAATTGATGCCACTTTGTTGGTGTCTGCCAGTAATTTGTGGAAATGTGGGGGCAATCTTGATTGGGTCTCCATCTGCTGGGTTGGCTGTAGTGGAAGAGGTTTTTATCTCCATTAAACTACTCCTACTCTGGTGAAATTGATGCCATTTTGCTGGTGTCTGCTACTAATTTTTGGAAATGTGGGGAATCCTGATTGGGTCTCCATCTATTGGGTTTGGCTGTAGTGGAAGAAGTTTCTGTCTCCATTAAACTATTTCTACTCTGGTGAAATTCATGCCACTTTGGTTGTGTTAGGCCCTAATTTAGGGAAATGTAAACACTTCTGATTGAATCTCCATCTATTGGTTTGGCTTTAGGGGTAGACGAGTCATTCCTTATTCTACAATTTCTACTGTACTGAAATTGATACCACTTTGCGGGTGTCTGACACAAATTTTTAGAAATTTGGAGAATCCTGATTGGGTCTCCATCTATTGGGTTTGGCTGTAGTGGAAGAGGTTTCTGTCTCCATTAAACTACTTCTACTCTGGTGAAATTGATGCCACTTTGCTGGTGCTAGGCCTAATTTAGGGAAATATGGAGAATCCTGATAGGGTCTCCATCTACTGGGTTGGCAATAAGGGAAGAGGTGTCGTTCCTAATTCTACAATTTGTACTGCACTGAAATTGATGCCACTTTGGTTGGTTTAGGCCAAAATTTTTGGAATTTTGGAGAATCCTGATTGGGTCTCCATCTATTGGGTTTGGCTGTAGTGGAAGAGGTTTCTGTCTCCATTAAACTACTTCTACTCTGGTGAAATTGATGCCACTTTGGAGGTGCTAGGCCTAGTTTAGGGAAATATTAACACTTCCGATTGAGTCACCATCTACTGAGTTGGCTTTAAGGGAAGACGTGTTATTCCTAATTCTACAATTTCTACTGTACTGAAATTGATGCCACTCTGCTGGTGTCTGGCACTAATTTTTGGAAATGTGGGGAATCCTGATTGGGTCTCCATCTATTGGGTTGGCTGTAATAGAAAATGTTTCTGTCTCCATTAAACTACTTCTACTCTGGTGAAATTGATGCTACTCTTGTGGGTTTAGGCCCTCATTTTTTAAAATGTGAAGAATCCTGATTGGGTCTCTCCATCTATTGGGTTGACTGCAGTGTAAGAGTTGTTGGTCATCATTATACAAGCTCTATTGTAGTGAAATTAATTCTTTGGTGCAGATATTTTTGTCACAGGGTTACACAAGTTATAATCTAAATTGGTTTTCTTAGTACCGTGGTATATAAAGCAGGCTATATTTCTTGTAATTTTTCGGTGCTGGTATTATTCTCCATATCAGGGTATACATTAGCAATGAGAGAGCACTAAATGTGCTCAAATTAGTGGTTCAGGGGTTTCTCAAAACCTACCCAGATCTGCCAGAGCTGTATGTGAAAGTACAACGCGTGTGTGCCCATTTCAGAAAGTCAGCTATAGCTTACGCCACCCTGGCAGTGCCTCAGCAGCATATGCAGTTTCCAGCTCAACGACTATTGTGTGATGTCACCACATGTTAGAAATCAACGTTGCAGATGTTGGGAAGTATTTGTGAGCAGCAGAAGGCAGTTGTTGAGTACCAGCTTCAACAGGCCTATCGACATTCAGGTCAGCCTCCACACATAAGAACTGATGAGTGGGCATGGATGTCTGACATCTGTGCCATCCTCAAAAATTTTGATGACTCCACCAAGATGGTGAGCGGCGATGATGCCAAAATTAGCATCACCATCCCGCTTCTCTGTCTACTGAAACGCTTGGTGCACACAGTTAAAGAGGAGGCATTGCAGGCGGAGCAAGGAACTATGCAGCCCAGCCTCATCTCATCTCAATGCGGATTGGGTGACAATGAGGAGGAGGATGAGGAGGAGAACATGGACAGTCGTCCTCTTGGGGAGGACAGGGAAGTTTTGGCTGTCTTAGAAGTCTTGATACCCCTCTTGCAGTCTGTGGGAAAGCTGTATGAGTTTCGCTTAATGACCTTCAGTGGCCTAAACTGTGGCTATGCTTATGCATGTTATTTCTCTAAATGCATAGCAGATCAGGCCATTGTCCAACTTTGTAGTGATTAAATTCAAGGCGTAAGGAAAGATCTTTGTCTGTGACTAAGCACCACCGAGAAGTGTGAGCTGATATTGGACGGGCTGCCATTGCTTATGCAGCAAGCTGCATTAGAGGACTCCCTAGGAGAAATGTCAGCCGGAGTAGATATGGTTTCCCACTCTGCCAGTCCATTCACCGAGCTAAAGAATATGGCCGTAGTGAAATGCAACTCTCACTGAGAGTTCTCCGACCCCTATTTTCTATTAGTTTAGTTCCCCATGTTCTGGTATGTATTTGTTTCATTCTCCAACTTTATCTGTTTAGTAGTTCAGTTCTCCAACCCCTGTTGTATATTAGTTTAGTTCTCCTTGTTCTGTTGTGTATTTATTTCTTTCTCCAACCCATCCATGCCCGCCCCCAGGGGTTAACATCTTGAGTCAAGGGTTTAGATTATTCTCGGACCCTGCTTCATCCAGACGTGGATCAACTGACAAAATTTTTGGGCATCGCTACACATGCTTTCCCCCTCTTGAGTTTGTGAAGCTTTAGATCAGACCTCTGATGCTCCATAATAGAATGTGTGAACATCTCTGCAGACTCGCCCATCTACTCCACAGTCAGTTGGTCGGTTGGAGAGTTGTGATGTTGGTGAAAACAAGATTAATTGGGGTGCCACCTCTGAGGACTGTACTGTGTGTGATGTTAATGTGGAGGAAGAGGAGCAGAGGCCACTTGATGCTATTCAGTACTTTCAAGTGCCTCCCTTGTCCAACAGCTCCACCTCCCTCTTCTCTCCTCTCATCTCAGCTGAAGACTTAGCCTCATTCTTCAAGCAGAAGATTGACAACATAGGGTAAAGCTTTTGCTTAAAGTCCCAACAGCTCCTTCTCTCATAACGACTCAACTCTCCTCGTCCAAAGCCAGCTTCTCCACCATCAAGGAAGATCATCTTTACTCTCCAAATCAAATCTCACTACCTGTGAACTTGACCTAATACCATCCCACCTCATTCCACCTCATTAGAAACTGTACCATAGTCTTCATCCCAAGTCGAACCCTCCTCTTATACCTGTCACTAACAATTGGCATCTTCCCCTCATGATTCAAACATACCTCGATCAAACCCATCCTCCAAAACTCGTTTCTTGACCCATCCTATGTTTAGCTATCGCCCCATCTCACTTCTCCCCTATGCCTCAAACTACTGGATCAACATGTCTATTTTGAACTGTCCTCCCACCTCTCCTCCTGCTCCCTCTTGGACTGCTTACAATCAGGCTTCCGACTTCACCATTCCACTCAAACTGCTCTGACTAATGTCACTAAGGACCTACTAACTGCCAAATCCAAGCCAGACTACTCGGTCTTCCTCCTCCTAGACCTGTGATCTGCCTTTGACACAGTAGACCATACCCTCTTACTACAGACTCTCATCTCTCAGCAGCACAGACTTGGCCCTGTCTAGGATCTTTTCATACCTAACCGACAAGACATTCAGTGTCTCCAACTCACACACCACCTCCTCATTTCGCCCCCTATGTGTCGGTCTCCCCTAAGGTTCAGTCAAAGGACCCAGGCTCTTCTCCATCTACACCTTTGGCCTGGGACAGCTCATGGTCTCACGGCTTTTAGTATCACCTCTATGCTGATGACATACAGATCTAGCTCTCTGGACCTACTATCACCTCCTTACTAACCAGAATCCCACAATGTGTGTCCTGTATTTCATATTTTTTCTCTGTTAGATTTGTAAAACTTAACATGGAAAAACAGAATGCATCATCTTTCCACCATCTCATTAACCCCCCAAACTGACCTATCTATCAAAGAGAATGGCTGCCCAATCTCCTTAGTCCCGCAAGCTTGACTCTGATCTGTCCTTCAAACATAAGATGCAAGCCATTTCCACTTGCTGCTGATTTCAAATCCAAGGTATCTCTGGGATCCGCACTTTCCTCAACCATGAATGTAGAAAAACACCAGTGTACGCTCTCATCATCTCCCGCCTCGACTACTACAAGCTCCTGCTCAGTGGCCTCCCTTCTCCCACTCTCGCACCCCTCCAATCTATCCTAAACTGTGACGGCCGATTAATCCACCTGTCACCCCGCTTTTTCCAGGCTTCTCCCCTCTATCAATCCCTGCGCTGACTCCCTGTTGCCCAGAGACTGCAGTTGGAAAGCCTAACTTTGGTATACCAAGCCATCGAAAACCTGTCTCCCCCATACATGTGTGACCTAGTCTCTCGGTTGTAGTTACCTGCACGCAACTTCCCATCCTTCCAAGATCTCCTTCTCTACTTCCCTCTTATCTCTTCTTGTCACGACTGCATACAAGATTTGTCCCGTGCATCTTCGCTACTGTGTATTGCTGTACCCCAACACATCAGACTCTCGCCTACCTTGCAAACCTTGAAAAGAAAGCTGAAGACCCACTTCTTGTGAAAAGCGTACAATCTGCGGTAAGCCTCACTCCATCTTACCGCTGCACGACTAGCTATACCCTGATCTACAGTATCCTCACCCATCCCTTGTAGATTGTTTGTTCACCCTGGCGGGCAGGGTTCTCTCTCCTCTTGTACCAGTCGGTGACCCCTTTTGACATGTAACGTGCCACAGAATAAATGTCACTGTAATAGTAATAATAATTATAGTACTTGTACTCTGGATCAATTGATGGCACTTTCCAGGTGTCTACGCCTAATTTGATGTGTTTTGGCAGCCTTTGGGCCAGTTTTAAGGTGTTGCGTATGCGTTTTTTTCTGTCCCCCCATTGAATCCTATGGCATTCGGCAATGTTCGGCGAACATTCAACGAATAAATCGGCGATTATCATAAACTTGGCGATTATAATCCGAATCGAATATTGACACATTTTCTCATCTCTAATCATGGGCTTCCAAGACTAGATGTAAGGTGAGCATATGGTGTTTTTTCATTTTTTGCAGGGGCAGAGAACATCGGGGAAAAGGTGTAGGTGAGTATAATGTGTTTTATTTTTATTTGAACATTTTTTTATTAATTTTTACATTTTTTTTTACTTTCTGCACTGCACAGGCGCCGATGAGAGACTACTGGTCCCATTTAGTGGCGCCTGTGCTCGCTGTTTCCCATAGCAGTAGGTTCCGGATGATGGTGGTAGTAGTAACATCAGCCGCGCCTATGACCGTGGTAAGCTTTTTACCGCGAGTCACTGTCACAGCTGTGGGATCATGCTGACATCTGCCACAGCACTCTGACCACGGTAACGCTATTATCGCCGATCAGAGCCTGTGTTTCCTGCGCTGTCACTTGCGTGACAGTGCGGGAAACACCGTAACCCGAACTCAAACATTAACATGGACTTCCTGAGGAAGTTTTTAAACATATTAAAAACAGATTTAAATAGTTAACAATTTCAAAAAAGGGCACAAAAAAAAAGCTGGAGAATGTCCCTGGAAGGGAAATGTGATGCTTTTGTATCTAATATATAAAGCTGAATGTGTGTGTGTGTGTGTGTATGTATGTATGCATGCATGTGTGTATTGGCATCAGCACTGTCGCAGCTACAGCCACAAAATTTTGCACAGTCACACGGCTGGACCCCGAGAGCGTCATAGGCTATGTTGTGAGGTGAAATTTTAACCCCGCGCATTCCAATTCACCAAACAATTTTGCCCCTATCTACATAATGGGGAAAAAGTGAAAGGAAAAGTGTTGGAGGCAAATTGACAGCTACCACATGTGAGCCAGGGAGAATTAAAGAATGAGAGCGATGGCGCCAAAGAGTATATACCGTACAGTTGCTAAGGTGGGGCCCCGACATGGGATACTTATACTCACCACACATGGGGATATGAACACACACACAAAATGTGCCACACACTACCACGTGCTTGAACACATATACCACCCTCAGCGCACACAAAACTCATCTCACAAAGATTTATCAGGCAACCAATCAGAGCTCAGCTTCTATTTTGCTACAGTTAATTAATCTGAGCTGTGATTGCTTAATACAGGCAACAAATGACATTCTCAGTATAACAATGCTTGTGTAAGGTAATAAGATGTCAGTTAGTGTGCGTTGGTGGAAAGGCTGATGTCAGTCACATTACTTCTATGTGAGAGGATATAGAAACTGCCAGTTACAGACTATTTTTACCACAATAATGCCTCATAAGAAAAGGAATTTCATGGCACGAATATCAGCTGATGCGAAAAGAAAAGCTGCATTACGGGCAATGAAAAATGTGAAGACCGAGAAACAAGGCTGACAGACATGAGAGCAGTAGCTGTTTCCTCAAGAGCCAATGAACTTTCTGAGCAGAGGGAAGCAAGGCTTGCAGACAAGAGAACAAGAGCTGCTTCCTCAAGGGCCAATGAACTTTCTGAGGAGAGTTAAGCAAGGCTTGCAGATATAAAAACAAGAGCTGCTTCCTCAAGGGCCAATGAACTTTCTGAGGAGAGGGAAGCGAGGCTTGCAGACAAAAGAACAAGAACTGCTTCCTCAAGAGCCAATGAACTTTCTGAGGAGAGGGAAGTGAGGCTTGAAGATAAGAGAAGAAGAGAAGCTTCCTCAAGGGCCAATGAGTCATCTCAGCAGAGAGAAGGCCAACCTGCCACTAAGAGAATTGCTATTTCTTCCACCAGGGCACAGGAAATGGTTGGAGATTTGAAACATGCTGCCTTTTGTTACCAGTCAGACATAAACTATCAGGATAATCCTAAAGTTCAGATAGGAAAAATGGATGTGCCCTGAAATGGAAAGATGAACCGCCAGGTTTATGCTGTGCAAATGGCAAGATAACACTTCCACCTCTCCTGTCACCACTAGATCCCTTAAGCATTTCTTGGACAACATTAGGAAGTACAACTCTTGCTTCCAAATGACATCATTTGGTGCAACAAAAGAAATGTTTACAACAGGATTTATGCCGACATTTAAAGTTCAAGGACAGGTTTACCACTCACTTGGCTCACTGCTTCCATTACAAGGAGAAGAACCTCAATTTCTTCAACTCTTCTTTATGGGAAATGCAGAAGCAGAGGCTCAGCAGAGATGCTCTTTAATTCCTAACACTCGCCTTGATATTGTCACTATTTTACAGCAGTTCCTTCACTCCAACAATCTATATGTTCAACTTTTCAAGACTGCACTTGAATGCATGCCAAATGACGATTACAAGGTTGTCATTCGAGCTGACAAAACACCACAAGGTGAACATCAGCGACGTTTCAATGCTCCCACATTTGATGAGGTAGCCATCTTTATTGTAGGTAATGATTTTCAAAGCTGTGACATTGTGCTTCAGAAAAGGAACAATGGTTTGCAATGAGTAGTAGAAACTCACAGGTCCTATGATGCTCTGCAATATCCAATCATCTTTTGGCAGGGACAGGATGGCTATCACTTTGGAATACCTCAGACAGATCCTTCAACAGGCAACCCTTCAGGAAAAAAAGTGTCTGCCATGGACTTCTATGCATATAGGATAATGACAAGATTTGCAGAGGAAAATCACATCTTGAAATGCAAACACCTCTTCCATCAATTTATTGTTGACATGTATGCAAAGATTGAGAGTGAACGTCTTTTATATATCCGACTAAGTCAAAAGAAGCTCAGGGCAGAGGAATATATTCACCTTTGAGATGCTGTAGCAAATGATGCTGATCCAAAAGAGTTGGGGAAAATGGTTATTCTTCCATCAACTGTCACTAGAAGCCCACGACACATGCATGAATACACACAGGATGCAATGACTTATGTGAGAAAGTATGGCCGTCCAGATCTTTTTATCACCTTTATTTGCAATCCTGCCTGCGAGGAAATTGGAGAGCACCTGTTGCCGGGCCAAAAAACAGTGAATCACCATGACCTTATTGCTCGGGTTTTCAAACAGAAACTTTCAAAAATAACTAATCTCATCACAAAATCACATATTTATGGTGAGCCGCAGTGCTGGATGTATTCAGTTGAATGGCAAAAAAGAGGCCTTCCTCATGCCCACATCTTGATTTGGCTGAAGCAAAAAATACAGCCTACCGAAATTGACAATATCATCAGTGCCGAATTGCCAGACCCTCAGATTGACCCATTGCTGTTTGACACCATCACAAAAAACATGATCCATGGTCCGTGTGGGAGTCTGAACAAAATTTCTCCCTGTATGATTGATGGCAGGTGTTCAAAGCATTACTCATGATCCCTGGTCCAAGAAACCCAAACAGGACCTAGATGGATATTCAGTCTACCGAGGAAGAAAGCCAGGGGATGGTGGTTTCATAGCAAAGCTCAAAATGCGTGTTGGATCATCACTCCAAGAGATAGAAATTGACAACAGGTGGGTAGTGCCTTACAACCCTTTGCTCTCAAAAATCTTCCAGGCCCACATAAATGTCGAATCTTGCCACTCTGTGAAATCAATCAAGTATATCTGTAAATATGTCCACAAAGGTAGTGATTAGTGTTGAGCCACCCCCGTAGTGTTCGAGTTCGGTTCGGTTCGTCGAACACCCGTGTGTTCGCCGAACTGTTCGTCGAACTGTTCGTCGAACACCTTCGAACACCGTTAAAACCAATGACAGGCAAACAAAAACACATAGAAACACATAGAAAACACCTTCAAAGGTGTCCAAAAGCTGACAAACTGCTCAGAAGACATAACTAACACATGGAAAAGTGACAAGTACATATAGTCATGCGAAAATAAAAGAGGTGGAGGAGTAAAAGGAGGGGGAGACACAGATATAGGCATGTCATGCCCTTCTAAAATCCAAAAAGTGAGAAGCCGACACGGCCAGTCCGCTCCTGCCCGTGCCACCTCCGTGTCGCCGGGTTTGTGCCAGAGCCGCGGTGAACCCTGACGGCCAGCCCCCCTCTCCCAATACTGGTGCCTGTCCGCTGGTGGGTCGAGCGAGCCCCCCTGTGGTGGAGGCAGCTCTAAGCTTTTTAATTTAAATTGTCTCTCTAATTTGAATGAATACACTTTAAATCCATTTACAAGGATCTATTGGAGGGCAAGTCTCATGCCAGCAGCCGCGGTAATTCCAGCTCCAGTAGTGTCCACTAAAGCTGCTGCAGTTAAAAAGCTTTTATAAGGATCGAGCTCGGCTGTCCACCGCAAGGCATCCTACTGCCAGTCCCAGCCCCTATGCCTTGGGGTGCCTCCTGATGCTCTTCACTAAGTATCCCATGGTCCCGAAGCATTTCCTTTGAAAAAATTAAGTGTCTAAACTACAGGTGGTGCAGCTAGCTTAACAGCCGGGATAATCCGCTTACTAGCAGACACTGCTACTAGGCACAAAGTATTTCCTGGGCTAGATGCAGTTAAAAATTTGTAATTAGATACTCTCGTTGGATGCTGAGAAAGCATTCCATAGAGTCTCCTGGCACGCCATATATGATTCTCTTAAAAAGCTTGGGGTAGGGGTCTAGGGGACCCTTTTATAGCCAAAATCACGGCCCTGTATCGCAATACGTCACCTAGGCTGAAGATAAATGGAACTGTAGCACCCTGAGGGCTCGGTTGCTAAAGACGTATTGCACCTCACCCAGAGGTGTGATATCTCACTCTCAGGTAAGGATGGAGTGTGGATCAGGACCCGACACCTGCATGCATTACACCACATTGCCGTGGGGCAGGGCGACCAATATGCCCCTGAGATGGGCACGACAGTCCCTGTCCCTGGCTGGAGTGGGGGGAGGGAACACTGAGGAAGGGGAACCCTGTAGTGCAGGAGCAGGGAGGAAGCAGTTCCTGGGTGCACTGAGAAGGGAGTATAAAAGGTGGGCACCATCTTAGTTCAGTGCAGAGAAGTCTGAGCAGAAGTGGCAGGGAGCAGGGGCTCTGCATGAGCTCTGCTCCGGAGTCGGGCCTAGTAACAGAGGCCCAGGCCTGGAAGAGGGAGAAGGAAGGAAGAGGAGCGGAGAAGGCTCCAGGAACGAGGAATGAAGGGATCCCAGGGGTGCGGACGGGCGAGTCGCCACCGCACGCCCGAATCCACCTGCGTGGAGGGGTCAGGCCAAAGGGGGAGACCGGTCCCCGAACAAGTGGAGGCAGGAAACGACCCTCAGCTAGAAACCAGAGGCTCTGACATTTTATGTGGCGCAGCCCCTCGCTACACCCGCTAGGAAGGCACCACATAGGGTCAGGGAAACTGGCGCCAAGTTTACCAAGAGGAGGCCCGAGGCAGCCGGACAGAAGTGTTGGTAAGAAAGGCCAGCCAAAGGACACACAAAGGGGGTCCTGTGAAGTGCTCCAAAGTTATCTGGGAGTTGTCTGAGCCCCTCACCTGGTGAGCACAGTACGACGTGGGCAGCCGTTACCTGCAGACGTGGTCTGGATAATAAGAACTGTGAGTAAAGGCCCTGAACTGCATCACTGACTCCGTGTCGTTACTGCTGCTGCCCTGCACCATCACCCCCATCCTCCGCATACACTGCCCTGAGGCTATACTCCTCCCGTGGGGAGTTATGCTACGCTCTGCTGCACCCACAACACCAGCCTCAGTGGTCTGCCCTGTAGCGGCGGTTCACTCTGACCGCAATCCACGGGTGGCGTAGTCGGACATTTAAACATGAAAACCACATAAATAGTTCCGCCACTGGTTTGACCGCCCTGAGCCACGGAACTGGGTCGCCGCCACGAAGACTACAACCACCAGCATCCACCAAAAAGGGTCCGGCTCCGGGTGTCCCAAGGCCCAGGGGGTGCGTCAGAACATTTTCATCACCTTTCACAATCACCAATGGGACAAGGCAGGGATGTCCTCTGTCCCCTCTCTTATACATCCTAGTGACGGAGCACCTGCTCTCATCAATTCGCCATAACCCCAATATTAGGTGGATTGAGGTGGGAGGCACCGAGTACAAGTGCTCTCTATTTGCTGATGATGTCCTAGTATATATCACTCAATCACATATATCCATCCCTGCTGTTATGGCTGAAATAGATCACTTTGTTACATGGTAAAATTTTAAAATCAATGCAGCGAAGTCTGAGGCCCTCGATGTCTCCCTCCCTAAATCCATATAGGATTCCATCCAGTCCAACTTTCCCTTTGCCTGGCCCTCACAGGGTATCAAATACTTAGGAATTCCTATTCATAGAGACCTCTCCCATCTATGTTATCTTAATTTTGGGCCCTTTATTGAACAATTCCATACAGACCACGGTTGGCAAGTTAGAACTGTAAGATTCACTACGTGAACCACTGGTGTTTTGTGGAAAAGCACATGTACACCGCGTTCCAAATTATTATGCAAAAAGTGTTTAGGAGTGATAAGGGAAGAATTTGTTTGTTTGTCAGTTAAACTCATTGATGGTGATGTGTGTCAGGGCTCTTTATATCACTGTAAGCAATTGCAGACACCTGTGCTAATTAGTTTGGCAGGTGTGTCCAATGAAAGGCAAGACTACTTAAGAAGGCTCTCTCACATTATTAAGCAGCCTACATTTTCTGCCAAAATGGGAAAGGAAAAGGATGTGTCGGCTGCTGAGAAGCAACAAATTGTGGAGTGTTTAGGTCAAGGCATGACTACAATCAACATTGTGCGATGATCAGGATGAAGTGTCTTGGCAATCAAGAAGTATGTAGCTGATTCACAGTACACACGTGTGCGTGCTGATAAGGGCAAATTGAGGACTCTTTCCTACAGGCAATTACGTCAGGTTGAAAGAGCAGCGGCAAAAAAGCCTTGTCATAGCAGCAGACAAGTTTTTGAAGCTGCTTGTGCCTCCAACGTCCCCCGAACAACAAGATGCAGGGTCCTTCAGAGGTTTGCAGCTGTGCATACGCCATCCTGTCGACCTCCTCTATCCACTTCACACAAGCAGAAACGGCTCCAGTGGGCCAAACATTACATTAAGACTGATTTCAAAACTGTTTTGTTCACGGATGAGTGCCGTGCAGCGCTCGATGGTCCAGATGAATGGAGTGGAGGATGGCTGGTTGATGGACACCCCACGCAAACACGGCTACAGCGCCAACAAGGAGGAGGTGGAGTAATGTTTTGGGCTGGAATCATGGGAAGAGAGATTGTCGGCCCCTTTAGGATCCCTGAAGGTGCTAAAGATGAACTCCATAATGTATGTGGATTTTCTCAAACAGCACTTCCTGCCATGGTTCAAGAAGAAGAACCGTGTATTTCACAGCAAGATCATTTTTCTGCATGATAATGCACCATCTCATGCTGCACATAAAACATCTGCATCTCTGGCTGATATGGGCATAAAAGGGGACAAACTTATGGTGTGACCCCCATGCTCCCCTGACCTCTACCCCATTCAGAACCTTTGGAGCATCATTAAAAGAAGTGTCTATGATGGCGGGAGGCAGTTCACATCTAAGCAACAGCTCTGGGAGGGTATTCTGTCCTCATGCAAAACAATTGAAGCAGAAACCATCCAAAACCTGACAAATTCAATGGACGAGAGAGTTCAGAAGCTCCTTTCGAACAAGGGGTCCTATGTGAAAATGTAACATCACCTAGAATAAAGTTTTGAGTTGAAAACTGTTTGATTTCAGTTTCTAACAACCTGCTAATGCTTATAATTTCAAAAATGACCATTTTTTTGGTCTTTATTAAAATGAAAAGGTTGATCGAAAAGTTTGGGGGATCTAAGAGTGTGGCAACCCAGTAGTCATGATTACTTCGAATTCTGACAATATGAGGGTCATGCTGCAGGTAGTGCAGCAAGAAGGCACTTATGTGTCTTGCGCATCTCGGAGCCCCAAAATTATTTTCCGGGCTAGATGCAGCTAAAAATTATTTTTAATTTTAAATCTGGTGAAGCTTATTATAGATGGCCTAATAGGATCAGTGCTGCACACTGCTACAAAGCCCAAATTATTTTCCAGTCAAGATACAGATAAACATGATTAGTAATTTGAAAGCTTAAAACGGTTGGTAGGGTGATTTTAACCAATCATCAAGCTTTTACTCTCCCCAGGATGACACAGGGGTAGAAAAGTCGTTTCGGATCCATGATTTGTTCATCTTTATGAACGTGAGTCTGTCTACATTATCAGTGGAGAGCCGCGTGCGCTTATCTGTCAGCACACCACCAGCAGCGCTGAACACACGTTCAGACAGAACGCTGGCTGCGGGGCATGACAAGATCTCCAAGGCGTAAGTGGCTAGCTCCGGCCATTTATCCAGATTGGAAGCCCAAAAAGAGCAAGGGTCCAGTGACACAGTCGTGGCTTCAATGTTTACTTGGAGATACTCCTGTACCATCGTCTCTAGGCGTTGACTATGTGTCAGACTTCTTGTCTCCTGTGGCTTTGCAAAGGATGGGCTAAAAAAGAGGTGAAATGATTCCGCAAAATTGATGTTACCAGCAGATAATGTGGTTCTGTTACGGTTTGAGTGCTGAACACTTGACGGTCCCACGGTTGGCAAGTTGGAACTGTGAGATTCACTACGTGCACCACTGGTATTTTGTGGAAAAGCACATGTAAGATTCTGCAACAGTCTCTGCTGATACTCCTGCATGCGTGCATCCCTTTCTATGGCAGGAATAATTTCTGCAAATTTACTTTTGTACCGGGGATCTAACAGTGTGGCAACCCAGTAGTCAGGATTATTTCTAATTCTCACAATTCGAGGGTCATGTTGCAGGTAGTGCAGCAAGAAGGCACTCATGTGTGTTGCGCATCCAGGAGCACCAAGTCCCTGTTGTGTTGGTGGCGAGGTAACAATCATGCTTCCTTCCTCTGTCCTCTCCCCCCAACCTCGCACAACAGAAATGTGATCAAGGTCTCCCTCATCTGATGAGTCTTCCATCAGTTCGTCCTCCACTTCTTCCTGGGCTCCTGCACCTTCCTCACTAGTTTGGCTGCTACCATGCGTCCTGGTAAAATCATCTCCCCCACCCTCACATGCCTGCCGCCCTGGTGCTGCCGACCGTCTGGACCTTGCAGATGTTAGCCCTTCCGCATACAACTCCTCCTCCTCTACTTCCTCCACCTCCTCTTGTGCCACCACCTGACTCCGAATTCTGTTTAACATGTGCTCCAGCATGTAAATCACCGGAATAGTCATGCTGATAATGGCATCGTCAGCACTAAACATCTTCGTCGCCATTTCAAAACTGTGCAGAAGGGTGCATAGGTCCCTGATCTGAGACCACTCCTCCAGCGTGATTTGCCCCACCTCTGAATCTCGTTGGCCCAGGCTATACGTCAGAACGTATTGCACCAGGGCTTGTCGGTGCTGCCACAGTCGCTGCAACATGTGCAGAGTTGAATTCCACCGGGTAGGCACATCGCATTATAGCCGGTGAAGTGGCAGGCCCAACGACTTCTGTAGAGATGTAAGTCGCTGAGCTGCGGGATGCGAACGGCGGAAGTGAGCACACAGCGACCGTGCCCTCTGCAGAAGGCCATCTAGTCTGGGATAGTGGGCTAAAAATTGCTGGACAACCAGGTTCAACACGTGAGCCATACAAGGCACGTGTGTGACATTGCCCCGGCCAAGGGCCGCACCCAGGTTTGCAGCATTGTCGCACACGGCCTTCCCTGGTTTCAGGTCCAGTGGAGACAACCATTCATGAAATTGGTTCTCCAGAGCTGACCACAACTCCTCAGCTGTGTGACTCACATTTCCCAGACATTTCAATGTAAAAACCGCCTGATGACGTTGAGCCCTACTGCCAGCATAGTAAGGAGGTGTGCAGGATCCCTTCTGCGCAGTTAGAAAGCTTGTGGCATGACCAGACAGGCTTTGGGTGCAGGTGGAAGACCGAGAGGAGGTTGAGGAGGCAGAAGCAGTGGAGGAAAAATGACATAAAGAGGATTGACTCACAACTCGTGGGGACGGCAAGACTAGGACAGCAGCCCCTTGTCCTGCTGTCACCATAGTTACCCAGTGCCCAGTCAGCGACATGTAACGCCCCTGTCCATGCCTACTCGTCCAAGTGTCTGTGGTGAAATGCACCCTGTCACACACAGAGTTTCTCAAAGAAGCGGTGATGTTGTGTGCGACATGCTGGTGGAGCGCAGGCACACCTTTCTTTGAGAAGTAGTGCCGACTGGGCATCTGGTACTGGGGCACTGCGACGGACATAAGGTCTCGAAAATCCTCTGTGTCCACCAGGCGGAAAGGCAGCGTTTCTGTAGCCAAGAGCTTGCAGATGGTGAAATTCAACCTCTTAGCTTTCTCATGGCTAGGAGGAAATGGTCTTTTACTTGTCCACATCTGAGGGACCGAGGGCTGGCTATTGTGCTTAGACGGGGTTGATAAGGGTGTCCCCGGCAAACTGCCGGTCTGTGAGGAAGATGCAGGCGGACATGTTAGGTTGCCTTGATCCAAAGGTGGTGCTATCGATGTCGGACAGCGCTCAAGACCAGCTGGTGTTACCACCTCCAAAGAAAATGATGACCTGCCAATCACGCTGGCTGTTGCGGGTAAAGAGGTGGCAGGTCTGCGCCCCAAAACAGGTGTGACTGCTGTCCCCCCAGTCACAGAGGATGAAGAGGCCGCGGATGCACAAGATATGGCAGACGGTGGTTGGCCCGGCCGGCTAGACCGCATTGTAGCACACTGAGCTTCCCACTGCAACTTATGCTTCATGTCCATGTTCCGGTTCATGCATGAAGTACTCAAACTATGTATTTTTTGGCCTCTACTTAGCTTTTGCTGACAAATGTTACAGATAACACGAGTTGGGTCATCTTTATCGATCTGAAAAAATGCCCAGGCTATGCAAGGCTTAGCACCCATGCGACCTGAAGAGCCACCACGACTTGTGGTGAGAGGCAGAGTTGTGTTTGAGGATGCAGTTGTTGACGTGCTTCCAGTACTACGTCTCTGTCCAGGAAGGCGCAACCTGACCTCGTCGTCACTAGCATCTTCCTCCACCTCCTCTGCTGACCTCATCTCTTGTCTGACTGTGGGTTGACAGTAAGTGGGATCTCCGACCTCATCATCATCACCCTGTGCGTTATCACACCCGTCGTCCTCAGAGCCAACCTGTTCCTGCCCTGACAAAAAACTAAAGTTGTCGCTCCAATCAGGTATTTGAGTCTTATCATCGTCTTCCTCATTGTCTCCACCAACAGGAGTTACAGTTTGGGAATGAGGGTCTACATTATGGTCAGAACCTTCTGCGTCTGGTCCTGGATCCGACTCATAAAGATTCTGGGCATCAGTGCAGATCATTTCCTCGTCTGGATTCACAGAAGCGCTGGAGTCGACCTCTGATTCCCAGGCTATAGTATGAGTAAACAGCTCTGCAGACTCAACCATCTGTTCTACCTCATACTCAGACGGGCAGCTGGAGATTTGGGAGCTGTGAGGAAGCAAGTGCGATTTGGGTGACACCTTTGAGGACTGGAGTATTTGTGATGTTGAAGTTGATGTGGAGGAGAGCCCACTTAAAGGAGCACTTGATATCCGTTGAAGCACCTGCTGTTTTTGTGCCTCATCTGGAATTTGTAGCGATTGGCGTGGCCGTAAGAAAGGGATCTTATCACATTGTCCGCTAAAAGAAGTAGACATTTTAGTTTGGCTGGAAGATGGTCTTTCTTCTGCACCTACCTGTCACACTGTCACAGAATACTGGAGGTAGGGGGCCTAAGCTGACCCTAAGCTGGGGCCCTGACTAATCCCTCAACCTGGAGGTACTGTTAAAGGTACAGAGGTCCAGGCCGCCAGCGTAACCCCTACCTCCTGAGGATCCCTGCACCTCAGTAATCTAGTCCTGAGAAGGACCCCGATCACAACAATTGGGAACCAGAAATAATATGCCCACACACAGTATTTAGACGAACGAGACAGTACAAGGGAAAAACCAAAACCACCTTGCATACAACTTCTACACAACTACAACAGAGGGAACACCAACGGGAAAGGAGATAAATGATAAAGCGAGGAAAGGGAAAAAACACTTCCAAATACACTTATCTCAGCAACTCCAAACACCACGATCCGCTCTGTAAGTCTGAATGAAAAGCTTTCACCGACACCTCCCAAACAGACCTGCAGGAATATGAAGGAGTCTCACTAAAGAAGCATTGATTGCAGCTGGGCGAGGCTGGACCTCAGCTAGCCCAGAGAGAGAGAGAATTAACTCCTTCACTGCCGAAAAAACACAAAGCACCAACAAGTCAGCTGCGAGAAGTCAGGCTGTGTACTCGTGACGATCTTCGTGGCAACACACCCGTGACAGTACCCCCCCTTCTACGAGGGGCCTCCGGACCCTCAGGGCCAGGTTTATTCGGGTGAGTCGTGTGGAAGGCCCGAACTAATCGGTCTGCGTTAATATCCGACGCAGGAACCCACATCCTCTCCTCAGGACCATACCCCTTCCAATGAACCAAGTACTGAAGGGACCGGCGATTAAAGCGTGAATCAATGACCCTCGATACCTGGAACTCCAAGTTACCATTGACAACCACAGGAGGGGGAGGTAAAGGTGACGGTACCACCGGCGCCACATACCTCTTAAGCAATGATCTGTGAAACACGTTGTGAATTTTAAACGTAGGGGGGAGGTCAAGACGGAATGCCACCGGATTAATAACAGAACTGATTCTGTACGGCCCGATGAACCTGGGACCCAGTTTCCAGGAGGGAACCTTAAGTTTAATATTCCTGGTAGACAACCATACCTGATCGTTCACACTTAGGTCCGGACCAGACACTCTCCTCCTATCAGCCATACGTTTGTATCGGTTCCCCATAGTATTCAGATTCTTCAGCACCCCTCTCCATACTGAAGCGAGAGATGAGGAAAATCGTTCCTCCTCCGGAACCCCCGAAGAGCCCCCCCTACTGAAAGTACAAAACTGGGGGTGAAAACCATATGCCCCAAAAAACGGGGACTTACCAGTGGACTCGCTCCGCCTATTATTGAGAGCAAACTCTGCCAGAGGTAGGAAAGAAGCCCAGTCCTCCTGGTTCTCTGACACAAAACACCGAAGATATGTCTCCAAGCTCTGGTTCATACGTTCCGTCTGACCATTGGTCTGAGGATGAAAAGCCGACGAGAATGACAAATGCATCCCCCGCCGTGCACAAAACGCCTTCCAGAACTTGGACACAAACTGAGACCCCCGATCAGACACCACCTCGGAGGGTACCCCGTGAAGCCTCACAATCTCCCCAATGAACACCTGCGCAAGAGTTTTAGCATTAGGGAGAGCCGGAAGAGCGATAAAATGTGCCATCTTGCTGAACCTGTCCACTACAACGAGTATGACCGTTTTACCCGAAGACGGAGGGAGGTCCGTAATAAAGTCCATAGACAGATGAGTCCAAGGACGCTCCGGGATCTTCAAAGGTAAAAGGGCCCCAGACGGACGGGTATGGAGGTCTTAGAGCGCGCACAAACCCCACAGGACGCGACAAAAGTTACCACCTCTTTATGTAAGTTAGGCCACCAAAACCGACGCGAGAGGAGATCCACAGTTGCTTTACTCCCCGGGTGTCCTGCAAAAACTGAGTTATGGTGTGCCTCGATCACCTTTTGTCGCAACTGATCTGGAACGAACAGTCTCCCCGGAGGTCCAACAGGGGCGTCCCCCTGAGCCTCCAATATCTCCTCCTCCAGCTCAGAGCATACTGCCGAAACCACCACCCCCTCCTGAAGAATAGGAATCGGGTCGTCCGTATTCCCGGCCCCAGGGAAACTACGAGATAAGGCATCCGCCTTTACATTTTTAGACCCAGGACGATATGTAACGACGAAATTAAACCTGGTAAAAAACAATGACCACCTAGCTTGTCTGGGATTCAGACGTTTAGCGGACTCCAGATATAGCAGGTTCTTGTGATCGGTGATGACGGTGACCGGATGAACTGCCCCCTCCAAAAAATGGCGCCACTCCTCAAAAGCTAACTTAATGGCCAAGAGTTCCCTATTGCCGACATCGTAATTCCTCTCAGCGGACGACAATTTTTTAGAGAAAAAGGCGCACGGATGCCACTTACCAGGGGACGAACCCTGTGACAATACTGCTCCCACCCCTACCTCGGAAGCGTCTACCTCTACAAAGAATGGCTGAGACGCATCAGGTTGAATGAGTATGGGTGCCGAGGCAAAACATTTTTTCAAGGAGGAGAATGCTTGACAAGCCTTGTCAGACCACCTAGAAAAATCCGTCCCCTTTTTAGTCATGTCTGTGAGAGGCTTAACCATGGAGGAGAAATTACGAATGAACTTCCGGTAATAGTTAGCAAACCCCAGGAAACGTTGTAGTGCCTTAAGATTCTCCGGCCGATCCCACTCAAGAACTGCCCGCACTTTCCCAGGGTCCATACGAAAACCGGACGCTGAAACCAGGAAGCCTAAAAACTGGAGTTCCTGTACGGCGAACACACACTTTTACCACTTGGCATACAGTTTATTATCCCGCAAGATCTGTAACACCTGTCTAACGTGCTCTTGATGAGACACCAGATCCGGCGAGTAAATTAAGATATCATCCAGATATATGACAACAAACTGTCCCACCAGGTGGCGAAAAATATCATTAACAAAGTGTTGAAACACCGCCGGGGCATTAGTCAGACCGAATGGCATGACAAGGTTCTCATAATGCCCCTCCGGAGTGTTAAAAGCCGTCTTCCACTCATCCCCCTCCTTCATCCTAATCAGATTGTACGCCCCCCTGAGATCCAACTTAGAGAACCATTTGGCGCCCACGATCTGATTAAAGAGATCGGGAATAAGTGGGAGCGGATACGGATCTCGGACCGTAATCCGATTAAGTTCACGGAAATCCAGGCAAGGGCGTAGGCCTCCATCTTTCTTCTTAACAAAGAAGAACCCCGCGGCCACCGGTGAAGATGAAGGTCTAATATGCCCCTTAGCCAGACTTTCAGAAATATAATCCTTCATGGCCTGCCTCTCAGGACCAGAAAGGTTATACAACCTAGCTTTAGGTAACTTGGCCTCAGGGAGCAGTTTTACAGAACAGTCATACTCGCGATGAGGAGGTAGTTCCTGACACCCATTCTCCGAGAATACATCCTCAAAGTCCGCCAGAAATGGAGGTAAGACCCAAGGAGTAACCGCACCGATGACCGTGTTCATGCAGTTTTTATTACAGAATTTACTCCATTGGCTTATCTCTCTGGTTTGCCAATTAATAACCGGGTTATGCTTAGCTAACCAAGGAAGGCCCAACACTATAGGAGTGGGAAGACCCTCCAACACGTAGCAAGACAACAGTTCTTTATGTATTGCCCCCACTTGAAGTTTTACGCCATGCACAGCTTGCAAAAAACTTCCCTGACCGAGAGGCCTGGCATCGATCGAGAATATGGGGATGGGTTTAGCCAACTCACTCAATCGCATACCTTGAACCCGGGCAAACCGAGCATCAACCAGATTAGCCCCGGCCCCACTATCCAGAAGAACAGATATCCTCTCAGTTCTCGCACCCACCACCACCTCCGCCGGTACGAGAAACTGAGACGAACCTGGGGACGAAATACCTACTCCCAGATTGCCGTCCACCACACAACCTGGGATCAACAGTTTTTTCGACGACTCTTTACTCTGCAAGGGACGGGATGGACACCCCCCAATAAAATGTCCCTTTTTCCCGCAGAGGAAACACCTTCCTGTCTTACGGCGCTCCACCGGTCCCCTTCCCCGAAATGATGTCCCTCCTAATTGCATAGGCTCCTCCGGACTGACCAGGGGAACCACCATATGAGGGGACCTTGTAGGAGGTGGAGACATTACAGGGGGTAGAGTTATCCCGCACCTCTCCCGAAGCCGTCTGTCAATGCGAATGGCAAGGGCCATAGCGGCTTCCAGTGACGCGGGAGAGTCATACTGTGCCAACACATCCTGTAATTTGTCGGATAAACCATGACAAAACTGGCTCCTAAGAGCCGGGTCATTCCACTGGGTGTCCGTGGCCCACCTACGGAACTCCGAACAGAATTCCTCCGCCGGACGATCTCCCTGCTGAATCCTACGTAACTTAGACTCAGCAAGGGAGATCCGATCTGGGTCATCATATACGAGTCCCAGAGCAGCGAAAAACCTATCCACTGACTGGAGAACCGGGGAGCTTGGGGGAAGAGAGAACGCCCAAGATTGTGGGTCCCCTTGTAGGAGCGAGATGACAATTCCCACCCTTTGTTCTTCGCTGCCCGATAACCGAGGCCGCAGCCGAAAGTACAATTTGCATGCCTCCCGGAAAACAAAAAACTTGTCCCGCCCCCCAGTGAACCTGTCAGGGAGAGCTACTTTAGGTTCTGGTCCGGCTTGCTCCAGAGGATGCAAAACCTTGGACCTAACGTCCGCCAGCCCCATGGACAAACTCTGCAACTGCCGAGCTAGACCGGCTACTGGATCCATGGTAGCTGGAGAAAAACTAAGTTGGTCGGTGAAAATGTCACACTGTCACAGAATACTGGAGGTAGGGGGCCTAAGCTGACCCTAAGCTGGGGCCCTGACTAATCCCTCAACCTGGAGGTACTGTTAAAGGTACAGAGGTCCAGGCCGCCAGCGTAACCCCTACCTCCTGAGGATCCCTGCACCTCAGTAATCTAGTCCTGAGAAGGACCCCGATCACAACAATTGGGAACCAGAAATAATATGCCCACACACAGTATTTAGACGAACGAGACAGTACAAGGGAAAAACCAAAACCACCTTGCATACAACTTCTACACAACTACAACAGAGGGAACACCAACGGGAAAGGAGATAAATGATAAAGCGAGGAAAGGGAAAAAACACTTCCAAATACACTTATCTCAGCAACTCCAAACACCACGATCCGCTCTGTAAGTCTGAATGAAAAGCTTTCACCGACACCTCCCAAACAGACCTGCAGGAATATGAAGGAGTCTCACTAAAGAAGCATTGATTGCAGCTGGGCGAGGCTGGACCTCAGCTAGCCCAGAGAGAGAGAGAGAATTAACTCCTTCACTGCCGAAAAAACACAAAGCACCAACAAGTCAGCTGCGAGAAGTCAGGCTGTGTACTCGTGACGATCTTCGTGGCAACACACCCGTGACACTACCCCACGGACACAACCTTTTTTCCCCTTCCCAACACGCCTATTCCCCTTTCCACCAGCAGCAGGCCTTTTTCCACTCATTTTGGTGGTTAACTAATTCACAACTCTGGAGTTGTTTGCACAAAAAAACAATGGATGGTAACCGAGCAGAGCTGAGTGGCCAAACTGTGGTATTAGGCCAAAACTATTGGCTGGGTTAGATGCAGAAAAAAATTATTTTTAATTTGCAACCTGATGGAGGTCAGTATAGATGGACTAATAGACCAAGTCCCACACACCGCTAGAAGCCCAAATATTTTTTCAGAGCTAGATGCAGAAATTTTTTTTATTCAATTTGCAACCTGATGGAGGTCAGTATAGATGGACTAATAGACCAAGTCCCACACACTGCTAGAAGCCCAAATATTTTTTCAGAGCTAGATGCAGAAAAAAATTATTTTTAATTTGCAACCTGATGGAGGTCAGTATAGATGGACTAATAGACCAAGTCCCACACACCGCTAGAAGCCCAAATATTTTTTCAGAGCTAGATGCAGAAAAAAATTATTTTTAATTTGCAACCTGATGGAGGTCAGTATAGATGGACTAATAGACCAAGTCCCACACACCGCTAGAAGCCCAAATATTTTTTCAGAGCTAGATGCAGAAAAAAATTATATTCAATTTGCAACCTGCTGGAGGTCAGTATAGAAGGACTAATAGAACAAGTCCCACACACTGCTAGAAGCCCAAATATTTTTTCAGAGCTAAATGAAGAAAAAAATTATTTTTAATTTGCAACCTGATGGAGGTCAGTATAGATAGACTAATAGACCAAGTCCCACACACTGCTAGAAGCCCAAATATTTTTTCAGAGCAAGATGCAGAAAAAAATTATTTTTAATTTGCAACCTGATGGAGGTCAGTATAGATGGACTAATAGACCAAGTCCCACACACTGCTAGAAGCCCAAATATTTTTTCAGAGCTAGATGCAGAAAAAAAATATTTTTAATTTGCAACCTGATGGAGGTCAGTATAGATGGACTAATAGACCAAGTCCCACACACCGCTAGAAGCCCAAATATTTTTTCAGAGCTAGATGCAGAAAAAAATTATATTCAATTTGCAACCTGCTGGACGTCAGTATAGAAGGACTAATAGAACAAGTCCCACACACTGCTAGAAGCCCAAATATTTTTTCAGAGCTAAATGAAGAAAAAAATTATTTTTAATTTGCAACCTGATGGAGGTCAGTATAGATGGACTAATAGACCAAGTCCCACACACTGCTAGAAGCCCAAATATTTTTTCAGAGCTAGATGCAGAAAAAAAATATTTTTAATTTGCAACCTGATGGAGGTCAGTATAGATGGACTAATAGACCAAGTCCCACACACCGCTAGAAGCCCAAATATTTTTTCAGAGCTAGATGCAGAAAATTTTTTTATTCAATTTGCAACCTGATGGAGGTCAGTATAGATGGACTAATAGACCAAGTCCCACACACTGCTAGAAGCCCAAATATTTTTTCAGAGCTAGATGCAGAAAAAAATTATTTTTAATTTGCAACCTGATGGAGGTCAGTATAGATGGACTAATAGACCAAGTCCCACACACTGCTAGAAGCCCAAATATTTTTTCAGAGCTAGATGCAGAAAAAAATTATTTTTAATTTGCAACCTGATGGAGGTCAGTATAGATGGACTAATAGAACAAGTCCCACACGCTGCTAGAAGCCCAAATAATTTTTCAGAGCTAGATGCAGAAAAAAATTATATTCAGTTTGCAACCTGATGGAGGTCAGTATAGATGGACTAATAGAATGATGCTATGCCCAAAAGATTTTACTTCACTAGGTTCAGTAAAAAAATTGGTATTCTATACACAGGTGGTATATCTTGCAACACAGATAGGCTACTCCACTGACTTAACACACTCTGCAATAGGCCAAAAAGGATTAGCTTTGCTAGATTCAGCCAAATGCTGTGAAAAAAACTTGCACAGCACTGGCACAGACCTGCCTGGCAAAAACTGATAGGAACTGATGTAACCTAGTCCTGAAAAGGACTCCAATTACAATTAGTCTTTACTCCCACAATCTATCTATTTAAGAGCACAGAGCTGCCTGATAAAAGTCGTAGGAAATGCTGTAACCTAGTCCTTAAAAGGACTGCAATCACAACTATTCCCTACTCCCAAGCTATCTGTATATTTGTGCGAAAATTGGCTTGAAATTAACAAGGTATAGCGCACACAGCAACAGCGGTGCCGTCTAACACGCAGCTGCAGCAGTGAAAAAATGGTGGCGACGGGGAAAATGGCTTGGTCTTATAGGGCAAGGACATGTGACATACACTGCCAATCACACATGCCCTTGCTTGTGTGAAAAAATGCACTTCGCTCCGTGTGTGCGCTGCTGATAGGCTGACAGATTGCACCTCCCCACTGCAAATGCGGGAAAGAGAAAAAAAAATGGAGATCTTCATTGTTCCTGCAGAGATCCATCCCCTGCCCCTCCCCCCGCCCCGCTGTACACTCAAACTGCGTATTAACATTAATTTTCATCATTACTGAGAAAAAATCCAGTTATTATTTTGGTGCACGAACAGTTATCGAACATAACCTCGAACAGCCGAATTTTTCTCAAATTGTTCGTGTTCGCCGACCGGCTCGAACACCGCCCAAAACAGCTCGAATTTGAGATTGGCGAACAGTTCGAGTAGAACAACGCTCATCTCTAGTATTAACATTAATTTTCATCATTAGTGAGAAAAAATCCAGTTATGATTTTGGTGCATGAACAGTTATCGAACATAACCTCGAACAGCCGAATTTTTCTCAAATTGTTCGCGTTCGCCGAACGGCTCGAACACCGCCCAAAACAGCTCGAATTTGAGATTGGCGAACAGTTCAAGTAGAACAACGCTCATCTCTAGTCTTCAGCTTCCTTATGAAGGTTTCCACGGTAGGTGAGAGTCTGATGTGTTGGGGTACAGAGTTCCACAGTAGGGGAGATGCACAGGACAAAACTTGTATATGATTGTGGCAAGAAGAGGTTGGAGGGAAGTAGAGAAGGAGATCTTGTAAGGATGGGAGGTTGTGCGCAGGTAAGTACAGGGAGACTAGGTCACAGATGTATGAAGGAGACAGGTTTTGGATGGCTTTGCATGCCAAAGTTAGGCTTTTCAACTGGAGTCTCTGGCAATGGGAAGCCCAGAGGGGAGAAGACAGGGAATAGCGCGGTGACAGGTGAATAAGTCAGCCAGCACAGTGTAGGATAGATTGGAGGGTGCGATAGTGGTAGAAGACAGGCCACAGAGCAAGAGATTGCAGTAGTCAAGGCGGGAGATGATGAGAGCATACACTGGTGTTTTTGTAGATTCATGGTTGAGTAATGTGCAGATCCCAGAGATATCTTGAAGTTAGAGTCGGCAGCAAGTGGAAAGGGCTTCGATCTGATATTCGAAGGACAGATCAGGGTCAAGCGTGTGGGACTGGGGAGAGTGGGCAGCCATTGACTTTGATGGATAGGTCAGTTGGGGAGGATGAATGAGATGGTGGAAAAATGATGAATTTGGTTTTATCCATGTTCAATTTTAAAACCTGGCAGAGAAGAAAGATGAAATAGCGGACACACATTGTGGGATTCTGGTTAGTAAGGAGGTGATATCGGGTTCGGAGAGGAAAATTTGTGTGTCATTAGCATAGAGGTGATACTGAAAGCTGCAAGAGTCCCAGGTTGAAGATGTAGATGGAGAAGAGCAGGGGTCCTAGAACTGAAGCTTGGGGGACAGCGACAGATAGGGGGCGAGATGAGGGGGTGGTGTGTGAGTGGGAGACACTTAATGTCCTGTCTGTTAGGTACGAAGAGAACCAACAAAGGACCAAGTCTGTAATACCAAGAGATCAGAAAATCTGTAGTAAGAGGGAATGGTCCACTGTGTCGAAGGCAGATGACAGGTGCAGGAGGAGGAGGACAAACTAGCTTTGCTTGGATTTGGCGGTTAGTAGGTCATTGGTGACTTTAGTCAGGGCAGTTTCAGTGGAATGGTGCAGTTGGAAGCTAGATTGCAAGCAAGTCAAAGAGGGAGCAGGAGGAGAGGTGGGAGGACAGTTCAAAATGGACTTGTTGTCCCAGTAGTTTCGAGGCATAGGGGAGAAATGAGATGGGATGAAAGCTAGACACAAAGGATGGGTTAAGGGGGGGCTTTTTTAGGATGGTTGTGATCGAGGTATATTTGAATCATGAGGGGAAGACACCAGTTGTTAGTGACAGGTTGAAGGGGTGGGTTAGGCTTTGGATGAAGACTGTGGTAAGTTTTGGAATGATGTGGGACGGTATTGAGTCAAGTTCACAGGTAATGAGTAGTGTTGAGCGAGCACTAAAATGCTCGGGTGCTCAAAGCTCGGGCTGAGCTCACCGTGATACTCGGGTGCTCGACCCGAGCAACGAGCCCAATGTTAGTCTATGGGAGACCCGAGCATTTTTGCAGCGGCACCCCCAGCAGTCTGTAGAAAGCCTAAAAAGTGCCCAAAACGATAGTGACAGTGCTCAAATGACATGGGGACACCATGGGGATCGCCCCAGGAAGCATTTCTGACTCCCAGGTCACTGCTGTCAACAACGTGGTCAGAGGTATTAAGCAACTTTTACGGGATCACAATAAAACATTCAAAAACTAAACTGAAACTGTTTTCCTGTGAAATATGTTAAGGAACATCCTTTCCAGGGTAAAGACTTGTGTATAATGTAGAATAAATAACCAAAAACAAAAATACTCCTCCACACCTTGGGCTATGTTCACAAGTAGCATTTTTTATGCGTTTTTGCACTTTTGTATTGCTTACAACAGTGACAAATGCATTCACCGGGAAATGTCATTTTAAAATTTTACAACCTTATCTGGCTATGTGCTGTGTGACACATGCATACAGTGCTGAAAAGACATGGAACAGCATGGGGAAGACCCCTGGAAGCATCTCTGACACCCAGGTCACTGCCTAAAAGTGTGCCCATCAGAAGTGATCCTTGCTGCATCAGAAGATGCAGACTTGCAACTATGTGAGGATACAAGAGAAACACCAGCTCACTTGCGTATAAGCTTGACAAAGAGCGCACCATAGGCATTCGAAACGCGTTGCTCTTATGGGCCCCTTTTTGGACATGTGCTGTAGTGTCTGTATTTTAAACTAATAAAGAAGATTTTTTTGGGACTCACCTGTGGCTGGAGCATCTTCCCTTTCAGACTTGCAACTATCCCCGTGCAAGTCCTTGTCTATCTGGGATGGATATTAGTCCTCAGAAGGACTGTTTGTTTGATTTTGCAGGCTTTAGAGACCCTACACTACCTATTTCGCAGTATAAATCTCTCCCTAGCTCAGCAGCACTCTCCCTACACCAGGGGTCGCAAACTCAGCTGGGTACATGGGCCTCACACGGAAAAACATTTAATTTGGGGGGCCGCATTATTTGCAGGACAAAGTGACAGTTTTAGTGATACCATTTTTTTTCCTACCCAATACAGCGCACAGGTCACCCACCCCATACAGCCCACAGGTCACCCACCCAATACTGCGCACAGGTCACCCACCCAATACTACGCACAAGTCCCCCCCCATACTGCGCACAGTGCCCCCCCCATACTGCGCACAGGTCACCCACCCAATACTGCACACAGGTCACCCTCCCAATACTGCGTACAGGTCACCCACACAATACTGCGCACAAGTCATCCACCCAATACAGCGCACAGGTCACCCACCCAATACAGCGCACAGGTCACCCACCCAATACTGCGTGCAGGTCACTCACCCAATACTGCGCACAAGTTCCCTCCCCCCCATACTGCACACAGTGCCCCCCCCATACTGCGCACAGGTCACCCACCCAATACTGCGCACAGGTCACCCTCCCAAGGCTGCGCACAGGTCACCTACCCAATACTGCGCACAAGTCATCCACCCAATACAGCGCACAGGTCACCCACCCAATACAGCGCACAGGTCACCCACCCAATACTGCGTGCAGGTCACCCACCCAATACTGCGCACAAGTTCCCTCCCCCCCATACTGCGCACAGTGCCCCCCCCATACTGCGCACAGGTCACCCACCCAATACTGCGAACAGGTCACCCTCCCAATACTGCGCACAGGTCACCCACCCAATACTGCGCACAAGTCACCCACCCATTAAAGCACACAGGACACCCACCCAAAACTGCGCGCAGGTCACCCACCCAGTACTGCACACAAGTCATCCACCCAATACTGCGCACAAGTTCCTTCCCCCCATACTGCGCACAGTGCCCCCCCCTTACTGCGCACAGGTCACCCACCCAATACTGCCCATAGGTCACCCACCCAATACTGCGCACAAGTTCCCTCCCCCCATACTGCGCACAGTGCCCCCCCCCAAACTGTGCACAGGTCACCCACCCAATACTGCGCACAAGTTCCCTCCCCCCCATACAGTGCACAGTGCCCCCCGAATAGTGCGCACAGGTCCCCTGTCCTGTATTTCACATAGGCATCGCAGAAAAAAAAATAAAGATTATTCTCACCTGTCCTCCATTCCCTCGGCGTCCTTTCTGCACCTGTGGACCGCAGGCACATAGACCCCTTGATGATCGCGGCCTGGTCCAGGAGCCGCCGACATCAGCACTGTAGTGCAGTGTATTGCCGCGCAGAGACCAGCTCTCTGCACAGCAATGCCAATGCCAGCCGCCGGCCTATCAGAGGCCAGCAACTGACATCTGCGTCCCAGCGCATGGCAGTGACGTCATACGCCGCTGCACTGGGACGCAGATATCAGCTGCTGGTTTATTATTAGGTTGGTTTATTATTTTATTTTTATTGTAGAAGACATTGGCTTCAGCTGGAATGGGCGTGACGGTAAGTAGAGTTTAATTTAGAACATTAAAGAATTGTGTCTTTATTTCAATTAAAGAGCTTTATTCTTGATGTTTGTGTTTTTTTTTTAACTTTCACTATGGGGTTAGTAATAGGGGTGTCTTATAGACGCCTCTCCATTACTAACCTGGGCTTGATGTCAGCTGACATTATAAGCTGACATCAACCCCAACCCTATTACCCCACTGCCACCGCTACAGGGCAGTGGGAAAAGTGAGGCTAAGTGCCAGAATTGGAGCATCCTATGGATACGCCATTTCTGGGGCGGCTGATGGCTGGTGTTTCTAGCCTGGGAGGGGGCCAATATTCATGGCACCCTTCCTGGGCTATTAATATCAGCCCCCAGCTGTCTGCCTAGCCTTTGCTAGCTATTAAAATAGGGGGGACCCCACGTCATTTTTTTGGGGGGTCCCCCATTTTAATAGTAAAGGCTAGGTATTCAGCTGGGGTCTGATATTAGTAGCCTGGGAAGCTCCGTGGATATTACCCCCTTCCCAGGCTTCAAACATCTGCCCTAGCTGTCTGCTTAACCTCTGCTAGAGACTAAAATTATGGGGATCCCCACGCCAATTTTCTTTTTAATAAATCCTTTATTTTAACACTAAATGACAAGTACAGTTACCAACACTGTCACTGTACTTATTACATATGTGTCTGACATGTTTCTATTAGTGTTGAGTGAGCATGTTCGACACTGCTCGGTACTCGCCCGAGCATTTCACTACTCGGGATGTTCGGCGAGCACCGATCATTTTCGGGTTACTCGGGCGGGAGCTAGGGTCTCCGCCCTGCATGTTTGGCGCTCTTTACAGAGCCAATGAACATGCAGGGATTGCCAGCCAGTCACTGCAATCCCGCAGCCATGTTGGTTGTGGGCATTATAGTGATTGGCTGGCCGCACAGGGTCACCTCGTGTATTTGAAACCGGGCGCCGCCATCTTGGACACAGTCGCTCCGGATGAGACAGTGTAGGGAGAGTGCTGCTGAGCTAGGGAAAGATTTATACTGCGAAATAGGTAGTGTAGGGTCTCTAAAGCCTGCAAAATCAAACGAACAGTCCTTCTGATGACTAATATCCATCCCAGATAGACAAGGACTTGCACGGGGATAGTTACAAGTCTGCATCTTCTGATGCGGCAAGGATCACTTCTGATGGGCACACTTTTAGGCAGTGACCTGGGTGTCAGAGATGCTTCCAGGGGTCTTCCCCATGCTGTTCCCATGTCTTTTCAGCACTGTATGCATGTGTCACACAGCACATGGCCAGATAAGGTTGTAAAATGTTAAAATGACATTTCCCGGTGAATGCATTTGTCACGTTTGAAAAGTGCAAAAACTCATAAAAAATGCTACTTGTGAACATAGCTCAAGGTGTGGAGGAGTATTTTTGTTTTTGGTTATTTATTTTACCTTATACACAAGTCTTTACCCTGGAAAGGATGTTCCTTAACATATTTCACAGGAAAACAGTTTCAATTTCGTTTTTGAATGTTTTATTGTGAGCCCGTAAAAGTGGCTTAATACCTCTGACCATGTTGTTGACAGCAGTGACCTGGGGGTCAGAAATGTTTCCTGGGGCGATCCCCATGCAGTCCCCATGTTATTTGAGCACTGTCACTATCGTTTTGGCCACTTTTCAGGCTTTCTACAGACTGCCAGGGGGGCCGCCGCAAAAATTCTCGGGTCTCCCATAGACTAACATTAGGCTCGTTGCTCGGGTCGAGCACCCGAATATCACGGTGAGCTCGGCCCAAGCTTCGGGCACCCGAGCATTTTAATGCTCGCTCAACACTACTGGCAACGTCTCTCGTGTTGGTGTTACGGGGAACAGTTGCCCGCCTTCTGTCTGCGGCCACCACACTGCTTCTTCCTGCCTTTTGGGGTACTCTGCCTCCCTCCCCCTGTGTGCTGCTGACCTCGCTCTGCGTGTTCTCCTGCCACGTTGGGTCAGTTACTAGATCATCCACCACCTCCTCCTCTTCCACTTCCGCACCACGGTCCTCCTCCTCTCTTCGTGGCAATTGTGTCTCGTCATCGTCCACCTCTTGTGACAAATTGCCAGCATCGCGTTCCTGTGGCTGTCGCTGTTCAAATATTTGGCCATCGCTACATGGGATCTCCTCTTCCACCACTTCAAGCAGAGCAGGCGAGGGGCCCAAATATGGAAATGGACCAGTGAACAGCTCTCCAGAGTGTCCAACTGTGGGATCAGTTGCTGTCTGACGACACTCGGCATGGTGGGAGGAAGGAGCATCAGGGTGAGGAGGAGTATGCGGTCGAAACTCATGGCTACTAAGACCTGACCGTGTGGAAGACAGACCGGAGGTGGTGGTGCCAGGTAACTGGAAGTATTATCTGCTTTCCAATTAATAGCCTGTTCACACTGATCAGTTCGCAATAGTGGTGTTGTTGTGTGCTTCCCTAGTAATTCGGTCAAGAACTGGAAGCGAGAAGATGTGGCTGTTGGTTGTGACACATTTTTAACTTGGCCACGGCCCCGTCCTCTGCACACACCTTCTCTAGAACGTCCAGTTCCACGTCCCTTGCCATGCGCCTTGCCCATTGTAAATGAAGTAAAATAGCTTACATTCACACTATCAATGGCAAAAGGGTAATGAAAAGGAGATTAGAACCGTGGAAGAGGTAAACCAGAGTTCTATCTCTCTGGCCTACACCAGAATCTTTTAAACAGATATATTTGTGTCTGAACAGTCAGCGAAACACTCAAACTGTTTTTTTTATGTAAAAAAGGCAAAAAGGTAAATTACACCCAGATTTGAACCGTGGAAAAGGAAAACCACAGTTCTAGTTCTCTGGCCTACCCCAGGATCTTTTAAACAGATATATTTGTGTCTGAACAGTCAGCGAGACACTCAAACTGTTTTTTTTTATGGAAAAAAGGCAAAAAAGTGGATAACACCCAGATTTGAACCATGGAAGAGGAAAACCACAGTTCTAATTTCCTGGCGTATACCAGACTTTTTAAAATAGATATATTTGTGTCTGAACAGTCAGCGAGACACTCAAACTGTTGTTTTTATGGAAAAAAAGGCAAAAAAGTGGATAATACAGAGATTTGAACCGCGGAACTGCAAAGCCACAGTTCTAGTTATCTAGTTATTTCTAAAAAAAAAAAAAAAAGAGGATTTAGGTGAAAAGAAAAAGGATTTTTCCTGGCCCCTGAGACCTGGGGCTAAGTCTAGCAGTTTGAGCAGCAGCAGCAGCACACAGGACTGTAATGCAGTGTTTGTTGGTATAACCACTGCGTCTCCTATACAGCCTGCCTGCCTGATATCTGGGATGGATATTAGTCCTCAGAAGGACTGTTTGTTTGATTTTGCAGGCTTTAGAGACCCTACACTACCTATTTTGCAGTATAAATCTCTCCCTAGCTCAGCAGCACTCTCCCTACACTGTCTGATCTGGAGCGACTGTGTCCAAGATGGCTGCGCCCGGTTTTAAATACTCGAGGTGACGCTGTGCAGCCAGCCAATCACTATAATGCCCACAACCAACATGGCTGCGGCATTACAGTGACTGGCTGGCAATCCCTGCATGTTCATTGGCTCTGTAAAGAGCGCCAAACATGCAGGGCGGAGACCCGAGCTCCCGCCCGAGTAACCTGAAAATGCTCAGTGCTCGCCGAGCATCCCAAGTAGTGAGATGCTCGGGCGAGTACCGAGCAGTGTCGAGCATGCTCGCTCAACACTAGTAATGAGATGTGATTTGGAGAGTAAAGATGATCTTCCTTGATGGCGAAGAAGCTGATTTTGGAGGAGGATAGTTGAGTAGTTATGAGGAGGGGCTGTTGGGACTTTAAACAAAAGCTTTGCCCTACATTGTCAATATTGAAGAATGAGGCAAAGTTTTCTGCTGAGATGAGAGGAGAGGGAGGTGAGCTGGTGGACAGAGGAGAGACTTGAAAGTATTGAAAAGCTGTTTAGGGTTGTGAGACAGGTATGATATGACAGATGAGAAGTAGGTATGTTTTGCTGCAGTGAGCAATTGCGCAGAATTTTGAACATTTCTGTTACTGGGCGGGCTACTCCACTCCCTTTCTTTGGCAGCCGCACAGTGGTACGCTTTGTAAATGAGGGCCAGAAAGAACTTGTGCTCCAGTAGATGGCAAGCGCTGCATCAAGTCACCTCTGCTCCTCTTCCTGCACCTTAACATCACACATAGTACAGTCCTCAGAGGTGGCACTCCAATTACCATGTCAGAACTCTCCAACAGACCAACTGACTGTGGGGAAGCACCCCAATTACCCTTGTTTTCACCACATCACAACTCTCCAAACAACCAACTGACTGTGGAGAAGCACAGATGGGTGAGTCTGCAGAGATGTTCACACATTTTATTCTGGGACATCAGAGGTCTGAACTAAAGCTTCACAGACTCAAGAGGAGAAAAGCATGTGCATCGATGCCCAAAATTTTTTTCAGTTTGATCCAGGGCTGGATGAAGTAGTTTCCGAGCAGAATCCAAACCCTCGTCACCAGACTTTAACCCATGGACGTGGAAGTGATCCTGATGAGACTCAGATACTTGAGGCACACATGGACAGTACTGTGCTGTCAGGGCAGGAAGTAGAGGAGGGTGACTCTCAGGGCAAAGAATGTGAGAACAGAGACGATGATGATGAGGTTGTAGATCCCACTTGGTGTGAGCCTAGAGGCATGCAGTAGAGTAGCTCAGCGTAGGAGGTGGAGGATGAGGAAGATGAGGAGGTTACTGTTAGAACCTTGCTGTTAGGTTTTTTTTTCCTTTGCTGGTCACATGACCTTGTTGGCCTATTTAATCCTGCTCCGCCCTTCTGGCTTTGCTGGACTTCATTGTATATCTACTTTCTTGCTAGCCTGTGCTCTGTATCTAACTCTGTTAGTTTGCTTGGTCTACGGACCTCTAGGTTCTATCTATTTTGTTTGTTCGTCTGTCTGCTGCTATTTCTGTTAGGAGGTGTCCCATATTCCTCCCAGTCCTTAGTACTTGTAGGGATTCCCTCCCCAAATCTATAGGTCTCCGTACAGACTAGATTAGGACTTTAGCAGGTCTGATCGCAGGATCAGGTTCCCTGTTACATCGTAGGGATTCAGCTGAGTCTTATAGTAGGGACAGATCTCCTCTCTTTCCTTAGCTTTGGTAGCAGAACATAACAGTAAGTCCAGCCTGTAAATTCTCTAAGGAAAGATTTTTTTTTGTTCCATCATGGTGTCGGTTCAGGATTTGGCTAAACACCTGCAGGGACTCTCTCTGGAAGTGGCCGAGCTCCGTCAGCACGTGAGTAACTGTCCTGGAGCATATTTCTTGGAGCCTAAGGTATGTTTGCCGGATTTATTTTTTGGTGAACATCGAGAATTTTTTTCATTTAAAAATGCTTGCTTATTGTATTTTCGTTTGAGACCCAAGTCCTCTGGGGATGAATCCCAGCGCGTAGGGTTCATAATGTCACTTTTGCGCAAAGAGCCTCAGGAGTGGGCCTTTTCTTTGCAACCTAGTGATACATGCTTCAGATCAGTGGATAGTTTTTTTTCTGCTTTAGGACTATTATATGATGATCCTGACCGTGTGGCATCAGCTGAGACTGAGTTGAGACGTTTAAAACAAGGATCAGGTAATATGGAAAAATATTGTACACATTTTCGTCGTTGGTCCACTCAAACAGGGTGGAACGATTCTGCTCTGAAAAGTCTATTTCTTGCTGGGCTCAGTGAAAAGGTTAAAGACCTGCTAATTGCTTATCCTACACCTGAGGATTTGCAACAGGCTATGCAATTAGCTATACGGGTGGACAGAAGACTGCGTGCTAGGGTTAATGAGAGCAAATCCTCTGCTATGTCAGTTTCTGGTTATGATAATGTGTGTACTAACAGTGGTGAACCGATGGAGATTGGATCGGTGGCACCTCGCTCTCAAGAAAAACACCGTCGTTTTTCAGAAGGCTTGTGTTTCTATTGTGGAAAATCTGGTCATTTGATTAAAGGCTGTGAGCTTCGTATGAAGAAAGAAAAAAAAAATGGTCAGTCACGCCCGTATTGCCTGTTTAAATTCCAAGGGTGTATTTTTAGCTGCTTCCACGATTGCTCAGGAAAAATTAATGGAATTTCGGGTGTTTGTTGATTGCGGGTCTACACTGAATGTTATTGATGGGGGATTCGTGGAAAAACTCAATTTAAAACCTGAACCTTTATCATCCCCCATTGCTGTGGTTTCTGTGGATGGCTCCCCTTTGAAGAATATTACTCTCAAGGTCAGTGAATTTCCTCTCACTATTAATGGTGTTCACCATGAGAAATTGGATTTGGTAGTGTTGAATAACTTGCCTTCTCCAGTAATATTGGGTTTGCCCTGGTTAAAATTTCACAATCCTGTACTGGATTGGTCTACCAGTGAAATTAAATCCTGGAGCCATAAATGTTATGACAAGTGTTGTAACGGGCGTATTGCAGCTTTGGATAGGGGAGAATTGCCTGTTCCTATTCAGGATTTTTGGAGAGTTTTTTCTGAGAAAGAATCGCAGGTTTTGCCTCCCCATAGAGACTATGATTGTTCTATTGAATTTGTCCCTGGAGCGACTCTTCCTAAAAGTCGTTTATTTAACCTTACTATTCCTGAGAGGAAGGCTTTGGAGGAATACATACAGACAAGTTTGGCCGCCGGTCACATTAGGCCCTCTAAGTCTCCTGTGGCGGTTGGATTTTTTTTTGTAAAAAAAAAGGACGGCGGTTTACGTCCTTGTCTGGATTTTCGTGAGATTAACAAAATTACGGTACGCAATCCTTACCCACTGCCATTGATTCCTGATCTGTTTAACCAGTTATTGGGGGCCAAGTGGTTCTCTAAAATTGACCTTAAGGGGGCATACAATCTGTTGCGCATGAAGGAGGGTGATGAATGGAAGACTGCTTTTAACACTCCTGTGGGTCATTTTGAGAATCTGGTTATGCCTTTTGGTCTTACTAATGCTCCTGCATTTTTCCAGAATCTGATTAATGACATCCTTAGACCTTTGATCGGTAAAAATGTGGTTGTGTATTTGGATGACATTTTGATTTATTCGCCAGATCTGGAGTCTCATTGGCGGAGCGTGCGTGAGGTATTACAGTTATTAATGGACAATTCGCTTTTTGCTAAGCTGGAGAAATGTGAGTTCGCTGTACAGAGAATTAGTTTTTTGGGCTACATTATCTCCAGCAAAGGTTTTGAGATGGATCCGGTTAAGGTTCAGGCTGTGCAGGAATGGCCTAGGCCTATTGGTTTGAAATCAATACAGAGGTTTTTGGGTTTCGCCAATTACTATAGAAAATTCATAAAAAATTTTTCTAGTATTGTCAAACCTCTGACTGATCTCACCAGGAAAGGTGCTGATGCGGTTCAGTGGTCTTCTGAGGCCATTGAAGCTTTTGTGTATCTCAAGGAGAGGTTCACCTCTGCTCCCATCCTTATGCAGCCTGATGTTACTAGGCCGTTTTTGGTTGAGGTTGATGCTTCCTCTGTGGGGGTTGGCGCAGTATTGTCTCAGGATAACGGGGATGGATTACATCCCTGTGCATTTTTTTCAAAAAAATTTTCGGAGACTGAATTGAATTACGATATTGGTAATCGGGAATTATTGGCTATTAAACTCGCATTTGAACACTGGCGCCACTTCTTGGAAGGTGCGGAATTTCCCGTTCAGGTTCTTACGGATCATAAAAATCTGATATATCTTGACGCTGCCAAGCGCCTGAATGCCCGTCAGGCTAGGTGGGCACTGTTTTTCTCGCGGTTTAATTTCTCCGTTACTTACATCCCTGGTACTAAGAATGTTAAGGCGGATGCCTTGTCTCGCAGTTTTTCTCCCATAGTCGGTGCTGAGAAAGAGGAAAACATTTTACAAGAAGGTGTTGTGATAGCTGCTTTAGACTCCGTTTTGGAAGATGAGATTCTTAAAGCTCAGGAGAATGCCCCATCTAACACTCCTCATGGGAGGTTGTTTGTGCCTGGGACCTTTAGGAGAGATTTGTTTGTTGAGTGTCATGAATCTCGGTTGGCAGGTCATCCCGGAATCTCTGAGACCAAGAGACTGGTGGGTCGCAGTTTTTGGTGGCCTGGATGGCAGAAGGAAGTCATTAAGTGGGTGCGCCAATGTTCTATATGTGCTAGATCTAAGTCCTCACATACTCCTGCTGCGGGGTTGCTTTGTCCTTTGGAGGTCCCCAGTGCTCCTTGGACACATTTGGCTATGGACTTTATAACTGACCTTCCCCCCTCTGAGGGTTTTACTGTCATCTGGGTGGTCGTGGACCGTTTTAGCAAGATGTGTCACTTGGTTCCCTTCGTCAAACTGCCCTGCGCTAAAACTCTCGCTAAGGCCTTTGTCAAGGAAATTGTCAGACTTCATGGCGTTCCTACTGACATTGTTTCTGATAGGGGTCCTCAGTTCGTGGCTCGTTTTTGGCGTGCCTTTTGTGACAGGTTGGGAATTCATTTGTCGTTTTCGTCCGGATATCATCCTGAATCTAATGGCCAGACAGAAAGGAAAAACCAGGATGTTGAGCAGTTCTTGCGTTGTTTTGTGGCAGACAATCAAGAGGGGTGGTCTGAGTTTCTGCCACTTGCCGAATTTGCTCTGAACAATCATACATCTTCTTCTGCTGGTTGTTCGCCTTTTTTTTGTTGTTCTGGGAGACATCCGTCGTTTGGGTCGTTCTCCAAGTTGGGATCTGCCGTGCCTGAGGAGGAGAATTTTTCCGGTGATTTGGAAAGAGTTTGGACGGATGTGCGTGGTAATCTTCAGGAGGCCAACAGAAAATCTAAAGACTACTTTGATAGGAAACGACAGGAGGTTTTGTTCGCTGTTGGTGACATGGTTTGGTTGTCCTCTAGGAATCTGCGGTTGAGGATTCCTTCTAAGAAATTGGGTCCCAAGTTTGTAGGGCCCTTTAAGGTGCTTCAGGTTGTCAACCAATCTGCTGTTAGGTTGGAGGTTCCTACCTCCTGGAGAATTAATCCGGTCTTTCATGTCTCTCTGTTAAAAAAAGCTGTTGTGTCGGATGGTGACGCCTCTGCCTCTGTTCCTCCGGTGGTGGAGGATGGGGAATATGAAATTTCTCGCATCCTTGACTCTAGACGGTATAGAGGTAGTTTGCAGTATCTTGTGGCCTGGAAAGGTTTCGGACCCGAGGATAACTCTTGGGTGAGGTCAGATGATGTTTCCGCGTCCAGACTTATCAGAGCGTTTCACAGGAGATTTCCTGATAAGCCTGGTCCTAGGGGATCCGGAGGATCCTCTTAGAAGGGGGGGTACTGTTAGAACCTTGCTGTTAGGTTTTTTTTTCCTTTGCTGGTCACATGACCTTGTTGGCCTATTTAATCCTGCTCCGCCCTTCTGGCTTTGCTGGACTTCATTGTATATCTACTTTCTTGCTAGCCTGTGCTCTGTATCTAACTCTGTTAGTTTGCTTGGTCTACGGACCTCTAGGTTCTATCTATTTTGTTTGTTCGTCTGTCTGCTGCTATTTCTGTTAGGAGGTGTCCCATATTCCTCCCAGTCCTTAGTACTTGTAGGGATTCCCTCCCCAAATCTATAGGTCTCCGTACAGACTAGATTAGGACTTTAGCAGGTCTGATCGCAGGATCAGGTTCCCTGTTACATCGTAGGGATTCAGCTGAGTCTTATAGTAGGGACAGATCTCCTCTCTTTCCTTAGCTTTGGTAGCAGAACATAACAGTTACGTTGCAGTTTCCCACACAGACACATTTATGCAACCATGAGAAGCACTGCACCCTCAGTCCCAACTCTGGCAGTGGCTAGTAGCGCTCGCGGGTCTGCCGTTGCCTAGCCTGGGTCTTTTTTGAGTCCGCAAAAAATGACAGAACTCATGTTATCTGCCAACTTTGTTAAAAACAACAGAGTAAAAAAAAATGCAATAATTTGACTACTACATGAATGAACTCGCACATGCACGATCAATATGCGTTAATCTGGGAATCTGACTATTCTAAAAGGCGGACTAGCGGACCTTGCCAACCACTGGCCGCCCCATCAACTGCATCTGCTGCTTCTTCCTCCTCCGTCACCATGGCAAGTATTCTCTCCAGCCGCAGAACCTCCACTTGTTTACTCGCTAGTCGCTACAGTCAGGGTGAGTGAGAGCCCGTCAGCTTTTACAGAAGTGGACACTCCTGCTGTTTTTGACTGATCTCAGACACCGAGCACACACCATCTTTCTCAATCCACCATAGCATCTGCATCTGCAACTCTCTCACAGTCAAGCAGCTTGTTGTGTTCACCCTACTCCACCCTCTCTCAGCTCAGCAACCAGCCCTTAATCCTCCAGTTGCGGTCACATAAAAGATTGTTTCCTCCTACACATGCCAAAGCAAAGAGCTTGAACTTCACAATCTCCAATCTGTTGGCCATGGAAATGCTGCCTTTCCGAATGGTGGCTACAGATGGGTTCCAAAAGCTGATACCCCAGTACCAGTTGCCCAGTTGCCATTACTTCTCCAAAAAAGCTGTGTCTGCGCTACACTAGCATGTTGTAGACAACATCACCTGTTCCTTGAAAAATTCTAGGTCTGACAGGGCGCATTTCACCACTGACACCTGAACAAGCAAGCATGGCCAGGGGCTTTACATCTCGCTGACTGGACACTGGGTGACTGGTGGCTGTGGGGGCAGGCGGGGAATGGGCTGCTCCACAAGTCTTGGAACCCCCGAGGCTTGCAGGGCGCTTGGGGATGGAGAACTAAACTTCTACCACCTGAAGATGGAGAACTAAACTAATAGACAACAGGGATTGGAGAACTAAACTACTAAACAGCTATGGTTGGAGAAAGAAACAAATATTCACCAGAACATGGAGAAGTAAACTAATAGACAACAGGGGTTGGAAAACTAAACTACTCAACAGCTAGGGTTAGAGAACTAAACTACCACTCACCAAGGGATGGAGAACTAAACCATTAGACACCAAGTCTTAGAATCCTCAAGGTTTGCGGGACAAACCTCTTAATCTAACACTTCCTCCAGTGCTTCTGCCTCCTCCACCTCCTCTAAGGCCTCCACCTGAGCCCTCTGCCTTAATGAGACTCTGCATGACCTCTGAATACAGCTGAATTTCACCGCCACAAAATGACAAGGTGGGATATGGCGTGCTGTATCACATTTGTCAAAGAAAAAAAAGGTTTTCTTATTCTGCAGCAGCTCTGCACACAGCTGAATTTCACCACCATAAAATGACAAGGTGGGATATGGCATGCTGTATCACATTAAGAACAGAAAAAATATATATTTTTTTACTCTGCATGAGCTCAGCATAAAGCTGAATTTCACCACCACAAAATGACAAACTGAGATATGGCGTGTTGTATCATGTTTGTCACGGAAATTTTTTTTTTACTCTTCACCAGCACTGTACACAGCTGAATTTCACTGCCACAAAATGACAAGGTGGGATATTGTGTGCTGTATCACGTTAGGAACACAATAAAAATATTTTTTTTACTCTGCGTGAGCTCTGCATACAGCTAAATTTCACCGCCACATAATGTCAAACTGAGATATGGCGTGCTAACGTTATGTTAGTCACAGAAAAAATAGATTTTTTTACTCTACATGAGCTCTGCATACAGTTGAATTTCACTGCCACAAAATGACAAACTGAGATATGTCATCAGCTGAATTTCACTACCACAAAATGACAAGGTGGGATATGGCATGCTGTATCACGTTAGGAACAGAAAAAAATATTATTTTTTACTCTGCATGACCTCTGCATACAGCTGAATTTCACTGCCACAAAATGACAAGGTGGGATATGGCATGTTGTATCACATTTGTCAAAGAAAAAAAAGGTTTTCTTACTCTGCAGCAGCTCTGCACACAACTGAATTTCACCACCATAAAATGACAAGGTGGGATATGACATGCTGTATCACATTAAGAACAGAAAAAAAAATATTTTTTTACTCTGCATGAGCTCAGCATAAAGCTGAATTTCACCACCACAAAATTACAAACTGAGATATGGCGTGCTGTATCACGTTTGTCACGGAAAATCTTTTTTTTACTCTGCACCAGCACTGTACACAGCTGAATTTCACCGCCACAAAACGACAAGGTGGGATATGGTGTGCTGTATCATGTTAGGAACACAAAAAAAATATTTTCTTTATTCTGCGTGAGCTCTGCATACAGCTAAATTTCACCGCCACATAATGTCAAACTGAGATATGGCGTGCTATCGTTATGTTAGTCACAGAAAAAAATAGATTTTTTTTACTCTACATGAGCTCTGCATACAGCTGAATTTCATCGCCACAAAATGACAAACTGAGATATGTCATTAGCTGAATTTCACTACCACAAATTGACAAGGTATACTGTATCATGTTAGTAACACAAAAAAACATAAAAAATTGATTTTTTTAACTCTACGTGAGCTCTGCGTACAGCTGAATTTCACCGCCACAAAATGAGAAGGTGAGATATGACATACTGTATCATGTTAGTAACACAAAAAAATATTTTTACTCTGCACACAGCTTAATTTCAGTGCCACAAAATGACAAGCTGAGATATGGCGTGATGTATCAAGTTAGCAACAGAAAAAAAATTGATTTTTAAAGGTGTACTTGTGCATGAAGTACAATAGAAGCAGTGCAAAACAGAAATCTATGAAATGTGCCCTGCTGTCTTTTTCTGGACCTCACTAATGGGACAAGAAAAAAAAATCTGCTGGAAGGTCGATTTCACAGCAACACAAGACACTAGCTATCTAGACTATCTGACTTAGAAGCAACCACCTAGCTAACTAGCTAAAACCTCTCGTGAATCCAGGAGCAGACCAGGAGTATCCTCTCTGATCTCTTATAGTCACAAAATGGTGCTAAAAGGACATGTCTGCTCTTTTTATAGAGAGGGACATGTGATTTCAGCAGCCAATGGCACCAGCCCTTGTGTCTGGACATTGTGGATGGTTCCTGCGCCCTGATTGGCTAGCCGCAATTTGCACACATAAAGTTAGGAAAAAAAAAGATTACAAGTATGCCGCTACTCTGAGCTCTCCCCACCTCTTACCCTCATCAAACACGTCCCCCCCGCTCATCATACACCACCACTATCCTAGACAAAATGCTAAAAAATAGTTTAGTGGCAACGCAACAATTTCCCGCACTTTTACCGACTTTTTACCAAATTTTGCAGATTTTAAGATAAAATGCTTGTGTGTCCGATCATGAATCCGAATGTGCCATATTCGTGCCAAATTTGAAATTGGCGATCGTTTTTCGAACATATTCACTCATCTCTAATCTAAACGTACAGTATGCTTCGGGTTGATGTCCTACTAAAAAACTTTATTGTCCTTTTCATACCCATAGTACTTGAGTGTACGAAGTAACTCATCTTGTATGATACTCATATATAGATCAATATTGAGACCACCATCGATCCTGGTTAAGTATCCAACGCCATTGGCTGTGAAACAAGCCCATATTATCAGGCGTCAAAGTTTCTTCAATTTCTCGATCCGTTAGCCCCTTTTTCCCTTGTTTCTTCCAGACCTATTTTCTCCCATCAGAGCCTAGTCTACAGTGGTTTGCAAAAGTATTTTCTCCCCTTGACTTTTTATCTATTTTGTTACATTACAACTTGAGTTTAAATATTTTTTTGTAATCTGATTTGTGTATGATGCATCAGCACTAAATATTGAAAGTTGGTGAAGTGAAGCGAGAAAAATATAAGCATAAATTATATTTATGGGGTCAAATAACTAAAAATTGGCATGTGCATATGTATTAACCCCTTTTGCTATGAAGCCCCTAAAAAGTTTTGTTGCAAATAATTACCTTCATAAATCACATGTTTATTGAAAGGAAGTCCACTTGTGTGCAATTTAAGTGTCACATGGCTTGTCAGTATATACACACCTTTTCTGAAAGGCCATAGAGACTGCAAGACCAATGAGGCACCACTAATCAAACAACACCATGAAGACGAAGGAGATCTCCGAGCAAGTCAGGGACAAAGTTGTTGAGAAGTACAACCCAAAACTGTGCATGATTCCCCGGAGCACCATCAAATCCATTATGATCAAATGGAAAGAACATGGTACCACAACAAACCTGCCAAGAGATGGCTGCCCACCAAAACTCTTCACCTGAACAAGGAAGGCATTAATCCGAGAGTCAGCACAGAGACTATATTTAACCCTGAATGAGCTGCAGAGTTCCCAAGCAGAGACTGGAGTATCTGTCCCTATGACCACAATAAGCCGTATACTACATAGAAGTGGCCTTTATGGAAGAGTGGGTAGAAAAAAGTCTTTACTTACACACAAAAATTGAAAGGCTCATTTTGAGTTTGCCAAAACAACATGTGAGAGACTCCCAAATGTATGGGGGAAGGTGCTGTGGTCAGAAGAGACCAAAATTGAATTTTCTCGTTACCAAGGTAAACGTTATGTCTGGCGCCAAACCAACACAGCTCATCATCTCAAGAACATCATTCCACCAGTGAAACATGGTGGTGGCAGCATCATGCTGTGAGGGTGTTTTTTGGCAGCAGGGACAGGGAAAATAGTCCTATTTGAGGGGAAGATGGATGGTGCAAAATACAGGGATATTCTTGAGCAAAACCTGTTTCAGTCTGTCAGTGATTTGAGACTTAGACGGAGGTTCACCTTCAAACAAGACAATGATCCAAAGCATACTGCCAAAGCACACTCGAGTGGTTTAAGGGGAAACGTGTAAATGTTTTGGAGTGGCTTAGTCAAAGCCCAGACCATAATCCAATTGAGAATCTGTGATCAAACTTCAACAGAGGAAACCATCTAACTTGAATGAGCTGGTGCTGTTTTGCCCTGAGGAATGGGCAAGAATCCCAGTGGCAATATGTGGAAAGCTCATAGAGACTTGCCGCTGTAATTAGCGCAAATTAAAGCTTTACAAAGTACTGACTTTAGGGGGGTTAATAGTTCTATTTGAAGTTTACAGTTATTTTGTCCTATTTGTTATTTGCTTCACAATAAAAAGAAAACCAAATGTTCACAGTTGTAGGCATGTTCTTTAGTGATGAGCGAATATGTTCTGTTAACCCTTTCGGCGAGTATGCTCGGACCGAGCACCGAGTAGTTACAGCTGCTCGGTGTTATGTTTGAATCACTCCCATGTGCATGATTTGCAACTGTTTGACAACTTTAGTACATGTAAGGAATGTCTATTTCTTACACATTCCTCACATGTATTATTGTATGCCCGAGCATACTCGCCAAAAGGGTTAACAGAACATACTCGCTCATCACTAATGTTCTTTACATAAACTGATGCAAACCCTCAAAAAAACAGTGAAATTCCAGGTTGTGAGGTAGCAAAATATGAAAAATACTGTGGGGGGGGGAGGGAGTGGGAGGGTGAATACCACTGTATTGACTTTCCAATCTTCTACTGTCCACTTTTCATACTTCTTTGCAAACTCGAGCCGATGCTTCTTATGATGAAATTGAATTCGATGCTTCATCAAATTTTTTCTGGTCATCATTCCTGACTTTAATAAGGTGCCTCGCATGGTGCTTTCTTGGACTTCTGTGATCTCACTATTATGAAGCATACGAGCCACCTCCACTCTAGTGTTTGGAACACCATAACTGATAGACCTTGTGATGATAAACTTGTTGACTACAATATTTTGCCTATACGTTCATTTCTTGGGTTTTGAATTGATGGACAGACTTCATTTTGCATTCTTCCCACTGTCATGGCACTCACTTGATGCAGTTTGGTAATTTTCTTGGCTGAGAGACACCTATCGATGAGCTGAGAGATGCTATTTCTCTTTTCTTGGGAAATCTTCTTCGTCGCTGATCCTCGATTTGAACCAGTGATCTTTTCGCTTGGGATTAACCTGCTAAGAAACTGAGTTATTAGGGAATGTGAGAACAGGTTGTATTTTGTAGTATACAGGAAGAAAAAGATTTTTCCACTGCCAGGAGCAAAACAGTAGCAATGCATTGATATGGCAGGAATCTGTATAACTTATCATATGCTAAATAGTTGCAAGTCAATTTTATGTATGAGATAGCCAAGATGATTGTCTATAAAATGATTGTAGTCTTGCATTTGAAGGTGGATGTTGGATGGTGAGATATGGAGCCTGAAAGTAAAGAGCTCAAAACATTGTTACCCGTTTGCTCGTCAGTGTAAAAGAAATGTAATTTTGCCATATTTTTTTTTTTTTTTGTTTTAACCATGATCATGTTGTGATAAAAATGACTCTAAATCATGTTTTTTCCTGGTCCGTTCATACCAAACTTCCATAAGTGTTTATTTTTTTCATTTAAGTGAAGAAATAAAGTTAAATTAATAAAAAAAAAAACTTTTGGTTTGTGTTAATTTTTTTCTGAAACCCATAACATATTTACTTTTCTATTGATTGCATTAGAGGGCTTAAGTTTTGCATGGCGAGATGATGGTTTATTAGTTTATTAGGTAGTCATGACATTCTGATCTGTTTTTATTGCCTCTTTTTAGGGAAAAGTGGTGAGTTTTTACATTTTCCATTTTTGTCTTGTTACGCTGTTTAGAAATCGGGTTAATTCATTTTAGATTTTGATAGGCCAAACTATTGCAGATGTGTTAAATATGTCCTCCAATAACACCCTTTGGTCTTCTACCTCTGACTTCTCATGATGCTGACTAGGTTCCACTCACGGAATTCATGTCCATGAAGTTCATTGCATTAAATTCACATGTGGAACCGGAGGGAGGGAATCTTTGGAAGAACAATTGAGTGGCAAGCTGAGCATAACATTTTTTGTTTTTTCTAACCCATTTTTCCCCTTTTTTTTATTATGCTTTTGAGTCCTGACAGTCCTCTGAGAATAATAAATTACTTTGATAACAAACAGGGTACTTTCTATGCAAGACAAAATTATTTTTTTGTTAAAACAGCTAATCATATTTGAATAGAATTTTGCTCATCTCTTCTGTTAACATCTCTATATACTGAATATCAGAAAAATATAAGTTTCCTTGTTTTGCTGATCAGGAAAACACAACATAAATTTTTTAGACAGTAAATGGTGTTTTATTCCTTAAAACATCAAGTCACTAAATATTTTTGTCACATTCTTATAGAATAAATTAGAAATTTCTATGGTCACAAAACCTTTGGTAATAGTGCCATTGTTCTTCATAAACACTTTTGCACAATGTTAAACATATGTAATGGAGAAACATAACGTAAATGTAATACCTCCTTTAGTATAGCAATCCCTACTCACAGAAGCAGAAGAGACACTGCCACATGTACACAAAGGAAACAAAATGCTTTGAAAAGCAGAATAATTGGCATGCTTGCCAATACTGATATATTATGTACTGAAGGTCATAAACAACAAGCAAATATTCTAAAAAGCAATAACTCATTTGCTTTTTAAAGAATCATAAAAAGCAGCTTAACTTAATTAAACTGTATACCATGAGAAAATCATTTCTAATTATTTTAAGTAATATTCAGATCAATTCATAGTAATCTCATTATCTTTCATGTTTGGGGTCCGAATTAGATTACTTTCATGTTTGTTTAAGTTCCTTTGCTTCTTAGAGCCCTTTTAGGATGTTGCCTTTAAAGAAAGATTGAGCATGTTTTATAATAATGAAAGTCCTTTGAGGAGAAAGCGGGATATGCAAATACCATGTGCTGAATGGTAGTAATAACAGTAAAATAAAGTCTATATTCTTGAATATAGTACATAACACTAAGAGAAAATAAATCAAATTCCTTTATACAGTAATCAGCCAAGACCTTAAAACCAGTGACAAGTGGAGTAAGTAACATTGATCATATCATTACAATAACACACAGGTGCATCTCACTAAATTAGAACATCATCAAAAAGTACATTTATTTCAGTTCTTCAATACAAAAAGTTAAACTCGTGTATTATATAGAGTCATTACAAACAGAGTGATCTATTTCAAGTGTTTATTTCTGTTAATGTTGATGATTATGATTACAGCCAATGAAAACACAAAAGTTATTATCTCAGTAAATTAAAATAATTAACAAAAAACACTTGCAAAGGCTTCCTAAGTATTTAGAAAGGTCCCTTCGCCTGTTTCAGTAGGCTCCACAATCATGGGAAAGACTGCTGACTTGACAGATGTCCAGAAGGCAGTCATTGACGCACTCCACAAGATCTCAGAGTTCCAATATTCAAATATTGATTTGGAAATCAAGGTCCCAGAGTCTGGAGGAAGAGTAGAGCGGCACACAATCCAAGCTGCTTGAGGTCTAGTGTGAAGTTTCCACAATCAGTGATGGTTTGGGGAGCCATGTCATCTGCTGGTATAGGCCAACTGTGTTTTATCAAGACCAAGGTCAGCGCAGCCGTCTACCAGCAAATTTTAGAGAACTTCCTGCTTCCCTCTGCCAACAAGCTTTTTGGAGATGGAAATTTCATTCTCCAGCAGGACTTGACACCTGTCCACACTGCCAAAAGGCCAGCAAACTTGCTTGACCTTAACCCCATAGAGAATATATGAGGTATTGTCAAGAGGAAGTTGAGAGACACCAGACCCAACAATGCAGACGAGCTGAAGGCTGCTATCCAAGCAACCTGGGCTTCCTTAACACCTCAGCAGTGCCACAGGCTGATCGCCTCCATGCCACATTACATCGATGCAGTAATTGATGCAAAAGGAGCCACAACCAAGTATTGAGTGCATTTACTGTACATACATTTCAGTAGGCCATCATTTTGGATTTTAAAAACATTTTTCAAGCTGTTGTTATAAAGTATTCAAATTTCTGAAATTAAGACTTTTGTGTTTTCACTGACTGTAAGCCATAATCATCAACATTAACAGAAATAAACACTTGAAATAGATCACTCTGTTTGTAATGACTCTATATAATATATTAGTTTCACTTTTTGTATTGAAAAACTGAAATAAATTAACTTCTTGATGATTTTCTAATTTATTGAGATGCATGTGTATGTCAAGGTGTGGGTATGTTATGCAGCATGTGGATGGACGAGTGTAAGGATCAGAGCAACTTTGAGAAGATGACTAGGACCAAACATCTACAAAACTAAAGGTTTTGTGTGGTGTTACCAATATTCAGTGATTAGCAGTGCAGCTAAAAGTGGTTGTTAGGCGTCAGGCATTTGCTGTATTCGAAATGGGTTCAGAAGCATAAGTGGATTCTATGGTCTCCCATTCCAGTCCAACTGGGGCTAATGCTGCTCAGCATCGTCATCAGTCCCAATGCCTAGCTGGTGCACGAGATGTACAAATTGTCTCTTGGGTCTTTGTTCCTAGCAACATGAAGCATAGGTTGAAGAGGGAAACAGGGCTGCTACAGCCTAAGTCCAGCATTCACTGCACTGAGCATTCCCGTGACATGGCGGACCGTGACTGGTGGTTTGGGAGTCAGCTGATCCGGTGACCTGGCACCGCCTAATTGGTCGTGGGTGACGTCACCAATAGTGCGGTGGTGGGCGGGGCTTAATCTTTAAATAGCCCGCCCACAAACATGGCGGCTCGCGCTGATCATTGAGCTGTGATGGTGTTGTGTGGACGCTTGGTCGTTTGAGCTCCACGTGTGCTTTAGCTTCTGTCAGGCAGGTTTAGCGGGGGATAGGCAGCCTTAGATGGAGGGAGGCAGGTAGCTTCTACTGACAGTCTGGCTCTGACAAAGGGGTCGCCATACACCCCAAGCAGTCTGCAGATGCCGCAATCCCGGCACCACCTGTAAGCCATGTGGAGAGATACTCCTCAGTCCGGTAGCACGCCGGCTGGGAGCACGTATTCGCCAGCGTGAGTCACACATGTCCCAGCGCCTACTGCGTAGCCTCTGTGCAGTTAACAGGGCTACAGCTACATTTTTTATCGCACATCTCTCGTGCAGTTAACGGAGATAGTGCGAATCCCTATTCCCATTCCGCTGTGCAGTAACATGGAAGGGATTGATGTATCAGTTGGTTGTTTTACCTTCTTACCCGGAAGGTGTTCGGCCGCAGTCCACCAGGCTGCATCGCGGACCCCGGGTTCGGTTGTTTTCCATTATTTAATAAAGTTGTTTGCAACCGTCCCCTTAACAGTGGTTTAAGGAAGGACAAGCGATGAACCAGTGGTAGGGTCATGGGAATCCATGCTTCATTGATGTGTGAGAGCAAAGGCTAGCACATTTTGTCTGAGTCTACAGAAAAAGTACCATGACACAAATCGCTGAAAAAGTATATGCTGCACATGATAGAAAGGAGTAAGAACACAGTGCTTCACTGCTTTCTACATATAGGGCATTACAGTCACAGAACAGTCAGACTTCCTATACATTTCCCTGTCTCCTGCTGAAAGTGTCTACAATGGATAGGTGAACATATGAACTGGACTATGTAGCTGTGAGGATGTTGACTGTCTTAACCAATCCTAACCCTGAAGACAACCGCCATATGTATATGTGTAATGTGAACAGTGTTATGCATTTCATACATTTAATGTGTATGTGTATAATTCATATATAATGTGTTGTGGTAATGTGTAGAATAGTGTGGCAAATGTGGAACCCTCATGATAGTGTATAAAGATAAGTGCTTAATAGATAAAAGGGAACAGAGATGCTGTAGAGATATGAAATAGATAAGGAATAGTTAATGTTAAGTACAGGCCCCAAGATGGGAGGGGAATAGTTTTAATAAAAGGAAAGGTACTTCCTGAAAATGTGTGGTTAGGAGAAGCAGAAGGTTCAAGTAAGTGCTTTGTGGAGTTAAAGTGCAGTGAGCTGCTAGAGCCAATATGGGCCTATCAATCGAGGCAGTGGATTGACATACAAATCCTCCATGCGGATGCATTCGTCGGAGACGGGACCTTGAGATTCGCCCCGGAGCCATGGGGAACATCGCATCTGCAGGCTTGCAGTGGAAGATGGATACGGATCCTCAAAGACGGAGGATGATGGAATTCGGGTGCACTGCCATCGGTAGAGAGGGAACCCTAAAGGTAGAGGAGACAGCAGGAGAAGGGATGCTCTATCGGGAACAAGTGCTAGAGCTGAAGTTAGGCACAGAACCTGAGGGAAAGACTACAACCTGTTGTGCCCTATCCTACATGCTCCACTGAAATGACTGTGAACTGTTTAGTAAAAGTTTGACTGTTGAAATGCACTTGGTGTCCCCTGGATTGTATGCGGCAGTCCCAGAAGTTGGAAGCCTGGAGTTAGCGGAGGCCTATGGCCCACAAGTGAGTGCGATGCACCCCACTCCTAACAGCACACTGGGAACGGTGCGCAATTTTCCTGTATGGTGCCAGAGCGTGCAGTAGCTACAGAAGCTCGCCCACTACTACCTCGCTCTGGCACCTTACCTAGCAATAAAAGAGCGGGGCTTGGCTAGACGAATCATGTTTTCATGTAGATGACGATACACTGCTTACCTAGGGTAGAGATGGTAACAGTCTTCAATTTTTTAAGAAGCTAAGCTAGGAGAGGCAGCCTGATGTGCTGGGAGATGTTCTTCTGGGAAATATTGGGTCATGACATTTATGTGGAGAGCTGGGGGACATGGAGAGCATAATTGCCATGAAAATCATCTGACAGCACAGAAGTTTCCTTATTGGTTGCATGGTGAAAAGTTTAAGAAGTAAACTTCCCGTGCAAATGCACATAAGGTAACAGGCCTCTGAAATCATTGTAGGAAATCCAAATCCAATCGACACTCTAATCCTTGCGGTGCACGTGAAAATAAGTTATATGAAGTGAAGAAATTCCAGCACTCACATGTATCATGACTCTTGATTCTTTTTATTATTCATAATCCGATTTTGATATTGACCCAGCTTCCAGAATATCCACTGCGAGCCTGCTCCACTGGCCATCAGCTACTCTGTGGACCCACGCAGTAATCACTCTGTAAGTCCAAATATCTAAACAAGTGTTAAAGGGTAAAAGCCAGAGCAACCCCTTGATCGCCATCTAGAGTGGCTAGACCTAAGCCTGTCTGTGGAAGCATATTAAGAGCTGGCAGTCTACCATGCACAGTGCACTCATGACAATAATTTGAAATCTTTCTCCTCAACAGAGTTGTTTTATATTAATCTGAAATGCTCACACTTTTAGCATTACTTTTAACAATCCCTTATTATCGACTAAAGTGACCCACATAAAATAAAATAAACACATGCTTACCATGTGGATCAGCGCTGTTCCGGCAATGTTGGTACTGTGTTTCACTGTGGTCATGTGGTATTGTTGTATCACGTGACAACTGTAGCCCACCAGTGGATGCTGAACGGCTTCAGTTTTCTGTAAGAGTTGACATCTGATTGGCTGTTGAAGTCAAATGACATAATAATGTCACATAACCACTGGGACAGGAGATAGAGTATTGTGCAAACGCTTTAGGCAGGTGTGGAAAAAAGGTGCTAAAAAATAGAAGTTTTAATAATTTATTTTTCTTAATTAGCAAAATGCAAAGCATATAAACAAAAGATCAAATTTATATTTGCTGTGACCACCCTTTACCTTCAAAACAGCATAAATTCTTCAAGGTATATTTGTGCTCAGTTTTTGAAGGAACTCAGTAGAGAAGTTGTTCCAAACATCTTAGAGAACTAACTACAGTTTTTTTGTGAACATAACCCTGCACAAATCCTTCTGTCTCTACATGAAATTCTAGGAGACTCGATGTTGAGTTTAAGGCTCTTGGGGGGGCTAGTCTTCTCTGCACACACATGCTATTGGGATTGTTGTTAAATTGTTGCAAAGTGATTAGAGCTACAGCTCACAATATAGTGAGCAGTGACTGTAACCGGTCCGATGATTGAACTTGTGGCTACAAGGAGGATATAAGCTAATTTTCTCCCTGTAGCAAGGCTTCCAGTAGAGCAGGCGGGTATGATTTTAATGATATTTACCTGGCAATTAACCCTATATTATGTGTGTATACAGTGCATCTGTACATGACAGACTAACTGTAAGCTTCCACTTTAGTCTCATATTGAACATTTAGTCACACTTCAACTGTAAGATAAACTCACTTGATCGAAATTAAACAAAATCCTAAATGCCGATCTAAATGGGGTCTTAGATTCTATTGGGTTCAATATGAAAACCAGTCTTGAAACCTGACAGATTAGAATTTGTGTTGCACGTTTAGACATTAATGTTTAGGAACGCTGTACTTTGCTACTTACAGCAAAGTGCAGAACTTGGTTTGAACTCCAGTAACACTGTACATAAAGTGTAAAAGTTGATGTTACTCACGCTGTGCGTTTTGCTTGCTTTTCTGTACTAAACAGCAAGTTAACAGGGTCAAAAGCCTATAATCCTTTATGTGAAGAAAAGAAGTGTCACTGGCTAGAACAAACATTCCTGGGCCTTATGTTTTGCTAATTTTTTAGTTGGCTAATGAGACAGTATACTTCCTTTGAAACAAAATATGAAAACATTTTATGGATAAATAGTCATTTGGATCATCAAAGAAATGTCTAAGGGGGTCATGTCATCTTCTATTCCTTTACAAAACCATCAGCCACCATGACGATGATAATAATGAATGATATTCTATAAGTTAACGAGGATGTTGCTGATATGGCAGCAATACATTAAATTAAAAGTCATTTATATGAACCCCAGTTTGTCAACATTTCATGGAATCAATCTCCTGGAGCAATCACTAATGCAGCTGTTTGAGAAACTTCACATATTTGCAAAGTAAAAACTGTAAACTGAGCAAAGGTACTCTGGGGGAGATGTGTTAAATCTCATGCAAAAGAAAGTGAACTACTTGCCGATGACAACTAGTCAGGAAAGACCTTTTAGTTTTCAGAGATCATATGGAAAATAAAGGGAATCTGTCATGTATAGAACTGCTATTTAACTGCAGAATATAGGATTAATCTGCAGTAGTCATGAGCGAACGTGCTCACCACTGCTCGATACTCACCCGAGTATCACGGTGCTCAACAAGCTCGGTGCTCGGCGAGTATTTCCAGGAACTCGGGTCCACACTCTGCATGTTTGCCGCTCTTTAGAGAGCCAATGAACATGCAGGGATCAGTTGCCACGCACTGTAATGCCATAATCATGTTGGTTGTGGGCATTACAGTGATTTGCTGGCCGCACAGCGTCATCAGGTCTATATAAGACCTGGTGCCGCTATGCTCATCACAGTCTAGCCCGGAACCAGGCAAAGTAGGGAGAGCTGCTGCTGAGTCAGGGAGAGATTGGCTTGTTTATAGTTAGTATAGGTATTCCACAATATATATATATATATATATATATATCCATCTGAACTAACAGTCCTTCTGAGGACTAATCCAGCTACATATATTCAGTGGTGATAGCAGGAGTTAGGCAGGCTGGCAGTGTATGTGGCAGACTGCAGTGCCTGACACAGCACAAGAGGGTCCATAGCACGTTCCTGCTGCTGTTCTTACAGATATTTTTAGACATAGCCCCAGGCGCCAGGGCAATTTTTTTTTTATGTTAATACTGGTTATTTGCTTAAAAATCAATCCAGAGTACACCATTTTTCTGCTCCATTTGCTTGTTAGCACTGCAGAACACATCCATATCTTTTCTATATTACCGCGATAAAAATCCAGAAATTTGAACTGAACGTGGAAAATATTGGCCTCCTTTTCCATTTTGTTACAGTGTGTCGGTGAAGCTATACACACGAGGTCACTGTGAAGAATAGTATTAGTAAATTACAGGCCTGCTGTTTAAAACCGTGGTTCTCTGTCAGCCATATCACATATAACAGCATTCCAAAATCAGCCATTTCTGCCTTCCATTTCATTGCAGTGTGTCGGTCAAGCTATTCACAATAGGTCTCTGTGAAGAATAGTAATAGTAAACTAAAGGCCTGCTATTTAAAACTGTGATTCTCTGTCAGACATATCACATATAACAGCGTTCCAAAATCAGCCATTTCTGCCTTCCATTTCATTGCAGTGTGTCGGTCAATATATTCACACTAGGTCTCTGTGAAGAATAATATTAGTAAACTACAGGCCTGTTGTTTAAAACCGTGGTTCTCTGTCATATGTATCACATATAACTATGTTCAAAATCAGCCATTTCTCGTGAGCGTGGAAAATATTGTCCTCCATTTAAAATGGGCAAGGTGCATAGCAGGGGACAGGAAAGTGGACACCACCGAATGATAGCAGAGTAACATAAACTCAAATACAGTGTCTTTTTTTTGTGAGGTCTAACTCTATTCCCATGCACCTCTGTCTTCAAACTCAGACATGGATATTAGAGATGAGCGTTGTTCTACTCGAACTGTTCGCCAATCTCAAATTCGAGCTGTTTTGGGCGGTGTTCGAGCCGTTCGGCGAACACGAACAATTTGATAAAAATTCGGCTGTTGGAGGTTATGTTCGATAACTGTTCGTGCACCAAAATCATAACTGGATTTTTTCTCAGTAATGATGAAAATTAATGTTAATACGCAGTTTGAGTGTACAGCGGGGTGGGGGGAGGGGCAGGGGATGGATCTCTGCAGGAACAATGAAGATCTCCATTTTTTTTTCTCTTTCCCGCATTTGCAGTGGGGAGGTGCAATCTGTCAGCCTATCAGCAGCGCACACACGGAGCGAAGTGCTTTTTTCACACAAGCAAGGGCATGTGTCATTGGCAGTGTATGTCACATGTCCTTGCCCTATAAGACCAAGCCATTTTCCCCGTCGCCACCATTTTCTCACTGCTGCAGCTGCGTGTTAGACGGCACCGCTGTTGCTGTGTGCAATATAACTTGTTAATTTCAAGCCAATTTTCGCACAAATATACAGATAGCTTGGGAGTAGGGAATAGTTGTGATTGCAGTCCTTTTAAGGACTAGGTTACAGCATTTCCTACGACTTTTATCAGGGAGGTCTGTGCTCTTAAATAGATAGGTTGTGGGAGTAAAGACTAATTGTAATTGGAGTCCTTTTCAGGACTAGGTTACATCAGTTCCTATCAGTTTTTGCCAGGCAGGTCTGTGCCAGGGCTGTGCAAGTTTTTTTCACAGCATTTGGCTGAATCTAGCAAAGCTAATCCTTTTTGGCCTATTGCAGAGTGTGTTAGTCAGTGGAGTAGCCTATCTGTGCTGCAAGATATACCACCTGTGTATAGAATACCAATTTTTTTACTGCACCTAGTGAAGTAAAATCTTTTGGGCATAGCATCATTCTATTAGTCCATCTATACTGACCTCCATCAGGTTGCAAATTAAAACTAATTTTTATCTGCATCTACAGTACCTCTGAAAAAATATTTGGGCTTCTAGCTATGTGTGGGACTTGTTGTATTAGTCCATCTATACTGACCTCCATCAGGTTGCAAACTGAATATATTTTTTTCTGCATCTACCTCTGAAAAAATATTTGGGCTTCTAGCTGTGTGTGGGTCTTGTTCTATTAATCCATCTATACTGACCTCCATCAGGTTGCAAACTGAATATAATTTTTTTCTGCATCTAGCTCTGAAAAAATATTTGGCCTTCTAGCAGTGTGTCGGACTTTCTCTATTAGTCCATCTATACTGACCTCCATCAGGTTGCAAATTAAAAATAATTTGTATCTGCATCTACAGTACCTCTGAAAAAATATTTGGGCTTCTAGCTGTGTGTGGGACGTGTTGTATTAGTCCATCTATACTGACCTCCATCAGGTTGCAAATTAAAAATAATTTGTATCTGCATCTACAGTACCTCTGAAAAAATATTTGGGCTTCTAGCTGTGTGTGGGACTTGTTGTATTAGTCCATCTATACTGACCTCCATCAGGTTGCAAACTGAATATATTTTTTTCTGAATCTACCTCTGAAAAAATATTTGGGCTTCTAGCTGTGTGTGGGACTTGTTGTATTAGTCCATCTATACTGACCTCCATCAGGTTGCAAATTAAAAATAATTTGTATCTGCATCTACAGTACCTCTGAAAAAATATTTGGGCTTCTAGCTGTGTGTGGGACTTGTTGTATTAGTCCATCTATACTGACCTCCATCAGGTTGCAAACTGAATATATTTTTTTCTGCATCTACTTCTGAAAAAATATTTGGGCTTCTAGCTGTGTGTGGGACTTGTTGTATTAGTCCATCTATACTGACCTCCATCAGGTTGCAAATTAAAAATAATTTGTATCTGCATCTACAGTACCTCTGAAAAAATATTTGGGCTTCTAGCTGTGTGTGGGACTTGTTGTATTAGTCCATCTATACTGACCTCCATCAGGTTGCAAATTAAAAATAATTTTTATCTGCATCTACAGTACCTCTGAAAAAATATTTGGGCTTCTAGCTGTGTGTGGGACTTGTTGTATTAGTCCATCTATACTGACCTCCATCAGGTTGCAAACTGAATATATTTTTTTCTGCATCTACCTCTGAAAAAATATTGGGCTTCTAGCTGTGTGTGGGTCTTGTTCTATTAATCCATCTATACTGACCTCCATCAGGTTGCAAACTGAATATAATTTTTTTCTGCATCTAGCTCTGAAAAAATATTTGGCCTTCTAGCAGTTTGTCGGACTTTCTCTATTAGTCCATCTATACTGACCTCCATCAGGTTGCAAATTAAAAATAATTTTTATCTGCATCTACAGTACCTCTGAAAAAATATTTGGGCTTCTAGCTGTGTGTGGGACTTGTTGTATTAGTCCATCTATACTGACCTCCATCAGGTTGCAAACTGAATATATTTTTTTCTGCATCTACCTCTGAAAAAATATTTGGGCTTCTAGCTGTGTGTGGGTCTTGTTCTATTAATCCATCTATACTGACCTCCATCAGGTTGCAAACTGAATATAATTTTTTTCTGCATCTAGCTCTGAAAAAATATTTGGCCTTCTAGCAGTGTGTCGGACTTTCTCTATTAGTCCATCTTTACTGACCTCCATCAGGTTGCAAATTAAAAATAATTTGTGTCTGCATCTACAGTACCTCTGAAAAAATATTTGGGCTTCTAGCTGTGTGTGGGACTTGTTGTATTAGTCCATCTATACTGACCTCCATCAGGTTGCAAATTAAAAATATTTTTTATCTGCATCTACAGTACCTCTGAAAAAATATTTGGCCTTCTAGCAGTGTGTCGGACTTTCTCTATTAGTCCATCTATACTGACCTCCATCAGGTTGCAAACTGAATATATTTTTTTCTGCATCTACCTCTGAAAAAATATTGGGCTTCTAGCTGTGTGTGGGTCTTGTTCTATTAATCCATCTATACAGACCTCCATCAGGTTGCAAACTGAATATAATTTTTTTCTGCATCTACCTCTGAAAAAATATTTGGCCTTGTAGCAGTGTGTCGGACTTTCTCTATTAGTCCATCTATACTGACCTCCATCAGGTTGCAAACTGAATATATTTTTTTCTGATTCTAACCCAGCCCATAGTTTTGGCCTAATACCACAATTTGGCCACTCAGCTCTGCTCGTTTACCATCCATTGTTTTTTTGTGCAAACAACTCCAGAGTTGTGATTTAGTTAACCACCAAAATGAGTGGAAAAAGGCCTGCTGCTGGTGGAAAGGGGAATAGGCATGTTGGAAAGGGGAAAAAAAGGTTGTGTCCGTGGGGTAGGTGTTAAAGCAACAGTAACATCTGCAGAAGAAAGACCATCTTCCAGCCAAACTAAAATGTCTACTTCTTTTAGCGGACAATGTGATAAGATCCCTTTCTTACGGCCACGCCAATCGCTACAAATTACAGATGAGGCACAAAAACAGCAGGTGCTTCAACGGATATCAAGTGCTCCTTTAAGTGGGCTCTCCTCCACATCAACTTCAACATCACAAATACTCCAGTCCTCAAAGGTGTCACCCAAATCGCACTTGCTTCCTCACAGCTCCCAAATCTCCAGCTGACCGTCTGAGTATGAGGTAGAACAGATGGTTGAGTCTGCAGAGCTGTTTACTCATACTATAGCCTGGGAATCAGAGTTCGACTCCAGCGCTTCTGTGAATCCAGACGAGGAAATGATCTGCACTGATGCCCAGAATCTTTATGAGTCGGATCCAGGACCAGATGCAGAAGGTTCTGACCATAATGTAGACCCTCATTCCCAAACTGTAACTCCTGTTGGTGGAGACAATGAGGAAGACGATGATAAGACTCAAATACCTGATTGGAGCGACAACTTTAGTTTTTTGTCAGGGCAGGAACAGGTTGGCTCTGAGGACGACGGGTGTGATAACACACAGGGTGATGATGATGAGGTTGGAGATCCCACTTACTGTCAACCCACAGTCAGCCAAGAGATGAGGTCAGCAGAGGAGGTGGAGGAAGATGCTAGTGACGACGAGGTCAGGTTGCGCCTTCCTGGACAGAGACGTAGTACTGAAAGCACGTCAACAACTGCATCCTCAAACACAACTCTGCCTCTCAACACAAGTCGTGGTGGCTCTTCAGGTCGCATGGGTGCTAAGCCTTGCATAGCCTGGGCATTTTTTCAGATCGATAAAGATGACCCAACTCGTGTTATCTGTAACATTTGTCAGCAAAAGCTAAGTAGAGGCCAAAAAATACATAGTTTGAGTACTTCATGCATGAACCGGCACATGGACATGAAGCATAAGTTGCAGTGGGAAGCTCAGTGTGCTACAATGCGGCCTAGCCATATCTTGTGCATCCGCGGCCTCTTCATCCTCTGTCACTGAGGGGACAGCAGTCACACCTGTTTTGGGGCGCAGACCTGCCACCTCTTTACCCGCAACAGCCAGCGTGATTGGCAGGTCATCATTTTCTTTGGAGGTGGTAACAGCAGCTGGTGTTGAGCGCTGTCCGACATCGATAGCACCACCTTTGGATCAAGGCAACCTAACATGTCCGCCTGCATCTTCCTCACAGACCGGCAGTTTGCCGGGGACACCCTTATCAACCCCGTCTAAGCACAATAGCCAGCCCTCGGTCCCTCAGATGTGGACAAGTAAAAGACCATTTCATCCTAGCCATGAGAAAGCTAAGAGGTTGAATTTCACCATCTGCAAGCTCTTGGCTACAGAAATGCTGCCTTTCCGCCTGGTGGACACAGAGGATTTTCGAGACCTTATGTCCGTCGCAGTGCCCCAGTACCAGATGCCCAGTCGGCACTACTTCTCAAAGAAAGGTGTGCCTGCGCTCCACCAGCATGTCGCACACAACATCACCGCTTCTTTGAGAAACTCTGTGTGTGACAGGGTGCATTTCACCACAGACACTTGGACGAGTAGGCATGGACAGGGGCGTTACATGTCGCTGACTGGGCACTGGGTAACTATGGTGACAGCAGGACAAGGGGCTGCTGTCCAAGTCTTGCCGTCCCCACGAGTTGTGCGTCAATCCTCTTTATGTCAAAGTTCCTCCACTGCTTCTGCCTCCTCAACCTCCTCTCGATCTTCCACCTGCACCCAAAGCCTGTCTGGTCATGCCACAAGCTTTCTAACTGCGCAGAAGGGATCCTGCACACCTCCTTACTATGCTGGCAGTAGGGCTCAACGTCATCAGGCGGTTTTTACATTGAAATGTCTGGGAAATGTGAGTCACACAGCTGAGGAGTTGTGGTCAGCTCTGGAGAACCAATTTCATGAATGGTTGTCTCCACTGGACCTGAAACCAGGGAAGGCCGTGTGCGACAATGCTGCAAACATGGGTGCGGCCCTTCGCCGGGGCAATGTCACACACGTGCCTTGTATGGCTCACGTGTTGAACCTGGTTGTCCAGCAATTTTTAGCCCACTATCCCAGACTAGATGGCCTTCTGCAGAGGGCACGGTCGCTGTGTGCTCACTTCCGCCGTTCGCATCCCGCAGCTCAGCGACTTACATCTCTACAGAAGTCGTTGGGCCTGCCACTTCACCGGCTAAAATGCGATGTGCCTACCCGGTGGAATTCAACTCTGCACATGTTGCAGCGACTGTGGCAGCACCGACAAGCCCTGGTGCAATATGTTCTGACGTATAGCCTGGGCCAACGAGATTCAGAGGTGGGGCAAATCACGCTGGAGGAGTGGTCTCAGATCAGGGACCTATGCACCCTTCTGCACAGTTTTGAAATGGCGACGAAGATGTTTAGTGCTGACGATGCCATTATCAGCATGACTATTCCGGTGATTTACATGCTGGAGCACATGTTAAACAGAATTCGGAGTCAGGTGGTGGCACAAGAGGAGGTGGAGGAAGTAGAGGAGGAGGAGTTGTATGCGGAAGGGCTAACATCTGCAAGGTCCAGTCGGTCGGCAGCACCAAGGCGGCAGGCATGTGAGGGTGGGGGAGATGGTTTTACCAGGGCGCATGGTAGCAGCCAAACTAGTGAGGAAGGTGCAGGAGCCCAGGAAGAAGTGGAGGACGAACTGATGGAAGACTCATCAGATGAGGGAGACCTTGATCACATTTCTGTTGTGCGAGGTTGGGGGGAGAGGACAGAGGAAGGAAGCATGATTGTTACCTCGCCACCAACACAACAGGGACTTGGTGCTCCTGGATGCGCAACACACATGAGTGCCTTCTTGCTGCACTACCTGCAACATGACCCTCGAATTGTGAGAATTAGAAATAATCCTGACTACTGGGTTGCCACACTGTTAGCTCCCCGGTACAAAAGTAAATTTGCAGAAATTATTCCTGCCATAGAAAGGGATGCACGCATGCAGGAGTATCAGCAGAGACTGTTGCAGAATCTTACATGTGCTTTTCCACAAAATACCAGTGGTGCACGTAGTGAATCTCACAGTTCCAACTTGCCAAACGTGGGACCGTCAAGTGTTCAGCACTCAAACCGTAACAGAACCACAGTATCTGGTGGTAACATCAATTTTGCGGAATCATTTCACCACTTTTTTAGCCCATCCTTTGCAAGGCCACAGGAGACAAGAAGTCTGACACATAGTCAACGCCTAGAGACGATGGTACAGGAGTATCTCCAAGTAAACATTGAAGCCACGACTGTGTCACTGGACCCTTGCTCTTTTTGGGCTTCCAATCTGGATAAATGGCCGGAGCTAGCCACTTACGCCTTGGAGATCTTGTCATGCCCCGCAGCCAGCGTTCTGTCTGAACGTGTGTTCAGCGCTGCTGGTGGTGTGCTGACAAATAAGCGCACGCGGCTCTCCACTGATAATGTAGACAGACTCACGTTCATAAAGATGAACAAATCATGGATCCAAAACGACTTTTCTACCCCTGTGTCATCCTGGGGAGAGTAAAAGCTTGATGATTCTTTAAAATCACCCTACCAACTGTTTTAAGCTTTCAAATTACTAATCATGTTTATCTGTATCTTGACTGGAAAATAATTTGGGCTTTGTAGCAGTGTGCAGCACTGATCCTATTAGGCCATCTATAATAAGCTCCACCAGATTTAAAATTAAAAATAATTTTTAGCTGCATCTAGCCCGGAAAATAATTTTGGGGCTCCGAGATGCGCAAGACACATAAGTGCCTTCTTGCTGCACTACCTGCAGCATGACCCTCATATTGTCAGAATTCGAAGTAATCATGACTACTGGGTTGCCACACTCTTAGATCCCCCAAACTTTTCGATCAACCTTTTCATTTTAATAAAGACCAAAAAAATGGTCATTTTTGAAATTATAAGCATTAGCAGGTTGTTAGAAACTGAAATCAAACAGTTTTCAACTCAAAACTTTATTCTAGGTGATGTTACATTTTCACATAGGACCCCTTGTTCGAAAGGAGCTTCTGAACTCTCTCGTCCATTGAATTTGTCAGGTTTTGGATGGTTTCTGCTTCAATTGTTTTGCATGAGGACAGAATACCCTCCCAGAGCTGTTGCTTAGATGTGAACTGCCTCCCGCCATCATAGACACTCCTTTTAATGATGCTCCAAAGGTCCTGAATGGGGTAGAGGTCAGGGGAGCATGGGGGTCACTCCATAAGTTTGTCCCCTTTTATGCCCATATCAGCCAGAGATGCAGATGTTTTATGTGCAGCATGAGATGGTGCATTATCATGCAGAAAAATGATCTTGCTGTGAAATACACGGTTCTTCTTCTTGAACCATGGCAGGAAGTGCTGTTTGAGAAAATCCACATACATTATGGAGTTCATCTTTAGCGCCTTCAGGGATCCTAAAGGGGCCGACAATCTCTCTCCCCATGATTCCAGCCCAAAACATTACTCCACCTCCTCCTTGTTGGCGCTGTAGCCGTGTTTGCGTGGGGTGTCCATCAACCAGCCATCCTCCACTCCATCCATCTGGACCATCGAGCGCTGCACGGCACTCATCCGTGAACAAAACAGTTTTGAAATCAGTCTTCATGTAATGTTTGGCCCACTGGAGCCGTTTCTGCTTGTGTGAAGTGGATAGAGGAGGTCGACAGGATGGCGTATGCACAGCTGCAAACCTCTGAAGGACCCTGCATCTTGTCGTTCGGGGGACGTTGGAGGCACAAGCAGCTTCAAAAACTTGTCTGCTGCTATGACAAGGCTTTTTTGCCGCTGCTCTTTCAACTTGACGTAATTGCCTGTAGGAAAGAGTCCTCAATTTGCCCTTATCAGCACGCACACGTGTGTACTGTGAATCAGCTACATACTTCTTGATTGCCAAGACACTTCATCCTGATCATCGCACAATGTTGATTGTAGTCATGCCTTGACCTAAACACTCCACAATTTGTTGCTTCTCAGCAGCCGACACATCCTTTTTCTTTCCCATTTTGGCAGAAAATGTAGGCTGCTGAATAATGTGAGAGAGCCTTCTTAAGTAGTCTTGCCTTTCATTGGACACACCTGACAAACTAATTAGCACTGGTGTCTGAAATTGCTTACAGTGATATAAAGAGCCCTGACACACATCACCATCAATGAGTTTAACTGACAAACAAACAAATTCTTCCCTTATCACTCTTAAACACTTTTTGCATAATAATTTGGAACACAGTGTACATGTGCTTTTCCACAAAACACCAGTGGTTCACGTAGTGAATCTTACAGTTCTAACTTGCCAACCGTGGTCTGTATGGAGTTGTTCAATAAAGGGCCCAAAATTAAGATAACATAGATGGGAGAGGTATCTATGAATAGGAATTCCTAAGTATTTGATACCCTGTGAGGGCCAGGCAAAGGGAAAGTTGGACTGGATGGAATCCTATATGGATTTGGGGAGGGAGACATCGAGGGCCTCAGACTTCGCTGCATTGATTTTAAAATTTGACCATGTAACAAAGTGATCTATTTCAGCCATAACAGCATGGATGGATATATGTGATTGAGTGATATATACTAGGACATCATCAGCAAATAGAGAGCACTTGTACTCGGTGCCTCCCACCTCAATCCACCTAATATTGGGGTTATGGCGAATTGATGAGAGCAACTGCTCCGTCACTAGGATGTATAAGAGAGGGGACAGAGAACATCCCTGCCTTGTCCCATTGGTGATTGTGAAAGGTGATGAAAATGTTCTGACGTGCCCCCTGGGCCTTGGGACACCCGGAGCCGGACCCTTTTTGGTGGATGCTGGTGGTTGTAGTCTCCGTGGCGGCAACCCAGTTCCGTGGCTCAGGGCGGTCAAACCAGTGGCGGAACTATTTATGTGGTTTTGATGTTTAAATGTCCGACTACGCCACCCGTGGATTGCGGTCAGAGTGAACCGCCGCTCCAGGGCAGACCGCTGAGGCTGGTGTTGTGGGTGCAGCAGAGCGTAGCATAACTCCCCACGGGAGGAGTATAGCCTCAGGGCAGTGTATGCGGAGAATGGGGGTGATGGTGCAGGGCAGCAGCAGTAATGACACGGAGTCAGTGATGCAGTCCAGGGCCTTTACTCACAGTTCTTATTATCCAGACCACGTCTGCAGGTAATGGCTGCCCACGTCGTACTGTGCTCACCAGGTGAGGGGCTCAGACAACTCCCAGATAACTTTGGAGCGCTTCACAGGACCCCCTTTGTGTGTCCTTTGTCTGGCCTTTCTTACCAACCCTTCTGTCCGGCTGCCTCGGGCCTCCTCTTGGTAAACTTGGCGCCAGTTTCCCTGACCCTATGTGGTGCCTTCCTAGCGGGTGTAGCGAGGGGCTGCGCCACATAAAATGTCACAGCCTCCTGTTTCTAGCTGAGGGTCGTTTCCTGCCTCCACTAGTTTCGGGGACCGGTCTCCCCCTTTGGCCTGACCCCTCCACGCAGGTGGATTCTGGCGTGCGGTGGCGACTCGCCTGTCCGCACCCCTGAGATCCCTTCGTTCCTCGTTCCTGGAGCCTTCTCCACTCCTCTTCCTTCCTTCTCCCTCTTCCAGGCCTGGGCCTCTGTTACTAGGCCCGCCTCCGGAGCAGAGCTCATGCAGAGCCCCTGCTCCCTGCCACTTCTGCTCAGACTTCTCTGCACTGAACTAAGATGGTGCCCACCTTTTATACTCCCTTCTCAATGCACCCAGGAACTGCTTCCTCCCTGCTCCTGCACTACAGGGTTCCCCTTCCTCAGTGTTCCCTCCCCCCACTCCAGCCAGGGACAGGGACTGTCGTGCCCATCTCAGGGGCATATTGGTCGCCCTGCCCCACGGCAATGTGGTGTAATGCATGCAAGTGTCGGGTCCTGATCCACACTACATCCTTACCTGAGAGTGAGATATCACACCTCTGGGTGAGGTGCAATACCTCTGTAGCAACCGAGCCCTCAGGGTGCTACAGTTCCATTTATCTTCAGCCTAGGTAACGTATTGCGATACAGGGCCGTGATTTTGGCTATAAAAGGGTCCCCTAGACCCCTACCCCAAGCTTTTTAAGAGAATCATATATGGCGTGCCAGGAGACTCTATGGAATGCTTTCTCAGCATCCAACGAGAGTATCTAATTACAAATTTTTAACTGCATCTAGCCCAGGAAATACTTTGTGCCTAGTAGCAGGGTCTGCTAGTCAGCGGATTATCCCGGCTGTTAAGCAAGCTACACCACCTGTAGTTTGGACACTTCATTTTTTCAAAGGAAATGCTTCGGGACCATGGGATACTCAGTGAAGAGCATCAGGAGGCACCCCAAGGCATAGGGGCTGGGACTGGCAGTAGGATGCCTTGCGGTGGACAGCCGAGCTCGATCCTTATAAAAGCTTTTTAACTGCAGCAGATTTAGTGGACGCTACTGGAGCTGGAATTACGCGGCTGCTGGCATGAGACTTGCCCTCCAATAGATCCTTGTAAATGGATTTAAAGTGTATTCATTCAAATTAGAGAGACAATTTAAATTAAAAAGCTTAGAGCTGCCTCCACCACAGGGGGGCTCGCTCGACCCACCAGCGGACAGGCACCAGTATTGGGAGAGGGGGGCTGGCCATCAGGGTTCACCGCGGCTCTTGCACAAACCCGGCGACACGGAGGTGGCACGGGCAGGAGCGGACTGGCCGTGTCGGCTTCTCACTTTTTGGATTTTAGAAGGGCATGACATGCCTATATCTGTGTCTCCCCCTCCTTTTACTCCTCCACCTCTTTTATTTTCGCATGACTATATGTACTTGTCACTTTTCCATGTGTTAGTTATGTCTTCTGAGCAGTTTGTCAGCTTTTGGACACCTTTGAAGGTGTTTTCTATGTGTTTCTATGTGTTTTTGTTTGCCTGCCATTGGTTTTAACGGTGTTCGAAGGTGTTCGTCGAACAGTTCGACGAACAGTTCGGCGAACACACGGGTGTTCGACGAACCGAACCGAACTCGAACACTACGGGGGTGGCTCAACACTAATGGATATATGCTTCCTGATTTTGACTATTTGCTCTTGTCCTCCTACTTCTTCTCTTCCTAATCCTCCACCACCATGTCAAAACCATATCTACCATACCACCATATCTACGTCTCTTGCAAGGGACATTAGAGTTCCTCCAAATTTTTGGCAGCCACTGCATTCACTGAATGAGCAAACAGTATGGGAGACCCACTTCCGAATAATGGGACATTGTTTTGAAGAGGCCCTCCGACCTCTACTTCTCTTACAAGGGACATTGGAGTTCCTCCAAATTTTTAGAAACCATTGCATTCACTGCATAGGCAAACAGTATGAGAGACCTACTTCCTAATAATGGGAACATTGTTTTCAGGAGGCCCTCCGACCTCTACATCTCTTGCATGGGACATTGGAGTTCCTCCAAATTTTTGGCAGCCGTTGTACTCTCTGCTTACCCTATAAATGTATAGCAGACCCTCTCCTTTCTAATGGGAACATGTCGTACTTGTTACTGTGGCCCAGCTTTATGTGCCTTTAAATTGTTAGTGGGTTTTTTAATAAATTTTACTAAATTTTGGCAGCCGTTGGACTCACTGCATACCCTATAACTGTATAGCAGACCCTCTCCTTTCTAATAGAAACATGTCGTTACTGTGACCCAGCTCTATGTGTCATTAAATTGTTAGTAGGGTTTTTCCTAAATTTTGGAAGCCATTGGACTCACTACATACCCTATAACTGAACAGCAGACCCTCTCCTTTCTAATGGGAACATTTTTTACTTGTTACTGTGGCCCAGCTTTATGTGTCTTTAAATTTTTAGTGGGGTTTTTCCCAAATTTTGTCAGGCCTTGCAGTCACTGCATGGGCATTACCACTATAGAAGACCCACTCCTTTATAATGGGAACATTTTTTTTACTGAGACCCTCCTCTATGTCTCTTCAAAGGGGTATTGGGGTGAGTCCAAAATTTTGGCAGCCCTTGCAGTCACTGCATATGCAATAACAGTAAAGGAGACACACTCTTTATTAATGGGAACAACAAAGCATAGCTGACTGCTGGCCATTTAAGAATAGTAAAGGCTGCCTGATGGCCCTATAAAAATAGTGTTTGCGACTTTCAGAGTCCCTCCTTCATAAGTGAAACAGGATGTGTCTGATGATATTTCACACACCACATGGTCAAATAAGGTAGTAAAATGTTAAAATGACATTTCCTTTTGAATTCATTTTTCACCATTGAAAGAAATTCAAAAGTGCAAAACGCATCAAAAACGCTACATGTGAACATTGTCCAAGGTGTGGAAGAGCATTTTTGTTTTTGGCTATTTATTTTGCCTTATATACAAGTCAGTACCCTGGAGAGAATGTTCCTTAACATTTTTACCAGGAAAATCCATTTTTGTTTTGTTTTTGTATGTTTTATTGTGAGTCCGTAAAAGTGGTATAATACCTCTGACAACATAGAATCATAGAATCATAGAATCATAGAATGGTAGAGTTGGAAGGGACCTCCTGGGTCATCTGGTCCAACCCCCTGCTCAAAGCAGGATTCACTAGATCATCTCAGACAGATGTCTGTCCAGCCTCTGTTTGAAGACGTCCATTGAAGGGGAACTCACCACCTCTCGTGGCAGCCTGTTCCACTCATTAATCACCCTAACTGTCAAAAAGTTTTTTCTAATATCTAATCTGTGTCTCCTCCCATTTAGTTTCATCCCATTGCTTCTAGTCTTTCCTTGTGCAAATGAGAATAAAGATGATCCTTCTACAATGTGACAGCCCTTGACATATTTGTAGACAGCTATTAAGTCTCCTCTCAGTCTTCTTTTTTGCAAGCTAAACATTCCCAAATCCTGCAACCGTTCCTCATAGGACATGGTTTGCAGACCAGTCACCATTCTGGTCGCTCTTCTCTGAACTTGCTCCAGTTTGTCGATGTCTTTTTTAAAATGTGGTGCCCAAAACTGTACACAGTATTCCAGATGAGGTCTGACATTGTTGACAGCAGTGACCTGGGAGTCAGAGATGCTTTCAGGGGTCTTCCCCATGCTGTTCCCATGTTATTTGAGCACTGTTCTCATCGATTTGGGCAATTTTTAGGTCCTCTGCAGACCACCGGGAGATGCCACCGGAAAAATGCTTGAGTTTCCCATAGACTTAGATTGGGCTCATTGCTCGGACTGAGCACTCGAGTATTTCAATTTGCTCGACCCGAGCAACGAGTACCCGATCATTTTAGTGCTCGCTGATCTCTAATCTGCAGGTAAATAGCATTAAATCATGCCTGCCTGCCAAACTGGAGGTGCTGCTATATTATTATTATCATTATTATTGATTTTTAGAGCACCATTCATTCCATCATGGTGTATATGAGCAGAGGTTACACACAGGATACAAATATAAAATGCAGCAAGCAAACTAACATTGACAGAAAGGTACAGAGAGGTACAGAGAGGAAAGGGCCCTGCCCTTGCAGGTTTAAAATCTGTAGGAAAATGGAGAAGGATACAGTATGGTAGGGAGTTGTGACAGCTTCAGTTTTGGTGAGGTGGCAGCAGGTTCATAGCAGGCAGTAAGCCTTCTTGAAGAAATGGGTTTTCAAGTTCCGCCTGAAGTTTCCGAGTGCGGTAAATAATCAGATGTGCCGAGGCACTGGATTCTAGAGGTTGAAGGACACTGGGGAGATGTCTTGGAGGGTGAGGAGCGTTAGAGTGTGGAGGAGAGGAGGACGTCTTCGGAGGACTGGAGGTTGCTTGCTGTAAGATATCAGGAGATTATTTCGGAGACATAGGAAGGAATCAGATTATGGATATCTTTGTAGGGCACTGGGGCAGTGATAGTAGATTGAACTGGATACATTGGGGAATTGGGAGCCAATGAAGGGATTTGCAGAGGGGAGAAGCAGAGGAGTAGAGTGGAGAGAGGTGGATTAATCAGGCAGCACTAACATTTTAATAGATTCAAGGTTGAGAAAAGGACAGATTCTGGATATATTTTTGAGTTGGAGGTGGCAGGAGGTAACAAAGGCTTGGATGTGTGGTTTGAAGCAGTTGAGAGTAACTCCAAGGCAGAAGACTTCTGGTACTGTGGAAAGGGTGGTGTCAATAATTGTGATAAACAGATTGGATAGGGGGGTTAGGTAAGATGGAGAAAAGATGATGAGTTAAATTTTATCCATACTGAGTTTTAGGAAGAGAGAGGAGAAGAAGGATCAAATGTCTGATAGACACTCTGGCATTCTGGACAGCAGAGAGGTGACATCTGGGTCAGAGAGATAGATCCGGGTATCATTAGTGTATAGGTGATAATGGAAGCCATGGGACTTAATAATATGTCCTAAGCAAAATATATAGATTGAGAAGAGTAGAGGTCCCAATACAGAGGGGCACCAACAGAGAGGGCGAGATGAGGAGGTCATATGGGAGTGGGAAATGCTAAATATGGTTAGAAAAGTATGAGAAGATCCAGGAGATGGAAGGTATTTGACAACAAGGGAAGAAAGGATTGTAATAGGAGAGAGTGGTCGACTGTGTCAAAGGCAGAAGACAGATCTAAAAGGAGGACTATAGAGCATTGTCTGTTTGTTTTGTAAGTTGTTAGTAATTTTGGTAAGGGCAGTTTCGGTGGAGTAGTGGGTACAGAAGCTGGATTGTAGGTCGTCAAAGAATGAGTTAGATGCGAGGAAAGTTCAGCATGGACATGCTGTTCAAGGAGTTTGGAGGCAAACGGGAGCAGCGATATGGGACTCTAGATGGACTCAGAGGTTGGGTAGAGAAATGGTTCCTTCAGAATAGATATGATCGTGGCATGTTCAAAAGCAGAAGGGAAGGTACCAGAAGTTAAAGATAGGTTGAAGAGATGGGTTAAGGCTGGGACAAGCGTGGTGGTGAGTTTGGAGAGGAGATGGGATGTGTTACGGATCCATGTGGTGGAACCTCTGTGCTGCGGTGCAAGGAGAGATCAGAGGGGTGTGACTAAGTATCTACTAGGCCTGACCAGGGTCGCACGGCGGCTCAGTCGACTCCGTGAGCAGAGGGACCAGGTGCCGACCTGGGACCAATCTTGTATGAGAGCAGGTGACTCCCATGGGTCAGAAGGCAGGTACTGACTGGTACAGCGAAAGAGCACTGCAGGCAGGCTGATGGGTGGTCCGGGTAGACAGACAGGCTGATTCGGCTGATAGCCAGATGGGTGCTCCCGGTAGGCAAGCTGACGTGCACAACAGGTAACAGGCAGGTGCTTCCAGGTAAGCAGGCTGGCGGGCACGGCAGGTAACAGGCAGGTGCTTCCAGGTAAGCAGACTGGCGGGCACAGCAGGTAACAGACAGGTGCTTCCAGGTAAGCAGGCGGGCAGAGCCCACAGACAGACTGGCAGACAGGGCTGTAGGTAGACTGTTGGGCTGGAAAGAAGTCAGACTGGCGGACTGGACTGAAGATCAGGCTGGCGGACAGGACTGAATTGCAGAGGACCTGAGGGCTGAAGCAAAGTAAGTATCACAGAGCAACAACCTTGCACGGGCACCTCCATATTGGAGGAGGTGTCTTTAAAAGAGAAAGTCCTCCGGCCATTGGCCGGGCACTTTTTAGGATGGCGCACGCGGCCCCTTTAAGAGGAGGGAGCCCGCGCGCGCCCTAAGCACAGGGCCAGGGAAGTTGCGCGCACCAGCAACCGCAGCAGGGAGGTCGGAAGACGCCGACGATACAGTACCCCCGCTTTACGCCCCCTCTTTTTTAGGCCAGCAAGAAATTCTTTAAGAAGAAGAGGGGTATGGATTTTCTCCCTGGGTTCCAAGACCTCTCCTCTGGGCCAAACCACCAGAAAAAAGGTTTTTCCTCTTACCCTTTGGTGGCCAAAATGTTCTCTACCTCATAGATGTCCTCAGCCGAGACTGGAGCTGTAGTGGTACCTGGATCGTCAGAAAAAGAATTAAGAACAACTGGTTTGAGGAGAGATATGTGGAAGGAGTTGGGAATCTGTAAGGTGGCCGGGAGTTTTAGCTTGTAAGCCAAGGGATTGATTTGCTGGAGAACCTCAAACGGGCCAATGAACCGCGGACCCAACTTATACAATGGTATTTTGAGCTGAACATGTTTGGAGGAGAGCCAGACCCTGTCTCCCGGATGGAATTGAGGTGGATCCAGACATCTCTTATCGGCATGTCTCTTCATCCGCTCAGAGGACTGAAGAAAAGCGGATCTAGTGTCTTCCCAAATAGTAGAAAATTCGCTGACCAGAGACTCCGCGGCAGGATTGTCCACAGAAGCGGAGATGGGAAACAAAATCCGGGGGTGTTGACCGTAGACCACAAAGAACGGGGCTTTGAAAGAAGACTCACTCTCATGGTTGTTATAGGAGAACTCGGCCCATGGTAGGCGCTCAACCCAATCGTTATGGTGAGCATTGCAAAATGCTGGAGAAAGCTGGTAAGGACCTGGTTGATACGTTTCACTTGACAATTGCACTGAGGATGATAAGCAGAGAAGAAATCCAGGGTGACATCCAGCAGTTTACACATAGCTCTCCAGAAGCACGAAGTTAACTGGACCCCGCGATCACACACGATGTAGAGGGGAAGGCCGTGGAGACGAAAGATTTGATGGATGAAGTCCTTAGCCAGCACAGATGTGGACTGGAGACCAGGCAGATGGATGAAATGGGCCATCTTAGAGAGCGGGATAGAGCGTTGGCTTTAACGTTCTTGTCCGCAGGGCGGTAATGTGGAGTAAAGCAGAATCGGGCAAAGAACAGAGACCACCGGGCCTGATGCGGATTGAGTCTCTGGGTGTTTTGTAAATAGGCCAGGTTTTTGTGATCAGTGTAGATGATCACTGGGTAAACCCCTTCCAGCAGGTAGCGCCACTCCTCCAGCGCCAATTTCAGGGCAAGCAGCTCACGATCTCCTATGGAGTAGTTGCGCTTGGATGAGGAGAAAAGCTTGGAGAAGAAGCCGCAGGTTACCATTTTCCCGGACGGGGATTTCTGGGTTAGCACCGCTCCGGCTCCGGAGGAGGAAGCATCTTCCTCCAGGAAGAACTGCTTGTTGCCATCCGGACGGTGCAGCACAGGGGCGGAGGAGAAAGCTTGTTTTAGGGAGATGAAGGCCTCCTCCGCTACGGAAGTCCATTCCTTGGGATTTGCTCCCTTACGGGTGAGCGCGGAGATGGGAGCGGTCTGGGAGGAGAAATGAGGGATGAAGAGGCAGTAATAATTTGCGAAGCCCAGGAATCGCTGAATAGCATTCAACCCCTCTGCCCGGGGCCATTTTAAGACGGCAGAAACCTTCTCGGGGTCAATCCGAAGACCAGTCTCGGAGATAATATATCCCAAGAACGGAAGGGAAATTTGGTCGAAGAGACACTTCTCAAATTTTGCGTAGAGACGATTCTGCCGGAGCCTTAGCAGAACCTGGCGAACATTCCTCCGGTGTGTGGGCAGATCCGGAGAGAAGACCAAGATATTGTCCAGGTACAACACTACACAAGAATACAAGAGATCACGGAAGATGTCGTTAACCAGCTACTGGAAGACGGCTGGGGCGTTACAGAGACCAAAGGGCATCACGCGGTATTCATAGTGACCGTCCCGGGTGTTGAATGCCGTCTTCCACTCATCTCCCTGGCGGATCCGGACCAAATTGTACGCTCCACGAAGATCGAGCTTGGTGAAGACCCTCGCGCCTTTAAGGCGGTCGAACAGCTCCCAGATGAGAGGCAGGGGGTACTTATTCTTGATGGTAATCTGGTTAAGGCCCCTGTAGTCGATACACGGCCGTAGCGAGCCGCCTTTCTTTTTAATGAAGAAGAATCCTGCTCCAGCCGGGGAAGTAGATTTCTGAATGAATCCCCTAGCAAGATTCTCCTCAATGTACTCAGCCATGGCCCGGGTCTCAGCCAGCGACAAGGGGTAGATACGCCCGCGGGGAGGAGAAGTGACGCGCCCCTGGGCCTGTGTCGCGCTGCGCTGCGCATGCGGGAGCTTACCCGGAGCCGGATCTGTGGAGGGTTGTAGTCTCGTGGCGGTGACCCGGTCCGTGCCCAGGGAGTCAAACTAGACGGCAGTCCATTAGTAGTAAATGGTTGATGACTACGCCACCCGTTGAGTGCAGCCAGGGGGCTGCTGCTGCAGGGCAGACCGCTGAGGCCGATGGTGGGATTGTGCAGCGTGATAGTATAACCCCCAACGGGAGGGGTATGGCCTCAGGGCAGCCGACGTGGATGATGGGGGTAGCAGGAACCACTCAGAGACGGTACGGTGTAGTTCAGGGTCTTTACTGGTAACAACAAAAGACCCTCCCGGAGTACTTGCTAGCGGATGGGGCCTGGTCAGTCCTTGAGCAGATGGGATCTCCCCTGGCCAGGCGTAGTTGTAGGCCTCCCAAACTGACTGTACTCTTCTGGCTACCTTGCTAGGAGCTGATGTAAGTAGCCCACGTCCCTGAGTGTACCGTGTGGTGCTCACCCGTATGGCCGGTGACTCGGGGCCTTCTAATGGCTTCCGCTCCACGATGGCGGTGCTGGTCCCACGCGTGTGACCGTGCCTTCGGGCTTCTGGGCCAGAGGACCTGAAATCCCCTGCCTGACGGATTCTGCTGCTGGGCAGGAATTAGTCCCCACAGCCTCGGACTCCGGGTCCGGTAAAAAGTCTTCTTAGTCAGGGCGAACTCTGCAGCTGCCAGCCCCTGACTCCTTGTGACTCTGCTGCTTCCTATGCTGCTCTTGTCTCTACTCTTCCTGGACTCCAGGCTCAGGCCCCAGGACAGGGCCTGCCTGTGGAGCAGAGCCCATAGAGCAGCTCTGCTCCCTGTCTTCTCCTCTCAGAACTCCCTACCCTGCCTCAGCCCCAGGTTTATATAGGGGAAGTCCTTCCCCTCCCAAGACTGGGCAGGAGGTGTGGCATGCACAGGATCCCTGACCAAAGGACCTCCCACCTGCTCTCAGACATAACATTACGTTACTGTGGCAACCAGACCCCTGGGGTGTCACATTCCCCCCTAGTAAAATTTAGTACTCCGGGACTAAACACATTTAGAAAACATAACAAGGCAAAACATTAATAATACAATAAGAAAACACATAAAGATGGTTACGGCGTGTCCGCAACCGGGTGCAGTCTCTGAAGAAAGCAAGGTGTCCATTTCACCAACACAGGGAGACGTAACCAGGTAGGGGTCTGTCCTACCCCGAGTCCTTATCAGTCTTTTAGTCCATCCTGGGTTACGCTCCACTAACTGTACAAAGGATTCCCGGTAAATCCACCAAGGACTCCTATAACTAACTGGAAACACATAATATTTACAAGATATGGCCGCTCTCAGTCCTCGGCCAGTGGGGATAAGGATTGGCTGCTCACAGTCCTCAGCCTGTGGGGAGATGGGATGGCTGCTCACAGTCCTCAGCCTGGTTAAGGATAGGGGACACACGGGAACAGTTCACACTTGTCCCAACGGGGACCATATTTTAATTAGCAACACAAGTACCCCTACGGGTAACTATGTACAGTTCCACTTTACCGTACTTCAGTAACGGCATCCTCCTGCTCCTTCTTGTGTGTAGGCTTCAGACCCGTCCGGGTCCTCTTGGCTTTCCTCGTATTGGTAGTACTGCAGCTCCTCCTTGGTTAACGTGGAGGGCGTACAGTCCTTTTGCACCTGGGGAGTTCAGGCCTTGCGACCAGGCGTGGAGAGGGTCGCCGTTGATGACGCCCGGGGTCAGAGGGTGCAACTTTGGGCCTGGGCGCGGGCTGGTGGTGGTAGTGCCCAGGGCTGGAGGGCTTGGCCGCAGGGCTTGTTGCGGGGGCTGGAGCAGGTCGGTGTCTGCAGCGCCCGGAATCGGCGGCTCCACCAGGGGGCCCGGGAGCAGGCTGACGCTGGCAGCGTCCGGGACAGGGAGACTCCTCTTACCTGCTCCCGCGACCGCTCCTGCGTCACGCGTCTTCTCCCGGCGCTGGTCGGGGCCGGCGACGACTGGGGCACTGCCGATGCTGGGCAGCTTAGTCTGCTGCCGGTCCGCCATCTTGCTGTCCGTTCCTGGTGTCCTCCTCCCCCCTAGTGGACCGTGGCCTACCTTCCGGAGATCCTCTTCCGTAGGCCGCGGCTCCGCAGTCAATCGTCGGGGTAGAGGACCTGGCGTCGCGCTCCTGTGACGTCGGCGTCTGCTGGGCTCCTTCCAGGACCTTACGCAACGTCCGGACGTGAGGTGGGGCTTCAGTTCTCGCGCGCTTTCGGAGTCCACGCCCCTCTTCTTCCCGCGCGGCGTCTCCAAGATGGCGCCGGATGGCGGGAAAACTCCTCGGATGGCGGGAAGAAGGCAGAAGATGGCGCCGGATGGCGGGAAAACTCCTCGGATGGCGGGAAGAAGGCAGAAGATGGCGCCGGATGGCGGGAATCTTCACAGATGGCGGGAATCTTCACCACTGGTAAGTTTGAACAGTCTTTGCTTTTCAGGCACGCAGTACCCGGTGGTTGCGGGCACGAAATCCTGCCGACTACGCCAAAGTTGACGCGCCCCTGGGCCTGTGTCGCGCTGCGCTGCGCATGCGGGAGCTTACCCGGAGCCGGATCTGTGGAGGGTTGTAGTCTCGTGGCGGTGACCCGGTCCGTGCCCAGGGAGTCAAACTAGACGGCAGTCCATTAGTAGTAAATGGTTGATGACTACGCCACCCGTTGAGTGCAGCCAGGGGGCTGCTGCTGCAGGGCAGACCGCTGAGGCCGATGGTGGGATTGTGCAGCGTGATAGTATAACCCCCAACGGGAGGGGTATGGCCTCAGGGCAGCCGACGTGGATGATGGGGGTAGCAGGAACCACTCAGAGACGGTACGGTGTAGTTCAGGGTCTTTACTGGTAACAACAAAAGACCCTCCCGGAGTACTTGCTAGCGGATGGGGCCTGGTCAGTCCTTGAGCAGATGGGATCTCCCCTGGCCAGGCGTAGTTGTAGGCCTCCCAAACTGACTGTACTCTTCTGGCTACCTTGCTAGGAGCTGATGTAAGTAGCCCACGTCCCTGAGTGTACCGTGTGGTGCTCACCCGTATGGCCGGTGACTCGGGGCCTTCTAATGGCTTCCGCTCCACGATGGCGGTGCTGGTCCCACGCGTGTGACCGTGCCTTCGGGCTTCTGGGCCAGAGGACCTGAAATCCCCTGCCTGACGGATTCTGCTGCTGGGCAGGAATTAGTCCCCACAGCCTCGGACTCCGGGTCCGGTAAAAAGTCTTCTTAGTCAGGGCGAACTCTGCAGCTGCCAGCCCCTGACTCCTTGTGACTCTGCTGCTTCCTATGCTGCTCTTGTCTCTACTCTTCCTGGACTCCAGGCTCAGGCCCCAGGACAGGGCCTGCCTGTGGAGCAGAGCCCATAGAGCAGCTCTGCTCCCTGTCTTCTCCTCTCAGAACTCCCTACCCTGCCTCAGCCCCAGGTTTATATAGGGGAAGTCCTTCCCCTCCCAAGACTGGGCAGGAGGTGTGGCATGCACAGGATCCCTGACCAAAGGACCTCCCACCTGCTCTCAGACATAACATTACGTTACTGTGGCAACCAGACCCCTGGGGTGTCACAGAAGCACCGGGTACCAGGTCGATAGGGCAATCATACGGCCTATGAGGTGGTAGTGTCTCCGCTTCCTTCTTGTCGAAGACATCCGCATAGGACCAGTAGGGTGCTAGCAAACCAGGTAGATTAGCCAGAGTAGACGGAGGTCGAGCTTGACGAACCGGAACCAGGCAGGTCTCATGGCAATCCTGCCCCCAACGGAGCACCTCACCAGATCGCTAATTCAGGATGGGTTCATGTCTCTGTAGCCAGGGTAGACCAAGCAAGAGGGAGAGAGAGAGACCGGACAGCACATAAAAGGAGATCCTCTCCGAGTGCAGCATTCCCACCTGAAGGGTTACAGGTTCTGTGATGAGCAGGATGGTCCCGGAAGGAGTCTCCCATCCACGGAAGCGACAGCCAATGGTCCGGCCAGACATTTGGTAGGAATCTGATACCGCTCCACAAGGGCCTGAGAAATGAGATTCCCAGCGGCTCCGGAATCCAGGTGGGGGGGTTTCAAAGAAGCGGGTCTCGCCACTGGAAATAGAAACAGATAGAGTCAAGGACGGAGAGGATTTACTCTTGCCTAGGACGACCTCTCGGAGCGGTCCTAGACACTGGAATTTCCCGGCTTCACCAGGCAGGAACGTTTCAGATGCTCCTTACTGCCACAGTAGAAGCAACTCCCTTCGGGTCGGTGCGTCTCCTGGCTAGACCTGACCATCTTGGTTTGGTCAATTTGCATGGGTTCAGGCGAGCGTGCCCGGGGAATTGCTGGTAGGGAGGCAGGTTTCTGGAATACCGGAGTGAGGCGAGGAAATCTTCTTTCCCAGGTAGTCTCCTTAACTCGTTCCAAGAAACGGATGTCAATCCGGGTAAAGAGTGACACCAGGTCGTCCAAGGTGGAAGGGATGTCACGACCGGCTAGCTCATCCTTGAGTCGTCCGGAAAGACCCTCCCAGAAGGTGGAAACCAGGGCCTCATTGTTCCAGGCAAGCTCAGATGCAAGGATACGGAATTGAATGGCATATTGGCCCACGGTGAGACTCCCTTGGTGGAGACGGAGCAGTGAGGAGGCAGTAGAAGTCTTCCGTCCAGGCTCATCGAAGACCTTCCGGAAGGCAGTGAGGAAAGCAGGAAGATCAGACACCAGGTGATCCCTTTTCTCCCAAAAGGGGTTTTATCCATTCCAATGCTTCCCCCGTGAGGTGAGACATGATGAACGCCCGGCCGGAGGGAAACTGATGTGCCCGGAGTTCAAAGTGCAGCGTGCACTGGTTTAGAAAACCCCGACATAAGATGGGATCACCACCAAAATGTGGAGGCGCTGAGAACCGGGGTACAGAGCTGGATGCCATGACACTGGTAGGCTGAGGCGCCTCCAGAGCGGGTGCTGCTCGGCTCGAGACGGATACAGGTGGGATGGACAGGCGGGAGTTGACAGACCGCAGGTAGGTCAGGATAGTTTCCTGTTGGGATCTCTGACGAGAAACCTCCTGGTACAGGTCAGAAAGGGAAGGAGCCTGGGAGGCAACGGGTTCCATGGCCCGTGCCAACTGTTATGGATCCCGGTGGTGGAACCTCTGTGCTGCGGTGCAAGGAGGGACCAGAGGGGCGTGACTAAGTATCTACTCGGCCTGACCAGGGTCACATGGTGGCTCAGTCGACTCCGTGAACAAGGGAGGGACTGAGCAGTGGGACCCGGTGCCACTCTGGGACCGATCTTGTATGAGAGCAGGTGACTCCAATGGGTCAGAAGGCAGGTACTGACTGGTACAGCGAAAGAGCATGGCAGGCAGGCTGACGGGTGGTCCAGGTACACAGACAGGCTGAATCGTCTGATAGCCAGATGGGTGCTCCGGGTAGGCAGGCTGGCGGGCACGGCAGGTAACAGGCAGGTGCTTCCAGGTAAGCAGGCAAGTGGGCATGGGAGGTAACAGGCAGGTGCTTCCAGGTAAGCAGACTGACAGGCACGGCAGGTAACAGGCAGGTACTTCCAGGTAAGCAGGCAGGCAGAGCCCATAGACAGACTGGCGGACAGGGCTGTAGGTAGACTGTCAGGCAGGAAAGAAGTCAGACTGGCGGACTGGACTGGAGATCAGGCTGGCGGACAGGACTGACTTGCAGAGGACCTGAGGGCTGAAGCAAAGTAAGTATCACAGAGCAACAACCTTGCACGGGGACCTCCATATTGGAGGAGGTGCCTTTTACAGAGAAAGTTCTCCGGCCATTGGCCGGGGACTTTTTAGGACGGCGTGCGAGGCCCCTTTAAGAGGGGGGGAGCACGCGCGTGCCCTAAGCACAGTGCCGGGGAAGAGACTGCAACGCTACAGGATGCCATCGGGTCTTGTGCACAAGTGGTGATGTGAGATTTGAGGAGTAGATGAGAAAGTTCTTCTTCCGTGATGGTAGGGAGGAAAGTTATGGGCGAGGGGCAGTGATCTGTTATATATAGAGGATATGGTGGTTGTGCAACAAAGACTTGCTTTGTTTGGTCAATCTTATTTTTGAAATATGCGGCACAGTCTTCTGCAGAGATGAGGGCAGTTGAAGGGGTTGATGGTGGGCAGAAGAGGGAGTTTAATGTGTTGAATAATTGTTTGAGGTTGTGGGATAAAGAAAATACAAAGGTGGTAAAGTAGTCTTATTTAGCATAGGTGAGGGCTGACTTGAATGTGAAAGCTGCTTTTTTGAGTGTGGTGAAGTTTTCTTGCAAGTGTATTTTCTTTCAGCGCTGCTCTGCAACCCTGGAGACCTGCTGAAACTTTTAAGTGAGGTTGTTCTGCCAGGGTTGTCTATTGATTTGTTGCACTCTGCTGTGCATGAGAGGGGCTACTGAGTCAATAACTGATGTGAGTGTGACAATGTAGAAAACAGTGGCACTGTCTGTGTCATGAAGTGAAGATATGGAGGACAGCAGTAGACTAGAGTCAGAGGGTGTGAGTGTTTAAATGTGCGAGGTTTCTGCAGGGGTGTTCTAGTTGCTGGACATAGGGGCAGGGATGAGAAAATGAGTAGATAGTGGTCAGAAAGGGGGAGAGGTGAGGTTGTGAGGTTAGCTAGGAAGCATAGGTGGGTGAAGATGAGTTCTAATGTATGTCCATCTGTGTAGGTGACTGTGGAGGACCACTGGGTAAGACCAAAGGATGAAGTAAGTGACAGGAGTTTGGAGGCTGCAGGTTGGTAGCTGTAAATGGGGATCTTGCAGTCACCTATGATGAGATGGTGGGAATGTCAGCAGAGAGAAAGTATAGAAGCCAGGTGAAGTGGTCAATAAAGGCAGTGGACAGAATGCACTTCCAAAGAAGGGAAGATGAGGGAGGGTAGAGGTGGGATTGGGTGGCAGGTGCAGTTGTCAAAAAAAAGAAGACCACTCCTCCACTATGTCTATTACCAGGGTAAGGAGTGTGGGTGAAGTGAAGGTCAACATAAAACAGCACAATGGGTGAGGCCATGTCAGAGGTCATCAGCCATGTTTTAGTGAGGCCCTGGAAGGATAGGTTACGAGAAGTAAAGAGGTCTTGAATGGCATGGAGCTTATTGTAGACAGAACGGGCATTCCAAAGCGCTCCAGACAAGGAGATCAGTGGAGCAGGGTCAGAGGAATGGATAGTATGTTGCAGAGATTGCAATATATTCTAGCAGGTGGTGGGTGACAGGAGGGAGAATTAATGGGGAAAATTATCAGCTGCAGAGATCCAGCAGTGAGGAGAAGAAGAGAGAGGGAGAGAAGATGTGAGAAGATGGGAGAAGGAGAGTGGCCAAGTTGTTTTGAGTTTTAGTAGGAGGGATCTGTTAAGGAGCAGGTCTGCAGATGAGGTCAGGTGGGGAGGTAAGAGAGAAGATGAGATAAGCATTTGTTTGGAGAGTAATGGGGTTTGGGGTTAGTGAAGTAAAGATTAGTGGAGCGAAAACTGTAAGGGCATAAGTAAGCTTGGTTAAAAGTAAACGTGGAAGATAAAGAGGTAGGCACAGCTAATACACAGTTCTTGCTCTTAACTTCTGGTCACTTTTGAGAAGATTCACACAAAGACCTTGTGCTCCAAATTTATACACCTTTAATGGCACATGAAAGATACCAGGTGAGACCAGAGGCGTGGAGCCATAGGGATGCAGGTAAGACAATTAGAGAAATAGGATGAATCAACAAACAGGAGTGAATAAGAAACCTTTGCTTAGTACTAGTGATGAGCGAACAATAAAATGCTCAGGTACTTGTTGCTCGGGTTGAACAAATTGGAATACTCGAGTCTGGGTACTGAGCCCAATGTAAGTCTATGGGAAATTCGAGCATTTTTCAGGCGGCTCCCCCCGGCGGTCTGCAGAGGGCCTAAAAATTACCCAAATCGATGAGAACAGTGCTCAGATGACATGGGAACAGCATGGGGAAGACCCCTGGAAGCATTTCTGACTCCCAGGTCACTGCTGTCAACAACGTTGTCAGAGGTATTATGTCACTTTTACGGACTCACAATAAAACATACAAAAATGAAACCAAAACGGATTTTCCTGGGAAATATGTTAAGGAACATCCTTTGCACGATAATGACTTGTATATAAGGCAAAATAAATAACCAAAAACAAAAATGCTCCTCCACACCTTGGGCTATGTTCACACATAGTAAAGTTTTTGATGCGTTTTTGCACTTTTGCATTGCTTTCAACCAAGACAAATGCATTCACCAGGAAATGTAATTTTAATATTTTACAACCTTATCTGGCCATGTGGTGTGTGAGATCTCATGAGGCACATCGTGTTTCATTTATGAAGGAGGGACTCTGAAAGTCACCAAGCCTATTTTTATGGGGCCATCAGGCGGCATTTATTATTCTTAAAGAGCCAGAAGTCTGCCCTCACTATTCTTAAAGAGCCATCAGCCGGCTATGTTTTAATGTTCCCATTATTAAAGAGTGGGTCTCCTATAATGTTACGACATATACAGTGAGTGGCAAGGCTGCCCAAAATTTGGACGCACCCCAATACCACCTTGAAAATTTAGACGCACCCCAATACCCCTTTGAAAAAACTTAGAGGAGGGCCTCCTGAAAACAATGTTCCCATTATTAGGAAGTGGGTCTCCCATTGTGTTTGCCTATGCAGTGAATTCATGGGTTGCCAATAATTTGAAGGCACTCCAATGCCCCTTGGAAGAGATTTGGAGGTCAGAGGGCCTCCTGAAAACAATGTTCCCATTATTAGGAAGTGGGTCTCCCATTGTGTTTGGCTATGCAGTGAATGCAAGGGTTTGCCTAAAATTTGGAGGCACTCCAATGCCCCTTGGAAGAGACTTGGAGGTCAGAGGGCCTCCTGAAAACAATGTTCCCATTATTAGGAAGTTGGTCTCCCATTATGTTTGCCTATGCAGTGAATGCAAGGGTTGACAAAAATTGGGAGGCACTCCAATGCCCCTTGGAAGAGACATGGAGGTCAGAGGGGCTCCTGAAAACAATGGTCCCATTATTAGGAAGTGGGTCTCCCATTGTGTCTGCCTATGCAGTGAATGCAAGGGTTGCCAAAAATTGGGAGGCACTCCAATGCCCCTTGGAAGAAACGTAGTGGAGGGCCTCCTGAAAATAATGTTCTCTTTATTAGGAAGTGGGTCTCCCATTGTGTTGGACTATGCAGTGAATGCAAAGGCTGCCAAAAATTGGGAGGCACTCCAATTCCCCTTCGAAGAGAAGTGGAGGAGGGCCTCATAAAAAATATTCCAACTAGAATGAAGTGGGTCTCCTATACTTGTGATGCACATGCACTAAGTGTATGGGCTGACAAACATTTACCCCTGGGGGGTATACATGAACATACTGTATAAAACAAATGTATTCCTCCATTTCCGAAATGACCACATCAGTCACAAGCTGGAAACACTGCAGCACGGCCTCGGCCAAGCGGCAAGAGGCTGTGTTGAAGCTAATATGCATAGGTGACAACCCGCACAATGCTGAACAGTTGTGGACAGCTCTGAAAGAGCAGGCAGATCTGTGGCTCACACCACTGAACCTACAGCCAGGTATGGTCGTGTGTGACAATGGCCTGAACCTGGTGGTGGCTCTGAGGTGAGGCGAGCTCACACACGTACCATGCCTGGACCATGTGCTTAACCTTTTGGTTCATCGATTTCTCAAATCCTACCCGGAGCTGCCGGATCTGCTTGTCAAAGTACGCCTCCTGTATGCCCATTTTAGAAAGTCACCTACAGCTTCCGCTGCCCTTGCCGTGCTTCAGCAGCGTTTGCAGCTTCTGGCTCACAGAGTAGTGTGTGATGTCCCCATGCATTGGAACTCTACGCTGCAGATGTTGGGAAGGATTTGTGAGCAGAGGAGGGCAGTTGTTGAGTACCAGCATCAACAAGGCCGTCAGTATTCAGTTCAAACTCCACACATAAGACCTCAGGAGTGGACATGGATGTCCGACATATGTACCATCCTCCAAAATTTTGAGGACTCCACCAAGATGATGAGCAACGATGACACCATGATTAGCCTCACCATCCCTCTTCTCTGTCTTCTGAAATGCTCTCTGCTCACGATCAAAGAGGATGCATTGCAGCCAGAGCATGATGAGATGTAGCAAGGAACCATACAGGGTGATTACACACAGCCCAGCCTCATCTCATCCCAACGTGGATTGGGTGACAATGAGGATGAGGAGGAGGAGGAAGAGGAGGAAGAACAGGAGCTAGTTTCATGCGCTATAGACGGTACTACCTGCACAACTGTCATACGGCCTCTTCAGCGTGAATGACATGAGGACAGTGAGGAGGTGGAGGAGAGCATGGTCACACGTCCTCTTAGTGAGGACACAGAAGTCTTGCCTGTTAGCAGTCTGGCACGCATAGCTAAGTTTATGTTACACTGCCTTTCCCATGACCCTCTGTTCTCAAAATTTTGGGTGACAGTCATTACTGGTTGGTGACACTTCTAGACCCACCCTACAAGGAGAACTTTCTATCTCTTATTCCTGAGGCGGACAGGTGTAAAAAAATGGGGCAGTACCAGAAGGCCTTTGGTGTGGAACTATTAAAAAAATTCCCATCTGAAAACGCTGGCGGCAGAGGGCACACTTCGTTGGACAACCAAGGAGTACAGACAAGAGAGACACAACTTAAATCCAGCAGAAGCAGGGGAGCACTGTCAAAGTTCAGGGAGAGTTTTCTCAGACCCTCCCATCGCACAGGCCCTGAGGCGCGGGGTGCTCTCACAAGGAGTGCAAAGTTTGGGAAGATGCTGAGGGAGTACCTTGCCGACCATACTAATGTCCTCCGTGATTCCGCTGTGCCTTATAATTATTGGGTATCCAAGCTGGATATGTGGAACGAACTGGCTCGCTATGCTTTGGAGGTCCTGGCCTGCCCTGCCACCAGCCTTTTATCAGAGCGGGTTTTTAGTACCGCTGGTAGAATTATAACTGATAAGCGCATCCGCTTGTCAACTGAAAATGCTGACAGGCTGAATCTTATAAAAATGAACAAGTGCTGGATTGGGCCAGACTTCTCAACACCACCGGATGATAGCAGCGTAACATAAATTCAAATCCACTGACTTTTCTTGTGAGATGTATTCCCATGCACCTTTTCACACCCACACATGGGTATACGCGTCCTGATTTTGGCTATTTGCTCTTGTCCACCTCCTTTTCCTCATCCTCCACCACAATATCACCAGGGTGACTGTGGTCCGTGATGCAACACCCACATAATTTTTTTAAAGGGTGTTTATGATGCCCGTAAAAAAAATTTTTTATACAGTATGTTCATGTATACTCCCCAGGGGTAAATGTTTGTCAGCCCATACACTTAGTGCATGGGCATTACAAGTATAAGAGGCCCGCTCCTTTCTAATGGGAACATTTTTTTATGATGCCCTCCTCCACGTCTCTTCCAAGGGTCATTGCCCTTGCATTCACTGCATAGGCCAACACTATGGGAGAGTCTCTCCTTTCTAATAGGAATTTGTCATTACTGTGGCCCTGCTCTATGTGTCTTTAAATTCTTAGTGGGATTTTTCCTAAAATTGGTCAGCCGTTATACTCACAGCATACCCTATAACTGTATAGCAGGCTCTCTCCCTTCTAATGGGAACAAGTCGTACCTTGTTACTGTGGCCCTGCTCCGTGTGTCTTTAAATTCTTACTGGGGTTTTTCCTAAAATTGGTCAGCCATTGGACTCACTGCATACACTATAACTGTATAGCAGACTCTCTCCTTTCTAAAGGGAACATGTCGTACCTTGTTACTGTGGCCCTGCTCCGTGTGTCTTTAAATTCTTAGTGGGGTTTTTCCTAAAATTGGTCATCCATTGGACTCACTGCATACCCTATAACTTTATAGCAGACTCTCTTCTTTCTAATGGGAACATGTCGTACCTTGTTACTGTGGCCCTGCTCCGTGTGTCTTTAAATTCTTAGTGGGGTTTTTCCTAAAATTGGTGAGCCATTGGACTCACTGCATACCCTATAACTGTAAAAAAAACAGAGACACTAGGAGTTTCTTGTACAAAATTATAAAAAAATCTTTATTAAATACACATGTATACATATTAGCAAGAAGACAATATGGGTAAAAGCAGTGTGCATAAAGAGCAGTGTCAGGAACCCCCCCCCCCCCAGAACAAAAAAACTGGTCAGAGTTTATCTATGCTTGTATACTAGGTATTGGCCAGGAAAAGCGGAATATTTAAGGCTAATCATAACAGGTTAATCCAGGTAGTGTATATAAAGCAAGTAATAGGAGTATAAGAACACAGTGTGCCTGCTAAGATACAAACTCCCAGGGCCACCATCAACACATACATAAGTACCAGAGTATTGTACCACAAAGCCTAAGACTGCTTACCCTAATTGTAGTGTCCCAAAGACCCTGAGACTGGTAGCTGGGGTGGATTGGAGTCTTCCCAACGCACGTTTCGCGTTGCCTGTGCTTTGCTTTCGTACCTTGTTACTGTGGCCCTGCTCTATGTGTGATGAGCTGATGTTGGACGGGCTGCCACTGCTTCTGCAACAAGCTGCATTAGAGGACTTCCTGGGAGAAATGACACCCAGAATAGATACGGTTTCCTTCTATGCAAGTCCGTTCACCGAGCTAAAGAATATGGCTATAGTGAAATACAACTCTCAGCAAAAAATGCTGTGGACTGGCTCCGTACCGTCCCTGGCCACATTCATCTGTCCACATATTTGTGGTTAGGCGGCCCTTCCCAGTAAGTGCACTGGGGAGGGCACATGTAATGTTGTGGGACCCGTGCTTGTGGAAGGCGGATACGATATTGGGAAAATAGTGATGGCTGGGGACCGAGTATGGACACCCAGCCGCCGCCGTCATGAGGTTGTGAAAAGCTTCCGCCTCCATGAGCCTAAAAGACCACATTTAAAGTGAAAGCAGCTTTAGAGGACTTCCTGGGAGAAATGACAGCTGGAGTAGATATGGCTTCCCAAGTCCTTTCACCAAGCTAATGAATATGGATGTGGTGAAATACAACTCAGCAAAAAAAGCTGTAGACTGGCTCCGTACCGTCCCTGGCCACATTCACTTGACCACGTGTTTGTGGTTATGTGGTCCTTCCTAGTAAGTTCACTGCGGAGTGCACGGGTAATGTTGTGGGACCCATGCTTGTGGAAGGCGGAGACGATACCGGAAGAAATAGTGGCGGCTGCGGACCGAGTATGGATACCCGGTCGCCGCTGCCATAAGATTGTGGACAGCTTCCGCCTCTATTAGCCTAAAAGGCCACATTTCAAGTGCAAGCAGCTGTCAAAAATTTGGCAGTATAGCATTGCATCCTGTGGGTTGGTAGGTGGCTGGCTGCATACTTGCGCTTGCATTCCAAGGAATGGGGTAGGGATAACTGAATGCTGCACTGGGGCAAGGACGTGGACGGTGATTGTTGCAAGTCTGCAAAGACAGGTGCATGGCGGGAGGCATCTTTGCATGTGTCAAGGATCACTTATGATGGCCACACTTTTAGGCAGTGACCTGGGAGTCAGAGATGCTTCCAGGGGTCTTCCCCATGCTGTTCCCATATCTATTCAGAACTGTATGCATGCGTCTGATGATGTGTCACACACCACATGGCCAGATAAGGTTGTAAAATGTTAAAATGACATTTCCCAATGAATGCATTTGTCTTGGTTGAAAGCAATGCAAAAGTCCAAAAACACATCAAAAACACTACGTGTTAACATTAGTGATGAGCGAGCACTAAAATGCTCAGGTGCTCGAAGCTCGGGTCGAGCACATTGGAATACTCGGGTGCTCGACCCGAGCAACGAGCCCAATGTAAGTATATGGGAAACTCGAGCATTATTCTGGCGGTCCCCCCCGGCGGTCTGAAGAAGGTCAAAAATTGCCCAAATCGATGGGAACAGTGCTCAATTAAATGTCAGGCAGGAAGAATATATAGGCAGACAGGCAGGCAGGGTATATAGGAGGGTGCATGAAAAACATAGCAGGGCACTTGGAAAACACTAGTGCTCTCCGATTTTCATGCACCCTTCTCTTTAAAAAAGCCGGCCGGCAATTCAGCAGCGGCATACACCGGTACCCGACAATTTAGAACAGAAAGAATAGAGCATCACACATAGATTAGATAGATAGAAGCATGTCAGTCACATATATAAGAAGTACAGTGACAGTGTTGGTTACTGTACTTGTCATTTAGTGTTAAAGGATTTATTTAAAAAAAATAATAGTGTTTTCATGCACCCGTCTCTTTAAAAAAGCCGGCCGGCAATTCAGCATCGGTACCTGACAATTTAGAACAGAAAGAATAGAGCATCACACATAGATTAGATAGATTGAAACATGTCAGTCACATATATAATAAGTACAGTGATAGTGTTGATTACTGTACTTGCCATTTAGTGTTAAAATAAAGGATTTATTTAAAAAAAAATTAGCGTGGGGTTCCACGTAATTTTAGTCTCTAGCGGAGGTTAAGCAGACGGCTGGGGTAGATGTTTGAAGCCTGGGAAGGGGGTAATACCCACGGAGCTTCCCAGGCTACTAATATCAGCCCCGGGCTGAATACCTAGCCTTTGCTAGCTATTAAAATGGGGGAGCCAAAATAAAAATGATGTGGGGTCCCCCCTATTTTAATAGCTAGCAAAGGCTAAGCAGACAGCTGGGGGCTGATATTAATAGCCCAGAAAGGGTGCCATGAATATTAGTCCCCTCCCAGGCTAGAAACAACAGCCGTCAGCCGCCTCAGAAATGGCGCATCTATAGGATGTGCCAATTCTGGCACTTAGCCTCGCTCTTCCCACTGTCCTGTAGCGGTGGCAGTGGGGTAATGGGGCTGGGGTTGATGTCAGCTTATATTGCCAGCTGACATCAAGCCCAGGTTAGTAATGGAGAGGCGTCTATAAGACACCCCCATTACTAACCCCATAGTGAAAGTTAAAAAAAACACAAACACCCAGAATAAAGTCCTTTAATTGAAATAAACACACAATTCTTTAATGTTCTAAATTAAACCATACTTACCGTATCGCCCATTCCAGCTGAAGCCAATGTCTTCTGCAATAAAAGTAAAATAATAAAGCAACCTTATCCTTACCTTTCCATGGTTCCCAGGACGGCTTCAGCTCTGCTACATTCACATGACAGGCTGGATCGCAGCCGAAAGCTGCCACCCAGCTTGCCATGCCGCAGACACTGAGAAGCGCAGGCATGCTTGTGCTCCTCAGTGTCTGGCTGTGACGGCATCCAGATGAGCCGAGATCATGTCCAATGAACTCATCTCACCTCATGCACGTCACTGACAGCGTGGGAGAATTCTCCTGCGCTCAGCGCTTGAGCCGGAGAATTCTTCCACGCTGGGTTGGCATTGAGATGACAGGCTGGATCGCAGCTGAGCGCTGCCATGCAGCCTGTCATCCTTCATCCGCGGCTGGGTGCCCACACACGGTTCCCAGCTGCCTGGGGTGGCCGGGTGTCCATAAACGGTCCCCAGCCACCCCTATTTGTCCCGGTGCGCCTTATACACAAGTGTGCATACCAAAACATTACCTGTGCCCTCCCCAGTGCATTTAGTGGGAAGGATAGCCTAACCACAAACACGTGGACAAGTGAATGTGGCCTGGAATGGTCCATCTCACTGACGCCTTCACACTGGGCTAATATTGTGGAAGCCGGGACACAGTTGGACACTGGGATGCAATACGTCCTCCAGACATAGAGGATTGCGTGTCCTGGATCAATCAGGCTTCAACACAAAGTTCAGAAGGTAGACAGCAGCAGTGGCCTGCCTCCTACACAATGAGTAAATTATTCATGATCCATCTCCTTAGATTTCTGTTCCTTGGAATGCAAGAGCATGTATGTAGTAGCAGCTAGGCCTGAGGTGGTCAGCGTTTTGGCGCATATCCTACCTCCTCCGAGGATTGCTGGATGTTTTCCTGCTACTATCCCAGTTCTATGACTCCTGTTAAAACAAAGCTTCAGGTGATGAATGATGGATGAGGTGGTGGCAAAGGAGAAAGAGCAGGAGAAACAGGGACCATTCACATCAATATCAGGCCAGTCAACCACACATGTCTTGTAGGATATGTTTCTGTACCAAAAGGAGCGGTTCGGCTACACAGTTATAGGGCATACAGTGAGTGCAATGCCTACCAAAAATTTCGAGGCACTCCAATGCCCCTTGGAAGTGACATGGAGGTCAGACGGCCTTAACTAAACCGTTTTTTCCATTTATAGCAACTGGGTCTCCAGTACATTGTTGGCCTAAGCAGTGAATGTAAGGCTTTCCAAAAATTATGAGGAACTGCAATGCCCCTTGAAACAGACGTGGATTACAGCGTACTAAAAACCTTCTACCCATTATTGGGGAGTGTGTCTCCCTTAGTGTTCGCCTATGCATTGAAAAGCAAGAGCTGACTAAAATTAGGAGGAAATGCAATGCCCTTTGGAAGAGTCGTGGAGGTTAGAGGTAATTAAAAACAACATTTCAATGCACCTTGGAAGAGCTGTGGAGTTCAGAGTGGTTTAACAAGATGGTTTTAATGCCCCTTGGAAGAGTGGTGGAGGTTACAGTGGAATAAAAAGACAATATCAATGCCCCTTGGAAGAGACGTGGAGGTCACAGTAGCTTAACAAGACGGTTTTTATGCCCCTTGGAAGAGTGGTGGGGGTCGCAGTGGAATAAAAAGACAATATCAATGCCCCTTGGAAGTGACGTGGAGATCCCAGTGGAATAAAAAGGCAATATCAATGACCCGTGGAAGAGACGTGGAGTTCACAGTAGCTTAACAAGACGATTTTAATGCCCCTTACAAGAGCCATGCAGTACAGCATATTAAAAACATTATTCCCATTATTGGGGAGTGGGTCTCCCATAATCTTTGCCTATGCTTTCCAAGCAAAAGCTGCCAAAAATTAGGACGGAGGAACTTGCAATGCCCCTTACAAGAGCCATGCAGTACAGCATATTAAAAACATTATTCCCATTATTGGGGAGTGGGTCTCCCATAGTCTTTGCCTATGCCTTCCAAGCAAAAGCTGCCAAAAATTAGGACAGAGGAACTTGCAATGCTGGCAACAAGGACCACGGTCACCCTGGTGATATAGTGGTGGTGGAGGCTGAGGATAAGGAGAAGAGCAAAAAACAGCCAAAATGAGGAAGCGTATACCCATGTGTGGGTGTGAAGCGGTGCATGGGAATATACCTCCCGAAATAACAAAGTGGATTTAACTTTATGTTACTCTGCCGTCATTTGGTGGTGATGAGAAGTCTGGCCCAATCCAGCCCTTGTTCATTTTGATAAGGGTCAGCTAGTCAGCATTGTCAGTTGACAGGCGAATGCGCTTATCAGTTATAATTCCCCCAGCGGCACTAAAAACACGCTCCAATAACACGCTAGCGGCAGGGCAGGCCAGGAACTCCAAGGCGTACAGAGTGAGTTCTTTCCAAGTGTCCAGCTTGGATACCCAATAATTAAAAGGCACAGAGGAATCACGGAGGACGCTGGTACGGTTGGCAAGGTAATCCCTCACCATCTTTTGAAACTTTCCACTCCTCGTGAGAGTACCCCGCGCCTCAGGGCATGTAAGCTGGGCGGGTCTCAGAAAACTGTCCCAGAACATTGACAGTGATCCCCTGCCTCTGCTGGATTGGAGTTGCGTCTCTCTCGCCTGTACGCCTTGGTTGGGCAACAAACTGTGACCTCTGCCGTTAGCGTGTTCAGATGGGAATTTTTTTAACAGTTCTGCAGCAAGGGCCTTCTGGTACTGCCCCATTTTTCTAGACCTCTCCACCTCAGGAATAAGAGAGTGAAAGTTCTCCTTGTAGCGGTGGTCTAAAAGTGTCACCAACCAGTAATGACTGTCACCCAACATTTTGACAACGCGAGGGTCACGGTTAAGGCAGCGTAACATAAAGTCAGCCATGCATGCCTGACTGGTAACGGGCAAGACTTCCATGTCCTCACCAAGATAAAGACTGACCATGCTCTCCTCCTCCTCCTCCTCCCCCCTGTCCTCAGGCCACCCACGCTGAACCGACGGTATGACATTTGTACAGGTACTACCGTCTACAGTGCATGATACAAGCTCCTGTTCTTCCTCCTCCTCCTCCTCTCCCTCATTGTCCCCCAATGCATGTTGGGATGAGATGAGACTTGGCTGTGTGTAATCGCCCGCTATGGCTTCTTGATCCATCTCATCACACTCTGGCTGCAATGCCTCCTCTATAATTCTCTGCAGAGAGTGTTGCAAAAGACAGACAAGGGGGATGCTGACGCTAATGATGGTGTCATCGCCACTCACCATCTTAGTGGACTCCTCAAAGTTTGTCAGGATGGTACATATGTCAGACATCCAGGTCCACTCCTGAGGTCTTATGTGTGGAGTCTGACCTGAATATCGACGGCCTTGTTGCAGCTGGTACTCCACAACTGCTCTCTTCTGCTCACAAATCCTTTGCAACATGTGGAGGGTAGAGTTCCAACGTGTAGGGACATCACATACCAGTCGGTGTGCCGGAAGCTGCAAACGCTGCTGCAACACAGCAAGGGCGGCGGAAGCTTTAGCCGACTTCCGAAAATGAGCTGACAGGTGGCGTACTTTGACGAGCAGATCTGGCAACTCGGGGTACGATTTAAGAAACCGCTGAACCACGAGGTTAAACACATGAGCTAGGCATGGTACGTGTGTCATCTCGCCTCGCCTCAGAGCCGCCACCAGGTTACGGCCATTGTCACACACGACCATGCCTGGATGTAGGTTCAGCGGTCTCAGCCACAAATCTTCCTGCTCTTTCACAGCTGTCCACAACTCACAAGCAGTGTGAGGTTTATCACCTAAGCTTATGAGTTTCAGCACAGCCTGTTGCTGCTTGGCTGAGGCAGTACTGCAGTGCTTCCAGCTTGTAACTGATGTGGTGATATCTGAGATGGAGACTAAACATGAGGAGGAGGAGGAGGATGATGCGCAGGAGCTGTGCACTGTGGGGGCAACTCTGACTGGCATAGGGCCTCGGTGTGGGGAGGATGTGTTCCGTCTCAAAGTCTGACTGGGTCCCGGCTTCCACTTTGTTTACCCAGTGTGCCGTCAGGGAGATGCACCGTCCCTGGCCACAAGCACTTGTCCACGTGTCCGTTGTCAGGTGGACTCTCCCAGTAACTGCGTTGTTGAGGGCACGGCAGATGTTTTGGGACACGTGCTTGTGTAGTGAGGGGATGGCACACCAGGCAAAATAGTGTCGGCTGGGGACCGAGTACCGAGGGACGGCCACCGCCATAAGGTTGCTGAAGGATTCCGTCTCCACCAGCCTAAAAGGCAGCATTTCCAACGCAAGCAGTCGTGAAATGTTCGAATTTAGGACTGTGGCCTGTGGGGCGTTGGCTGCAAATTTGTGCTTTCGTTCAAAGGTCTGGGATATGGACAATTTAACACTGCGGTGGAACGTGGACATGGACTTAGATGCTGTTTCTTGAGAAACTGCCATAACAAGTGAAGACTGAGAGGAGGGGGTATCTTTGCATGCAGTATGGACAGGGGATTGCCTTGCACGCACAACAGGGGGTTCTCTTACACGCACAACAGCGGAAGAAGAAGTGGTGACACCCGCTGACACTGGTCGTGGACCCTGGGGTACGCCCCACAAAGTCGGGTGCTTTTCTGACATGTGATTGATCATGCTGTTGGTAGTCAGGCTGGTAGTTTTGTCACCCCTGCTGATGCTGGTCTGGCAGGTGGTACAAATGGCCTGTTTGGGGTTATCAGCAGAGTCTTTAAAAAAATTCCAGACTCTGGAAGACCTACCGGTTGTACTGGCAACGTCCCTCGTGTTGGTGTTACGGGGAATGGTTGCCCGCCTTCTGTCTGCGGCCACCACACTGCTTCTTCCTGCCTGTTGGGGTACTCTGCCTACCTCCCCGTGTGTCCTGCTGGCCTCGCTCTGCGTGTCGTCCTGCCACGTTGGGTCAGTTACTAGATCATCCACCACTTCCTCCTCTTCCACTTGCGCACCACGGTCTTCCTCCTCACTTTGTGGCAATTGTGTCTTGTCATCGTCCACCTCTTGTGACAAATTGCCAGCGTCGCCTTCCTGTGGCCTTGGCTGTTCAAATATTCGGCCATCGCTACATGGTATCTCCTCTTCCACCACTTCAAGCGGAGCAGGCAAGGGGCCCAAATATCGAAATGAACCAGTGAACAGCTTTTCAGAGTGTCCAAGTGTGGGATCAGTTGCTGTCTGACGACACTCGGCATGATGGAAGGAAGGAGCATCAGGGAGAGGAGGAGTATGCGGTCGAGACTCACGGCTACTAAGACTTGACCGTGTGGAAGAGAAGCCGGAGGTGCTGGTGCCCAGGTGACTGGAAGTATTATCTGCTATCCAATTAATAACCTGTTCACACTGATCAGTTCGCAATAGTGGTGTTGTTGTGTGCTTTCCTAGTAATTCGGTTTTGAACTGGGAGCGAGAAGATGTGGCTGTTGGTTGTGTCACATTTTTAACTTGGCCACGGCCTCGTCCTCTGCACGCACCATCACCAGAACGTCCAGTTCCACGTCCCTTGCCACGTGCCTTGCCCATTGTAAATGAAGTAAAATAGCTTACACTCGCACTATCAATGGCAAAAGGGTAAGAAAAAGGAGATTAGTACAGTGGACAAGGGAAACCACAGTTCTAGTTCTATGACCTACACCAGAATATTTTAAACAGATATATTTGTGTCTGAACAGTCAGCGAGACACTCAAACTGTTTTTTTTATGTAAAAAAGGCAAAAAGGTGGATTACACCCAGATTTGAACCGTGGAAGAGGAAAACCACAGTTCTATTTCTCAGGCCTACACCAGAATCTTTAAAACAGATATATTTGTGTCTGAACAGTCAGCGAGACACTCAAACTGTATTTTTTTATGTAAACAAGGCAAAAAGGTGGATTACACCCAGATTTGAACCGTGGAAGAGGAAAACCACAGTTCTAGTTCTCTGGCCTACACCAGAATCTTTTAAACAGATATATTTGTGTCTGAACTGTCAGCGAGACACTCAAACAGTTTTTTTTTATGGAAAAAAGGCAAAAAGGTGGATAACACCCAGATGTGAACCGTGGAAGAGGAAAACCACAGTTCTATTTCTCTGGCTTACACCAGAATCTTTTAAACAGATATATTTGTGTCTGAAGGTCAGCGAGATACTCAAACTGTTTTTTTTATGGAAAAAAGGCAAAAAAGTGGATGATACAGAGATTTGAACCGTGGAACTGCAAAACTACAGTTCTAGTTATCTGGCCAAAACCAGACTCTTTTAAACACATATATTTGTGTCTGAACAGTCACAGACACACTCAATTTTTTTTGGGGGGGAGAATACCAAAAGGTTAATAAGATGGGTATTTGTACAGTCTGACTGAGGTAAAAAAAAAAAAAAAAAAGAGGGTTTACATGAAAAAAAAAGGATTTTTCCTGGCCCTGAGACCTGGGGCTAAGTCTAGCAATTTGAGCAACAGCACACAGGACTGTAATGCAGTGTTTGCTGGTATAACCACTGCATCTCCTATACAGCCTGCCTGCCTGCCTTCCTGATATCTGGAATGGATATTAGTCCTCAGGAGGACTGTTTGTTTGATTTTGCAGGCTTTAGAGACCCTACACTACCTATTTCGCAGTATAAATCTATCCCTAGCTCAGCAGCACTCTCCCTACACTGTCTGATCCAGAGCGAATGTGTACAAGATGGAGGCGCCAGGTTTTAAATACTCGAGGTGACGCTGTGCGGCCAGCCAATCACTGTAATGCCCACAACCAACATGGCTGCGGCATTACAGTGACTGGCTGGCAATCCCTGCATGTTCATTGGCTCTGTAAAGAGCGCCAAACATGCAGGGCAGAGACCCGAGCCCCTGCCCGAGTAACCCGAAAATGCTCAGTGCTCGCTGAACATCCCGAGTAGTGAGATGCTTGGGCGAGTACCGAGCAGTGTCGAGCTTGCTCGCTCAACACTAGTCATAAGTATTCAGACCCTTTGCTCAGTATTGAGTAGAAGCAACCTTTTGAGCTAGTACAGCCATGAGTCTTCTTGGGAATGATGCAACAAGTTTTTCACACCTGGATTTTGGGGATCCTCTGCCATTCTTCCTTGCAGATCCTCTCCAGTTACGTCAGGTTGGATGGTGAACGTTGGTAGACAGCCATATTCATGTCTCTCCAGAGATACTCAATTGGGTTTAGGTCAGGGCTCTGGCTGTGCCAGTCAAGAATGGTCACAGAGTTGCTCTGAAGCCACTCCTTTGTTATTTTAGCTGTGTGCTTAGGGTCATTGTCTTGTTGTAAGATGAACCTTCAGCCAAGTCTGAGGTCCAGAGCACTCTGGAATGGTTTTCATCCAGGATATCTCTGTACTTGGCCGCATTCATGTTTCCTTCAATTACAACCAGTCATCCTGTCCCTGCAGCTGAAAAACACCCCCCATAGCATGATGCTGCCACCACCATGTTTCACTGTTGGGATTGTATTGGGCAGGTGATGAGCAGTGCCTGGTTTTCTCCACACATACTGCTTAGAATTATCACCAAAAAGTTCTATCTTCATCTCATCAGACCAGAGAATCTTATTTCTCATAGACTGGGAGTCCTTTGTGTGTATTTGAGCAAACTCTATGTGGGCTTTCATATGTCTTGCACTGAGGAGAGGCTTCCATCGGGCAACTCTGCTATAAAGGCCCGGCTGGTGGAGGGCTGCAGTGATAGTTGACTTTGTGGAACTTTCTCCCATCTCCCTACTGCATCTCTGGGGCTCAGCCACAGTGAACTTGGGGTTCTTCTGTACTAGTGATGAGCGAACATGCTCGATACTGCTTGGTGCTCACTCAAGCAACTCACTGCCCAAAATGCTTGGCGCTCGTCGAGTATTTCCGGGGTTGCTCAGCGGGAGGTCGGGTCCCCTCCCTGCATGTTTGGCGCTCTTTATAGAGCCAATGAACATGCAGGGATTGCCTGCCACTCACTGTAATGCCGCAGCCATTTTGGTTTTGGCATTACAGTGATTGGCTGGCCGCACCGCATCATCATGTCTATATCAGACCTGGCGCCGCCGTGCTCTTCACAGTCACTCTGGAATGAGACAGTGTAGGGAGAGGTGCTGCTGAGCTAAGTAGAGATTTGCTTGTTTATTAGGTAGTGTAGGTAGAACAGAAGTATATTACACATATCCATCTCAACAAACAGTCCTTTTGAGGACTAATCCATCTGCAGAGATATCAGGCAGGCAGTGTATATAGGCAGGCAGGCAGTGTATATAGCAGACTGCAGTGAATATAGCACAAAAGGCTCCATTCCAGTTTTGTCTGCTGCTGCTGTTAGACATTTCTAGACATAAGCCCAGGTCTCAGGGGCCAGGAATAATTTTTTTTTGGATCTTAATTAGTGTTGAGCCATCCCCGTAGTGTTCAAGTTCGGTTCGGTTCGTCGAACACCCGTATGTTCGCCAAACTGTTCATCGAACTGTTCGTCGAACACCTTCGAACACCGTTAAAACCAATGGCAGGCAAACAAAGACACATAGAAACACATAGAAAACACCTTCAAAGGTGTCCAAAAGCTGACAAACTGCTCAGAAGACACAACTAACACATGGAAAAGTGACAAGTACATATAGTCATGCGAAAAGAAAAAAGGTGGAGGAGTAAAAGGAGGGGGAGACACAGATATAGGCATGTCATACTCCTCTAAAACCAAAAAAGTGCGAAGCCGACATGGCCAGTCCGTTCCTGCCCGTGTGACCTCCGTGTCGCCGGCTTTGTGCCAGAGCTGCAGTGGACCCTGACGGCTAGCCCCCCTCTCCCAATTCTGGTGCCTGTCCGCTGGTGGGTCGAGCGAGCCCCCCTGTGGTGGAGGCAGGTCTAAGCTTTTTAATTTAAATTGTCTCTCTAATTTGAATGAATACACTTTAAATCCTTTTACAAGGATCTATTGGAGGGCAAGTCTCATGCCAGCAGCCGGGTAATTCCAGCTCCAGTAGCGTCCACTAAAGCTGCTGCAGTTAAAAAGCTTTTATAAGGATCGAGCTCGGCGGTTCACAGCAAGGCGTCCTACCGCCAGTCCTAGCCCCTATGCCTTGGGGTGCCTCCTGATGCTCTTCACTGAGTATCCCGTGGTCCCAAAGCATTTCTTTTGAAAAAATTAAGTGTCCAAACTACAGGTGGTGTAGCTTGCTTAATAGCTGCGATAATCTGCTGACTAGCAGACACTGCTACTAGGCACAAAGTATTTCCTGGGCTAGATGCAGTTAAAAATTTGTAATTAGATACTCTCGTTGGATGCTGAGAAAGCATTCCATAGAGTCTCCTGGCACGTCATATATTATTCTCTTAAAAAGCTTGGGGTAAGGGTCTAGGGGACCCTTTTATAGCCAAAATCGCGGCCCTGTATCACAATACGTCACCTAGGCTGAAGATAAATGGAACTGTAGCACCTCGAGGGTTCGGTTGCTACAGAGGTATTGCACCTCACGCAGAGGAGTGATATCTCACTCTCAGGTAAGGATGGAGTGTGGATCAGGACCCCGACACCTGCATGCATTACACCACATTGCCGTGGGGCAGGGCGACCAATGTGCCCCTGAGATGGACACGACAGTCCCTGTCCCTGGCTGGAGTGGGGGGAGGGAACACCGAGGAAGGGGAACCCTGTAGTGCAGGAGCAGGGAGGAAGCAGTTCCTGGGTGCATTGATAAGGGAGTATAAAAGGTGGGCACCATCTTAGTTCAGTGCAGAGAAGTCTGAGCAGAAGTGACAGGGAGCAGGGGCTCTGCATGAGCTCTGCTCCTGAGGCAGGCCTAGTAACAGAGGCCCAGGCCAGGAAGAGGGAGAAGGAAGAAAAGTAGGGGAGAATGCTCCAGGAACAAGGAATGAAGGGATCCCAGGGGTGCAGACGGGCGAGTCGCCACCGCACGCCCGAATCCACCTGCTTGGAGGGGTCAGGCCAAAGGGGGAGACCGGTCCCCGAAACTAGTGGAGGCGGGAAATGACCCTTAGCTAGAAACTGGAGGATGTGACATTTTATGTGGCGTAGCCCCTCGCTACACCCGCTAGGAAGGCACCACATAGGGTCAGGGAAACTGGCGCCAAGTTTACCAAGAGGAGGCCCGAGGCAGGCGGACGGAAGCGTTGGTAAGAAAGGCCAGTCAAAGGACACACAAAGGGGGTCCTGTGAAGCGCTCCAAAGTTATCTGGGAGTTGTCTGAGCCCCTCACCTGTTGAGCACAGTACGACGTGGGCAGCCGTTACCTGCAGAAGTGGTCTGGAAAATAAAAACTGCGAGTAAAGGCCCTGGACTGCATCACTGACTCCGTGTCGTTACTGCTGCTGCCCTGCACCATCACCCCCATCCTCCGCATACACTGCCCTGAGGCTATACTCCTCCCGTGGGAGTTATACTACGCTCTGCTGCACCCACAACACCAGCCTCAGCGGTCTGCCCTGCAGCGGCAGTTCACTCGGACTGAAATCCACGGGTGGCGTAGTAGGATATTTAAACATCAAAACCACATAAATAGTTCCGCCACTGGTTTGAATGCCCCGAGCCACGGAACCGGGTCGCCGCCACGGAGACTACAACCACCAGCATCCACCAAAAAGGGTCCGGCTCCGGGTGTCCCAAGGCCCAGGGGGCGCGTCAGAACATTTTCATCACCTTTCATAATCACCAATGGGACAAAGCAGGGATGTCCTCTGTCCCCTCTCTTATACATCCTAGTGATGGAGCACCTGCACTCATCAATTCGCCATAACCCCAATATTAGGTGGATTGAGGTGGGAGGCACCGAGTACAAGTGCTCTGCATTTGCTGATGATGTCCTAGTATATATCACTCAATCCCATATATCCATCCCTGCTGTTATGGCTGAACTAGATCAGTTTGTTACATGGTCAAATTTTAAAATCAATGAAACGAAGTCTGAGGCCCTCGATGTCTCCCTCCCCAAATCCTTACAGGGTTCCATCCAGTCCAACTTTCCCTTTGCCTGGCCCTCACAGGGTATCAAATACTTAGGAATTCCTATTCATAGAGACCTCTCCCATCTATGTTATCTTAATTTTGGGCCCTTTATTGAACAACTCCATACAGACCACGGTTGGCAAGTTAGAACTGTAAGATTCACTACGTGAACCACTGGTGTTTTGTGGAAAAGCACATGTACACTGTGTTCCAAATTAATATGCAAAAAGGGTTTAGGAGTGATAAGGGAAGTATTTGTTTGTTTGTCAGTTAAACTCATTGATGGTGATGTGTGTCAGGGCTCTTTATATCACTGTAAGCAATTGCAGACACCTGTGCTAATTAGTTTGGCAGGTGTGTCCAATGAAAGGCAAGACTACTTAAGAAGGCTGTCCAACATTATTAAGCAGCCTACATTTTCTGCCAAAATGGGAAAGAAAAAGGATGTGTCGGCTGCTGAGAAGCAACAAATTGTGGAGTGTTTAGGTCAAGGCATGACTACAATCAACATTGCCAAGACACTTCATCCTGATCATTGCACAATCAAGAAGTATGTAGCTGATTCACAGTACACCCGTGTGCGTGCTGATAAGGTAAAATTGAGGACTCTTTCCTACAAGTAATTACGTCAGGTTAAAAGAGCAGCGGCAAAAAAGCCTTGTCATAGCAGCAGACAAGTTTTTGAAGCTACTGGTGCCTCCAATGTCCCCCGAACAATAAGATGCAGAGTCCTTCAGAGGTTTGCAGCTGTGCATAAACCATCCTGTCGACCTCATCTATCCACTGCACACAAGCAGAAATGGCTCCAGTGGGCCAAACAATACATGAAGACTGACTTCAAAACTGTTTTGTTCACCGATGAGTGCCGTGCAATGCTCGATGGTCCAGATGGATGGAGTGGAGGATGGCTGGATGATGGACACCCCACGCAAACACAGCTACAGTGCCAACAAGGAGGAGGTGGAGTAATGTTTTAGACTGGAATCATGGGGAGAGAGATTGTCGGCCCCTTTAGGATCCCTGAAGGGGTAAAGATGAACTCCATAATGTATGTGGAGTTTCTCAAACAGCACTTCCTGCCATGGTTCAAGAAGTAGAGCCGTGTATTCCACAGCAAGAACATTTTCATGAATGATAATGCACCGTCTCATGCTGCACATAACACATCTGCATCTCTGGCTGATATGGGCATAAAAGGGGATAAACTTATGGTGTGACAGCCATGCTCCCCTGACCTCAACCCCATTCAGAACCTCTGGAGCATCATCAAAAGGAGTGTCTATGAAGGCGGGAGGCAGTTCACATCTAAGCAACAGCTCTGGGAGGGTATTCTGTCCTCATGCAAAACAATTGAAGCAGAAACCATCCAAAACCTGACAAATTCAATGGACGAGAGAGTTCAGAAGCTCCTTTCGAACAAGGGGTCCTATGTGCAAATGTAACATCACCTAGAATAAAGTTTTGAGTTAAAAACTGTTTGATTTGAGTTTCTAATAACCTGCTAATGCTTTATTAAAATGAAAAGGTTGATCTAATAGTGTGGGGGATCTAAGAGTGTGGCAACCCAGTAGTCAGGATTACTTCGAATTCTGACAATCTGAGGGTCATGTTGCAGGTAGTGAAGCAAGAAGGCACTCATGTGTCTTGCGCATCTAGGAAACCCAAAACTATTTTCCGGGCTAGATGCAGCTAAAAATTATTATTAATTTGAAAGCTGGTGGAGCTTAGTATAGATGGCCTTATAGAATCAGTACTGCACACTGCTACACAGCCCAAATTATTTTCCAGCCAAGATACAGCTAAACATGATTAGTAATTTTAAATCTGGTGGAGCTTATTATAGATGGCCTAATAGAATCAGTACTGCACACTGCTACAAAGCCCAAATTATTTTCCAGTCAAGATACAGATTAGTGTTGAGCCTCCCCCGTAGTGTTCGAGTTCGGTTCGGTTCGTCGAACACCCGTGTGTTCGCCGAACTGTTCGTCGAACTGTTCGTCGAACACCTTCGAACACCGTTAAAACCAATGGCAGGCAAACAAAAACACATAGAAACACATAGAAAACACCTTCAAAGGTGTCCAAAAGCTGACAAACTGCTCAGAAGACACAACTAACACATGGAAAAGTGACAAGTACATATAGTCATGCGAAAAGAAAAGAGGTGGAGGAGTAAAAGGAGGGGGAGACTCAGATATAGGCATGTCATGCCCTTCTAATATCCAAAAAGTGAGAAGCCGACACGTTCAGTCCGCTCCTGCCCGTGCCACCTCCGTGTCGCCGGGTTTGTGCCAGAGTCGTGGTGAACCCTGACGGCCAGCCCCCCTCTCCCAATACTGGTGCCTGTCCGCTGGTGGGTCGAGCGAGCCCCCCTGTGGTGGAGGCAGCTCTATGCTTTTTAATTTAAATTGTCTCTCTAATTTGAATGAATACACTTTAAATCGATTTACAAGGATCTATTGGAGGGCAACGCTCATGCCAGCAGCCGCATAATTCCAGCTCCAGTAGCGTCCACTAAAGCTGCTGCAGTTAAAAAGCTTTTATAAGGATCGAGCTCGGCTGTCCACCGCAAGGCATCCTACTGCCAGTCCCAGCCTCTATGCCTTGGGTTGCCTCCTGATGCTCTTCACTGAGTATCCCGTGGTCCCGAAGCATTTCCTTTGAAAAAATTAAGTGTCCAAACTACAGGCGGTGTAGCTTGCTTAACAGCCGGGATAATCCGCTGACTAGCAGACACTGCTACTAGGCACAAAGTATTTACTGGGCTAGATGCAGTTAAAAATTTGTAATTAGATACTCTCGTTGGATGCTGAGAAAGCATTCCATAGAGTCTCCTGGCACGCCATATATGATTCTCTTAAAAAGCTTGGGGTAGGGGTCTAGGGGACCCTTTTATAGCCAAAATCACGGCCCTGTATCGCAATACGTTACCTAGGCTGAAGATAAATGGAACTGTAGCACCCTGAGGGCTCGGTTGCTACAGAGGTATTGCACCTCACCCAGAGGTGTGATATCTCACTCTCAGGTAAGGATGTAGTGTGGATCAGGACCCGACACTTGCATGCATTACACCACATTGCCGTGGGGCAGGGCGACCAATATGCCTCTGAGATGGGCACGACAGTCCCTGTCCCTGGCTGGAGTGGGGGGAGGGAACACTGAGGAAGGGGAACCCTGTAGTGCAGGAGAAGGGAGGAAGCAGTTCCTGGGTGCATTGAGAAGGGAGTATAAAAGGTGGGCACCATCTTAGTTCAGTGCAGAGAAGTCTGAGCAGAAGTGGCAGGGAGCAGGGGATCTGCATGAGCTCTGCTCCGGAGGCGGGCCTAGTAACAGAGGCCCAGGCCTGGAAGAGGGAGAAGGAAGGAAGAGGAGCGGAGCGGAGAAGGCTCCAGGAATGAGGAATGAAGGGATCCCAGGGGTGCGGACGGGCGAGTCGCCACGGCACGCCCGAATCCACCTGCGTGGAGGGGTCAGGCCAAAGGGGGAGACCGGTCCCCGAAACTAGTGGAGGCAGGAAACGACCCTCAGCTAGAAACCAGAGGCTGTGACATTTTATGTGGCGCAGCCCCTCGCTACACCCGCTAGGAAGGCACCACATAGGGTCAGGGAAACTGGCACCAAGTTTACTAAGAGGAGGCCCGAGGCAGCCGGACAGAAGTGTTGGTAAGAAAGGCCAGACAAAGGACACACAAAAGGGGTCCTGTGAAGCGCTCCAAAGTTGTCTGGGACTTGTCTGAGCCCCTCACCTGGTGAGCACAGTACGACGTGGACAGCCGTTACCTGCAGACGTGGTCTGGATAATAAGTACTGTGAGTAAAGGCCCTGGACTGCATCACTGACTCCGTGTCGTTACTGCTGCTGCCCTGCACCATCACCCCCATCCTCCGCATACACTGCCCTGAGGCTATACTCCTCCCGTGGGGAGTTATGCTACGCTCTGCTGCACCCACAACACCAGCCTCAGCGGTCTACCCTGCAGCGGCGGTTCACTCTGACCGCAATCCACAGGTGGCGTAGTCGGACATTTAAACATCAAAACCACATAAATAGTTCCGCCACTGGTTTGACCACCCTGAGCCACGGAACCGGGTCGCCGGCACGAAGACTACAACCACCAGCATCCACCAAAAAGGGTCCGGCTCCGGGTGTCCCAAGGCCCAGGGGGTGCATCAGAACATTTTCATCACCTTTCACAATCACCAATGGGACAAGGCAGGGATGTCCTCTGTCCCCTCTCTTATACATCCTAGTGATGGAGCACCTGCTCTCATCAATTCACCATAACCCCAGTATTAGGTGGATTGAGGTGGGAGGCACCGAGTACAAGTGCTCTCTATTTGCTGATGATGTCCTAGTATATATCACTCAATCACATATATCCATCCATGCTGTTATGGCTGAAATAGATCACTTTGTTACATGGTCAAATTTTAAAATCAATGCGGCGAAGTCTGAGGCCCTCGATGTCTCCCTCCCCAAATCCATATAGGATTCCATCCAGTCCAACTTTCCCTTTGCCTGGCCCTCACAGGGTATCAAATACTTAGGAATTCCTATTCATAGAGACCTCTCCCATCTATGTTATCTTACTTTTGGGCCCTTTATTGAACAACTCCATACAGACCACGGTTGGCAATTTAGAACTGTAAGATTCACTACGTGAACCACTGGTGTTTTATGGAAAAGCACATGTACACTGTGTTCCAAATTATTATGCAAAAAGTGTTTAGGAGTGATAAGGGAAAAATTTGTTTGTTTGTCAGTTAAACTCATTGATGGTGATGTGTGTCAGGGCTCTTTATATCACTGTAAGCAATTGCAGACACCTGTGCTAATTAGTTTGGCAGGTGTGTCCAATGAAAGGCAAGACTACTTAAGAAGGCTGTCTCACATTATTAAGCAGCCTACATTTTCTGCCAAAATGGGAAAGAAAAAGGATGTGTCGGCTGCTGAGAAGCAACAAATTGTGGAGTGTTTAGGTCAAGGCATGACTACAATCAACATTGTGCGATGATCAGGATGAAGTGTCTTGGCAATCAAGATGTAGCTGATTCACAGTACACACGTGTGCGTGCTGATAAGGGCAAATTGAGGACTCTTTCCTACAGGCAATTACGTCAGGTTAAAAGAGCAGCGGCAAAAAAGCCTTGTCATAGCAGCAGACAAGTTTTTGAAGCTGCTGGTGCCTTCAACGTCCCCCGAACAACAAGATGCAGGGTCCTTCAGAGGTTTGCAGCTGTGCATACGCCATCCTGTCGACCTCCTTTATCCACTTCACACAAGCAGAAACGGCTCCAGTGGGCCAAACATTACATGAAGACTGATTTCAAAACTGTTTTGTTCACGGATGAGTGCCGTGCAGCGCTCGATGGTCCAGATGGATGGAGTGGAGGATGGCTGGTTGATGGACACCCCACGCTAACACGGCTACAGCGCCAACAAGGAGGAGGTGGAGTAATGTTTTGGGCTGGAATCATGGGGAGAGAGATTGTCGGCCCCTTTAGGATCCCTGAAGGCGCTAAAGATGAACTCCATAATGTATGTGGATTTTCTCAAACAGCACTTCCTGCCATGGTTCAAGAAGAAGAACCGTGTATTTCACAGCAAGATCATTTTTTTGCATGATAATGCACCATCTCATGCTGCACATAAAACATCTGCATCTCTGGCTGATATGGGCATAAAAGGGGACAAACTTATGGTGTGACCCCCATGCTCCCCTGACCTCTACCCCATTCAGAACCTCTGGAGCATCATCAAAAGGAGTGTCTATGATTGCGGGAGGCAGTTCACATCTAAGCAACAGCTCTGGGAGGGTATTCTGTCCTCATGCAAAACAATTGAAGCAGAAACCATCCAAAACCTGACAAATTCAATGGACGAGAGAGTTCAGAAGCTCCTTTCGAACAAGGGGTCCTATGTGAAAATGTAACATCACCTAGAATAAAGTTTTGAGTTGAAAACTGTTTGATTTCAGTTTCTAATAACCTGCTAATGCTTATAATTTCAAAAATGACCATTTTTTGGTCATTATTAAAATGAAAAGGTTGATCGAAAAGTTTGGGGGATCTAAGAGTGTGACAACCCAGTAGTCATGATTACTTCGAATTCTGACAATATGAGGGTCATGTTGCAGTTAGTGCAGCAAGAAGGCACTTATGTGTCTTGCGCATCTCGGAGCCCCAAAATTATTTTCCGGGCTAGATGCAGCTAAAAATTATTATTCATTTTAAATCTGGTGGAGCTTAGTATAGATGGCCTAATAGGATCAGTGCTGTACACTGCTACAAAGCCCAAATTATTTTCCAGTCAAGATACAGATAAACATGATTAGTAATTTTAAATCTGGTGGAGCTTATTATAGATGGCCTAATAGAATCAGTGCTGCACACTGCTACAGAGCCCAAATTATTTTCCAGCCAAGATACAGATAAACATGATTAGTAATTTGAAAGCTTAAAACGGTTGGTAGGGTGATTTTAACCAATCATCAAGCTTTTACTCTCCCCAGGATGACACAGGGGTAGAAAAGTCGTTTCGGATCCATGATTTGTTCATCTTTATGAACGTGAGTCTGTCTACATTATCAGTGGAGAGCCGCGTGCGCTTATCTGTCAGCACACCACCAGCAACGCTGAACACACGTTCAGACAGAACGCTGGCTGCGGGGCATGACAAGATCTCCAAGGCGTAAGTGGCTAGCTCCGGCCATTTATCCAGATTGGAAGCCCAAAAAGAGCAAGGGTCCAGTGACACAGTCATGGCTTCAATGTTTACTTGGAGATACTCCTGTACCATCGTCTCTAGGCGTTGACTATGTGTCAGACTTCTTGTCTCCTGTGGCCTTGCAAAGGATGGGCTAAAAAAGTGGTGAAATGATTCCGCAAAATTGATGTTACCAGCAGATACTGTGGTTCTGTTACGGTTTGAGTGCTGAACACTTGACGGTCCCACGGTTGGCAAGTTGGAACTGTGAGATTCACTACGTGCACCACTGGTGTTTTGTGGAAAAGCACATGTAAGATTCTGCAACAGTCTCTGCTGATACTCCTGCATGCGTGCATCCCTTTCTATGGCAGGAATAATTTCTGCAAATTTACTTTTGTACCGGGGATCTAACAGTGTGGCAACCCAGTAGTCAGGATTATTTCTAATTCTCACAATTCGAGGGTCATGTTGCAGGTAGTGCAGCAAGAAGGCACTCATGTGTGCTGCGCATCCAGGAGCACCAAGTCCCTGTTGTGTTGATGGCGAGGTAACAATCATGCTTCCTTCCTCTGTCCTCTCCCCCCAACCTCGCACAACAGAAATGTGATCAAGGTCTCCCTCATCTGATGAGTCTTCCATCAGTTCGTCCTCCACTTCTTCCTGGGCTCCTGCACCTTCCTCACTAGTTTGGCTGCTACCATGCGCCCTGGTAAAACCATCTCCCCCACCCTCACATGCCTGCCGCCTTGGTGCTGCCGACCGTCTGGACCTTGCAGATGTTAGCCCTTCCGCATACAACTCCTCCTCCTCTACTTCCTCCACCTCCTCTTGTGCCACCACCTGACTCCGAATTCTGTTTAACATGTGCTCCAGCAAGTAAATCACCGGAATAGTCATGCTGATAATGGCATCGTCAGCACTAAACATCTTCGTCGCCATTTCAAAACTGTGCAGAAGGGTGCATAGGTCCCTGATCTGAGACCACTCCTCCAGCGTGATTTGCCCCACCTCTGGATCTCGTTGGCCCAGGCTATACGTCAGAACGTATTGCACCAGGGCTTGTCGGTGCTGCCACAGTCGCTGCAACATGTGCAGAGTTGAATTCCACCGGGTAGGCACATCGCATTTTAGCCGGTGAAGTGGCAGGCCCAACGACTTCTGTAGAGATGTAAGTCGCTGAGCTGCGGGATGCGAACGGCGGAAGTGAGCACACAGCGACCGTGCCCTCTGCAGAAGGCCATCTAGTCTGGGATAGTGGGCTAAAAATTGCTGGACAACCAGGTTCAACACGTGAGCCATACAAGGCACGTGTGTGACATTGCCCCGGCGAAGGGCAGCACCCAGGTTTGCAGCATTGTCGCACACGGCCTTCCCTGGTTTCAGGTCCAGTGGAGACAACCATTCATGAAATTGGTTCTCCAGAGCTGACCACAACTCCTCAGCTGTGTGACTCACATTTCCCAGACATTTCAAAGTAAAAACCGCCTGATGACGTTGAGCCCTGCTGCCAGCATAGTAAGGAGGTGTGCAGGATCCCTTCTGCGCAGTTAGAAAGCTTGTGGCATGACCAGACAGGCTTTGGGTGCAGGTGGAAGACCGAGAGGAGGTTGAGGAGGCAGAAGCAGTGGAGGAACTTTGACATAAAGAGGATTGACGCACAACTCATGTGGAGGGCAAGACTTGGACAGCAGCCCCTTGTCCTGCTGTCACCATATTTACCCAGTGCCCAGTCAGCGACATGTAATGCCCCTCTCCATGCCTACTCGTCCAAGTGTCTGTGGTGAAATGCACCCTGTCACACACAGAGTTTCTCAAAGAAGCGGTGATGTTGTGTGCGACATGCTGGTGGAGCGCAGGCACACCTTTCTTTGAGAAGTAGTGCCGACTGGGCATCTGGTACTGGGGCACTGCGACGGACATAAGGTCTCGAAAATCCTCTGTGTCCACCAGGCGGAAAGGCATCATTTCTGTAGCCAAGAGCTTGCAGATGGTGAAATTCAACCTCTTAGCTTTCTCATGGCTAGGAGGAAATGGTCTTTTACTTGTCCACATCTGAGGGACCGAGGGCTGGCTATTGTGCTTAGGCGGGGTTGATAAGGGTGTCCCCGGCAAACTGCCAGTCTGTGAGGAAGATGCAGGCGGACATGTTAGGTTGCCTTGATCCAAAGGTGGTGCTATCGATGTCGTACAGCGCTCAACACCAGCTGGTGTTACCACCTCCAAAGAAAATGATGACCTGCCAATCACGCTGGCTGTTGCAGCTAAAGAGGTGGCAGGTCTGCGCCCCAAAACAGGTGTGACTGCTGTCCCCCCAGTCACAGAGGATGAAGAGGCCGCGGATGCACAAGATATGGCAGACGGTGGTTGGCAGAAAAAAATTATATTCAATTTGCAACCTGATGGAGGTCAGTATAGATGGACTAATAGAACAAGTCCCACACACAGCTAGAAGCCCAAATATTTTTTCAGAGGTAGATGCAGAAAAAAATTGTATTCAGTTTGCAACCTGATGGAGGTCTGTATAGATGGATTAATAGAAGAAGTCCCACACACAGCTACAAGCCCAATATTTTTTCAGAGGTAGATGCAGAAAAAAAATATATTCAGTTTGCAACCTGATGGAGGTCAGTATAGATGGACTAATAGAGAAAGTCACACACACTGCTAGAAGGCCAAATATTTTTTCAGAGCTAGATGCAGACAAAAAATTATTTTTAATTTGCAACCTGATGGAGGTCAGTATAGATGGACTAATAGAGAAAGTCCCACACACTGCTGGAAGGGCAAATATTTTTTCAGAGGTAGATGCAGATAAAAATTAATTTTAATTTGCAGCCTGATAGAGGTCAGTATAGATGGACTAATAGAGAAAGTCCCACACACTGCTAGAAGGCCAAATATTTTTTCAGAGGTAGATGCAGAAAAAATTATATTCAGTTTGCAACCTGATGGAGGTCTGTATAGATGGATTAATAGAACAAGTCCCACACACAGCTAGAAGCCCAATATTTTTTCAGAGGTAGATGCAGAAAAAAAATATATTCAGTTTGCAACCTGATGGAGGTCAGTATAGATGGACTAATAGAGAAAGTCCCACACACTGCTAGAAGGCCAAATATTTTTTCAGAGCTAGATGCAGACAAAAAATTATTTTTAATTTGCAACCTGATGGAGGTCAGTATAGATGGACTAATAGAGAAAGTCCCACACACTGCTAGAAAGCCAAATATTTTTTCAGAGCTAGATGCAGATATAAATTATTTTTAATTTGCAACCTGATGGAGGTCAGTATAGATGGACTAATAGAGAAAGTCCCACACACTGCTAGATGGCCAAATATTTTTTCAGAGCTAGATGCAGAAAAAAATTATATTCAGTTTGCAACCTGATGGAGGTCAGTATAGATGGACTAATAGAACAAGTCCCACACACAGCTAGAAGGCCAAATATTTTTTCAGAGGTAGATGCAGATATAAATTATTTTTAATTTGCAGCCTGATGGAGGTCAGTATAGATGGACTAATAGAGAAAGTCCCACACACTGCTAGAAGGCCAAATATTTTTTCAGAGCTAGATGCAGACAAAAAATTATTTTTAATTTGCAACCTGATGGAGGTCAGTATAGATGGACTAATAGAGAAAGTCCCACACACTGCTAGAAGGCCAAATATTTTTTCAGAGCTAGATGCAGACAAAAAATTATTTTTAATTTGCAACCTGATGGAGGTCAGTATAGATGGACTAATAGAGAAAGTCCCACACACTGCTAGAAGGCCAAATATTTTTTCAGAGCTAGATGCAGATATAAATTATTTTTAATTTGCAACCTGATGGAGGTCAGTATAGATGGACTAATAGAGAAAGTCCCACACACTGCTAGAAGGCCAAATATTTTTTCAGAGCTAGATGCAGAAAAAAATTATATTCAGTTTGCAACCTGATGGAGGTCAGTATAGATGGACTAATAGAACAAGTCCCACACACAGCTAGAAGGCCAAATATTTTTTCAGAGGTAGATGCAGATATAAATTATTTTTAATTTGCAGCCTGATGGAGGTCAGTATAGATGGACTAATAGAGAAAGTCCCACACACTGCTAGAAGGCCAAATATTTTTTCAGAGCTAGATGCAGACAAAAAATTATTTTTAATTTGCAACCTGATGGAGGTCAGTATAGATGGACTAATAGAGAAAGTCCCACACACTGCTAGAAGGCCAAATATTTTTTCAGAGCTAGATGCAGACAAAAAATTATTTTTAATTTGCAACCTGATGGAGGTCAGTATAGATGGACTAATAGAGAAAGTCCCACACACTGCTAGAAGGCCAAATATTTTTTCAGAGCTAGATGCAGAAAAAAATTATATTCAGTTTGCAGCCTGATGGAGGTCAGTATAGATGGACTAATAGAACAAGTCCCACACACAGCTAGAAGCTCAAATATTTTTTCAGAGGTAGATGCAGATAAAAATTATTTTTAATTTGCAACCTGATGGAGGTCAGTATAGATGGACTAATAGAGAAAGTCCCACACACTGCTAGAAGGCCAAATATTTTTTCAGAGCTAGATGCAGACAAAAAATTCTTTTGAATTTGCAGCGTGATGGAGGTCAGTATAGATGGACTAATAGAACAAGTCCCACACACTGCTAGAAGGCCAAATATTTTTTCAGAGCTAGATGCAGAAAAAAATTATATTCAGTTTGCAACCTGATGGATGTCAGTATAGATGGACTAATAGAACAAGTCCCACACACTGCTAGAAGCCCAAATATTTTTTCAGAGCTAGATGCAGAAAAAAATTATATTCAATTTGCAACCTGATGGAGGTCAGTATAGATGGACTAATAGACTGATGCTATGCCCAAAAGATTTTACTTCACTAGGTGCAGTAAAAAAATTGGTATTCTATACACAGGTGGTATATCTTGCAACACAGATAGGCTACTCCACTGACTAACACACTCTGCAATAGGCCAAAAAGGATTAGCTTTGCTAGATTCAGCCAAATGCTGTGAAAAAAACTTGCACAGCACTGGCACAGACCTGCCTGGCAAAAACTGATAGGAACTGATGTAACCGAGTCCTGAAAAGGACTGCAATTACAATTAGTCTTTACTCCCACAATCTATCTATTTAAGAGCACAGACCTGCCTGATAAAAGTCGTAGGAAATGCTGTAACCTAGTCCTTAAAAGGACTGCAATCACAACTATTCCCTACTCCAAAGCTATCTGTAGATTTGTGCGAAAATTGGCTTGAAATTAACAAGTTATAGCGCACACAGCAACAGCGGTGCCGTCTAACACGCAGCTGCAGCAGTGAGAAAATGGTGGTGACGGGGAAAATGGCTTGGTCTTATAGGGCAAGGACATGTGACATACACTGCCAATGACACATGCCCTTGCTTGTGTGAAAAAAAGCACTTCGCTCCGTGTGTGCGCTGCTGATAGGCTGAGAGATTGCACCTCCCCACTGTAAATGCGGTAAAGAGAAAAAAAAATGGAGATCTTCATTATTCCTGCAGAGATCCATCCCCTGCCCCTCCCCCCACCCCGCTGTACACTCAAACTGCGTATTAACATTAATTTTTATCATTACTGAGAAAAAATCCAGTTATGATTTTGGTGCACGAACAGTTATCGAACTTAACCTCGAACAGCCGAATTTTTCTCAAATCGTTCGTGTTCGCCGAACGGCTCGAACACCGCCCAAAACAGCTCGAATTTGAGAATGGCGAACAGTTCGAGTCGAACAACGCTCATCTCTAATACAGATAAACATGATTAGTAATTTTAAAGCTTAAAACGGTTGGTGAGGTGATTTTAACAAATCATCAAGCTTTTACTCTCCCCAGGATGACACAGGGGTAGAAACGTCGTTTCGGATCCATGATTTGTTCATCTTTATGAACGTGAGTCTGTCTACATTATCAGAGGAGAGCCGCGTGCGCTTATCTGTCAGCACACCACCAGCAGCGCTGAACACACGTTCAGACAGAACGCTGGCTGCAGGGCATGACAAGATCTCCAAGGCGTAAGTGGCGAGCTCCGGCCATTTATCCAGATTGGAAGCCCAAAAAGAGCAAAGGTCTAGTGACACAGTCATGGCTTCAATGTTTACTTGGAGATACTCCTGTACCATCGTCTCTAGGCATTGACTATGTGTCAGACTTCTTGTCTCCTGTGGCCTTGCAAAGGATGGGCTAAAAAAGTGATGAAATGATTCCGGAAAATTGATGTTACCAGCAGATACTGTGTTTCTGTTACGGTTTGAGTGCTGAACACTCCACGGTCCCACGGTTGGCAAGTTGGAACTGTGATATTCACTACGTGCACCACTGGTGTTTTGTGGAAAAGCACATGTAAGATTCTGCAACAGTCTCTGCTGATACTCCTGCATGTGTGCATCCCTTTCTATGGCAGGAATAATTTCTGCAAATTTACTTTTGTACCTGCGATCTAACAGTGTGGCAACCCAGTAGTCAGGATTATTTCTAATTCTCACAATTCGAGGGTCATGTTGTAGGTAGTGCAGCAAGAAGGCACTCATGTGTCTTGCGCATCCAGGAGCACCAAGTCCCTGTTGTGTTGGTGGCAAGGTAACAATCATGCTTCCTTCCTCTGTCCTCTCCCCCCAACCTCGCACAACAGAAATGTGATCAAGGTCTCCCTCATCTGATGAGTCTTCCATCAGTTCGTCCTCCACTTCTTCCTGGGCTCCTTCACCTTCCTCACTAGTTTGGCTGCTACCATGTGCCCTGGTAAAACCATCTCCCCCACCCTCACATGCCTGCCACCTTGGTGCTGCCGACCGTCTGGACCTTGCAGATGTTAGCCTTTCCGCATACAACTCCTCCTCCTCTACTTCCTCCACCTCCTCTTGTGCCACCACCTGACTCCGAATTCTGTTTAACATGTGCTCCGGCATGTAAATCACCGGAATAGTCATGCTGATAATGGCATCGTCAGCACTAAACATCTTTGTGGCCATTTCAAATCTGTGCAGAAGGGTGCATAGGTCCCTGATCTGAGACCACTCCTCCGGCGTGATTTGCCACACATCTGGATCTCGTTGGCCCAGGATATACATCAGAACGTATTGCACCAGGGCTTGTCGGTGCTGGCACAGTCGCTGCAACATGTACAGAGTTGAATTCCAGCGGGTAGGCACATCGCATTTTAGCCGGTGAAGTGGCAAGCCCAACGACTTCTGTAGAGATGTAAGTCGCTGAGCTGCGGGATGCGAATGGAGGAAGTGAGCACACAGCGACCGTACCCTCTGCAGAAGGCCATCTAGTCCGGGATAGAGGGCTAAAAATTGCTGGACAACCAGGTTCAACACGTGAGCAATACAAGGCACGTGTGTGACATTGCCCCGGCGAAGGGCCGCTCCCAGGTTTGCAGCATTGTCGCACACAGCCTTCCCTGGTTTCAGGTCCAGTGGAGACAACCATTCATGAAACTGGTTCTCCAGAGCTGACCACAACTCCTCAGCTGTGTGACTCACATTTCCCAGACATTTCAAAGTAAAAACCTCCTGATGACGTTGAGCCCTGCTGCCAGCATAGTAAGGAGGTGTGCAGGATCCCTTCGGCGCAGTTAGAAAGATTGTGGCATGACCAGACAGGCTTTGGTTGCAGGTGGAGGACCGAGAGGAGGTTGAGGAGGCAGAAGCAGTGGAGGAACTGTGAGATAAAGAGGATTGACGCACAACTCGTGGGGACGGCAAGACTTGGACAGCAGCCCCTTGTCCTGCTATCACCATAGTTACCCAGTGCCCTGTCAGCGACATGTAACGCCCCTGTCCATGCCAACTCGTCCAAGTGTCTGTGGTGAAATGCACCCTGTCACACATAGAGTTTCTCAAAGAAGAGGTGATGTTGTGTGTGACATGCTGGTGGAGCGCAGGCACACCTTTCTTTGAGAAGTAGTGCCGACTGGGCATCTGGTACTGGGGCACTGCGACGGACATAAGGTCTCGAAAATCATCTGTGTCCACGTGGCGGAAAGGCAGCATTTCTGTAGCCAAGAGCTTGCAGATGGTGAAATTCAACCTCTTAGCTTTCTCATGGCTAGGAGGAAATGGTCTTTTACTTGTCCACATCTGAGGGACCAAGGGCTGGCTGTTGTGCTTAGACGGGGTTGAGAAGGGTGTCCCCAGCAAACTGCCGGTCTGTGAGGAAGATGCAGGCAGACATGTTAGGTTGCCTTGATCCAAAGGTGGCGCTATCGATGTCGGACAGCGCTCAACACCAGCTGGTGTTACCACCTCCAAAGAAAATGATTACCTGTCAATCACGCTGGCTGTTGCGGGTAAAGAGGTGGCACGTCTGCATCCCAAAACAGGTGTGACTGCTGTCCCCCCAGTCACAGAGGATGAACAGGCCATGGATACACAAGATGTGACAGACGGTGGTTGGCCCGGCTGGATAGGCCGCATTGTAACACAGTGAGCTTCCCACTGCAACTTATGCTTCATGTCCATGTGCCGGTTCATGCATTAAGTACTCAAACTATGTATTTTTTGGCCTCTACTTAGCTTTTGCTGACAAATGTTACAGATAACATGAGTTGGGTCACCTTTATCGATCTGAAAAAATGCCCAGGCCATGCAAGGCTTAGCACCCATGCGACCTGAAGAGCCACCAAGACTTGTGGTCAGAGGCAGAGTTGTGTTTGAGGATGCAGTTGTTGACGTGCTTCCACTACTACGTCTCTGTCCAGGAAGGTGCAACCTGACCTCATCGTCACTAGCATCCTCCTCCACCTCCTCTGCTGACCTCATCTTTTGGCTGACTGTGGGTTGACAGTAAGTGGGATCTCCAACTTCATCATCATCACCCTGTGTGTTCTCACACCCGTCGTCCTCAGTGACAACCTGTTCCTGCCCTGACAAAAAGCTAAAGTTGTCGCTCCAATCAAGTATTTGAGTCTCATCATCGTCTTCCTCATTGTCTCCACCAACAGGAGTTACAGTTTGGGAACGAGGGTCTTCATTATGGTCAGAACCTTCTGCGTCTGGTCCTGGATCCGACTCATAAAGATTCTGGGCATCAGTGCAGATCATTTCCTCGTCTGGATTCACAGAAGCTCTGGAGCCGACCTCTGATTCCCAGGCTATAGTATGAGTAAACAGCTCTGCAGACTCAACCATCTGTTCTACCCCATACTCAGACGGGCAGCTGGAGACTTGGGAGCTGTGAGGAAGCAAGTGCGATTGGGGTGACACCTCTGAGGACTGGAGTATTTGTGATGTTGAAGTTGAGGTGGAGGAGAGCCCACTTAAAGGAGCACTTGATATCCGTTGAAGCACCTGCTGTTTTTGTGCCTCATCTGGAATTTGTAGCGATTGGCGTGGCCGTATGAAAGGGATCTTATCACATTATCCGCTAAAAGAAGTAGACATTTTAGTTTGGCTGGAAGATGGTCTTTCTTCTGCAGATGTTACTGTTGCTTCAACACCTACCCCACGGACACAACCTTTTATCCCCTTCCCAGCACGCCTATACCCCTTTCCACCAGCAGCAGGCCTTTTTCCACTCATTTTGGTGGTTAACTAATTCACAACTCTGGAGTTGTTTGCACAAAAAAACAATGGATGGGAACCGAGCAGAGCTGAGTGGCCAAACTGTGGTATTAGACCAAAAGTATTGGCTGGGTTAGATGCAGATAAAAATTATATTGAATTTGCAACCTGATGGAGGTTAGTATAGATGGACTAATAGAACGAGTCCCACACACTGCTAGAAGCTGAAATATTTTTTCAGAGCTAGATGCAGAAAAAAATTATATTGAATTTGCAACCTGATGGAGGTCAGTATAGATGGACTAATAGAACAAGTCCCATACATTGCTACAAGCCGAAATATTTTTTCAGAGCTAGAAGCAGAAAAAAATTATATTGAATTTGCAACCTGATGGAGGTCAGTATAGACGGACTAATAGAACAAGTCCCACACACTGCTACAAGCTGAAATATTTTTTCAGAGCTAGATGCAGAAAAAAAATAGATTTAATTTGCAACCTGATGGAGGTTAGTATAGATGGACTAATAGAACAAGTCCCACACACTGCTTCAAGCTGTAATATTTTTTTCAGAGCTAGATGCAGAAAAAAATGATATTGAATTTGCAACCTGATGGAGATCAGTATAGATGGACTAATAGAACAAGTTCCAAACACTGCTAGAAGCCTAAATATTTTTTCAGAGCAATATGCAGAAAAAAATTATATTGAATTTGCAACCTGATGGAGGTTAGTATAGATGGACTAATAGAACAAGTCCCACACACTGCTACAAGCTGAAATATATTTTCAGAGCTAGATGCAGAAAAAATTTATATTGAATTTGCAACCTGATGGAGGTTAGTAAAGATGGACTAATAGAACAAGTCCCACACACTGCTTGAAGCCTAAATATTTTTTCAGAGCTAGATGCAGAAAAAAATGATATTGAATTTGCAACCTGATGGAGGTCAGTATAGATGGACTAATAGAACAAGTCCCACACACTGCTACAAGCTGAAATATTTTTTCAGAGCAAGATGCAGAAAAAAATTATATTGAAATTGCAACCTGAAGGAAGTTAGTGTAGATGGACTAATAGAACAAGTCCCACACACTGCTAGAAGCTGAAATATTTTTTCAGAGCTAGATGCAGAAAAAAATGATATTGAATTTGCAACCTGATGGAGGTCAGTATAGATGGACTAATAGAACAAGTCCCACACACTGCTACATGCCGAAATATTTTTTCAGCGCTAGATGCAGAAAAAAATGATAGTGAATTTGCAACCTGATGGAGGTTAGTATAGATGGACTAATAGAACAAGTCCCACACACTGCTACAAGTTGAAATATTTTTTCAGAGCTAGATGCAGAAAAAAATTATATTGAATTTGGAACCTGATGGAGGTCAGTATAGATGAACTAATAGAACAAGTCCCACACACTGTTACAAGCTGAAATATTTTTTCAGAGCTAGATGCAGAAAAAAATTATATTGAATTTGCAACCTGATGGAGGTTAGTATAGATGGACTAATAGAACAAGTCCCACACACTGCTACAAGCTGAAATATTTTTTCAAAGCTACATGCAGAAAAAAATTATATTGAATTTGCAACCTGATGGAGGTTAGTATAGATGGACTAATAGAAAAAGTCCCACAAGCTGCTACAAGCCAAAATATTTTTTCAGAGTTAGATGCAGAAAAAAATTATATTGAATTTGCAACCTGATGGAGGTCAGTATAGATGGAATAATAGATCAAGTCCCGCACACTGCTACAAGCTGAAATATTTTTTCGGAGCTAGATGCAGAAAAAAATTATATTGAATTTGCAACCTGATGGAGGTTAATATAGATGGGCTAATAGAAAAAGTCCCACACACTGCTACAAGCTGAAATATTTTTTCAAAGCTACATGCAGAAAAAAATTATATTGAATTTCCAACCTGATGGAGGTTAGTAAAGATGAACTAATAGAACAAGTCCCACACACTGCTAGAAGCCTAAATATTTTTTCAGAGCTCGATGCAGAAAAAAATTATATTGAATTTGCAACCTGATGGAGGTCAGTATAGATGGACTAATAGAACATGTCCCACATAGTGATACAAGCCCAAATATTTTTTCAGAGCTAGATGCAGAAAAAAATTATATTCAATTTGCAACCTGATGGAAGTTAGTATAGATGGACTAATAGAACAAGACCCACACACTGCTAGAAGCTGAAATATTTTTTCAGAGCTAGATGCTGAAAAAAAATATATTGAATTTGCAACCTGATGCAGGTCAGTATAGATGGACTAATATAACAAGTTCCACACACTGCTACAAGCTGAAATATTTTTTCAAAGCTACATGCAGAAAAAAATGAGATTGAATTTGCAACCTGATGGAGGTTAGTATAGATGGACTAATAGATCAAGTCCCACACCCTGCTAGAAGCCCAAATATTTTTTCAGAGCTAGATGCAGAAAAAAATTATATTGAATTTGCAACCTGATGGAGGTTAGCATAGATGGACTAATAGAACAAGTCCCACAAACTGCTAGGAGCCTAAATCTTTTTCAGAGCTCGATGCAGAAAAAAATTATATTGAATTTGCAACCTGATGGAGGTCAGTATTGATGGACTAATAGAACAAGTCACACATACTGATACAAGCCGAAATATTTTTTCAGAGCTAGATGCAGAAAAAAATGATATTGAATTTGCAACCTGATGGAGGTCAGTATAGATGGACTAATAGAACAAGTCCCACACACTGCTACAAGCTGAAATATTTTTTCAGAGCTAGATGCAGAAAAATATTATATTGAATTTGCAACCTGATGGAGCTCAGTATAGATGGACTAATAGAACAAGTCCCACACACAGCTACAAGCTGAAATATTTTTTCAGAGCTAGATGCAGAAAAAAAATATATTGAATTTGCAACCTGATGGAGGTTAGTATAGATGGACTAATAGAACAAGTCCCACACACTGCTAGAAGCTGAAATATTTTTTCAGAGCTAGATGCAGAAAAAAATTATATTGAATTTGCAACCTGATGGAGGTCAGTATAGATGGACTAATTGAATAAGTCCCACACACTGCTACAATCTGAAATATTTTTTCAAATCTACATGCAGAAAAAAATCATATTGAATTTGCAACCTGATTGAGGTTAGTAAAGATGAACTAATAGAACAAGTCCCAAACACTGCTAGAAGCCTAAATATTTTTTCAGAGCTCGAAGCAGAAAAAAATTATATTGAATTTGCAACCTGATGGAGATCAGTATAGATGGACTAATAGAACATGTCCCACATACTGATACAAGCCCAAATATTTTTTCAGAGCTAGATGCAGAAAAAAAATATATTGAATTTGCAACCTGATGGAGGTCAGTATAGATGGACTAATATAACGAGTTCCACACACTGCTACAAGCTGAAATATTTTTTCAAAGCTACATGCAGAAAAAAATGAGATTGAATTTGCAACCTAATGGAGGTTAGTATAGATGGACTACTAGATCTAGTCCCACACCCTGCTAGAAGACCAAATATTTTTTCAGAGCTAGATGCAGAAAAAAATTATATTGAATTTGCAACCTGATGGAGGTTAGTATAGATGGACTAATAGAACAAGTCCCACACACTGCTAGGAGCCTAAATATTTTTTCAGAGCTCGATGCAGAAAAAAATTATATTGAATTTGCAACCTGATGGAGGTCAGTATAGATGGACTAATAGAACAAGTCCCACATACTGATACAAGCCGAAATATTTTTTCAGAGTTAGATGCAGAAAAAAATGATATTGAATTTGCAACCTGATGGAGGTCAGTATAGATGGACTAATAGAGCAAGTCCCACACACTGCTACAAGCTAAAATATTTTTTCAGAGCTAGATGCAGAAAAATATTATATTGAATTTGCAACCTGATGGAGCTCAGTATAGATGGACTAATAGAACAAGTCCCACACACTGCTAGAAGCTGAAATATTTTTTCAGAGCTAGATGCAAAAAAAAAATATATTGAATTTGCAACCTGATGGAGGTCAGTATAGATGGACACCATTTTCTCACTGCTGCAGCTGCGTGTTAGACGGCACCGCTGTTGCTGTGTGCGCTATACTTTGTTAATTTCAAGCCAATTTTCGCACAAATCTACAGATAGCTTGGGAGTAGGGAAGAGTTGTGATTGCAGTCCTTTTAAGGACTAGGTTACATCATTTCATACGACTATTATCAGGCAGGTCTGTGCTCTTAAATAGATAGGTTGGGAGTAAAGACTAATTGTAATTGCAGTCCTTTTCAGGGCTAGATTACATCAGTTCCTATCACTTTTTGCCAGGCAGGTCTGTGCCAGTGCTGTGCAAGTTTTTTTCACAGCATTTGGCTAAATCTAGCAAAGCAAATCCTTTTTGGCCTATTGCAGAGAGTGTTAGTCAGTGGAGTAGCCTATCTGTGTTGCAAGCTACACCACCTGTGTATAGAATACAAATTTTTTTACTGCACCTAGTGAAGTAAAGCCTTTTGGGCAGAGCATCATTCTATTTGTCCATCTATACTAACCTCCACCAGGTTGCAAATTCAATATAATTTTTTTCTGCATCCAGCTCTGAAAAAATATTTGGCCTTCTAGCAGTGTGTGGGACTTGTTCTATTAGTCCAACTATACTGACCTCCATCAGGTTGCAAATTGAATATAATTTTTTTCTGCATCTAGCTCTGAAAAAATATTTGGGCTTCTAGCAGTGTGTGGGACTTGTTCTATTAGTCCATCTATACTGACCTCCATCAGGTTGCAAACTGAATATAATTTTTTTCTGCATCTAGCTCTGAAAAATATTTGGCCTTCTAGCAGTGTGTGGGACTTGTTCTATTAGACCATTTATACTGACCTCCATCAGGTTGCAAATTGAATATAATTTTTTTCTGCATCTACCTCTGAAAAAATATTTGGGCTTCTAGCAGTGTGTGGGACTTGTTCTATTAGTTCATCTATACTGACCTCCATCAGGTTGCAAACTGAATATAATTTTTTTCTGCCTCTAGCTCTGAAAAAATATTTGGCCTTCCAGCAGTGTGTGGGACTTGTTCTATTAGTCCATCTATACTGACCTCCATCAGGTTGCAAACTGAATATAATTTTTTTCTGCATCTAGCTCTGAAAAAATATTTGGGCCTCTAGCAGTGTGTGGGACTTGTTCTATAAGTCCATCTATACTGACCTCCATCAAGCTGCAAACTGAATGTTTTCTGCATCTAACCCAGACAATAGTTTTGGCCTAATACCACAGTTTGGCCACTCAGCTCTGCTCGGTTCCCATCCATTGTTTTTTTGTGCAAACAACTCCAGAGTTGTGAATTAGTTAACCACCAAAATGAGTGGAAAAAGGCCTGCTGCTGGTGGAAAGGGGAATAGGCGTGTTGGGAAGGGGAAAAAAGGTTGTGTCCGTGGAGTAGGTGTTAAAGTAACATCTGCAGAAGAAAGACCATCTTCCAGCAAAACTAAAATGACTACTTCTTTTAGCGGACAATATGATAAGATCCCTTTGTTACGGTCACGCCAATCGCTACAAATTCCAGATGAGGCACAAAAACAGCAGGTGCTTCAACGGATATCAAGTGCTCCTTTAAGTGGGCTCTCCTCCACATCCACTTCAAAATCACAAATACTTCAGTCCTCAGAGGTGTCACCCCAATCGCACTTGCTTCCTCACAGCTCCCAAATCTTCAGCTGCCCATCTGAGTATGAGGTAGAACAGATGGTTGAGTCTGCAGAGCTGTTTACTCATACTATATCCTGGGAATCAGAGGTCGGCTCCAGCGCTTCTGTGAATCCTGACGAGGAAATGATCTGCACTGATGCCCAGAATCTTTATCAGTCGGATCCAGGACCAGACGCATAAGGTTCTGACCATAATGTAGACCCTCATTCCCAAACTGTAACTCCTGTTGGTGGAGACAATGAGGAAGACGATAATGAGACTCAAATACCTGATTGGAGCGACAACTTTAGTTTTTTGTCAGGGCAGGAACAGGTTGGCTCTGAGGACGACGGGTGTGATAACACACAGGGTCATGATGATGAGGTTGGAGATCCCACTTTCTGTCAACCCACAGTCAGCCAAGAGATGAGGTCAGCAGAGGAGGTGGAGGAGGATGCTAGTGACGACGAGGTCAGGTTGCGCCTTCCTGGACAGAGACGTAGTACTGGAAGCACGTCAACAACTGCATCCTCAAACACAACTCTGCCTCTGATCACAAGTCATGGTGCCTCTTCAGGTCGCATGGGTGCTAAGCCTTGCATAGTCTGGGCACTTTTTCAGATCTTTAAAGATGACCCAACTCGTGTTAACTGCAACATTTGTCAGCAAAAGCTAACTAGAGGCCAAAAAATACATAGTTTGAGTACTTCATGCATGAACCTGCACATGGACATGAAGCATAAGTTGCAGTGGGAAGCTCACTGTGCTACATTGCGGCCTAGCCGGCCGGGCAAACCGCCGTCTGCCACATCTTGTGCATCCGCAGCCTCTTCATCCTCTGTGACTGGGGGGACAGCAGTCACACCTGTTTTGGGATGCAGACCTGCCACCTCTTTAGCCGCAAAAGCCAGCGTGATTGGCAGGTCATCATTTTCTTTGGAGGTGGTAACACCAGCAGGTGTTCAGCGATGTCCGACATCGATAGCACCACCTTTGGATCAAGGCAACCTAACATGTCCGCCTGCATCTTCCTCACAGACCGGTAGTTTGCCGGGGTCACCCTTCTCAACCCCGTCTAAGCACAACAGCCAGCCCTCAGTCCCTCAGATGTGGACAAATAAAAGACCATTTCCTCCTAGCCATGAGAAAGCTAAGAGGTTGAATTTCACCATCTGCAAGCTCTTGGCTACAGAAATGCTGCCTTTTCGATGGTGGACACAGAGGATTTTCGAGACCTTATGTCCGTCGCAGTGCCCCAGTACCAGATGCCCAGTCGGCACTACTTCTCAAAGAAAGGTGTGCCTGCGCTCCACCAGCATGTCACACGCAACATCACCGCTCCTTTGAGAAACTCTGTGTGTGACAGGGTGCATTTCACCACAGACACTTGGACGAGTAGGCATGGACAGGGGCGTTACATGTCGCTGACTGGGCACTGGGTAACTATGGTGACAGCAGGACAAGGGGCTGCTGTCCAAGTCTTGCCGTCCCCACGAGTTGTGCGTCAATCCTCTTTATCTCAAAGTTCCTCCACTGCTTCTGCCTCCTCAACCTCCTCTCGGTCCTCCACCTGCACCCAAAGCCTGTCTGGTCATGCCACAAGCTTTCTAACTGTGCAAAAGGGATCCTGCACACCTCCTTACTATGCTGGCAGTAGGGCTCAATGTCATCAGGAGGTTTTTACTTTGAAATGTCTGGGAAATGTGAGTCACACAGCTGAGGAGTTGTGGTCAGCTCTGGAGAACCAATTTCATGAATGGTTGTCTCCACTGGACCTGAAACCAGGGAAGGCCGTGTGCGACAATGCTGCAAACCTGGGTGCGGCCCTTCGCCGGGGCAATGTCACACACGTGCCTTGCATGGCTCACGTGCTGAACCTGGTTGTCCAGCAATTTTTAGCCCACTATCCCGGACTAGATGGCCTTCTGCAGAGGGCACGGTCGCTGTGTGCTCACTTCCGCCGTTCGCATCCCGCAGCTCAGCGACTTACATCTCTACAGAATTCATTGGGCCTGCCACTTCACCGGCTAAAATGCGATGTGCCTACCCGGTGGAATTCAACTCTGCACATGTTGCAGCGACTGTGGCAGCACCGACAAGCCCTGGTGCAATACGTTCAGACGTATAGCCTGGGCCAACGAGATCCAGAGGTGGGGCAAATCACTCTGGAGAAGTGGTCTCAGATCAGGGACCTATGCACCCTTCTGCACAGTTTTGAAATGGCGACGAAGATGTTTAGTGCTGACGATGCCATTATCAGCATGACTATTCCGGTGATTTACATGCTGGAGCACATGTTAAACAGAATTCGGAGTCAGGTGGTGGCACAAGTGGAGGTGGAGGAGGTAGAGGAGGAGGAGTTGTATGCGGAAGGGCTAACATCTGCAAGGTCCAGACGGTCGGCAGCACCAAGGCGGCAGGCATGTGAGGGTGGGGGAGATGGTTTTACCAGGGCGCATGGTAGCAGCCAAACTAGTGAGGAAGGTGCAGGAGCCCAGGAAGAAGTGGAGGACGAACTGATGGAAGACTCATCAGATGAGGGAGACCTTGATCACATTTCTGTTGTGCGAGGTTGGGGGGAGAGGACAGAGGAAAGAAGTATGATTGTTACCTCGCCACCAACACAACAGGGACTTGGTGCTCCTGGATGCGCAAGACACATGAGTGCCTTCTTGCTGCACTACTTGCAACATGACCCTCGAATTGTGAGAATTAGAAATAATCCTGACTACGGGGTTGCCACACTGTTAGATCCCCGGTACAAAAGTAAATTTGCAGAAATAATTCCTGCCATAGAAAGGGATGCCCGCATGCAGGAGCATCAGCAGAGACTGTTGCAGAATCTTACATGTGCTTTTCCACAAAACACCAGTGGTGCACGTAGTGAATCTCACAGTTCCAACTTGCCAACCGTGGGACCGTCGAGTGTTCAGCACTCAAACCGTAACAGAAGCACAGTATCTGCTGGTAACATCAATTTTGCGGAATCATTTCACCACTTTTTTAGCTCATCCTTTGCAAGGCCACAGGAGACAAGAAGTCTGACACATAGTCAACGCCTAGAGACGATGGTACAGGAGTATCTCAAAGTAAACATTGAAGCCATGATTGTGTCACTGGACCCTTGCTCTTTTTGGGCTTCCAATCTGGATAAATGGCCGTAGCTAGCCACTTACGCCTTGGAGATCTTGTCATGCCCCGCAGCCAGCGTTCTGTCTGAACGTGTGTTCAGCGTAGAGATGAGCGTTGTTCTACTCGAACTGTTCGCCAATCTCAAATTCGAGCTGTTTTGGGCGGTGTTCGAGCCGGTCGGCGAACACGAACAATTTGAGAAAAATTCGGCTGTTCGAGGTTATGTTCGATAACTGTTCGTGCACCAAAATCATAACTGGATTTTTTCTCAGTAATGATGAAAATTAATGTTAATACGCAGTTTGAGTGTACAGCGGGGCGGGGGGAGGGGCAGGGGATGGATCTCTGCAGGAACAAGGAAGATCTCCATTTTTTTTTCTCTTTCCCGCATTTGCAGTGGGGAGGTGCAATCTGTCAGCCTATCAGCAGCGCACACACGGAGCGAAGTGCTTTTTTTCACACAAGCAAGGGCATGTGTGATTGGCAGTGTATGTCACATGTCCTTGCCCTATAAGACCAAGCCATTTTCCCCGTCGCCACCATTTTCTCACTGCTGCAGCTGCGTTTTAGACGGCACCGCTGTTGCTGTGTGTGCTATACCTTGTTAATTTCAAGCCAATTTTCGCACAAATATACAGATAGCTTGGGAGTAGGGAATAGTTGTGATTGCAGTCCTTTTAAGGACTAGGTTACAGCATTTCCTACGACTTTTATCAGGGAGGTCTGTGCTCTTAAATAGATAGGTTGTGGGAGTAAAGACTAATTGTAATTGGAGTCCTTTTCAGGACTAGGTTACATGAGTTCCTATCAGTTTTTGCCAGGCAGGTCTGTGCCAGTGCTGTGCAAGTTTTTTTCACAGCATTTGGCTGAATCTAGCAAAGCTAATCCTTTTTGGCCTATTGCAGAGTGTGTTAGTCAGTGGAGTAGCCTATCTGTGTTGCAAGATATACCACCTGTGTATAGAATACCAATTTTTTTACTGCACCTAGTGAAGTAAAATCTTTTGGGCATAGCATCATTCTATTAGTCCATCTATACTGACCTCCATCAGGTTGCAAACTGAATATAATTTTTTTCTGCATCTAGCTCTGAAAAAATATTTGGGCTTCTAGCAGTGTGTGGGACTTGGTCTATTAGTCCATCTATACTGACCTCCATCAGGTTGCAAATTAAAAATATTTTTTTTCTTCATTTAGCTCTGAAAAAATATTTGGGCTTCTAGCAGTGTGTGGGACTTGTTCTATTAGTCCTTCTATACTGACCTCCAGCAGGTTGCAAATTGAATATAATTTTTTTCTGCATCTAGCTCTGAAAAAATATTTGGGCTTCTAGCGGTGTGTGGGACTTGGTCTATTAGTCCATCTATACTGACCTCCATCAGGTTGCAAATTAAAAATAATTTTTTTCTGCATCTAGCTCTGAAAAAATATTTGGGCTTCTAGCAGTGTGTGGGACTTGGTCTATTAGTCCATCTATACTGACCTCCATCAGGTTGCAAATTAAAAATAATTTTTTTCTTCATTTACCTCTGAAAAAATATTTGGGCTTCTAGCAGCGTGTGGGACTTGTTCTATTAGTCCATCTATACTGACCTCCATCAGGTTGCAAATTAAAAATAATTTTTTTCTGCATCTAGCTCTGAAAAAATATTTGGGCTTCTAGCAGTGTGTGGGACTTGGTCTATTAGTCCATCTATACTGACCTCCATCAGGTTGCAAATTAAAAATAATTTTTTTCTGCATCTAGCTCTGAAAAAATATTTGGGCTTCTAGCAGTGTGTGGGACTTGGTCTATTAGTCCATCTATACTGACCTCCATCAGGTTGCAAATTAAAAATAATTTTTTTCTTCATTTATCTCTGAAAAAATATTTGGGCTTCTAGCAGCGTGTGGGACTTGTTCTATTAGTCCATCTATACTGACCTCCATCAGGTTGCAAATTAAAAATAATTTTTTTCTGCATCTAGCTCTGAAAAAATATTTGGGCTTCTAGCAGTGTGTGGGACTTGGTCTATTAGTCCATCTATACTGACCTCCATCAGGTTGCAAATTAAAAATAATTTTTTTCTGCATCTAGCTCTGAAAAAATATTTGGGCTTCTAGCAGTGTGTGGGACTTGGTCTATTAGTTCATCTATACTGACCTCCATCAGGTTGCAAATTGAATAAAAAAAATTTCTGCATCTAGCTCTGAAAAAATATTTGGGCTTCTAGCGGTGTGTGGGACTTGGTCTATTAGTCCATCTATACTGACCTCCATCAGGTTGCAAATTAAAAATAATTTTTTTCTGCATCTAACCCAGCCAATAGTTTTGGCCTAATACCACAGTTTGGCCACTTAGCTCTGCTCGGTTCCCATCCATTGTTTTTTTGTGCAAACAACTCCAGAGTTGTGAATTAGTTAACCACCAAAATGAGTGGAAAAAGGCCTGCTGCTGGTGGAAAGGGGAATAGGCGTGTTGGGAAGGGGAAAAAAGGTTGTGTCCGTGGGGTAGGTGCAGAAGAAAGACCATCTTCCAGCCAAACTAAAATGTCTACTTCTTTTAGCGGACAATGTGATAAGATCCCTTTCTTACGGCCACGCCAATCGCTACAAATTCCAGATGAGGCACAAAAACAGCAGGTGCTTCAACGGATATCAAGTGCTCCTTTAAGTGGGCTCTCCTCCACATCAACTTCAACATCACAAATACTCCAGTCCTCAAAGGTGTCACCCAAATCGCACTTGCTTCCTCACAGCTCCCAAATCTCCAGCTGCCCGTCTGAGTATGAGGTAGAACAGATGGTTGAGTCTGCAGAGCTGTTTACTCATACTATAGCCTGGGAATCAGAGGTCGACTCCAGCGCTTCTGTGAATCCAGACGAGGAAATGATCTGCACTGATGCCCAGAATCTTTATGAGTCGGATCCAGGACCAGACGCAGAAGGTTCTGACCATAATGTAGACCCTCATTCCCAAACTGTAACTCCTGTTGGTGGAGACAATGAGGAAGACGATGATAAGACTCAAATACCTGATTGGAGCGACAACTTTAGTTTTTTGTCAGGGCAGGAACAGGTTGGCTCTGAGGACGATGGGTGTGATAACGCACAGGGTGATGATGATGAGGTCGGAGATCCCACTTACTGTCAACCCACAGTCAGCCAAGAGATGAGGTCAGCAGAGGAGGTGGAGGAAGATGCTAGTGACGACGAGGTCAGGTTGCGCCTTCCTGGACAGAGACGTAGTACTGGAAGCACGTCAACAACTGCATCCTCAAACACAACTCTGCCTCTCACCACAAGTCGTGGTGGCTCTTCAGGTCGCATGGGTTGCATAGCCTGGGCATTTTTTCAGATCGATAAAGATGACCCAACTCGTGTTATCTGTAACATTTGTCAGCAAAAGCTAAGTAGAGGCCAAAAAAATACATAGTTTGAGTACATCATGCATGAACCGGCACATGGACATGAAGCATAAGTTGCAGTGGGAAGCTCAGTGTGCTACAATGCGGTCTAGCCGGCCAGGCCAACCACCGTCTGCCATATCTTGTGCATCCGCGGCCTCTTCATCCTCTGTGACTGGGGGGACAGCAGTCACACCTGTTTTGGGGCGCAGACCTGCCACCTCTTTACCCGCAACAGCCAGCGTGATTGGCAGGTCATCATTTTCTTTGGAGGTGGTAACACCAGCTGGTCTTGAGCGCTGTCCGACATCGATAGCACCACCTTTGGATCAAGGCAACCTAACATGTCCGCCTGCATCTTCCTCACAGACCGGCAGTTTGCCGGGGACACCCTTATCAACCCCGTCTAAGCACAATAGCCAGCCCTCGGTCCCTCAGATGTGGACAAGTAAAAGACCATTTCCTCCTAGCCATGAGAAAGCTAAGAGGTTGAATTTCACCATCTGCAAGCTGTTGGCTACAGAAATGCTGCCTTTCCGCCTGGTGGACACAGAGGATTTTCGAGACCTTATGTCCGTCGCAGTGCCCCAGTACCAGATGCCCAGTCGGCACTACTTCTCAAAGAAAGGTGTGCCTGCGCTCCACCAGCATGTCGCACACAACATCACCGCTTCTTTGAGAAACTCTGTGTGTGACAGGGTGCATTTCACCACAGACACTTGGACGAGTAGGCATGGACAGGGGCGTTACATGTCGCTGACTGGGCACTGGGTAACTATGGTGACAGCAGGACAAGGGGCTGCTGTCCAAGTCTTGCCGTCCCCACGAGTTGTGCATCAATCCTCTTTATGTCATTTTTCCACCACTGCTTCTGCCTCCTCAACCTCCTCTCGGTCTTCCACCTGCACCCAAAGCCTGTCTGGTCATGCCACAAGCTTTCTAACTGCGCAGAAGGGATCCTGCACACCTCCTTACTATGCTGGCAGTAGGGCTCAACGTCATCAGGCGGTTTTTACATTGAAATGTCTGGGAAATGTGAGTCACACAGCTGAGGAGTTGTGGTCAGCTCTGGAGAACCAATTTCATGAATGGTTGTCTCCACTGGACCTGAAACCAGGGAAGGCCGTGTGCGACAATGCTGCAAACCTGGGTGCGGCCCTTCGCCGGGGCAATGTCACACACGTGCCTTGTATGGCTCACGTGTTAAACCTGGTTGTCCAGCAATTTTTAGCCCACTATCCCAGACTAGATGCCTTCTGCAGAGGGCACGGTCGCTGTGTGCTCACTTCCGCCGTTCGCATCCCGCAGCTCAGTGACTTACATCTCTACAGAAGTCGTTGGGCCTGCCACTTCACCGGCTAAAATGCGATGTGCCTACCCGGTGGAATTCAACTCTGCACATGTTGCAGCGACTGTGGCAGCACCGACAAGCCCTGGTGCAATACGTTCTGACGTATAGCCTGGGCCAACGAGATTCAGAGGTGGGGCAAATCACGCTGGAGGAGTGGTCTCAGATCAGGGACCTATGCACCCTTCTGCACAGTTTTGAAATAGCGACGAAGATGTTTAGTGCTGACGATGCCATTATCAGCATGACTATTCCGGTGATTTACATGCTGGAGCACATGTTAAACAGAATTCGGAGTCAGGTGGTGGCACAAGAGGAGGTGGAGGAAGTAGAGGAGGAGGAGTTGTATGCGGAAGGGCTAACATCTGCAAGGTCCAGACGGTCGACAGCACCAAGGCGGCAGGCATGTGAGGGTGGGGGAGATGGTTTTACCAGGGCGCATGGTAGCAGCCAAACTAGTGAGGAAGGTGCAGGAGCCCAGGAAGAAGTGGAGGACGAACTGATGGAAGACTCATCAGATGAGGGAGACCTTGATCACATTTCTGTTGTGCGAGGTTGGGGGGAGAGGACAGAGGAAGGAAGCATGATTGTTACCTCGCCACCAACACAACAGGGACTTGGTGCTCCTGGATGCGCAACACACATGAGTGCCTTCTTGCTGCACTACCTGCAACATGACCCTCGAATTGTGAGAATTAGAAATAATCCTGACTACTGGGTTGCCACACTGTTAGATCCCCGGTACAAAAGTAAATTTGCAGAAATTATTCCTGCCATAGAAAGGGATGCACGCATGCAGGAGTATCAGCAGAGACTGTTGCAGAATCTTACATGTGCTTTTCCACAAAATACCAGTGGTGCACGTAGTGAATCTCACAGTTCCAACTTGCCAACCGTGGGACCGTCAAGTGTTCAGCACTCAAACCGTGACAGAACCACAGTATCTGCTGGTAACATCAATTTTGCGGAATCATTTCACCACTTTTTTAGCCCATCCTTTGCAAGGCCACAGGAGACAAGAAGTCTGACACATAGTCAACGCCTACAGACGATGGTACAGGAGTATCTCCAAGTAAACATTGAAGCCACGACTGTGTCACTGGACCCTTGCTCTTTTTGGGCTTCCAATCTGGATAAATGGCCGGAGCTAGCCACTTACGCCTTGGAGATCTTGTCATGCCCCGCAGCCAGCGTTCTGTCTGAACGTGTGTTCAGCGCTGCTGGTGGTGTGCTGACAGATAAGCGCACGCGGCTCTCCACTGATAATGTAGACAGACTCACGTTCATAAAGATGAACAAATCATGGATCCGAAACGACTTTTCTACCCCTGTGTCATCCTGGGGAGAGTAAAAGCTTGATAATTGGTTAAAATCACCCTACCAACCGTTTTAAGCTTTCAAATTACTAATCATGTTTATCTGTATCTTGACTGGAAAATAATTTGGGCTTTGTAGCAGTGTGCAGCACTGATCCTATTAGGCCATCTATACTAAAGCTTCACCAGATTTAAAATTAAAAATAATTTTTAGCTGCATCTAGCCCGGAAAATAATTTTGGGGCTCCGAGATGCGCAAGGCACATAAGTGCCTTCTTGCTGCACTACCTGCAGCATGACCCTCATATTGTCAGAATTCGAAGTAATCATGACTACTGGGTTGCCACACTCTTAGATCCCCCAAACTTTTCGATCAACCTTTTCATTTTAATAAAGACCAAAAAAATGGTCATTTTTGAAATTATAAGCATTAGCAGGTTGTTAGAAACTGAAATCAAACAGTTTTCAACTCAAAACTTTATTCTAGGTGATGTTACATTTTCACATAGGACCCCTTGTTCGAAAGGAGCTTCTGAACTCTCTCGTCCATTGAATTTGTCAGGTTTTGGATGGTTTCTGCTTCAATTGTTTTGCATGAGGACAGAATACCCTCCCAGAGCTGTTGCTTAGATGTGAACTGCCTCCCGCCATCATAGACACTCCTTTTAATGATGCTCCAAAGGTTCTGAATTGGGTAGAGGTCAGGGGAGCATGGGGGTCACACCATAAGTTTGTCCCCTTTTATGCCCATATCAGCCAGAGATGCAGATGTTTTATGTGCAGCATGAGATGGTGCATTATCATGCAGAAAAATGATCTTGCTGTGAAATACACGGTTCTTCTTCTTGAACCATGGCAGGAAGTGCTGTTTGAGAAAATCCACATAAATTATGGAGTTCATCTTTAGCGCCTTCAGGGATCCTAAAGGGGCCGACAATCTCTCTCCCCATGATTCCAGCCCAAAACATTACTCCACCTCCTCCTTGTTGGCGCTGTAGCCGTGTTTGCGTGGGGTGTCCATCAACCAGCCATCCTCCACTCCATCCATCTGGACCATCGAGCGCTGCACGGCACTCATCCGTGAACAAAACAGTTTTGAAATCAGTCTTCATGTAATGTTTGGCCCACTGGAGCCGTTTCTGCTTGTGTGAAGTGGATAGAGGAGGTCGACAGGATGGCGCATGCACAGCTGCAAACCTCTGAAGGACCCTGCATCTTGTTGTTCGGGGGACGTTGGAGGCACAAGCAGCTTCAAAAACTTGTCTGCTGCTATGACAAGGCTTTTTTGCCGCTGCTCTTTCAACCTGACGTAATTGCCTGTAGGAAAGAGTCCTCAATTTGCCCTTATCAGCACGCACACGTGTGTACTGTGAATCAGCTACATACTTCTTGATTGCCAAGACACTTCATCCTGATCATCGCACAATGTTGATTGTAGTCATGCCTTGACCTAAACACTCCACAATTTGTTGCTTCTCAGCAGCCGACACATCCTTTTTCTTTCCCATTTTGGCAGAAAATGTAGGCTGCTTAATAATGTGAGAGAGCCTTCTTAAGTAGTCTTGCCTTTCATTGGACACACCTGCCAAACTAATTAGCACAGGTGTCTGCAATTGCTTACAGTGATATAAAGAGCCCTGACACACATCACCATCAATGAGTTTAACTGACAAACAAACAAATTCTTCCCTTATCACTCCTAAACACTTTTTGTATAATAATTTGGAACGCAGTGTACATGTGCTTTTCCACAAAACACCAGTGGTTCACGTAGTGAATCTTACAGTTCTAACTTGCCAACCGTGGTCTGTATGGAGTTGTTCAATAATGGGCCCAAAATTAAGATAACATAGATGGGAGAGGTCTCTATGAATAGGAATTCCTAAGTATTTGATACCCTGTGAGGGCCAGGCAAAGGGAAAGTTGGACTGGATGGAATCCTATATGGATTTGGGGAGGGAGACATCGAGGGCCTCAGACTTCGCTGCATTGATTTTAAAATTTTACCATGTAACAAAGTGATCTATTTCAGCCATAACAGCATGGATGGATATATGTGATTGAGTGATATATACTAGGAAATCATCAGCAAATAGAGAGCACTTGTACTCGGTGCCTCCCACCTCAATCCACCTAATATTGGGGTTATGGCGAATTGATGAGAGCAGGTGCTCCGTCACTAGGATGTATAAGAGAGGGGACAGAGGACATCACTGCCTTGTCCCATTGGTGATTGTGAAAGGTGATGAAAATGTTCTGACGCACCCCCTGGGCCTTGGGACACCCGGAGCCGGACCCTTTTTGGTGGATGCTGGTGGTTGTAGTCTTCGTGGCGGCGACCCAGTTCCGTGGCTCAGGGCGGTCAAACCAGTGGCGGAACTATTTATGTGGTTTTCATGTTTAAATGTCCGACTACGCCACCCGTGGATTGCGGTCAGAGTGAACCGCCGCTACAGGGCAGACCACTGAGGCTGGTGTTGTGGGTGCAGCAGAGCGTAGCATAACTCCCCACGGGAGGAGTATAGCCTCAGGGCAGTGTATGCGGAGGATGGGGGTGATGGTGCAGGGCAGCAGCAGTAACGACACGGAGTCAGTGATGCAGTTCAGGGCCTTTACTCACAGTTCTTATTATCCAGACCACGTCTGCAGGTAACGGCTGCCCACGTCGTACTGTGCTCACCAGGTGAGGGGCTCAGACAACTCCCAGATAACTTTGGAGCACTTCACAGGACCCCATTTGTGTGTCCTTTGTCTGGCCTTTCTTACCAACACTTCTGTCCGGCTGCCTCGGGCCTCCTCTTGGTAAACTTGGCGCCAGTTTCCCTGACCCTATGTGGTGCCTTCCTAGCGGGTGTAGCGAGGGGCTGCGCCACATAAAATGTCAGAGCCTCCGGTTTCTAGCTGAGGGTCGTTTCCTGCCTCCACTAGTTCGGGGACCGGTCTCCCCCTTTGGCCTGACCCCTCCACGCAGGTGGATTCGGGCGTGCGGTGGCGACTCGCCCGTCCGCACCCCTGGGATCCCTTCATTCCTCGTTCCTGGAGCCTTCTCCGCTCCTCTTCCTTCCTTCTCCCTCTTCCAGGCCTGGGCCTCTGTTACTAGGCCCGCCTCCGGAGCAGAGCTCATGCAGAGCCCCTGCTCCTTGCCACTTCTGCTCAGACTTCTCTGCACTGAACTAAGATGGTGCCCACCTTTTATACTCCCTTCTCAATGCACCCAGGAACTGCTTCCTCCCTGCTCCTGCACTACAGGGTTCCCCTTCCTCAGTGTTCCCTCCCCCCACTCCAGCCAGGGACAGGGACTGTCGTGCCCATCTCAGGGGCATATTGGTCGCCCTGCCCCACGGCAATGTGGTGTAATGCATGCAGGTGTCGGGTCCTGATCCACACTCCATCCTTACCTGAGAGTGAGATATCACACCTCTGGGTGAGGTGCAATACGTCTTTAGCAACCGAGCCCTCAGGGTGCTACAGTTCCATTTATCTTCAGCCTAGGTGACGTATTGCGATACAGGGCCGTGATTTTGGCTATAAAAGCGTCCCCTAGACCCCTACCCCAAGCTTTTTAAGAGAATCATATATGGCGTGCCAGGAGACTCTATGGAATGCTTTCTCAGCATCCAACGAGAGTATCTAATTACAAATTTTTAACTGCATCTAGCCCAGGAAATACTTTGTGCCTAGTAGCAGTGTCTGCTAGTAAGCGGATTATCCCGGCTGTTAAGCAAGCTGCACCACCTGTAGTTTAGACACTTAATTTTTTCAAAGGAAATGCTTCGGGACCATGGGATACTTAGTGAAGAGCATCAGGAGGCACCCCAAGGCATAGGGGCTGGGACTGGCAGTAGGATGCCTTGCGGTGGACAGCCGAGCTCGATCCTTATAAAAGCTTTTTAACTGCAGCAGCTTTAGTGGACGCTACTGGAGCTGGAATTACCGCGGCTGCTGGCATGAGACTTGCCCTCCAATAGATCCTTGTAAATGGATTTAAAGTGTATTCATTCAAATTAGAGAGACAATTTAAATTAAAAAGCTTAGAGCTGCCTCCACCACAGGGGGGCTCGCTCGACCCACCAGCAGACAGGCACCAGTATTGGGTGAGTGGGGCTGGCCGTCAGGGTTCACCGCGGCTCTGGCACAAACCCGGCGACACGGAGGTGGCACGGGCAGGAGCGGACTGGCCGTGTCGGCTTCTCACTTTTTGGATTTTAGAAGGGCATGACATGCCTATATCTGTGTCTCCCCCTCCTTTTACTCCTCCACCTCTTTTATTTTCGCATGACTATATGTACTTGTCACTTTTCCATGTGTTAGTTATGTCTTCTGAGCAGTTTGTCAGCTTTTGGACACCTTTGAAGGTGTTTTCTATGTGTTTCTATGTGTTTTTGTTTGCCTGCCATTGGTTTTAAAGGTGTTCGAAGGTGTTCGACGAACAGTTCGACGAACAGTTCGGCGAACACACGGGTGTTCGACGAACCGAACCGAACTCGAACACTACGGGGGTGGCTCAACACTAGTTCAGCACTGCTGGTGGTGTGCTGACAGATAAGCGCACACGGCTCTCCACTGATAATGTAGACAGACTCACGTTCATAAAGATGAACAAATCATGGATCCGAAACGACTTTTCTACCCCTTTGTCATCCTGGGGAGAGTAAAAGCTTGATGATTGGTTAAAATCACCTCACCAACCGTTTTAAGCTTTCAAATTACTAATCATGTTTATCTGTATCTTGGCTGGAAAATAATTTGGGCTTTGTAGCAGTGTGCAGTACTGATTCTATTAGGCCATCTATACTAAGCTCCACCAGATTTAAAATTACTAATCATGTTTATCTGTATCTTGGCTGGAAAATAATTTGGGCTTTGTAGCAGTGTGCAGTACTGATTCTATTAGGCCATCTATACTAAGCTCCACCAGATTTAAAATGAATAATAATTTTTAGCTGCATCTAGCCCGGAAAATAATTTTTGGGCTCCGAGATGCGCATGACACATAAGTGCCTTCTTGCTGCACTACCTGCAACATGATCCTCAGATTGTCAGAATTCGAAGTAATCCTGAGTACTGGGTTGCCACACTCTTAGATCCCCCACACTCTTCGATCAACCTTTTCATTTTAATAAAGATCAAAAAAATGGTCATTTTTGAAATTATAAGCATAAGCAGGTTATTACAAACTGAAATCAAACAGTCTTCAACTCAAAACTTTATTCTAGGTGATGTTACATTTGCACATAGGACCCCATGTTCGAAAGGAGCTTCTGAACTCTCTCGTCCATTGAATTTGTCAGGTTTTGAATGGTTTCTGCTTCAATTGTTTTGCATGAGGACAGAATACCCTCCCAGAGCTGTTGCTTAGATGTGAACTGCCTCCCGCCATCATAGACACTCCTTTTGATGATGCTGCAGAGGTTCTGAATGGGGTAGAGGTCAGGGGAGCATGGGGGTCACACCATAAGTTTGTCCCCTTTTATGCCCATATCTGCCAGAGATGCAGATGTGTTATGTGCAGCATGAGACGGTGCATTATCATGCATGAAAATGATCTTGCTGTGGAATACACAGTTCTTCTTCTTGAACCATGGCAGGAAGTGCTGTTTGAGAAACTCCACATACATTATGGAGTTCATCTTTACCCCTTCAGGGATCCTAAAGGGGCCGACAATCTCTCTCCCCATGATTCCAGCCCAAAACATTACTCCACCTCCTCCTTGTTGGCGCTGTAGCCGTGTTTGCATGGGGTGTCCATCAACCAGCCATCCTCCACTCCATCTATCAGGACCATCGAGCTTTGCACAGCACTCATCCGTGAACAAAACAGTTTTGAAATCAGTCTTCTTGTAATGTTTGGCCCACTGGAGCCATTTCTGCTTGTGTGTAGTGGATAGAGGAGGTCAACAGGATGGCGTACGCACAGCTGCAAACCTCTGAAGGGCCCTGCATCTTGTTGTTCGGGGGACGTTGGAGGCACCAGCAGCTTCAAAAACTTGTCTGCTGCTATGACAAGTCTTTTTTGCCGCTGCTCTTTTAACCTGACGTAATTGCCTGTAGGAAAGAGTCCTCAATTTGCCCTTATCAGCACGCACACATGTGTACTGTGAATCAGCTACATACTTCTTGATTGCCAAGACACTTCATCCTGATCATCGCACAATGTTGATTGTAGTCATGCCTTGACCTAAACACTCCACAATTTGTTGCTTCTCAGCAGCCGACACATCCTTTTTCTTTCCCATTTTGGCAGAAAATGTAAGCTGCTTAATAATGTGGGACAGCCTTCTTAAGTAGTCTTGCCGTTCAATGGACACACCTGCCAAACTAATTAGCACAGGTGTCAGCAATAGGGCCAAAAATTAAGATAACATAAATGGGAGAGGTCTCTATGAATAGGAATTCCTAAGAATTTTGTACCCTGTGAGGGCCAGGCAAAGGGAAAGTTGGACTGGATGGAATCCTGTATGGATTTGGGGATTTGGGGAGGTAGACATCGAGGGCCTCAGACTTGGCTGTATTGACTTTAAAATTTGACCATGTAACAAAGTGATCTATTTCAGCCATAACAGCCTGCTGATGGATATATGTGATTGACATCATCAGCAAATGCAGAGCACTTGTACTCGGTGCCTCCCACCTCAATCCACCTAATATTGGGGTTATGGCGAATTGATGAGAGCAGGTGCTCCATCACTAGGATGTATAAGAGAGGGGACAGTGGACATCCCTGCCTTGTCCCATTGGTGATTATGAAAGGTGATGAAAATGTTCTGATGCGCCCCCTGGGCCTTGGGACATCCGGAGCTGGACCCTTTTTGGTGGATGCCGGTGGTTGTAGTCTCCGTGGCAGCGACCCGGTTCCGTGGCTCAGGGCGGTCAAACCAGTGGCGGAACTATTTATGTGGTTTTGATGTTTAAATGTCCGACTACGCCACCCGTGGATTGCGGTCAGAGTGAACCGCCGCTGCAGGGCAGACCGCTGAGGCTGGTGTTGTGGGTGCAGCAAAGCGTAGCATAACTCCCCACGGGAGGAGTGTAGCCTCAGGGCAGTGTATGCGGAGGATGGGGGTGATGGTGCACGGCAGCAGCAGTAACGACACGGAGTCAGTGATGCAGTCCAGGGCCTTTATTCACAGTTCTTAATATCCAGACCACTTCTGCAGGTAACGGCTGCCCACGTCGTACTGTGCTCACCAGGTGAGGGGTTCAGACAACTCCCAGATAACTTTGGAGCGCTTCACAGGACCCCCTTTGTGCGTCCTTTGTCTGGCCTTTCTTACCAACCCTTCTGTCCGGCTGCCTCGGGCCTCCTCTTGGTAAACTTGGCGGGAGTTTCCCTGACCCTATGTGCTGCCTTCCTAGCGGGTGTAGCGAGGGGCTGCGCCACATAAAATGTCACAGCCTCCGGTTTCTAGCTGAGGGTCATTTCCCGCCTCCACTAGTTTCGGGGACCGGTCTCCCCCTTTGGCCTGACCCCTCCACGCAGGTGGATTCGGGTGTGCGGTGGCGACTCGCCCGTCCACACCCCTGGGATCCCATCGTTCCTCGTTCCTGGAGCCTTCTCCGCTCCTCTTCCTTCCTTCTCCCTCTTCCAGGCCTGGGCCTCTGTTACTAGGCCCTCCTCTGGAACAGAGCTCATGCAGAGCCCCTGCTCCCTGTCAGTTCTGCTCAGACTTCTCTGCACTGAACTAAGATGGTGCCCACCTTTTATACTCCCTTCTCAATGCACCCAGGAACTGCTTCCTCCCTGGTCCTGCACTACAGGATTCCCCTTCCTCAGTGTTCCCTCCCCCCTCTCCAGCCAGGGACAGGGACTGTCGTGCCCATCTCAGGGGCATATTGGTCGCCCTGCCCCACGGCAATGTGGTGTAATGCATGCAGGTGTCGGGGTCCTGATCCACACTCCATCCTTACCTGAGAGTGAGATATCACACCTCTGGGTGAGGTGCAATACCTCTGCAGCAACCGAGCCCTCGGGGTGCTACAGTTCCATTTATCTTCAGCCTAGGAGACGCTTTGCGATACAGGACCGTGATTTTGGCTATAAAAGGGTCCCCTAGACCCCTACCCCAAGCTTTTTAAGAGAATCATATATGGCGTGCTAGGAGACTCTATGGAATGCTTTCTCAGCATCCAACGAGAGTATCTAATTACAAATTTTTAACTGCATCTTGCCCAGGAGATACTTTGTGCCTAGTAGCAGGGTCTGCTAGTCAGCGGATTATCCCGGCTGTTAAGCAGCTACACCACCTCTAGTTTGAACACTTAATTTTTACAAAGGAAATGTTAAGGGACCATGGGATACTCAGTGAAGAGCATCAGGAGGCACCCCAAGGCATAGGGGCTGGGACTGTCGGTAGGACGCCTTGCGGTGGACAGTCGAGCTCGATCCTTATAAAAGCTTTTTAACTGCAGCAGCTTTAGTGGACGCTACTGGAGCTGGAATTACGCGGCTGCTGGCATGAGACTTGCCCTTCAATAGATCCTTGTAAAAGGATTTAAAGTGTATTCATTCAAATTAGAGAGACAATTTAAATTAAAAAGCTTAGAGCTGCCTCCACCACAGGGGGGCTCGCTCGACCCACCAGCGGACAGGCACCAGTATTGGGAGAGGGAGGCTGGCCGTCAGGGTCCACCGCAGCTCTGGCACAAACCCGGCGACACAGAGGTGGCACGGGCACGAACCGACTGGCCGTGTCGGCTTCTCACTTTTTGGATTTTAGAAGGGCATGACATGCCTATATCTGTGTCTCCCCCTCCTTTTACTCCTCCACCTCTTTTATTTTCGCATGACTATATGTACTTGTCACTTTTCGATGTGTTAGTTATGTCTTCTGAGCAGTTTGTCAGCTTTTGGACACCTTTGAATGTGTTTTCTATGTGTTTCTATGTGTTTTTGTTTGCCTGCCATTGGTTTTAACGGTGTTCGAAGGTGTTCGACGAACAGATCGACGAACAGTTCGGCGAACACAAGGGTGTTCGACGAACCGTACCGAACTCGAACACTACGGGGGTGGCTCATCACTAGTTGGGAGTAAAGACTAATTGTAATTGCAGTCCTTTTGAGGGCTAGGATACATCAGTTCCTATCACTTTTATCAGGCAGGTCTGTGCTCTTAAATAGATAGGTTGGGAGTAAAGACTAATTGTAATTGCAGTCCTTTTGAGGGCTAGGTTACATCAGTTCCTATCACTTTTTGCCAGGCAGGTCTGTGCCAGTGCTGAGCAAGTTTTTTTCACAGCATTTGGCTAAATCTAGCAAAGCAAATCCTTTTTGGCCTCTTGCAGTGTGTGTTATTCAGTGGAGTAGCCTATATGTGTTGCAAGCTACACCAACTGTGTATAGAATACAAATTTTTTTAACTACACCTAGTGAAGTAAAACCTTTTGGGCATAGCATCATTCTATTAGTCCATCTATACTAACTTCCACCAGGTTGGAAATTCAAAATAATTTTTATCTGCATCTAGCTCTGAAAAAATATTTTGGCTTCGGCTTGTAGCAATGTGTGGAACTTGTTCTATTAGTCCATCTATACTAACCTCCACCAGGTTGCAAATTCAATATAATTTTTATCTGCATCTAGCTCTGAAAAAATATTTGGGCTTCGGCTTGTAGCTGTGTGTGGGACTTGCTCTATTAGTCCATCTATACTAACCTCCACCAGGTTGCAAATTCAAAATAATTTTTATCTGCATATAGCTCTGAAAAAATATTTGTTCTTATAGCAGTGTGTGGGACTTGTTCTATTAGTCCATCTATACTAACCTCCAACAGGTTGCAAATTCAATATAATTTTTATCTGCATCTAGCTCTGAAAAATTATTTGGGCTTCGGCTTGTAGCAGTGTGTGGAACTTGTTCTATTAGACCATCTATACTGACCTCCACCAGATTGCAAATTCAATATGATTTTTATCTGCATCTAGCTCTGAAAAAATATTTTGGCTTGTAGCAGTGTGTAGGACTTGTTCTATTAGTCCATCTATACTAACCTCCACCAAGTTGCAAATTCAATATGATTTTTATCTGCATCTAGCTCTGAAATAATATTTCGGCTTGTAGCAGAGTGTGGGACTTGTTCTATTAGTCCATCTATACTAACCTCCACAAGGTTGCAAATTCAAAATAATTTTTATCTGCATATAACTCTGAAAAAATATTTGGGCTTCGGCTTGTATCAGTGTGTGGGACTTGTTCTATTAGTCCATCTATACTAACCTCCACCAGGTTGCAAATTCAATATAATTTTTATCTGCATCTAGCTCTGAAAAAATATTTGGCCTTCGGCATGTAGCAGTGTGTGGGACTTGGTCTATTAGTCCATCTATACTAACCTCCACTAGGTTGGAAATTCAATATAAGTTTTATCTGCATCTAGCTCTGAAATAATATTTGGGCTTCGGCTTGTAGCAGTGTGTGGGACTTGTTCTATTAGTCCATCTATACTAACCTCCACCAGGTTGCAAATTCAAAATAATTTTTATCTGCATCTAGCTCTGAAAAAATATTTCGGCTTGTAGCAGTGTGTGGGACTTGTTCTATTAGTCCATCTATACTAACCTCCGCCAGGTTGCAAATTCAAAATAATTTTTATCTGCATCTAGCTCTGAAAAAATATTTTGGCTTCGGCTTTTAGCAGTGTGTGGGACTTGTTCTATTAGTCCATCTATACTAACCTCCACCAGGTTGCAAATTCAATATAATTTTTATTTGCAACTAGCTCTGAAAAAATATTTGGGCTTCGGCTTGTAGCAGTGTGTGGGACTTGTTATATTAGTCCATCTATACTAACCTCCACCAGGTTGCAAATTCAATATAATTTTTATCTGCATCTAGCTCTGAAAAAATATTTTGGCTTCGGCTTGTAGCAGTGTGTGGGACTTGTTCTATTAGTACATCTATACTATCCTCCACCAGGTTGCAAATTCAAAATAATTTTTATCTGCATCTAGCTCTGAAAAAATATGTGGACTTCGGCTTGTAGCAGTGTGTGGGACTTGTTCTATTAGTCCATCCATACTAACATCCACCAGGTTGCAAATTCAATATCATTTTTATCTGCATCTAGCTCTGAAATAATAATTGGGCTTCGGCTTGTAGCAGTGTGTGGGACTTGTTCTATTAGTCCATCTATACTAACCTCCACCAGGTTACAAATTCAAAATAATTTTTATCTGCATCTAGCTCTGAAAAAATATGTGGGCTTCGGCTTGTAGCAGTGTGTGGGACTTGCTCTATTAATCCATCTATACTAACCTCCACCAGGTTGCAAATTCAATATAATATTTATCTGCATCTAGCTCTGAAAAAATATTTGGGCTTCGGCTTGTAGCAGTGGGTGGGACTCGTTCTATTAGTCCATCTATACTAACCTCCACCAGGTTGCAGATTCAATATAATTTTTATCTGCATCTAGCTCTGAAAAAATATTTGGGCTTCGGCTTGTAGCAGTTTGTGGGACTTGTTCTATTAGTCCATCTATACTAACCTCCACCAGGTTGCAAATTCAAAATAATTTTTAGCTGCGTCTAGCCCGGAAAATAATTTTGGGCTTAGTAGTAGTGTGTGGTGCTCATTGTGTTAGGCCATCTATACCAAGCTCCACCAGCTTTGAAATTCATAATAATTTTTAGCTGCATCTTGCCTGTAAACTAATTTTGGGCATATTAGCAGTGTGTGGTACTCATTCTATTAGGCCATCTATACTAAGCTCCACCAGCTTTGAAATTACTAATAATTTTTATTTGCATCTTGCCTGGAAAATAATTTTGGGCATAGTAGCAGTGTGTGGTACTCATTGAATTAGGCCATCTATACCAAGCTCCACCAGCTTTGAAATTAATAATAATTTTTAGCTGCATCTAGCCCGGATAAAAAATTTTCTTCCCAATAGTGGTAGCAATGGAAATATGGGTCGCGCTCCTGGCTAACAAAAATATACGCTTCATAACAAAAAACACCAGCCTAGAGCACTGCATTAATAAGATGCCATCATCGTCTCTCCTAGTGCTAGGCCTACTATGCCGGCTAGAATTCCTGTGCCTAAAACACAATGTATGGGTCCGCGCTAGCCACGATGCTGAGGGGTCTAAAGCTGCTGCTAACGCTTTATCACAATTCAATTGGCAGATTTTCACAGAGCTCCTCCCCAATTCCCCCCCATCGGGCAACAGTTGCCCACCCTCCCTATGGCATCTAGTGGCGAACAGTTGATGCCATTAATCAGAGTGTCAGTTGCCCCGTCGACGTAGCAAGCATACGGTAAGGCATGGGATGAGTGGACATGACTAGTAGCAGGCAGACGGGTTGACCAATGTGAACAAGCCAGATTACAAGTCACTAAAGAATTTCTCCACCAGCTAATGATGAGGGGCATATCAGGGGCATCAACGCAGCGGTGGCTGACCGGAGTAGCATTTCTCTTCCAACTACTGAATTGGGGAGATGTGACAAAGAGATTCATCATCAGACAATCCATAAAAGGGTGGAAAAGGGGTCAGCCAAGTCAGGATTGTAGACGTCCCGTCCCATGTCACTAAAACTGATTTCTCACATCATATCCCTAACACCATTAACATGACACTCACAATTTGAAGCAACACTACTGTCTACTGCATTTGCGATCGCCTTCTTCGGGGCGCTATGCATAAGCGAATTAGTCTCTCAATCCAAAATTACCACCAGTGGAGGCTTATTACACCAGGACGTAGTCATAGCCAATAATGCAATACTTCTACTCATATGCGAATCGAAAAAGGTTCCAGCGTGCAGGGGCACTTGGGTATTTCTACAACCCACAAACGGTACACTGAGTCGGGTAATAATAGTAAAAACATATATAACCATCAGATCACAAAGTAATTTCTTCCTATCACACATTGATGGAATGCCATTATCAAGATACCAGTTCCAAGCTATATTTAATAAATGCAAAACATCGGCAGGGAACCACCCCAAAGATTATGGGACACACTCATTCCGCATAGGCGCGGCTACGGAAGCAGCAAGAGCAGGACTGTCAGAAACGGAAGTTCAGAGGATAGGGAGATGGCGATCCACGTGTTTGGCGAAATACATAAGACCGGACTTGTTATCGTAACGTGGTTTGTTTCTTTAACAGGTGACGCTAAGCCAACAGTGTGGGTGATAGGCCACTCGCATATATATTGGGCAGAAAAAAGGGCGAAAGTCTGCCCAGGCGGGAGGAAATTAGAGTTTCACAACACATATTTCAACTGGAGAGGTATTAGAGTCCTGCTATGGCCACAGGTACTAATGGAGGTAATCAAGGTAGGGAGAAAGGCAAGAGGTCCGGTCATCTTAGTTATACAGGCCGGGGGTAACGACCTAGGTCATCACAAGAGCACATAACTAATGTCAATAATGAAACTAGACACTGAGTGCTTCAGAGAATTTTTCACAAAACTAACTATAGTATGGTCAGAGATTGTGCCGATAGCTGTATGGCAAGGTGCGCGAGACATCACGGCCATCGAACGAATAAGGCAGGTAATAAATGTTCGGATGGCAAAATTTAGAAGAGACATAGGCGGTGTAGTGATACAGCACCGACAACTGGAAGGAGATAAAGCAGGCCTCATACGGCCCGACGGTGTTCACTTAATGGATATTGGACTGGACATATTCCTGTCAGGACTCCAGGACGGAGTGGAAGAAGCGTTAAGAGTGATGGATGGGGGTCAGAGTCCTGCATACGAGTAAGCAGGATCCTCCGTGGCCTGGAAATAGAAAGGACATGTTGGAGAGTTACACTTGTTGGCCAACTTTCCGGTGTGGAGACCCATGGCATGCTGCAACAAGCTGAATTATTTTAGAAATAAAATGCCTTTCTAATGGAATGAGTATAAAGAGTTAATAAAGCTGTAACCGATCCTCACCCATCCAGTTGTAAGAGTTACATTATTGTATTGTCAAGGAAAGGGGGGCGGTATGGGGCCTGAGCGTCTGGGTTTGGTTGGGGGTCACCACAGTCTGCCTAGGCAAGATGCATTTAAAAATTCTTACTAGATACACAGGCGGTGCAGCTTGCTTCGAAGCTGGGCTACTACGCCCAAAGTATTGCCTAGGCTAGATGCAGTTAAAAATTCTACGCTGACTAGCAGACACTGAAGCTTTGGAGCAGACCTCTGAGTAAACAGCTCTTCAGACTCAACCATCTGTGTTACCCCAAGCCATAGTGTATGTAGTTTCTTACAGTTAAAAGGGGGGGGTGCGACCCAACCCACCTGGAATTCACGATGCCAACATCATGTAAAACACAGCAAGGGAACTCCAAAAAGAGTCTCCATTTTTTCCAAAAATTGTGGCACAGGCACCACGTAAGTGGCATCAATTGCCCCAGAGTTGCTTAAAACGGTTGGTGAGGTGATTTTACCAAATCCTCAAGCTTGCGGGTAGAAAAGTCCTTGCGGATCCATGATTTGTTCATCTTTATGAACGTGAGTCTGTCTACATTCTCAGTGGATAGCCCCGTGCGCTTATCTGTCAGCACACCACCAGCAGCGCTGAACACACATTCAGAGTGAACGCTGGCTGCAGGGCATGACAAGATCTCCAAGGCGTGAGTGGCGAGCTCAGGACATTTTTCCAGATTGGAATCCCAAAATGAGAAAGGTTCCAGGGACACAGTCATGGCTTCGATGTTCACTTGGAGATACTCCTGTACCATCCTCTCTAGGCGTTGACTATGTGTCAGACTGCTTGTCTCCTGTGGCCTTGCAAAGGTTGGTCTAAATAAGTGGTGAAACGATTCCACAAAATTGCTGTTACCAGCAGATACTGTGTTACTGTTACGGTTTGAGTGATGAAGACTCGACAGTCCCACAGTTTTCAAGTTAGAACTGTGAGATTCACTACGTGCACCACTGGTGTTTTGTGGAAAAGCACATCTAAGATTCTGCAACAGCCTCTGCTGATACTCCTGCATGCGTGAATCCCTTTCTATGGCAGGAATTATTTCTGCAAATTTACTTTTACTCTAAGAGTGTGGCAACCCAGTAGTCGGGATTACTTCGGATTCTGACAATCCAAGGGTCATGTAGCAGCTAGTGCAGCAAGAAGGCACTCATGTGTCTTGCGCATCCAGGATGACCAAGTCCTTGTTGTATAAGATTCTTACCTTGCGAGGTAAGAATCATGCTTCCTTCCTCTTCCCTCTCCCCCCAACCTCACACAACAGAAATGTGATCAAGGTCTCCCTCATCTGATGAGTCTTACATGCCCATCGCCAGTTCGTCCTCCACTTCTTCCTCGGCTCCTGCACCTTCCTCAACAGTTTGGCTGCTACCATGCGCCCTGGTTAGTCCCTCTCCCCCACCCTCCCATGCCTGCCGCCTTGGTGCTGCCGACCGTCTGGACCTTGGAGATGTTATCCCTCCTCTACGTCCTCCAACTCCTCTTGTCCCACCACCTGACTCTGAATTCTGTTTAACGTGTGCTCCAGCATGTTAATCACCGGAATAGTCATGCTGATAATGGCATCGACAGCACTAAACATCTTCGTCACCATTTCAAATCTGTGCAGAAGGGTGTGTGGCGCCCCTGAGGGTTCAGTCGCCACAGAGGTACTGCATCTCACCCAGAGGTGTGGTATCTCACCCTCAGGTAAGGAAGGAGTATGGCTCGGGACCCTAATACCTGCATTCAACACATACCCGCAGTGGGGGTAGGGCGAGATTTCTCCTGAGGGAGAGCACAGTCCCAGGTCCCTAGCTGGCGGGAGGGTCCTATGTAGTGGGTGTGGGTGGAGAAAGCAGCTTAGGGGAGCACATGACAGGTAGAGTATAAATAGGAAGCCATCTTAGAAAGAGCAAGCCAGTCAGAGGAGGAGAAGTGACAGGAGCAGAGGCTCTGCCTGAGCTCTGCTCCGGAGGCGGGCCTAGCCTGGGAGGCCCAGGACTGAAGGAGAGAAGAGAGGAGAGGGAGCAGAAAGGCTCCAGGAACCAAAGGGACCCTAGGGGTAAGGGCCATGCAGAAGGCCACCCGTATGCCCGCTGCTACCAGGAGGTAGATGGGTCAGGCCAGATAAGGGGAACCAGTCCCTCAACTAGCGGAGAAACAGCAAGGCTCAGCTAGAAACCGGAGGCTGCAGCATTTCATGTGCTGCAGGCCAAAGTCCACACCAGTCTCAGTAAGAAGGTAGCCACATAGGACCCAGGGAACGGATTACACGTCGCCCGCCAAGGCCCGAGGATACCGGATAGAAGTGTCACTGGGTGTGAGGTGCAGGGAGAAGGCCAGAGAAAGGACACACAGAAGGGGGTCCTGCTAAGTACTCCAGAGCTATCTGGGAGTGGACTGAGCCCCTCACTAAGTACACACAGCATGAAGGGGGAGATTGCTATGGTACCTGTAATCTGGACTGCAAGAACTGTGAGTAAAGATCTTGAGACTGCATCACACGGACTCTGTGTTCATTACTGACTCCCTGCACTACAACCACCATCATCCACCCACACTGCCCTGAAGCTACACTCTTCCTGTGGGGTGTAATAATACCATTGCTGCAAAACCACCAGCTTCAGAGGACTGTTCCGCAGTGGTGGCCCATTTGGCCGCACTCCACAGGTGGCGTAGTCGGACATTATAAAACCCATATATACAAATGACCCTTGGATTGACCGACCTGGGTCACCGACCGGGTCACCGCCACAGTGACTACAACCCCCAGCATCTACTGGCCCGGCTCCGGGTACCCCACGGCCCAGGGGGTGCGTCAACTTCATAGGTCCCTGATCTGAGACCACTCCTGCAGCGTGATTTGCCTCACCTCTGGATCTCGTTGGCCCAGGCTATACGTCAGAACGTATTGCACAAGGGCTTGTCGGTGCTGCCACAGTCGCTGCAACATGTGCAGAGTTGAATTCCACCGTCACATTTCAGCTGGTGAACTGGCAGGCCCAACGACTTCTGTAGAGATATAAGTCGCTGAGCTGCGGGATGCGAATGGCGGAGGTGAGCACACAGCGACCGTGCCCTCTGCAGAAGGCCATCTAGTCCGGGATAGTGGGCTAAAAATTGCTGGACAACCAGGTTCAACATGTGAGCCATACAAGGCACGTGTGTGACATTGCCCTGGCGAAGGGCCGCACCCAGATTTGCAGCATTGTCGCCTTCCCTGGTTTCAGGTCCAGTGGAGACAACCATTCATGAAACTGGGTCTCCAGAGCTGACCACAACTCCTCAGCTGTGTGACTCACATTTCCCAGACATTTCAAAGTAAACACCGCCTGATGCTGTTGAGCCCTGCTGCCAGCATAGTAAGGAGGTGTGCAGGATTCCTTCTGCCCAATTAGAAAGCAGGTGGCATTACCAGACAGGCTTTGGGTGCAGGTGGAGGACCGAGAGGAGGTTGAGGAGGCAGAAGCAGTGGAGGAACTTCTAGATAAAGAGGATTGATGTACAACTCATGGGGACAGCAAGACTTGGACAGCAGCCCCTTGTCCTGCTGTCACCATAGTTACCCAGTGCCCAGTCAGCGACATGTAACGCCCCTGTCCATGCCTACTCGTCCAAGTGTCTGTGGTGAAATGCACCCTGTCACACCCAGAGTTTCTCAAAGAAGCGGTGATGTTGTGTGCGACATGCTGGTGTAGCGCAGGCACACCTTTCTTTGAGAAGTTGTGCCGACTGGGCATCTGGTACTGGGGCACTGCGACGGACATAAGGTCTCGAAAATCTTCTGTGTCCACCAGGCGGAAAGGCAGCTTTTCTGTAGCCAACAGCTTGCAGATGGTGAAATTCAACCTCTTAGCTTTGTTATGGCTAGGAGGAAATGCTCTTTTACTTGTCCACATCTGAGGGACCGAGGGCTGGCTGTTGTGCTTAGACGGGGTTGAGTAGGGTGTCCCCGGCAAACTGCCGGTCTGTGAGGAAGATGCAGGCGGAAAAGTTAGGTTGCCTTGATCCAAAGGTGGTGCTCTCGATGTCGGACAGCGCTCAACACCAGCTGGTGTTTCCACTTCCAAATGAAATGATGACCTGCCAATCACACTGGCTGTTGCGGGTAAAGAGGTGGCAGGTCTGTGTCCAAAAACATGTGTGACTGCTGTCCCCCCAGTCACAGAGGATGAAGAGGCCGCGGATGCACAAGATGGGGCAGACGGTGGTTGGCCCGGCCCGCTAGGCCGCATTGTAGCACAGTGAGCTTCCCACTGCAACTTATGCTTCATATCCATGTGACGGTTCATGCATGAAGTACTCAAACTATGGATTTTTTGGCCTCTACTTAGCTTTTGGTGACAAATATTACAGATAACACGAGTTGGGTCATCCTTATCGATCTGAAAAAATGCCCAGGCTATGCAAGGCTTAGAGCCCATGCGACCTGAAGAGCCACTACGACTTGTGGTCAGAGGCTGAGTTGTGGTTGAGGATGCAGTTGTTGAGGTGCTTCCAGTACTCCGTCTCTGTCCAGGAAGGCGCAACCTAACCTCGTCGTCAATAGCATCTGTGATGCCCAGCTGTGCTTGGTATCACAGATCCTAGAAGAGTGTATTGATGGAATCCTCCACAAGAGGCCCCCATAAACATTCACACATCTCCACCTTTCACCTCAGACCAGCAGAGGGAGCCCGTTAGGGATGTAAATAGGGATGGTGGAGCTAGGCTGTTCAGTTCCTCTGAAGAGTTCCTGCAGTAGAGAAGCCTAAGAGAGGTCAGTCTGTAGTGGAGCTCAGTCTAGTCTAGAGAACTCAGTTAATAGTTCATCAGTGGATCACGAGGCTTCTGCTAGCTAGATTCAGGGAGCCCAGTTAGAGCTTATGGTGTGCCGGCGCCATAACATCGGTGAAGCGCGGCAAGCTGCCATTAGTGTGTATAACCTAGTGAGGGCCCGAGTAGGCCGAAGGTGAGTGGAGAGTTAGTACATAGGGGCAGAGGAGCTTAACCAGCTCACCCCGAAGCATTTACCGGACGCCGGATCGGAGCTTACCAGGATCTCTATGACCCAGTAAGGCATAACCGGAATCCCTGGAGAACTACAAGTCCCAGGATCGCTAAGGTGCTGATACGTAACAGAGCCAGGAGACGCATAGGCCCCGCATACTGGGAGCGTGAACTCCAAGACAAGGCCCTGCCACAAGGTCAGCCAGAGCAGGACAGAGACAAAGTTAGGCCTAGCTCCAGGCAGGTCAGAAACTTACTACGCAGAGGCAAGAAACAGGAGGCCCTATACCCGCTCATTGGGGAGGATCCTGGTATGCACCCTTCACTGTACAGTGCTCCGGGATGTGCCTGAATTTCCACCAGTAAAAGGTACTGAAGTTACAACCGTGTCCGTTCCCATTCTTGCTCTGACCCAGCTGGGTCTCGCCTGTCCTGCATTCCCCCTTCATAAGCTTTTCTGAGGCCTAGCTCCACCTGTGGGGAGCTATACCATCGAGCTGCCTTATCACCGGCCTCAGTGGACTACTGCAGCGCTGGTGCTTCTCACCAGATACCACAGGTGGCATCACGAACTCTTATAAAATTAACAATTATCCACCCTTTTAAAGAGTGACCCCAGGGTACGGGCCCGGGAGCCGACCACCGCGACATCCCAATGGCCAGGCAAAGGCCAGGGTACCGAGTCATCTCCATCTCCTGGGCTAGTCACATCCTCCTCCACCTCCTCCACCTCCTCTGCTGACCTCATCGACTGGCTGACTGTGGGTTGACATTCAGTGGGATCTCCAACCTCGTTATCATCACCCTGTGTGTTCTCACACTCGTCGTCCTCAGAGCCAACCTCTTCCTGCCCAGCCCGAAAAGTCAAGTTGTCGCTCCAATCAGGTATTTGAGTCTCATCATCGTCTTCATCATTGTCTCCACCAACAGGAGTTACAGTTTGGGAACGAGGGTCTACATTATGCTCAGAACCTTCTTCATCTGGTCCTGGATCCGACTCATAAAGATTCTGGGCATCAGTGCAGATCATTTCCTCGTCTGGATTAACAGAAGCTCTGGAGCAGACCTCCGTTTCCCAGGCTATAGTATGAGTAAACAGCTGTGCAGACTCAGCCATCTGTGTTACCCCATACTCAGATGGGCAGCTGGAGACTTGGGAGCTGTGAGGAAGCAAGTGCGATTGGGGTGACACCTCTGAGGACTGGAGTATTTGTGATGTTGAAGTTGAGGTGGAGGAGAGCCCACTTGAAGGAGCACTTGATATACGTTGAAGCACCTGCTGTTTTTGTGCCTCATCTGGAATTTGTAGCGATGGGCGTGTCCGTAAGAAAGGGATCGTATCACATTGTCCACAAAAAGAAGTAGACATCTTAGTTTGGCTGGAAGATGGTCTTTCTTCTGCAGATGTTACTCCCCCCCACCCCGGGGGGGCTCGACCCACCAGCGGACAGGCACAAGTATTGGGAGAGGGGGGCTGGCCGTCAGGGTCCACCGCGGCTCTGGCACAAACCCGGCGACACGGAGGTGACACGGGCAGGAACGGACTGGCCATGTCGGCTTGGCACTCCAGCATAGTCCCTCTGCCCGCTCGCGCCTGTAACCTCAAAGGGATGCGCAAGCGGCTTTTCTTCCTAGGGCTGTTCCCCGCCCAGCAGGAACATGGGGGATCTCAGGTCAGCCTTCCACTGTACTCCCTTACCTCCCTCGCCCTCTCTCCTTCTTCCGTTCTCCATGTAACCCCTCGGCTCTGTGGTGTCCACTCTCCCTCCAGCTCTCTCATTCTCACAGGTGGACTACCGCGTGTAATCACACTGTGGCGAATCTTTTGGGACCAGGCATAAGAAGTTGTCGAGGTAATGGATAATATGTGCCCCCTTAGAGACGTCCATTACAACCCATTCGAGGAAGCAACTAAACGCCTCAAATAGTGATCAGGATCTGGAGCACCCCATGGGCAAGCAGCGATCTATATAGTATGCTCCTTCCCAGAAGCAGCCCAATAGGTGGACACTATTCGGAGGCACAGGTAGCAAGTAACCAGAACGCCGCATCAATGTCTGTTTTGGCCATTAGGGTGACCCTTCTCAACTTCTTGATCCGCCTGATTGCCTTGTCAAAGGATGTACAGTATATACTACTGTACTTGGTTCCGCGTCGATGTTGTCGTTTACGGACCTGCCCCTTGGATATGACAAATGGTGGATTAGTCCGAATATATTGGGTTTCGTTTTTGGCACAACTCACAACGTGGATACCACTACGTCTTGTAAGGAAAATGTTCTGAATGGAACCGCCATTCTACCTAAAGATATTTCTTTTTTTAATTTTCTTGTCACGATGTCTGGGTGTTGGTAGGCTGATTTTAGATTTTTACTCCAGCCTTTCTTGATTTTAGAAGGGCATGACATGCCTATATCTGCGTCTCCCCCTCCTTTTACTCCTCCATCTCTTTTCTTTTCGCCTGACTATATGTACTTGTCACTTTTCCATGTGTTAGTTGTGTCTTCTGAGCAGTTTGTCAGCTTTTGGACACCTATGAAGGTGTTTTCTATGTGTTTCTATGTGTTTTTGTTTGCCTGGCATTGATTTTAATGGTGTTCGAAGGTGTTAGACAAACAGTTCGACGAACAGTTCGGCGAACATACGGGTGTTCGACGAACCGAACCGATCTCGAACACTACGGGGGTGGCTCAACACTAGTTATTGCAAACTGAATTCAAACAGTTTTCAACTCAAAACTTTATTCTAGGTAATGTTACATTTGCACATAGGACCCCTTGTTCGAAAGGAGCTTCTAAACTCCTTCGTCCATTGAATTTGTCAGGTTTTGGATGGTTTCTGCTTCAATTGTTTTGCATGAGGACAGAATACCCTCCCAGAGCAGTTGCTTAGATGTGAACTGCCTCCCGCCATCATAGACACTCCTTTTGATGATGCTCCAGAGGTTCTCATTGGGGTTGAGGTCAGGGGAGCATGGGGGCCACACCATAAGTTTATCCCCTTTTATGCCCATAGCAGCCAGAGATGCAGATGTGTTATGTGCAGCATGAGATGGTGCGTTATCATGCATGAAAATGATCTTGATGCGGAATGCACGGTTCTTCTTATTGAACCATGGCAGGAAGTGCTGTTTGAGAAACTCAACATACATTATGGAGTTCATCTTTACCCCTTCAGGGATCCTAAAGGGGCAGACAATCTCTCTCCCCATGATTCCAGCCCAAAACATTGCTCCACCTCCTCCTTGTTGGCGCCATAGCCGTGTTTGCATGGGGTGTCCATCAACCAGCCATCCTCCACTCCATCCATCTGGACCATCGAGCGTTGCACAGCACTCATCGGTGAACAAAACAGTTTTGAAGTCAGTCTTCATGTATTGTTTGGCCCACTGGAGCTGTTTCTGCTTGTGTGCAGTGGATAGAGGAGGTCGACAGGATGGCTTACGCACAGCTGCAAACCTCTGAAGGACCCTGCATCTTGTTGTTCGGGGGACGTTGGAGGCACCAGCAGCTTCAAAAACTTGTCTGCTGCTATGACAAGGCTATTTGGCCGCTGCTCTTTTAACCTGACGTAATTGCCTGTAGGAAAGAGTCCTCAATTTTCCCTTAATCAGCACGCACACGTGTGTACTGTGAATCAGCTACATACTTCTTGATTGTGCGATGATCACGATGAAGTGTCTTGGCAATGTTCATTGTAGTCATGCCTTGACCTAAACACTCCACAATTTGTTGCTTCTCAGCAGCCGACACATCCTTTTTCTTTCCCATTTTGGCAGAAAATGTAGGCTGCTTAATAATGTGGGACATCCTTCTTAAGTAGTCTTGCCTTTCATTGGACACACCTGCCAAACTAATTAGCACAGGTGTCTGAAATTGCTTACAGTGATATAAAGAGCCCTGACACACATCACCATCAATGAGTTTAACTGACAAAGAAAAAAATTCTTACCTTATCACTCCTAAACACTTTTTGCATAATAATTTGGAACAAAGTATCAATTCTTCAAGTTACACTTGCACACAGTTTTTGAAGCATCCCACAGGGACGTTGTTCCAATCAACTTGGAGAACTAACCACAGATCTTCTGTCAATGTAGCCATGAGAAAATCTATCTCTCTCTTCATGTATTCATGTAATGACAGATCATTTTTTTTGTTCATACATACTGTGTATATTTTGAGGCAGTGACCGGGATCGTCTACGAGGGACGTTATATATCCCCCAGAATGTGTACAGAGACCTATTAAATCCATTGGAGTGTCTTGCAGTCACAAACTCACCTGCGGCTGCAATGCAGGAATGAAGGTGCGCATTGACCTGGTCAGGCTATCTGGCTAAGGCAGATTAAATAAAACCTGGCAGGGCCTTCATTTCTTGGGGGAGGCTACAGGAAGGCATTGGGGTGGCCTTCTCCCTCCAACCCGGGTTTTTCAGTGGCTGTTGCCACAGGTCTTTTAAAAACCCTGCACTAAGGATTAGTGTTGTTCAGTGTTGGGACCTGCTAGGAGGATAGCAGGAATACTCGGCAGGACTGTGTATAGCTGAACCCACGCCTGGGAAGGCTCTGCACCCGTCAGGCTCTGAGCGGCCCGGCTGTTACCCACGGCAACCATTGTGTATGGACTTTCTGTTAACCTGTGAGTTGCTGAAATAAAAGCTGTTTATGTTGGACTTGCTTGGGTCATTGCCTCAGTCATTGCACGGTGTGAACACAGCCGCCTTACAGCTTGGTGGAGAATGCGGGCATAGTGACTGAGGCATACCCCATCGGCAGCTGCATGACTACAATCCATCCGGCCACCTTTTAGCCCCACCCCGTGGACAAAATGGAGGAGCTGTTAAAGCAGCTGGTACTTACCCAGCAGCAGCAGCTACAGTCTCAGTGGCAACAGCAGGAGCAGCATCTGAGTCTCCAGCGGCAACAGCAGGAGCGGGAGCAGCAGCACAATCAGCAGCAGCAGCTACTGTACCAGCAGCAGCAAAAAACAAACGAACTGTTGCTGCAACAGATTGCTGCCCTGCGGAGACGCCGACGGCACCAACCCCAGAACGTCGCAAGGCCCGGTACAAGGTTCGCTCAGCTTTGAGGAAGATGGGACCGGAGGACGATGTGGAAGCCTTCCTGACCATTTATGAGCGCACAGTAGAGCGGGAAAACCTATCAGCCGGCCAGTGGGCAGAAGTGGTGGCTCCGTTTCTGGTCGGCGATGCCCAAAAGGCCTACTTCGACCTCAGTCGGGAGGACGCCCAGGACTACCAGAGGCTCAAAGGTGAGATCCTTGCCCGACTGGGGGTCAATACATATGTGAGGGCTCAGCATGTATTTTCATGGGCCTATGTGGAGACCCGACCCGCCCCGTCTCAGGCTTATGACCTCTTGCAGCTGGTAAAGGGTAAAGAGGTGGCTCCAGCCTGAGACTTTGTCTCAAGCCCAGATGGTGGAGAGGGTGGTGGTTGACTGGCTGGTGAGGACTCTGCCAGCCGCTATTCAACATTGGATGGGGTAAGGGGACCCCGGCACACTCGACCAGGTGGTCAGCCTGATCGAGGGCTACTCGGCCACTCAGGACTTTATCCGGGACTCTGCCCCATCACGGCTGTCACGCCAATCCCTGCCAACCCAGGAACTGGGAAAGGGGTCACGTCCCTCTGCTGAGGACAGTCAGTACCATACCTGTGCTGAAGGGGTACCCCGGAATGAGAGTGACAGGAGACCGGTTCCCTCCCAAACAGTAATAAGACCTAACATTACCTCCACCATTAGGTGCTGGCAGTGTCAGGGGCTGGGACATGTGGTTGCTAACTGCCCCCTGACTGCGGAACCCATGGACTGTGGGTTTATCCGCCGGGTCTCAATGTACGCCCAGACTGTTTGCACTGCGAGAGCCGACCCCCCGGACAGTGAACCCCAACTGTGCCAGCTACTGGTTAATGGGTACCCCACGGAGGCCCTCCTAGACTCGGGGTGCCTAGTGACTTTGGTGCATTGGTCGCTGATGGCAGGAGACAACCCCAGTGGACTGACTGTCGGGGTTGTGTGTATCCATGGGGACCTGCGAGAGTACCCAACTGCGGAGGTAGTTTTGTCCACGCCAAGTGGAGACATAAAACATGTGGTGGGGGTAGTAAAAACTCTTCCTTATGGGACTGTGTTGGGAAGAGACTTGTCCCTGTTCTGGACTCTGTGGAAAAACAATATCCACTCTTCCCCAGTAAAATGTATACAGGCGCTGTACCCGACGAACCTGAGTCAGGGGTACCAGCTTTAGGGGTGTCCAACCTAGGGACAGAGTGTGACCCCAATAGGTTTCCCCTAGAGGTGCTGGCAGGAGTTGTTGAGGAGACCCCATCGATCCCCGAGCTGGAAGTGTCCAGGGGCACGTTTGGGACAGTTCAGCTACAGGATCCCACTCTGACTTTGGCGAAGGAAAGGGTGTTAGAGGTAAATGGCGTAGCTCAACAGTCCGGTGCAGATACTGTATTTCCACGCATGGTAGTCAATGGTGACTTGCTCTATAGGGTAGAGAAAATCAGGGACCAGGTCGTGGAACAGTTAGTGGTACCTCAGTCGTACCATTGGGTGGTACTGGAGTTGGCACACACACACCTGCTGGGTGGACACTTAGGGGTTAAAAAGACTTAAGAGCGTATCTTGCAGTGGATCTTTTGGCCAGGGATTTACACGGAGGTCCAAAAGTACTGTGAATCCTGCCCCGAATGTCAGTTGACCACACCCACTGGAAGTTTCCGTAGCCCATTGGTACCCCTGCCAGTGATAGAGGTACCTTTTGAACGAATTGCAATGGACTTGGTAGGGCCCATTGTAAAATCCGCTCGTGGCAACCAACATATTCTGGTGGTCGTTGACTATGCCACCCAGTACCCGGAGGCTATACCTCTATGCCACACCTTGGCAAAATTGATTGCACGGGAGCTGTTTGCCCTGTTTTGTCACCTTGGACTACCTAAGGAGATCCTGATGGATCAGGGGACCCCTTTTATGTCCAAAGTGACAAGGGAACTGTGCAAACTGCTAAAAATTAAACAATTGCGCACCTCGATGTACCACCCTGAAACCGACGGGCTAGTAGATCGGTTCAATAAAACCCTCAAGTCCATGTTAAAAAAGGTGGTTTCTAAGGACGGAAGGGATTGGGACTTGTTGCTACCCTATTTGATGTTCGCCGTCCGTGAGGTACCCCAGGCTTCCACAGGGTTCTCTCCCTTTGAGCTATTGTAGGGCAGACACCTTAGAGATCTGTTGGACATAGCCAAAGAGACATGGGAACAAGAGCCGACTCCACATAGGAGTATAATTGAACACGTGGCTAGTATGCAGGACCGGATCGCGGCGTTCATGCCCATCGTGAAAGAACATCTCTTACATGCCCAGGCAGCCCAGAGGCGCACATATTATAAAAGAGCCAGAGTCAGGTCTTTTAACAAGGGTGATCGGGTGTTAGTACTGGTACCCACAGCCGAGAGTAAGCTCATGGCCAAGTGGCAAGGGCCATATGAGGTTCGAGAAACGGTGGGGGAGGTAAATTACTGGGTGTATCAGCCTGGAAGGAGGAAACAGGAGCAGCTTTATCATGTAAATCTGCAAAAACCTTGGAAATATCAAGAGTGTTTAGTTACAGATGTCACTCCGGTCATATCACAAGAGAGTTCTCTACCTTCAGCCAGGGATGCGTCTGGGGGAGAGGTCAGGATAAGTGATGCTATCACTAAACAGCAGCAAAAGGGAGGCTCTCTCACTGGTGCAGCAGAATACCGACGTGTTCTCAGAGCTACCGGGTAGGACTACAGTTCTCCAACATGACATTGTCACCAAACCTGGGGTAAGGTTGCGAATGAGACCGTACCGGGTACCCGAAGCCCGGAGGCAAGCCATCACGGCTGAGGTATAACAGATGCTCCAGTTAGGCATCATCGAGGAATCACGGAGTGAGTGGGCTATCCCCATCGCACTGATTCTGAAACCAGATGGATCGTTACGCTTCCGTAATGATTTCCGGAAACTAAATGAAGTGTTGAAGTTTGACCTTTATCCTATGCCCAGGGTGGATGAGCTGAGTGAGAGACTGGGGCTGGCCCAGTACTTTACCACGCTCAATCTCACCAAGGGTTACTGGCAGGTACCTCTCACGAAATCGGTGAAGGAAAACACCGTCTTCATAACTCCGGAGGGTCTGTATCACTATGTGGTCTTACCTTTTGGGTTACATGGGGCCCCGGATACATTCCAGAGGTTGATGGACATAGTGCTCAAGCCTCCTCAGGAGTACGCGTCCGCGTATCTAGATGATATTATCATCTTTAGCACCGACTGGCATACGCATCTATCCCAGGTACAAGCAGTGCTGGATTCTCTCAGAGCCGCGGGGTTAACGGCAAACCCAAACAAATGTGCGATAGGGCTAGAGGAAGCCCGATATTTGGGGTATGTGAGTGGCCGAGGAGTTATCAAGCCCCAAATCAATAAAGTTGAGACCATAAAAAATTGACCTAAACCGTCAAGTACAAAGCAGTGAAGGCGTTCCTGGGCCTGCATGGGTATTACCGCCGGTTTATACCTAATCTTGCTGGGAGAACAGCGGCCCTGACCGATCTCTTGAAAGGAAAAAAATCGGTAATGGTTCGGTGGAACCCTCAGGCAGAAGAAGCCTTTCAGTCCATTAAGTTGGCCCTGTGTGGACAGCCGGTCCTCATCAGCCCCAACTTCAAGGAAAACTTCATTGTACAGACAGATGCCTCAGAGGTAGGCCTAGGGGCGGTATTGTCACAAAAAGTGAATGGTGAAGAGCACCCGGTCACCTACTTGAGTAGAAAACTTGTCCCGGCAGAGAAAAACTATAACATGGTAGAGAAAGAGTGTTTTTTCTATTAAGTGGGCCCTGGAATCGCTACGTTATTATTTACTCGGTCTCCAGTTCCGCTTGGTGACGGACCACTCACCCTTGGTATAGATGAGAAATGCCAAGGAGAGGAATGCGCGAGTCACCAGGTGGTTACTGTCACTGCAAAATTTCAGTTTCTCTGTAGAACATCGCCCTGGGAAGTCGCAGGCAAACGCGGATGCCCTGTCCCGGGCACCCTGTATGGTGTCAAATGTTCAACCCCACAAGTTTGAACAGAGGTGGGGGATATGTGAGGCAGTGACCAGGATCGTATATGAGGGACGTTATATATCCCCCAGAATGTGTACAGAGACCTATTAAATCCATTGAAGTGCATTGCAGTCACAAACTCACCTACGGCTACAATGCAGGAATGAAGATAAGCATTGACCTGGTCAGGCTATCTGGCTAAGGCAGATTAAGTAAAACCTGGCAGGGCCTTCATTTCTTGGGGGAGGCTACAGGAAGGCAGTGGGGCGGCCTCCTTACTCCAACCCGGGGTTTTCAGTGGCTCTTGCCACAGGTCCTTTAAAAACCCTGCACTAAGGATTAGTGTTGTTCAGTGTTGGGACCTGCAAGGAGGATAGCAGGAAAACTCGGCAGGACTGTGAATAGCTGAACCCACGTCTGGGAAGGCTCTGCACCCGTCAGGCTCTGAGCAGCCCTGCGCAGCCGTTACCCACGGCAATCATTGTATATGGACTTTCTGTTAACCCGTGAGTTGCTGAAATAAAAGCTGTTTATGTTGGACTTGCTTGGGTCACTGCCTCAGTTTCTGCACGGTGTGAACACAGCCGCCTTACAATATATATATAAATACAGTGCAGACCAAAAGTTTGGACACACCTTCTCATTTAAAGATTTTTCTGTATTTTCATGACTATGAAACTTGTACATTCACACTGAAGGCATCAAAACTATGAATTAACACATGTGGAATTATATACTTAATAGAGATGAGTGGTGTTCGACTCGAACTGTTCGCCAATCTCAAATTCGAGCTGTTTTGGGCAGTGTTCGAGCCGTTCGGCGAAGACGAATGATTTGAAAAAAATTCGGCTGTTCGAGGTTATGTTCGATAACTGTTCGTGCACCAAAATCATAACTGGATTTTTTCTCAGTAATGCTGAAAATTAATGTTAATACGCAGTTTGAGTGTACAGCGGGGCGGGGGGAGGGGCAGGGGATGGATCTCTGCAGGAATAATGAAGATCTACATTTTTTTTTCTCTTTCACGCATTTACAGTAGGGAGGTGCAATCTGTCAGGAGCGAATTGCTTTTTTTCACACAAGCAAGGGCATGTGTCATTGGCAGTGTATGTCACATGTCCTTGCCCTATAAGACCCAGCCATTTTCCCCGTCGCCACCATTTTCTCACTGCTGCAGCTGCGTGTTAGACCGCACCGCTGTTGCTGTGTGCGCTATATTTTCAGTGTTAATTTCAAGCCAATTTTCGCACAAATCTACAGATAGCTTGGGAGTAGGGAAGAGTTGTCCTTTTAAGGACTAGGTTACATCATTTCATATGACTTTTATTAGGCAGGTCTGTGCTCTTAAATAGATAGGTTGGGAGTAAAGACTAATTGTAATTGTAGTCCTTTTCAGGACCAAGTTAGATCAGTTCCTATCAGTTTTTGCCAGGCAGGTCTGTGCCAGTGCTGTGCAAGTTTTTTTCACAGCATTTGACTAAATCTAGCAAAGCAAATCCTTTTTGGCCTATTGCAGAGTGTGTTAGTCAGTGGAGTGGCCTATCTGTGTTGCAAGCTACACCACCTGTGTATAGAATACAAATTTTTTTACTGCACCTAGTGAAGTAAAACCTTTTGGGCATAGCATCTATTAGTCCATCTATACTGACCATTAGGTTGCAAATTCATTATAATTGTTTTCTGCATCTAGCTCTGAAAAAAGATTTAGGCTTCTAGCAGTGTGTGGGACTTGTTCTATTAGTCCATCTATACTAACCTCCATCAGGTTGCAAATTCAATATCATTTTTTTCTGCATCTAGCTCTGAAAAATTAATTCAGCTTGTAGCAGTGTGTTGGACTTGTTCTCTTAGTCCATCTATACTAACCTCCATCAGGTTGCAAATTCAATATAATATTTTTCTGCATCTAGCTCTGAAAAAATATTTCAGCTTGTAGCAGTGAGTGGGACTTGTTCTATTAGTCCATCCATACTGAACTTCATCAGGTTGCAAATTCAGTCTAATTTTTTTCTGCATCTAGCTCTGAAAAAATATTTCAGCTTGTAGCAGGGTGTGGGACTTGTTCTATTAGTCCATTTATACCGACCTCCATCAGGTTGCAAATTAAATATAATATTTTTCTGCATCTTCCTCTGAAAAAAATATTTCAGCTTCTAGCAGTGTGTGGGACTTGTTCTATTAGTCCATCTATACTAACCTGCATCAGGTTGGAAATTCAATCTAATTTTTTTCTGCATCTAGCTCTGAAAAAATATTTCAGCTTGTAGCAGTGTGTGGGACTTGTTCTATTAGTCCATCTATACTGACCTCCATCAGGTTGCAAATTCAATATAAATTTTTTCTGCATCTAGCTCTAAAAATATATTTCAGCTTGTAGTAGTGTGTGGGACTTGTTCTATTAGTCCATCTATACTGAACTCCATCAGGTTGAAAATTCATTATAATTTTTTTCTGCATCTAGCTCTGAAAAAATATTTAGACTTCTAGCAGTGTGTGGGATTTGTTCTATTAGTCCATCTATACCAACCTCCATCAGGTTGCAAATTCAATATAATTTTTTTCTGCATCTAGCTCTGAAAAAATATTTCAGCTTGTAGCAGTTTGTGGGACTTGTTCTATTAGTCCCTCTATACTGACCTCTATCAGGTTGCAAATTCAAAATAATATTTTTTTGCATCTAGCTCTGAAAAAAATTTCAGCTTGTAGCAGTGTGTGGGACTTGTTCTACTAGTCCATCTATACTGACCTGCATCAGGTTGCAAATTCAATATAATTTTTTCTGCATCAAGCTCTGAAAAAATATTTCGGCTTCTAGCAGTGTGTGGGACTTGTTCTATTAGTCCATCTATACTAACCTCCATCAGGTTGCAAATTCAATCTAATTATTTTCTGCATCTAGCTCTGAAAAAATATTTCAGCTTGTAGCAGTGTGTGGGACTTGTTCTATTAGTCCATCTATACTAACCTCCATCAGGTTGAATATTCAATCTAATTTTTTCTGCATGTAGCTCTGAAAAAATATTTCAGCTTGTAGCAGTGTGTGGGACTTGTTCTATTAGTCCATCTATACTGACTTCCATCAGGTTGCAAATTCAATATAATATTTTTCTGCATATAGCTCTGAAAAAATATTTCAGCTTGTAGCAGTGTGTGGGACTTGTTTTACTAGTCCATCTATACTGACCTCCATCAGGTTGCAAATTCAATATAATTTTTTTCTGCATCTAGCTCTGAAAAAATATTTAGGCTTCTAGCAGTGTGTGGGACTTGTTCTATTAGTCCATCTATACTAACCTCCATCAGGTTGCAAATTCAATCTAATTTTTATCTGCATCTAGCTCTGAAAAAATATTTCAGCTTGTAGCAGTGTGTGGGACTTGTTCTATTAGTCCATCTATACTGACCTCCATCAGGTTGCAAATTCAATATAATTTTTTTCTGCATCTAGCTCTGAAAAAATATTTAGGCTTCTAGCAGTGTGTGGGACTTGTTCTATTAGTCCATCTATACTAACCTCCATCAGGTTGCATATTCAATCTAATTTTGTTCTGCATGTAGCTCTGAAAAAATATTTCAGCTTGTAGCAGTGTGTGGGACTTGTTCTATTAGTCCATCTATACTGACTTCCATCAGGTTGCAAATTCAATATAATATTTTTCTGCATCTAGCTCTGAAAAAATATTTCAGCTTGGAGCAGTGTGTGGGACTTGTTCTACTAGTCCATCTATACTGACCTCCATCAGGTTGCAAATTCAATATAATTTTTTTCTGCATCTAGCTCTGAAAAAATATTTCGGCTTCTAGCAGTGTGTGGGACTTGTTTTATTAGTCCATCTATACTAACCTCCATCAGGTTGCAAATTCAATCTAATTTTTTTCTGCATCTAGCTCTGAAAAAATATTTCAGCTTGTAGCAGTGTGTGGGACTTTTTCTATTAGTCCATCTATCCTGACCTCCATCAGGTTGCAAATTCAATATAATATTTTTCTGCATCTAGCTCTGAAAAAATATTTCAGGTTGTAGCAGTGTGTGGGACTTGTTCTATTAGTCCATCTATACTGACCTCCTTCAGGTTGCAAATTCAATATAATTTTTTTTCTGCATCTAGCTCTGAAAAAATATTTCGGCTTCTAGCACTGTGTGGGCCTTGATCTATTAGTCCATCTATACTAACCTCCATCAGGTTGCAAATTCAATATAATTTTTATCTGCTTCTAACCCAGCCAATACTTTTGGCCTAATACCACAGTTTGGCCACTCAGCTCTGCTCGGTTCCCATCCACTGTTTTTTTGTGGAAACGACTCCAGAGTTGTGAATTAGTTAAGCACCAAAATGAGTGGAAAAAGGCCTGCTGCTGGTGGAAAGGGGAATAGGCATGTTGGAAAGGGGAAAAAAAGGTTGTGTCCGTGGGGTAGGTGTTAAAGCAACAGTAACATCTGCAGAAGAAAGACCATCTTCCAGCCAAACTAAAATATCTACTTCTTTTAGCGGACAATGTGATAAGATCCCTTTCTTACGGTCACGCCAATCGCTACAAATTCCAGATGAGGCATAAATACAGCAGGTGCTTCAACGGATATCAAGTGCTCCTTTAAGTGTGCTCTCCTCCACCTCAACTTCAACATCACAAATACTCCAGTCCACAGAGGTGTCACCCCAATCGCACTTGCTTCCTCACAGCCCCCAAGTCTCCAGCTGCCCGTCTGAGTATGGGGTAGAACAGATGGTTGAGTCTGCAGAGCTGTTTACTCATACTATAGCCTGGGAATCAGAGGTCGGCTCCAGAGCTTCTGTGAATCCAGATGAGGAAATGATTTGCGCTGATGCCCAGAATCTTTATGAGTCGGATCCAGGACCAGACGCAGAAGGTTCTGACCATAATGTAGACCCTCGTTCCCAAACTGTAACTCCTGTTGGTGGAGACAATGAGGAAGACGATGATGAGACTCAAATACCCGATTGGGGCGACAACTTTAGTTTTTTGTCAGGGCAGGAACAGGTTGGCTCTGAGGACGACGGGTGTGATAACACACAGGGTGATGATGATGAGGGTGGAGATCCCACTTACTATCAACCCACAGTCAGCCAAGAAATGAGGTCAGCAGAGGAGGTGGATGAGGATGCTAGTGACGACGAGGTCAGGTTGCGCCTTCCTGGACAGAGACGTAGTACTGGAAGCACGTCAACAACTGCATCCTCAAACACAACTCTGCCTCTGACCACAAGTCGTGGTGGCTCTTCAGGTCGCATGGGTGCTAAGCCTTGCATAGCCTGGGCATTTTTTCAGATCGATAGAGATGACCCAACTTGTGTTATCTGTAACATTTGTCAGCAAAAGCTAAGTAGAGGCCAAAAAATACATAGTTTGAGTACTTCATGCATGAACCGGCACATGGACATGAAGCATAACTTGCAGTGGGAAGCTCACTGTGCTACAATGCGGCCTAGCCGGCCGGGCCAACCACCATCTGCCACATCTTGTGCATCCGCGGCCTCTTCATCCTCTGTGACTGGGGGGACAGCAGTCACATCTGTTTTGGGACGCAGACCAGCAACCTCTTTACCCGCAACAGCCAGCGTGATTTTCAGGTCATCATTTTCTTTGGAGGTGGTAACACCAGCTGGTGTTGAGCGCTGTCCGTCATCGAGAGCACCACCTTTGGATCAAGGCAACCTAACATGTCCGCCTGCATCTTCCTCACAGACTGGCAGTTTGCCGGGGACACCCTTCTCAGCCCCGTCTAAGCACAACAGCCAGCCCTCGGTCCCTCAGATGTGGACAAGTAAAAGACCATTTCCTCCTAGCCATGAGAAAGCTAAGAGGTTGAATTTCACCATCTGCAAGCTCTTGGCTACAGAAATGCTTCCTTTCCGCCTGGTGGACACAGAAGATTTTCGAGACCTTATATCCGTCACAGTGCCCCAGTACCAGATGCCCAGTCGGCACTACTTCTCAAAGAAAGGTGTGCCTGCGCTCCACCAGCATGTCGCACACAACATCACCTCTTCTTTGAGAAACTCTGTGTGTGACAGGGTGAATTTCACCACAGACACTTGGATGAGTAGGCATGGACAGGGGCGTTACATGTCGCTGGCTGGGCACTGGGTAACTATGGTGACAGCAGTACAAGGGGCTGCTGTCCAAGTCTTGCCGTCCCCACGAGTTGTGCGTCAATCCTCTTTATCTCAAAGTTCCTCCACTGCTTCTGCCTCCTCAACCTCCTCTCGGTCCTCCACCTGCACCCAAAGCCTGTCTGGTCATGCCACAAGCTTTCTAACTGCGCAGAAGGGATCCTGCACTCCTCCTTACTATGCTGGCAGCAGGGCTCAACGTCATCAGGCAGTTTTTACTTTGAAATGTCTGGGAAATGTGAGTCACAAAGCTGAGGAGTTGTGGTCAGCTCTGGAGAACCAGTTTCATGAATGGTTGTCTCCACTGGACCTGAAACCAGGGAAGGCCGTTTGCGACAATGCTGCAAACCTGGGTGCAGCCATTCGCCGGGGGAATGTCACACACGTGCCTTGCATGGCTCACGTTTTGAACATGGTTGTCCAGCAATTTTTAGCCCACTATCCCGGACTAGATGGCCTTCTGCAAAGGACACGGTCGCTGTGTGCTCACTTCCGCCGTTGGCATCCCGCAGCTCAGCGACTTACAGCTCTACAGAAGTCGTTGGGCTTGCCACTTCACCGGCAAAAATGCGATGTGCCTACCCGCTCGAATTCAACTCTGCACATGTTGCAGCGACTGTGGCAGCACCGACAAGCCCTGGTGCAATAGGTTCAGACGTATAGCCTGGGCCAACGAGATCCAGAGGTGGGGCAAATCACGCTGGAGGAGTGGTCTCAGATCCAGGACCTATGCAACCTTCTGCACAGTTTTGAAATGGCGACGAAGATGTTTAGTGCTGACGATGCCATTATCAGCATGACTATTCCGGTGATTTACATGCTGGAGCACATTTTAAAACAAATTTGGAGTCATGTGGTGGCACAATAGGAGATCGAGGAAGTAGAGGAGGAGGAGTTGTATGCGGAAGGGCTAACATCTGCAAGGTCCAGACGGTCGGCAGCACCAAGGCGGCAGGCATGTGAGGGTGGGGGAGATAGTTTTACCAGGGCGCATGGTAGCAGCCAAACTAGTGAGGAAGGTGCAGGAGCCCAGAAAGAAGTGGAGAACGAACTGATGGAAGACTCATCAGATGAGGGAAACCTTGATCACATTTCTGTTGTGCGAGGTTGGGGGGAGAGGACAGAGGAAGGAAGCATGATTGTTACCTCGCCACCAACACAACAGGGACTTGGTGCTCCTGGATGCGCAAGACACATGAGTGCCTTCTTGCTGCACTATCTGCAACATGACCCTCGAAATGTGAGAATTAGAAATAATCCTGACTACTGGGTTGCCACACTGTTAGATCGCCGGTACAAAAGTAAATTTGCAGAAATTATTCATGCCATAGAAAGGGATGCACGCATGCAGGAGTATCAGCAGAGACTGATGCAGAATCTTACATGTGCTTTTCCACAAAACACCAGTGGTGCACGTAGTGAATCTCACAGTTCCAACTTGCCAACCGTGGGACCATCGAGTGTTCAGCACTCAAACCGTAACAGAAACACAGTATCTGCTGGTAACATCAATTTTGCGGAATCATTTCACCACTTTTTTAGCCCATCCTTTGCAAGGCCACAGGAGACAAGAAGTCTGACACATAGTCAACGCCTACAGACGATGATACAGGAGTATCTCCAAGTAAACATTGAAGCCATGACTGTGTTACTAGACCCTTGCTCTTTTTAGGCTTCCAATCTGGAAAAATGGCCGGAGCTCGCCACTTACGCCTTGGAGATCTTGTCATGCCCTGCAGCCAGTGTTCTGTCTGAACGTGTGTTCAGCACTGCTGTTGGTGTGCTGACAGATAAGCGCACGCGGCTCTCCACTGATAATGTAGAAAACTCATGTTCATAAAGATGAACAAATCATGGATCCGAAACGACTTTTCTACCCCTGTATCATCCTGGGGAGAGTAAAAGCTTGATGATTTGTTAAAATCACCTCACCAACCGTTTTAAGATTTAAAATTACTAATCATGTTTATCTGTATCTTGGCTGGAAAATAATTTGGGCTTTGTAGCAGTGTGCAGTACTGATTCTATTAGGCCATCTATACTAAGCTCCACCAGATTTAAAATTAATAATAATTTTTAGCTGCATCTAGCCCGGAAAATAATTTTGGGTCTCCTAGATGCGCAAGACACATGAGTGCCTTCTTGCTGCACTACCTGTAACATAACCCTCAGCTTGTCAGAATTCAAAGTAATCCTGACTACTGGGTTGCCAAACTCTTAGATCCCCCACAATCTTCGATCAACCTTTTCATTTTAATAAAGAACAAAAAAATGGTCATTTTTGAAATTATAAGCATTAGCAGGTTATTAGATACTGAAATCAAAGTTTTCAACTCAAAACTTTATTCTAGGTGATGTTACATTTGCACATAGGACCCCTTGTGCGAAAGGAGCTTCTGAACTGTCTCGTCCATTGAATTTTTCAGGTTCTGGATGGTTTCTGCTTCAATTGTTTTGCATGAGGACAGAATACCCTCCCAGAGCTGTTGCTTAGATGTGAACTGCCTCCCGCCATCATAGACACTCCTTTTGATGATGCTCCAGAGGTTCTCAATGGGGTTGAGGTCAGGGGAGCATGGGGGTCACACCATAAGTTTGTCCCCTTTTATGCCCATATCAGCCAGAGATGCAGATGTGCTATGTGCAGCATGAGACGGTGCATTATCATGCATGAAAATGTTCTTGCTGTGGAATACATGGCTCTTCTTCTTCTACCATGGCAGGAAGTGCTGTTTGAGAAACTCCACATACATTATGGAGTTCATCTTTACCCCTTCAGGGATCCTAAAGGGGCCGACAATCTCTCTCCCCATGATTCCAGCCCCAAACATTACTCCACCTCCTCCTTGTTGGCGCTGTAGCCGTGTTTGCGTGGGGTGTCCATCAACCAGCCATCCTCCACTCCATTCATCAGGACCATCGATCATTGCACGGCACTCATCCGTGAACAAAACAGTTGTAAAGTCAGTCTTCATGTATTGTTTGGCCCACTGGAGCCGTTTCTGCTTGTGTGCAGTGGATAGAGGAGGTCGACAGGATGGCTTACGCACAGCTGCAAACCTCTGAAGGACTCTGCATCTTGTTGTTCGGGGGACGTTGGAGGCACCAGCAGCTTCAAAAACTTGTCTGCTGCTATGACAAGGCTTTTTTGCCGCTGCTCTTTTAACCTGACATAATTGCCTGTAGAAAAGAGTCCTCAATTTTACCTTATCAGCACGCACACGTGTGTACTGTGAATCAGCTACATACTTCTTGATTGTGCGATGATCACGATGAAGTGTCTTGGCAATGTTGATTGTAGTCATGCCTTGACCTAAACACTCCACAATTTGTTGCTTCTCAGCATCCGACACATCCTTTTTCATTCCCATTTTGGCAGAAAATGTAGGCTGCTTAATAATGTGGGACAGCCTTCTTATGTAGCCTTTCATTGGACACACCTGCCAAACTAATTAGCACAGGTGTCTGCAATTGCTTACAGTGATATAAAGAGCCCTGACACACATCACCATCAATGAGTTTAACTGACAAACAAACAAATTCTTCCCTTATCACTCCTAAACACTTTTTGTATAATAATTTGGAACACAGTGTACATGTGCTCTTCCACAAACAACAGTAGTTCACGTAGTGAATCTTACAGTTCTAACTTGTCAACCGTGGTCTGTATGGAGTTGTTCAATAAAGGGCCAAAAATTAAGATAACATAGATGGGAGAGGTCTCAATGAATAGGAATTCCTAAGTATTTGATACCCTGTGAGGGCCAGGCAAAGGGAATGTTGGACTGGATGGAATCCTGTATGGATTTGGGGAGGGAGACATCGAGGGCCTCAGACTTCGCTGCATTGATTTTAAAATTTGACCATGTAACAAAGTGATCTATTTCAGCCATAACAGCAGGGATAGATATATGTGATTGAGTGATATATATTAGGACATCATCAGCAAATGCTGAGCACTTGTACTCGGTGCCTCCCACCTCAATCCACCTAATATTGGGGTTATGGCGAATTGATGAGAGCAGGTGCTCCGTCACTAGGAAGTATAAGAGAGGTGACAGAGGACATCCCTGCTTTGTCCCATTGGTGATTATGAAAGGTGATGAAAATGTTCTGACGTGCCCCCTGGGCCTTGGGACACAAGGAGCCAGACCCTTTTTGGTGGATGCTGGTGGTTGTAGTCTCCGTGGCGGCGACCCGGTTCCGTGGCTCAGGCAGTCAAACCAGTGGCGTAACTATTCATGTGGTTTTGATGTTTAAATGTCCGACTACGCCACCCGTGGACTGCGCTCAGAGTGAACCGCCGCTGCAGGGCAGACCGCTGAGGCTGGTGTTGTGGGTGCAGCAGAGCGTAGTATAACTCCCCACGGGAGGAGTATAGCATCAGGGCAGTGTATGCGGAGGATGGGGGTGATGGTGCAGGGCAGCAGCAGTAACGACACAGAGTCAGTGATGCAGTCCAGGGCCGTTGCACACAGTTCTTATTATCCAGACCACTTCTGCAGGTAACGGCTGCCCACGCCGTACTGTGCTCACCAGGTGAGAGGCTCAGACAACTCCCAGATAACTTTGGAGCGCTTCACAGGACCCCCTTTGTGTGTCCTTTGTCTGGCCTTTCTTACCAACGCTTCTGTTTGGCTGCCTCGGGCCTCCTCTTGGTAAACTTTGCGCCAGTTTCCCTGACCCTATGTGATGCCTTCCTAGCGGGTGTAGCGAGGGGCTGCGCCACATAAAATGTCACAGCCTCCGCTTTCTAGCTGAGGGTCGTTTCCCGCCTCCACTAGTTTCGGGGACCGGTCTCCCCCTTTCGCCTGACCCCTCCACGCAGATGGATTCGGATGTGCGGTGGCGACTCGCCCATCCGCACCCCTGGGATCCCTTCGTTCCTCGTTCCTGGAGCCTTCTCCGCTCCTCTTGCTTCCTTCTCCCTCTTCCAGGCCTGGGCCTCTGTTACTAGGCCCGCCTCCGGAGCAGAGCTCATGCAGAGCCCCTGCTCCCTGTCACTTCTGCTCGGACTTCTCTGCACTGAACTAAGATGGTGCCCACCTTTTATACTCCCTTCTCAATGCACCCAGGAACTGCTTCCTCCCTGCTCCTGCACTACAGGGTTCCCCTTCCTCGGTGTTCCCTCCCCCCACTCCAGCCAGGGACAGGGACTGTCGTGCCCATCTCAGGGGCATATTGGTCGCCCTGCCCCATGGCAATGTTGTGTAATGCATGCTTTTGTCGGGGTCCTGATCCACACTCCATCCTTACCTGATAGTAAGATATCACACCTCTGGGTGAGGTGCAATACCTCTGTAGCAACCGAGCCCTTGGGGTGCTACAGTTCCATTTATCTTCAGCCTAGGTGACGTATTGCGATACAGGGCCGTGATTTTGACTATAAAAGGGTCCCCTAGACCCCTACTCCAAGCTTTTTAAGAGAATAATATATGGCGTGCCAGGAGACTCTATGGAATGCTTTCTCAGCATCCAGCGAGAGAATCTAATTACAAATTTTTAACTGCATCTAGCCCAGGAAATACTTTGTGCCTAGTAGCAGTGTCTGCTAGTCAGCGGATTATACCAGCTGTTAAGCAAGCTACACCACCTGTAGTTTGGACACTTAATTTTTTCAAAGGAAATGCTTCGGGACCCCGGGATACTGAGTGAAGAGCATCAGGAGGCACCCCAAGGCATAGGGGCTGGGACTGGGGTAGGACGCCTTGCGTTGAACCGCTGAGCTCAATCCTTATAAAAGATTTTTAACTGCAGCAGCTTTAGTGGACACTACTGGAGCTGGAATTACGCGGCTGCTGGCATGAGACTTGCCCTCCAATAGATCCTTGTAAAAAGATTTAAAGTGTATTCATTCAAATTAGAGAGACAATTTAAATTAAAAAGCTTAGACCTGCCTCCACCACAGGGGGGCTCGCTCGACCCACCTGCGGACAGGCACCAGTATTGGGAGAGGGGGGCTGGCCATCAGGGTCCACCGCAGCTCTGGCACAAACCCGGCGACATTTAGGTCGCACGGGCAGGAACGGACTGGCCGTGTCGGCTTCGCACTTTTTCGGTTTTAGAAGGGCATGACATGCCTATATCTGTGTCTCCCCCTCCTTTTACTCCTCCGCCTCTTTTCTTTTCGCATGACTATATGTACTTGTCACTTTTCCGTGTGTTAGTTGTGTCTTCTGAGTAGTTTGTCAGCTTTTGGACACGTTTGAAGGTGTTTTCTATGTGTTTCTATGTGTTTTTGTTTGCCTGCCAATGGTTTTAACGGTGTTCGAAGGTGTTCGACAAACAGTTCGACGAACAGTTCGGCGAACATACGGGTGTTCGACGAACCGTACCGAACTCGAACACTACGGGTGTGGCTCAACACTAGTACTTAACAAAAAAGTGTGAAACAACTGAAAATATGTCTTATATTCTAGGTTCTTCAAAGTAGCCACCTTTTGCTTTGATGACTGCTTTGCACACTCTTGGCATTCTCTTGATGAGCTTCAAGAGGTAGTCACCGGAAATGGTGACTTTTTTGCTAAGTATATAATTCCACATGTGTTAATTCATAGTTTTGATGCCTTCAGTGTGAATGTACAAGTTTCATAGTCATGAAAATACAGAAAAATCTTTAAATGAGAAGGTGTGTCCAAACTTTTGGTCTGTACTGTATATATGAGTAATTTACTTTCATGTTTTATGGAAAGCCAAGTCCTATACACTAAAGTATTATTATGATTAATACTCAGTATAAATGCATGATTAATTAAGCCATGGATGACACTATACACCTGCAATCTCATACTATGTATACACCACTACAGGTTCAGCTTATATCTAGTCTAGACAATACTTTTCAGTGCTACACAAATTAATAATATGCCAGAATTATCCTATGCTTAATGCAGCTGTGCTCTGTATTGACTCTGAAAATTAAATTTACTCTACTGGGCCTCTGACAGCTGGGTCTTGCACACATTTAATGGATTTGATATGGGTCTGCAGTTTGTGCCTGCAAGCAAAAGAAAATATTATTATTTTCATAAAAATAAAGACATCTTTGTTTAAGCTTAAAATTAAAATGTTCCATTTTTATGCAGAAGCTTCCGAAAAGATGCAAGAAGAAGCATTTCTTACTGTATTGGATTATAAGAAATATATACCATTTTCAAAGAATAGGAACATTTTATGGGTTTAATATAACAGCATTGTACTTCTGAATATATTTAAATAATAAAGCAATTTACTTTGCAATATAGGCACATGAGTTAGGAAGGATGATGTTTTGCTAGACATTGCTCCTTCCAATAAAACAATCTAGCTTGAAAAGACTTCATTTAGCAGCACTTAAATCAATAGTTTGTTTTACTACTGACATCATTTCCAAATGCTGTACATTTGCCGTCCTGCTACTTGCTTCGTATGATAATCAGGACCTTGAGTACAATTAATGCAACCTCTCATTATTCTAAATAGCATTAAAGTTCCTGCTTCTAGAGGGGACATATAAGCAATATAGAATCTGTAGTTACCATCATGAATTAGATACAAGTACAATGTATGTGAAACAATAAAGAAGACCTGTCATCTCTCTTGTATTCCCCATGAAATACAACCCCTGGCAAAAATTATAGAATCACCGGGCTCGGAGGATGTTCATTCAGTTGTTTAATGTTGTTGAAAAAAAGCAGATCACAGACATGGCACAAAACTAGAGTCATTTCAAATGGTAACTTTAGGGATTTAAGAAACACTAAAAGAAATCAAGATAAAAATGTGGTAAAGCAGGGGGAAAAAATTATGGAATCACTCAATTCTGAGGAAAAAAATATGGAATCATGAAAAACAAACACAAAAGAACACTCCAATACATCACTAGTATTTTGTTGCACCACCTCTGGCTTTAATAACAGCTTGCAGTCTCTGAGGCATGGACTTAATGAGTGACAAACTGTACTCTTCATCAGTCTGGCTCCAACTTTCTGTGATTGCTGTTGCCAGATCAGCTTTGCAGGTTGGGGCCTTTCATGGACCATTTTCTTCAAATTCCACGAAAGATTTTCAATTGGATTGAGATCCGGACTATTTGCAGGCCATGACATTGACCTTATATGTCTTCTTTCAAGGAATGTTTTCACAGTTTTTGCTCTATGGCCGGATGCATTATCATCTTGAAAAATTATGTCATCATCCCCAAACATCCTTTCAATTGATGGGATAAGAAAACTGTCCAAAATTTCATTGTAAACTTGGGCATTTATTGAAGACTAGATGGTGGCCCGAATGCATCGGGTATTCTAGAATAGGTATGCGGCCGACGGGGCGCAATTAGCAGAGCGGCGTTTAAATTTAGCGCCCAAATCGCTGATTGGTCGCATTAGGCAACCGCGACCAATCAGCAAAGCGGTGTTTAAATTTGGCGGCAATATCGGTGATTGGTCGCAGGCGGCGGCCGCAACCAATCTGCAAACCGTGTAAGTGAGGACTGGAGAGCGTGTTTAAATTTTGCACCAAAATCGCTGATTAGTTGCGACCAATCAGCAGAGCGGTGTTTAAATTTTGCGCCAATACAGCTGATTGGTCGCGGCCGCCGACCGCGACCAATCAGCAGAGCGATACAGAGCGGTGTTTAAATTTGGCGCCAAAATCGCTGATTGGTCGAGGCCGCCGGCCGCGACCAATCAGCGATTTTTGAGCAAAATTTAAACAGCGCTCTGCTGATTGGTCGCGGCCGTCAGACGCGACTAATCAGCGACTTTGGGGCCAAATATAAACCCCGCTCTGCATCGCTCTGCTGATTGGTCGAGGCCGGCGACCGCGACCAATCAGCAGAGCGTTGTTTAAATTTGGAGCCAATCTCGCTGATTGGTCGCGGATGGCGGCCGCGACCAATCAGCAGAGCGGTGTTTAAATTTGGCGCCAAAATCGCTGATTGGTCGCGGGCGGCGGCCGCGACCAATCAGCGAACTGTGTTAGTGAGGAATGGAGAGCGTGTTTAAATTTGGCACCAAAATCGCTGATTAGTCGCCGGCCGCGACCAATCAGCAGAGCGGTGTTTAAATTTGGCGCCAAAATCGCTGATTGGTCGAGGCCGCCGGCCGCGACCAATCAGCGATTTTTGAGCAAAATTTAAACAGCGCTCTGCTGATTGGTCGCGGCCGGCAGACGCGACTAATCAGCGACTTTGGGGCCAAATTTAAACCCCGCTCTGCATCGCTCTGCTGATTGGTCGAGGCCGGCGACCGCGACCAATCAGCAGAGCGTTGTTTAAATTTGGCGCCAATCTCGCTGATTGGTCGCGGATGGCGGCCGCGACCAATCAGCAGAGCGGTGTTTAAATTTGGCGCCAAAATCACTAATTGGTCGCGGGCGGCGGCCGCGACCAATCAGCGAACTGTGTTAGTGAGGAATGGAGAGCGTGTTTAAATTTGGCACCAAAATCGCTGATTAGTCGCGACCGCGACCAATGAGCAAAGAGGTGTTTAAATTTGGCGACAATACTGCTGATTGGACGCGGCCGGCGACCGCGACCAATCAGCAGAGCCATGCAGAGCGATGCAGAGCGGGGTTTAAATTTGGCGCCAAAATCGCTGATTGGTCGCCGGCCGAGAACAATCAGCAGAGCGGTGTTTAAATTTGGCGCCAAAATCGCTGATTAGTCGCGGCTGACGGCCGCGACCAATCAGCAGAGCGTTGTTTAAATTTTGCGTCAATACTGCTGATTGATCTCGGCCAGCGACCGCGATCAATCAGCAGAGCGTTGTTTAAATTTGGCGCCAAGCTCGCTGATTGGTCGCGGCTGGCGTCCGCGACCAATTAGCACAGCAGTGTTTAAATGTGGCGGCAAGATCGGTGATTGGTCGCGGCCGCTATTTAAATGTGGCGCCCAAATCGGTGATTGGTCGCGGGCAGCGGCCGCGACCAATCAGCAGAGCGGTGTTTAACTTTAGCGTCAAGATCACTGATTGGTCGTGTGCGGAGAGCGCGACCAATCAGCGATTCGTATTGGTGAGGAGCGGGGAGCGGAATTGTATTAGTGAGGACCTGGGAGCGCCGCTGCCTGTGCGGCTACTTCCGCTGCGAGAACCCGGGACATGAGCGACTGCTCGCAGCAGAAGTATCCCGACCCGCAGCGCCGCACCCCGGTCCTCCCTTCACACCCTAGCCACTGATCTCCCCACAGTATCCGCATGGTGTTACAAAGGTCCGGACATTTGTGTTAAAAATCGCTGATTGGTCGCGGCGCTGCCGGTGACCAATCACCGATTTGGGCGCCAAATTTAAATATCGGCCACAACCAATCACCGATCTTGGCTCCACATTTAAACACCGCTGTGTTGATTGGTCGCCAACGCTGGGCGCGACCAATCATCGATTTTGGCGCCACATTTAAATAGCGTCCGCGACCAATCAGTACAGCGGTGTTTAAATGTGGAGCCAAGATCGGTGATTGGTCGCGGCCGATATTTAAATTTGGCGCCCAAATCGGTGATTGGTCGCGGGCAGCACCAGCGACCAATCAGCGATTTTTAACACAAATGTCCAGACCTTTGTAACACCATGCTGATACTGTGGGGAGATCAGTGGCTAGGGTGCGAAGGGAGGACCGGGGTGCGGCGCTGCGGGTCGGGATACTTCTGCTGCGAGCGCCCGCTCATATCCCTGGTTCTCGCAGCGGAAGTATCCGCACAGGCAGCGCCGCTCCCCGGTCCTCCCTTCACACCCTAGCCGCTGATGTCCCCACAGTATCCGCATGGTGTTACTAAGGTCCGGACATTTGTGTTAAAAATTGCTGATTGGTCGCTGGCGCTGCCCGCGACCAATCACCAATTTGGGCGCCAAATTTAAATATCGGACGCGACCAATCACCGATCTTGGCTCCAGATTTAAACACCGCTGCGCTGATTGGTCGCGGCGATATTTAAATTTGGCGCCCAATTCGGTGGTTGGTCGCGGGCAGCGCCAGCAACCAATCAGCGATTTTTAACAGAAATGTCCGGATCTTTGTAACACCATGCGGATACTGTGGGGACATCAGCGGCTAGGGTGTGAATGGAGGACAGGGGAGCGGTGCTGCGGGTTGGGATACTTCTGCTGCGAGCAGTCGCTCATCTCCATGCTTCTCACAGTGGAAGTATCCGCACAGGCAGCGGCGCTCCCCGGTCCTTACTAATACGATTCCACTCCCCGCTCCTCACCAATATGATTCGCTGATTGGTCGCACTCTCCGCATGCGACCAATCAGTGATCTTGGCGCTAAAGTTAAACACCGCTCTGCTGATTGGTCATGGCCGCTGCCCGCGACCAATCACCGATTTGGGCGCCACATTTAAATAGCGGCCGCGACCAATCAGTACAGCGGTGTTTAAATGTGGAGCCAAGATCGGTGATTGGTCGCGGCCGATATTTAAATATGGCGCCCAAATCGGTGATTGGTCGCGGGCACCGCCAGCGACCAATCAGCGATTTTTAACACAAATGTCCGGATCTTTGTAACACCATGCGGATACTGTGGGGACATCAGCGGCTAGGGTGTGATGGGAGGACCGGGGAGCGCGCTGACATCCAATTGGTCGCGGCCACTATTTAAATGTGTCGCACAAATCGGTGATTGGTCCCGGTCTTGGCCCGCGACCAATCACTGATCTTGCGGCTAAAGTTAACCACTACTGTGCTGATTGGTCGCGGACGATATTTAAATTTGGCGCCCAAATTGGTGATTGGTTGCGGGCAGCGTCCGCGACCAATCAGCACAGCGGTATTTAACTTTTGTGCTAAGATCAGTGATTGGTCGGATCCGAAGACCGCGACCAATCTTCGAATCGTCTTGGTGAGGACCGGGGAGCGGCGCTGCCTGTGCGGCTACTTCCGCTGCGAGAACCCGGGACATGAGCGGGCACTCGCAGCAGAAGTATCCCGACCCACAGCGCCGCTCCCCGGTCCTCCCTTCCGCATGGATGTCAGCGACGCCGGCGGTCCTTCCGCTGCTGCCGGCCGGGACATGAGCGCCTCGCGCCGCTCATCTCCCGGCTGCATCTCCGTCCCGCAGATGGGTCCGGCGGTCGGGGTCCTTCTGCTGGTACCGGCCGGGAGATGAGCGCCTCGCGGCGCTCATCTCCCGGCTGCAACGCCGCTGAGCTCCGTCCCGCAGATGAGTCGCTAACGGCCGCCATCTTTTTTCTGAAATCCCGCGGCGCTCATTGGCCGCTGCCGGACCAATGAGCGACGCGGAATTTCCTGGACAGACAGACAGACAGACAGAAAGACAGATAGACAGACAGACAGACAGACGGGATAAGACAATTATATAGTAGATGTAATGACAGTCATCTCCCCACTGCCTTTACCTGACATGCAGCCCCATATCATCAATGACGGTGGAAATTTGCATGTTCTCTTTATGCAGTCATCTTTATAAATCTCATTGGAACGGCAACAAACAAAAGTTCCAGCATCATCACCTTGCCCAACAGAGATTCATCACTGAATATGACTTTCTTCCAGTCATCCACAGTCCACGATTGCTTTGTCTTAGCCCATCGTAACCTTGTTTTTTCTGTTTAGGTGTTAATGATGGCTTTTGTTTAGCTTTTCTGTTTGTAAATCCCATTTCCTTTAAGCGGTTTCTTACAGTTCGGTCACAGACATTGACTCCAGTTTCCTCCCATTCGTTCCTCATTTGTTTTGTTGTGCATTTCCTGTTTTGGAGACATATTGCTTTAAGTTTCCGGTCTTGTCACTTTGATGTCTTCCTCGGTCTACCAGTATGTTTGCCTTTAACAATGTTCCCTTCCCATGTTGTTTGTATTTCTGCCAGATTTTAGATACAGCTGACTGTGAACAACCAACATCTTTTGCAACACTGCGTGATGATTTACCTTCTTTTAAGAACTTGATAATCCTCTCATTTGATTCAATTGACATCTCTCGTGTTGGAGCCATGATTCATGTCAGTCCACTTGGTGCAACAGCTCTCCAAGGTGTGATCACTCCTTTTTAGATGCAGACTAACGAGCAGATCTAATTTGATGCAGATGTTAGTTTTGGAAATTAAAATTTACAGGGTGATTCCATAATTTTTTCCTCAGAATTGATTGATTCCATAATTTTTTCCCTCTGCTTGGTCTGAAAAAAAAATACCCTTACTGAGTACCACATTTTTTTCTTGATTTCTTTTAGTGTTTCTTAAAGCCATAAAGTTGCCATTTGAAATGACTCTAGTTTTTTGCCATGTCTGTGATCTGCTTTTTTTCAACAACATTAAACAACTGAATGAACATCCTCCGAGTCTGGTGATTCCATAATTTTTGCCAGGGGTTGTAATTCTGGAGCACCTTTTCTCAGTACTACATTGTGCTGATCCTTTGCCATTCTTCCTAGGAATTAAGAAATAAATTGACACTGGGCATTTATGATATATACCTTATTTTGGGGATTATAAAGACACACCAGATTATAAAACGCACTCCAAATTTTAGGGTGGAAAACAGGAAAAACACATTTTAAATAAAATGGTGGTGCGCCTTATCCGGTAGCTGACCTGGGGGGCACAGGTGGTGGAGCCAGGGTCACTGCTTCAGGAGGTCGACGGCGGCAGGAGTGGGGCAATGTTGTTGGCCCTGTCCTCTCAAAAGGGTCACTGATTCAAGAGGTCAGCGGCAGGAGGAGAGGGGTGATGCTGCGGTTACCCTCCTCTTGGAAGGGTCGCTGATTCATAAAGTCAGCGGTGGCCGGAGGAGTGGGGCAATGCTGTGGGCCCGTCCTCCCAAAAGATATCGTCTCCTGAGATCTCAATATGTGTCCGACTGCGGCGTCCATTTTCCTGAGGCACACCACAGGGATATGCATGGGGGAGAGGACCTTCACTCACCGGCGCCGACATCTTATGAGAGGACGGGCCTACAGCATCGCCCCACTTGACTTTCAGGATTGCGGCTTCCAATAGGTGGCACTAGAGTTCAAGTTCTCTTTTTCTCTGAAGAGGCAATTTGCATACATGCACCACTCACATGCTTAAAGGGGTGATCATCAGTGATGCCAGTTACAGGGACTGGGCAAGTCCATTTTCTAATGAGCATGCGTTGATTGTCAATTCCGATGAATGCTCAATAGATTCTTGTCACTGAGAACTATGCACAGTGTTAGTGCCTGCTCAAATCAGAAGTTACAAGCCAGCAATAGAGCACATTTACTGTGCATATTGCTCAGTGACAACAATCTAATGAGCATCCATCAGAATTGACAACTGATGCATGCTCAGTAGAGCACGGACTAGCCCAACTCCAGAGACAGACGTCACTGATGACGCTTCATTTCTCGGAGGGAACAGAGGTTGCAACAGTGTCCTGATGACAATTCGCTTGAGTACCCCAGCATGTACCGGGTTTTCTTAAACTAAGCTTTACCAAGCAAGGAAGTAGTAAAAAAAAACAGTGTAGTGAGGGAATGGTAGGGACTTTTTATTCAAATTATATTAGAAAATAGATTACAGTATGGCATTAAATAGATAGGCTTTTAGGATGAAAATTTATTTGTGTCTCGGACCACCCCTTTAACACATGTGGCAAAGGTACCAACCACAACATGAGAGTCACTTACCACATTTATCTTGCCCAGTTGTGACTTTTGGTGGCATGCCTGCAGATGGTTAAAATGCAGGAAAGCCATGCCATGATTTTGGTAAGCAATGACTGTTACTGGCATGCTACTTCCTCTGCATACTCTTAAGGAACATTTTCAGGAAGAGATACTGTAGCTCCTAGTTTGTGACGGGGTGTGTGACAGAGCAGGCTGAGACAGCAGGCCGGTGAACAATCCAACAACCTTTATTGGGATTGGGAGACTATAACACCAAACATAGATTCCTTAGAGTCTGCAATGTGGCCACACAAAAGGAACAAATCCAGGGGGCGCTACCTGGTAATCCAACGGCAAGGAAAATCCAGCAACAGTTCTTAGACTAGTTCCTCAAATCCAGCAGGGTGAGCAAAACATCACAATACGATGTGGCAAGTGATCCCCAATCTCCAATAGTTCATACACGTGCACAGCAGCAGCTCCTCTCCCTTCACACGACACAGCATCAAACAATTTAATGGTATAACATCTCTGCTTGCCGTATCTATGTCATCTGCTGCTTATCATCCTGAAACAATTTACTGGTATAACATCTCAGCCTCCTGTATCTATGCTATATGTTATCTGTTGCATTTTATTCAATACTCACTGATATATGACCGTCCTTCCCTCAGTGTCTATTTTATCTGATGGTGAAAGCTTTTATACTGTGTAGCTGGAGCCAGGCATGGTGCTAGTTCTGTCTTTGATCAGTTATTCATCCCTTGTTGTGTTGACCAGCTTTGAATCTATCCTAAACCAGCTCTCACAATCCCTCTCACCTGATGCGATAGACTGCCCTACAAATTTAGAAGCATCATAAGGGATGCATGTGTGTGGAGTGCATGCACGTGTCCTCTTATGCAAAATGTCCTCATAGTCAAGTGTCTACCAGCTATTTCAAATGGCAGTTGGTCAGGACAGGAGTAATCCACACTTTGTATTCTCTTTTAACTATGTGTTTGATTTCTAAGTCCATCCTCCTGTTTGCTTTTGTCCTCCACATTCACCACCCCATTCCCCCTCCATCACCACTCATCCACATCTGCCCCTCTCTCCTTCCTTGTACAGCTCCCATGCTCTTTTCACCTTTCTGAAAATCTTAGTTCATCTTGTCCAAAGATATTGCATAATAAACCATGCCACACATCCAAGAACTATGTGCTCTTTCTCATTTAGTGGCTACTATTTAATTCAGGGGATATCTCTCCTAACTTCGGTCCACCATCTGTCAACTGCAACCCCTCTCCCACCTCACATCAAAACCCTGCTAAACTTATTAACATTAGATGTACTCCTTCATCTCCCTCTTTTAATTGTGCACTCTGGAATCCACGGTCTGTATGCAACAAGCTTCCTTTCCTGCACAACTACTTTCTGAATAACTCTCTTAATCTGAAACCACTGAAACCTGGATTAAGGATTCTGACACCATCTCCCTGGTCGCTATTTCTCATGGCGGCTTACATTTTTCCCATTCCCCGAGACCTGCGAACAGACTTGGTGGTGGAGTCGGCTTACTTCTTCCCCACAAAGCACTTTCCAGGTCATCTCCTTAGTTCCAACACTCTCATTCCCTTTTTTTGAGGTTCACACCATCAGGCTCTTCCATCCCCTCTTCCTCAGAGTAGCGGTCGTATACCCACACAGTTTCTGGACCATTTTTCTGCCTGGCTGCTGTACTTCATGTCCTCAGAATTTCCAAACCTATTCCTGGGAGACTTCAACATCCCCATCAACTGCCCCACCTACCAATCTGCATCCCAGCTTCTAACTCTAACCACTTCTCTTGGCCTCTCACAGCTTCAACCACTGAGACACACAAAGACGGTTACACACTTGATCTGGTTTTTGTCCTGCTCTGGTTAATCTCCTACCTAGATAACTCACCTCGTCCCCTCTCTGACCACTACATTCTCTCCATCACGCCCAAAAATTCTCGTCGCCCCAGCACACTCCTACCTATTACACATTCAGAAATCTACAAGCCATTAACCCTCATACACTTACAGACTCCATACACTAATCACTGTCCCCAATTTCCTCTTTTTCCTGTCCTTATTTGGCTGTATATCGCTAAAACAACACACTCAGATGCACCCTGAACCAAGTAGTGCCCCACACCCTCAAAACCTCCAAGCAGAGTAAAACAGCCCTGGCTCACATCGCAAACTAGATTTCTTCAGTGATACTCTAGGAGTGCCGAACGCATATGGTGAAAAACTCGCGCACCATAAAAATGTATCCACTATAAATTTATGTTAAGAACCTGTAACTCTGCTCTTCGCCTCGCCAAACAGACCTACTTCACCACCCTGATCTACTCACTATCAAAAAACCCCCAAAACTCTTTGACATCTTTCACTCCCTCCTCAGTCCTAAAGCACTGGCCCCTATCACGGCCATTTGTGCTGATGATCTGGCCTCCTACTTTACAGAGAAAAAAGAAAATATCCATCAGGAAATCAGCTCCCAGCCACCCAGTGCCATGACTCCCATTCCTCCCCACATCTCCTCTGGCTCACTCTCCACATTTGACCCAGTCACAGAAAAAGAAGTCTCCAGGCTCTTCTTCTCGGTCTACTACATGCACCACTGACCCCATTCATAGAATAATAGAATCATAGAATGTTAGAGTTGGAAGGGACCTCCAGGGTCATCGTGTCCAACAAACTGTTCAATGCAGGATTTACTAAACCATCTCAGACAGATGTCTGTCCAGCCTCTGTTTGAAGACTTCCATTGAAGGAGAACTCACCAACTCTCAAGGCAGCCTGCTCCGCTCATTTATCACCCTCATTGTCAAAATGTTTTTTCTAATATCGAATCTGTATCTTCTCCCATTCAGTTTCATTCCATTGCTTCTAGTCTTTCTTTGGGCAAATGAGAATAAAGTTGATCCCTCCACGGTGTGACATCCCTTCACATATTTGTAAACAGCTATTAAGTCTCCTCTCAGTCTTCCTTCTTGCAAGCTAAACAATTCCAAATCCTCTTACCGATACTCACAGAACATTGTTTGTAGACTGGTCACCATCCTGGTAGCTTTTCTCTGAACTTGCTCCAGTTTTTCGATTTCTTTTTTAAAATGTGGTGCCCAGAACTGGACACAGTATTCCAGATGAGGTCTGACCAAAGAGAAGTAAAGGAGGATAAATACTTCACGTCATCTAAACTCTATACTTCTGTTAATGCATCCCAGATTTGTGTTTGCTTTTTTTGCTGATGCATCACACTGTGGATTCATGGTCAATCTGTGATCTATTAGTACACCCAAGTCATTTTCACATGTGCTGTTGCTTAACCCTATACCTCCCATTCTGAATATGCTTTTTTCATTTTTCTTGCCCAGAAGAAGGACTTTGCATTTCTCCCTGTTAAAAACCATTCTGTTAGTTGCTGCCCACAGTTCCAGTGTGTTTAAAACGTTTTGAATCCTTTTGAATCCTCTCTCTCTCTTCTCTAGTATTAGCAATCCTTTCTAACAATCAGCAAATAAAATCAGTTTACCATCAATTACTTCATCTAAATCATTGATAAAGATGTTGAACAATACAGGGCCCAGGACAGAGCCTTGCGATACCCCACTTGAAACATTCTTCCAACTAGATGTGCAAACATTTATGATCACTCTTTGGTCCGATCACTAAGCCAGTTTTGAATCCATCTAACATTTGCCTTGTCCATTCCAAAGTTGGTCATTTTTTCAATAAGGATGGTATGAGATACTTTGTGAAATGTTTTGCTGAATGCAAGATATACTATATCTGCTGCGTTTCACCCAGTCATCCAGAATCACCCAGTCAGTGATTCTGTCATAGAAGGAAATTAAGTAAGTCTGACATGACTTATTAGTTACAAACCCATGCTGGCTCTGGTTAATCATTTCATTCTCATAAAGGTACTTGCATACAAATTGTTTAATAATTTGTTCAAAAATCTTTCCTGGTATAGAAGAAAGGCTCACCAGCCTGTAGTTCCCTGGGTCCACCTTCTTCCTCTTTTTGAATATAGGAACAACATTAGCAGTCTTCTGGAATTTTCAAAGATTATGGAGAGTGGTTCAAAAATTTCCTCTGCTATCTCCTTCAGTACCCTAGGATGTAATTCATCTGGACCTGGAGACTTGAATTCATTTATGTTAGCTAAGTATTCCCTCACTATATCTCTGTATATAGATAGTGTGGATTCTTCTATTCCTTCAATAGTACAGTAAATAGAAGTACATTTCCTCACACATACTCCAGTTTGTCTCTCAAGTCATCACTTCTCACCTAACTAAAATCTTCTTCAATCCCTCCCTTTCTTCTGGTATCTTCCCCTCCTCCTTCAAACACTCTATCATTACTCCATTATTAAAAAAAGCCCTCTATTGACCCATCCTGCACAACTACCTACAGACCTGTCTCCAATCTCCCCTTCATCTCTAAACTCTTGGAGTGCCTGGTCTACTCCTGCCTTACACATTACCTCTCCACTCACTCTCTTCTAGATGCATCACAGTCTGCCTTCGCCTCCTACATTCTGCAAAAACTATTCTTCTTGACCTGTCTGCAGCTTTCGACACTGTTGACCACCATCTCCTGCTCTCTATGCTCCACTCATTCGGCATGAAGTACACTTCTCTCTCCTGGTTCTTCTCCTATCTTACTGATCACTCCTTCAGTGTATCGCTTGCTGGCTCCACTTCTCCTTTTCCTTTCACTATTGGGGTCTCTCAGGGTTCAGTCTTTGGCCCTTTTCTCTTCTCTTTCTACATGGTCCCAATTGGACAGACCATCAGCAAAAATTTGGCTTTCAGTACCATCTTTATGCTGATGAAACACAACTATACACTTCATCTCCCAACCGTATCCCTGCTGTACTACAGAACACTGACTGTCTGCAGTTTCCAACATCATGTCTGCTCTCTATCTGAAACTCAACCTTTCCAAAACTGAACTTCTTCTGCTCCTGCCGTTTACTTGCATCCCTAAACCTGACATCCTCCTTTCTATGTATGGCACCAAAATAACACTTAGCCACTAGGCTCACTGCCTGGGTGTTATGTTTGACACCATCTTTCCTTTGCCTCCCATATACAATCTCTTGGCTGCTCTTGTAGCTTGCACCTGAAGAACATCTCTAGAATCCGCCCCTTTCTCACTATGGAAACAGCAAAAACCCTCACTGTTGCCCTGATCCACTCCCGCCTTCACTACTGTAATTGTCTATTAATTGGCCCCCCTCACTCGATTTTCCCCTCTTCAGTCCATCCATAATTCAGCATCCAGAGTCATCTTTCTCGTTAATCCTTACTCGGAAGCTTGCGCTCTGTGCCCGTCATTGCACTGGCTGCCCATACATTATAGGATCCAATTTAACATTGCTTGTTATCATCCACAAAGCTTTCCACAGTGTGGCACCCCCCTACACCTCTTCCCTCATTTCTGTTTATCGGCCTACGCGTTCTTTATGCTCCACAAGCGACTTTCGACTAACATCCGTACTAATCTGTACCTCCCACTCCCGGCTCCAAGACTTCTCCCGAATTGCACCTATTCTTTGGAATGCTCTACCCCAAGAACTAAGGACTTACCACAACTTAAACAGTTTTAGGCACTCTCTAAAAATCATCTGTTTGGGGCAGTCTATCACATTCCCTAATAGAAGTCATTTCATATATAGCCCATTCACTATTTTTCTGAACATAATTCTCCATCAAACTCCACCGCACCCAAAAGCACTACAAATACTGGCTGGTGACTAGCTCATGCAGCCTTTGTCTATCCCCCATTCCCTCAAGATGACTGGACCATCAATGTAAATAAGCACCTGTACTTTGTGTCACCTCCACCTCATTGCAGATTGTAAGCTTTTATGTGCAGAGTTGTCATTGTTTTTGCTTTAATTATTGTATTATGTTTAACTGCTACTTGTGACTGTTGTATATGAACCTCTGAATTGTAAAGTGCTGTGGAATATGTTGGCGCTGTATAAATAAAGATTATTATTATTTATTCTATAGATATGTTGTGGTAGACTGGGCACCTTGGATTATCTGGCTTTGACTTGCTTTGGAAGTCCTATCATGTCTTATGTATTACTGGACAATAACTAGATTATAATAAAAGCTGATTACCGGGAGATCCAGCAGCTCTATCCTCTTCTAATCAACTGTACATTGGATTTGTAAGATGTAGAGCAATGAACAGCAATGCTGCACTTAGGAGTGTACCCTAGTATCTGGAAGACCTCTTCTGAGAAGCAGATGAAAAAAATGTAGCTTCTCATTACTAAAAATGGTTGTCATAACGTCCCTTTCTAAAAAAAAATATCTTGTAATTTACTTCAGTTAAAAATATTACTCTTTCAGATAAAGACCTCCCTTTAGACCGTGTTGAAAAGTAAGCCAGGAATGCCCTCTTGTTTCTGAGCACATCTGTGCAATAGGTGTCCCCTTTTTACTTCCTCAGTAGCTCTCACCTTGTTCTTTATTTGTGTTTAGGATATGACAGACACCCTGTTTACACTTCTTTTATAAGAAACACACACTAGGGGTATATTCACAAACATTATACCTTTCTTTATAATCCAGAAGTGGTCACTTACTGCAGTATATTTTGGATTCAGAACCTACAGCAATATATGTTATAAGTACGAGTTGTATGGAAATGGTTAATGCACTTAATTGTAATTAAACGGGTGTATAACCACATTGCCTACATAACAATATTGCTTTCTTTTCCTGGGGTCTCTCTGCAGAAAGCAAAGCTGTTCTTATTTGGATTACAATTTTCTGTACTCTCCATTAAGTAGATGAAACTGGCAAGAACACAGTGATCCATTTGTTTGGGACAGGATGAAATGTATGTATTCATCATGTTTATTTGAACACCATTTATTGGCAAACCTACCATAGAATAAATATGGCTTAAACAGCATGGCATTATTAGGAAGAGCTAAGAACATATTTCATAAAACCTCAACAGTTGCAATCACATGAAATATAATTACAACAAGTTCTTGCAACATTCATCTGGTTCAGTAACAAAACCTACACTCTCCAATATACCCCCGGGTTATTAAGAGGTAAAAGAGATGATTACAGTTATTCAGATGTATTGCTGATCATTTTAATTATGTACTCATCATATGCAATGCGTGGGGAAAATATGTGAAGCTATTGTAAATTTCCTTTTGTTGTAGTAGTTGGCAAAGTCAACATTTTGAAATAGGAAGTGTGTGGGTTCTTGAATAACATCCCCAGACACTGAAGCTTTTGTCTTGGCATGTAGTGCACCTTTGCTCTTTAAAAAGGGCTAAAACTAATTTAATTCATGTTTGTTTAAGTAAACACTATGGGATCTATGCACAGTAATGGAGCAACAATATGATATTGTCATAAGCTATTTATATTGCCTTTCCTCTTAAGGCTAGAACAATGAGATTACCTAGAAAATGGCTGGAATACATTCTTATACCAGGTACATTTTCACTTTTCTTCTGAGCAAACCTTCACTTTTTACATAAATCTACATTCTCTGTGTTTATGTTACTATATGAAGGTTGGTCATACAAATGAGATCGCTTGTTTGGACATCTCCTATCTCTTCAGATGCCATCATAAACGTGTACTCTTATTTCAGTTTATTTTTTTAATTTATTAGGGACAGGAAACCTGCTGGCGGACATCTCAGATAGTGACATTTTTTGTAGCTACATTTTGTGAGACATTTTAGAATTTTGCTGGACTGATAGAAGTGTGGAAAGGTAGTCAAAGCTGTTACATATTCATTACATTTCAAAGCAGAATTCTGCATTTGACAAGGGAAACCATGCATAGAGCTTGTGCCTTTTTAATGACTGGGATGGTCACTCTTTTCCTAAAACAAAAAACACAAAATACCATACAAACATGTTAGAATTGAAAAAACAAATGGACACTGAGTTCAGAAGTGCGCAAAAAAAATCTCCACTATCTCATGTATTTTTTATATTCACGCAAATCAAATCTTATGTATAGTTGCAATCAGTTATTCAACCCCCAGGGAAAATTAGTTTTTTTATCAAAATTTACAATCTTTTTGCTGTTTACAATGATCTCATCAAGCAAAAACAATTTATATAGCTCAATGCAATTCATCAAACAAGTGGTTTCTCCAAGTTCAACAGAAATTGTTACTTTTAATGCCTAATGCAATCTCAGAATTATTCAAGCTGGACTGATAGAAGTGTGGAAAGGTAGTCAAAGCTGTTACATATTCATTACATTTCAAAGCAGAATTATCTTTTATGACAATCATTTTTAGTACTTGGTAGAGCACCCTTGGCTGTTATGACCTGCTGCAAATGTGATTCATAGCCAAACACCATTTTTTGGTAGTGTTCCTCAGGAATCTTAGCCCATTCCGGCAGCGGCCTAGATTTCACTAATATGCTTTGGTTTGTGTGCTCCATTTACCTTTTTTCAAATCCCACCAAGGATTTTCTATCAAGTTCAAGTCAGGTGATTGCGACAGCAACTCCAGAATCTTCAAAGACTTCCTCTAACTTTAAAGTTTACTTGTGATCATTATCCTGTTGGAAAGTCCAATGAAACTCAAGGTACAGCTAGTCAGCTACCTCACAGAATGATTTCTTGATGCTGGAATTTAATCCATCTTTCCCTCCACATGCTGCAGTTTTCCAGTGCTAAAAGAAGCAAAGCATTGCTAGAGTAACACCGAGCCACCACCAAGTTTTATGGTAAGCATAATGTACTTTTTACATATGGCTCACTCCCACCTTCATATCTTCCATTGATTTATAGGCTCAAAAAGTTCCAGTTTAGTTTCATTGCTTTACAGAACAGAATCCTAAAATGTCTTTGGCCAATTTAAATGTCTTGGCTATATTCGAGGTGATTTTTCTTGCACTTGTGTATAATTTGAAGTTCTAGCACAGAAACCTTCAGCATTTAGTATTTTCCTCTCTGTGCAAACTGAAACTTCAGTGCCTGCTACCACCAAAATTTGATGCAGGTCTTTTGCAGTCACATGAGGGTTGTTCACCACCAGCCTTAGCTAGTCATAGTATCGAACCTTCTAGTCCTCATCATCTACTTCCTTTTTAATAATCATCCAACTTTATCTTTTTGTGACATATTAGCCACACTATGAGAGTTTCCTTGGACAAGTGATCTGGGTATCCCTGATGTCAAAATGATGACATGTGCATGGGCTGCAGTAGTGCCAATCATGTGATTTGGGTTTCTTGAGGTTATATTTACTGCATATGGGCGACAGTGGTAGTTAACGTGGTCATGTGATCTGAATGTCAGGATGAAGTGGATATCCAAATGTTGTAACTGGATGACAGATAGTGATGCCGGTATGTTTGTGCCAGCATTGTGTACATGACTTCTGGGCCGTAATAGTGTGGGAGGTTTCTTCCCCATAGAGTAAAATATTGATTCGTTGAGATGTAATGATGGATGCAGCAGAGAGGTATGGTGCCTACTATCTCCTTGATGTGGAGTACACTGCATTATATAAGTATTTAGTGCTGACCAACCTATGTTTATATGGTCTATACTACTTCATCCTGGTTAACTGTACCTCTCTATATAATAAGGTAATAAGCCTTAAGCAAGGATTTGACTTTTCATGCATCTTTTAATTGTATTTTTTAATTGTTTATAGTTTCTTTGTCAATGAAAGAGAGACCATTAGAGAAATTTGGAGGAGTATTTCTATAAGTGTTGTCTTTTCTAATTTTGGCTTTATAACACCTGTTGTGCCGACATAATATTGCAATACCATTTTTATAGCCTGATATGTGAAAAAATGAAAAGATTCAAATGAAGAATAATTCCAATCCTTTGGAGACATTTATTTTTATTTTCTGGCGTTTTGGTACAGCACAGATATACAGGAGTGGTACAGGGAATCAAGCCATTTAAACCAAAAATATTAATTATATTAATTAAGGTAATAGCGATCATAATATTATCAATTTCAAAATGCCCCTCAGTAGGGTTATCAATAAGGGAACAACTAAAACATTAAACTTTAGGAGGGCGAAGTTTGATCAGCTGAAAGAAAACCTTCAACTTATAGACTGGGACAAAGTTCTTAATCAAGGAAATACGAATAGTAAATGGGAAACCTTCAAAAGAATTCTGAATACTCAGTGCGAGAGGTATATACCGTATGGGAATAAAAGGGCCAGAAATAAGAGGAAACCAATATGGTTGAATAAGAACGTAAAAGGGGCGTTAAATAGCAAAAAAGAGGCATTCAAGAGATTAAAACAGGAAAACAGCAAGGAGGCACTAATGTGTTACAGGGAAAAAACGAGAACCTGTAAAAAACAAATAAAAATAGCAAAGGAGGAAACAGAGAGACGTATTGCTAGGGAAAGTAGATCAAATCCCAAACTGTTCTTTACGTAATTAAATAGTAAAAGGATTAAATCGAATAATATTGGACCGATAAAAAGTGATGAAGGCAAAATCATAGAGAAAGATGAGGATAAAGCTAATCTATTAAATAAATTTTTTTCGTCAACTTTCACAAAGGAAAAAGAACTAACAGGTGAAATGAGAAGTGACAAACTTAATCCTCCACTAAGTATGACAAATCTAACCCAAGCTGGGGTACAGAAACGCCTCAGTAAGATTAAAATAAACAAATCACCAGGACCTGATGGCATACACCCACGGGTACTAAGGGAACTAAGTAATGTGATAGACAGACCGTTATATCTTATATTTAAGGACTCTGTTGAGACTGGGTCTGTACCACTTGATTGGCGACAGGCGAATGTAGTGCCAATATTCAAAAAGGGAGCAAAAAGTAACGCCAGAAACTATTGGCCGGTGAGTCTGACGTCCGTTGTGGGCAAAATTTTTGAAGGCTTTATTAATGAGGCAATTATGGAGCATCTTGATGCTAATAATCTATTAACCCCGAACCAACATGGATTCATGAGGAATCGCTCCTGCCAAACAAACCTGATTGACTTCTACGAGGAGGTTAGCTCTCGAGTAGATCAGGGGGAACCAGTGGATGTCGTGTATTTCGACTTCTCAAAAGCGTTCGATAGCGTGCCACATAATAGGTTGGTATACAAAATGAGAATGATGGGGCTGGGGGAAAATGTCTGCAAGTGGGTAGCTAACTGGCTAAAGGATAGAAGGCAGAGGGTGGTTATAAATGGAATATACTCAGATTGTGTAAGCGTCACTAGTGGGGTACCACAGGGGTCTGTACTAGGCCCAATGTTATTTAATATCTTTATTAACGACATAGTCAACGGGATAAATAGTAAAATATCAATATTTGCAGATGACACAAAGTTATGTAAAACAATTAAAACAAAAGAGGACAGTGCAGACCTACAGAGGGATTTGGATAAGCTGGGTAGGTGGAGCATTAAATGGCAAATGAGGTTTAACGAGGAGAAATGTAAGGTCATACATATGGGAAGGAAAAATGGAAGTCACCAGTACTCACTGAATGGGAAACCACTGGGGAATTCAGAGATGGAGAAGGACTTGGGCATCTGGATTGATAGCAAACTAAATTGGAGTGCCCAAAGTCAGGCGGCTGCTGTAAGGGCAAACAGGGTAATGGGATGTATCAGAAGAGGTATAGCTGCAAAGGATGAGAACATTGTTCTTCCACTGTACAAAGCACTGGTCAGACCACACTTGGAATACTGTGCTCAGTTATGGGCCCCAATATATAGAAAGGATATAAATGAGCTTGAAAAGGTACAAAGGAGGGCAACAAAATTAATAAGGGGAATGGAGGGACTGCAATACCCAGAGAGGTTGGCAAAACTAGGACTATTCAGCCTGGAAAAGAGAAGGTTGAGGGGGCACATAATAAATGTGTACAAATATGTTAGGGGACTGTATAGAGACCTTGCCCGGGATTTGTTCAAAAGGAGGGATATTACGGTAACAAGAGGGCACTCACTAAGACTGGAAGAGAAAAGGTTTCAGCACCAGCATAGGAAGGGGTTCTTTACGGTAAGAGCAGTGAGAATATGGAATTCACTGAGTGAGGAGACGGTAATGTCGGATTCACTAAACCAGTTCAAGCGGGGACTGGATGCATTTCTAGATACCAGGCAGATTTCAGCATATACTTAAAAATAAAATAAAATAGTAGGTTGATACAGGGATTTATTCTGACTGCTGGTTTCAGAGTCGGGAGGGAATTTTTCCTCACGTGAAGATTGGCTAAATCATTTGGGGTTTTTGCCCTCCTCTGGATCAACTTTAGCAATTACAGAACTAACAGGTCGAACTTGATGGACGCAAGTCTTTATTCGGCTTTACTAACTATGTAACTATGTAATTAATTGAATGAATTGAAAACCATTGCCCATGAAAAATGGGCTAAGATTCCTCAGGAATGCTGCCATAAGTTGGTTAGTCTGGCTGTGCATCTTATTTGCAGCAGATTACAACAGACAAAAGGTTCTCTACAAAGTACTAAAGACACTTGTCATGAAACGGTTGAATAATTATGAGACTATAATAGTCATTAAAAGTGTCATTTCATTTTGACTTTGAAGAAACCCCTTGTTATATTACTAGTGTTGAGCTATTTAAACTGTCTTTGTCTAATTAATTTATTGCAAACATCAGGAGGTTTGTAAAGTTTGCTTTAAATCTTACTTAGAGTATAAATAATTAGGGAGTTTACATTTTTTTTATTGCAACTATAAATATTTAGAATTCTTGTTTTAATGATGATCTTTTCTGATTGTTCCATGAAATTGAAACAAAGAAGAATCTATACAAGCACTATGTAACAGTACTATGCAAACATGATATACAATACATGAATTCCACTATTGCTATTCTTGGAAAAACATGGAGTTCCCTGCACACATTTGATCAAAGTATTTGAACCCATATAGCAATGACAACGTTACTTCTGTTAGATAAGACCCTATACTATGCTCACCTTTCTCTGTGTCCTGGCCTCAACTGCACTGGGGAAGCACAGAGTCCATTTATAGGTTGCTCTTTTAAAACAGTCTTTTGGGTTGATAGGGTGCAAAGTCTCCGTACCCATAATGTCTAAGGAGATGGAAATGCTGCCCATGTTCCCCCTTGAAGAAACGTGTATCATTATAATATTTGTGTGTTTAATGATTTGCATTATTAGTAATGAAGTTGTGTTCTGCCCAGCAGCAGGTAGCTGACAGTGACAGTTAGAGTTAATGGTTGGGACTAGCCCAGAGTGGGAGGTGGAAAAGATCAAGAGACAAGAGAGAGTTTCCTGGTAGTGAATCAGAAAGAGTCAAGAGTGTGCACAGAAAAGACCTAATGTCTAGTGTGAGCATTGGAGCATTCAGTGGGTGTCACAGTGGCAAGAGAGGAACTACCTGAGCAGATAGTAAGAGCCTGGAAAAGAAGAGAAAGCAGAGAAGAGAAATGAGCAGCAGTCAAGAATTGGGACAGAGAGATAGTTAAAGAAAGAATATTAGGGCCTGGGGCAGGAAGCCTAGCAGTACACTAATAGAGGTAATGAAAGACAAAAGTAAAGGGAAGCAAAAGGAAGAGAATACAGATATGGAATCTACGACTCTTGTGGACTGGACTTTGAAAGTGCTATTGGTGGGGTCCTCATTAACCCCTTTACCACCGAGGGTGGTTTGCACATTAATGACTGGGCCGCCAATTTTTACAATTCTGACCACTGTCACTTTATGAGGTAATCACTCTGGAACGCTTAGACGAATCCCACTGATTCTGAGACTGTTTTTTCGTGACAAATTGTACTTCATGATTGTGGTAACATTTCTTCGATAACTCTTGCGTTTCTTTGTGAAAAAATGGAAATTTGGCGAAAATTTTGAAAATTTAGCAATTTTCAAAATTTGAATTTTTATGCCCTTAAATCAGAGAGATATGTCACAAAAAATAGTTAATAAATAACATTTCCCACATGTCTACTTTACATCAGCATAATTTTGGAACCAACATTTTTTTTGATAGGGAGCTATAAGGGTTAAAAGTTGACCAGCGATTTCTAAATTTTCCAACAAAATTTACAAAACCATTTTTTTAGGGACCACATCACATTTATAGTGACTTTGAGGGGCCTTTATGACAGAAAATACCCCAAAACTGCACCCCTCAAGGTGCTCAAAACCACATTCAAGAAGTTTATTAACCCTTCAGGTGCATCACAGGAATTTTTGGAACGTGGAAGAAAAAAATGAACATTTAACTTTTTTCACAAAAATGTTAATTTAGACCCCAATTTTTTTATTTTAGCAAGGGTAACAGGAAAAAATGGACTGCAAAATTTGTTGTTCAATTTCTCCTGAGCACGGCAATACCCGATATGTGGGGGCAAACCACTGTTTTGGGCTCACGGTAGGGTTCGGAAGGGAAGGAGCACCATTTGACTTTTTGAATGTAAAATTTGCTTGAATAATTAGCGGACGCCATGTTGCTTTTGGAGAGCCCCTGATGTGCCTAAACAGTGGAAACCACCCACAAGTGACACCATTTTGGAAACTAAACCCCTCAGGGAACTTATCTAGATGTGTGGTTAGCACCTTGAACCCCCAGGTGTTTCACAGAAGTTTATAACATTGAGCCGTAAAAATAAAATTTTCACATTTTTGCAACAAAAATGTATTTCAGCCTCCAATTTTGCATTTTCATAAGGGTAACAGGAGAAATTGCACCATGCAATTTGTTGTGCAATTCCTCCTGAGCACTCCAATACCCCTTATGTGGGGGAAAACCACTGTTTGGGTGCACGGAAGGGCTCAGAAGGGAAGGAGTGCCATTTTCTTGAATAATTAGCGGACGCCATTTTGCTTTTGGAGAGCCCCTGATATGCCTAAACAGTGGAAACCCCCCACAAGTGACACCATTTTGGAAACTAGCCCCCTCAGGGATTTTATCAAGGTGTATAGTGAACATTTTGAACCCAGAGGTACGACACAGAATTTGATAACATTAGGTCATCATATTGAATAAGTTGTCATTAGTCTTGAGCGCAAGTGCTCTCTACTTGAGTTTGCATTGGGTACTCAGGTATGCACCATGTGTCGCGGGTGCTTGAGTGACATGCTTGAGTCCTCGCCCGCATGTTTCATGGTTATTAGACACCCAAAATAAAACAATATGCAGGGATCGCTCGTGGATGGCAGGCAATCCCCGCAATGTCTTTTTGGCTGTATAACAGTTGCAAAGCATATGGGGAGGAGACTCGAGCATGTCACTCCAGCACTTGCGATACTCGGTGCATACCCGAGCACCCGATACAAACTCAAGTAGCGAGCACTTGCGCTCACTAGTCGCCATATCTTCGTCATTTTTTTCTTTACTTTTGAAAAAATCCCAATCCTAACCCTAGCAGAACCCTAGCCGTAGCACAACCCTAACCCTAGAGTTTATTTTTTACGCCGCTCCTCATGCGGTATAAGTGATTAGACCGCTTTATTCTTCTGCTCGGTGCGATTACAGCGATACCAGATTCATATCTGGTTTTTATGATTGACAGCTGTCACATACTACAGCGGTACCACATTTATATTGTTTGTTTTGTTTTATAGAAACATTTTTCTTTGTATCGCTTTATTCTGAGAGCTATAACGTTTTTATTTTTTGGCCGATGGAGCTGTATGGTGGCTTGTTTTTTGCAAGACAAGATGACGTTTTCAGCGGTATAATTTTTATTTGCATTTGTCTTTTTCATCACGCTTTATTACATTTTTTGTTTGGCAGTATGATGATAAAGCATGTTTTTTTGCTTTTTTTTACCATGTTCACTAAAGGGGGTTAACTAGTGGGACAGTTTTATAGGACAGGTCGTTCCGGATGCAGCGATACCAAATATGTGTACTTTTATTGTTTTTTTTTGTTTTTTTTCCACAATAATATTTATTTATGGGTACAATATGTTTTTATTTTTTGGGATTATTTTTTTCATTTTTTTTTTTAGATTTTTACATTTTTTTTTTTTATTTTTTTTTTTCACATTCTGATTCTTTTTTTACTTTTACATCTTGTTCCACTATGGGATTTTCAATTTTATTTTCAGATCGCCTGTATAGCATAGAGAGCAGCAGCAGCTCCCTGTGCTATACAGGCGGTCACTGCTGCAGAGGGAGAAGATACTTTGGTCATGCACTGCGCATGACCAAAGTATTTTCCTGCTGTCTGGTGACTGGGATGTTGTCATGACGACATCGGGTCATCATGGCAACATCCGGGAGCCGCTGCAGACAGCGTTGGATGCCGGCAGGAGAGATGAGTATCTGCGATCTCCTCCCCTTGCCCCTGCAATGCTGCGATCAACTTCTATGTCAGCTGTGACAATCAGCTGACACCCGGCGGCGATCGCCCCGCACCACTGGTGTGCGGGCGCGATCGCCATATGACCTAATAGTACTTCATTGGTCCAATCGGCCCAGGTCACCATGACGTACTATTAGGTCACACGTCAGAAAGGGGTTAATGGAACTGAGAGTAGCTGTGAGGGGCTGTATGGTTACACCTCGACCCGCGTGGTCACCACAGAGGAAAACAGTTGTGATGGGCCATAGCATTACACCTCGACCCATGCGGTCCCCACAAAGGAAAACAGTTGTGAGGGTTCGTAGCATTACACTTCGACCCATGTGGTCCCCACAGAGAAAAACAGAAGCTCCCAATAGAGTGTGCTGGGCTGTGCAAAAGAGTAGAGGAAGTAAGCGATGATGATAGAATGTTTTTAAGGAAGAAGGAAAGGTGTGTGATGATGTTGCTTGTTGTACAAGAAACATCCTTGAACATAAATGCCTACTATCTGCAGTATATACTGTAGTTCATTCAAGTTATTCTTCAGCAAAAAGAAGTTTATTTTTGAATGATGGTCTCCCTCATTGTACTGTAAAACATCTGGTCCTGGCAAACCAGCAATATCGGTTACATGCAGCCTGCATGGGAATAGCGCCCTCAGAGCATAAGTCCACACAACCAGCCAGAACCCCCATCTACATGTAATGTGCCGGAGCACAAGAGGCGATTACCTCGCCAACGGCTACCGCCCCACACCACATTACAAATGCACAATAAATAGAATATGACAAGCACTACATGTGGGAGTAAATGTATAAGCAAATGCAAGTACGCTATGGCTGCAATACATATGTCTAGAAAGAACTTTTCTTGAAATGAGAAAGATATCATGATGCAGAAAGGTATGCAATGGCTTTTGTAGTGTTAAGCATTAAGAATTAACGTTCTGCATGCTGATAGCTTTCTTGTTTTATAAAGAAAGGCTACATCTGTATAGATAAATAGTAAGCAATATCAATCAGAAAACATTATATATGCCCGTCTGACGTCCGAAGGAAAATGTTTACTTTTTGGACAGATTGTCTGATACCTTATGCATTTTATTTTAAGGGAACCTTTCACCATGTTTTTCCTATATAACCTACGGCCACCACCTTTCAGGTCCATGTGACAGCATTCTAAAATGTTGTATACATGACTCCAATTCACCCTGTAACGCAAAAAAACACCTCTTATTATACTCACTTATGAAGCAGTCCATTCAATGCATGTACGGGGAAAGGCTAATGAGCACCAGAGCATGTACAGAACAGTACTTTGCTCTGCCCTGGGCAGGGCAGAGACAAGTAGGCCTGCGAAGGAGCGCAAAGGGGAAAACTGTGTGGATAGGGTAGGACGTGTCATCCACTCAAAGCAGAGAAGGAGGACGGCATCGTAAGAAGAGAGGAGGTGCAGGATAAAGACCAGCGATGCCCATCGGACCGGATTGCCCCATAAGTGAGTATAATGAAAGGTGTTTTTTTTGCCTTACAGGGCGAATTGGAGTCTTAAGTGCAGCATTTTAGAATGCTGTCACATGGGGCTGAAATGTGATGGCTGGGCCGTAGGATTTATGGGAAAAATCTGGTGACAAGTTCCCTTTCAGCTTTCCCTGAATCAACAAGGTAAAACAAAGTTTCAAAGTGTACCCGTACGGCTTCCTTTTATTCACATTCTCTCTCCTTAATGGAGGTGGACAATTTTTATTTTTTTTAGTATTTTTGCTATAAAAACATTTGTCCACTGCTCTTTTGCCTAACAATATAGATACAAAGGCATTTGAAAAGCATGTGTGTATTCGGCCTACCAGCCTGCACATTACATTTATTATATAAATATATCAGTATAGATTTTCATGGACTCCATGTAAACAATTTTTTTAACTGTATTGGAAATCTTCAGTGCAGCCTTTACAAATTGAAAAAGTCTATGTACACTTAATATTTATGTAGAATGCTAATCGTGCAGTGTAAACAGGCTGCTGATCACACGATAAATGAGTAAAATGCTCGTTCATTAGCCAAAATAATGCTTTATACTACACAAAAGATCATAGTTCTCAGCAGCGCATCACTCAGTGTGAACAGGACCTACGCTGTCAAAACCATGGCAGACTATGCACACTGAATGATGTATTACATATTCTTCAGAGCCAATCTATAGCTTGGTCTGCTTGAGTAAATGGACAATTAAATGACCACCAACCATAAGACATTTGTTTAAATAAAAAAATTGAGCAAGCCCTGGAACTGCTTATTTCTAAATAGGTCAGTTTATTGTTTCTGCGTTTATTATCCAAGAGAAAGAATTCTAGGATATCATGCATTACAATTCACTGATTGGAGTATGAACTTAGTTTTTGACGACAAATGAAATTAAAATATATCATTTACTAAATGCCTGTTTTCCAAGACTCAAAAAAACAACAAAATCCTTCAATATTAATTCATAGATAATTGATAGTTGTAAGAATACCTCTGGCATTGGTTTCTATAACCTTGCTGTGATATTTAATCTAACAAAAAATAATGATGGAAAAGCATTCACATTTCTCTTAGTTTATGCTACATAAATAATAAAATATAATCAACCAGAGAAGATGAAGGGAAGCTTTTTAGAGTCTGTTTATCAATTTTCTAATGAAACATTAGGCTTGCAGTTTCTTATTAATCATTAATTTGCTGGAAGATATTTTTACTTACATCCCAAAATAAATGTGTGACTTAATTTACTTTAGTGTAATAGGTAAATTGTTAATGGACCAGTTCAGTTATGGCTTGTATTAGTGATTGAGTTTGGAACCCACTCCAAAAGCATTTTGAGAGGTCATAATGGTTACCTTCCTAATATTATAATATTAGTATACTATTAATTAATTAGCTGATAATGTTAATTAATATTAATTTACTGATGATGTTCTTTTGCTACTGATTAGAGTATTCACGCTATCATCAGAAAACGTCCTATTGTTTAAATTAGGTTTTTGTTTTAAATACACTGCTCAAAAAAATAAAGGGAACACTTAAACAACAGAATATAACTCCAAGTAAATCAAACTTCTGTGAAATCAAACTGTCCACTTAGGAAGCAACACTGATTGACAATCATTTCACATGCTGCTTTGCAAATGGAATAGACAATAGATGGAAATTATTGCCAATTATCAAGACACCCTCAATAAAGGAGTGGTTCTGCAGGTGGGGACCACAGACCACATCTCAGTACCAATGCTTTCTGGCTGATGTGTTGGTCACTTTTGAATGTTGGTTGTGCTTTCACACTCGTGGTAGCATGAGACGGACTCTACAACCCACAGAAGTTGCTCAGGTAGTGCAGCTCATCCAGGATGGCACATCAATGCGAGCTGTGGCAAGAAGGTTTGCTGTGTCTGTCAGCGTTGCGTCCAGAGGCTGGAGGCGCTACCAGAAGAGAGGCCAGTACACCAGAAGACGTGGAGGGGGCTGTAGGAGGGCAATAACCCAGCAGCAGGACCGCTACCTCCGCCTTTGTGCAAGGAGGAACAGGAGGAGCACTGCCAGAGCCCTGCAAAATGACCTCCAGCAGGCCACAAATGTGCATGAGTCTGCACAAACGGATAGAAACTGACTCCATGAGGGTGGTATGAGGGCCTGACGTCCACAGATGGGGGTTGTACTCACACCACAACAGCGTGCAGGACGCTTGGCATTTGCCACAGAACACAAGGATTTGCAAAGTCACCACTGGCGCCCTGTGCTCTTCACAGATGAAAGAAGGTTCACACTGAGCACATGTGACAGACATGACAGAGTCTGGAGACGCCATGGAGAGCGATCTGCTGCCTGTAACATCCTTCAGCATGACCGGTTTGGCAGTGGGTCAGTAATGGTGTGGGGTGGCATTTCTTTGGAGGGCCACACAGCCCTCCATGTGCTTGCCAGAGGTAGCCTGACTGTCATTAGGTACCGAGATGAGATCCTCAGACCCCTTGTGAGACCATATGCTGGTGCGGTTGGCCCTGGTTTCCTCCTAATGCAGGACAATGCCAGACCTCATGTGGCTGGAGTGTGTCAGCAGTTCCTACAAGATTAAGGCATTGAAGCTATGGACTGGCCCGCCCGTTCACCAGACCTGAATTCGATTGAGCACATCTGGGACATCATGTCTCGCTCCATCCACCAACATCACGATGCACCACAGACTGTCCAGGAGTTGGCGGATGCTTTAGTCAAGGTGTGGGAGGAGATCCCACAGGAGACCATCCACAACCTCATCAGGAGCATGCCCAGGCTTTGTAGGGAGGTCATACAGGCACGTGGAGGCCACACACAATACTGAGCCTCATTTTGACTTGTTTTAAGGACATTACATCAAAGTTGGATCAGCCTGTAGTGTGTTTTTCCACTTTCATTTTGGGGGTGACTCCAAATCCAGGCCTCCATTGGTTAATAAATTTGATTTCCATTGATGATTTTTATGTGATTTTGTTGTCAGCACTTTCAACTTTGTACAGAACAAAGTATTCAATGAGAATATTTCATTCATTCAGATCTAGGATGTGTATTTTGAGTGTTCCCTTTATTTTTTTGAGCAGTGTATATTTTTTTCTTTATATATTTGCCAATATTATTTTTCCATACAAAATTTTTCTTTAATTTGCATTCAAGTAATAAAAAAAATTAAAAATAATCACTGAATAAGAGGAAGTAAAACTTAGAGAGTCAATTGTAAAAAAAGGATCTGGGCGTACTTGTAGATTACAGACGTAATAACAGCATGCAATGTTAATCAGTGGCTTCTAAGGCTAGCAGAATATTGTCATGTACAGAGATAGCCATGGACAGGGGCATAATATTACCACTTTACATAGTATTAGTGCAACCTCATCTGCAATATACAGGTCAGTTCTGGGCACCAGTTCATAGAAAGGAGTTAGAAAAGGTACAAAAAAGAGGCAGAAGACTGAAAAGAGGCATGGAAGATCTTAATTCTTAGGATAGATTAAAATAATTACATTTATTTAGTTTGGAGAAGAGATTTTGAATGAGAAGGCATGATTAACTTGTTCAATGACACATATAGCCCAAACGAAAAGCATATTCAAAACTTTTTTCATGTAAAAGCCTCTCAAAAGACAAGGGGCGACTGCTTCCACCTGGAAAAAGGGTATGTGCACATGTTCAATTTTTGCAGCAGAAAAAAATCTGTTGCAAATGCTTGAGAGTTTGCAAAGAAAATGCTGTGTGTTTTGCATGTATTTTTTTAGGCCTTTTTTCCCATTCATTTAAACGAGTGAAAAACGCAACAAAAACACTGAAAGAATTGACAATCTTAAGATTTGAAACATGTGTCAAAGAAGAAATAAGCAGCATGCACATGAGATTTCAAAACTCTCAGTCACTTTGCTGGTACATTAAAACGCTGCGATTTTCATGGCAAAAACATGCGGTAAAAACGCGCCAAAACTCAATTTGTAAGCATACTTAAATTAAAGTTCAATCTCCTGAGAAGACAGCCCTTCTTTATCACAATAACTATTAATCTGGGGAATAGTCAACTTGAATTGCTGGTAATAGCGGGAACCATGGATGGTTTCAAAATAGGCTTGAATGCTTTTAAAGACGAAAGTAACTCATGCAGAAGTAAATAGGTACAGCTTTTTTCTCAAAATTTGGTCTGGAAAATTGACAATTATGATCAATAGGGGAAAAATGATCTTATTTAGGGCAGACTGGATCATGCACTATGGTTGAACATATACCCTTTCCCACTATCATTTCCCATCTCTCGCTTTATCTTGATGGACATGTGTATTTTTTTCAACCTTATTAACTAAGTGACTTTGTAGCTATGCAATAAAAAAATCTTGCACTAGCCACTGAGGCTTTTTTAGATTCTAACCTTCTATTGTTTCAGTAAATAACATATTTATATACATTTATGAGCAGAATCCGACCCTATCTTTTATACTGAAGCATCTAATGAGCCTGTGCAAAGGTGATTATGAAGGGAGGAGGAGCAGGGTCAGCTCTGACATCACCTATTGGGAATGCTGTGTATAGAGGTGTTACCGATCAGTGTAATCCTGCCTCTGATGATAAGGAGACTGCAGAAAACTCTGCAGGATAGGAAATAATATAAACCTAAAAAAAAACATTGGCTTGGATGAAAATTGCAAGATTTCTTATTTTAATTATTTTTATTTAATTTTTAAAAGATTGCTATATGAAAAAATAACATTGCTCAAAAAAAAGTAACACAAAAACTAATTTAAACAATATGCCATTGTCTGATAATAGCTTTTCTGTAACTTTCAGTGAGTGCTGAAAGCTTCACCGATTTCTAAAACAGAAAAAAACAGAAGTGTTCAGCAGAGTGCTGCTCTTGGATGACACTGATGACAGGTTCGATAAAAAATCCAAGAAATTTCCTTTCAATCTCGAAGGAGACCAGCACTTGACTGAGCACTTCTGCTCTTTTTTTCAACATTAATTAACGGCCTCAACATATGGACTTGTACTGATGAAAATCCTTTAATTTTATGGCAAGTTAAAGGTTTTTTGAAAGTGCAGTTACTTTTTACTTTTATTAGCTTAGCACAGTAGTACTCGATTATCGTTAGTTTCTCATTTGGCATAATGCATTATATTGCAACAAGTGGTTATTAGTGGACATTCACCAAATGAAAACTTGGGGAGTTATTTCAGCTTATCACAGTGCAGAGTACCATGAAGCACAACTGTTTAATTTGTGGCATTCCATATTTCAGTGCAATATGTACATAGAAAGTATGATGCAGCATGGTAAAGTTTTTTGTCAGATTCAAATGTAATCCAACACTAAAAATCTTTGTGTGCCAGCATATATGACAAAACCAAATGCTGTGCTCATGAGCCTCTACAGTAGGGCTGGGAAGATTTGCTGAGATTCAAATTCAGCAAATCACACAGATGTTACAGGAAATTCCCAATAGCAGCAAAGTTTCTTTCTGTGAATTGAATATTCCTTATCATACTCTGAGTTCTCTCCAGACTCCACAAAATAATAAATGTAAGATGTAAAATAAAAAATATTCATCTTTGCTCCTTGATAACAAAAAAACAATAGCTTTATCCATAAGCAGTCCAAAAAGTATTCTTTTATATAGGGGGCAAAAAAAGGCTGCAGTGTTTACCTGCCCAGGTCTCAGAACCAATGCACTATCAGGATGCAGCAAACCCATGTTATAAAGATTGTGGCAACACTGATGCATAATACTGATGAGACAACCACTCACAAGCTGTCAGTTCATGGAGGGGTGATTGCTTAGTGTTGGGTGAACACTGCTGCACTTAATGCTGTGTTAATACATTAATTTTTGGGGGAATTCTAATTCCTCTTACTGTGGCTTTGCTTTTAATTTTATATAGGGGGACAAAATGTGTACTGTTTTGAATGTGAAGTAGCAATGGCCTCTCAACTAGAAGTGAAAAAAAATTATAAATTTTTTCAAGGAGTAGATGCCCGCCGGAGTGTGTTTCATTGGCACTGGTGGTGGCAGCATAATGGTATAGACAGCAATATATGGATATTAAACCAAAAACCTGGCACTCAAATAGACTTGAAGATTTTTTAAGAAATAATTGTTTAATGATGATGAAGTCAGCCACCTTAGTCTTGATCTCCTAAACTTGGTCTTAACAAAGATCTATTTCCTCTTCCAAGACACATTCTTTTTACAAAAACAGGGTACTGCTATGGGCTCTAATGTGGCCCCCCCATATGCAAACTGCTACATGGCTGCATTCGAGGAGGAGGTGATATACACCCATCCACTCTTCCAGACCCATTCAGTGACCTGGAAACACTACATTGACGATATTTTTTGCATATGGAGGGGGCCCCCTGAAACCCTTACAGAATTCTTTGAATCACTCAATTCTGCCTGGGAGGGCCTTCGGTTTACCATCACGTCTAATAAAGAACCTATCAATTTCCTGGACACGACCATCATCAAAGATGAGTCTGGCTATCTCTCATCTGACCTTTACGTTAAACCCACTGACAGAAATGGTCTTCTACATTTCTCTAGCTCACACCCCAGATCCATATTCTCTTTGGTTCCCAAGTCACAATTTCGTCGTGTTCAGCGTATAGTCAGCAACCCTGCCATCCAAAGCCAGAGACTACATGAGTTGCAGAATAAATTTGTGGATAGAGGGTACCCGATAGACACTCTATCTAAAGCATTGGAGGGAACCACTCCGCCCCGCTACCCCTCCAATAACCGTATTCCATTTGTACATACCTACCACCCCATGGCTTTCATACTACACAGGAAAATCAGACAACGCTGGAACATACTCCAAACTGCATACCCCTCCGTCCCCGGTTTCACGGTCCCCTTCTTACCCTGCATTAAAAGGGCACCCAACATCCGTGATCGACTGGTACATGCCGATATTGGCACCAAAAAACACCAGACCTCGAGTATAATAACATCATCAGAGGCAGCACCTTTTGTCATCCACAATCAGGGAAACAATACAGGATCAAAGATTACTTCACCTGCAACTCTTCTTACGTTATTTACGTTATCAAATGTCCCTGTGGCCTTATATACGTTGGCGAAACGACCCAATCCATTAAAGACAGAATCTCAAAACATAAGTCCACTATACGCTGTAAAAATCTACTCCTACCCATCCCGGCACATTTTACATCAGCAGGACACTCAGTATCGCAGCTCAAATTCCAGGTCATAGAACAAGTTACCCCCCCAAGACGTGGGGGGGATCGGGTTCGTTTATTGAAATTCAGAGAAGCATACTGGATACATGAGCTTCAGTCCCTGTCCCCGAAAGGTCTTAACAGAGAATATGATCTCTGTTCATTCATTTGAATACCCTGATTTTATGCTTGTACCGTTAGTATATTTTATATATATAAAAAATTTGTTGCTGATTCACTGTGTCATTATATACAGGCTGGTCACCTTTTGACCACCTTCATATGTATTTTGCCAAGATTCATAATGTTACATGTCCTTTGCAATTTCTTGTCTGGAGACTTAATGGTTCCTATTCTAATGTATACATTATTGAACCTAACTTTACAATATACTTAAACTTGTTTTGTTTTCCCTAGATACCATCCCAATGACGTTCCTATTCCTGCTCCGACCTCTCCTGCATCCTCTAGCTGGATCTCCTCTCTGCATCTCTCCCTGAACACATTGAACCGCACAGTGGAACGCAACTATGCGTCACTTCCGGTCACGTGACCGGCAAACAGGCTTCAGGACCTGACTGACGTCATTTCCGGTCTTCAGGTCCTGCGGCGCGGCTCCTATTGCTCTCATTCACTCCACTGTCACCAATAATTGGTTATTGGCCCCTTAACACCCTCCCTCTTGCCACATATATACCCCTCTATCTCCCCATATACCCACAGCCTTGAACAAGCGGTGGACACCGCTTTCTCCCTCCATCACAGCCACATTTGGTCACTATACCCCACAGGTAAAGTTTCTCTCTCCCTCCTTTTCCTTCCCACATGATTTCCACAGGGGCTCACACTCTTTTTTTTTTTTCTTTTCCTCAGTTCACCCCATCTAGGCTTCAGCCTTATCCATTAGATCTACATCTTCTGGTAGGTTCCATTACATTTCTATTTCCTCTCATTCCCAGCCCCATCCTCTCCCTCTCTCCCATCCGTTTCCCCTTGTTGTTAACCCCATGCTGTATATCCATGACCATTTATTTTGATTTTCTTTTGATTTTTCACCATGTTCATGTTATTTACGCAAAATGTTGCATGTTTACAATTGTCTATGTGACATTTATATTTTGTGTTATTTTTTGTCGTAGTACACCGATGAAGGTCCTTGGGACCGAAACGTCTGCTTACTGTACTACATTATCATTAAACAATTATTTCTTAAAAAATCTTCAAGTCTATTTGAGTGCCAGGTTTTTGGTTTAATATTACGTCGGGCTTGCAACCCTACCTGAGCACCTCACTACTCCAGGAGTGCAGTAGTTTCTCTATTTAGCAATATATGGATAGTCAGGCAGATAAATGGTATGGCTGATTTAATCACTGACATCAGCCATCTGTGCACGAAAGTCTGCTCAGATCTGTGACAGTTTCATTTTCACAAGTGTTAGGTTTTCCATGCTTGTAGTGCATAACCTGGCCTGGCTGGATGTGACAAATCCACCAGTCATGCTGAACACCCTTTTTGACATTGCATTGGAGGCTTGACATTACAATACTCCCATGGTAAACTGGGACAGTTACTGCCACTGGTCCAATTATTATATAAACTATCCTGTCCATCTTGTCAGATATATTGTGATTGGTGCTTCTGCCTCGTTTATTTGTAAAACTCAATTTTGTGAAAGAAAAGTGCACTTATGGAATTAAAAAAAATTGGGGTTGTAAAATAATTTAGTCCTTTCTGATATTTTTTCCCTTTTTGATCTGCTCTGTGCATGGGGAAAAACACAAGGGATAAATATTGACTTTGCAGGGAACTCATAGTGGTCACCTTGTCATAGATGCAGTTGGCAACTGTCCACTGTGCAAAAGTTTCACCAATTATTGAACACAAGTTTTTCTGGTAATGCACGATTTCCCTAATCAAAAATTCCTTAATAATTTTGGGTAAAATTCATAATTTCAGGTAAGAAAGTCAAATAATTTTGGTTTGTCAATGTAAACAGTTTTGCACTGTCTGTCCAGCTCTGCACAGGGGCTGCACATGAGGAGTAGTCTTGACTCTGCAAAAAATGCCTGGTGGTTCATGGTCAAACAGGTGGTCAGCAACCATCTGCTGTGCAGAAGATTCACCGATCAGGGAACACATGATTTCCCTGCTATTATGCCAATTCCATTGCACCAAAACATTCTGAACAATGTTAGAAAAAAATGATCATTTTGGTAAAAAAGAATTCCGTCATGGAAATCAAAGAATTTTGGTTGGATCATTTTCAACAATCTTGTCATTTTTGAATGGCAGGGGCTGCATACTCAAAGAAGTGTTGACTTTACATAGCGTGGAAAGGTTTCTCCTGGTCAGATATATGATTGGCAACTATTCCCTTTGCAAAAGCTTCACCGATTAGAGAACACTAAATTTCCTGATAATATGCAAATTCCACCACCCAAAAATTTTTGAACAATTTTAGAAAACATTCCTAACTTTTTTTAAAGAAATTTCACTTATGAAATTCAAAGAATTTTGGCTGGATAGTTTTTAATAATTTTAACAACCCTGATCAAGGTGCTACAGGAAAAATTCACCCCAGGTGCAGTCACAATAGTATTTAATTTCACCCAAAATTAGAAGGAAGGTATGTTTGTTATATTGAAAAATTAGTGTACATAATACTTTAAATGTTGGTGCTAAAATAAATGTTGTATTTTGTGCCCAAACCCGGCAGTGACAAATTGTTGGACAATAAATAATGATGACTAGGTATCCTCCATTGAGCTTGAGCGGACACAATCCTTTTGGAATACCCAATACAATCCAGTCTGGGAACAATTGTTGTAAACTTAGATATATGGAAATATCACAACCAAAGAGGAAAAAAGGATAGCTTTGGAGGAATGTATGTACAAATAATGAACCAAATGGGAAAAATTATCCCTCTCTAAACCGGCTATAAAATTAAACTTTTAATCTTCATAATAAAATGTGAATGTAAAGTGTATTAAAATATTATCCCTAATCAGCCAAAATGATAAATAGACTAAAATCTATGACTTTCTGATGGTACCGTGGGGTGTCATCACTAGAGCTGAATGGGATAAATAAATCTCAGCACATGTCCCCCTAAAATGTTTCACCCAACAAGGGGTGTCATCAGGGCATGGGACACTAACATGAATCATTTTGGATGATTAGGGATAATATTTTAATACCCTCTACATTCACATTTTAATATAAAGATTAAAAGTTAAATGTTATAGCCTGTTTAGAGAGGGATAATTATATGGGTTTTCCCATTTGGTTCATTAGATATATGGAAATACAATTTCCATGTAAATGGATAATTGATCGCATGTTTTTTGAGCACACGTAAGAAGAATTGACAATACGTGTAACGTACTGTTATGATCTGCAAAAAGTACTAAGGAAAGAAAGGGGAAAGCTGTCCCTACAGAAAGACTAAGCTGAATCCCTACGATGTAGCGGGCTGCCTGTTCCTTGTGAACAGACCCGCCTTAGTCCTCGGCTAGTCTGAATGAAGACCTATAGCATAAGGGGAGGGGTCCCTAAAAGAACTAAGGACTGGAACAAAAATGGGACACCTCCTAAACAGAGAAGTTGTTGCAGAACACAAAAAGACAAGCTGACAAAAAGGTACTAGAGGTCCCAGAAGGACCAAGCGAACTGAGAGAGAGAGAGGCACCGAAGCACCTGGCTAGAGAAACAGTCAAAAACACTGATGTCCAGCACAGCCAGAAGGGCAGAGCTGGAATATAAAGGCAGGTGATCACGTGACCGCAAAACATAAAATGGAAAAAACAAACAGGAGGGTTCTAACAGTACCCCCTCTTTTATGAGGATCCTCCGGATCCTCCAGGCCCAGGCCTATCTGGAAACCTCCTGTGGAAAGCTCTAACAAGCCTAGGAGCAGAGACATCATCCGCCCTTACCCAGGAGTTATCTTCGGGACTGAAACCCTTCCAGGAGACAAGATATTGTCAACTCCCTCTATGCCATCTAGAATTCAAGATACGAGAAATTTCATATTCTCTGTCTTCCACCACAGGAGGAACTGTGACAGTGGAATCCCTATCTGATACATCAGCCTTTTTCAACAAGGAAACTTGAAACACAGGATTAATCTTCCAGGAAGTAGGGACATCCAACCTTACACCAGACGGGTTAACAACCTGAAGCACTTTAAATGGACCCGCAAACTTAGGACCCAGTTTTTTAGAGGGAATCCTCAACCGCAGGTTCTTTGAGGACAACCAAAGCATGTCACCCACAGTAAACAAAACCTCCTTACGTTTCCTGTCAAAATACTGTGTGGACTTCTTGTTAGCCTCTTGAAGGTTGCAACGTACATTAGTCCAAACTCTCTCCAAAAATTCTCCTCCTCCGGCACCGCCGACCCCAATTTGGAGAACGAACCAAAAGACGGATGTCTCCCAGTACAACAAAAAAAAGGAGAACACCCAGCAGAGGAGGATGCATGATTGTTAAGAGCAAATTCCGCGAGAGGCAGAAACTCAGACCACACCTCTTGATTGTCTGCCACAAAACAATTCAAAAACTGTTCTACATCCTGGTTCTTTCTTTCAGTCTGTCCATTAGACTCAGGATGATAACCAGATGAAAATGACAAATGGACTCCCAACCTGTGAAAAAAAGCACGCCAATAGCGAGCCACAAACTGAGGTCCTCGATCAGAAACAATATCCATGGGAATGCCATGAAGCTTGACAATCTCCTTAACAAACGCCTTAGCAAGTGTCTTGGCGCATGGCAACTTAATGAATGGAACCAAATGACACATCTTACTAAAACGGTCCATGACCACCCAGATGACAGTAAAACCCTCGGACACAGGAAGATCAGTAATAAAATCCATTGTGAGATGCGTCCAAGGCGCACTAGGAACCTCCAGAGGGCAAAGCAACCCCGCAGCAGGAGTAAGTGAAGCCTTTGACCTAGCACACAGAGTACATTGATGCACCCACTTGATGACTTCTTTCTGCCATCCAGGCCAACAAAAACTGCAACTGATAAGTCTCTTAGTCTCAGAAATTCCTGGCTGACCTGCCAACCGAGACTCATGACACTCCACAAACAAATCTCTCCTAAAGGTTCTAGGCACGAACAACCTCCCATGGGGAGTGTTAGATGGGGCATCATCTTGAGCTTTCAGAATCCCATTCTCCAAAACGGAGTCCAATGCCGCCACCTCAACTCCTTTCTGTAAAATGCTCTCCTCCTCCTCGGCACCGACCGTAGGAGAGAAGCTGCGAGATAAAGCATCGGCTTTAACATTCTTAGTACCAGGGATATAGGTAACAGAAAAATGAAACCGAGAAAAAAAAAGTGCCCACCTAGCTTGACGGGCATTCAAGCGCTTGGCAGCATCCAGATAGATCAAATTCTTATGATCTGTGAAAACCTGAATAGGAAATCTAATGCCTTCCAAAAAATGACGCCAATGTTCAAACGCGTGTTTAATAGCTAGCAACTCCCGATTTCCAACATCATAATTCAGTTCGGTTTCCGAATTTTTTTTCGAAAAGAAGGCACAAGGATGTACTCCATCCTTGTTCTCCTGAGACAAAACTGCTCCAACCCCCACCAATGAAGCATCGACCTCAACCAAAAAAGACTTGGGTCTCATCTGGCTGCATAAGGATAGGGGCCAAACTGAACCTCTCTTTCAGATACTTAAATGCTTCAATGGCCTCAGTAATCCACTGGACCATATTCGCACCTTTCCTGGTGAGATCGGTTAGAGGCTTCAAAATTACAGAAAAACTCTTAATGAATTTCCTGTAATAATTGGAAAACCCAAAAATCTCTGTATAGATTTCAAACCAATAGGCCTAGGCCATTCCTGCACAGCCTGAACCTTCACAGGGTCTATCTCAAAGCCCTCGCTGGAGACAATGTAGCCCAAAAAACTAATTTTCTGCACAGCGAACTCACATTTCTCCAGCTTAGCAAAGAGTGAATTATCACTCAATAACTGCAAAACTTCACATACACTCTGCCAATGGGACTCTAGATCTGGTGAATAAATCAAAATGTCATCCAAATACACAACCACATTCTTACCAATCAAATGTCTCAGGATGTCATTAATAAGGTTCTGAAAAAATGCAGGTGCATTGGTAAGACCAAAAGGCATCACCGGATTCTCAAAATGACCTACTGGAGTGTTAAAAGCAGTTTTCCATTCATCACCCTCCTTCACTCGTAACAAATTGTATGCCCCCCTGGAGATCAATTTTAGAGAACCACTTGGCCCCCATTAACTGGTTAAACAAGTCAGGAATTAATGGCAATGGGTAGGAATTGCGTACGGTAATCTTATTAATTTCACGAAAATCCTGACATGGACGTAAACACCCGTCATTTTTTTAACAAAGAAAAATCCAACTGCCACAGGCGACTTAGAAGGTCTAATGTGACCAGCAGCCAGGCTAGTCTCTATGTACTCCTCCAAGGCCTTTCTTTCAGGGATAGTCAGATTTTTGGCACAAGGTTAGAGGAGGCTGGGTTTTTATAAAGATGGGAAATTTGCATCACCTGATATTTCCCTAAAAATGATAGTGAACAAGCCATAATCCTAACAAGCTACTTAAATACAAAGGGAATGGGTCATCTTTAACTTTGGGCCTTTTAGAGATCATTTCGTCTTCAAATTACTTAACTTTTCACAATAACAGAAATTTTGACCAGGGGTGCCCAAACTTTTACATACCACTGTATAATGTTCAATTCTTTATTTGTATTGTGATTAAATATAAATAAAATATTGATATGTTGTTCTATTGTGTGTCCAGGTTTTGATACTCATCAGTAGATGGGACATGTCAGTTTTGAAGAGCCCCTGAGGTGTGAAAAAAGCAGAAACCTGCACAAGTGTTCTCATTTGTGAAACTAAACCTGGCAAGGATATGACAACAGAGGTGTGTAGAGTATTTTTAGCCCACAAACTAGATCACAGAATTTAATAAGATTGGGCTATTAAAATGAAAAAATGTAAGTTTTTTCTGCTAAAATGTTACTTTAGCCTCAAAGTTCACATGAGATGTAGTAGGAGAAAATGGACAGGACAACTTGTTAAGCAAGTTTTACCAAACATGGCAAAAAACCTATATGTGGTTGTATATCACTGTTTGAGCACACAAAGAGGATCGGATGGGAAAGAGTAGAGTAGATATTGTTTGAATATATTTGTCACGCAAGGTGTGGGAAAGACAAAGGGAAGATGGAAAGGGAGCCCAGACACTAGGAAAAGGTGGGAGTGAAGACCTCCTAGGCTGATCTAATATCACCCTGCCTCCACTAACGTCCCTACATTGGTTCTTCAGCAATTGCTACACGCGAACCTCACCCTGTCATTCCCTGGCATTAGGCCCTGGCTAGGGAAGGGAGGGGGATGAGTGCTAGTCGATCCCCACTGACAACTAAAGACAACAAAGGGGAACAAGCAAGGGAAGATAGCTTAGCTTTAGTTGACTTCAGAGAGAGGAACACCCATCCTCATAGCTCCAGAGAGGAAAAAGTAATGCACTTTCTCCGAGCTTTCACCCCCCAGACTGCCCCCCGGAAGAGGTACACAACCCCAACAAGAAGGCCCCGGAGAAGGTGGTCTCACCCATCTATCCCGAAGGTGTCTATCAAGATGCATGGCCAATGATATGGCAGCCTCCAAGGATTGAGGGGTTTCATACACTGCCAAGGCATCTTTCAACCTCTCAGTAAGACCCTCACAAAATTGACTTCTAATGGCTGAGTTATTCCATTTGGAATCCGTTGTCCATGTACGGAATTCATAACTGTATGTCTCCACTGACCGATTCTCCTGCTGAAGGCGGCATAGCCTAGATTCAGCAAAGGCAACTCGGTCAGGGTCATCATAGATGAGGGCCAGAGCCCCAAAATACCCCTCCACAAACCGAGTCTTGTGGTAAAGAAAACGCCCTCATTTCCGGATGAGTAAGTATGAAGCTTAAAATACAGTTTGCAGGCCTCCTTGAACAGAAAAAACTTGTCTCTACCTCCTGAAAACCTGTCTTGGAGGGCAACCTTGGGTTCAGGCTGGATAGGCCTATCTGCAGAGACCCCCACATTTGCGACCAATAGCTGCTGATGCTGCTGCTGAACCTCCAGCGGAGGTCATTCACCTCCAGAGACAGACTGGGCAGCTGCTCTGCGAGCTCTGCAACTGAGCCCATACCAAGGAGAAAGGAAAAAAAAACACTCACAAAAAACACACACACAAAAAAAAACAAAGTGTCAGGTTTTGTTTTTCCTTTTCAAAATGTGCTCGGCTGATGATATTGTTATGCAAGGTGTGGGAAAGACTTAGTGCAACACAAAGGAAAGATGGAAAGGGAGCCCAGACTCTAGGGAAAGGGGGGAGTGGAGACCTCCTAGGCTGATCTAATATCACCCTGTCTCCACTAACATCCCTATATTGGTTCTTCACCAATCGCTGCACACGCACCACGCCCTTTCTTCCTCTGGCGTTAGGCCCTGGCTAGGGAAGGGAGGGGGATGAGCGCTAGTCGATCCCCACTAACAACTAAAGACAACAAGGGGGAACAAACAAGGGAAGATAGCTTAGCTTTAGTTGACTTCAGAGAGAGGAACACCCGTCCTCATAGCTCCAGAGAGGAAAAAGTAATGCACTTTCTCCAAGCGTTCACCATGGGTATTGTGAGTATCTCCGGCACATCCCTCTAGCAGACAGCAGGTATTTATACACCCAGGTCAGGGTGTTAATTAGCCAGAGGAAGGTAGCCGCTGGGTCTAGAAAGACAGCCTCAAAGAAGGTGTCTGTAATGCCAAACAAAGAGATCTCCTGCAACCAACAGCAGGACGACTGTCTGTCACTTCTGACCCACCCATGACAACATTGTGGGTGCCATTAGCAGGGCCCCTGATGTGCCAGAGCAGAAGAACCTTCCAAAAAAGTGACCCCATTTTGGAAGGTTCAGTGTTTAAGGAATCCAAAATGAATCTAGGGTTATGTTGAGTATCTTGAACCCATGGATACCTCACAGGATTTTTATAACATTGGGTCATGGAAATGCTGTTTAACATTTTAGTTACTAAAATGTAATGTTATTTACACAAGGGTAATAGAGGAAAATGGACCCCACAATTTGTTGCACAAATTCTCCTGAACATTGTGACACCCCATATTTCATCAGAAACTACAGGTCAGTATGATTACAGTGTCAGTATGATTTACAGTGATGCAAGATTTATATACAGTTGAAACCAGAAGTTTACATACACTATATAAAAAGACACATATGCATGTTTTTTTCAATATCTGACAAGAAATCAGAATAAACCATTCCCATTTTAGGTCAATTAGGATTACCATAATTTTTTATATTTGCCAAATGCCAGAATAATGAGAGAGAGAGAATGTTTTAAGGCATTTTTATTACTTACTGCAAAGTCAAAAGTTTACATACGCTAAGATTACTATGCCTTAAACAATTCTGGACTGCCCATTTGATGATGTCATGTGTTGGAAGCTTCTGATAGTTTTTTTGGGAACATCTGAGTAAATTAGAGACACACCTGTGGATGTATTTTAATGCACACCTGAAACACACTGCTTCATTTTGTATCATCATGGGAAAGTCTAAAGAAATCAACCAGAATTGTGGACTTTCACAAGTCTGGCTCATCCTTGGGTACAATTTCAAGATACCTGAAGGTGCCCCGTTCATCTGTACAAACAATTACAAACAAGATGGGAATGTCCAGCCATCATCCCACTCAGGAAGGAGACGGGTTCTGTATCTAAAAGATGAAAGTGCTTTGATCCGACATGTACATATCAACCCAAGGACAAAAGCAAAAGACCTTGTGAAAATGATGGCGAAAGCTGGTAAGATTGTGTCAATAACCACAGTGAAATGAGTACTGTATCAATATGGGCTGCAAGGCCAGTCTGCCAGGAAAAAGCCATTATTCCAAAAGAAACATAAAAAAGCCAGATTAATGTTTGCAAATGCACACAGTAACAAAGATCTTAATTTTTGGAGACATGTCCTGTCTCCAAAATAGAACTAAAATAGAACTTTTGGGCATAATGACCATCGTTACGTTTGGAGGAAGAAGGGAGAAGCTTGGAAACCTAAGAACACCATCGCAACTGTAACACACGGGGGTGGCAGCATCATGTTATGGGGTTTTGCTGCAGGAGTGACTGGTGCACTTCACAAAATACATGTCATCATGAGAAAAGAAGATTATGTGACAATACTGAAGCAACATCTCAAGACATCAGCCAGGAAGTTAAAGCTTGGGTGGAAATGGGTGTTCCAAATGGACAAGGACCTGAAGCATACTGCCAAAATGTTATCAAAGTGGCTTAAGGATAACAAAGTCAATGTTTTGGAGTGGCCATCACAAACCCTGATCTCAAGCCTATTGAAAATTTATGGGCAATTGTGGGATATGAATATTTTACACTTTGATAGCTATGATACAGCTTGATATTTGGTCTCACGCATTGCAGTACATGAAACCTATAATTTTTTCATTGACACAGTTTGTTAAACCCCGCTGATTGCAGGGTTTAACATGCCACCATACAGGGTTGGACTGGGTTGCCTGGGGCCCACAGGAGGAATTGATCCTCGGGACCCACCTACAGCTATATGCAAATACCCGTTAGCCGTTATCCCTGTTATATTGGAGCGTCGACTGTAAACCACAGGTGGCTCCTGCACATCTACTGTGCACCACTATAACTGGGTTGTACAATTACGGTAATTTGTATTAAAGGAGTTCTTTGATTAAAACAAGTTATCAACGATCCATGCGCTCTACAGTATAGGTGATAACATTGATTATTTGGGTTCGGACATTGGAAAATGCACTGAGTGGAAGAATGTGGAAGTTTTATCCCTGACAGGACACTTATCCCCATTTTAAAATGCAGCAGCAGGTGGGACTCCTGACCACATCTCCATTCATTCTCTTGGGGGCTTCCAAAAAAAAAAAGAACAGTGCTCGCAGCCATTGAGGAAATGAATGGATCAGTGGTCGAGTCTCACATGCCTCTCCAGTCTAATGGAGACAAAAGCTCCACATTCTGCCAATTGGGTCCCAGCAGTCAGACCTCCACTAATCCATAAGTTATCACTGATCCTGTGGAGAGGTGATAATTGATTTTCAATGGAGAACCCCTGAAAGTGCATCTCTGCCGCTGTGTTTCAAGTATTTAATCTCTAAGGCCACGGCCCCACTATCAGTATTTTTTCTCAGGAGTGGGAGCCAAAACCAGGTGAGGAACAATCAGAGAAAAGGTATAATAGAAACAAGTCACCAATTCTGCATTTATCACCCACTCCTGAGAAAAAATACTGACCGAATACTGACCAAGTACTGATAGTGGGGCTGTGGCCTAAAGGAAATAATCTTCCCCTAGTTAATATCAGAGAGACCAAATGACCGCCATACACAATACAATCCACTATACCAACACCAATAATACCACATACAAAAAGGGACTAATACCACCACACCATGACCAGACCACATATTACCACCACATAGTGACAGAATAATACCACATTCAAGGGACAAATACCACCATACCATGACCAGATTACAGATTACCACCACACAGTGACCAAATACTACAATACTGATCATGAATACAAACCACTATACCAGGGGTCCTCAAACTTTTTAAACAAGGGGGCCAGTTCACGGTCCCTCAGACCATTGGAGGGCCGGAATATAGTTTTTAAAAAAAACTATGAACAAATTCCTATGCACACTGCACATATCTTATTTTGAAGTAAAAAAAACAATACAGGAACAAATACAATATTTAAAATGAAGAACAAGTAAAGTTAAATCAACCGGTATTTCAATAGGTAGGTAACTGTACCCAATAGGCAGCATAGGTCCCCAATAGACAGGTAAATGTACCCAATAGGCAGCATAGGTCCCCAATAGGCAGGTAAATGTACCCAATAGGCAGCATAGGTCCCCAATAGGTAGCATAGGTCCCCAATAGGCAGGTAAATATCCCCAATAGGCAGGTAAATATCCCCAATAGGCAGCATAGGTCCTCAATAGGCAGCATAGGTCCCCAATAGGCAGGTAAATGGTCCCAATAGGCAGGCTGTTTCCCCCTTATAATGCCATATGCAGGCTGTTCCCCCCCTTATAATGCCCCATGCAGGCTGTTCCCCCCTTATAATGCCCCATGCTGGATGCCACCCCCGATATAATGCCCCATGCAGGATGTCCCTTTCTCACACTATATAATGCCCCATGCAAGATATCACTCCCCTGTCTTTATAATGCCCTATGAAGGATGTCCCTTTCCCCCCATATAATGCCCCATGCAGGATGTTACCCCCCATATCATGCCCCATGCAGGATGTCACCCCCCCATATAATGCCCCATGCAGGATATCACTCCCCTGTCTTTATAATGCCACATGCAGCATGTCACCCCCCCATATAATGCCCCATGCAGCATGTCACCCCCCCATATAATGCCTCATGCAGCATGTCACCCCCCCATATAATGCCCCATGCAGCATGTCACCCCCCCATATAATGCCCCATGCAGCATGTCACCTCCCCATATAATGCCCCATGCAGCATGTCACCCCCCCATATAATGCCCCATGCAGCATGTCACCCCCCATATAATGTCCCATGCAACATGTCACCCCCCATATAATGCCCCATGCAGCATGTCACCCCCCATATACACTGTGTTCCAAATTATTATGCAAATAATATTTTCTCAGATTTTCCCAAATTACCTATATGAATTGCAGTCATTGTAATTTTCCAGTCAAATAACTATTAGAGTACAATTGAAAGGTTTTTGTACAAACTGCCTATGATAACAGTATATTTTTAAAAAAATAAAAAACTCAAACTGCACTCAAAATGCATGTTCCAAATTATTATGCACAGCAGAGTTTTCAACCTTTTCATTTTAATAATGAACAAAAAAATGGTCATTTTTGAAATTATAAGCATTAGCAGGTTATTACAAACTGAAATCAAACAGTTTTCAACTAAAAACTTTATTCTAGGTGATGTTACATTTGCACATAGGACCCCTTGTTCGAATGGAGCTTCTGAACTCTCTCGTCCATTGAATTTGTCAGGTTTTGGATGGTTTCTGCTTTAATTGTTTTGCATGAGGACAGAATACCCTCCCAGAGCTGTTGCTTAGATGTGAACTGCCTCCCTCCATCATAGACACTCCTTTTGATGATGCTCCAGAGGTTCTCAATGGGGTTGAGGTCAGGGGAGCATGGGTGCCACACCATAAGTTTGTCCCCTTTTATGCCCATAGCAGCCAGAGATGCAGATGTGTTATGTGCAGCAAGAGACGGGGCATTATCATGCATGAAATGATCTCAATGGTCCAGATGGATGGAGTGGAGGATGGCTGGTTGATGGACACCCCATGCAAACACGGCTACGGCGCTAACAAGGAGGAGTTGGAGTAATGTTTTGGGCTGAAATCATGGGGAGAGAGATTGTCGGCCCTTTTAGGATCCCTGAAGGGGTAAAGATGAACTCCATAATGTATGTTGAGTTTCTCAAACAGCACTTCCTTCCATGGTTCAAGAAGAAGAACTGCGCATTCCGCAGCAAGATCATTTTCATGCATGATAATGCCCCGTCTCATGCTGCACATAACACATCTGCATCTCTGGCTGCTATGGGCATAAAAGGGGACAAACTTATGGTGTGGCACCCATGCTCCCCTGACCTCAAACCCATTGAGAACCTCTGGAGCATCATCAAAAGGAGTGTCTTTGATGGCGGGAGGCAGTTCACAACTAAGCAACAGCTCTGGGAGGGTATTCTGTTCTCATGCAAAACAATTGAAGCAGAAACCATCCAAAACCTGACAAAATCAATGGACGAGAGAGTTCAGAAGCTCCTTTCGAACAAGTGGTCCTATGTGCAAATGTAACATCACCTAGAATAAAGTTTTGAGTTGGAAGCTGTTTGATTTCAGTTTGTAATAACCTGCTAATGCTTATAATTTCAAAAATGACAATTTTTTTGTTCTTTATTAAAATGAAAAGGTTGAAAACTCTGCTGTGCATAATAATTTGGAACATGCATTTTGAGTGCAGTTTGAGTATTTTTGTTTTTTTAAAAATATACTGTTATCATAGGCAGTTTGTACAAAAACCTTTCAATTGTACTCTAATAGCTATTTGACTGGAAAATTACAATTACTGCAATTCATATAGGTAATTTGGGAAAATCTGAGAAAATATTATTTGCATAATAATTTGGAACACAGTGTAATGCCACATGCAGCATGTCACCCCCCATATAATGCCACATGCAGCATGTCACCCCCCATATAATGCCCCATGCAGCATGTCACCCCCCATATAATGCCCCATGCAGGATGTCACCCCCCCATTTAATGACCTATGCCTCCATACGTTAAAAAAAAAAAAAAAATCCAATACTCACCTCACTTCTCACTTGCTGCCGCTGCTCTACTCTGGTCCAGACTCCAGCGTCGCGGCGGCGTTGTCCCGCTCTGCGCTGCCTGTGACGGCACTCGGGAGGGCGTGGTGTAAAGACGTCACCGCGCCCTCTGACCTGAGACGTCACAGGAAGCGCAGAGCAGGAAGACAGCGGACCTGCGGAGGCACGGGGAGAGGTAAGTATCCACCTGCCGGGGCCCTGAGCAAGCGGGGGGAAGGGCAGGCAATGGCACCGCTCTCCTCTCCTCTGCCCATAGCCTGGCGGGCCAGATAGAAGTCCTCCGCGGGCCGCATGTGGCCCGCGGGCCATAGTTTGAGGGCCCCTGCACTATACTAACAACACTGTTATTACTAGTGTTGAACCACCCCCGTAGTGTTCGAGTTCGGTTCGGTTCGTCGAACAAACGAGTGTTCGCCGAACTGTTCGTCGAACTGTTCGTCGAACACCTTCGAACACCGTTAAAACCAATGGCAGGCAAACAAAAACACATAGAAACACATAGAAAACACCTTCAAAGGTGTCCAAAAGCTGACAAACTGCTCAGAAGACACAACTAACACATGGAAAAGTGACAAGTACATATAGTCATGCGAAAAGAAAAGAGGTGGAGGAGTAAAAGGAGGGGGAGACACAAATATAGGCATGTCATGCCCTTCTAAAATCCAAAAAGTGAGAAGCCGACACGTTCAGTCCGCTCCTGCCCGTGCCACCTCCGTGTCGCCGGGTTTGTGCCAGAGCCGTGGTGAACCCTGACGGCCAGCCCCCCTCTCCCAATACTGGTGCCTGTCCGCTGGTGGGTCGAGTGAGCCCCCCTGTGGTGGAGGCAGCTCTAAGCTTTTTAATTTAAATTGTCTCTCTAATTTGAATGAATACACTTTAAATCCATTTACAAGGATCTATTGGAGGGCAAGTCTCATGCCAGCAGCCGCATAATTCCAGCTCCAGTAGCGTCCACTAAAGCTGCTGCAGTTAAAAAGCTTTTATAAGGATCGAGATCGGCTGTCCACCGCAAGGCATCCTACTGCCAGTCCCAGCCCCTATGCCTTGGGGTGCCTCCTGATGCTCTTCACTGAGTATCCCGTGGTCCCGAAGCATTTCCTTTGAAAAAATTAAGTGTCCAAACTACAGGTGGTGTAGCTTGCTTAACAGCCGGGATAATCCGCTGACTAGCAGACACTGCTACTAGGCACAAAGTATTTCCTGGGCTAGATGCAGTTAAAAATTTGTAATTAGATACTCTCGTTGGATGCTGAGAAAACATTCCATAGAGTCTCCTGGCACGCCATATATGATTCTCTTAAAAAGCTTGGGGTAGGGGTCTAGGGGACCCTTTTATAGCCAAAACCACAGCCCTGTATCACAATACGTCACCTAGGCTGAAGATAAATGGAACTGTAGCACCCTAAGGGCTCGGTTGCTACAGAGGTATTGCACCTCACCCAGAGGTGTGATATCTCACTCTCAGGTAAGGATGGAGTGTGGATCAGGACCCGACACCTGCATGCATTACACCACATTGCCGTGGGGCAGGGCGACCAATATGCCTCTGAGATGGGCACGACAGTCCCTGTCCCTGGCTGGAGTGGGGGGAGGGAACACTGAGGAAGGGGAACCCTGTAGTGCAGGAGCAGGGAAGAAGCAGTTCCTGGGTGCATTGAGAAGGGAGTATAAAAGGTGGGCACCATCTTAGTTCAGTGCAGAGAAGTCTGAGCAGAAGTGGCAGGGAGCAGGGGCTCTGCATGAGCTCTGCTCCGGAGGCGGACCTAGTAACAGAGGCCCAGGCCTGGAAGAGGGAGAAGGAAGGAAGAGGAGCGGAGAAGGCTCCAGGAACGAGGAATGAAGGGATCCCAGGGGTGCGGACGGGCGAGACGCCACCGCACGCCAGAATCCACCTGCGTGGAGGGGTCAGGCCAAAGGGGGAGACCGGTCCCCGAAACTAGTGGAGGCACGAAACGACCCTCAGCTAGAAACCGGAGGCTCTGACATTTTATGTGGCGCAGCCCCTCGCTACACCCGCTAGGAAGGCACCACATAGGGTCAGGGAAACTGGCGCCAAGTTTAGCAAGAGGAGGCCCGAGGCAGCCGGACAGAAGGGTTGGTAAGAAAGGCCAGACAAAGGACACACAAAGGGGGTCCTGTGAAGCGCTCCAAAGTTATCTGGGAGTTGTCTGAGCCCCTCACCTGGTGAGCACAGTACGACGTGGGCAGCCGTTACCTGCAGACGTGGTCTGGATAATAAGAACTGTGAGTAAAGGCCCTGGACTGCATCACTGACTCCGTGTCGTTACTGCTGCTGCCCTGCACCATCACCCCCATCCTCCGCATACACTGCCCTGAGGCTATACTCCTCCCGTGGGGAGTTATGCTACGCTCTGCTGCACCCACAACACCAGCCTCAGCGGTCTGCCCTGCAGCGGCGGTTCACTCTGACCGCAATCCACGGGTGGCGTAGTCGGACATTTAAACATCAAAACCACATAAATAGTTCTGCCACTGGTTTGACCACCCTGAGCCACGGAACCGGGTCGCCGCCACGAAGACTACAACCACCAGTATCCACCAAAAGGGGTCCGGCTACGGGTGTCCCAAGGCCCAGGGGGTGCATCAGAACATTTTCATCACCTTTCACAATCACCAATGGGACAAGGCAGGGATGTCCTCTGTCCCCTCTCTTATACATCCTAGTGACGGAGCACCTGCTCTCATCAATTCGCCATAACCCCAATATTAGGTGGATTGAGGTGGGAGGCACCGAGTACAAGTGCTCTCTATTTGCTGATGATGTCCTAGTATATATCACTCAATCACATATATCCATCCATGCTGTTATGGCTGAAATAGATCACTTTGTTACATGGTCAAATTTTAAAATCAATGCAGCGAAGTCTGAGGCCCTCGATGTCTCCCTCCCCAAATCCATATAGGATTCCATCCAGTCTAACTTTCCCTTTGCCTGGCCCTCACAGGGTATCAAATACTTAGGAATTCATATTCATAGAGACCTCTCCCATCTATGTTATCTTAATTTTGGGCCCTTTATTGAACAACTCCATACAGACCACGGTTGGCAAGTTAGAACTGTAAGATTCACTACGTGAACCATTGGTGTTTTGTGGAAAAGCACATGTACACTGTGTTCCAAATTATTATGCAAAAAGTGTTTAGGAGTGATAAGGGAAGAATTTGTTTGTTTGTCAGTTAAACTCATTGATGGTGATGTCTGTCAGGGCTCTTTATATCACTGTAAGCAATTGCAGACACCTGTGCTAATTAGTTTGGCAGGTGTGTCCAATGAAAGTCAAGACTACTTAAGAAGGCTGTCTCACATTATTAAGCAGCCTACATTTTCTGCCAAAATGGGAAAGAAAAAGGATGTGTCGGCTGCTGAGAAGCAACAAATTGTGGAGTGTTTAGGTCAAGGCATGACTACAATTAACATTGTGTGATGATCAGGATGAAGTGTCTTGGCAATCAAGAAGTATGTAGCTGATTCACAGTACACACGTGTGCGTGCTGCTAAGGGCAAATTGAGGACTCTTTCCTACAGGCAATTACGTCAGGTTAAAAGAGCAGCGGCAAAAAAGCCTTGTCATAGCAGCAGACAAGTTTTTGAAGCTGCTGGTGCCTCCAACGTCCCCCGAACAACAAGATGCAGGGTCCTTCAGAGGTTTGCAGCTGTGCATACGCCATCCTGTCGACCTCCTCTATCCACTTCACACAAGCAGAAACGGTTCCAGTGGGCTAAACATTACATGAAGACTGATTTCAAAACTGTTTTGTTCACGGATGAGTGCTGTGCAGCGCTCGATGGTACAGATGGATGGAGTGGAGGATGGCTGGTTGATGGACACCCCACGCAAACACGGCTACAGCGCCAACAAGGAGGAGGTGGAGTAATGTTTTGGGCTGGAATCATGGGGAGAGAGATTGTCGGCCCCTTTAGGATCCCTGAAGGCGCTAAAGATGAACTCCATAATGTATGTGGATTTTCTCAAACAGCACTTCCTGCCATGGTTCAAGAAGATGAACCGTGTAATTCACAGCAAGATCATATTTTTGCATGATAATGCACCATCTCATGCTGCACATAAAACATCTGCATCTCTGGCTGATATGGGCATAAAAGGGGACAAACTTATGGTGTGACCCCCATGCTCCCCTGACCTCTACCCCATTCAGAACCTCTGGAGCATCATCAAAAGGAGTGTCTATGATGGCGGGAGGCAGTTCACATCTAAGCAACACCTCTGGGAGGGTATTCTGTCCTCATGCAAAACAATTGAAGCAGAAACCATCCAAAACCTGACAAATTCAATGGACGAGAGAGTTCAGAAGCTCCTTTCGAACAAGGGGTCCTATGTGAAAATGTAACATCACCTAGAATAAAGTTTTGAGTTGAAAACTGTTTGATTTCAGTTTCTAATAACCTGCTAATGCTTATAATTTCAAAAATGACCATTTTTTTGGTCTTTATTAAAATGAAAAGGTTGATCGAAAAGTTTGGGGGATCTAAGAGTGTGGCAACCCAGTAGTCATGATTACTTCGAATTCTGACAATATGAGGGTCATGTTGCAGGTAGTGCAGCAAGAAGGCACTTATGTGTCTTGCGCATCTCGGAGCCCCAAAATTATTTTCCGGGCTAGATGCAGCTAAAAATTATTATTAATTTTAAATCTGGTGGAGCTTAGTATAGATGGCCTAATAGGATCAGTGCTGCACACTGCTACAAAGCCCAAATTGTTTTCCAGCCAAGATACAGATAAACATGATTAGTAATTTTAAATCTGGTGGAGCTTATTATAGATGGCCTAATAGAATCAGTGCTGCACACTGCTACAAAGCCCAAATTATTTTCCAGCCAAGATACAGATAAACATGATTAGTAATTTGAAAGCTTAAAACGGTTGGTAGGGTTATATTAACCAATCATCAAGCTTTTACTCTCCCCAGGATGACACAGGGGTAGAAAAGTCGTTTCGGATCCATGATTTGTTCATCTTTATGAACGTGAGTCTGTCTACATTATCAGTGGAGAGCCGCGTGCGCTTATCTGTCAGCACACCAGCAGCAGCGCTGAACACACGTTCAGACAGAACGCTGGCTGCGGGGCATGACAAGATCTCCAAGGCGTAAGTGGCTAGCTCCAGCCATTTATCCAGATTGGAAGCCCAAAAAGAGCAAGGGTCCAGTGACACAGTCATGGCTTCAATGTATACTTGGAGATACTCCTGTACCATCATCTCTAGGCGTTGACTATGTGTCAGACTTCTTGTCTCCTGTGGCCTTGCAAAGGATGGGCTAAAAAAGTGGTGAAATGATTCCGCAAAATTGATGTTACCAGCAGATACTGTGGTTCTGTTACGGTTTGAGTGCTGAACACTTGACGGTCCCACGGTTGGCAAGTTGGAACTGTGAGATTCACTACGTGCACCACTGGTGTTTTGTGGAAAAGCACATGTAAGATTCTGCAACAGTCTCTGCTGATACTCCTGCATGCGTGCATCCCTTTCTATGGCAGGAATAATTTCGGCAAATTTACTTTTGTACCGGGGATCTAACAGTGTGGCAACCCAGTAGTCAGGATTATTTCTAATTCTCACAATTCGAGGGTCATGTTGCAGGTAGTGCAGCAAGAAGGCACTCATGTGTGTTGCGCATCCAGGAGCACCAAGTCCCTGTTGTGTTGGTGGCGAGGTAACAATCATGCTTCCTTCCTCTGTCCTCTCCCCCCAACCTCGCACAACAGAAATGTGATCAAGGTCTCCCTCATCTGATGAGTCTTCCATCAGTTCGTCCTCCACTTCTTCCTGGGCTCCTGCACCTTCCTCACTAGTTTGGCTGCTACCATGCGCCCTGGTAAAACCATCTCCCCCACCCTCACATGCCTGCCGCCTTGGTGCTGCCGACCGTCTGGACCTTGCAGATGTTAGCCCTTCCGCATACAACTCCTCCTCCTCTACTTCCTCCACCTCCTCTTGTGCCACCACCTGACTCCGAATTCTGTTTAACATGTGCTCCAGCATGTAAATCACCGGAATAGTCATGCTGATAATGGCATCGTCAGCACTAAACATCTTCGTCGCCATTTCAAAACTGTGCAGAAGGGTGCATAGGTCCCTGATCTGAGACCACTCCTCCAGCGTGATTTGCCCCACCTCTGGATCTCGTTGGCCCAGGCTATACGTCAGAACGTATTGCACCAGGGCTTGTCGGTGCTGCCACAGTCGCTGCAACATGTGCAGAGTTGAATTCCACCGGGTAGGCACATCGCATTTTAGCCGGTGAAGTGGCAGGCCCAACGACTTCTGTAGAGATGTAAGTCGCTGAGCTGCGGGATGCGAACGGCGGAAGTGAGCACACAGCGACCGTGCCCTCTGCAGAAGGCCATCTAGTCTGGGATAGTGGGCTAAAAATTGCTGGACAACCAGGTTCAACACGTGAGCCATGCAAGGCACGTGTGTGACATTGCCCCGGCGAAGGGCCGCACCCAGGTTTGCAGCATTGTCGCACACGGCCTTCCCTGGTTTCAGGTCCAGTGGAGACAACCATTCATGAAATTGGTTCTCCAGAGCTGACCACAACTCCTCAGCTGTGTGACTCACATTTCCCAGACATTTCAAAGTTAAAACCGCCTGATGACGTTGAGCCCTACTGCCAGCATAGTAAGGAGGTGTGCAGGATCCCTTCTGCGCAGTTAGAAAGCTTGTGGCATGACCAGACAGGCTTTGGGTGCAGGTGGAAGACCGAGAGGAGGTTGAGGAGGCAGAAGCAGTGGAGGAACTTTGACATAAAGAGGATTGACGCACAACTCGTGGGGACGGCAAGACTTGGACAGCAGCCCCTCGTCCTGCTGTCACCATAGTTACCCAGTGCCCAGTCAGCGACATGTAACGCCCCTGTCCATGCCTACTCGTCCAAGTGTCTGTGGTGAAATGCACCCTGTCACACACAGAGTTTCTCAAAGAAGCGGTGATGTTGTGTGCGACATGCTGGTGGAGCGCAGGCACACCTTTCTTTGAGAAGTAGTGCCGACTGGGCATCTGGTACTGGGGCACTGCGACGGACATAAGGTCTCGAAAATCCTCTGTGTCCACCAGGCGGAAAGGCAGCATTTCTGTAGCCAAGAGCTTGCAGATGGTGAAATTCAACCTCTTAGCTTTCTCATGGCTAGGAGGAAATGGTCTTTTACTTGTCCACATCTGAGGGACCGAGGGCTGGCTATTGTGCTTAGACGGGGTTGATAAGGGTGTCCCCGGCAAACTGCCGGTCTGTGAGGAAGATGCAGGCGGACATGTTAGGTTGCCTTGATCCAAAGGTGGTGCTATCGATGTCGGACAGCGCTCAACACCAGCTGGTGTTACCACCTCCAAAGAAAATGATGACCTGCCAATCACGCTGGCTGTTGCGGGTAAAGACGTGGCAGGTCTGTGCCCCAAAACAGGTGTGACTGCTGTCCCCCCAGTCACAGAGGATGAAGAGGCCGCGGATGCACAAGATATGGCAGACGGTGGTTGGCCCGGCCGGCTAGGCCGCATTGTAGCACACTGAGCTTCCCACTGCAACTTATGCTTCATGTCCATGTGCCGGTTCATGCATGAAGTACTCAAACTATGTATTTTTTGGCCTCTACTTAGCTTTTGCTGACAAATGTTACAGATAACACGAGTTGGGTCATCTTTATCGATCTGAAAAAATGCCCAGGCTATGCAAGGCTTAGCACCCATGCGACCTGAAGAGCCACCACGACTTGTGGTGAGAGGCAGAGTTGTGTTTGAGGATGCAGTTGTTGACGTGCTTCCAGTACTACGTCTCTGTCCAGGAAGGCGCAACCTGACCTCGTCGTCACTAGCATCTTCCTCCACCTCCTCTGCTGACCTCATCTCTTGGCTGACTGTGGGTTGACAGTAAGTGGGATCTCCAACCTCATCATCATCACCCTGTGCGTTATCACACCCGTCGTCCTCAGAGCCAACCTGTTCCTGCCCTGACAAAAAACTAAAGTTGTCGCTCCAATCAGGTATTTGAGTCTCATCATCGTCTTCCTCATTGTCTCCACCAACAGGAGTTACAGTTTGGGAATGAGGGTCTACATTATGGTCAGAACCTTCTGCGTCTGGTCCTGGATCCGACTCATAAAGATTCTGGGCATCAGTGCAGATCATTTCCTCGTCTGGATTCACAGAAGCGCTGGAGTCGACCTCTGATTCCCAGGCTATAGTATGAGTAAACAGCTCTGCAGACTCAACCATATGTTCTACCTCATACTCAGACGGGCAGCTGGAGATTTGGGAGCTGTGAGGAAGCAAGTGCGATTGGGGTGACACCTTTGAGGACTGGAGTATTTGTGATGTTGAAGTTGATGTGGAGGAGAGCCCACTTAAAGGAGCACTTGATATCCGTTGAAGCACCTGCTGTTTTTGTGCCTCATCTGGAATTTGTAGCGATTGGCATGGCCGTAAGAAAGGGATCTTATCACATTGTCTGCTAAAAGAAGTAGACATTTTAGTTTGGCTGGAAGATGGTCTTTCTTCTGCAGATGTTACTGTTGCTTTAACACCTACCCCACGGACACAACCTTTTTTCCCCTTCCCAACACGCCTATTCCCCTTTCCACCAGCAGCAGGCCTTTTTCCACTTATTTTGGTGGTTAACTAATTCACAACTCTGGAGTTTTTTGCACAAAAAAACAATGGATGGGAACCGAGCAGAGCTGAGTGGCCAAACTGTGGTATTAGGCCAAAACTATTGGCTGGGTTAGATGGAGAAAAAAATTATATTCGATTTGCAACCTGATGGAGGTCAGTATAGATGGACTAATAGAGAAAGGCCCACACACTGCTAGAAGGCCAAATATTTTTTCAGAGCTAGATGCAGACAAAAAATTATTTTGAATTTGCAACCTGATGGAGGTCAGTATAGGTGGACTAATAGAACAAGTCCCACACACTGCTAGAAGGCCAAATATTTTTTCAGAGCTAGATGCAGAAAAAATTATATTCAGTTTGCAACCTGATGGAGGTCAGTATAGATGGACTAATAGAACAAGTCCCACACACAGCTAGAAGCCCAAATATTTTTTCAGAGGTAGATGCAGAAAAAAATTATATTCAGTTTGCAACCTGATGGAGGTCTGTATAGATGGATTAATAGAACAAGTCCCACACACAGCTAGAAGCCCAATATTTTTTCAGAGGTAGATGCAGAAAAAAAATATTTTTAATTTGCAACCTGATGGAGGTCAGTATAGATGGACTAATAGAGAAAGTCCCACACACTGCTAGAAGGCCAAATATTTTTTCGGAGCTAGATGCAGAAAAAAATTATATTCAGTTTGCAACCTGATGGAGGTCAGTATAGATGGACTAATAGAACAAGTCCCACACACAGCTAGAAGCCCAAATATTTTTTCAGAGGTAGATGCAGATAAAAATTATTTTTAATTTGCAACCTGATGGAGGTCAGTATAGATGGACTAATAGAGAAAGTCCCACACACTGCTAGAAGGCCAAATATTTTTTCAGAGCTAGATGCAGGTAAAAATTATTTTTAATTTGCAACCTGATGGATGTCAGTATAGATGGACTAATAGAGAAAGTCCCACACACTGCTAGAAGGCCAATTATTTTTTCAGAGCTAGATGCAGAAAAAAATTATATTCAGTTTGCAACCTTATGGAGGTCTGTATAGATAGATTAATAGAACAAGTCCCACACACAGCTAGAAGCCCAATATTTTTTCAGAGGTAGATGCAGAAAAAAAATATATTCAGTTTGCAACCTGATGGAGGTCTGTATAGATGGATTAATAGAACAAGTCCCACACACAGCTAGAAGCCCAATATTTTTTCAGAGGTAGATGCAGAAAAAAAATATATTCAGTTTGCAACCTGATGGAGGTCAGTATAGATGGACTAATAGAGAAAGTCCCACACACTGCTAGAAGGCCAAATATTTTTTCAGAGCTAGATGCAGAAAAAAATTATATTCAGTTTGCAACCTGATGGAGGTCAGTATAGATGGACAAATAGAACAAGTCCCACACACAGCTAGAAGCCCAAATATTTTTTCAGAGGTAGATGCAGATAAAAATTATTTTTAATTTGCAACCTGATGGAGGTCAGTATAGATGGACTAATAGAGAAAGTCCCACACACTGCTAGAAGGCCAAATATTTTTTCAGATCTAGATGCAGATAAAAATTATTTTTAATTTGCAACCTGATGGAGGTCAGTATAGATTGACTAATAGAGAAAGTCCCACACACTGCTAGAAGGCCAAATATTTTTTCAGAGCTAGATGCAGAAAAAAATTATATTCAGTTTGCAACCTGATGGAGGTCAGTATAGATGGACTAATAGAACAAGTCCCACACACAGCTAGAAGCCCAAATATTTTTTCAGATCTAGATGCAGATAAAAATTATTTTTAATTTGCAACCTGATGGAGGTCAGTATAGATAGACTAATAGAGAAAGTCCCACACACTGCTAGAAGGCCAAATATTTTTTCAGAGCTAGATGCAGAAAAAAATTATATTCAGTTTGCAACCTGATGGAGGTCAGTATAGATGGACTAATAGAACAAGTCCCACACACAGCTAGAAGCCCAAATATTTTTTCAGATCTAGATGCAGATAAAAATTATTTTTAATTTGCAACCTGATGGAGGTCAGTATAGATAGACTAATAGAGAAAGTCCCACACACTGCTAGAAGGCCAAATATTTTTTCAGAGCTAGATGCAGAAAAAAATTATATTCAGTTTGCAACCTGATGGAGGTCAGTATAGATGGACTAATAGAACAAGTCCCACACACTGCTAGAAGCCCAAATATTTTTTCAGAGCTAGATGCAGAAAAAAATTATATTCAATTTGCAACCTGATGGAGGTCAGTATAGATGGACTAATAGAATGATGCTATGCCCAAAAGATTTTACTTCACTAGGTGCAGTAAAAAAATTGGTATTCTATACACAGGTGGTATATCTTGCAACACAGATAGGCTACTCCACTGACTAACACACTCTGCAATAGGCCAAAAAGGATTAGCTTTGCTAGATTCAGCCAAATGCTGTGAAAAAAACTTGCACAGCACTGGCACAGACCTGCCTGGCAAAAACTGATAGGAACTGATGTAACCTAGTCCTGAAAAGGACTGCAATTACAATTAGTCTTTACTCCCACAATCTATCTATTTAAGAGCACAGACCTGCCTGATAAAAGTCGTAGGAAATGCTGTAACCTAGTCCTTAAAAGGACTGCAATCACAACTATTCCCTACTCCCAAGCTATCTGTAGATTTGTGCGAAAATTGGCTTGAAATTAACAAGGTATAGCGCACACAGCAACAGCGGTGCCGTCTAACACGCAGCTGCAGCAGTGAGAAAATGGTGGCGACGGGGAAAATGGCTTGGTCTTATAGGGCAAGGACATGTGACATACACTGCCAATGACACATGCCCTTGCTTGTGTGAAAAAAAGCACTTCGCTCCGTGTGTGCGCTGCTGATAGGCTGACAGACTGCACCTCCCCACTGCAAATGCGGGAAAGAGAAAAAAAAATGGAGATCTTCATTATTCCTGCAGAGATCCATCCCCTGCCCCTCCCCCCATCCCGCTGTACACTCAAACTGCGTATTAACATTAATTTTCATCATTACTGAGAAAAAATCCAGTTATGATTTTGGTGCACGAACAGTTATCGAACATAACCTCGAACAGCCGAATTTTTCTGAAATTGTTCGTGTTCGCCGAACGGCTCGAACACCGCCCAAAACAGCTCGAATTTGAGATTGGCGAACAGTTCGAGTAGAACAACACTCATCTCTAGTTATTACCACCAGTGACATTATACACTGGAGCTCTGTATCTAGTGTCAGTGAACAGGTAATGCAGGGATCACCAGTGACATTATACACAGGAGCTATGTATATACTATATAGTGTATAGTGCAAGTGTGCATGTAATACACTGACTCACCAGTGACGTCTCTAGGTAAAGTCCTTGATCTTCGCTTTTCTTCTTCATCTGTCACAGACCGCCATCACTTCTTCCAGCTAGGACTCGTCTCTGCAGAAAATAACACAGAGTTATCAATAACTGACCTCTTCTAGATCACACTCCACACTTTTTCCAAGACACCAGATGAATAAAAAATGTGACATAATGCTGCCCTGCACAGTAACAGGACCCCCCTTTAGTCCCCTCCCATGGAAACCAGTTTCCTAAAAAGAAAATTATACTACAAAAGTCCTTAGTCCTTTAGGGTCCTAATTGGTCCTTAAAGTGATAACGTTCCCACTTGCCACCATGAACTAATAATGTATGTTTCTCAGTCTGGCCCCCAAACACTAATTAAGTTCCTTGTCCAGTCTGGCACACTATGTGTCCAGCCTGCCCCCCCACCCCCATATATCCATCCTGGCCCCCAATTGTCCAGCCTGATTCCCATATCATATAACCATGCCTGCTCCCCCCCACCATATGTCCAGCCTGCTCCCCCCATCATTTGTCCAGGCTGCTCCCCTCCCATATATCCATCCAAGCCCCCAAGTGTCCAGCCTGCTCCCCCCATTACATGTCCAGCTTGCTCCCCACCATCATATGTCCAGCCTGTTCCCCCAATGATATGTCCAGCCTGCTCTCCCCCATCATATGTCCAGCCTGCCCCCTCATCATATGTCCAGCCTGCTCCCCCCATCATATGTCTAGCCTGCTCCCCCATCATATGTCCAACCTGCTCCCCCTTAATATGTCCAGCCTGCTCCCCATCCCATATATCCATCTAGGCCCCAAGTGTCCAGCCTGCTCCCATCAACATTTGTCCAGCCTTCTCCCCCCAAGATATGTCCACCCTGCTCCCCCATCATATGTTCAGCCTGCCCCATCATATGTCCAGCCTGCTCCCCCATCATATGTGAAGCCTGCTCCCCCATCATATGTCCATCCTGCTCCCCCATCATATGTCCAGCCTGCTCCCCCCATCATATGTCCAGCCTGATCCCCCATAATATCTCCAGCTTGCTCCCCATTATATGTCCATCCTGCTCCCCCATCATATGTCCAGCCTGCTCCCCATCATATGTCCAGGCTGCTCTCCCATCATAAGTTCAGCCTGCCCCCCATATGTCCAGCCTGCTCTCCCATCATATGTCCAGCGTGCTCCCCCATTATATATCAAGCCTGCTCCCCCATCATATATCCAGCCTGCTCTCCCCATCATATGTCCAGCCTGCTCCCCCATTATATGTGAAGCCTGCCCCCATCATATGTCCAGCCTGCTCCCCCATCATATGTCCTGCCTACTCCCCCTCCCCATCATATGTCCAGCCTGCTCCCTCATCATATGTCCTGCCTGCTACCCCATCATATATCCAGCCTGCTCCCCCATCATATGTCCAGCCCACTCCCCCATCATATGTCCACACCTTCCCCCATCATATGTCCCGCCTGCTCCCTCCATCATATGTCCAACCTGCTTCCCCATGATGTGTCCAGCTTGCTCCCCCGATCATGTGTCCAGCCAGCCAGGCCCCCCATGTGTCCAGCCAGCCAGGCCTCCCATGTGTTCAGCCAGGCATGCCCCCATGTGTCCAGCCTGCCAGACCCCCCATGTGTCCAGCCTGCCAGGCCCCGCATGTGTCCAGCCAGTCAGGCCCCCCATGTGTCCAGCCAGCCAGGACCCCATGTGTCCAGCCAGCCAGGCCCCCCATGTGTCCAGCCAGCCAGGCCCCCCATACCATTCAGCATCCACACCGAAAAAAATAAAATTCCTCTTACCTTCCATCGCTCACAGCACCGTGCAGTGTTCTCCTCTGCTGAGATTCGGTGCGCTTGTAGAGGAAGCCGGCAGCTGATGCGCGTGCGCCTGTCGCAGCAGGAGCATGGCAATGACGTCATAGTCCAGCAACATCAGACGCACAGCCTCAGCTGCTTGCTGCTTCATCGGGACGTGTGCCACGGCGGTTCAGGTAATGAATGCCGTGTGCACGCGTCCCTGCACATACTCTGAGTGCGCTTTTAAAGGGCCGGTGCACCGTAAAACAGCAGGCTTTTTTTTATATCCTCTTCTTCCTCTCCTCCTCGTGCCTGCAGGAAGGGGCAGGGCCCACCGGGAAAATCCCCGGTACCCCGCTAGACCAGTCCGACCCTGCCACCATACTTCAATGTGATCAGCATTAGAGATGAGCGTTGTTCTACTCGAACTGTTCGCCAATCTCAAATTCGAGCTGTTTTGGGCGGTGTTCGAGCCGTTCGGCGAACACGAACAATTTCAGAAAAATTCGGCTGTTCGAGGTTATGTTCGATAACTGTTCGTGCACCAAAATCATAACTGGATCATTACTGGATTTTTTCTCAGTAATGATGAAAATTAATGTTAATACGCAGTTTGAGTGTACAGCGGGGTGGGGGGAGGGGCAGGGGATGGATCTCTGCAGGAACAATGAAGATCTCCATTTTTTTTTCTCTTTCCCGCATTTGCAGTGGGGAGGTGCAATCTGTCAGCCTATCAGCAGCGCACACACGGAGCGAAGTGCTTTTTTTCACACAAGCAAGGGCATGTGTCATTGGCAGTGTATGTCACATGTCCTTGCCCTATAAGACCAAGCCATTTTCCCCGTCGCCACCATTTTCTCACTGCTGCAGCTGCGTGTTAGACGGCACCGCTGTTGCTGTGTGCGCTATACCTTGTTAATTTTCGCACAAATCTACAGATAGCTTGGGAGTAGGGAATAGTTGTGATTGCAGTCCTTTTAAGGACTAGGTTACAGCATTTCCTACGACTTTTATCAGGCAGGTCTGTGCTCTTAAATAGATAGATTGTGGGAGTAAAGACTAATTGTAATTGGAGTCCTTTTCAGGACTAGGTTACATCAGTTCCTATCAGTTTTTGCCAGGCAGGTCTGTGCCAGTGCTGTGCAAGTTTTTTTCACAGCATTTGGCTAAATCTAGCAAAGCTAATTCTTTTTGGCCTATTGCAGAGTGTGTTAGTCAGTGGAGTAGCCTATCTGTGTTGCAAGATATACCACCTGTGTATAGAATACCAATTTTTTTACTGCACCTAGTGAAGTAAAATCTTTTGGGCATAGCATCATTCTATTAGTCCATCTATACTGACCTCCATCAGGTTGCAAATTGAATATAATTTTTTTCTGCATCTAGCTCTGAAAAAATATTGGGCTTCTAGCTGTGTGTGGGACTTGATGTATTAGTCCATCTATACAGACCTCCATCAGGTTGCAAACTGAATATATTTTTTTCTGCATCTACCTCTGAAAAAATATTTGGCCTTCTAGCTGTGTGTGGGACTTGTTCTATTAGTCCATCTATACTGACCTCCATAAGGTTGCAAACTGAATATAATTTTTTTCTGCATCTACCTCTGAAAAAATATTTGGCCTTCTAGCTGTGTGTGGGACTTGTTCTATTAGTCCATCTATACTGACCTCCATAAGGTTGCAAACTGAATATAATTTTTTTCTGCATCTACCTCTGAAAAAATATTTGGGCTTCTAGCTGTGTGTGGGACTTGTTCTATTAGTCCATCTATACTGACCTCCATAAGGTTGCAAATTCAAAATAATTTTTTGTCTGCATCCACCTCTGAAAAAATATTTGGCCTTCTAGCTGTGTGTGGGACTTGTTCTATTAGTCATCTATACTGACCTCCATCAGGTTGCAAATTCAAAATAATTTTTTGTCTGCATCTACCTCTGAAAAAATATTTGGCCTTCTAGCTGTGTGTGGGACTTGTTCTATTAGTCCATGTATACTGACCTCCATAAGGTTGCAAACTGAATATAATTTTTTTCTGCATCTACCTCTGAAAAAATATTTGGGCTTCTAGCTGTGTGTGGGACTTGTTCTATTAGTCCATCTATACTGACCTCCATAAGGTTGCAAACTGAATATAATTTTTTTCTGCATCTACCTCTGAAAAAATATTTGGCCTTCTATCTGTGTGTGGGACTTGTTCTATTAGTCCATCTATACTGACCTCCATAAGGTTGCAAACTGAATATAATTTTTTTCTGCATCTACCTCTGAAAAAATATTTGGCCTTCTAGCTGTGTGTGGGACTTGTTCTATTAGTCCATCTATACTGACCTCCATAAGGTTGCAAACTGAATATAATTTTTTTCTGCATCTACCTCTGAAAAAATATTTGGCCTTCTAGCAATGTGTGGGTCTCATTGTATTAGACCATCTATACCAAGCTCCACCAGCTTTTCAATTAATAATAATTTTTCGCTGCATCTAGCCCTGAAAATAATTTTTCTTCCCAATAGTGGTAGCAATAGAAATATGGGGCGCGCTCCTGGCTTACAAAAATATACGCTTCATAACAAAAAACACCAGCTTATCGCACTGCATTAAAAAGATGGCATCATCGTCTCTCCCAGTGCTAGGCCTACTACCCAGGCTAGCATTCCTGTGCCTAAAACACAATGTATGGGTCCGCGCTAGCCACTAGGCTGAGGGGTCTAAAGCTGCTGCTAACGCTTTATAACAATTCAATTGGCAGATTTTCACAGAGCTCTTCCACAATGCCCACCCATCGGGACAACAGTTGCCCACCTTCCCTATGGGATCTAGTGGCGAATAGTTGATGCCATTAATCAGAGCGTCAGTTGCCCCGTCGACGTGGCAAGCATACGGTAAGGCATGGGAAGAGTGGACACGACTAGTAGCAGGCAGACGGGTTGACCAATGTGAACAAGCCAGATCACAAGTCACCATAGAATTTCTCCACCAGCTAATGATGAGGGGCATATTAGGGGCGTCAGCGCAGCGGTGTCTGACCGGAGTAGCATTTCACTTCCAACTACTGAATTGGGGAGATGTGACAAAGATTCATCATCAGACAATCCATAAAAGGGTGGAAAAGGGGTCAGCCAAGTCAGGAGTGTAGACGTCCCGTCCCGTGTCACTAAAACTGATTTCTCACATCATATCCCTAACACCATTAACATGACACTCACAATTTGAAGCAACACTACTGTCTACTGCATTTGTGATCGCCTTCTTCGGGGCGCTATGCATAAGCGAATTAGTCCCTCAATCCAAAATTAGCACCAGTGGAGGCTTATTACACCAGGACGTAGTCATAGCCAATAATGCAATACGTCTACGCATACACAAATCGAAAATGGTTCCAGCGGGCAGGGGCACTTGGGTACTTCTACAACCAACAAACGGTACACTGAGTCGGGTAACAATAGTAAAACCATATCTAACCATCAGATCACAAAGTAATTTGTTCCTATCACACATTGATGGGACGCCATTAGCAAGATACCAGTTCCAAGCTATATTTAATAAATGCATAACATCGGCAGGGAACCACCCCAAAGATTACGGGACACACTCATTCCGCATAGGCGCGGCCACAGAAGCAGCAAGAGCGGGACTGTCAGAAACGGAAGTTCAGAGGATAGAGAGATGGTGATCCACGTGTTTGGCAAGATACATAAGACCGGACTTGTTATCCTAACGTGGTTTCTTTCTTTTACAGGTGACGCTAAGCCAACAGTGTGGGTGATAGGCCACTCGTATATATATTGGGCAGATTAAAGGGCGAAAGTCCGCCCAGGCGGGAGGAAATTAGAGTTTCATAACACATATTTCAACTGGAGAGGTATTAGAGGCCTGCTATGGCCACAGGTACTAATGGAGGTAATCAAGGTAGGGAGAGAGGCAAGATGTCTGGTCATCTTAGTTATACAGGCCGGGGGAAACAACCTAGGTCATCACAAGAGCGCATAACTAATGGCAATAATGAAACTAGACACTGAGCGCTTCAGAGAATTTTTCACAAAACTAGCTATAGTATGGTCAGAGATTGTGCCGATAGCGGTATGGCAAGGTGCGCGAGACATCACGGCCATCGAACGGACAAGGCGGGTAATAAATATTCAGATGGCAAAAATTTAGAAGAGACAGAGGCGGTGTAGTGGTACGACACCGACAACTGGAAGGAGATAAAGCAGGCCTCATACGGCCCGACGGTGTTCACTTAATGGATATTGGACTGGACATATTCCTGTCAGGACTCCAGGACGGAGTGGAACAAGCGTTAAGAGTGATGGGTGGGGGTCAGAGTCCTGCATACGAGTACGCAGGATCCTCCGTGGACTGGAAATAGAAAGGACATGTTGGAGAGTTACACTTGTTGGCCAAGTTGCCGGAGTGGAGACCCAGGGCATGCTGCAACAAGCTGAATTATTTTAGAAATAAAATGTCTTTCTAATGGAATGAGTATAAAGAGTTAATAAAGCTGTGACCGATCCTCACCCATCCAGTTGTAAGAGTTACATTATTGTATTATCAAGGAAAGGGGGTCGGTAGGGGGGCTGAGCGTCTGGGTTTGGTTGGGGGTCCCCACAGTCTGCCTAGGCTAGATGCATTTAAAAATTCTTATTAGATACACAGGCGGTGCAGCTTGCTTCGCAGCTGGGCTACTACGCCCAAAGTATTGCCTAGGCTAGATGCAGTTAAAAATTCTACGCTGACTAGCAGACACTGAAGATTTGGAGCAGACCTCTGAGTAAACAGCACTTCAGACTCAATCATCTGTGTTACCCCAAGCCATAGTGTATGTAGTTTCTTACAGTTAAAAGGGGGGGGGGAGCGACCCAACCCACCTGGAATTGACGATGCCAACGTCACGTAAGACACAGCAAGAGGACTCCAAAAAGAGTTTCCATTTTTTCCCAAAATTGTGGCACAGACACCACTTAACCCTAGAACGCATACCTGGGGCCTCGCAGTCCCGCCCTGTTAATTGTTTTCTATTTTCTGCAAGATTACTTTAGTTAGAATTTTGAAACTCTAGGTATTCTTCATGTATATAGTTGTTTGTCATTTGAGTTTGAGTTATTCAATGTTATTTGCACACGGGCCTAAAAGGCCCCAGGTATATGAAAGTGTAGATTTTTATGGTCATGCGTTCTAGGGTTAAGTGGCATCAATTGCCCCACAGTTGCTTAAAACGGTTGGTGAGGTGATATTACCAAATCCTCAAGCTTTTAGCCTCCCAAGGATAACACAGGATTAGAAAAGTCCTTGCGAATCCATGATTTGTTCATCTTTATGAACGTGAGTCTGTCTACATTCTCAGTGGACAGCCGCGTGCGCTTATCTGTCAGCACACCATCAGCAGCGCTGAACACACGTTCAGAGAGAACACTGGCTGCAGGGCATGACAAGATCTCCAAGGCGTGAGTGGCGAGCTCCGGCCATTTTTCCAGATTGGAATACCAAAATGAGCAAGGGTCCAGTGACACAGTCATGGCTTCGATGTTCACTTGGAGATACTCCTGCACCATCCTCTCTAGGCATTGACTATGTGTCAGACTTCTTGTCTCCTGTGGCCTTGCAAAGGATGGTCTAAAAAAGTGGTGAAACGATTTCACAAAATTGCTGTTACCAGCAGATACTGTGTTACTGTTACGGTTTGAGTGATGAAGACTCGACAGTCCCGCGGTTGGCAAGTTAGAACTGTGAGATTCACTTCGTGCACCACTGGTGTTTTGTGGAAAAGCACATGTAAGATTCTGCAACAGCGTCTGCTGATACTCCTGCATGCGTCAATCCCTTTTTATGGCAGGAATTATTTCGGCAAATTTACTTTTGTACCGGGGATCTAAGAGTGTGGCAACCCAGTAGTCGAGATTACTTCGAATTCTGCAATCTGAGGGTCATGTTGCAGGTAGTGCAGCAAGAAGGCGCTCATGTGTCTTGCGCATCCAGGAGGACCAAGTCCTTGTTGTGTTGGTAGCGAGGTAACAATCATGCTTCTTTCCTCTGCCCTCTCCCCCCAACCTCGCACAACAGAAATGTGATCAAGGTCTCCCTCATCTGATGAGTCTTCCATGCCCATCGCCAGTTCATCCTCCACTTCTTCCTCGGCTCCTGCACCGTCCTCAACAGTTTGGCTGCTACCATGCGCCCTGTTTAATCCCTCTCCCCCACCCTCCCATGCCTGCCTCCTTGGTGCTGCCAACCGTCTGGACCTTGGAGATGTTATCCCTTCCGCATACGACTCCTCCTCTACTTCCTCCACCTCCTCTTGTCCGACCACCTGACTCTGAATTCTGTTTAATGTGTGCTCCAGCATGAAAATCACCGGAATAGTTATGCTGATAATGGCATCGTCGTCAGCACTAAACATCTTCGTCGCCATTTCAAAACTGTGCAGAAAGGTGTGTGGCGCCCCTGAGGTTGCAGTCACCACAGAGTTACTGCATCTCACCCAGAGGTGTGGTATCTCACCCTCAGGTAAGGAAGGCGTATGGCTCGGGACCCTAACACCTGCATCCAACACATACCCGCAGTGGGGTTAGGGCGAGATTGCTCCTAAGGGAGAGCACAGTCCCAGGTCCCTCGCTGGTGGGAGGATCCTATGTAGTGGGTGCTTAGGGGAGCAGCTTAGGGGAGCACATGACAGGGAGAGTATAAATAGGAAGCCATCTTAGAAAGAGCAAGCCAGTCAGAGGAGGAAAAGTGACAGGAGCAGAGGCTCGGCATGAGCTCTGCTCCGGAGGCGGGCCTAGCCTGGGAGGCCCAGGACTGAAGGAGAGAAGAGAGGAGTGGGAGCAGGAAGGCTCCAGGAACCGAAGGGACCCTAGGGCTACGGGCCGTGCAGAAGGCCACCTGTACTCCCGCTGCTACCAGGAGGTAGAGGGGTCAGGCCAGATAAGGGGAACCGGTCCCTCAACTAGAGGAGAAACAGCAAGGCTCAACTAGAAACTGGAGGCTGCAGCATTTCATGTACTGCAGGCAAAAGTCCACACCAGTCTCACTAAGAAGGTAGCCACATAGGACCCAGGGGACAGAACACAAGGCGCCCGCCAAGGCCCGAGGATACCGGATAGAAGTGTCACTGGGTGTGAGGTGCAGGGAGAAGGCCAGAGAAAGGACACACAGAAGGGGGTCCTGCTAAGTACTCCGGAGCTATCTGGGGGTGGACTGAGCCCCTCACTGAGTACGCACAGCACGACGGGTGAGATAGCTCTGGTACCTGTAATCTGGACTGCAACAACTGTGAGTAAAGATCTTGGGACTGCATCACACGGACTCTGTGTTCATTACTGACTCCCTGCACTACAACCACCATCATCCACCCACACTGCCCTGAAGCTACACTCTTCCTGTGGTGAGTAATAATACCATTGCAGCAAAACCACCAGCTTCAGAGGACTGTTCCGCAGCGGCGGCCCCTTTGGCCGCACTCCACAGGTGGCGTAGTCGGACATTATAAAATCCATATATACAAATTACCGTTGGATTGACCGCCCTGGGTCACGGACCGGGTCACCGCCACAGTGACTACAACCCCCAGCGTCTACCGGCCCGGCTCCGGGTACCCCACGGCCCAGGGGGCGCGTCAATTTCATAGGTCCCTGATCTGAGACCACTCCTGCTGTGTGATTTGCCCCACCTCTGGATCTCGTTGGCCCAGGCTATACGTCAGAAACTATTGCACCAGGGCTTGTCGGTGCTGCCACAGTCGCTGCAACATGTGCAGAGTTGAATTCCACCATGTCGGCACATCGCATTGCAGCCGGTGAACTGGCAGGCCCAACGACTTCTGTAGAGATGTAAGTCGTTGAGCTGCGGGATGCGAACGGCGGAATTGAGCACACAGCGACCGTGCCCTCTGCAGAAGGCCATCTAGTCCGGGATAGTGGGCTAAAAATTTATGGACAACCAGGTTCAACACGTGAGCCATACAAGGCACGTGTGTAACATTGCTCCGGCGAAGGGCCGCACCCAGGTTTGCAGCATTGTCGCACACGGCCTTCCCTGGTTGCAGGTCCAGTGGAGACAACCATTCATGAAACTGGGTCTCCAGAGCTGACCACAAGTCCTCAGCTGTGTGACTCACATTTCCCAGACATTTCAAAGTAAACACTGATGCCGTTGAGCCCTGCTGCCAGCATAGTAAGGAGGTGCGCAGTTAGAAAGCAGGTGGCATTACCAGACAGGCTTTGGGTGCAGGTGGAGGACCGAGAGGAGGTTGAGTAGGCAGAAGCAGTGGAGGAACTTCTAGATAAAGAGGATTGACGTACAACTCGCGGGGACGGCAAGACTTGGACAGCAGCCCCTTGTCCTGCTGTCACCATAGTTACCCAGTGCCCTGTCAGCGACATGTAACGCCCCTGTCCATGCCTACTCGTCCAAGTGTCTGTGGTGAAATGCACGCTGTCACACACAGAGTTTCTCAAAGAAGCGGTGATGTTGTGTGCGACATGCTGGTGGAGCGCAGGCACACCTTTCTTTGAGAAGTAGTGCCGACTGGGCATCTGGTACTGGGTCACTGCGACGGACATAAGGTCTCAAAAATCCACTGTGTCCTCCAGGCGGAAAGGCAGCATTTCTGTAGCCAACAGCTTGCAGATGGTGAAATTCAACCTCTTAGCTTTCTCATGGCTAGGAGGAAATGGTCTTTTACTTGTCCACATCTGAGGGACCGAGGGCTGGCTGTTGTGCTTTGACGGGGTTGAGTAGGGTGTCCCTGGCAAACTGCCGGTCTGTGAGGAAGATGCAGGCGGACATGTTAGGTTGCCTTGATCCAAAGGTGGTGCTCTCGATGTCAGAGAGCTCTCAACACCAGCAGGTGTTTCCACTTCCCAATGAACTGACGACCTGCCAATCACACTGGCTGTTGCAGGTAAAGAGGTGGCAGGTCTGCGTCCAAAAACATGTGTGACTGCTGTCCCCCCAGTCACAGAGGATGAAGAGGCCGCGGATGCACAAGATGGAGCAGACGGTGGTTGGCGCAGCCTGCTAGGCCGCATTGTAGCACAGTGAGCTTCCCACTGCAACTTATGCTTCATATCCATGTGACGGTTCATGCATGAAGTACTCAAACTATGGATTTTTTGGCCTCTACTTAGCTTTTGGTGACAAATATTACAGATAACACGAGTTGGGTCATCCTTATCGATCTGAATAAATGCCCAGGCTATGCAAGGCTTAGAGCCCATGCGACCTGAAGAGCCACTACGACTTGTGGTCAGAGGCGGAGTTGTGGTTGAGGATGCAGTTGTTGACGTGCTTCCAGTACTCCGTCTCTGTCCAGGAAGGCGCAACCTAACCTCGTCGTCAATAGCATCTGTGACGCCCCGCTGCGCTTGGTATCACAGATCCTAGAAGAGTGTATTGATGGAATCCTCCACAAGAGGCCCCCATAAACATTCACACATCTCCACCTTCCACCTCAGACCAGCAGAGGGAGCCCGTTAGGGATATAAATAGGGAAGGTGGAGCTAGGCAGTTCAGTTCCTCTGAAGAGTTCCTGCAGTAGAGAAGCCTAAGAGAGGTCAGTCTGCAGTGTACCTCAGTCTAGTCTAGAGAACTCAGTTAATAGTTCAGCAGTGGAGCACGAGGCTCCTGCTAGCTAGATTCAGGGAGCCCAGATAGAGCTTAAGGTGTGCCAGCGTCATAAGATCGGTGAAGCGCGGCAAGCTGCCGTTAGTGTGTATAGCCTATTGAGGGCCCGAGTAGGCCGAAGGCAAGTGGCGAGTTAGTACATAAGGGGCAGAGGAGCTTAACCAGCTCACCCCGAAGCATTTACCGGACACCGGATCCGAGCTTACCGGGATCTCTATGACCCAGTAAGGCATAACCGGAATCCCTGGAGAACTACAAGTCCCAGGATCGCTAAGGTGCTGATACGTAACAGAGCCAGGAGACGCTTAGGCCCCGCATACTCGGAGCGTGAACTTCAAGAGAAGGCCCTACCACAAGGTCAGCCAGCGCAGGACAGAGACAAAGTTAGGCCTAGCTCCAGGCAGGTCAGAAACTTACTGCGCAGTGCCAAGAAACAGGAGGCCCTACACCCGCTCATTGGGGAGGATCCTGATATGCACCCTTCACCCTACAGTGCTCCAGGATGTGCCTGAATTTCCTCCAGTAAAAGGTACTGAAGTGACTACCGTGTCCGTTTCCGTTCTTGCTCTGACCCAGCTGGGTCTCGCCTGTCCTGCATTCCCCCTGCATACGCTGCCCTGAGACCTAGCTCCACCTGTGGGGAGCTATACCATCGAGCTGCCTTATCACGGGCCTCAGTGGACTGCTGCAGCGCTGGTGCTTCTCACCAGATACCACAGGTGTTGTCACAAACTCTTATAAAATTAACAATTATCCACCCTTTTAAAGAGTGACCCCAGGGTACGGGCCAGGGAGCCGACCACCGCGACATCCCAAAGGCCAGGCAAAGGCCCGGGTGACCTCATCGACTGGCTGACTGTGGGTTGACAGTAAGTGGGATCTCCAACCATGTCATCATCACCCTGTGTGTTATCACACCCGTCGTCCTCAAAGCCAACCTCTTCCTGCCCTGACCGAAAAGTCAAGTTGTCGCTCCAATCAGGTATTTGAGTCTCATCATCGTCTTCATCATTGTCTCCACCAACAGGAGTTACAGTTTGGGAACGAGGGTCTACATTAAGCTCAGAACCTTCTTCATCTGGTCCTGGATCCGACTTATAAAGATTCTGGGCATCAGTGCAGATCATTTCCTCATCTGGATTAACAGAAGATCTGGAGCAGACCTCCGTTTCCCAGGCTATAGTATGAGTAAACAGCTGTGCAGACTCAACCATCTGTGTTACCCCATACTCAGACGGGCAGCTGGAGACTTGGGAGCTGTGAGGAAGCAAGTGCGATTTGGGTGACACCTCTGAGGACTGGAGAATTTGTGATGTTGAAGTTGAGGTGGAGGAGAGCCCACTTGAAGGAGAACTTGATATCCGCTGAAGCACCTGCTGTTTTTGTGCCTCATCTGGAATTTGTAGTGATGGGCGTGTCCGTAACAAAGGGATCGTATCACATTGTCCACGAAAAGAAGTCGACATGTTAGTTTGGCTGGAAGATGGTCTTTCTTCTGCAGATGTTACTCCCCCCCCACCGCTCGACTCACCAACGGACAGGCACCAGTATTAGGAGAGGGGGGCTGGCCGTCAGGGTCCACCGCGGCTCTGGCACAAACCCGGCGACACGGAGGTGGCACGGGCAGGAACGGACTGGCCGTGTCGGCTTCTCACTTTTTGGATTTTAGAAGGGCATGACATGCCTATATCTGTGTCTCCCCCTCCTTTTACTCCTCCACCTCTTTTCTTTTCGCATGACTATATGTACTTGTCACTTTTCCATGTGTTAGTTATGTCTTCTGAGCAGTTTGTCAGCTTTTGGACACCTTTGAAGGTGTTTTCAATGTGTTTCTATGTGTTTTTGTTTGCCTGCCATTGGTTTTAACGGTGTTCGAAGGTGTTCGACAAACAGTTCGGCGAACACACGGGTGTTCGACGAACCGAACCGAACTCGAACACTACGGGGGTGGCTCAACACTAATCAGCATGCTCTACCTTTTTTAGCCATTTAGATGCCGCTGTAAAAAAGCAGCACTGAAGATTGAGCCCCTAGAAAGAGATTGTCCCCTACTTTTACATTGATGGCCTCTCCTTAGGATAGGTCATCAATGTTGGATAGGCCAGGGTCCGAACAACTGGCACCCCCTCCGATCAGTTATCATCAGTGTCAGCGGCGGCCACCGGCCCGAGGTGCTTATTTGCAGAGCAAGCCATCTACTTATAGTGGCGGGGGCTTGGTACTACATATCCTCCTATTCAAATCAATAGGAGGTGGATGCGCAGTACCCTTAGGCAGCCACTACAAGTAGATGGCCAGTTTCACAAATAAGCACTTCTGGCCAGCGGTCGCCGACACCGATAACTGCTGATCGGCAGCAGGGGTGCCAGGTGTCGGACTAAGGCCGATCAGACATTGATGACCTATCCTAAGGATAGGCCACCAATTTAAAAGTAGTGGACAACCTCTTTAATGACCACCGTTTAAAGACAAATCAATGGTCATTAAGGGGTTAAGACAAGAGATGAGTGAGCACTAAAATGCTCAGGTGCTCGTTGCTCAAATGGAGCAATTCCTAATACTCGAATGCTCGTTACGAGCAATGACTATAATGGGAGTCAATGGGAAAACCAAGCTTTTTCCCAGCAGAGCCTACAAAGAGCTCTGGGGGGCAGTGAAAATGTTCCAATGGATAGGAAAAGTGCTGAATGGAAGGAGAACAGCATGGGGAAGACCCCTAAAAGCACCTCTGTCTCCCAGATCGCTGATAAGAACAATGGTGTCACACTTTTACTCTACTTTAAGGAATGACAATAAAACAATCCAAACCGACAAGAAATTGCATTTTACAGGATTAAAAATTTTAAGAATCATTTTTTTCTGTACAATGACTTGTATATAAGGCCAAATTTAAAAAGGCTTTAAAATAATTATGATTTAAGTAAAACAATTTTTTTTTTTATTAAAAAACATGAAATTTCAGTTTCATTTATGAAGAAAGCAAGAACTGTCAAAAATTAGGGACTCAGAGGGACTCAGATACACCCTGCATTAGACATAAACATTCTGTTCAAATTGTCATGTAGTGGTACTCCTAGACTCATAAAGACTATGCACTTTTGAGGGTTATATGCCAGCAAAATGTACTCCAGACCACGGAATAATCTATGGATAAGCAATATAATACCGATAAAATTTTGAACAAGTTTTTGGAGGGTGATATACCAAGGAAATGTACTCTAGACCACAGAAAAGTATATGCATGAGCAATATAATCCTGATAACATTTTGAGCAAGTTTTTTGAATCTTATATACCACAAAAGTCTACTCCAGACCACGGTATATTCTATGGGTGAGCAATGTAATGGCGATAAATTTTGGAACAATTTTTTTGAGGATGATTTACCACCGAAATATACCCGAGAGCACGTTATACTCTATGGGTGAGCAATGTAATACCGATACATTTTTGAGTGTTATATATCACGAAAATATACTCTAGACTACGGAATAGTCTATTCATGAGCAATATAATAAGGATAACGTTTTCAATAAGTTTTTTTAGGGTTATATACCACCGAAATATACTCCAAACCACAGAATAGTCTATACATGACCAATATAATAAGGATAAAGCTTTCAACATGTTTTTGGAGGCTTATATGTCACCGAAATGTACCCAAGAAGATGTAATACCCTATGGATGAGCAATCTAATACATATAACCAATAACTTATATACCACCAAAATCGACTCAAGACCACGGTATAGTCTATGGGTGAGCAATGTAATAGCAATAAATTTTGGAACAATTTTTTTGAGGATGATTTACCACCGAAATATACCCGAGAGCACGTTATACTCTATGGGTGAGCAATACAAAACCGATACATTTTCTAGGGCTACATATCACCAAAATGTACTCCAGACTATGGAATAGTTTATTCATGAGCAATATAGTAAGGATACAGTTTTCAACAAGTTTATTTTAGGGTTTTATACCACCTAAATATACTCCAAACCATGGAATAGTCTATAAATGAGCAATGTACCAAGGGCAAAGTTTTCAACAAGTTTTTGGAGGCTTAAATACCACCGATATGTACCCAAGAAGATGTAATACCCTAGGGATGAGCAATCTGATACCGATAACTTTGGAAAAAGTTTTTTGAGGCTTATATAGGAACGAAGTCTACTCAAGAAAATGTAACACCCTATGGATGAGTAATATAATACTGATAAAATTTTAAACAAGTTTTTGAGGCTTATATACCACCGAAATCTACCCAAGAATAAGTAAAAGTCTATGGATGAGCAATATAATACCGATACATTTTGCACAAGTTTTTTGAGGCTTATATAGCAACGAACTCTACCCAAGAAGATGTAATACCCTATGGATAATCAATATAACACCGATATATTTTGAACAAGTTTTTTGAGGGTTATATACCAAGGAAATGTTCTCCAGACCATGGAATAGTCTATGGGTGAGCAATATAATATAGATAAAATTTTTGAACAAGTTTCTTGAGGCCTATATAACACTGAAACCTACCCAAGAATATGTAAAAGTATATGGATGAGCAATTTAATACGATACATTTCTGAACATGTTTTTTGAGGCTTATATACAGGTGCTTCTCACAAAATTAGAATACCATCAAAAAGTTAATTTATTTCAGTTCTTCAATGCAAAAATTGAAACTCATATAATATATAGAGTCATTACAAACAGAGTGTTCTATTTCAAGTGTCTATTTCTGTTAATGTTGATGATTTTTTCTTACAGCCAATGAAAACACAAAATTCATTATCTCAGTAAATTAGAAAAATTAACAAAAAACACTTGCAAAGTCTTCCTACTGTACTTGTTTAAAAAGGTCCCTTAGTCTGTTTCAGTAGGCTCCACAATCATGGGGAAGACTGCTGACTTGACAGATGTCCAGAAGGCAGTCATTGACACACTCCACAAGGAGGGTAAGCCACAAAAGGTCATTGCTGAAGAAGCTGGCTGTTCACAGAGTGCTGTATCCAGGCATATTAATGGAAAGCTGAGTGGAAGGAAAAAGTGTGGTAGAAAAAGGTGCACAAGAAACCGGGATAACCGCAGCCCTGAAAGGATTGTTAAGAAAAGGCCATTCAAACATTTGGGGGAGATTCACAAGGAGTGGACTGCTGCTGGAGTCATTGCTTCAAGAGCCGCCACACACAAATTTATTCAGGACATGGGCTACAAGTGTCGCATTCCTTGTGTCAAGCCACTCATGACCAATAGAAAATGCCAGAAGTATCTTACCTGGGCCAAGGAGTAACTGTTGCTCAGTGGTCCAAGGTGTTGTTTTCAGATAAAAGTAAATTTTTGCATTTCATTTGGAAATCAAGGTCCCAGAGTCTGGAGGAAGAGTGGCGAGGCACACAATCCAAGCTGCTTGAGGTCTAGTGAGAAGTTTCCACAATCAGTGATTGTTTAGGGAGCTGTGTTATTTGCCGGTGTAGGTCCACTGTTTTTTATCAAGACAAAAGTCACCGCAGCCATCTACCCGGAAATTTTAGAGCACTTCCTGCTTCCGTCTGCCGACAAGCTTTTTGGAGATGGAAATTTCATTCTCCAGCAGGAATTGGCACCTGTCCACACTGCCAAAAGTACCAATACCTGGTTTAAAAAACAACAGTATCACTGTGCTTGATTGGCCAGCAAACTTGCCTGCCTTTAACCCCATAGAGAATCTATGGGGTATTGTCAAGAGGAAGATGAGAGACACCAGACCCAACAATGCAGACGACTTAAAAGCTGCTATCAAAGCAGCCTGAGCTTCCATAACACCCCAGCAGTGCCACAGACTGATCGCCTCCATACTATGCCACATTGATGCAGTAATTGATACAAAAGGAGCCCCGACCAAGTATTGAGTGCATTTACTGAACATACATTTCAGTAGGCCAACATTTGGAACGTAAACATTTTTAAAGTCTACTTGATGTACTTAAACAGTCATATAGGCTTTGCAGAAAGTGCAAAGCCAGACAAACTTTTTAAGGAGCGTCATCCATAGACCCCTGAAAGGCAAAAACTGGTGGGTATCTGTTAGGAGGGCAGTTGCAGACATCTTTAATATAATGGAACGCAACCGACCCCGGGGTCCGCGATGCAGCCTGGTGGACTGCTGCCAAACACTTTCTGGGTGGAAAGGAAAGCAACCAACTTAAATGTAAAACCCTTCCGTGTTTCTGCACACTGGAATGGGTATAACAATTCGCACTATCTCCGTTAGCTGCACGAGAGATAGGCAGAGAAAAACTATCTGTAGTCCTGTTACAGCACAGGGACTACGGTGGTGGCGCTAGGATGCGTGTATGACTACGCCAACGGGTACACGTGCCTCCAGCCGGCATGCTACTGGACTGAAGGGTTCAACTCCACGTGGCTGACAGGCGTTAGCCGTGAACAGGATGCCTGCAGGCTGCTCGGGGTGATAGGTGACCCCTTTGGCTGAGCCAGGCTGCTAGACGAAGCTACCTGCCTCTATGGAGCTAACCTGCCTCTATGGAGCTAACCTGCCTAAGCGACCTGTGCTAATTAGCCGAGCAAACTCTGGCATCGGCAGGTCACGGAGTGAACAACTAGGGAGCACGTGGAACAGAGTTGTCCACGCAACAGCATCACTTGCTCAAATGATCAGAGCGCGCCGCCATGTTTGTGGGCGGGCCTTTTAAAGAATAAGCCCTGCCCACCAATGCGCCATTGGTGACGCCACCTGTGGACCAATCAGGCGGTGCCAGGTTACCGGGTCAGGTGGGTGCCAAACCACCAATCACGATCCGCCAGGTCACGGGCATGCTCAGTGCGGTGAATCCTGGACTTAGATTCCAAGGACCCTGTCTCCCTCTGCGACCTATGCTTAACATTGCTAGGTACCAATTCACAGAAGACAATCTGTAAGTCTTGTGGACCAGCTATGATGATGCTGAGCAGCATCAGCCCTGGCTGGACTGAAATGGGAGACCACAGAAGGTCCTGGACCCATTTCAAATCCAGCCACAGACTGACACTTAACAGGTATCAGTAAAATATTGAATATTAAAATCACTTTATGTGCTGCTGTCATCTGGTTGTGTTGAAAAGTGTGCACTAATCCAAACTCTGTTCATTTTTATGAGAGAGAGCCTGTCAGCATTCTCTGATGACAGGCGAAAGCGCCTGTCTGTTATAACGCCCCAGCTGCACTAAAAACCTGCTCACACAAGATGCTAATGGCAGGGTAGCACTATACCTCCAAGGCATAGAGGGACAGCTCATGCCACGTGTCCAGCTTTGATTCCCAATAGTTGAAATCCGAGAGGAATTAGGGAGTATGCTGGTTTGATCGGCCAGGTATTGCTTGACCATCTTTAAATACTTTTGCCTCCTTGACAAAACTTCCCAGTCACCAGGCCCTTGGCGCTGGGCTGGTGTCATGAAATTGGCCCAAGCCTTTGAAATTGTACTCCTGCCTCTCCCTGGCCTCTCCTCCTTGGTTGGGCAACAAAGCTTGCCCCCTGCCACTAGTGTTGTCTGATGGGAATTTTTTCAACATAATTTACACAATAACCTTCTGGTATACTACCATTTTAGAGCACCTCTCTGCCTCAGGAAGAATAAATGCAAAGTTATCCTTGTAGCGTTGGTGTTGCAGGGTGAACAACCAGTACTCTTTTTGGGCCAAAATGAATGTAACGCGAGGCTCAAGGAAAGGCAATGGTGCATAAAGTTGGCCATGTGTGGCAAGGTCCATAGAGCCAACATTTTCCTGTCTCCTCCCTCTCTTCCTCCTCATTGCCATCCTCAGCCCATTCATGTCGGTAAGACGGGACGAACGTTGTGTGGGTACTAGCCTTTGTTGTGCTAGCCACCAGCTCCTGTTCTTCCTCTTCCTCCTCCTCAGCGTCCACCTCCTCATTGTTACCCAATTCATGCTGAGCAGATGAAATAAGGCTGGCCTGGGTAGAATCTCTCTTTCTTATGTCTTCTTCCATCTCCACCTGGTCCACATGAATAGCTTCATGTTTAATTGTGAGCAGCGACTGTTTAAGTAGGCACAGAAGCAGGATCATTGCACTGACTATGGAGTCATCACCGCTCACTATCTTTGTGGAGTCCTCAAAGTCTTGGAAAATCACACAAATTTCAGACAGCCATGCCCACTCTTTCATTGTTATGTGCGGAGACTGACCAGAAAACAAACGTGCATGTTGGAGCTGGAAGTCAACAACTGGCCTATGCTGCTCACAAAGCTTTGCCAGCATGTGCAGTGTGGAGTTCCAGCACATGGCTATGTAGCACACCAGTCAGTGAGCTGGCACTTGCGTATGCTGCTGCAACACTGCCAGAGCGGCGTCAGCTGTAGACGACTTGCGGATATGGGCGCTGATGTGGCGTACCTTGACGGGAAGCTCTGGTAAATCTGAGTATGTTTTCAGAAACTGCTGAACTACCAAGTTGAGCACATGTGCCAAGCATGGTACTTGTGTGAGCTTGCGAAGCTTCACAGCTGCCACCAGGTTACGCCCATTACCACACATGACCAGCCTGGTTTGAGGTTCAGCGGCAAAAACCACAGATCTGTTTGGTCTGTTTTTATATTCCTTTAATTAACTCTGATGTGTGTGGTTTGTATTCTAGACAAATTAGGTTCACCAGAGCCTGTTGCTGCTTCAGTGAGGCAGTGCTGCAAAGCTTCCAAATTTCGGGTGATGTGGACGACGTGCTCTGAGATAGCACATCGGAAATGGAGAATGAGGAGGAGCAGGAGAGTGTGCCGGTACTGGTGTAAGAGGTGGAGGAAGCCCTGATAGAAATAGGGCCAGCAATCATCGGTGTTGGGAGCACATGTGCAGTGCCAGGGTGGGACCTGGCGCCAGCTTCCACAATGTTCACCCAGTGAGCTGACAGGGAAATGTAGCATCCCTGGCCACAAGCGCTTGTCAGCGTGTCGGTTGTTAATTGAACAATGCCTGTAACTGCATTGGCAAGGGCATGGGTAATGTTCCTGGACACGTGCTGGCACAAGGCGGGGACACTACACCAGGAGAAAAAGTGGTGGTGGGGACCGAGTATCGAGGGACGGCTGCCGCCATGAGTCGGCTGTAATCCTCCGTGTATAACAGCCTAAATGGCAACATTTCCACGGCAAGCAGGGTCTGTGGGTCTGTGACGGGGAACTTTCTTTTTCGTTCCAAAGAATGAGGGTCGGGACAGCTGAACGCTGTGCTGGGACAAGGATTTGGAGGTGCCTGATGATGGTGCCTCAGAATGTACAAGGACAGGTGCAGGGTGGGAGGCATATATGCCAGTGTCATGGACAAGGGATTGGGAAGTACCTAGAACAGGGGAAAAGGCAGTTGTGTCTCCCGCTAGCACCAATTGTGCACACAGGCGTTCAGTCCACCAAGTCAGGTGCTTAGATAACATGTGCCTGAACATGTTGGTGGTGCTTATGTTCTTAGTGGTTAGGCCCCTGGTAGTCTTGGCACGGCATAGGTTAAAAATGGCCATTTTGTTACTCTCTGAACTCTCTTTAAAAAAGTCCCATACTGGAGAACACTTAAGTCTTTGACAGAGAAATTCATAAGTGTCAAAGCTCTGTGGAACAGTTTCCCACCTCTGGTCACCCCATTGCCTTTTCTTGTCTGTTTCTATGCTGCCGATCTCTCCCCCTCAGTGCTGCTGGCCTTGCTCTGCATGCTAGCTTCCCAGATTGGGTCGGTGACTTCATCATCCATCACCGCGCCCTGGTCCTCCTGACTTTGTGACTTAACAATAACAAGACCTAGTGGCAATTATGTCTCATCATCATCTTCCTCCTTATCCATAATTTGCTGTTCCCCACTGTCATCTTCTTGTGGCTTTGGCTACTCTAAGGTTGTGCAACACTAAACAGCATGTTCTCCTGTCCCTTTCTGGAGCATGCAAGTTGAGGGGCCACAATCAATAAATGATGTTGTAAAGAGCTCCTCAGAGTGTCCTAGTGTGAGACCACAAGTCTCCTGTGACTCAACATGGTGGAAGGAAGGAGGATCAGGGTGACGACTCAGTGATCCAGACTTTACACTATTGAGAGTAGACCGTGTGAAAGACTAGGTGGTGCTGCCAAGCCTGCTGGAAGCATTATCTGCTATCCAACTGATCACCTGTTTGCACTGTTCTGGCTTCACAAGTGGTGTACCGTGCCTCTCTGCAAAGTGTGACAGGCACCTCTGTGTTGTGGATGGGTGTGTTTCTTGTGCTTCAGCAACAGGCATAGTCGCACCTGCCCCACAACCTCAGCATCTGCATGCACCATCATCATCATTTCCACTTCACCATCTCTTAATGCATGCCTAATGCATTTAGTAATTGCTCGGTCTCTTGAAACCAAGTATATTTCTAATAAAAGAAAACAATTGTTCACCTGCAGCAATCAAAGCAGTTTTTGGGAGTTTACTCCACCTTAATGTAACAGAAAGTATGCTAAAGTGTTTGCATGACAATCAAATTCAATTCAGAAAAATGTTTCAAAGCGTTTTTTCAGTTTAACTGATCACAGAAATGTTCACAGACGATGTTACACTGTGTGGTTGAGAAATTGAACGCTAGAAAAATGTTAACAATTTTTGATAAGTTTTACAGATCACAGATCAGACTTTTGCTTCATGGCTTACACATTTGAAAGAGATTCTTCTGACGAAGATCAGAAACCTGCAATGTCCTGCAACTTTTTAGAGCTATTAGGGACCACATTACACTGTATGGCGGAGAAATGGAAGCCAGGAAAATGTTTCAAAGATTTTTGGGAGTGTTTTTTAACACAAAAGAGGACCTCAAAACACATAATACTTGATGGATCAAAATATATTAATTTTTTTCAGCCAGCATAAAAAAAGCTGCAGCTATATATTTGTCTACAGACTTCACAGACCTAATCCATGTATGCAGACTGTATTTTTCCAGTCTCCTTGCTCCTGCAACTCTCTCTCCCTCCCTACAATTAATGCAGAATGTATGTAATACAAACAGCAAAGCACAGGATTAGCTCTGACAAGGGCTTTTAGTATGATGTTTCTGCTTCAGCACCAGTATCAATCATTATACTGCGCACACATGCCTGTACAAGCACTTTCTTCCTCAAATACAAACTGTCACAGAGCTGTACAATGGTGTCAGTGTGAAGAGCCTGGTGCCGCCTGCTCTTTTGCAATCTCTGATGATGTCAGATGGCCAGCCAATCACAGTTATTCCACTACCAAGATGGCAAAGGCATTACAGTGATCCCCTCATGCTCATTGGCTGCGTAACAGGCGCCAAAGATGCAGGGAAGAGATTCAAGCTTGAATTTGAACACCGGCCACTGTTCGCCGAGTAGTGAGCACATCCAAGCATCGTGATACTCGACTGATAACAGATAGCATAATAATGGCATTATTTTAATATTTTGTTAAAGCCATCTCATATCAAACTTACAAACATGGAGTAACTGAATGACAATTGTATCGTCTCCTACATTAGTAGAATAAGTCTTATTTGAAAATACAAAATAACTGCTACTGAAAGTACCTATTGTTTGGCTGTTTGTGGTGTACCACAGAAAAAATTCCTAGAATTTCTTATACAAGTTTTGCAACAATGAACTATAATGGAATACTGAATAAAATATTAATCTTTGTTCCCACTGGCTGTTTTGGATACTTTACAGAAGAGGGATATTTAACAGAACTGGGTGTAATAGTGTGTGGGTGAGGAACAATAGTATAGTTGACAATGAGCCTCATTTACAAAAAAAATACACTCATTGTTCTTAAATGAAATTACATGATCAATATTTAGACCGATAGCATGTCCATGTTATTTAACATTTTGTAGTCATAGCTTGTTTCTAACGACTGTTGTACAAGTCTATTTAACGGAACAGTGTTTGTTAGTAGGTGAAAAATGGTTTAGCTTGGCACTGCTTATAGAATTTTAACTGCCAAAAGTGTTTATTAGGCCACATTCACTCAGAGCAAATTTGATCATGATTTCATTTAATGTTGTCTTTATTTACAGTTCACTTAAGAAGCAATTACCTAATGTGCTTATCCAAGAAATCTGACATAAACACTTTAATAAGTCGCATTTGTTACGGGTCCAGGTGGTGGAACCTCTGTGCTTCGGTGCAAGGATGGACCAGAGGGGCATGACTAAGTGCCCACTTTGCCTGACCAAGGTCACACGGTGGCTCAGTCGACTCCGTGAACCAGGGAGGGACCGAGCAGTGGGACCAGGTGCCACTCTGGGACCGACCTTGTGTGAGAGCAGGTGACTCCCACGTGTCAGATGGCAGGAACTGACCGGTACAGTGTATGAGCACGGCTGGAAGGCTGACGGGTGGTCCGGATAGATAAGCAGGCTGATTTAGCGGATAGCCAGACAGGTGCTCCGGGTAGGAAAGCTGGCGGGCACGACAGGTAACAGGTAGTTGCTCCAGGTAGGCTGGCGGGCAGGCACGACAGGTAACAGGCAGGTGCTTCCAGGTAGGCAGGCTGGTGAGCATGGCAGGTAACTGGCAGGCAGACTGGCGGACAGGACTGACAGGCAGCGGGACCTGAGTGCTGAAGCAAGTGTTAGCACACAGAACAACAACCTTGCACAAGCACCTCCATATTGGAGGAGGTGCTTTAAATAGGGGAAGTCCTCCGGCCATTGGCCGGGGACTTTTTAGGACTGCTCGCGCGGCCCCTTTTAGAGGGAAGAAGCGCGCGCACGCCCTAAGCACAGTGCCTGGGAATCAGCGTGCAGTGCGCGCCACAGTAGCTGCAGGACAGGAGCTGGAAGACGCCAGACCAGGGCCGTGGAGGTGGAGGGAACGGCGTCTCTGCCCGGCAGGAGGCAGAGACGCCGATGCTACAGTACCCTCCATTTACGCCCCCTTCTTATTAAGCCCGAGAGAAATTTTTTAAGAAGATGAGGGGCATGAATGTTCTCCCTGGGTTCCCAAGACCTCTCCTCCGGGCCAAACCCCTTCCAATCCACAAGAAAGAAAGTCTTTCCTCTTACCCTCTTGGTGGCCAAAATGTTTTCTACCTCAAAGACGTCCTCAGTGGAGACTGGAGCTGGAGAGGTACCTGGATCGTCAGAGAAGGAATTAAGGACAACAGGTTTGAGGAGGGATACGTGAAAGGAGTTTTAGCTTGTAGGCCATGGGATTGATTTGGTTCAGAACCTCAAACGGACCGATGAACCGTGGACCCAACTTATAGGAAGGTATCTTGAGACAGACATATTTGGAGGAAAGCCAGACCTTGTCTCCTGGATGTAATTGAGGTGGATCCAGACGTCTCTTATCAGCATGTCTCTTCATCCGCTCGGAGGACTGAAGTAGTGCAGATCTAGTGTCTTCCCAAATTACCGAAAATTTGCTGACAAGAGACTCCACGGCAGGATTGTCCACAGAAGAGGAGACGGGAAACGGAATCCGAGGGTGTTGACCATAGACCACAAAGAATGGGGATTTAGAAGAAGACTCGCTCTCATGGTTGTTATAGGAGAACTCGACCCAGGGCAGGAGCTCAACCCAATCGTTATGGTGAGCATTGACGAAGTGCCGGAGAAAACTGGTGAGGACCTGGTTGATACTTTCCACTTGACCATTGGATTGTGGGTGATAAGCAGAGGAAAAATCCAAGGAGACTTCCAGCAGCTTGCACGTAGCTCTCCAGAAGCGCGAAGTGAACTGAACCCCGCGATCAGACACAATGTGGAGGGGTAGGCCGTGAAGACAGATGTGATGGATGAAGTCCTTAGCCAGCACAGATGCAGACGGAAGACCAGTTTGAGGGATGAAGTGGGTCATTTTAGAGAAGCAGTCAGCGACCACCCAAATGACTGTACAACCGGCAGAAACAGGGAGATTTGTAATAAAGTTCATAGCTATGTGTCACCATGGAGCGGAAGGCATGGGAAGAGGAAGGAGACAGCCGGATGGAAGGTGCCGGGGAACTTTGTTACGGGCACAGGAGGAACAAGCTGCGACGAAGTACACAACATCCTTGCGCAGAGAAGGCCACCAGTAATGTCGGGCGATGAGCAGAAAGGTCTTCCTCTGACCAGCATGACTGGCTAGTTTGGATGAATGACCCCAGAGTAGAAGCTTCTTACCATCTGGAACCGCGACAAAAGTCTTACAGGGTGGAAGAAGAGATAGGTCAAACAGAGCCACAGTCATTACTTTGGAGGGGTCGATGATATGTAGAGGCTCCTCCTCTTGGTCAGTGGACAGGAACGAGCGGGATAAAGCGTCAGCCTTAATATTCTTGTCTGCTGGGCTGTTATGCAGAGTGAAGCAGAATCAGGCAAAGAATAGAGACCACCTGGCCTGATGCGGATTAAGACTTTGGGCGTTTTGTAAATAGGCCAGGTTTTTGTGGTCAGTGTAGATGACCACCGGATGCAGAGCCCCCTCCAGCAGGTATCGCCACTCCTCCAGCGCCAATTTGATGGCTAGCAGCTCACGATCTCCTATGGAGTAGTTCCGCGCGGATGAGGAGAAGAGGCTGCAGGTTACCATTCTCCCGCATGGGGTTTTCTGGGTGTGCACCGCTCCGGCTCCGGAGGAGGATGCATCAACCTCCAGGAAGAACTGATTGTTGCAATCCGGACGGTGTAGCACAGGAGCTGAGGAGAAGGCTTGTTTTAGGGAGACGAAGGCCTCCTCCACTTCGGAGGTCCAGTCCCTGGGATTTGCTCCCTTACGGGTGAGCGCGGAGATGGGAGCGGTCCGGGAGGAGAAATGAGAGATGAAGAGGTGGGAATAATTTGCGAAGCCCAGGAATCGCTGAATCGCCTTCAACCCCTCCGGTCAGGTCCACATTAAGACGGCAGAAACCTTCTCGGGATCCATCTGCAGACCAGTCTCGGAGATAATAGCCCAGGAATGGAAGGGAGGTCTGCTCAAAGAGGCATTTCTCAAATTTTGCGTATAGGCAATTCTGTCGGAGCCTTAGCAGAACCTGACGAACATCCATCCGGTGTGTGGGCAGGTCTGTAGAGAAGACCAAGATATCGTCCAGGTACACCACCACTCAAGAATACAGGAGATCACGGAAGATGTCGTTAACCAGCTCCTGGAAGAAGGCTGGGCTTTACAGAGACCAAAGGGCATCACGCGATATTCATAGTGATTAGTGTTGAGCCACCCCCGTAGTGTTCGAGTTCGGTTCGGTTCGTCGAACACCCGTGTGTTCGCCGAACTGTTCGTCGAACTGTTCGTCGAACACCTTCGAACACCGTTAAAACCAATGGCAGGCAAACAAAAACACATAGAAACACATAGAAAACACCTTCAAAGGTGTCCAAAAGCTGACAAACTGCTCAGAAGACACAACTAACACATGGAAAAGTGACAAGTACATATAGTCATGCGAAAATAAAAGAGGTGGAGGAGTAAAAGGAGGGGGAGACACAGATATAGGCATGTCATGCCCTTCTAAAATCCAAAAAGTGAGAAGCCGACACGGCCAGTCCGCTCCTGCCCGTGCCACCTCCGTGTCGCCGAGTTTGTGCCAGAGCCGCGGTGAACCCTGATGGCCAGCCCCCCTCTCCCAATACTGGTGCCTGTCCGCTGGTGGGTCGAGCGAGCCCCCCTGTGGTGGAGGCAGCTCTAAGCTTTTTAATTTAAATTGTCTCTCTAATTTGAATGAATACACTTTAAATCCATTTACAAGGATCTATTGGAGGGCAAGTCTCATGCCAGCAGCCGCGTAATTCCAGCTCCAGTAGCGTCCACTAAAGCTGCTGCAGTTAAAAAGCTTTTATAAGGATCGAGCTCGGCTGTCCACCGCAAGGCATCCTACTGCCAGTCCCAGCCCCTATGCCTTGGGGTGCCTCCTGATGCTCTTCACTGAGTATCCCATGGTCCCGAAGCATTTCCTTTGAAAAAATTAAGTGTCTAAACTACAGGTGGTGTAGCTTGCTTAACAGCCGGGATAATCCGCTGACTAGCAGACACTGCTACTAGGCACAAAGTATTTCCTGGGCTAGATGCAGTTAAAAATTTGTAATTAGATACTCTCGTTGGATGCTGAGAAAGCATTCCATAGAGTCTCCTGGCACGCCATATATGATTCTCTTAAAAAGCTTGGGGTAGGGGTCTAGGGGACCGTTTTATAGCCAAAATCACGGCCCTGTATCGCAATACGTCACCTAGGCTGAAGATAAATGGAACTGTAGCACCCTGAGGGCTCGGTTGCTACAGACGTATTGCACCTCACCCAGAGGTGTGATATCTCACTCTCAGGTAAGGATGGAGTGTGGATCAGGACCCGACACCTGCATGCATTACACCACATTGCCGTGGGGAAGGGCGACCAATATGCCCCTGAGATGGACACGACAGTCCCTGTCCCTGGCTGGAGTGGGGGGAGGGAACACTGAGGAAGGGGAACCCTGTAGTGCAGGAGCAGGGAGGAAGCAGTTCCTGGGTGCATTGAGAAGGGAGTATAAAAGGTGGGCACCATCTTAGTTCAGTGCAGAGAAGTCTGAGCAGAAGTGGCAGGGAGCAGGGGCTCTGCATGAGCTCTGCTCCGGAGGCGGGCCTAGTAACAGAGGCCCAGGCCTGGAAGAGGGAGAAGGAAGGAAGAGGAGCGGAGAAGGCTCCAGGAACGAGGAATGAAGGGATCCCAGGGGTGCGGACGGGCGAGTCGCCACCGCACGCCCGAATCCACCTGCGTGGAGGGGTCAGGCCAAAGGGGGAGACCGGTCCCCGAACTAGTGGAGGCAGGAAACGACCCTCAGCTAGAAACCGGAGGCTCTGACATTTTATGTGGCGCAGCCCCTCGCTACACCCGCTAGGAAGGCACCACATAGGGTCAGGGAAACTGGCGCCAAGTTTACCAAGAGGAGGCCCGAGGCAGCCGGACAGAAGTGTTGGTAAGAAAGGCCAGACAAAGGACACACAAAGGGGGTCCTGTGAAGTGCTCCAAAGTTATCTGGGAGTTGTCTGAGCCCCTCACCTGGTGAGCACAGTACGACGTGGGCAGCCGTTACCTGCAGACGTGGTCTGGATAATAAGAACTGTGAGTAAAGGCCCTGGACTGCATCACTGACTCCGTGTCGTTACTGCTGCTGCCCTGCACCATCACCCCCATCCTCCGCATACACTGCCCTGAGGCTATACTCCTCCCGTGGGGAGTTATGCTACGCTCTGCTGCACCCACAACACCAGCCTCAGCGGTCTGCCCTGTAGCGGCGGTTCACTCTGACCGCAATCCACGGGTGGCGTAGTCGGACATTTAAACATCAAAACCACATAAATAGTTCCGCCACTGGTTTGACCGCCCTGAGCCACGGAACCGGGTCGCCGCCACGAAGACTACAACCACCAGCATCCACCAAAAAGGGTCCGGCTCCGGGTGTCCCAAGGCCCAGGGGGTGCGTCAGAACATTTTCATCACCTTTCACAATCACCAATGGGACAAGGCAGGGATGTCCTCTGTCCCCTCTCTTATACATCCTAGTGACGGAGCACCTGCTCTCATCAATTCGCCATAACCCCAATATTAGGTGGATTGAGGTGGGAGGCACCGAGTACAAGTGCTCTCTATTTGCTGATGATGTCCTAGTATATATCACTCAATCACATATATCCATCCATGCTGTTATGAAATAGATCACTTTGTTACATGGTCAAATTTTAAAATCAATGCAGCGAAGTCTGAGGCCCTCGATGTCTCCCTCCCCAAATCCATATAGGATTCCATCCAGTCCAACTTTCCCTTTGCCTGGCCCTCACAGGGTATCAAATACTTAGGAATTCCTATTCATAGAGACCTCTCCCATCTATGTTATCTTAATTTTGGGCCCTTTATTGAACAATTCCATACAGACCACGGTTGGCAAGTTAGAACTGTAAGATTCACTACGTGAACCGCTGGTGTTTTGTGGAAAAGCACATGTACACCGCGTTCCAAATTATTATGCAAAAAGTGTTTAGGAGTGATAAGGGAAGAATTTGTTTGTTTGTCAGTTAAACTCATTGATGGTGATGTGTGTCAGGGCTCTTTATATCACTGTAAGCAATTGCAGACACCTGTGCTAATTAGTTTGGCAGGTGTGTCCAATGAAAGGCATGACTACTTAAGAAGGCTCTCTCACATTACTAAGCAGCCTACATTTTCTGCCAAAATGGGAAAGAAAAAGGATGTGTCGGCTGCTGAGAAGCAACAAATTGTGGAGTGTTTAGGTCAAGGCATGACTACAATCAACATTGTGCGATGATCAGGATGAAGTGTCTTGGCAATCAAGAAGTATGTAGCTGATTCACAGTACACACGTGTGCGTGCTGATAAGGGTAAATTGAGGACTCTTTCCTACAGGCAATTACGTCAGGTTGAAAGAGCAGCGGCAAAAAAGCCTTGTCATAGCAGCAGACAAGTTTTTGAAGCTGCTTGTGCCTCCAACGTCCCCCGAACAACAAGATGCAGGGTCCTTCAGAGGTTTGCAGCTGTGCATACGCCATCCTGTCGACCTCCTCTATCCACTTCACACAAGCAGAAACGGCTCCAGTGGGCCAAACATTACATGAAGACTGATTTCAAAACTGTTTTGTTCACGGATGAGTGCCGTGCAGCGCTCGATGGTCCAGATGGATGGAGTGGAGGATGGCTGGTTGATGGACACCCCACGCAAACACGGCTACAGCGCCAACAAGGAGGAGGTGGAGTAATGTTTTGGGCTGGAATCATGGGGAGAGAGATTGTCGGCCGCTTTAGGATCCCTGAAGGCGCTAAAGATGAACTCCATAATGTATGTGGATTTTCTCAAACAGCACTTCCTGCCATGGTTCAAGAAGAAGAACCGTGTATTTCACAGCAAGATCATTTTTCTGCATGATAATGCACCATCTCATGCTGCACATAAAACATCTGCATCTCTGGCTGATATGGGCATAAAAGGGGACAAACTTATGGTGTGACCCCCATGCTCCCCTGACCTCTACCCCATTCAGAACCTTTGGAGCATCATTAAAAGGAGTGTCTATGATGGCGGGAGGCAGTTCACATCTAAGCAACAGCTCTGGGAGGGTATTCTGTCCTCATGCAAAACAATTGAAGCAGAAACCATCCAAAACCTGACAAATTCAATGGACGAGAGAGTTCAGAAGCTCCTTTCGAACAAGGGGTCCTATGTGAAAATGTAACATCACCTAGAATAAAGTTTTTAGTTGAAAACTGTTTGATTTCAGTTTCTAACAACCTGCTAATGCTTATAATTTCAAAAATGACCATTTTTTTGGTCTTTATTAAAATGAAAAGGTTGATCGAAAAGTTTGGGGGATCTAAGAGTGTGGCAACCCAGTAGTCATGATTACTTCGAATTCTGACAATATGAGGGTCATGCTGCAGGTAGTGCAGCAAGAAGGCACTTATGAGTCTTTCGCATCTCGGAGCCCCAAAATTATTTTCCGGGCTAGATGCAGCTAAAAATTATTTTTAATTTTAAATCTGGTGGAGCTTATTATAGATGGCCTAATAGGATCAGTGCTGCACACTGCTACAAAGCCCAAATTATTTTCCAGTCAAGATACAGATAAACATGATTAGTAATTTGAAAGCTTAAAACGTTTGGTAGGGTGATTTTAACCAATCATCATTACTCTCCCCAGGATGACACAGGGGTAGAAAAGTCATTTCGGATCCATGATTTGTTCATCTTTATGAACGTGAGTCTGTCTACATTATCAGTGGAGAGCCGCGTGCGCTTATCTGTCAGCACACCAGCAGCAGCGCTGAACACACGTTCAGACAGAACGCTGGCTGCGGGGCATGACAAGATCTCCAAGGCGTAAGTGGCTAGCTCCGGCCATTTATCCAGATTGGAAGCCCAAAAAGAGCAAGGGTCCAGTGACACAGTCGTGGCTTCAATGTTTACTTGGAGATACTCCTGTACCATCGTCTCTAGGCGTTGACTATGTGTCAGACTTCTTGTCTCCTGTGGCCTTGCAAAAGATGGGCTAAAAAAGTGGTGAAATGATTCCGCAAAATTGATGTTACCAGCAGATACTGTGGTTCTGTTACGGTTTGAGTGCTGAACACTTGACGGTCCCACGGTTGGCAAGTTGGAACTGTGAGATTCACTACGTGCACCACTGGTATTTTGTGGAAAAGCACATGTAAGATTCTGCAACAGTCTCTGCTGATACTCCTGCATGCGTGCATCCCTTTCTATGGCAGGAATAATTTCTGCAAATTTACTTTTGTACCGGGGATCTAACAGTGTGGCAACCCAGTAGTCAGGATTATTTCTAATTCTCACAATTCGAGGGTCATGTTGCAGGTAGTGCAGCAAGAAGGCACTCATGTGTGTTGCGCATCCAGGAGCACCAAGTCCCTGTTGTGTTGGTGGCGAGGTAACAATCATGCTTCCTTCCTCTGTCCTCTCCCCCCAACCTCGCACAACAGAAATGTGATCAAGGTCTCCCTCATCTGATGAGTATTCCATCAGTTCGTCCTCCACTTCTTCCTGGGCTCCTGCACCTTCCTCACTAGTTTGGCTGCTACCATGCGCCCTGGTAAAACCATCTCCCCCACCCTCACATGCCTGCCGCCTTGGTGCTGCCGACCTTCTGGACCTTGCAGATGTTAGCCCTTCCGCATACAACTCCTCCTCCTCTACTTCCTCCACCTCCTCTTGTGCCACCACCTGACTCCGAATTCTGTTTAACATGTGCTCCAGCATGTAAATCACCGGAATAGTCATGCTGATAATGGCATCGTCAGCACTAAACATCTTCGTCGCCATTTCAAAACTGTGCAGAAGGGTGCATAGGTCCCTGATCTGAGACCACTCCTCCAGCGTGATTTGCCCCACCTCTGAATCTCGTTGGCCCAGGCTATACGTCAGAACGTATTGCACCAGGGCTTGTCGGTGCTACCACAGTCGCTGCAACATGTGCAGAGTTGAATTCCACCGGGTAGGCACATCGCATTTTAGCCGGTGAAGTGGCAGGCCCAACGACTTCTGTAGAGATGTAAGTCGCTGAGCTGCGGGATGCGAACGGCGGAAGTGAGCACACAGCGACCGTGCCCTCTGCAGAAGGCCATCTAGTCTGGGATAGTGGGCTAAAAATTGCTGGACAACCAGGTTCAACACGTGAGCCATACAAGGCACGTGTGTGACATTGCCCCGGCGAAGGGCCGCACCCAGGTTTGCAGCATTGTCGCACACGGCCTTCCCTGGTTTCAGGTCCAGTGGAGACAACCATTCATGAAATTGGTTCTCCAGAGCTGACCACAACTCCTCAGCTGTGTGACTCACATTTCCCAGACATTTCAATGTAAAAACCGCCTGATGACGTTGAGCCCTACTGCCAGCATAGTAAGGAGGTGTGCAGGATCCCTTCTGCGCAGTTAGAAAGCTTGTGGCATGACCAGACAGGCTTTGGGTGCAGGTGGAAGACCGAGAGGAGGTTGAGGAGGCAGAAGCAGTGGAGGAACTTTGACATAAAGAGGATTGACGCACAACTCGTGGGGACGGCAAGACTTGGACAGCAGCCCCTTGTCCTGCTGTCACCATAGTTACCCAGTGCCCAGTCAGCGACATGTAACGCCCCTGTCCATGCCTACTCGTCCAAGTGTCTGTGGTGAAATGCACCCTGTCACACACAGAGTTTCTCAAAGAAGCGGTGATGTTGTGTGCGACATGCTGGTGGAGCGCAGGCACACCTTTCTTTGAGAAGTAGTGCCGACTGGGCATCTGGTACTGGGGCACTGCGACGGACATAAGGTCTCGAAAATCCTCTGTGTCCACCAGGCGGAAAGGCAGCATTTCTGTAGCCAAGAGCTTGCAGATGGTGAAATTCAACCTCTTAGCTTTCTCATGGCTAGGAGGAAATTGTCTTTTACTTGTCCACATCTGAGGGACCGAGGGCTGGCTATTGTGCTTAGACGGGGTTGATAAGGGTGTCCCCGGCAAACTGCCGGTCTGTGAGGAAGATGCAGGCGGACATGTTAGGTTGCCTTGATCCAAAGGTGGTGCTATCGATGTCGGACAGCGCTCAACACCAGCTGGTGTTACCACCTCCAAAGAAAATGATGACCTGCCAATCACGCTGGCTGTTGCGGGTAAAGAGGTGGCAGGTCTGCGCCCCAAAACAGGTGTGACTGCTGTCCCCCCAGTCACAGAGGATGAAGAGGCCGCGGATGCACAAGATATGGCAGACGGTGGTTGGCCCGGCCGGCTAGGCCGCATTGTAGCACACTGAGCTTCCCACTGCAACTTATGCTTCATGTCCATGTGCCGGTTCATGCATGAAGTACTCAAACTATGTATTTTTTGGCCTCTACTTAGCTTTTGCTGACAAATGTTACAGATAACACGAGTTGGGTCATCTTTGTCGATCTGAAAAAATGCCCAGGCTATGCAAGGCTTAGCACCCATGCGACCTGAAGAGCCACCACGACTTGTGGTGAGAGGCAGAGTTGTGTTTGAGGATGCAGTTGTTGACGTGCTTCCAGTACTACGTCTCTGTCCAGGAAGGCGCAACCTGACCTCGTCGTCACTAGCATCTTCCTCCACCTCCTCTGCTGACCTCATCTCTTGGCTGACTGTGGGTTGACAGTAAGTGGGATCTCCGACCTCATCATCATCACCCTGTGCGTTATCACACCCGTCATCCTCAGAGCCAACCTGTTCCTGCCTGACAAAAAACTAAAGTTGTCGCTCCAATCAGGTATTTGAGTCTTATCATCGTCTTCCTCATTGTCTCCACCAACAGGAGTTACAGTTTGGGAATGAGGGTCTACATTATGGTCAGAACCTTCTGCGTCTGGTCCTGGATCCGACTCATAAAGATTCTGGGCATCAGTGCAGATCATTTCCTCGTCTGGATTCACAGAAGCGCTGGAGTCGACCTCTGATTCCCAGGCTATAGTATGAGTAAACAGCTCTGCAGACTCAACCATCTGTTCTACCTCATACTCAGACGGGCAGCTGGAGATTTGGGAGCTGTGAGGAAGCAAGTGCGATTTTGGTGACACCTTTGAGGACTGGAGTATTTGTGATGTTGAAGTTGATGTGGAGGAGAGCCCACTTAAAGGAGCACTTGATATCCGTTGAAGCACCTGCTGTTTTTGTGCCTCATCTGGAATTTGTAGCGATTGGCGTGGCCGTAAGAAAGGGATCTTATCACATTGTCCGCTAAAAGAAGTAGACATTTTAGTTTGGCTGGAAGATGGTCTTTCTTCTGCAGATGTTACTGTTGCTTTAACACCTACCCCACGGACACAACCTTTTTTCCCCTTCCCAACACGCCTATTCCCCTTTCCACCAGCAGCAGGCCTTTTTCCACTCATTTTGGTGGTTAACTAATTCACAACTCTGGAGTTGTTTGCACAAAAAAACAATGGATGGTAACCGAGCAGAGCTGAGTGGCCAAACTGTGGTATTAGGCCAAAACTATTGGCTGGGTTAGATGCAGAAAAAAATTATTTTGAATTTGCAACCTGATGGAGGTCAGTATAGATGGACTAATAGAGAAAGTCCGACACACTACTAGAAGGCCAAATATTTTTTCAGAGGTAGATGCAGAAAAAAATATATTCAGTTTGCAACCTGATGGAGGTCAGTAAAGATGGACTAATACAACAAGTCCCGCACACAGCTAGAAGCCCAAATATTTTTTCAGATGTACTGTAGATGCAGATAAAAATTATTTTTAATTTGCAACCTGATGGAGGTCAGTATAGATGGACTAATAGAGAAAGTCCGACACACTACTAGAAGGCCAAATATTTTTTCAGAGGTAGATGCAGAAAAAAATATATTCAGTTTGCAACCTGATGGAGGTCAGTATAGATGGACTAATACAACAAGTCCCACACACAGCTAGAAGCCCAAATATTTTTTCAGAGGTACTGTAGATGCAGATAAAAATTAGTTTTAATTTGCAACCTGATGGAGGTCAGTATAGATGGACTAATAGAGAAAGTCCGACACACTACTAGAAGGCCAAATATTTTTTCAGAGCTAGATGCAGAAAAAAATTATATTCAGTTTGCAACCTGATGGAGGTCAGTATAGATGGATTAATAGAACAAGACCCACACACAGCTAGAAGCCAAATATTTTTTCCGAGGTAGATGCAGAAAAATATATATTCAGTTTGCAACCTGATGGAGGTCAGTATAGATGGACTAATAGAACAAGTCCCACACACTGCTAGAAGCCCAAATATTTTTTCAGAGGTACTGTAGATGCAGATAAAAATTAGTTTTAATTTGCAACCTGATGGAGGTCAGTATAGATGGACTAATAGAGAAAGTCCGACACACTACTAGAAGGCCAAATATTTTTTCAGAGCTAGATGCAGAAAAAAATTATATTCAGTTTGCAACCTGATGGAGGTCAGTATAGATGGACTAATAGAGAAAGTCCGACACACTACTAGAAGGCCAAATATTTTTTCAGAGGTAGATGCAGAAAAAAATATATTCAGTTTGCAACCTGATGGAGGTCAGTATAGATGGATTAATAGAACAAGACCCACACACAGCTAGAAGCCCAATATTTTTTCAGAGGTAGATGCAGAAAAAAATATATTCAGTTTGCAACCTGATGGAGGTCAGTATAGATGGACTAATAGAACAAGTCCCACACACTGCTAGAAGCCCAAATATTTTTTCAGAGGTACTGTAGATGCAGATAAAAATTAGTTTTAATTTGCAACCTGATGGAGGTCAGTATAGATGGACTAATAGAGAAAGTCCGACACACTACTAGAAGGCCAAATATTTTTTCAGAGCTAGATGCAGAAAAAAATTATATTCAGTTTGCAACCTGATGGAGGTCAGTATAGATGGACTAATAGAGAAAGTCCGACACACTACTAGAAGGCCAAATATTTTTTCAGAGGTAGATGCAGAAAAAAATATATTCAGTTTGCAACCTGATGGAGGTCAGTATAGATGGATTAATAGAACAAGACCCACACACAGCTAGAAGCCCAATATTTTTTCAGAGGTAGATGCAGAAAAAACTATATTCAGTTTGCAACCTGATGGAGGTCAGTATAGATCGACTAATAGAACAAGTCCCACACACTGCTAGAAGCCCAAATATTTTTTCAGAGGTACTGTAGATGCAGATAAAAATTAGTTTTAATTTGCAACCTGATGGAGGTCAGTATAGATGGACTAATAGAGAAAGTCCGACACACTACTAGAAGGCCAAATATTTTTTCAGAGGTAGATGCAGAAAAAAATATATTCAGTTTGCAACCTGATGGAGGTCAGTATAGATGGATTAATAGAACAAGACCCACACACAGCTAGAAGCCCAATATTTTTTCAGAGGTAGATGCAGAAAAAAATATATTCAGTTTGCAACCTGATGGAGGTCAGTATAGATGGACTAATAGAACAAGTCCCACACACTGCTAGAAGCCCAAATATTTTTTCAGAGGTACTGTAGATGCAGATAAAAATTAATTTTAATTTGCAACCTGATGGAGGTCAGTATAGATGGACTAATAGAGAAAGTCCGACACACTACTAGAAGGCCAAATATTTTTTCAGAGGTAGATGCAGAAAAAAATATATTCAGTTTGCAACCTGATGGAGGTCAGTATAGATGGATTAATAGAACAAGACCCACACACAGCTAGAAGCCCAATATTTTTTCAGAGGTAGATGCAGGAAAAAATATATTCAGTTTGCAACCTGATGGAGGTCAGTATAGATGGACTAATAGAACAAGTCCCACACACTGCTAGAAGCCCAAATATTTTTTCAGAGGTACTGTAGATGCAGATAAAAATTAGTTTTAATTTGCAACCTGATGGAGGTCAGTATAGATGGACTAATAGAATGATGCTATGCCCAAAAGATTTTACTTCACTAGGTGCAGTAAAAAAATTGGTATTCTATACACAGGTGGTATATCTTGCAACATAGATAGGCTACTCCACTGACTAACACACTCTGCAATAGGCCAAAAAGGATTAGCTTTGCTAGATTCAGCCAAATGCTGTGAAAAAAACTTGCACAGCACTGGCACAGACCTGCCTGGCAAAAACTGATAGGAACTCATGTAACCTAGTCCTGAAAAGGACTGCAATTACAATTAGTCTTTACTCCCACAACCGATCTATTTAAGAGCACAGACCTCCCTGATAAAAGTCGTAGGAAATGCTGTAACCTAGTCCTTAAAAGGACTGCAATCACAACTATTCCCTACTCCCAAGCTATCTGTATATTTGTGCGAAAATTGGCTTGAAATTAACAAGGTATAGCGCACACAGCAACAGCGGTGCCGTCTAACACGCAGCTGCAGCAGTGAGAAAATGGTGGCGACGGGGAAAATGGCTTGGTCTTATAGGGCAAGGACATGTGACATACACTGCCAATGACACATGCCCTTGCTTGTGTGAAAAAAAGCACTTCGCTCCGTGTGTGCGCTGCTGATAGGCTGACAGATTGCACCTCCCCACTGTAAATGCGGGAAAGAGAAAAAAAAATGGAGATCTTCATTGTTCCTGCAGAGATCCATCCCCTGCCCCTCCCCCCACCCCGCTGTACACTCAAACTGCGTATTAACATTAATTTTCATCATTACTGAGAAAAAATCCAGTTATGATTTTGGTGCACGAACAGTTATCGAACATAACCTCGAACAGCCGAATTTTTCTCAAATTGTTCGTGTTCGCTGAACGGCTCGAACACCGCCCAAAACAGCTCGAATTTGAGATTGGCGAACAGTTCGAGTAGAACAACGCTCATCTCTAATAGTGACCATCCCGGGTGTTGAAAGCCGTCTTCCACTCGTCTCCCTGGCGGATCGGGACCAAATTGTACGCCCCACGAAGATCGAGCTTGGTGAAGATCTTCGCGCCTTTAAGGCAGTCTAACATCTCCGAGATGAGAGGCAGGGGGTACTTATTCTTGATGATAATCGGGTTAAGACCCCCGTAATTGATACAGGGACGTAGTGAGCCATCTTTCTTCTTAACGAAGAAGAATCCTGCTCCAGCCGGGGAGGTAGATTTCTGGATGAATCCCCTTGCAAGATTCTCCTCTATGTACTCAGACATGGCCCGGATCTCAGCCAGCAACGTGGGGAGGAGAAGCACCAGGTACCAGGTCGATTGGGTAATCATACAGCCTATGAGGTGGAAGTGTCTCTGCCTCCATTTTGTCGAAGACGTCCGCATAGGACCAGTAGGATGCCGGCAGACCAGGTAGATTAGCCAGAGTAGACGGAGGTCGAGCTGGACGAACCAGAACCAGGCAGGACTCGTGGCATTCCTGCCTCCAAAGGAGCACTTCACCAGACCTCCAAATCTAGACAGGTTAATGTCTCTGTAACCAGGGTAGACAAAGCAAGAGGGAGTGAGAGAGACCGGACAGCATGAGAAAGGAGATCCTGTCTGAGTGCAGCATTCCCACCTGAAGGGTCACAGGCTCTGTGACAAGCAAGATGGTCTCCAGATGAAGTCTCCCATCCACGGAAGTGACCGCCAAAGGTTCAGCCAGGCATATGGTAGGAATCTGATACCGCTCCACAACAGCCTGTGAAATGAGATTACCAGCGGCTCCAGAATCCAGGTGGGCAGTGTCAAAGAAGTGAGTCTCACCACTGGAAATAGAAACAGATAGAGTCAAGGACGGAGAGGATTTACTCTTGCCTAGGACGACCTCTCCAAGTAGTCCTAGACACTGGAGTTTCCCGGCTTCACCAGGCCGGAACGGATAAGATGCTCCTTACTGCCACAGTAGAAGCATTTCCCCTCAGTTCGGCGTGTCTCCAGGCGAGACTTGACCATCTTAGTCAGGTCAATTTGCATAGGCTCTGGGGAACGTGTCAGAGGAATAGCTGGTTGCGAGGCTGGGCTTTGGAATACAGGAGTGAGACGCGGAAGTCTTCTCTCTCGGGTAGTCTCCTTAGCTCGTTCCAAAAAACGGATGTCAATCCAGGTAGCTAATGACACCAGGTCATCCACGGTGGAAAGGATGTCACGAACGGCTTGCTCATCCTTGATTCATCCGGAAAGACCCTCCCAGAAGGTGGACACCAGGGCCTCATTGTTCCAGGCAAGCTCAGATGCAAGGGTTCGAAAATGTATGGCATACTGGCCCACGGTGAGACTCCCTTGACAGAGACGGAGAAGTGAGGAGGCAGTAGAAGATTTTCATCCGGGCTCATCGAAGACCTTCCGGAAGGCAGTGAGGAAAGCCGGAAGATCGGACACCAGGGGATCCCCTCTCTCCCACAGAGGGTTTAGCCATGCCAATGCCTCCCTGGTGAGGTGAGACATGATGAACGCCACCTTAGCCCGGTCGGAGGGGAACTGATATGCCAGGAGTTCAAAGTGCAGCATGCACTGATTTAGGAAGCCTCGACATAAGACGGGGTCACCACCAAAACATGGAGGTGCAGAGAGCCGGGGTCCAGAGCCAGGTGCCATAGCACCAGTCGGTTGGGGTGCCGCTGAAGCGGTTGCCGCTCGACTAGATATGGACACAGATGGGGTGGACAGCGTGTCCAGGCGAGAGTTGACTGACCGCAGATAGGACAGGATAGTCTCCTGTTGGGATCTCTGACGTGAGACCTCCTGGCACAGGTCAGAGAGCGAAAGAGCCTGGGGGCCACCGAGTTAAATTTCTATGGGTCCGGGTGGTGGAACCTCTGTGCTTCGGTGCAAGGAGGGACCAGAGGGGTGTGACTACACTGTGTTCAGAATTATTAGGCAAGTTGTATTTTAGAGGATTATTTTTATTATTGATCAACATCTATGTTCTCAATCAACCCAAAAGACTCATAAATATCCAAGCTTAATATTTTTGGAAGTTGGAGTGTTTTTTTTTAGATTTGGCTATCTTAGGAGGATATCTGTTTGTGCAGGTAACTATTACTGTGCCGAATTAATAGGCAACTTAATAAAAACCAAATATAATTCCATCTCACGTGTTTATTTTCACCAGGTGAAGCAACATCAGTGCACAAACTTTAGAGATAAACATTTCTGACATGCAAAAACAAAAAAATTAGTGATCAATATAGCCACCTTTCTTTATGATAACACTCAACAGCCTTCCATCCATAGATTCTGTCAGTTGCTTGATCTGTTTTCGATCAACATTGCGTGTAGCAGCCATCACAGCATCCCAGACACTGTTCCGAGAGGTGTACTGTTTTACCTCCCTGTAGATCTCACATTTTATGATGGACCACAGGTTCTCTATGGGGTTCTGATCAGGTGAACAAGGGGGCCATGTCATTATTTTTTCTTCTTTTAGACCTTCACTGGCCAGCCACGCTGTGGAGTAGTTGGATGCATGTGATGGAGCATTGTCCAACATGAAAATCATGTTTTTCTTGAACAATACCATCTTCTTCCTGTACCACTGCTTGAAGAAGCTGTCTTTCAGAAACTGGCAGTAGGTCTGGGAGTTGAGCTTCACTCCATCCTCAACCCGAAAAGGTTCCACAAGTTCATCTTTGATGATACCAGCCCATACCAGTACCCCACCTCCACCTTGCTGGCGTCTGAGTCGGAGTGGAGCTCTCTGTCCTTTACTGATCCAGCCTCTGGCCCATTCATCTGGCCCATCAAGAGTCACTCTCATTTCATCAGTCCATAAAACCTTTGAAAAATCAGTCTTAAGATATTTCTTGGCCCATTCTTGACATTTTATCTTATGTTTCTTGTTCAAAGGTGGTCGTTTTTCAGCCTTCCTTACCTTGGCCATGTCCCTGAGTATCACACACCTTGTGCTTTTTAAAACTTCAGTAACGTTGCCGCTCTGAAATACGGCAAAACTGGTGGCAAATGGCATCTTGGCAGCTTCACGCTTGATTTTCCTCAATTTGAAGGCAGTTATTTTGCGCCTATTTTGGCCAACACGCTTCTTGCGACCCTGTTGGCTATTTGCCATGAAATGCTTGATTGTTCGGTGATCACGCTTCAAAAGTTTGGAAATTTCAAGACTGCTGCATCCCTCTGCAAGTCATCTCACAATTTTGGACTTTTCAGAGCCCATCAAATCTCTCTTCTGACCCATTTTGGCAAAGGAAAGGAAGTTGCCTAATAATTAAGCACACCTTATATAGGGTGTTGATGTCATTAGTCAACACCCCTCCTTATTCCAGAGATGCACATCACCAGATTTACATAATTGGTAGTTGGCTCTCAAGCCTATGCAGCTTGAAGTAGGACAACATGTATAAAAAGTATCATGTGATCAAAATACTCATTTGCCTAATAATTCTGAACACAGTGTAAGTGCCTACTCAGCCTGACCAAGGTCGCACGGTGGCTCAGTCGACTCCGTGAACCAGGGAGGGACCGAGCAGGGGGACCAGGTGCCACTCTGGGACCGACCTTGTATGAGAGCAGGTGACTCCCACGGGTCAGATGGCAGGAACTGACCAGTACAGTGGATGAGCGCGGCTGGAAGGCTGACGGGTGGTCCGGATAGATAAGCAGGCTGATTCGGCAGATAGCCAGACGGGTGCTCCGGGTAGGCAAGCTGGCGGGCACGACAGGTAACAGGTAGGTGCTCCGGGTAGGCAGACTGGTGAGCACGGCAGATAACTGGCAGGCAGATTGGCGGACAGTACTGAAAGGCAGTGGGACCTGAGGGCTGAAGCAAGTGTTAGCACACAGAACAACAACCTTGCACAGGCACCTCCATATTGGAGGAGGTGCTTTAAACAGGGGAAGTCCTCTGGCCATCGGCCAGGGACTTTTTAGGACAGCCCGCGTGGCCCCTTTAAGGGGGAGGAAGCGCGCACGCGCGCCCTAAGCACAGTGCCCGGGAAGCTGCACGCAGTGTTCACCACAGTAGCTGCAGGACGGGAGCCGGAAGACGTCGGACCAGGGCCGTGGCGGTGAGGGGAACAGTGTCTCTGCCCGGCAGGAGGCAGAGACGCCGATGCTACAGCAGTATGTTTGCGAAACTCAGTAGTTGCACAAACCTATTGCAAGTTTGGGCGTTTACACGCCAGTCCTTGCCAGCTAAGCTAATATGGGCAGGATATGGGCATGGTCACGCCCACTTACAAATTTAGCATGTGTTACACCACTAAAGTGACATATCTTATGCCTAAAATGTGTGGCTGTCAGGCTTAGTACCAGATGCGCTGATTCATTAATCAGTACTCCTATTAGGGTTTCATTAAGACTTGCGCGTGCAACTCCAGTCTTAATCAATTGCGCTCTTAGTTTTTGCTTGTACGTAAAAGTGTCACCCAGTAAGTAAATTTGCAGTTTATCAAAGTGACTATTAGTGACAGTCCTAACCTATTTAATACCATCAGTCATAGTGCGAAATGCCAAAGAAGAAAATTTTAATTATGGTAATAGTATATAGCACTTACTAATTCCACAGGGCTAAGCAGAGATTGAAAGTCCCTTGCTCTCCGTTGGTGCAGTTCACAAACACACGCACACGCACACACACACACTATGGCAAATAATTTTGCGATTCAACTAATCTATCAGTATGTAGCAGAAATCTAGAGTACCTCCCACAGAAAGAGAGCGAAACTCCATACAAATAATTTTGTCTGATCTGTCACCAAGATAAAAGTAATAGAAGACCTGTCACCAGGTCAAAAATGGCTTGTTTTGCTTCTAATACATTTCCGCTACTCTACTGAGTAATCCATTACTTGTTTTTTGTTTTTTAATTCAGCATATGGTTCCAGAAATATGGGACTTATATTTGGTATTTACTTTTATGGTCTTTAGCAATGGGGTATTGTTCACAGGATTCTATATGGGCATTTCTTGGGCTCCTCTTCATTATTACCTTGTGTGCCTTGCTCCCTTGAAAAGACCATTAAAATTACCACTAAATAAAAAAGACCCATATCTCTTAAACAGTATGGCAGATTTAAAAAAAAAAAAATAGTCAAGGAAGCAGTGGGATTAAAATAAGGAAAAAAATGTACACTTTCGACTTAATTGACAAATTGTCTTTAATCCCTTCCCGACCCTGGATGTATCCAGGACGTCATGGTTAAGAAGAGTTTGACAACCTATGATGTACAGGGTACATTATTGCGATTTTGCGCACACAGGTGCTGTGCGCTCGCAATTGCCACCAGGTGTTCAGTTGACACATGGCTTTCACTGGCAGAAGTGGTGCCCGCACCGCTCCTGGCAATTTAACCCCCAAAATGCTGTGATCGATATTGATCCCAGCATTTAAAGGGCGGGCAGGTGAAGGAGGCTCCATCTGCCCTCCAATTGGCGCCCTCGTGATGCTGGGGGCCCAATTGTTGCCATGGTGACCCAATGTCACTATGACAACATCTAAGTCACCAGGCTCTGGCAAGTTAGTTAGATCATGCTCAGTGCATGATCTAACTAACTTGTGTCAGTGCAGCACTGACAGTTAAAACCCATTGCAATGCTTGTGCATTGCAATGGATTAAAACTGCAATCAGAGGTGCAAAAATGAAAGTTCCATAGTGGGACTAAGTAAAAAAAGTAAAAAAAAGTTAAAAAAAAAAAAAAGTGGGAAAAAAATTGTAATAATATCACAAAATGATAATAAAAAAATACACTGCTCAAAAAAATAAAGGGAACACTTAAATAACACATCCTAGATCTGAATGAATGAAGTATTCTCATTGAATACTTTGTTCTGTACAAAGTTGAATCTGCTAACAACAAAATCACACAAAAATCATCAATGGAAATCAAATTTATTAACCAATGGAGGCCTGGATTTGGAGTCACCCCCAAAGTTAAAGTGGAAAAACACACTACAGGCTGATCCAACTTTGATGTTATGTCTTTAAAACAAGTCAAAATGAGGCTCAGTATTGTGTGTGGCCTCCATGTGCCTGTATGACCTCCCTACAATGCCTGGGCATGCTCCTGATGATGTTGCAGACGGTCTCCTGTGAGATCTCCTCCCAGACCTTGACTAAAGCATGCGACAACTCCTGGACAGTATGTGGTGCAACATGACGCTGGTGGATGGAGCGAGACATGATGTCCCAGACGTGCTCAATCGGATTCAGATCTGGGGAATGGGCGGGCCAGTCCATAGTTTCAATGCCTTCATCTTGCAGAAACTGCTGACACACTCCAGCCACATGAGATCTGATATTGTCCTGCATTAGGAGCAACCCAGGGCCAACCGCACCAGCATATGGTCCCACAAGGGGTCTGAGGATCTCATCTCGGTACCTAATGGCAGTCAGGCTACCTCTGGCGAGCACATGAAGGGTTGTACGGCCCTCTAAAGAAATGCCACCACACACCATTACTGACCCACTGCCAAAGCAGTCATGCTGAAGGATGTTGCAGGCAGCAGATCGCTCTCCACGGCGTCTCCAGACTCTGTCACGTCTGTCACATGTGCTCAGTGTGAACCTGCTTTCATCTGTGAAGAGCACAGGGCGCCAGTGGCGACTTTGCCAATCCTAGTGTTCTGTGGCAAATGCCAAGCATCCTGCACGGTGTTGGGCTGTGAGCACAACCCCCATCTGAGGGCGTCAGGCCTTCATACCACCCTCATGGAGTCGGTTTCTAACCGTTTGTGCAGACACATGCACATTTGTGGCCTGCTGGAGGTCATTTTGCAGGGCTCTGGTAGTGCTCCTCCTGTTCCTCCTTGCCCTCCTATGGGCCTCTCCATGTCTCCTGGTGTACTGACCTGTCTCCGGGTAGCGCCTCCAGCCTCTGGACACTACGCTGACAGACACAGCAAACCTTCTTGCCACAGCTCGCATTGATGTGCCATCCTGGATGAGCTGCACTACCTGATCAACTTCTGTGGGTTGTAGAGTCCGTCTCATGCTACCATGAGTGTGAAAGCACAACCAACATTGTAAAGTGACCAAAACATCAGCCAGAAAGCATTGGTACTGAGATGTGGTCTGTGGTCCCCACCTGCAGAACCACTCCTTTATTGAGGGTGTCTTGATAATTGACAATAATTTCCATCTATTGTCAATTCCATTTGCACAACAGCATGTGAAATTGATTGCCAACCAGTGTTGCTTCCTAAGTGGACAGTTTGATTTCAGAGAAGTTTAATTTACTTGGAGTTATATTCTGTTGTTTAAGTGTTCCCTTTATTTTTTGAGCAGTGTATTTTGTACCCATAAGCTTGTATTTTTATGTAAAAAAAAAGTACATATGTTTGGAATCGCTACGAACAACTCACCCCATAAAACTGTCACGCTAGTTAACCCTTAAGTGAACACTGTAAAAAAAATGAAAAATAAAACGCCAAACAAAAAACGTGATCAAAAAGACAAATGTAAATAAAAATGATATTGCTGAAAAAGACATCTTGTCCCGCAAAAAACAAGCCACCATAAATTTCTATCAGTGAAAAAATAAAAAAGTTATAGCTCGCAGAATAAAGCGATTTTTATAAAATTGTTTTTATAGGGTAAAAGTGCCAAAACATAAAAAACTTTATAAATGTGTTATCACTGTAATTGCACCGACCCAAAGAATTAAGCTGTCTTATCAATTTTACCATATGTGGAAAGACATAAAATCTCCCCAAAAAACAGTTCCTGAAATGCTGGTTTCTGTTCCTTCTGCCTCCTAAAAATTGGAATGGAAAGTGATCAAAAAATGTTATGTGGTTGTAAATGGCACCAATAAAAACGTCAACTCGTCCCACAAAAAACAAGCCCACATATGACTCTCTTGGCTGAAATTTCAAAAAATTATAGCTCTCAAAATATGGCGATGCAAGTTTTTGCAATAAAAAGCATTTTTTAGTGTGTAATAGCAGCCAAACATAAAAAAAACTATATAAATCTGGTATTGTTGTAATTGCACCAACCAGAAGAAAATAGTTATCTAATCACTTACAACGCATGGGGAATGGCGTAAAAAATAAATAAAACCAATTCTTCTTCTGCTGTTTATTTTTTCATTCTGCCTCCCAAAGATTGCAGTAAGGCTCTGCTCACATTTATCCTGCGCTCTATGCTGAGCACTTACACCATAGTTTCCATGACAATCTCTGAAATAAGTGATTCTGATGGAACCCAAGCAGAAGATTCCTGATAATGAGGCAGATGGAGGCACGGTGAAAGCTGTTTGGCCTATGATGCGGCGGTGTCCATCTTTTTAAGCGTACTTAAAAGCACGGTCTGCCACAGTTTTGTGCACTTCTGAAAAGAAGGGCAATGCTGAACAGAGGCCAGACGGAGTCCAGAGTAACTCTGCTGCCTCATTATAGTGAATGGATTCCTTGGAGGTTTCATCTGAATCGTGTCACTCTGAGATTTAGATGGAAACCCTAAAGAAAGTGCTCTGAGTAGAGGGTAGAATAAATGTGATCCAAAATGTTATGTAAAATGTTCCCAATAAAAATTTCAAATCAATCCACAAAAAAACAAGTTCCCACTCAGGTCCATCATCTGTTAATGAAAATATAGGGGGCTTCCATGTTACTGGTAGTACAAAGGCTCTGGAAAAGAAAAATGGCTCCTCTCCCTCCGAAAGAAATTCAGCAAATTCTGCACTTCAAAATTAAAATGGCCATCTCCCTTCAGAGCCCCAGTATGCCTAAACCACACGATTGGCATTTCTGTAGCAATGAGAGTACGCTTAATTTATGGATGTGTGTCTCCAGAAGCATGAGCTGGGCATTGCATTGTACAGGGGACTACAACATACTGGGCACTACAATGGCAGTTTGCAATTTTCACTCAGCAGCATCCAATGCTGCTTGTTTCTGGAAAACACTCATGTAGTCAAAATCGTCATTACACCTGTAGATAAATACCTAAAGGGGTATAATTTACAAAATGTGGTCACTTGAGGGGGGATTTTGCTCTTCTAGCACTTAAGGGCTCTGTACATTGAGTCTGCAAACTATTCTAGGGAAATCTGCGCTCCAGGAGGCAAATAGTGGTCCGTCGCTCTCAAATATCGCCGTATGTATAAGCAGTAATGTACAGCCACATATGGGGTATTTCTAGCAGAAATTGTGGAACAAATTTTGGTGCCATTTTTACCCATTTTCCAGTGTGAAAATGTTAAAACTGGGGCAAAAACAAAATTTTTAATGGTAAAAATTTAATTAATTTTTCTTCACTGCTAAATGATATAAAATTCTGTGACACACCTGTGGTGTCAATGTAGCGCCCCGAGGGCTCGGTTGCTACAGGGGTATTGCACCTCGACCAGAGGTGTGATATTCCTCTCCCAGGTAAGGATGGAATGTGGACAAGGGCTCAGTTAGCTGCACACACATACACACACCCCATTTCCGGGGGACAGCTCGACGGTGCTCCCAGATGCGGGCACAACTGACCATGTCCCTGGCTGGAGTGGGGAGGGGGGAAGAGAACCCAGTGGTGTAGGAGCAGAAAGGGGGCGGTTTCTGGAGCACAGGAAGGAGCTCAGTGGGTGCAGGTCACCTGAGCTCAGACACAGAGAAGTAGATAAAAGGTGGGAGCCATCTTAAGTCAAAGAGAGAGAAGTGGAGTGGAGTGAAGAGAAGTAGTTCAGTCAGAGCTGACAGGGAGCTGCGGCTCAGCCTGAGCTCAGCTCCACGAGGCAGGCCTAGAGAGAAGACCGGGGCCAGAGAGGAGAAGAGAAGAAGGAGAAGGAAGGAAGTAGAAGAGACAGTGGAGTGGAAGGGTTCCAGAAACAAAAAGGCAGGCAGAAGGGACCCTAAGAGTGCAGAACGGTCAGCAACTGTTGCATATCCCATTATACCGGGTGAAAGGGTCAGGCTGTGGAAAGGTACCCGATCCCTAAGTTGGTGGATGTGAATCTACTCTCAGCCAAGAACCGGAGGTTGTGACCATTTATTGGTGCGACCCCCCGCTAAACCTGCTAGGAAGGCACCATATAGGATAGCGGGAAGTGAAGGCCAACGCTTACCCGACACGGTCCGCGGTAGCCGGACAGAAGTCAGGACACTGGTGGGGCATGAGAGGCCAGAGAAAGGACAGAAGGGGGTCCTGTGCCATACTCCTGAATTGCCTGGGGGTTGACCGAGCTCCTCATCTGGTGGACGCAGCATGGCTCTGGCAGTCCTTGCTGACAGAAGTGACTTGGATAACAACTGTGAGTAAAAGACCCTGGACTGCATCATTGGCCTCTGTGTGATTTCTGCTGTGCCTGCACCATCACCCCCAGCATCCACTTGTACTGCCCTGAGGCTACACTCTTCCCGTGGGGAGTTATCCTACCCCTTTGCTGCACCCCAACACCAGCCTCAGCGGTCTGCCTCGCAGCGGCGGTTATCTCTTACCGCAATCCACGGGTGGCGTAGTCGGACATTCAAAACACTGATAAATAGACTTCCACAACATTGGTCTGACCACCCTGAGCCACGGGATCGGGTTGCCACTACTACCCCCAGCATCGTACAGAAGCCCGGTTTCGGGTACCCCACGGCCCAGGGGGCGAGTCATCAATATGATCACTGCACCCTTATATGAATTCTTTAAGAGGTCTAGTTTGTATAATAGGGTCACTTATAGGGAGTTCTGCTGTTCTGGCACTTCAGGGGCTCTCCTAGTGGGTCATGGCACCCGCAAACCATAATAGTAAAATCTGCACTATAATTTGGTACTTCTTCCCTTCTGAGCTTTGCACTGTGCCTGAAAAGTATTTCCCGATTACATGTATTGGCACACTCAGGAGAAATTTTTACAACAAACTGAGGTCCCTTTTTTCCTAGTAGCCCTGAGAAAAATTAAAAACTTGGGGCTCAAACGACATTTTAGTGGTTAAAATGTAATTATTCTTTCTTCATCGCCCAATGGTATAAAATTCTGTGACGCACATGTAGTGTCAATATGATCACTGCACCCCTAGATGAATTTATTGGGGGGTGTAGTTTGTAAAACAATGTCACATATGGGGGAGTTTCTGCTGTTCTGGCATCTCAGGGGCTCTGCCAAAATTACATGACCCCTCAAAACATTCCAGCAAAATCTGAACTCCAATATGGCGCTTCTTACCTTTTGAGCTTTGTATTGTGCCTCAAAAGTAGTTTTCCCCCATATATTGAGTATCACTGTACTCAGCAGAGATTGCACAACATACTTTGAGTTCCCTTTTCTCCTGCTTCCTTATGAAAATGAAATAATTTGGGGCTAAAACCTTTTTATAGGAAAAATATTTTTTTCATTTTCACAGATCAAGGTTGGAAAATTCTGTGAAGCACCTGTGGGTTCAAGGTGCTCACCACATGTCTAGATCAATTCCTTGAGGGGTCTAGTTTCCAAAATGGTGTCACTTGTGGGGAGTTTCCACTGTTTAGGCACATCAGGGATTATCCAAACACAACATGACACCCGCAAACAATTCCATGAAAGTCTGCGTTCCAAAACTACCTTCCTTTCTGAGCCATGCCGTGCGTCCAAAACAGTAATTTTCCCCAACATATGGGGTATCGGTGTGCTCAGAAATAATTCCACAACATATTTTGGGATCCATTTTCTCCTGCTATCCTTGTGAAAATAAAACAATTGGGGCTAAAAAAACATTTTTGAGGAAAAAATGTGATTTTTTATTTCCACGGCTCTACGTTATAAACTTCTGTGAAGCACTTGGGGGTTCAAGGTGCTCACCACACATCTAGATACATTCCTTGAGGGATCTAGTTTCCAAAATGGTGTCTTATGAGGGGTTTCCACTGTTTAGGCACATCAGGGGCTCTTCAAACACGACATAGCATCTGCTAATGATTCCTGCTAATTTTGCAGTAAAAAAAAGGCTCCATTTTCTTCTGTTACCCTTGTGAAAATAAAAAAATGTGGGTGTAAAGTAAAATTTTTGTGAAAAAGTTAAATGTTCATTTTTTCCTTTCACATTGCTTCAGTTCCTGTGCAGCACCTAAGCGGTTAATAAACTTCCTAACAAAAAAATCCTTACGTTTCAAAAATTGTGCTGATGTGAAGTAGACATGTAGGAAGTGTTATTTATTAATTATTTTGTGTTATATAACTCTCTTGTTTAATGGCATAAAAATGAAAAGTTTAAATATTGCAACATTTTCAAAATTTTCACCAAATTTCATATTTTTTCACAAATAAACGCCAGTCATATCAAACAAATTTTACCACCATCATGATGTACAATGTGTCTCTAAAAAAGAATTTCAGAGTCTCAGAATCAGTGGGATCCGTTGAAAAGTCCCTGAATTATTACCACATAAAATTACACTGGTCAGAATTGTAAAATGTGGCATGATCATGAAGGTGGAAACAGGCTTGGGGGATGAAGGGTTTAAATGGGTTATGAAATAGACACCACTGTGTGCTGGTCATAATAGTTGCCAAAGCAACAATGTTATGCGCGGTTAGTGTAAAGCATGGATTCTATTAATTATAATAAGACAATTTGCTACAATTATGTTTACTTATATATCACATCAAAAGTTATACACTTGAATGGACGCCATATAATACCACCTTATAATACTACAGTACATTACATGTACAAGCAGTGAAAAATCCCCAAGTTGGAATTAGCAGTGTACTGATGTTGTGAGGAGTCAGCTTTCATCTGGATGGCTTTTCTGTCTGCAGCTTTTTTTTCTATTTTTGGTGACTGACAACATCTGGAATTTTGCCATTTACCTATGTCAGGAAACTTTGCTTTGTGCATATGCAGTTTCAAGGTGAACAGTGGAAGATTGCTTTAATGGTTGGTCTGCCCTATTGTAAACACCATTGCCTAAATATACACTGCTCAAAAAACTAAAGGGAACACTTAAACAACAGAATATAACTCCAAGTAAATCAAACTTCTGTGAAATGAATCTGTCCACTTAGGAAGCAACACTGATTGGCAATCAATTTCACATGCTCTTGTGCAAATGGAATTGACAATAGATGGAAATTATTGTCAATTATCAAGACACCCTCAGTAAAGGAGTTGTTCTGCAGGTGGGGACCACAGACCACATCTCAGTACCAATGCGTTCTGGCTGATGTTTTGGTCACTTTTGAATGTTGGTTGTGCTTTCACACTCCTGGTAGCATGAGACGGACTCTACAACCCACAGAAGTTGATCTGGTAGTGCAGCTCATCCAGGATGGCACATCAATGTGAGCTGTGGCAAGAAGGTTTGCTGTGTCTGTCAGAGTAGTGTCCAGAGGCTGGAGACACTACCAGGAGACGTGGAGAGGTCCATAAGAGGGCAACAACCCAGCAGCAGGACTGCTACCTCCGCCTTTGTGCAAGGAGGAACAGGAGGAGCACTGCCAGAGTCCTGCAAAATGACCTCCAGCAGGCCACAAATGTGCATGTGTCTGCACAAATGGTTAGAAACCGACTCCATGGGGGTGGTATGAAGGCCCAACGTCCACAGATGGGGGTTGTGCTCACAGCCCAACACCGTGCAGGACGCTTGCCATTTGCCACAGAACACCAGGATTGGCAAAGTCGCCACTGGTGCCCTGTGCTCTTCACAGATGAAAGCAGGTTCACACTGAGCATATGTGACAGACGTGACAGAGTCTGGAGACGCCGTGGAGAGCGATCTGCTGCCTGCAACATCCTTCAGCATGACCGGTTTGGCAGTGGGTCAGTAATGGTGTGGGGTGGCATTTCTTTGGAGGACCACACAGCCCTCTATGTGCTCGCCAGAGGTAGCCTGACTGCCATTAGGTACCGAGATGAGATCTTCAGACCCCTTGTCAGACCATATGCTGGTGCGGATGGCCCTGGGTTCCTCCTAATGCAGGACAATGCCAGAACTCATGTGGCTGGAGTGTGTCCACAGTTCCTGCAAGATGAAGGCATTGAAGCTATGGACTGGCCCGCCCATTCCCCAGACCTGAATCCGATTGAGCACAACTGGGACATCATGTCTTGCTCCCTTCACCAACGTCACGTTGCACCACAGACTGTCCAGGAGTTGTCGGATGCTTTAGTCCAGGTCTGGGAGGAGATCCCACAGGAGACCATCCGCAACCTCATCAGGAGCATGCCCAGGCATTGTAGGGAGGTCATACAGGCACGTGGAGGCCACACACAATACTGAGCCTCATTTTGACTTGTTTTAAGGACATTACATCAAAGTTGGATCAGCCTGTAGTGTGTTTTTCCACTTTAACTTTGGGGGTGACTCCAAATCCAGGCCTCCATTGGTTAATACATTTGATTTCCATTGATGATTTTTGTGTGATTTTATTGTCAGCACATTCAACTTTGTGCAGAACAAAGTATTCAATGAGAATATTTCATTCATTCAGATCTAGGATGTTTTACTTGAGTGTTCCCTTTATTTTTTTGAGCAGTGTATTTTATTACTCAATGCTTTGTGTTGCTCCACGTATTTAAAATGAGCTTTACAGTAGACTTTATACACTGTAGCTTGTTAGAAAAGGGGGGTATCAAAACAAGCTTTTGCTAAAACTAATGTCAAATTAATTATGCTGAGTAGCTATGGGGTTTGATATAGTTTAGACCTGAGTGGGTCTAAGACAAAAACTCCCAATCTATCCAATTTTTTCCCAATTCTCTTTTTTTCTCTGGTAGGGAAGCCATGTTCATCCCAGTTTTGTGTCAAGATGGTTTTCATATTTAATTTTGCTATAAAATTTTCTACAGAAGGTTAGACAATCAGGTGTAAAAGAAAAGCAGAAGTCTATGGTAGTTTTAGAGTATATATTTTATTTATATTTAAATATCCAGATTCATTAGATTTCTACAGCTGTCTGTCTATTCCTTATAAGCCAGACATCTTACCAATTTTAATACACCAGCTAGATGTCTATGTCACATGTACATGCACAATTTTTTTTTTTAGCTGCTGATATTTTGAATTTTTCTTTTCCTGTTTATGTTATGTCTTGCTTAAGTGGAAAAGAATAATGAGGTCACCAGGCTCCAAATATATCTACCTGCCAAAAGTGCATACTTGTTTGTATAACAATCTAGTCTGTGGATACCACCAATTACCTGGTCGCCTAGAGAAAATATGTTTACATATGTTAAAAATATATTTCTTTCTTTATTAGGAATATGTTGAAAAAAAGTCTAACATTGGCAATAGCCAATAAGAACATGAAAACCAAATAAAAATGTGCAATTTTGACAATTTTTTTTAATTTGCTAAAAAGAAAGCACTTATTCACATTATTACTTTTAATACAGCGCTGATTTTTAATTAAATTAGGACTTCCATTTTTGGTCCAAAACATATGTATGCATCTGTTATCTATCTATTAAAGTATGTTTGTATTTATTTATCACTCTATTATCTATCTGCTCATCTGCTTTTCTTCTTGATTAATGGTGGGATACTATGTTTTCTATATTTTAATGAATTCAGGAGCACACAGAAATATGTGTAGCCTAATAATCTGTGACCTATCTTCTGGCAAATATTGATGCTCATTCCCTGAAGCTAAAGTCAGATGAGATGTCATATAAACAGTACAATGCAGTAGGTTCATAAATAAAACATTTCTTATTAAAATAAATATTAATACTTTAACATAAGTTATTGAAGCAAATGAACAATTTGTGTTCATGCAGGGTTTATCTGTCCGGGGCGGGACAAGCTCTTCTGAGGCCCAAGGCAAATGCCACAAAATGCAACCCCACTTTTACTGAAATTCAGGTGAATAGCTGTCAGATCAATGCTAGAAAGATGTCTTTGAATAGTATAATATTCTGCTTAGTAATGCAATTGAATTGCAGCCTGTATGGCAATCTTTACAACTACAGTTTCAGTATATGCCATAATCAAGTTCTTGAACAATTCAGAGTGGTGCAGTATCGTTATAAAAATGAAAGCGGCTTTGGGGGTTTGGTCCAGGTGCAGACATAAGGCTATGTTTCAGTTATTCCATTGGGGCTTTCGTTTTAAACCCCACAAAATAGGAGCATGCGCTGACGGGGCCATTGACTATGATGATGCAGATGGAGGCGGGCACCAAGATATAGTAGACTCATATAGGGGTCTATGGCAAAAAATATTGTACAACAGAGCACACTGTGACTCAGACTTCATCGTTACTGTCAATGGACCTTAAAACTGTTTTGCGGGGGTTTTGAACGTAAGCCCAAACAGCCACTGAACATAGGGTAAAATGCTATGAGAATGTTGCTAATGATTATGGAGGTCCAAGCAGTTGTGCCAACATGATCAACAATTTGCAGTAAACTTATCTTTTTTTTTTTTGCATATTGTTTGCACATTTCTTTATTTCTATTTCCTTTTTATTTCTATTCATATGATTACTGTGCATCTACTTATAACTCCCACTACAGTCAGCTGATAATATACAGATTTATGAAGTCATCATAGCATTCAATTTCCAATTATAGAAAGCATCAAATCAAAGTATTTACTCCATAACTATATGTGAAGCTGGAGGAACAGCAGAAGTACAAAGTAAAGTAGAACGAAGGGAATAACAGAGTATGGAAAAGGGGTAAGCCAAAAACAAGCAGGGAAGATGCATATTGTGTATGTAGTTCTGCTGCCTGAATTGTGAATAAAGATGACGATTTCTTTGGAAAAGTGTTCCTGTAAAATCTTTTTTCCCAAGCATTATTTGGGTTTATTTTAGAAATTAAGCTTTAAACATTTTTTCATCTTTCCCATGATAGGAAATGTTAAAGAATCTCTCTCATTAATATTATTTTTCATTGACCCCTTCACGCCGCGGCCATTTTACGTTTTTGCGCTTTTGTTTTATTGCTCTACTTCTTGCCAGAGACATAACTTTTTTATTTTTCAGTCAATATGGCCATGTGAGGGTTTATTTTATACGGGACAAGTTGTACTTTTGAAATACATCATTGATTGAGTGATTGATTCACCATATTGTGTACTGAAAAACGGGAAAAAATTCCAAGTGTGGTGAAATTGCAAAAAAGTGCAATTCCACAATTTTTTTTTTTACCACATTCACTATAAGGTAATACTAACCTGCCATTATGATTCCCTAGGTCATTATGAGTTCGTAGACATCAAACATGTATTAGCTTTTTTTTATTTAAGTGGTGAAAAAAATATTCAAAGTTTGTTAAAAAAAAAGTCACAATATTTCAAGACCTGTAGCTTCTCCATTTTTCAAGATCTGGGTCCGGATGAGGGCTTATTTTTTGCATGCCGAGCTGATGTTTTTATTGATAGAATTTTGGGGTAAATATGATCTTTTGATTGCCCGTTATTGTATGTAATTGCAATGTTATGGCAACCAAAAGACTGTAATTCTGGCATTTTGATTTTTTTCTCATTACACCGTTTACCGATCGGATTAATAATTATATATTGATAGATCGGGTGACTCTGAACGCGGCGATACCAAATATGTGTATATTTGATTTTTTTACTGTTTTCTTTTGAATGGAGCGAAAGGGGAGTAATTTAAACTTTTACATTTATAAAAAAAAATTAAGATTTTTAAAAACTTTTTTTTTTACTTTACACTTGCTTCAATAGTCTCCATGGGAAACTAGAAGCTGAGATCATTTGATCTCTTGTGCTACCCACAGGCAATCTGATGATTGCCTGTGTGTAGCAGAAATGCTCACTTGCTATGAGCGCCGACCGCTGGGTGGGACTTATGATGTCCTTCCGCTGCGGCCATGTTAAATGCCACTGTCAGAGATTGACATCGGCATTTAACATATTAACAGCTGTGGATGGATTGTGATTCCACCCACGGCTGTTAGGAGCACATGACAGCTGATCAGATCAGCTTTCATGTCCCTGGAAATGTATGGGCTCATCGTCAGAGCCTGCACAAAAGGGAGAGACACAACATGTGCCGTACATGTATGGTAGACGTCAGAAAGAGGTTAAATGTGTGAATATATGCATGTTACGTCGTGAGAGTGTATTAATATACTCACCTTCTTCCATTTTCCTTGGTGTCCAGTGCCATTCTTCTTCTCTTCTCAGAGACGTCCCCAGTCTGCAGATGCTCCAGGTGACACTGCGCTTTCATGACCCAGAAGTGACTTTTACAGAGTAAGACAATGGAAAGTCAAAATGAGGCTGCATGGTGTTACATTGTAAAAAGGACTTCCGGCTCACCCATAGAGCATAGAGTGAGCCGGATAGTCTGGATTGTACTGACATCACTGAGTAGATGAGCAGGACAGTGCTGAAGAAAATGCAGAAAGTAGTGGTAGGTCAGTATATTAATACAGTCACAGCACATTACATGCATATACACACACATTTAATAAAAAATAAATCATGGGAGTGCTTCTTTAAAAATGGAGTATTAAGAATTATTTTTTTCTTTGTCAAGGCTGTATTCATTTGATCATAAATTAGTTTACAAGATGGTGCAGGAGAAGAGAGATGCAGTTTAAAGACCCAAGTTACCAGATGAACCTACTGATCGATTTGACAACTTATTCTGTAGTGTGACATGTACTGTGGTATCAACAAAGACTACTGAAGTAAAATGACCCTTTTTTTTTTTTCATTTAAAACTGGAGAAAAATACAGACAAAAATACATGCTTTTAAGTAAAAAAAAGATCATACTATTAAAGGGATTCTGGCAGCTCCTTTAATCCAAATAAATGCATCGGAAGTGCGATACAGTATTCAAACAGATGTGTAGAAATACCTTGTTGGCCTTTTAGACTAATATCAAAACAATCAAAAGTCTCAGTCTCGTCGTGATGCAGCTGAAAAAGTTTATTTAAAAGTGAGGTTAGACTAAAGAGAAGATAAAAAAAATAAACAAAAATATCATACATTGCCATAGAAATTGCCTTTAAAAGAGATGAGAAATCTGAAGACCCAACCCCAGCCTTCAGCTTTTAAGAGGATTCTCTGGCTACCTGCCTTAAGGAACTGCCTTACACAATATTGGCCAAATAAGCAAAACTTATGCATATGATCGTATTAATAAACTCAATGATTATTTTGTTTAAAACACCAACTCTGTCTGTTATAACACTGATTTACAAATCAGGATTGACCTTTAATATCCTGACTCATTCGTGCAAGAACCCAACCGGTAGACAATCATTTCTAGAATTCCTTTCTAGTACATTCTAAAAATGTCTTTATGCAAGACAAAGGTACAAGCAGTATACCAACAAGAATATAATATAGCAAATGATTAACTCGGCAAAGCAATATGATCAATTTACTAATAGTTTTCCCATTTTTCTTAATAAGCAAGAAATCTTACTTTTATCCCATATGCCAATTAGGTCCTAAGAGTCAAGTAAGTTGTCTCGAGCCAGCACGTGCTCAGTCTCTTCTTAGTAAACCTTGAGTCCTAATAAACCCTTGGTCTTGATTGACTACTCATACTCTACAGTTTATTTCATCACTCTCTTCAGTGTTACAATCTTATGCTTGCTTTGCAGGATACCTGGATGGTGCATGCTCAGTTCGCTTCTTTCTCTATGTAATGTAAACTTCCAGGAATCAACACAAGGTTGCAATACTTGCACAGACCATCCCTGATGATATTTTCAGGAGCAGAGAGAATAGCTGTATATCACATTATACCAGTCTAAATCAACTTATGGTCAATGAGATTTGAAAAATTTTATTGCACTTAATCTCTGGTTGTATTTCCCAAAACCAAGTGAGCTGCTTCCTCATTGCTAACATTATTCAATGGTGATTCTGTCCTCCTAGCACAGCAATACTACTGGAGTGCAGCCAGACTTTAGGCAAGTTATAGGGCATATTCAAAGCACTGTTATGTGTCTAACTCTGATATGAATGAAATAAATATTATTTTGATGTGAATAACACTATTACAGTTTACATAGGATGGATAAAAAAAACAAGCGTGCATAGGGTGATACAGTAAAGGGTAGAGGAAAGGGAGGTGAGGGAAGCGCTCACCTGACCAAGTTGTAAATGCCACAACCCCATTGTATGCCCATAGAGCATACAGCTGCTCCAGTCACGTCTGCGGATTGAAGAAAATCTTCATCAGCAAATGTATTGAGGAGTTAAAGGAGATGGATGTTTCTGGTTGAACACACTGCTGCTGGAAAAGTAGCCGTTCCACTCTGTAGTAGTATTTCATAGTAGCTTTATTACACGTTTCAAGTTCGTACCGAACTCTTTTTTTAAAAAAATAGACTACACGCCTACTGTACATACCTGTAGTCTATTTTTTTAAAAGAGTTCGGTACGAACTTGAAACAAGTAATAAAGCTACTATCAAGTACTACCACAGACTGGAACATCTACTTTTCCAGCAGCAGCATGGTCATCTAGAAACATCCATATCCTTTTACTCCTCAGTTTGCTCAGGTTAGCTCTTTAAGAGGCTTTGTAAATAGGCCAGTATATGGAAAAGTGTTGGATGTTCCTCTCAAGGGTATTGCACTTGACACGTATCTATGATAATTTTTCTTGAGTACACTGTTAGACATCATTTGTCAAGTAGACATTCATCTGGTGCTGCTAAGTAGGTATTGTAGTTAGCAATAAAGTGCAGTATTAAGTACATAGAATGCCTATGCCTCTGGTCTCAAGACCAATATTTTTTAAAATTGTAAATAGTTTAATTATGCACTCAATCCATTTTTTCTGCAGCAGCACAGACAGTGGCTTTCCGATTGTGCAGATATCAGTATCCATCATTTCCCTTTCTTCTTTGCCTTCTATTTACAGTCATTGTCTTTCTCTTGTAACTGGAAGGTTGACACTGGCTTTACTGTTTTTAATTTCTTTATTTTTAGGCCAAATTGAATATTTATATTGCTTGGTAAGAAAGATGAGGAGGAGCTTTACTAAAGTTCTGTACTATAACAGATTGTTTGTGATTGTTTGGAATTTTACCTACTTTTACCCTTCCATATTTCTTCTTCAGAGTATCAATGTGAATTCTTTTGTGTCTTGCTACAGTCTATACATTGACATTAGTGTACAAAATGTAATTTATTTCACAGTATAATTACAGGATGATGTCTATATCATAGATGTCATAATGTGTCACTTGCAGACATAAAACAGTAAGTAATGGAAAAGCAATAATTGCTTTTCTGTCCCTTCAAATGACAGTTATCACCTCATTGACCTGCTTTGGGCATACCTATCCATACATGACACTCTAAGGGATAACGTCATCTTACAGGGTAGTTACAAAATCAATACAAAACCCATTTCATAGATACTCAAAATAATCTATAGCAAAATTCAATTATTAAGTTTGCAAGAAGAGGGTACAACAGTATCTGAAGTCAATGAATGGTGTCGGTAAGCAATATTTGTCCTTTTAATGTACTTTAATTTGCCTTATTACAATGCTATCCTCTACTGCTAGCAATTTTAGTTTACACAATATTGTTACATATGACTGTATATTATGTTTCAACCCATGATGCACCGGGCCTGACAATTATCCTTTGTCATTTCTGGTTGGAAGAAATCAGAAGATTGTGAGAGGTCACAGCAGCAAGTTGCACAATTAAATGATCCGAATGCTCTAGCTTTATTATTATTATTTTTTTTTTAGTACTCATTATGTTACATTTTTTATGACCTCTATTATAACCACACATTCCAATTATTTTTTGTGGCGATTTTTAAACTCTTCCCAAAATCTGCTGTACCTGTACGACTCAAGTATGTCACCGCCAGGACCTGCGAGTGGAGTGGAACTCAGTCCGTGACTTTTAACATGTTAAATGCGTGAAGGCGCATCATTCTACGCACCAATCGGTGCCTCGGAACGTGGTCATAGGGCACCAATAGGTTGTTATGGCAGACAGGGATCTCTGTTGAAACTTAACCTGTATCCAGGCTTCAAAGGAAAGTGTGATTTTTCCTATAGTATATTGCTGCATATACAACACCTGGCAAAAATTATTGAATCACCGGGCTCGGAGGATGTTCATTCAGCTGTTTAATGTTGTTGAAAAAAAGCAGATCACAGACATGGCACAAAACTAAAGTCATTTCAAATGGCAACTTTAGGGCTTTAAGAAACACTAAAAGAAATCAAGATTAAAAATGTGGTACTCAGTACGGGTAATTTTTTTCAGACCAAGCAGAGGGAAAAAATTATGGAATCTCTCAATTCTGAGGAAAAAAATATGGAATCATGAAAAACAAACACACTAAAGAACACTCCAATACATCACTAGTATTTTGTTGCACCACCTCTGGCTTTATTAACAGCTTGCAGTCTCTGAGGCATGGACTTAATGAGTGACAAACAGTACTCTTCATCAAACTGGCTCCAACTTTCTCTGATTGCTGTGGCCAGATCAGCTTTGCAGGTTGAAGCCTTGTCATGGACCATTTTCTTCAACTTCCACCAAGATTTTAAATTGGATTGAGATCTGGACTATTTGCAGGCCATGACATTGACCTTATGTGTCTTCTTTCAAGGAATGTTTTCACAGTTTTTGCCTATGGCAGGATGCATTATCATCTTGAAAAATGATGTCATCATCCCCAAACATCCTTTCAATTGATGAGATAAGAACACTGTCCAAAATATCAATGTAAACTTGGGCATTTATTGAAGATGTAATGACAGCCATCTCCCCAGTGGCTTTACCTGACATGCAGCCCCATATCATCAATGACTGTGGAAATTTGCATGTTCTCTTCATGCAGTCATCTTTATAAATCTCATTGGCACGGCACCAAATAAAAGTTCCAGCATCATCACCTTGCCCAATGCAGATTCGCATTTCATCACTGAATATGACTTTCATCCAGGCATCCACAGTCCACGATTGCTTTTCCTTAGCCCATTGTAACCTTGTTTATTTCTGTTTAGGTGTTAATGATGGCTTATGTTTAGCTTTTCTGTATGGAAATCCCATTTCCTTTAGGTGGTTTCTTACAGTTCAGTCACAGACATTGACTCCAGTTTCTCCCATTTGTTCCTCATTTGTTTTGTTGTGCATTTCCTGCTTTGGAGACATATTGCTTTAAGTTTCCGGTCTTGACGCTTTGATGTCTTCCTTGGTCTACCAGTATGTTTGCCTTTAACAACCTTCCCACGTTGATTGCATTTGTTCCAGATTTTAGACACAGCTGACTGTGAACAACCAACATCTTTTGCAACATTGTGTGATGATATACCTTCTTTTAAGAGTTTGATAATCCTCTCCTTGTTTCAATTGACATCTCTCATGTTGGAGCCATGATTCATGTCAGTCCACTTGGTGCAACAGCTTTTCAAGGTGTGATCACTCATTTTTAGATGCAGACTAACGAGCAGATCTAATTTGACGCAGGTGTTAGTTTTGGAAATTAAAATTTACAGGGTGATTCCATAATTTTTTCCTCAGAATTGAGCGATTCCATAATTTTTTCCCTCTGCTTCTTCTGAAAAAAATTACCCTTACTGAGTATCACATTTTTAATCTTGATTTCTTTTAGTGTTTCTTAAAGCCATAAAGTTGCCATTTGAAATTACTTTAGTTTTGAGCCATGTCTGTGATCTGCTTTTTTTCAACACCATTAAACAACTGAATGAACATCCTCTGAGCCCGGTGATTCCATAATTTTTGCCAGGGGTTGTAGTACAAGTTATTAGATGATAGCAAGTTATAGTCCCCTAAGGGAACTAATAAATACATTAAAAAGTAAAGAGAAAATTTTAGAATAAATGTTGGGAAAATGGAAGTAATAATGCACTTTCTGGAGTAACGACAATACAATAATTAAAATAAAATGTAGGTTTGTCAACACGTTTCAGAGTCACAGCCACTTCTTCTTCAGGACAACCATACATAACCCTATGTATAGTTGTCCTGAAGGAGTCGCTGTGACTCCTTTAATTGGAAATAGGACTAAAAGCTGCTAAATGTTTGTGAAGATCTTTCGCAGTGAAGCGGGGGTTCTGACTTGCCTGTCTAGCAATCCTCTCTAGCAGCTCTCACTGAAATTTTGCTTCATCTTTTAGACCTTATCTTGACCTACACTGTTCCTGTTAACTGCCATTTCTTAATTACATTTCGAACTGAGGAAAAGGAAACTTGAAAATGCTTTGCTATATTCTTATAGCCTTCTATAGTGCTAGGTAGCTGTTTAGCAGTACCCATGGCTGCTGTTTTTTTTGCACAAGTTTAGAGGAGGCTGGATTTCTATAAAGTTGGGAAATTTGCATCACCTGGCCTTTCTTAATGATGATAGTGAACAAGCCATAACCCTAACAGGCTAATTAAGGTCTGAAAACTTGGTCAAAGTTATCTGAGCACACAAGTCTCCAAAGGTGCTCAAACTTTTGCATCGACCCATTTCCCTTTTTGTAATTATTAAAATGAAAAAACAAAGATAATATATATATATGTTTTGCCTAAAATACAAAGGAAATGTGTCATTTTTAATTTTAGGCCTTTTAGAGATCATTTCATCTTCAACTTGCTTAACTGTTCACAATAACAGGGGTGCCCAAACTTTTACATGCCACTGTGAATGGAAAAATATCACCTTATCATTATATACAGATGGGTATCAAATGTATAGAAAACTCTGATTATGATGAATATAGAATTGCATATAAAGCGGACCTGGATTAATGAAAAAGCAAGGCATTGTCAACAAGTGCTATGGTAAAGCAATAAGAAAAATATATGGAGTAAATACTAAAAAAAATGGTCCTATAATGTATAAAATATAAAAAATATGTACCAGCAAGCACTGCTAATTGAAAACATGACTCCAATAAATAAAACTATGATTAGGCAAAGAGGGATGGTGAATTAGGATAAAATGCTAAATAATAAATGCACTGAAAAAATAATACATATCCATAGATAGTATAATAAGTGAAAATTAATACCAGATGAAAAAATTTAATGTTGATAATAATTACCAAGTAATAATAAAAGATACTCGTAAAGTGTCGGTTCCCTCTAGGATACAGCCTTTTTTCTGCATTTTACTCACTTTTTATACATGATTTTACCTTTTTTTGCCGTAAAGGGAACCTGTCATGTAAAAAAACAGTATTAATCTGGAGATATAGGGTTAATCTGCAGGCTAATAGTGTTCTGGCATTGTGCGGTGCCCAGACTAAGAACTCGTGAGGAAATGGACTGTATTTCTCCAGCCGCTTTTGGCTTCCAGCCATAGGGATTGTGCCAGCGTGGGTTCAGTCACCGCTCAGTGTATAGAGAGCAGTGGCGGTAAACGTGCCTCCGGCACTGACTGACAGACGGCCCTAACAATGAGCTGCTGTCAGTCAGTGCCAGGGGTGCGGTTACAGCCGCCGCTCTCTATACACTGAGCGGTGACTGAAGCTGTGCTGGCGTCGCACCTGTGGCTTGAAGCCGAACGCTGTCAGGGGATGCAAAGTTAATTACCTCCCGGTAGCGGAGCTCTCAGTGTGGGTGCCTGGCAGGTTCACAATGCTATTTCACCTACTATTATTTTAGAAGATATGTAAAATTTAGGGTGCCGCAGCACCATAACACTAGGCAAGGTTTCATTATTTCCTGGATAAAATACGTACTCATTATAATCTAAAGGTAGGTTCACGTGTTTATTTTTTGCAGACTGATTGCCTAAAAAAATAAACTTAAAAAAATGTAATTTTCATTGGAAGCTTATGGGCCTTCAATGTGTGATCTGGGTGCTACCCATTTTTCAACTGCATAATGAGTAAGAAAGAAGCTTGGAAGGTTTTTGGGGGTTTTTTGCACACAAGAAAAATAGATGCCATACTGATGGTAAGAATGGACATATAGACCAAAAATTGATGACAATTATTTTTGGTGGCAAAAAAAATATATGTCTGAAAGAGACTTTACCTTTGGTTTAGATATCTCTTTTGTTCTTATAAACCAAAAGGCAGAATGAAAAGCAATCAGATACAATGTTGAGAAGGAAGAAAACACAGGAACTTTGCAGATCTCAGTTTCAGTTATATTAAAGGCACAAGTGGCAATACATCTGGAGAGGAACATTTGTGTCATTTTCGCTAATAAAAAAGGCTCGAGTCACATCTGTAGCACTGTATGTGTGAACATGGTAAACTTGTTCTGCCATGGATATAACTGTAAATCAAGGTAATCAGCACAGTACATTACAGGGGAAATTTTGAAGCAACAAGCCTTACAAACAGAATAGCAATCATGAGATTTAATGCATTTCTGATGTACATTTAAGGAATTGACACTGGGCCACAGATGTACACGTGTTGTGTTTTATATTGCAGAGATATAGCTTGTGAGAACCTATTATAGCATATCATCACCAACAACTAGTAGGCTAGGAATGGGAAAAATTCCATCACACATTACTTGTGCAGATGCATTAGGGAAACAAATTGCACTCGGAATTGAAAAGTCACAGGCTTATTCTGTCTTAATAAATTCCTGCCAAAAGGCTAAGTGCAAGGCTACAGATACTTCCCAAATGTTGTTACTGTATTATCATCCTTGACATCTCAAGGGCTGTCTGTGGTATTATCCAGATATCTCTTCAGAGTGCTCACAATAAATCTGTTCTTTTAACCTATTGTATGTTATATACAACCCCTTTAACTTAACCTGATTGGCAGGAAGCAATTCCTTCTTGTTCAAGACAGATAAAATGTTTGACTTTTGGGAACCCCTATGATATATGCAGCCTATAGTGCAATACAATCTACAGTTATTATGTATTAGCATTCACATGTAAATATTTATTTTCGTGCAAAAACTTTTTTAATGGCATGCAAGAAATAAAATATGTAGATGTCTGGCAAATAGTGGTAACCTACAGAGTAAATGGTAAATCAATGAATTATTACATTGAACAAAAGAAACTGATGACAACGTCAACTTTTTTTTAACTATGCATTACAATTAGAGATGATTGAGTCATTTAAAATTCAAATTTCCCAGATATGAAAAATTTGATTTGCAGCAAATGGATTTGCAATGAATCGCAGTACTGCAAATCCTCAAATTGCCCTGAAAAGACATGTGTAATGCTCCAAGGTCTCCTAGGACGATCTCCAACCCCTTTCAAGCTCTTTAACACAAAAACAACCTTAGTAAGGTCAAAGTGACTTCACCATAGAAAGGGATGGTAACCCAGTAGAAAACTAACAGCTCATTTAATACCAGTGTGGTGTTAAAAAAAGAAAAACTTTCCAAAAATTATCAATCTTAGTCATTTCTGATCAGGCAGACAGTTTTATGCACATCATTGACTCAAACTTACAGTATTGATGTTAGAGATAACAACCTCCGGCTGTGACTGAGAAGAGTAATATGCCAAATACTGTATTCCATAATGTTTTCCCACTTCCTTCCCATTAATATGCCTGCTGGAGACACAGGAGGCCAAATGTAGCCTGTGTTTGATAGAATTATTTTCCAGAAGGCGGTTGCCTGTGGTGGTGGTGTGTAGGCTGCTTACAGCTTCCAAATTTTTAGCTGCAATATGTTTTTATTTGTGACACTACCCTGTCCATTACAATTGTTACTTTTTCTTTTACCATACGTTCTTTACAATACTACACTTCCCTTTTAACAATATTTTAACCCCAATTATTCAGCTCTTGTCAAAAATTACATAATAAGAAATAAGAAATGTCAGATAGGTAGGTACACATACAGAGACCAAAATGTGTCTGCCAGCTGTAGTTTAGGTGTTGTGCGTACGGTTGTCAAATTAGACTAGTAAAACAGGTGTGCTAAAACAGTCTTTCTCAGTTAAATATCTACATTTTCTTTACATTTTTTCTATTGTTTTAACAATATTTTTATTAAAATTCAACCCCTTTCCTAAAAAAGTCAGCACCCTCAACAAGGGTCTGTATGAGATTGAGCAGGAGCTTCACTGAGGAGCTTCTCAGTTTCTGCGGCATGGCACGCTGGATGGCAGCATTCTGCTGCGATCCAGGCTGTCATGTCAATGTAGCAGATCTGAAGCCGTCCAGGGAACCATGGAAAGGTAAGGATGAGGTTGGTTTATTATTTTACTTTTATTGCAGGAGATCGTTGGCTTCAGCTGGAATGGGTGTGACGGTAAGTAGAGTTTAATTTTGAACATTAAAGAATTGTGTGTTTATTTCAATTAAAGGACTTTATTCTGGGTGTTTGTGTTTTTTTTTAACTTTCACTATGGGGTTAGTAATGGGGGTGTCTTATAGACGCCTCTCCATTACTAACCTGGGCTTGATGTCAGCTGGCATTATAAGCTGACATCAACCCCAACCCTATTACCCCACTGCCACCACTACAGGGCAGTGGGAAGAGCGAAGCTAAGTGCCAGAATTGGCGCATCCTATGGATGCGCCATTTCTGGGGCGGCTGACGGCTGGTGTTTCTAGCCTGGGAGGGGCCAATTTTCATGGCACCCTTCCTGGGCTATTAATATCAGCCCCCAGCTGTCTGCCTAGCCTTTGCTAGCTATTAAAATAGGGGGGACCTGACGTCATTTTTTTTTTGGGTCCCCCATTTTAATAGCTAGTAAACGCTAGGTATTCAGCTGGGGGCTGATATTAGTAGCCTGGGAAGCTCCGTGGGTATTACCCCCTTCCCAGGCTTCAAACATTTGCCCCAGCCGTCTACTTAACCTCCGCTAGAGACTAAAATTACGGGGAACCACATGCCAATTTTTTTTTAATAAATCCTTTATTTTAACACTAAATGACAAGTACAGTAACCAACACTGTCACTGTACTTATTATATATGTAACTGACATGTTTCTTTCTATCTAATCTATGTGTGATGCTCTAATCTTTTTGTTCTAAATTGTTGGGTACCGATGTATGCCGCTGTTGAATTGCAGGCCAGCTTTTTTAAAGAGACACAAACAATATATATATTTTTTTTAATAAATACTTTATTTTAACAATAAATAACAAGTACAGTAACCAACACTGTCACTGTACTTATTATATATGTGACTGACATGCTTCTATCTATCTAATCTATGTGTGATGCTCTATTCTTTCTATTCTAAATTGTCGGGTACCGGTGTATGCCGCTGATGAATTGCCGGCCGGCTTTTTTAAAGAGACGGGTGCATGAAAATCGGAGGGCACTAATGTGTTCCAAGTGCCCTGCTATGTTTTTCATGCACCCTCCTATATACCCTGCATGTCTGCCTATATATTCTGCCTGCCTGATGTTTAATTGAGCACAGTTCCCATCAATTTGGGCAATTTTTGACCTTCTGCAGACCGCCGGGGGGGGGACCGCCAGAAAAATGCTCGCGTTTCCCATAGACTTACATTGGGCTCGTTGGTCGGGTCGAGCACCTGAGTATTCCAATGTGCTCGACCCGAGCTTCGAGCACCCGAGCATTTTAGTGCTTGCTCATCACTAATTACAATGCATTTATGTATGCTAAATTAATTTATGGCTGTCATATATAGAAATGTAGATTGTTACATATTCCGTCCAAACAGATGTCTTAAAATCATGTGGCCTCTGAAATTTACGTTTAAGATTTACATCTTAATATAAAGTACTCTAAAGATAAAAAAAAATCACATTTTATTACCATGTTATTTTAACCCTAACTCTATTTGTAGAATCATTTCATATAATAAGGGTATGCTCACACAGAGATTTTTTTATGTGGATTTTGGTGTAGATTCTACTCCAAAATCCACATCTGTATCCACTTCAAATATTCCTCAAATAAGATTTTTGTTGATTTAAATATGAAAACCCCCATTTAGTACACAGTGTGCTGTTTACTATTGATTTAGACTACTATAGTCAGATTTTCCAATTTCCAAAGTCAAAAGATTCTGCTCTAAAATCCACATTAAAATACTTCAAATAGTCATTAAATAAACTTTCAACTGAGTGAAAAAAAGCAATTTGTAAATTTCTAAGTTGTTTCGTCCTAAAAAATCTTCCAAATTCGGCTACTGAATCAATTAAAGCAGAAATAAATGCCTCATACAGAAAGAGGCCAATCAGACATCAATTAACGTTGTATCTTATATATACAGTACAGACCAAAAGTTTGGACACACCTTCTCATTTAAACATTTTTCTGTATTTTCATGACTTTGAAAATTGTACATTCACACTGAAGGCATAAAAACTATGAATTAACACATGTGGAATTATATACTTAACAAAAAAGTGTGAAACAACTGAAAATATGTCTTATATTCTAGGGTCTTCAAAGTAGCCACCTTTTGGCTTGATGACTGCTTTGCACACTCTTGGCATTCTCTTGATGAGCTTCAAGAGGTAGTCACCGGAAATGGTCTTCCAAAAATCTTGAAGGAGTTCCCAGAGATGCTTAGCACTTGTTGGCCCTTTTGCCTTCACTCTGCGGTCCAGCTCACCCCAAACCATCTTGATTGGGTTCAGGTCTGGTGACTGTGGAGGCCAGGTCATCTGGCGTAGCACCCCATCACTCTCCTTCTTGGTCAAATAGCACTTTCACAGCCTAGAGGTGTGCTTGTGGTCATTGTCCTGTTGAAAAATAAATGATGGTCCAACTAAACGCAAACCGGATGGAATAGCTTGCCGCTGAAAGATGCTGTGGTAGCCATGCTGGTTCAGTATGCCTTCAATTTTGAATAAATCCCCAACAGTGTCACCAGCAAAGCACCCCCACACCATCACACCTCCTCCTCCATGCTTCACGGTGGGAACCAGGCATGTAGAGTCCATCCGTTCACCTTTTCTGTGTCGCACAAAAACACGGTGGTTGGAACCAAAGATCTCAAATTTGGACTCCTCAGACCAAAGCACAGATTTCCACTGGTCTAATGTCCATTCCTTGTGTTCTTTAGCCCAAACAAGTCTCTTCTGCTTGTTGCCTGTCCTTAGCAGTGGTTTCCTAGCAGCTAATTTTCCATGAAGGTCTGCTGCACAAAGTCTCCTCTTAACAGTTGTTGTAGAGATGTATCTGCAGCTAGAACTCTGTGTGGCATTGACCTGGTCTCTAATCTGAGCTGCTGTTAACCTGCGATTTCTGAGGCTGGTGACTCGGATAAACTTATCCTCAGAAACAGAGGTGACTCTTGGTCTTCCTTTCCTGGGGCGGTCCTCATGTGAGCCAGTTTCTTTGTAGCGCTTGATGGTTTTTGCAACTGCACTTGGGGACACAATCAAAGTTCGCCCAATTTTTCGGACTGACTGACCTTCATTTCTTAAAGTAATGATGGCCACTAGTTTTTCTTTACTTAGCTGCTTTTTTCTTGCCATAATACAAATTCTAACAGTCTATTCAGTAGGACTATCAGCTGTGTATCCACCAGACTTCTGCACAACACAACTGATGGTCCCAACCCCATTTATAAGGCAAGAAATCACACTTATTAAACCTGACAGGGCTCACCTGTGAAGTGAAAACCATTGCCGGTGACTACCTCTTGAAGCTCATCAAGAGAATGCCAAGAGTGTGCAAAGCAGTCATCAAAGCAAAAGGTGGCTACTTTGAAGAACCTAGAATATAAGACATATTTTCAGTTTTGTTAAGTATATAATTCCACATGTGTTAATTCATAGTTCTGATGCCTTCATGGTGAATGTACAATTTTCAAAGTCATGAAAATACAGAAAAATCTTTAAATGAGAAGGTGTGTCCAAACTTTTTGTCTGTACTGTACATACTGTATATACATATACATGCATATGTATATGTATATATACATGAACATCTTTTTCTATTTTATGGAAAAATTCTGTATCTACCTTTCATAACTTTTTAGAAATCAGAGAAATTTTCAAATACAAAGCTGCAAATATATGGAATCATAGAATAATAATAATAATAATAATAATAATAATAATAATAATTTTTATTTTTATAGCGCCAACATATTCCGCAGTACTTTCCCATCACAAAAGTTTTTACACCCAGATTCTGGCATAAAAAGTTATTACAAGTTGCATAATTTTGGAGCAACTTGAGGCTGTGCTAAAACTTCATGACTTTTGGCTTTGTCACGCTATCTTTGCCTGGCTTCAACAAAATGGACAAAGCTGAGGTGGGATGGGGGCGTCGTGACTGCAGCTGGTCAATTTCACTATGAGCAGCAACATTCACTATTCCACAAATCTTACTCCTGCAGGAACTGAAGATTTGTGGCAAGGCGCACATAGAGGTGTACGCCACTCGTCCAATACTCCTGTACGTCTCTGCGTGTCTCCGTACACCTCTTCATGAATCAGGAGCATCTGACTGCTTCATATCTTCTCATCAAATGCAGTGTGAATAATACCAGTCTTGCTGAATAAACCCATATAGTTAAAATATAATATTCTGTAATCTATCTGCTACTGCCAGTAACTACATTCTAAATATACTGTGCAGTAATGAAACAGCTTGCCTCAAAGAGATTGTTTAACAGAGGAAAATAGGACTTTTTGATCACATCTCCTTACATGAGAAATGGCAGGAAATATCCACTCAGCCAATCAATTGCTAAGGGGGTCATTTCTGTATCCAATGACTGGCTGAGTGGACAATTTCAGTCAACTTACATAAACAGTTGCAAGATGCATGTCTTGCTGTTGTTTATACACAGACAGGTGCAAACAGAATAAGCCATTGTATTTTGACACAGGGAGTGCAAAAATTGTCTGTTTGGTGAATTTCAATAGTTAGCGCTTTGCTAAATTACGATGTGATAGTTTTTTCAAATGCTGTCCAAAAATTATCACTTTAATTAGGGAGAAAGAATAGGTGCTTTGTTTTCAAAGTGAAGGAGCTATGGCTTGTTAAAAATCCTTTTAGAAAAGTATCCCTATTTTGTAAGCTGTGTCATGTTTGTGTACCCACAAGAGAGTACATTTTCCAGCATCAATTGTACAGTTTAGCACAATCAAACCAAATGGGCAGCATGAAAATGTGTGGCTGGTGTGGCTGTGCAATGTGTTCAGCAGGATCAGCATGATAGAGAGTTAGGATAGGATTATGTCTAGCAGTTTACAGCCAGCAACAGTGACCCTGGCCGAACAGTAGAGTATAGCAGTACAAAACACAGTGGGCAGCCAGGAGAATGGTGTCTGGTCTGGTCGTGCAGTGACTGCAGCTTCATGGTAGAGAGCTAGAATGGGGCAGGTAAGGAGATGTGCGACAGTTTAGGGCCAGTAACGGCAGCCCCAGCAGCAGTAGTACAGTATAGCACTATGATATTATTTTAACCAGCACACACACCTTGGTAGGTAAACAGTTGTGTTTAAACTTCAAAATTATTGAGATTTCTCCTTAAAATAAAATCTTGCCTTGCGCATCTCAAAATACCAGAATCACACTTTCAGTGACACACAAGCTTTAAATTTGGTTTTAATTGCACAATTAACAATTATGGGCTTAAAACTGAATCTCGTTGTTTGCACTGTGTGAAAAAAAAAGCTATCAAGGTGCTGTTTCAGCAGTATATTCCAGATCTGTTAGTTTAGCTACAGTGACTACTCAGCTACTCAGTATCCCATATATATCAGTTGAATCTTGGGTTTAATATTCACAGATGGAGACTATTAGGATATGTTCACAATTAGAGTTTTTGCAGTATTTTTTCGGTAGCCAAAACCTTCACTCTTGGAAATAAAAACGCTGCAATGTTTGCTGCGTTTTTCAGGCGGATTTCATGTGTGATTTATTTTCGATGCATGGTAATAAAATTAAAATGCTACCTGCGCTGGTAGCGTTAGACTTTAGGTATAGGTTTAGGAGGCTAGAAAGGAGGTTAACAATTATTCTTTGTTAACCTCCTTTCTAGCCTCCTAAACCTATACCTAAAGCCTAACGCTACCAGCGCAAGTAACATTTTAAACTTATTTATTGGTATATCCAAATCAGACAACTGGTGGTAGGTTGTCTTTTCTTGCAGCAGGTATAGCATAAGGCCCACCTACCAGCGCCTCTACCAATTATCTATGGTAATAAAATTTGTTTAAGTTTCCTAAAATGCTGTAAAAACTGTTTTTGCAGTTTCTTATTACTTTCAATTGGTAAAAAACGCTGTAAAAACGCTGAAAGAATTAACATGCTGCAGATTTTGAAAAAACACTGTAGTGCACAAACTCAGTCAGGAAAAAAAAAGAGTTGCATGTGCGTGAGATTTATGTACTCTTATTGCTTTTACTGCATTGTAAAATGCAGCTTATTTTTCACCCCCAATAAATGCGCCAAAAAAATGCTGTAAAACTATCACGTGTGAGCGTACCCTAACTTCCATTTTCAAACTGTGTGTTCTGAGATCCTATCCCTACACAGTACAAACATAAAATGGTATTCCTTGGCAAGCTGCTATCTTTCATGCTGGCTATGATACCCCCCCTCTTTGACTAGGCTAGATTATGAGGACTTATTGCGGCAGGAATTATGGGGAAGTCTGCGCTGTTTTACCTGAAACAATTAGCATTCTCTGAGTCTTAGACCACATACCCACTATCAGTATTTGGTCAATATTTGATCAGTATTTTTTCTCAGACGTGGGAGCCAAAACCAGGTGAGGAGCAATCAGAGAAAAGGTATAATAGAAACAAGTCACCAATTCTCCATTTATCACCCACTCCTGGTTTTGGCTCCCACTCCTAAGAAAAAATACTGACCGAATACTGATCAAATAGTGATACTGGGGCTGTGGCCATAAGCAATGTGTGAAACGAAGGCCGGTATATATTTTTTGGTCATCTTCATAAATCAAAGTTTTCAAATTTGCGTGAAATCTGCTCATCTCTAGGAATAACCCATTACCGAAGTGAACACAACTTGTGAATTGCCACAAAAGGTTTCGGCACTAGATAAATAATTGTACTAGCAAAACATATTTTGATATAAGTGTCCAAAGTGTAAAAGCCAGTTGTTCACCAGTCTACACCGGTAACCACTTCACCATTTTGACAGTACGTTTAGTGTAGGTCAGAACAGTTAATCATTGTGTGGCCTCAGGGGAACAACATACAGCTTCATTTATGAGCAAATCAGGAAACTGAAACACTCAACCGTGCATGATTAGCTGCACTAATATGCTACTTGTGGCTAATTTCGGAGCTGGTTAACTTACAGGTGTTTGCCCTATGATATAAATCATGTTTCCTACCTCCTCTTTGTAGTCATGCAACCTGACCTGCATATGAGAACTCTGTTTAAATGACACACATGAAGTTATTGATGGTTTACTAAATCACCCTGGCGTTCATGACAAGTAAACTAGGTTTCCTCTGGATTTAATCCTACTTGTTTCCCACCCTTTTGTTCATTGTCTTTGTTATTATAACCTGATCTTACCACATAGTTCCATGCAATCTGTAGTACGTACAATGTACATTTCCACTGATTTTTATTTGTTTTGCCTCTAGAAGAAAAGTTATAGGACTAATAAAATTCACAGATTAGCTGAGAACAGACTTCATATCTCATTATTCACAGGTCATTAATATGCACATTGTAACTATATCATAGCAAAACCCCTTTATTTTTCCAAGGATCCATTATAATATAAGGAAATGTTCTTGTTAAATATAGGGAAAATCTAAATTAGAATCTTGTTTAAATATAGGATTTATGTCAATGTAATGTAATTTTAAATAGCTATATATGTTTACTGGAGTATTTAAAGTTCCAATTGTAAGAAATATTTGTATTTTACATTCTAAAAAAATAATAAAAATGATCATGTTTCTATCATATTCTTTTAATGTGATAAACATGATAGTCTGGGCACTTACTTGGTGTAAATAACCATTCAAAATAAATTATTATTAACACTGGGGTTATTTAAAAAGATATTTTACTATAGGATCTGATGATTAATATGTAATAATCAGTTGTTTAAACAATATAACCATTATCTCATTGACTAACAAAAAAAAGGAAAATGCTTAATACACTTTATCCATACGTGGTACATAACTTTGTGCCCTTGTGTGATGGGGGTGTGGCGAGGGCTAGAGGGAAGGGTATTAATTAGATTAGGAAGATGATTCATAAGTTGTATTTCCTTGTGTACTTTGTATATATACAGTACTATCATGTTTTATTATAACTTGTCAAAGGATAAAACAGAGCTTTTAGAATGGAAAAAAATGAACAAGCTGTATTATCCATGCCAAATATATGCCGGAAGGACATTGTTTTGGCAATTTTTCCAACAAGATTTTCCCAGAAAATGCTCTGAATTGGAACCACAGACATATTTGAATTTAAGTTTTCCACAAATGCAGTATTACCCTGCAATCCAGTTTTTTCCATCCAATGTATTCTTCATGGGTAAGCTTTCATAATAATAATAATAATAAGCTTTCATTTGACGATTGCATGACAACATTGTCATGGAGTCCTTGCCCTAATTAATTTCTAGGATTAATATGGAATGAATGAAAATATTTTACTGAAACTATGCTTTTTGCAAAAAATGTCATATTTTAGTATGTCTGAAAGAGTAGTGCTTTCAGTGATGGCATAGGTCTTCCGTTAGACAGATTAACGTGTACCTTGGAGTATTGTCCCAGACATTATCATGCTGTAAGTTACTGTCACAGGATCTCTATCAAGGAGCGGCTTGTTGCAACGTGATGATGAGGTGCACAGCTTAGTGCCAGATTATAGGGTGGGGATATTTGTAACTGTATAAGAGGTAGTATTTTGACACACATTGAAAGTTGTGTGAAGCCAGTAAAGTTTAATATCATCTCTACAATTGCAGTTTTAAGACAATTTTTCAATCTGTAAACACATCCTAAACACTAACATTCATGATTGTCTATAAACAAATTCACAATATGACCACTGATAATTGAATTATGGGGTCTTTATCCTCAAAATTAGATTTTTTGAATATTCAAGTTAATGATTCCAATTGAAAGACAATTGATGAAGTAATATTTTTAGGCTATGGTCTCAAGTCAGATAGACATGATGTAAAAATAGCTGATGATAGGCGATGTTACTATAAATTGTTGCAGTTTTCAAATTGATTGTTAATGGCTGCATAGCTATGTGAACAAAACTGCTGTTTCCCTGCAGTGATTACCTTCATGTGCCCCATAACAATCAATTTAAATATTGCGTTCATTTGGGGAAAAAAACACACATTGGCATTGTTTTCGGCCTCAATACAACCACAATTTGCAAGTTCATGGCTACTTTATGTGGCTGCATGCTAAATATATGTAAACTTGGAAACGTTGATGTCAAAGAAGGTAAATACACTCCTAAACTTTGAAATTGCAACATCAAGAATATAAAGTCATGGAATTATGAAAATCACAGGATTGATAGACATGCTAAAGTTATGCAAATGACAAAAAAATGGAAACAATATTTTAAAAAAGTCTTGATTTATTCTGAATCCAGAATCTGAGGCCATTCTGAGGCCTGAGCCCCTTCATGAATCAAGAGTATCTGACAAGTGGCATGCATCTCCGAGCGCTTCACTGCAAATCTTACTCCAGTTGGATACTGTAGTAAGATCTCCGGTGTAAGAATTCCCACATCTTGTTATAAATTAGATAAGCTTTCACATCATGCCCCCGCTGCGCTCTTATCCTGCTCTGCCCATTTTGTCAGAGCCAGGAGAAACTGGCAAAGCTGGGAAAAATGCCAGAAGTCACAAAATGTTGGCACAACTTTGAGTTATGCAAAAATTATGCAAGTTTGAAAAGCAATTTTCCCCAGAATTCTGGCAGAATTCCTTCGATGAACTGGGCCATTTTTTCAATTTTGTCATAATTTCATGATTGCACCTTTCTGCAGTTGTAATTTCAATGCTAAGGAGTATATGTTCATAGGCAGCAATTGATTCAATATTTGTTATTCTATTTTATTAAAATCTGTTGACAAGGTATTGACTGTCATATTAAAAATATAATTTCAGAACCTTTTGCTTGACAAAAAAATACAGATTAAAATGGTATTGCATTACTTTCACCAGTTACGAAAAAATTATTGACTTATAAGTACATCTATAAATAAAGTTAGAATGAGTTGACAGTGATGGGGCAAGTTTTTAATCATCTGTCATATATAATGACATAATCATTGACTATTATAAAGTACGTAATAAATTCAATATAAATTGATATCCATTTATTGCTGTACTTTGCTGAGGCTAACTTTACAAACAAAATGTGTGATAACATCTAATTGCATATTTTTTAATTTAGGTCAAGGTAAAAGGAAATAGTGAGGATCTAGGTTCTGGGTAATAAACAAAGAGAAAGGTTTGTAAGCTATAAGGGAGTTGGAAGCTGCACTATAAGTGAGAGAGTAATCCTTGAGGCAAAAACCAGGTAAGTTGAGGTGTCAGGAAACAGACAAGTCCTTGACCTAATATGATAGAGAAAAGAATAATATGTGAAGCCAAATAAACAGACAAAAAAGATTCATTTTCGGCTAGTGTCACAAGACAGATTTTCTCTCATCCAAGAAAATTGATCTGATTAAGCTAATCACACTCCGATCACAGTTTGATCAGAGTGTGATCCAATTTTCTCAGATGTTGAGAATAAAAAAAGAAACTCTATCTTCTCCATTCTCTCAGTCCATGAAAATTGGACATCATTCGGATGTCATTGGAGTGTGGTCTTATTTTCTCCACGGACCTATAGACAGTAATAGCTGAGTCCGATCCAATAATCGGATGTAACTTGTCCATGCTGCCAACTCAGTCAGAGGAAAAAATCGAACATGTGCATGGCGCCATAAAATAATATTGAGACGAGTGCTATCTGTCAAAACAACGGATAGCACTCATCCATTTTTAAGGTTCTGTGTACGAGCCTTTCTTTTGTTTCTACAGTGTAATAATTTAGTAACAGTTCCAAAAAATATTTTCAATGAATTATAAAAAGCACATAGAACAAATTGTACCAAATAGATTGAGCTTTTATTCTAGTCATTGTAGCTCCATCTTTGAGTTATTCTTCAGTACATTTATTCTAATATACATTTGCTAGAACATATTTAATATTTTAGGGTTAAAGCTAGTGGCAACAGCAGAGTTTAGATTTTTTAATTTTTACCAGCTGCTCAGTTCCAGGAAGGTACAGAATGATAATCAACCTTCAGGTACTAGTTTCATAAATGTAGAATCTTTTATCTGTTGTTGACTTGTGAATTGCAGTTTTACATTTTTTCTTACTTAAGAATCTGGCCATATTTTTTATATTTTTTCTGAAAAAATTGCTAGAAAGTGAAATACAATGTATGTGCATGCGTTTTTATATAATCCTATACACAGTACTGAAAAAAGTCCATGCTATTTAGGACAATGTGAAATCCATAGTGCCTTAAAAGTTGCTGATTTTTCAAATGTGTTTTATATATTGTGTTGCTAATATATACACATTTGGAAAAAAATAATAAAGTTATGTAAAGTTATAAACACAGCAAGGAATTAGGAATCAATCTGTTCATAAACGATGCAGATTAGCTTGAAGTGAACTACACTTCATATAATTAATGTTCAAAGAATATTGAAAGATGTAAAGTTTTGTCAGATATTCTTTTACTTCCATTAAAAAACCTAGATACTAAGTAAAAATTAACACCTTGAAAGATTTTGGTGCTAATTTTTAACCCCTTTACTAGCAAGCAATTTTTGATTTTGCACTTTTGTTTTTTCCTCCCCTTCTTCCAAGAGCCCCAAGAGCCATACCTTTTTTATTTTTTTGTTGACATTTCCAGCTGAGGCTTGTTTTTTAGCACTTTGAACTGGAGTTTTGAGTTTCATTATTAATTTTACTAAAAATGTACCGAAAAAATATGGAAAAAATCCCAAGTGAGATGAAATGCAGTTCTGCCATTGTATTTAGTTTTTTAGGGTGTACAATATGCAGAAAAATGACCTAGTAACATAATTCGCCAGGTACGTATAATTGCAGTCAGTAATACCAAACATATATTTTTTTTCAATTTTCAGGCGTTCCAGGGTTTTTTTTCTTTATGACACTTAGGTAAATGAATCGAATGGATGCAGCAATACCAAAATTGATTATATATATTTTTTTTTTAATCTCATTATTTTTGGATTGGGAAAAGATGGGTGATTCAAACATTTTTATTTTTTTAAACTTATAAAAACTTTTGTTTTTAGCTCTTACTTATGCATTAGTTCTCCTAGATGACTTAAACCTGTGATCATTAATGTACTATATACTGCAATGATGTTGCATTGCAGTAAATAGTAAAAATGTAATTCTCTAAGCTAAACTTCATGGGAGTACAAAATTGTGGGAGAATGTGGGCTGCTGTGGTAACCCATCAGCTCCCCAAGATCATATCTTTAGATTCCCAAAACTGCGGTCACAAGGATAACAACTATTTAAATGTGAGAGATTGACAGAGATAAATAAATGGCAAATAAACCGTCATTTGGTTTTTATACCTTGAGAAAGATGCCGGTCCGGTGCAGAAACGCATTGGTATTAATAAAAACCGTCTTGGAATCCCAAGCCTCTTCATTCCCACAGCGCAGCCCGCCTAACCATGCCAGCTTCCAATTTTTGCCAAATAAATGGCTAGAAGGCAGCTGGCAACCGCCGTTTATGGAGCTGGCACAGTTCCTGAGTCTTGAGAAGGGGTTAAAATAAAAAATCATGTTTTATTGGAAAATTAGCATTAACACATTCTATTCATTTCAAAATTATTGTAAAATGCTTTCAAATAAGTAGAGAAAATACTGTATTTTCATAAATTATGCTCAAATTTTTATGATATGCAAAGGGCATTTGTAGTAAAGACTTTATATTAATATTTGTATGAACTGAATTCTTAACAGTGTTGCGTATTCTTGTGAGTTGGAAAGAGTCATTAAATTGGACATGTACAAAGGCATTTTTATTATAATTATAGTCTTGACAAACTAGAACAAAAATGTATTTTTGCAACTGAGTGCTTCCACAATGGAAATAAATGTTATGCTTTCAATTATGTATTCCATTAGTTAAGCTTCTTTATGCTAAATATTCTTTAAATCTGAATCCGTGACAGTGAAATCTGAATATACAGCATGCATTATACAGTATGCTATGAGTAGTGTATAATGATAGATGAATCTTACAGTATGTGAAGAAGTAAAATGAGAACACAGAATTAGGCTAAGAATCCAGTGACTTTTCAAACCAGTTAAATGTCAGCACTACAATTTCCAGTTGCAAGTGGTAGGAATTATTGTGGTTCTCATGAGACTTTTTCCCTATAACTAGAGATGAGTGGATCAGGCAAAATTCTAATTTGCCCGTTCACAGATTTTACCAGCAAATTATATTTACAGAGAAGTTATTTTCCATAAATTTAATGTCTCTTATTGTGCTCTGGCGTGTATTCAGACCCCAGAGCATAATAAATGCAAGATAATACTTTATACTAAATAATACTTATATTCACCTCCCATTCACCTTTCCCGGCCCTATGCTCTTCACTGTCATCCGTCCAGTCTTTGCTACCTCTACTGATCTCCATTTGCGCTGAAATCCCATGGCCTTTCATGTTAATTCAGGTCCTCTGGCTCTGATGAGGCCTGGGAGGGTTCTGCTCAAGTGCACAGAAGGTCATGATGTCATCTCGTGCACCATGACCTCATGCGTACATATGCAGAACTGGGAATTTCAGGCGAGCAGTGGTGATCAGAAAATGCAGTGAGGTCTGGATGGATGACAGTGAGCAGCGAAGGGACCCCAGAGGTGAGCGGTGAGGTGGGCATAAGTATTTTTTTCTTTTTTAATCTTTTGTTGGCCCTTTACAATTCAGAAAAAAATGTCAGCTTCCATCTTGCTGAGTCTGTGAGGAAAAAATTTATAAAAACTCTGCACTTTGGTGACGGCGGATTTTTTAAAAATTCAAGTAGCATTCAATTCCACTTTAATTTATTCTTTCACCTCTACCCCCAACCTATTTACCAAAGCCATGCATTAGTCATGAGACAGTAACCAAGGAGCTCGGCAAAAATTAATATTCTAATATTTTACATCACGAATGGCACTGTGAAGTAGTTTTTTTGTTAATTACTAGTGGAAAGAATTACAAATATTTAGATAATTTTGCATAATAGGTAAGGCATTATTTCCATGAAAAGTAAGCAATCAGTTAAAGGTATGCCATGCTAGCAATTCCTGGCAGTATGTCTTTTGAGCTCTCTACAAAATAAAATACTTCAATAGCAGTTCATCGCAAAGAAAGATTATCTGTTCTGTAATTACTGGTTATTTATACAAAAAAGACCGCAAAAAAACAATTTTAGACAATTAGTCTATTTTAATATTGATATCAGTAAGATCTGCTCCTTTTTTAGTGTTGCTTTGAGGAATAAAAATTATCAAGTGACAGCAATTGTTACAATTTTTTTATTGTGTAATTTATATCAATAAAAAAAAAGTAAAGTACTTTAGCACTTTTTGTCATGGAAGCTCTCTACTTGCAGCCTCGAGACCGGAAGAAACAGATCATATGATCCAGTCCTCATTGGTAATCACTACCAAGGCAAAACTTTTCATTGTGGGGAACAGTCCTCCCCAGAATATTTTTGTAAAAAACAGATGTACAATTGAAATGAATATGTGATGCAACTAGGCCAGATGTTACAGCATAGTGGATGGGATTTCAAGAAATCCCATGCCCACTATTCGTCTCCGTGCACCTGCGGATCACCCGCGGAGACTGACAAGCGGTGCGTCTTCACAGACCACAGCATGTCAATTTCTCTTGCGGAGTCAATAGTCTCCACAAGAGAAATTAGATCAGTACAATGTACTGATTGCAGTGAATCCGCATGGTTCAATGAACACATGCAGATTCACCTGAGTGCAATGCTTTGGACCCAGCATAAAGTATACTGCTTTCAAAACGCTGCCTGTACAGATGGTCTGCACATACCCTCATTCTATTTCCATTTTTACTTCTTCACATACTGTAAGATTCATCTATCATTATACACTACTCATAACATACTGTATAATGCATGCTGTATATTCAGATTTCCCTGTCACAGATTCAGATTTAAAGAAAATTTAGCATAAAGGAGCTTTACTAATGGAATATGTAATTAAAGCCATAACAATTATTTCCCTTATGAAAGCATTTAAAACAACTATGTGTCGCACTTAGAGGGGCAGCACAAGAATGATGTGGTGAAGACTGCCCCCCATAGAGAACTGTGATAGCTCAGGGTGTAGATAGATACCTATGGGGTCTGGGTCAAAACGCTGTTGTCTGGACACAAGATTTGTTTCGCTTGTGTTGATAATAAAGAAAAGAGGGAACTTCCAGATATCTGCTTAAGAAGAGAAAAAGTGGCAAACTAAATTTAGCATTTTTAGTAGAGGAAAATAATAGAGCTTTATATTTTTAACAATTGCTGTTGTTTTTATAAACTATTTTTCCTTATGGAACATCCCAAAGAAAATTCAACATACAAATTTGTTTGAAATTCCAGTATGTAGTTCGAGTAGGATTCATTTATGGGCTTAGGCATCTTTCTGAACATGTGTTTTTACATAATTGGATTCATTTGGCACAGTATTAGTCCAATATTATTATATGTGTGCTCTATTACAGTATTGCATAAAGCTGATTCATAATATAGTGATGTGCAGGAATCCTAAATAATTATACTCTTTAACAGGGTTTTCTACTTTTTGAAAAGTGGACACCAAACATTTCTTGTCATGTAAAATAAAATCAGATTTTATTCACCCTTCCCGAGTCCAGCGCCAGCTCCCTGCCACTGCTGCTGTCTCAGTGTGTAACATTACATGAACAGTGTACATCACTGAGCTCAACGTCTTGGCTGAGGTAGACGTTGCGAGTGCTGAGCTCAGTGATTAGCGGTAGTGGTGATGTGAAGGGTCTAATTAATGTCACCGCTACTTAAAAAACACAAAGACTAGAGAAGAAGCGAAGAGCTGACACTGGACCCAAGGAGGGCTTATGTGCCCAGGGCCTGTTCAGCAGTATCCTATGACTAAGGATGCTTGGATGCCCGAAACGCGTCAGGTTTTTATATTCTTGGACTTGATGTTTTTAATGAATCTTCAGTAAATGTTGTTATTTTTTTTACACATTGCTGGATGAATGTGCCAAATTTTTCCCTTTCTTTATTCTGAAACTTAGCTGAACTTCACCAGCAGGACCGGCACCCTCCACACAAATTCTAACCTCCAGTATTCAACTGCATGGCATGGTGAGCTCGACATCCCTCCCGTTACCTGTTCAGCAATGCGCAAAGGTGATACAACCCTGTGCTAAAAAAAAATTCAGAGTATCAATGTGCTGAAATATTGCCTTAAAAAGCGAGTATCTTCATAATCTGATGGAACGTGAACAACTTTTTACAGTTGCGTTTCATGCCTTCAAATTAAGTGGGAAGCCTATGAATTTACAGAAGAGGAGCCTAATGGTAGTGGTTTCCAGCACTATTAAGGCTCTGAACAAAACAAAGCTAGAACATGCTCATATGCAATAGCTCTTATTTTTATTCGTATCTCCCAAAATTCATATGAAATATAACAAATGTGTTGTGGAACATCCGGCAGCTAGGGGTGCGTCTGAAAAGTGTACAGGTAGCAATTGTAAGTAATTCACAAAATACCGTAGCTAAAAATTCAGATTTTTACTAGTCCTTCATAGATAGTGAGCTTTACTGAATGTAACTATGAGTGCACATTTTCCTGCACGCTGTACACAGTGTAGAATCATAGTGATCTCTGGATTTTGGACAGCAGCCTCAACCATAGAGATTATAATTGGCCGCTATTTACAAGTGTCATTTGATTTTGTAAATCCACACAGAAATTAATCTCATTAATGTACAGGTACATCTGCTACAAAATTCTGCTGCATAGTTTGTGGGTGCCTGCCAAAATTGTGCTGTAACTGCTGTAAGTATCAAATTGTAGCGTTTCATTATTTTAATTTAGATGTGACTTTCATTTTACCAGCATATTTTACATAATGCTGACAAGCTTGCTTACCATTTACTGAAATCCTTATTATTTACCGGACTGATCCTATCACATGCCTCCAGTGAGTGATTTTCAATGACTTTACTAAGACCATGTAGCTTTGACACTTGAACTTCAGGGTGTGGAGTTAACATAACAATCAGGAATTCGGATATCTATGGATACAAAATGCATAGAGAGGAGGATAACATATGGCAACAAGCACAATTTCATTATTTCCTCTAGTAGATTTTTCTTTTTTTTTTTTTTTATTAATGTGACTCTGTATTATTCTAAATGTAATACTTTGCTGAAATTATAGTATAGCAAATCCTGTAATCTTTGCAATATATACTATGGAAACATCTACTTCATATCCATTATATAACACTATGGGAATATATGTGCATGCAAAAATTACAAATAGGAGCATGTCATAGTCATACACACATTACGGATAATTATGTACATATATATATCTATATATACTACTACTATATACTATTAAGATATACATATATATAATATATGTATATATATGTGTATAGATATATGTATGTATATATATATATATATATATATATATATACATATATTTATGTGTAGAATGCATTACCACATACAAACATACATATTTATACTTATTACTTTGTATTACTTTATTATTTCACTTAAATGCATGTACTATAGAAAATTTGTCTTGCCTAATAACAATTCCTTCCTAACTTGATTAATAAGTAATTTATTTTGTCAACTTTTTATTATATGCAGTAACTAAGCCCATTTCTGGCTGAGATGTATTTTAGAGCAGAATGGAGAAAATAAGTTCAACCTTCTCATGTAGCAAAAATTCACAGTAGCATTATTAAAGAAATATGCAAAAATGTTGACAGTCAGTTATAAAGTAATTCATAAAAAGGTAAAGAAATGAATGTTTATGGCTATATAAATAAGCTACAAGGTTAAATAAATAAGCAGTTATCCATATGGTCTGTATAGTTCTAGTATATCATCCAATGACTGTAGTATGTCTTTCCCCCAAATCTCTCCCCTGGCTTATTTCCATACAAAGAGATAATCCGAAATTTACCTAAATAGATCAAACACTATCAGATTGCCACAAATCTGTCATTCCATAGAGAGCCTTTTTATAGAGGAGACCTGAATCTTGATTTATTTGGGGCTGATGGCATGTAATGACTATGCCAATACGTGCTCTAATTTTATATGAAATACAATAACCTATAGCTGACCCCACTTTGTTAAGTAAAAGACAAAAAAACACAATACCAATGTAAACATTTATTATACTCTCACATAAATCTGTAACAGTATAGATGTAGCAGAGCTGTATTTATCAATATGGCGCAGAACCTTCATTATTATCCCAGCAAAGCATAGGGATGCACATTGCGGTTTCAAATATATTGAACATTTCTTGGGATATTTTATGGAAAGCTGACCAAATTAAGTATACTGAGTTTTATATAGACTACTATTTAAAATATTAATTTCTTTCCTTATTTTTTTTTTACTTCCTTCATTGTAATATTGTCGAACTTTCAAATGTAATATATTTCATAATAATTTTTATATTAATCTGCTACAATTATTTATTTGTATTATATTTTTTATAAAGACATGCTATTTTTTTTGCTACTTTGTGTACGTAGCAAATTCTTTACTTGCATCTCTCAGAAATGTCATCCATAGGAGCAACCTGTGTGGGATTGGGAAATTCTCTATTAAACTATTCAGCTTGTGTCACACTGTAAAAACAAACAGCAAAAACGTAGAATTCAGTTGAGTCACCAAGAGAGCAAGAAATCTCCAATTACTCGACCAAGTCACAGACGACACTTGCAAGTAGAATAAGTTACTTCCACCTAATGGCACTCACTGGGGGTGACAAATTTATAAAAGGTCAGAGTACCTTCATATGCAAAACCTGCGAGAATAATGTGTTGCTGTCACAGTGTACACATCTTTGTTAGTCCCTTGGCAATGCTGCCATCTGATGGTAGAAAGTATGATTTGTAAAACATGGCTCTCTTATCGAATGATAGAAGAGCAACGACGTATTTTCTTTTTATTTTTCTTCTCGCTTTACTCATCAGTTGTGCCGGGCATCCTGATTTATCACAATGATTTTTATTTGTGTCCGTCTTCCACGTAGTTAATCCAAGGTCAGGAAGAATTAGGCTCGGTCATGTAAATAGAGCAATTTCAAGGTTTTTTGAGTTTTAAATAATGCTTTACATGGCTGTGTAGTTCTGCCCATGAAATCAAATCTAGAGGTGACCTATAAATGAATTTTAAATGAGATTAGAAACATAAATAATTAAAAGAGAACAACAAGGGAATAACACATGTTTGGTGTTTAAAATCTGCCACAGCATTTTAACAGGGTTGCTGACATCTTCTTAGGACAACATGGGGTACATTTAACACATACAACACTTTACCCCTCTATACTGCTCAGGAGAGAATTAACCTTTATTTACGATGCACTTTGCCTCATTTCTGTTAGCTCACCGCTCCTTACACAATCGCTATTACCTAATTAGCAAAAGTGCATTAGGTAAATTAATGAATTTGCTCTGATAAGTGCTCCTTTTCATGCCCAAAGTACACACAATTCAGCTTATTGCTTTTGCTGACATTTTTGTAATTTACGGAGAGTGCTGCTTTAGTTATTATTCTCCCAGGCAAAATAATGGTGATGCTGATGATACGTTACTTACCAAGTGGAAAAAACATGAATTTTACCACTAATCAGTAAAATGTGCCTGTATCAATATAAATAAGAATACATATATAAATATACAGTATGTGTGTATACAGTGTATAGTCCTGTTCTAGTATATTGTATATAATCCCACCACACAATACTTATTTCTTTATTCTAGGTATTGCATTTTATTTGTGTTTAATAGGAAACCAATAGGTAAACCATTTTCACTTCAAAAATTTATTGTCTAAAAGTGTTCATACACTTCAGATATTGGTTGACAGCTACTTTTCCTGACTCCCACATATACATTTGCAATTGCCTGAGCACGCATGTGCTTTCAAGGGGTAAAGGTTCCCATAACCTTAGATAGCACTAGATTATACACTGGTTTGGTCGAGAGCTATCTTTCTCTACTTCCCTATATGTGTGAATGCTCGGCTTGAACTATAGTCTAATAAGCACAGTGGCTCAGTAGTTAGCACTGCAGCCTTGCAGCGCTGGGGTCCTGGATTCAAATCCCAAGGACAACATCTGTAAGGAGTTTGTATGTTCTCCCTGTGTTTGTGTGGGTTTCCTCCAGGTTCTCTGGTTTCCTCCCACACTCCAAAGACATACTAATAGGGGAATCTAGATTGTGAGCCCCGATGGGGACAGTATTGATAATGTCTGTAAAGCGCTATAAAATTAATGGTGCTATATAAGTGAATAAAATAAATAAATATATAGGAGACCTTACTGTGAAATTGAAAGGACTACCTCTGTGACTTAGTGTATAGAGTTTATCCATTTCCCCGAAACACTGTATCTTGGAAATTTTTTGCATCTCCATACACTCTGCCAGAAAAGTTTGATGAGGAATTCCAACGAGGAGGATATAATAAATGGCTATTTCCATTTTAGTTGATGGGAATTACAGAAATATTTGAATTCCTAACATATGCAAACATTAAATCTGGGCATATGTAACACTTCACCTCTCCAAAGTGGCAAGCAGGGAACCAGGTAATCACTATCCTAAAGGTAGAGCTTTAAACTTTTCAACATTTATTATATTTCTATTTATTTCCACCGTGCCCTACAAAAATTTCAACCACACGTGGCCCATCCACAACAGTGATAGTGTACAGCTTGTATTCCCCATGTTACTGATATTTATACACTCCAAAATTAATTTGCATAGTTTCTTACATCAGTTAATTGTTTTGTATCAAAAATGGTATTAAAGTGACCCTGATACATGATAAGATCTCTAATTTTGAAGGCAGTAAAATCAGAGGTAGGCATAAAAATAGCATGGACAGATTGTGACTGCAGTATTAATGACCTGCACAACATGAACTGTCTTCTTTCTCATGGTTTTATATAATTTGCTATTTTCTACAAAATATTAAATAAAAATATTTTTGTTGTGGAAGCTTTTAATTTTTTTCATTAGTCGATAGGATATTTTAGTAGCAGCATAGTGGAAGAAATATTCATGTGATTTAGAAACTCTAATAAACTGCAATGTAGATCACAGAATCAGGTAAGCAAAATCAATGGCTACTGAAGGGGAAATCTAGAGAAGACCCCTGAATGTATTAAAGATCATTGTGATTGGGTGCCCAGGGAGACATTTGACATTCACAAGAATACCTGACACTTCTGAACAAGTTGTACAAGGCTTGCTGAAGTTTGACATTTATGACTATGAACTTTGACCACTTTAGACCTGTTGTCTCAGAATGTGGCTTCTGAAACGGGAATTAAATCAATGTACTGTCATCATGATATCCTTGCATTGTCCTTTAACCTACTAGTCATGTATCCAAGTGGTTCCTCACGAGTTGTCATTATAATTTCTTCATCGTAGTAACCTTGGCAGTTTACTGACATAATCTTGATGCTACCCACTCTATAAAATCTATCTAACACTAAGAATATTGCTGTATACTGTAGGTAAAGGTAATATATTATAACACACGAACAACAAACCAGTTGTATGCTGAATATTCATTATTTCAGAATGTGTGTGAGGGTATTAACCACTTTGTGGCAGAGGCAATTTTGAACTCAATGACCAAGTCTCATTTTTGCAAAACTGACAAGTCACTTTTGGCAACAACTCTGGAATGCTTCAACATATTCCAGAGATTTTAAGATTGTTTTTATATGACAAATTGTATTTTATGGTAGTGGTATGTTTTCTATTGTTTATGAAACTATTTGAAATTTGACAAAACATTAGAAAAATTAGCAATTTTCAAACTTTGAAAGTTTACACCCATAGGCTATGTGCCCACGTAGCAAATTTGATGCAGAGCGTTTTTGCCTCTCTCTGGCAGAAAAAACACATGCAGATTTACATGCTTTTTTTCTGCCAGAGAGAAGCGTTTTTACATGCGTTTTCGCATGCATTTTTTCAAGCAGTTTTCCAAGCGATTTTAGCATCACTTGGAAAAGTGCTTGACAAGTTGGTCACACTATATAAATCCATGCAACCGGCATGGATTTATATAGTGTGACCAAGTAATAGTTAAAAAAAGAATAAGAATGGTAAAAAATAAAAAAAAAATATTATACTCACCTTCCGGTGTCTTCCCTATGTCATCTCTGCTGTGTCCAGCCTCTTGCATTGCTTGCGGTGGTGTGAAGGACCTGCAGTGATGTCATTGAGTTATGTGATGGGTCACATGACTCAGTGACATCATGGCAGGTCCTTCACAACAGCGCGAACATTGCAAGAGACCGGACGGCTTGGACAAAACACCGGGAGGATATCAGAAGGTGAGTATCAACTTTATTTTTTATTTTAAATTCTTTTTTTTACAGATTCTATGGTACCCAGGTCTGGAGGAGACTGTATTCTCCTCCAGACTTGGGTACCATCCGCACATTGGAACGCGCCAATTATGCAAGTACAGATGCAGTCTTGCGGAATTGGCGCGTTCTAATGCAAGTCAATTGCGGCGATTACGCTACGTGTCCGCAAAATTAATGGACATGCTGCGGATTTTTGAGTGCAGCATAAACGCTGCGGAAAAATACGCAGCTTGGGCATTGAAAGTGCGGAATTGCATTGGAGACCGGGGGGAAGGTTTACCAAGCGTTTCCCAAGCGTTTATGCTGCAGAAATTCCGCAGCGTAAACGCTTGAAAAACGCATCGTGGGCACACAGCCTTAAAGTGAACCTTTCTTTCTTTTTTTTATGTTGAACTGAACACACAATATAATAGTGGCTGCCTAGCAGAATTAACTTTTTTTTTTAATTTGCCTCTTCATTGTGGAGATATTAGTAATCAAAGTATTTGGCTCGTAATGAGCGAACTTTCATTAAGTCCAAGTGGGTGTTATTTGATTTTCTCTGGGCGTGTGCACTTACTCCTGTATAACACTGCCTAATCAGAAGCAGACAGTCACATATAGGAGAAAGAAGAACATGCCTCCGTCATAGAATAAAGAAGGTTTCTCAGTGTTTGAGATGTACAATGTCAGACAGCTCTGACCTTATGGTCAAACCTCCATCATAATTATAAAGTGGTAGGAGTAGAACAAGGGTTATTTATTTATTATTCTTACTTACATAGTGTCATCATATTCCACAGCGCTTTTTCAAATGTTGTCATTAGTGTTGCGCGGATGTGCTCGGATAAGAGGTTATCCAAGAAAGCTTGAGTCCTAACCAAGTATCTTTGGTGTGCTCGGAAAATATGTTCGCGACGCCGCGGCTGCACATCTCGCGACTGTTGGACAGCCGCAACATATGCAGGGATACAGGCAATCCCTGCATGTCTTGTGGCTCTCAAAGAGCCACAAATCATGCATCTGTGGTGATGTGAACCTATTTTCCGAGCACACCAAAGATACTCGGTTAGGACTCGAGCCTTGGCCCACATATTTTTCTTGCACAAGGGTCCTCTTTAGTGTTGAGCGAGCATGCTCGACACTGCTCGGTACTCGCCCGAGCATCACGCTACTTGGGATGTTAGGCGAGCACCGAGCATTTCCGGGTTACTCGGGCGGGAGCTTGGGTCTCCGCCCTGCACATTTGGTGCTCTTTACGGAGCCAATGAACATGCAGGGATTGCCAGCCAGTCACTGTAATGCCGCAGCCATGTTGTTTGGGGCATTACAGTGATTGGCTGGCCACACAGCGTCACATCGAGTATTTAAAACCGGGCGCCGCCATCTTGGACACAGTCACTCCGGATCAGACGGTGTAGGGAGAGTGCTGTTGAGTTAGGGAGAGATATATAGTGCAAAATAGGTAGTGTAGGGTCTCTAAAGCCTGCCAAATCAAGCAAACAGTCCTTCTCAGTAGTGTTCGAGTTCGGTTCGGTTCTTCGAACACCCATATGTTCGCCGAACTGTTCGTCGAACTGTTCGTCGAACACCGTCGAACACCATTAAAACCAATGGCAGGCAAACAAAAACACATAGAAACACATAGAAAACACCTTCAAACGTGTCCAAAAGCTGACAAACTGCTCAGAAGACACAACTAACACATGGAAAAGTGACAAGTACATATAGTCATGCGAAAAGAAAAGAGGTGGAGGAGTAAAAGGAGGGGGAGACACAGATATAGGCATGTCATGCCCTTCAAAAACCAAAAAAGTGCGAAGCCGACACGGCCAGTCCGTTCCTGCAAGTGCGACCTCCGTGTCGCCGGGTTTGTGCCAAAGCTGCGGTGGACCCTGACGGCCAGCACCCCTCTCTCAATACTGGTGCCTGTCCGCTGGTGGGTCGAGCCCCCCCGCGGTGGGGGGGGTAACATCTGCAGAAGAAAGACCATCTTCCAGCCAAACTAAGATGTCTACTTCTTTTCGTGGACAATGTGATACGATCACTTTCTTACTGACAAGCCCATCGCTACAAATTTCAGATGAGGCACAAAAACAGCAGATGCTTCAAAGTATATCAAGTGCTCCTTCAAGTGGGCTCTCCTCCACCTCAACTTCAACATCACAAATTCTCCAGTCCTCAGAGGTGTCACCCCAATCGCACTTGCTTCCTCACAGCTCCCAAGTCTCCAGCTGCCCGTCTGAGTATGGAGTAACACAGATGGTTGAGTCTGCACAGCTGTTTACTCATACTATAGCCTGGGAAACGGAGGTCTGCTCCAGAGCTTCTGTTAATCCAGACGAGGAAATGATCTGCACTGATGCCCAGAATCTTTATAAGTCGGATCCAGGACCAGATGAAGAAGGTTCTGAGCATAATGTAGACCCTCGTTCCCAAACTGTAACTCCTGTTGGTGGAGACAATGATGAAGACGATGATGAGACTCAACTACCTGATTGGAGTGACAACTTGACTTTTCGGTCAGGGCAGTAAGAGGTTGGCTCTGAGGACGACAGGTGTGAGAACACACAGGGTGATGATGACAAGGTTGGAGATCCCACTTACTGTCAACCCACAGTCATCCAGTCGATGAGGTCAGCAGAGGAGGTGGAGGAGGATGTGACTAGCCCAGCGGATGGGGATGACTCGGTACCCGAGCCTTTGCCTGGCCTTTGGGATGTCACGGTGGCCGGCTCCCGGGCCCGTACCCTGGGGTCAGTTTTTAAAAGGGTGGATAATTGTTAATTTTATAAGAGTTCATGGCGCCATCTGTGGTATCTGGTGAGTAGCACCAGCGCTGCAGTAGTCCACTTCGGCCGGTGATAAGGCAGCTCGATGGTATAGCTCCCCACAGCTGGAGCTAGGCCTCAGAAAAGCGTATGCAGGGGGAATGCAGGACAGGCGAGACCCAGCCGGGTCAGACCAAGAACGGGAACGGACATGGTAGATACTTCAGTACCTTTTACAGGTGGAAATTCAAGCACATCCCAGAGCACTGTAGGGTGAAGGGTGCATATCAGGATCCTCCAAAATGAGCGGGTGTAGGGCCTCCTGTTTCTTGCCTCTGCGTAGTAAGTTTCTGACCTGCCTAGAGCTAGGCCTAACTGTGTATCTGTCCTGCGCTGGCTGTCCTTGTGGTAGGGCCTTGTCTTGGAGTTCACGCTCCCAGTATGCGGGGCCTAAGCGTCTCCTGGCTCTGTTTCATATCAGCACCTTAGCGATCCTGGGACTTGTAGTTCTCCAGGGATTCTGGGTCATAGAGATCCCGGTAAGCTCGGATCTGGTGTCCGGTTAATGCTTCGGGGTGAGCTGGTTAAGCTCCTCTGCCCCCTTTGTACTAACTCTCCACTCGCCTTCGGCCTACTCGGGCCCTCACTAGGCTATACACACTAACGGCAACTTGACGCGCTTCACCGATCTTATGGCGCCGGCACACCTTAAGCTCTAACTGGGCTCCCTGAATCTAGCTAACAGGAGCCTTGTGCTCCACTGCTGAACTATTAACTGAGTTCTCTAGACTAGACTGAGCTCCACTGCAGACTGACCTCTCTTAGGCTTCTCTATTGCAGGAACTCTTCAGAGGAACTGAACTGCCTAGCTCCACCTTCCCTATTTATATCCCTAACGGGCTCCCTCTGCTGGTCTGAGGTGGAAGGTGGAGATGTGTGAATGTTTATGGGGGCCTCTTGTGGAGGATTCCATCAATGCACTCTTCTAGGATCTGTGATACCAAGCGCAGCTGGGCGTCACAGATGCTATTGACGACTAGGTAAGGTTGCGCCTTCCTGGACAGAGACGGCGTACTGGAAGCACGTCAACAACTGCATCCTCAACCACAACTCTGCCTCTGACCACAAGTCGTAGTGGCTCTTCAGGTCGCATGGGCTCTAAGCCTTGCATAGCCTGGGGATTTTTTCAGATCGATAAGGATGACCCAACTCGTGTTACCTGTAATATTTGTCACCAAAAGCTAAGTAGAGGCCAAAAAATGCATAGTTTGAGTACTTCATGCATGAACCGTCACATGGATTTGAAGCATAAGTTGCAGTGGGAAGCTCACTGTGCTACAATGCGGCCTAGTGGGCCGTGCCAACCACCGTCTGCCCCATCTTGTGCATCCGCGGCCTCTTCATCCTCTGTGACTGGGGGGACAGCAGTCACACATATTTTTGGATGCAGACCTGCCACCTCCTTACCCGCAACAGCCAGTGTGATTGGCAGGTCATCATTTCATTTGGAAGTGGAAACACCAGCTGGTGTTGAGGGCTCTCCGACATCGAGAGCACCACCTTTGGATCAAGGCAACCTAACTTTTCCGCCTGCATCTTCCTCACAGACCGGCAAGTTTGCAGGGGACACCGTACTCAACCCAGTCTAAGCACAACAGCCAGCCCTCGGTCCCTCAGATGTGGACAAGTAAAAGACCATTTCCTCCTAGCCATGACAAAGCTAAGAGGTTGAATTTCACCATCTGCAAGCTCTTGGGTACAGAAATGCTGCCTTTCCGCCTGGTGGACACAGAGGATTTTCGAGACCTTATGTCCATCGCAGTGCCCCAGTACCAGATGCCCAGTCGGCACTACTTCTCAAAGAAAGGTGTGCCTGCGCTCCACCAGCATGTTGCACACAACATCACCGCTTCTTTGAGAAACTCTGTGTGTTTGCCGACCCCACGAGTTGTACGTCAATCCTATTTATCTAGAAGTTCCTCCACTGCTTCTGCCTCCTCAACCTCCTCTCGGTCCTCTACCTGCACCCAAAGCCTGTCTGGTAATGCCCCCCACTTTCTACCTGCGCAGAAGGAATCCTGCACACCTCCTTACTATGCTGGCAGCAGGGCTCAACGGCATCAGGCGATGTTTACTTTGAAATGTCTGGGAAATGTGAGTCACACAGCTGAGAATTTGTGGTCAGCTCTGGAGACCCAGTTTCGTGAATGGTTGTCTCCACTGGACCTGCAACCAGGGAAGGCCGTGTGCGACAATGCTGCAAACCTGGGTGTGGCCCTTCGCCGGGGCAATGTCACACACGTGCCCTGCATGGCTCACGTGTTGAACCTGGTTGTCCAGCAATTTTTAGCCCACTATCCTGGACTAGATGGCCTTCTGCAGAGGGCACGGTTGCTGTGTGCTCACTTCCGCCGTTCACATCCCGCAGAGCAACGACTTACAGCTCTACAGAAGTCATTGGGCCTGCCAGTTCACTGGCTGAAATGTGATGTGCCGACATGGTGGAATTCAACTCTGCACATGTTGCAGCAACTGTGGCAGCACCGACAAGCCCTGGTGCAATACGTTCTGACGTATAGCCTGGGCCAACGAGATCCAGAGGTGGGGCAAATCACGCTGCAGGAGTGGTCTCAGATCAGGGACCTATGAAGTTGACCCACCCCCTGGGCTGTGGGGTACCCGGAGCCTGGCCGGTAGACGCTGGTGGTTGTAGTCACTGTGGCGGCTACCCAGTCCTTGACCCAGGGCAGTCAATCCAAGGGTAATTTATATATATGGGTTTTATAATGTCCGACTACGCCACCTGTGGAGTGCGGCCAAAGGGGCCGCCGCTGCGGAACAGTCCTCTGAGGCTGGTGGTTTTGCAGCAATGGTATTATTACTCCCCACAGGAAGAGTGTAGCTTCAGGGCAGTATGGGTGGATGATGGTGGTTGTAGTTCAGTAATGAACACAGAGTCCGTGTGATGCAGTCCCAAGATCTTTACTCACAGTTGTTGCAGTCCAGATTACAGGTACCAGAGCAATCTCCCCCATCGTGCTGTACGTACTCAGTGAGGGGCTCAGTCCACCCCCAGATAGCTCCGGAGTACGTAGCAGGACCCCCTTCGGTGTGTCCTTTCTCTGGCCATCTCCCTGCACCTCACACCCAGTGACACTTCTATCCGGTATCCTCGGGCCTTGGCGGGCGACGTGTGTTCCGTCTCCTGGGTCCTATGTGGCTACCTTCTTACTGAGACTGGTGTGGACTTTGGTCTGCAGCACATGAAATGCTGCAGCCTCCGGTTTCTAGTTGAGCCTTGCTGTTTCCCCGCTAGTTGAGGGACCAGTTCCCCTTATCTGGCCTGACCCCTCTACCTCGTGGTAGCAGCGGGCGTACGGGTGGCCTTCTGCACAGCCCGTACCCCTAGGGTTCCTTCGGTTCCTGGAGCCTTACTGCTCCCACTCCTCTCTTCTCTCCTTCAGTCCAGGGCCTCCCAGGCTAGGCCCGCCTCCGGAGCAGAGCTCATGCAGAGCCTCTGCTCCTGTCACTTCTCCTCCTCTGACTGGCTTGCTCTTTCTAAGATGGCTTCCTATTTATACTCTCCCTGTCATGTGCTCCCCTAAGCTGCTTTCTCCACCCACACCCACTACATAGGACCCTCCCACCAGCTAGGGACCTGGGACTGTGCTCTCCCTTAGGAGCAATCTCGCCCTACCTCCACTGCGGGTATGTGTTGGATGCAGGTGTTTGGGTCCCGAGCCATACTCCTACCACACCACTGGGTGAGATGCAGTACCTCTGTGGCGACTGAACCCTCAGAGGTGCCACACACCTTTCTGCACAGTTTTGAAATGGCGACGAAGATGTTTGGTGCTGACTACGATGCCATTATCAGCATGACTATTCTTGTGATTTACATGCTGAAGCACACGTTAAACAGAATTCAGAGTCAGGTGGTGGGACAAGAGGAGGTGGAGGAAGTAGAGGAGGAGTCGTATGTGGAAGGGATAACATCTCCAAGGTCCAGACGGTTGGCAGCACCAAGGCGGCAGGCATGGGAGGGTGGGGGAGAGGGATTAACCAGGGCGCATGGTAGCAGCCAAACTGTTGAGGAAGGTGCTGGAGCCGAGGAAGAAGTGGAGGATGAACTGGCGATGGGCATGTAAGACTCATCAGATGAGGGAGACCTTGATCACATTTCTGTTGTGCGAGGTTAAGGGGAGAGGGCAGAGGAAGGAAGCATGTTTCTTACCTCGCTACCAACACAACAAGGACTTGGTCCTCCTGGATGCGCAAGACACATGAGTGACTTCTTGCTGCACTATCTGCAACATGACCCTCAGATTGTCAGAATTCGAAGTAATCCCGACTACTGAGTTGCCACACTCTTAGATCCCGGGTACAAAAGTAAATTTGCCAAAATAATTCCTACCATAGAAAGGGATTCACGCATGCAGGAGTATCTGCAGAGGCTGTTACAGAATCTTACATGTGCTTTTCCACAAAACACCAGTGGTGCAATTTTGTGGAATCGTTTCACCACTTTTTTAGACCATCCTTTGCAAGGCCACAGGAGACAAGAAGTCTGACACATAGTCAACGCCTAGAGAGGATGGTACAGGAGTATCTCCAAGTGAACATCGAAGCTATGACTGTGTCACTGGACCCTTGCTCATTTTGGGCTTCCAATCTGGAAAAATGGCCCGAGCTCGCCACTCACGCCTTGGAGATCTTGTCATGCCCTGCAGCCAGCGTTCTCTCTGAACGTGTGTTCAGCACTGCTGGTGGTGTGCTGACAGATAAGCGCACGCAGCTGTCCACTGAGAATGTAGACAGACTCAGGTTCATAAAGATGAACAAATCATGGATCCGCAAGGACTTTTCAACCCCTGTGTCATCCTGGGGAGACTAAAAGCTTGAGGATTTGGTAAAATCACCTCACCAACCATTTTAAGCAACTCTGGGGCAATTCATGCCACTTAAGTGGTGTCTGTGCCACAATTTTTGGAAAAAATGGAGACTCTTTTTGAAGTCCCCTTGCTGTGTTTTACGTGACGTTAGCATCATCAATTCCAGGTGGGTGGGGTCGCTCCCCCCCCCCTTTTAACTGTAAGAAACTACATACACTATGGCTTGGGGTAACACAGATGGTTGAATCTGAAGAGCTGTTTACTCAGAGGTCTGCTCCAAAGCTTCAGTGTCTGCTAGTCAGCGTAGAATTTTTAACTGCATCTAGCCTAGGCAATACTTTGGGCGTAGTAGCCCAGCTGTGAAGCAAGCTGCACCGCCTGTGTATCTAATAAGAATTTTTAAATGTATCTAGCCTAGGCAGACTGTGGGGACCCCCAACCAAACCCAGATGCTCAGCCCCCCTACCGCCCCCCTTTCCTTGACAATACAATAATGTGACTCTTACAACTGGATGGGTGAGGATCGGTCACAGCTTTATTAACTCTTTATACTCATTCCATTAGAAAGGCATTTTATTTCTAAAATAATTCAGCTTGTTCCAGCATGCCCTGGGTCCCCACACCGGCAAGTTGGCCAGCAAGTGTAACTCTCCAACATGTCCTTTCTATTTCCAGGCCACGTAGGATCCTGCGTACTCGTATGCAGGACTCTGACCCCCATCCATCACTCTTAACGCTTGTTCCACTCCGTCCTGGAGTCCTGACAGGAATATGTCCAGTCCAATATCCATTAAGTGAACACCGTCGGGCCGTATGAGGCCTGCTTTATCTCCTTCCAGTTGTCGGTGTTGTATCACTACACCGCCTCTGTCTCTTCTAAATTTTGCCATCCGAATATTTATTACCCGCCTTGTCCGTTCGATGGCCGTGATGTCTCGCGCACCTTGCCATACCGCTTTCGGCACAATCTCTGACCATACTATAGTTAGTTTTGTGAAAAATTCTCTGAAGCACTCAGTGTCTAGCTTCATTATTGCCATTAGTTATGTGCTCTTGTGATGACCTAGGTCGTTTCCCTGGGCCTGTATAACTAAGATGACAGGAGCTCTTGCCTCTCTCCCTACCTTCATTACCTCCATTAGTACCTGTGGTCATAGCAGGCCTCTAATACCTCTCCAGTTGAAATATGTGTTATGAAACTCTAATTTCCTCCCACCTGGGCGGACTTTCGCCCTTACTTCTGCCCAATATATATGTGAGTGGCCTATTACCCACACTGTTAGCTTAGCGTCCCCTGTAAAAGAAACAAACCACGTTAGGATAACAAGTCCGGTATTATGTACCTCGCCAAACACGTGGATCGCCATCTCCCTATCCTCTGAATTTCTGTTTCTGACAGACCTGCTCTTGCTGCTTCCGTGGCGGTGCCTATGCGGAATGAGTGTGTCCCGTAATTTTTGGGGTGGTTCCCTGCCGATGTTATGCATTTATTAAATATAGCTTGGAACTGGTATCTTGATAATGGCGTTCCATCAATCTGGGATAGGAAGAAATTACTTTGTGATCTGATGGTTATATATGTTTTTACTATTGTTACCCGACTCAGTGTACCATTTGTGGGTTGTAGAAGTACCCAAGTGCCCCTGCCCGCTGGAACCGTTTTCGATTGGCGTATGCGTAGACGTATTGCATTATTGGCTATGACTACGTCCTGGTGTAATAAGCCTCCACTGGTGGTAATTTTGGATTGAGGGACTAATTCGCTTATGCATAGAGCCCTGAAGAAGGCGATCGCAAATACAGTAGACAGTAATATTGCTTCAAATTGTGAGTGTCATGTTAGTGGTGTTAGGGATATGATGTGAGAAATCAGTTTTAGTGATACGGGACGGGACGTCTACACTCCTGACTTGGCTGACCCCTTTTCCAACCTTTTATGGATTGTCTGATGATGAATCTCTTTGTCACATCTCCCCAAATCAGTAGTTGGAAGTGAAAAGCTACTCCGGTCAGACACCGCTTCGCTGACGCCCCTGATATGCCCCTCATCATTAGCTGGTGGAGAAATTCTATGATGACTTGTAATCTGGCTTGTTCACATTGGTCAACCCGTCTGCCAGCTACTTGTCGTGTCCACTCTTCCTATGCCTTACCGTATGCTTGCCACTTCGACGGGGCAACTGACGCTCTCATTAATGGCATCAACTATTCGCCACTAGATCCCATGGGGAGGGTGGGCAACTGTTGCCCGATTTCTGGGCGTTGGGGAGGAGCTCTGTGAAAATCTGCCAATTGAATTGTGATAAAACGTTAGCAGCAGCTTTAGACCCCTCAGCATCGTGGCTAGCGCGGACCCATGCATTGTGTTTTAGGCACAGGAATGCTAGCCGGCGTAGACGGGAGAGACGATGATCTTATTAATGCAGTGCTCTAGGCTGGTGTTTTTTGTTATGAAGCGTATATTTTTGTTGGTCAGGGGCGCGCCCCATATTTCTATTGCTACCACTATTGGGAAGAAAAATTTTTTTCCGGGCTAGATGCAGCTAAAAATTATTATTAATTTCAAAGCTGTTGGAGCTTGGTATAGATGGCCTAATACAATGAGTACCACACACTGCTACTATGCCTAAAATTATTTTCCATGCAAGATGCAGATAAAAATTATTAGTAATTTGAAAGCTGGTGGAGCTTAGTATAGATGGCCTAATAGAATGAGTACCACACATAGCTAATATGCCCAAAATTAGTTTACAGGCAAGATGCAGCTTAAAATTATTTTGAATTTGCAACCTGGTGGAGGTTAGTATTGATGGACTAATAGAACAAGTCCCACACACTGCTACAAGCCGAAGCCCAAATATTTATTCATAGCTAGATGCAGATAAAAATTATTTTGAATTTGCAACCTGGTGGAGTTTAGTATAGATGGACTAATAGAACAAGTCCCACACACTGCTACAAGCCGAAGCCCAAATATTTTTTCAGAGCTAGATGCAGATAAAAATTATTTTGAATTTGCAACCTGGTGGAGGTTAGTATAGATGGACTAATAGAACGAGTCCCACACACTGCAATAAGCCCAAGCCAAAATATTTATTCATGGCTAGATGCAGATAAAAGTTATTTTGAATTTGCAACCTGGTGGAGGTTAGTATCGAAGGACTAATAGAACAAGTCCCACACACTGCTGCAAGCCAAAGCCCAAATATTTTTTCAGAGCTAGATGCAGATAAAAATTATTTTGAATTTGCAACCTGGTGGAGGTTAGTATAGATGGACTAATAGAACGAGTCCCACACACTGCAATAAGCCCAAGCCCAAATATTTATTCATGGCTAGATGCAGATAAAAGTTATTCTGAATTTGCAACCTGGTGGAGGTTAGTATCGAAGGACTAATAGAACAAGTCCCACACACTGCTACAAGCCGAAGCCCAAATATTTTTTCAGAGCTAGATGCAGATAAAAATTATTTTTAATTTGCAACCTGGTGGAGGTTAGTATAGATGGACTAATAGAACAAGTCGCACACACTACTACAAGCCCAAGCCCAAATATTTTTTCAGAGCTAGATGCAGATAAAAATTATTTTTAATTTGCAACCTGGTGGAGGTTAGTATAGATGGACTAATAGAACAAGTCCCACACACTGCTACAAGACGAAGACCAAATATTTTTTCAGAGCTAGATGCAGATAAAAACTATTTTGAATTTGCAACCTGGTGGAGGTTAGTATAGATGGACTAATGGAACAAGTCCCACACACTGCTACATGCCGAAGCTGAAATATTTTTTCAGAGCTAGATGCAGATAAAAATTATTTTGAATTTGCAACCTGGTGGAGGTTAGTATAGATGGACTAATAGAACAAGTCCCACACACTGCTACAAGCCGAAGCCCAAATATTTTTTCAGAGCTAGATGCAGATAAAAATTATTTTGAATTTGCAACCTGGTGGAGGTTAGTATAGATGGACTAATAGAACAAGTCCCACACACTGCAACAAGCCCAAGCCCAAATATTTATTCAGAGCTAGATGCAGATAAAAATTATTTTGAATTTGCAACCTGGTGGAGGTTAATATAGATGGACTAATAGAACAAGTCCCACACACTGCTACAAGCCCAAGCCCAAATATTTATTCAGAGCTAGATGCAGATAAAAATTATTTTGAATTTGCAACCTCGTGGAGGTTAATATAAATGGACTAATAGAACAAGTCCCACACACTGCAACAAGCCCAAGCCCAAATATTTATTCAGAGCTAGATGCAGATAAAAATTATTTTGAATTTGCAACCTGGTGGAGGTTAATATAGATGGACTAATAGAACAAGTCCCACACACTGCTACAAGCCGAAGCCCAAATATTTTTTCAGAGCTAGATGCAGATAAAAATTATTTTTAAATTGCAACCTGGTGGAGGTTAGTATAGATGGACTAATAGAACAAGTCCCACGCACTGCTACAAGACGAAGCCCAAATATTTTTTCAGAGCTAGATGCAGATAACAATTATTTTGAATTTGCAACCTGGTGGAGGTTAGTATAGATGGACTAATAGAACAAGTCCCACACACTGCTTCAAGCCGAAATATTTTTTCAGAGCTAGATGCAGATAAAAATAATTTTGAATTTGCAACCTGGTGGAGGTTAGTATAGATGGACTAATAGAACAAGTCCCACACACTGCTTCAAGCCGAAATATTTTTTCAGAGCTAGATGCAGATAAAAATTAATTTCAATTTGCAACTTGGTGGAGGTTAGTATAGATGGACTAATAGAACAAGTCCCACACACTGCTACAAGCCCAAGCCCAAATATTTTTTCAGAGCTAGATGCAGATAAAAATTATTTTGAATTTGCAACCTGGTGGAGGTTAGTATAGATGGACTAATAGAACAAGTCCCACACACTGCTACAAGCCCAAGCCCAAATATTTTTTCAGAGCTAGATGCAGATAAAAATTATTTTGAATTTGCAGCCTCGTGGAGGTTAGTATAGATGGACTAATAGAACAAGTCCCACACACAGCTACAAGCCGAAGCCCAAATATTATTTCAGAGCTAGATGCAGATAAAAATTATTTTGAATTTGCAACCTGATGGAGGTCAGTATAGATGGACTAATAGAACAAGTCCCACACACTGATACAAGCCCAAGCCCAAATATTTTTTCAGAGCTAGATGCAGATAAAAATTATTTTGAATTTGCAACCTGATGGAGGTCAGTATAGATGGACTAATAGAACAAGTCCCGCACACTGCTACAAGCCGAAATATTTTTTCAGAGCTAGATGCAGATAAAAATTATTTTGAATTTGCAACCTGGTGGAGGTTAGTATAGATGGAGTAATAGAATTTTGCTATGCCCAACAGGTTTTACTTCACTAGATGCAGTAAAAAAATTGGTATTCTATACACAGGTGGTGTAGCTTGCAACACAGATAGGCTACTCCACTGACTAACACACACTGCAAGAGGCCAAAAAGGATTTGCTTTGCTAGATTTAGCCAAATGATGTGAAAAAAACTTGCACAGCACTAAAACAGATCTGCCTGGCAAAAAGTGATAGGAACTGATGTAACCTAGCCCTCAAATGGACTGCAATTACAATTAGTCTTTTCTCCCAACCTATCTATTTAAGAGCACAGACCTGCCTGATAAAAGTGATAGGAACTGATGTAACCTAGCCCTGAAAAGGACTGCAATTACAATTAGTCTTTACTCCCAACCTATTTAACCCTCCGTCAGGGGCAATATGTTTCATAACGAGTTTAGGGGCATTGCGCCTGTCAGGCACAGGCTAGAAAATTGGCTATATTTTCCTTTTTTTTAAATTTCAATGCTCTAAAAGTGATCAGTTACCTTAATAGGAATGTAATAAATGAGAATACACATAATCAGGTGGAAAAAAAATGTTTACTAACCAGAAAACTAATATGTTTCAAAGTGCACACATTTTGCTACTTGCAAAAAAAACCCGACAGTTTTCTTCAAAAACTATTAGTAAACATAAAATTTAGATAAGCAAAATAAATTATAAGGTTGCTGAAATAGTACTCAAAATCAGTCACTATCAGATGTTTGCGGTTCACCTGTAAAAGTACACTTGCAGAGCAATGAGCATTATTTGCAGATCATTTCTGCATGAGACAGGCAAATAGCATTTTTGCAATTTTTACATGCATAATTTGAGAGTCTCCTGAGTCCTGTTTCTACAGTGCAGGTGTTGCATCTCTGTCTTTTGGGTGGTGGGTGAGCTGGTGATTCTTCGCGTTCATGTTCTGTGCGAAATTTTCTCAACCGCATTTGCATGCTAGAGGGTATTCCAATTGTTTTCACACTTCTTCTGCGAAGCTCTTCAATGACCAGTTCATGAGCCAATGTTTTTAGATAGAGTCTTCTACGCTGTGATCCCAGCTGGTTTCCTATGTAAATAACTTGAGAATTTATTCCTGCCACATTTAGCATAGTGAAAAAAATTACCATTGGCCAGCGCCTGACATTTCTGCACACGCTGAAAGTAGCACACATCTGATCTGCAGTGTCTACACCACCCTTGGTTTCATTGTAAAACGTTATCATTTCCGGCTTATTTTGTGATTCAGACCGAGGATCGATCGCATCATCATCATGAAGCGAGGATACAAGAATAACATTTTTGTTCTTGCGTGGGACATAGGACACTAAAACTTTGCCATCACTAAATCCAAACATACTGTGGTATTGTTCTCTCCCTTTCACATTGATAAACTGTGGCGGCAATTGTGTTTTATTTTTTCGCACAGTACCCACATATGATATTTTTTTGGATTTCAAAAAATCAATCAAACCCACATCAGTAAACCAGTTATCTGCAGTTATATTTCTCCCCGAACCATACAAAGGCTCAGCCATTCGCTTTACCCCCTCACTCGGTGTGTTGCTTACACAATATGGACCTGCTGGCTGTTTCCCCACATAAACTTCCATATTGTAGGTATAAGTAATCCTGGAGTCAGCAAGGGAAAACTTTTTTAGCCCATATTTGTTTGGTTTAGATGGGATATATTGCCGAAAGCCACATCTACCACGAAATCCCGGGAGCATTTCATCAATAGTGACATTTTGACCTAGACAATAGCTTTTTTGACAGGTTTGCACAAATTTTTCAAATATCTCACGAATCGCAGCAAGCCGGTCATATTTTTTTCGCTCAGTTCTGGTACTTCTGTCGTCAAAACGAAGACACCGCATTATAATTTTGAATCTCTTTATATTCATTACCAAGGAAAATTTCTCAATGCCATCCCCATCTCTACCCCAGAGCTCCTCCAAACTCTGTCGGTTTGCAAGATATAGCAAACCAATAAACGCCCTCAGTTCAATTATATCAATAGGGTTGACATCTCGCTTTCTAATGAAACTGTCCCTTATGGTGTCCATGTACTGATTTGTATATGTCACAATTGTGACCAGAATGTCATCAGTGAATAAACAGTTTCAGCATTCCATTTCAATTTTAGCATTCCTTGCAGTTCCTATGACACCAGGAAGGTGGCTCAAAATGTTATGCGAGCGTGTGCGAGATCGTTTAGGGGGTGGCTTTTTTATCCATTTTGTTGTTTTATCTTTGCCCAAATAATATGTTTCTATGTCTTGAGCATCCTCCTCACTCTCTCCATCTTGATCTGTATCAGACACATCTGGACATTCTTCCACATCATCTTCTGAATCAATGTCACTTTCTTCCCCTAAATCTACTAGCTGTAAGGGGTCTGTCTCATCATCATCAAGCAGAATATTTTGCACTTGCTCAACATGAAGGGCATTTGACAAGTCAAATATTCTCCTCACCATTTCAGAAGAAAAGCTGAAGCAAGAGAGAGAATATGTGTTAGGGCGCAATGTGCCTGAGAAACACACTCTTATTTCTAACAAAACCTTCTATGACAAATCCACAAATTTAGCACTAGCTATTCATAAAACAAGCTAAAAAAACAATTGGGATGAATAAAAACAGCAAATACTAACCGTCAAAGGTGTGACGCATTCAGGGGCAATGAGCCTGAGAAGCCAAAACACTGATATCTGATTTCCTGAAGCTCTGCAGCACAAGAGGCTTCTCAGGTTTCACACAGCCTTTAAAGTTAGGAAGGTACTGGGAGGAGGGTGTTTCCCAGACAAACCACTGAAAATAGAGAAATGAAACTAAGTGAGTTGTGCCTGTCAGATCAGTTGCTCCTGACGGAGGGTTAAGAGCACAGACCTGCCTGATAAAAGTCATAGGAAATGATGTAACCTAGTCCTTAAAAGGACTGCAATCACAACTATTCCCTACTCCCAAACTATCTGTAGATTTGTGCGAAAATTGGCTTGAAATTAACAAAGTATAGTGCACACAGCAACAGTGGTGCAGTCTAACACGCAGCTGCAGCAGTGAGAAAATGGTGGCGACGGGGAAAATGGCTGGGTCTTATAGGGCAAGGATATGTGACATACACTGCCAATGACACATGCCCTTGCTTGTGTGAAAAAAAGCACTTCGCTCCGTGTGTGCGCTGCTGATAGGCTGACAGATTGCACCTCCCTACTGTAAATGCGGGAAAGAGAAAAAAAAATGGAGATCTTCATTATTTATGCAGAGATCCATCACCTGCCCCTCCCCCAGCTCCGCAGTACACTCAAACTGCACATTAACATTAATTTTCAGCATTACTGAGAAAAAATCCAGTTATGATTTTGGTGCACGAACAGTTATCGAACATAACCTCGAACAGCCGAATTTTTTTCAAATTGTTCGTGTTCGCCGAACGGCTCGAACACCGCCCAAAACAGCTCGAATTTGAGATTGGCGAACAGTTCGAGTCAAACACCGCTCATCTCTACTTCTCAGGACTAATATCCATCCCAGATATCAGGCAGGCAGGCAGGCTGTATAGGAGACGCAGTGGTTATACCAGCAAACGCTGCATTACAGTCCTGTGTGCTCCTGTTGGTCAAATTGCTAGAATTATTACCCCGGTCTCAGGGGCCAGGAAAATTTTTTTTTTTTCATCTAAATCCTGTATTTTTTTTTCCTCAGTCAGACTGTCCAAATACGCATCTTATTAACCTTTTGGTATCCCCCCCCCCAAAAAAAAAAAAATAGAGTGTGTCTGTGACTGTTCAGACACCAATATATCTGTTTAAAAGAGTCCGGTGTAGGCCAAAAAAATATAACTCTGGTTTTGCAGCTCCACGGGTCAAATCTCTGTATTATCCTGTTTTTGGCATTCTTTGCCGTAAAAAAAACTGTAATAGTGTCTCTCTGACTGGTCAGACACCAATATAACTGTTTTAAAGAGTCTGGTGTACGCCACATAACTATAACTGTGGTTTTGCAGTTCCACGGGTCAACTATCTGTATTATCCTGATTTTGGCATTTTTTGCCATAAAAAAAAAACTGTAATAGTGTCTCCCTGACTGGTCAGACACCAATATATCTGTTTAGAAGAGTCTGGTGTACGCCACATAACTATAACTGGGGTTTTGCAGCTCCACGGGTCAAATCTCAGTATTATCCTGATTTTGGCATTTTTGCCGTAAAAAAAAAAACAGTAACAGTGTCTCCCTGACTGGTCAGACACCAATATATCAATTTAAAAGAGCCTGGAGTAGGCCAGAAAAATATAACTCTGGTTTTGCAGTTCCACGGGTCAAATCTCTGTATTATCCTGTTTTTGGCATTCTTTGCCGTAAAAAAAACTATAATAGTGTCTTTCTGACTGGTCAGACACCAATATATCTGTTTAAAAGAGTCTGGTGTATGCCACATAACTATAACTGTGGTTTTTCAGTTCCACGGGTCAAATCTCTGTATTATCCTGCTTTTGGCATTTTTTGCCGTAAAAAAAACTGTAATAGTGTCTCCCTGACTGGTCAGACACCAATATATCTGTTTAAAAGAGTCTGGTGTGGGCCAGAAAAATATAACTGTGGTTTTGCAGCTCCACGGGTCAAATCTCTGCATTATCCTTTTTTGGCATTTTTTGCCGTAGAAAAACTGTAATAGTGTCTCCCTGACTGGTCAGACACCAATATATCTGTTTAAAAGAGTCTGGTGTACGCCACATAACTATAACTGTGGTTTTCCAGTTCCACGAGTCAAATCTCTGTATAATCCTGCTTTTGGCATTTTTTGCCGTAAAAAAACTGTAATAGTGTCTCCCTGACTGGTCAGACACCAATATATCTGTTTAAAAGATTCTGGTGTACGCCACATAACTATAACTGTGGTTTTGCAGTTACAAGGGTCAAATCTCTGTATTATCCTGTGAGAGGATGATGGGAGTTGTACTTCACGCAAGACTACGATGTAAGACACAGATGAAGTTATTCTTCCCTTATCTGGACATTTGGACTGACGCCCAGAAACTAGATTGTAACTTGTTTTTAGCTGTCTCAGAAACCTTCTACTAATTATCACTTTTTGTTTATGAAACTTTCTTATCAACATTCCACTGTTATGAATCATCATTTCGCTGCCTGTGAAACAAAGGCATTTTACTGCGCATGTCTGACAAAAAAAAAAAAAAAATGAATGAAATGATTATTAATATAAATAAAGGGACTGCACCTATAGAGGCAGACGCGCTCAGGGGCTTCCCAGTACTTGATTATACACTACGTGTCTGTGTATTTCTTGTTACGGGGATACCCCGACTCCAACAAGGACCCTCCATGGCTGAATGATCCTAACAATTCCTGGCGCCCGAACAGGGACCCGAGGTCTGCGTATTCCTTCAAGTTCATCGACCGGCACGAGTAACCGCTGAGATTGGGACATCGGAACAGCAGATGACAAACCTGGCCAGGTAAGAGACACTGTTAGTTCTCTTACATCTGCTCTGCGATAGTCCGTAAATTTCATGCATATCTTGTGTTGGGATTGAGGAACTAGTAGAGAAGGATACCTATAGCTCGGGTCATTCATGTATATACTGTAGGATCTGCCGAAGGAGAGGTCAGAGAAGGTTATGAAACGGATGGTATGAAAGAGATGTGGATGTCGGGAATAGCCTCATAAGCCGCACTAAGGTAGATGACATAAGTATTACGGAGATTGCCTAACTGAGTCATAAGGTTGTGTCCTTTCGGGGAAACCTTCGCTCACGCTTAACTCCTGAACCTTTGTCCTCCTTTTTGACGGATAAGAGATTGACAGAATGAGCCCATGGAAGTAATGATAATACTCCAGGGACACGATATATAATGGAGACTGTATGGTTCATTTTATGTATTGTTGGTCTTGCCCTTGTTGCCATATATATGTGTGTTAGAATTACTCTACACTTCAGACAAAACGGTCCAGAGAAACCGTTTCAGATACTGGCTCCTTAGGACAGAATAGGTAACGAGGAAAGGTAGAATATAGAATATATTTTATCTAACCCAAAAAACCTCCTAAGGTAGGAATAGTCAGGAAAAATGGGCAACAATGGCTCCTTAGGACAGAATAGGTAACGAGGAAAGGTAAAATATAGAATATATTTTATCTAACCCAAAAAGCCTCCTAAGGTAAGAATAGTCAGGAAAAATGGGCAACAAACAGACTAAGACCACAAATGATGAACAAGATGTCTATACAATCGTGAAAGAAAGGTGTGGTGTAGAAGCAACTAAGAATTTAGGGAAAGTTTGCAAAACTTTTCAGGTAGCAAGGCATGACAGGTTTAACAGGAAACTATGGGAGGACATTCGGGTTAGAAAAGCAGGAGTGGTAAGAGACAAAGGATGGTAGAGTCCAAATTTTGGTGCCTGATGACCAAGAGTCTCTAGAAAACATTGTAAAAGTCCAAGCCTTAGAGGATGAGAAAGATCCTGCCCCTACCCAAATTATTTTAGATCTTTCTGAGGTACCAGAAAAATTATGGGCACAACATGACACCGATGTAGGACTAATGCCAATAGCTCCAGTAAAAGTCACTCCTGTTCCAGGTGTGACACTACCCCAATTGAGACAGTATCCTATTAGTGCCCAACAAGAACACGCCATAGGAGAACAGATAAAAGATTATCTAAAAACTGGAGTACTGATAGAAGTAAAGTCACCAGCCAATACACCGTTGTACCCCGTAAAAAAGAAATCTACTGAGGGGTCAGCTGCTAGGTACCGGATGGTACATGATCTAAGAGAGATAAATAAAATTTTGGAACCTATTACTCCTGTTGTGCCAAATCCACACACGTTGCTATCACAGATCCCAGCAACAGCACGAGTATTTTCTGTCATAGACTTATCAAATGCATTTTTTTCAGTACCATTACACCCAGACTGTTACAAACTGTTTGCATTTACATTTAAGAATAGACAATTAGCATGGACAAGATTACCACAGGGTATGATACATTCACCTACCTTGTACTCAGAAGCTATGAGATCAGTTCTTCAAAATTTCAAACCTACGGATGAGGTTGTAATTCTCCAATATGTTGATGACCTATTGTTATGTGCCCCTGCTCAAGAGTCCGCAAACAGCAACACAATAAGGTTGTTAATATTTCTAGCAGACATGGGCTGTAAAGTTAATAAGAAAAAAGTACAACTTTGTATGACTACGGTAGTATTTCTAGGACACTGCATTTCACAAGGTATTCGGCACCTCACCGCCGACAGACTAAAAATCATTAGAGATCTTGTTCCTCCCAAGAACTACAAAACATTAAGAGCATTTTTGGGAATAGTATCACACTGCAGACAATGGGTTATACATGCTAGTCAGCTTATGCAACCTCTATATGATTGTTTAAAAATCGAACCTTTCCAGTTAACTGAATCAGCACTCATAGCCTTTCAAGACCTCAAGAAAGGTCTCATGTCAGCCCCAGCCTTGGGAATCCCAGACTACGCCAAACCATTCCAATTAATGGCTGCGGAAATGTCTAATCATGCTACAGGAGTACTAACACAGAAACATGAAAATAAACAAAGACCTGTCGCATACTATTCTGCTCAATTAGATAATGTTACCAAAGCTGCACCATCATGTGTCAGAGTAGTAGCAGCTGTCTCTCTTTTGGTAGAAAAAGCCTCAGAAATAGTACTAGACCATGCCCTAATAGTACAAACTACACATGATGTACATGGCATACTGAATCAGGTATTGCCAAAACACATTTCAATGGCTAGACATCTTAGATTACAATGCTCCTTACTAATGCCACCAAACCTCACTTTTCGCCGCATATTGTCTCTAAATTTAGCCACTCTGTTACCACTAGAGACAAAGGGGGGAGTGGAAGGAGGTCAGGAAGACGAAGATGAAAATTTTTTACAATACCACGAACAAGACAATATAATACATGATTGCTTACAGTGTATAGAACAAGAAACACAAGGGCTACCTAATGTACAGGACACCCCTCTTGACAATCCAGACCTACATATGTATATAGATGGTAGTAGGTATGCAGATGAAACTGGTAACTTTCACACAGGTTATGCCATTGTATCAGATCATGATGTTATTGAAGCTGAGCCAATGCAGGCCAGCTGTTCAGCCCAGGAAGCTGAACTATTAGCTCTAATACGAGCATTACAGTTAGCAAAAGAAAAAACCGCTAATATTTTTACTGATATGCATATGGTATTGTACATGATTTTGGATGTATATGGAGAGCTAGAGGTTACATGACAGCTTCAGGTCAACCAGTAAAACATGGACAAATGATTAGACAAATCCTAGAATCAGCTGCCTCAACCAAACAAGTAGCAGTAATAAAAGTACCTGCACATGTAAGACTCGACACCGAGATAGCTAGGGGTAATGACCGAGCCGACAAGGCTGCTAAGCGAGCTGCAGTAAAACCTCTGACAACTGACCACACTATTAGTGCAGTATCAGAATTTGACTTAATTACACGGCTCAAAGAAGCCCACCAGCAGGTGAGTAGAGAAGAAAAAGAAGAGTGGCAGAAACAGGGGGCAGAAGAAAAAGAAGGACTATGGAGAAAAGGAGATGAGCTTTGTCTCCCCCGAGCATGGTACCCTGTTGTGGTCAGTGAAGCCCACGGACCTACACATGTGTCTGCAAACGGTATGATACAGAGGGTCAGACAGAAGTGGTTAGCCCCAGGGTTCGGCCAGGTAGCTCGAGCAAAATGTGGTTCTTGTGAAATCTGTTTAGCCCACAATCCAGGACAGACTGTTAAGACCCCCCAGAAGCACCATGTAAGACCACTATATCCGTTCCAGAGACTTCAGATCGATTACATCCAGATGCCTAAGCATGGACACTATGAGTATGTACTGGTATGTGTGGACATGTTTTCGGGGTGGCCAGAGGCTTATCCAGTTCATACAGCCACGGCTAAAGTCACTGCAGTAAAAATAGCACATGAACTGGTACCCCATTATGGTATCCCAGAAGTGATCGAGTCAGATAGAGGTACACATTTTACTGGAGAGATCTTTCAGAATGTAATGAAAATGTTGTGTATAAAAAGTGAACTACACACCCCTTACCACCCACAGAGTTCTGGTAAGGTTGAGAGAATGAATGGAACACTTAAGTTAAAAATACAGAAAGCCATGGCAGAAACACAGAAACCATGGACTGAGTGTCTCCCAATAGCATTGTATTCAGTCAGAAACACCCCCCAGGGAAAGAGCAAACTCACCCCCCATGAAATATTGTTTGGTAGAGTTGCCAATACAGGATTGTATTTCCCACAGACTTTAATGTTAGAAACTGAAAGCTTAACTGCTTATGTACAAAATTTATGTAAGCATGTGTCTAAAATACACTCTTTAGTGTTCTCTTCCATTCCAGATCCAGATTCCATTGAGGGAACGCACAAGCTGCAACCAGGAGACGAAGTCTACGTAAAAAGACATAACAGAAGAACGCTAGAACCCAGATTTGAGGGTCCATATCAGGTGTTATTGACAACTCCAACTGCAGTAAAATTGGAAGGAAAATCAGCATGGGTACATGCAAGCCATTGCAAAAAGAAATAGTGGTGATTGTACTTGTGTTAGCTATAACGATAGATCAGGGAGACCTGTGGGATAAACTAAGTTCCCCAAAACCTACAGATAATAAATTTATAAAACATCATGAGACATTGGTAAACGGGCTGCTCGATGGCGGACAGAAAATAGCAGACTGTTGGATTTGTACGCATTCTCCAATATCAGCCACGAGCATACCCTTCCTGGCCGTACCCATGACCCCTGAGGAAGTGTTTACATGGACTAATTGCTCAGACAAATTAGCAAATAACCAAACCGTTAATTCTAGATTATGGAACACCACTGTTGCCATCCCAGTTGTGGGGTGGGTGGGATTTCCCTGGTGGCAAGGTAATATGACCGGAAAAATAAACAACTTACAATATTTAGCGTTTAAAGGAGGTGTATGGGTTCCTAGAAATAAGACGGGACTAACAGACTTAGGGTTAATTCCTACAGAAAATATACAACTCAGTTTTAGTAGCACAGTATCTTCTTCTCAACCTTTTAAACCTGATATAGTAGAAAAATACATACACAATAATGGTTGGAAATATTCACAATTATTCCCCGATGGAAACAATGATACATGTTCAAAAATACCAGGTAATATATTATGTAATGAGTCAAGTGCATATGACCCAGGTACACCGACTTGTGAAAATCCAGATGCAGGATACTGTAGTCCATTAGGTCAAAAACCCCCTTGGTGTATACTTCAGAATGTATCTAAATTTTTAGATTTGGTACATAGGTTGGTGCTCCAACACTCTGCAATATGGGATCTGCCTGAAGGAACCTTCTGGATTTGTGGAAATGGAGCATACAAATGGCTCCCAGTAGGAATAAAAGGTGCATGTACTCTAGGACGCTTAACACCGGCCACATTTATAGTTCAGAATCAGCAGGTAGATATGCAAGCAGTACCTAAACACACACTATACAAAAGAGCAGCCGACAACTCGCCTAGACCTTCAGGTAGGCCACATGTGGTCCAAATGGGAATTCCTAATAAAATATTCAGCACTTTCTTTGTGTATCCAATGTTGATGCAGATGTGGGACGAATATGACAGACACAATGATCAAAATAAAGATAGCTGGTGGTCAGACACCTTCTCCTTTCTCAACCCAAAGAACTGGTTTAAGGGTATTGGAGGTTGGGTGGCTGGAATTCTGCAAGGTATATTACAGATTGTGCTAGTTATAGTAGTCATATATGTAGTGTTTAAAATAGGATTAAAAATTATTTTAATATGCATAAATAAGCTTTGTAACACGGACTCAAGAATATGAAAGAAAAGAACTCCCGGACCAGGTTTTCTACCAAAAGTCCATAAGGAAGAATCAAAGGGGGGACTGAGAGGATGATGGGAGTTGTACTTCACGCAAGACTACGATGTAAGACACAGATGAAGTTATTCTTCCCTTATCTGGACATTTGGACTGACGCCCAGAAACTAGATTGTAACTTGTTTTTAGCTATCTCAGAAACCTTCTACTAATTATCACTTTTTGTTTATGAAACTTTCTTATCAACATTCCACTGTTATGAATCATCATTTCGCTGCCTGTGAAACAAAGGCATTTTACTGCGCATGTCTGACAAAAAAAAAAAAAAAATGAATGAAATGATTATTAATATAAATAAAGGGACTGCACCTATAGAGGCAGACGCGCTCAGGGGCTTCCCAGTACTTGATTATACACTACGTGTCTGTGTATTTCTTGTTACGGGGATACCCCGACTCCAACAAGGACCCTCCATGGCTGAATGATCCTAACACCTGCTTTTTGCATTTTTTCCCGTAACAAAAAATAGTAATTGTGTCTCCCTGATTGTTCAGACACCAATATATCTGTTTAAAAGAGTCTGGTGTAGGCCAGAAAAATGGAACTATGGTTTTGCAGTTCCGTGTTTCAAATCTCTGTATTATCCTGTTTTTGGCATTTTTTGCCGTAAAAAAAACCTGTAATAGTGTCTCCCTGACCGGTCAGACACTAATATATCTGTTTAAAAGAGTCTGGTGTATGCCACATAACTATAACTGTGGTTTTGCAATTCCACGGGTCATATCTCTGTATTATTCTGCTTCTGGCATTTTTTGCCGGAAAATAAAACTGCAATAGTGTCTCCCTGACTGGTCAGACACCAATATATCTGTTTAAAAGAGTCTAGTGTAGGTCATAAAAATAGAACTGTGGTTTTGCAGTTCCACGGGTCAAATCTCTGTATTATCCTGTTTTTGGCATTTTTTGCCATAAAAAAACAGTAATAGTGTCTCCCTGACTGGTCAGACATCAATATATCTGTTTAAAAGTCTGGTGGAAGCCACATAACTATATCTGTGGTTTTGCAGTTCCACAGGTCAAATCTCTGTATTATCCTGCTTTTGGCATCTTTTGCCATAAAACATAACGGTAATAGTGTCTCCCTGACTGTTCAGACACCAATATATCTGTTTAAAAGAGTCTGGCGTAGGCCAGAAAAATAGAACTGTGGTTTGGCAGTTCCACAGGTCAAATCTCTGTATTATCCTGCTTTTGGCATCTTTTGCCATAAAATAAACAGTAATAGTGTCTCCCTGATTGTTCAGACACCAATATATCTGTTTAAAATAGTCTGGCGTAGGCCAGAAAAATATAACTCTGGTTTTGCAGTTCCCCAGGTCAAATCTCTGTAATATCCTGTTTTTGGCATTTTTTGCTGTAAAAAAAAATGTAATAGTGTCTCCCTAACTGGTCAGACAGCAATATAACTGTTTAAAAGAGTCTGGTGTATGCCACATAACTATAACTGTGGTTTTGCAGTTCCATGGGTCAAATCTCTGTATTATCCTGCTTTTGGCATTTTTTGCCTTAAAACATAACAGTAATAGTGTCTCCCTGACTGTTCAGACACCAATATATCTGTTTAAAAGAGTCTGGTGTAGGCCAGTAAAAAAGAACTCTGGTTTTGCAGGTCCACGGGTCAAATCTCTGTATTATCCTGTTTTGGGCATTTTTTGCCGTAAAAAAAACAGTAATAGTGTCCCCCAGACTGTTCAGACACCAATATATCTGTTTAAAAGAGTCTGGGGTAGGCCAGTAAAAAAGAACTGTGGTTTTGCAGGTCCACGGGTCAAATCTCTGTATTATCCTGTTTTTGGCATTTTTTTGCCATAAAAAAAAACTGTAATGGTGTCTCCCTGACTGGTCAGACACCAATATATCTGTTTAGAAGAGTCTAGTGTAGGCCATAAAAATAGAACTGTGGTTTTGCAGTTCCACGGGTCAAATCTCTGGATTATCCTGTTTTTGGTATTTTTTGCCGTAAAAAAAACTGTAAAAGTGTCTCCCTGACTGGTCAGACACCAATATATCTGTTTAAAAGAGTATGGTGTACGCCACATAACTAAAACTGTGGTTTTGCAGTTCCACAGGTCAAATCTCTGTATTATCCTGCTTTTTGCATTTTTTGCCAGAGAAAAAACAGTAATAGTGTCTTCCTGACTGTTCAGACACCAATATATCTGTTTAAAAGAGTCTGGTGTAGGCCAGAAAAATAGAACTGTGGTTTTGCAGTTCCGCGGGTCAAATCTCTGTATTATCCACTTTTGGGCCTTTTTACATGAAAAAAAACAGTTTGAGTGTGTCGCTGATTGTTCAGCCCCAAAGATATCTATTTAAAAAAGTCTTGTATACGCCTGTAAATTAGAACTTTGGTTTTGCAGTTCCATGGGCAAATCTCTGTATTATCCTGCTTTTTGCATTTTTTCCCGGAAAAAAAAACAGTAATAGTGTCTCCCTGACTGTTCACACACTAATATATCTGTTTAAAAGAGTCTGGTGTATGACACATAACTATAACTGTGGTTTTGCAGTTCCACGGGTCAAATCTCTTTATTATCCTCTTTTTGGGTTATTTTGCTGTAAAAAAAACTATAATAGTGTCTACCTGACTGGTCAGACACCAATATATCTGTTTAAAAGAGTCTGGTGTACGCCACATAACTATAACTGTGGTTTTGCAGTTCCACAGGTCAAATCTCTATATTATCCTGATTTTTGCATTTTTTGCCGGAAAAAAAAACAATAACAGTGTCTCCCTGACTGTTCAGACACCAATATGTCTGTTTTAAAGAGTCTGGTGTAGGCCAGAAAAATGGAACAGTGGTTTTGCAGTTCCACGGGTCAAATCTCTGTATTATCCTGTTTTTGGCATTTTTTGCCAGATAAAAAAGAGTAATAGTGTCTCCCTGACTGTTCAGACACCAATATATCTGTTTAAAAGTCTTGTGTACTCCACATAACTATAACTGTGGTTTTGCAGTTCCACGGGTCAAATCTCTGTAATGTCCTGCTTTTTACATTTTTTCCCAGAAAAAAAACAGTAATCGTGTCTCCCTGACTGTTCAGACACCAATATATCTGTTTAAAAGAGTCTGGTGTAGGCCAGAAAAATAGAACTGTGGTTTTGCAGTTCCACTGGTCAAATCTCTGTATTATCCTCTTTTGGGCCTTTTTTACATAAAAAAACAGTTTGAGTGAGTCGCTGACTGTTCAGCCCCAAATATATCTATTTTAAAAAGTCTGGTATACGCCTGTAAATTAGAACTGTGATTTTGCAGTTCCACGGGTCAAATCTCTGTATTATCCTGTTCTTGGCATATTTTGCCGTAAAAGAAATCTGTAATAGTGTCTCCCTGACTGGTCAGACACCAATATATCTGTTTAAAAGTCTGGTGTACTCCACATAACTATAACTGTGGTTTTGCAGTTCCACAGGTCAAATCTCTGTATTATCCTGCTTTTTGCATTTTTTCCCGGAAAAAAAACAGTAATAGGGTCTCACTGACTGTTCACACACCAATATATCTGTTTAAAAGAGTCTGGTGTAGGCAAGAAAAATAGAACTGTGGTTTTGCAGTTCCTCGGGTCAAATCTCTGTATTATCCTGTTTTTGGCATTTTTAGCCGTAAAAAAAAACAGTAATAGTGTCTCCCTGACTGATCAGACACCAATATATCTGTTTAAAAGAGTCTGGAGTAGGCCAGAAAAGTAGAACTGTGGTTTTGCATTTCCACAGGTCAAATCTCTGTATTATCCTGTTTTTGGCATTTTTTGCTGTAAAAAAATAACTGTAATATTGTCTCCCTGACTGGTCAGAAACCAATACATCTGTTTAAAAGAGTCTGTTGTACGCCACATAACTATAACTGTGGTTTTGCAGTTCCACGGTTCAAATCTCTGTATTATCCACTTTTGGGCCTTTTTTACATAAAAAAAACAGTTTGAGTGTGTCGCTGACTGTTCAGCCCCAATCTATTTTAAAAAGTCTGGTATACGCCAGTAAATTAGAACTGTGGTTTTGCAGTTCCACTGTTCAAATCTCTGTATTATCCAGCTTTTGGCCTGTTTTACGAAAAAAATAAACAGTACTAGTGTCACCCCGTCTGTTCAGTTACAAATATATCTGTTTAAAAGATTCTTGAGTAGGCAAGAGAAAAAGAACTGTGGTTTTCCTCTTCCATGATTCTAATCTTCTTTTTATTACCCTTTTTCCATTGATAGTGCGAGTGTAAGCTATTTTACTTCATTTACAATGGGCAAGGCGCGTGGCAAGGGACGTGGAACTGGACATTCTGGTGATGGTGCTTGTAGAGGACGGAGCCGTGGCCAAGGTGAAAATGTGCCACAATCAACAGCCACATCTTCTCGCTCCCACTTCTTGACTGAATTACTAGGGAAGCACACTACAACACCAGTATTGCGAACTGATCAGTGTGAACAGGTAATTAATTGGATAGCAGATAATACTTCCAGTTACCTGGGCACCACCACCTCAAGTCTGTCTTCCACACGGTCAAGTTTTAGTAGCCGTGAGTCTCGACTGCAAACTCCTCCTCACCCTGATGCTCCTTCCTCCCACCATTCCGAGTGTCATCAGACAGCAACTGATCCCACACTTGGACACTCTGAAGAGCTGTTCACTGGTCCATTTCCATATTTGGGCCCCTCGCCTGCTCCGCTTGAAGTGATGGAAGAGGAGATCCCATGTAGTGATGCACAAATATTTGAACAGCCACGGCCAGAGGAAGTCGACGCTGGCAATTTGTCACAAGAGGTGGACGATGACGAGACACAATTCCCATGAAGTGAGGAGGAGGATCGTGGTGCGCAAGTGGAAGAGGAGGAGGTGGTGGATGATCTAGTAACTGACCCAATGTGGCAGGAGGACACGCAGAGCGAGGCCAGCAGCACACAGGGGGAGGGAGGCAGAGTACCCCAACAGGCAGGAAGAAGCAGTGTGGTGGCCGCACACAGAAGGCGGGCAACAGTTCCCTGTAACACCAACACGAGGGACTTTGCCAGTGCAACCGGTAGGTTTTCCAGAGTCTGGAATTTTTTTAAAGACTCTGCTGATAACCCCAAAAAGGCCATTTGTACAACCTGCCTTGACAGCATCAGCAGGGGTGACAAAACTACCAGCATGACCACCACCAGCATGATCAGGCACATGGCAGCAAAGCACCAGACTTTGTGGGGCGAACCCCAGGGTCCACGACCAGTGTCAGCGGGTGTCACCACTGCTTCTTCCGCTGTTGTGCGTGTAATAGAACCCCCTGTTGTGCATGCAAGGCAATCCCCTGTCCATACTGCATGCAAAGATGCCCCCTCCTCTCAGTCTTCACTTGTTATGGCAGTTTCTCAAGAAACAGCATCAACGTCCACGTCCACGTCCCACCGCAGCATTCAATTTTCCATATCCCAGAGCTTTGAATGAAAGCGCAAATTCGCAGCCAACATTCCGCGGGCCACAGTCCTAAATTCGCACATTTCACGATTGCTTGCATTGGAAATGCTGCCTTTTAAGCTGGTGGAGACGGAATGCTTCCGCAAGCTTATGGCGGTGGCCGTCTCTTGGTACTCGGTCCCCAGCCGACACTATTTTGCCCATGTGCCATCCCCGCACTATACAAGCACATGTCCCAAAACATCTGCCGTGCCCTCAACAACGCAGTTACTGGGAGAGTCCACCTGACAATGGACACGTGGACAAGTGCTTGTGGCCAGGGACGGTACATCTCCCTGATGGCACACTGTGTAAACATAGTGGAAGCCGGGAACCAGTCGGACCTTGGGACAGAACACATCCTCCCTACACCGAGGATTGCGGGCCCTATGTCAGTCAGAGTTGCCCCCACAGTCTACAGCTCCAGCACATCATCCTCCTCCTCCTCATGTTCAGCCTCCATCTCAGATATCACCACATCAGTTACAAGCTGGAAGCACTGCAGTACTGCCTCAGCCAAGCGCCAGCAGGTTGTGCTGAAACTCATAAGCTTAGGTGATAAATCTCACACTGCTTGTGAGTTGTGGACAGCTGTGAAAGAGCAGGCAGATCTGTGGCAGAGACCGCTGAACCTACATCCAGGCATGGTCATGTGTGACAATGGCCGTAACCTGGTGGTGGCTCTGAGGCGAGGCGAGATCACACACGTACCATGCCTGGCTCATGTGCTTAACCTCGTGGTTCAGCGGTTTCTTAAATCGTCCCCTGAGTTGCCAGATCTGTTTGTCAAAGTACGCCGCCTGTCACCTCATTTTCGCAAGTCGGCTACAGCTTCCACCGCCTTTTCTGTGTTGCAGCAGCATTTGCAGCTTCCGGCACACCGACTGGTGTGTGATGTCCCCACACGTTGGAACTCTACCCTCCACATGCTGCAAAGGATTTGTGAGCAGAAGAGAGCAGTTCTGGAGTACCAGCTGCAACAAGGCCGTCGATATTCAGGTCAGACTCCACACATAAGACCTCAGGAGTGGACCTGGATGTCTGACATATGTACCATCCTGACAAACTTTGAGGAGTCCACCAAGATGGTGAGTGGTGATGACGCCATCATTAGCGTCAGCAACCCACTTGTCTGTCTTTTGCAACGCTCTCTTCAGAGAATTAAAGTGGAGGCATTGCGGCCAGAGTATGGTGAAATGGATCAAGAAGCCGTAGCGGGCGATTACACACAGCCCAGCCTCATCTCATCCCAACGTGCATTGGGGGACAATGAGGGAGAGGAGGAGGAGGAAGAACAGGAGCTGGTATCATGCGCTATAGATGGTAGTACCTGTACAACTGTCATACAGTCAATTCAGCGTGGGTGGCCTGAGGACAGGAGGGGAGGAGGAGGAGGAGAGCATGGTCAGTCGTCATTTTGGTGAGGACACGGAAGTCTTGCCCGTTACCAGTCTGGCACGCATGGCTGACTTTATGTTACGCTGCCTTAACCGTGACCCTCGCGTTGCCAAAATGTTGGGTGACAGTCATTACTGGTTGGTGACACTGTTAGACCCCCACTACAAGGAGAACTTTCACTCTCTTATTCTTGAGGTGGAGAGGTTTACAAAAATGGGGCAGTACCAGAAGGCCCTTGCTTCAGAATTGTTAAAATATTCCCATCTGAACACGCTAGCGGCAGAGGTCACAGTTCATTGACCAACCAAGGCGTACAGGCGAGAGAGACGCAACTCCAATCCAGCAGAGGCAGGGGAATACAGTCAACATTCTGGGACAGTTTTCTGAGACCGGCCCAGCTAACAGGCCCTGAGGCACGGGGTACTCTTACAAGGAGTGGAAAGATTCAAAAGATGGTGAGGGAGTGCCTTGCCAACCGTACCTGCGTCCTCCATGCCTTTTAATTATTGGGTATCCAAGCTGGACACTTGGAATGAACTCGCTCTGTACGCCTTGGAGGTCCTGGCCTGCCTTGCCACTAGTGTGTTATTGGAGCGTGCTTTTAGTGCCGCTGGGGGAATTATAACTGATTAGCGCACTCGCCTGTCAACTGACAATGCTGACAAGCTGACCCTTATCAAAATGAGCAAGGGCTGGATTGGGACAGACTTCTCATCACTACCAAATGACAGCAGAGTAACATAAAGTCAAATCCACTGTGTTATTTCGGGAGGTGTATTCCCATGCACCGCTTCACACCCACACACGGGTATACGCTTCCTCAATTCGGCTTTTTTTTGCTCTTCTCCTTATCCTCAGCCTCCACCACCACTATACCACCAAGGTGACCGTAGTCCGTGTTGCCAGCATTGCAAGTTCCTCCGTCCTAATTTTTGGCAGCTTTTGCTTGGAAGACATAGGCAAACACTATGGGAGACCCACTCCCCAGTAATGGGAATAATGTTTTCAATATGCTGTACTGCATGGCTCTTGTAAGGGGCATTAAAACCGTCTTGTTAAACCACTCTGACCTCTACGTCTCTTCCAAGGGGCATTAAAACTGTCTTGTTAAGCTACTGCGACCTCCACCGCTCTTCTAAGGGGCATTAATATCGTCTTGTTAAGCTAATGCGACCTCCACCACTTTTCCCAGGGGCATTGATATTGTCTTTTTATTCCACTGCGACCTCCACATCTCTTCCAAGAGGCATTAAAACCATCTTGTTAAGCTAATGTGACCTCCACCACTTTTCCCAGGGGCATTGATATTGTCTTTTTATTCCACTGCGACCTCCACGTCTCTTCCAAGTGGCATTAAAACCGTCTTGTTTAGCTACTGTGACCTCCACCACTCTTCGAAGGGGCATTAAAAGCGTCTTGTTAAGCTACTGCGACCTCCAACGCTCTTCTAAGGGGCATTGATATTATCTTTTTATTCCACTGCGACCTCCACATCTCTTCCAAGGGGCATTAAGACCACCTTGTTAAGCTAATGCGACCTCCACCACTTTTCCCAGGGGCATTGATATTGTCTTTTTATTCCACTGCGACCTCCACGTCTCTTCCAAGGGCAATAAAACCGTCTTGTTAAGCTACTGTGACCACCACCACTCTTCCAAGGGGCATTAAAAGCGTCTTGTTAAGCTACTGCAGCCTCCACCACTTTTTCCAGGGGCATTGATATTGTCTTTTCATTCCACTGCAACCTCCACGTTTCTTCCAAGGGGTATTAAAACTATCTTGTTAAGCTAATGCGACCTCCACCACTTTTCCATGGGGCATTGATATTGTCTTTTTATTCCACTGCGACCTCCACGTCTCTTCCAAGGGCATTAAAACCGTCTTGTTAAGCTACTGTGACCTCCATTACTCTTTCAAGGGTCATTAAAAGCATCTTGTTAAGCTACTGCAGCCTCCACCACTTTTTCCAGGGGCATTGATATTGTCTTTTCATTCCACTGCGACCTCCACGTTTCTTCCAAGGGGAATTAAAACCATCTTGTTAAGCTACTGCGACCTCCACTACTTTTCCCAGGGGCATTGATATTGTCTTTTTATTCCACTGCGACCTCCACCACTTTTCCAAGGGGCATTAAAGGCGTCTTATTAAGCTACTGCGACATCCACCACTTTTTCAAGGGGCATCGATATTGTCTTTTTATTCCACTGCGAATTCCACCATTCTTCCAACGGCCATTGCATTTCCTCCTAATTTTAGTCAGCTTTTGCTTTTCAATGCATAGGCGAACACTAAGGGAGACCCACTCCCCAATAATGGGTAGAAGGTTTTTAGTATGCTGTAATCCACTTCTGTTTCAAGGGGCATTGCAGTTCCTCATAATTTTTGGAAAGCCTTCCATTCACTGCTTAGGCCAACAGTGCACAGGAGACCCAGTTGCTATAAATGGAAAAAACGGTTTTGTTAAGGCCCTCTGACCTCCATGTCACTTCCAAGGGGCATTGGAGTGCCTCCAAATTTTTGGTAGGCATTGCACTCACTGCATGCCCTATAACTGTGTAGCCGAACCTCTCCTTTTGGTACCGAAACATATCCTACTAGACATGTGTGGTTGACTGGCCTGATATTGATGTGAATGGTCCCTGTTCCTCCTGCTCTTTCTCCTTTGCCACCACCTCATCCATCATTCATCACCTGAAGCTTTGTTTTAACGGGAGTCATAGAACTGGGATAGTAGCAGGAAAATATCCAGTAATCCTCGGAGGAGGTAGGATATGCGCCAAAACGCTGACCACCTCAGGCCTAGCCGCTACATACATGCGCTTGCATTCCTCGAAAACAAAGCAGATGATAACTTCTATTATCATCATCATGCTCCTCACCTTGGCACTCTCAACTCCCCTGATGGAGAAGCCAGGGCCCACCGGAGGAGTCTGGTTCTCTGGTGGGCTCGTCCAATGCTGCCCTACAGCAGGCCGGGCTAATAAAAGTGTGGGGGGATGTTCCAAGGAGAAATAGGGGCGGTTGGGGACCGTTTAAGTACACCAGGCCGCCCCCAGGCGGCTGGGGACCAAGTATGGACACCCGGCCGCCCCCTGGCAGCTGGGGACCGAGCGTGGACACCCAGCTGGATACCAGGCCGCTAACGCAGCCATGGCATGGTGGCTGGCGTCTGCCTCCACATGCCTTAAAGGCTCAATTTCAAGTGCAAGCAAGCTAGCAGTATGGTATTGCAGCCTGGGGGTGGGTGGGTGGCAGGTTGCACACTTACGCTTGCATTCCAAGAAAACAAAGAAGATGATAACTTCTATCATCATCATCATGCTCCTCACCTTGGCACTTTCAGCACCCCTGATGGAGAAGCCAGTGCCCACCGGAGGTGTCTGGTTCTCTGGTGGGCTCGTCCAATGCTGCCCTAAAGCAAGTCGGGCTAAGAAAAGTGTGGGGGGATGTTCCAAGGAGAAATAGGGGTGGCTGGGGACCGTTTATGGACACCCGGCTGCCCCCAGGCGGCTGGGGACCGTGTGTGGACACCCGGCCGCGGGGCGGCTGGGGACCGAGTATGGACATCCGGCCGCCCCCTGGCGGATGGGGACCGGGCGTGGACACCCGGCCGCTGGGCGGCTGGGTTCTGAGTATGGATACCAGGCCGCCGACGGAGCCATGGCATGGTGTCCAGCGTCTGCCTCCACATGCCTAAAAGGCCCAATTTCAAGTGCAAGCAAGCTAGCAGTATGGTATTGCTGCCTGGGGGTGGGTGGGTGGCAGGTTGCACACTTACGCTTGCATTCCAAGAAAGCAAAGTAGATGCTAACTTCTATCATCATCATCATGCTCCTCACCTTGGCACTCTCAACTCCCCTGATGGAGAAGCCTGGGCCCACCGGAGGAGTCTGGTTCTCTGGTGGGCTCGTCCAATGCTGCCCTAAAGCAGGCCGGGCTAAGAAATGTGTGGAGAGATGTTCCAAGGAGAAATAGGGGCGGCTGGGGACCTTTGAAGTACACCCGGCCGCCCCCAGGCGGCTGGGGACCGTGTGTGGACACCCAGCCGCGGGGCAGCTGGGGACCGAGTATTGACACCCTGCCACCCCCTGGCGGCTGGGGACCGAGCGTGGACACCCGGCCGCCGGGCGGCTGGGGACTGAGTATGGATACCTCGCTGCCGAAGCAGCCATGAGGCAGTGGCCAGCTTTGGCCTCCTCCAAACTAAAAAGCCCCATTTCAAGTGAAAGCTAGCAGTATGGTATTACAGCCTGCGGGTGGGTGGGTGGTTGGTTGGCTGCATACTTGCACTTCCATTGCAAGGAATGGGGGAGGTACAATTGAACACTGCCCTGGGACAAGGACTTGCACAGGGATAGTTGCAAGTCTGCATCTTCTGATGCGGAAAGGATCACTTCTGATGGGTACACTTTTAGGCAGTGACCTGGGTGTCAGAGATGCTTCCAGGGGTCTTCCCCATGCTGTTCCCATATCTTTTCAGCACTGTATGCATGTGTCACACAGCACACGACCAGATAAGATTGTAACATGTTAAAATTACATTTCCCGGTGAATGCATTTGTCACGGTTGAAAGCAATACAAAAGTGCAAAACGTATAAAAAATGCTACTTGTGAACATAGCCCAAGGTGTGGAGGAGTATTTTTGCTTTTGGTTATTTATTTTACCTTATACACAAGTCTTTACCCTGGAAAGGAAGTTCCTTAACATATTTCACAGGAAAACCATTTCAGTTTCATTTTTGAATGTTTTATTGTGAGCCCGTTAAGGTGGCTTAATACCTCTGACCACGTTGTTAACAGCAGTGACCTGGGGGTCAGAAATGCTTCCTGGGGCAATGCCCATGCTGTCCCCATGTCTTTTGAGCACTGTCACTATCGTTTTGGGCACTTTTTAAGATTTCTACAGACTGCCGGGGGTGCCGCCGCAAAAATGCTCGGTTCTCCCATAGACTAACATTGGGCTCGTTGCTCGGGTCGAGCACCCGAGTATCACGGCGAGCTCAGCCCGAGCTTCGAGCACCCGAGCATTTTAGTGCTCGCTCAACACTAGTCCTCTTCTTTTTGTGTCTACCACTTTAATATCCCATATGTGGTTGAAAACTAATGATTGGGCACGTGTCAAGGCTTAGAATGGAAGCAGCTCTATTTGATTTTTGGAGTGCATATTTGTCTACAATAGATGCTACGTCGCATTAATATAGTCTCTAAGGGGCCAAAACAGGAGAAAACCCCACAAGTGACACTCATTTTGGAAATTGAACACATAAAGAAATTCATCAAGGGGTGTAGTGAGTATTTTTGACATACAGGTGATTCACAGAATTATGATTGGGGTGTGAAAACAAAAAATTTCATTTTTTCCCCAAACATTTTACTTTAGTCTCCAATTTTTCATTCATATAAAGAAAAACAGCAGAAAATGGACCACAAAATGTAATCGAACATGGTAATATCCCAAATGTGATTGTACGCTACTGTTTGGGCACAGAGAGACTGGAAAATGGAAAGAGCACCATTTGACTTTTGGAGCAGAGAGTTTGTTTGAATAAATGGAAGGTCCAATTTGCAGACCTCCTGAGGTGTCAGACTAGCAAAAAAAAAAACACACGTGAATGAATTTTGGAAACTACATTGCTAAAAGAATTTATCTAGGGGTGTATTTAGTACTTTGATCCCACATGTGCCTCACAGAATTTCAGCATATCGGACTATGAAAATAAAAGAAATACCACTAAAGTATTATATTAGCTGCAATTTTTTCATTTTCACAAAAAGAAAGTAAAATGGACTACACAATTTGCTTCACAATTTCTTACAAGCTCATTGACATACAGTTAGGTCCATATATATTTGGACAGAGACAACATTTTTCTAATTTTGGTTCTAGACATTACCACAATGAATTTTAAACAAAACAATTCAGATGCAGTTGAAGGTCAGACTTTCAGCTTTCATTTGAGGATATCCACATTAAAATTGGATGAAGGGTTCAGGAGTTTCAGCTCCTTAACATGTGCCACCCTGTTTTTAAAGGGACCAAAAGTAATTGGACAATTGACTCCAAGTCTATTTCATGGACAGGTGTGGGCAATCCCTTCGTTATGTCATTCTCAATTAAGCAGATAAAAGGCCTGGAGTTGATTTGAGGTGTGGTGCTTGCATTTGGAAGGTTTTGGTGTGAAGTAAACATGCGGTCAAAGGAGCTCTCCATGCAGGTGAAACAAGCCATCCTTAAGCTGCAAAAACAGAAAAAACCCATCCGAGAAATTGCTACAATATTAGGAGTGTCAAGATATACAGTTTGGTACATCCTGAGAAAGAAAGAAAGCACTGGTGAACTCATCAATGCAAAAAGAAATGGGCGCCCACGGAACACAACAGTGGTGGATGATCGCAGAATAATCTCCATGGTGAAGAGAAACCCCTTCACAAAAGCCAACCAAGTGAACAACACTCTCCAGGAGGTAGGCGTTTCAATATCCAAATCTACTATAAAGAGAAGACTGCATGAAAGTAATTACAGAGGGTTCACTGCACGGTGCAAGCCACTCATAAGCATCAAGAATAAAAAGGCTAGACTGGACTTTGCTAAAAAACATCTAAAAAAGCCAGCACAGTTCTGGAAGAACATTCTTTGGACAGATGAAACCAAGATCAACCTCTACCAGAATGATGGAAAGAGAAAAGTATGGCAAAGGCATGGTACAGCTCATGATCCAAAGCATACCACATCATCTGTAAAACATGGTGGAGGCAGTGTGATGGCTTGGGCATGCATGGCTGCCAGTGGCACTGGGTCACTAGTGTTTATTGATGATGTGACACAGGACAGAATCAGCCGAATGAATTCTGATGTATTCAGAGCCATACTGTGTGCTCAGATCCAGCCAAATGCAGCCAAACTGATTGGTCGTCGTTTCATACTACAGATGGTCAATGACCCAAAACATAAAGCCAAAGCAACCCAGGAGTTTATTAAAGCAAAGAAGTGGAATATTCTTGAATGGTCAAGTCAGTCACCTAATCTCAACCCAATTGAGCATGCATTTCACTTGTTAAAGACTAAACCTCAGACAGAAAGGCCCACAAACAAGCAGCAACTGAAAACCACCACAGTGAAGGCCTGGCAGAGCATCAAAAAGGAGGAAACACAGCGTCTGGTGATGTCCATGAGTTCAAGACTTCAGGCAGTCATTGCCAACAAAGGGTTTTCAACCAAGTGCTAGAAATGAACATTTTATTTACAATTATTTAATCTGTCCAATTACTTTTGGTCCCTTTAAAAACAGGGTGGCATATGTTAAGGAGCTGAAACTCCTAAACACTTCATCCAATTTTAATGTGGATACCCTCAATTGAAAGCTGAAAGTCTGAACTTCAACTGCATCTGAATTGTTTTATTTAAAATTAATTGTGGTTATGTCTAGAACCAAAATTAGAAAAATGTTGTCTCTGTCCAAATATATATGGACCTAACTGTACCACATGTCATCGAAAACTAATGTTTGGCCATACGGCATCGCTCAGAAGAAAAGAGCAAATTTTACTTTTAGTATGTAGATTTTCCTGGAATAGTTTGTGGATGCCATTTGCAAAGTCCCTAAGGTGGCAGAACAGCAGAAAAAAATGTGACCCCATTTTGGAAACTAGACCCCTCGCTGAATTAATTTATAGAATGACAATTGTGGCCTCAAAGTTTTTCAGAATCCCAATTCCAGAAGGGACCTTACTGTCATTACTTGGTTTGTCGATTCGATCTAATGACCTGTAATAAAAAATAAAATTACACCCGCACTTACTGGCAAACCTTAGGAAAAAACATAATAGCAGCCAGTGAGAATGACATCCCTGTTGATGTAATAGCTTGATACAAAAGAAAAACTGTAGCTAACCACTGAGCTAGAATGTTGATGGATACACACCACTGATAAATATCATTAATAAAGACTGTTGGAGGAAAAAATCTGTATAGAAGGCAAGATAAAAAACTACAGAAAAGTGAAGGACTGATAATCAATTGTAAGTGTTCCCACAAATAATTGCCTCAAAACAGTATAAATTATACAGCGACACAACGCACAAAAATCCCAGTTACCAATGCGGTTTGAAAGAAATAATGAAAGAAATAAAAGAAAATGGTAACATGTTTGGTGTACATACAATACCCTAGAAGCTGATGAGCATAAAAATGACCCCTAAGACATATACTGTATATATATCACATCAGAGTCAACCCCCTATGCTGGCTGCGCAAACCTGCAGAGGGTGACAGGAACAGACAGAGTTTACAACTGAAAGAGTCCGTGGTAAAACTCACTGTTTGGCTGACATTTGCACATGAAACTGAAAGTCCTGAAAAATGCAGGCGTGGATCGTGGTAAAAGTGTACAGGGAGTCCAATACAGGGACTCACCTGTGGTAATGCAGGACCGCATGTGGGAGCAGACGGCGTGTGATGTTACACAGATGCAAGTGTACAGAAGCCTCAGGGGCCCCCATACTAATAACCTGTTGCTTCATGGTCAATTCTTCTGTCTGCTGGGATATTACCCTTTTATTCCCTGTCCAAGTGCTGATTGTTCCTATTGTCTTTATTTTCCTTTCTTAGTTTACTCCTCTCCAGGTGTTTTCTGTTTTCCCATTCTGGTTTAAACTATCACATTCTGCGTTGGGCTTTGTATATTATCCCTTCACTACACTTTCTTGCTGGCTATACTTCTAGGTGGATTTGTGCTAAGGAGTTCCAGTCCACCAGTGACGGGATTTTGCCTGCTAGGCAAACACCGTATGCATTTCTGCTGAGTGTCTGTTTGTCTACCTTCCAGCACCTTTTCCTTTGAAAATTATTTGAGCAGGGGGTTGGACCAGATGACCAAGGAGGTCCCTTCCAACTCTACCATTCTATGATTCTATTAGGGTTCTAGGAGGTTATTCTTGTTTCATTTACTTTTGGCTCTCCTTAGTTTTCCCTCTCTTTTAGGGAGTCAGGTCCAAGGTGGTGTTTTTAGTTGTGTGGCTATGAATTGTCTATTCTGTACAGGGACCAGAATGCGGCTTCTCTCTGTAATAGGTTTTCCTTATTCCTGTTACCCGTGTGTGAGTGTGTCACGTTCATAATATTATAGCCAGCCCATTAGTGTGTGCAGGGGAGTCAACATGGATCCAGTGAACGCTTTGACTGCAAAACTTCAAATCTTACCCTTGGAGATTGCAGACATCAAGCGGTAACAACAACTCCCATGTCCTGCTAATCCTAATATCTCAGGCCGACAGAGCGTTCCAGTGGAACCAAAGAGAAAGCTGATGGAGTGCTTAGACAGGGATGGAAGTAAGTTTTCAATCTTTTCTTCCTCTTGTAAGTTATACTTCCACCTCTGTCATGTCTCCTCTCGGTCCAAGAGCCAACAGTTGGGCATTATTTTTTCTTTGCTCTGTGGAGATCCACAGTCTTGAGCATTTTCTTTGCCTGAGGATTCTCCGGTGTTGTCTTCTGTTGAGGCATTTTTCTCGGCTCTTGGCTTCATTTATGATGACCCTGACAAAGTCTCTGTGGCTGAAGATCCTTAAGTAGGTCCAGGGTGATCGCAGAGCTGAGGACTACTGCTCTGAGTTTAGACATTGGGCAGTAGAGACCTCCCTGGAATGACCCTGCTCTTCGGGGTCAGTTCTGTCCAGGACTTTAGGATCATATTAAGGACATGCTGGTCTAAAGTCCTTGTCCACAGTCTATGGAGGAGTCTAGGACACTTATAGTTCATTTAGATAGACGCCTGAGAGATAGAGACACATCTCCTTCACTATTAGTTGAGACTTGTGAACCTATGTAAATTGGCATTTGCAGAGATCCCAGGGAAGGTGCAGAACTCAGATCATTGGCTTGTTTTTGTTCATACTGTGGTTGTTCAGGTCATGTTGAGGTTCAATGTTTCAAATGTAAAAAATAATTTTTAAAAGGAAGTATCCTTGAAGACTAAGTATGGTTTTATTTTCACATCTGCATTTTTGGATTCAGGTCCTTCCTTGAATTTAATTAATCATGATTTCACTGTAAATTGTGGTTATAATTAGTGTTGAGCGAGCACTAAAATGCTCGGGTGCTCGAAGCTCGGGCCGAGCTCGCCGTGATACTCGGGTGCTCGACCCGAGCAACGAGCCCAATGTTAGTCTATGGGAGACTCAAGCATTTTTGCGGCGGCTCCCCCGGCAGTCTTTTAAAAGCCTAACAAGTGCCCAAAACGATAGTGACAGTGCTCAAATGACATGGGGACAGCATGGGGATCGCCCCAGGAAGCATTTCTGACCCCCAGGTCACTGCTGTCAACAACGTGGTCAGAGGTATTAAGCCACTTTTAAGGACTCACAATAAAATGTTCAAAAACGAAAGTGAAAGTGCTTTCCTGTGAAATATGTTAAGGATAGTGTTGAGCGATACCTTCCGATATCAGGAAATATTGTATCGGATTGGATCGGACCGATACCCAAAAAGTATCGGATATCGCCGATTCCGATACCGGAAACCAATGCAAGTCAATGGGACACAAATATCGGAATGAAAATAAACCCTTTCTTTCCTTGTAGGTTAATTCTACATGAAGTAAAACAACTAAGAATAATGTAGAATGTATTGCGCGAAAAGCCGGCAATTCAGCAGCGGCATACACCGGTACCCGACAATTTACAACAGAAAGAATAGAGCTTCACACATAGATTAGATAGATAAAAACATGTCAGTCACATATATATGAAGTACAGTGACAGTGTTGCTTACTGTACTTGTCATTTAGTGTAAAGGATTTATTTAAAAAAATAATTGTGTTTTCATGCACTGTCTCTTTAAAAAAGCCGGCCGGCAATTCAGCTGCGGTACCCGACAATTTATAACAGACAGAATAGAGCTTCACACATAGATTAGATAGATAGAAACATGTCAGTCACATATATATGAAGTACAGTGACAGTGTTGCTTACTGTACTTGTCATTTAGTGTAAAGGATTTATTTAAAAATATAATAGTGTTTTCATGCACCGTCTCTTTAAAAAAGCCGGCCGGCAATTCAGCATCTGTACCCGACAATTTAGAATAGAAGGAATAGAGAATCATACATAGATTAGATAGATAGAAACATGTCAGTCACATATATATGAAGTACAGTGACAGTGTTGATTACTGTACTTGTCATTTAGTGTTAAAATAAAGGATTTATTTAAAAAAAAATTGGCGTGGGGTTCCCCATAATTTTAGTCTCTAGCGGAGGTTAAGCAGACGGCTGGGTAGATGTTTGAAGCCTGGGAAGGGGGTAATACCCACGGAGCTTCCCAGGCTACTAATATCAGCCCCCAGCTGAATACCTAGCCTTTACTAGCTATTAAAATGGGGGACCCCCTCAAAAAAATGACGTGAGGTCCCCCCTAATTTAATAGCTAGCAAAGGCTAGGCAGACAGCTGGGGGCTGATATTAATAGCCCAGGAAGGGTGCCATGAATATTGCCCCTCTCCCAGGCTAGAAACACCAGCCGTCAGCCGCCCCAGAAATGGCTCATCCATAGGATGCGCCAATTCTGGCACTTAGCCTCGCTCTTCCCACTGCCCTGTAGCGGTGGCAGTGGGGTAATAGGGTTGGGGTTGATGTCAGCTTATAATGCCAGCTGACATCAAGCCCAGGTTAGTAATGGAGAGGCGTCTATAAGACACCCCCATTACTAACCCCATAGTCAAAGTTAAAAAAAAAAACACAAACACCCAGAATAAAGTCCTTTAATTGAAATAAACACACAATTCTTTATTGTTCTAAATTAAACTCTACTTACCATCACGCCCATTCCAGCTGAAGCCAACGATCTCCTGCAATAAAAGAAAATTAATAAAGCAACCTCATCCTTACCTTTCCATGGTTCCCAGGACAGCTTCAGCTCTGCTACATCGAGATGACAGGCTGGACCGCAGCAGAACGCTGCCATCCAGCCTGTCATCCCGCAGACACTGAGAAGCGCAGGCATGCTTGCGCTCCTCAGTGTCTCTCTGTGACGACATCCAGATGAGCCGAGTTCATGTCCAATGAACTCAGCTCACCTCATGCACGTCCCTGACAGCGTGGGAGAATTCTCCTGCACTCAGCGCTTCAGCGTGAGAATTTTCCCACGCTGTCAGTGACGTGCATGAGGTGAGCTGAGTTCATTGGACATGACCTCACCTCATTCACGTCACTGACAGCGTGGGAAAATTCTCACGCTGAAGCGCTGAGTGCAGAAGAATTTTCCCACGCTGTCAGTGACGTGCATGAGGTGAGCCGAGTTCATTGGACATGACCTCGGCTCATCTTTATGCCGTCACAGAGAGACACTGAGGAGCGCAAGCAAGCCTGCGCTTCTCAGTGTCTGCGGTGTGACAGGCTGGATGGCAGCGTTCTGCTGCGGTCCAGCCTGTCATCTCGATGTAGCAGAGCTGAAGCTGTCGTGGGAACCATGGAAAGGTAAGGATGAGGTTGCTTTATTATTTTTCTTTTATTGCAGGAGATCGTTGGCTTCAACTGGAATGGGCGTGATGGTAAGTATAGTTTAATTTAGAACAATAAAGAATTGTGTGTTTATTTCAATTAAAGGACTTTTTTCTGGGTGTTGTGTTTTTTTTAAATACTTTACTAGAAATTCATGGTGGTCATGTCTAATATTGGCGTGACCCCATGAATTTTGGGCTTAGGGCCAGCTGATAATGCCAAGCTGGCCTTAACCCCTTTATTACCCAGTGAGCCACCGCACCAGGGCCCTGGATGAGTTGGGTACAGCGCCAGAAGATGGCGCTTCTATGAACGCGCCATTTTCCGGGGTGGCTGCGGACTGCAATTTGCAGCGGGTGGGGCCCAGAAAGCTTGGGCCTCCCTGCGCTGCGGATTCCAGTCCCCAGCTGCCTAGTTGTACCTGGCTGGACACAAAAATAGGGCGAAGCCCCACGTATTTTTTTTTTAAATTATTTCATGAAATTCATGAAATAATTAAGAAAAAAAGGGCTTCCCTATATTGTTGTGTCCAACCAGGTACAAATAGGCAGCTGGTGGTTGGGGGCAGCCCGTTCCTGCCTGCTGTACCTGGCTGGACACAAATATAGTGCGAAGCCCCACGTCAATTTTTTTAATATCATTTCATGAAATAATTTTTTAAAAAAAGGGCTTCCCTATATTGTTGTGTCCAACCAGGTACAAATAGGCAGCTGGTGGCTGGGGGCAGCCCGTTCCTGCCTGCTGTACCTGGCTGGACACAAATATAGGGCGAAGCCCCACATCAATTTTTTTTTAATTATTTCATGAATTTCCTAAAATAATTAAAAAAAAATTGACGTGGGGCTTCGCCCTATATTTGTGTCCAGCCAGGTACAGCAGGCAGGAACGGGCTGCGTCCAACCACCAGCTGCCTATTTGTACCTGGCCGGACACAACAATATAGGGAATAGAGATGAGCGTTGTTCTACTCGAACTGTTCGCCAATCTCAAATTCGAGCTGTTTTGGGCAGTGTTCGAGCCGTTCGGCGAACACGAACAATTTGAGAAAAATTCGGCTGTTCGAGGTTTTGTTCGATAACTGTTCGTGCACCAAAATCATAACTGGATTTTTTCTCAGTAATGATGAAAATTAATGTTAATACGCAGTTTGAGTGTACAGCGGGGTGGGGGGAGGGGCAGGGGATGGATCTCTGCAGGAACAATGAAGATCTTCATTTTTTTTCTCTTTCCCGCATTTGCAGTGGGGAGGTGCAATCTGTCAGCCTATCAGCAGCGCACACACGGAGCAAAGTGCTTTTTTTCACACAAGCAAGGGCATGTGTCATTGGCAGTGTATGTCACATGTCCTTGCCCTATAAGACCAAGCCATTTTCCCCGTCGCCACCATTTTCTCACTGCTGCAGCTGCGTGTTAGACGGCACCGCTGTTGCTGTGTGCGCTATGCCTTGTTAATTTCAAGCCAATTTTCGCACAAATATACAGATAGCTTGGGAGTAGGGAATAGTTGTGATTGCAGTCCTTTTAAGGACTAGGTTACAGCATTTCCTACGACTATTATCAGGGAGGTCTGTGCTCTTAAATAGATAGGTTGTGGGAGTAAAGACTAATTGTAATTGGAGTCCTTTTCAGGACTAGGTTACATGAGTTCCTATCAGTTTTTGCCAGGCAGGTCTGTGCCAGTGCTGTGCAAGTTTTTTTCACAGCATTTGGCTGAATCTAGCAAAGCTAATCCTTTTTGGCCTATTGCAGAGTGTGTTAGTCAGTGGAGTAACCTATCTGTGTTGCAAGATATAACACCTGTGTATAGAATACCAATTTTTTTACTGCACCTAGTGAAGTAAAATCTTTTGGGCATAGCATCATTCTATTAGTCCATCTATACTGACCTCCATCAGGTTGCAAACTGAATATAATTTTTTTCTGCATCTAGCTCTGAAAAAATATTTGGGCTTCTAGCAGTGTGTGGGACTTGGTCTATTAGTCCATCTATACTGACCTCCATCAGGTTGCAAATTAAAAATAATTTTTTTCTTCATTTAGCTCTGAAAAAATATTTGGGCTTCTAGCAGTGTGTGGGACTTGTTCTATTAGTCCTTCTATACAGACCTCCAGCAGGTTGCAAATTGAATATAATTTTTTTCTGCATCTAGCTCTGAAAAAATAGTTGGGCTTCTAGCGGTGTGTGGGACTTGGTCTATTAGTCCATCTATACTGACCTCCATCAGGTTGCAAATTAAAAATAATTTTTTTCTGCATCTAGCTCTGAAAAAATATTTGGGCTTCTAGCAGTGTGTGGGACTTGGTCTATTAGTCCATCTATACTGACCTCCATCAGGTTGCAAATTAAAAATATTTTTTTTCTGCATCTAGCTCTGAAAAAATATTTGGGCTTCTAGCGGTGTGTGGGACTTGGTCTATTAGTCCATCTATACTGACCTCCATCAGGTTGCAAATTAAAAATAATTTTTTTCTGCATCTAGCTCTGAAAAAATATTTGGGCTTCTAGCAGTGTGTGGGACTTGGTCTATTAGTCCATCTATACTGACCTCCATCAGGTTGCAAATTAAAAATAATTTTTATCTGCATCTACAGTACCTCTGAAAAAATATTTGGGCTTCTAGCAGTGTGTGGGACTATTTGTATTAGTCCATCTATACTGACCTCCATCAGGTTGCAAATTCAAAATAATTTTTTTCTGCATCTAACCCAGCCAATAGTTTTGGCCTAATACCACAGTTTGGCCACTCAGCTCTGCTCGGTTACCATCCATTGTTTTTTTGTGCAAACAACTCCAGAGTTGTGAATTAGTTAACCACCAAAATGAGTGGAAAAAGGCCTGCTGCTGGTGGAAAGGGGAATAGGCGTGTTGGGAAGGGGAAAAAAGGTTGTGTCCGTGGGGTAGGTGTTAAAGCAACAGTAACATCTGCAGAAGAAAGACCATCTTCCAGCCAAACTAAAATGTCTACTTCTTTTAGCGGACAATGTGATAAGATCCCTTTCTTACGGCCACGCCAATCGCTACAAATTCCAGATGAGGCACAAAAACAGCAGGTGCTTCAACGGATATCAAGTGCTCCTTTAAGTGGGCTCTCCTCCACATCAACTTCAACATCACAAATACTCCAGTCCTGAAAGGTGTCACCCAAATCGCGCTTGCTTCCTCACAGCTCCCAAATCTCCAGCTGCCCGTCTGAGTATGAGGTAGAACAGATGGTTGAGTCTGCAGAGCTGTTTACTCATACTATAGCCTGGGAATCAGAGGTCGACTCCAGCGCTTCTGTGAATCCAGACGAGGAAATGATCTGCACTGATGCCCAGAATCTTTATGAGTCGGATCCAGGACCAGACGCAGAAGGTTCTGACCATAATGTAGACCCTCATTCCCAAACTGTAACTCCTGTTGGTGGAGACAATGAGGAAGACGATGATAAGACTCAAATACCTGATTGGAGCGACAACTTTAGTTTTTTGTCAGGGCAGGAACAGGTTGGCTCTGAGGACGACGGGTGTGATAACGCACAGGGTGATGATGATGAGGTCGGAGATCCCACTTACTGTCAACCCACAGTCAGCCAAGAGATGAGGTCAGCAGAGGAGGTGGAGGAAGATGCTAGTGACGACGAGGTCAGGTTGCGCCTTCCTGGACAGAGACGTAGTACTGGAAGCACGTCAACAACTGCATCCTCAAACACAACTCTGCCTCTCACCACAAGTCGTGGTGGCTCTTCAGGTCGCATGGGTGCTAAGCCTTGCATAGCCTGGGCATTTTTTCAGATCGATAAAGATGACCCAACTCGTGTTATCTGTAACATTTGTCAGCAAAAGCTAAGTAGAGGCCAAAAAATACATAGTTTGAGTACTTCATGCATGAACCGGCACATGGACATGAAGCATAAGTTGCAGTGGGAAGCTCAGTGTGCTACAATGCGGCCTAGCCGGCCGGGCCAATCACCGTCTGCCATATCTTGTGCATCCGCGGCCTCTTCATCCTCTGTGACTGGGGGGACAGCAGTCACACCTGTTTTGGGGCGCAGACCTGCCACCTCTTTACCCGCAACAGCCAGCGTGATTGGCAGGTCATCATTTTCTTTGGAGGTGGTAACACCAGCTGGTGTTGAGCGCTGTCCGACATCGATAGCACCACCTTTGGATCAAGGCAACCTAACATGTCCGCCTGCATCTTCCTCACAGACCGGCAGTTTGCCGGGGACACCCTTATCAACCCCGTCTAAGCACAATAGCCAGCCTCGGTCCCTCAGATGTGGCAAGTAAAAGACCATTTCCTCCTAGCCATGAGAAAGCTAAGAGGTTGAATTTCACCATCTGCAAGCTCTTGGCTACAGAAATGCTGCCTTTCCGCCTGGTGGACACAGAGGATTTTCGAGACCTTATGTCCGTCGCAGTGCCCCAGTACCAGATGCCCAGTCGGCACTACTTCTCAAAGAAAGGTGTGCCTGCGCTCCACCAGCATGTCGCACACAACATCACCGCTTCTTTGAGAAACTCTGTGTGTGACAGGGTGCATTTCACCACAGACACTTGGACGAGTAGGCATGGACAGGGGCGTTACATGTCGCTGACTGGGCACTGGGTAACTATGGTGACAGCAGGACAAGGGGCTGCTGTCCAAGTCTTGCCGTCCCCACGAGTTGTGCGTCAATCCTCTTTATGTCAAAGTTCCTCCACTGCTTCTGCCTCCTCAACCTCCTCTCGGTCTTCCACCTGCACCCAAAGCCTGTCTGGTCATGCCACAAGCTTTCTAACTGCGCAGAAGGGATCCTGCACACCTCCTTACTATGCTGGCAGTAGGGCTCAACGTCATCAGGCGGTTTTTACATTGAAATGTCTGGGAAATGTGAGTCACACAGCTGAGGAGTTGTGGTCAGCTCTGGAGAACCAATTTCATGAATGGTTGTCTCCACTGGACCTGAAACCGGGGAAGGCCGTGTGCGACAATGCTGCAAACCTGGGTGCGGCCCTTCGCCGGGGGCAATGTCACACACGTGCCTTGTATGGCTCACGTGTTGAACCTGGTTATCCAGCAATTTTTAGCCCACTATCCCAGACTAGATGGCCTTCTGCAGAGGGCACGGTCGCTGTGTGCTCACTTCCGCCGTTCGCATCCCGCTGCTCAGCGACTTACATCTCTACAGAAGTCGTTGGGCCTGCCACTTCACCGGCTAAAATGCGATGTGCCTACCCGGTGGAATTCAACTCTGCACATGTTGCAGCGACTGTGGCAGCACCGACAAGCCCTGGTGCAATACGTTCTGACGTATAGCCTGGGCCAACGAGATTCAGAGGTGGGGCAAATCACGCTGGAGGAGTGGTCTCAGATCAGGGACCTATGCACCCTTCTGCACAGTTTTGAAATGGCGACGAAGATGTTTAGTGCTGACGATGCCATTATCAGCATGACTATTCCGGTGATTTACATGCTGGAGCACATGTTAAACAGAATTCGGAGTCAGGTGGTGGCACAAGAGGAGGTGGAGGTAGTAGAGGAGGAGGAGTTGTATGCGGAAGGGCTAACATCTGCAAGGTCCAGACGGTCGGCAGCACCAAGGCGGCAGGCTTGTGAGGGTGGGGGAGATGGTTTTACCAGGGCGCATGGTAGCAGCCAAACTAGTGAGGAAGGTGCAGGAGCCCAGGAAGAAGTGGAGGACGAACTGATGGAAGACTCATCAGATGAGGGAGACCTTGATCACATTTCTGTTGTGCGAGGTTGGGGGGAGAGGACAGAGGAAGGAAGCATGATTGTTACCTCGCCACCAACACAACAGGGACTTGGTGCTCCTGGATGCGCAACACACATGAGTGCCTTCTTGCTGCACTACCTGCAACATGACCCTCGAATTGTGAGAATTAGAAATAATCCTGACTACTGGGTTGCCACACTGTTAGATCCCCGGTACAAAAGTAAATTTGCAGAAATTATTCCTGCCATAGAAAGGGATGCACGCATGCAGGAGTATCAGCAGAGACTGTTGCAGAATCTTACATGTGCTTTTCCACAAAATACCAGTGGTGCACGTAGTGAATCTCACAGTTCCAACTTGCCAACCGTGGGACCGTCAAGTGTTCAGCACTCAAACCGTAACAGAACCACAGTATCTGCTGGTAACATCAATTTTGCGGAATCATTTCACCACTTTTTTAGCCCATCCTTTGCAAGGCCACAGGAGACAAGAAGTCTGACACATAGTCAACGCCTAGAGACGATGGTACAGGAGTATCTCCAAGTAAACATTGAAGCCACGACTGTGTCACTGGACCCTTGCTCTTTTTGGGCTTCCAATCTGGATAAATGGCCGGAGCTAGCCACTTACGCCTTGGAGATCTTGTCATGCCCCGCAGCCAGCGTTCTGTCTGAACGTGTGTTCAGCGCTGCTGGTGGTGTGCTGACAGATAAGCGCACGCGGCTCTCCACTGATAATGTAGACAGACTCACGTTCATAAAGATGAACAAATCATGGATCCGAAACGACTTTTCTACCCCTGTGTCATCCTGGGGAGAGTAAAAGCTTGATGATTGGTTAAAATCACCCTACCAACCGTTTTAAGCTTTCAAATTACTAATCATGTTTATCTGTATCTTGACTGGAAAATAATTTGGGCTTTGTAGCAGTGTGCAGCACTGATCCTATTAGGCCATCTATACTAAAGCTTCACCAGATTTAAAATTAAAAATAATTTTTAGCTGCAACTAGCACGGAAAATAATTTTGGGGCTCCGAGATGCGCAAGGCACATAAGTGCCTTCTTGCTGCACTACCTGCAGCATGACCCTCATATTGTCAGAATTCGAAGTAATCATGACTACTGGGTTGCCACACTCTTAGATCCCCCAAACTTTTCGATCAACCTTTTCATTTTAATAAAGACCAAAAAAATGGTCATTTTTGAAATTATAAGCATTAGCAGGTTGTTAGAAACTGAAATCAAACAGTTTTCAACTTAAAACTTTATTCTAGGTGATGTTACATTTTCACATAGGACCCCTTGTTCGAAAGGAGCTTCTGAACTCTCTCGTCCATTGAATTTGTCAGGTTTTGGATGGTTTCTGCTTCAATTGTTTTGCATGAGGACAGAATACCCTCCCAGAGCTATTGCTTAGATGTGAACTGCCTCCCGCCATCATAGACACTCCTTTTAATGATGCTCCAAAGGTTCTGAATGGGGTAGAGGTCAGGGGAGCATGGGGGTCACACCATAAGTTTGTCCCCTTTTATGCCCATATCAGCCAGAGATGCAGATGTTTTATGTGCAGCATGAGATGGTGCATTATCATGCAGAAAAATGATCTTGCTGTGAAATACACGGTTCTTCTTCTTGAACCATGGCAGGAAGTGCTGTTTGAGAAAATCCACATACATTATGGAGTTCATCTTTAGCGCCTTCAGGGATCCTAAAGGGGCCGACAATCTCTCTCCCCATGATTCCAGCCCAAAACATTACTCCACCTCCTCCTTGTTGGCGCTGTAGCCGTGTTTGCGTGGGGTGTCCATCAACCAGCCATCCTCCACTCCATCCATCTGGACCATCGAGCGCTGCACGGCACTCATCCGTGAACAAAACAGTTTTGAAATCAGTCTTCATGTAATGTTTGGCCCACTGGAGCCGTTTCTGCTTGTGTGAAGTGGATAGAGGAGGTCGACAGGATGGCGCATGCACAGCTGCAAACCTCTGAAGGACCCTGCATCTTGTTGTTCGGGGGACGTTGGAGGCACAAGCAGCTTCAAAAACTTGTCTGCTGCTATGACAAGGCTTTTTTGCCGCTGCTCTTTCAACCTGACGTAATTGCCTGTAGGAAAGAGTCCTCAATTTGCCCTTATCAGCACGCACACGTGTGTACTGTGAATCAGCTACATACTTCTTGATTGCCAAGACACTTCATCCTGATCATCGCACAATGTTGATTGTAGTCATGCCTTGACCTAAACACTCCACAATTTGTTGCTTCTCAGCAGCCGACACATCCTTTTTCTTTCCCATTTTGGCAGAAAATGTAGGCTGCTTAATAATGTGAGAGAGCCTTCTTAAGTAGTCTTGCCTTTCATTGGACACACCTGCCAAACTAATTAGCACAGGTGTCTGCAATTGCTTACAGTGATATAAAGAGCCCTGACACACATCACCATCAATGAGTTTAACTGACAAACAAACAAATTCTTCCCTTATCACTCCTAAACACTTTTTGTATAATAATTTGGAACGCAGTGTACATGTGCTTTTCCAAAAAACACCAGTGGTTCACGTAGTGAATCTTACAGTTCTAACTTGCCAACCGTGGTCTGTATGGAGTTGTTCAATAAAGGGCCCAAATTTAAGATAACATAGATGGGAGAGGTCTCTATGAATAGGAATTCCTAAGTATTTGATACCCTGTGAGGGCCAGGCAAAGGGAAAGTTGGACTGGATGGAATCCTGTATGGATTTGGGGAGGGAGACATCGAGGGCCTCAGACTTCGCTGCATTGATTTTAAAATTTTACCATGTAACAAAGTGATCTATTTCAGCCATAACAGCATGGATGGATATATGTGATTGAGTGATATATACTAGGACATCATCAGCAAATAGAGAGCACTTGTACTCGGTGCCTCCCACCTCAATCCACCTAATATTGGGGTTATGGCGAATTGATGAGAGCAGGTGCTCCGTCACTAGGATGTATAAGAGAGGGGACAGAGGACATCACTGACTTGTCCCATTGGTGATTGTGAAAGGTGATGAAAATGTTCTGACGCACCCCCTGGGCCTTGGGACACCCGGAGCCGGACCCTTTTTGGTGGATGCTGGTGGTTGTAGTCTTCGTGGCGGCGACCCAGTTCCGTGGCTCAGGGCGGTCAAACCAGTGGCGGAACTATTTATGTGGTTTTCATGTTTAAATGTCCGACTACGCCACCTGTGGATTGCGGTCAGAGTGAACCGCCGCTACAGGGCAGACCACTGAGGCTGGTGTTGTGGGTGCAGCAGAGCGTAGCATAACTCCCCACGGGAGGAGTATAGCCTCAGGGCAGTGTATGCGGAGGATGGGGGTGATGGTGCAGGGCAGCAGCAGTAACGACACGGAGTCAGTGATGCAGTTCAGGGCCTTTACTCACAGTTCTTATTATCCAGACCACGTCTGCAGGTAACGGCTGCCCACGTCGTACTGTGCTCACCAGGTGAGGGGCTCAGACAACTCCCAGATAACTTTGGAGCACTTCACAGGACCCCCTTTGTGTGTCCTTTGTCTGGCCTTTCTTACCAACACTTCTGTCCGGCTGCCTCGGGCCTCCTCTTGGTAAACTTGGCGCCAGTTTCCCTGACCCTATGTGGTGCCTTCCTAGCGGGTGTAGCGAGGGGCTGCGCCACATAAAATGTCAGAGCCTCCGGTTTCTAGCTGAGGGTCGTTTCCTGCCTCCACTAGTTCGGGGACCGGTCTCTCCCTTTGGCCTGACCCCTCCACGCAGGTGGATTCGGGCGTGCGGTGGCGACTCGCCCGTCCGCACCCCTGGGATCCCTTCATTCCTCGTTCCTGGAGCCTTCTCCGCTCCTCTTCCTTCCTTCTCCCTCTTCCAGGCCTGGGCCTCTGTTACTAGGCCCGCCTCCGGAGCAGAGCTCATGCAGAGCCCCTGCTCCCTGCCACTTCTGCTCAGACTTCTCTGCACTGAACTAAGATGGTGCCCACCTTTTATACTCCCTTCTCAATGCACCCAGGAACTGCTTCCTCCCTGCTCCTGCACTACAGGGTTCCCCTTCCTCAGTGTTCCCTCCCCCCACTCCAGCCAGGGACAGGGACTGTCGTGCCCATCTCAGGGGCATATTGGTCGCCCTGCCCCACGGCAATGTGGTGTAATGCATGCAGGTGTCGGGTCCTGATCCACACTCCATCCTTACCTGAGAGTGAGATATCACACCTCTGGGTGAGGTGCAATACGTCTGTAGCAACTGAGCCCTCAGGGTGCTACAGTTCCATTTATCTTCAGCCTAGGTGACGTATTGCGATACAGGGCCGTGATTTTGGCTATAAAAGGGTCCCCTAGACCCCTACCCCAAGCTTTTTAAGAGAATCATATATGGCGTGCCAGGAGACTCTATGGAATGCTTTCTCAGCATCCAACGAGAGTATCTAATTACAAATTTTTAACTGCATCTAGCCCAGGAAATACTTTGTGCCTAGTAGCAGTGTCTGCTAGTGAGCGGATTATCCCGGCTGTTAAGCAAGCTGCACCACCTGTAGTTTAGACACTTAATTTTTTCAAAGGAAATGCTTCGGGACCATGGGATACTTAGAGAAGAGCATCAGGAGGTACCCCAAGGCATAGGGGCTGGGACTGGCAGTAGGATGCCTTGCGGTGGACAGCCGAGCTCGATCCTTATAAAAGCTTTTTAACTGCAGCAGCTTTAGTGGACGCTACTGGAGCTGGAATTACCGCGGCTGCTGGCATGAGACTTGCCCTCCAATAGATCCTTGTAAATGGATTTAAAGTGTATTCATTCAAATTAGAGAGACAATTTAAATTAAAAAGCTTAGAGCTGCCTCCACCACAGGGGGGCTCGCTCGACCCACCAGCGGACAGGCACCAGTATTGGGAGAGGGGGGCTGGCCGTCAGGGTTCACCGCGGCTCTGGCACAAACCCGGCGACACGGAGGTGGCACGGGCAGGAGCGGACTGGCCGTGTCGGCTTCTCACTTTTTGGATTTTAGAAGGGCATGACATGCCTATATCTGTGTCTCCCCCTCCTTTTACTCCTCCACCTCTTTTATTTTCACATGACTATATGTACTTGTCACTTTTCCATGTGTTAGTTATGTCTTCTGAGCAGTTTGTCAGCTTTTGGACACGTTTGAAGGTGTTTTCTATGTGTTTCTATGTGTTTTTGTTTGCCTGCCATTGGTTTTAACGGTGTTCGAAGGTGTTCGACGAACAGTTCGACGAACAGTTCGGCGAACACACGGGTGTTCGACGAACCGAACCGAACTCGAACGCTACGGGGGTGGCTCAACACTAATAGGGAAGCCCTTTTTCTTTATTATTTCATGAATTTCATGAAATAATTTAAAAAAAAAATACGTGGGGCATCTCCCTATTTGTGTCCAGCCAGGTACAACTAGGCAGCTGGGGGATGGAATCTGCAGCGCAGGGAGCACCAAACTTTCTGCCCCCCCCCCCCCGGTGCAAATTGCAGTCCGCAGCCACCCCGGAAAATGGCGCATTCATAGAAGCTGGATGCTGTACCTGGCTGGCATACAAAAATATGGCAAAGACCACGTCAAAATTTTTGGGAAAAATTAATTAAAAAATAAATAATAATTTAGGGACTGCATCTTTATTAACTCCTCAAATGTCATTTAGTGTTAAAATAAAAGATTTATTTAAAAAAAAATTGGCGTGGGATCCCCCATAATTTTAGGCTCTAGCGGAGGTTAAGCAGACGGGTGGGGCAGATGTTTGAAGCCTGGGAAGTGGGTAACACCCACGGAGCTTCCCAGACTACTAATATCAGCCCCCAGCTGAATACCTAGCCTTTACTAGCTATTAAAATGGGGGACCCCCCCCAAAAAATAACGTGGTGTACCCCCTATTTAATAGCTAGCAAAGGCTAGGCAGACAGCTGGGGGCTGATATTAATAGCCCAGGAAGGGTGCCATGAATATTGGCCCCCTCCCAGGCTATAAACACCAGCCGTCAGCCGCCCCAGAAATGGCGCATCCATAGGATGCGCCAATTCTGGCGCTTAGCCTCGCTCTTCCATGCTGCCCTGGTGCGGTGGCAGGGGGTAATAGGGTTGGGGTTCATGTAAGCGCCAGCTGCCATGAAGCCCAGGTTAGTAATGATGGGCGTCTATAAGACACCCCCATTACTAACCTACAAAGTGTTAAAAAGAAAAAACACACTACACCCAGAAAAAAATAATTTATTTGAAATAAAACACACAATTTTATTTAATTCTTAGTTTACTAAAAAAAAATAGTTACCTGTCCACGTTCCTGCGCTGATCTCCCATGCACAGCTGTCACATCTGGAGATGGTGACAGCTGTGCATGGCTGCTGTAAGCTCACACTGCCGGGAGCCACTGACTGAGGTCACCGGAGTGCATTCAGGCAGCGCAGCTCCGGAGACCTCCTTTACGGCACTGCTGTACCGTGGGAATTTCTCACGATACAGCAGTGCCGTAAAGGAGCTAACCGGAGCATCGCTGCCTGAACTCCGGCGAACCCGCTTATGCAATGACGGGGCTGCTTTACGGCCCCGTCATTCTAGTGGCAGCAGCGGTTCAGAGCGGTCACTTTCTATGTGGCTGCTCTAAACTGGAGATCATCGTGGGACACTCGTGGACTACTACGGAGGGGTAAGGATAAGGTTGTGGTTTATTATTTTGTATTTTATTACAGGAGATCGATGGCTTCGGGGAATTAGGTGTCTAGGTGAGTATAGGTGTAGTTTTTTATTTTTTACTTTATTTTAGGTGGTGATCGGCGGGGACAGGTAATGTATGAACTAATTTATTGTAGGCAACCACTGGCCACCAATGACATGTATTTAACATTTATTGGGGACTCAGTAGGGAAATTTAAATAGCAGGATCAGGCTGATGGGAACTACTGCTCCCATCGAGCTGATCCTGCTGGCACGAGTGGACCGGGGACAGACATATGCCGATGGGAGTAGTAGTGTCACATCGGCCTATGTCTGCCTGCACGCACACACCCGCAGACATCGCACAGACACCGCAGACATCACACAGACACCGCACACACTCGCAGACATCGCACAGACACCGCAGACATCGCACAGACACCGCGCACACCCGCAGACATAGCACAGACACCGCACACACCCGCAGACATCGCGCACACTCACGCACAGGCACCGCACACATCGCACAGACACCGCACACACCCGCAGACATCGCGCAGACACACGCACAGACACCCACACACACCAATCATGACGGGCTGATCGTCTGGGAGGTGACACTGTGCGGCCAGCCAATCACTGTAATGCCCACAAACAAGATGGCTGCGGCATTACAGTGACTGGCTGGCAATCCCTGCATGTTCATTGGCTCTGCAAAGAGCACCAAACATGCAGGGCGGAGACCCGAGCTCCCGCCCGAGTAACCCGGAAATGCTCGGTGCTCGCCGAACATCCCGAGTAGCGTGATGCTCGGGCGAGTACCGAGCAGTGTTGAGCATGTTCGCTCAACATTAGTTATAATGTCTCTACTCTCGGCCTACTCATTCAAGTTTCAGCAATTGATAACTCTTTCACAAAGTCCCATTACTATGAAAGTCGAGAATGTATGTTTGAAAATTGGAGTGTTATATATTGAGTCCATTACATTCATGGTTTTCCTTTCTCTACCTGCAAAGTTAGTGTTAAGCCTGCCGTGGTTAATTAAGCACAATTCTGTAATCAATTGGAAACTCAAGAGATTAGGTCATGGAGTGACTGTATTGCCAAGTTTTTAGCAATAAGGTTCGGATACGGCTTTAAAGAAGGCAACCACTTGTAATATAACGCAATTTTATTTATAATAATTTGAAAGATAAAATACAGAATCAAAGGAATAGTATGATATTATGATATTGCGTACACTTTTATAGATTAAAGGTTAAATACTTATAAAGTTTACATACTTACCCTTAGATAGAAGAAGAAAAAGATTTCCCTAGTGGCATGTACATCATCTGTCTGGAAACTTCAGCTGGAGAAGCGTTCAGCGATGGGCAGAGAATGCGTCGTAGGTCCTACACTGTGACGAGCGTCCTCTTCACAGGTCCCCAATGCTTCTGTCATAACTAAATTCTTCAACAGCTTTTATATTTTAGAAAAAGGCTTACCCAACCTAATATTACGTAAGCATGAAAGTTCATAGGTTGTTGTCCAACATTCCAATCCCGTGACAGTGGCCAGCTATCACAGATAAGCAATACCGGACAAGACCTGTTCATGGACCACTCTACTTCTCTCATAATGTTTACATATGATAAGAGTAAATCCTACACCGGGTTATAAATCAGAACAAGGTTTTGTTCCCAGACAATATATTGTGTTAAGAAGCTATGTATCAGTGAGATATATTCACAGATAAAGTATACCTTAACACAGAATATATAATAAGAATATTTAATTAAAGTTTGGATACATCATAATGGGTTTCAGATAGCCACTTATATTTTTGGTACTACAATAAGCTTCTCCATCTTAAGCCATATGCCTGTAGTCTTATTTAAAACATTGTGCAATCGTCTGTCTCTGGTTCTACTTTAATGACAAACACAGCGTATACAAAGTCTAATTCCCTTCAATAATAAAGATTAAACCTCAGACTGTTAGCAAACTCAACCTAAAGCTATGTTTTAGTATGTCTGGACTAATGACCACTAGTCTACTGAGGTAGGATACCTACAAATGCTGACATGTCTGGTTCCTATTTTATTTCAATATGGATTTGAAATATAAAATAGCCATTTTTCATGTTCATACTACAAGTGACTCTTGCTTTTTTTCATGTGTCGGTTGAGATCTTTGGCTTCCATGAGGACTCCGAACCTACTGTTTCCTCCCCAATTATCCTGTAGAATGTAGGCCCACAAGGATAGGGTCTTCTCCCCTCTGTATCTGTCTGTCACTATTAGTTTGTTTATCCTAATTTCTATTTGTGTTTTATATCTTACCCTATTCATGTACAAAAGCATGGAGTCAATGGTGTCCTAAAATAAATAATAATAATAATTAGTTTAGAAAATAAATGGTTGTCACTTAGAATCTTGAGAACCTTTCTGACATGCTCATGATGCTCCTCCTGAGTATGCGAGTAAATCAATATGTCATACAGGTAAATTACCACAAACCTACCCACAAGAGGTAAAAAAATATCATTTAGAAATCTTGAAAGATTGCCGGAGCATTAGTTAACCTGAACAGCAGCACCAAACTAATGTCAGCGGAAGAATATCCCACTCAGTTTCAGATAAAACATCACAGAAGTCCGGAATGAATTCAGGAATTCATTCCGGACTTCTGTGATGTTTTTTTATATAAAAGAAGAATTAATACAATCAGTAAACGGCGTAACGAGAAAAAAATTTTAAACGCCAGAATTAAGTTTTTTTGGTCGCTACAACTTTGCAATAAAATGCAATAACGGGCGATCAAAACATCGGATCTACCCCAAAATGGTATCAATAAAAACGTCAGCCCGGCACGCAAAAATAAGCCCTCACCTGGCCCCAGATCCCGAAAAATGGAGAAGCTAAGGGTCTCGGAAAATGCGTCATTTTTTTTTGTTTTTTTAGCAAGCTTTGGATTTTTTTTTCACCACTTAAATAAAAAAGAACCTATACATGTTTGGTGTCTATGAACTTGTAACGACCTGGAAAATAATGATGGCAGGTCAGTTTTAGCAATCTGTGAACGTGGTAAAAAAAGCACCCAAAAAACAACTGTGGAATTGCATTTTTTTTGCAGTTTCACTGCACTTGGAATTTTTTTCCCATTTTCCAGCACATGATATGGTAAAACCAGTGATGGTGTTCAAAAGTACAACTCGTCCCACGAAAAATAAGCCCTCACATGGCCATATTGAACGAAAATTAAAAAAGTTCTGGCTCTGGGAAGAAGGGGAGCAAAAAAGGAAAACACAAAAACAGAAAGACCCATGGTCGTTAAGGGGTTAACATATTTCACAGGAAAGCACTTTCACTTTCGTTTTTGAACGTTTTATTGTGAGCCTGTAAAAGTGGCTTAAGACCTCTGACCACGTTGTTGACAGCAGTGACCTGGGGGTCAGAAATGCTTCCAGGGGCGATCCCCATGCTGTCCCCATGTCATTTGAGCACTGTCACTATCGTTTTGGGCACTTTTTAGGCTTTCTACAGACTGCCGGGGGAGCCACCGCAAAAATGTTCGGGTCTCCCATAGACTAACTAGTGTTGAGCCACCCCCGTAGTGTTCAAGTTCGGTTCGGTTCGTCGAACACCCGTGTGTTCGCCGAACTGTTCGTCGAACACCTTCGAACACCGTTAAAACCAATGGCAGGCAAACAAAAACACATAGAAACACATGGAAAACACCTTCAAAGGTGTCCAAAAGCTGACAAACTGCTCAGAAGACACAACTAACACATGGAAAAGTGACAAGTACATATAGTCATGCGAAAAGAAAAGAGGTGGAGGAGTAAAAGTAGGGGGAGACACAGATATAGGCATGTCATGCCCTTCTGAAATCCAAAAAGTGAGAAGCCGACACGTTCAGTCCGCTCCTGCCCGTGCCACCTCCGCGTCGCCGGGTTTGTGCCAGAGCCGCGGTGAACCCTGATGGCCAGCCCCCCTCTCCCAATACTGGTGCCTGTCCGCTGGTGGGTCGAGCGAGCCCCCCTGTGGTGGAGGCAGCTCTAAGCTTTTTAATTTAAATTGTCTCTCTAATTTGAATGAATACACTTTAAATCCATTTACAAGGATCTATTGGAGGGCAAGTCTCATGCCAGCAGCCGCGTAATTCCAGCTCCAGTAGCGTCCACTAAAGCTGCTGCAGTTAAAAAGCTTTTATAAGGATCGAGCTCGGCTGTCCACCGCAAGGCATCCTACTGCCAGTCCCAGCCCCTATGCCTTTGGGTGCCTCCTGATGCTCTTCACTGAGTATCCCGTGGTCCCGAAGCATTTCTTTTGAAAAAATTAAGTGTCCAAACTACAGGTGGTGTAGCTTGCTTAACAGCCGGGATAATCCGCTGACTAGCAGACACTGCTACTAGGCACAAAGTATTTCCTGGGCTAGATGCAGTTAAAAATTTGTAATTAGATACTCTCGTTGGATGCTGAGAAAGCATTCCATAGAGTCTCCTGGCACGCCATATATGATTCTCTTAAAAAGCTTGGGGTAGGGGTCTGGGGGACCCTTTTATAGCCAAAATCACGGCCCTGTATCGCAATACGTCACCTAGGCTGAAGATAAATGGAACTGTAGCACCCTGAGGGCTCGGTTGCTACAGAGGTATTGCACCTCACCCAGAGGTGTGATATCTCACTCTCAGGTAAGGATGTAGTGTGGATCAGGACCCGACACCTGCATGCATTACACCACATTGCCGTGGGGCAGGGCGACCAATATGCCCCTGAGATGGGCACGACAGTCCCTGTCCCTGGCTGGAGTGGGGGGAGGGAACACTGAGGAAGGGGAACCCTGTAGTGCAGGAGCAGGGAGGAAGCAATTCCTGGGTGCATTGAGAAGGGAGTATAAAAGGTGGGCACCATCTTAGTTCAGTGCAGAGAAGTCTGAGCAGAAGTGGCAGGGAGCAGGGGCTCTGCATGAGCTCTGCTCCTGAGGCGGGCCTAGTAACAGAGGCCCAGGCCTGGAAGAGGGAGAAGGAAGGAAGAGGAGCGGAGAAGGCTCCAGGAACGAGGAACGAAAGGATCCCAGGGGTGAGGACGGGCGAGTCGCCACCGCACGCCCGAATCCACCTGCGTGGAGGGGTCAGGCCAAAGGGGGAGACCGGTCCCCGAAACTAGTGGAGGCAGGAAACGACCCTCAGGTAGAAACAGGAGGCTGTGACATTTTATGTGGCGCAGCCCCTCGCTACACCCGCTAGGAAGGCACCACATAGGGTCAGGGAAATTGGCGCCAAGTTTACCAAGAGGAGGCCCGAGGCAGCCGGACAGAAGGGTTGGTAAGAAAGGCCAGACAAAGGACACACAAAGGGGGTCCTGTGAAGCGCTCCAAAGTTATCTGGGAGTTGTCTGAGCCCCTCACCTGGTGAGCACAGTACGACGTGGGCAGCCGTTACCTGCAGACGTGGTCTGGATAATAAGAACTGTGAGTAAAGTCCCTGGACTGCATCACTGACTCCGTGTCGTTACTGCTGCAGCCCTGCACCATCACCCCCATCCTCCGCATACACTGCCCTGAGGCTATACTCCTCCCGTGGGGAGTTATGCTACGCTCTGCTGCACCCACAACACCAGCCTCAGCGGTCTGCCCTGGAGCGGCGGTTCACTCTGACCGCAATCCACGGGTGGCGTAGTCGGACATTTAAACATCAAAACCACATAAATAGTTCCGCCACTGGTTTGACCGCCCTGAGCCACGGAACCGGGTCGCCGCCACGGAGACTACAACCACCAGCATCCACCAAAAAGAGTCCGGCTCCGGGTGTCCCAAGGCCCAGGGGGCGCGTCAGAACATTTTCATCACCTTTCACAATCACCAATGGGACAAGGCAGGGATGTTCTCTGTCCCCTCTCTTATACATCCTAGTGACGGAGCACCTGCTGTCATCAATTCGCCATAACCCCAATATTAGGTGGATTGAGGTGGGAGGCACCGAGTACAAGTGCTCTCTATTTGCTGATGATGTCCTAGTATATATCACTCAATCACATATATCCATCCATGCTGTTATGGCTGAAATAGATCACTTTGTTACATGGTCAAATTTTAAAATCAATGCAGCGAAGTCTGAGGCCCTCGATGTCTCCCTCCCCAAATCCATATAGGATTCCATCCAGTCCAACTTTCCCTTTGCCTGGCCCTCACAGGGTATCAAATACTTAGGAACCTCTCCCATCTATGTTATCTTAATTTTGGGCCCTTTATTGAACAACTCCATACAGACCACGGTTGGCAAGTTAGAACTGTAAGATTCACTACGTGAACCACTGGTGTTTTGTGGAAAAGCACATGTACACTGTGTTCCAAATTATTATGCAAAAAGTGTTTAGGAGTGATAAGGGAAGAATTTGTTTGTTTGTCAGTTAAACTCATTGATGGTGATGTGTGTCAGGGCTCTTTATATCACTGTAAGCAATTGCAGACACCTGTGCTAATTAGTTTGGCAGGTGTGTCCAATGAAAGGCAAGACTACTTAAGAAGGCTGTCTCACATTATTAAGCAGCCTACATTTTCTGCCAAAATGGGAAAGAAAAAGGATGTGTCGGCTGCTGAGAAGCAACAAATTGTGGAGTGTTTAGGTCAAGGCATGACTACAATCAACATTGTGCGATGATCAGGATGAAGTGTCTTGGCAATCAAGAAGTATGTAGCTGATTCACAGTACACACGTGTGCGTGCTGATAAAGGCAAATTGAGGACTCTTTCCTACAGGCAATTGCGTCAGGTTGAAAGAGCAGCGGCAAAAAAGCCTTGTCATAGCAGCAGACAAGTTTTTGAAGCTGCTGGTGCCTCCAACGTCCCCCGAACAACAAGATGCAGGGTCCTTCAGAGGTTTGCAGCTGTGCATACGCCATCCTGTCGACCTCCTCTATCCACTTCACACAAGCAGAAACGGCTCCAGTGGGCCAAACATTACATGAAGACTGATTTCAAAACTGTTTTGTTCACGGATGAGTGCCGTGCAGCGCTCGATGGTCCAGATGGATGGAGTGAAGGATGGCTGGTTGATGGACACCCCACGCAAACACGGCTACAGCGCCAACAAGGAGGAGGTGGAGTAATGTTTTGGGCTGGAATCATGGGGAGAGAGATTGTCGGCCCCTTTAGGATCCCTGAATGGGCTAAAGATGAAATCCATAATATATGTGGATTTTCTCAAACAGCACTTCCTGCCATGGTTCAAGAAGAAGAACCGTGTATTTCACAGCAAGATCATTTTTTTGTATGATAATGCACCATCTCATGCTGCACATAAAACATCTGCATCTCTGGCTGATATGGGCATAAAAGGGGACAAACTTATGGTGTGACCCCCATGCTCCCCTGACCTCTACCCCATTCAGAACCTTTGGAGCATCATTAAAAGGAGTGTCTATGATGGCGGGAGGCAGTTCACATCTAAGCAACAGCTCTGGGAGGGTATTCTGTCCTCATGCAAAACAATTGAAGCAGAAACCATCCAAAACCTGACAAATTCAATGGACGAGAGAGTTCAGAAGCTCCTTTCGAACATGGGGTCCTATGTGAAAATGTAACATCACCTAGAATAAAGTTTTGAGTTGAAAACTGTTTGATTTCAGTTTCTAACAACCTGCTAATGCTTATAATTTCAAAAATGACCATTTTTTCGGTCTTTATTAAAATGAAAAGGTTGATCGAAAAGTTTGGGGGATCTAAGAGTGTGGCAACCCAGTAGTCATGATTACTTCGAATTCTGACAATATGAGGGTCATGCTGCAGGTAGTGCAGCAAGAAGGCACTTATGTGTCTTGCGCATCTCGGAGCCCCAAAATTATTTTCCGGGCTAGATGCAGCTAAAAATTATTATTAATTTGAAAGCTGGTGGAGCTTAGTATAGATGACCTAATAGAATCAGTACTGCACACTGCTACAAAGCCCAAATTATTTTCCAGTCAAGATACAAATAAACATGATTAGTAATTTTAAATCTGGTGGAGCTTATTATAGATGGCCTAATAGAATCAGTGCTGCACACTGCTACAAAGCCCAAATTATTTTCCAGCCAAGATACAGATAAACATGATTAGTAATTTGAAAGCTTAAAACAGTTGGTAGGGTGATTTTAACCAATCATCAAGCTTTTACTCTCCCCAGGATGACACAGGGGTAGAAAAGTCGTTTCGGATCCATGATTTGTTCATCTTTATGAACGTGAGTCTGTCTACATTATCAGTGGAGAGCCGCGTGCGCTTATCTGTCAGCACACCAGCAGCAGCGCTGAACACACGTTCAGACAGAACGCTGGCTGTGGGGCATGACAAGATCTCCAAGGCATAAGTGGCTAGCTCCGGCCATTTATCCAGATTGGAAGCCCAAAAAGAGCAAGGGTCCAGTGACACAGTCATGGCTTCAATGTTTACTTGGAGATACTCCTGTACCATCGTCTCTAGGCGTTGACTATGTGTCAGACTTCTTGTCTCCTGTGGCCTTGCAAAGGATGGGCTAAAAAAGTGGTGAAATGATTCCGCAAAATTGATGTTACCAGCAGATACTGTGGTTCTGTTACGGTTTGAGTGCTGAACACTTGACGGTCCCACGGTTGGCAAGTTGGAACTGTGAGATTCACTACGTGCACCACTGGTATTTTGTGGAAAAGCACATGTAAGATTCTGCAACAGTCTCTGCTGATACTACTGCATGCGTGCATCCCTTTCTATGGCAGGAATAATTTCTGCAAATTTACTTTTGTACCGGGGATCTAACAGTGTGGCAACCCAGTAGTCAGGATTATTTCTAATTCTCCCAATTCGAGGGTCATGTTGCAGGTATTGCAGCAAGAAGGCACTCATGTGTGTTGCGCATCCAGGAGCACCAAGTCCCTGTTGTGTTGGTGGAGAGGTAACAATCATGCTTCCTTCCTCTGTCCTCTCCCCCCAACCTCGCACAACAGAAATGTGATCAAGGTCTCCCTCATCTGATGAGTCTTCCATCAGTTCGTCCTCCACTTCTTCCTGGGCTCCTGCACCTTCCTCACTAGTTTGGCTGCTACCATGCGCCCTGGTAAAACCATCTCCCCCACCCTCACATGCCTGCTGCCTTGGTGCTGGCGACCGTCTGGACCTTGCAGATGTTAGCCCTTCCGCATACAACTCCTCCTCCTCTACTTCCTCCACCTCCTCTTGTGCCACCACCTGACTCTGAATTCTGTTTAACATGTGCTCCAGCATGTAAATCACCGGAATAGTCATGCTGATAATGGCATCGTCAGCACTAAACATCTTCATCGCCATTTCAAAACTGTGCAGAAGGGTGCATAGGTCCCTGATCTGAGACCACTCCTCCAGCGTGATTTGCCCCACCTCTGGATCTCGTTGGCCCAGGCTATACGTCAGAACGTATTGCACCAGGGCTTGTCGGTGCTGCCACAGTCGCTGCAACATGTGCAGAGTTGAATTCCACCGGGTAGGCACATCGCATTTTAGCCGGTGAAGTGGCAGGCCCAACGACTTCTGTAGAGATGTAAGTCACTGAGCTGCGGGATGCGAACGGCGAAAGTGAGCACACAGCGACCGTGCCCTCTGCAGAAGGCCATCTAGTCTGGGATAGTGGGCTAAAAATTGCTGGACAACCAGGTTCAACACGTGAGCCATACAAGGCACGTGTGTGACATTGCCCCGGCGAAGGGCCGCACCCAGGTTTGCAGCATTGTCGCACACGGCCTTCCCTGGTTTCAGGTCCAGTGGAGACAACCATTCATGAAATTGGTTCTCCATAGCTGACCACAACTCCTCAGCTGTGTGACTCACATTTCCCAGACATTTCAATGTAAAAACCGCCTGATGACGTTGAGCCCTAGTGCCAGCATAGTAAGGAGGTGTGCAGGATCCCTTCTGCGCAGTTAGAAAGCTTGTGGCGTGACCAGACAGGCTTTGGGTGCAGGTGGAAGACCGAGAGGAGGTTGAGGAGGCAGAAGCAGTGGAGGAACTTTGACATAAAAAGGATTGACGCACAACTCGTGGGGACGGCAAGACTTGGACAGCAGCCCCTTGTCCTGCTGTCACCATAGTTACCCAGTGCCCAGTCAGCGACATGTAACGCCCCTGTCCATGCCTACTCGTCCAAGTGTCTGTGCTGAAAGGCACCCTGTCACACACAGAGTTTCTCAAAGAAGCGGTGATGTTGTGTGCGACATGCTGGTGGAGCGCAGGCACACCTTTCTTTGAGAAGTAGTGCCGACTGGGCATCTGGTACTGGGGCACTGCGACGGACATAAGGTCTCGAAAATCCTCTGTGTCCACCAGGCGGAAAAGCAGCATTTCTGTAGCCAAGAGCTTGCAGATGGTGAAATTCAACCTCTTAGCTTTCTCATGGCTAGGAGGAAATGGTCTTTTACTTGTCCACATCTGAGGGACCGAGGGCTGGCTATTGTGCTTAGACGGGGTTGATAAGGGTGTCCCCGGCAAACTGCCGGTCTGTGAGGAAGATGCAGGCGGACATGTTAGGTTGCCTTGATCCAAAGGTGGTGCTATCGATGTCGGACAGCGCTCAACACCAGCTGGTGTTACCACCTCCAAAGAAAATGATGACCTGCCAATCACGCTGGCTGTTGCGGGTAAAGAGGTGGCAGGTCTGCGCCCCAAAACAGGTGTGACTGCTGTCCCCCCAGTCACAGAGGATGAAGAGGCCGCGGATGCACAATATATGGCAGACGGTGGTTGGCCCGGCCGGCTAGGCCACATTGTAGCACACTGAGCTTCCCACTGCAACTTATGCTTCATGTCCATGTGCCGGTTCATGCATGAAGTACTCAAACTATGTATTTTTTGGCCTCTACTTAGCTTTTGCTGACAAATGTTACAGATAACACGAATTGGGTCATCTTTATCGATCTGAAAAAATACCCAGGCTATGCAAGGCTTAGCACCCATGTGACCTGAAGAGCCACCACGACTTGTGGTGAGAGCCAGAGTTGTGTTTGAGGATGCAGTTGTTGACGTGCTTCCAGTACTACGTCTCTGTCCAGGAAGGCGCAACCTGACCTCGTCGTCACTAGCATCTTCCTCCACCTCCTCTGCTGACCTCATCTCTTGGCTGACTGTGGGTTGACAGTAAGTGGGATCTCCAACCTCATCATCATCACCCTGTGCGTTATCACACCCGTCGTCCTCAGAGCCAACCTGTTCCTGCCCTGACAAAAAACTAAAGTTGTCGCTCCAATCAGGTATTTGAGTCTTATCATCGTCTTCCTCATTGTCTCCACCAACAGGAGTTACAGTTTGGGAATGAGGGTCTACATTATGGTCAGAACCTTCTGCGTCTGGTCCTGGATCCGACTCATAAAGATTCTGGGCATCAGTGCAGATCATTTCCTTGTCTGGATTCACAGAAGCGCTGGAGTCGACCTCTGATTCCCAGGCTATAGTATGAGTAAACAGCTCTGCAGACTCAACCATCTGTTCTACCTCATACTCAGACGGGCAGCTGGAGATTTGGGAGCTGTGAGGAAGCAAGTGCGATTGGGGTGACACCTTTGAGGACTGGAGTATTTGTGATGTTGAAGTTGATGTGGAGGAGAGCCCACTTAAAGGAGCACTTGATATCCGTTGAAGCACCTGCTGTTTTTGTGCCTCATCTGGAATTTGTAGCGATTGGCGTGGCTGTAAGAAAGGGATCTTATCACATTGTCCGCTAAAAGAAGTAGACATTTTAGTTTGGCTGGAAGATGGTTATTCTTCTGCAGATGTTACTGTTGCTTTAACACCTACCCCACGGACACAACCTTTTTTCCCCTTCCCAACACGCCTATTCCCCTTTCCACCAGCAGCAGGCCTTTTTCCACTCATTTTGGTGGTTAACTAATTCACAACTCTGGAGTTGTTTGCACAAAAAAACAATGGATGGGAACCGAGCAGAGCTGAGTGGCCAAACTGTGGTATTAGGCCAAAACTATTGGCTGGGTTAGATGCAGAAAAGAATTATATTCAATTTGCAACCTGATGGAGGTCAGTATAGATGGACTAATAGAACAAGTCCCACACACAGCTAGAAGCCCAAATATTTTTTCAGAGGTAGATGCAGAAAATTTTTTTATTCAGTTTGCAACCTGATGGAGGTCTGTATAGATGGATTAATAGAACAAGTCCCACACACAGCTACAAGCCCAATATTTTTTCAGAGGAAGATGCAGAAAAAAAATATATTCAGTTTGCAACCTGATGGAGGTCAGTATAGATGGACTAATAGAGAAAGTTCCACACACTGCTAGAAGGCCAAATATTTTTTCAGAGCTAGATGCAGACAAAAAATTATTTTGAATTTGCAACCTGATGGAGGTCAGTATAGGTGGACTAATAGAACAAGTCCCACACACTGCTAGAAGGCCAAATATTTTTTCAGAGCTAGATGCAGAAAAAAATTATATTCAGTTTGCAACCTGATGGAGATCTGTATAGATGGATTAATAGAACAAGTCCCACACACAGCTAGAAGCCCAAATATTTTTTCAGAGGTAGATGCAGATAAAAATTATTTTTAATTTGCAACCTCATGGAGGTCAGTATAGATGGACTAATAGAGAAAGTCCCACACACTGCTAGAAGGCCAAATATTTTTTCAGAGCTAGATGCAGATAAAAATTATATTCAATTTGCAACCTGATGGAGGTCAGTAGAGATGGACTAATAGAACAAGTCCCACACACAGCTAGAAGCCCAAATATTTTTTCAGAGGTACTGTAGATGCATATAAAAATTATTTTAATTTGCAACCTGATGGAGGTCAGTATAGATGGACTAATAGAGAAAGTCCCACACACTGCTAGATGGCCAAATATTTTTTCAGAGCTAGATGCAGATAAAAATTATTTTTAATTTGCAACCTGATGGAGGTCAGTATAGATGGACTAATAGAGAAAGTCTCACACACTGCTAGAAGGCCAAATATTTTTTCAGAGCTAGATGCAGATAAAAATTATATTCAATTTGCAACCTGATGGAGGTCAGTATAGATAGACTAATAGAACAAGTCCCACACACAGCTGGAAGCCCAAATATTTTTTCAAAGGTACTGTAGATGCAGATAAAAATTATTTTTAATTTGCAACCTTATGGAGGTCAGTATAGATGGACTAATTCAACAAGTCCCACACACAGCTAGAAGCCCAATATTTTTTCAGATGTAGATGCAGAAAAAAATATATTCAGTTTGCAATCTGATGAAGGTCAGTATAGATGGAGTAATAGAACAAGTCCCACACACAGCTAGAAGCCCAAATATTTTTTCAGAGGTAGATGCAGATAAAAATTATTTTTAATTTGCAACCTGATGGAGGTCAGTATAGATGGACTAATAGAGAAAGTCCCACACACTGCTAGAAGGCCAAATATTTTTTCAGAGCTAGATGCAGACAAAAATTATATTCAATTTGCACCCTGATGGAGGTCAGTATAGATGGACTAATAGAGAAAGTCCCACACACTGCTAGAAGGACAAATATTTTTTCAGAGCTAGATGCAGATAAAAATTATATTCAATTTGCAACCTGATGGAGGTCAGTATAGATGGACTAATAGAACAAGTCCCACACACAGCTAGAAGCCCAAATATTTTTTCAGAGGTACTGTAGATGCAGATAAAAATTATTTTTAATTTGCAACCTGATGGAGGTCAGTATAGATGGACTAATAGAGAAAGTCCCACACACTGCTAGAAGGCCAAATATTTTTTCAGAGCTAGATGCAGATAAAAATTATTTTTAATTTGCAACCTGATGGAGGTCAGTATAGATGGACTAATAGAGAAAGTCCCACACACTGCTAGAAGGCCAAATATTTTTTCAGAGCTAGATGCAGATAAAAATTATATTCAATTTGCAACCTGATGGAGGTCAGTATAGATGGACTAATAGAACAAGTCCCACACACAGCTAGAAGCCCAAATATTTTTTCAGAGGTACTGTAGATGCAGATAAAAATTATTTTTAATTTGCAACCTGATGGAGGTCAGTATAGATGGACTAATAGAGAAAGTCCCACACACTGCTAGAAGGCCAAATATTTTTCAGAGGTAGATGCAGAAAAAAAATATATTCAGTTTGCAACCTGATGGAGGTCAGTATAGATGGACTAATAGAGAAAGTCCCACACACTGCTAGAAGGCCAAATATTTTTTCAGAGGTAGATGCAGAAAAAAAATATATTAAGTTTGCAACCTGATGGAGATCAGTATAGATGGACTAATACAACAAGTCCCACACACAGCTAGAAGCCCAATATTTTTTCAGAGGTAGATGCAGAAAAAAATATATTCAGTTTGCAACCTGATGGAGGTCTGTATAGATGGATTAATAGAACAAGTCCCACACACAGCTAGAAGCCCAATATTTTTTCAGAGCTAGATGCAGAAAAAAATTATATTCAATTTGCAACCTGATGGAGGTCAGTATAGATGGACTAATAGAATGATGCTTTGCCCAAAAGATTTTACTTCACTAGGTGCAGTAAAAAATTGGTATTCTATACACTGGTGGTATATCTTGCAACACAGATAGGCTACTCCACTGACTAACACACTCTGCAATAGGCCAAAAAGGATTAGCTTTGCTAGATTCAGCCAAATGCTGTGAAAAAAACTTGCACAGCACTGGCACAGACCTGCCTGGCAAAAACTGATAGGAACTGATGTAACCTAGTCCTGAAAAGGACTGCAATAACAATTAGTCTTTACTCCCACAATCTATTTAAGAGCACAGACCTGCCTGATAAAAGTCGTAGGAAATGCTGTAACCTAGTCCTTAAAAGGACTGCAATCACAACTATTCCCTACTCCCAAGCTATCTGTAGATTTGTGCGAAAATTGGCTTGAAATTAACAAGGTATAGCGCACACAGCAACAGCGGTGCCGTCTAACACGCAGCTGCAGCAGTGAGAAAATGGTGGCGACGGGGAAAATGGCTTGGTCTTATAGGGCAAGGACATGTGACATACACTGCCAATGACACATGCCCTTGCTTGTGTGAAAAAAAGCACTTCGCTCCGTGTGTGCGCTGCTGATAGGCTGACAGATTGCACCTCCCCACTGTAAATGCGGGAAAGAGAAAAAAAAAATGGAGATCTTCATTGTTCCTGCAGAGATCCATCCCCTGCCCCTCCCCCCACCCCGCTGTACACTCAAACTGCGTATTAACATTAATTTTCATCATTACTGAGAAAAAAATCCAGTAATGATTTTGGTGCACGAACAGTTATCGAACATAACCTCGAACAGCCGAATTTTTCTCAAATTGTTCGTGTTCGCCGAACGGCTCGAACACCGCCCAAAACAGCTCGAATTTGAGATTGGCGAACAGTTCGAGTAGAACAACGCTCATCTCTAAGACTAACATTGGGCTCGTTGCTCGGGTCGAGCACCCGAGTATCACAGTGAGCTCGGCCCGAGCTTCGAGCACCCGAGCATTTTAGTGCTCGCTCAACACTATTAATTATTCATTAACCAGGTGTCCAGCAGACAGTTGACAATATTAGATAAAGAAAACCTTTTCCCAATTCATGCAGTCAGCAATGGCGGCCGGGTGTCCATACTCAGTCCCCAGCCACGCCGCGGACGGGTGCCCACACACAGTTCCCAGCCGTGTGGGGGTGGCCGGGTGTCCATAAACGGTCCCCAGCCGCCCCTATTTGTCCCGGTGCGCCTTATGCACAAGCGCGCATACCTGTGCCCTCCCCAGTGCATTTAGTGGGAAGGACAGCCTAACCACAAACACGTGGACAAATGAATGTGGCCAGGAATGGTCCATCTCACTGACGCCTTCACACTGGGTTAATATTGTGGAAGCCGGGACACAGTTGGACACTGGGATGCAACACGTCCTCCAGACATAGAGGATTGCGGGTCCTGGGTCAATCAGGCTTCAACACAAAGTTCAGAAGGTAGACAGCAGCAGTGGTCGGCCTCCTACCCAACGAGTAAATTATTCATGATCATAAGGCCATCCACCTCCTTAGCTTTCTGTTCCTTGGAATGCAAGCGCATGTATGTAGTAGCAGCTAGGCCTGAGGTGGTCAGCGTTTTGGCGCATATCCTACCTCCTCCGAGGATTTCTGGATGTTTTCCTGCTACTATCCCAGTTCTATGACTCCCGTTAAAACAAAGCTTCAGGTGATAAATGATGGATGAGGTGGTGGCAAAGGAGAAAGAGCAGGAGGAACAGGGACCATTCACATCAATATCAGGCCAGTCAACCAGATATGTCTTGTAGGATATGTTTCTGTAACAAAAGGAGCGGTTCGGCTGCACAGTTATAGGGCATACAGTGAGTGCAATGCCTACCAAAAATTTTGAGCCACTCCAAAGCCCCTTGGAAATGACATGGAGGTCAGAGGGCGTTAACTAAACCTTTTTTTCGATTTATAGCAACTGGGTCTCCCGTGCACTGTTGGCCTAAGCAGTGAATGGAAGGCTTTCCAAAAATTATGAGGTACTGCAATGCCCCTTACAAGAGCCATGTGTGGCACCCCAGGGGTCTGGTCACCACAGTAATAGAGATATTACGTCGGAGAGCAAGTGGGAGGTTTCCTGGTCAGGATCCCTTAAACATGCAACATCCTCCTGCCCCAGTCCTGGGAGGGGAGAATTCTGCCCTTATAAACTGGATCTGGGGCGGGGTTGAGTGAGTCAGAGAACAGTCAGAGTCAGAGTGAGAGCAAGGGAAAGTAACAGCAAGGAGCTCTGTAGGAGCTAGGAGCTAAAGACCAGGGGCTGGAAGCTGAGCAGAGCTCGCCCTGGCAGAAGACAATAGGAACTGGACACAGGAGTCCGAAGCTGTGAGGACTTATATATCCAGCAGCAGAAACCAGCCGGCAGGGGATTTCAGGTCCTCTGGCCATAGAAGCCTGGAGGCTCAGTCACAAGCAAGGGACCAGCACCGCCGTCGTGGAGCGGAGGCTAACAGAAGGCCCCAAGTCACCAGCCATACGGGTGAGCACTACACGGTACACTCAGGGACGTGGGCTACTTCTACCTGCTTACAGCAAGGTAGCCAGGAAGAGTGCAGACAGACGGGGAGGCCCACAACTCCACCTGGCCAGGGGAACTCCTGCTTGCTCACAGACTGACCAGGCCTCTTATGCTAGCCAGTACTCCCGGGAGGGTCTACCTTATAATCATCAGTAAAGACTCTGAACTGCACTGCAAAGACTCTGAGTCGTTCCTACTGCGCTCGTGCACCATCACCCCCATCATCCACACTCACTGCCCTGAGGCTATACTCCTCCCGAGGGGAGTTATCCCATTCTATGCTGCGCACACAACACCAGCCTCAGCGGTCTGCCTCGCAGCGGTGGTACTCCCTGACCGCAATCCACGGGTGGCGCAGTCGGACAATTAACCTCAAAACCTAAGAAAGACTGCCACTGGTTTGACCAGCCTGCCCCAGAGACCCGGCACCGGGTATCCCGCACACGTGTACACACGGCCCAGGGGGCGCGTCACATGCAGTACAGCATATTACAAACATAAGTCCCATTATTGGGGAGTGGGTGTCCCATAGTATTTGCTTATGCCTTGCAAGCAAAAACTGCCAAAAATTAGGACGGAGCAACTTGCAATGCCCCTTACAAGAGCTATGCAGTACAGCATATTACAAACATAAGTCCCATTATTGGGGAGTGGGTCTCCCATAGTATTTGCTTATGCTTTCCCAGCAAAAGCTGCCAAAAATTAGGACGTAGCAACTTGCAATGCCCCTTACAAGAGCCATGCAGTACAGCATATTACAAACATAAGTCCCATTATTGGGGGGTGGGTGTCCCATAGTATTTGCTTATGCCTTGCAAGCAGAAGCTGCCAAAAAATTAGGATGGAGCAACTTGCAATGCCCCTTACAAGAGCCATGCAGTACAGCATATTACAAACATAAGTCCCATTATTGGGGAGTGGGTGTCCCATAGTATTTGCTTATGCCTTGCAAGCAAAAGCTGCCAAAAATTAGGACGGAGCAACTTGCAATGCCCCTTACAAGAGCCATGCAGTACAGCATATTACAAACATAAGTCCCATTATTGGGGAGTGGGTCTCCCATAGTATTTGCTTATGCTTTGCAAGCAAAAGCTGCCAAAAATTAGGGCGGAGCAACTTGCAATGCCCCTTACAAGAGCCATGCAGTACAGCATATTACAAACATAAGTCCCATTATTGGGGAGTGGGTGTCCCATGGTATTTGCTTATGCTTTCCCAGCAAAAGCTGCCAAAAATTAGGACGGAGGAACTTGCAATGCTGGCACCCTGGTGGTATAGTGGTGGTGGAGGCTGAGGATAAGGAGAAGAAGATTAAACAGTCGAAACGAGGAAGCGTATACCCATGTGTGGGTGTGAAGCGGTGCATGTGAATACACCTCCTGAAATAACACAGTGGATTTGACTTTATGTTACTCTGCTGTCATTTGGTGGTGATGAGAAGTCTGGCCCAATCCAGCCCTTGTTCATTTTGATAAGGGTCAGCTTGTCAGCATTGTCAGTTGACAGGCGAGTGCGCTTATCAGTTATAATTCCCCCAGCGGCACTAAAAACACGCTCCGATATCACGCTAGCGGCAGGGCAGGCCAGGACCTCCAAGGCGTACAGAGCGAGTTCATTCCAAGTGTCCAGCTTGGATACCCAATAATTAAAAGGCACAGAGGAATCACGGAGGACGCTGGAACGATCGGCAAGGTACTCCCTCGCCATGTTTTGAAACTTTCCACTTCTTGTGAGAGTACCCCGCGCCTCAGGGCCTGTAAGCTGGGCGGGTGTCAGAAAACTGTCCCAGAACATTGACAGTGTTCCCCTGCCTCTGCTGGATTGGAGTTGCATCTCTCTCGCCTGTACGCCTTGGTTGGGCAACGAACTGTGACCTCTGCCGCTAGCGTGTTCAGATGGGAATTTTTTTAAGAGTTCTGCAGCAAGGGCCTTCTGGTATTGCCCCATTTTTGAAGACCTCTCCACCTCAGGAATAAGAGAGTGAAAGTTCTCCTTGTAGCGGGGGTCTACAACTGTCACCAACCAGTAATGACTGTCACCCAACATTTTGACAACGCGAGGGTCACGGTTAAGGCAACGTAACATAAAGTCAGCCATGCGTGCCAGACTGGTAACGGGCAAGATTTCCGTGTCCTCACCAAGATGACGACTGACCATGCTCTCCTCCTCCTCCTCCTCTTCCTCCTCCCCCCTGTCCTCAGGCCACCCACGCTGAACCGACGGTATGACACTTGTACAGGTACTACCGTCTACAACGCATGATAGCAGCTCCTGTTCTTCCTCCTCCTCCTCCTCCTCTCCCTCATTGTCCCCCAATGCACGTTGGGATGAGATGAGGCTGGGCTGTGTGTAATCGCCCGCTACGGCTTCTTGATCCATCTCATCATACTCTGGCTGCAATGCCTCCTCTTTAATTCTCTGCAGAGAGCATTGCAAAAGACAGACAAGTGGAATGCTGACACTAATGATGGCGTCATCGCCACTCACCATCTTGCTGGCCTCCTCAAAGTTTGTCAGGATGGTACATATGTCAGATATCCAGGTCCACTCCTGAGGTCTTATGTGTGAAGTCTGACCTGAATATCGACGGCCTTGTTGCAGCTGGTACTCCACAACTGCTCTCTTCTGCTCACAAATCCTTTGCAACATGTGGAGGGTAGAGTTCCAACGTGTGGGGACATCACACACCAGTCGGTGTGCCAGAAGCTGCAAACGCTGCTGCAACACAGCAAGGGCGGCGGAAGCTGTAGCCGACTTGCGAAAATGAGCTGACAGGTGGCGTACTTTCACGAGCAGATCTGGCAACTTGGGGTATGATTTAAGAAACCGCTGAACCACGAGGTTAAGCACATGAGCCAGGCATGGTACGTGTGTGATCTCACCCAGCCTCAAAGCCGCCACCAGGTTACGGCCATTGTCACACACGACCATGCCGGGATGTAGGTTCAGCGGCCTCAGCCACAGATCTGCCTGCTCTTTCACAGCTGTCCACAACTCACAAGCAGTGTGAGGTTTATCACCTAAGCTTATGAGTTTCAGCACAGCCTGTTGCCGCTTGGCGGAGGCAGTACTGCAATGCTTCCAGCTTGTAACTGATGTGGTGATATCTGAGATGGAGGCTGAACATGAGGAGGAGGAGGAGGATGCGCAGGAGCTGTACACTGTGGGGGCAACTCTGACTGACATAGGGCCCGCAATCCTCGGTGTGGGGAGGATGTGTTCCGTCCCAAGGTCCGACTGGGTCCCGGCTTCCACTATGTTTACCCAGTGTGCCGTCAGAGAGATGTACCGTCCCTGGCCACAAGCACTTGTCCACGTGTCCGTTGTCAGGTGGACTCTCCCAGTAACTGCGTTGTTGAGGGCACGGCAGATGCTATGGGACACGTGCTTGTGTAGTGCGGGGATGGCACACCGGGCAAAATAGTGTCGGCTGGGGACCGAGTACCGAGGGACGGCCACAGCCATAAGATTGCGGAAGGATTCCGTCTCCACCAGCCTAAAAGGCAGCATTTCCAATGCAAGCAGTCGTGAAATGTGCGAATTTAGGACTCTGGCCTGCGGGGCGTTAGATGCGAATTTCCGCTTTCATTCAAAAGTCTGGGATATGTACAATTGAACGCTGCGGTGGGACGTGGACGTGGACGTTGATGCTGTTTCTTGAAAAACTGCCATAACAAGTGAAGACTGAGAGGAGGGGTCATCTTTTCATGCAGTATGGACAAGGGATTGCCTTGCACACACAACAGGGGGTTCTATTGCACGCACAACAGTGGAAGAAGCAGTGGTGACACCCGCTGACACTGGTCGTGGACCCAGGGTTTCGCCCCACAAAGTCGGGTGCTTTGCTGCCATGTGCCTGATCATGCTGGTGGTGGTCAGGCTGGTAGTTTTGTCACCCCTGCTGATGCTGGCATGGCAGGTGGAACATATGGCCTTTTTGGGGTTATCAGCAGAGTCTTTAAAAAAATTCCAGACTCTGGAAGACCTACCGCTTGTGCTGGCAACGTCACTCGTGTTGGTGTTACGGGGAACGGTTGCCTGCCTTCTGTCTGCGGCCACCACACTGCTTCTTCCTGCCTGTTGGGGTACTCTGCCTCCCTCCCCCTGTGTGCTGCTGGCCTCACTCTGCATGTCCTCCTTCCACGTTGGGTCAGTTACTAGATCATCCACCACCTCCTCCTCTTCCACTTGCGCACCACGCTCCTCCTCCTCACTTCCTGGCAATTGTGTCTCGTCATCGTCCACCTCTTGTGACAGATTGCCAACGTCGACTTCCTGTGGCCGTGGCTGTTCAAATATTTGGGCATCGCAACATGGGATCTCCTCTTCCACCACTTCAAGCGTATCAGGCGAGGGGCCCAAATATGGAAATGGACCAGTGAACAGCTCTTCAGAGTGTCCAAGTGTGGGATCACTTGCTGTCTGACGACACTCGGCATGGTGGGAGGAATGAGCATCAGGGTGAGGAGGAGTATGAGGTCGAGACTCACGGCTACTAAGAGTTGACCATGTGGAAGACAGACCGGAGGTGGTGGTGCCCAGGTAACTGGAAGTATTGTCTGCTATCCAATTAATAACCTGTTCACACTGATCAGTTCTCAATACTGGTGTTGTTCTGTGCTTCCCTAGTAATTCGTTCAAGAAGTGGAAGCGAGAAGATGTGGCTGTTGGTTGTGGCACATTTTCACCTTGGCCACGGCCCCGTCCTCTGCACGAACCATCACCAGAACGTCCACTTCCACGTCCCTTGCCACGCGCCTTGCCCATTGTAAATGAAGTAAAATAGTTTACACTTGCACTATCAATGGAAAAAGGGTAATAAAGAGTAGATTAGAACCGTGGAAGAGGAAAACCACAGTTATTGTTTACTGGGGTATACCACACTTTTTTAAATAGAGATATTTGCGGCTGAACAGTGAGCGACACACTCAAACTGCTTTTTTTTTAGATACCAAAGGCCCAAAATTGGATAGTACAGCGATTTGACCCGTGGAACTGCGAAACCACACTGGGATGTTGGGCCTACACAAGACTATTTTCAACAGATATATTTTTGTGTCACAATAGTCAGGAGACACTACTGTTTTTCTTTACGGAAAAAACTACCAAAAGCTGAATAATAGAGATTTTTTTACCGTGGGATGGCAAAACCACAGTTATTGTTTACTGGGGTATACCACACTTTTTTAAATAGAGATATTTGCGGCTGAACAGTGAGCAACACACTCAAACTGCTTTTTTTTTAGATACCAAAGGCCCAAAACTGGATAGTACAGCGATTTGACCCGTGGAACTGCGAAACCACATTGGGATGTCGGGCCTACACCAGACTATTTTCAACAGATATATTTTTGTGTCACAACAGTCAGGAGACACTACTGTTTTTCTTTACGGAAAAAACTACCAAAAGCTGAATAATAGAGATTTTTTACCGTGGGATGGCAAAACCACAGTTATTGTTTACTGGGGTATACCACACTTTTTTAAATAGAGATATTTGCGGCTGAACAGTGAGCGACACACTCAAACTGCTTTTTTTTAGATACCAAAGGCCCAAAACTGGATAGTACAGCGATTTGACCCGTGGAACTGAGAAACCACACTGGGATGTCGGGCCTACACAAGACTATTTTCAACAGATATATTTTTTGTGTCACAACAGTCAGGAGACACTACTGTTTTTCTTTACGGAAAAAACTACCAAAACCTGAATAATAGAGATTTTTTACCGTGGGATGGCAAAACCACAGTTATTGTTTACTGGGGTATACCACACTTTTTTAAATAGAGATATTTGCGGCTGAACAGTGAGCGACACACTCAAACTGCTTTTTTTTTAGATACCAAAGGCCCAAAACTGGATAGTACAGCGATTTGACCCGTGGAACTGCGAAACCACACTGGGATGTCGGGCCTACACAAGACTATTTTCAACAGATATATTTTTGAGTCACAACAGTCAGGAGACACTACTGTTTTTCTTTACGGAAAAAACTACGAAAAGCTGAGTAATAGAGATTTTTTACCATGGGATGGCAAAACCACAGTTATTGTTTACTGGGGTATACCACACTTTTTTAAATAGAGATATTTGCGGCTGAACAGTGTGCGACACACTCAAACTGCTTTTTTTTAGATACCAAAGGCCCAAAACTGGATAGTACAGCGATTTAACCCGTGGAACTGCGAAGCCACACTGGGATGTCGGGCCTACACCAGACTATTTTCAACAGATAAATTTTTGTGTCACAACAGTCAGGAGACACTACTGTTTTTCTTTACGGAAAAAACTACCAAAAGCTGAATAATAGAGATTTTTTACCGTGGGATGGCAAAACCACAGTTATTGTTTACTGGGGTATACCACACTTTTTTAAGTAGAGATATTTGCGGCTGAACAGTGAGCGACACACTCAAACTGTTTTTTTTTTAGATACAAATGGCCCAAAATGGATAATACAGAGGTTTGAACCGTGGAAGTGCAAAACAACAGTTCTGTTTCTCTAGCCTACACCAGACTATTTTCAACAGTTATATTTGTGTCTGAAAAATCAGAGACACGCTTTTTTTTTGGGGGGGGGGGGGGGGGGGACACACCAAAAGGTTAATAAGATGGGTATTTGTACAGTGTGAAGGAGGAAAAAAAAGGAGGATTTAGATGGAAAAAAAAGGATTTTTCCTGGCCCCCGACACCTGGTGCTAAGTCCAGCAATTTGAGCAACAGGAGCACCCAGGACTGTAATGCAGCGTTTGCTGGTATAACCACTGTGTCTCCTATACAGCCTGCCTGCCTTGTATCTGAGATGGATATTCGTCCTGAAAAGGACTGTTTGTTTGTTCTGGCAGCCTTTACAGACCCTACACTAACTATTTCGCAGTTTATATCTCTCCCTAAATCAGCAGTTCTGTCCCTACACTGTCTAATCCGGAGCGACTGTGTCCGGTTTTAAATACTCGAGGTGACGCTGTGTGGCCAGCCAATCACTGTAATGCCCACAACCAACATGGCTGCAGCATTACAGTGACTGGCTGGCAATCCCTGCATGTTCATTGGCTCTGTAAAGAGCGCCAAACATGCAGGGCAGAGACCCGAGCTCCCGCCCGAGTAACCTGGAAATGCTCGGTGCTCGCCGAACATCCCGAGTAGCGTGATGCTCGGGCGAGTACCGAGCAGTGTCGAGCATGTTCGCTCAACACTAATAATAAATAAAAAAATAAATAGTATGCCTAGGTTAGATGAGCATGTTTGTTTAATGTGATTTCTGTATGGACCATCACGTAACTTTTTTCACTTCTTATTTTAACTAGATTCCTGCTTTCATTTTCCAGTGGCCCAACAGACAACAAGTAAACAGTGGAGACCAGATTCTCAATAATGGAGAACAGAGAATCAGAGAATAAAAAACTTGCCTTTTTGTTTATGCCTGGTCAAATAGCGCAAAGTTAACACATATTTGTGTTATTGAGTTTACATATTAATACAAACACGCTTAGAAAAATCACTACACTTATAGAACAGCAAATTGAGTGTTGTATTGCTTGCATGTATGGAAGCAGCATTGTCAAAGCACCAACAGAAGTCTAACATGAGGTTTATCTGTCCTTTCCTCACAAGTGACCTTGAAAATGCTTTGTTAAAGCTAGAGAGAAAAGCAATTACATTTTTGAAATTACACACCACTGTTCCCATTCATCTTGATAAGCACTTTTAAGGAATCCAAAAAAGAAAAGGTTAGAATATTGCTTTTCTAAGGACTATAGAGACCTTACTTGTGCAGAGTCAGTTTTCAAGCACTGTATATTTAGGTTTACAAAGATGCTTTCAGATTTTGTTCTCATCACTAAATTGGCCACTTGACAAAAGGAGCTGAAAGAAAGAAATAAACCAAATACCACTGTTTTTTGTCAGTTACCATGAAGTATCAAAAATTACTTGGAAAAATATAAATAATTATGTTCTGTTTCTTTGATGCCAGTGTTATTCCTATCAAATATGAGCAGTATATAAATAAACAATTAAAGCCAGTAAATGACAAATAAAAAAAGAAAATCATCCATTCACCCATAGACCCTCTTATGACACCTAGCTTCAGAATGATGCATACAGGCAGACATTGAGAAGTGACATCTGCTCTGTCCACCATAGAGATGAGCGTATCAGTTTTTTATTCTATAGCCACTTTTCTTCCCTTTTATCATACTATACAGTTTGGCGAGATCTCATAGTATAATACACATCTTTTCATGGAAATCAAGGTATTTTCAATTCAGATTGAATTACGGTAAATATGTTGGGCAATTTAGAGTGAATCAGTCCAAAGGAAATTTTGGGAGATTCACTCATCTCAACTCACCAGTTATACTATGCAGACTTGAAGGCTGTGTTCCCATGATAAGTTATTGACGCTGTGTATTTTCTCTGCATAAAAAAATGCATGGTCTAAGGCTATGTTACCATTGTGAGCTTTTCGTGAGTGGTGAGTTTTTGATGTTATAAACAGCAACAATATTTAAAAAATAAATAAATAAATAAATAAAAAATGACCCAATGATTTCCAATAATTAGGCTATAGTAAGAAATGGGAAATTAAAACTTCATCATTTAATGATGTATGAAAATTTGTTCAGACGATACAATTAATTACAAAGATACCTTGCTTGCTGCCACCTCAACAACACCGGAGCTACTGCAACCCCCCCAACCTACTGTCTCCTTCCCCATTCCTGTAGAATGTAAGCCCGTAAGGGCAGGGTCCTCTTCCATCTGTACCAGTATATCACTGTTAGTTTGTTTACTGTAAGTGATATCTGTATTTGATATGTAACCATTTCTTATGTACAGCACCATGGAATCAATGGCGCTAAGTAAGTAAATAATAATAATAAAAAATAATAATACACACTATATATAAAATCTCAAAACAGAGCAGTATATCTCCGAATTCAAGATTGTTAGTAGGGAAAGGTCACAAAAAACACACGTACTTTGTGCTAAACCAGATGTAGGCTTATAAAGTTGTAAACTCAACGTGCCTAATATCAATCAATGTAACAATCAAATGTGGTTAAAACATGCATTTTTGACCCGTTTCTGCCATTGAAACGCACTAAAATGTATGTCTACACGTAGATTTTTTATGCATTTTTGCACTTTTGCATTGCTATCAACGGTGAAAAATACGTTCACCAGTAAATGTAATTTTAACATTTTACTATTTTATCTATGTGATGTGTGCGACATGATCAGACACATCCTGTTTCATTTATGAAGGAGGGACTCTGAAAGTCAAAAAGCTTATTTTAAAGGGCCATCATGCAGCCCTTACTATTCTAAAATGCCCAGCAGTTGGCCCCCCTCACTATTGTTAGAGGGCCATCAGCTGGCTATGCTTTGTTGTTCCCATTATTAAGGAGCGGGTCTCCTATACTGTTATTGCATATGTAGTGACTAGTGTTGAGCCACACCCGTAGTGTTCGAGTTCGGTTCTGTACGTCGAACACCCATATGTTCACCGAACTGTTCGTCGAACTGTTCGTCGAACACCTTCGAACACCGTTAAAACCAATGGCAGGCAAACAAAAGCACATAGAAACACATAGAAAACACCATCAAAGGTGTCCAAAAGCTGACAAACTGCTCAGAAGACAAAACTAACACATGGAAAAGTGACAAGTACATATAGTCATGCGAAAAGAAAAGAGGTGGAGGAGTAAAAGGAGGGGGAGACACAGATATAGGCATGTCATGTACTTCTAAAACCAAAAAAGTGCGAAGCCGACACGGCCAGTCCGTTCCTGCCCGTGCGACCTCCGTGTCGCCGGGTTTGTGCCAGAGCCGCGGTGGACCCTGACGGCCAGCCCCCTCTCCCAATACTGGTGCCTGTCCGCTGGTGGGTCGAGCGAGCCCCCCTGTGGTGGAGGCAGCTCTTTGCTTTTTAATTTAAATTGTCTCTCTAATTTGAATGAATACACTTTAAATCCTTTTACAAGGATCTATTGGAGGGCAAGTCTCATGCCAGCAGCCACGTAATTCCAGCTCCAGTAGCGTCCACTAAAGCTGCTGCAGTTAAAAAGCTTTTATAAGGATTGAGCTCGGCGGTCCTCCGCGAGGCGTCCTACTGCCAGTCCCAGCCCCTATGCCTTGGGGTGCCTCCTGATGCTCTTCACTGAGTATCCCGGGGTCCCGAAGCATTTCCTTTGAAAAAATTAAGTGTCCAAACTACAGGTGGTGTAGCTTGCTTAACAGCTGGGATAATCCGCTGACTAGCAGACACTGCTACTAGGCACAAAGTATTTCCTGGGCTAGATGCAGTTAAAAATTTGTAATTAGATACTCTCGTTGGATGCTGAGAAAGCATTCCATAGAGTCTCCTGGCACGCCATATATTATTCTCTTAAAAAGCTTTGGGTAGGGGTCTAGGGGACCCTTTTATAGCCAAAATCACGGCCCTGTATCGCAATACGTCACCTAGGCTGAAGATAAATGGAACTGTAGCACCCCGAGGGCTCGGTTGCTACAGAGGTATTGCACCTCACTCTCAGGTAAGGATGGAGTGTGGATCAGGACCCCGACACCTGCATGCATTACACCACATTGCCGTGGGGCAGGGCGACCAATATGCCCCTGAGATGGGCACGACAGTCCCTGTCCCTGGCTGGAGTGGGGGGAGAGAACACGTGGAAGGGGAACCCTGTAGTGCAGGAGCAGGGAGGAAGCAGTTCCTGGGTGCATTGAGAAGGGAGTATAAAAAGTAGACACCATCTTAGTTCAGTGCAGAGAAGTCTGAGCAGAAGTGACAGGGAGCAGGGGCTCTGCATGAGCTCTGCTCCGGAGGCAGGCCTAGTAACAGAGGCCCAGGCCTGGAAGAGGGAGAAGGAAGAAAAAGGAGTGGAGAAGGCTCCAGGAACGAGGAACAAAGGGACCCCAGGGGTGAGGACGGGTGAGTCGCCACCGCACGCCCGAATCCACCTGCGTGGAGGGGTCAGGCCAAAGGGGGAGACCGGTTCCCGAAACTAGTGGAGGCGGGAAACGACCCTCAGCTAGAAACCGGAGGCTGTGACATTTTATGTGGTGCAGCCCCTCACTACACTCGCTAGGAAGGCACCACATAGGGTCAGGGAAACTGGCGCCAAGTTTACCAAGATGAGGCCCGAGGCAGCCAGACAAAAGCGTTGGTAAGAAAGGCCAGACAAAGGACACACAAAGGGGGTCCTGTGAAGCGCTCCAAAGTTATCTGGGAGTTGTCTGAGCCCCTCACCTGGTGAGCACAGTACGACGTGGGCAGCCGTTACCTGCAGAAGTGGTCTGGATAATAAGAACTGTGAGTAAAGGCCCTGGACTGCATCACTGACTCCGTGTCATTACTGCTGCTGCCCTGCACCATCACCCCCATCCTCCGCATACACTGCCCTGAGGCTATACTCCTCCCGTGTGGAGTTATACTTCGCTCTGCTGCACCCACAACACCAGCCTCAGCGGTCTGCCCTGAAGCGGCGGTTCACTCTGACCGCAATCCACGGGTGGCGTAGTCGGACATTTAAACATCAAAACCACATAAATAGTTCCGCCACTGGTTTGACCGCCCTGAGCCACGGAACCGGGTCGTCGCCACGGAGACTACAACCACCAGCATCCACCAAAAAGGGTCCGGCTCCGGGTGTCACAAGGCCCAGGGGGCGCGTCAGAACATTTTCATCACCTTTCATAATCACCAATGGGACAAGGCAGGGATGTCCTCTGTCCCCTCTCTTATACATCCTAGTGATGGAGCACCTGCTCTCATCAATTCGCCATAACCCCAATATTAGGTGGATTGAGGTGGGAGGCACCGAGTACAAGTGCTCTGCATTTGCTGATGATGTCCTAGTATATATCACTCAATCACATATATCCATCCCTGCTGTTATGGCTGAAATAGATCACTTTGTTACATGGTCAAATTTTAAAATCAATGCAGCAAAGTCTGAGGCCCTTGATGTCTCCCTCCCCAAATCCATACAGGATTCCATCCAGTCCAACTTTCCCTTTGCCTGGCCCTCACAGGGTATCAAATACTTAGGAATTCGTATTCATAGAGACCTCTCCCGTCCATGTTATCTTAATTTTGGGCCCTTTATTGAACAACTCCTTACAGACCACGGTTGGCAAGTTAGAACTGTAAGATTCACTACATGAACCACTGATGTTTTGTGGAAAAGCACATGTACACTGTGTTCCAAATTATTATGCAAAAAGTGTTTAGGAGTGATAAGGGAAGAATTTGTTTGTTTGTCAGTTAAACTCATTGATGGTGATGTGTGTCAGGGATCTTTATATCACTGTAAGCAATTGCAGACAGCTGTGCTAATTAGTTTGGCAGGTGTGTCCAATGAAAGGCAAGACTAATTAAGAAGGCTGTTCTACATTACTAAGCAGCCTACATTTTCTGCCAAAATGGGAAAGAAAAAGGATGTGTCGGCTGCTGAGATGCAACAAATTGTGGAGTGTTTAGGTCAAGGCATGACTACAATCAACATTGCCAAGACACTTCATTCTGATCATCGCACAATCAAGAAGTATGTAGCTGATTCACAGTGCGCACGTGTGCGTGCTGATAAGGTAAAATTGAGGACTCTTTCCTACAGGCAATTAGGTCAGGTTAAAAGAGCAGCGGCAAAAAAGCCTTGTCATAGCAGCAGACAAGTTTTTGAAGCTGCTGGTGCCTCCAACGTCCCCCGAACAACAAGATGCAGAGTCCTTCAGAGGTTTGCAGCTGTGCGTAAGACACCCTGTCAACCTCCTCTATCCACCGCACACAAGCAGAAATGGCTCCAGTGGGCCAAACAATACATGAAGACTGACTTCAAAACTGTTTTGTTCACCGATGAGTGCCGTGCAACGCTCGATGGTCCAGATGGATGGAGTGGAGGATGGCTGGTTGATGGACACCCCACGCAAACACGGCTATGGTGCCAACAAGGAGGAGGTGGAGTAATGTTTTGGGCTGGAATCATGGGGAGAGAGATTGTTGGCCCCTTTAGGATCCCTGAAGGGGTAAAGATGAACTCCATAATGTATGTTGAGTTTCTCAAACAGCACTTCCTGCCATGGTTCAAGAAGAAGAACCGTGTATTCCACAGCAAGATCATTTTCATGCATGATAATGCACCATCTCATGCTGCTCATAACAAATCTGCATCTCTGGCTGATATGGGCATAAAAGGGGACAAACTTATGGTGTAACCTCTATGCTCCCCTGACCTCAACCCCATTGAGAACCTCTGGAGCATCATCAAAAGGAGTGTCTATGATGGCGGGAGGCAGTTCACATCTAAGCAACAGCTCTGGGAGGGTATTCTGTCCTCATGCAAAACAATTGAAGCAGAAACCATCCAAAACCTGACAAATTCAATGGACGAGAGAGTTCAGAAGCTTTTTTCGAACAAGGGGTCCTATGTGCAAATGTAACATCACCTAGAATAAAGTTTTGAGTTGAAAACTGTTTTATTTCAATTTCTAATAACCTGCTAATGCTTATAATTTCAAAAATGACCATTTTTTTGTACTTTATTAAAATGAAAAGGTTGATCGAAGAGTGTGGGGGATCTAAGAGTGTGGCAACCCAGTAGTCAGGATTACTTCGAATTCTGACAATATGAGGGTCATGTTGCAGGTAGTGCAGCAAGAAGGCACTCATGTGTCTTGCGCATCTAGGAGCCCCAAAATTATTTTCCGGGCTAGATGCAGCTAAAAATTATTATTAATTTGAAAGCTGGTGGAGCTTAGTATAGATGACCTAATAGAATCAGTACTGCACACTGCTACAAAGCCCAAATTATTTTCCAGCCAAGATACAGATAAACATGATTAGTAATTTTAAATCTCGTGGAGCTTAGTATAGATGGCCTAACAGAATCAGTACTGCACACTGCTACAAAGCCCAAATTATTTTCCAGCCAAGATACAGATAAACATGATTAGTAATTTTAAAGCTTAAAACAGTTGGTGAGGTGATTTTAACAAATCATCAAGCTTTTACTCTCCCCAGGATGACACAGGGGTAGAAAAGTCATTTCGGATCCATGATTTGTTCATCTTTATGAACGTGAGTCTGTCTACATTATCAGTGGAGAGCCGTGTGCGCTTATCTGTCAGCACACCACCAGCAGCGCTGAACACACGTTCAGACAGAATGCTGGCTGCAGGGCATGACAAGATCTCCAAGGCGTAAGTGGCGAGCTCCGGCCATTTATCCAGATTGGAAGCCCAAAAAGAGCAAGGGTCTAGTGACACAGTCATGGCTTCAATGTTTACTTGGAGATACTCCTGTACCATCGTCTCTAGGCGTTGACTATGTGTCAGACTTCTTGTCTCCTGTGGCCTTGCAAAGGATGGGCTAAAAAAGTGGTGAAATGATTCCGCAAAATTGATGTTACCAGCAGATACTGTGTTTCTGTTACGGTTTGATTGCTGAACACTCGACGGTCCCACGGTTGGCAAGTTGGAACTGTAAGATTCACTACGTGCACCACTGGTGTTTTGTGGAAAAGCACATGTAAGATTCTGCAACAGTCTCTGCTGATACTCCTGCATGCGTGCATCCCGTTCTATGGCAGGAATAATTTCTGCAAATTTACTTTTGTATCGGGGATCTAACAGTGTGGCAACCCAGTAGTCAGGATTATTTCTAATTCTCCCAATTCGAGGGTCATGTGGCAGGTAGTGCAGCAAGAAGGCACTCATGTGTCTTGCGCATCCAGGAGCACCAAGTCCCTGTTGTGTTGGTGGAGAGGTAACAATCATGCTTCCTTCCTCTGTCCTCTCCCCCCAACCTCGCACAACAGAAATGTGATCAAGGTCTCCCTCATCTGATGAGTCTTCCATCAGTTCGTCCTCCAATTCTTCCTGGGCTCCTGCACCTTTCTCACTAGTTTGGCTGCTACCATGCGCCCTGGTAAAACCATCTTCCCCACCCTCACGTGCCTGCCGCCATTGTGCTGATGACAGTCTGGACCTTGCAGATGTTAGCCCTTCCACATACAACTCCTCCTCCTCTGCTTCCTCCACCTCCTCTTGTGCCACCACCTGACTCCGAATTCTGTTTAACATGTGCTCCAGCATGTAAATCTCCGGAATAGTCAAGCTGATAATGGCATCGTCAGCACTAAACATCTTTGTCGCCATTTCAAAACTGTGCAGAAGGGTGCATAGGTCCCTGATCTGAGACCACTCCTCCACCGTGATTTGCCCCACCTCAGGATCTCGTTGGCCCAGGCTATACGTCAGAACGTATTGCACCAGGGATTGTCGATGCTGCCACAGTCGCTGCAACATGTGCAGAGTTGAATTCCACCGGGTAGGCACATTGCATTTTAGCCGGTGAAGTGGCAGGCCCAATGACTTCTGTAGAGATGTAAGTCGCTGAGCTGCGGGATGTGAATGGCGGAAGTGAGCACACAGCGACCGTGCCTTCTGCAGAAGGCCATTTAGTCTGGGATAGTGGCTAAAAATTGCTGGACAACCAGGTTCAACACGTGAGCCATACAAGGCACTTGTGTGACATTGCACGGGCGAAGGGCCACACCCAGGTTTGGAGCATTGTCGCACACGGCCTTCCCTGGTTTCAGGTCCAGTGGAGACAACCAATCATGAAACTGGTTCTCCAGAGCTGACCACAACTCCTCAGCTGTGTGACTCACATTTCCCAGACATTTCAAAGTAAAAACCGCCTGATGACATTGAGCCCTGCTGCCAGCATAGTAAGGAGGTGTGCAGGATCCCTTCTGCGCAGTTAGAAAGCTTGTGGCATGACCAGACAGGCTTTGGGTGCAGGTGGAGGACCGAGAGGAGAATGAGGAGGCAGAAGCAGTGGAGGAACTCCGAGATAAAGAGGATTGATGCACATCTCGTGGGGACGGCAAGACTTGGACTGCAGCCCCTTGTCCTGCTGTCACCATAGTTACCCAGTGCCCAGTCAGCGACATGTAACGCTCCTGTCCATGCCTACTCGTCCAAGTGTCTGTGGTGAAATGCACCCTGTCACACACAGAGTTTCTTAAAGAAGCGGTGATGTTGTGTGCGACATGCTGGCGGAGCGCAGGCACACCTTTCTTGGAGAAGTAGTGCTGACTGGGCATCTGGTACTGGGGCACTGCGACGGACATAAGGTCTCGAAAATCCTCTGTGTCCACCAGGCGAAAAGGAAGCATTTCTGTAGCCAAGAGCTTGCAGATGGTGAAATTCAACCTCTTAGCTTTCTCATGGCTAGGAGGAAATGGTCTTTTACTTGTCCACATCTGAGGGACCGAGGGCTGGCTGTTGTGCTTAGACGGGGTTGAGAAGGGTGTCCCTGGCAAACTGCCAGTCTGTGAGGAAAATGCAGGCGGACATGTTAGGTTGTCTTGATCCAAAGGTGGTGCTATCGATGTCGGACAGCGCTCAACACCAGCTGGTGTTACCACCTCCAAAGAAAATGATGACCTGCCAATCACGCTGGCTGTTGCGGGTAAAGAGGTGGCAGGTCTGCGTCCCAAAACAGGTGTGACTGCTGTCCCCCCAGTCACAGAGGATGAAGAGGCCGCGGATGCACAAGATGTGGCAGGTGGTGGTTGGCCCGGCCAGCTAGGCCGCATTGTAGCACAGTGATCTTCCCACTGCAACTTATGCTTCATGCCCATGTGCCGGTTCATGCATGAAGTACTCAAACTATGTATTTTTTGGCCTCTACTTAGCTTTTGCTGACAAATGTTACAGATAACACGAGTTGGGTCATCTTTATCGATCTGAAAAAATGCCCACGCTATGCAAGGCTTAGCACCTATGCGATCTGAAGAGCCACCACGACTTGTGGTCAGAGGCAGAGTTGTGTTTGAGGATGCAGTTGTTGACGTGCTTCCAGTACTACGTCTCTGTCCAGGAATGCGCAACCTGACCTCGTCGTCACTAGCATCCTCCTCCACCTCCTCTGCTGACCTCATCTCTTGGCTGACTGTGGGTTGACAGTAAGTGGGATCTCCAACCTCATCATCATCACCCTGTGTGTTATCACACCCGTCGTCCTCAGAGCCAACCTGTTCCTGCCCTGACAAAAAACTAAAGTTGTCGCTCCAATCAGGTATTTGAGTCTCATCATCGTCTTCCTCATTGTCTCCACCAACAGGAATTACAGTTTGGGAACGAGGGTCTACATTATGGTCAGAACCTTCTGCGTCTGGTCCTGGATCCGACTCATGAAGATTCTGGGCATCAGTGCAGATCATTTCCTCGTCTGGATTCACAGAAGCTCTGGAGCCGACCTCTGATTCCCAGGCTATGGTATGAGTAAACAACTCTGCAGACTCAACCATCTGTTCTAGCCCATACTCAGATGGGCAGCTGGAGACTTGGAAGCGGTGAGGAAGCAAGTGCGATTGGGGTGACACCTCTGAGGACTGGAGTATTTGTGATGTTGAAGTTGAGGTGGAGGAGAGCCCACTTAAAGGAGCACTTGATATCCGTTGAAGCACCTGCTGTTTTTGTGCCTCATCTGGAATTTGTAGCGATTGGCGTGGCCATAAGAAAGGGATCGTATCACATTGTCCGCTAAAAGAAGTAGACATTTTAGTTTGGCTGGAAGATGGTCTTTCTTCTGCAGATGTTACTGTTGCTTTAACACCTACCCCACGGACACAACCTTTTTTCCCCTTACCAACACGCCTATTCCCCTTTCCACCAACAGCAGGCCTTTTTCCACTCATTTTGGTGGTTAACTAATTCACAACTCTGGAGTTGTTTGCACAAAAAAACGGATGGGAACCGAGCAGAGCTGAGTGGCCACACTGTGTTTTTAGGCCAAAAGTATTGGCTGGGTTAGATGCAGATAAAAATTATATTGAATTTGCAACCTGATGGAGGTCAGTATAGATGGACTACTAGAACAAGTCCCACACTCTGCTACAAGCTGAAATATTTTTTCAGAGCTAGATACAGAAAAAAATTATATTGAATTTGCAACCTGATGGAGGTCAGTATAGATGGACTAATAGAACAAGTCCCACACACTGCTAGAAGCCGAAATATTTTTCAGAGCTAGATGCAGAAAAAAATTAGATTGAATTTGCAACCTGATGGAGGTTAGTATAGATGGACTATTAGAACAAGTCCCACACACTGCTAGAAGCCTAAATATTTTTTCAGAGCTAGATGCAGAAAAAAATTATATTGAATTTGCAACCTGATGGAGGTCAGTATAGATGGACAAATAGAACAAGTCCCACACACTGCTACAAGCTGAAATATTTTTTCAGAGCTAGATGCAGAATAAAATTAGATTGAATTTGCAACCTGATGGAGGTTAGTATAGATGGACTAATAGAACAAATCCCACACACTGCTAGAAGCCGAAATATTTTTTCAGAGCTAGATGCAGAAAAAAATTAGATTGAATTTGCAACCTGATGGAGGTCAGTATAGATGGACTAATAGAACAAGTCCCACACACTGCTACAAGCTGAAATATTTTTTCAGAGCTAGATGCAGAAAAAAATTATATTCAATTTGCCACCTGATGGAGGTCAGTATAGATGGACTAATAGAACAAGTCCCACACACTGCTACAAGCAGAAATATTTTTTCAGAGCTAGATGCAGAAAAAATTATATTAAATTTGCATCCTGGTGTAGGTTAGTATAGATGGACTAATAGAATGATGCTATGGCCAAAAGGTTTTACTTCACTAGGTGCAGTAAAAAAATTGTATTCTATACACAGGTGGTGTAGCTTGCAACACAGATAGGCTACTCCACTGACTAACACACTCTGCAATAGGCCAAAAAGGATTTGCTTTGCTAGATTTAGCCAAATGCTGTGAAAAAAACTTGCACAGCACTGGCGCAGACCTGCCTGGCAAAAAGTGATAGGAAATTATGTAACTTAGTCCTGAAAAGGACTGCAATTACAATTAGTCTTTACTAGTGTTGAGCGATACCTTCCGATATCAGGAAATATCGTATCGGATTGGATCGGGCGATACCCAAAAAGTATCGGATATCGCCGATTCCGATACCGGAAACCAATGCAAGTCAATGGGACACAAATATCGGAATGAAAATAAACCCTTTCCTTCCTTGTAGGTTAATTCTACATGAAGTAAAACAACTAAGAATAATGTAGAATGACATGAAAAGCCGGTAATTCAGCAGCGGCATACACCGGTACCCGACAATTTACAACAGAAAGAATAGAGCTTCACACATAGATTAAGTAGATAGAACCATGTCAGTTACATATATATGAAGTACAGTGACAGTGTTGCTTACAGAACTTCTCATTTAGTGTAAAGGATTTATTTAAAAAAATAATAGTGTTTTCATGCACCGTCTCTTTAAAAAAGCCGGCCGGCAATTCAGCATCTGTACCCGACAATTTAGAATAGAAAGAATAGAGAATCACACATAGATTAGATAGATAGAAACATGTCAGTCACATATATATGAAGTACAGTGACAGTGTTGATTACTGTACTTGTCATTTAGTGTTAAAATAAAGGATTTATTTTAAAAAAAATTGGCGTGGGGTTCCCCTTAAATTTAGGCTCTAGCGGAGGTTAAGCAGACAGCTGGGGCAAATGTTTGAAGCCTGGGAAGGGGGTAATACCCACGGAGCTTCCCAGGCTACTAATATCAGCCCCCAGCTGAATACCTAGCCTTTACTAGCTAGTAAAATGGGGGAACCCCCCAAAAAAAATAACGTGGGGTCCCCCCTAATTTAATAGCTAGCAAAGGCTAGGCAGACAGCTGGGGGCTGATTTTAATAGCTCAGGAAGGGTGCCATGAATATTGGCCCCCTCCCAGGCTAGAAACACCAGCCGTCAGCCGCCCCAGAAATGGCGCATCCATAGGATGTGCCAATTCTGGCACTTAGCCTCGCTCTTCCCACTGCCCTGTAGCGGTGGCAGTGGGGTAATAGGGCTTGGGTTGATGTCAGCTTATAATGTCAGCTGACATCAAGCCCATGTTAGTAATGGAGAGGCGTCTATAAGACACCCCCATTACTAACCCCATAGTCAAAGTTAAAGAAAAACACAAACACCCAGAATAAAGTCCTTTAATTGAAATAAACACACAATTCTTTATTGTTCTAAATTAAACCATACTTACAGTCACGCCCATTCCAGCTGAAGCCAACGATTTCCTGCAATAAAAGAAAAATAATAAAGCAACCTCATCCTTACCTTTCCATGGTTCCCACGACGGCTCCAGCTCTGCTACATCGAGATGACAGGCTGGACCGCAGCAGAGCGCTGCCATCCAGCCTGTCATCCCGCAGACACTGAGAAGCGCAGGCTTGCTTGCGCTCCTCAGTGTCTGGCTGTGACGGCATAAAGATGAGCCGAGGTCATGTCCAATGAACTCAGCTCACCTCATGCACGTCACTGACAGCGTGGGAAAATTCTCACGCTGAAGAGCTGAGTGCAGGAGAATTTTCCCACGCTGTCAGTGACGTGCATGAGGTGAGCTCATGTCCAATGAACTCAGCTCACCTCATGCACGTCACTGACAGCGTGGGAAAATTCTCACGCTGAAGCGCTGAGTGCAGGAGAATTTTCCCACGCTGTCAGTGACGTGCATGAGGTGAGCTGAGTTCATTGGACATGACCTCGGCTCATCTTTATGCCGTCACAGCCAGACACTGAGGAGTGCAAGTATGCCTGCGCTTCTCAGTGTCTGGGGGATGACAGGCTGGATGGCAGCGTTCTGCTGCGGTCCAGCCTGTCATCTCGATGTAGCAGAGCTGAAGCTGTCGTGGGAACCATGGAAAGGTAAGGATGAGGTTGCTTTATTATTTTACTTTTATTGCAGGAGATCGTTGGCTTCAGCTGGAATGGGCGTGACGGTAAGTATGGTTTAATTTAGAACAATAAAGAATTGTGTGTTTATTTCAATTAAAGGACTTTATTCTGGGTGTTGTGTTTTTTTAAATACTTTACTAGAAATTCATGGTGGTCATGTCTAATATTGGCGTGACCCCATGAATTTTGGGCTTAGGGCCAGCTGATAATGCCAAGCTGGCCTTAACCCCTTTATTACCCAGTGAGCCACCGCCCCAGGGTCCTGGATGAGTTGGGTACAGCGCCAGAAGATGGCGCTTCTATGAACGTGCCATTTTCTGGGACAGCTGCGGACTGCAATTTGCAGCGGGTGGGGCCCAGAAAGCTTGGGTCTCCCTGCGCTGCGGATTCCAGCCCCCAGCTGCCTAGCTGTACCTGGCTGGACACAAAAATAGGGCGAAGCTCCACGTATTTTTTTTTTAAATTATTTCATGAAATTCATGGAATAATTAAGAGAAAAGGGCTTCCCTATATTGTTGTGTCCAACCAGGTACAAATAGGCAGCTGGTGGTTGGGGGCAGCCCGTTCCTGCCTGCTGTACCTGGCTGGACACAAATATAGTGCGAAGCCCCACGCCAATTTTTTTTTAATTATTTCATGAAATAATTTTTTAAAAAAAGGGCTTCCCTATATTGTTGTGTCCGGCCAGGTACAAATAGGCAGCTGGTGGTTGGGGGCAGCCCGTTCCTGCCTGCTGTACCTGGCTGGACACAAATATAGGGCGAAGCCCCACATCAATTTTTTTTAAAATAAATCCTTTATTTTAACACTAAATGACATTTGAGGAGTTAATAAAGATGCAGTCCCTAAATTATTATTTATTTTTTAATTAATTTTTCCCAAAACCTTTGACGTGGACTTCGCCATATTTTTGTATGCCAGCCAGGTACAGCATCCAGCTTCTATGAACGCGTCATTTTCTGGGGTGGCTGCGGACTGCAATTTTCAGCGGGGGGGGGGGCAGAAAGCTTTGGCCTCCCTGCGCTTCAGATTACATCCTCCAGCTGCCTAGTTGTACCTGGCTGGACACAAAAATAAGGAGAAGCTTCACGTATTTTTTTTTTTTAATTATTTCATGAAATTCATGAAATAATAAAGAAAAAAAGGGCTTCCCTATATTGTTGTGTCCAACCAGGTACAAATAGGCAGCTGGTGGTTGGGGGCAGCCCGTTCCTGCCTGCTGTACCTGGCTGGACACAAATATAGTGCGCAGCCCCACGTCAAATATTTTTAAATTATTTCAGGAAATTCATGAAATAATTAAAAAAAATTGATGTGGGGCTTCGCCCTATATTTGTGTCCAGTCAGGTACAGCAGGCAGGAACGGGCTGCCCCCAACCACCAGCTGCCTATTTGTACCTAGCCGGACACAACAATATAGGGAAGCCCTTTTTTTCTTAATTATTCCATGAATTTCATGAATTTAAAAAAAAAAATACGTGGAGCTTCGCCCTATTTTTGTGTCCAGCCAGGTACAACTAGGCAGCTGGGGGCTGGAATCTGCAGCGCAGGGAGGCCCAAGCTTTCTGGGCCCCACCCGCTGCAAATTGCAGTCCGCAGCCGCCCCGGAAAATGGCGCGTTCATAGAAGCGCCATCTTCTGGCGCTGTACCCAACTCATCCAGGGCCCTGGTGCGGTGGCTCACTGGGTAATAAAGGGGTTAAGGCCAGCTTGGCATTATCAGCTGGCCCTAAGCCCGAAATTCATGGGGTCACGCCAATATTAGACATGACCACCATGAATTTCTAGTAAAGTATTTAAAAAAAACACAAACACCCAGAAAAAAGTCCTTTAATTGAAATAAACACACAATTCTTTATTGTTCTAAATTAAACCATACTTACCATCACGCCCATTCCAGCTGAAGCCAACGATCTCCTGCAATAAAAGAAAATAATAAACCAACCTCATCCTTACCTTCCCATGGATCCCACGACAGCTTCAGCTCTGCTACATCGAGATGACAGGCTGGACCGCAGCAGAACACTGCCATCCAGCCTGTCATCCCGCAGACACTGAGAAGCGCAGGCATGCTTGCGCTCCTCAGTGTCTGGCTGTGACGGCATCCAGATGAGCCGAGGTCATGTCCAATGAACTCGGCGCACCTCATGCACGTCACTGACAGCGTGGGAAAATTCTCACGCTGAAGCGCTGAGTGCAGGAGAATTTTCCCACGCTGTCAGTGACGTGCATGAGGTGAGCTGAGTTCATTGGACATGACCTCACCTCATGTATGTCACTGACAGCGTGGGAGAATTCTCACGCTGAAGAGCTGAGTGCAGGAGAATTTTCCCACGCTGTCAGTGACGTGCATGAGGTGAGCTGAGTTCATTGGACATGACCTCGGCTCATCTTTATGCTGTCACAGCCTGACACTGAGGAGCGCAAGCATGCCTGCGCTTCTCAGTGTCTGCGGGATGACAGGCTGAATGGCAGCTTTCTGCTGCGGTCCAGCCTGTCATCTCGATGTAGCAGAGCTGAAGCTGTCGTGGGAACCATGGAAAGGTAAGGATGAGGTTGTTTTATTATTTTTCTTTTATTGCAGGAGATCGTTGGCTTCAGCTGGAATGGGCGTGACTGTAAGTATGGTTTAATTTAGAACAATAAAGAATTGTGTCTTTATTTCAATTAAAGGACTTTTTTCTGGGTTTTTGTGTATTTTTTAAATACTTTACTAGAAATTCATGGCAGTCATGTCTAATATTGGCGTGACCCCATGAATTTCGGGCTTAGGGCCAGCTGATAATGCCAAGCTGGCCTTAACCCCTTTATTACCCAGTGAGCCACCGCACCAGGGCCCTGGATGAGTTGGGTACAGCGCCAGAAGATGGCGCTTCTATGAATGCGCCATTTTCCGGGGCGGCTGCGGACTGCAATTTGCAGCGGGTGGGGCCCAGAAAGCTTGGGCCTCCCTGCGCTGCAGATTGCATCTCCCAGCTGCCAAGTTGTACCTGGCTGGACACAAAAATAAGGAGAAGCTTCACGTATTTTTTTTTTTAAATTATTTCATGAAATTCATGAAATAATAAAGAAAAAAAGGGCTTCCCTATATTGTTGTGTCCAACCAGGTACAAATAGGCAGCTGGTGGTTGGGGGCAGCCCGTTCCTGCCTGCTGTACCTGGCTGGACACAAATATAGTGCGAAGCCCCACGTCAATTTTTTTTAAATAATTTCAGGAAATTCATGAAATAATTAAAAAAAATTGATGGGGGGCTTCGCCCTATATTTGTGTCCAGTCAGGTACAGCAGGCAGGAAAGGGCTGCCCCCAACCACCAGCTGCCTATTTGTACCCAGCCGGACACAACAATATAGGGAAGCCCTTTTTTTCTTAATTATTCCATGAATTTCATGAATTTAAAAAAAAAATACGTGGAGCTTCGCCCTATTTTTGTGTCCAGCCAGGTACAACTAGGCAGCTGTGGGCTGGAATCTGCAGCGCAGGGAGGCCCAAGCTTTCTGGGCCCCACCCGCTGCAAATTGCAGTCCACAGCCGCCCCGGAAAATGGCGCGTTCATAGAAGCGCCATCTTCTGGCGCTGTACCCAACTCATCCAGGGCCCTGGTGCGGTGGCTCACTGGGTAATAAAGGGGTTAAGGCCAGCTTGGCATTATCAGCTGGCCCTAAGCCCGAAATTCATGGGGTCACGCCAATATTAGACATGACCACCATGAATTTCTAGTAAAGTATTTAAAAAAAACACAAACACCCAGAAAAAAGTCCTTTAATTGAAATAAACACACAATTCTTTATTGTTCTAAATTAAACCATACTTACCATCACGCCCATTCCAGCTGAAGCCAACGATCTCCTGCAATAAAAGAAAATAATAAACCAACCTCATCCTTACCTTCCCATGGATCCCACGACAGCTTCAGCTCTGCTACATCGAGATGACAGGCTGGACCGCAGCAGAACGCTGCCATCCAGCCTGTCATCCCGCAGACACTGAGAAGCGCAGGCATGCTTGCGCTCCTCAGTGTCTGGCTGTGACGGCATCCAGATGAGCCGAGGTCATGTCCAATGAACTCGGCGCACCTCATGCACGTCACTGACAGCGTGGGAAAATTCTCACGCTGAAGCGCTGAGTGCAGGAGAATTTTCCCACGCTGTCAGTGACGTGCATGAGGTGAGCTGAGTTCATTGGACATGACCTCACCTCATGTATGTCACTGACAGCGTGGGAGAATTCTCACGCTGAAGTGCTGAGTGCAGGAGAATTTTCCCACGCTGTCAGGGACGTGCATGAGGTGAGCTGAGTTCATTGGACATGACCTCGGCTCATCTTTATGCCGTCACAGCCTGACACTGAGGAGCGCAAGCATGCCTGCGCTTCTCAGTGTCTGCGGGATGACAGGCTGAATGGCAGCTTTCTGCTGCGGTCCAGCCTGACATCTCGATGTAGCAGAGCTGAAGCTGTCGTGGGAACCATGGAAAGGTAAGGATGAGGTTGGTTTATTATTTTTCTTTTATTGCAGGAGATCGTTGGCTTCAGCTGGAATGGGCGTGACTGTAAGTATGGTTTAATTTAGAACAATAAAGAATTGTGTCTTTATTTCAATTAAAGGACTTTTTTCTGGGTGTTTGTGTTTTTTTTAAATACTTTACTAGAAATTCATGGCGGTCATGTCTAATATTGGCGTGACCCCATGAATTTCGGGCTTAGGGCCAGCTGATAATGCCAAGCTGGCCTTAACCCCTTTATTACCCAGTGAGCCACCGCACCAGGGCCCTGGATGAGTTGGGTACAGCGCCAGAAGATGGCGCTTCTATGAACGCGCCATTTTCCGGGGCGGCTGCGGACTGCAATTTGCAGCGGGTGGGGCCCAGAAAGCTTGGGCCTCCCTGCGCTGCAGATTCCAGCCCCCAGCTGCCTAGTTGTACCTGGCTGGACACAAAAATAGGGCGAAGCCCCACGTATTTTTTTTTTAAATTATTTCATGAAATTCATGGAATAATTAAGAAAAAAAGGGCTTCCCTATATTATTGTGTCCGGCTAGGTACAGATAGGCAGCTGGTGGTTGGGGGCAGCCCGTTCCTGCCTGCTGTACCTGACTGGACACAAATATAGGGCGAAGCCCCACATAAATTTTTTTTAATTATTTCATGAATTTCCTGAAATAATTAAAAAAAAATTGACGTGGGGCTTTGCACTATATTTGTGTCCAGCCAGGTACAGCAGGCAGGAACGGGCTGCCCCCAATCACCAGCTGCCTATTTGTACCTGGTTGGACACAACAATATAGGGAAGCCCTTTTTTTCTTAATTATTCCATGAATTTCATGAAATAATTAAAAAAAAACAAAAACGTGGAGCTTCTCCCTATTTTTGTGTCCAGCCAGGTACAACTAGGCAGCTGGGGGATGGAATCTGCAGCGCAGGGAGGCCCAAGCTTTCTGGGCCCCCCCCCCCATTGAAAATTGCAGTCCGCAGCCGCCCCGGAAAATGGCGCGTTCATAGAAGCTGGATGCTGTACCTGGCTGGCATGCAAAAATATGGCGAAGCCCACGTCAAAAGTTTTGGGAAAAATTAATTAAAAAATAAATAATAATTTAGGGACTGCATCTTTATTAACTCCTCAAATGTCATTTAGTGTTAAAATAAAGGATTTATTTAAAAAAAAATGGCGTGGGATCCCCCATAATTTTAGTCTCTAGCGGAGGTTAAGCAGACGGCTGGGGCAGATGTTTGAAGCCTGGGAAGGGGGTAATACCCACGGAGCTTCCCAGGCTACTAATATCAGCCCCCAGCTGAATACTTAGCCTTTACTAGCTATTAAAATGGGGGACCCCCCCAAAAAAATGACGTGGGGTCCCCCCTATTTTAATAGCTAGCAAAGGCTAGGCAGACAGCTGGGGGCTGATATTAATAGCCCAGGAAGGGTGCCATGAATAATGGCCCCCTCCCAGGCTAGAAACACCAGCCGTCAGCCGCCCCAGAAATGGCGCATCCATATGATGCGCCAATTCTGGCACTTAGCCTCGCTCTTCCACGCTGCCCTGGTGCGGTGGCAGGGGGTAATAGTGGTGGGGTTCATTTCAGCGCCAGCTGCCATGAAGCCCAGGTTAGTAATGATGGGCGTCTATAAGTCACCCCTATTACTAACCTACCAAGTGTTAAAAAGAAAAAACACACTACTCCCAGAAAAAAATAATTTATTTGAAATAAAACAGACCATTTTATTTAATTCTTAGTTTACTAAAAATAATAGTTACCTGTCCACGTTCCTGCGCTGATCTCCCATGCACAGCTGTCACATCTGGAGATGGTGACAGCTGTGCATGGCTGCTGTAAGCTCATGCTGCCGGGAACACGTCCGCTCCCGGCAGCGGGAGCCCCTGACTGAGGTCACCGGAGTGCATTCAGTCAGCGCTGCTCCGGAGACCTCCTTTACGGCAGTGCTGTACCGTGGGAATTTCTCACGATACAGCAGGGCCGTAAAGGAGCTAACCGGAGCAGCGCTGCCTGAACTCCGGCGAACCCTTACGGCCCCGTCATTCCAGCGGCGGCAGCGGTTCAGAGCGGTCACATTCTATGTGGCTGCTCTGAACTGGAGATCTTCGTGGGACACTCGTGGACTACTACGGAGGGGTAAGGATAAGGTTGTGGTTTATTATTTTATATTTTATTACAGGAGATCGATGGCTTCGGGGAATTAGGTGTCTAGGTGAGTATAGGTGTAGTTTTTTATTTTTTACTTTATTTTAGGTGGCGATCGGTGGGGACAGGTAATGTATGAACTAATTTATTGTAGGTAACCACTGGCCACCAATGACATGTATTTAAAATTTATTGGGGCACAGTAGGGCAATTTAAATAGCAGGATCAGGCTGATGGGAACTACTGCTCCCATCGAGCTGATCCTGCTGGCACGAGTGGACGGGGGACAGACATAGGCCGATGGGAGTAGTAGTGTCACATCGGCCTATGTCTGCCTGCACGCACAGACACCGCGCACACCCGCACAAACATCGCACAGACACCCCGCGCACACACGCAGACATCGCACAGACACCCGCACACACACTAATCATGACCGGTCTGATGGTCTGGGAGGTGAGGCTGACCTATGCGGCCGTGGGAAAGTTCATGTGAGTTCATGCAGTCAAGCATGAACTCACATGAACCCTCTGAGGGCACCGCGGCTACTTTTAAATGAACAGCTGATCGGCATCACCTGATACCGCAGCTGTTCATTTGAAATAACCGGCGGGAAAGCGCAGCACAGAACGGGAAAGCCGGCGGTAAAGTATTTTCACTGCCGGCTTCCCCGCCCGGGTCCTTCGCTCCCCGCTCCTTGGTGCAGCGCTCCCCGCCCGGTCCTAACTTACGATCGGGATGAGAGGTGGCGAGGGGAACGGAGGATTGGGGTGTGAGGCTGCGGGGAAGCAGTATGGGGCTGTGTGATTGTTTAAAAGCCGGCGGCTTTTTACCGCCCGCCGGCTTTTAAACAATCAGTAGAATTCTCCCCCGCTGGGATGGCATTCTGATGACAGGCTGGATCTCAGCTGAGCGCTGCCATCCAGCTTGTCATCCTTCACAGACACTGCAGAGCGCAGGCATTATGGGAACTTCCGATTCCGGTATTCGATATTGTAAAAGTATCGGAATTAAGTATCGGAATTCCGATACCGCGAATATCGGCCGATACCCGATATTTCAGTATCGGAATGCTCAACACTAGTCTTTACTCCCAACCTATCTATTTAAGAGCACAGACCTGCCTGATAAAAGTCGTAGGAAATGATGTAACCTAGTCCTTAAAAGGACTGCAATCACAACTCTTCCCTACTCCCAAGCTATCTGTAGATTTGTGCTAAAATTGGCTTGAAATTAACAAGGTATAGCGCACACAGCAACAGCGGTGCCGTCTAACATGCAGCTGCAGCAGTGAGAAAATGGTGGCGACGGGGAAAATGGCTGGGTCTTATAGGGCAAGGACATGTGACATACACTGCCAATGACACATGCCCTTGCTTGTGTGAAAAAAAGCACTTCGCTCCGTGTGTGCGCTGCTGATAGGCTGACAGATTGCACCTCCCACTGTAAATGCGGGAAAGAGAAAAAAAAATGGAGATCTTCATTATTCCTGCAGAGATCCATCCCCTGCCCCTCCCCCCACCCCGCTGTACACTCAAACTGCGTATTAACATTAATTTTCAGCATTACTGAGAAAAAATCCAGTTATGATTTTGGTGCACGAACAGTTATCGAACATAACATCGAACAGCCGAATTTTTCTCAAATTGTTCGTGTTCGCCGAACGGCTCGAACACCGCCCAAAACAGCTCGAATTTGAGATTGGCGAACAGTTCGAGTAGAACAACGCTCATCTCTAATCACCACCTGTAAAAAGGGAATTTATTAACAAGGCTAATTTGGCCAAAAAGAGATGAGTTCATAGTAAATATGAAAAGCTGTGGTCTCCCTGGTTGGATTATCTGGGTTTGGCAACAACTTCCATGTTACAGGATAGATTGATCCCTTCATGCTAACTGTAGAGATATTAAATGGATAAACACAGATAAATGTGCAGGATAAAATGTTTAATATCATTACTAGTGTTGAGCGATACCTTCCGATATCAGGAAATATCGTATCGGATTGGATCGGGCCGATACCCAAAAAGTATCGGATATCGCCGATTCCGATACCGGAAACCAATGCAAGTCAATAGGACACAAATATCGGAATGAAAATAAACCCTTTCTTTCCTTGTAGGTTAATTCTACATGAAGTAAAACAACTAAGAATAATGTATTAACGATGATAGTGAATAAATTATATTACTCTAACAGGCTAATTAAGGTCTGAAACTTTGGTCAAAGCTATCTGAGACCACAAATCTCCAAGGGCGCCCAAACTTTTGCATTGGCCTATTTTCCTTTTTTGTAATTTTTAAAATGTAAAAAATTACTATATATATATATCTATATCTATCTATCTATATATATATATATATATATATATATATATATATAAATATATATATATATATATTTTTTTTTGCCTAAAATACAAATGTGTCATCTTCAACTTTAGGCCTTTTAGAGATCATTTAATCTTTAACTTACTAAACTGTTCACAACAGTGCTTTTGACCAGAGGTGCACATACCTTTACATGCAACTGTATATACAGTTGTAACTAGACATTTACATAATCTATATAAAAAGACACATATGCATGTTTTTCTCAAAACTATTATATGCAAGTACAAACAAGATGGGAATGTCCAGTTATCATACCGCTCAGGAAGGAGACGGGTTCTGTGTCCAAGAGATGAACGTGCTTTGGTCCGACATGTGCATATCAACCCAAGGACAAAAGCGCAAGACCTTGTGAAGATGATGGCGGAAGCTGGTAAGATTGTGTCAATATGCACAAGAAAAGAATACAGTATCAACATAGGCTGAAAGGCCTCTCTGCCAGGAAGAAGCCATTACTCCAAAAGAAACATTAAAAAGCCAGATTAATGTTTGCAAATTAACAAAGGAACAAAGACCTTGATTTTGGAGACATGTCCTGTGGTCTCATGAAACTAAAATTGAACGTTTTGAGCATAATGACCATCGTTACGTTTGAAGGAAAAAGGGAGAAGCTTGGAAACCTAAACCACCATCCCAACTGTGAAACACAGGGGTGGCAGCATCATGTTGTGGGGTTGTTTTGCTGCAGGAAGGACTGGTGTACTTCAAAAATAGATTGTATCATGAGAAAAGAAGATTATGTGGCAATACTGCAGCAACATCTCAAGACACCAGCAAGGAAGTTAAAGCTTGGGCAGAAATGGGTCTTCCAAATGGACAATGACCCGAAGCATACTGTCAAAATGACAACAAAGTGGCTTAAAGATAACAAAGTCAATGTTTTGGAGTGGCCGTCACAAAAGCCCTGATCTTAATCCTACTGAAAATTTATGGGCAAAGGTAAATAGGCAGGTGCAAGCAAGGCGACCTACAAACCTGGATCAGTTACACCAGTTTTGTCAGGAGGAATTGGCCCAAATTCTGACTAACTATTGTGAGAAGCTTGTGGAAGGATATCCCAAATGTTTGACCCAAGTCATTCAGTTTAAGGGCAATGGTACCAAATACTAATGAAATGTATGTAAACTTTTGAATTTGCAGTAAGTAATAAAAATGGCTCAAAACATTCTCTCTCTCATTATTATGGCATTTGGCAAATATTATGTTATACCTGAGGAAGACTCAAAGAAGTCGAAACCGGTTGTATTTTAGTTTGAAATAAAAATTCTTTGAATCCGAATATCAAGTTCCATCATCATCCTTCAGGAGCGCATATTGCTGGGAAAAACATTTACAAATTTGGCAAATATTAAAAATGATGTTAGTCCTAATTGGCCTGAAACGGGAAAGGTTTATTCTGATTTCATGTCAAGTATTGAGAAAAATATGCATATGTGTCTTTTCATATAGTGTATGTAAACTTCTGGTTTCAATTGCATATATCTATATATATAGATATATTTACAGGGTTGTCCAAAAGTAGGTGGACAGAAAGTGTAATAAGGTTATGAAGGGGGAGATTTATCAAACATGGTGTAAAGTGAAACTGGCTCAGTTGCCCTTAGCAACCAATCAAATTCCACCTTTCATTTTCCAAAGAGTTTGTGAGGAATGAAAAGTGGAATGTGATTGGTTGCTGAGGGCAACAGAGCCAGTTTCACTTTACACCATGTTTGATAAATCTCCCCCTTCATAACCTTATTACACATTCTGTCCACCTACTTTTGGACCACTCTGTATATACAGCTCTGGCAAAAATTAAGAGACCACTGCACAGTTTTCTAAAAATCCCCATCTCTACATGTCTGACAGCCATTGCATTCCAGCGTCAGTTGAATTCCAACCAAGGTACACCTCATTCTACTTAATGTGCTTCTGATTAGGTGATCACCTGAACCAAATCTTATGTAACGAGGGAAAGTATAAAAAACACAGCTGTGGTCTTCACAATCCTCTTGCATTAGGACAAGCTGGATGGCAAAACAAGTGCTAGGAATAGCCCAAAAGTAATTTGAATGGAAAAGTAACTTTTAACCATGCCAAAGGAGTTGAAAAGAAAAGTCTTGAGTGAGGAAAAGAAGGGCTCAATTCTGGCTTTACTAGTAGAGGAATACAGCGAGTGTCATGTTGCCTCCATCCTTGTTGTCAGTAGTTTAAAGAATAAAACAACAATGTACAATTTACTCAAAAATATACCTATAAAGAGAAAAATCAGAGAAAATGAAAATTTTGCAGTGGTCTCTTAATTTTTGCCAGAGCTGTATATAGTTCATCTTGTCATCCTGCAATGCTCTGTGATGTATCGCCAAGCCTTTTTGTGTGGATTAAGCCTAACCTTAAAGTGCACCTGTCAGCAGGATTGTGCTCAGTAAGCCACATACTGTACACTGTCAGGTGGGTGACATTACACTGATTAAAATGATACCTTGGTTGATGAAATCCATCCTGTGGTTCTTGTGTAATCTTTACTTTCACTATGGAGATAATGATTTACTCGTGCTTCAGGGCGGCCTGTGGGGTTGGCTCTATCTGGTGCTCTGCTTACATATTCATTTGTATTCTCTTATGACAGCTCACTGCGCCTTCACTGACCTGCCTCCTATTTTACATAACTACTAAATGCATTATGTAAAATAGGAGGCAGGTCAGTAAACAATCAGTGAGCTGTCATAAGAGCATACAGATGAATATGTAAGCAGAGCACCAGAGAGAGCCACCCCCCACAGGCCTCCCTGGATCATGAGCATATCATTATGCCCAAACTGAAAGTAAAGATTACACAAGAACCACAGAACGGATTTCATCAAACAGGGATCATATTAATCAGTGTAATGTCGCCCACCTGACAGTGTATGTATTTAATGAGCACAATCCTGCTGACAGGTGCTCTTTATTGGTACTATAACGTAATCCATGCCTAACAAAAGTCACAACGATTTTATAAACTAGAATAAGTGATTTATAGTTAAAAACGTCATTGTGAAATGTTAGACTCAAATCTTCTTTTCACTGTCTGACTAAGAACTTTCTTTAACTTACGAAACAATATACAGGTATATCTCACAAAATTAGAATATAATCAAAAAGATAATTTATTTCAGTTCTTTAATACAAAACTCCTATATTATATAGAGTCATTGTAAACAGAGTGATCTATTTCAAGTGTTTATTTCTGTTAATGTTGATGATTATGTCTTACAGCCAATGAAAACACAAAAGTCATTATCTCAGTAAATTAGAATATTTTATAACGACAGCTTGAAAAATGTTTTTAAAATCCGAAATGTTTGCCTACTGAAATGTATGTTCAGTAAATGCACTCTATACTTGGTCGGGGCTCCTTTTGCATAAATTACTGCATCAATGCGGCATGGCATGGAGGCGATCAGCCTGTGGCACTGCTGAGGTGTTATGGAAGCCCAGGTTGCTTTGATAGCAGCCTTCAGCTCGTCTGCATTGTTGGGTCTGGTGTCTCTCATCTTCCTCTTGACAATACCCCATAGATTCTCTATAGGGTTAAGGTCAGGCGAGTTTGCTGGCCAAACACACACAGTGATACTGTTGTTTTTAAACCAGGTATTTGTACTTTTGGCAGTGTGGACAGGTGCCAAGTCCTGCTGGAGAATGAAATTTCCATCTCCATGCTTCCCTCTACCGACAAGCTTTTTGAAGTGCTTTAAAGTTTCCTGGTAGATGGATGCGCTGACTTTGGTCTTAATAAAACACCGTGGACCTATACCAGCAAATGACATGGCTCCCCAAACCATCGCTGATTGTGGAAACTTCACACTAGACCTTGTAATGCACACGCCCGGGCTGATTGGCGTGCATATGTAGTGATTCCACTGGACCGTGCCGGAGAGTGAATGCCTGGAGGGGCATAACTAAGTATCCACCCGATCCGACCAGGGTCGCACGACGGCATACGACACCAGTGCACCAAGGGAGAACCGAGCAGAGGGACCAAGAGCACCGAGTGGATAGGACCCAGTACAGACTGGGACTCAGGAACAGAACCGCAGATGCGGTGGACAAACAGCAGAGTGAGGCCGCCCAGAGCGGCGAGCAAGAGCAAAACAAGAAGATGTCGCCTGGAGCGGTGAGCGAGAGAAGAGCAGGACAAGGCCGCCTGGAGCGGTGAGCGAGAGAGGAGCAGGACGAGGCTGCTGAAGCAGCGAGCAAAGACTCAGAGCAGAGCGAGACTGCCGAAGCAGCGAGCAAAGGGTCAGAGCAGAGCGAGACTGCCGGAGCAGCGAGCAAAGGGTCAGAGCAGAGCGAGACTGCCGGAGCAGCGAGCAAAGGGTCAGAGCAGAGCGAGACTGCCGGAGCAGTGAGCAAAGGGTCAGAGCAGAGAGAGACTGCCGGAGCAGCGAGCAAAGGGTCAGAGCAGAGCGAGACTGCCGAAGCAGCGAGCAAAGGGTCAGAGCAGAGCGAGACTGCTGGAGCAGCGAGCAAAGGGTCAGAGCAGAGCGAGACTGCCGGAGCAGCGAGCAAAGAATCAGAGCAGAGCGAGACTGCCGGAGCAGCGAGCAAAGGGTCAGAGCAGAGAGAGACTGCCGGAGCAGCGAGCAAAGGGTCAGAGCAGAGCGAGACTGCCGGAGCAGCGAGCAAAGGGTCAGAGCAGAGCGAGACTGCCGAAGCAGCGAGCAAAGGGTCAGAGCAGAGCGAGACTGCCGGAGCAGCGAGCAAAGGGTGAGAGTAGAGCGAGACTGCCGGAGCAGCGAGCAAAGGCAGAGCAGAGGGGACAGGGCTCTAATCACACGGAACAGACTGGAAGGGAAAGGCAGAACCAGGTACACACAGGATACTTGCAATGAAGTAGCGAGTGGACGCTAAACTCACAAACGGGAGTACAGGGACAACGAGTAGGAGTTAGGTACGGGATCAGATTCTGCAGGAAAAAGGAAGGTACGGACATAGAGAAAAACAGGTAACAGGCTAGGAGAGTATTCAGACAAGAACAGAAACAGCAGCAAGATACAGGAGTGGGTCTAGGTATGCGGCCCCTAGAAGGCGGAACGAAAAGGCTAGGAGCGTGTTCAGACAGGAACAGGCAAGATACAGGAATGGGTCTAGGTATGCGGCTCCTAGAAGGCGGAAAGAACAGGCTAGGAGCGTGTTCACACTGGCCTGGAAATACAGCTTCCAGGATAGGCAGAAGACAACAGGCTAGAAGAAAGTTCAGACAGGACACAGTTCAGACACGGGAACTGATACCGCAAGGCAGGAAGCATAGACAGGACCTGGCACATCAGTGACTGGAAGCCAACTGACAGAACACAATGCTCCGGCATGGATTCCAGGGAGGAGCTGGGTTAAATACCAGGTGACAGACAGCAATAGGCTGAGGACGCACAAGGGGTGTGCCTGCAGCAGCTACAAGAATCAGGAAGTGATCGGGCGCTGCCCTTAAGCAGCAGAAACAGAGGCAAGCAGACAGCATGGAGGGAAGCCAGGCAAGCAGACTGGACTGGAGATCAAGTGCGCGCTCTTGCACAGTGGGAGATGGACCACTATGCAAGGACGCCGCCAGGTATGTTACAGTACCCCCCCTTACGCCCCCTCTTCTTCAGGCCTGGTAGAATGTTCCGCAGGGAATTTGAGGGCCAATCCATCACTTCAAGGAGATCACTTCCACTGGAAAAACTGGTCTCATCTGAGTAGCTAGGATGCTACCTCCTATCCAGCCATCCTCAGCAACAGACGAAACGGGTGGAGTACCAGGAACAGCACACAAGGAAGTCTATCTCCACTTATTATCAGGTAGCACCCCAGAGGGTTCAGGAGACAACTGGAAGTCCTCCGCCGGGTTGGAGGGGTGCAGAGACTCGGGGGTAACCTCTGCTTTGGGGTACATCTTGTCAAGCTCACAGGATGAAATGGACGAGGTATCAGGTACAAGGTGTAGAAAAGTCACTGTCTCTTTGTTATCTGGTGGTACCTCGGAGGATTCAGGAAACAACTGGGGGTCCTCCGTCAGTTCGTAAGAGTACAGAGACTGGGGGGTAACCTCTGCTTCGGAGTACATTAGGTCGGACTCGCTGGAAGAAGCGTGCGAGGTGTCAGGTACCGAGTATAGGAGAGTCTCTGTCCATTCGCTATCAGGTAGCACCCCGAAGGGTTCAGGAGACAACTGGAGGTCCTCCGCCTGGTCAGAGGGGTGTAGAGACTCAGGGTTAACCTCTGCTTTGGAGTACACTAGGTCGGACTCACTGGACGAAGCGGGTGAGGTATCAGGTACAGAGCATAGGGAAGACTCTGTCCATTCGCTACCAGGTAGCACCCTGAAGGGTTCTGGAGACAACTGGAGGTCCTCCGCCTGGTCGGAGGGGTGTAGAGACTCGGGGTTAACTACCGCTTTGAGGTACCCGTTGTCAGGCTCACAGGACGGAGCGGACGAAGTATCGCGTACCGGGTGTAGGGAAGTCTCTCTCCATTTGTCATCAGGTGGTATCCCAGAGGATTCAGGAGGCAACAGGGGGTCCTCCGCCAGGTAGTAGAGATGCACAAACTCAGAGGTAATCAATGCTTCGGAGTACCCTTGGACAGGCTCACTGGTTAAAGTGGGTGAAGCATCAGATACCGGGTGCAGGAAGTCCTCCTGTGTGGATTCTAGGTGGGCAGAAGTCTCTTCGGGCAGGAGAACTGGTGTGCTACCCTCGCACATTACTCGTTGGGGCTGCTCCGGGATACAGGGAAGTGAAGCTTCAGCAGGGACTTCAAGGTTGGGGTCAGGAGGTCTTTGGGAGGACAGACCCTGGCGTGACGGCTTGCCTCTACGCCTAGCACGTCTCGACTGCCTCTTGAGGTTGGGGGAAGTATTCCGGAGAGCGTAGTCATCCTGTGTGTATTCTGGGTGGGCAGTAGTCTCTTCAGGCAGGAGGACTAGTGTGCTACCCACACACATTACCCAACGGGGCTGCTCCGGGTTATTGGGAAGTGAAGCTTCAGCAGGAGCCTCCGGATTAGGGTCATTGAAGACCATTAGAAAGGCCACCAGGAAGGCCATTATGTCTAGGACGATAGGATCCTGTGCGTCCCATAGGGGGGTGATCCATTTCAAGGCATCACCCGCTAGGTAAGACATCATGAATCCCACCTTAGCCCGATCGGTGGGAAAACAAAGAGGGTAGAACTTGAAGTGTAGCATGCATTGCTCCACAAATGCACGACTCTGTCTTGGATCCCGAAAGTACCGTGGCGGATCCGCAGGAACGGGTGCAGAAAGCTCGATCTGGACGGGTGCAAAATTTGCCTGGAACTCAGCTAGTAGCAAAAAAAAATAAAAATGTCTTCAAGATGCACGTATTCGCTGGAAAAGGTCTCAGAGAGCGAAGGCCGTGGGGCACAACGGGAACCATGGCCTGAGCATGCTGTAATGCACACGCCCGGGCTGATTGGCGTGTGCGTGTATATGTAGTGATTCCACTGGACCGTGCCGGAGAGTGAATGCCTGGAGGGGCGTAACTAAGTATCCACCCGATCCAACCAGAGTTGCACGACGGCATACGACGCCAGTGCACCAAGGAGGAACCGAGCAGAGGGACCAGGTGCTACTCCAGGACAGACCCCGGACATGGCTGTTGACCCACACAGGGGAATACAGGAACAGGCAGGTTAGGCTGGCACACAGACTGCTGGGTATAGGCAGACATGGCTGGTATGCAGACTGGCGGATGCTGGTAAGCACGACTGGTATGCAGGCAGGGAGGTACTGGCAGGTACGACAGGTTGGAGCACCGAGTGGATAGGACCCAGTACAGACTGGGACTCAGGAACAGAACCGCAGATGCGGTGGACAAACAGCAGAGTGAGGCCGCCCAGAGCGGCCAGCAAGAGCAGAACAAGACGAGGCCGCCTGGAGTGGTGAGCGATAGAAGAGCAGGACAAGGCCGCCTGGAGCGGTGAGCGAGAGAGGAGCAGGATGAGACTGCCGAAGCAGCGAGCAAAGAGTCAGAGCAGAGCGAGACTGCCGGAGCAGCGAGCAAAGGGTCAGAGCAGAGCGAGACTGCCGGAGCAGCGAGTAAAGGGTCAGAGCAGAGAGAGACTGACGGAGCAGCGAGCAAAGGGACAGAGCAGAGCGAGACTGCCGAAGCAGAGAGCAAAGGGTCAGAGCAGAGCGAGACTGCCGGAGCAGCGAGCAAAGGGTCAGAGCAGAGCGAGACTGCCGGATCAGCGAGCAAAGGGTCAGAGCAGAGCGAGACTGCCGGAGCAGCGAGCAAAGGGTCAGAGCAGAGTGAGACTGCCGGAGCAGCGAGCAAAGGGTCAGAGCAGAGCGAGACAGCCAGAGCAGCGAGCAAAGGGTCAGAGCAGAGCGAGACTGCCGGAGCAGCAAGCAAAGGGTCAGAGCAGAGCGAGACTGCCAGAGCAGCGAGCAAACGGTCAGAGCAAAGCGAGACTGCCGGAGCAGCGAGCAAAGGGTCAGAGCAGAGCGAGACTGCCAGAGCAACGAGAAAAGGGTCAGAGCAGAGCGAGACTGCCGGAGCAGCGAGCAAAGGGTCAGAGCAGAGCGAGACTGCCGGAGCAGAGCGAGACTGCCGGAGCAGCAAGCAAAGTCAGAGCAGAGGGGACAGGGCTCTGTTCACACGGAACAGACTGGAAGGGAAAGGCAGAACCACGTACACACAGGATGCTTGCAATGAAGTAGCGAGTGGACTCTATACTCACAAACGGGAGTACAGGGACAACGAGTAGGAGTTAGGTACGGGATCAGATTCTGCAGGAAAAGGGAAGGTACGGACATAGAGAAAAACAGTTAACAGGCTTGGAGAGTATTCAGACAAGAACAGAAACAGCAGCAAGATACAGGAGCGGGTCTAGGTATGCGGCCCCTAGAAGGCGGAACGAAAATGCTAGGAGCATGTTCAGACAGGAACAGGCAAGATACAGGAATGGGTCTAGGTATGCGGCCCCTAGAAGGCGGAAAGAACAGGCTAGGAGCGTGTTCACACTGGCCTGGAAATACAGCCTCCAGGATAGGCAAAAGACAACAGGCTAGAAGATAGTTCAGACAGGACACAGTTCAGACACGGGAACTGATACTGCAAGGCAGGAAGCATAGACAGGACCTGGCACATCAGTGACTGGAAGCCAACTGACAGAACACAATGCTCCGGCATGGATTCCAGGGAGGAGCTGGGTTAAATACCAGGTGACAGACAGCAATAGGCTGAGGACGCACAAGGGGTGTGCCTGCAGCAGCTACAAGAAGCAGAAAGTGATCGGGTGACGCCCTTAAGCAGCAGAAACAGAGGCAAGCAGACAGCATGGAGGGAAGCCAGGCTAGCTGACTGGACTGGAGATCAAGTGCGCGCTCTTGCACAGTGGGAGATGGACCACTATGCAAGGACGCCGCCAGGTATGTTACAGTACCCCCCCCCTTACGCCCCCTCTTCTTCAGGCCTGCCAGAATGTTCCGCAGGGAATTTGAGGGCCAATCATTCACTTCAAGGAGATCACTTCCACTGGGAAAACTGGTCTCATCTGAGCAGCTAGGATTCTACCTCCTATCCAGCCATCCTCAGCAACAGATGAAACGGGTGGAGTACCAGGAACAGCACACAAGGAAGTCTCTCTCAACTTATCATCAGGTAGCACCCCAGAGGGTTCAGGAGACAACTGGAAGTCCTCCGCCGGGTTGGAGGGGTGCAGAGACTCGGTGGTAACCTCTGCTTTGGGGTACATCTTGTCAAGCTCACAGGATGAAATGGGCGAGGTATCAGGTACAAGGTGTAATAAAGTCACTGTCTCTTTGTTATCTGGTGGTACCCCGGAGGATTCAGGAAACAACTAGGGGTCCTCCGCCAGGTCGGAAGAGTACAGATACTCGGGCGTAACCTCTGCTTCGGAGTACACTAGGTCGGACTCGCTGGAAGAAGCAGACGAGGTATCAGGTACCGAGTATAGGAGAGTCTCTGTCCATTCGCTATCAGGTAGCACCCCGAAGGGTTCAGGAGACAACTGGAGGTCCTCCGCCTGGTCAGAGGGGTGTAGAGACTCGGGGATAACCTCTGCTTCGGAGTACACTAGGTGGGACTCACTGGACGAAGCGGGCGAGGTATCAGGTACAGAGTATAGGGAAGACTCTGTCCATTCGCTACCAGGTAGCACCCCGAAGGGTTCTGGAGACAACTGGAGGTCCTCCGCCTGGTCGGAGGGGTGTAGAGACTCAGGGTTAACTACCGCTTTGAGGTACCCATTGTCAGGCTCACAGGACGGAGCGGACGAAGTATCGGTTACCGGGTGTAGGGAGGTCTCTCTCCATTTGTCATCAGGTGGTATCCCAGAGGATTCAGGAGGTAACAGGGGGTCCTGCGCCAGGTAGTAGAGATGCACAGACTCAAAGGTAATCACTGCTACAGAGTACCCTTGGACAGGCTCACCGGTTAAAGTGGGTGAAGCATCAGATACCGGGTGCAGGAAGTCCTCCTGTGTGGATTCTAGGTGGGCAGAAGTCTCTTCGGGCAGGAGAACTGGTGTGCTACCCATGCACTTTACTCGTCTGGGCTGCTCCGGGATACAGGGAAGTGAAGCTTCAGCAGGGACTTCAAGGTTGGGGTCAGGAGGTCTTTGGGAGGACAGACCCTGGCGTGACGGCTTGCCTCTTCGCCTAGCACGTCTGGACTGCCTCTTGAGGTTGGGAGAAGTATTCCGGAGAGCGTAGTCATCCTGTGTGTATTCTGGGAGGGCAGTAGTCTCTTCGGGCAGGAGGACTAGTGCGCTACGCACACACATTACCCAACGGGGCTGCTCCGGGTTATTGGGAAGTGAAGCTTCAGCAGGAGCCTCCGGATTAGGGTCATCGAAGACCATTAGAAAGGCCACCAGGAAGGCCATTATGTCCAGGACGATAGTATCCTGTGCGTCCCATAGGGGAATGATCCATTTCAAGGCATCACCCGCTAGGTAAGACATCATGAATCCCACCTTAGCCCGATCGGTGGGAAAACAAAGAGGGTAGAACTTGAAGTGTAGCATGCATTGCTCCACAAATGCACGACTCTGTCTTGGATCCCCATAGTACCGTGGCGGATCCGCAGGAACGGGTGCAGAAAGCTCGATCTGGATGGGTGCGAAATTCGCCTGGAACTCAGCTAGTAGCAAAAAATAAAAAATAAATTTCTTCTAGATGCACGTATTCGCTGGAAAAGGTCTCAGAGAGCGAAGGCCGTGGGGCACAACGGGAACCATGGCCTGAGCATGCTGTAATGCACACGCCCGGGCTGATTGGCGTGTGCGTGTATATGTAGTGATTCCACTGGACCGTGCCGGAGAGTGAATGCCTGGAGGTGCGTAACTAAGTATCCACCCGATCCAACCAGGGTTGCATGACGGCATACAACGCCAGTGCACCAAGGAGGAACTGAGCAGAGGGACCAGGTGCTACTCCAGGAGAGACCCCAGACATGGCTGTTGACCCACACAGGGGAATACAGGAACAGGCAGGTTAGGCTGGCACACAGACTGCTGGGTATAGGCAGACACGGCTGGTATGTAGACTGGCGGATGCTGGTAAGCACGACTGGTATGCAGGCAGGGAGGTACTGGCAGGTACGACAAGTTGCAGCACCGAGTGGATAGGACCCAGTACAGACTGAGACTCAGGAACAGAACCGCAGATGCGGTGGACAAACAGCAGAGTAAGGCCGCCCAGAGCGGCCAGCAAGAGCAGAGCAAGACGAGGCCGCCTGGAGCAGTGAGCGAGAGAAGAGCAGGACGAGACTGCCGAAGCAGCGAGCAAAGAGTCAGAGCAGAGCGAGACTGCCGGAGCAGCGTGCAAAGGGTCAGAGCAGAGCGAGACTGCCGCAGCAGCGAGCAAAGGGTCAGAGCAGAGAGAGACTGCCGGAGCAGCGAGCAAAGGGTCAGAGCAGAGCAAGACTGCCGAAGCAGCGAGCAAAGGGTCAGAGCAGAGCGAGACTGCCGGAGCAGCAAGCAAAGGGTCAGAGCAGAGCGAGACTGCCGGAGCAGCGAGCAAAGGGTCAGAGCAGAGCGAGACTGCCGGAGCAGCGAGCAAAGGCAGAGAAGAGGGGACAGGGCTCTGTTCACACGGAACAGACTGGAAGGGAAAGGCAGAACCAGGTACACACAGGATACTTGCAATGAAGTAGCGAGTGGACTCTAAACTCACAAACGGGAGTACAGGGACAACGAGTAGGAGTTAGGTACGGGATCAGATTCTGCAGGAAAAAGGAAGGTACGGACATAGAGAAAAACAGGTAACAGGCTAGGAGAGTATTCAGACAAGAACAGACACAGCAGCAAGATACAGGAGCGGGTCTAGGTATGCGGCCCCTAGAAGGCGGAACGAAAAGGCTAGGAGCGTGTTCAGACAGGAACAGGCAAGATACAGGAATGGGTCTAGGTATGCGGCCCCTAGAAGGCGGAAAGAACAGGCTAGGAGCGTGTTCACACTGGCCTGGAAATACAGCCTCCAGGATAGGCAGAAGACAACAGGCTAGAAGATAGTTCAGACAGGACACAGTTCAGACACGGTAACTGATACCGCAAGGCAGGAAGCATAGACAGGACCTGGCACATCAGTGACTGGAAGCCAACTGACAGAACACAATGCTCCGGCATGGATTCCAGGGAGGATCTGGGTTAAATACCAGGTGACAGACAGCAATAGGCTGAGGACGCACAAGGGGTGTGCCTGCAGCAGCTACAAGAAGCAGGAAGTGATCGGGCGCCGCCCTTAAGCAGCAGAAACAGAGGCAAGCAGACAGCATGGAGGGAAGCCAGGCTAGCAGACTGGACTGGAGATCAAGTGCGCGCTCTTGCACAGTGGGAGATGGACCACTATGCAAGGACGCCGCCAGGTATGTTACAGACCTCAAGCAACTTGGATTGTGTGCCTCTCCTCTCTTCCTCCAGACTCAGGGACCTTGATCTCCAAATGAAAATTAGAAATCTGGGACCTTGTGGAGTGTGTTAATGACTGCATTCTGGACATCTGTCAAGTCAGCAGTCTTCCCCGTGATTGTGGAGCCTACTGAAACAGACTAAGGGACCTTTTTAAACGCTTAGGAAGCCTTTACAGGTGTTTTTGTTAACTATTTTAATTTACTGAGATAATGACTTTTGTGTTTTCATTGGCTGTAAGTAGTGTTGAGCCACCCCCGTAGAGTTCGAGTTCGGTTCGGTTCGTCGAACACCCGTGTGTTCGCCGAACTGTTCGTCGAACTGTTCGACGAACACGTTCGAACACCGTTAAAACCAATGGCAGGCAAACAAAAACACATAGAAACACATAGAAAACACCTTCAAAGGTGTCCAAAAGCTGACAAACTGCTCAGAAGACATAACTAACACATGGAAAAGTGACAAGTACATATAGTCATGCAAAAATAAAAGAGGTGGAGGAGTAAAAGGAGGGGGAGACACAGATATAGGCATGTCATGCCCTTCTAAAATCCAAAAAGTGAGAAGCTGACACGGCCAGTCCGCTCCTGCCGTGCCACCTCCGTGTCGCCGGGTTTGTGCCAGAGCCGCGGTGAACCCTGATGGCCAGCCCCCCTCTCCCAATACTGGTGCCTGTCCGCTGGTGGGTCGAGCGAGCCCCCCTGTGGTGGAGGCAGCTCTAAGCTTTTTAATTTAAATTGTCTCTCTAATTTGAATGAATACACTTTAAATCCATTTACAAGGATCTATTGGAGGGCAAGTCTCATGCCAGCAGCCGCGTAATTCCAGCTCCAGTAGCGTCCACTAAAGCTGCTGCAGTTAAAAAGCTTTTATAAGGATCGAGCTCGGCTGTCCACCGCAAGGCATCCTACTGCCAGTCCCAGCCCCTATGCCTTGGGGTGCCTCCTGATGCTCTTCACTGAGTATCACGTGGTCCCGAAGCATTTCCTTTGAAAAAATGAAGTGTCCAAACTACAGGTGGTGTAGCTTGCTTAACAGCCGGGATAATCCGCTGACTAGCAGACCCTGCTACTAGGCACAAAGTATTTCCTGGGCTAGATGCAGTTAAAAATTTGTAATTAGATACTCTCGTTGGATGCTGAGAAAGCATTCCATACAGTCTCCTGGCACGCCATATATGATTCTCTTAAAAAGCTTGGGGTAGGGGTCTAGGGGACCCTTTTATAGCCAAAATCACGGCCCTGTATCACAATACGTCACCTAGGCTGAAGATAAATGGAACTGTAGCACCCTGAGGGCTCGGTTGCTACAGAGGTATTGCACCTCACCCAGAGGTGTGATATCTCACTCTCAGGTAAGGATGTAGTGTGGATCAGGACCCGACACCTGCATGCATTACACCACATTGCCGTGGGGCAGGGCGACCAATATGCCCCTGAGATGGGCACGACAGTCCCTGTCCCTGGCTGGAGTGGGGGGAGGGAACACTGAGGAAGGGGAACCCTGTAGTGCAGGAGCAGGGAGGAAGCAGTTCTTGGGAGCATTGAGAAGGGAGTATAAAAGGTATGCACCATCTTAGTTCAGTGCAGAGAAGTCTGAGCAGAAGTGGCAGGGAGCAGGGGCTCTGCATGAGCTCTGCTCCGGAGGCGGGCCTAGTAACAGAGGCCCAGGCCTGGAAGAGGGAGAAGGAAGGAAGAGGAGCGGAGAAGGCTCCAGGAACGAGGAACGAAGGGATCTCAGGGGTACGGACGGGCGAGTCGCCACCGCACGCCAGAATCCACCTGCGTGGAGGGGTCAGGCCAAAGGGGAAGACCGGTCCCCGAAACTAGTGGAGGCAGGAAACGACCCTCAGCTAGAAACAGGAGGCTGTGACATTTTATGTGGCGCAGCCCCTCGCTACACCCGCTAGGAAGGCACCACATAGGGTCAGGGAAACTGGCGCCAAGTTTACCAAGAGGATCCCCGAGGCAGCCGGACAGAAGGGTTGGTAAGAAAGGCCAGACAAAGGACACACAAAGGGGGTCCTGTGAAGCGCTCCAAAGTTATCTGGGAGTTGTCTGAGCCCCTCACCTGGTGAGCACAGTACAACGTGGGCAGCCGTTACCTGCAGACGTGGTCTGGATAATAAGAACTGTGAGTAAAGGCCCTGGACTGCATCACTGACTCCGTGTCATTACTGCTGCTGCCCTGCACCATCACCCCCATCCTCCGCATACACTGCCCTGAGGCTATACTCCTCCCGTGTGGAGTTATGCTACGCTCTGCTGCACCCACAACACCAGCCTCAGCGGTCTGCCCTGGAGCGGCGGTTCACTCTGACCGCAATCCACGGGTGGCGTAGTCGGACATTTAAACATCAAAACCACATAAATAGTTCCGCCACTGGTTTGACCGCCCTGAGCCACGGAACCGGGTTGCCGCCACGGAGACTACAACCACCAGCATCCACCAAAAAGGGTCCGGCTCCGGGTGTCCCAAGCCCCAGGGGGCGCGTCAGAAAATTTTCATCACCTTTCACAATCACCAATGGGACAAGGCAGGGATGTTCTCTGTCCCCTCTCTTATACATCCTAGTGACGGAGCACCTGCTCTCATCAATTCGCCATAGCCCCAATATTAGGTGGATTGAGGTGGGAGGCACCGAGTACAAGTGCTCTCTATTTGCTGATGATGTCCTAGTATATATCACTCAATCACATATATCCATCCATGCTGTTATGGCTGAAATAGATCACTTTGTTACATGGTCAAATTTTAAAATCAATGCAGCGAAGTCTGAGGCCCTCGATGTCTCCCTCCCCAAATCCATATAGGATTCCATCCAGTCCAACTTTCCCTTTGCCTGGCCCTCACAGGGTATCAAATACTTAGGAATTCCTATTCATAGAGACCTCTCCCATCTATGTTATCTTAATTTTGGGCCCTTTATTGAACAACTCCATACAGACCACGGTTGGCAAGTTAGAACTGTAAGATTCACTACGTGAACCACTGGTGTTTTGTGGAAAAGCACATGTACACTGTGTTCCAAATTATTATGCAAAAAGTGATTAGGAGTGATAAGGGAAGAATTTGTTTGTTTGTCAGTTAAACTCATTGATGGTGATGTGTGTCAGGGCTCTTTATATCACTGTAAGCAATTGCAGACACCAGTGCTAATTAGTTTGTCAGGTGTGTCCAATGAAAGGCAAGACTACTTAAGAAGGCTCTCTCACATTATTCAGCAGCCTACATTTTCTGCCAAAATGGGAAAGAAAAAGGATGTGTCGGCTGCTGAGAAGCAACAAATTGTGGAGTGTTTAGGTCAAGGCATGACTACAATCAACATTGTGCGATGATCAGGATGAAGTGTCTTGGCAATCAAGAAGTATGTAGCTGATTCACAGTACACACGTGTGCGTGCTGATAAGGGCAAATTGAGGACTCTTTCCTACAGGCAATTACGTCAGGTTGAAAGAGCAGCGGCAAAAAAGCCTTGTCATAGCAGCAGACAAGTTTTTGAAGCTGCTTGTGCCTCCAACGTCCCCCGAACAACAAGATGCAGGGTCCTTCAGAGGTTTGCAGCTGTGCATACGCCATCCTGTCGACCTCCTCTATCCACTTCACACAAGCAGAAACGGCTCCAGTGGGCCAAACATTACATGAAGACTGATTTCAAAACTGTTTTGTTCACGGATGAGTGCCGTGCAGCGCTCGATGGTCCAGATGGATGGAGTGGAGGATGGCTGGTTGATGGACACCCCACGCAAACACGGCTACAGCGCCAACAAGGAGGAGGTGGAGTAATGTTTTGGGCTGGAATCATGGGGAGAGAGATTGTCGGCCCCTTTAGGATCCCTGAAGGCGCTAAAGATGAACTCCATAATGTATGTGGATTTTCTCAAACAGCACTTCCTGCCATGGTTCAAAAAGAAGAACCGTGTATTTCACAGCAAGATCATTTTTCTGCATGATAATGCACCATCTCATGCTACACATAAAACATCTGCATCTCTGGCTGATATGGGCATAAAAGGGGACAAACTTATGGTGTGACCCCCATGCTCCCCTGACCTCTACCCCATTCAGAACCTTTGGAGCATCATTAAAAGGAGTGTCTATGATGGCGGGAGGCAGTTCACATCTAAGCAACAGCTCTGGGAGGGTATTCTGTCCTCATGCAAAACAATTGAAGCAGAAACCATCCAAAACCTGACAAATTCAATGGACGAGAGAGTTCAGAAGCTCCTTTCGAACAAGGGGTCCTATGTGAAAATGTAACATCACCTAGAATAAAGTTTTGAGTTGAAAACTGTTTGATTTCAGTTTCTAACAACCTGCTAATGCTTATAATTTCAAAAATGACCATTTTTTTGGTCTTTATTAAAATGAAAATGTTGATCGAAAAGTTTGGGGGATCTAAGAGTGTGGCAACCCAGTAGTCATGATTACTTCGAATTCTGACAATATGAGGGTCATGCTGCAGGTAGTGCAGCAAGAAGGCACTTATGTGTCTTGCGCATCTCGGAGCCCCAAAATTATTTTCCGGGCTAGATGCAGCTAAAAATTATTTTTAATTTTAAATCTGGTGGAGCTTATTATAGATGGCCTAATAGGATCAGTGCTGCACACTGCTACAAAACCCAAATTATTTTCCAGTCAAGATACAGATAAACATGATTAGTAATTTGAAAGCTTAAAACGGTTGGTAGGGTGATTTTAAACAATCATCAAGCTTTTACTCTCCCCAGGATGACACAGGGGTAGAAAAGTCATTTCGGATCCATGATTTGTTCATCTTTATGAACGTGAGTCTGTCTACATTATCAGTGGAGAGCCGCGTGCGCTTCTCTGTCAGCACACCACCAGCAGCGCTGAACACACGTTCAGACAGAACGCTGGCTGCGGGGCATGACAAGATCTCCAAGGCGTAAGTGGCTAGCTCCGGCCATTTATCCAGATTGGAAGCCCAAAAAGAGCAAGGGTCCAGTAACACAGTCGTGGCTTCAATGTTTACTTGGAGATACTCCTGTACCATCGTCTCTAGGCGTTGACTATGTGTCAGACTTCTTGTCTCCTGTGGCCTTGCAAAGGATGGGCTAAAAAAGTGGTGAAATGATTCCGCAAAATTGATGTTACCACCAGATACTGTGGTTCTGTTACGGTTTGAGTGCTGAACACTTGACGGTCCCACGGTTGGCAAGTTGGAACTGTGAGATTCACTACGTGCACCACTGGTATTTTGTGGAAAAGCACATGTAAGATTCTGCAACAGTCTCTGCTGATACTCCTGCATGCGTGCATCTCTTTCTATGGCAGGAATAATTTCTGCAAATTTACTTTTGTACCGGGGATCTAACAGTGTGGCAACCCAGTAGTCAGGATTATTTCTAATTCTCACAATTCGAGGGTCATGTTGCAGGTAATGCATCAAGAAGGCACTCATGTGTGTTGCGCATCCAGGAGCACCAAGTCCCTGTTGTGTTGGTGGCGAGGTAACAATCATGCTTCCTTCCTCTGTCCTCTCCCCCCAACCTCGCACAACAGAAATGTGATCAAGGTCTCCCTCATCTGATGAGTCTTCCATCAGTTCATCCTCCACTTCTTCCTGGGCTCCTGCACCTTCCTCACTAGTTTGGCTGCTACCATGCGCCCTGGTAAAACCATCTCCCCCACCCTCACATGCCTGCCGCCTTGGTGCTGCCGACCGTCTGGACCTTGCAGATGTTAGCCCTTCCGCATACAACTCCTCCTCCTCTACTTCCTCCACCTCCTCTTGTGCCACCACCTGACTCCGAATTATGTTTAACATGTGCTCCAGCATGTAAATCACCGGAATAGTCATGCTGATAATGGCATCGTCAGCACTAAACATCTTCGTCGCCATTTCAAAACTGTGCAGAAGGGTGCATAGGTCCCTGATCTGAGACCACTCCTCCAGCATGATTTGCCCCACCTCTGAATCTCGTTGGCCCAGGCTATACGTCAGAACGTATTGCACCAGGGCTTGTCGGTGCTGCCACAGTCGCTGCAACATGTGCAGAGTTGAATTCCACCGGGTAGGCACATCGCATTTTAGCCGGTGAAGTGGCAGGCCCAACGACTTCTGTAGAGATGTAAGTCGCTGAGCTGCGGGATGCGAACGGCGGAAGTGAGCACACAGCGACCGTGCCCTCTGCAGAAGGCCATCTAGTCTGGGATAGTGGGCTAAAAATTGCTGGACATCCAGGTTCAACACGTGAGCCATACAAGGCACGTGTGTGACATTGCCCCGGCGAAGGGCCGCACCCAGGTTTGCAGCATTGTCGCACATGGCCTTCCCTGGTTTCAGGTCCAGTGGAGACAACCATTCATGAAATTGGTTCTCCAGAGCTGACCACAACTCCTCAGCTGTGTGACTCCCATTTCCCAGACATTTCATTGTAAAAACCGCCTGATGACGTTGAGCCCTACTGCCAGCATAGTAAGGAGGTGTGCAGGATCCCTTCTGCGCAGTTAGAAAGCTTGTGGCATGACCAGACAGGCTTTGGGTGCAGGTGGAAGACCGAGAGGAGGTTGAGGAGGCAGAAGCAGTGGAGGAACTTTGACATAAAGAGGATTGACGCACAACTCGTGGGGACGGCAAGACTTGGACAGCAGCCCCTTGTCCTGCTGTCACCATAGTTACCCAGTGCCCAGTCAGCGACATGTAACGCCCCTGTCCATGCCTACTCGTCCAAGTGTCTGTGGTGAAATGCACCCTGTCACACACAGAGTTTCTCAAAGAAGCGGTGATGTTGTGTGCGACATGCTGGTGGAGCGCAGGCACACCTTTCTTTGAGAAGTAGTGCCGACTGGGCATCTGGTACTGGGGCACTGCGACGGACATAAGGTCTCGAAAATCCTCTGTGTCCACCAGGCGGAAAGGCAGCATTTCTGTAGCCAAGAGCTTGCAGATGGTGAAATTCAACCTCTTAGCTTTCTCATGGCTAGGAGGAAATGGTCTTTTACTTGTCCACATCTGAGGGACCGAGGGCTGGCTATTGTGCTTAGACGGGGTTGATAAGGGTGTCCCCGGCAAACTGCCGGTCTGTGAGGAAGATGCAGGCGGACATGTTAGGTTGCCTTGATCCAAAGGTGGTGCTATCGATGTCGGACAGCGCTCAACACCAGCTGCTGTTACCACCTCCAAAGAAAATGATGACCTGCCAATCACGCTGGCTGTTGCGGGTAAAGAGGTGGCAGGTCTGCGCCCCAAAACAGGTGTGACTGCTGTCCCCCCAGTCACAGAGGATGAAGAGGCCGCGGATGCACAAGATATGGCAGACGGTGGTTGGCCCGGACGGCTAGGCCGCATTGTAGCACACTGAGCTTCCCAGTGCAACTTATGCTTCATGTCCATGTGCCGGTTCATGCATGAAGTACTCAAACTATGTACTTTTGGCCTCTACTTAGCTTTTGCTGACAAATGTTACAGATAACACGAGTTGGGTCATCTTTATCGATCTGAAAAAATGCCCAGGCTATGCAAGGCTTAGCACCCATGCGACCTGAAGAGCCACCACGACTTGTGGTGAGAGGCAGAGTTGTGTTTGAGGATGCAGTTGTTGACGTGCTTCCAGTACTACGTCTCTGTCCAGGAAGGCGCAACCTGACCTCGTCACATCTTCCTCCACCTCCTCTGCTGACCTCATCTCTTGGCTGACTGTGGGTTGACAGTAAGTGGGATCTCCAACCTCATCATCATCACCCTGTGTGTTATCACACCCGTCGTCCTCAGAGCCAACCTGTTCCTGCCCTGACAAAAAACTAAAGTTGTCGCTCCAATCAGGTATTTGAGTCTTATCATCGTCTTCCTCATTGTCTCCACCAACAGGAGTTACAGTTTGGGAATGAGGGTCTCCATTATGGTCAGAACCTTCTGCGTCTGGTCCTGGATCCGACTCATAAAGATTCTGGGCATCAGTGCAGATCATTTCCTCGTCTGGATTCACAGAAGCGCTGGAGTCGACCTCTGATTCCCAGGCTATAGTATGAGTAAACAGCTCTGCAGACTCAACCATCTGTTCTACCTCATACTCAGACGGGCAGCTGGAGATTTGGGAGCTGTGAGGAAGCAAGTGCGATTTGGGTGACACCTTTGAGGACTGGAGTATTTGTGATGTTGAAGTTGATGTGGAGGAGAGCCCACTTAAAGGAGCACTTGATATCCGTTGAAGCACCTGCTGTTTTTGTGCCTCATCTGGAATTTGTAGCGATTGGCGTGGCCGTAAGAAAGGGATCTTATCACATTGTCCGCTAAAAGAAGTAGACATTTTAGTTTGGCTGGAAGATGGTCTTTCTTCTGCAGATGGTACTGTTGCTTTAACACCTACCCCACGGACACAACCTTTTTTCCCCTTCCCAACACGCCTATTCCCCTTTCCACCAGCAGCAGGCCTTTTTCCACTCATTTTGGTGGTTAACTAATTCACAACTCTGGAGTTGTTTGCACAAAAAAACAATGGATGGTAACCGAGCAGAGCTGAGTGGCCAAACTGTGATATTAGGCCAAAACTATTGGCTGGGTTAGATGCAGAAAAAAATATATTCAGTTTGCAACCTGATGGAGGTCAGTATAGATGGACTAATACAACAAGTCCCACACACAGCTAGAAGCCCAAATATTTTTTCAGAGGTACTGTAGATGCAGATACAAATTATTTTTAATTTGCAACCTGATGGAGGTCAGTATAGATGGACTAATACAACAAGTCCCACACACAGCTAGAAGCCCAAATATTTTTTCAGAGGTACTGTAGATGCAGATAAAAATTATTTTTAATTTGCAACCTGATGGAGGTCAGTATAGATGGACTAATAGAGAAAGTCCGACACACTGCTAGAAGGCCAAATATTTTTTCAGAGCTAGATGCAGAAAAAAATTATATTCAGTTTGCAACCTGATGGAGGTCAGTATAGATGGATTAATAGAACAAGACCCACACACAGCTAGAAGCCCAATATTTTTTCAGAGGTAGATGCAGAAAAAAATATATTCAGTTTGCAACCTGATGGAGGTCAGTATAGATGGACTAATACAACAAGTCCCACACACAGCTAGAAGCCCAAATATTTTTTCAGAGGTACTGTAGATGCAGATAAAAATTAGTTTTAATTTGCAACCTGATGGAGGTCAGTATAGATGGACTAATAGAATGATGCTATGCCCAAAAGATTTTACTTCACTAGGTGCAGTAAAAAAATTGGTATTCTATACACAGGTGGTATATCTTGCAGCACAGATATTCTACTCCACTGACTAACACACTCTGCAATAGGCCAAAAAGGATTAGCTTTGCTAGATTCAGCCAAATGCTGTGAAAAAAACTTGCACAGCACTGGCACAGACCTGCCTGGCAAAAACTGATTGGAACTGATGTAACCTATTCCTGAAAAGGACTCCAATTACAATTAGTCTTTACTCCCACAACCTATCTATTTAAGAGCACAGACCTCCCTGATAAAAGTCGTAGGAAATGCTGTAACCTAGTCCTTAAAAGGACTGCAATCACAACTATTCCCTACTCCCAAGCTATCTGTAGATTTGTGCGAAAATTGGCTTGAAATTAACAAGGTATAGCGCACACAGCAACAGCGGTGCCGTCTAACATGCAGCTGCAGCAGTGAGAAAATGGTGGCGACGGGGAAAATGGCTTGGTCTTATAGGGCAAGGACATGTGACATACACTGCCAATGACACATGCCCTTGCTTGTGTGAAAAAAAGCACTTCGCTCCGTGTGTGCGCTGCTGATAGGCTGACAGATTGCACCTCCCCACTGCAAATGCGGGAAAGAGAAAAAAAAATGGAGATCTTCATTGTTCCTGCAGAGATCCATCCCCTGCCCCTTCCCCCACCCCGCTGTACACTCAAACTGCGTATTAACATTAATTTTCATCATTACTGAGAAAAAATCCAGTTATGATTTTGGTGCACGAACAGTTATCGAACATAACCTCGAACAGCCGAATTTTTCTCAAATTGTTCGTGTTCGCCGAACGGCTCGAACACCGCCCAAAACAGCTCGAATTTGAGATTGGCGAACAGTTCGAGTAGAACAACGCTCATCTCTAGCTGTAAGCCATAATCATCAACATTAACAGAAATAAACACTTGAAATAGATCACTCATTTTGTAATGACTCTAAATAATGAGTTTCACTTTTATATTGAAGAACTGAATTAAATTAACTTTTTGATGACATTCTAACTTTGTGAGATGCACCTGTACTTTCTGCTGCTTTATTTATATGTGTTTGAAAGTAGTCAACAGAACAAAGAGTAAATAAAATAATACCGAAGATCATGTTTTCAGAAAATGTGAAAATATCTAATTACAGTTTGGTAGATTTGTCTGTGTAAACATTTACAATCACTTCAGTGTAATCCTAATAAGTAAGCATCATAAGAACTGAAAGTTGACATGACATGAGAGGTGAGGTGATTAACCTTTATGAAGCATCCCAAGGTAACAAAGGCCTTTTTTCTTTCTTTGTCACTTGAGCTTACCTGCAGGAAACGTTACTGTTTTCTTATTTAATCTTTTGATTGCCATTGTTGTAAACAGTGAGACATTCTTGACAGGTTTGAAGTCATTAACACCTATGAGGAATGCTCAATATTCTTAGTACATCAGTCCTTTGTCTATACTTGTCCAGGAAGCTATCATTGTACTTACTCAATACTTTCTTGTGTAATATACACATGTAAATAAAAGAAGTAAATCGGCTACATAATGCTCTAGGCTTATTCTTGAATTACATGTATCCATGTTTGATGTATAATATTAAACTGTCATACATTCAAACAAAAAGAACAGGTTGGACCGGCTTTGTAGAGCGTTGAACTGAACATATATTCTGTTATTGTATACTCATACTTTTTTTCATTAGCAAATGTATAAAAGCTGTAAATATTATGGATATTTAATTTTCAGTTTTATAAAAATAAAAAAAATTCCTACTGAACAAATCCTATAAACAATGAATCTTTCAGTCTTTTGTGATTACTGTAGTGTGTTACCCCAACTTTGTGTTATGCAAAATAATGAATTCTTGACTAGGAAGAAAGATAAAGCTTTTTTTTAAGTTCTAAACAAATCTGTGATGAAAGATCTTATGTTTTATTGAAGGTATTTTTTCGGACTGAACTATACATAAATCTAAGTGATTTTTTTTACTGATATATGACATCAAATTTAGATAAATTGGCATGACTAGAACATGCATATGGCTATATTTAATTAAAATGTCTTAATTTAAGTAAAAGATTTACATTTAGGTATATGGAAAAAGTAAAACTCGGAAGTTGTTTTTGAGATACTAAACGTCTCACTAGTAAAGCACAGATATTGTTATCTAGCTTGTTAAATTGAACTTTTGAGACATCAAATATGATATTCTTAGCTATGAAGGCAACCAGTTTTCTCAGAACGTACAGAACTACATCAAGTGTCCTTTCTTAGAAATATATAAAACTCTCCTGGCCTGACATGATGACAAGTCACTGTACTGATAAAGTATGATCTGCTTTTTTAACCTGTTATTGAAATGTAAGACTCCAGATTCATTCTTTTTTATTTATATTGCAGTAAGTAAAATACCTGTGACGCATTAATCCTCTGACCCCCCTGAGGCTTACTGAATGTCAATTACACTATACTGTTGCCCAGAGGTGAGATTTGTGAACTGAAGCTGATGACAGGCTTCTTGAGCTAAACATTGACATCTTACATGGGGATCATGAACAATCAATCTTCTTCAGGTTCTGAGGCCATAGCTGCTTCAGAAGGCCATCTGCAAGCTGAATTTGAGTTGATTTGAGACTCTAGCTAACTTGTCTCTCGATAAAGCTTTTGTAATCATCCCTGACCCTACTATCTTTGCAATATGCCCCTACAAACCAAACTTATTAAACTATAATACAAGAAATCTTAAGAAAGATGACTGTTTCTGTAGCTATGTCACTTGTGTTTTCTCTTGCAGTTGACATTACAAACTATAAAATACTCCTTCTGTAAAACATTGAACCAAGGTCTGTCATCATTGACTGATACGGAACAATTCAGCAGCAGTAAAATAAAACAAGTGTTTCTGTATATGACAATGTTTTTCTAATTATCTACAATGTTTATTTGCCTATAAAAAAATAGAATTTATATTTCCTCTTTTCAGGTGCTTCCTATTTACTGTACATCTATTGATAATACTTACAGAATTTAGGAATGGGATGATAATGAGGATTAGCCACAAGTTTAATCTTACATAATGTTCTCCAGTTTTCTTGTTGAAGTGTAAATGTTCCTACTTTCTTTTTCACCATCTAGCAAGAAAATATTAAAGGGAATCTGTCTTCCTTTTTTTAACATAGAATCTGAGAGCAATATAATGTAGGGCTAGAGAGCCTGATGCCAGGGATGTGTCACTTACTGGACTGTTTGATGCAGTTTTGATAAAATCACTGTTTTCTCTGCTGTAGATGAAGCAGCTCATACCATTGACTGGCAGCTTCCTGTGTACACTGTTCATTGTCAGTAAGCTGTTAATCATTGATGGGGCTTGATTTCACAGATTAGCTGGACTATCTGACATTTAACACCTAGCTCTTCAGTAGAGATGAGCGTTGTTCGACTCAAACTGTTCGCCAATCTCAAATTCGAGCTGTTTTGGGCGGTGTTCGAGCCGTTCGGCGAACACGAACGATTTGAGAAAAATTCGGCTGTTCGAGGTTATGTTCGATAACTGTTCGTGCACCAAAATCATAACTGGATTTTTTTCTCAGTAATGATGAAAATTAAAGTTAATACGCAGTTTGAGTGTACAGCGGGGTGGGGGGAGGGGCAGGGGATGGATCTCTGCAGGAATAATGAAGATCTCCATTTTTTTTTCTCTTTCCCGCATTTGCAGTGGGAGGTGCAATCTGTCAGCCTATCAGCAGCGCACACACGGAGCAAAGTGCTTTTTTTCACACAAGCAAGGGCATGTGTCATTGGCAGTGTATGTCACATGTCCTTGCCCTATAAGACCAAGCCATTTTCCCCGTCGCCACCATTTTCTCACTGCTGCAGCTGCGTGTTAGACGGCACCGCTGTTGCTGTGTGCGCTATACCTTGTTAATTTCAAGCCAATTTTCGCACAAATCTACAGATAGCTTGGGAGTAGGGAATAGTTGTGATTGCAGTCCTTTTAAGGACTAGGTTACAGCATTTCCTACGACTTTTATCAGGCAGGTCTGTGCTCTTAAATAGATAGGTTGTGGGAGTAAAGACTAATTGTAATTGCAGTCCTTTTCAGGACTAGGTTACATCAGTTCCTATCAGTTTTTGCCAGGCAGGTCTGTGCCAGTGCTGTGCAAGTTTTTTTCACAGCATTTGGCTGAATCTAGCAAAGCTAATCCTTTTTGGCCTATTGCAGAGTGTGTTAGTCAGTGGAGTAGCCTATCTGTGTTGCAAGATATACCACCTGTGTATAGAATACCAATTTTTTTACTGCACCTAGTGAAGTAAAATCTTTTGGGCATAGCATCATTCTATTAGTCCATCTATTCTGACCTCCATCAGGTTGCAAATTGAATGTAATTTTTTTCTGCATCTAGCTCTGAAAAAATATTTGGGCTTCTAGCAGTGTGTGGGACTTGTTCTATTAGTCCATCTATACTGACCTCCATCAGGTTGCAAACTGAATATAATTTTTTTCTGCATCTAGCTCTGAAAAAATATTTGGCCTTCTAGCAGTGTGTGGGACTTTCTCTATTAGTCCATCTATACTGACCTCCATCACGATGCAAATTCAAAATAATTTTTTGTCTGCATCTAGTTCTGAAAAAATATTTGGCCTTCTAGCAGTGTGTGGGACTTTCTCTATTAGTCCATCTATACTGACCTCCATCAGGTTGCAAATTAAAAATAATTTTTATCTGCATCTACCTCTGAAAAAATATTTGGCCTTCTAGCTGTGTGTGGGACTTGTTCTATTAGTCCATCTATACTGACCTCCATCAGGTTGCAAACTGAATAGAATTTTTTTCTGCATCTAGCTCTGAAAAAATATTTGGCCTTCTAGCAGTGTGTGGGACTTTCTCTATTAGTCCATCTATACTGACCTCCATCAGGTTGCAAATTAAAAATAATTTTTATCTGCATCTAGCTCTGAAAAAATATTTGGCCTTCTAGCAGTGTGTGGGACTTTCTCTATTAGTCCATCTATACTGACCACCATCAGGTTGCAAATTAAAAATAATTTTTTGTCTGCATCTAGCTCTGAAAAAATATTTGGCCTTCTAGCAGTGTGTGTTCAACTTTCTCTATTAGTCCATCTATACTGACCTCCATCAGGCTGCAAATTAAAAATAATTTTTATCTGCATCTACCTCTGAAAAAAATATTTGGCCTTTAAGCTGTGTGTGGGACTTGTTCTATTAGTCCCTCTATACTGACCTCCATCAGGTTGCAAACTGAATAGAATTTTTTTCTGCATCTAGCTCTGAAAAAATATTTGGCCTTCTAGCAGTGTGTGGGACTTTCTCTATTAGTACATCTATACTGACCTCCATCAGGTTGCAAATTAAAAATAATTTATATCTGCATCTAGCTCTGAAAAAATATTTGGCCTTCTAGCAGTGTGTGGGACTTTCTCTATTAGTCCATCTATACTGACCTCCATCAGGTTGCAAATTAAAAATATTTTTTTGTCTGCATCTAGCTCTGAAAAAATATTTGGCCTTCTAGCTGTGTGTGGGACTTGTTCTATTAGTCCATCTATACTGACCTCCATCAGGTTGCAAACTGAATATAATTTTTTTCTGCATCTAGCTCTGAAAAAATATTTGGCCTTCTAGCAGTGTGTGAGACTTTCTCTATTAGTCCATCTATACTGACCTCCATCAGGATGCAAATTAAAAACAATTTTTTGTCTGCATCTAGCTCTGAAAAAATATTTGGCCTTCTAGCAGTGTTTGGGACTTTCTCTATTAGTTCATCTATACTGACCTCCATCAGGCTGCAAATTAAATCTAATTTTTATTTGCATCTACCTCTGAAAAAATATTTGGCCTTCTAGCTGTGTGTGGGACTTGTTCTATTAGTCCATCTATACTGACCTCCATCAGGTTGCAAACTGAATATAATTTTTTTCTGCATCTAGCTCTGAAAAAATATTTGGCCTTCTAGCAGTGTGTGGGACTTTCTCTATTAGTCCTCTATACTGACCTCCATCAGGCTGCAAATTAAAAATAATTTTTATCTGCATCTACCTCTGAAAAAATATTTGGCCTTCTAGCAGTGTGTTGGACTTTCTCTATTAGTCCATCTATACTGACCTCCATCAGGTTGCAAACTGAATATATTTTTTTTCTGCATCTACCTCTGAAAAAATATTTGGGCTTCTAGCTGTGTGTGGGACTTGTTCTATTAGTCCATCTATACTGACCTCCATCAGGTTGCAAATTGAATATATTTTTTTTCTGCATCTACCTCTGAAAAAATATTTGGGCTTCTAGCTGTGTGTGGGACTTGTTCTATTAGTCCATCTATACTGACCTCCATCTGGTTGCAAACTGAATATAATTTTTTTCTGCATCTACCTCTGAAAAAATACTTGGGCTTCTAGCTGTGTGTAGGACTTGTTCTATTAGTCCATCTTTACTGACCTCCATCAGGTTGCAAACTGAAAACAATTTTTTTCTGCATCTACCTCTGAAAAAATATTTGGGCTTCTATCTGTGTGTGGGACTTGTTCTATTAGTCCAGCTATACTGACCTCCATCAGGTTGCAAATTGAATATAAGTTTTTTCTGCATCTAACCCAGCCAATAGTTTTGGCCTAATACCACAGTTTGGCCACTCAGCTCTGCTCGGTTACCATCCATTGTTTTTTTGTGCAAACAACTCCAGAGTTGTGAATTAGTTAACCACCAAATTGAGTGGAAAAAGGCCTGCTGCTGGTGGAAAGGGGAATAGGCGTGTTGGGAAGGGGAAAAAAGGTTGTGTCCGTGGGGTAGGTGTTAAAGCAACAGTAACATCTGCAGAAGAAAGACCATCTTCCAGCCAAACTAAAATGTCTACTTCTTTTAGCGGACAATGTGATAAGATCCCTTTCTTACGGCCACGCCAATCGCTACAAATTCCAGATGAGGCACAAAAACAGCAGGTGCTTCAACGGATATCAAGTGCTCCTTTAAGTGGGCTCTCCTCCACATCAACTTCAACATCACAAATACTCCAGTCCTCAAAGGTGTCACCCCAATCGCACTTGCTTCCTCACAGCTCCCAAATCTCCAGCTGCCCGTCTGAGTATGAGGTAGAACAGATGGTTGAGTCTGCAGAGCTGTTTACTCATACTATAGCCTGGGAATCAGAGGTCGACTCCAGCGCTTCTGTGAATCCAGACGAGGAAATGATCTGCACTGATGCCCAGAATCTTTATGAGTCGGATCCAGGACCAGACGCAGAAGGTTCTGACCATAATGTAGACCCTCATTCCCAAACTGTAACTGCTGTTGGTGGAGACAATGAGGAAGACGATGATGAGACTAAAATACCTGATTGGAGCGACAACTTTAGTTTTTTGTCAGGGCAGGAACAGGTTGGCTCTGAGGACGACGGGTGTGAAAATGCACAGGGTGATGATGATGAGGTTGGAGATCCCACTTACTGTCAACCCACAGTCAGCCAAGAGATGAGGTCAGCAGAGGAGGTGGAGGAAGATGCTAGTGACGACGAGGTCAGGTTGCGCCTTCCTGGACAGAGACGTAGTACTGGAAGCACGTCAACAACTGCATTCTCAAACACAACTCTGCCTCTCACCACAAGTCGTGGTGGCTCTTCAGGTCGCATGGGTGCTAAGCCTTGCATAGCCTTGGCATTTTTTCAGATTGATAAAGATGACCCAACTCGTGTTATCTGTAACATTTTTCAGCAAAAGCTAAGTAGAGGCCAAAAAATACATAGTTTGAGTACTTCATGCATGAACCGGCGCATGGACATGAAGCATAACTTGCAGTGGGAAGCTCAGTGTGCTACAATGTGGCCTAGCCGGCCGGGCCAACCACCGTCTGCCATATCTTGTGCATCCGCGGCCTCTTCATCCTCTGTGACTGGGGGTACAGCAGTCACACCTGTTTTGGGACGCAGACCTGCCACCTCTTTACCCGCAACAGCCAGCGTGATTGGCAGGTCATCATTTTCTTTGGAGGTGGTAACACCAGCTGGTGTTGAGTGCTGTCCGACATCGATAGCACCACCTTTGGATCAAGGCAACCTAACATGTCCGCCTGCATCTTCCTCACAGACCGGCAGTTTGCCGGGGACACCCTTATCATCCCCGTCTAAGCACAATAGCCAGCCCTCGGTCCCTCAGATGTGGACAAGTAAAAGACCATTTCCTCCTAGCCATGAGAAAGCTAAGAGGTTGAATTTCACCATCTGCAAGCACTTGGCTACAGAAATGCTGCCTTTCCGCCTGGTGGACACAGAGGATTTTCGAGACCTTACGTCCGTCGCCGTGCCCCAGTACCAGATGCCCAGTCGGCACTACTTCTCAAAGAAAGGTGTGCCTGCGCTCCACCAGCATGTCGCACCCAACATCACCGCTTCTTTGAGAAACTCTGTGTGTGACAGGGTGCATTTCACCACAGACACTTGGACGAATAGGCTTGGACAGGAGCGTTACATGTCGCTGACTGGGCACTGGGTAACTATGGTGACAGCAGGACAAGGGGCTGCTGTCCAAGTCTTGCCGTCCCCACGAGTTGTGCGTCAATCCTCTTTATGTCAAAGTTCCTCCACTGCTTCTGCCTCCTCAACCTCCTCTCGGTCTTCCACCTGCACCCAAAGCCTGTCTGGTCCTGCCACAAGCTTTATAACTGCGCAGAAGGGATCCTGCACACCTCCTTACTATGCTGGCAGTAGGGCTCAACGTCATCAGGCGGTTTTTACTTTGAAATGTCTGGGAAATGTGAGTCACACAGCTGAGGAGTTGTGGTCAGCTCTGGAGAACCAATTTCATGAATGGTTGTCTCCACTGGACCTGAAACCAGGGAAGGCCGTGTGCGACAATGCTGCAAACCTGGGTGCGTACCTTCGCCGGGGCAATGTCACACACGTGCCATGTATGGCTCACGTGTTGAACCTGGTTGTCCAGCAATTTTTAGCCCACTATCCCAGACTAGATGGCCTTCTGCAGAGGGCACTGTCGCTGTGTGCTCACTTCCGCCGTTCGCATCAGCGACTTACATCTCTACAGAAGTCATTGGGCCTGCCACTTCACCGGCTAAAATGCGATGTACCTATCCGGTGGAATTCAACTCTGCACATGTTGCAGCGACTGTGGCAGCACCGACAAGCCCTGTTGCAATACGTTCTGACGTATAGCCTGGGCCAACGAGATCCAGAGGTGGGGCAAATCACGCTGGAGGAGTGGTCTCAGATCAGGGACCTATGCACCCTTCTGCACAGTTTTGAAATGGCGACGAAGATGTTTAGTGCTGACGATGCCATTATCAGCATGACTATTCCGGTGATTTACATGCTGGAGCACATGTTAAACAGAATTCGGAGTCAGGTGGTGGCACAAGAGGAGGTGGAGGAAGTAGAGGAGGAGGAGTTGTATGCGGAAGGGCTAACATCTGCAAGGTCCAGACGGTCGGCAGCACCAAGGCGGCAGGCATGTGAGGGTGAGGGAGATGGTTTTACCAGGGCGCATGGTAGCAGCCAAACTAGTGAGGAAGGTGCAGGAGCCCAGGAAGAAGTGGAGGACGAACTGATGGAAGACTCATCAGATGAGGGAGACCTTGATCACATTTCTGTTGTGCGAGGTTGGGGGGAGAGGACAGAGGAAGGAAGCATGATTGTTACCTCGCCACCAACACAACAGGGACTTGGTGCTCCTGGATGCGCAACACACATGAGTGCTTTCTTGCTGCACTACCTGCAACATGACCCTCGAATTGTGAGAATTAGAAATAATCCTGACTACTGGGTTGCCACACTGTTAGATCCCCGGTGCAAAAGTAAATTTGCAGAAATTATTCCTGCCATAGAAAGGGATGCACGCATGCAGGAGTATCAGCAGAGACTGTTGCAGAATCTTAGATGTGCTTTTCCACAAAACACCAGTGGTGCACGCAGTGAATCTCACAGTTCCAACTTGCCAACCGTGCGACCGTCAAGTGTTCAGCACTCAAACCGTAACAGAACCACAGTATCTGCTGGTAACATCAATTTTGCGGAATCATTTCACCACTTTTTTAGCCCATCCTTTGCAAGGCCACAGGAGACAAGAAGTCTGACACATAGTCAACGCCTAGAGACGATGGTACAGGAGTATCTCCAAGTAAACATTGAAGCCATGACTGTGTCACTGGACACTTGCTCTTTTTGGGCTTCCAATCTGGATAAATGGCCAGAGCTAGCCACTTACGCCTTGGAGATCTTGTCATGCCCCGCAGCCAGCGTTCTGTCTGAACGTGTGTTCAGCGCTGCTGGTGGTGTGCTGACAGAGAAGCGCACGCGGCTCTCCACTGATAATGTAGACAGACTCACGTTCATAAATATGAACAAATCATGGATCCGAAACGACTTTTCCACCCCTGTGTCATCCTGGGGAGAGTAAAAGCTTGATGATTGGTTAAAATCACCCTACCAACCGTTTTAAGCTTTCAAATTACTAATCATGCTTATCTGTATCTTGGCTGGAAAATAATTTGGGCTTTGTAGCAGTGTGCAGCACTGATTCTATTAGGCCATCTATAATAAGCTCCACCAGATTTAAAATTACTAATCATGTTTTTCTGTATCTTGACTGGAAAATAATTTGGGCTTTGTAGCAGTGTGCAGCACTGATCCTATTAGGCCATCTATACTAAGCTCCACCAGATTTAAAATTAATAATAATTTTTAGCTGCATCTAGCCCGGAAAATAATTTTGGGGCTCCGAGATGCGCATGACACATAAGTGCCTTCTTGCTGCACTACCTGCAACATGACCCTCATATTGTCAGAATTCGAAGTAATCATGACTACTGGGTTGCCACACTCTTAGATCCCCCAAACTTTTCGATCAACCTTTTCATTTTAATAAAGTCCAAAAAAATGGTCATTTTTGAAATTATAAGCATTAACAGGTTATGAGAAACTGAAATCAAACAGTTTTCAACTCAAAACTTTATTCTAGGTGATGTTACATTTTCACATAGGACCCCATGTTCGAAAGGAGCTTCTGAACTCTCTCGTCCATTGAATTTGTCAGGTTTTGGATGGTTTCTGCTTCAATTGTTTTGCATGAGGACAGAATACCCTCCCAGAGCTGTTGCTTAGATGAGAACGGCCTCCCGCCATCATAGACACTCCTTTTGATGATGCTCCAGAGGTTTTGAATGGGGTAGAGGTCAGGGGAGCATGGGGGTCACACCATAAGTTTGTCCACTTTTATGCCCATATCAGCCAGAGATGCAGATGTTTTATGTGCAGCATGAGATGGTGCATTATCATGCAAAAAAATGATCTTGCTGTGAAATACACGGTTCTTCTTCTTGAACCATGGCAGGAAGTGCTGTTTGAGAAAATCCACATACATTATGGAGTTCATCTTTAGCACCTTCAGGGATCCTAAAGGGGCCGACAATCTCTCTCCCCATGATTCCAGCCGAAAACATTACTCCACCTCCTCCTTGTTGGCACTGTAGCCGTGTTTGCGTGGGGTGTCCATCAACCAGCCATCCTCCACTCCATCCATCTGGACCATCGAGCGCTGCACGGCACTCATCCGTGAACAAAACAGTTTTGAAATCAGTCTTCATGTAATGTTTGGCCCACTGGAGCCGTTTCTGCTTGTGTGAAGTGGATAGAGGAGGTCGACAGGATGGCGTATGCACAGCTGCAAACCTCTGAAGGACCCTGCATCTTGTTGTTCGGGGGACGTTGGAGGCACCAGCAGCTTCAAAAACTTGTCTGCTGCTATGACAAGGCTTTTTTGCCGCTGCTCTTTTAACCTGACGTAATTGCCTGTAGGAAAGAGTCCTCAATTTGCCCTTATCAGCACGCACACGTGTGTACTGTGAATCAGCTACATACTTCTTGATTGCCAAGACACTTCATCCTGATCATCGCACAATGTTGATTGTAGTCATGCCTTGACCTAAACACTCCACAATTTGTTGCTTCTCAGCAGCCGACACATCCTTTTTCTTTCCCATTTTGGCAGAAAATTTAGGCTGCTTAATAATGTGAGACAGCCTTCTTAAGTAGTCTTGCCTTTCATTGGACACACCTGCCAAACTAATTAGCACAGGTGTCTGCAATTGCTTACAGTGATATAAAGAGCCCTGACACACATCACCATCAATGAGTTTAACTGACAAACAAACAAATTCTTCCCTTATCACTAGTGTTGAGCATTCCGATACTGAAATATCGGGTATCGGCCGATATTCGCGGTATCTGAATTCCGATACTTAATTCTGATACTTTTACAATATCGAATACCGGAATCGGAAGTTCCCATAATGCCTGCGCTCTACAGTGTCTCTGAAGGATGACAACCTGGATGGCAGCGCTCAGATGCGATCCAGCCTGTCATCAGAATGCCATCCCAGCGTGGGAGAATTCTCCTGATTGTTTAAAAGCCGGCGGGCGGTAAAAAGCCGCTGGCTTTTAAACAATCACACAGCCCCATACTGCTTTCCCGCAGCCTCACACCCCGATCCTCCGCTCCCCTCGCCACCTCCCATCCCGATCGTAAGTTAAGACCGGGCGGGGAGCGCAGCACCAAGGAGCGGGGAGCGAAGGACCCGGGCGGGGAAGCCGGCAGTGAAAAGACTTCACCGCCGGCTTTCCCGTTCTGTGCTGCGCTTTCCCACCGGTTATTTCAAATGAACAGCTGAGGTATCAGGTGATGCCGATCAGCTGTTCATTTGAAGTCGCCGCGGTGCCCTCAGAGGGTTCATGTGAGTTCATGCTTGACTGCATGAACTCACATGAACTTTCCCACGGTCGCACAGGTCAGCCTCACCTCCCAGACCGGTCATGATTGGTGTGTGTGGGTGTCTGTGCGATGTGTGCGGGTGTGTGGGTGTCTGTGCGATGTGTGCGGGTGTGCGCGGTGTCTGTGCGATGTCTGCGGGTGTGTGCGGTGTCTGTGCGATGTGTGCGGGTGTGTGCGGGTGTGCGATGTCTGCGGGTGTGTGCGGTGTCTGTGCGATGTGTGCGGGTGTGTGTGCGCGGTGTCTGTGCGATGTGTGCGGGTGTGTGCGGTATCTGTGCGATGTCTGCGGGTGTGTGCGGTGTCTGTGCGATGTCTGCGGGTGTGTGTGCGCGGTGTCTGTGCGATGTCTGCGGGTGTGTGTGCGCGGTGTCTGTGCGATGTGTGCGGGGTGTCTGTGCGATGTGTGCGAGTGTGTGCGGGTGTGCGGGTGTGTGCGTGCAGGCAGACATAGGCCGATGTGACACTACTACTCCCATCGGCCTATGTCTGTCCCCCATCCACTCGTGCCAGCAGGATCAGCTCGATGGGAGCAGTAGTTCCCATCAGCCTGATCCTGCTATTTAAATTGCCCTACTGTGTCCCCAATAAATTTTAAATACATGTCATTGGTGGCCAGTGGTTACTAGTGTTGAGCCACTCCCGTAGTGTTAGGGTTCGGTTCGGTTCGTCGAACACCGGGATGTTCGAGGAACTGTTCGTCGAACTGTTCGTCGAACACCTTAGAACACCGTCGAACACCGTTAAAACCAATGGCAGGCAAACAAAAACACATAGAAACACATAGAAAACACCTTCAAAGGTGTCCAAAAGATGACAAACTGCTCAGAAGACGCTTTCTTTAAAAAAGCCGGCCGGCTATTCAGCAGCGGCTTACACCGGTACCCGACAATTTAGACAAGATGGAATAGAGCATCACACATAGATTAGATAGATAGAAACATGTCAGTCACATATATAAGAAGTACAGTGACAGTGTTGGTTACTGTACTTGTCATTTAGTGTAAAGGATTTATTAAAAAAAATAATAGTGTTTTCGTGCACCGTCTCTTTAAAAAAGCCGGCCGGCAATTCAGCATCTGTACCCGACAATTTAGAACAGAAAGATAGAGCATCACACATAGATTAGATAGATAGAAACATGTCAGTCACACATATAAGAAGCACAGTGACAGTGTTGATTACTGTACTTGTCATTTAGTGTAAAGGATTTATTAAAAAAAATAATAGTGTTTTCATGCACCGTCTCTTTAAAAAAGCCGGCCGGCAATTCAGCATCTGTACCCGACAATTTAGAACAGAAAGATAGAGCATCACACATAGATTAGATAGATAGAAACATGTCAGTCACACATATAAGAAGCACAGTGACAGTGTTGGTTACTGTACTTGTTATTTAGTGTAAAGGATTTATTAAAAAAAATAATAGTGTTTTCATGCACCTTCTCTTTAAAAAAGCCTGCCGGCAATTCAGCATCTGTACCCGACAATTTAGAACAGAAAGATAGAGCATCACACATAGATTAGATAGAAACATGTCAGTCACACATATAAGAAGCACAGTGACAGTGTTGATTACTGTACTTGTCATTTAGTGTTAAAATAAAGGATTTATTATTAAAAAAATTGGCGTGGGGTTCCCCGTAATTTTAGTCTCTAGCGGAGGTTAAGCAGACAGCTGGGGCAGATGTTTGAAGCCTGGGAAGGGGGTAATACCCACGGAGCTTCCCAGGCTACTAATATCAGCCTCCAGCTGAATACATAGCCTTTACTAGCTATTAAAATGGGGGACCCCCCCAAAAAAATGACGTGGGGTCCCCACTATTTTAATAGCTAGAAAAGGCTAGGCAGACAGCTGGGGGCTGATATTAATAGCCCAGGAAGGTTGCCATGAATATTGGCCCCCTCCCAGGCTAGAAACACCAGCCGTCAGCTGTCCCAGAAATGGCGCATCCTTAGGATGCGCCAATTCTGGCACTTAGCCTCGCTTTTCCCACTGCCCTGTAGCGGTGGCAGTGGGGTAATAGGGTTGGGGTTGATGTCAGCTTATAATGCCAGCTGACATCAAGCCCAGGTTAGTAATGGAGAGGCGTCTATAAGACACCCCCATTACTAACCCCATAGTCAAAGTTACAAAAAAAACACAAACACCCAGAATAAAGTCCTTTAATTGAAATAAACACACAATTCTTTTTTGTTCTAAATTAAACCATACTTACCGTCACGCCCATTCCAGCTGAAGCCAATAAAAGTAAAATAATAAACCAATATCATCCTTACCTTTCCATGGTTCCCACGACAGCTTCAGCTCTGCTACATCGAGATGACAGGCTGGACCGCAGCAGAACGCTGCCATCCAGCCTGTCATCCCGCGGACACTGAGAAGCGCAGGCATGCTTGCGCTCCTCAGTGTCTCGCTGTGACGGCATAAAGATGAGCTGACAATGAACTCGGCTCACCTCATGCACGTCACTGACAGCGTGGGAGAATTCTCACGCTGAAGCGCTGAGTGCAGGAGAATTTTCCCACGCTGTCAGTGACGTGCATGAGGCTGATATTTAAATTTGGCGCACAAATCGGTGATTGGTCGCGGGCAGGGTCCGCGACCAATCAGCACAGTAGTGTTTAACTTTGGCGGCAAGATCAGTGATTGGTCGCGCGCCAAGACCGCGACCAATCACCGATTTGGGCGCCACATTTAAATATCGGCCGCGACCAATCAGCACAGCGTTGTTTAAATGTGGATCCAAGATCGGTGATTGGTCGCGGCCGATATTTAAATTTGGCGCAAAAATCTGTGATTGGTCGCGGGCAGCGTCCGCGACCAATCAGCACAGTAGTTTTTAACTTTGGCGGCAAGTTCAGTGATTGGTCGCGGTCAAGACGGCGACCAATCACCGATCTGTGCGGCACATTTAAATAGCAGCCCGACCAATTGGATGTCAGCACCGCTGCCCGGTCCTCCCTTTACACCCTAGCCGCATGGATGTCAGCGGCGCTGCCTGTGCGGATCCTTCCGCTGCGAGAACCCGGGACATGAGCGGGCGCTCGCAGCAGAAGTATCCCGACCCTCAGCGCCGCTCCCCGGTCCTCCCTTCACACCCTAGCCGCTGATGTCCCCACAGTATCCGCATGGTGTTACAAAGGTCCGGACATTTGTGTTAAAAATCGCTGATTGGTCGCTGGCGCTGCCCGCGACCAATCACCGATTTGGGCGCCAAATTTAAATATCAGCCGCAACCAATCACCCATCTTGGCTCCACATTTAAACACCGCTGTACTGATTGGTCGCGGACGCTATTTAAATGTGGCGCCAAAATCGGTGATTGGTCGCGCCCAGCGTCGGCGACCAATCAGCACAGCGGTGTTTAAATGTGGAGCCAAGATCGGTGATTGGTTGAGGCCGATATTTAAATTTGGCGCCCAAATCGGTGATTGGTCGCGGGCAGCGCCAGCGACCAATCAGCGATTTTTAACACAAATGTCCGAATCTTTGTAACACCAGGCGGATACTGTGGGGACATCAGCGGCTAGGGTGTGAAGGGAGGACCGGGGAGCGGCGCTGCGGGTCGGGATACTTCTGCTGCGAGCAGTCGCTCATCTCCCGGCTTCTCGCAGCGGAAGTATCCGACCAGGCAGCGGCGCTCCCCGGTCCTCACCAATACGATTCGCTGATTGGTCGCGCTCTCCGCACGCGACCAATCAGTGATCTTGGCGCTAAAGTTAAACACCGCTCTGCTGATTGGTCGCGGACGCTGCCCGCGACCAATCACCGATTTGGGCGCCACATTTAAATAGCGGCCGCGAAAAGTCAGCGAGCTTGGCGCCAAATTTAAACAACGCTCTGCTGATTGGTCGCGGACTCAAGCCGCGACCAATCAGCGAGATTGGCACCAAATTTAAACCCCGCTCTGCTAATTGGTCGCGGATGCCGTCCGCGACCAATCAGCATTATTGGCGCCAAATTTAAACCCTGCTCGGCTGATTGGTCACGGTTGCCGGCCGCGACCAATCAGCAGTATTGGCGCCAAATTTAAACCCCGCTCTGCTGATTGGTCACAGTTGCCAGCCGCGACCAATCAGCGATTTTGGCGCCAAATTTAAACCCCGCTCTGCTGATTGGTCGCGACCGCCGGCCGCGACTAATCAACATTGTTGCCGCCAAATTTAAACACCGCTCTGCTGAATGGTCGCGGTCGTGACCAATCACCATTATTGGCGCTAAATTTAAACACCGCTTTGCTGATTGGTCGCGACCGCAACCAATCAGCATTATTGATGCAAAATTTAAACCCCGCTCTGCTGATTAGTCGTGACCGCCGGCCGTGACCAATCAGCGATATAGTCGCCAAATTTCAACACCGCTTTGCTGATTGGTCGCGGTTGCTGGCCGCGACCAGTCAGCGATTTTGGCGCCAAATTTAAACACCGCTCTGCTGATTGCGCCGGGTCTGCCGCATACATATTCTAGAATACCCGATGCGTTAGAATCGGGCTACCATCTAGTTTCATGAAATAATTTAAAAAAAAATTGACGTGGGGCTTCGCACTATATTTGTGTCCAGCCAGGTACAGCAGGCAGGAACGGGCTGCCCCCAACCACCAGCTGCCTATTTGTACCTGGCCAGACACAACAATATAGGGAAGCCCTTTTTTTCTTAATTATTTCATGAATTTCATGAAATAATTAAAAAAAAAAATACGTGGGGCTTCTCCCTATTTTTGTGTCCAGACAGGTACAACTAGGCAGCTGGGGGCTGGAATCTGCAGCGCAGGGAGGCCCAAGCTTTCTGCCCCCCCCCCCCGCTGCAAAATGCAGTCTGCAGCTGCCCCGGAAAATGGCGCATTCATAGAAGCGCCATCTTCTGGCGCTGTACCCAACTCATCCAGGGCCCTGGTGCGGTGGCTCACTGGGTAATAAAGGGGTTAGGGCCAGCTTGGCATTATCAGCTGGCCCTAAGCCCGAAATTCATGGGGTCACGCCAATATTAGACATGACCGCCATGAATTTCTAGTAAAGTATTTAAAAAAAACACAACACCCAGAAAAAAGTCCTTTAATTGAAATAAACACACAATTCTTTATTGTTCTACATTAAACCATACTTACCGTCATGCCCATTCCAGCTGAAGCCAATGTCTTCTGCAATAAAAGTAAAATAATTAAGCAACCTCATTTTTACCTTTCCATGGTTCCCACGACGGCTCCAGCTCTGCTACATCGAGATGACAGGCTGGACCACAGCAGAACGCTGCCATCCAGCCTGTCATCCCGCAGACACTGAGAAGCGCAGGCATGCTTGCGCTCCTCAGTGTCTCGCTGTGACGGCATAAAGATGAGACGAGTTCATGTCCAATGAACTCGGCGCACCTCATGCACGTCACTGACAGCGTGGGACAATTCTCCTGCACTCAACACTTCAGCGTGAGAATTCTCCCACGCTGTCAGAGACGTACATGAGGTCAGCTGAGTTCATTGGACATGAATGAGCTCACCTCATGCACGTCACTGACAGCGTGGGAAAATTCTCACGCTGAAGCGCTGAGTGCAGGAGAATTTTCCCACGCTGTCAGTGACGTGCATGAGGTGAGCTCATTCAGGTCCAATGATCTCAGCTCACCTCATGCACGTCACTGACAGCGTGGGAAAATTCTCCTGCACTCAGCGCTACAGCGTGAGAATTCTCCCACGCTGTCAGTGACGTGCATGAGGTGAGCTCATTCATGTCCAATGAACTCAGCTGACCTCATGTACGTCTCTGACAGCGTGGGAGAATTCTCACGCTGAAGTGCTGAGTGCAGGAGAATTCTCCCACGCTGTCAGTGACGTGCATGAGGTGAGCCGAGTTCATTGGACATGAACTCGTCTCATCTTTATGCCGTCACAGCCAGACACTGCAGAGCGCAAGCATGCCTGCGCTTCTCAGTGTCTGCGGGATGACAGGCTGGATGGCAGCGTTCTGCTGCGGTCCAGCCTGTCATCTCGATGTAACAGAGCTGAAGCTGTCGTGGGAACCATGGAAAGGTAAGGATGAGGTTGCTTTATTATTTTTCTTTTATTGCAGGAGATCGTTGGCTTCAGTTGGAATGGGCGTGATGGTAAGTATGGTTTAATTTAGAACAATAAAGGAATGTGTCTTTATTTCAATTAAAGGACTTTATTCTGGGTGTTTGTGTTTTCTTTTAACTTTGACTATGGGGTTAGTAATGGGGGTGTCTTATAGACGCCTCTCCATTACTAACCTGAGCTTGATGTCAGCTGGCATTATAAGCTGAAATCAACCCCAACCCTATTACCCCACTGCCACCGCTACAGGGCAGTGGGAAGTGCGAGGCTAAGTGCCAGAATTGGCGCATCCTAAGGATGCGCCATTTCTGGGGCGGCTGACGCCTGGTGTTTCTAGCCTGGGAGGGGGCCAATATTCATGGCACCCTTCCTGGGCTATTAATATCAGCCCCCAGCTGTCTGCCTAGCCTTTGCTAGCTATTAAAATAGTGGGGACCCCACTTCATTTTTTTGGGGGGTCCCCCATTTTAATAGCTAGTAAAGGCTAGGTATTCCGCTGGGGGCTGATATTAGTAGCCTGGGAAGCTCCGTGGGTATTAGCCCCTTCCCAGGCTTCAAACATCTGCCCCAGCTGTCTGCTTAACCTCCGCTAGAGACTAGAGATGAGCGGTGTTCGACTAGAACTGTTCGCCAATCTCAAATTCGAGCTGTTTTGGGCGGTGTTCGAGTTGTTCGACGAACCCGAACGATTTGCAAAAAATTCGCCTGTTAGAGGTTATGTTCGATAACTGTTCGTGCACCAAAAGCGTGTCCTGCATGTCTGGCGCTATTTAGAGCACCAATCATGCAGGGATTGTCTGCCACTCACTGTAATGCCACAGCCATGGTGGTTGTGGCATTACAGTGATTGCCCAAATCGATGGGAACAGTGCTCACAGTGAAACATGAAAAGCCGGCAATTCAGCAGCGGCATACATCGGTACCCGACAATTTAGAACCGAAAGAATAGAGCTTCACACATAGATTAGATAGATAGAAACATGTCAGTCACAAATATAAGAAGCACAGTGACAGTGTTGCTTACTGTACTTGTCATTTAGTGTAAAGGATTTATCAAAAAAAATAATAGTGTTTTCATGCACCGTCTCTTTAAAAAAGCCGGCTGGAATTCAGCATCTGTACCCGACAATTTAGAATAGAAGGAATAGAGAATCACACATAGATTAGATAGATAGAAACATGTCAGTCACATATATATGAAGTACAGTGACAGTGTTGCTTACTGTACTTGTCATTTAGTGTAAAGGATTTATTAAAAAATATAATAGTGTTTTCGTGCACCGTCTCTTTAAAAAAGCCGGCCGGCAATTCAGCAGCGGTACCCGACAATTTATAGCAGACAGAATAGAGCTTCACACATAGATTAGATAGATAGAAACATGTCAGTCACATATATATGAAGTACTGTGACAGTGTTGCTTACTGTACTTGTCATTTACTGCAAAGGATTTATTAAAAAAAATAATAGTGTTTTCATGCACCGTTTCTTTAAAAAAGCCGGCCGGCAATTCAGCATCTGTACCCGACAATTTATAACAGAAAGAATAGAGAATCACACATAGATTAGGTAGATAGAAACATGTCAGTCACATATATATGAAGTACTGTGACAGTGTTGCTTACTGTACTTTTCATTTACTGCAAAGGATTTATTAAAAAAAATAATAGTGTTTTCATGCACCGTCTCTTTAAAAAAGCCGGCCGGCAATTCAGCATCTCTACCCGACAATTTATAACAGACAGAATAGAGCTTCACACATAGATTAGATAGATAGAAACATGTCAGTCACATATATAATAAGTACAGTGACAGTGTTGGTTACTGTACTTGTCATTTAGTATTAAAATAAAGGATTTATTATTAAAAAAAATTGGCGTGGGGTTCCCCGTAATTTTAGTCTCTAGCGGAGGTTAAGCAGACAGCTGGGGCAGATGTTTGAAGCCTGGGAAGGGGGTAATACCCACGGAGCTTCCCAGGCTACTAATATCAGCCCCCAGCTGAATACCTAGCCTTTATTAGCTATTAAAATGGAGGACCCCCCCAAAAAAAATGACGTGGGGTCCCCCCTAATTTAATAGCTAGCAAAGGCTAGGCAGACAGCTGGGGGCTGATATTAATAGCCCAGGAAGGGTGCCATGAATATTGGCCCCCTCCCAGGCTAGAAACACCAGCCGTCAGCCACCCCAGAAATGGCGCATCCATAGGATGCGCCAATTCTGGCACTTAGCCTCGCTCTTCCACGCTGCCCTGGTGCGGTGGCAGGGGGTAATAGGGTTGGGGTTGATGTCAGTTTATAATGCCAGCTGACATCAAGCCCAGGTTAGTAATGGAGAGGCGTCTATAAGACACCCCCATTACTAACCCCATAGTCAAAGTTAAAAGAAAACACAAACACCCAGAATAAAGTCCTTTAATTGAAATAAAGACACATTCCTTTATTGTTCTAAATTAAACTATACTTACCGTCACGCCCATTCCAGCTGAAGCCAACGATCTCCTGCAATAAAAGAAAAATAATAAAGCAACCTCATCCTTACCTTTCCATGGTTCCCACGACAGCTTCAGCTCTGCTACATCGAGATGACAGGCTGGACCGCAGCAGAACGCTGCCATCCAGCCTGTCATCCCGCAGACACTGAGAAGCGCAGGCATGCTTGCGCTCTGCAGTGTCTGGCTGTGACGGCATAAAGATGAGACGAGTTCATGTCCAATGAACTCGGCGCACCTCATGCACGTCACTGACAGCGTGGGAGAATTCTCACGCTGTAGCGCTGAGTGCAGGAGAATTTTCCCACGCTGTCAGTGACGTGCATGAGGTGAGCTCATTCATGTCCAATGAACTCAGCTGACCTCATGTACGTCACTGACAGCGTGGGAGAATTTTCACGCTGAAGTGCTGAGTGCAGGAGAATTCTCCCACGCTGTCAGTGACGTGCATGAGGTGCGCCGAGTTCATTGGACATAACCTCGGCTCATCTGGATGCCGTCACAGTCAGACACTGAGGAGCGCAAGCATGCCTGCGCTTCTGAGTGTCCGCGGGATCACAGGCTGGATGGCAGCTTTCTGCTGCGGTCCAGCCTGTCATCTTGATGTAGCAGAGCTGAAGCTGTCGTGGGAACCATGGAAAGGTAAGGATGAGGTTGCTTAATTATTTTACTTTTATTGCAGAAGACATTGGCTTCAGCTGGAATGGGCGTGATGGTAAGTATAGTTTAATTTAGAACAATAAAGAATTATGTGTTTATTTCAATTAAAGGACTTTATTCTGGGTGTTGTGTTTTTTTAAATACTTTACTAGAAATTCATGGTGGTCATGTCTAATATTGGCGTGACCCCATGAATTTCGGGCTTAGGGCCAGCTGATAATGCCAAGCTGGCCCTAACCCCTTTATTACCCAGTGAGCCACCGCACCAGGGCCCTGGAAGAGTTGGGTACAGCGCCAGAAGATGGCGCTTCTATGAACGCGCCATTTTCTGGGGCGGCTGCGGACTGTAATTTGCAGCGGGTGGGGCCCAGAAAGCTTGGGCCTCCCTGCGCTGCGGATTCCAGCTCCCAGCTGCCTAGTTGTACCTGGCTGGGCACAAAAATAGGGCGAAGCCCCACGCATTTTTTTTTTAAATTATTTCATGAAATTCATGGAATAATTAAGAAAAAAAGGGCTTCCCTATATTGCTGTGTCCAACCAGGTACAAATAGGCAGCTGGTGGTTGGGGGCAGCCCGTCCCTGCCTGCTGTACCTGGCAGGACACAAATATAGTGCGAAGCCCCACGTCAAATTTTTTTTAATTATTTCATGAAATAATTTTTTTAAAAAAGGGCTTCCCTATATTGTTGTGTCTGGCCAGGTACAAATAGGCATCTGGTGGTTGGGGGCAGCCCGTTACTGCCTGCTGTACCTGACTGTACACAAATATAGGGCGAAGCCCCACGTCAATTTTTTTTAAATTATTTCAGGAAATTCATGAAATAATGAAAAAAAAATTGATGTGGGGCTTCGCCCTATATTTGTGTCCAGTCAGGTACAGCAGGCAGGAACGGGCTGCTCCCAACCACCAGCTGCCTATTTGTACCTAGCCGGACACAACAATATAGGGAAGCCCTTTTTTTCTTAATTATTCCATGAATTTCATGAATTTATAAAAAAAATACGTGGAGCTTCGCCCTATTTTTGTGTCCAGCCAGGTACAACTAGGCAGCTGGGGGCTGGAATCTGCAGCGCAGGGAGGCCCAAGCTTTCTGGGCCCCACCCGCTGCAAATTGCAGTCCGCAGCCGCCCCGGAAAATGGCGCGTTCATAGAAGCGCCATCTTCTGGCGCTGTACCCAACTCATCCAGGGCCCTGGTGCGGTGGCTCACTGGGTAATAAAGGGGTTAAGGCCAGCTTGGCATTATCACCTGGCCCTAAGCCCGAAATTCATGGGGTCACGCCAATATTAGACATGACCGCCATGAATTTCTAGTAAAGTATTTAAAAAAAACACAAACACCCAGAAAAAAGTCCTTTAATTGAAATAAACACACAATTCTTTATTGTTCTAAATTAAACCATACTTACCACTACGCCCCTTCCAGCTGAAGCCAATGATCTCCTGCAATAAAAGTAATATAATAAAGCAACATCATCCTTACCTTTCCATGGCTCACACGACAGCTTCAGCTCTGCTACATCGAGATGACAGGCTGGACCGCAGCAGAACGCTGCCATCCAGCCTGTCATCCTGCAGACACTGAGAAGCGCAGGCATGCTTGCGCTCTGCAGTGTCTGGCTGTGACGGCATAAAGATGAGACGAGTTCATGTCCAATGAACTCGGCGCACCTCATGCACGTCACTGACAGCGTGGGAGAATTCTCACGCTGAAGCGCTGAGTGCAGGAGAATTTTCCCACGCTGTCAGTGACGTACATGAGGTGAGCCGAGTTCATTGTCGGCTCATCTGGATGCCGTCACAGTCAGACACTGAGGAGCGCAAGCATGCCTGCGCTTCTCAGTGTCTGCGGGATGACAGGCCGGATGGCAGCGTTCTGCTGCGGTCCAGCCTGTCATCTCGATGTAGCAGAGCTGAAGCTGTCCTGGGAACCATGGAAAGGTAAGGATGAGGTTGCTTTATTATTTTTCTTTTATTGCAGTAGATCGTTGGCTTCAGCTGGAATGGGCGTGATGGTAAGTATGGTTTAATTTAGAACAATAAAGAATTGTGTCTTTATTTAAATTAAAGGACTTTATTCTGGGTGTTTGTGTTTTTTTTTTAACTTTGACTATGGGGTTAGTAATGGGGGTGTCTTATAGACGCCTCTCCATTACTAACCTGGGCTTGATGTCAGCTGGCATTATAAGTGTTAGAACCTTGCTGTTAGGTTTTTTTTTCCTTTGCTGGTCACATGACCTTGTTGGCCTATTTAATCCTGCTCCGCCCTTCTGGCTTTGCTGGACTTCATTGTATATCTACTTTCTAGCTAGCCTGTGCTCTGTATCTAGCTCTGTTAGTTTGCTTGGTCTACGGACCTCTATGTTCTATCTATTTTGTTTGTTCGTCTGTCTGCTACTATTTCTGTTAGGAGGTGTCCCATATTCCTCCCAGTCCTTAGTACTTGTAGGGATTCCCTCCCCACATCTATAGGTCTCCGTACAGACTAGATTAGGACTTTAGCAGGTCTGATCGCAGGATCAGGTTCCCTGTTACATCGTAGGGATTCAGCTGAGTCCTATAGTAGGGACAGATCTCCTCTCTTTCCTTAGCTTTGGTAGCAGAACACAACAGTAAGTCCAGCCTGCAAATTCTCTAAGGAAAGATTTATTTTTTTTTTTTTTGTTCCATCATGGTGTCGGTTCAGGATTTGGCTAAACACCTGCAGGGACTCTCTCTGGAAGTGGCCGAGCTCCGTCAGCACATGAGTAACTGTCCTGGAGCATATTTCTTGGAGCCTAAGGTATGTTTGCCGGATTTATTTTTTGGTGAACATCGAGAATTTTTTTCATTTAAAAATGCTTGCTTATTGTATTTTCGTTTGAGACCCAAGTCCTCTGGGGATGAATCCCAGCGCGTAGGGTTCATAATGTCACTTTTGCGCAAAGAGCCTCAGGAGTGGGCCTTTTCTTTGCAACCTAGTGATACATGCTTCAGATCAGTGGATAGTTTTTTTTCTGCTTTAGGATTATTATATGATGATCCTGACCCTGTGGCATCAGCTGAGACTGAGTTGAAACGTTTAAAACAAGGATCAGGTAATGTGGAAAAATATTGTACTCATTTTCGTCGTTGGTCCACTCAAACAGGGTGGAACGATTCTGCTCTGAAAAGTCTATTTCTTGCTGGGCTCAGTGAAAGGGTTAAAGACCTGCTAATTGCTTATCCTACACCTGAGGATTTGCAACAGGCTATGCAATTAGCTATACGGGTGGATAGAAGACTGCGTGCTAGGGTTAATGAGAGCAAATCCTCTGCTATGTCAGTTTCTGGTTATGATAATGTGTGTACTAACAGTGGTGAACCGATGGAGATTGGATCGGTGGCACCTCGCTCTCAAGAAAAAGACCGTCGTTTTTCGGAAGGCTTGTGTTTCTATTGCGGAAAATCTGGTCATTTGATTAAAGGCTGTGAGCTTCGTATGAAGAAAGAAAAAAAAATGGTCAGTCACGCCCGTATTGCCTGTTTAAATTCCAAGGGTATATTTTTAGCTGCTTCCACGATTGCTCAGGAAAAATTAATGGAATTTCGGGTGTTTGTTGATTGCGGGTCTACACTGAATGTAATTGATGGGGGATTCGTGGAAAAACTCAATTTAAAACCTGAACCTTTATCATCCCCCATTGCTGTGGTTTCTGTGGATGGCTCCCCTTTGAAGAATATTACTCTCAAGGTCAGTGAATTTCCTCTCACTATTAATGGTGTTCACCATGAGAAATTGGATTTGGTAGTGTTGAATAACTTGCCTTCTCCAGTAATATTGGGTTTGCCCTGGTTAAAATTTCACAATCCTGTACTGGATTGGTCTACCAGTGAAATTAAATCCTGGAGCCATAAATGTTATGACAAGTGTTGTAACGGGCGTATTGCAGCTTTGGATAGGGGAGAATTGCCTGTTCCTATTCAGGATTTTTGGAGAGTTTTTTCTGAGAAAGAATCGCAGGTTTTGCCTCCCCATAGAGACTATGATTGTTCTATTGAATTTGTCCCTGGAGCGATTCTTCCTAAAAGTCGTTTATTTAACCTTACTATTCCTGAGAGGAAGGCTTTGGAGGAATACATACAGACAAGTTTGGCCGCCGGTCACATTAGGCCCTCTAAGTCTCCTGTGGCGGTTGGATTTTTTTTTGTAAAAAAAAAGGACGGCGGTTTACGTCCTTGTCTGGATTTTCGTGAGATTAACAAAATTACGGTACGCAATCCTTACCCACTGCCATTGATTCCTGATCTGTTTAACCAGTTATTGGGGGCTAAGTGGTTATCTAAAATTGACCTTAAGGGGGCATACAATCTGTTGCGCATGAAGGAGGGTTATGAATGGAAGACTGCTTTTAACACTCCTGTGGGTCATTTTGAGAATCTGGTTATGCCTTTTGGTCTTACTAATGCTCCTGCATTTTTTCAGAATCTGATTAATGACATCCTTAGACCTTTGATCGGTAAAAATGTGGTTGTGTATTTGGATGACATTTTGATTTATTCGCCAGATCTGGAGTCTCATTGGCGGAGCGTGCGTGAGGTATTACAGTTATTAATGGACAATTCGCTTTTTGCTAAGCTGGAGAAATGTGAGTTCGCTGTACAGAGAATTAGTTTTTTGGGCTACATTATCTCCAGCAAAGGTTTTGAGATGGATCCGGTTAAGGTTCAGGCTGTGCAGGAATGGCCTAGGCCTATTGGTTTGAAATCGATACAGAGGTTTTTGGGTTTCGCCAATTACTATAGAAAATTCATAAAAATTTTTTCTAGTATTGTCAAACCTCTGACTGATCTCACCAGGAAAGGTGCTGATGCGGTTCAGTGGTCTTCTGAGGCCATTGAAGCTTTTGTGTATCTCAAGGAGAGGTTCACCTCTGCTCCCATCCTTATGCAGCCTGATGTTACTAGGCCGTTTTTGGTTGAGGTTGATGCTTCCTCTGTGGGGGTTGGCGCAGTATTGTCTCAGGATAACGGGGATGGATTACATCCCTGTGCCTTTTTTTCAAAAAAATTTTCGGAGACTGAATTGAATTACGATATTGGTAATCGGGAATTATTGGCTATTAAACTCGCATTTGAACACTGGCGCCACTTCTTGGAAGGTGCGGAATTTCCCGTTCAGGTTCTTACGGATCATAAAAATCTGATATATCTTGATGCTGCCAAGCGCCTGAATGCCCGTCAGGCTAGGTGGGCACTGTTTTTCTCACGGTTTAATTTCTCCGTTACTTACATCCCTGGTACTAAGAATGTTAAGGCGGATGCCTTGTCTCGCAGTTTTTCTCCCATAGTCGGTGCTGAGAAAGAGGAAAACATTTTACAAGAAGGTGTTGTGATAGCTGCTTTAGACTCCGTTTTGGAAGATGAGATTCTTAAAGCTCAGGAGAATGCCCCATCTAACACTCCTCATGGGAGGTTGTTTGTGCCTGGGACCTTTAGGAGAGATTTGTTTGTTGAGTGTCACGAATCTCGGTTGGCAGGTCATCCCGGAATCTCTGAGACCAAGAGACTGGTGGGTCGCAGTTTTTGGTGGCCTGGATGGCAGAAGGAAGTCATTAAGTGGGTGCGCCAATGTACTATATGTGCTAGATCTAAGTCCTCACATACTCCTGCTGCGGGGTTACTTTGTCTTTTGGAGGTCCCCAGTGCTCCTTGGACACATTTGGCTATGGACTTTATAACTGACCTTCCCCCCTCTGAGGGTTTTACTGTCATCTGGGTGGTCGTGGACCGTTTTAGCAAGATGTGTCACTTGGTTCCCTTCGTCAAACTGCCCTGCGCTAAAACTCTCGCTAAGGCCTTTGTCAAGGAAATTGTCAGACTTCATGGCGTTCCTACTGACATTGTTTCTGATAGGGGTCCTCAGTTCGTGGCTCGTTTTTGGCGTGCCTTTTGTGACAGGTTGGGAATTCATTTGTCGTTTTCGTCCGGATATCATCCTGAATCTAATGGCCAGACAGAAAGGAAAAACCAGGATGTTGAGCAGTTCTTGCGTTGTTTTGTGGCAGACAATCAAGAGGGGTGGTCTGAGTTTCTGCCACTTGCCGAATTTGCTCTGAACAATCATACATCTTCTTCTGCTGGTTGTTCACCTTTTTTTTGTTGTTCTGGGAGACATCCGTCGTTTGGGTCGTTCTCCAAGTTGGGATCTGCCGTGCCTGAGGAGGAGAATTTTTCCGGTGATTTGGAAAGAGTTTGGACGGATGTGCGTGGTAATCTTCAGGAGGCCAACAGAAAATCTAAAGACTACTTTGATAGGAAACGACAGGAGGTTTTGTTCGCTGTTGGTGACATGGTTTGGTTGTCCTCTAGGAATCTGCGGTTGAGGATTCCTTCTAAAAAATTGGGTCCCAAGTTTGTAGGGCCCTTTAAGGTGCTTCAGGTTGTCAACCAATCTGCTGTTAGGTTGGAGGTTCCTACCTCCTGGAGAATTAATCCGGTCTTTCATGTCTCTCTGTTAAAAAAAGCTGTTGTGTCGGATGGTGACGCCTCTGCCTCTGTTCCTCCGGTGGTGGAGGACGGGGAATATGAAATTTCTCACATCCTTGACTCTAGACGGTATAGAGGTAGTTTGCAGTATCTTGTGGCCTGGAAAGGTTTCGGACCCGAGGATAACTCTTGGGTGAGGTCAGATGACGTTTCCGCGTCCAGACTTATCAGAGCGTTTCACAGGAGATTTCCTGATAAGCCTGGTCCTAGGGGATCCGGAGGATCCTCTTAGAAGGGGGGGTACTGTTAGAACCTTGCTGTTAGGTTTTTTTTTCCTTTGCTGGTCACATGACCTTGTTGGCCTCTTTAATCCTGCTCCGCCCTTCTGGCTTTGCTGGACTTCATTGTATATCTACTTTCTAGCTAGCCTGTGCTCTGTATCTAGCTCTGTTAGTTTGCTTGGTCTACGGACCTCTATGTTCTATCTATTTTGTTTGTTCGTCTGTCTGCTACTATTTCTGTTAGGAGGTGTCCCATATTCCTCCCAGTCCTTAGTACTTGTAGGGATTCCCTCCCCACATCTATAGGTCTCCGTACAGACTAGATTAGGACTTTAGCAGGTCTGATCGCAGGATCAGGTTCCCTGTTACATCGTAGGGATTCAGCTGAGTCCTATAGTAGGGACAGATCTCCTCTCTTTCCTTAGCTTTGGTAACAGAACACAACAATAAGCTGACATCAACCCCAACCCTATTACCCCCTGCCACCGCACCAGGGCAGCGTGGAAGAGCGAGGCTAAGTGCCAGAATTGGCGCATCCTATGGATGCGCCATTTCTGGGGCGGCTGACGGCTGGTTTTTCTCTAGCCTGGGAGGTGGCCAATATTCATGGCTCCCTTCCTGGGCTATTAATATCAGCCCCCAGCTGTCTGCCTAGCCTTTGCTAGCTATTAAATTAGGGGGGACCCCACGTCATTTTTTTGGGGGGGGTCCTCCATTTTAATAGCTAGTAAAGGCTAGGTATTCAGCTGGGGGCTGATATTAGTAGCCTGTGAAGCTCCGTGGGTATTACCCCCTTCCCAGGCTTCAAACATCTGCCCCAGCTGTCTGCTTAACCTCCGCTAGAGACTAAAATTACGGGGAACCCCACGCCAATTTTTTTTAATAATAAATCCTTTATTTTAATACTAAATGACAAGTACAGTAACCAACACTGTCACTGTACTTATTATATATGTGACTGACATGTTTCTATCTATCTAATCTATGTGTGAAGGTCTATTCTGTCTGTTATAAATTGTCGGGTACAGATGCTGAATTGCCGGCCGGCTTTTTTAAAGAGACGGTGCATGAAAACACTATTATTTTTTTAATAAATCCTTTGCAGTAAATGACAAGTACAGTAAGCAACACTGTCACAGTACTTCATATATATGTGACTGACATGTTTCTATCTATCTAATCTATGTGTGAAGCTCTATTCTGTCTGTTATAAATTGTCGGGTACCGCTGCTGAATTGCCGGCCGGCTTTTTTAAAGAGACGGTGCATGAAAACACTATTATTTTTTTTAATAAATCCTTTACAATAAATGACAAATACAGTAATCAACACTGTCACTGTACTTCATATATATGTGACTGACATGTTTCTATCTATCTAATCTATGTATGATTCTCTATTCCTTCTATTCTAAATTGTCGGGTACAGATGCTGAATTGCCGGCCGGCTTTTTTAAAGAGACAGTGCATGAAAACACTATTATTTTTTTTAATAAATCCTTTGCAGTAAATGACAAGTACAGTAAGCAACACTGTCACAGTACTTCATATATATGTGACTGACATGTTTCTATCTATCTAATCTATGTGTGAAGCTCTATTCTGTCTGTTATAAATTGTCGGGTATCGCTGCTGAATTGCCGGCCGGCTTTTTTAAAGAGACGGTGCACGAAAACCCTATTATATTTTTTAATAAATCCTTTACACTAAATGACAAGTACAGTAAGCAACACTGTCACTGTACTTCATATATATGTGACTGACATGTTTCTATCTATCTAATCTATGTGTGATGCTCTATTCCTTCATGTCTAAATTGTCGGGTACCGGTGTATGCCGCTGCTGAATTGCCGGCCGGCTTTTATAAAGAAAGCGTCTTCTGAGCAGTTTGTCAGCTTTTGGACACCTTTGAAGGTGTTTTCTATGTGTTCCTATGTGTTTTTGTTTGCCTGCCATTGGTTTTAACGGTGTTCGACGGTGTTCTAAGGTGTTCGACGAACAGTTCGACGAACAGTTCCTCGAACATCCCGGTGTTCGACGAACCGAACCGAACCCGAACACTACGGGGGTGGCTCAACACTACTAGAGACTAAAATTAAGGGGAACCCCACGCCAATTTTTTTTTAAATAAATCCTTTATTTTAACACTAAATGACAAGTACAGTAATCAACACTGTCACTGTACTTCATATATATGTGACTGACATGTTTCTATCTATCTAATCTATGTGTGATTCTCTATTTCTTCTATTCTAAATTGTCGGGTACCGCTGCTGAATTGCCGGCCGGCTTTTTTAAAGAGACAGTGCATGAAAACACTATTATTTTTTTTAATAAATCCTTTACAATAAATGACAAATACAGTAATCAACACTGTCACTGTACTTCATATATATGTGACTGACATGTTTCTATCTATCTAATCTATGTATGATTCTCTATTCCTTCTATTCTAAATTGTCGGGTACAGATGCTGAATTGCCGGCCGGCTTTTTTAAAGAGACAGTGCATGAAAACACTATTATTTTTTTTAATGAATCCTTTACACTAAATGACAAGTACAGTAAGCAACACTGTCACTGTACTTCATATATATGTGACTGACATGTTTCTATCTATCTAATCTATGTGTGATTCTCTATTCCTTCTATTATAAATTGTCGGTACAGATGCTGAATTGCCGGCCGGCTTTTTTAAAGAGACAGTGTATGAAAACACTATTATTTTTTTTAATAAATCCTTTACACTAAATGACAAGTACAGTAAGCAACACTGTCACTGTACTTCATATATATGTGACTGACATGTTTCTATCTATCTAATCTATGTGTGATTCTTTATTCTTTCTATTCTAAATTGTCGGGTACCGCTGCTGAATTGACAGCCGGCTTTTTAAAGAGACGGTGCATGAAAACACTATTATTTTTTTTGATAAATCCTTTACACTAAATGACAAGTACTGTAAGCAACACTGTCACTGTACTTCTTATATATGTGACTGACATGTTTCTATCTATCTAATCTATGTGTGATTCTCTATTCCTTCTATTCTAAATTGTCGGGTACAGACGCTGAATTGCCGGCGGCTTTTTTAAAGAGACGGTGCATGAAAACACTATTATTTTTTTTGATAAATCCTTTACACTAAATGACAAGTACAGTAAGCACCACTGTCACTGTACTTCTTATATATGTGACTGACATATTTCTATCTATCTAATCTATGTGTGATTCTCTATTCCTTCTATTCTAAATTGTCGGGTACAGATGCTGAATTGCCGGCCGGCTTTTTTAAAGAGACGGTGCATGAAAACACTATTATTTTTTTTGATAAATCCTTTACACTAAATGACAAGTACAGTAAGCAACACTGTCACTGTACTTCATATATATGTGACTGACATGTTTCTATCTATCTAATCTATGTGTGATTCTTTATTCTTTCTATTCTAAATTGTCGGGTACCGCTGCTGAATTGACAGCCGGCTTTTTAAAGAGACGGTGCATGAAAACACTATTATTTTTTTTGATAAATCCTTTACACTAAATGACAAGTACTGTAAGCAACACTGTCACTGTACTTCTTATATATGTGACTGACGTGTTTCTATCTATCTAATCTATGTGTGATTCTCTATTCCTTCTATTCTAAATTGTCGGGTACAGACGCTGAATTGCCGGCGGCTTTTTTAAAGAGACGGTGCATGAAAACACTATTATTTTTTTTGATAAATCCTTTACACTAAATGACAAGTACAGTAAGCACCACTGTCACTGTACTTCTTATATATGTGACTGACATATTTCTATCTATCTAATCTATGTGTGATTCTCTATTCCTTCTATTCTAAATTGTCGGGTACAGATGCTGAATTGCCGGCCGGCTTTCTTAAAGAGACGGTGCATGAAAACACTATTATTTTTTTTGATAAATCCTTTACACTAAATGACAAGTACAGTAAGCAACACTGTCACTGTACTTCATATATATGTGGCTGACATGTTTCTATCTATCTAATCTATGTGTGATGCTCTATTCTTTCGGTTCTAAATTGTCGGGTACCGGTGTATGCCGCTGCTGAATTGCCGGCTTTTCATGTTTCACTGTTGGCACTGTTCCCATCGATTTGGGCAATCACTGTAATGCCACAACCACCATGGCTGTGGCATTACAGTGAGTGGCAGACAATCCCTGCATGATTGGTGATCTAAATAGCGCCAGACATGCAGGACACACTTTTGGTGCACGAACAGTTATTGAACATAACCTCGAACAGCCGAATTTTTTACAAATCGTTCGGGTTCGTCGAACAACTCGAACACCGCCCAAAACAGCTCGAATTTGAGATTGGCGAACGGTTCTAGTCGAATACCGCTCATCTCTAGTGGTTACCTACAATAAATTAGTTCATACATTACCTGTCCCCGCCGATCGCCACCTAAAATAAAGTAAAAAATAAAAAACTACACCTATACTCACCTAGACACCTAATTCCCCGAAGCCATCGATCTACTGTAATAAAATATAAAATAATAAACCACAACCTTATCCTTACCCCTCCGTAGTAGTCCACGAGTGTCCCACGATGATCTCCAGTTCAGAGCAGCCACATAGAATGTGACCGCTCTGAACCGCTGCCGCCGCTAGAATGATGGGGCCGTAAAGCAGCCCCGTCATTGCATAAGCGGGTTCACCGGAGTTCAGGCAGCGCTGCTCCGGTCAACTCCTTTACGGCCCTGCTGTATCGTGAGAAATTCCCACGGTACAGCAGTGCCGTAAAGGAGGTCTCCGGAGCAGCGCTGACTGAATGCACTCCGGTGACCTCAGTCAGTGGCTCCCGCTGCCGGGAGCGGACGTGTTCCCGGCATTGTGAGCTTACAGCAGCCATGCACAGCTGTCACCATCTCCAGATGTGACAGCTGTGCATGGGAGATCAGCGCAGGAACGTGGACAGGTAACTATTTTTTTTAGTAAACTAAGAATTAAATAAAATTGTGTGTTTTATTTCAAATAAATTATTTGGTGTAGTGTGTTTTTTCTTTTTAACACTTTGTAGGTTAGTAATGGGGGTGTCTTATAGACGCCCATCATTACTAACCTGGGCTTCATGGCAGTTGGCGCTGACATGAACCCCAGCCCTATTACCCCCTGCCACCGCACCAGGGCAGCGTGGAAGAGCGAGGCTAAGTGCCAGAATTGGCGCATCCTATGGATGCGCCATTTCTGGGGCGGCTGACGGCTGGTGTTTCTAGCCTGGGAGGGGGGCAATATTCATGGCACCCTTCCTGGGCTATTAATATCAGCCCCCAGCTGTCTGCCTAGCCTTTGCTAGCTATTAAATTAGGGGGGACCCCACGTCATCTTTTTTGGGGGGTCCCCCATTTTAATAGCTAGTAAAGGCTAGGTATTCAGCTGGGGGCTGATATTAGTAGCCTGGGAAGCTCCGTGGGTATTACCCCCTTCCCAGGCTTCAAACATCTGCCCCAGCCGTCTGCTTAACCTCCGCTAGAGAATAAAAATATGGGGGATCCCACGCCAATTTTTTTTTTAAATAAATCCTTTATTTTAACACTAAATGACATTTGAGGAGTTAATAAAGATGCAGTCCCTAAATTATTATTTATTTTTTAATTAATTTTTCCCCAAAATTTTGACGTGGGCTTTGCCATATTTTTGTATGCCAGCCAGGTACAGCATCCAGCTTCTATGAACGCGCCATTTTCCGGGGTGGCTGCGGACTGCAATTTGCGGGCCTCCCTGCGCTGCGGATTCCAGCCCCCAGCTGCCTAGTTGTACCTGGCTGGACACAAAAATAGGGCGAAGCCCCACGTATTTTTTTAAAAAATTATTTCATGAAATTCATGAAATAATAAAGAAAAAAAGGGCTTCCCTATATTGTTGTGTCCGGCCAGGTACAAATAGGCAGCTGGTGGTTGGGGGCAGCCCGTTCCTGCCTGCTGTACCTGGCTGGACACAAATATAGTGCAAAGCCCCACGTCAATTTTTTTTAAATTATTTCAGGAAATTCATGAAATAATTTAAAAAAAATTGACGTGGAGCTTCGTCCTATATTTGTGTCTAGCCAGGTACAGCAGGCAGGAAAGGGCTGCACCCAACCACCAGCTGCCTATTTGTACCTGGCCGGACACAACAATATAGGGAAGCCCTTTTTTTAAAAAATTATTTCATTAAATAATTAAAAAAAAATTGACGTGGAGCTTCGCACTATATTTGTGTCCAGCCAGGTACAGCAGGCAGGAACGGGCTGCCCCCAACTACCAGCTGCCTATTTGTACCTGGCCGGACACAACAATATAGGGAAGCCCTTTTTTTCTTAATTATTTCATGAATTTCATGAAATAATTAAAAAAAAAAAATATGTGGAGCTTCGCCCTATTTTTGTGTCCAGCCAGGTACAACTAGGCAGCTGGGGGCTGGAATCCGCAGCGCAGGGAGGCCCAAGCTTTCTGGGCCCCACCCGCTGCAAATTGCAGTCCGCAGCCGCCCCGGAAAATGGTGCGTTCATAGAAGCGCCATCTTCTGGCGCTGTACCCAACTCATCCAGGGCCCTGGTGCGGTGGCTCACTGGGTAATAAAGGGGTTAAGGCCAGCTTGGCATTATCAGCTGGCCCTAAGCCCGAAATTCATGGGGTCACGCCAATATTAGACATGACCACCATGAATTTCTAGTAAAGTATTTAAAAAAAACACAACACCCAGAATAAAGTCCTTTAATTGAAATAAAGACACAATTCTTTATTGTTCTAAATTAAACTATACTTACCATCACGCCCATTCCAGCTGAAGCCAACGATCTCCTGCAATAAAAGAAAAATAATAAACCAACCTCATCCTTACCTTCCCATGGATCCCACGACAGCTTCAGCTCTGCTACATCGAGATGACAGGCTGGACCGCAGCAGAACGCTGCCATCCAGCCTGTCATCCCGCAGACACTGAGAAGCGCAGGCATGCTTGCGCTCCTCAGTGTCTCTCTGTGACTGCATAAAGATGAGCCGAGTTCATGTCCAATGAACTCAGCTCACCTCATGCACGTCACTGACAGCGTGGGAAAATTCTCCTGCACTCAGCGCTTCAGCGTGAGAATACTCCCACGATGTCAGTGACGTACATGAAGTGAGCTGAGTTCATTGGACATGAGCTAACCTCATGCACGTCACTGACAGCATGGGGAAATTCTCACGCTGAAGCGCTGAGTGCAGGAGAATTTTCCCACGCAGTCAGTGACGTGCATGAGGTGAGGTCATGTCCAATGAACTCGGCTCACCTCATGCACGTCACTGACAGCGTGGGAAAATTCTCCTGCACTCAGCGCTTCAGCGTGAGAATTCTCCCACGCTGTCAGTGACGTGCATGATGTGAGCCGAGTTCATTGTCGGCTCATCTGGATGCCGTCACAGAGAGACACTGAGGAGCGCAAGCATGCCTGCGCTTCTCAGTGTCTGCGGGATGACAGGCTGGATGGCAGCGTTCTGCTGCGGTCCAGCCTGTTATCTCAATGTAGCAGAGCTGGAGCCGTCGTGGGAACCATGGAAAGGTAAGGATGAGGTTGCTTTATTATTTTTCTTTTATTGCAGGAGATCGTTGGCTTCAGCTGGAATGGGCGTGACGGTAAGTATGGTTTAATTTAGAACAATAAAGAATTGTGTGTTTAATTCAATTAAAGGACTTTATTCTGGGTGTTTGTGTTTTTTTTTTAACTTTCACTATGGGGTTAGTAATGGGGGTGTCTTATAGACGCCTCTCCATTACTAACCTGGGCTTGATGTCAGCTGGCATTATAAGCTGACATCAACCCCAGCCCTATTACCCCACTGCCACCGCTACAGGGCAATGGGAAGAGCGAGGCTAAGTGCCAGAATTGGCGCATCATATGGATGCGCCATTTCTGGGGCGGCTGACGGCTGGTGTTTCTAGCCTGGGAGGGGGCCAATATTCATGGCTCCCTTCCTGGGCTATTAATATCAGCCCCCAGCTGTCTGCCTAGCCTTTGCTAGCTATTAAAATAGGGGGGACCCCACGTCATTTTTTTGGGGGGGTCCCCCATTTTAATAGCTAGTAAGGGCTAGGTATTCAGTTGGGGGCTGATATTAGTAGCCTGGGAAGCTCCGTGGGTATTACCCCCTTCCCAGGCTTCAAACATCTGCCCCAGCTGTTTGCTTAACCTCCGCTAGAGACTAAAATTAAGGGGAACCCCACGCCAATTTTTTTTTAAATAAATCCTTTATTTTAACACTAAATGACAAGTACAGTAATCAACACTATCACTGTACTTCATATATATGTGACTGACATGTTTCTATCTATCTAATCTATGTATGATTCTCTATTCCTTCTATTCTAAATTGTCGGGTACAGATGCTGAATTGCCGGCCGGCTTTCTTAAAGAGACGGTGCATGAAAACACTATTATTTTTTTTAAATAAATCCTTTACACTAAATGACAAGTACAGTAAGCAACACTGTCACTGTACTTCATATATATGTGACTGACATGTTTCTATCTATCTAATCTATGTGTGAAGCTCTATTCTGTCTGTTATAAATTGTCGGGTACAGATGCTGAATTGCCGGCCGCTTTCTTAAAGAGACGGTGCATGAAAACACTATTATTTTTTTTAAATAAATCCTTTACACTAAATGACAAGTACAGTAAGCAACACTGTCACTGTACTTCATATATATGTGACTGACATGTTTCTATCTATCTAATCTATGTGTGATGCTCTATTCTTTCTGTTGTAAATTGTCGGGTACCGGTGTATGCGCTGATGAATTGCCGGCTTTTCGCATAATACATTCTACATTATTCTTAGTTGTTTTACTTCAAGTAGAATTAACCTACAAGGGAAGAAAGGGTTTATTTTCATTCCGATATTAGTGTCCCATTGACTTGCATTGGTTTCCGGTATCGGAATCGGTGATATCCGATACTTTTTGAGTATCGGTCCGATCCAATCCGATACGATATTTCCTGATATCGGAAGTTATCGCTCAACACTACTTATCACTCCTAAACACTTTTTGCATAATAATTTGGAACACAGTGTACATGTGCTTTTCCACAAAACACCAGTGGTTCACGTAGTGAATCTTACAGTTCTAACTTGCCAACCGTGGTCTGTATGGAGTTGTTCAATAAAGGGCCCAAAATTAAGATAACATAGATGGGAGAGGTCTCTATGAATAGGAATTCCTAAGTATTTGATACCCTGTGAGGGCCAGGCAAAGGGAAAGTTGGACTGGATGGAATCCTATATGGATTTGGGGAGGGAGACATCGAGGGCCTCAGACTTCGCTGCATTGATTTTAAAATTTGACCATGTAACAAAGTGATCTATTTCAGCCATAACAGCATGGATGGATATATGTGATTGAGTGATATATACTAGGACATCATCAGCAAATAGAGAGCACTTGTACTCGGTGCCTCCCACCTCAATCCACCTAATATTGGGGTTATGGCGAATTGATGAGAGCAGGTGCTCCGTCACTAGGATGTATAGGAGAGGGGACAGAGGACATCCCTGCCTTGTCCCATTGGTGATTGTGAAAGGTGATGAAAATGTTCTGATGCACCCCCTGGGCCTTGGGACACCCGGAGCCGGACCCTTTTTGGTGGATGCTGGTGGTTGTAGTCTTCGTGGCGGCGACCCGGTTCCGTGGCTCAGGGTGGTCAAACCAGTGGCGGAACTATTTATGTGGTTTTGATGTTTAAATATCCGACTACGCCACCCGTGGATTGCGGTCAGAGTGAACCACCGCTGCAGGGCAGACCGCTGAGGCTGGTGTTGTGGGTGCAGCAGAGCGTAGCATAACTCCCCACGGGAGGAGTATAGCCTCAGGGCAGTGTATGCGGAGGATGGGGGTGATGGTGCAGGGCAGCAGCAGTAATGACACGGAGTCAGTGATGCAGTCCAGGGCCTTTACTCACAGTTCTTATTATCCAGACCACGTCTGCAGGTAACGGCTGCCCACGTCGTACTGTGCTCACCAGGTGAGGGGCTCAGACAACTCCCAGATAACTTTGGAGCGCTTCACAGGACCCCCTTTGTGTGTCCTTTGTCTGGCCTTTCTTACCAACCCTCCTGTCCGGCTGCCTCGGGCCTCCTCTTGGTAAACTTGGCGCCAGTTTCCCTGACCCTATGTGGTGCCTTCCAAGCAGGTGTAGCGAGGGGCTGCGCCACATAAAATGTCACAACCTCCGGTTTCTAGCTGAGGGTCGTTTCCTGCCTCCACTAGTTTCGGGGACCAGTCTCCCCCTTTGGCCTGACCCCTCCACGCAGGTGGATTTGGGCGTGCGGTGGCGACTCGCCCGTCCGCACCCCTGGGATCCCTTCATTCCTCGTTCCTGGAGCCTTCTCCGCTCCTCTTCCTTCCTTCTCCCTCTTCCAGGCCTGGGCCTCTGTTACTAGGCCCGCCTCCGGACCAGAGCTCATGCAGAGCCCCTGCTCCCTGCCACTTCTGCTCAGACTTCTCTGCACTTTACTAAGATGGTGCCCACATTTTATACTCCCTTCTCAATGCACCCAGGAGCTGCTTCCTCCCTGCTCCTGCACTACAGGGTTCCCCTTCCTCAGTGTTCCCTCCCTCCACTCCAGCCAGGGACAGGGACTGTCGTGCCCATCTCAGAGGCATATTGGTCGCCCTGCCCCACGGCAATGTGGTGTAATGCATGCAGGTGTCGGGTCCTGATCCACACTCCATCCTTACCTGAGAGTGAGATATCACACCTCTGGGTGAGGTGCAATACCTCTGTAGCAACCGAGCCCTCAGGGTGCTACAGTTCCATTTATCTTCAGCCTAGGTGACGTATTGTGATACAGGGCCATGATTTTGGCTATAAAAGGGTCCCCTAGACCCCTACCCCAAGCTTTTTAAGAGAATCATATATGGCGTGCCAGGAGACTCTATGGAATGCTTTCTCAGCATCCAACGAGAGTATCTAATTACAAATTTTTAACTGCATCTAGCCCAGGAAATACTTTGTGCCTAGTAGCAGTGTCTGCTAGTCAGCGGATTATCCCGGCTGTTAAGCAAGCTACACCACCTGTAGTTTGGACACTTAATTTTTTCAAAGGAAATGCTTCGGGACCACGGGATACTCAGTGAAGAGCATCAGGAGGCACCCCAAGGCATAGGGTCTGGGACTGGCAGTAGGATGCTTTGCGGTGGACAGCCGAGCTCGATCCTTATAAAAGCTTTTTAACTGCAGTAGCTTTAGTGGACGCTACTGGAGCTGGAATTACGCGGCTGCTGGCATGAGACTTGCCCTCCAATAGAACCTTGTAAATGGATTTAAATTGTATTCATTCAAATTAGAGAGACAATTTAAATTAAAAAGCTTAGAGCTGCCTCACCACAGGGGGGCTCGCTCGACCCACCAGCGGACAGGCACCAGTATTGGGAGAGGGGGGCTGGCCGTCAGGGTTCACCGCGGCTCTGGCACAAACCCGGCGACACGGAGGTGGCACGGGCAGGAACGGACTGAACGTGTCGGCTTCTCACTTTTTGGATTTTAGAAGGGCATGACATGCCTATATCTGTGTCTCCCCCTCCTTTTACTCCTCCACCTCTTTTCTTTTCGCATGACTATATGTACTTGTCACTTTTCCATGTGTTAGTTGTGTCTTCTGAGCAGTTTGTCAGCTTTTGGACACCTTTGAAGGTGTTTTCTATGTGTTTCTATGTGTTTTTGTTTGCCTGCCATTGGTTTTAATGGTGTTCGAAGGTGTTCGACGAACAGTTCGATGAACAGTTCGGCGAACACACGGGTGTTCGACGAACCAAACCGAACTCGAACACTACGGGGGTGGCTCAACACTACTCTTCAGTGATATTCTCCTGCTGGTAAAACACTGAATGTATTGAAAATATAGCAATCTGCTGAGCAAGTGGAATCAGGCTTTCTGTCCCTATTTTATGCTGCTCTCAGATTAAATAGCAACAACCTGCTGAAAGATTCCCTTTAATGAAAAAGATCAGCCATAAAATTAATATCACCTACCTAATTTTGTATACTGTAGATCGCCACAGGGCTCCTAAAACAACCCTGAACTTTTGAAGAATTGACTCTGCAAGATCTCTGAATGTGTTCTTTGGTACCGAGACTCAGGCAACCCTTTCAAAACGTGACATGCTAATGAAGCACCCCCTAGGGCCGTGGAGTATCGAGCGCCGGGCCGGTCTGTTCTTTTAGGATAGTCACGGTAGCGTGACCCGGTCCGTGGCCCCCGGCGGTCAATAACAGAGGGGAATAAAGTTTTGGGGATAAAGTCCTTTGACACCACCCGTGGTATGCAGCTATAGGTGGCCACTGCTACTGTTCAGATCCACTGGGGCCGTTGGTGACACAGCAGAGCTGGTTCTGCTCTCCACGGGTAGAGCTAGGCCCCAGGGCAGTTAAAGAGGTAGCTTTGTTGTTGATGTAGTGCAAGGCAAGTGACCCAGTAATTAAGTCACGGACACAGCGGGGTGCAGTCTTCAAGTTTTTACTCACAGTTCTTATGATGTTCCAGGTTACAACTGCCAGCAGGTTATAACAGCCCACTGAATCCTGTGTCCTCCTGGGAAGTGATCCAGCCAACTCTCAGATAACTTGGGTGCACTTGATCGGGACCCCCTTCTTGAGTACCTTTCCTGGGTCGTCTCTCTCTGCGCTGGCTCTCGCCCTCCTGCCCTGAGCTTCACACACAGTGTTCCAACCTAGTGGCCTCGGGCCTTGTCGGGCGACGTCCTCTCTGTCCCCTTGGTCCTATATGGCCACCTTTTCAGCAAATGTGTGTGGTTTTGGCTACGGCACTTAGAGATATCGCAGCCTCCGGTTTGCTAGCTGAGTCTTGCAGTCCTCCACTAGTCTGGGGCCGGTCCCCTACTGTGACCTGAACCCTTCTCCTGACCACAGTCGACATGAATTTGGGCTCACGGGTGGACTCCGCACTTCCCGTGCCCCTAGGATCCCCTCTCTGTCTCTGGAACCCTTCTCTGACTCCCTTGCTCCTCTCGTTCTCTCTCCTACTGAGCCCCTCTGACTGGGCCCGTACTGTGTCTGGACCCTACTCTTCAACGGTCCTCACTCACTAAGTGCTTCTAGATGTTTCTACCTGTCTTTTTATACTGACTGTCATGTGACCCACGTCACTAACTGTCACTCTGCATGGTCCCCTCTACCTTCAGTCCTTCCTTGTGTGCTCCCCTAAACTATTTTCTCCACCCACCTCCTCTACCTAGTTCCCTCCTCCAGACAGGGACAGGGACTGTGCTCTCCCTCAGGAGCAATCTCGCCCTTCCCTACTGGAGTGATGTGGTGTTGGATGTGGGTATGTGGGTCCTGGGTAGTGCTCCTTCCTTACCCGAGAGTGGGATACCACACCTCTGGCTGAGATGCAGTGCCTCTGTGGCAACTGGACCCGCAGGGGCGCCACAATAACCAGCTCAGTTGCCTTAATGGAAGATGACTGTGTTATACAGCTGACATCCACCTGATAAGTAAAAGTTTGAAACATTTGGATGTCATTGTCAACAGTAAACATGAAAGCTAAGTGGTCAGAAATAGGGCTCTCTTATAACCTCATTGCCCTTCACCCCTACAGCAAGATCATGGTGTATATGTTATCTACTGTACCATGCTAATACTCCTATTAAACCTTGGCAAAAGAAAAACCTAGATAGGATTCTGCTGACAAGACCAATCTGCAATATATACTGTACATATTACAGGTACAGTACAAGCAAACAAATGATCACCAGATCAAATCCTTTAGCAGGACTAAAATTAAAAAAGTTTTAAAATGTAATGAAAAGGTGTCTCAAACAGAACTTATTCAAATTGAAGTGAAATCCAGTGTGATGGTTTTCTCCGATACCTACTGGAGATAAAAAAGCAAATATAAATGTTTCTATTAAATAGCAGATAGTACTTTTACACTTTAACAAATATATTTTATTGATATTTAACCCCACCTCTTGCATGAATCCTGGAAATTATTGCTAAATTTGATTTTGTCATTAGATACCAGGTTGGTATAGCCGACATGTTATTTTAATTTTTCTGGTCGATATACTTTAAACAATATCAAATGAAAATAGTATTTTATGTTTTTGCTACTTTTGTAATAAAAATCACTCTGCTTACACTGGCATAGAATTTTTCACGCAAGAGAATCGGGCTAATGACATTCAGCTCAAACTCTGTTATAGTTTGAGCCAAGTGTCATCTGAGTGTGCTCCGATTTTCTCGCATGACAAAATCACATCACCTTTGTGGAGAAGATGGAAAACTTAATTTTTCCATCTTTTCCATTGTCTGTGTGGGCGTACATCCAAGTGCAGTCTGATATTTCACATGCATCCAAATACTTGTATGGGTTTGCGTGGTACAAATATTGGAGCCACCAGCAGCATGCTGCAATTGTTTTCTCATCCCAAATAGATCTGCACTATCCCATAGTATAACATTGAGCTGAGTGCTATCCAATAATTCATCAGATAGCACTCAGCCCTAAAAGAAAACCAGTCAGCAGCATTTTACTAAGTAAAGTACAGACAGGGTCATATTGGCGCTGTCAAACTAAATAAAGTTATACCTCAGATGAATAAATCCGTTTTGGAGATTTTCTTTAATTTTTGTTTGAAGCTTCCTTATATTCATATCTACGTGCATTGGGATGGGCCAGTGGGTGGGACTGTGGTTAGGGTCTTCAGCTTTATTTTATTCGCGCCGCTGTATCTTGGTGTATTTTCTTTATTTAAAATTTTGTGCCGGTGATGTCCAAGCCGCGGGTGACGCTTGCACAGATTGAGATCTTGGACGTCTTCAGGAAAATGGCGCCGGTGGCTGTGCATGCATAGATTGCTCCGTGCAACCAGCATCATTTTACTGAAGCCCACCATTGGCCCTGGCCGTGGGTGGCGCTTGCGCAGATTGATCTAATGATGAGCATCAGTATGTTACGCACACGCCAGGGCAGACTGGCGTGAACGTGATTAGTGATCCCACTGTACCATGAACCGAGGAGTGCCTGGAGGGGAGTAACTAAGTATCAACCCGATCCGACCAAGGTCACACGGTGGCTCAGTCAACTCCGTGAACCAGGGAGGAACTGAGAAGAGGGACCAGGTGCTACTCCAGGTCAGACCCCGGTCACAGCTGTTGACCCACACCGGGGAATGCAGGAACAGGCAGGTTAAACTGGCATATTGACTGGTGGGTACTGGCAAGCGCGGCTGGTATGCAGACAGGTGGATATTGACAGGCACAGCTGGTATGCAGACAGGTGGGCACTGGCAGGCACGGCTGGCATGCAGACAGGTGGGCTCAGGGAGGCACGGCTGACATGCAGACAGGCTGGTACTGGCAAGTAGAAACGTAGGCAGGATAGGGACCAGTACAGACTGGGATACAGGAACAGAGCCGCAGATGCGGTAGACAAGCAGAGTGGAGAAAAACCCACAGATGCGGTGAACAAGAAAAGCAGAGCAAAACCCGCAGATGCGGTGAACAAGCAAAGCAGAGCAAAACCGCAGATGCGGTAAACAAGCAAAGTAGAGCAAAACCTGCAGATGCGGTGAACAAGCAAAGCAGAGCAAAACCCGCAGATGCAGTGAACAAGCAAAGCAGGGTAAAACCGCAGATGCGGTAAACAAGCAAAGCAGAGCAAAACCCGCAGATGCGGTGAACAAGCAAAGCAGAGCAAAACTGCAGATGCAGTGAAGAAGCAAAGCAAAGCAAAACCTGCAGATGTGGTGAACAAGCAAAGCAGAGCAAAACTGCAGATGCGGTAAACTAGCAAAGCAGAGCAAAACCCGCAGATGCGGTGAACAAGCAAAGCAGAGCAAAACCCGCAGATGCGGTGAACAAGCAAAGCAGAGCAAAACCCGCAGATGCGGTGAGCAAGCAAAGCAGAGCAAAACCCGCAGATGCGGTGAACAAGCAAAGCAGGGCAAAACCGCAGATGCGGTGAACAGGACAGGGCTCTGTTCACATGGAACAGACTGGAAAACACAAGAAGATAGCTGGAACACAGGAGATAGATACAGAGGGAGGGAAACAGAACGAGCAGAACCAGATACACCCAAGGTGCTTACAATGAAGTAGCGAGTGGACACAAGACTCACAAACAGAAGTACAGAGACGAGTTGGAGTTAGTTGCAGGTTCAGATACTGCAGGAAAGAGGGAAGATACAGACATAGAGACAAACAAGTAACGGACTAGAACACTGTTCAGACAGGATCTGAACCAGGAACAAGATGCAGGAACGAGCCTGGGAACTCAGCCCCCAGGGTGGCAGAAACTGATTAGAAGTCACAGGTACAGGTAGAGGCCCTGGGTACTCAGCCCCCAGGGTGGCGGACAGACTAGAGTCAGGACAGGACCTGGCAGCTCACAGTTGCACAGAACAGACTGTAAGAAAGTGTTGCTCAGGCACCTCCTACTGGGTGTAGGGGGTTTAAGTATCCAGTGACTCACAGCAATAGGCTGAGGACGCATTAGGACTACGCACACTGTAGCTTTAAGAATCAGAAAGCAACAGCGACAACGCCCTAAGCTAGCAGACAAAAGACATACAAACAGCAGGTATTGGAGCAAAAGTGTGCAGCCTGGCCTGAAAGGTAAGATTGCGGTCTTGCATGGTGGGAGATGGTAAGCCATGCAAGCACGCTGCCAGGGATGTTACACAGTAAAGTGGCACTCAGCAATCTTCACATGCACAGCCACCAGAACCATTTTTTTGACGACTTCCAAGAGCTCAATCTACGCCAGCCCAAAATTTTAAATAAAGATGAAGAAAAGACACCCAGATACAGTGGAGGGGACAAAACAAAGCTGACGACCCTACCCACAGTCCTGCCCACAGGGTCGCCGGATGCACGAAGATATGAATACAAGGAAACTTCAAACAAGGAATCTAGAAAATCAACAAAATGGATTTATTCACATAAGGTATCATTTTGATCAGTATGACAGCACCAATATGGCCCTGTATGTACTTTACTGCTGCTGACAATGCTGCTGACAGGTTCCCTTTAAAGATTTTTTTTTTGCATTATAGGAGAGCCACACCTTTTTAATTTTTCTATGAACAGAGCTGTGTGAGGGTTTTTCAGTAACAAACTGTTTTTATTGGTACTATTTTAGTATACAGGCAAATTTTTATTTAGTTTTTGTGTAAGATAGAATAAATTCAGCAATTTGGACACTTCTTTACAGCTTTTAACTTATAGCATTATTAAAGATATAGCTTTATAGTATGTCATTAGGCATGCAGCAGTACCAAATGTGAGTCTTTTTTTAGCTTTTTTTTCTATAACACTTTTTATTGGGAGAACTGGGATTTAAACACTTAAAAACATTTTAATATTTTTAAAATATTTATTAGTCCCTTAAAAATGCAATTATTTGATGTATTTTTATGTAGTGCCTTATCTAAACCTGTGAGCACTAAACTGACAGGCAGTCTCTTAGGCCTGGAATTTTACCTGATCTATTAGGCTTAGGTATATTGTAGGCATACTGTAGAGTCCATTTTTCAGCAACACATCGGCACCCCACTATCACATTGCAGTGATGTTGTTGGGCTGACAAATGGATCTCCATCTATCAAGCTCCTTACATGCTGCTGTTACTACTGAAGCATCAATTGAAGAGTTATAATGCAAATATTTGTGCCAGCTCCACTCTCAGGACTTGTAACAAAAGCTTAGATATATATTACTGCCAACTCCTTTGATTCTATTTTAAAGTGATAATTATTTATATATTTAAATATTTACAGATTATTTAAATAAATAAATAATTATAATTTTAAAAATTCTATAATATTATGGAGCTGCACGTCAATATGATACCAATATTAGTCCCACACAAATGGTTGGTTGGTAAGGCCAATGATATACATTCCATTTTGTCTTCTCAGCTCCCATTTTATGCTGTAAAATCTATCACACAGAAACCTTCCCCGTACACATTCCAAGTCCCTGAGAGTCCCTGAGATTCTGGATCGAACAAGACACTTAGACACGACTATCTCTGAATCACACAAACCAGTTCTTGCTTGTTGGAATAAAGCCCTTTCTTACCAAGGGGTATATAAACCCCTCTAAAACCCCCTCCCGCACTTAATTAAAGTGGAATCTTATGTTGGACACCCTTGTGTGCTTGTACTGTATTGATTCTACAAACTCGTTCTTTCCACCTCTAGTCTGGTCTCACACATCAACTCTGGTGGGCCCGTTGCACCCACAGAAGCAACTCCTGATGAAGCTGCTAGTTAGCAGCGATACGCGTGGGGATCTTCAGTCTCAGACTTTTTGTTCTCCCTGGTATTTATTCATTTATTTATGTTTTTTTTGCTTTATTTTTCTTATTTCTTTATAAAGTGTTTACAATTCTCTTTATACATATTAGTTTTTATTACCTATTGCTTCATATGTATATCATTTGCCTTACCAACCAACAGTTTGTGTGGGACCGATATTAGTATCTTATGTACGTGTAGTTCTAATTTAATGATTTAGCCAGGGTGATCTTACTGCTGCATCAGCACATGCCTGATGAAAGGAAAATATTCTTTCAGATTAACATATTCACCCCCTTAAGATATCATATATTTTTAATTGATTTTTAGTTTTTGTCACACTTGTGCTTAGTTTTTTCAATAAACGTCATTATTATTATTTTGGTTGTGCAGCATCTCTTCCTTGCAGCTTTCTCTTCTTATTTCATATAATATACAGTATAGACCAAAAGTTTGGACACACCTTCTTATTTAAAGATTTTTTTTGTATTTTCATGACTATGAAAATTGTACATTCACACTGAAGGCATCAAAACTATGAATTAACACATGTGGAATTATATACTTAACAAAAAAGTGTGAAACAACTTAAAATATGTCTTATATTCTAGGTTCTTCAAAGTAGCCACCTTTTGCTTTGATGACTGCTTTGCACACTCTTGGCATTCTCTTGATGAGCTTCAAGAGGTAGTCACTGGAAATGGTCTTCCAACAATCTTGAAGGAGTTCCCAGAGATGCTTAGCACTTGTTGGCCCTTTTGCCTTCACTCTGCGGTCCAGCTCACCCTAAACCATATCGATTGGGTTCAGGTCTGGTGACTGTGGAGGCCAGGTCATCTTGCGTAGCACCCCATCACTCTCCTTCTTGGTCAAATAGACTGGAGGTGTGTTTGGGGTCATTGTCCTGTTGAAAAATAAGTGATGGTCCAACTAAACGCAAACCGGATGGAATAGCATGCCGCTGCAAGATGCTGTGGTAGCCATGCTGGTTCAGTATGCCTTCAATTTTGAATAAATCCCCAACAGTGTCACCAGCAAAGCACCCCCACACCATCACACCTCCTCCTCCATGCTTCATGGTGGGAACCAGGCAAGTAGAGTCCATCCGTTCACCTTTTCTGCGTCGCACAAAGACACGGTGGTTGGAACCAAAGATCTCAAATTTGGACTCATCAGACCAAAGCACAGATTTCCACTGGTCTAATGTCCATTCTTTGTGTTCTTTAGCCCAAACAAGTCTCTTCTGCTTGTTGCCTGTCCTTAGCAGTGGTTTCCTAGCAGCTATTTTACCATTAAGGTCTGCTGCACAAAGTCTCCTCTTAACAGTTGTTGAAGAGATGTGTCTGTTGCTAGAACTATGTGTGGCATTGACCTAGTATCTCATCTGAGCTGCTGTTAACCTGCGATTTTTGAGGCTGGTGACTCGGATAAACTTATCCTCAGAAGCAGAGGTGACTCTTGGTCTTCCTTTCCTGGGGCGGTCCTCATATGAGCCAGTTTCTTTGTAGAGCTTGATGGTTTTTGCAACTGCACTTGGGGACACTTTCAAAGTTTTCCCAATTTTTCGCACTGACTGACCTTCATTTCTTAAAGTAATGATGACCACTCATTTTTCTTTGCTTAGCTGCTTTTTTCTTGCCATAATACAAATTCTAACAGTCTATTCAGTAGGACTATCAGCTGTGTATCCACCAGACTTCTGCACAACACAACTGATGGCCCCAACCCCATTTATAAGGCAAGAAATCCCACTTATTAAACCTGACAGGGCACACCTGTGAAGTGAAAACCATTTCCGGTGACTACCTCTTGAAGCTTATCAAGAGAATGCCAAGAGTGTGCAAAGCAGTCATCAAAGCAAAAGTTGGCTACTTTGAAGAATCTAGAATATAAGACATATTTTCAGTTGTTTCACACTTATTTGTTAAATATATAATTCCACATGTGTTAATTCATAGTTTTGATGCCTTCAGTGTGAATGTACAATTTTCATAGTCATGAAAATACCGAAAAATCTTTAAATGAGAAGGTGTGTCCAAACTTTTGGTCTGTACTGTATTTTTGTAAGGCTCTTTGTTGCACCCAATGTTATTATTTACAAAATATAAAAAAAAAATTGTTATCCTGCTATATTCCTTAGTTGTTGCACTTGTGATGTAACAACATTGCTGTCACCTTACAACTAGGCTCAGGATAACATTGCAGTTTGCAACTTTCAAACCGTTCAAAGACACATACTATTAAAAAAAATTTACCCTTTTCCAATTTCTTCAATACACAAAATAAAAAACATAATTTGTATCACCAAGTCCATAAAAGTGTCAACTATTAAAATATTGTTATTTATGCTGCATAATCAAAATTAAATGAAAAGTGACAAAAGGGTTATCAGGTAATTTTTACCACAGAGACTGCAACATCATTAACAAAGAGGCACCACTAACTAAACAACACAAAGAAGACCAAGGAGATCTCCAAACAAGTCAGGGACAAAGTTGTTGAGAAGTAAAAGTCAGGGATGGGTTATAAAAAACTATACAATCTCTGTTGATCCTCGGAGCACCATCAAATCCATTATCATCAAATGGAAAGAACATGGTACCACAACAAACCTGCCAAGAGAGGACTTCTTACTAAAACTCTCAGCCTGGCAAGGAAGGCATTAAAGGGAATGTGTCACCCCCTGGGCGATATCATACCTCTACTATGGGCATACAGGTGATAGAAAAGTAAATCTATACTTACCTGTATGGCCCATAGCAGAGGTCTGATTGCAGAGAAATCTGGTTTTATAAAGTTTGTTTTCCAGAGGCTTGGCATCCAGGGGACGCCAAGCAAACCCCTCCTATCTGCTTACTATTCCCCTAAATCGCTGCCTCTGTGCTAAATTACCATATCCCCCCTCCCCTGAACGTCACAGGGCCCTGTGACAGGCCATGTGACATGCCCTGCTCTGCCTCCCCTCCCGTGCCTGCACAAAGCACCGCTCCCATGGAGCGCGCTTTATTTCCCTCCGGCACCGTTTGGCTGTGTACAGCCAGCAGAGCGGAAGTCTCCGTGACTCACCTCGCTTGCGCAATACATGACTGCCGCGCAGTACGCAGCCAAACGGGGCTGCACATGCTGTGCATTTCTTCTATCTTATATCACAACTTCTGGATAGCCTTAAGCTGATAAATGAAGTGACACGCTCATTCTTCTTGAAAGTGTAGAGTATTCCACCAGCACAGCAAGTACAATGGCAAGCCTAGGAAAACTATACGAATGTTCCAACACCTAATAAGACATCGTATGGACATAGACTAAAAAGTAATTTTTCCTGTGCATCTTATGTTCAAATATTGCTATATAATTAGGGATGAGTGGATTCATGGATGTTCAGGTTCTTTCGAACTTTAGTCCAAAGTTCGGTTTGGGTACCAAAACTCTACTCGAACTTGAACCCGAACCCAGGCCCCATAGAAGTCAATGGGGACTTGAACTTTGGTGCTGTAAAATTATCTCTTTCTCTCTTCAATGAAAACTAAAATGGACTTCCGGGAGTAGTCCGTGTTCTGAATTCTGCCCCGGACACTATTTGTCCAGTGCAAATCCCAAACTTTACAGTTCAGGTTTGCTCATCTATATATATATAATATCATTGATAGGAGGTAGTTAATAATTTTATTTATATAGCACAAATATATTCTGCAGTGTTTACAGTTAAGCGGGGATACGTACAGACAATAAATACATTACCCAGTAACACATAGTTCAACAGTTACAGGAGGAGTGAGATCCCTGCTCGCAAGCTTACAATCTATTAGAAAATGGGGTACAAAATAAGTAGAACATGCTTGTCAGGTATTGTCCAACCGTTAGTATAATACATAGGGCTTTCAAATAAAGCTGTATGATCCGGTCATCAGCCAGTATCTTTTTAAGTACAGTTACCAAGTGATTGGGTGCATTGAGAATCTGCAGACAGATGATTAGGAGGGACCAGATTCTTAGGAAAATTTAGAAAGAGGGAATAGGAAAGAGTTAGTTAGAATTAGTGAAGAGAGTTGAAAGGGTTGTATAAAGAAATGTGTATTTAAAGAATAGTTAAAAATGTGGGGGCTATGTATTAATTGGATTGTCCAGGACGATGCATTCCAGAAAATGGAAACAGCAAGAGAGACGTTTTGGAGACAGACATGGAAGGACTCCAGTATGAAGCACTCCTCCTCTTCCTCCTTTTGTAACCCCTCCCTCTCTCACTCTGGCAAAGTGCTATAAAAGAAGGGTCAAATTCATTTATTCCATTACCTGAAGAAGGCTGCAAACAGCCGAAATGTGTTGTGTATATAGGTTTATAGTTTTAAATTAGTGTTAATAATAAAAAAAAATATTTTACTTACGAGCAACCTGAGGTTCCTGCACCTTGATCTCACTTGGTGGCAAAGACAGCACCATCACCTGGTTCTTCCTTTTGGCTAATTTTACATTGTATTTTATACAAGTAGCTTATAGGCTTTCATTTTTTTTCCTGATTTTTAGGTCTTTACATACCCATATATGGTAAATATGTGGTCAAAATGTGGTAAATTTGCAGATAAATATTGTCCTTTTGCATATGTGTCTCTTTCTGCTGCTTCCTTTTCTCACTTCCCTTTCTATATTCTTCAAAGGAACCTATTATGTGAAAAAATGGCATTGACTGAAAGCAGGCTCAGTATTAAGGACTGCTGTCAGTCAGTTCCAGAGATGCGGTTACAGCCGCTGCTCACTACGCACAGAGCGGTGACTGAAGCAGTGCTGGTGCCACCCCATGACTGAAACCCAAACGCTGCCAGGATGAATAAATTTAATTTCCTACTGACAGCGAGGCTCTAAGTTGGGGTGCCAGGCAGGTTCAGAACACTATTAACCTGCAAATTAACCCCATATCAGCAGGTTAATAATGTTTTTCACCTGACAGGTTCCTTTCAATAGAAACTCAGGAAGAAAGGCGAAGAAGTAGGCAGAGAAGTAGCTCATTAGTGAAAAACGAAGCATATTTTTCTGATAAAATATTTTACATAGTTTCTTATATTTGCTTGTACTATTAGTTTATGCAGTTTGTTGAAAGTACAGTAATCTAAAGGGTAACATTTCTCCTTGTGGAGAGTGACAAGCCAGGCCTAGCATGTCAGAGTGAGGAGATTTAAATGTCATGCATGCTCCACTGGCAAATTAAATATGCAAATTGCCTCTTCGGAGAGGAGGAGAACTTGAACTCTAGTACTACGTATTGAAAGTAGCAATCCTAAAAGTCAATATCTGTCCTTTAACAAGCCTTGCCACATGACTTAGGATAAAAGACAAACCAGAATCTCAATCTGTATATACTGTGTTTTGGTGTGTTCACTTACTTCAGTGCACTTCAGTGCAAAGTATGAGACCTGATTTGGCTAGGTGAGAGGCATAACACTGCAATCACCCCACGGTCTATAAGAAAAAACGTGACCCCTTAGATCCCAGTCTTAAGCCTCTCACCTAGCCAAATCAGATCTCCTACTTTACACTGACGAGGGGTAATACTCTGAAACACTATGTCTTTAAATTGAGATACTGGTTTGGCTTCTATATGGCAAAGCTTGTTAAAAGGTCAATATTGACTTTTAGGATTGCTACTTTCATTAGGTAGCACTAGAGTTCAAGTCCTCTGCCTTTCTGAACAGGCAATTTGCACATTTAATTTCCCAGAGGAGCATGCATGGTGTATAAGTCTTCTCACGCTGACATGCCAGGCCTTGCTTGTCACTCTCCACAAGGAGAAACTGTACCCCTTAGATACCAATCTTAAGCCTCTCACCTAGCTAAATCAGAGCTCATACTTTGCACTGATGATGGGCAACACCCCGAAACATCGTGTCTGCAAATTAATATTCTGGCTTGGCTTTTATCCAAACTCATATGGCAGGGTTTGTAAAAGTGTCGATATTAAATTTTAGGATTGCTGCTTCCAGTAGGTGGCACTACAGTTCAAGTCTCTTCCTCTCTGAAAATGCAATTTTCATATTGAAAATACAGTGACATTTTTAGACATGATACTACTAATTTTGTACCCTAACAAATTTTATACCCTAACTAACTTATTTTCCATTGCCATTTTTTTTTAACCCATAACGTTTACAGTACAGACCAAAAGTTTGGACACACCTTCTCATTTAAAGATTTTTCTGTATTTTCATGACTATGAAAATTGTACATTCACACTGAAGGCATCGAAACTACGAATTAACACATGTGGAATTATATACTTAACAAAAAAGTGTGAAACAACTGAAAATATGTCTTATATTCTAGGTTCTTCAAAGTAGCCACCTTTTGCTTTGATGACTGCTTTGCACACTCTTGGCATTCTCTTGATGAGCTTCAAGAGGTAGTCACCGGAAATGGTGTTCCAACAATCTTGAAGGAGTTCCCAGAGATGCTTAGCACTTGTTGGCCCTTTTGCCTTCACTCTGCGGTCCAGCTCACCCCAAACCTTCTCAATTGGGTTCAGGTCTGGTGACTGTGGAGGCTAGGTCATCTGGCCTAGCACCCCATCACTCTCCTTCTTTGTCAAATAGCCCTTACACAGCCTGGAGGTGTGTTTGGGGTCATTGTCCTGTTGAAAAATAAATGATGGTCCAACTAAACGCAAACCGGATGGAATAGCATGCCACTGCAAGATGCTATGGTAGCCATGCTGGTTCAGTATGCCTTCAATTTTGAATAAATCCCTAACAGTGTCACCAGAAAAGCTCCCCCACACCATCGCACCTCCTCCTCCATGCTTCACGGTGGGAACCAGGCATGTAGAGTCCATCCGTTCACCTTTTCTGTGTCGCACAAAGACACGGTGGTTGAAACCAAAGATCTCAAATTTGGACTCATCAGACCAAAGCAAAGATTTCCACTGGTCTAATGTCCATTACTTGTGTTCTTTAGCCCAAACAAGTCTCTTCTGCTTGTTGCCTGTCCTTAGTAGTGGTTTCCTAGCTGCTATTTTACCATGAAGACCTGCTGCACAAAGTCTCCTCTTAACAGTTGTTGTAGAGATATGTCTGCTGCTAGAACTCTGTGTGGCATTGACCTGGTCTCTAATCTGAGCGGCTGTTAACCTGTGATTTCTGAGGCTGGTGACTCGGATAAACTTATCCTCAGAAGCAGAGGTGACTCTTGGTCTTCCTTTCCTGGGGCGGTCCTCATATGAGCCAGTTTCTTTGTAGTGCTTGATGGTTTTTGCAACTGTACTTGGGGACACTTTCAAAGTTAGCCCAATTTTTCGGACTGACTGACCTTCATTTCTTAAAGTAATGATGGCCACTCATTTTTCTTTACTTAGCTGCTTTTTTTTTGCCATAATACAAATTCTAACAGTCTATTCAGTAACACTATCAGCTGTGTATCCACCAGACTTCTGCACAACACAACTGATGGTCCCAAGCCCATTTTTAAGGCAAGAAATTGCACTTATTAAACCTGACAGGGCACACCTGTGAAGTGAAAACCATTTCCGGTGACTACCTCTTGAAGCTCATCAAGAGAATGCCAAGAGTGTGCAAAGCAGTCATCAAAGCAAAAGGTGGCTACTTTGAAGAACTTAGAATATAAGACATATTTTCAGTTGTTTCACACTTTTTTGTTAAGTATATAATTTCACATGTGTTAATACATAGTTTTAATGCCTTCAGTGTGAATGTACAATTTTCAAAGTCATGAAAATACCGAAAATTCTTTAAATGAGAAGGTGTGTCTAAACTTTTGGTCTGTACTGTATATTTTTTACATTACTTAATAATATATATTTTTCTAAATTTTTATCATATTAGTTACGTTTTATAAAAGCCTTAAAAGGATGTTATTATAGCTTTGCCAAAACATTTAATTCACTTTCTTTATGAAAAAAAGACTACATGTCATAATATATTAAGGTTCTAATAGCAACTTGAATGCTAAAATATAGTAGCATGCTACCTAACTACTGTTAAATAATAAATCAGATAATATTTGTCATAACATCTAGACACACATAGCAATTATCAGCTAATCATTGCATGATGTGTTTGTTCACGCCTAGAGGAAAAAGTTATTTAATTATAAATGCCCTTTCACGCAAACCTTAGTGTACCAGCTATAACTATTTCATTATAAAATCCAAGTCAAAAGAGAACTGGAAAGACACAAAGCGCAAAAATAGGGTCTAATCTGGGTAACAATATTGAGAAAATAACTTGTTAGTGCTCACCTGGTCGGGTTGTGTGCACAAGTGGTTGTCCTGAGGAAGAAGCATGTATACTTCGAAACGCGCTGACTAAATAAACCACTTACACTCCGATTGTCATCCCTCATCCTTCCTATATGGCAGCGCAGAATTAACCCATTTGTTTCTCCATTACCGGTATTTCATTATAAAGTTACTTTTATAATTGTAGCCATTATATTCTTGACAGTCTTGTATTATGTCTAAATAACCTCAAAAAATAAAAATAATATTCTTCATCATTGCCTCCTCTCTCGGGTACACGAGCTTGTAATTCTATATAAAACTTTTGTAATCCATTTGCCTTCAATTTCAATTTCCCTTTCCTATTACACTTTCATAGTATAACTTTAAAATGAGAATAATGTATTTTATTATTGTTAGAGACCCTTTGAATTTTTAATTTGCCAGGTTTGGTGAATTTTTCCCCCCACAATTCTAATCATTCACTGCTGCCCCCAATACTGTATCCAAACTGTTTCATTGTTATTATAGTCTTAAGGAAAAGGTGAGGGAGATTCCAAACTTTTGTGCTGCAAGAAGGATGACAAGTGTATGTAATTTATCAATTACACTGGTACTGTTGTTGCCTGTGAAGATCTGAGGTTGTGGGTTTTGATAATCACCTAAGCAGGTTAATGATGCAACAATATTTTTTTCCTTACATCAAGGTTTTACAACAACTCCAGTTATATGGCCAAAATGCAGTCCTCAAGTTCCCATTCCGGGATGAGTAGTTCTACTGCCTTTATATCAGGCGATACTCACTGTCTCCCAACTTTTAGTTGGCCCACAGATTTCGTATCTCCAGGCAGTATAGTCTGTATTCACATTCAACGATCTTCCAAATGACATATAAAATGAGAGAAGCACAGGTATCCAGTAGCAACATTGATCCATCCATGGTCCAGGTCCTCAGACTAGATATTATCCCTTCAATATCCCTCCACCAACTCCCTGACTAAACATGTGGCTTATATCTCCCTCCCTGGGATCAGCCCCCTAGATGGGCAGAAGTGTTTACACCCTCCCCTCCAAAGCTAGGTGTGCATTAGTGGAGGTATTTATTCTCAGGCCTAACCCATCACCTGAGACTGCATATGAAATACCCTGTGGTGACGGCTCTGCTAGGTCTTAGTAGACTATCCACACAATGGGACTAGTGGCTGTTAGAACAATGGCCCGAGGCTCCCGAGATACTAATGAGATCAATGGAATTTACATTTACCTTTAGCAATCTCTTGTCTGGCCTTATCTAGACATAAGTTCTAACCAGAATGTCTTCCTCTGCTTACTGTCACTGAATGGAAACATTGAGTTCTGAAGCTGAACACTTTACAAGTGAAATTAGTGCACGTAAACTGAAGAGCAAGCAGAACATTAATAAAACACAGCAATAATATCGACGGAAATGGAGCTCCATGCTGGAAAAAGTCTGCATCTCTTAGAGCCGCAGATTCCACTCTTTTTTTTTGTTTGAACTGCATGCATCAAATTGTAAATCAAATTTGTGGGTTCCTCCAAAGTTCAGGTAATTCAACTCAAAATTAATTTGTCCAAATCGATCCAAGCATCTCTAGTTATTAGTATTATTATTTAGTCAAACTTGAATATATTACTTATTGCACTACATTTTTCTCAAAATACTGGAAGCTATCTGGCTTTTACTACGCGCTTTACTTCATGGCAAGTAACAAAAAAATATAAGATAAGATAAGATAAGATATACTTTATTTTATCCCGGAGGAAATTGCGGTATCACAGCAGCAGAACACAGATCTCGAACATGACACATATAATAACAAAACATTTGGAATGCTTTAGACATTGCTTTTCAGACATTTGTTAAACACCCCCATAGCTGTTGGAACAAACGATCTCCTGTATTTTTCCTTTTTACACCTTAGTTGTATTAGGCGATTGCTGAATGTGCTCTTCTGTTTCGCAAACAGTTCATAAAGCGGGTGTGTGTTGTTGCCCATTATAGCTCTGCACTTCTTCTTAATCCTATCCTCTACCACCTCTTCAAAAGTCCCAAGCTGTAGGCCCACCGTCGCGCTAGCCTTCTTTATACGTTTGTTGAGCTTGTTGGCGTCAGCAACACGCACACTGTTACCCCAGCAAATTATTGCCGCAAAGGTGGCACTAGCCACAATGGATTGGTAGAACACCTCAAGCATTTTGCCACACACATTAAAAGACCTTAACTTCCTTAGGAAGTACAATCTACTCATCCCCTTCTTGTAGACCTTCTCCATGTGGCACTTCCAGTCTAGCTTGCTATCCAGGTAAACCCCCAAATATTTGAAACTGTCCACCATCTCCACATCCTGACCGTCAATGGTAACAGGTAGGCATACCTTCTTGCACCTTCCATAGCTCATCACCAACTCCCTGGTTTTCTTAACATTTAGTTCTAGATGGTTAGCCTGGCACCATACTACAAAGTCCGCAACCACCCTTCTATATTCCTCTTCGTCCTGGTCCTTCCCAATACCGCCAACTATCACAGAGTCATCCGAGTACTTCTGGAGGTGACAACGGTCTGATTTATACTGAAAGTCAGCTGTGTACAATGTAAAGAGGAATGGCGACAGCACTGTTCCCTGCGGGGCTCCGACACTGCTCAGTACACTATCTGATGTAGCCGTCCCCCACCTAACAAACTGTGGCCTATCCGACAGGTAGTCAATTATCCAATTCACAAGTCCCTCATCCACCGCCATTTTAATCAACTTTCCTCGCAGTAAGAGTGGCTGTAATGTGTTGAACGCACTAGAGAAATCAAAGAACAAAGCACGCACTGTGGTTCCATCATTGTCCAAAAAGGAATGTACTGTTTGTAGCAGAGACGCTACAGCATCGTCCACACCCAGTCCCTGCCGGTACGCAAACTGAAGAGCATCAGTATGCGCCATCACCCTCGGACACAAGTGAGCAAGTACTATTCTCTCCAAGGACTTCATCGCATGCGATGTTAAGGCCACCGGTCTATAGTCCCCCGGGGAAGCCGGGAAGGTAGTCTTGGGAATCGGCACCAGGCAGGAAGTCTTCCATAGCACTGGTACTCTCTTTGATTGTAAGCTCTGGTTAAAGAGATGCTGGAAGACAGTACATAACTCATTTGCACACACTCTGAGGACACGTGGACTGAGACCGTCAGGCCCTGCTGCTTTGCCAATGGCCAGCTTACTAAACTGGTCCCTCACGTCATTTTTGGAGACCGAGAAATGATCTATTTCACCCCCTGTTAATTTAGCTAGTTGTTCCCCGGCCTCCTCCCCCTTCCCTGCTGCTACCGCACCTTTATTGCTGAATCTATTGAAGAACTGATTCATTTCATTAGCCATTGTAAGTCCACCACCCCCCTGCTCCGATCTTCCCTTAAACCCAGTCACTAGCTTCATTCCAGCCCACACCTCTCTGGAGCTTTTTTGTGCAAATTGATTTTCTAATTTAACTCTGAATGCCTCACGGGCAATCTTAATTTTCCCCTTTAGGTCTCGCTGTATAATTTTCAATGCCTCCTTGTCCTTCCTTTTAAAAGCCAGTTTTTTCATGTTTAGTAAATGTTTCAACTCTTTTGTAATCCATGGCTTATTGTTTGCATAACACCGAATCTCTTGAACAGGTACTACAATGTCCATACAGAAGTTGATGTAATCAGTAACTCTGCCAGTAATCTCATTAACATTACATTTCTCTTTCATGGTACACAACACCTCCCAGTCTGTACAGTCAAAGCAGTCTTGTAACGCCTCCTCTGCTGCTGGACACCACTTCCTTATCTTTTTAATTGTCACTGGTTGTTTGCGGACGTCTGGTTGGTAAGCAGGAGACAATAGTATGAGGTTGTGAAAAAATAGTTGAACAAATTATAGAAGATAACAATAAAAAAACAAGCATATCTCATGTCACTGTATCCATATTAGTCTTATCTATATATAAATTATTTAACACAAAAGTTTACTTAGTAAATATAGATGCAAGAATTCCTACTTTTAGCACATTTTATCATTTAGCATTTTTGCACCCCCCAAAAAAAGGAAAACATGTCACAATTTTGTTTTGTATGTTTAATTAAAATAACACACAGTACCCATCTATTAAGAAAAAAAATAGATTCCATAATTATTTATTGACCTTTCTGTTGTAATTAAAATTTCAGACTATCTGACACGTCAACAGGTCCTTGCTAGTTTCTCTGAGACAGCTTGTAACAATGTACCGGTAAACGTTCAACTCACTGAAAGTTTAAAAATGTGTTTAAAAAGTAGTAGTACTAATCTTATCTATTGTGATCCATCATTTGACATATAAATACCTTACATCAAGCTTGTTGCTACAATTAAATACAGGTGGTAACAAGACATAGGGAGTTTAAGCCTGAGGCAACTGCATAGAATATGTATACCACAGAAACAGTGTATGGGAAGCTTAAATTTCACATTTAATAATAACAATTAATATCCTAAAGTCTCTACTGACATGTCTCACAATAAATCTGAATGTCATAAAAATGCTGATCTAATATGCAGTGTATATAAAGGCAATCTGTCACCTCAGACAATGCTATTAACTGTATCTGAATCTGTGCCAAGGGTGCTGTCAGGTAATGTGTCCAGGGCATGCTTACAGCCGCCACTCACAGTACAGAGAGTGGTGCTGAGAGTGGTGACTGTACCTGCTCTGTGCCAGCACCCATAACTGAAAGCTGGCAGCTCCAGGGAGGAATTAATTTTCTCCCAGTAGCCACACTTTCAGTAAGGGCAGCATTGTAATGTAATTTACTTGCAGATTAACTCTATATCTGCAGGTAGAAAACAATTTCCAAGGTGATAAGTTCCCTTTAATATTGATCTTAAATGTGCAGTTTGTTATTATTGCTATCTTACTTTTTACTAGTGTAATAGTTATAAAATACCTGTTGATCAGCACATTCTTTAATTTTTATGTACTGATCCTAATTTAGAGTGTTATTATATTCAAGAGCTATATTTACTTACAAATCAGCTTGTTCACAGCTTAAATATACAAGGCTTTTTGGCCAACTTTGCTCAGCACTTACAACGGTGATTATCGAGATGAAGAAATCTCTTGAGATTTCATAGAATCATAGAATGGTAGAGTTGGAGGGGACCTCCTGCGTCATCTGGTCCAACCCCCTGCTCAAAGCAGGATTCACTAAATCATCTCAGACAGATATCTGTCCAGCCTCTGTTTGAAGACGTCCATTGAAGGGGAACTCACCACCTCTCGTGACAGCCTGTTCCACTCATTGATCACCCTAACTGTCAAAAAGGTTTTTCTAATATCTAATCTGTGTCTCCTCCCATTCAGTTTCATCCCATTGCTTCTAGTCTTTCCTTGTGCAAATGAGAATAAAGATGATCCTTCTACAATGTGACAGCTCTTGAGATATTTGTAGACAGCTATTAAGTCTCCTCTCAGTCTTCTCTTTTGCAAGCTAAACATTCCCAAATCCTGTAACCGTTCCTCATAGGACATGGTTTGCAGACCGGTCACCATTCTGGTCGCTCTTCTCTGAACTTGCTCCAGTTTGTCGATGTCTTTTTCAAAATGTGGTGCCCAAAACTGGATGCAGTATTCCAGATGAGGTCTGACCAAAGAGGAGTAAAGTCCGATAATGACTTCACCTGATCTAGACTGTATGCTTCTGTTAATACATCCTAGAATTGTATTTGCCTTTTTTGCTGCTGCGTCACACTGTTGACTCATGTTCAGTCTATGATCTATTAGTATACCTAAGTCTTTTTCACATGTACTGTTGCTTAGCTCTATTCCTCCCATTTTGTATATTTTTTTTCATTTTAATTGCCCAGATGTAGTACTTTGCATTTTTCCCTGTTAAAAACCATTCTGTTAGTTACTGCCCACTGCTCCAGTTTATTTAGGTCTTTTTGAATCCTCTCTCTCTCTTCTCTAGTATTAGCTATCCCTCTTAGCTTTGTGTCATCAGCAAATTTAATCAGTTTACCCTCAATTCCTTCATCTAAATCATTGATGAAGATGTTGAACAATACAGGTCCCAGGACAGAGCCCTGTGGTACTCTACTTGAAACATTCATCCAACTGGATGTGAAGCCATTTACGACCACTCTTTGAGTCCGATCACTAATCCAGTTATGAATCCACCTAACAGTTGCCTTGTCCATTCCATACTTGGTCATTTTTTCAATAAGGATGGTGTGAGATACTTTGTCAAATGCTTTGCTGAAGTCAAGATATACTATATCTACAGCATTTCCCTGATCCACCCAGTCAGTGATTCTGTCATAGAAGGAAATTAATTTAGTCTGACATGACTTGTTAGTTACAAACCCATGCTGACTCTGGTTAATCACTTCATTTGAATTTGCCGGCATCACCAAATTTTCCAAAACAGATAGGGAAAGAGTTCAATGCGCTACAGCATATGTATTCTGTTTGCCAAGAGGAATCTGAAGATGCTGTCTCAATATATTTCAGTATATTATGCTATCTCAATATATTCCTATATGGAAATGGTGTCAGAATAGTTTATTTTTTTTTGATTCGCAAACCGAAACTCAAAGTGTTTGAGTTTGTGTGGAACTGCGAATTTTCAGAAAATTTAAATCTATCGCGATCCTCTTCAGATCGATCTACCCATCTCTTATGATTTGTATACTGAGAATTATAGTCTTTACAAAAGGCACTGACCAAGAAAACAATCTAAGGCAAAATTAACCTTCTTCTTAAGCAATCTAGTCAAAAAGTTATAAAATTTGATGCAAGTGGCTTTTATGCAAAAAAATTTATTCCAAAAAAATTTGCACTTTTGCCAGAAGATGGACCTGCAATGTAGATGAAATTTATGGCAGCTCATAGCTGAGTAAAATGCACAAAGTTTACTAAACAACAGTAATTCCCCCTTAGTGTCTTTTTGTCATTATATTACTGTTAGAGTGGCTGCTACCTTGCTTGTCCTTGCACTCTGTTTTGTATACTTTCAGCTAATAATGTTGTCTTTCATTTACATAGAGCTTTTCTTAGTGAGACACCTAGGGTGTTATCTTCTAACATATAACACCGAACCCAGCCAAACCATATCTCACACTCTTCCAAAATCCCATAGAAAATGCTGAGGTAAGGTTTACAATTCATTTTTGGGGCCAAATCCGCCCTGATTTGATGCAGCAAAAACGCATAAAAAATACACCGTGTGCACATACCCTAAAAGTACCAAGAGCAGCTTAAACTACATGGTCCTGCAAGTGATATACTTTTCCTCTTTAAAATATGTTCATACTCACTCACTACATAGTGCCTTGTTTCATATAAAGATTTTTTTTTTTAATTACACACTTTTCTTACTTAAAATGTTTAGTATAGAGGTGTTAGCAATTTAGTTTTGAAAGCAAGCTTAAACATCAGCTTTCACTGATAAACACAACAATGCCTTTTCTTTTGTTTCTTCTGACCATTGTTTTTTTTTTACTTTGAACAGGGCAATTCCTTTTCAATGAATACAAGGGAAAGAGGAGTTATTTTAGTTAAAGTTGAATTAATCGAATGAGCCATTGATGTAGATAGGGAGACTGTGTCTATGTTCACATTTTCTCTTGACATCTAGTGAATGTCCAGCATTTGCAGAGTCTGACCCTAACTAATTGTTAAGAATTGCTGCAGCTGTCATTGGCTTATTCAGAAGAAGCAGAGAAGGATGTGCAAGCAACAAACTGCCATCATAAAACTCAAATGTGAAGGCTTGATCAGCATGCACAATAGAGAACTTTTGCCCTTAATTTCTCAAGATCAACTGACATATGCTTTCAAGCAAATTTGTAAACAATGCTTCATGAGATACAAATAATTTAACCTAATCAATAAAGCTGTATTCATCTATTATCTAAATAATTGACTAGTTTTACAGTTATTTAGCAGCACATGATAATAGAATAACACACCAAATGAAAAAATATTTCACTAGAAATGTAAACATTTCTTTATGCAGTGCCTTTCACAAAAGTTTGTAATCTTTTGCTGTAGCGAGACTGAATATTTCCAGTGTAATCGAAGTGGATTTCATTGAGAAGTCTTCTCACTTAATCCTTGTGCACCTAGCAAAATATTATAAAGGTGCATCTCACAAAATTAGAATATCATCAAAAAGTTAATTTATTTCACTTCTTCAATACAAAAAGTGAAACTCATATTATATAGAGTCATTACAAACAAAGTGATCTATTTCAAGTGTTTATTTCTGTTAATGTTGATGATTATGGCTTACAGCCAATGAAAACACAAAAGTCATTATCTCAGTAAACTAGAATAATTAACAAAAAACACCTGCAAAGGCTTCCTAAGCATTTAAAAAGATAGTCTGTTTCAGTAGGCTCTACAATCATGGGGAAGACTGCTGACTTGACAGATGTCCAGAAGGCAGTCATTGACACTAAGTAAATGCAAAGTAAATTTTGCATTTCATTTGGAAATCAAGATCCCAGAATCTGGAGGAAGAGTGGATAGGCACACAATCCAAGCTGCTTGAGGTCTAGTGTGAAGTTTCCACAATCAGCAATGGTTTGGGGAGCCAAGTCATCTGTTGGTGTAGGTCCACTGTGTTTTATCAAGACCAAAGTCAGCGCAGCCGTCTGCCAGGAAATTTTAGAGCACTTCATGCTTCCCTCTGCCGACAAGCTTTTTGGAGAAGGAAATTTCATTTTCCAGCAGGACTTGGCACCTGTTCACACTGCCAAAAGTACCAATACCTGGTTTGAAAACAACAGTATCACTGTGCTTGATTGACCAGCAAACTCGCCTGACCTTAACCCCATAGAGAATCTATGGAGTATTGTCAAGAGGAAGATGAGACACCAGACCCCACAATGCAGACGAGCTGAAGGCTGCTATGAAAGCAACCTGGGCTTCCATAACACCTCAGCAGTGCCACAGGCTGATCGCCTCCATGCCACTCTGCATTGATGTAATAGAGCACTCTGTTTGTAATGACTCTATATGATATATGAGTTTCACTTTTTGTATTGAAGAACTGAAATAAATTAACTTTTTGATGATATTCTAATTTTATGAGATGCACCTGTATACCTAGGCATACCGATTCCCAGAAACTGTATGTTTAGTTGTAGGTTCTATTTGCTACACAATGATGTCACTGTATTGTGAAAATATAGCTACATAATACACCAACCAATGGAGCATTTCTTTTTGTTGAACAGTGTTTATTGATATGGAAAATCTTAAATAGAACCTATTGTTGGAATCAAGCCAAAGCCATTTACATGGGCATGTAGGTTATAGGCAGTTGAATAAAATAAAACAGATCTGCAATCTGATGTCTTATTCTAAAGACATCCTCATTTTTATTAACCCCTTACTTACCGGGGACGTATTAGTACGCATATCTGCGTACCGCCGGTTCAGTGAGGGCTCCGGCGCTGAGCCCTCACTGAACCGAGCACATGTCAGCTGATTCTTACAGCTGACATGTGCCCGCAACAGCCGCGGGTGGAATCGCGATCCACCCGCGGCTGTTAACCAGTTAAATGCTGCTGTCAATCTCCGACAGCAGCATTTAACGGGCGCTTCCGGGTAGCGCGTCATAAGCCCCGCCCACCGGCGACCCCGTCACGTGATCGCGGGTCGCCGATGGGCGTGCATGACAACCCAGGGTCTGCAGCAGACGCCTGTGGTTGTCATGATCTTGTCGCTATGAGCGCCAACTAGTGGTCGGCGCTCATAGCACAGGACCATTCTGCTGCATGCAGGGGATCTGCTGGTCCCCTGTATGTAGCAGAGGCGATCGGACAGTTGCTGCTTCTAGTCTCCTATGGAGACTATAGAAGCATGCAAAAAGTAAAAAAAAAAAGTTTTTAAAAATATAAAAAAAAATAAAAAAATATAAAAGTTTAAATCACCCCCCTTTCGCCACATTCAAAATAAAATATATAAAAAAAAACCCCACATACACATATTTGGTATCGCCGCGTTCAGAATCGCCCGATCTATCAAAATAAAAAAAGAATTATTCCGATCGGTAAACGGCGTAGCGAGAAAAAAATTCTAAACGCCAGAATTACGTTTTTTGGTCGCCGCAAAATTGCAATAAAATGCAATAACGGGCGATCAAAACATCGGATCTACCCCAAATGTTATCAATATAAACGACAGCCTGGCACGCAAAAAATAAGCCATCAACCAGCCCCAGATCACGAAAAATGGAGACGCTACGGGTCTTAGAAAATGGCGCTATTTTTTTATTTTTTTTTTTACCAAATTTTGGAATTTTTTTTCACCACTTAAATATAAAATAACCTATACATGTTTGGTGTCTATGAACTCGTAATGACCTGTAGAATAAGAAGGGCAGGTCAGTTTTAGCATTCAGTGAACATGGTAAAAAAAATAAATAAAAAACAACTGGGGTATTGCACTTTTTTTGCAATTTTACCGCACTTGGAATTTTTTTCCTGTTTTCCCGTACAGGATATGATAAAACTAGTAATGGCGTTGAAAAGTACAACTCGTCCCGCAAAAAATAAGCCCTCACATGGCCATATTGACCAAAAAATATAAACGCTATGGCTCTGGGAACAAGGGGAGCAAAAACGAAAATGCAAAAACGAAAAATGCTCCGGGGCTTAAGGGGTTAATATGTAAATGAGCTATTAAGATCTATTGGCCGGACACAGCTTTCCTTGAGAATCTGCCTCTAGAACTGTTTTCAAAAGAAATTGAGCATTAACAGTGTGAGACATGTAATAACTGTCAGTCTAGTCTCCTGATCTACATTTCTTACTCTGGTAATATCCCTTTTCATTTAATATAAGCTCTGGAGGCAGATTCTCAAGGTGATCTGTTTCTGGCATATAGATCTTAACAGATCAATTAATGTACATATTTAGAAAGATGGGGATTTTTCAGGTATAAAATATCAGATTGAAGTTATCTAGGTATCATTTTATTCAGCTTCCTATGATCTACATGACAACATAGACGGCTTTGCGGGGTTGATCTCACTCTTATTGATGGAATTTTGTACTTGTTTGCATGTATTTTTGGTTTTATAGGATTTTTATAATAGTGTATCATTTAAATTTTGCACTATTTGTCTTCAACAGTGTCTAGATGTCTCAGAGAGGAGTGAATCTTTTGAAATTCTTATTCACCATGTTTGATTAATTTTTCCCCAAAATTTGATTCACTGTGCATTTCAATACTGCCTAAAATTGCCCAGAAAAGCCATGTGTAACATTCTGAGGTCTCCTTGAACTGTATTGAACACCTTTTGAGCTACTTAATGCAAACACTGGCATACTAAAGTCCAAGTGACCTCAATATCTGGCTATGGGTAAACTGGTGCCTTCCTAATAACATACAGCACAGACAGATTTTTCATGTTTTTTAAAACTAAAAAAAAATGGCCAAAAATTATCCCTCTCTAGGGCTGATTTTTCTAGACTAGTGTAGTGCACTCTCACACTATGCCAGTCTTGCTGGAGTACACACCACTAGTGATGAGCGAGTATGTTTGGTTATCCCTTTTGGCGAGTATCGAGTATCTTCAGCGTACTCGGTGATATATTTGAATCACTCAGGTGTGCATGATTTGCGACTGTTTGACGGCTTTATTACATGTGAGGAATGCTTGTTTCTTTCGCATTCCTCACATGTATTATAGCTTTCAGCAGTCGCAAATCATGCACACGGGAGTGATTCAAACATATCACCGAGTACGCTGAAGATACTCGGTACTCGCCAGAGTATACGCGCCGAAAGGGTTAACCGAACATACTGTACTCGCTCATGACTACACACCACCAAATTCATTAAGAGGCACATGCTGCTTAATGAATTTGGCGCCTCTTCTTAGTGGTGTGCGCCTGTGTGTGCCACACAAGAAATGCAACTGTAGTTAGAAACTGGAGTAGCATTTCTGGTGTAAAAGATGCTGGCCATTTTAATGAATTTGATGGGCCGATGTGGCAACACTTTGTCCTGCACAAAGCTTTTCCCAAAATCTTGTAGAAGGAGTTGTTTCAAACTAGTGTGAAAACAGCAAAAGTCTCTCCGTTGCACAAAAATTTTATGACTTTTCATAGCTTTTATGCCAGCTCTCTGGCGAAAAGGTCTGATTAATCAGCACCTTAATCTTTTGTGATCAGGCACATCATTATGTCATTGCCTGTAAATCCATAAAAATGTATCTGCATAGGCCTGTGGTCTATGCCAAACCTAATTGACTGCATTATATAAAACATACATGTAGTGTTCTAGAGTTGATGATTTTTGCGACAATGACATTGTATCTGTCTGTCCTATCAACATTGACTAATACTTTCCATGGATAACTAGGTGTCCAGACCATGGGAAACTTAGAATCAGGGTTCTCTTCCTTGAGTGTTGACCTACACCATGACTTAGTGCAAACAAATGACACCTCTGCATGAAGAACATGTTTTGGAGAATTGTGATGAACTAGCTGAAGGACCGGCAATAGATTATTATTATTATTATTTATTTATATAGCGCCATTGATTCTATGGTGCTGTAAATGAGAAGGGGTTTCATACCAAATACAGATATCACTTACAGTAAACAAACTAACAGTGATAGACTAGTACAGAGGGAAGAGGACCTTGCCATTGCGGGCTTAAATTCTACGGGAATGGGGAAGGAGACAGTAGGTTGGGGGGGTTGCATTAGCTCCCGTGATGTTGAGGTTGCAGCAAGCAAGGTCATGGCAGGCTGTAGGCTTGTTTGAAGAGATGGGTTTTCAGGTTTCGTCTGAAGGATCTAAATGTGGAGGCTAATTGTACATGTTGAGGCACAGAATTCCAGAGGATGGGGGATATTCGGGAGAAACCTTGGAGGCGATTGGGTGAGAAACGAATAAGTGTGGAGGAGAGAAGGAGATCTTGGGAGGACCAGAAATGATGTAAGGGAATATATCGGGAGATTAGTTCAGAGGTGTACGGAGGAGTAAGGTTATGGATGGCTTTGTAGGTTAGTATTAGTAGTTTGAAGTGGATATGCTGGGCAATTGGGAGCCAGTGAAGGGATTTGAAAAGGGGGGTAGCAGAGGAGTAGCGTGGCGAGAGATGAACTAGTCACGCAGCAGAGTTTTTGATGGACAGGAGGGGTGCGAGAGTGTTAGCAGGTAGGCCACAGAGGAGGATGTTGCAGTAGTCGAGGCAGGAGATGATGAGGGCATGCACAAGCAGTTTAGTAGATTGAGGATTGAGGAAAGGATGGATTCTGGAAATATTTTTGAGCTGGAGGCGACAGGAGTTGGCAAAAGCTTGGATGTGTGGTTTGAAGGACAGGGCAGAGTCCAGGGTTACTCTGAGTCAGTGGATTGCCGGTACAGGGGAAAGCGTGATGTCATTTATTGTGATACAAAGATCAGGTGGGAATGATATGAGAGATGCAGGAAAAATGATGAGTTCAGATTTGTCCACATTGAGCTTGAGGAAGCGAGAGGAGAAGAAGGCTATGGCTGATAGACTTGCTGAAATTCTGGACAGCAAAGGGGTGACATCTGGGCCAGAGAGATAGATTTGGATGTAATCAGTGTACAGAAAGTACTGGAAGCCATGGGATTTTATGAGCTGTCCCAGGCCAAGGGTATAGATTGTGAAGAGTAGGGGTCCTAGGATAGATCCTTGAGGGACTCCAACAGAGAGAGGGCAGGATGTGGAGGTAGTGTGGGAGTAGAAGACGCAACAAGTGCGGTTTGAAAGGTATGAGGAGATCAAGGAAAGGGCAAGGTTTTTGATGCCAAAGGAAGAGATCTGTAGTAGGAGGCAGTGGTCAACTGTGACGAAGGCAAAGGACAGGTCAAGAAGAAGGAGTACAGATAATTGTCTGTTAGCTATGGCTGTAAGTAAGTCATTAGTAATTTTGGTAAGGGCAGATTCGGTAGAATGGTGGGGGCTGAAGCCAGATTGTCAGTTTGTCAAAGAGAAAGTTAGATGAGAAGTGAGAGGAATGTTCAGCGTGAACGTGTTGCTCAAGGAGTTTGGAGGCAAATGGCAGCAGTGATATAGGGCGGTAGCTGGACATGGCGGTTGGGTCGAGGGATGGCTTTTTGAAGAATGGCGTGATTGTGGCATGCTTGAAGGCAGAGGAGAAGGTACCAGAAGTTAGTGATAGGTTGAAGAGATGGGTTAAGCATGGGATGAGGGTGTAGGTGAGGTTGTGGAGGAGGTGGGATGGGGTCGAGTGCACAAGTGGAAAGGTATGATTTGGAGAGGAGACGAGTAAGGTCTCATTCAATGAAGTTGGAAAGGGAGGTTATGGGGGAAGGGCAATGGTCTGGAAAACAAAGGGGTTGTGGTGGTCGGATTGTAAAGACTTGCCTTGTTTGGTCAATCTTGTTTTTGAAGTGTGTGTGGCAAACTCCTCAGCAGAGATGACGGAGGTCGGAGGAGGCAGTGGAGGGCAGAGGAGAGAGTTAAAAGTGTTGAATAACTGTTTGGGGATGTAGGATAAGGAAGATATAAGGGTTGTGAAGTAGGCCTGTTTAACAGAGGTGAGGGCTGATTTGAATGCGAGTGTTGTTTGTTTGAATGCAGTGAAGTCATCTTGCGAATGTGTTTTCTTCCAATGCCGGCCCGCAACCCTGGATGCTTGATGAGGTTGTTGTGCCAGGGTTGCCCATTGACGCGTCGCTCTCTGCCATGCACAAGAGGAGCGACCGAGTCAATAGCTGATGCAAGACTGGCATTGTAGAAAACAGTGGCGCTGTCTGTGTCGTGGAGTGAAGATATGGATGTCAGTGGTAGAATCAGAGAGTGTGTGAATGTCTAGATGTGCAAGGTTTTTGCGGGGTGTGCTAGTTGCTGGACATGGGTGACAGGTGAGGAGGACAGGGATGAGAACATGAGTAGATGGTGGTCAGATAGGGGTAGGGGGAAATTGTGAGGTTAGATAGGGAGCAGAGTTGGGTGAAGATGAGGTCTAGTGTGTGTCCTTCTGTGTGGGTGGCTGAGGAGGGCCAGTGAGTAAGTCCAAAAGATGAAGTGAGCGACAGGAGTTTAGATGCTGCTGATAGATAATACATAGACAATAGATAGATCGATAGATAATATAAAACTAGAAAAATGAGCCATTACTAATGTAAATTAATTTTTATTGACACTGAAACCCTTAAAGAAATGACGCCTTCTCAAGATAACTTTTTAACATCATCATCTTTATCGTCATCTTTTGAAGATATATGTAACAGCATTGAGCAGGATCCATCTGTCTCCTAAGCTACCTGATATCTGTTTTCTAGTGAACATAGGGAGTATAAAAAATAAATGCTACCAGAGATTTTATGCTCCCATGGCAGGGTCCCAAACTTAGTCAGGTTTCTACTGGGGAACATCACACAATGCAAACAATATATATTTTGGTGCTCCCTCCCCTTAAAAAAGATATTTTTATTAAAAATGAGGAAGAAGATGAAGAGGCCAAAAGAAAATTGAGAATCATTGAAAAAAAAATCCTGAAAAAAGTTTAATAATAATTTTTCCTCTCTGCTCCCATCTTTGTGCATGTGCCCATCCTGCACAAGATACTACTGTGCAACTTCAGGTAACAGTAAAAAAAAAATCACTAATTATTTGTAGAAAAATTGAGAATTTTGCTAAGCAAAAATTTCATTAATGAATACTAAAAAAATTTGTTGTCTAAGTTACACAATTCTTGTCCTTTGCACCCAACTCTGCACTGGGGTCGTATTCTGAGCAGGGTTCTACATTGGTAATTTACTCTAGATGCTGCCTCCAAAATTTAATTTCAGTGAAAATGAAGATGACTTTGAGATGTACTTAATTTAGAGTCACATAAGAAAAACAATTTTGAACCCCTTTTGAAAGGTTTTAATATGTGGCATGCTGCCTTATAAACTAACAATGGCAAATTTAAAAATAAGACAAGCTCTAGTTCTTAACAGTATCCATACTAGATAACAATATCTAGTAAGACAAGCTCTAGTGAGTAGTATCATACTAGATAACAGTATCCATCATCTTAACGTCTGATGTTGCCCAGATAGTTACAACAACATATGTTGTGGTAAATTCAATCACGTTTAAATTTAGCAAATCAGCCAGTGGGCACTCTGTCATTGCAAATCCTGATGGCCGTTCTTCACACCATAAGAACTGCTGTTGGCGGTGCAGCACAATGTTAATTCCAATGATCAGACCATGGTCTCTGCCACCTGATAGTATAATGCAGAGATGGTTTCAATCAACATATTATGTTGGCTAGCTATCTTCCGTTAACTGTTTGCTCACACTGGCTTAAAAATCGAAGAGTGCAATGCAGGAAAAAATCACATTGCACTCAGACCAATGTTATTCAATGAGTCAGTGCTGAGCTGTATGTTTTTGAGCTGCTCCAGAGCTGTGCTCAGTGAGTGACAGGACACCATTCCAGAGCTCAGCTCCGGGGCCCGCTCCCTGGAGTGGCTCATTGTCCCCAGCGGTAAGAGAATTACAACGGGGTACATCTCCGGACAGATGAGTATAATTATTTTATTATTTTATTCTTATTTTTTCACATGGACACTGTGGGAGCAGACTACTACCCTCATCATTGTCCCTGCTGGTGCTGACCACAGTGCCGGCAGGGAACCATGATAAGGGTAGCATTCAGCACCGGCGATTAGGAACAGCACTAACTGTAACGCTGATTCCCAGACACCGGTACGTGTGATCCTTATGTGGTACACGGGCTGCCCATGGATGCAACATGTAAAACACACACAGACACGGATATCTCCGGTACCGTTTTTTCCGGTACGGGAAATATACTGATGTGTAAAACCGTGCTAACGATGATGTCCCATCCTGGAACAATGTAAAAAAGTTAAATAAAAGTGAATAAAAATTGTAAAAATATTTAAAAAAATCACTAAATAAAGAAAATAGAAATATTAATCCAATAAATGCATTTATTTATGGAAAAGAAAAAAAAAATACACATATTTAGTATCGCCGCATCCGGAACGACCTGAACTAAAAAACTGTCACACTAGTTAACCCCTTCAGTTAACATTGTTAAAAAAATAAAGAAAAAACGTGGCAAAAAACTATACATTATCATCATACAGCCAAACAAAAAGTGGAGTAAAACATCATCTAAAAGACGAATGTGAATAAAAATGATATCCCTGAAAATAGCATCTTATTCCGCAAAAAACAAGCCGCTATACAACTCCATCAGCGTACAAATAAAAAAGTTGTAGTTCTCAGAATAAAGTGATGCAAAAATAATTATGGTATCGCTGTAATCGTACTGACTTGAAGAATAAATCTGCCTTATCAATTTTACTATACGCAGAACCGTATTAAAAAAAATAAAAAAACAATTCCTGAATTGTTGGTTTTTGTTCATTCTGCCTCCTAAAAATCGGAATAGAAAGCTATCAAAAAGTGTCATGTGTCGAAAATGGTACCAATAAAAGCTATGCTAAAATATAGTATTTTAATAAAGTATTTTATTAAAGAAGAAGAAAATGACTTGCTGCCTCGAGTGGGCCCCTGAACTGTGCTGAGCTCACTCAGCGGTGTCCTGTCACTCTATGAGCTTAGTGCAGTTCAGGGGTGCTCGCTGCAGAGAGTCATTCTCCTGTTGTCCTCAGTGTGTGGTTGCCTCAACCCACCGCAGACGCTGATACTGAAATATTGGTCAGATGGATTGTGGTGTGGGACACTGGATTATTTCAACTTCAGACAATTAAGGGATATTGTTCTTCTTTATTTTTGGTTTGTTTACAGGGGATAATGGCTTCAGGGAATTAGGTGTAAAGGTGAGTATAAGCGTTTTTTTTATTTTTATTTTTACATGTGATGTATTCAGCGGGGGCTGAATACAACTCTCAACATTGTCCCCTGCTGGTGCTGATTGCAGCGCAAGCAGGGGACAATGATGACAGATGCCTTTAACACCCGGCACCTGTGACAGCGCTAACTGTACAGCTGATTCCCAGGCGCCAGTATGTGTGATACTGATGCGGCACAGGGTTGCCACACGTGTGCCACACATGAACACATGGACATACTGGAAAAATGAGAAATCGCTGGTCAACTTTAAACCCTTCTAACTCCTAACAGAAAAAAATTATGTTTCAAAAATCATGCTGATGAAAAGTAGACATGTGGGAAATGTTATTTTTAAACTATTTTGTGTGAAATAACTCTCTGATTTAAGGGCATACAAATGAAAAGCTTGAAATTTGCTAAATTTTCAAAATTTTAGTCAAATTTGCAATTTTTTTTCAAATAAATGCAAGTCATATTGAATCAATTTTATCACTATCATGAAGTACAATATCTCATGAAAAAACAGTCTCAGAATCAGTGGGATCTGTTGAAGCGTTCCAGAGTTATTACCGCATAAAGGGACACTGGTTGGAATTGTTAAAATTGGCCTGGTCAGGAAGGTGAAAATAGGCTCTGGGGTGAAAGGGTTAAAAGAACAAAAATATTGCATCAGTCAAGCACAGGAAGTTTATAGCCAAATCCCCGAGAATAGATAGATCAATAGATACCTAGATAGATAGAGATATAGATACAAATTCTAAAAGAAAAGCAGGCAGCACTCCAAAAATAGATGAAAAAATGCGGGACTTTATTAGCCCACCTTTATTAGCCCATCTGTTGTAGCCCATATAGTTGGCTTAGGAGGGTTGATACTACTGACAGATTCCCTTTAACATTTCACAATTAAGGCCTCATTCAGATGTCCGCTTTTCATGTGCGTGTTCTATCTTTGTTATTCACAGATAGAACACATACCCACTACAGTTTATGGGGCTATTCAAAAGTCCATACTTTTTCCAGAATATTTGGTCATCAGAAAAATCACAGTGACATGTCCATTTTGATCCGATTCTTGAATTAAAATTACTTGTACGTGTATGGGTCTGTCAAAATCATGGACAGCACATGAATGGCATCAGTGTTCAGTCCGTATACTGTCCATTATTAACACTATAATGAATAGCATTATTAATTTGTTCATCAGTGAAAACACTAATGAAACACTGTTGGTAAAAACTGACACACGGACCAAACACTGATGACACTCAATTGAAAACACTGACAAATGTTTGAATGAGACCTAAACACAAACAAGTAAGAAAGTAAAAAAATAATGTCATTTTAGTTTCTTAAAATTTACTCTTTGACAATGCTTATACACACATTGATACATTTTTTACAGCAATAATTACTGTAGCCAGATGTTAGCTTAACTTTAACAGGGAAATATACAGAACACTACAAGGAGAGTATATTTTGTGATATCTTTTTCACCCATTTGATTAGTTGTTTTTTTAACAGATCCAGCAATATGTTACTATCACATCTATTCATGGCTTATTAATAAGACTATAGTAAATAATGTATAAAAAATAAAAATGCTTATAGAAAACTCATGAGTATAATTTTTTTAAATGCTAAAACTATTTTGGCAGAAAACTGTGAATGTAGCCTAAGTACCGTATATTTCTTCTAATTTATATATATATATATATATATATATATATATATGTATATATATATATTTTTTTACTAATCTATATGCCCATGTCCATGAAACTTTTGTATAGTTACATTTTTTATACAGTAGACATAAAAATTATAATCGTAAGAAAGAATAATGTTCTAACTAATAAAAATGAATGGTAATATTTTAGTATGTGGCAAGATTTTGAGTGCTGTCCTGAGAAGTCAGTGAATGAAATTCCACTATCTGAATTCCTATTAATTTGTACTAGCTGGTGTTTTTGTATGTCAGTTGACTGTCCTAAATGTGTAAAGAAAATTTCTATTCCTGCAACCTCTGCTTGTCATTATTTTTGTTTTCTTTCTTCCCCCTCCTTTTTTAACTGATTCATAGCATAAAATCTTCCTGGACACCTAATTATCAAGCCCGCTCACAGCTGTCTGCTTGGAGAACCCATTAGAAGCAGCAGTTGAAGCCTCCATAATTTCCCAAACTTCCCAGGTTGTGAATATTAAGAAAAGATTTTTACATGTCATATGCAATTCGAAGGTGGTGTGAATGGCATTGAAATTGACGAGCACTGAATGCTTGTCCATCACTCTATTCACTGGTTACAGGTGGTCTCATTTTCCACTTTCTGATATCGGCTAGCTATGACAGCAGGCACTTAATTTGCATGTTCGACAGACAACAAACGGCCCTGTGCATGTCAAAATAGGTGGCGATGCGTGACAGTTCCTACACAATACTGTCTCCTCTTTGCTTGACCTTTGACCTGGTCTCGTGTCTTTTTCGTCGAAAAAAACCCCAAACATATATCCACATATAGGTGACTTATGTGTTTGCCGTGTGCTTAAAAATGAGTGTAAGTACATATATATATATATATATATATATATATATATATATATATATATGTATATATGTATTTGTATACACTCTGTAATATTAATACAGCATCCAAATGAGCATGGCTTAGTTCTGCTAAATACTTGGAATGGTCACATTTCTACAAGGCTATGAAGTTGTACACTGTGAGGTATTACAGCCTGCCTTTAATCCTCCCTCACATCCTGTTTCATAGACAGCTTTTGTTTTAATTAAGAATTAAATCATGACAGCACATAATCGCATCTCTGGGGTGTTACAAGCAGTAAGATGCAGCTGTATATTACAGACCCAAGGGTGTGATTATCCCATGATAACCACACTCCCATTTTCAGCCAGCTTTGTAAAATAGACTTCTGTATTTTATCTTCCACAGAAATGCAAAACTGATGGGCTTGAGTATTTATAAAACAGCTTTAGCTGGGCTAAGGCGCAAAGATCAGAGATTCTTTAATATTCATTACAAATATCATTTCAAAGGTCTTCTTTTCAATATTTATTGTAATAGTGGTCACATGGCTACATTAATACCTGTATTTCAAGAAAAAAATCTTTTATTTAAATGAAATAATTATTAAATATTTAATAAAAAAAATTCATTCCCATTTCTGGTCTTGTTTAATAAAAAAAAATGAGCCCTATATAAAAAAATCTTTGTCATGGTCAGTCATTTGGACATTCAAAACATACTTTATGCACAAGATTTGTTTTTAAAAATACATACGGCACACGATAATCTGTGATAACCTTACTGACATCACCGCTCGCAGTGTGAGAACCTGCAGTAAATTCACACGCAGCGAGTGGTGACGTTGGTAAGGTTTCCGCAGCTCATCGACTGTGAACTCTGATGGCCATGCTGATAACAGTGCTCGTCAGAGCAGCCAGATTCACACACTACTCTCAGTGTGTTCCGACAGCCGTCACATTACTGATGTCACTGCTCAGCGCAGCCTCTGGTTGTAGCAGAGTCGGAGATCATCGTGAGACCTCGTTGTTAAGGATTTATGGCGGAACCCTTTGGATTATTTGATTTTTAATGGTATAAAATGGGATAAAAGAGGGTCGGGGAGTGCTTTTTTCAATTAAAGGACTTTTCTTTATGTGTGTGTTTATTTCTTTTGACTACAGGGTTAGCAATGGGGGTTAGTAATAGGGGTGTCTTATAGATGCCTCTCCATTACTAACACCTAGGCTTGATGTCAGCGGACATTACACAGCTGACATCAACCCCAACACCATTACCCGATTGCCAACGGACCAGAGCTGTCTGCTTTCCCTCAGCTGGTTAATAAAAATAATGGAGACTCTACTCCATTTTTTTCATTTCAATTTATATAATTTATTAGCTAAATATAGGTACAGTACACTGCACACACACTGCATTAATTATATATCTCACTGACATATTTCTATCTATTCTATTCTGTTGGTTCATGCTGTGAATTTACTGTATTTGGCTGATGAAATGTTGGGTTTCCTATGAGGTATGTGCGTAAAAATCAGACACCACATGCATGGTCCGTGTGCCATGCAATTTTTTTCTCTAATCCATTGACTTGCATTTACGAGTCTCGTCCGATATATGCGGCCACTCGCAGTCTGATCCGAGCTGAGAAAAAAATTGCAGATGAGCACTGAATCAGTAAATGACATTAGTCAGAGTGCAATCCAATTTTTTATCGGATTTTTCTCCTCCGATTTATACGCAGATGAATATGAGCCCTCGGGTCATTAGCAGGACAGAGAGCATGTGTAGGATTGTCGCCAAAGATAAGGGAGGAGAGGTAGGCAGTCTAGAACTGTATATAGCTTTATAGGTGAGAGCGAGAGATTTATATTGTACTCTGTACGGATGGGCAGTCAGTGCAATGACTGGCACAGAGTGGAGGCATTGGTGTAGCGGCAAGACAAAATATGACCCTCTCTGCTGCATTCAGGATAGATTGGAGAGGTGAGAGTTTAATAAGAAGGAGGCTGATTAGTAGAACATTACAGGAGTCTAGATGAGAATGACTAGAGAAGCAGTAAAAGGTTTTGCAGAGTCAAAGGTAAGGAAAGTATGAATTTTTGAGATGTTTAGGAGGTTCAAGTGACATGAACGAACGAGTGATCAGATAAGACAGTGAGTGTGAAGCTTCAGAGTAATGGCAGAACCATCCATGGAAATGGCAATATTGGGTTTAGGTAAGATAGTAGCAGAGGAAACACAAAAAGTTCATTTTTGTAGATTCCGTTTTAGATACAGAGAGGACATGATGTTAGAGACAGCAGACAGACAATCACTGGTATTTTCAGTAAAGCGGGGTTATATCAGGAGATGTGTATCATCTAAAAATGCATAGTGTGTCATCATCGTAGAGATTGTACTGGAAAACAAATCTGCAGTATCCTTGAGAAGGGTAGAGCAGAGCAGTATACGGATGAAAACAATAAACCAGGCAATGTGAACTGAGGTCTAAGATGGTAGACATGCAAGAAATAGGAGCATGTTCACACTAGCAAAAAAGAAACAAAACCTACAAAAGACAAAAGACAAAAATATATCTCATACCCTACCATCATTATATATAAATGTAAAGCAAAGTTGCATAATAAATATAGGGTACTTAGTGAACTATTTTTGATCAAAAAAAGTATACAAGCCGTCACACCAGCGGCAAGGTGACCCTAAATTGGGACGGTACCTATACTGCCTATATTAAAAACCTTACTGTATATCAAAGTTGAAGCAATGCATATAAAAGGGTAGACAAATAGGACCGGGTCCCAACTCCAGACCACCCAGGCCCGTGGTAAGCTACATATATACCAGTCAGCTCAACAAAGGGGATGCCACACCCTTAAATTGCACAGAATGCAAACAAGACAAAAAAACAGGCAATGTGAACTGAGGTCTAAGATGGTAGACATGCAAGAAATAGGAGCATGTTCACACTAGCAAAAAAGAAACAAAACCTACAAAAGACAAAAGACAAAAATATATCTCATACCCTACCATCATTATATATAAATGTAAAGCAAAGTTGCATAATAAATATAGGGTACTTAGTGAACTATTTTTGATCAAAAAAAGTATACAAGCCGTCCCACCAATTTAGGGTCACCTTGCCGCAGGTGGGACGGCTTGTATACTTTTTTTGATCAAAAATAGTTCACTAAGTACCCTATATTTATTATGCAACTTTGCTTTACATTTATATATAATGATGGTAGGGTATGAGATATATTTTTGTCTTTTGTCTTTTGTAGGATGAAAACAATAGTAAACAACAGCTTCATCTCATCTCGTTGTGCTATGCACATATCTATAAAGAATATCTGTCACAGATATTTTTTCTTTTTTTATGAAATATATAGCACAGAATGCAGCACTATTTTATCATCAAATGATGAACATCTTGGCTTAACCGGATGTATCTCAAATACATTGAGTTCATAATTAACCATTTGTGTGTGTTTTGTAGTGTTGTTTCAGATTAGGAAGCAATCTTCTAATACGCACCGGAATTCTAGAAAGTTGCATGCAACACATATTTTTGTTAAATTTGGGTTGCGGACTCTGCAATAAAATTCTGCAACAAATACAATACAACGTAAGTAAAGGAGGTTTTAACATTGTAAAAGTTCACAGCAAATTCTAGGCAAACAGTAGATCTTCAAATCTGCAGTATGGCCTATCTGATGTGGAAATGCTCTAGATTTTCCCTGTAGATGTTATTTCTTGTGCAAATATTGAAATCTGTGGCAATATTGATGTGAAATTTAGCACATATTTTTATTCCGTGAACTCACTGTAAGACCTCATCCAGATGTCCGAGATTTTTATCGTACATAAAGACACGGACCATTGATCATCAGTGTTTTGGATTCAATTTTCATCAGTGTTTGGTCAGTCTTTCACTTTTTATCATCATGTTTCTTCAGTGATTTTCAGCGAAGAAAAAATAAATACAATGCAAAGCTTTTGCTAATCATTGCAATGTTTATCATGGACAGCTGAAGTATTGCACATGCATGCTATCCGTGTGCTGTCCGTGATTTTCATGGACTCATAGGATTATATGGCTAATTTTGATCTGTGACTTAGATAAGAACAGGGCGTGTCACCATGATTTTTTGCAGTCTATTTGGTCTACAAATAAACATGAACATGTTAACAATCCAAAAGAATAATAGGTATGTGGTCTATCTGTAAAAAAAAAAAACAGAACATGTACATGACTCATGGACGTCTGAATGAGTCCAAAGACCTCATTTTGTTACCTGTTTTTCAAGTGTGAGTTTGATCCATGTTTTTCACGGATAGGACATGTACCTATTGTAATCTATTTGTGTCACATGTGTGTCAAAGATGACAGACAGTCGTCCTGCAGTTGATTGCAGGAGATCTATACGTTTGGCATAACAGACATCTTCTTAGAGGCTGTCTGTCTCTAGGACCCAGTGTTTACCTCCCTCAGTCTATTTAGCTCCCTGGCCTGGGTGTATAAATACCTGGTGTGTCTGAGAGGGAGGTACCGGCGATATTCATTACTACTTGTGAGGTTTTAGCAAGAGCAGTACTTCGTCCTCTCTGGAGCTTGAGGCCGTAAGCACATTTGTTTGGAGTCATCTAAAGCTAATCAATTCCCTGCTGTTGGTCTACCCTTGTTGTCTATAGAGTTTAGTGGAGATCGACTAGTTCTCATCTATTCCCTTCCCTTGCCTTGCCATATGCCAGGGAAAGTCAGGATGAGGCACGCGTGTGGCGATTGGTGAAGAGCTAATATAGGGACGGTAGTTGAGACAGGTTTGACACTAGACCAAACTAGGATGTCTCCACTTCCCCCTTTCCCTAGTGTCTGGGCTCCCTTTCCCTCTTCCCTCTGTGTTGCACTAAGTCTTTCCCATACCTGGTGTGACAATATGGCTGTTCACATGTATGTATTTTATTGCAGACTTAGTGGTCTGCACAAAAAAATGGAAACATGTCCATTTTTGATCCAAGTGACGAATCAAAATTTCCTATACAATTCTTTAGATCTGTGAAAAATCACTGATAGTACACATCACCATCCATGTGCAATCCGTGTGCTGTCCGTGATTAACAATGCAATTTATTTATTTTTTAGAAAATAACTGAGGAAACACTGATGGTATAACATTGATTAACCCTTCTATTCTGTTCATATTGACTATACATTTGTACTGTTCGGGTCAATATGACCCGACCTATTAAAGTCTGTTCATTTTGACATTTAGCTACTCTAAGCATATTATTTGAATATCAGTTGCATTATGTAACTCTATGTGAACATGGTTGGTCAAAAACAACTGAAAAATAAAAATCAAAACTTCAGTTTTCTAAAGAAAATAAAGCAAAGGGTTGTACAGGTTCACTTATTGCTATGTTCAGGCATTCAGGCAAGTCGTGCTGTGCATTATGTTCATTTTTTGTAGCATTTTTTTCACTTTTCATGGGAGTTTCAAGCTGAATCCACCTGAAAAAGATGTCATGTGCACATACCCCAAGATTGTACACATATTTTGGAATGGATCTGTTAAAAAAGGACTTGAAAATGCACTTAAAAATTCTTGAAACACTATTTCTATCCATTTTAATTCCAAAACCATTTTCCTGTTCATATATTCAGCACTTTGAATGTTTTTTCTATTTCAGGATTTGAAAAACACCATGCGCAAAAAAGAGAAAGTATGTGTCATTTTTTGAAGCTGCTTCTCAAATTTGCTCCAAATTAGGCACTGTCAAATCAATAAGCTATATAGTTATATTTTATGAATATGTTCCCATGAGTATGTTGTCATCTGAATGTCCATTTTTTTACTGTCTAATAATTAGGAAAACCTTGGAATTAAATTTTTTGTATACAAGAAAAAAGAAATGCTGAAAATGAGCACATGGACCAAAAATAAATTACAATTTAATCCAACACACTGATAAAAGAGGTTGTTTTTTTCTGCACAATGAAAAAATGGACAATCTGTTTTAGCTGCTTATTCTGACTGAATTATTGTTTACTGAGACTTTAATCACATCTTGCCATAAAATCCTTAATTGACCCATTCAAGTAGTATAATCATTTCAAGTTGCATAATCATTTTAGCCCTTTTATAATCTATTTTCAAGTGCATTCCATTGTGAATGAGATAAATATGTATTAGTCTGTATGAAATGGTCTGTAAAAGCAGAGGTGACATGCTGACAATACTAAGGCTCAATTTTTACACTCTTTTGATGTCACATGTTGAGACTCTCCTAATATATGACATTTGAAATTTTGTGTGTGCCATTCTGCTATTAGATTTTAATGCTAAGCCTTAAACACCTGACAGGATTTCAATATACAAATCAGCAGCATTCTGTATTTCTTTTAAATAGAAATATTCAGGATGAAAATGTGTCAATGTGAGCTTTTGTATATTTGAGCTGATGGAGAGCATAATATATTTTTTTCATTGTTCAAAAGGTCACATTTAAAATGCCAGAATAAGCATATGCTGCACAAGAACAAATAAGAATTTCTTCACATATTTAGGAAAGTAAAATTCATCATTGAAACCCCCTTTTTTAGGTTAACCTATAGAATAATAGTCATCCAATATATCATTAATGGTTTTATTGACATATTTCAATATTGAACCTGCTTTTCCAATTAGTTAAATCCATGAGCTATCTATTTAGATTCCAGTAATCAACTCAGGAGATGAACAAATTAGCTGAAATTCGAATTTGGCATATTCACTCCAATTTAGCACAATACGGCTGTTAATAGGTAAATCTTTACAAATTGGTGGTCATTTAATAGCTAGTTTACACAGACCAAAGTAAACTATGAACACTGAGTAATATTCTGTTATAATTCTAGGTGAAAGCCTGACTAATGGGCAGCTGTAGGCTGCTATAGTTCTCAGCCATGTGAGTCCTGTTTACACATAACAATGCATAGCCAAGAATTATGAACTTTTGCGTTGCGCAAAAGATAATTTGACCAGATAAACGAGTGTTTTACTCATCCATCAGAAGATCAGAAGCATTAATTAGAACATTAAATCACCACTCTAGCTTTTTTTTTATTTTACCCCTGGACAGGTGCTACCAACCTAAGGTCACTGACCCTACTCTCATACTTACCTGCCACCATCTGCCCCTTCTATCGCCGCTGCTCTCATTGGTCTATTGCAGTTTGTGACTTACCGGATCGCTCCAGTATTTCATAGAGCGAGCCAGTTGTCACAACTCAATACAAGTCTATGAGAGCCTCGTTCTGGCTCTGACAGACTTGCAGTGAGACCTTGTGATGTAACTTCTGACTTTTGGCAAGTTAGAAGTTGCGGTTGTGAGATGTGTGTAGGTTCACCAGAGTGATATGATTGTGTAAATCTGTATCAACACCAGTAAAGACTGTATATATATTTTGATGTAAGGTTTTAACTCTGTGAATGATTTAAAATGCTTTATATTACATGATTAGACAAGTAGAATAAACAGTTAATGTATTGATGATAGGGAGTTCAATGCATGCTGGTAGAGGGTAGTAACAGTGAAATTCGCCCAGCAATCAAAGGAGAGTTGGTGATTGGTCTAGCTCCAGTATGAGAGGGGCTTAGTTACTGTGCTCAGGGGAATTCCCAGTGGACTGTTGAAAATTACGTGACAGAAATAAGCGGAGCGGCCATCTTGGGGGTAGTCTGGAATATGTCCTGAACAGAAGAGGATGCGCTGGAAGGGAATTCAGCAGCATCTGCTGATGAGAACACCCCATTGACTGCAGAGAAAGGGCGTATTGGAGCTGAACTTGCTCGTGACCGGAACCTGTCCAAATTTGAGGAGATTCCTGTCAGAAACGCTGTCAAGAGACGATAAATGCCAGGACATTGAAGAGGTATTGAACACCATTGAGAAATTAAGCTACAAACATCAATGGTACCGTTCACCTGTTGAAGGGTCCCCGCAGTGAGTTCACACATAACATAACATCATATTCAAGGCTAATATATACCTTGTAGTTAGTTAGTTAAGTATATTAACTGCTTCACACAACTTTTGTTGTTAATACCAGCGTCCAGAACTTTCTGATTCACTGCCATGGTTTATGCTGGTTTAATAGCTAAAAAAAAATCCCAATCCACTTTGAGGTGCCGACATACCACTAGTGATGAGCGAGTGTATTCGTTACTATTCGCTATTCGCACGGATAGTACGGTATTCGGGTTAATCGTTATTCGGCGAGTATTTGTGTACTCGCCTCGCTATATTCGGATGTCCCGACCTGCAGTTTTGGCACCTCCATTGCAGCCACTAAACATGCTGGGCTTCTTAACCAATCACAGTAATGCCGCAGACATCTTTGAGCAGGGGGTTGGACCAGATGACCCAGGAGGTCCCTTCCAACTCTACCATTCTATGATTCTATGATTCTATGATTCTATGATCTTGGTTGTGTCACTACTGTGATTGGCTGGCCGCCCAGCGTCATAGGGTCTATTTAAGCCCTGCCGCCGCCATTTTGTGCACATTACGTCTGGAGCCTGCATTCTATAAGCATAGGGAGAGATCGCTGAGCTGCTAGGGAGAGTGTTTAGGCCTCTTGATAAATCAAAAGCCCTTTTAAGGGCTACCTGCAGTGTATACTAGTTCAGTGTTTAAAGGAGCCGCTCACTAGCTCCATAATACCACCAAAAAATAGCTCTTTTCAGAGCTGAAGACACACAACAAAGTCAGAGTACAGAGAGGGAGAGATTTTGTTTTAGCTAGAGAGAGGTTAAAGTGTTCTTCCAGTGTCCATCTTAAAACAGCTCTTGTCAGAGGCAAAGCAATATTTTTCCAGCATACAGAGTAGTAGCATTTTGTGCTGCCTTTTTTTTAAAAGCATCAGTCTAGTTTCCCCACTGTTTTAGGGGTCAGAGCCTGGCTTCTGCTGACCACACTAGTCCACTTAAAAAGGCATTTAGTGCCCTACGCTAAGCAGTAGTCCAAACATTTCCTACTACCTGCTACCAAGCACGCACCAGCTCATTTTCCCCACTGTTTTTGGGGTGACAGCCTGCCTTCGGTCCACATTAGTCCACTTAAAATAGTGTATAGTGCGCTACACAAAGCAGTAGTCCAAACATTTCTAACTGCCTGCTACCAAGCACTCACCAGCCCATTTTCCCTGCTATTCTTGGGATGACAGCCTGCTTTCTGTGCACATTAGTCCACTTAAAAAAGCATTTAGTGTGCTACACAAAGCAGTAGTCCAAACATTTCCTACTGCCTGCTACCAAGCAAGCACCAGGCCATTTTCCCATCTGTTTTTGGGTTAACAGCCTGCCTTATCTCTACATTAGTCCACTTAAAAAAGCATTTAGTGCCTTACACAAAGCAGTAGTCCAAACATTTCCTACTGCCTGCTACCAAGCACGCACCAGGCCATTTTACCCACTATTTTGGCTGTGACAACTAGCTTGGCTTGTGCTATCAACATCTGACAATCTGTCAACAAAGCCCAAAATGCCAAAAAAGCCTGTTGTTAAGGGACGTGAACGTGGTGTTGCCAGTGGTGCGCGAAAAGGCACTCAGTCTGTGTCAGGTCAGAAGAAGCTTGATGCATCCACTATGTTCCTGGAAAAATTTCCTGATCTGGAACGTAAACGGGTGTGGAAGCCAGAAGAGCCAAAGCAGATTCTGTCTAGGATAGCAGACAAGGCCTCTACGCATTTGCCCAGCAGCAACAAATCTTCCATGACCACACAGTCTACTGTCGATTCACAAAAGGCTGACCCATCCAATCCTGAAGCTGGTTCTCCTTCCTCCCGCCATTATCAGTCACAAGAGACATATGACCCCAAGCTTGGCCACTCCGAGGATCTGTTTGGTATGTATCCTTTGATTGGCTTTTGCCTATCACCATGCAGCATTGAAGAGGGACAAGAGGAGGTGGCGTGCATTGATGCTCAAGTATTTGAGGACCTACGGCCAGAAGAAAGCCACTTAGAGGAACGTCATTTACTGTCTACAGAAGTGGAAGCTGAGGATGATGAGACACAGTTGCCATCAGGTCAGCCTACAATGTCAACTGGGAAGGAGGATGAGATGGAAGACGAGGTAGTCGATGATGAGTCCACTAATCCGACATGGACTATTGGCATGCATAGCCATGACAGCAACAAAGAGGAAGATGGATATGTAGCACCAACACAGGCACCAAGGGGTCGTGGTTGGCCCAGTGTGAGAATTGGGTCAACTGTTCCCAAGACCACCCGCACTGTGCACCAAGTCAGGGCAAGGGGGCGTTCAGCTGCTCTGTGGAATTTTTTTCTGAAATCATTCAGAAAAAAACAATGTAGCCTGTAGCATCAAGTTGAGCAGAGGCTAGGGCAAAGGCAAACTGAGCACCACCAGTATGCAAAACCACATGGCAGCCATGCACCCCAGTAGGTGGGCGGAACACCAGTGTACCAAATCTGCATCTGCGGGTCAAACCAATGCCATGTCACCTGGGCTATGTCCTTAAGAATCTGTTGTTCAGGAAGCAGGCGCTCATACCTCCTGCCCACAAGCTGCGGTTGCTCACACACAACAAACATCAACCACATCCACTTCCTTGTCCCAGCAAAGCATCCAATTGTCTGTGCCTGTGAGCTTGGAAAGAAAGCGTAAATACCCAGCCACGCAGCCACAGGCACAAATACTAAACTCACAGATTGCCAAATTGCTAGCTGTGGAGATGTTGCCGTTTAGGCTTGTGGGAACACAGTCTTTCCGTGATCTCTTGGCTGTGGCTGCCCCACGATACAGTGTTCCCAGCTGCCACTATTCTGGCCCGGTGTGCATTCCCTGTGTTACACAAGCACGTGTTAAACAATCTGAACTGTGCTCTCACCAACGCTGTAATCGGGAAGGTCCATCTAACAACAGACACCTGGACAAGTTGTTGTGGACAGGAACGATACATTTCTGTCACGGCACACTGGGTGAACCTGGTGGAGGGTGGGACTACTGGAACATCACACATCCTACCCATGCCAAGAATAGCAGGCCCAACTTCTCTCAGGGTTTCTGCCTCTTCATATTCCACTTCCTCTCTCCCCTCCTCCTGCACCTCTGCTGAATTACCCTCCCTATCACTGCCAAGCTGGGACCTGTGCAGCAGTGAACCGGCAAAGCGGCAACACGATCTGCTGAAGCTGATTTGCTTAGGTCAGAAAGCAGTGCAGTAGAGCTGTGGCAAGCTTTAAAACAACAGACCAATCAGTGTCTCTCCCTGCTGCACCTCCAACCCGGTCTGGTCATCTGCGATAATGGGCGTAACCTGGTGGCGGCTTGAAAGGTCATCAAGCTGGTAAACGTGCCATGCATGGGTCCCATGCTGAACTTAGTTGTCATGAGAAGTGGCGCCGTATTAGTGCCCATTTCTGCCATTCCTCTACTGCTTTTGCTGCTCTTACCGCGTTGCAAAAGCGCTTGAATTTGCCAAGTCACCGACTCATTTGAGACCTGTCCACGCGGTGGAACTCAACATATCATATATTGGTGAGTATTAGTGAACAGCAGAGGGCAGTAGCTGAATACCAGCTTCAACATACCCGTCAGACTGAGAGTCAGCCACCACACATAGCAACTGTCGAGTGGGTGTGGATCGCTGACATTTGTGAGGTTCTTGAGAACTTTGAGTACTGAACCAACCTCGTGAGCGGTGATCAGTCTATTTTCAGTGTAACCATCCCGCTGCTGTGTCTCTTGAAACAATCACTGCATAATCTCAAAGCAGAAGCTTTGAGTGCCCAGCATGTTGGTATGGAGCCAGATTTCCCAATGGGTGATACTACCCAGCCCAGCCACTATTCTGAGGCAATATTGGGTGATGAGAAGGAAGATGAGGAGGATGAGGAGGGAGAGGACTTTTTTTTCTGTGCTACCGAGGGGACTCGTAATGCTACAGAGGAGACACCCAAACCAAGCTTCATGTCTGTCCAGCCTGGATGGGCTGGAGAGGAGGAGGTGGAGGAGGAGGTCAGCGTGAGGAGAGGATGGGTACTGTTTCTACTGTTGGGGACACAGAACATTTACCTTTTGCAGCTTGGCCCACATGGCACAGTTCATGTGTGTCTGTGGCCAGACCCTCACATGATACACATTTTATCCAACAACCTATACTGGTTGGCCACCTTTCTTGATCCACGGTACAAGGAGAAATTTCCTTCTCTCCTTTTGGAGTCACCAAAGAGTGTTACTATGGAATCTTTAAATAGGGCCATTGTAGATCAGTTGCTGAAAACATCACCCTCAGACAATGCTGGTGGCAGAGGTACCAGCTCTTTTCAACACCAAGGGATGATGGGGAGCGACACAAATACCAGCTCCAACAGAGGTGGGGGGGGATGTGCACAAATTGGGCAATTTTCAATAAACCAGCACAACAGCAAGGGCTAGCTGTGCCTGTAACAATGCCAAGGAGGGATAAGTTGCAGAACATGGTTAAGGAGTACTTAAGTGACCATACGTGCGCCCTTTCTGACGCTTCAGTTCCCTTTAATTATTGGGTGTCTAAGCTGAACACTTGGCCCAACCTCTCCTTATATACCTTGAAGGTGCTTGCCTGCCCGGCTGCTAGTGTGGTGTCAGAGCGTGTTTCCAGTTCCGCTGGGGCAATCATCACTGACATGCACACACGCCTCTCCACAGAAAATGCAGACAGACTTACTCTAATTAAATTCAACAAGGACTGGATATCTCCACAGTTTTTAATCACTCCAGATGGCAGCAAGCCAACCTAAATTCACCAAAAATGCAGATTCATGCTACTGCTGTTAACATCTCCCCCTTCCCATAAAAACCCGTTTCCTTCCTTCGTCAACCATGACTCAGCCCATAGGGGTAATTTTTACAAACCCTATGCACATTGTGCAGTGGAGAAACCAGGACAATATTCCTACTCCAACCTAATTAGTATTTGTGATTGGAGGCTCTTGGGATGGTGGCTTCCTGCGTCAACCATGATTCAGCCCATAGGGCTAATTTTTACAAACCCTATGCACATTGTGCAATGGACAAATCTGGAATGTACAGTGGTCCTACCAAACTAATATTTGTCATTGGAGGCCCTTGTCACAGGTTGTGCCACATTGTGAGATAGGGGATACATATTTAGTAGAAATATACTGTCAGTCACCCTATTTGGCAAAAAAACATGCCTGGCTTATGCCACCAAGTAGTACAGTATCAAGAAGTCTTCTCTTCCTATATAATCTGGGGAATATTGACAATCAAAATCTCTGAGCCATTTGGAGAAGCTTCTCCAACCCATCCTGGAGGGAGGGCACCATATATCCTATGTCAATTGACTTGCACAAGTGATATATTTGAGCTTGTCATCCAGTTGACTAGTGCAGTTTAATTTTTCTGGTTCACAGAGTTCAGCCATACCTGAGGATCGCAGGCCGCACTCACTGCTACCTTCTAGTGCTCCATATCTCTTGGCCTTTACTCTGTAGTCTCTGCCCTTAAATGAGTTAAATAATAGAGTGATGGCCCTACAATATGAATAAGTGAGGGCACTCCCAAATGTACACAAGAGGGACCTCCAAAATTTCTAGAGGAGGGCACTTCAAAATGATTGTTACAGGGCCACACGAGGGCTCTCACAAAACTCAGCTTTCCTGCCTACTGCAGGCCCTCTGAACATTTGAATTTAGGGCCACAGTATCACATGGTGGTGGAGAAGGTGGAGGAGGAGGAGGGTCAAGCCTAACCCGCACATTGTAAACTTCTATGGAATATGTACAGTGGGTACAGAAAGTATTCAGACCCTTTTAAATTTTTCACTCTTTGTTTCCTTGCAGCCATTTGGTAAATTCTAAAAAGTTCATTTTTTTCTCATCAAGTACACTCTGCACCCCATCACTGAAAAAAACAGAAATGTAGAAATTTTTGCAAATTTATTAAAAAAGAAAAACTGAAATATCACATGGTCATAAGTATTCAGACCCTTTGCTCAGACACTCATATTTAAATCACATGATGTCCATTTCCTTGTGATGCTCCTTGAGGTGGTTCTACTCCTTCATTGGAGTCCAGCTGTGTTTAATTCAACTGATAGGACTTGATTTGGAAAGGCACACACCTGTCTATATAAGACCTCACAGCTCACAGTGCACGTCAGACCAAATGAGAATCATGAGCTCAAAGGAACTGCCCAAGGAGCTCAGAGAAGGAATTGCGGCAAGGCACAGATCTGGCCAAGGTTACAAAAGAATTTCTGAAGTACTCAAGGTTCCTAAGAGCACAGTGGCCTCCATAATCCATAAATGGAAGAGGTTTGGGACCACCAGAAGTCATCCTAAATCTGGCCATCCAGCCAAACTGAGCAACCGTGAGAGAAGAGCCTTGATGAGAGAGGTAAAGAAGAACCCCAAGATCACTGTGGCTGAGCTCCAGAAATGCAGTAGGGAGATGGGAGAAAGTTCCACAAAGTCAATTATCACAGCAGCCCTCCACCAGTTGGGCCTTTATGGCAGAGTGGCCCGATGGAAGCCTATCCTCAGTGAAAGATATATGAAAGACCACATAGAGTTTGCTGAAAAACACATGAAGGACTTCCAGACTATGAGAAATTTAGATTCGCTGGTCTAATGAGACGAAGATAGAACTTTTTGGTGATAATTCTAAGCGGTATGTGTGGAGAAAAACAGGTACTGCTCATCAGCTGCCCAATACAATCCCAACAGTGAAACATAGTGGTGGCAGCATCATGCTATGGGTGTGTTTTTCAGCTGCAGGGACAGGACAACTGGTTGTAATTGAAGGAAACATGAATGCGGCCAAGGACAAAGATATCCTGCATGAAAACCTCTTCCAGAGTGCTCTGGACCTCAGATTTGGCTGAAGGTTCACCTTCCAACAAGACAATGACTGTAAGCATACAGCTAAAATGACAAAGGAGTGGCTTCAGAACAACTTTGTGACCATTCTTGACTGGCCGAGCCAGAGCCCTGACCTAAACCCAATTGAGCATCTCTGGAGAGACCTGAAAATGGCTGTCCACCAATGTTCACCATCCAACCTAATTGAACTGGAGAGGATCTGCAAGGAAGAATGGCAGAGTATCCCCAAATACAGATGTGAATAACTTATTGCATCATTCCCAAGAAGACTCATGACTGTACTAGCTCTAAAAGGTGCTTCTACTCAATACTGAGAAAAGGGTCTGAATACTTATGACCATGTGACATTTCAGTTTTTCTTTTTTAATACATTTGCAAAAATTTCACCATTTCTGTTTTTTTCAGTGAAGATGGGGTGCAAAGTGTACTTTAATGAGAAAAAAAAATAACTTTTTAGAATTTACCAAATGACTGCGATGAAACAAAGAATTAAAAATGTAAAGGTGTCTGAATACTTTCTGTACCCACTGTATTCCACTATCTGAGTGTGAATGATGGAGTGACCGCCCAAATGTCTAAGTAACAGCTGTCCCTCCAAAACTCATGTTACAGAGCCACCTGAGGCCTCTCAGGTCAAAGATCAACATACCTACTGGTAAATTTTAGCTGTGCTTGTAAAGTGCTGAGGAATAGCGAACTAAAAATGATGTATGACAGAGGGACCTTCAAAATATATAAGTCCGGGCCCTCCCAATTGTAAAAGGCGAAAAAAAGCCACAACAGTATGTGTGAACAAACGCTAAAAGGGATATTTTTTGGTTTCTCTGGTTTATTTAGCCTTATATACAAGCGATTATGCAGGAAAAACTGTTTCTTAACCTTTTTGACCTGTTAAATGCAATTTAGGTTAGGTTTGGTAGTTGTTCTTGTGTGTTTGTAAAAGTGGCGTAATACTGCGACAAACTTATTCCCAGAAACCATATGTGAGTCAGAAATGCATGCAGACATATTCTCCAGGCTCTTCACATTCTGTTTCATCACTTTCCCAAGCATTTCAGCCTTTATCTCAGGTCCCCAAACCCCTTTGTAGGGTCCAGCAGAAAATTACTTGCATTTCCCATTGACTTACATTGTACTCGCTATTCGAAACAAATACGCGATTATTACAAAGCACTTGTTAGGAGTGTTGCGATTACGAATATTAAGGTACTCGCTCATCACTACACGGCACTCGATGGACTCCGGTCCATATTTGAACTCCATTTTGTTGCAGGAGAAAGTTTCTGCACAACATTTTAGTACTGGACAGTTATTCAACTGCGTACGACTATATTCATGGCTAAATGGCCGTCACCTTAGTTTGTTTTGGGTATTTTTCATACAGTTGAGGACGACAGGAAGGGAAAAGGAAATTTGGTTGGGAAAATAGAGGAAATATTTGTAAGATTGTAAAACCTCAGTGTTGTACCGCAGGCTAGCCTGTACGTTACACGCATATAATTAAACCAATTCTTAGGGTGTAACACGGTAATAGGCGGCCAGTTTAGACAGGTACGCCAGCAGGCAGATCTATATAAAAAATAGTAAGTACAAATTGCTTAGGTGCCACGCTGTATAGCACAGGGGTTCGTTGACTAATGTTTGCATATTTGTTTAAATGTTTTGTATTGTCTGCGTGAAAATCTACACTTAAATAAGTAAAATAGTTATTTTGGGTCAAACTGTGTAAGAGTTGGTTCTCTCACCCATAAATCCGCCGTGTCCTGGAGAATACTCCCGGTACACGACTTACACGGTCACAAGAAGGTGACATGGGTCCGTAGTGGTGGTTAAAAAAGGTGAAGACACTGGAGGGTGAGTATAAGACCAGGGACAGGGACCTTACAATAGACGCACCACTCCAGCACTAAGGAAAAAAACGCTGGAATGATGCTTTAATTCAAAATTATTTTTCAGTGTAAATGCAATTTTACTGATTGCTAATTGGATGTACCTAGATTGCCAGATAAAGAGGTTTAAAAAGTAAGAAAAATAGTATAATCACCTTGGTCCCCATCTTGCCCCTGCCTGACCACTGCTGATTTTCTCCCCCAGACTCTCGTCTTCTTCTCTTCAATCATAGCTCTTTGGCACCTTCAAAGCTGACTAAGCATCATGCAGCATCATGACGTCACTTGGTAATGCATGATGTGTTAGACCAAATCAGCACCAGAAGCAGCAAATACTGAAGCAAAAAGACTGGAGCCAGAGCAGGATTGGGAAGGAGAGCTGCAGTGAAAAGTGAGATGTGGGGTGAGCTTAATTTTTTTTCATTTTTTAACCCCTTCACCAATTCCATTTTTGCATTTTCGTCTTTTTGTTCCTCTTCTTTCCAGAGCCATAACTTTTTATTTTTGTATCAATATGGCCATATCAGGGCTTGTTTTTTGTGGGACAAGTTGTACTTTTGAATGGCATCATTGATTTTACTATATAGCATACTGGAAAATGGGAAAACAAATCAACAAAAAAAGTGCAATTCCACAATTGTTTTTTGTTTTTGTTTTTTACCATGTTCACTAAATGCTAAAACTGACCTGACATTATAATTCTCCAGGTTATTACGAGTTCGTAGATGACAAACATGTATAGTTTATTTTTTATTTATGTGGTGAAAAAAAAATTCCAAAGTTTGTAAAAACAAAAAGGTGCAATATTCCGAGACCTGTAGTATCTCTGTTTTTCAGGACCTGGGGCCCGGTGAGGGATTATTTTTTGCATGACAAGCTGATGTTTTTATTGATACCATTTTGGGATAGATACAATGTTTTGATCGCCCGAGATAATCTATCAATCTCACAGGTGTGGCATGTCCAGATGCTGATTAGACACATGATTATTACACAGGTGTGCCTTAGGCTGACCACATTAAAAAACAACTCTAAAATGTGCAATTTTACATTATTGAGGGGGTCAGAAAACTGTCAATATCTGGTGTGACCACTATTTGCCTCACACAGTGCAACACATCTCCTTCTCAGAGAGGTGATCAAGTTGTTGATTGTGACATGTGGAATGTTGGTCCACTCCTCTTCAATGGCTCTGCGAAGTTCCGGCCAATATCCAGCAACTTCGCACAGTCATTGCAGAGAAGTGGACCAACAATCCAGAGACCAATACTGTAAAACTGCACATTTTAGAGTGGCCTTTTATTGTGACCAGCCTAAGGCACACCTATGAAATAATCATGTGTCTAATCAGCATCTTGATATGCCACACCTGTGAGGTGGATGGATCATCTCTGCAAAGTGCTCACTAATCACTAACACAGATTTAGACAAATTTGTGAACAATATTTGAGAGAAAAAGGCCTTTTGTTTACATAGAAAAAATCTTAGATCTGAGTTCAGCTCATGAAAAATGGGAGTAAAAACAAAAGTGTTGCGTTTATATTTTGGTTCATTATATTAGCCAGTGCAGTACTGAACTGTATTTGTTGCCTGCTGCTGATAGATCAGTGATGTGAAACTACTCTGTTGATTCATAAGGAAGAGAATTGCCTTCTTCCCCATAATGGAGTCAACTAATCTCTCGTTGGCTGCCAACACTACTGTCAACATCTCCTGTTTGATGAAATATTCGTCAGGCTTCTGTTCATGCAGCATATCTTATGTAGGTTAACCCCTTAAGGAGCCACTTTGTAGGTTAATGACTGGGCCAATGTTTACAATTCTGACCACTGTCACTTTATCAGGTAAAAACTCTGGAACGCCTCAACGGATCCTCCTGATTCTGAGATTGTTTTTTCATGACATATTGTACTTCGTGATAGTGGTAAAATTTCTTCAATATGACTTTTCCCACATGTCTACTTTACATCAGCACAATTTTGGAAACAATTTTTTTTTTATTAGGAAGTTATAAGGGTTAAAAGTTGACCAGCGATTTCTCATTTTTACATAACAATGTTTTTAGGGACCACATCACATTTGAAGTGACTTTGAGGGGCCTTTATAACAGAAAATACCCAAAAGTGACACCATTCTAAAAATTGCACCCCTCAAGAAGCTCAAAACCACACTCAAGAAGTTTATTAACCTTTCAGGTGCTTCACAGGAACTGAAGCAATGAGGAAGAAAAAAAATACCATTTAACTTATTTTCACAAAAAATTTAATTTAGACCCAATTTTTTTTATTTTCACAAGAGTAACAGACAAAAATGGACCCCAAAATGTATGGTGCAATTTCTCCTGAGCATGCAGATACCCTATATGTGGGGGAAAACCACTGTTTGGGCACATGGCATGGCTCGGAAGGGACGGAGCGCCATTTGACTTTTTGAATTCAAAATTAGATGGAATAATTAGCGGACGCCATGTTGAATTTGGAAAGCCTCTGATATGCCTAAACAGTGGAAACCCTCCACAAGTTACCCCATTTTGGAAATCAGACCCCTCATTAAACTTACCTAGATGTGTGGTTAGCACTTTGACCCCAGGTGCTTCACAGAAGTTTATAACGTAGAGCTGTGAAAATAAAAATCTCATTTTTTCCACAAAAATGATCTTTTAGCCCCATTTTTTTTTATTTTCACAATAGGTGAGTAATAGGTGAAATTGCACAACAACTTTTGGGGTAAATTTTCTCCAGAGTTCACTGATACCCCATTTGTGGGGGAAAAAAACTGTTTGGGCGCACACCAACGCTTGGAATGGAAGGAGCACTGTTTTACTTTTTGAATGCAAAATTGGCTGGAATTAAGAGGGGATGCCATGTCGCATTTGGAGAGCCCCTGATGTGCCTAAACAGCGGAAACACCCCACAAGTGACCCCATTTTGGAGACTAGACCCCTCAAGGAACTTATTTAGATGTGTGGTGAGTACTTTGAATCCCCAGGTGCTTCACAGAAGTTTATAACGTAGAGCCATGAAAATAAAAAAATCTATTTTTTTCCACAAAAAATTTCATATAGCCCCAAATTTTTTATTTTTACAAGGCTAACAGGAGAAAATTGACCTCTCATTTTGTTGTGCAATTTCTACTTTCTAATACACCAATATCCTACATGTAATTGGGAACTACTTTTGAGGCACAGTGCAAAGGTCAGAAGGGAAGGAGCACTATAATATAGTGCAGAGTTTACTGTTATGGTTTGAGGGTGCCATGACCCACTAGGAGATCCCCTGAGGTGCCATAATAGCAGAACCCCCATAAGTGACTCCATTTTACAAACTACACCACTCAATGAATTCATCTAGGGGTGCAGTGATCATATTGACACCACACGTGTATCACAGAATTTTATACCATTGGGCAGTGAAGAAAAAATAATTACATTTTTACCCCCAAAATTTTGTTTTAGCCCCAGATTTTACATTTTCAAATGGGGATAATGGATAAAATTGGCACCAAAATCTGCTGAATGTGGCAATACCTCATATGTGGCTGTACACTACTGCTTAGCTACACGGCGACACTCGGGAGGAATGGAGCGCTATTTGCCTCTTGGAGCACAGCTTTTCCTAGAATAGTTTGCAGACTCCATATACAGAGCCCCTACATGCTAGAAGAGCATCTCCCCTCAAATAATCCCATGGAAATTAGACCCCAGCCAAACATGGCAAATGTGGTTTAGGCACACTCTGGGGCTCAGAAGGGCGGGGGGAGCATTAGAATTTCAGAGCGCAGAATTTGCTGAATTTCCTTTCGGGGCGAGGAGCCATTACACTTTTCCAGAGCCTTTGTGTGGAAGCCCCCTATATTTCCACTGACAGATGATGGACCTGAGTGTGGTTGTTTTTTGTCAATTGAGTTGAAGCTTTTATTGGGAACATTTTGCATAACCTTTGAGATCACATTTATCCGGCGCGCTACGCTGAGCAATTGCTTTGGGGTTTCCATCTAAATCTCTGAGTGACGTGATTCAGGTGACATCCCCCAGTGGATCCATTCAGTTTAATGAGGCAGCAGAGTTACTCTGGACTTTGTCTGGCCTCTGTTCACCGTTGTCCTTATTTTCATAGGTGCATAAAATTGCGGCCGACCGCGCTTTTATGCACGCAAAAAAAGACGGACCCGCCGGATTACAGGTCAGACAGCGTTCACAGTGCCTCCATCTGCCACATTACAGGGAATCTTCCTATGGCACAGTCAAGTAAGGGCTTGTTTTATGCCGGATGAGTTGACGTTTTTATTTGTACCATTTTCGGGCACATGACATTTTTTGCTCACTTTCTACTCCAATTTTTGGGGAGGGAGAATGAACAAAGAATGGCAATTCAGGAATTGTTTTTTTGTTTGTTTTTTAATGCCGTTTCGCATGTTGCAAAATTGATAAGGCAGCCTTATTCTTCAGTTTGGTGCGATTACAGCGGTAGCACATTTATAGCGTTTTTTATGTTTTGGCGCTTTTACACAATAAAAACTTTTATAGAAAAAAGATTTTTATTTGCATCACTTTAGTCTGTGAGCTATAACTTTATTATTTTTCCGCTGATGGGGCTGTATGGTGGCATGTTTATTTCGGAACAAGATGAAGTTTTCAGTGGTACCAATTTTATTTGTATTCGTTTTTTTTATCGCATTTTATTCCACTTTTTTCCAGCGGTATGATGATAATGCATCGTTTGCCTAGTTTTTGGGGTTTTTTTTACGGCGTTCAATGAAGGGGTTAACCAGTGTAACACTTTTATAGGTCGGGTAGTTCCGGATGCGGCAATACCAAATATGTGTACTTTTTTAAATTACATTTTTTTTTTTTTACATAAAAATGTCTTTGTTAGTGTAATATTTTTATTATTTTGTAATATTATTTTTACATAATTTTTACTTCAGCCCCCGGACAAACTGTTCCTTCAGCATTTTGTTTTCATTGTCGATGCTGGTTGGAATAACCTGTTTCAAGGCTCGCAGGGCCCCTTGTAGTCGCCAGGCATAGTCCCGAACACTGTCCTCCGACTGCTGAGAGCAGTTGTAGAACCTCATCCGGAGGTCCGTCTCAGTATGATCCTCAAAGACAGTCTGTAACTTTTTAAAGATTGCGGACACTGACTCCTGGTCTGTGGCCGACCAAGTTTCTACTTCCCGCTCCGCAGCACCAGTCAATTGTCCTAATACAACAGCGGCTCTCTGTCTGTCTGTCATAGACTACATGTCCAGGATACCGCAGATCTTCCGTTTAAATCCAGACAGGGTATCTGGTTTGCCGCTGTACTGGGGGAGCCACTTCGCTCCAGGGATGTATGGTAGGGCCATGGGTACGACAGGGGTTACAGGCGCTGGTGGTGCAGCGGCTCCTCCGGCCTGCTCAGCGTCGGGTGCTGGTTGTACATCAGGGCCATCCACCGGTGCTCCGGCGTTTTGCTGTATCTCGGACATTCTGGTGCCCCACTAGCGAACTGTGGCCTACCTTTGTTTCTTTTCTTCCGGTAGGCTGCAGCTCCGCAGGTGTCAGTCTTCCTCAGGACCTTGCGTTGCTTGCGTCCTACGTCAGAGCACTCGTCGGCGCTCCTTCCAGGACCTGGGGCTTCCTGGTTTGACGTCGAGGCGTGGGGCGTGTCCGGGGCTTCGCGCGCTTTAACAGGTACGCCCCTCAGTTTCCCGCGGTTAGGCCCTTCTTCTCGCTCGGAGGCCAAACAATGGCGGCAATCTTCACCACAGTTTAATGCACAGCTTTTGATTAAAGGCACACAGTACCCGGTGGCAACGGGCAAAACACTCCGTCGTGGCAGCGGGCACGGGATCCTGTTTGTGACACCAGGAAAGATGACAAGACCAGGGGATGGGGATGACTCGGCGCCCGGGCCTTGTTGTTAGTTTGGGGGATGCCGCGGTGGTTGGCTCCTGGGCCCGTACCCTGGGGTCACTCTTTTACTGGAAAGGGTGGATAATTATATGAAAGTTTGTGACGCCACCTGTGGTGTCTGGTGAGGATCACCAGCGCTGCGGCAGCCCACTGAGGCTGGTGTTAAGGCAGCTTGCGTGGTATAGCTCCCCACAGGTGGAGCTAGGCCTCAGGGCAGCGGGGGGAGAAAGGATGCAGGGACAGACGAGACCCAGCCGGGTCAGAGCAAGAACAGGGACAGATACGATAGTCACTTCAGTACCTTTTACTGATGGAAATTCAGGCACGTCCCGGAGCACTGTAGGGTGAAGGGTGCATATCAGGATCCTCCCCAGTGAGCTGGTATAGGGCCTCCTGTCTCTTGCCTTTGTGTGGTAAGTTTCTGACCTGCCTGGAGCTAGGCCTAACTTTGTTTCCGTACTGCACCGACTGACCTTGTGGTAGAGCCTTCTCTTGGAGTACACGCTCCCAGCTTGCGGGGCCTCTGCGACTCCTAGTTCTGATACATATCAGCTCTTTGGTGATCCTGGGACCAGAAGTCTTCCAGGGGTCTCCGGTTGTCTCTACAGGGGGATATACGGCCCTGTAGACGCGGATCCGGTGTCCGGTATATGTTTCTGGGGTGAGCTGGTAAAGCTCCTCTGCCCCCAATGCTACTCACTCCTCTAGCCTTCGGCCTACTCGAGGCCCTCACTAGGCTATACACACTAGAGGCAGCTTGCCGCGCTTCACCGCTCTTATGGCGTCGGCACACCTTAGGCTCACTATTCTGAGCTACAACTGAGTCTGACTAAACTGGACTGCGCTCGACTCTGTCTTCAGATCAGCACTTGCTGAACTCTCCAGAGGAACTCCTAGACTAGACTAGACTGAACTGCCTAGCTCCACCTTCCCTTTTTATATCCCTAACGGGCTCCCTCTGGTGGTCTGAGGTGGAAGGTGGAGGTGTGTGTATGCTGTGGGGGCCTCTTGTGGAGAAATCCTTTAATGCACCCCTCTAGGATCTGTGGTACCAAGAGCAGCTGGGCGCAACACATTCACATTTGTGGCCTGCTGGAGGTCAGGGGGACATGTTACGGTGGATTGAGAAACATGTGGTGTGCTCGGTGAAACAAACACAGCATGCATGTCCGCTGCCAATACAGCTGACGGGCTCTCACTCAGCCTGACTGGAGTAGGTAGAGAAGCAGAGGTTCTGCAGTGGGAGACCTGAGTGCCAATACTTGGCATGGTAACAGAGAAGGAGGAAGAAGCAGCAGATGTGGTTGATGGGGCAGCTGATGGTTGTTGAGGTCTGCTAGTCCGCATTTTATCGCAGTGAGATTGCCAGAGTAACGCATTTTGATTACGCATGTGAAGGTTCATGCATGTAGAAGACAAATTATTGCAATTTTTCCCTCTACTGGGTTTTTATCGCAAAGTTTGCAGATAACGTGAGTTGGCTCATCCTTTCTGGTCTCAAAAAAGGCCCAGGCTAGGCAACCCTTGCCGCCCCTGCGATCTGCAGATCTGCGACCGCTGCTGGTCACTGCCATGGTTGTGGCTGAGGATGCAGTGCTCCTAGTGCTTGCATCAGTCCATGTCTGCGCCACATGACCTCCTCATCTTGCCTCAGGGCTTGTTGCTGCTGCCACAGTCGCGGCAACATGGGCAGAGTGGAATTCCATCGTGTAAGTATATCGCATATCAACCTGTTAACTGGCATGGACAAAGACCTCTGTATTGATGCAAGTTGATGACATGAGGGATGCGAACAGCAGAAATGAGCACACAGCTACCCTACTTTCTGAAGCAGCTCATCCAGGCTAGGATAGTGGGGGAGAAATTTCTGTACCACCAGGTTGAGGACGTGAGCCATGCAAGGCACGTGTGTGAGTTTTCCTCAGCATAGGGCCGCCAACAGATAACTTAAAAAATGTAACTTAAAACTCTTTTTTTTTTTTTCACAAGGGTAACATGAGAAAATGGACTCTAATAGTTGTTTCCAATATTTCTCCTAAGTACTCCAATACCCCATATGTGGGGGAAAACCACTGTTTGGGCGCACAGCAGGGATCGAAAGGGAAGGAGCACCGTTTGACTTTTTGAACACAAAATTGGCTGGAATTGAAAGCGGACGCCATGTTTGCGTTTGGAAGGCCCCTTATGTGCCTAAACAGTGGGAACCCCCACAAGTGACACTATATTGAACACTAGACCCCTCAAGGAACTTATCCAAATGTGTGGTGAGCATCTTGAACCCTCAGGTGCTTCACAGAAGTTTATAACGTAGATTGGTGAAAATAAAAAAAAATCACACTTTTCCCACAAATATTTTCTTTTAGCCCCAAATTTTTCATTTTCACAAGGGTAACAGGAGAAAATGGAACCCAAATTTGTTATGTAATTTTTACTAAGTGTGCCAATACCCCATGTGTGGGGAAAAATAATTTTAAAGCACAGTGCAAAGCTCAGAAGGGAATAAGCGCCATATTGGAGTTCAGATTTTGCTGGACAGGTTTGCGGGTGCCATGTCACATTGGTAGGGCCCTTGAGATGCCAGAACAGCAGATCCCCACATAAGTGACCCCATTTTACAAACTACACCTCTCAATTAGTGTTGAGCCACCCCCGTAGTGTTCGGGTTCGGTTCGGTTCGTCGAACACCGGGATGTTCGAGGAACTGTTCGTCGAACTGTTCGTCGAACACCTTAGAACACCGTCGAACACCGTTAAAACCAATGGCAGGCAAACAAAAACACATAGAAACACATAGAAAACACCTGCAAAGGTGTCCAAAAGCTGACAAACTGCTCAGAAGACACTCTCTTTAAAAAAGCCGGCCGGCAAATTCAGCAGCGGCATACACCGGTACCCGACAATTTAGACAAGAAGGAATAGAGCATCACACATAGATTAGATAGATAGAAACATGTCAGTCACACATATAAGAAGCACAGTGACAGTGTTGGTTACTGTACTTGTCATTTAGTGTAAAGGATTTATTAAAAAAAATATTAGTGTTTTCATGCACTGTCTCTTTAAAAAAGCCGGCCGGCAATTCAGCATCTGTACCCGACAATTTAGAACAGAAAGAATAGAGCTTCACACATAGATTAGATAGATAGAAACATGTCAGTCACATATATAATAAGTACAGTGATAGTGTTGCTTACTGTACTTGTCATTTAGTGTAAAGGATTTATTTAAAAAAATAATAGTGTTTTCATGCACTGTCTCTTTAAAAAAGCCGGCCGGCAATTCAGCAGCGGTACCCGACAATTTAGAACAGAAAGATAGAGCATCACACATAGATTAGATAGATAGAAACATGTCAGTCACATATATATGAAGTACAGTGATAGTGTTGGTTACTGTACTTGTCATTTAGTATTAAAATAAAGGATTTATTATTAAAAAAATTGGCGTGGGGTTCCCCTTAATTTTAGGCTCTAGCGGAGGTTAAGCAGACGGCTGGGGCAGATGTTTGAAGCCTGGGAAGGGGGTAATACCCACGGAGCTTCCCAGGCTACTAATATCAGCCCCCAGCTGAATACATAGCCTTTACTAGCTATTAAAATGGGGGACCCCCCAAAAAAATGACGTGGGGTCCCCCCTAATTTAATAGCTAGCAAAGGCTAGGCAGACAGCTGGGGGCTGATATTAATATCCCAGGAAGGGAGCCATGAATATTGGCCCCCTCCCAGGCTAGAAACACCAGCCGTCAGCCGCCCCAGAAATGGCGCATTCATAGGATGCGCCAATTCTGGCACTTAGCCTCGCTCTTCCACGCTGCCCTGGTGCGGTGGCAGGGGGTAATAGGGTTGGGGTTGATGTCAGCTTATAATGCCAGCTGACATCAAGCCCAGGTTAGTAATGGAGAGGAGTCTATAAGACACCCCCATTACTAACCCCATAGTCAAAGTTAAAAAAAACACAAACACCCAGAATAAAGTCCTTTAATTGAAATAAAGACACAATCCTTTATTGTTCTAAATTAAACCATACTTACCATCACGCCCATTCCAGCTGAAGCCAACGATCTCCTGCAATAAAAGAAAAATAATAAAGCAACCTCATCCTTACCTTTCCATGGTTCCCACGACAGCTTCAGCTCTGCTACATCGAGATGACAGGCTGGACCGCAGCAGAACGCTGCCATCCAGCCTGTCATCCTGCAGACACTGAGAAGCGCAGGCTTGCTTGCGCTGCTCAGCGTCTCTCTGTGACGACATCCAGATGAGCCGAGTTCATGTCCAATGAACTCGGCTCACCTCATGCACGTCACTGACAGCGTGGGAAAATTCTCACGCTGAAGCGCTGATTGCAGGAGAATTTTCCCACGCTGTCAGTGACGTGCAGGAGGTGAGCTGAGTTCATTGGACATGAGCTCACCTCATGCACATCACTGACAGCGTGGGAGAATTCTCCTGCACTCAGCACTTCAGCGTGAGAATTTTACCACGCTGTCAGTGACGTGCATGAGGTGAGCCGAGTTCATTGGACATGACCTCGGCTCATCTGGATGCCGTCACAGCGAGACAGTGAGGAGCGCAAGCATGCCTGCGCTTCTCAGTGTCTGCGGGATGACAGACTGGATGGCAGCGTTCTGCTGCGGTCCAGCCAGTCATCTCGATGTAGCAGAGCTGGAGCCGTCGTGGGAGCCATGGAAAGGTAAGGATGAGGTTGGTTTATTATTTTTCTTTTATTGCAGGAGATCGTTGGCTTCAGCTGGAATGGGTGTGATGGTAAGTATGGTTTAATTTAGAACAATAAAGAATTGTGTCTTTATTTCAATTAAAGGACTTTATTCTGGGTGTTGTGTTTTGTTTAAATACTTTACTAGAAATTCATGGCGGTCATGTCTAATACTGGCGTGACCCCATGAATTTTGGGCTTGGGGCCAGCTGATAATACCAAGCTGGCCCTAACCCCTTTATTACCCAGTGAGCCACCGCATCAGGGCCCTGGATGAGTTGGGTACAGCGCCAGAAGATGGCGCTTCTATGAACGCGCCATTTTCCGGGGTGGCTGCGGACTGCAATTTGCAGCGGGGGGGGCCCAGAAAGCTTGGGCCTCCCTGCGCTGCAGATTCCAGCCCCCAGCTGCCTAGTTGTACCTGGCTGGACACAAAAATAGGGCGAAGCCCCACGTACTTTTTTTTAAATTATTTCATGAAATTCATGAAATAATTAAGAAAAAAAGGGCTTCCCTATATTGTTGTGTCCGGCCAGGTACAAATAGGCAGCTGGTGGTTGGGGGCAGCCCGTTCCTGCCTGCTGTACCTGGCTGGACACAAATATAGTGCGAAGCCCCACTTCAATTTTTTTTAATTATTTCATGAAATTCATGAAATAATTAAGAAAAAAAGGGCTTCCCTATATTGTTGTGTCCGGCCAGGTACAAATAGGCAGCTGGTGGATGGGGGCAGCCCGTTCCTGCCTGCTGTACCTGGCTGGACACAAATATAGTGCGAAGCCCCACTTCAATTTTTTTAAATTATTTCAGGAAATTCATGAAATAATTTAAAAAAAATTGACGTGGGGCTTCGCACTATATTTGTGTCCAGCCAGGTACAGCAGGCAGGAACGGGCTGCCCCCAACCACCAGCTGCCTATTTGTACCTGGCCGGACACAACAATATAGGGAAGCCCTTTTTTTCTTAATTATTTCATGAAATAATTTAAAGAAAATTGACGTGGGGCTTCGCCCTGTTTTTGTGTCCAGCCAGGTACAACTAGGCAGCTGGGGGCTGGAATCCGCAGCGCAGGGAGGCCCAAGCTTTCTGGGCCACCCCCGCTGCAAATTGCAGTCCGCAGCCACCCCGGAAAATGGCGCGTTCATAGAAGCGCCATCTTCTGGCGCTGTACCCAACTCATCCAGGGCCCTGGTGCGGTGGCTCACTGGGTAATAAAGGGGTTAGGGCCAGCTTGGCATTATCAGCTGGCCCTAAGCCCGAAATTCATGGGGTCACGCCAATATTAGACATGACCACCATGAATTTCTAGTAAAGTATTTAAAAAAAACACAACACCCAGAAAAAAGTCCTTTAATTGAAATAAACACACAATTCTTTATTGTTCTAAATTAAACCATACTTACCATCACGCCCATTCCAGCTGAAGCCAACGATCTCCTGAAATAAAAGAAAAATAATAAACCAACCTCATCCTTACCTTTCCATGGTTCCCAGGACCGGTCCAGCTCTGCTACATCGAGATGACAGGCTGGACCGCAGCAGAACGCTGCCATCCAGCCTCTCATCCCGCAGACACTGAGAAGCGCAGGCTTGCTTGCGCTCCACATTGTCTCTCTGTGAGGACATCCAGATGAGCCGAGTTCATGTCCAATGAACAAGGCTCACCTCATGCACGTCACTGACAGCGTGGGAAAATTCTCACGCTGAAGCGCTGAGTGCAGGAGAATTCTCCCACGCTGTCAGTGACGTGCAGGAGGTGAGCTGAGTTCATTGGACATGAGCTCACCTTATGCACGTCACTGACAGCGTGGGAGAATTCTCCTGCACTCACCGCTTCAGCGTGAGAATTTTCCCACGCTGTCAGTGACGTGCATGAGGTGAGCCGAGTTCATCGAGTTCATTGGACATGAACTCGGCTCATCTGGATGTCGTCACAGAGAAACGCTGAGCAGCGCAAGCAAGCCTGCGCTTCTCAGTGTCTGCGGGATGAGAGGCTGGATGGCAGCGTTCTGCTGCGGTCCAGCCTGTCATCTCGATGTAGCAGAGCTGAAGCTGTCGTGGGAACCATGGAAAGGTAAGGATGAGGTTGCTTTATTATTTTTCTTTTATTGCAGGAGATCGTTGGCTTCAGTTGGAATGGGCGTGATGGTAAGTATGGTTTAATTTAGAACAATAAAGGATTGTGTCTTTATTTCAATTAAAGGACTTTATTCTGGGTGTTTGTGTTTTTTTTAACTTTGACTATGGGGTTAGTAATGGGGGTGTCTTATAGACGCCTCTCCATTACTAACCTGGGCTTGATGTCAGCTGGCATTATAAGCTGACATCAACCCCAACCCTATTACCCCCTGCCACCGCACCAGGGCAGCGTGGAAGAGCGAGGCTAAGTGCCAGAATTGGCGCATCCTATGAATGCGCCATTTCTGGGGCGGCTGACGGCTGGTGTTTCTAGCCTGGGAGGGGGCCAATATTCATGGCTCCCTTCCTGGGCTATTAATATCAGCCCCCAGCTGTCTGCCTAGCCTTTGCTAGCTATTAAATTAGGGGGGACCCCACGTCATTTTTTTTGGGGTGTCCCCCATTTTAATAGCTAGTAAAGGCTATGTATTCAGCTGGGGGCTGATATTAGTAGCCTGGGAAGCTCCGTGGGTATTACCCCCTTCCCACGCTTCAAACATCAGCCCCAGCCGTCTGCTTAACCTCCGCTAGAGCCTAAAATTAAGGGGAACCCGACGCCAATTTTTTTAATAATAAATCCTTTATTTTAATACTAAATGACAAGTACAGTAACCAACACTATCACTGTACTTCATATATATGTGACTGACATGTTTCTATCTATCTAATCTATGTGTGAAGCTCTATTCTGTCTGTTATAAATTGTCGGGTACCGCTGCTGAATTGCCGGCCGGCTTTTTTAAAGAGACGGTGCATGAAAACACTATTATTTTTTTTGATAAATCCTTTACGCTAAATGACAAGTACAGTAAGCAACACTTTCACTGTACTTCGTATATATGTGGCGGACATGTTTCTATCTATCTAATCTATGTGTGATCCTCTATTCTTTCTATTCTAAATTGTCGGGTACCACTGCTGAATTGCCGGCCGGCTTTCTTAAAGAGACGGTGCATGAAAACACTATTATTTTTTTTGATAAATCCTTTACGCTAAATGACAAGTACAGTAAGCAGCACTTTCACTGTACTTCGTATATATGTGGCTGACATGTTTATATCTATCTAATCTATGTGTGAAGCTCTATTCTTTCGGTTCTAAATTGTCGGGTACAGGTGTATGCCGCTGCTGAATTGCCGGCTTTTCATGTTTCACTGTTGGCACTGTTCCCATCGATTTGGGCAATCACTGTAATGCCACAACCACCATGGCTGTGACATTACAGTGAGTGGCAGACAATCCCTGCATGATTGGTGCTCTAAATAGCGCCAGACATGCAGGACACGCTTTTGGTGCACGAACAGTTATCGAACATAACCTCGAACAGCCGAATTTTTTGCAAATCGTTCGGGTTCGTCGAACAACTCGAACACCGCCCAAAACAGCTCGAATTTGAGATTGGCGAACAGTTCTAGTCGAACACCGCTCATCTCTACTCTCAATGAATTCATATAGGGGTGCTGTAATCATATTGACACCACAGGTGGGTCACAGAACTTTTTATCATTGGGCAGTGAAGAAAAGATAATTACATTTTTACCACAAAAATGTTGTTTAAGTCCCAGATTTTAATTTTCGCACTAAGAAATGGGTAAAAATTGCACAAAAATTTGTCACACAATTTCTGCTAATTGTTGCAATAATATGTGGCATTCAAGAGAAAATGTTCCAGCGTCCAGAGTCTTCTTAAAAACTGATGTTTATTAGTATAATTTAAAATATGTACATGACTGGTACTCACAATCGCCCAAATAGTATTAGCATAGCAAACACGTTTCAGACCGTGCATATTTAATCATTGCATGTCTAGGTAACGAATAAATGAACTTTTATATGGTTTCCTGTCAGTCCACATGATGGAAGTGTGGTGTTATTGATGGGGTAATGTGTGGGTGTTCTTTTGAGTCTCCTCCCCCACTCCTCTACACCAGAAGCGGTATTGCTTGGTCTTCCTGTAGTGAGCTGGCAGGCTCTGGCTGTTCTGTGATAATTGAGATAGAGCCTGTGACAGAAATGATTACGCAGGATGGTGTTGCCACCTTGTGGCCAGAGGTTGCACCTGTGCAGGGTGTGATGACAGAGAAAAAGACTGGGTCTCCTGTGTCCCGCCCTAGAGAGTCACGTGACCAGAGTGAGAAGCAGGAAAAAGCGCGCGGAGAGTCTAAGAGGGTCTGTGAAAAGAACCAGGACGGTGTGCAGGTCCTCGTGTGTGCCTTAGAGGATACTCTCAATATGGCTGCTGTTATCTGACATCTTTTCCTCAGAGCTTTCCCCAGCTTCCGCACTGCTGAAGGATTCAGCTGTTACACTCCCCGCTACTGGAGTGTAGACTACACAAGGGAATCCACAAGAGCTGCTATCCGGATCAGAGAGACTGTAAGCGGGACCTCTGGCGAGAGGCCGAAGTATTCCTTCCTTTCAGCGAAATTTGTTGTTCCTGTTTTTTTTTTCTTCGGCTGGGACGCCTTCCTGCAAAGACAGACAGGCCTGCGACGGGGGACACATCCTTCTGGAGTAAAGGACTGGTAACGTGTGAGAAGGGACAGTGAGGGTCAGTTTATAAGTACACGTTATTGCTGTGAACATTTACGGTTGTCATTTATTGTGTTCTGCTATGTTAAAAATGTATACAAGTAAAGATACGGTTATCAAGATAGAGTCGGTGTGTGGGGATCTTGCTGGGCCAGATCATAGATACCAATGCGCGGCCTTGCCCGCGGTCACTTCATCTGGCGTAGTCGGCAGAATCTGTGACCAGCAAGATTCCCACCCAGGCCACGTGTATAGTCAGAAAGCCCCGCCGGTGTCTATTGTGAATAAGGTCAGGAAATTTGGCGGACGAAACTACCCAGTACCAGAGTGGGCGGAACAAGTCCGGATACTGGGGGAAATGTATAATATTGACCCTAAGACCTTGGCAGAACCGGCGGTACTGACGCTAGAGGGGGAGGCATGGACGACAGTCAGACTGGAGACGGTCAGGGGCCAGCGTACAGTGGATGATTTGGTGCGGGTGCTGGAGAACACCTATGGGCCGACCACATACCAGGGAACACTGTGACACATGTTCTTTAGACGGACGCAGCTTGAATGGGAGGATATTCCCCAATATGCGAACGCCCTTCAGGTACTCCTTGAACAAGCCTGTGGAAAAGGGGAACAACTAGCTGGTATGGCTCCTCGTGACCTGGTACTGAGAGACCAATTTGTAATATGACTGAGAGACCAGTATCTTAACCGCACGTTACAGGACTTGATCCGGATGATGCCGACTCTTACTTTTGCTGAAGTCAAACAGGAAGCCATAGAACGTTCAAGGGGACCCGTCATGGATGTGGGGATTCCAGGTGCTGCGTGCAGATCCATATCTGACATTAAAAATCCGAACATTGACACGGAAGACCTGAAACAGATGGTAGCAGACTTACAGAAACAGGTATTACAGTTAACATTAGACCGACAGGGAGACCAGCGAAGACAGCCTAGTCGTCCCGTGGGACAGTGTTGGTCATGCGATGATCCTCGCCATAGGGCAAATCGTTGTCCTCAACACTTCCCTCCACAAAAACCTCCGTCGCACCAACGAACAAACCCTCAGTCACCCCAGTGAAGGGAATTTCGATCAGACCAGCGAATGGAACCCCAGCCATATCCACAAGCAGAGCTACCACGCCGGGTCTCACCACAATGGCCGCCGTTAAACTAGACACCCCTGCAGCTGAGGCTCGCGCAGCAGGGGAGGCCAAAGAGAGGGGTGTGGAAAAACAGAGCCGACGGCGGAGTGCTCTTGCCTCGAATAGCCCGACACTTGAAGTTGTCCTGGAAGGAATTGCCGTACAGGGACTGATGGACACCGGGTCACAAGTGACCACGATCTCTGAACAGTTTTATGAAAATTACCTCAAACCAAGAACTGCTTGTGACCCAGACACCACCATTAAGATTATTGCGGATAATAATCTACCCATTCCAGTGACCGTAGTTGCTTGGATGGAAACAAAGGCCTGCGGACAGGACTTAGGGAAACGAGGGATCGTCATCGTCAAGGAAGGTTTCGGCTCCGAGACCCCAGTGATAGTTGGAATGAACATCTTGAAAGACCTAGATCTTATACTGTTGACAAGAAAAGGACCCAAATACTGGCAGAAAGTCACCAAACATAAGCCGACTCGTCTGGCGTTCCAGCGCGTAATCCGGACCGCTGGACTTCAACAGATGGCAGAGGAACAACTACCCCTAGATGCCATTACGGTGCCACGCCGTACCCGGATTTCTTTGCCCGCTGAAAAAGAGACAGTCATTTCCTTACCCCTTAACACCCACCGACAACTTGAAGGGGTTGAAGTGTTAATCGAGCCGAGGACCCCAAGTGGGGGTAAGCTAAACCCACTAGTTGCTCGCACTCTAGCCGTCGTGAGGAACGGGAGAGTCCCTGTCAGGCTAAACAACACCGCAGACGTAGGCCTAGCCCTTGAAGCCGGTACTCAACTTGCCCGGGTATATGCTCAACCCACAGAAGTGAATCCCATTGGACCCCTAAAATTCACCCAGTCTACAGAAGGCGACTGGACGGTAACCATCTCAGCCATAAACGCTCAAGTCGACGATGAAGACATTGGGCGAAAACTACGGGAAAAAGTACAGCTAGACACGTCCCACTACACCAAACAAGAAGTGTCTCAAGTGGAGGAACTCCTGCGGGAACACCAAGACTCCTTTGCAAAGCATGACACAGACTTTGGGTGTACCACCAGTATCCAGCACGAGATACCCACGGGCGATACCCCCCCTATCTGAGAGAGGTACCGGCAGATACCACCTCAACAATACCAGGAAGTGAAAAGCCTATTAGAATCCATGCTACACGCCGGAGTGGTACGTGAAAGCCAGAGCCCGTGGGCTGCACCCGTGGTGAAAGTCAAAAAGAAAGATGGTTCCCTGAGATTTTGCGTAGACTACCATAGGCTGAACGCTTGCACTATCCGGGACTCATATCCACTTCCTCGGATCAAAGAGTCACTGACCGCCCTGAAGAAGGCCAAATATTTTTCGTCCCTAGACCTGGCCAGTGGATATTGGCAGGTTCCAATGAGTGAGAAGGACAGGGAAAAGACCGCCTTCATCCTTCCCATGGGCATGTATGAGTTCGACCGGATGCTGTTCTGCTTGAATAACGCACCAGGGACCTTTCAGAGACTGATGGAACGCTGTCTGGGAGACTTTAACTTTGAGTTTACGCTGATATACCTTGACGACATCGTGGTATACTCCGCCACCTTCGAGGATCATCTTCACAAGCTTGGCCAAGTGTTCCAGCGCTTGAGGGGACACGGCTTGAAGTTGAAGCCCAGCAAGTGCCGTCTGTTCCAGCAGGAAATCGACTACTTGGGTCACCGGATCTCGGCTGAAGGTGTCCAGCCCTCTCCGGAGAAGATAGCAGCCGTTCAAGAGTGGCCGCAGCCAACTACCGTCAAAGAAGTCCGGGCTTTTCTGGGGCTGGCAGGCTACTACCATAGGTTTGTAAAGGACTTTGCTCGGCTTGCTGAACCACTGCATGAGGTTCTCCGAGGGACCGCGAACAGTCCCAGAGGACGACACATCAGTTGGGGGCCAGACCGAGAAAAATCCTTTCAGGCACTTAAGGCTGCTCTAACATCACCCCCTGTTCTGGCGTATGCAGATTACACATTACCGTTTCAGTTGCACACCGACGCCAGCCTTCAAGGTGTAGGGGCGGTCCTCTCTCAAGTTCAAGATAATAAAGAACGCGTGATAGCCTATGCCAGTAGGTCTCTCCGTGATACAGAAAAGAATCCCGTCAACTACAGCTCCTTCCGCTTGGAACTCTTGGCTCTGACTTGGGCTATGACGGAGAAATTTGCCGGCTATCTGACAGGAGCGGAGGTGCTGGTCATGACGGACAACAATCCTCTTGCCCACCTATAGAATGCCAAACTAGGGGCAATGGAACAGCGCTGGATGGCCAGGCTCTCTAGATTCCAGTACAAAATTAAATACAGAGCGGGGAACGAGAATCAGAATGCTAACAGCCTGTCTAGAGTGACATCATCCCCGCCAGTGGGGGACCGGGATGAAGAGTTGGAGGAAGATGAGATGCCTGACTTTGCCCGGCTCGCAAAGCAAATAGAAGATAGCCGCCAGTATGCGGTAGGAGGGATTGAAGCCGTGGTGGGATCTCCCCTGTCCCAGCAAGAATGGGCCAAGCTTCAAGATAGAGCACGTCTTACTGAAACAGTATGTGAATAAACAAGAGAAACCGCCCTCCGAAGTGAGAGCCCGACTATCCACCGGAGCCTTGGCTCTGCTTGCCCAATGGGATCCGCTGATCGTGAAAGATGGAGTCCTGTATCGCAGCGCCCTTTTTTCCCATATGCTGGAGGAGTGTTTGCAGATTGTCGTCCAGGTGCAGTTGGCCCATGAGATGGTGGGCTAAGCTCACAGGAGGAACGGCCACTTCGGCATAGACAAGACCCTCCGGTGGACCCAGCAGTTCATTTTTTGTCCGGGGCTCCGTAAGCTGGTTGAAAACATCTGTCAAGAATGCCGTACCTGTGAATTCCACACGTCCGCGGAGCAGCGTGCCCCCTTCCAGACTATTAAGACGTCGAGGCCCCTCGAGCTGTTGATGGTGGACTATTTGTTGATCGGAACGGTGAATAGTGGCTACCAGTACTGTCTGGTGATGGTGGACCACTTCACAAAATTTGCCGTCGCTGTTGCTACCAATGATCAGACTGCCGAATCAGCTGCACAGGCCATCTGTCAGCAATTTGTTCGCGTCTACGGGTGTCCGGAGCGGCTACACTCTGATCAGGGGGCTTGTTTCGAAGGGCGAGTCATTGAAGAACTCCAACGGATGTATGGAATCAAGAAGTCCAGGACCACCCCTTACCATCCACAAGGGAATGGCGCGTGTGAACGCTTTAACCGGACCCTCTTACAACTGATCCGGACACTGGCTGAAGATAAAAAGCCTGACTGGCCTCGATTCCTCCCAGAACTGCTGTGGGCCTATAATAATCAAGTCCATTCCGTCACCGGATACACCCCATACACCCTTCTCTTTGGCCGTCCAGGCAAAGACATCCATGAGTTGCAACTGTTTAGCTCCAAAGAAGATACCTGTGGTACCTATCCTTCCTGGCTACAAACACACCGCCAGAGAATGGAGATTGTCTACCGGCTAGTAGGCCGACAAATCCAGGATCAAGTGCACACTGACCCACTTCCGGTACAAGAGGACTCACTGAATGTAGGTCAACTGGTCCTAGTCCGTATAAAGAAACCGCAAGGGAAACTCCGGCCCAAGTGGGAGACCGAAGTCTATCGAGTAATTGGACAGCCGTACCCCGGTGGCCCCGTCTATCGAGTGCAGGGCGAAGACAGCGGCAGCATCCGAACATTGCACCGTAATATGTTGCGCCCCTGCCGTTCCCAGCCTGACTCCCCTACTGTGATACCTAGAGAGATGGATATCATTAATACTGTCGGAGACACTGACCCCGGGGATGTAGAGATTGAATGCATGCCCACCCCTGTCTGTCAGACTGACGCACTTGAACCGATTACCTCCTCTACTGACATGTTGACTGGGAAAGAGAGTGGGGTGACTGATCGGAGAGAGGGGATCCAACCCGTTAGGCGGACAACGAGGACCACTGCAGGGGTACCTCCAGGACAGTCCTACAGAGACCAATATGTGTGGCCCTCTTCCCAGCTGGCCCCTGTCACATCCACAGCCATAGCCGCCCTGGAGCCGGTCGTTGACAGGGACTGCCAACCTTTGAGTGGGGGGGCGTGTAGTGAGCTGGCAGGCTCTGGCTGTTCTGTGATAATTGAGATAGAGCCTGTGACAGAAATGATTACGCAGGATGGTGTTGCCACCTTGTGGCCAGAGGTTGCACCTGCGCAGGGTGTGATGACAGAGAAAAAGACTGAGTCTCCTGTGTCCCGCCCTAGAGGGTCACGTGACCAGAGTGAGAAGCAGGAAAAAGCACGCGGAGAGTCTGAGAGGGTCAGTGAAAAGAACCAGGACGGTGTGCAGGTCCTCGTGTGTGCCTTAGAGGATACTCTCAACGTGGCTGCTGTTATCTGACATCTTTTCCTCAGAGCTTTCCCCAGCTTCCGCACTGCTGAAGGATTCAGCTGTTACACTCCCCGCTATTGGAGTGTGGACTACACAAGGGAATCCACAAGAGCTGCTATCCGGATCAGAGAGACTGTAAGCGGGACCTCTGGCGAGAGGCCGAAGTATTCCTTCCTTTCAGCGAAATTTGTTGCTCCTGTTTTTTTTTCTTCGGCTGGGACGCCTTCCTGCAAAGACAGACAGGCCTGCGACGGGGGACACATCCTTCTGGAGTAAAGGACTGGTAACGTGTGAGTAGGGACAGTGAGGGTCAGCTTATAAGTACACGTTATTGCTGTGAACATTTACGGTTGTCATTTATTGTGTTCTGCTATGTTAAAAATGTATACAAGTAAAGATACGGTTATCAAGATAGAGTCTATGTGTGGGGATCTTGCTGGGCCAGATCATAGATACCAACGCGCGGCCTTGCCCGCAGTCATTTCATTCCCATCTGGAATCTACCTGGAATCATCACATAAACCTGAATAGGACAACTAATTGGTGAGATTGTTACTTTTCACATGCATTCTTTGTGTATAATACCTAGTTGTTGATTATCACTGTAGATCTTCCTTTTTCCTCTTATGGTTCAATTATTGTGAACAGAGGATAGCATGTGAGTTTACACAGGTCCTGCTTTTTTGAGATTCTACTCTCTAATTTTTTGTTTGTTTTATACATATATGAGTGACCCCCCTATTTTACCCGAATGTTAATTAAAAGTTATGTTTTAAAACCATTACGCACTTCATACCTTCTATCTGCTACTAGATATACCACATTAGTAGTATTGCAATTAATAAAATTGCTTATGTTATAAACTTTATTGGTGGCTAAAGAGGTAAAATGCTTTGTTTTGACAACATATCCACAGCAAGTACAGATTGTATGCTCACATTTAAAAAAGCCTGTAGTATGTAGCCAAGTTTTTGTTGCTTGTTAAGAAACAAACTAGGGGATAATAGGTTGCCCAACATTGGTGTTTTTTTAATTGGATTAGCAAGTATATTTTTTAGAATAGGGTCTTGGTATAGAATTGGAATGTGTTTTTGTATTATTCGTTTTATTGCTGAAAATTGTGGACTATAATTAGAAACAAAACTGATATTGTCCATTTTAGTATGAAAATTAATTTTTTCTTTCTTTTTCTCTATGAGAATGTCATGTCTGTCTATATTGTCCACAATATCTGTGGCTCTCTTCACCTTCCAATTGGAGTATTTTCTAGATTTTAATCTCTGATTGGCCAAAATCGCTTCTTGTTCATTTCTATCAATATCACTGATATTTTGCTTAATTTGTATTAGCTCACCTACCGGTGCTGAATGTGGCAAAAATTGTACCCCTTCCAAACATGTGTGGTTTAGGCATGCTGGGGCTCAGAAGGGAGGTGGCATTTGGATTTGGGAGCACAGAATTTGCTGAATTTCTTTTAGGGGGCAAGGAGCCATTTCGCTTTTCCAGAGTCTTTATGCTACTAGTAACGTGGAAGCCCCTATATTTCCGTTAACAGATGACGGACCTGAGTGGGGACTTGCTTTTTTGTGGATTTTTGTTAGGAACATTTTATATAACATTTTGGATCACATTTATCCTGTGCTGTATGCTAAGCACTTACAGTACAGACCAAAAGTTTGGACACAGCTTCTCATTTAAAGATTTTTCTGCATTTTCATGACTATGAAAATTGTACATTTACACTGAAGGCATCAAAACTATGAATTAACACATGTGGAATTATATACTTAACAAAAAAGTGTGAAAAAACTGAAAATATGTCTTATATTCTAGGTTCTTCAAAGTAGCCACCTTTTTCTTTGATGACTGCTTTGCACACTCTTGGCATTCTCTTGATGAGATTCAAGAGGTAGTCACCGGAAATGGTTTTCACTTCACAGGTGTGCCCTGTCAGGTTTAATAAGTGGGATTTCTTGGCTTATAAATGGTATTGGGACCATCAGTTGTGTTGTGCAGAAGTCAGGTGTATACACAGCTGATAGTCCTACTGAAAAGACTTAGAATTTGTATTATAGCAAGAAAAAAGCAGCTAAATAAAGAAAAACGAGTGGGCATCATTACTTTAAGAAATTAAGGTCAGTCAGTCTGAAAAATTGGGCAAACTTTGAAAGTGTCCCCAAGTGCAGTTGCAAAAACCATCAAGCGCTACAAAGAAACTGGCTCACATGAGGACCGCCCCAGGAAAGGAAGTCCAAGAGTCACCTCTGCTTCTGAGGATAAGTTTATCTGAGTCACTAGCCTCAGAAATCGCAGGTTAACAGCAGCTCAGATTAGAGACCAGGTCAATGCCACACAGAGTTCTAGCAGCAGACACATCTCTACAACAACTGTTAAGAGGAGACTTTGTGCAGCAGGCCTTCATGGTAAAATAGCTGCTAGGAAACCACTGCTAAGGACAGGCAACAAGCAGAAGAGACTTTTATGGGCTAAAGAACACAAGGAATGGACATTAGACCAGTGGAAATCTGTGCTTTGGTCTGATGAGTCCAAATTTGAGATCTTTGGTTCCAACCACCGTGTCTTTGTGTGACGCAGAAAAGGTGAACGGATGGACTCTACATGCCTGGTTCCCACCGTGAAGCATGGAGGAGGAGGTGTGATGGTGTGGGGGTGCTTTGCTGGTGACACTGTTGGGGATTATTCAAAATTGAAGGCATATTGAGAGCTATCATTTTTCCTGATTTCTGCCGACTCATATGAGGGCTTGTTTTTTGCAGGATGAGTTGATGCTTTTATTGGTACCATTTTCAGGCACAAGACATTTTTTGATTGCTTTCTATTCCGATTTTTGGAGAGGTAGAATAAACAAAAACCAGTAATTCAGGAATTGTTTTTTTGCTTTTTATTTTATACTGTTCCGCATGTAATAAAATTGATGAGGCAGCTTTATTTTTTGGGTCAGTACGATTACAGCGATACCACATTTATATATTTTTTATATTTATGTTTTTTCAGCGATACCATTTTTATTTATATTCGTCTTTTTGATCGCATTTTATTCCACTTTTTCCAGCGGTATGATGATAAAGCATAGTTTGCTTCTTTTCTTTTTTTTTTACAGCATTCACTGAAAGGGTTAACTAGTGTGACACTTTTATAGATCGGGTTGTTCTGGATGCGGCGATACCAAATACGTGTACTTTTTTTGTTTATTTGTATTTTTATAAAATCTGTATTTATTAGTGTAATATTTTTTTATTATTTTTAAATATTTAAAAAAAAAATATTTTAACAATTTTTTTTTTTTGCTTTTTTTACTTTTTTACATAGTCCCTCTGTGGGACTTTCACTTTTTTACAGTAGCATTGCAGTGCATTATATCAATACTGAAAGCTTCTTAGATCATGCTTTGAGCATGGTCTAAGGAACTCTCCATAACCTGGTGAGCTGGGAGTCCTCATGATGACCCCGGGTCACCATGGCAACGATTGGGCACCTGTGATAATGTCACAGGGGGCGCCAATCTGAATATGGAGATTGGTGTCCCTCTGTCTGCCTCCTGAATGTTGTGATTGCAGCATTTAGGGGGTTAATAGCCAGGGTCGATGCTGGCACTATCCCTGAGTGTTAGTGCAGAGAGCTCAGCCACTGGCAGCACTGAGCTCCTGCTCTGATCGGGCAGGAGGTGCTGATATTTCAGTACCTCCTGCGCAATCACGCTGCGATCGGTCAGTCACATTGACTGACCGATCACAGCGATCTGAGTGCGGGGGACCGATGGCATGAATCGCCGCACCTGCCCCTATGCAGTGACAGTTTAAAATCATGTCCGACATAGCCCGTCATGGTGCGGGAACTTATGCCCGGCCATGACGGGCTAGGTCCATCATTGGATGTAATGGTGTTAAAGAGTGTCACCTATTCACCATAATAAATGATTAGGGCCAAAGAGATAGAAGTAAAAAGTATATGAAACAGCCAGAGAATGGTCACTTGATCGTTGTAATGAAGATCAAAATAAAAGAAAGTTAACACATATTCTGACCAAATGGAGCACACCACATCCCCCTCCATCTCCACCTATTCCAACATATGTTTCACTTCCGCTTCCACACAGATGAGTGTACCTGCAATCAGGGACTTCATGTTACCGGGCGCTGCAAAAACGCATACACGCGACCACCAGACACGAGTCATCAAAGCGCAACCAAGGTTGCCGTTCAACAACACGACGTCAGAGCAGCGGATGTGCACAACGACCCCGCAGCCATGTTATAAAAGGGCCAAGAGAAGGGCACACTCCACATAGCCAGAATATCAAATAATGTGATGCAAAACAGTGAAAAACATAAGAAGTGTGTACCATGAGACTATTGATCAATTGTGACAACCAATACAAGGTATGACCAAAATGTGATGCTAATAAGTAAATAGAATGATGAATGAGTGAAAATTGTGTATGTGAAAATAATTGACCATAATTATAATACTATGGTCATGAAGAAAAATAAACAATATAAAATGATTTTTAGACCATTATATCTAAGTGAGTGTAAGGTAAGATACTATGGTCCATGTGTATATATAAATGCATAACACATAAATGTGTAGAAAAAAGTAAAAAAAGAAGAACAAGGTGTATGAAAAATACAAATAAGAAAATATCGAAATTAATCTGCCCATAGTAGAAATCTTAAAAAATGTGCTATATTTTGAGTAATATATATCACACATTGAAACGACTTAAAAATGGATCATATTAAAGACACATAATGACTGTTAGGCCATGATGACAAGAATGATCATCCCATATGATAAATATATATATAGATAAAATTAGTTGCATGGTTCAAATAAATACACAGCAGTATGAAAAAACACCGCAGTTAATAAATAGTATAATGAACATTAACCGTCAAAATATATAAATGTAAATCTATTAAATAGCGATACAAAGGGTCGCTGTGCACCATTCTCGCATGCGTGTGTCACGCTCTTGTGACTAAAATAAAATCTGGAAAAAAAGGGACACAATATTAACAAATATGTAAAAAATCAATTAAAAAAAAGCAACCCAAAAATGTTTTTCCAAGAAAAAAAAGCTTTATATAAAAAAAGGCATCATTGTTATTGCTGCATCCATGATACTGCAGCCTCTTGAATTACACATTATGGTAAATGCCATAAAAAATAAAAAAAATGAAAAACAATGATATAATTGCTGTTTTTACTTGTTCCACCTCTCAAAAATGGAATAAATAGCAATAAAAATCTCATGATCCCCGAATTCACACACAAAAACTAAAGCTCATTACACTGAAAATAAGCCCTCACTCAGTCTTTTAATGTATAAAATAAGTAAAACATGAAGAAAAATATATATGTGGTATTGTTGTAATCATATTTACCCACAGAATGAAGGTAACACATTACTTATAATCGTTGAAACAAAAAACCTACAAAGCAATAGTAAAACTGATAGTTTTTGTTATCCCTCCATTCCAAAAATTAAAATAAGATGCGATCAAAAAGTCATATGTATCCCAAAATTATAGTAACAAAATCTTCAATTCATCCTGCAGAAAACAAACCCTTAGGTTACAGCCCCACTATCAGTATTTGGTCAGCATTCGGTCAGTATTTTTTGTCAGGAGTGGGAGCCAAAACCAGGAGTGGGTGATAAATGCAGAATTGGTGACTTGTTTCTATTATACCTTTTCACTGATTGTTCTTCACCTAGTTTTGTCTCTCACTTCTGAGAAAAAATACTGACCGAATACTGACCAAATACTGATAGTGGGGCTGTGGCCTTACACAGTGTTATTGATGAAAAAAATAAAACTTTATAGCTGTCAGAAAATGGTAATATAAAAACAAATTATTTATTTTGCCCATCCCTCAATAAATATTTAATAAAATTTAGGACCCTATTCATCAACACTAGTGTTGAGCGAGCACTAAAATGCTCGGGTGCTCGAAGCTCGGGCCGAGCTCATCGTGATACTTGGGTGCTCGACCCGAGCAACGAGCCCAATGTTAGTCTATAGGAGACCCGAGCATTTTTGCTTCGGCACTCCCGGCAGTCTTTTAAAAGCCTAACAAGTGCCCAAAATAGTGACAGTGCTCAAATGACATGGGGACAGCATAGGGATCGCCCCAGGTAGCATTTCTGACCCCCAGGTCACTACTTTCAACAACGTGGTCAGAGGTATTAAGCCACTTTTAAGGGCTCACAATAAAACGTTCAAAAACGAAACTGAAACTGCTTTCCTGTGAAAAATGTTAAGGAAGTTCCTTTCCAGGGTAAAGACTTGTGTATAAGGTAAAATAAATAACCAAAACAAAAAAACTCTTCCACACCTTGGGCTATGTTCACAAGTAGCATTTTTTATGCGTTTTTGCACTTTTGTATTGCTTTCAACCGTGACAAATGCATTTTAACATTTTACAATCTTATCTGGCCATATGCTGTGTGACACATGTATACAGTGCTGAAAAGACATTGGAACAGCATGGGGAAGACCCCTGGAAACATCTCTGACACCCAGGTCATTGCCTAAAAGTGTGCCCATTAGAAGTGATCCTTGCCGCATCAGAAGAAAAAGACTTGCAACTATCCCCGTGCAAGTCCTTGTCCCAGGGCAGTGTTCAATTGTACCTCCCCCATTCCTTGCAATGCAAGCGCAAATATGCAGCCAACCAACCACCCACCCACCCGCAGGCTGCAATACCATACTGCTAGCTTTCACTTGAAATGGGGCCTTTTAGTTTGGAGGAGGCCGAAGCTGTCCACTTCCTCATGGCTGCTTCGGCAGCGAGGTATCCATAATCAGTCCCCAACCGCCCGGCGGCCGGGTGTCCACTAGAGATGAGCGTTGTTCTACTCGAACTGTTCGCCAATCTCAAATTCGAGCTGTTTTGGGCGGTGTTCGAGCCGGTCGGCGAACACGAACAATTTGAGAAAAATTCGGCTGTTCGAGGTTATGTTCGATAACTGTTCGTGCACCAAAATCATAACTGGATTTTTTCTCAGTAATGATGAAAATTAATGTTAATACGCAGTTTGAGTGTACAGCGGGGCGGGGGGAGGGGCAGGGGATGGATCTCTGCAGGAACAATGAAGATCTCCATTTTTTTTTCTCTTTCCCGCATTTGCAGTGGGGAGGTGCAATCTGTCAGCCTATCAGCAGCGCACACACGGAGCGAAGTGCTTTTTTTCACACAAGCAAGGGCATGTGTGATTGGCAGTGTATGTCACATGTCCTTGCCCTATAAGACCAAGCCATTTTCCCCGTCGCCACCATTTTCTCACTGCTGCAGCTGCGTGTTAGACGGCACCGCTGTTGCTGTGTGCGCTATACCTTGTTAATTTCAAGCCAATTTTCGCACAAATATACAGATAGCTTGGGAGTAGGGAAGAGTTGTGATTGCAGTCCTTTTAAGGACTAGGTTACAGAATTTCCTACGACTTTTATCAAGCAGGTCTGTGCTCTTAAATAGATAGATTGTGGGAGTAAAGACTAATTGTAATTGGAGTCCTTTTCAGGACTAGGTTACATCAGTTCCTATCAGTTTTTGCCAGGCAGGTCTGTGCCAGTGCTGTGCAAGTTTTTTTCACAGCATTTGGCTGAATCTAGCAAAGCTAATCCTTTTTGGCCTATTGCAGAGTGTGTTAGTCAGTGGAGTAGCCTATCTGTGTTGCAAGATATACCACCTGTGTATAGAATACCAATTTTTTTACTGCACCTAGTGAAGTAAAATCTTTTGGGCATAGCATCATTCTATTAGTCCATCTATACTGACCTCCATCAGGTTGCAAACTGAATATAATTTTTTTCTGCATCTAGCTCTGAAAAAATATTTGGGCTTCTAGCAGTGTGTGGGACTTGGTCTATTAGTCCATCTATACTGACCTCCATCAGGTTGCAAATTAAAAATAATTTTTTTCTTCATTTAGCTCTGAAAAAATATTTGGGCTTCTAGCAGTGTGTGGGACTTGTTCTATTAGTCCTTCTATACTGACCTCCAGCAGGTTGCAAATTGAATATAATTTTTTTCTGCATCTAGCTCTGAAAAAATATTTGGGCTTCTAGCGGTGTGTGGGACTTGGTCTATTAGTCCATCTATACTGACCTCCATCAGGTTGCAAATTAAAAATAATTTTTTTCTGCATCTAGCTCTGAAAAAATATTTGGGCTTCTAGCAGTGTGTGGGACTTGGTCTATTAGTCCATCTATACTGACCTCCATCAGGTTGCAAATTAAAAATAATTTTTTTCTTCATTTATCTCTGAAAAAATATTTGGGCTTCTAGCAGCGTGTGGGACTTGTTCTATTAGTCCATCTATACTGACCTCCATCAGGTTGCAAATTAAAAATAATTTGTTTCTGCATCTAGCTCTGAAAAAATATTTGGGCTTCTAGCAGTGTGTGGGACTTGGTCTATTAGTCCATCTATACTGACCTCCATCAGGTTGCAAATTAAAAATAATTTTTTTCTGCATTTAGCTCTGAAAAAATATTTGGGCTTCTAGCAGTGTGTGGGACTTGGTCTATTAGTCCATCTATACTGACCTCCATCAGGTTGCAAATTGAATAAAAAAATTTTCTGCATCTAGCTCTGAAAAAATATTTGGGCTTCTAGCGGTGTGTGGGACTTGGTCTATTAGTCCATCTATACTGACCTCCATCAGGTTGCAAATTAAAAATAATTTTTTTCTGCATCTAGCTCTGAAAAAATATTTGGGCTTCTAGCAGTGTGTGGGACTTGGTCTATTAGTCCATCTATACTGACCTCCATCAGGTTGCAAATTAAAAATAATTTTTTTCTTCATTTAGCTCTGAAAAAATATTTGGGCTTCTAGCAGTGTGTGGGACTTGTTCTATTAGTCCTTCTATACTGACCTCCAGCAGGTTGCAAATTGAATATAATTTTTTTCTGCATCTAGCTCTGAAAAAATATTTGGGCTTCTAGCGGTGTGTGGGACTTGGTCTATTAGTCCATCTATACTGTCCTCCATCAGGTTGCAAATTAAAAATAATTTTTTTCTGCATCTAGCTCTGAAAAAATATTTGGGCTTCTAGCAGTGTGTGGGACTTGGTCTATTAGTCCATCTATACTGACCTCCATCAGGTTGCAAATTAAAAATAATTTTTTTCTGCATCTAGCTCTGAAAAAATATTTGGGCTTCTAGCAGTGTGTGGGACTTGGTCTATTAGTCCATCTATACTGACCTCCATCAGGTTGCAAATTGAATAAAAAAAATTTCTGCATCTAGCTCTGAAAAAATATTTGGGCTTCTAGCGGTGTGTGGGACTTGGTCTATTAGTCCATCTATACTGACCTCCATCAGGTTGCAAATTAAAAATAATTTTTTTCTGCATCTAGCTCTGAATAAATATTTGGGCTTCTAGCAGTGTGTGGGACTTGGTCTATTAGTCCATCTATACTGACCTCCATCAGGTTGCAAATTAAAAATAATTTTTTTCTTCATTTAGCTCTGAAAAATTATTTGGGCTTCTAGCAGTGTGTGGGACTTGTTCTATTAGTCCTTCTATACTGACCTCCAGCAGGTTGCAAATTGAATATAATTTTTTTCTGCATCTAGATCTGAAAAAATATTTGGGCTTCTAGCGGTGTGTGGGACTGGGTCTATTAGTCCATCTATACTGACCTCCATCAGGTTGCAAATTAAAAATAATTTTTTTCTGCATCTAGCTCTGAAAAAATATTTGGGCTTCTAGCAGTGTGTGGGACTTGGTCTATTAGTCCATCTATACTGACCTCCATCAGGTTGCAAATTGAATAAAAAAATTTTCTGCATCTAGCTCTGAAAAAATATTTGGGCTTCTAGCGGTGTGTGGGACTTGGTCTATTAGTCCATCTATACTGACCTCCATCAGGTTGCAAATTAAAAATAATTTTTTTCTGCATCTAACCCAGCCAATAGTTTTGGCCTAATACCACAGTTTGGCCACTCAGCTCTGCTCGGTTACCATCCATTGTTTTTTTGTGCAAACAACTCCAGAGTTGTGAATTAGTTAACCACCAAAATGAGTGGAAAAAGGCCTGCTGCTGGTGGAAAGGGGAATAGGCGTTTTGGAAAGGGGAAAAAAGGTTGTGTCCGTGGGGTAGGTGCAGAAGAAAGACCATCTTCCAGCCAAACTAAAATGTCTACTTCTTTTAGCGGACAATGTGATAAGATCCCTTTCTTACGGCCACGCCAATCGCTACAAATTCCAGATGAGGCACAAAAACAGCAGGTGCTTCAACGGATATCAAGTGCTCCTTTAAGTGGGCTCTCCTCCACATCAACTTCAACATCACAAATACTCCAGTCCTCAAAGGTGTCACCCAAATCGCACTTGCTTCCTCACAGCTCCCAAATCTCCAGCTGCCCGTCTGAGTATGAGGTAGAACAGATGGTTGAGTCTGCAGAGCTGTTTACTCATACTATAGCCTGGGAATCAGAGGTCGACTCCAGCGCTTCTGTGAATCCAGACGAGGAAATGATCTGCACTGATGCCCAGAATCTTTATGAGTCGGATCCAGGACCAGACGCAGAAGGTTCTGACCATAATGTAGACCCTCATTCCCAAACTGTAACTCCTGTTGGTGGAGACAATGAGGAAGACGATGATAAGACTCAAATACCTGATTGGAGCGACAACTTTAGTTTTTTGTCAGGGCAGGAACAGGTTGGCTCTGAGGACGACGGGTGTGATAACGCACAGGGTGATGATGATGAGGTCGGAGATCCCACTTACTGTCAACCAACAGTCAGCCAAGAGATGAGGTCAGCAGAGGAGGTGGAGGAAGATGCTAGTGACGACGAGGTCAGGTTGCGCCTTCCTGGACAGAGACGTAGTACTGGAAGCACGTCAACAACTGCATCCTCAAACACAACTCTGCCTCTCACCACAAGTCGTGGTGGCTCTTCAGGTCGCATGGGTGCTAAGCCTTGCATAGCCTGGGCATTTTTTCAGATCGATAAAGATGACCCAACTCGTGTTATCTGTAACATTTGTCAGCAAAAGCTAAGTAGAGGCCAAAAAATACATAGTTTGAGTACTTCATGCATGAACCGGCACATGGACATGAAGCATAAGTTGCAGTGGGAAGCTCAGTGTGCTACAATGCGGCCTAGCCGGCCGGGCCAACCACCGTCTGCCATATCTTGTGCATCCGCGGCCTCTTCATCCTCTGTGACTGGGGGGACAGCAGTCACACCTGTTTTGGGGCGCAGACCTGCCACCTCTTTACCCGCAACAGCCAGCGTGATTGGCAGGTCATCATTTTCTTTGGAGGTGGTAACACCAGCTGGTCTTGAGCGCTGTCCGACATCGATAGCACCACCTTTGGATCAAGGCAACCTAACATGTCCGCCTGCATCTTCCTCACAGACCGGCAGTTTGCCGGGGACACCCTTATCAACCCCGTCTAAGCACAATAGCCAGCCCTCGGTCCCTCAGATGTGGACAAGTAAAAGACCATTTCCTCCTAGCCATAAGAAAGCTAAGAGGTTGAATTTCACCATCTGCAAGCTCTTGGCTACAGAAATGCTGCCTTTCCGCCTGGTGGACACAGAGGATTTTCGAGACCTTATGTCCGTCGCAGTGCCCCAGTACCAGATGCCCAGTCGGCACTACTTCTCAAAGAAAGGTGTGCCTGCGCTCCACCAGCATGTCGCACACAACATCACCGCTTCTTTGAGAAACTCTGTGTGTGACAGGGTGCATTTCACCACAGACACTTGGACGAGTAGGCATAGACAGGGGCGTTACATGTCGCTGACTGGGCACTGGGTAACTATGGTGACAGCAAGACAAGGGGCTGCTGTCCAAGTCTTGCCGTCCCCACGAGTTGTGCGTCAATCCTCTTTATGTCAAAGTTCCTCCACTGCTTCTGCCTCCTCAACCTCCTCTCGGTCTTCCACCTGCACCCAAAGCCTGTCTGGTCATGCCACAAGCTTTCTAACTGCGCAGAAGGGATCCTGCACACCTCCTTACTATGCTGGCAGTAGGGCTCAACGTCATCAGGCGGTTTTTACATTGAAATGTCTGGGAAATGTGAGTCACACAGCTGAGGAGTTGTGGTCAGCTCTGGAGAACCAATTTCATGAATGGTTGTCTCCACTGGACCTGAAACCAGGGAAGGCCGTGTGCGACAATGCTGCAAACCTGGGTGCGGCCCTTCGCCGGGGCAATGTCACACACGTGCCTTGTATGGCTCACGTGTTGAACCTGGTTGTCCAGCAATTTTTAGCCCACTATCCCAGACTAGATGGCCTTCTGCAGAGGGCACGGTCGCTGTGTGCTCACTTCCGCCGTTCGCATCCCGCAGCTCAGCGACTTACATCTCTACAGAAGTCGTTGGGCCTGCCACTTCACCGGCTAAAATGCGATGTGCCTACCCGGTGGAATTCAACTCTGCACATGTTGCAGCGACTGTGGCAGCACCGACAAGCCCTGGTGCAATACGTTCTGACGTATAGCCTGGGCCAACGAGATTCAGAGGTGGGGCAAATCACGCTGGAGGAGTGGTCTCAGATCAGGGACCTATGCACCCTTCTGCACAGTTTTGAAATGGCGACGAAGATGTTTAGTGCTGACGATGCCATTATCAGCATGACTATTCCGGTGATTTACATGCTGGAGCACATGTTAAACAGAATTCGGAGTCAGGTGGTGGCACAAGAGGAGGTGGAGGAAGTAGAGGAGGAGGAGTTGTATGCGGAAGGGCTAACATCTGCAAGGTCCAGACGGTCGGCAGCACCAAGGCGGCAGGCATGTGAGGGTGGGGGAGATGATTTTACCAGGGCGCATGGTAGCAGCCAAACTAGTGAGGAAGGTGCAGGAGCCCAGGAAGAAGTGGAGGACGAACTGATGGAAGACTCATCAGATGAGGGAGACCTTGATCACATTTCTGTTGTGCGAGGTTGGGGGGAGAGGACAGAGGAAGGAAGCATGATTGTTACCTCGCCACCAACACAACAGGGACTTGGTGCTCCTGGATGCGCAACACACATGAGTGCCTTCTTGCTGCACTACCTGCAACATGACCCTCGAATTGTGAGAATTAGAAATAATCCTGACTACTGGGTTGCCACACTGTTAGATCCCCGGTACAAAAGTAAATTTGCAGAAATTATTCCTGCCATAGAAAGGGATGCACGCATGCAGGAGTATCAGCAGAGACTGTTGCAGAATCTTACATGTGCTTTTCCACAAAATACCAGTGGTGCACGTAGTGAATCTCACAGTTCCAACTTGCCAACCGTGGGACCGTCAAGTGTTCAGCACTCAAACCGTAACAGAACCACAGTATCTGCTGGTAACATCAATTTTGCGGAATCATTTCACCACTTTTTTAGCCCATCCTTTGCAAGGCCACAGGAGACAAGAAGTCTGACACATAGTCAACGCCTAGAGACGATGGTACAGGAGTATCTCCAAGTAAACATTGAAGCCACGACTGTGTCACTGGACCCTTGCTCTTTTTGGGCTTCCAATCTGGATAAATGGCCGGAGCTAGCCACTTACGCCTTGGAGATCTTGTCATGCCCCGCAGCCAGCGTTCTGTCTGAACGTGTGTTCAGCGCTGCTGGTGGTGTGCTGACAGATAAGCGCACGCGGCTCTCCACTGATAATGTAGACAGACTCACGTTCATAAAGATGAACAAATCATGGATCCGAAACGACTTTTCTACCCCTGTGTCATCCTGGGGAGAGTAAAAGCTTGATGATTGGTTAAAATCACCCTACCAACCGTTTTAAGCTTTCAAATTACTAATCATGTTTATCTGTATCTTGACTGGAAAATAATTTGGGCTTTCATAGAATCATAGAATCATAGAATCATAGAATGGTAGAGTTGGAAGGGACCTCCTGGGTCATCTGGTCCAACCCCCTGCTCAAAGCAGGATTCACTAAATCATCTCAGACAGATGTCTGTCCAGCCTCTGTTTGAAGACGTCCATTGAAGGGGAACTCACCACCTCTCGTGGCAGCCTGTTCCACTCATTAATCACCCTAACTGTCAAAAAGTTTTTTCTAATATCTAATCTGTGTCTCCTCCCTCCTTTGTAGCAGTGTGCAGCACTGATCCTATTAGGCCATCTATAATAAGCTTCACCAGATTTAAAATTAAAAATAATTTTTAGCTGCATCTAGCCCGGAAAATAATTTTGGGGCTCCGAGATGCGCAAGACACATAAGTGCCTTCTTGCTGCACTACCTGCAGCATGACCCTCATATTGTCAGAATTCGAAGTAATCATGACTACTGGGTTGCCACACTCTTAGATCCCCCAAACTTTTCGATCAACCTTTTCATTTTAATAAAGACCAAAAAAATGGTCATTTTTGAAATTATAAGCATTAGCAGGTTGTTAGAAACTGAAATCAAACAGTTTTCAACTCAAAACTTTATTCTAGGTGATGTTACATTTTCACATAGGACCCCTTGTTCGAAAGGAGCTTCTGAACTCTCTCGTCCATTGAATTTGTCAGGTTTTGGATGGTTTCTGCTTCAATTGTTTTGCATGAGGACAGAATACCCTCCCAGAGCTGTTGCTTAGATGTGAACTGCCTCCCGCCATCATAGACACTCCTTTTAATGATGCTCCAAAGGTTCTGAATGGGGTAGAGGTCAGGGGAGCATGGGGGTCACACCATAAGTTTGTCCCCTTTTATGCCCATATCAGCCAGAGATGCAGATGTTTTATGTGCAGCATGAGATGGTGCATTATCATGCAGAAAAATGATCTTGCTGTGAAATACACGGTTCTTCTTCTTGAACCATGGCAGGAAGTGCTGTTTGAGAAAATCCACATACATTATGGAGTTCATCTTTAGCGCCTTCAGGGATCCTAAAGGGGCCGACAATCTCTCTCCCCATGATTCCAGCCCAAAACATTACTCCACCTCCTCCTTGTTGGCGCTGTAGCCGTGTTTGCGTGGGGTGTCCATCAACCAGCCATCCTCCACTCCATTCATCTGGACCATCGAGCGCTGCACGGTACTCATGCGTGAACAAAACAGTTTTGAAATCAGTCTTCATGTAATGTTTGGCCCACTGGAGCCGTTTCTGCTTGTGTGAAGTGGATAGAGGAGGTCGACAGGATGGCGTATGCACAGCTGCAAACCTCTGAAGGACCCTGCATCTTGTTGTTCGGGGGACGTTGGAGGCACAAGCAGCTTCAAAAACTTGTCTGCTGCTATGACAAGGCATTTTTGCCGCTGCTCTTTCAACCTGACGTAATTGCCTGTAGGAAAGAGTCCTCAATTTGCCCTTATCAGCACGCACACGTGTGTACTGTGAATCAGCTACATACTTCTTGATTGCCAAGACACTTCATCCTGATCATCGCACAATGTTGATTGTAGTCATGCCTTGACCTAAACACTCCACAATTTGTTGCTTCTCAGCAGCCGACACATCCTTTTTCTTTCCCATTTTGGCAGAAAATGTAGGCTGCTTAATAATGTGAGAGAGCCTTCTTAAGTAGTCTTGCCTTTCATTGGACACACCTGCCAAACTAATTAGCACAGGTGTCTGCAATTGCTTACAGTGATATAAAGAGCCCTGACACACATCACCATCAATGAGTTTAACTGACAAACAAACAAATTCTTCCCTTATCACTCCTAAACACTTTTTGCATAATAATTTGGAACGCGGTGTACATGTGCTTTTCCACAAAACACCAGTGGTTCACGTAGTGAATCTTACAGTTCTAACTTGCCAACCGTGGTCTGTATGGAATTGTTCAATAAAGGGCCCAAAATTAAGATAACATAGATGGGAGAGGTCTCTATGAATAGGAATTCCTAAGTATTTGATACCCTGTGAGGGACAGGCAAAGGGAAAGTTGGACTGGATGGAATCCTATATGGATTTAGGGAGGGAGACATCGAGGGCCTCAGACTTCGCTGCATTGATTTTAAAATTTTACCATGTAACAAAGTGATCTATTTCAGCCATAACAGCAGGGATGGATATATGTGATTGAGTGATATATACTAGGACATCATCAGCAAATAGAGAGCACTTGTACTCGGTGCCTCCCACCTCAATCCACCTAATATTGGGGTTATGGCGAATTGATGAGAGCAGGTGCTCCGTCACTAGGATGTATAAGAGAGGGGACAGAGGACATCCCTGCCTTGTCCCATTGGTGATTGTGAAAGGTGATGAAAATGTTCTGACGCACCCCCTGGGCCTTGGGACACCCGGAGCCGGACCCTTTTTGGTGGATGCTGGTGGTTGTAGTCTTCGTGGCGGCGATCCGGTTCCGTGGCTCAGGGCGGTCAAACCAGTGGCGGAACTATTTATGTGGTTTTGATGTTTAAATGTCCGACTACGCCACCCGTGGATTGCGGTCAGAGTGAACCGCCGCTACAGGGCAGACCGCTAAGGCTGGTGTTGTGGGTGCAGCAGAGCGTAGCATAACTCCCCACGGGAGGAGTATAGCCTCAGGGCAGTGTATTCGGAGGATGGGGGTGATGGTGCAGGGCAGCAGCAGTAACGACACGGAGTCAGTGATGCAGTTCAGGGCCTTTACTCACAGTTCTTATTATCCAGACCACGTCTGCAGGTAACGGCTGCCCACGTCGTACTGTGCTCACCAGGTGAGGGGCTCAGACAACTCCCAGATAACTTTGGAGCGCTTCACAGGACCCCCTTTGTGTGTCCTTTGTCTGGCCTTTCTTACCAACACTTCTGTCCGGCTGCCTCGGGCCTCCTCTTGGTAAACTTGGCGCCAGTTTCCCTGACCCTATGTGGTGCCTTCCTAGCGGGTGGAGCAAGGGGCTGCGCCACATAAAATGTCAGAGCCTCCAGTTTCTAGCTGAGGGTCGTTTCCTGCCTCCACTAGTTCGGGGACCGGTCTCCCCCTTTGGCCTGACCCATCCACGCAGGTGGATTCGGGCGTGCGGTGGCGACTCGCCCGTCCGCACCCCTGGGATCCCTTCATTCCTCGTTCCTGGAGCCTTCTCCGCTCCTCTTCCTTCCTTCTCCCTCTTGCAGGCCTGGGCCTCTGTTACTAGGCCCGCCTCCGGAGCAGAGCTCATGCAGAGCCCCTGCTCCCTGCCACTTCTGCTCAGACTTCTCTGCACTGAACTAAGATGGTGCCCACCTTTTATACTCCCTTCTCAATGCACCCAGGAACTGCTTCCTCCCTGCTCCTGCACTGCAGGGTTCCCCTTCCTCAGTGTTCCCTCCCCCCACTCCAGCCAGGGACAGGGACTGTCGTGCCCATCTCAGGGGCATATTGGTCGCCCTGCCCCACGGCAATGTGGTGTAATGCATGCAGGTGTCGGGTCCTGATCCACACTCCATCCTTATCTGAGAGTGAGATATCACACCTCTGGGTGAGGTGCAATACGTCTGTAGCAACCGAGCCCTCGGTGCTACAGTTCCATTTATCTTCAGCCTAGGTGACGTATTGTGATACAGGGCCGTGATTTTGGCTATAAAAGGGTCCCCTAGACCCCTACCCCAAGCTTTTTAAGAGAATCATATATGGCGTGCCAGGAGACTCTATGGAATGCTTTCTCAGCATCCAACGAGAGTATCTACTTACAAATTTTTAACTGCATCTAGCCCAGGAAATACTTTGTGCCTAGTAGCAGTGTCTGCTAGTCAGCGGATTATCCCGGCTGTTAAGCAAGCTACACCACCTGTAGTTTGGACACTTAATTTTTTCAAAGGAAATGCTTCGGGACCACGGGATACTCAGTGAAGAGCATCAGGAGGCACCCCAAGGCATAGGGGCTGGGACTGGCACTAGGATGCCTTGCGGTGGACAGCCGAGCTCGATCCTTATAAAAGCTTTTTAACTGCAGCAGCTTTAGTGGACGCTACTGGAGCTGGAATTACGCGGCTGCTGGCATGAGACTTGCCCTCCAATAGATCCTTGTAAATGGATTTAAAGTGTATTCATTCAAATTAGAGGGACAATTTAAATTAAAAAGCTTAGAGCTGCCTCCACCACAGGGGGGCTCTCTCGACCCACCAGCGGACAGGCACCAGTATTGGGAGAGGGGGGCTGGCCGTCAGGGTTCACCGCGGCTCTGGTACAAACCCGGCGACACAGAGGTGGCACGGGCAGGAGCGGACTGGCCGTCTCGGCTTCTCACTTTTTGGATTTTAGAAGGGCATGACATGCCTATATCTGTGTCTCCCCCTCCTTTTACTCCTCCACCTCTTTTCTTTTCGCATGACTATATGTACTTGTCACTTTTCCATGTGTTAGTTGTGTCTTCTGAGCAGTTTGTCAGCTTTTGGACACCTTTGAAGGTGTTTTCTATGTGTTTCTATGTGTTTTTGTTTGCCTGCCATTGGTTTTAACGGTGTTCGAAGGTGTTCGACGAACAGTTCGACGAACAGTTCGGCGAACACACGGGTGTTCGACGAACCGAACCGAACTCGAACACTACGGGGGTGGCTCAACACTAGTGTCCACGCTCGGTCCCCAGCTGTTACCTTCCCACACACTTTTCTTAGCCTGGCCTGCTTTAGGGCAGCATTGGACGAGCCCACCAGAGAACCAGACTCCTCTGGTGGGCCCTGGCTTCTCCATCAGGGGAGTTGAGAGTGCAAGGTGAGGAGCATGATGATAATAGAAGTTAGCATCTGCTTTGTTTTCTTGGAATGCAAGCGCATGTATTTAGTAGCGGCTAGGCTTGAGGTGGTCAGCGTTTTGGTGCATATCCTACCTCCTCCGAGGATTGCTGGATGTTTTCCTGCTACTATCCCAGTTCTATGACTCCCGTTAAAACAAAGCTTCAGGTGATAAATTATGGATGAGGTGGTGGCAAAGGAGAAAGAGCAGGAGGAACAGGGACCATTCACATCAATATCAGGCCAGTTAACCACACATGTCTTGTAGGATATGTTTCTGTACCAAAAGGAGCGGTTCGGCTACACAGTTATAGGGCATACAGTGAGTGCAATGCCTACCAAAAATTTTGAGGCACTACAATGCCCCTTGGGAGTGACATGGAGGTCAGAGGGCCTTAACTAAACCATTTTTACCATTTATAGCAACTGGGTCTCCTGTGCACTGTTGGCCTAAGCAGTGAATGGAAGGCTTTCCAAAAATTATGAGGAACTGCAATGCCCCTTGAAACAGACGTGGATTACAGCGTACTAAAAACCTTCTACCCATTATTGGGGAGTGGGTCTCCCATAGTGTTCGCCTATGCATTGAGAAGCAAAAGCTGACTAAAATTAGGGGGAAATGCAATGCCCGTTGGAAGAGACGTGGAGGTCGCTGTAGCTTAACAAGACGGTTTTAATGACCCTTGGAAGAGACGTGGGGGTCCCAGGAGCTTAACAAGATGGATTTAATGCCCCTCGGAAGAGACGTGGAGGTTGCAGCAGCTTAACAAGACGGTTTTAATGCCCCTTGGAAAAGTGGTGGAGGTCGCAGTAGCTTAACAAGACGGTTTTAATGCCCTTGGAAGAGACGTGGAGGTCCAGTAGCTTAGCAAGATGGTTTTAATGCCCCTCGGAAGAGACGTGGAGATCGCAGTAGCTTAACAAGAGGGTTTTAATTAGAGATGAGCATTGTTCGACTCGAACTGTTAACCAATCTCAAATTCGAGCTGTTTTGGGCGGTGTTCGAGCCGTTCGGCGAACACGAACAATTTGAAAAAAATTCGGCTGTTCGAGGTTATGTTCGATAACTGTTCGTGCACCAAAATCATAACTGGATTTTTTCTCAGTAATGCTGAAAATTAATGTTAATACGCAGTTTGAGTGTTCAGCGGGGCGGGGGGTGGGGCAGGGAATGGATCTCTGCAGGAATAATGAAGATCTCCATTTTTTTTTCTCTTTCCCGCATTTACAGTGGGGAGATGCAATCTGTCAGCATATCAGCAGAGCACACACGGAGCGAACTGCTTTTTTTCACATAAGCAAGGGCACGTGTCATTGGCAGTGTATGTCACATGTCTTTGCCCTATAAAACCCAGCCATTTTCCCCGTCGCCACCATTTTCTCACTGCTGCAGCTGCGTGTTAGATGGCACCGCTGTTGCTGTGTGCGCTATACCTTGTTAATTTAAAGCCAATTTTTGCACAAGTCTACAGATAGCTTGGGAGTAGGGAAGAGTTGTGATTGCAGTCCTTTTAAGGACTAGGTTACATCATTTTATACGACTTTTATCAGGCAGGTCTGTGCTCTTAAATAGATAGGTTGGGAGTAAAGACTAATTTTAATTGGAGTCCTTTTCAGGACTAGGTTACATCAGTTCCTATCAGTTTTTGCCAGGCAGGTCTGTGCCAGTGCTGTGCAAGTTTTTTTCACAGCATTTGGCTAAATCTAGCAAAGCTAATCCTTTTTGGCCTATTGCAGAGTGTGTTAGTCAGTGGAGTAGCCTATCTGTGTTGCAAGCTACAACACCTGTGTATAGAATACCAATTTTATTACTGCACCTAGTGAAGTAAAACATTTTGGGCATAGCATCATTCTAATAGTCCATCTATACTGACCTCCATAAGGTTGCAAATTGAATATAATTTTTTTCTGCATCTAGCTCTGAAAAAATATTTGGGCTTCTAACAGTGTGTGGTACTTGTTCTATTAGTCCATCTATACTGACCTCCATCAGGTTGCAAATTAAAAATTATTTTTATCTGCATCTAGCTCTGAAAAAATATTTGGGCTTCTAGCAGTGTGTGGGACTTGTTCTATTAGTCCATCTATACTGACCTCCATCAGGTTGCAAATTGAATATAATTTTTTTCTGCATCTAGCTCTGAAAAAATATTTGGGCTTCTAGCAGTGTGTGGGACTTGTTCTATTAGTCCATCTATACTGACCTCCATCAGGTTGCAAATTCAATATAATTTTTTTCTGCATCTAGCTCTGAAAAAATATGTGGGCTTCTAGCAGTGTGTGGGACTTGGTCTATTAGTCCATCTATACTGACCTCCATCAGTTTGCAAATTAAAAATAATTTTTTTCTGCATCTAGCTCTGAAAAAATATTTGGGCTTCTAGCAGTGTGTGGGACTTGGTCTATTAGTCCATCTATACTGACCTCCATCAGGTTGCAAATTCAATATAATTTTTTTGCTGCATCTAGCTCTGAAAAAATATTTGGGCTTCTAGCAGTGTGTGGGACTTGGTCTATTAGTCCATCTATACTGACCTCCATCAGGTTGCAAATTGAATATAAATTCTTTCTGCATCTAGCTCTGAAAAAATATTTGGGCTTCTAGCAGTGTGTGGGACTTGGTCTATTAGTCCATTTATACTGACCTCAATCAGGTTGCAAATTGAATATAATTTTTTTCTGCATCTAACCCAGCCAATAATTTTGGCCTAATACCACAGTTTGGCCACTCAGCTCTGCTCGGTTCCCATCCATTGTTTTTTTGTGCAAACATCTCCAGAGTTGTGAATTAGTTAACCACAAAATGAGTGGAAAAAGGCCTGCTGCTGGTGGAAAGGGGAATAGGCGTGTTGGGAAGGGGAAAAAAGGTTGTGTCCGTGGGGTAGGTGTTAAAGCAACAGTAACATCTGCAGAAGAAAGACCATCTTCCAGCCAAACTAAAATGTCTACTTCTTTTAGCGGACAATGTGATAAGATCCCTTTCTTACGGCCACGCCAATCGCTACAAATTCCAGATGAGGCAAAAAAACAGCAGATGCTTCAACGGATATCAAGTGCTCCTTTAAGTGGGCTCTCCTCCACATCAACTTCAACATCACAAATACTCCAGTCCTCAAAGGTGTCACCCCAATCGCACTTGCTTCCTCACAGCTCCCAAATCTCCAGCTGCCCGTCTGAGTATGAGGTAGAACAGATGGTTGAGTCTTTGTGATTGAGTGATATATACTAGGACATCATCAGCAAATAGAGAGCACTTGTACTCGGTGCCTCCCACCTCAATCCACCTAATATTGGGGTTATGGCGAATTGATGAGAGCAGGTGCTCCGTCACTAGGATGTATAAGAGAGGGGACAGAGGACATCCCTGCCTTGTCCCATTGGTGATTATGAAAGGTGATGAAAATGTTCTGATGCGCCCCCTGGGCCTTGGGACACCCGGAGCCAGAACCTTTTTGGTGGATGCTGGTGGTTGTAGTTTCCGTGGAGGCGACCTGGTTCCGTGGCTCAGGGCGTTCAAACCAGTGGCGGAACTATTTATGTGGTTTTGATGTTTAAATGTCCGACTACGCCACCCGTGGATTGCGGTCAGAGTGAACCGCCGCTGCAGGGCTGACTGCTGAAGCTGGTGTTGTGGGTGCAGCAGAGCGTAGCATAACTTCCCACGGGAGGAGTATAGCCTCAGGGCAGTGTATGCGGAGGATGGGGGTGATGGTGCAGGGCAGCAGCAGTAACGACACAGAGTCAGTGATGCAGTCCAGGGCCTTTACTCACAGTTCTTATTATCCAGACCACTTCTGCAGGTAACGGCTGCCTACGTCGTACTGTGCTTACCAGGTGAGGGGCTCAGACAACTCCCAGATAACTTTGGAGCGCTTCACAGGACCCCCTTTGTGTGTCCTTTGTCTGGCCTTTCTTACCAACGCTTCTGTCCGGCTGCCTTGGGCCTCTTCTTGGTAAACTTGGCGCCAGTTTCCCTGACCCCATGTGGTGCCTTCCTAGTGTGTGTAGCGAGGGGCTGCGCCACATACAATGTCACAGCCTCCGGTTTCTAGCTGAGGGTCGTTTCCCGCCTCCACTAGTTTCGGGGACCGGTCTCCCCCTTTGGCCTGACCCCTCCACGCAGGTGGATTCGGGCGTGCGGTGGCGACTCGTCCATCCGCACCCCTGGGATCCCTTCGTTCCTCGCTCCTGGAGCCTTCTCCGCTCCTCTTCCTTCCTTCTCCCTCTTCCAGGCCTGGGCCTCTGTTACTAGGCCCACCTCCGGAGCAGAGCTCATGCAGAGGCCCTGCTCCCTGTCACTTCTGCTCAGACTACTCTGCACTGAACTAAGATGGTGCCCACCTTTTATACTCCCTTCTCAATGCACCCAGGAACTGCTTCCTCCCTGCTCCTGCACTACAGGGTTCCCCTTCCTCAGTGTTCCCTCCCCCCACTCCAGCCACGGACAGGGACTATCGTGCCCATCTCAGAGGCATATTGGTCGACCTGCCCCACGGCAATGTGGGGTAGTGCATGCAGGTGTCGGGGTCCTGATCCACACTCCATCCTTACCTGAGAGTGAGATATCACACCTCTGGGTGAGGTGCAATACCTCTGTAGCATCCAAGCCCTCGGGTGCTACAGTTCCATTTATCTTCAGCCTAGGTGTTGTATTGCGATACAGGGCCGTGATTTTGGCTATAAAAGGGTCCCTTAGACCCCTACCCCAAGCTTTTTAAGAGAATAATCTATGGCGTGCCAGGAGACTCTATGGAATGCTTTCTCAGCATCCAACGAGAGTATCTAATTACAAATTTTTAACTGCATCTAGCCCAGGAAATACTTTGTGCCTAGTAGCAGTGTCTGCTAGTCAGCGGATTATCCCAGCTGTTAAGCAAGGTACACCACCTGTAGTTTGGACACTTAATTTTTTCAAAGGAAATGCTTCGGGACCCCGGGATACTCAGTGAAGAGCATCAGGAGGCACCCCAAAGCATAGGGGCTGGGACTGGTGGTAGGACGCCTTGCGGTGGACCGCCGAGCTCAATCCTTATAAAAGATTTTTAACTGCAGCAGCTTTAGTGAACGCTACTGGAGCTGGAATTACGTGGCTGCTGGCATGAGACTTGCCCTCCAATAGATCCTTGTAAAAGGATTTAAAGTGTATTCATTCAAATTAGAGAGACAATTTAAATTAAAAAGCTTAGACCTGCCTCCACCACAGGGGGCTCGCTCGACCCACCAGCGGACAGGCACCAGTATTGGGAGAGGTGGGCTGGCCGTCAGGGTCCACCTCGGCTCTGAGACAAACCCGGCGACACGGAGGTGGCACAGGCAGGAACGGACTGGCCGTGTCGGCTTCTCACTTTTTGGATTTTAGAAGGGCATGACATGCCTATATCTGTGTTTCACCCTCCTTTTACTCCTCCACCTCTTTTCTTTTCGCATGACTATCTGTACTTGTCACTTTTCCATGTGTTAGTTATGTCTTCTGAGCAGTTTGTCAGCTTTTGGACACCTTTGAAGGTGTTTTCTATGTGTTTCTATGTGTTTTTCTTTGCCTGCCATTGGTTTTAACGGTGTTCGAAGGTGTTCGACGAACAGTTCGACGAACAGTTCGGCGAACACACGGGTGTTCGACGAACCGAACCGAACTCGAACACTACGGGGGTGGCTCAACACTAGTTTTAATGCACATAGGAAAAGTGGTGGAGGTCACAGTAGCTTAACAAAACGGATTTAATGCCCCTCGGAAGAGATGTGGAGGTCCCAGTAGCTTAACAAGATGGTTTTAATGCCCCTCGGAAGAGACGTGGAGGTCGCAGTAGCTTAACAAGACGGTTTTAATGCCCCTTGGAAAAGTGGTGGAGGTCGCAGTAGCTTAGCAAGACGGTTTTAATGCCCCTCGGTAGAGACGTGGAGGTCCCAGTAGCTTAACAAGACGGTTTTAATGCCTCTCGGAAGAGACGTGGAGGTCACAGTAGCTTAACAAGATGGTTTTAATGCCCCTTGGAAAAGTGGTGGAGGTCACAGTAGCTTAACAAGATGGTTTTAATGTCCCTCGGAAGAGACGTGGAGGTCCCAGTAGCTTAACATGATGGTTTTAATGCCCCTCGGAAGAGACGTGGAGGTCGCAGTAGCTTAACAAGACGGTTTTAATGCCCCTCGGAAGAGACGTGGAGGTCGCAGTAGCTTAACAAGACGGTTTTAATGCCCCTTGGAAAAGTGTTCTAGGTCGCAGTAGCTTAACAAGACTGTTTTAATGCCCCTCGGAAGAGACGTGGAGGTCCCAGTAGCTTAACAAGACGGTTTTAATGACCTTCGGAAGAGACGTGGAGGTCACAGTAGCTTAACAAGATGGTTTTAATGCCCCTTGGAAAAGTGGTGGAGGTCACAGTAGCTTAACAAGACGGTTTTAATGCCCCTTGGAAAAGTGGTGGAGGTCGCAGTAGCTTAACAAGATGGTTTTAATGCCCCTTACAAGAGCCATACAGTACAGCATCTTAAAAACATTATTCCCATTATTGGGGAGTGGGTCTCCCATAGTCTTTGCCTTTGCCTTCCAAGCAAAAGCTGCCAAAAATTAGGACGGAGGAACTTGCCATGCCCCTTACAAGAGCCATGCAGTACAGCATATTACAAACATTATTCCCATTATTGGGGAGTCTGTCTCCCATAGTCTTTGCCTATGCCTTCCAAGCAAAAGCTGCCAAAAATTAGGACAGAGGAACTTGCAATGCCCCTTACAATAGCCATGCAGTACAGCATATTATAAACATTGTTTCGGAGTGGGTCTCCCATAGTCTTTGCCTATGCCTTCCAAGAAAAAGCTGCAAAAAATTAGGAGGAAATGCAATGCCCGTTCGAAGAGTCGAGGAGGTTGGAGTTAATTAAAAACAACATTTCATTGCCCCTTGGAAGAGCTGTGGAGTACAGAGTGGTTTAACAAGACTTTTTTAATGCCCCTCGGAAGAGACGTGGGGGTCCCAGGAGCTTAACAAGACGGATTTAATGCCCCTCGGAAGAGACGTGGAGGTCGCAGTAGCTTAATAAGACAGTTTTAATGCCCCTTGGAAAAGTGGTGGAGGTCACAGTAGCTTAACAATATGGTTTTAGAGCCCCTTGGAATAGTGGTGGAGGTTGCAGTAGCTTAACAAGACAGTTTTAATGCCCCTTGGAAAAGTGGTGGAGGTCGCAGTAGCTTAACAAGACGGTTTTAATGCCCCTTGGAAGAGACGTGGGGGTCCCAGGAGCTTAACAAGACGGATTTAATGCCCCTCGGAAGAGACGTGGAGGTCGCAGAAGCTTAATAAGACAGTTTTAATGCCCCTTGGAAAAGTGGTGGAGGTCACAGTAGCTTAACAATATGGTTTTAAAGCCCCTTGGAATAGTGGTGGAGGTTGCAGTAGCTTAACAAGACAGTTTTAATGCCCCTTGGAAAAGTGGTGGAGGTCGCAGTAGCTTAACAAGATGGTTTTAATGCCCCTTGGAAGAGACGTGGAGGTCCCAGTAGCTTAGCAAATGGTTTTAATGCCCCTCGGAAGAGACGTGGAGGTCGCAGTAGCATAACAAGAGGGTTTTAATGCCCATTGGAAAAGTGGTGGAGGTCACAGTAGCTTAACAAGACGGTTTTAATGCCCCTCGGAAGAGATGTGGAGGACCCAGTAGCTTAACAAGACGGTTTTAATGCCCCTCGAAAGAGTCGTGGAGGTTGCAGTAGCTTAACAAGATGGTTTTAATGCCCCTTGGCAAAGTGGTGGAGGTCGCAGTAGCTTAACAATACGGTTTTAATGCCCCTCGGAAGAGACATGGAGGTCCCAGTAGCTTAACAAGATGGTTTTTATGCCCCTCGGAAGAGACGTGGAGGTCACAGTAGCTTAACAAGATGGTTTTAATGCCCCTTGGAAAAGTGGTGGAGGTCACAGGAGCTTAACAAGATGGTTTTAATGCCCCTCGGAAGAGACGTGGAGGTCCCAGTGCTTAACAAGATGGTTTTAGTGCCCCTCAGAAGAGACGTGGAGGTCGCAGTAGCTTAACAAGACGGTTTTAATGCCCCTCGGAAGAGACGTGGAGGTCGCAGTAGCTTAACAAGACGGTTTTAATAACCCTCGGAAGAGACGTGGAGGTCCCAGTAGCTTAAAAAGACGGTTTTAATGCCCCTCGGAAGAGACGTGGAGGTCGCAGTAGCTTAACAAGACGGTTTTAATGCCCCTCGGAAGAGACGTGGAGGTCGCAGTAGCTTAACAAGACGGTTTTAATGCCCCTTGGAAAAGTGGTGTAGGTCGCAGTAGCTTAACAAGACGGTTTTAATGCCCCTCGGAAGAGACGTGGAGGTCCCAGTAGTTTAATAAGATGGTTTTAATGCCCTTCGGAAGAGACATGGAGGTCACAGTAGCTTAACAAGATGTTTTTAATGCCACTTGGAAAAGTGGTGGAGGTCACAGTAGCTTAACAAGATGGTTTTAATGCCCCTCAAAAGAGACGTGGAGGTCCCAGTAGCTTAACAAAACGGTTTTAATGCCCTTAGGAAGAGACGTGGAGGTCGCAGTAGCTTAACAAGGCGGTTTTAATGCCCCTTGGAAAAGTGGTGGAGGTCGCAGGAACTTAACAAGACGGTTTTAATGCCCCTTGGAAAAGTGGTGGAGGTCGCAGTAGCTTAACAAGACGGTATTAATGACCCTTGGGTAAGTGATGGAGGTCGCAGTAGCTTAACAAGACAGTTTTAATGCCCCTTACAAGAGCCATACAGTACAGCATCTTAAAAATATTATTCCCATTATTGGGGAGTGGGTCTCCCACAGTCTTTGCTTATGCCTTCCAAGCAAAAGCTGACAAAAATAAGGAAGGAGGAACTTTCAATAATTGCAACATGTACCACGGTCACGCTGGTGGTATAGTGGTGGTGGAGGCTGAGGATAAGGAGAAGAACATGAAACAGCCAAAATGAGGAAGCGTATACCCATGTGTGGGTGTGAAGCGGTGCATGTGAATACACCTCCCGAAATAACACAATGGATTTGACTTTATGTTACTCTGCTGTCATTTGGTGGTGATGAGAAGTCTGTCCCAATCCAGCCCTTATTCATTTTGATAAGGGTCAGCTTGTCAGCATTGTCAGTTGACAGGTGAGTGCACTTATCAGTTATAATTCCTTCAGCGGCACTAAAAACACGCTCTGTTGACACGCTAGCGGCAGGGCAGGCCAGGACCTCCAAGGCATACAGAGCGAGTTCATTCCAAGTGTCCAGCTTGGATACCCAATAATTAAAAGGCTCAGTGGAATCACGGAGGACGCTGGTACGGTCGACAAGGTACTCCCTCACCATCTTTTGAAACTTTCCACTCCTTGTGAGAGTACCCCGCGCCTCAGGGTCTGTCCGAAGGGAGGGTCTGAGAAAACTGTCCCAGAACGTTGACAGTGTTCCCCTGCATCTGCTGGATTGGAGTTGCGTCTCTCTCGCATGTACACCTTGGTTGGGCAACAAACTGTGACCTCTGCCGCTAGCGTGTTCAGATGGGAATTTTTTTAACAGTTCTGCAGCAAGGGCCTTCTGGTACTGCCCCATTTTTGCAGACCTCTCCACCTCAGGAATAAGAGAGTGAAAGTTCTCCTTGTAGCGGTGGTCTAAAAGTGTCACCAACCAGTAATGACTGTCACCCAACATTTTGACAACGCGAGGGTCACGGTTAAGACAGCGTAACATAAAGTCAGCCATGCGTGCCAAACTGGTAACGGGCAAGACTTCCGTGTCCTCACCAAGATGACGACTGACAATGCTCTCCTCCTCCTCCTACTCCTCCTCCCCCCTGTCCTCAGGCCACGCATGCTGAACCGACGTTATGGCAGCTGTACAGGTACTACCATCTACAGCGCATGATACAAGCTCCTGTTCTTCCTCCTCCTCCTCCTCCTCTCCCTCATTGTTCCCCAATGCATGTTGGGATGAGATGAGGCTTTACTGTGTGTAATTGACCGCTATGGCTTCTTGATCCATCTCATCATACTATGTCTGCAATGCCTCCTCTTTAATTCTCTGCAGAGAGCGTTGCAAAAGACAAACAAGTGGAATGCTGACGCTAATGATGGCGTCATCACCACTCACCATCTTGGTGGACTCCTCAAAGTTTGTCAAGATGGTACATATGTCAGACATTCAGGTCCACTCCTGAGGTCTTATGTGTGAAGTCTGACCTGAATATCGACGGCCTTGTTGCAGCTGGTACTCCACAAATGCTCTCTTCTGCTCACAAATCCTTTGCAACATGTGGAGGGTAGAGTTCCGATGTGTGGGGACATCACACACCAGTCGGTGTGCCGGAAGCTGCAAACGCTGCTGCAAAACAGCAAGGGCTGCGCAACCTGTAGCCGACTTGCGAAAATGAGCTGACAGGCGGCATACTTTGACGAGCAGATCTGGCAACTCCAGGTACGATTGAAGAAACCGCTGAACCACGAGGTTAAGCACATGAGCCAGGCATGGTACGTGTGTGATCTCGCCTCGCCTCAGAGCCGCCACAAGGTTACGGCCATTGTCACACACGACCATGCCTGGATGTAGGTTCAGCGGTCTCTGCCACAGAGCTGCCTGCTCTTTCACAGCTGTCCACAACTCTCAAGCAGTGTGGGGTTACTCACCTAAGCTTATGAGTTTCAGCACACCCTGTTGCCGCTTGGCGTAGGCAGTATTGCAGTGCTTCCAGCTTGTAACTGATGTGGTGATATCTGAGATGGAGGCTGAACATGAGGAGGAGGATGTTGCGCAGGAGCTGTACACTGTGGGGGCAACTCTGACTGACATAGGGCCCGCATTCCTCGGTGTGGGGAGGATATGCTCTGTCCCAAGTTCCGACTGGGTCCCGGCTTCCACTATGTTTACCCAGTGTGCCGTCAGGGAGATGTATCGTCCTGGCCACAAGCACTTGTCCATGTGTCCATTGTCAAGTGGACTCTCCCAGTAACTGCGTTGTTGAGGGCACGGCAGATGTTTTGGGACACGTGCTTGTGTAGTGCGGGGATGGCACACCGGGCAAAATAGTGTCGGCTGGGGACCGAGTACCACCGCCATAAGGTTGCGGAAGGATTGCGTCTCCACCAGCCTAAAAGGCAGCATTTCCAACGCAAGCAGTCGTGAAATGTGCAAATTTAGGACTGTGGCCTGTGGGGCATTGGCTGCGAATTTCCGCTTTCGTTCAAAGGTCTGGGATATGGACAATTGAACGCTGCGGTGGGACGTGGACGTGGACGTTGATGCTGTTTCTTGAGAAACTGCCATAACAAGTGAAGACTGAGAGGAGGGGGCATCTTTGCATGCAGTATGGACAAGGGATTGCCTTGCACACACAACAGGAGGTTCTATTGCACGCACAACAGCGGAAGAAGCAGTGGTGACACCCGCTGACACTGGTCATGGACCTTGCGGTTCACCCCACAAAGTCGGGTGCTTTGCTGCCATGTGCCTGATCATGATGGTGGTGGTCAGGCGGGTAGTTTTGTCACCCCTGCTGATGCTGGCATGGCAGGTGGTACAAATGGCCTTTTTTGGGTTATCAGCAGAGTCTTTAAAATAATTCTAGACTCTGGAAGACCTCCAGTTTGTACTGGCAACGTCCAACGTGTTGGTGTTATGGGGAACTGTTGCCTGCCTTCTGTGTGCGGCCACCACACTGCTTCTTCCTGCCTGTTGGGGTACTCTGTCTCCCTCACCCTGTTTGCTGCTGGCCTCGCTCTGCCTGTCCTCCTGCCACGTTGAGTCAGTAACTAGATCATCCACCACCTCCTCCTCTTCCACTTGCACACCACGATCCTCCTCCTCACTTCCGGGTAAATGTGTCTCGTCATCGTCCACCTCTTGTGACAAATTGCCAGCGTCGACTTCCTGTGTCCGTGGCTGTTCAAATATTTGGGCATCGCTACATGGGATCTCCTCTTCCACCACTTCAAGCGGAACAGGCAAGGGGCACAAATCTGGAAATGGACCAGTGAACAGCTCTTCAGAGTGTCCAAGTGTGGGATCAGTTGCTGTCTGATGACACTCGGCATGGTGAGAGGAAGGAGCATCAGGGTGAGGAGGAGTATGCGGTCGAGACTCACGGCTACTAAGATTTGACCGTGTGGAAGACAGGCCGGAGGTGGTGGTGCCCAGGTAACTGGAAGTATTATCTGCTATCCAATTAATAACCTGTTCACACTGATCAGTTCACAATACTGGTGTTGTTCTGTGCTTCCCTAGTAATTTGGTCAAGAAGTGGGAGCGAGAAGATGTGGCTGTTGGTTGTTACACATTTTCACCTTGGCCACGGCCCCGTCCTCTGCACGCATCATCACCAGAACGTCCAGTTCCATTTCCCTTGCCTTGCGCCTTGCCCATTGTAAAGGAAGTAAAATAGCTTACACTCGCACTATCAATGGAAAAAGGGTAATAAAAAGTAGATTAGAACCGTGGAAGAGGAAAACCACAGTTTACTTCTCTGGCCGACACCCGACTCTTTTAAACAATCTGAACAATCAGGGAGAAACTATTACTGTTTTGATTTACGGAAAAAATACCAAAAGCTGAATAATAGAGATTTTTTACCGTGGAATGGCAATACCACAGTTATTGTTTACTGGGGTATACCAGACAATTTTAAATAGATACATTTAGGGCTGAACAGTGAGCGACACACTCAAGCTGTTATTTTTTAGGTAAAAATGGCCCAAAAGTGGATAATACAGAGGTTTGAACCGTGGAACTGCAAAACCACACTTCTATTTCTCTGGCCTTCGCCAGACTATTTTCAACACATATATTTGTGTCTGAACAATCAGGAGACACTATTAGGCTTTGTGCCCATGATGCGGAAATGCTCAGGATTTTTTCCTGAGCGTTTCTGCATTTCCCTGGCAGAAAAAAACGCATGCGGATTGTACATGCGTTTTCCTGCCAGGGACATGCGGAAATGAAGCGTTATGCACTGGCATTTCCGCATCACATGAAAAGTGCTTGTGACAACTAGGTCACACTATATAAATCCATGCAAATAGCATGGATTTATATAGTGTGACCCGAGAGAGTGGTTAAAAATAAAAAAATAAACCAATACTTACCTTCTGATGGCCCCTGCAGGCTTGCTGCGCTCCTGTGCTGGCTGCCGGCAGATCGCAGTATGCTGTAATGAAAAGACCTGCCGTCACATGACTGTGACGTCACCGCAGGTCCTTCAGTCCTGAGCGATTGCTGGCAGCCTGCACAGGGAAGGAGTCCGGGGGCCGTTGGAAGGTGAATAAAACCTTTATTTTTTATTTTATTCTTTTTCAATGGTACCTGGGTGTGGATGAGACTCTCCTCTCCTCTACACCTGGGTACCATCCGCACATTAGAATGCACCAATTACGCAAGTACAGATGCAGTCTTGCGGAATTGGCGCGTTCTAATGCAAGTCAATGGCGGCGAAAACGCAGCGCTTCCGCAAAATTAATGGACATGCTGCGGATTTTTGAGCGCAGCATGGGCATTGAAAGTGTGGAATTGCATTGGAGACCATTGAGGAAGGTTTGCCAAGCTTTTCACAAGCGTTTGCGCTGCGGAAATTCCGCAGCGTAAACGCTTGAAAAACGCATTGTGGGCACACAGCCTTACTGTTTTTCTTTACGGCAAAAATGCCAAAAGCAGGATAATACAGAGATTTGACCCGTGGAACTGCAAAACCACAGTTCTATTTCTCGGGCCTACACCAAACTATTTTCAACAGATTTGACCCGTGGAACTGCAAAACCACACTTCTATTTCTTGGGCCTACACCAGACTATTTTCAACAGATATATTTGTGTCTGAACAATCAGGAGACACTATTACTGTTTTTCTTTACGGCAAAAAATGCCAAAATCAGGATAATAGAGATTTTTTACTGTGGAACGGCAAAACCACAGTTATAATTTACTGGTGTATACCAGACTCTTTTAAACAGATATATTGGTGTCTGAACAATCAGGAGACACTATTACTGTTTTTCTTTACGGAAAAAATACCAAAAGCTGGATAATACAGAGATTTTTTACCGTAGAACAGCAAAACCACAGTTATAATTTATTGGTGTATACCAGACTCTTTTAAATATATATATTTGTGGCTGAACAGTGAGCGACACACTCAAACTGTTTTTTTTAGGTACAAATGGCCCAAAAGTGGATAATACAGAGGTTTGAACAGTGGAACTGCAAAACCACACTTCTGTTTCTCTGAACTACACCAGACTATTTTAAACAGATATATTTGTGTCTGAACAATCAGGGAGACACTATTACAGTTTTTTTTTTACGGCAAAAAATGCTAAAAGCAGGATAATAGAGATTTTTTACCGTGGAACAGCAAAACCACAGTTATAATTTACTGGTGTATACCAGACTTTTTTCAATATATATTTGCGGCTGAACAGTGAGCGACACACTCAAAAAGTTTTTTTTTTTGGTAAAAATGGCCCAAAAGTGGATAATACAGAGGTTTGAACCGTGGAAGTGCAAAACCATACTTCTGTTTCTCTGTCCTACACCAAACTATTTTAAACAGATATATTTGTGTCTGAACTGTCACAGACACACTTTTTTTTTTTTTTTTTTGCGGGGGGGACACCAAAAGGTTAATAAGACGGGTATTTGTACAGTGTGAAGGAGGAAAAAAAAAAGAGAATTTAGATGAAAAAAAAAGGATTTTTCCTGGCCCCCCAGGACCTGAAGCTAAGTCCAGAAATTTCAGCAACAGGAGCACAGAGGACTGTAATGCAGCGTTTGCTGGTATAACCACTGCGTCTCCTATACAGCCTGCCTGCCTGCCTGATATTTGGGATGGATATTAGTCCTGAGAAGGACTGTTTGTTTGATTTGGCAGCCTTTACAGACCCTACACTAACTATTTTGCAGTATAAATCTCTCCCTAGCTCAGCAGCGCTTTCCCTACACTAGCTGAGTGACTGTGTCCAAGATGGAGGAGCCCGGTTTTAAATACTCGAGGTGATGCTGTGCGGCCAGCCAATCAATGTATTGCCCACAACCAACATGGCTGCGGCATTACAGTGACTGGCTGGCAATCCCTGCATGTTCATTGGCTCTGTAAAGAGCGCCAAACATGCAGGGCGGAGACCCGAGCTCCCTCTCGAGTAACTCGGAAATGCTCGGTGCTCGCCGAACATCCCGAGTAGCGTGATTCTCGGGCGAGTACCGAGCAGTGTCGAGCATGTTTGCTCAACACTAATCAACACCAAAGTTGTTCCAGGCAGTCTTGATGAGGGGATTTGCTGTAATCAGTTGCTCCTGATTGAGGAGCATCCGACAAGTGCATTGCGCCACAAATCCTACTCCAGTCTCTGCAGTAAGCTTTGTGATGTAGCCAACTGCCGCTGTTCTTCATGAATGTGATGAGCGGCAGTCACCACTCCCCTCTCTCACCCCAACTCTGACAAAGTGGAGAACACCAAAAGTTGCAAAATTGTGGCACAGCCTTGTGTTGAGCCAAAATTATGCAACTTTTCAAAGCTTTTTAAGCTAAAATCGTGGCATAAAACCTGTGATGAATTGGGACTTTATTTATTAAGTTCATCCCAACTCTGACAAAGTGGAGAATACCAAAGGTTGCAAAATTTTAGCTGAGCCTTGTGTTGCGCCAAAATGTGCAACTTTTCAAAGCTTTTTATGCTAAAATGGTGGCGAAAAAACCTGTGATGAATTAGGACCTTGTTAGTCATGAGCAAGCACTAAAATGCTCGGGTACTTGTTGTTCGAGTCGAGCAAATTGGAATGCTCGAGCGCTCGGACCGAGTAATAAGCCCAATGTAAGTCTATGGCATACTCGAGCATTTTTCCGGCGGCTCCCCTAGCGGTCTGCAGATGGACTAAAAATTGCCCAAATCGATGGGAACAGTGCTCAAATGTCATGGGATCAGCATGGGGAAGACCTCTGGAAGAATTTCGGATGCCCAGGTCACTGCTGTCAACAATGTTGTCAGAGGTATTACACCACTTTTACGTACTCACAATAAAACATGCAAAAACAAAACCAAAATGGATTTTCCTGGGAAAAATGTTAAGGAACATCCTTTCCAGGGTAATGACTTGTATATAAGGCAAAATAAATAAACAAAAACAAAAATGCTCCTCCACACCTTGAGCTATGTTCACACATATCGTTTTTGATGCGTTTTGCATTGCTTTCAACCAAGACAAATGCATGCATTGGGAAATGTAATTTTAACATTTTATAACCTTATTTGGCCATGTGGTGTGTGACACATCATCAGACACATGCATACAGTGCTGAAAATACATGGGAACAACATGGGGAAAACCCCTGGAAGCATCTCTGACTCCCAGGTCACTTCCTAAAAGTGTGCCCATCATATGTGATCTTTGGCGCATGCGAAGATGCCTCCTGCCATGAACCTGTCATTGCAGACTTGCAACAATCACTGTCCACGTCTTTGTCCAAGCGCAGCGCTCAGTTGTCCCTACCCCATTCCTTGGAATGCAAGCGCAAGTATGCAGCCAGCCCCCCACAGGCTGCAATACTATACTGCCAAATTTTTGACAGCTGCTTGCACTTGAAATGTGGCCTTTTAGACTCGTGGAAGCAAAAGCTGTCCACAACCTTATGACGCTGGCGGCCGGGTGTCCATACTCGGTCCCCAGCGGCCGCTATTTCTCCCGGTATCATCTCTGCCTTCTCCACAGCAAAATTCTTTAGCTCTGTGAAAGAACTTGTGAAACCATATCTACTCCAGCTGTCATTTCTCCCAGGAAGTCCTCTAATGCAGCTTGTCGCATAAGCAATGGCAGCCGGTCCAACATCAGCTTGCACTTGTCGGTGGTGCTTCGACACACAAACATCTTTCTTTGTGCCTTTAATTTCATGACTACAGAGTTGGGCAATGGCCTGATCTGCAATGCGGTTTGAGAAATAACATGCATAAGCATGTCCATTCCACATTAAAAAAGCAGCTATAAAGTGTCTGGGAACCTTCCCACACCCACACACTTTTTTTAAGCCAGGGCTGCTTCTCGGCAGGGTTGAAAGGGCCCACCAGAGAACTGGAAACTCCTCCAATGGGCCCTGGCTTCTCCTTCAGGAAAGTTCACAGTGCCGAGGTGAGGACATGATGATAGAGGCCAGCATTTGCTTAGTTTTCTGTTACTTGGAATACAAGCGCAAGTATGCAGCCAGCTACCCAAGCACAGGCCACAATAGTAAACTGCCAGATTTCTGGGCAGCTGCTTGCACTTGAAATGTGGCTTTTTAGGCTCGTGGAAGCAGAAGCTTTTCACAAGTTCATGGCGGCAGCGGCCGGGTGTCCATCCTCGGTCCCCAACCGCCACTATTTCTCTCGGTATCGTCTCTGCCTTCCACAAGCAAGGGTCCCAGAACATGACCCGTGCCCTCCCCAGTGCACTTACTGGGAAGGACTGCCTAACAATAAACACGTGGACAAGTGAATTTGGCCAGGGACGGTACGGACCCAGTCCACAGCTTGTCGGTGAGAGTTGTATTTCACCACAGGATTATTCTTTAGCTCGGTCAAAGGACTTGTGAAACTGTATCTACTCTAGCTGTCATTTCTCCGTCGCCAGGCTGTGCCCTTTGTCACCACTGACCATGCCTAGCTGTATGTTCAGAGGTGAGAGCCACAGATCAGGCTGCTGTGTTACAGCTTTCAACAACTCTGCAGCGGTGGGCGGTTTGTCATCTAAGCATTAAGCATGTTATCTTCAGCACAGCCTGTGGCCAAGGCAGTGCTGCAGTGCTTTCAGCTTATGAGTGATGTGTAGAGATGAGTGTTGTTCTACTCGAACTGTTCGCCAATCTCAAATTCGAGCTGTTTTGGGCGGTGTTCGAGCCGTTCGGCGAACACGAACAATTTGAGAAAAATTCGGCTGTTCGAGGTTATGTTCGATAACTGTTCGTGCACCAAAATCATAACTGGATTTTTTCTCAGTAATGATGAAAATTAATGTTAATACGCAGTTTGAGTGTACAGCGGGGTGGGGGGAGGGGCAGGGGATGGATCTCTGCAGGAACAATGAAGATCTCCATTTTTTTTTCTCTTTCCCGCATTTGCAGTGGGGAGGTGCAATCTGTCAGCCTATCAGCAGCGCACACACGGAGCGAAGTGCTTTTTTTCACACAAGCAAGGGCATGTGTCATTGGCAGTGTATGTCACATGTCCTTGCCCTATAAGACCAAGCCATTTTCCCCGTCACCACCATTTTCTCACTGCTGCAGCTGCGTGTTAGACGGCACCGCTGTTGCTGTGTGCGCTATACCTTGTTAATTTCAAGCCAATTTTCGCACAAATATACAGATAGCTTGGGAGTAGGGAATAGTTGTGATTGCAGTCCTTTTAAGGACTAGGTTACAGCATTTCCTACGACTTTTATCAGGGAGGTCTGTGCTCTTAAATAGATAGATTGTGGGAGTAAAGACTAATTGTAATTGGAGTCCTTTTCAGGACTAGGTTACATCAGTTCCTATCAGTTTTTGCCAGGCAGGTCTGTGCCAATGCTGTGCAAGTTTTTTTCACAGCATTTGGCTGAATCTAGCAAAGCTAATCCTTTTTGGCCTATTGCAGAGTGTGTTAGTCAGTGGAGTAGCCTATCTGTGTTGCAAGATATACCACCTGTGTATAGAATACCAATTTTTTTACTGCACCTAGTGATGTAAAATCTTTTGGGCATAGCATCATTCTATTAGTCCATCTATACTGACCTCCATCAGGTTGCAAACTGAATATAATTTTTTTCTGCATCTAGCTCTGAAAAAATATTTGGCCTTCTAGCAGTGTGTCGGACTTTCTCTATTAGTCCATCTATACTGACCTCCATCAGGTTGCAAATTAAAAATATTTTTTATCTGCATCTACAGTACCTCTGAAAAAATATTTGGGCTTCTAGCTGTGTGTGGGACTTGTTGTATTAGTCCATCTATACTGACCTCCATCAGGTTGCAAACTGAATATATTTTTTTCTGCATCTACCTCTGAAAAAATATTGGGCTTCTAGCTGTGTGTGGGACTTGTTGTTTTAGTCCATCTATACTGACCTCCATCAGGTTGCAAACTGAATATATTTTTTTCTGCATCTACCTCTGAAAAAATATTTGGGCTCCTAGCTGTGTGTGGGACTTGTTGTATTAGTCCATCTATACTGACCTCCATCAGGTTGCAAACTGAATATATTTTTTTCTGCATCTACCTCTGAAAAAATATTGGGCTTCTAGCTGTGTGTGGGACTTGTTGTATTAGTCCATCTATACTGACCTCCATCAGGTTGCAAACTGAATATATTTTTTTCTGCATCTACCTCTGAAAAAATATTGGGCTTCTAGCTGTGTGTGGGACTTGTTGTATTAGTCCATCTATACTGACCTCCATCAGGTTGCAAACTGAATATATTTTTTTCTGCATCTACCTCTGAAAAAATATTGGGCTTCTAGCTGTGTGTGGGTCTTGTTCTATTAATCCATCTATACAGATCTCCATCAGGTTGCAAACTGAATATAATTTTTGTATGCATCTAGCTCTGAAAAAATATTTGGCCTTCTAGCAGTGTGTGGGACTTTCTCTGTTAGTCCATCTATACTGACCTCCATGAGGTTGCAAACTGAATATAATTTTTTTCTGCATCTAGCTCTGAAAAAATATTTGGCCTTCTAGCAGTGTGTCGGACTTTCTCTATTAGTCCATCTATACTGACCTCCATCAGGTTGCAAATTAAAAATAATTTTTATCTGCATCTACAGTACCTCTGAAAAAATATTTGGGCTTCTAGCTGTGTGTGGGATTTGTTGTATTAGTCCATCTATACTGACCTCCATCAGGTTGCAAACTGAATATATTTTTTTCTGCATCTACCTCTGAAAAAATATTGGGCTTCTAGCTGTGTGTGGGACTTGTTGTATTAGTCCATCTATACTGACCTCCATCAGGTTGCAAACTGAATATAATTTTTTCTGCATCTACCTCTGAAAAAATATTTGGGCTCCTAGCTGTGTGTGGGACTTGTTGTATTAGTCCATCTATACTGACCTCCATCAGGTTGCAAACTGAATATATTTTTTTCTGCATCTACCTCTGAAAAAATATTGGGCCTCTAGCTGAGTGTGGGACTTGTTGTATTAGTCCATCTATACTGACCTCCATCAGGTTGCAAACTGAATATATTTTTTTCTGCATCTACCTCTGAAAAAATATTGGGCTTCTAGCTGTGTGTGGGACTTGTTGTATTAGTCCATCTATACTGACCTCCATCAGGTTGCAAACTGAATATATTTTTTTCTGCATCTACCTCTGAAAAAATATTGGGCTTCTAGCTGTGTGTGGGTCTTGTTCTATTAATCCATCTATACAGACCTCCATCAGGTTGCAAACTGAATATAATTTTTGTATGCATCTAGCTCTGAAAAAATATTTTGCCTTCTAGCAGTGTGTGGGACTTTCTCTGTTAGTCCATCTATACTGACCTCCATGAGGTTGCAAACTGAATATAATTTTTTTCTGCATCTAGCTCTGAAAAAATATTTGGCCTTCTAGCAGTGTGTCGGACTTTCTCTATTAGTCCATCTATACTGACCTCCATCAGGATGCAAATTAAAAATAATTTTTATCTGCATCTACAGTACCTCTGAAAAAATATTTGGGCTTCTAGCTGTGTGTGGGACTTGTTGTATTAGTCCATCTATACTGACCTCCATCAGGTTGCAAACTGAATATATTTTTTTCTGCATCTACCTCTGAAAAAATATTGGGCTTCTAGCTGTGTGTGGGACTTGTTGTATTGGTCCATCTATACTGACCTCCATCAGGTTGCAAACTGAATATATTTTTTTCTGCATCTACCTCTGAAAAAATATTGTGCTTCTAGCTGTGTGTGGGACTTGTTGTATTAGTCCATCTATAGTGACCTCCATCAGGTTGCAAACTGAATATATTTTTTTCTGCATCTACCTCTGAAAAAATATTGGGCTTCTAGCTGTGTGTGGGACTTGTTGTATTAGTCCATCTATACTGACCTCCATCAGGTTGCAAACTGAATATATTTTTTTCTGCATCTACCTCTGAAAAAATATTGGGCTTCTAGCTGTGTGTGGGACTTGTTGTATTAGTCCATCTATACTGACCTCCATCAGGTTGCAAACTGAATATATTTTTTTCTGCATCTACCTCTGAAAAAATATTGGGCTTCTAGCTGTGTGTGGGTCTTGTTCTATTAATCCATCTATACAGACCTCCATCAGGTTGCAAACTGAATATAATTTTTTTCTGCATCTCGCTCTGAAAAAATATTTGGCCTTCTAGCAGTGTGTCGGACTTTCTCTATTAGTCCATCTATACTGACCTCCATCAGGTTGCAAATTAAAAATAATTTTTATCTGCATCTACAGTACCTCTGAAAAAATATTTGGGCTTCTAGCTGTGTGTGGGACTTGTTGTATTAGTCCATCTATACTGACCTCCATCAGGTTGCAAACTGAATATATTTTTTTCTGCATCTACCTCTGAAAAAATATTGGGCTTCTAGCTGTGTGTCGGACTTGTTGTATTAGTCCATCTATACTGACCTCCATCAGGTTGCAAACTGAATATATTTTTTTCTGCATCTACCTCTGAAAAAATCTTGGGCTTCTAGCTGTGTGTGGGACTTGTAGTATTAGTCCATCTATACTGACCTCCATCAGGTTGCAAACTGAATATATTTTTTTCTGCATCTACTTCTGAAAAAATATTGGGCTTCTACCTGTGTGTGGGACTTGTTGTATTAGTCCATCTATACTGACCTCCATCAGGTTGCAAACTGAATATATTTTTTTCTGCATCTACCTCTGAAAAAATATTGGGCTTCTAGCTGTGTGTGGGTCTTGTTCTATTAATCCATCTATACAGACCTCCATCAGGTTGCAAACTGAATATAATTTTTTTCTGCATCTAGCTCTGAAAAAATATTTGGCCTTCTAGCAGTGTGTGGGACTTGTTCTATTTGTCCACCTATACTGACCTCCATCAGGTTGCAAATTCAAAATAATTTTTTGTATGCATCTAGCTCTGAAAAAATATTTGGCCTTCTAGCAGTGTGTGGGACTTTCTCTGTTAGTCCATCTATACTGTCCTCCATCAGGTTGCAAACTGAATATAATTTTTTTCTGCATCTAGCTCTGAAAAAATATTTGGCCTTCTAGCAGTGTGTCGGACTTTCTCTATTAGTCCATCTATACTGACCTCCATCAGGTTGCAAATTAAAAATAATTTTTATCTGCATCTACAGTACCTCTGAAAAAATATTTGGGCTTCTAGCTGTGTGTGGGACTTGTTGTATTAGTCCATCTATACTGACCTCCATCAGGTTGCAAACTGAATATATTTTTTTCTGCATCTACCTCTGAAAAAATATTGGGCTTCTAGCTGTGTGTGGGACTTGTTGTATTAGTCCATCTATACTGACCTCCATCAGGTTGCAAACTGAATATATTTTTTTCTGCATCTACCTCTGAAAAAATATTGGGCTTCTAGCTGTGTGTGGGTCTTGTTCTATTAATCCATCTATACAGACCTCCATCAGGTTGCAAACTGAATATATTTTTTTCTGCATCTACCTCTGAAAAAATATTGGGCTTCTAGCTGTGTGTGGGTCTTGTTCTATTAATCCATCTATACAGACCTCCATCAGGTTGCAAACTGAATATAATTTTTTTCTGCATCTAGCTCTGAAAAAATATTTGGCCTTCTAGCAGTGTGTGGGACTTTCTCTGTTAGTCCATCTATACTGACCTCCATCAGGTTGAAAACTCAATATAATTTTATTCTGCATCTAGCTCTGAAAAAATATTTGGCCTTCTAGCAGTGTGTCGGACTTTCTCTATTAGTCCATCTATACTGACCTCCATCAGGTTGCAAATTAAAAATAATTTTTATCTGCATCTACAGTACCTCTGAAAAAATATTTGGGCTTCTAGCTGTGTGTGGGACTTGTTGTATTAGTCCATCTATACTGACCTCCATCAGGTTGCAAACTGAATATATTTTTTTCTGCATCTACCTCTGAAAAAATATTGGGCTTCTAGCTGTGTGTGGGACTTGTTGTATTAGTCCATCTATACTGACCTCCATCAGGTTGCAAACTGAATATATTTTTTTCTGCATCTACCTCTGAAAAAATATTGGGCTTCTAGCTGTGTGTGGGTCTTGTTCTATTAATCCATCTATACAGACCTCCATCAGGTTGCAAACTGAATATAATTTTTTTCTTCATCTAGCTCTGAAAAAATATTTGGCCTTCTAGCAGTGTGTGGGACTTGTTCTATTAGTCCACCTATACTGAGCTCCATCAGGTTGCAAATTCAAAATAATTTTTTGTATGCATCTAGCTCTGAAAAAATATTTGGCCTTCTAGCAGTGTGTGGGACTTTCTCTGTTAGTCCATCTATACTGACCTCCATCAGGTTGCAAACTGAATATAATTTTTTTCTGCATCTAGCTCTGAAAAAATATTTGGCCTTCTAGCAGTGTGTCGGACTTTCTCTATTAGTCCATCTATACTGACCTCCATCAGGTTGCAAATTAAAAATAATTTTTATCTGCATCTACAGTACCTCTGAAAAAATATTTGGGCTTCTAGCTGTGTGTGGGGCTTGTTGTATTAGTCCATCTATACTGACCTCCATCAGGTTGCAAACTGAATATATTTTTTCTGCATCTACCTCTGAAAAAATATTGGGCTTCTAGCTGTGTGTGGGACTTGTTGTATTAGTCCATCTATACTGACCTCCATCAGGTTGCAAACTGAATATATTTTTTTCTGCATCTACCTCTGAAAAAATATTGGGCTTCTAGCTGTGTGTGGGACTTGTTGTATTAGTCCATCTATACTGACCTCCATCAGGTTGCAAACTGAATATATTTTTTTCTGCATCTACCTCTGAAAAAATATTGGGCTTCTAGCTGTGTGTGGGACTTGTTGTATTAGTCCATCTATACAGACCTCCATCAGGTTGCAAACTGAATATAATTTTTTTCTGCATCTAGCTCTGAAAAAATATTTGGCCTTCTAGCAGTGTGTGGGACTTTCTCTGTTAGTCCATCTATACTGACCTCCATCAGGTTGCAAACTGAATATAATTTTTTTCTGCATCTAGCTCTGAAAAAATATTTGGCCTTCTAGCAGTGTGTCGGACTTTCTCTATTAGTCCATCTATTCTGACCTCCATCAGGTTGCAAATTAAAAATAATTTTTATCTGCATCTACAGTACCTCTGAAAAAATATTTGGGCCTCTAGCTGTGTGTGGGACTTGTTGTATTAGTCCATCTATACTGACCTCCATCAGGTTGCAAACTGAATATATTTTTTTCTGCATCTACCTCTGAAAAAATATTGGGCTTCTAGCTGTGTGTGGGACTTGGTGTATTAGTCCATCTATACTGACCTCCATCAGGTTGCAAATTGAATATAATTTTTTTCTGCATCTAACCCAGCCAATAGTTTTGGCCTAATACCACAGTTTGGCCACTCAGCTCTGCTCGGTTACCATCCATTGTTTTTTTGTGCAAACAACTCCAAAGTTGTGAATTAGTTAACCACCAAAATGAGTGGAAAAAGGCCTGCTGCTGGTGGAAAGGGGAATAGGCGTGTTGGGAAGGGGAAAAAAGGTTGTGTCCGTGGGGTAGGTGTTAAAGCAACAGTAACATCTGCAGAAGAAAGACCATCTTCCAGCCAAACTAAAATGTCTACTTCTTTTAGCGGACAATGTGATAAGATCCCTTTCTTACGGCCACGCCAATCGCTACAAATTCCAGATGAGGCACAAAAACAGCAGGTGCTTCAACGGATATCAAGTGCTCCTTTAAGTGGGCTCTCCTCCACATCAACTTCAACATCACAAATACTCCAGTCCTCAAAGGTGTCACCCCAATCGCACTTGCTTCCTCACAGCTCCCAAATCTCCAGCTGCCCGTCTGAGAATGAGGTAGAACAGATGGTTGAGTCTGCAGAGCTGTTTACTCATACTATAGCCTGGGAATCAGAGGTCGACTCCAGCGCTTCTGTGAATCCAGACGAGGAAATGATCTGCACTGATGCCCAGAATCTTTATGAGTCGGATCCAGGACCAGACGCAGAAGGTTCTGACCATAATGTAGACCCTCATTCCCAAACTGTAACTCCTGTTGGTGGAGACAATGAAGAAGACGATGATAAGACTCAAATACCTGATTGGAGCGACAACTTTAGTTTTTTGTCAGGGCAGGAACAGGTTGGCTCTGAGGACGACGGGTGTGATAACGCACAGGGTGATGATGATGAGGTTGGAGATCCCACTTACTGTCAACCCACAGTCAGCCAAGAGATGAGGTCAGCAGAGGAGGTGGAGGAAGATGCTAGTGACGACGAGGTCAGGTTGCGCCTTCCTGGACAGAGACGTAGTACTGGAAGCACGTCAACAACTGCATCCTCAAACACAACTCTGCCTCTCACCACAAGTCGTGGTGGCTCTTCAGGTCGCATGGGTGCTAAGCCTTGCATAGCCTGGGCATTTTTTCAGATCGATAAAGATGACCCAACTCGTGTTATCTGTAACATTTGTCAGCAAAAGCTAAGTAGAGGCCAAAAAATACATAGTTTGAGTACTTCATGCATGAACCGGCACATGGACATGAAGCATAAGTTGCAGTGGGAAGCTCAGTGTGCTACAATGCGGCCTAGCCGGCCGGGCCAACCACCGTCTGCCATATCTTGTGCATCCGGGGCCTCTTCATCCTCTGAGACTGGGGGGACAGCAGTCACACCTGTTTTGGGGCGCAGACCTGCCACCTCTTTACCCGCAACAGCCAGCGTGATTGGCAGGTCATCATTTTCTTTGGAGGTGGGAACACCAGCTGGTGTTGAGCGCTGTCCGACATCGATAGCACCACCTTTGGATCAAGGCAACCTAACATGTCCGCCTGCATCTTCCTCACAGACCGGCAGTTTGCCGGGGACACCCTTATCAGCCCCGTCTAAGCACAATAGCCAGCCCTCGGTCCCTCAGATGTGGACAGTAAAAGACCATTTCCTCCTAGCCATGAGAAAGCTAAGAGGTTGAATTTCACCATCTGCAAGCTCTTGGCTACAGAAATGCTGCCTTTCCGCCTGGTGGACACAGAGGATTTTCGAGACCTTATGTCCGTCGCAGTGCCCCAGTACCAGATGCCCAGTCGGCACTACTTCTCAAAGAAAGGTGTGTCTGCGCTCCACCAGCATGTCGCACACAACATCACAGCTTCTTTGAGAAACTCTGTGTGTGACAGGGTGCATTTCACCACAGACACTTGGACGAGTAGGCATGGACAGGGGCGTTACATGTCGCTGACTGGGCACTGGGTAACTATGGTGACAGCAGGACATGGGGCTGCTGTCCAAGTCTTGCCGTCCCCACGAGTTGTGCGTCAATCCTCTTTATGTCAAAGTTCCTCCACTGCTTCTGCCTCCTCAACCTCCTCTCGGTCTTCCACCTGCACCCAAAGCCTGTCTGGTCATGCCACAAGCTTTCTAACTGCGCAGAAGGGATCCTGCACACCTCCTTACTATGCTGGCAGTAGGGCTCAACGTCATCAGGCGGTTTTTACATTGAAATGTCTGGGAAATGTGAGTCACACAGCTGAGGAGTTGTGGTCAGCTCTGGAGAACCAATTTCATGAATGGTTGTCTCCACTGGACCTGAATCCAGGGAAGGCCGTGTGCGACAATGCTGCAAACCTGGGTGCGGCCCTTCGCCGGGGCAATGTCACACACGTGCCTTGTATGGCTCACGTGTTGAACCTGGTTGTCCAGCAATTTTTAGCCCACTATCCCAGACTAGATGGCCTTCTGCAGAGGGCACGGTCGCTGTGTGCTCACTTCCGCCGTTCGCATCCCGCAGCTCAGCGACTTACATCTCTACAGAAGTCGTTGGGCCTGCCACTTCACCGGCTAAAATGCGATGTGCCTACCCTGTGGAATTCAACTCTGCACATGTTGCAGCGACTGTGGCAGCACCGACAAGCCCTGGTGCAATACGTTCTGACGTACAGCCTGGGCCAACGAGATTCAGAGGTGGGGCAAATCACGCTGGAGGAGTGGTCTCAGATCAGGGACCTATGCACCCTTCTGCACAGTTTTGAAATGGCGACGAAGATGTTTAGTGCTGACGATGCCATTATCAGCATGACTATTCCGGTGATTTACATGCTGGAGCACATGTTAAACAGAATTCGGAGTCAGGTGGTGGCACAAGAGGAGGTGGAGGAAGTAGAGGAGGAGGAGTTGTATGCGGAAGGGCTAACATCTGCAAGGTCCAGACGGTCGGCAGCACCAAGGCGGCAGGCATGTGAGGGTGGGGGAGATGGTTTTACCAGGGCTCATGGTAGCAGCCAAACTAGTGAGGAAGGTGCAGGAGCCCAGGAAGAAGTGGAGGACGAACTGATAGAAGACTCATCAGATGAGGGAGACCTTGATCACATTTCTGTTGTGCGAGGTTGGGGGGAGAGGACAGAGGAAGGAAGCATGATTGTTACCTCGCCACCAACACAACAGGGACTTGGTGCTCCTGGATGCGCAACACACATGAGTGCCTTCTTGCTGCACTACCTGCAACATGACCCTCGAATTGTGAGAATTAGAAATAATCCTGACTACTGGGTTGCCACACTGTTAGATCCCCCAAACTTTTCGATCAACTTTTTCATTTTAATAAAGACCAAAAAAATGGTCATTTTTGAAATTATAAGCATTAGCAGGTTGTTAGAAACTGAAATCAAACAGTTTTCAACTCAAAACTTTATTCTAGGTGATGTTACATTTTCACATAGGACCCCTTGTTCGAAAGGAGCTTCTGAACTCTCTCGTCCATTGAATTTGTCAGGTTTTGGATGGTTTCTGCTTCAATTGTTTTGCATGAGGACAGAATACCCTCCCAGAGCTGTTGCTTAGATGTGAACTGCCTCCCGCCATCATAGACACTCCTTTTAATGATGCTCCAAAGGTTCTGAATGGGGTAGAGGTCAGGGGAGCATGGGGGTCACACCATAAGTTTGTCCCCTTTTATGCCCATATCAGCCAGAGATGCAGATGTTTTATGTGCAGCATGAGATGGTGCATTATCATGCAGAAAAATGATCTTGCTGTGAAATACACGGTTCTTCTTCTTGAACCATGGCAGGAAGTGCTGTTTGAGAAAATCCACATACATTATGGAGTTCATCTTTAGCGCCTTCAGGGATCCTAAAGGGGCCGACAATCTCTCTCCCCATGATTCCAGCCCAAAACATTACTCCACCTCCTCCTTGTTGGCGCTGTAGCCGTGTTTGCGTGGGGTGTCCATCAACCAGCCATCCTCCACTCCATCCATCTGGACCATCGAGCGCTGCATGGCACTCATCCGTGAACAAAACTGTTTTGAAATCAGTCTTCATGTAATGTTTGGCCCACTGGAGCCGTTTCTGCTTGTGTGAAGTGGATAGAGGAGGTCGACAGGATGGTGTATGCACAGCTGCAAACCTCTGAAGGACCCTGCATCTTGTTGTTCGGGGGACGTTGGAGGCACAAGCAGCTTCAAAAACTTGTCTGCTGCTATGACAAGGCTTTTTTGCCGCTGATCTTTCAACCTGACATAATTGCCTGTAGGAAAGAGTCCTCAATTTGCCCTTATCAGCACGCACACGTGTGTACTGTGAATCAGCTACATACTTCTTGATTGCCAAGACACTTCATCCTGATCATCGCACAATGTTGATTGTAGTCATGCCTTGACCTAAACACTCCACAATTTGTTGCTTCTCAGCAGCCGACACATCCTTTTTCTTTCCCATTTTGGCAGAAAATGTAGGCTGCTTAATAATGTGAGAGAGCCTTCTTAAGTAGTCTTGCCTTTCATTGGACACACCTGCCAAACTAATTAGCACAGGTGTCTGCAATTGCTTACAGTGATATAAAGAGCCCTGACACACATCACCATCAATGAGTTTAACTGACAAACAAACAAATTCTTCCCTTATCACTCCTAAACACTTTTTGCATAATAATTTGGAACGCAGTGTACATGTGCTTTTCCACAAAACACCAGCGGTTCACGTAGTGAATCTTACAGTTCTAACTTGCCAACCGTGGTCTGTATGGAGTTGTTCAATAAAGGGCCCAAAATTAAGATAACATAGATGGGAGAGGTCTCTATGAATAGGAATTCCTAAGTATTTGATACCCTGTGAGGGCTAGGCAAAGGGAAAGTTGGACTGGATGGAATCCTATATGGATTTGGGGAGGGAGACATCGAGGGCCTCAGACTTCGCTGCATTGATTTTAAAATTTGACCATGTAACAAAGTGATCTATTTCAGCCATAACAGCATGGATGGATATATGTGATTGAGTGATATATACTAGGACATCATCAGCAAATAGAGAGCACTTGTACTCGGTGCCTCCCACCTCAATCCACATAATATTGGGGTTATGGCGAATTGATGAGAGCAGGTGCTCCGTCACTAGGATGTATAAGAGAGGGGACAGAGGACATCCCTGCCTTGTCCCATTGGTGATTGTGAAAGGTGATGAAAATGTTCTGACGCACCCCCTGGGCCTTGGGACACCCGGAGCCGGACCCTTTTTGGTGGATGCTGGTGGTTGTAGTCTTCGTGGCGGCGACCCGGTTCCGTGGCTCAGGGCGGTCAAACCAGTGGCGGAACTATTTATGTGGTTTTGATGTTTAAATGTACGACTACGCCACCCGTGGATTGCGGTCAGAGTGAACCGCCGCTACAGGGCAGACCGCTGAGGCTGGTGTTGTGGGTGCAGCAGAGCGTAGCATAACTCCCCACGGGAGGAGTGTAGCCTCAGGGCAGTGTATGCGGAGGATGGGGGTGATGGTGCAGGGCAGCAGCAGTAACGACACGGAGTCAGTGATGCAGTCCAGGGCCTTTATTCACAGTTCTTATTATCCAGACCACTTCTGCAGGTAACGGCTGCCCACGTCGTACTGTGCTCACCAGGTGAGGGGCTCAGACAACTCCCAGATAACTTTGGAGCACTTCACAGGACCCCCTTTGTGTGTCCTTTGTCTGGCCTTTCTTATCAACACTTCTGTCCGGCTGCCTCGTGCCTCCTCTTGGTAAACTTGGCGCCAGTTTCCCTGACCCTATGTGGTGCCTTCCTAGCGGGTGTAGCGAGGGGCTGCGCCACATAAAATGTCAGAGCCTCCGGTTTCTAGCTGAGGGTCGTTTCCTGCCTCCACTAGTTCGGGGACCGGTCTCCCCCTTTGGCCTGACCCCTCCACGCAGGTGGATTCGGGCGTGCGGTGGCGACTCGCCCGTCCGCACCCCTGGGATCCCTTCATTCCTCGTTCCTGGAGCCTTCTCACCTCCTCTTCCTTCCTTCTCCCTCTTCCAGGCCTGGGCCTCTGTTACTAGGCCCGCCTCCGAAGCAGAGCTCATGCAGAGCCCCTGCTCCCTGCCACTTCTGCTCAGACTTCTCTGCACTGAACTAAGATGGTGCCCACCTTTTATACTCCCTTCTCAATGCACCCAGGAACTGCTTCCTCCCTGCTCCTGCACTACAGGGTTCCCCTTCCTCAGTGTTCCCTCCCCCCACTCCAGCCAGGGACAGGGACTGTCGTGCCCATCTCAGGGGCATATTGGTCGCCCTGCGCCACGGCAATGTGGTGTAATGCATGCAGGTGTCGGGTCCTGATCCACACTCCATCCTTACCTGAGAGTGAGATATCACACCTCTGGGTGAGGTGCAATACGTCTGTAGCAACCGAGCCCTCAGGGTGCTACAGTTCCATTTATCTTCAGCCTAGGTGACGTATTGTGATACAGGGCCGTGATTTTGGCTGTAAAAGGGTCCCCTACACCCCTACCCCAAGCTTTTTAAGAGAATCATATATGGCGTGCCAGGAGACTCTATGGAATGCTTTCTCAGCATCCAACGAGAGTATCTAATTACAAATTTTTAACTGCATCTAGCCCAGGAAATACTTTGTGCCTAGTAGCAGTGTCTGCTAGTCAGCGGATTATCCCGGCTGTTAAGCAAGCTACACCACCTGTAGTTTAGACACTTAATTTTTTCAAAGGAAATGCTTCGGGACCATGGGATACTTAGTGAAGAGCATCAGGAGGCACCCCAAGGCATAGGGGCTGGGACTGGCAGTAGGATGCCTTGCGGTGGACAGCCGAGCTCGATCCTTATAAAAGCTTTTTAACTGCAGCAGCTTTAGTGGACGCTACTGGAGCTGGAATTACGCGGCTGCTGGCATGAGACTTGCCCTCCAATAGATCCTTGTAAATGGATTTAAAGTGTATTCATTCAAATTAGAGAGACAATTTAAATTAAAAAGCTTAGAGCTGCCTCCACCACAGGGGGGCTCGCTCGACCCACCAGCGGACAGGCACCAGTATTGGGAGAGGGGGGCTGGCCATCAGGGTTCACCGCGGCTCTGGCACAAACCCGGCGACACGGAGGTGGCACGGGCAGGAGCGGACTGGCCGTGTCGGCTTCTCACTTTTTGGATTTTAGAAGGGCATGACATGCCTATATCTGTGTCTCCCCCTCCTTTTACTCCTCCACCTCTTTTATTTTCGCATGACTATATGTACTTGTCACTTTTCCATGTGTTAGTTATGTCTTCTGAGCAGTTTGTCAGCTTTTGGACACCTTTGAAGGTGTTTTCTATGTGTTTCTATGTGTTTTTGTTTGCCTGCCATTGGTTTTAACGGTGTTCGAAGGTGTTCGACGAACAGTTCGGCGAACACACGGGTGTTCGACGAACCGAACCGAACTCGAACACTACGGGGTGGCTCAACACTAGTGATGTGGTCATTTCGGAGATGGAGGCCGAACTAGTGAAGGAGGAACAGGAGCTGAACAATGTGATTACATTGAGGTTACATTGGTGAGTCTAGTTTTTATACTAAACAAAGATCCTACTATGTTTTTATTTTTTATTTTTTTACATTCTTTTTTAAGACAAATGCATTTACCGGGAAATGTCATTTTAACATTATCTTATTATCTTTCATCTTATCTGGCAATGTGGTGTGTGACACATCATCATACACATCCTATTTCATTTATGATTGATGAACTCAGAAAGCCTATTTTTATAGGGTCATCAGGTTGCCATAACTATTCTTAAAGCGCCAGCAGTCGGCCATCACTATTGTTAGAGAGCCATCAGCCCTCTATGCTTTGTTGTTCCCATTATTAACGAGTGGGTCTCCAATACTGTTATTGCGTATTCAGTGACTGCAAGGGCTGCCAAAAATTTGGACGCAACCCAATACCCCTTTGAAGAGACATAGAGGAGAGTCTCAGTAAAAAAAAAAATTCCCATTATAAAGGAGTGGGTCGCCTATAGTGGTAATGCCCATGCTGTGACTGCAAGGGCTGCCAAAATTTGGGAAAAACCCCACAAACAATTTAAAGACACAAAGAGCTGGGCCACAGTAACAACATGTTCCCATTAGAAAGGACAGGGTCTGATATACAGTGAAAGGGTATGCAGTGAATGCAAGGGCTGCCAAAAATTTGGAGGAACTCCAATGCCCTTTCCAAAATACGTAGAGGTCGGAGGGCCTCCTGATAACAATGTCCCCATTATTAGGAAGTGTGTCTCCCATACTGTTTGCCTATGCAGTGAATCAACGGCTGCCAAAAATTTGGAGGAACTCCAATACCCCTTGCAAGAGGCGTAGAGGTTGGAAAACAATGTTCTCATTATTAGGAAGTGTATCTCCCATACTGTTTGCCTATACAGTGAATGCAACGGCAGCCAAAAATTTGCAGGAACTCCAATACCTCTTGCAAGAGACGTAGAGGTTGGAGGGCCTCCTGAAAACAATGATCCCATTATTAGGAAGTGTGTCTCCCATACTGTTTGCCTATGCACTGAAACAATAGCTGCCAAAAATTTGGAGGAACTCCAATGCCCCTTGCAAGAGACGTAGATATGTTGATATGGTACATATGGTGGTGATATGGTGGTGGAAGATAAGGATGCAGAGAAGGAGGAGGACAAGAGCAAATAGACAAAATCAGATAGCATATACCCATGTCTGGGTGTGAAGACAAAGGTGCATGGGAATAGAGTTAGACCTCCCCAAAAAAAGACACTGCATTTGAATTTATGTTACGCTGCTATCATTCGGTGGTGTTGAGAAGTCTGGCCCAATCCAGCCCTTGTTCATTTTTATAAGAGTTAGCCTGTCAGCATTTTCAGCTGACAGGCGGATGCGCCTATCGGTTATAATTCCACCGGTGGGCACTAAAAACCTGCTCTGACAAAATGCCAGCGGCAGGGCATGCCAGCACCTCCAAGACTCAGAGAGCCAGTTCATGCCACATGTCCAGCTTTGATACCCAATAATTATAAGGCACAGGGGAATTATAAGGCATGGTACGTGTGTGAGCTCGCCTCGCCTCAGAGCCACCACAAGAATCCCACCATTGTCACACATGACCATGCCTGGCTGTAGGGTCAGTGGTGTCAGCCACAAATCTGCCTGCTCTTTCAGAGCTGTCCACAACTCTTCAGCGTTGTGCAGTTTGTCACCTAAGTATATTAGCTTCAGCCCAGCCTGTTGCCGCTTGGCCGAGGCAGTGCTACAGTGCTTCCAGCTTGTGACTGATGTGGTCATTTTGTAGATGGGTGCTGAAGAGGAGGAGGTGCAGGAGCTGTAGAATGTGGGGGCAACCCTGATTGACGCAGGGCCCGCAATCCTCAGCATCGGTAGGATGTATTCCGTCCCAAGGTCCGACTGGGTCCCGGCTTCCACTATATTAACCCAGTGTGCCGGCAGCGTGATGTACTGTCCCTGCCCACAAGCACTTGTCCACATGTCTATGGTTAGGTGGACTTTCCCAGTAACTGCGTTGTTGAGGTCACGGCTAATATTGTGGGACATGTGCTCATGTAATGCGGGGATGGTACACTGGGAGAAATAGTGGCAGCTGGGGATCGAGTACCGAGGGACGGCCGCCGCCATCAGGAAGTGGAAATATTCCATCTCCACAAGCCTAAAAGGCAACATTTCGAGCGCAAGCATTCGCGAAATGTGTGAACTTAGTAGTGTGGACTGTGGGGCGATGGCTGTGTATTTGCGCTTGTGTTCCAAGGACTGGGATAGGGACAACTGAACGCTGCGCTGGGACAAGGACGTGGACGTGCTTGCTGATGGTGCTACTTGAGAGTATGCAACGACAGGTTCAGGGAGGGAGGCATCTTTGCATGCGCCATGGACAGGGAATTGGTGTGCACGCACAACAGCAGAAGAAGCAGTGGTGTCACCCGCAGACACTGTTGCTGGACCCTGGGGTTCGGCCCACTTAGTCGGGTGCATTGCTGCCATGTGCATGATCACGCTGCTGGTGGTAAGGCTGATAGTTTTGCTACCCCTGCTGATGCTGGCCTAGCAGGTTTGCAAATGGCCTTTTTTGGATTATCTGCAGAGTCTTTAAAAAATAACCAGACTCGGGAAGACCTATCAGTTGTACTGGTAACTAGTGTTGAGCGAATTTGTTCGGCATTTCAAATTCGGGTTTGTGTTAGGGGTTCCGGCTTGTTCACGCCAAAAAATCGGCTCTGCCCATAAGCAGATGGCATCTGCGTGACAGCATGGCAAATCAGGGATGTTCATGGGCGGAGACGATTTTTTGGCGCGAAAAAGCCGGAACCCCAAACACAAACTCGAATTTGAAATGCCGAACAAATTCGCTCCACACTACTGGCAACTTCCGTCGTGTTAGCGTTGCGAGGAACGCTTTCCATCCTTGTGTCTGCGGCCACCACACTGCTTCTTCCTGCCTGTTGTGGTGCTATGCCTCCCTCCCCCTGTGTGCTGCTGTCCTCGTTCTGTGTGTCCTCCTGTCAGGTTGGATCAGTTACTATATCATCCACCGCCTAGTCTTCCACTTCCGCATCCTGGTCCTCCTCCTGACTTTCTGGCAATTGTGTCTCATCATCATCATCCACCTCTTGCGACATTAATTGCACTTTACCACCGTTGCCTTCTTGTGACCGTGGCTGCTCCAATATTTGGGCATTGCTACACGCGTTCTCCTCTTGACTCGCTTGAAGCTGGCCGGGTGAGAGGCCCGAATCTACAAATGAAAAAGTGAACAGCTCTTCTGAGTGTCCAAGTGTAGGATCAGTTGTCTCAGAGCACTCGGCATGGTGGGAGGAAGGAGGATCAGGGTGAGGAATATGCGGTCCAGACTCACGGCTACTGAGACTTAACCTTGTGGAAGACAGGGTGGAGGTGGTGGTGGCCAAGTGACTGGAAGCATTATCTGCTATCCAACTAATAACCTTTTCACACTGCTCTGTGTTTAATAGTGGTGCTCTGTGGTCCCCTAGAAATCAGGACAGGAAGGTCGAGTGACAAGATGTGGGTGTTTTTTGTGGCCCAATTTCACCTTGCCCACGGCCACGTCCCGGCCTCTGCATGCACCATCACAATAACGTCCACTTCCCCATCTCTTGACACGCACCTTGCCCATTTTAAATGAAGGACAATATTTTCTAAGTTCATGAGAAATGGCGGGTTTTGGAACACAGTTATATGTGATATGTCTCACAGAGAACCACGATTTTAAATAGCAAGCCTGTAATTTACTAATATTATTATACACGGAGAAGTAGTGTGAATAGCTTCACTGACACACTGCAACAGAATGAAAATGTAAGAAATGTATGATTTTTGAACAGTATTTTAGGTGATATGTCTGACAGAGAACCATGGCTTTAAATTTTTGGCCTGTAGTTTACTAATCTTATTCTACACAGAGAAGTAGTGTGAAAAGCTTCACCGACACACTGCAACGGAATGAAAATGGAAGAAATGTATGATTTTTGAACAGTCTTTAGGTGATATGTCTGACAATGGACCACGGCTTTAATTTGTAGGCCTGTAATTTACTAATATTATTATAAACGGAGACCTACTGTGAATAGCTTCACCGACACACTGCAGCAGAATGAAAATGGAAGAAATGTATGTTTTTTTAAGTCTTTTCAGTGATATTCCTGACAAAGAACCACGGCTTTAAATTGTAGGCCTGTAATTTACTAATATTGTTCTACACGGAGACCTAGTGTGAATAGCTTCACCGACACACTGCAACAGAATGAAAATGTAAGAAATGTATGATTTTTGAACAGTATTTTAGGTGATATGTCTGACAGAGAACCACGGATTTAAATTGTAGGCCTGTAATTTACTAATATCTACATGGAGACCTAGTGTGAATATCTTTACCAACACACTGCAATGGAATGAAAATGGAAGAAATATATGTTTTTCTTAAGTCTTTTCAGTGATATGTCTGACAGAGAACCACGGCTTTACATTGTAGGCCTGTAATTTACTAATTTTATTCTACATGGAGACCAAGTTTGAATATCTTCACCGACACACTGCAACAGAATGGAAAAGGAGGCCAATATTTTCCATGTTGAGTTCAAATTTCTGGATTTTTAGTGCTCTTATATGGAATAGATCTGGCTTTATTCTGCAGTGAGCAGAAAAATGGTGTACTCTGGATTGCTTTTTAAGCAAATAACCAGGATTAAGATAAAAAATAAATTTGCTCTGGCCCCTGATATCTTTGGCTGTCTAGAAATATCTGTAATTATTACAGCAGTAGCAGACAGGATGTTCAATGGACCCTCTTGTGCTTTATTATACACTGCAGTCTGCCACATACACTTATATATATATATATATATATATATATATATATATATACACTAGTCATTGAGCCCGGGTGGCATAGAACCATTTTTATTGGTATATGGTCTCCCATGCTGGTATGTGCTGCCCCATCCTGGTATTTGTGCACACCTCACCCCCAATCCTGTATGCATGGCACCCCTCATCCCCAATCCTGGCATGCATGGCACCCCTCATCCCCAATCCTGATATGCTTGGCACTCCTCATCCCCAATCCTGATTTGTATAGTACCCCTCATCCCCAATCCTGGTATGCATGGCACCCCATCTCTCATCCTGGTATGCATGGCCCCCTCATCCCAAATTTGATATACATGGCACCCCTCATCCCTCAATCCTTGTATGTATGGTACTCAATCCCTCATCCTGGTATGCATGGCTTCCTCATGCCCAATCCTGGTATGCATGGCACCCCTCATCCCCAATCCTGGTATGCATGGCACTCCTCATCCCTATCCTGGTATGCATGGTACCCCTCATCCTGGTATGCATGGCACCCCTCATCCCCAATCCTGGTATGCATGGTACCCCGCATCCCTATCCTAGTATGTATGGTAGCCCTCATCTTGGTATACATGGCACCCCTCATCTCAATTCTGGTATGCATGGCCTCCTCATCCCTCAATCCTGGTATGCATGGCACTCCATCCCTCATCCTGGTATGCATGGTGCCCCACATTCCTATCCTGGTATGCATGGTACCCCTCTCATCCCTATTCTGGTATGCATGGTACCCCTCATCCTGCTATACATGGCACCCCATCCCTCATCCTGGTATGCATGGCACCCCATCCCTCATCCTGGTATGCATGGCATCCCATCCCTCATCCTGGTATACATGGCACCCCTCATCCCCCAATGCTGGTATGTATGGCCTCCTCATCCCCCAATCCTGATATGCATGGCACCCAACCCCTCATCCTGGTATGCATGGCTCCCTCATCCTCAATCCTGGTATGTATGGCCAGCTCATCCCTATCTTGGTATACATGGCACTCCTCATCCTCCAATCCTGGTATGCATGGCTCCACATATTCCTATTCTGGCATGCATGGTACCCCTCATCCCTATTCTGGTATGCATGGTAACCCTCATCCTGGTATGCATGACACCCCATCCATCATCCTGGTATGCATGGTACTACTCATCCCCAATGGTGGTATGCATGGCACCCCTCATCCTCAATGCTGGTATGCATGGCACCCCTCACCCCCAATCCTGGTATGCATGGCAACCCTCATCCCCAATCCTGGTATGCATGGTACCCCTCACCTCCAATCCTGGTATGCATGGCACCCCTCATCCCCAATCCTGGTATGCATGGCACCACATATTCCTATTCTGGTATGCATGGTACCCCTCATCCCTATTCTGGTATGCAAGGCATGTCGTTCTTGTGCAGTCTATAGAGGCTTCAGACAGAGGGATACTTGTAGCATTCTATTATAGATATATATATATATATATATATATATATATGTTGTGGAATACGTAGACTAACAGGACATTCAATGGACCCTCTTGTGCTGTATCATACACTGCAGTCTGCCGCATACACTGCCTGCCTGCCTAGCACTGATTATGTGCAGCTGGATTAGTCCTCAGAAGGACTGTTGGTTCATATGGATATAGATACATGTTGTGGAATACCTATACTAACTATGAACAAGCAAATCTCTACCTGATGCAGCAGCGCCTCTCTCTACTCTGCCTGTTTTCGGAGTAGACTGTGACAAGCATGACGGCGCCCAGTCTTATATACATCTGATGACGATGTGCGGTCAGCCAATCACTGTAATGCCCACAACCAACATGGCTACAGCATTATAGTGCAAGGCAGGTAATCCCTGCATGTTCATTGGCTCTCTAAAGAGTGCCAAACATGCAGAGAGGGGACCCGAGTTCCCCCCCGAGCAACCCTGAAATAATCGCCGAGCTTGTCGAGCACAGTGATGCTCGGGCGAGTACTGAGCAGTGGCGAGCGCGTTCGCTCATCACTAGACCTTATTTATTAAGTTATATGTAAGGTGCCATTGAAAAATGCAAGTGGTCCAGGAAAAAAAAAATCCTTACTTAGTTAGGTTGAAGGAAAAGTAAAAACAATTATGACTCCTAGAATGGCATAATTAAAGAAAAAAAATGATGGTCTTTATACCCTTGCTAGCATTGGATCTCTATTGGATTTCTCCTATTTCCCAAGTACTTGCTGATATTGGAAATAATGGAGCATCTTGGTAATTGTATGAGTGCAGGAGCTTGTGCCTGGCATGATAACTGCTGGAGCTCAGATTAAATGACAGCTGAGCTTCTGCAGTAATGTCTCTGACTGTTTAACCATTTAGATGCTGTGATCTATAGCGACTGCACCATTCAGAGAGTTGTGAAATTGAATTAACTGCCTCTCTCATCCTATTGGCCCTCCTATGATTGTAGGGTGACAATGCTTGTAATAGTAACTGAGGCTTAACCCCTTTCCGACGTGGTACATAATAGTACGCACCACGTCGGAACCCCCGGTTCAGCGCGGGCTTTGGCGCTCAGTCTGCACTGAACCGGGCACGTCAGCTGATTTATATTTGGTATCACCGCTTTCCGAATCGTCCGATCTATTAATATTAAAAAGAATTAATCCGATCAGTAAACGGCGTAACGAGAAAGAAATTCTAAATGCCAGAATTACTTTTTTTTGGTCACTGCGATATTGCAATAAAATGCAATAACAAGCTATAAAAACATGAGATCTACTCCAAAATGGTATCAATAAAAATGTCAGCTTGGCGCGCAAAAAATAAGCCCTCACCCAGCCCTAGATCCCGAAAAACGGAGACGATACAGGTCTTGGAAAATGGCGACTTTTTTTTTTTTTTACCAAACTTTGGATTTTTTTTTCACCACTTAAATAAAAAAGAACCTATACATATATGGTGTCTACGAACTCATAATGACCTGGAGAATAATAATGGCAGGTCAGTTTTAGCATTCAGTGAAAATGGTAAAAAAAAAAACAACAACTGCGGGCGGTATTGCACTTTTTTGCAATTTCACCGCACTTGGAATTTTTTTTCCCATTTTTCAGTACACGATATGGTAAAGTCAGTAATGTCATTCAACAGTACAACTTGTCCTGCAAAAAATAAGCCCTCAGGTGGCCATATTGAACGAAAAATAAAAAAATGTATGGCTCTGGAAACAAGGGGAGCAAAAAACTAAAATGCAAAAACGGAAAATGGCCAGGGGGTAAAGGGGTTAAACAGTAACCTTTGAGTTTGTCAGGTTCGGTGGCTCATTAGGCCCTTCCATAAGTAGCGTCTAACAGGCTTCCTGTCAGCATAACAATAAGGGTATGTGCACGCCGTCAGGAATGGTAGCCTCTTGAGCGCAGCATACTTGATGCTGCATTCAAAGCGCTGCACGCAGGTGAAACCGCATGTGTGCACGCAAGTGTGCTGCGTCCAATCTGCAGCGCTTACTGATCATCTGCACATACCCTAACAGGTTTAAAACTCTAAAATACAAGTATGGCACTGTATTAGACCAGTGATCAGTTTATGAGATGTTCAAGACCCAAGACGGGTCTAAAAATAAAAGTAAAAAAAAAAAGTTAAGAAGAAATTCTAAAAATGTAAAAAAGCTAAGTAAAATAAATAAAAAGCACAAAATACTGTTATGACAATCTATACACATTTTTAAGTAAAAGTGTGTAGTTGTAGCCTTATAAAAGCAATAAAACTGCACATTTGGACCAAATGCATTGCCTGTGTGAATGCTACCTAGTGCCTACCCAAGAATGTGAATCTCTACAAGACATATTTCATACTACAGCTTCTGAAATGACCCAGTCAATAAAACTGTCCCACTAGTTAACTATCTAGTGAACACATAAAAAGATAAATAAAAAACACAGCAAAACCATTGTTTTTTTCATCATTCTGCCGCACACAAAAAATGGAATAAGTTGCAATCAAAATTTTAAATAAAATTGGTTTAACTGGAAATGTAAAACCCCTGGCAAAAAATATGGAATCACCGGGCTCGTAGGATGTTCATTCAGTTGTTTAATGTTGCTGAAAAAAAGCAGATCACAGACATGACACAAAACTAAAGTCATTTCAAATGGCAACTTTATGGCTTTAAGAACCACTAAAAGAAATCAAGAAAAAAAATGTGGTACTCAATAAGGGTAATTTTTTTCAGACCAAGCAGAGGGAAAAAATTATGGAATCACTCAATTCAATTCTGAGGAAAAAATTATGGAATCATGAAAAACAAACACACAAAAGAACACTCCAATACATCACTAGTATTTTGTTGCACCACCTCTGCCTTTAATAACAGCTTGCAGTCTCTGAGGCATGGACTTAATGAGTGACAAACAGTACTCTTCATCAATCTGGCTCTAACTTTCTCTGATTGCTGTTGCCAGATCAGCTTTGCAGGTTGGAGCCTTGTCATGGACCATTTTCTTCAACTTCCACCAAAGATTTTCAATTGGATTGAGATCCGGACTATTTGCAGGCCATGACATTGACCTTATGTGTCTTCCTTCAAGGAATGTTTTCACAGTTTTTGCTCTAAGGCAGGATGCATTATCATCTTTAAAAATGATGTCATCATCCCCAAACATCCTTTCAATTGATGGATAAGAAAACTGTCCAAAATATCAATGTAAACTTGGGCATTTATTGAAGATGTAATGACAGCCATCTCCCCAGTGCCTTTACCTGACATGCAGCCCCATATCATCAATGACTGTGGAAATTTGCATGTTCTCTTCATGCAGTCATCTTTATAAATCTCATTGGAACGGCACCAAAAAAAGTTCCAGCATCATCACCTTGCCCAATGCAGATTCGCGATTCATCACTGAATATGACTTTCATCCAGTCATCCACAGTCCATGATTGCTTTTCCATAGCTTATTGTAACCTTGTTTTTTTCTGTTTAAGTGTTAATGATGGCTTTTGTTTAGCTTTTCTGTATGTAAATCCCATTTCCTTTAGGCGGTTTCTTACAGTTCGGTCACAGACATTGACTCCAGTGTCCTCCCATTCGTTCCTCATTTGTTTTGTTGTGAATTTCCTGTTTTGGAGACATATTGCTTTAAGTTTCCGGTCTTGACGCTTTGATGTCTTCCTTGCACTACCAGTATGTTTGCCTTTAACAACCTTCCCATGTTGTTTGTATTTGGTCCAGATTTTAGACACAGCTGACTGTGAACAGCCAACATCTTTTGCAACATTGCGTGATGATTTACCTTCTTTTAAGAGTTTGATAATCCTCTCCTTTGTTTCAATTGACATCTCTCGTGTTGCAGCCATGATTCATGTCAGTCCACTTGGTGCAACAGCTCTCCAAGGTGTGATCACTCCTTTTTAGATGCAGACTAACGAGCAGATCTAATTTGATGCAGGTGTTAGCTTTGGAAATGAAAGTTTACAGGGTGATTCCATAATTTTTTCCTCAGAATTGAGTGATTCCATAATTTTTTCCCTCTGCTTGGTTTGAAAAAAATTACCCTTACTGAGTACCATATTTTTAATCTTGATTTCTTTTAGTGTTTCTTAACCCTAGAACGCATGACCATAAAAATCTACACTTTCACATACCTGGGGCCTTTTAGGCCCGTGTGCAAATAATAAATAAATGACCAACTGGAAATGACAAACAACTATATACCTGAGGAATACCTAGAGTTTCAAAATTCTAACTAAAGAAATCTTGCAGAAAATAGAAAACAATTAACAGGGCGGGCCTGCGAGGCCCCAGGTATGCGTTCTAGGGTTAAAGCCCTAAAGTTGCCATTTGAAATGACTTTAGTTTTGTGCCATGTCTGTGATCTGCTTTTTTTCAACGACATTAAACAACTGAATGAACATCCTCCGAGCCCGGTGATTCCATAATTTTTGCCAGGGGGTGTATTAGCACAGTGTTTATTTATTTTGCTTTGCTTATATGGCGCCATCATATTCCGCAGTGCTTTACTGACATTATCATCACTGTCCCCAATGGGGCTCACAATCTAAATTCCCTATCAGTATGTCTTTGGAGTGTGGGAGGGAACTGAAGTACCCGGAGGAAACCCACGGAAACACGGAGAGAACATACAAACTACTTGGAAATCTTGTCCTTGGGATTTTAGCCCAGGACTAGAGATGAGCGTTGTTTTACTCGAACTGTTCGCCAATCTCAAATTCGAGCTGTTTTGGGCGGTGTTCGAGCCGGTCGGCGAACACGAACAATTTGAGAAAAATTCGGCTGTTCGAGGTTATGTTCGATAACTGTTCGTGCACCAAAATCATAACTGGATTTTTTCTCAGTAATGATGAAAATTAATGTTAATACGCAGTTTTAAGTGTACAGCGGGGCGGGGGGAGGGGCAGGGGATGGATCTCTGCAGGAACAATGAAGATCTCCATTTTTTTTTCTCTTTCCCACATTTGCAGTGGGGAGGTGCAATCTGTCAGCCTATCAGCAGCGCACACACGGAGCGAAGTGCTTTTTTTCACACAAGCAAGGGCATGTGTGATTGGCAGTGTATGTCACATGTCCTTGCCCTATAAGACTAAGCCATTTTCCCCGTCGCCACCATTTTCTCACTGCTGCAGCTGCGTGTTAGACGGCACCGCTGTTGCTGTGTGCGCTATACCTTGTTAATTTCAAGCCAATTTTCGCACAAATATACAGATAGCTTGGGAGTAGGGAATAGTTGTGATTGCAGTCCTTTTAAGGACTAGGTTACAGCATTTCCTATGACTTTTATCAGGCAGGTCTGTGCTCTTAAATAGATAGATTGTGGGAGTAAAGACTAATTGTAATTGGAGTCCTTTTCAGGACTAGGTTACATCAGTTCCTATCAGTTTTTGCCAGGCAGGTCTGTGCCAGTGCTGTGCAAGTTTTTTTCACAGCATTTGGCTGAATCTAGCAAAGCTAATCCTTTTTGGCCTATTGCAGAGTGTGTTAGTCAGTGGAGTAGCCTATCTGTGTTGCAAGATATACCACCTGTGTATAGAATACCAATTTTTGTACTGCACCTAGTGAAGTAAAATCTTTTGGGCATAGCATCATTCTATTAGTCCATCTATACTGACCTCCATCAGGTTGTAAACTGAATATAATTTTTTTCTGCATCTAGCTCTGAAAAAATATTTGGGCTTCTAGCAGTGTGTGGGACTTGGTCTATTAGTCCATCTATACTGACCTCCATCAGGTTGCAAATTAAAAATAATTTTTTTCTGCATCTAGCTCTGAAAAAATATTTGGGCTTCTAGCAGTGTGTGGGACTTGGTCTATTAGTCCATCTATACTGACCTCCATCAGGTTGCAAATTAAAAATAATTTTTTTCTTCATTTATCTCTGAAAAAATATTTGGGCTTCTAGCAGCGTGTGGGACTTGTTCTATTAGTCCATCTATACTGACCTCCATCAGGTTGCAAATTGAATAAAAAAATTTTCTGCATCTAGCTCTGAAAAAATATTTGGGCTTCTAGCGGTGTGTGGGACTTGGTCTATTAGTCCATCTATACTGACCTCCATCAGGTTGCAAATTAAAAATAATTTTTTTCTGCATCTAGCTCTGAAAAAATATTTGGGCTTCTAGCAGTGTGTGGGACTTGGTCTATTAGTCCATCTATACTGACCTCCATCAGGTTGCAAATTAAAAATAATTTTTTTCTTCATTTAGCTCTGAAAAAATATTTGGGCTTCTAGCAGTGTGTGGGACTTGTTCTATTAGTCCTTCTATACTGACCTCCAGCAGGTTGCAAATTGAATATAATTTTTTTCTGCATCTAGCTCTGAAAAAATATTTGGGCTTCTAGCGGTGTGTGGGACTTGGTCTATTAGTCCATCTATACTGACCTCCATCAGGTTGCAAATTAAAAATAATTTTTTTCTGCATCTAGCTCTGAAAAAATATTTGGGCTTCTAGCGGTGTGTGGGACTTGGTCTATTAGTCCATCTATACTGACCTCCATCAGGTTGCAAATTAAAAATAATTTTTTTCTGCATCTAGCTCTGAAAAAATATTTGGGCTTCTAGCAGTGTGTGGGACTTGGTCTATTAGTCCATCTATACTGACCTCCATCAGGTTGCAAATTGAATAAAAAAATTTTCTGCATCTAGCTCTGAAAAAATATTTGGGCTTCTAGCGGTGTGTGGGACTTGGTCTATTAGTCCATCTATACTGACCTCCATCAGGTTGCAAATTAAAAATAATTTTTTTCTGCATCTAACCCAGCCAATAGTTTTGGCCTAATACCACAGTTTGGCCACTCAGCTCTGCTCGGTTACCATCCATTGTTTTTTTGTGCAAACAACTCCAGAGTTGTGAATTAGTTAACCACCAAAATGAGTGGAAAAAGGCCTGCTGCTGGTGGAAAGGGGAATAGGCGTGTTGGGAAGGGGAAAAAAGGTTGTGTCCGTGGGGTAGGTGCAGAAGAAAGACCATCTTCCAGCCAAACTAAAATGTCTACTTCTTTTAGCGGACAATGTGATAAGATCCCTTTCTTACGGCCACGCCAATCGCTACAAATTCCAGATGAGGCACAAAAACAGCAGGTGCTTCAACGGATATCAAGTGCTCCTTTAAGTGGGCTCTCCTCCACATCAACTTCAACATCACAAATACTCCAGTCCTCAAAGGTGTCACCCAAAACGCACTTGCTTCCTCACAGCTCCCAAATCTCCAGCTGCCCGTCTGAGTATGAGGTAGAACAGATGGTTGAGTCTGCAGAGCTGTTTACTCATACTATAGCCTGGGAATCAGAGGTCGACTCCAGCGCTTCTGTGAATCCAGACGAGGAAATGATCTGCACTGATGCCCAGAATCTTTATGAGTCGGATCCAGGACCAGACGCAGAAGGTTCTGACCATAATGTAGACCCTCATTCCCAAACTGTAACTCCTGTTGGTGGAGACAATGATAACACGATGATAAGACTCAAATACCTGATTGGAGCGACAACTTTAGTTTTTTGTCAGGGCAGGAACAGGTTGGCTCTGAGGACGACGGGTGTGATAACGCACAGGGTGATGATGATGAGGTCGGAGATCCCACTTACTGTCAACCCACAGTCAGCCAAGAGATGAGGTCAGCAGAGGAGGTGGAGGAAGATGCTAGTGACGACGAGGTCAGGTTGCGCCTTCCTGGACAGAGACGTAGTACTGGAAGCACGTCAACAACTGCATCCTCAAACACAACTCTGCCTCTCACCACAAGTCGTGGTGGCTCTTCAGGTCGCATGGGTGCTAAGCCTTGCATAGCCTGGGCATTTTTTCAGATCGATAAAGATGACCCAACTCGTGTTATCTGTAACATTTGTCAGCAAAAGCTAAGTAGAGGCCAAAAAATACATAGTTTGAGTACTTCATGCATGAACCGGCACATGGACATGAAGCATAAGTTGCAGTGGGAAGCTCAGTGTGCTACAATGCGGTCTAGCTGGCCGGGCCAACCACCGTCTGCCATATCTTGTGCATCCGCGGCCTCTTCATCCTCTGTGACTGGGGGGACAGCAGTCACACCTGTTTTGGGGCGCAGACCTGCCACCTCTTTAACCGCAACAGCCAGCGTGATTGGCAGGTCATCATTTTCTTTGGAGGTGGTAACACCAGCTGGTGTTGAGCGCTGTCCGACATCGATAGCACCACCTTTGGATCAAGGCAACCTAACATGTCCGCCTGCATCTTCCTCACAGACCGGCAGTTTGCCGGGGACACCCTTATCAACCCCGTCTAAGCACAATAGCCAGCCCTCGGTCCCTCAGATGTGGACAAGTAAAAGACCATTTCCTCCTAGCCATGAGAAAGCTAAGAGGTTGAATTTCACCATCTGCAAGCTCTTGGCTACAGAAATGCTGCCTTTCCGCCTGGTGGACACAGAGGATTTTCGAGACCTTATGTCCGTCGCAGTGCCCCAGTACCAGATGCCCAGTCGGCACTACTTCTCAAAGAAAGGTGTGCCTGCGCTCCACCAGCATGTCGCACACAACATCACCGCTTCTTTGAGAAACTCTGTGTGTGACAGGGTGCATTTCACCACAGACACTTGGACGAGTAGGCATGGACAGGGGCGTTACATGTCGCTGACTGGGCACTGGGTAACTATGGTGACAGCAGGACAAGGGGCTGCTGTCCAAGTCTTGCCGTCCCCACGAGTTGTGCGTCAATCCTCTTTATGTCATTTTTCCTCCACTGCTTCTGCCTCCTCAACCTCCTCTCGGTCTTCCACCTGCACCCAAAGCCTGTCTGGTCATGCCACAAGCTTTCTAACTGCGCAGAAGGGATCCTGCACACCTCCTTACTATGCTGGCAGTAGGGCTCAACGTCATCAGGCGGTTTTTACATTGAAATGTCTGGGAAATGTGAGTCACACAGCTGAGGAGTTGTGGTCAGCTCTGGAGAACCAATTTCATGAATGGTTGTCTCCACTGGACCTGAAACCAGGGAAGGCCGTGTGCGACAATGCTGCAAACCTGGGTGCGGCCCTTCGCCGGGGCAATGTCACACACGTGCCTTGTATGGCTCACGTGTTGAACCTGGTTGTCCAGCAATTTTTAGCCCACTATCCCAGACTAGATGGCCTTCTGCAGAGGGCACGGTCGCTGTGTGCTCACTTCCGCCGTTCGCATCCCGCAGCTCAGCGACTTACATCTCTACAGAAGTCGTTGGGCCTGCCACTTCACCGGCTAAAATGCGATGTGCCTACCCGGTGGAATTCAACTCTGCACATGTTGCAGCGACTGTGGCAGCACCGACAAGCCCTGGTGCAATACGTTCTGACGTATAGCCTGGGCCAACGAGATTCAGAGGTGGGGCAAATCACGCTGGAGGAGTGGTCTCAGATCAGGGACCTAGGCACCCTTCTGCACAGTTTTGAAATGGCGACGAAGATGTTTAGTGCTGACGATGCCATTATCAGCATGACTATTCCGGTGATTTACATGCTGGAGCACATGTTAAACAGAATTCGGAGTCAGGTGGTGGCACAAGAGGAGGTGGAGGAAGTAGAGGAGGAGGAGTTGTATGCGGAAGGGCTAACATCTGCAAGGTCCAGACGGTCGGCAGCACCAAGGCGGCAGGCATGTGAGGGTGGGGGAGATGGTTTTACCAGGCCGCATGGTAGCAGCCAAACTAGTGAGGAAGGTGCAGGAGCCCAGGAAGAAGTGGAGGACGAACTGATGGAAGACTCATCAGATGAGGGAGACCTTGATCACATTTCTGTTGTGCGAGGTTGGGGGGAGAGGACAGAGGAAGGAAGCATGATTGTTACCTCGCCACCAACACAACAGGGACTTGGTGCTCCTGGATGCGCAACACACATGAGTGCCTTCTTGCTGCACTACCTGCAACATGACCCTCGAATTGTGAGAATTAGAAATAATCCTGACTACTGGGTTGCCACACTGTTAGATCCCCGGTACAAAAGTAAATTTGCAGAAATTATTCCTGCCATAGAAAGGGATGCACGCATGCAGGAGTATCAGCAGAGACTGTTGCAGAATCTTACATGTGCTTTTCCACAAAATACCAGTGGTGCACGTAGTGAATCTCACAGTTCAAACTTGCCAACCGTGGGACCGTCAAGTGTTCAGCACTCAAACCGTAACAGAACCACAGTATCTGGTGGTAACATCAATTTTGCGGAATCATTTCACCACTTTTTTAGCCCATCCTTTGCAAGGCCACAGGAGACAAGAAGTCTGACACATAGTCAACGCCTAGAGACGATGGTACAGGAGTATCTCCAAGTAAACATTGAAGCCACGACTGTGTCACTGGACCCTTGCTCTTTTTGGGCTTCCAATCTGGATAAATGGCCGGAGCTAGCCACTTACGCCTTGGAGATCTTGTCATGCCCCGCAGCCAGCGTTCTGTCTGAACATGTGTTCAGCGCTGCTGGTGGTGTGCTGACAGATAAGCGCACGCGGCTCTCCACTGATAATGTAGACAGACTCACGTTCATAAAGATGAACAAATCATGGATCCGAAACGACTTTTCTACCCCTGTGTCATCCTGGGGAGAGTAAAAGCTTGATGATTGGTTAAAATCACCCTACCAACCGTTTTAAGCTTTCAAATTACTAATCATGTTTATCTGTATCTTGACTGGAAAATAATTTGGGCTTTGTAGCAGTGTGCAGCACTGATCCTATTAGGCCATCTATAATAAGCTTCACCAGATTTAAAATTAAAAATAATTTTTAGCTGCATCTAGCCCGGAAAATAATTTTGGGGCTCCGAGATGCGCAAGACACATAAGTGCCTTCTTGCTGCACTACCTGCAGCATGACCCTCATATTGTCAGAATTCGAAGTAATCATGACTACTGGGTTGCCACACTCTTAGATCCCCCAAACTTTTCGATCAACCTTTTCATTTTAATAAAGACCAAAAAAATGGTCATTTTTGAAATTATAAGCATTAGCAGGTTGTTAGAAACTGAAATCAAACAGTTTTCAACTCAAAACTTTATTCTAGGTGATGTTACATTTTCACATAGGACCCCTTGTTCGAAAGGAGCTTCTGAACTCTCTCGTCCATTGAATTTGTCAGGTTTTGGATGGTTTCTGCTTCAATTGTTTTGCATGAGGACAGAATACCCTCCCAGAGCTGTTGCTTAGATGTGAACTGCCTCCCGCCATCATAGACACTCCTTTTAATGATGCTCCAAAGGTTCTGAATGGGGTAGAGGTCAGGGGAGCATGGAGGTCACACCATAAGTTTGTCCCCTTTTATGCCCATATCAGCCAGAGATGCAGATGTTTTATGTGCAGCATGAGATGGTGCATTATCATGCAGAAAAATGATCTTGCTGTGAAATACACGGTTCTTCTTCTTGAACCATGGCAGGAAGTGCTGTTTGAGAAAATCCACATACATTATGGAGTTCATCTTTAGCACCTTCAGGGATCCTAAAGGGGCCGACAATCTCTCTCCCCATGATTCCAGCCCAAAACATTACTCCACCTCCTCCTTGTTGGCGCTGTAGCCGTGTTTGCGTGGGGTGTCCATCAACCAGCCATCCTCCACTCCATTCATCTGGACCATCGAGCGCTGCACGGCACTCATCCGTGAACAAAACAGTTTTGAAATCAGTCTTCATGTAATGTTTGGCCCACTGGAGCCGTTTCTGCTTGTGTGAAGTGGATAGAGGAGGTCGACAGGATGGCATATGCACAGCTGCAAACCTCTGAAGGACCCTGCATCTTGTTGTTCGGGGGACGTTGGAGGCACAAGCAGCTTCAAAAACTTGTCTGCTGCTATGACAAGGCTTTTTTGCCGCTGCTGTTTCAACCTGACGTAATTGCCTGTAGGAAAGAGTCCTCAATTTGCCCTTATCAGCACGCACACGTGTGTACTGTGAATCAGCTACATACTTCTTGATTGCCAAGACACTTCATCCTGATCATCGCACAATGTTGATTGTAGTCATGCCTTGACCTAAACACTCCACAATTTGTTGCTTCTCAGCAGCCGACACATCCTTTTTCTTTCCCATTTTGGCAGAAAATGTAGGCTGCTTAATAATGTGAGAGAGCCTTCTTAAGTAGTCTTGCCTTTCATTGGACACACCTGCCAAACTAATTAGCACAGGTGTCTGCAATTGCTTACAGTGATATAAAGAGCCCTGACACACATCACCATCAATGAGTTTAACTGACAAACAAACAAATTCTTCCCTTATCACTCCTAAACACTTTTTGCATAATAATTTGGAACGCGGTGTACATGTGCTTTTCCACAAAACACCAGTGGTTCACGTAGTGAATCTTACAGTTCTAACTTGCCAACCGTGGTCTGTATGGAATTGTTCAATAAAGGGCCCAAAATTAAGATAACATAGATGGGAGAGGTCTCTATGAATAGGAATTCCTAAGTATTTGATACCCTGTGAGGGACAGGCAAAGGGAAAGTTGGACTGGATGGAATCCTATATGGATTTAGGGAGGGAGACATCGAGGGCCTCAGACTTCGCTGCATTGATTTTAAAATTTTACCATGTAACAAAGTGATCTATTTCAGCCATAACAGCAGGGATGGATATATGTGATTGAGTGATATATACTAGGACATCATCAGCAAATAGAGAGCACTTGTACTCGGTGCCTCCCACCTCAATCCACCTAATATTGGGGTTATGGCGAATTGATGAGAGCAGGTGCTCCGTCACTAGGATGTATAAGAGAGGGGACAGAGGACATCCCTGCCTTGTCCCATTGGTGATTGTGAAAGGTGATGAAAATGTTCTGACGCACCCCCTGGGCCTTGGGACACCCGGAGCCGGACCCTTTTTGGTGGATGCTGGTGGTTGTAGTCTTCGTGGCGGCGATCCGGTTCCGTGGCTCAGGGCGGTCAAACCAGTGGCGGAACTATTTATGTGGTTTTGATGTTTAAATGTCCGACTACGCCACCCGTGGATTGCGGTCAGAGTGAACCGCCGCTACAGGGCAGACCGCTAAGGCTGGTGTTGTGGGTGCAGCAGAGCGTAGCATAACTCCCCACGGGAGGAGTATAGCCTCAGGGCAGTGTATGCGGAGGATGGGGGTGATGGTGCAGGGCAGCAGCAGTAACGACACGGAGTCAGTGATGCAGTTCAGGGCCTTTACTCACAGTTCTTATTATCCAGACCACGTCTGCAGGTAACGGCTGCCCACGTCGTACTGTGCTCACCAGGTGAGGGGCTCAGACAACTCCCAGATAACTTTGGAGCGCTTCACAGGACCCCCTTTGTGTGTCCTTTGTCTGGCCTTTCTTACCAACACTTCTGTCCGGCTGCCTCGGGCCTCCTCTTGGTAAACTTGGCGCCAGTTTCCCTGACCCTATGTGGTGCCTTCCTAGCGGGTGGAGCAAGGGGCTGCGCCACATAAAATGTCAGAGCCTCCGGTTTCTAGCTGAGGGTCGTTTCCTGCCTCCACTAGTTCGGGGACCGGTCTCCCCCTTTGGCCTGACCCCTCCACGCAGGTGGATTCGGGCGTGCGGTGGCGACTCGCCCGTCCGCACCCCTGGGATCCCTTCATTCCTCGTTCCTGGAGCCTTCTCCGCTCCTCTTCCTTCCTTCTCTCTCTTGCAGGCCTGGGCCTCTGTTACTAGGCCCGCCTCCGGAGCAGAGCTCATGCAGAGCCCCTGCTCCCTGCCACTTCTGCTCAGACTTCTCTGCACTGAACTAAGATGGTGCCCACCTTTTATACTCCCTTCTCAATGCACCCAGGAACTGCTTCCTCCCTGCTCCTGCACTGCAGGGTTCCCCTTCCTCAGTGTTCCCTCCCCCCACTCCAGCCAGGGACAGGGACTGTCGTGCCCATCTCAGGGGCATATTGGTCGCCCTGCCCCACGGCAATGTGGTGTAATGCATGCAGGTGTCGGGTCCTGATCCACACTCCATCCTTATCTGAGAGTGAGATATCACACCTCTGGGTGAGGTGCAATACGTCTGTAGCAACCGAGCCCTCGGTGCTACAGTTCCATTTATCTTCAGCCTAGGTGACGTATTGTGATACAGGGCCGTGATTTTGGCTATAAAAGGGTCCCCTAGACCCCTACCCCAAGCTTTTTAAGAGAATCATATATGGCGTGCCAGGAGACTCTATGGAATGCTTTCTCAGCATCCAACGAGAGTATCTACTTACAAATTTTTAACTGCATCTAGCCCAGGAAATACTTTGTGCCTAGTAGCAGTGTCTGCTAGTCAGCGGATTATCCCGGCTGTTAAGCAAGCTACACCACCTGTAGTTTGGACACTTAATTTTTTCAAAGGAAATGCTTTGGGACCACGGGATACTTAGTGAAGAGCATCAGGAGGCACCCCAAGGCATAGGGGCTGGGACTGGCACTAGGATGCCTTGCGGTGGACAGCCGAGCTCGATCCTTATAAAAGCTTTTTAACTGCAGCAGCTTTAGTGGACGCTACTGGAGCTGGAATTACGCGGCTGCTGGCATGAGACTTGCCCTCCAATAGATCCTTGTAAATGGATTTAAAGTGTATTCATTCAAATTAGAGGGACAATTTAAATTAAAAAGCTTAGAGCTGCCTCCACCACAGGGGGGCTCTCTCGACCCACCAGCGGACAGGCACCAGTATTGGGAGAGGGGGGCTGGCCGTCAGGGTTCACCGCGGCTCTGGCACAAACCCGGCGACACGGAGGTGGCACGGGCAGGAGCGGACTGGCCGTCTCGGCTTCTCACTTTTTGGATTTTAGAAGGGCATGACATGCCTATATCTGTGTCTCCCCCTCCTTTTACTCCTCCACCTCTTTTCTTTTCGCATGACTATATGTACTTGTCACTTTTCCATGTGTTAGTTGTGTCTTCTGAGCAGTTTGTCAGCTTTTGGACACCTTTGAAGGTGTTTTCTATGTGTTTCTATGTGTTTTTGTTTGCCTGCCATTGGTTTTAACGGTGTTCGAAGGTGTTCGACGAACAGTTCGACGAACAGTTCGGCGAACACACGGGTGTTCGACGAACCGAACCGAACTCGAACACTACGGGGGTGGCTCAACACTACCCAGGACCCCGGCACAGCAAAGCAACATTGCTAACCACTGAACTAACCATCCTGCAAAAACAATCCCACACATGATTCTGTCAGTGGAAAAATGCTAAGTTATAGCTACAGTATCTGAATATGATGATGCATAAACAATTTTTTTTTACAAAATTTATATTACTCTGCAAAAGTAGGGAAATATAAAAACAATATAAATGTTATCTCTGTAATCATGCTAATCAGAAGAATAAGACTGTCTTGTCACTTACGTATATTGCAGGTTGAATGATGTAAAAAAGATACAGTTAGGTCTATATATATTTGGACAGAGATAACATTTTTCTAATTTTGGTTCTAGACATTACAACAATGAATTTTAAACAAAACATTTCAGATGTAGTTGAAGTTCGGACTTTCAGCTTTCATTTGAGGGTATCCACATTAAAATTGGATGAAGAGTTTAGGAGCTTCAGCTCCTTAACGTGTGTCACCCTGTTTTTAAAGGGACCAAAGGTAATCGGACAGATTAAATAATTGTAAATAAAATGTTCATTTCTAGTACTTGGTTGAAAACCCTTTGTTGGCAATCACTGCCTGAAGTCTTGAACTCATGGACATCACCAGACGCTGTGTTTCCTCCTTTTTGATGCTCTGCCAGGCCTTCACTGTGGTGGTTTTCAGTTGCTGTTTGTTTGTTGGCCTTTCTGTCTGAAGTTTAGTCTTTAACAAGTGAAATGCATACACAATTGGGTTGAGATCAGGTGACTGACTTGGCCATTCAAGAATATTCCACTTCTTTGCTTTAATAAACTCCTGGGTTGCTTTGGCTTTATGTTTTGGGTCATTGTCCATCTGTAGTATGAAACGACGACCAATCAGTTTGGCTGCATTTGGCTGGATCTGAGCACACAGCATGGCTCTGAATACATCAGAATTTATTGGGCTGCTTCTGTCCTGTGTCACATCATCAATAAACACTAGTGACCCAGTGCCACTGGCAGTCATGCATGCCCAAGCCATCACACTGTCTCCGCCGTGTACTACAGATGATGTGGTATGCTTTGGATCATGAGCTGTACCACGCCTTGGCCATACTTTTCTCTTTCCATCATTCTGGTAGAGGTTGATCTTGGTTGCATCTGTCCAAAGAATGTTCTTCCAGAACTGTGCTGGCTTTTTTAGATGTTTTTAAGCAAAGTCCAGTCTAGCCTTTTTATTCTTGATGCTTATGAGTGGCTTGCACCGTGCAGTGAACCCTCTGTATTTACTTTCATGCAGTCTTCTCTTTATGGTAGATTTGGATATTGATACGCCTACCTCCTGGAGAGTGTTGTTCACTTGGTTGGCTGTTGTGAAGGGATTTCTCTTCACCATGGAGATTATTCTGTGATCATCCACCACTGTTGTCTTCCGTGGGTGCCCAGGTCTTTTTGCATTGATGAGTTCACCAATGCTTTCTTTCTCAGGATGTACCAAACTGTAGATTTTGCCATTCCTAATATTGTAGAAATTTCTCAGATGGTTTTTTTCTGTTTTTGCAGCTTAAGGATGGCTTGTTTCACCTGCATGGAGAGCTCCTTTTACCGCATGTTTTCTTCACAGCAAAACCTTCCAAATGCAAGCGCCACACCTCAAATCAACTCCAGGCCTTTTATCTACTTAATTGAGAATGACATAATGAAGGGATTGCCCACACCTGTCCATGAAATAGCCTTGGAGTTAATTGTCCAATTACTTTTGGTTCCTTTAAAAACAGGGTGGCACATGTTAAGGAGCTGAAACTCCTAAACCTTTCATCCAATTTTAATGTGGATACCCTCAAATAAAAGCTGACAGTCTGAACTTCAACTGCATCTGAATTGTTTTGTTTAAAATTCATTGTGGTAATGTCTAGAACCAAAATTAGAAAAATGTTGTCTCTGTCCAAATATATATGGACCTAACTGTAATTAAAAACAATACCTGAATTGCTATATTTCTCATCATTCTGCCTACCAAAAATCTGAAAAGAAATCAATAAAAAAATTATGTACCCCAAAATGGTACACGTAAAGACTTCTACTAAAAAAAGTCCACATGCAGCTCAGTCAGCAGGAAAATAGAAAAATTATAGCTCTCAAGATATGTCAATGCAAAAAAATCATTTTTAGTATGTAAAAGTAGAAAAACATAAAATATTGATATACATTTGTCATTGCCGTAATCATACTGAACCCAAGAATAAATCTGGCTTATCACTTATACTGCATGTTGAATGGCGTAAAAAATAAATAAATTAAAGCAATTCTTGAACTGATGCTGATTTGTTTACTTTCCTTCCCAAAAATCACAATAAGGCTCTGCTCGCATTTATCCTGTACTCTACACTGATCACTTTAGGAGGTTTCTATCTTAATCTGCAAAATAACTTGATTTAGTCTAAACCCCTGATAGAACCATTCACTATAAGAAGGCATATGGAGACATTTTGGACTCTGTATGGCCTCTGTTCCAACAAAGTCCAATCCTTTTAGGCATGCACAAAAGCCACAATTGACTATTCTTTTGTGCACCTGTAAATGCCACGACAAGAGGCCAAATGGAATGTCTCCATCTGCCTCATAACAATGAATGGATATATTGGTGGTTCCATATGAATTAACTATTTCAGAGCTTCAGACATAAGTGATCAGTACAGAGCACAGGATAAATGGAAACCTAGCCTTAAAAATGATCCAAAATATTATCTACCCAAAAATGGTACCAATAAAAACTTCAACTCAAACCACCAAAAACAATTCCCCCTTATATCCGTCATCTATCAATCAAAAATATGGGGTTCAACATTGCTGGTAGCTTGAAGACTTTGGAAAAGTGACATCAAGCCCCCCAAAAAGAAATCCAGCCAAGTATTCACTCCCAAATTCAAAGTCCATCATTTCTGCTGAGCCCACAGTGTGCCTAAACTTTGGCTAGCATCTTCATGTTTGTTATTACTTTAGAGAGAAGAACCCACTTAACAATTTATGGGGTGCATGTCTCCAGAAGAACAAACTAGGCTCAATGTATTATGTAGTAATACATAACTTATGCAATTTTCACTCAGGAACACCAACTGTGTGCTTATTTCCGAAAAACACCAGTGGAGTCAAAATCCTCACTACTCCCATAGATGTATTCCCAGAGAGGTGTAATTTCCACAACGAGGTCACTTGATGTAAATCAATTTGCACCAGCTCTATTTGCTATTAGGCAAAGGGTGGTTCTATAAATATGACTTCAACAGTAGCTTAAATTTTGGAGGTGATATTAATTTTAAACTAATATTTTTTTCAATAATATTTTTATTGTACAATTTTAAAAGAGTGGGAATGGATATTATATAGGTACATATAATATACAGTGTAAGAATAGTCATATAATGAATATTAGAAAATTGATACATATAATACATATTTCTCAACATTTAGAACTACAAGTAATCCAAACTTTTGAATCCCATTCAACATATTTTAACATTTGATTAATATAAAAAATTTGATATGACAATGTGCTTGAGTAAGTACCTGATCTTGAAATTCTATGGAACTCTCATTTAACCTATGTAATGCAAGGTTATATTTGTAGCTGTGTCCTGTCTAACAGTAGGGCTGATGATTTATGGTTTCTACCAAAGCTTCATCATCATTGTCCTCACCTTTGTTTCCATCATAGTTAATTAAAGGGAAGGTCATTGTCACCTTATGTTATAAACCTTCTTAACATAATGTATCACTTGGCTACACTTTAATAAGGGTGTTGTGAAGATATAATGTAATAAGAAAAAAAACTTTACTGCATAATCCATCCTGTTAACAATTACACTTCAGCTATTGCACATAATGAAAGTTAATAAGTAGACAGAAATAAAGACCACATCTCTCTAATCATTTGAAGTTTGATTAATTGGCACTTAGTCTAATGAAACAATTGCATAGCTTGCGTTCCTCAATCACAGTCTAAATGATCTCTAAAATTATTAAAGAAAACAATTACATAATACTTAAAGTAGGAAAAAATCTAATAAAGCCATGACTTATAAACAAAGATTATAACAAAATTAAATCTTACCTACATAAATCCAATCAATTGTCAGGCATGCTATTTGAAGGACTGTTGTTATTTAGGACCATTATCATACCCCTATTTAACATTTTTAGCCTATTTTTGTAAAGTACAAATGTATGGTACTTTCTGTAAACACATGCATAAGGGACAATAAAATAGGGACCAGTCAACTTTGATTTTTTTTGGGAATGTACCTGGTGCTAAAAATACCAGTGGAAAAAAACACTCTGGTTTGTACATTTCACTCAGCAGCCTCTGTTTCTGTGACTTTACTTAGGATTTTGTTGGCCTCAGGATGTCATGGATTGTTGAATGTCTGAGGAGTTACATTCCTGGATAAAGTATAAAGTCATAGAATGGTGAAGTAATGGAGCAAATAAAACAATCACAAGACTGGCTTTAAGGATCAGAGAGCTTTTAAAAAGAGCAAAGTGTGATTATTGCAGTAAAAATGCACAGCATATACTTGCTGTCTAGTTGAACCTGCCCCTGTACAACAGTGCTTGGGACAGGGAGGAACATCTGGAGTGGAGCAAGTTCATTTTTTGTAATGTTTTTTATCTTTAACAAGTTGTTCAACTTTAGTTTTTTTAAAAAATGAAACATTTTTATGAGAGCTTTTGCAGTTCTGTTTCACTGAAGGGATGACAATACAATGCAATATAATTAGAAGATTTTCCTTTCCATCTTGAGAAAACGCTCTAGTGATCCACTTTACACATTGCTTAAATGTGTAGAACCTACAGCTTTTCCACATTGTGTTTAGCTACAGTACGTTCAGCTTCTCTTTTTACACAAATAGAAATACTGGTAAGCTTGCAAATGCTCGGCAACTCAACATGGGGAAGAGGAGAGAAAGAGAGAGGAACCTATTGACCATAAGAGATTACATACTACAGAAGAGAGAGATAGAGAGGACTCTTCAAATCATAAAAGCTTACACTCTACAGGAGAAAGAGAGAGGACCTTGCAGATCATAAGAGCTTACACTCTCCAGGAGAAAGATAGAGAGGGCCCTGCAGATCATAAAAGCTTACACTCTACAGGAGAAAGATAGAGAAGACCCTGAAGATCATAAGAGCTTACACTCTACAGGAGAAAGAGAGAGAAGACCTTGCAGATTGTAAGAACTCACACTCTACAGGAGAGAACCCCGCTGACCAAAAAAATGTACACTCTACACTAGAGAGAGGACGCGCTGACCATAAGAGCTTACACTCTGAGGTACAGAAGCAAGGGAGAATACCCTGCTGATCATAATAGCTGTCACTTTACAGGAGAGAGAGCGTGAGATGACATTACTGACAAAGAGCTTAATGTACATGTTCCTGCACGGTAAGACACAGCCATTACACAGTACACAGCAGGGGCACATATATAGGATTATCTCAGTACAGGAATATGTTATTTAAATACATTCAATTGTGGAACTTATTATTCCAAGATCTATTGATTAAAATGAACTGTTGCTCATAAGAAAACCCCTTAAAGTCTACAGACAAGAGTGAAGACCCTGCTCACCATAAATGCTTACACTGCACAGGAAAGAGAGAACACCACTGACCATAAGATTTTACCCAGTTATTCTGGAGATGGAAAATGACTCTGCCGTACAAACTGTTTTTCACTGCTGATTCACTGCTGATTACCGCTGATCTGTGATGGTGTAGATACTGATAACTACTGTACAAGGTTAGATAATCCACCTTCTCCTTCACATCGTGGCAACATTATGGTGGCACTCACATAACCATGAGATAAACTCTTGCTTTCTATTTTTTTGCCACTACAAAAGAACCCTTTTCTGTATGTTATGTTACCTCCTATAGTCATACAGTAGGTATTAAAATATGATAACCTGTAAGATGTCATAGCTGCAAGGCATTATGGGAAGGCCCATGCAATGCCTGCTCTCTGATGTTTCAGCAGTGTAAAAAAGAGAGATTCGAACATAATCCTCCATGATTCAATCCAAAAGGACACCAAATTCACACCTGTTGGATTCTCTATAATACAATGTGATTCACCATGCACTCAAAGTGAGTAAAAAAAATGCATATTTGTTTTGCAATGGAGAAGTGTCCCAGGAAGGCAGGGTCGCTGCTGCAGGAAGATGGTGGTGACGGCAGGAGAGGGGTGATGCTGTGGGCCTTGGCCTGGGAGGAGGGTGTGTTCACTGGTGCGAGGCTGCGGCAGGCTCCTTGGTTTCAGAGAATGATGGTGGAGTCCCCGCACTTTCCATCGTTTTTTACTGCGTCAGACTTCAAGAAAATGGCCTCCTGAGTCAGCACATGTGCAAACTGAGATCTTGGGAGCCGAGATCTTGGGAGATGAGATCTTTGGAGCCATGATCTCAATCTGTTCATGCACTGTCTCTGGCGACCATTTTCCCGAAGTCCACCGCAGTGAAAATGATGGTAAGTGTGGGGACTTCGCTGACATTTTGTAAAAGTCTGAAGCCTGCCGCAGCCTCGCACCACCAAACTTCCTCTCCTCCCAGCATGTGGACCGCAGCATTGTGTCGTGCAAGGTGTGAGAAAGACTTAGTTCAACACAGAGGGAAGTGAGAAAGGGAACCCAGACACTAGGACATGGCCTCAAGCTCTAGAGAGGACGAAGTACTGCTCTTGATAAGCCTCACAAGTAGTAACGAATATCGCCAGCACCTCCCTCTCAGACACACCAGGTATTTATACACCCAGGCAAGGGAGCTAATTAGCCAGAAGCAGGTAGCTGCTGGGTGCTAGAGACAGCCAGCCTCTAGGAAGATGTTTGTAATTCCAAACGTAGAGATCTCCTGCAGCCAACTACAGGGCGACTGTCTGTCACCTCTGACACACCCATGACAGTACCCCCCCTCTACGAGTGGCCTCCGGACACTCAGGATCGGGTTTCTCAGGAAAAGAGATGTGAAATGGGCCAACCAATCTAGGAGCATCCACCTCTGATGCTGAAACCCACATCCTCTCCTCTTGACCATGGTCTTTCCAGTGCACCAAGTATTGTAGAGAACAACATTGGAGACGAGAATCTACAATCCTCGAAATCTCGAACTCCAGATTACCACCAACCATTACTGGGGACGGTGGTAGAGGTGAGGGCTCAAGAGGTTCCACAAATTTTTTAAGTAAGGACCTATGGAACACATTGTGGACTTTATGGGCCTGAGGAAGTTCAAGACGAAACGCTGCTATGTTAATGACGGCGGTTATTTTATAGGGACCAATAAACCTAGGTCCCAGCTTCCAAGAAGGAACTTTCAATCTTATATTCCTGGTAGACAACCACACAAAGTCATTCACAATCAGGTTCGGAACTGGGAAGCGTTTTCTATCAGCCATACGTTTATATCTGTTTCCCATGATCTTCAAATTACTCAGCACACCCTACCATACCGAGGAGAGCAACAAAGCAAACCATTTCTCCTCAGGAACTCCTGAAGCTCCTCCCCCACTAAAGGTACCAAACTGTGGGTGATAACCGTATACACCGAAGAACAGTGAACTGCCAGTGGATTCTTGACGATGATTATTAATGGCAAATTCTGCCAGCGGTAGGTAGGAATTAGAGATGAGCGGTGTTCGACTAGAACTGTTCGCCAATCTCAAATTCGAGCTGTTTTGGGCGGTGTTCGAGTTGTTCGACGAACCCGAACGATTTGCAAAAAATTCGGCTGTTCGAGGTTATGTTCGATAACTGTTCGTGCACCAAAAGCGTGTCCTGCATGTCTGGTGCTATTTAGAGCACCAATCATGCAGGGATTGTCTGCCACTCACTGTAATGCCACAGCCATGGTGGTTGTGGCATTACAGTGATTGCCCAAATCGATGGGAACAGTGCCAACAGTGAAACATGAAAAGCCGGCAATTCAGCAGCGGCATACACCTGTACCCAACAATTTAGAACCGAAAGAATAGAGCTTCACACATAGATTAGATAGATATAAACATGTCAGCCACATATATACGAAGTACAGTGAAAGTGCTGCTTACTGTACTTGTCATTTAGTGTAAAGGATTTATCAAAAAAAATAATAGTGTTTTCGTGCACCGTCTCTTTAAAAAAGCCGGCCGGCAATTCAGCAGCGGTACCCGACAATTTAGAATAGAAAGAATAGAGAATCACACATAGATTAGATAGATAGAAACATGTCAGTCACATATATATGAAGTACAGTGACAGTGCTGCTTACTGTACTTGTCATTTAGCGTAAAGGATTTATCAAAAAAAATAATAGTGTTTTCATGCACCGTCTCTTTAAAAAAGCCGGCCGGCAATTCAGCAGCGGTACCCGACAATTTATAACAGACAGAATAGAGCTTCACACATAGATTAGATAGATAGAAACATGTCAGTCACATATATATGAAGTACAGTGATAGTGTTGGTTACTGTACTTGTCATTTAGTATTAAAATAAAGGATTTATTATTAAAAAAATTGGCGTGGGGTTCCCCTTAATTTTAGGCTCTAGCGGAGGTTAAGCAGACGGCTGGGGCAGATGTTTGAAGCCTGGGAAGGGGGTAATACCCACGGAGCTTCCCAGGCTACTAATATCAGCCCCCAGCTGAATACATAGCCTTTACTAGCTATTAAAATGGGGGACCCCCCAAAAAAAATGACGTGGGGTCCCCCCTTATTTAATAGCTAGCAAAGGCTAGGCAGACAGCTGGGGGCTGATATTAATAGCCCAGGAAGGGAGCCATGAATATTGGCCCCCTCCCAGGCTAGAAACACCAGCCGTCAGCCGCCCCAGAAATGGCGCATTCATAGGATGCGCCAATTCTGGCACTTAGCCTCGCTCTTCCACGCTGCCCTGGTGCGGTGGCAGGGGGTAATAGGGTTGGGGTTGATGTCAGCTTATAATGCCAGCTGACATCAAGCCCAGGTTAGTAATGGAGAGGCGTCTATAAGACACCCCCATTACTAACCCCATAGTCAAAGTTAAAAAAAACACAAACACCCAGAATAAAGTCCTTTAATTGAAATAAAGACACAATCCTTTATTGTTCTAAATTAAACCATACTTACCGTCACGCCCATTCCAGCTGAAGCCAACGATCTCCTGCAATAAAAGAAAAATAATAAAGCAACCTCATCCTTACCTTTCCATGGTTCCCACGACAGCTTCAGCTCTGCTACATCGAGATGACAGGCTGGACCGCAGCAGAACGCTGCCATCCAGCCTCTCATCCCGCAGACACTGAGAAGCGCAGGCTTGCTTGCGCTGCTCAGCGTCTCTCTGTGACGACATCCAGATGAGCCGAGTTCATGTCCAATGAACTCGGCTCACCTCATGCACGTCACTGACAGCGTGGGAAAATTCTCACGCTGAAGCGGTGAGTGCAGGAGAATTCTCCCACGCTGTCAGTGACGTGCATAAGGTGAGCTCATGTCCAATGAACTCAGCTCACCTCCTGCACGTCACTGACAGCGTGGGAGAATTCTCCGGCACTCAGCGCTTCAGTGTGAGAATTCTCCCACGCTGAAGCGCTGAGTGCAGGAGAATTTTCCCACGCTGTCAGTGACGTGCATGAGGTGAGCCGAGTTCATTGGACAATAACTCGGCTCATCTGGATGCCCTCACAGAGAGACACTGTGGAGCGCAAGCAAGCCTGCGCTTCTCAGTGTCTGCGGGATGACAGGCTGGATGGCAGCGTTCTGCTGCGGTCCAGCCTGTCATCTCGATGTAGCAGAGCTGAAGCTGTCATGGGAACCATGGAAAGGTAAGGATGATGTTGCTTTATTATTTTTCTTTTATTTCAGGAGATCGTTGGCTTCAGCTGGAATGGGCGTGATGGTAAGTATGGTTTAATTTAGAACAATAAAGAATTGTGTGTTTATTTCAATTAAAGGACTTTTTTCTGGGTGTTGTGTTTTTTTTAAATACTTTACTAGAAATTCATGGTGGTCATGTCTAATATTGGCGTGACCCCATGAATTTCGGGCTTAGGGCCAGCTGATAATGCCAAGCTGGCCCTAACCCCTTTATTACCCAGTGAGCCACCGCATCAGGGCCCTGGATGAGTTGGGTACAGCGCCAGAAGATGGCGCTTCTATGAACGCGCCATTTTCCGGGGTGGCTGCGGACTGCAATTTGCAGCGGGGGTGGCCCAGAAAGCTTGGGCCTCCCTGCGCTGCGGATTCCAGCCCCCAGCTGCCTAGTTGTACCTGGCTGGACACAAAAACAGGGCGAAGCCCCACGTCAATTTTCTTTAAATTATTTCATGAAATAATTAAGAAAAAAAGGGCTTCCCTATATTGTTGTGTCCGGCCAGGTACAAATAGGCAGCTGGTGGTTGGGGGCAGCCCGTTCCTGCCTGCTGTACCTGGCTGGACACAAATATAGTGCGAAGCCCCACGTCAATTTTCTTTAAATTATTTCATGAAATAATTAAGAAAAAAAGGGCTTCCCTATATTGTTGTGTCCGGCCAGGTACAAATAGGCAGCTGGTGGTTGGGGGCAGCCCGTTCCTGCCTGCTGTACCTGGCTGGACACAAATATAGTGCGAAGCCCCACGTCAATTTTCTTTAAATTATTTCATGAAATAATTAAGAAAAAAAGGGCTTCCCTATATTGTTGTGTCCGGCCAGGTACAAATAGGCAGCTGGTGGTTGGGGGCAGCCCGTTCCTGCCTGCTGTACCTGGCTGGACACAAATATAGTGCGAAGCCCCACGTCAATTTTTTTTAAATTATTTCATGAATTTCCTGAAATAATTTAAAAAAATTGAAGTGGGGCTTCGCACTATATTAGTGGCCAGCCAGGTACAGCAGGCAGGAACGGGCTGCCCCCATCCACCAGCTGCCTATTTGTACCTGGCCGGACACAACAATATAGGGAAGCCCTTTTTTTCTTAATTATTTCATGAATTTCATGAAATAATTAAAAAAAATTGAAGTGGGGCTTCGCACTATATTTGTGTCCAGCCAGGTACAGCAGGCAGGAACGGGCTGCCCCCAACCACCAGCTGCCTATTTGTACCTGGCCGGACACAACAATATAGGGAAGGCCTTTTTTTCTTAATTATTTCATGAATTTCATGAAATAATTTAAAAAAAAGTACGTGGGGCTTCGCCCTATTTTTGTGTCCAGCCAGGTACAACTAGGTAGCTGGGGGCTGGAATCTGCAGCGCAGGGCGGCCCAAGCTTTCTGGGCCCCCCCCCGCTACAAATTGCAGTCCGCAGCCACCCCGGAAAATGGCGCGTTCATAGAAGCGCCATCTTCTGGCGCTGTACCCAACTCATCCAGGGCCCTGGTGCGGTGGCTCACTGGGTAATAAAGGGGTTAGGGCCAGCTTGGTATTATCAGCTGGCCCCAAGCCCAAAATTCATGGGGTCACGCCAGTATTAGACATGACCGCCATGAATTTCTAGTAAAGTATTTAAAAAAAACACAACACCCAGAATAAAGTCCTTTAATTGAAATAAAGACACAATTCTTTATTGTTCTAAATTAAACCATACTTACCATCACACGCATTCCAGCTGAAGCCAACGATCTCCTGCAATAAAAGAAAAATAATAAACCAACCTCATCCTTACCTTTCCATGGTTCCCACGACAGCTTCAGCTCTGCTACATCGAGATGACTGGCTGGACCGCAGCAGAACGCTGCCATCCAGTCTGTCATCCCGCAGACACTGAGAAGCGCAGGCATGCTTGCGCTCCTCACTGTCTCGCTGTGACGGCATCCAGATGAGCCGAGGTCATGTCCAATGAACTCGGCTCACCTCATGCACGTCACTGACAGCGTGGGAAAATTCTCACGCTGAAGCGCTGAGTGCAGGAGAATTCTCCCACGCTGTCAGTGACGTGCAGGAGGTGAGCTGAGTTCATTGGACATGAGCTCACCTTATGCACGTCACTGACAGCGTGGGAGAATTCTCCTGCACTCACCGCTTCAGCGTGAGAATTTTCCCACGCTGTCAGTGACGTGCATGAGGTGAGCCGAGTTCATTGGACATGAACTCGGCTCATCTGGATGTCGTCACAGAGAGACGCTGAGCAGCGCAAGCAAGCCTGCGCTTCTCAGTGTCTGCGGGATGACAGACTGGATGGCAGCGTTCTGCTGCGGTCCAGCCTGTCATCTCGATGTAGCAGAGCTGAAGCTGTGGTGGGAACCATGGAAAGGTAAGGATGAGGTTGCTTTATTATTTTTCTTTTATTGCAGGAGATCGTTGGCTTCAGCTGGAATGGGCGTGATGGTAAGTATGGTTTAATTTAGAACAATAAAGGATTGTGTCTTTATTTCAATTAAAGGACTTTATTCTGGGTGTTTGTGTTTTTTTTAACTTTGACTATGGGGTTAGTAATGGGGGTGTCTTATAGACGCCTCTCCATTACTAACCTGGGCTTGATGTCAGCTGGCATTATAAGCTGACATCAACCCCAACCCTATTACCCCCTGCCACCGCACCAGGGCAGCGTGGAAGAGCGAGGCTAAGTGCCAGAATTGGCGCATCCTATGAATGCGCCATTTCTGGGGCGGCTGACGGCTGGTGTTTCTAGCCTGGGAGGGGGCCAATATTCATGGCTCCCTTCCTGGGCTATTAATATCAGCCCCCAGCTGTCTGCCTAGCCTTTGCTAGCTATTAAATTAGGGGGGACCCCACGTCATTTTTTTTGGGGGGTCCCCCATTTTAATAGCTAGTAAAGGCTATGTATTCAGCTGGGGGCTGATATTAGTAGCCTGGGAAGCTCCGTGGGTATTACCCCCTTCCCAGGCTTCAAACATCTGCCCCAGCCGTCTGCTTAACCTCCGCTAGAGCCTAAAATTAAGGGGAACGCCACGCCAATTTTTTTAATAATAAATCCTTTATTTTAATACTAAATGACAAGTACAGTAACCAACACTATCACTGTACTTCATATATATGTGACTGACATGTTTCTATCTATCTAATCTATGTGTGATGCTCTATCTTTCTGTTCTAAATTGTCGGGTACCGCTGCTGAATTGCCGGCCGGCTTTTTTAAAGAGACGGTGCATGAAAACACTAATATTTTTTTTAATAAATCCTTTACACTAAATGACAAGTGCAGTAACCAACACTGTCACTGTGCTTCTTATATGTGTGACTGACATGTTTCTATCTATCTAATCTATGTGTGATGCTCTATTCCTTCTTGTCTAAATTGTCGGGTACCGGTGTATGCCGCTGCTGAATTTGCCGGCCGGCTTTTTTAAAGAGAGTGTCTTCTGAGCAGTTTGTCAGCTTTTGGACACCTTTGCAGGTGTTTTCTATGTGTTTCTATGTGTTTTTGTTTGCCTGCCATTGGTTTTAACGGTGTTCGACGGTGTTCTAAGGTGTTCGACGAACAGTTCGACGAACAGTTCCTCGAACATCCCGGTGTTCGACGAACCGAACCGAACCCGAACACTACGGGGGTGGCTCAACACTAGTAGGAATCCCAATCCTCCTGATTTTCAGAAATGAAACACCTGATATAGGACTCCAAATTCTGATTGACACACTCGGTCTGTCCATTCGACTGAAGGTGGAAGGCAGATGAAAAGGACAGCTGCACCCCCAGTTGAGAACAGACTGCCTTCCAGAACTTGGAAACAAACTGGGTTCCCTGATCTGACACCACATCGGAGGGAACCCCGTGAAGTTCACAATCTAATTTATGAACACCTGAGCAAGTGTCTTGGCATTTGGAAGCGCTGGCAATGTGACAAAATGAACCATTTTACTGAACCTATCTACTACCACCAAAACCACCGTTTTGCCTGCAGAAACAGGTAGGTCAGTAATAAAATCCATGGACAAGTGTGTCCATGGCCTACTAGGAATAGGTAGCGGAAGAAGAGTACCAGACGGACGGGTATGCGAATACCTTAGAGCACGCACAAATACTACAAGCAGCTACGTGTTCAATTACATCCCGATACAACCCCGGCCACCAAAAGTGACGAGAGAGGAGTTCCGCAGTTGCCTTACCACCTGGATGCCCAGCAAGCACAGAGTTATAATGTTTCTTAACTACTTTGCGATGCAGATTAGATGTTACAGATAACTTTCCTGAAGGGCAGGAGGCAGGGCCGTTCCCCTGTGCCTCCAACACCTTACCCGCCAGTTCAGGATAAAGTGCTGAATTGACTACCCCTTTCTGTAATATTTGGGCAGGGTTCTCATGGTCACCACCACAAGGGAAGCTCCGGGACAAAGCATCGGCCTTGACATTTTTGACCCCTGGACGGAAAGTGAAAACAAAATTGAACCTAATGAAAAACAGGGACCATCTGACTTGCCTAGGGTTGAGACGTTTAGCTGACTGGAGATATGACAGGTTCTTATAGTCAGTAATAACAGTAATAGGATGGACAGCCCCCTCCAACCAATGTTGCCATTCATTGAATGCAAATTTGATCGCCCAAAGTTTCCTATTACCTACGTCATAATTTCTCTCAACCGAAGACAGCTTTCTAGAAAAGAAGGCGCATGGACGCCATTTACGAGGCGATGAAACCTGAGGGTTGATAAACATCGGGTTGACTGAGTATAGGTGCAGTGGCAAAATGATTCTTTAAGGAAGAAAAAGCCTGGAGGGAAGCATCCGACCAGTTGGAAAAATCAGACCCATTCTTAGTCATGTCAGTAAGGGGTTTCACTATAACAGAGTAATTTTGGATGAGTTTACGGTAAAAATTAGTGAAGCCCAAAAAACTTTGTAGAGCCTTGAGGTTTTCGGGACGTTCCCAGTCAAGGACTGCATGGATCTTCTCTGGATCCATCCGAAAATCCAAAGATGACAACAAGTACCCCCAAAACTGCACCTCCTGAACAGCGAAAACAAATTTTTCTAGTTTGGCATAAAGTTTGTTATCCTTTAATATCTGGAGCACCTGCTTAACATGCCTCCGATGAGTCTCAAAGTCAGGTGAGCAAACCAAAATATCGTCCAGATAGACCACCACAAACCTCCTCACTAAATGATGGAAAATGTCATTTATACAATGCTGGAATACCGCAGGTGCATTGGTCAAACCAAAAGGCATAACCAGACTCTCGAAATGTCCTTCCAGGGGATAGAACGCTGTTTTCCATTCGTCCCCTTCTCTGATTCTAACCAGGTTGTAGGCTCCCCTTAAATCCAAGTTGGAGAATACCTTAGCTCCCACAACCTGGCTGAGCAAATCAGGAATCAAAGGAAGAGGGTATGAATCACGGATAGTAATTTGATTCAATTCCTGGAAATCTAAACAGCGACGTAGACCACCATCTTTTTTCTTCACAAAGAAGAACCCTGCCGCCATGGGCGAAGATAAGGGTCTGATATGTCCCTTCTCCAGACTTTCTGCAATTAAATCCTTCATGGCTTGTCTCTCAGGGCCAGAGAGATTATACAGTCTGGACTTCGGTAGTTTAGCTCCGGGGATCAGGTTAATAGGACAGTCATAAGCACGATGTGGAGGCAAATCCTGGCACCCCCTCTCAGAAAAAATGTCCTCAAAACCAGACAGAAAAGCAGGTAATAATTCCATAGAGACAGTAGCAAGGGAAATATCTAAACAGTTCTCATGGTAGTAATCTCCCCATTCAATAATCTCTCCGGCTTGCCAATCCACTAACGGATTATGTTTAACAAGCCAAGGGATATCCAAGACAATCGGTGTGGGGAGATTGTCCAGAACATAGCAAGGGATTTTTTCACAACGAACTGACCCCACCCTCAGTTTTACATTATGTACAATCTGAGTAAACGCTTTCTGTGCAAGTGGCGCCGAGTCGATGGCGAAAATGGAAATAGGTTTATCTAAAGTACAGCAAGCAAAACCATGAGTTTTCACAAACTCAGAATCCACCATGCTGACTCTGGCTCCATTGTCAACAAAAACAGAAATTTTCTTGGTTTTGCTCTGTAGCACCATCTCTGCTGCCAGGACAAAGTGGGAACTGCAGTTTGGCCACAAATGCACCCATTGTTTATCCAACTCCAGACTACCAAGAGATAATTGAGTCTCCTTTTGTTTAGGAATTGAAGGACAGGTCCCAACAAAATGTCCCTTTTTCCCACAAAATATATGCCTTTTTTCTTGCAAATCTCTGGGGAGATATATGCTGCAGAGACACCCCTCAACTGCATGGGTTCCTCCACCTCCCTAAGTACTGGTTCACCCCCATACCACTCCCCTGGCAGAGGTACACAACCCCAACAAGAAGGCGTCGGAGAAGTTTGTCTCACCTGTCTATCCCAAAGGTGTTTATCAAGACGTATGGCCAAAGACATAGCAGCCTCCATGGACTGAGGGGTTTCATATTCTGCCAAGGCATCTTTTAATCTTTCAGTAAGCCCCTTACAAAATTGACTTCTAAGTGATTCCATTTGGAATCCGTTGCCCATCTACGGAATTCTGAACTGTATGTCTCCACTGACCAATTCCCCTGCTGAAGGTGACGTAGCCTAGACTCAGCCAAGGCGATTCGGTTAGGATCATCATAGATAAGGGCCAGAGCCCCGAAAACCCCTCCACAGACTAAAGACAAATAGAGTCCGGCGGTAAAGAAAACGCCCAGGATGGAGGATCACCCTGCAGTAGAGAGATCACAATTCCAACCCGTTGCTCCTCATTTCTGGAGGAATAGGGACGAATTTAAAATACAATTTGCAGGCCTACTTGAATCCAAAAACATGTCCCTACCTTCAGACAACCTGTCCGGGATGGCAACCTTGGGTTCAGGCTGGGCAGGCCTACCTACAGAGACCCCCATATTGACCTGTAGCTGCTGATGCTGCTGCTGGCTCTCACCGCGGAGGTCATTCACCTCCAGATACAGCCTGTGTAGCCACTCTGCAACTGAACCCTTACTGAAGGAAAAAGTAATAAAAAAGGTCCACGCCTAAAAACACACAGAGAAAAAGCAAACAAAGTGTCAGTGGTTTTTTTTTCCTTTTCAAAATGTGCTAGGCAGGCGATAATGTCACACAAGGCGTGGAAAAGACTTAGTGCAACACAGAGGGAAGAGTGAAAGGGATACTCAGACACTAGGGGGGAGGAGTGGAGACCTCCTAGTCTGGTCTAGTGTCACCCTGTCTCAACTACAATCCCTATATTGGCTCTTCACCAATCGCCGCACGAGTGCCTCACCCTGACTTTCCCTGGCGTATGGCTAAGGCTAGGGAAAGAAGGAGATAAGCACTAGTTGATCTCCACTAAACCCTATAGACAACCAGGGTAGACCAACAGGGGGGAATTGTTTAGCTTTAGATGACTCCAATCAAATGCGCATACGGCCTCAAGCTCCAGAGAGGACAAAGTACTGCTCTTGCTAAGCCTCACAAGTAGTAATTAATATCGCCGGAACCTCCCTCTCAGACACACCAGGTATTTATACAACCAGGCCAGGGAGCTAATTAGCCAGAGGGAAGTAGCTGCTGGATCCTAGAGACAGCCAGCCTCTAGGAAGATGCTTGTAATGCCAAACCTAGAGATCTCCTGCAACCAACTGCAGGGCGACTGTCTGTCACCTCTGACACATCCGTGACACATTGCCCCACTCCTGCCATCCCCAGCTACCTGCAGCGGCGACCCTGCCTTCTGGGAATCACCCTCCCTCTCCCTTTAGCACTCCACCATTTTCCCCTAAAATTTGGGGGTGGGAAAGTGCGTCTTAAAATCCCAAAAATGCGGTATATAAATGTATACTTTTTTAAATCATTAATTGTTTACGAGTGTAGTTAGCATGCTTTTCCTTTTTTTCACTAACTCCTTAAGGTATAAATGTTATTAAGTATAACATTAAGAGAACACACAGATTTCAGTACCTACTACACCAATGCAATCTCATTTAGAATGTCCAATGCTTAAAAAGTATAATAATGGTCTTGGAAACTTGGTTCATTACCATTCATGTGCATTATTGTCGCTCTTTCAAAATATGCTAACAATATTTTGAACAAGTTTAGCATATTTTCTCAAAACAAACACTATTTTTGCAAAAAAAAAAGAAAAGGAAACATTCTTTGGGTTACATTGAGATTTAATATGTAGCAGTACCGCCCAAAACTCATATAACTGCATCAGTTGAAAAAAGACCTAGGTCCATCAAGTTCAACCTTTCTCCACCAATTATTCATTTTCTCACTAGATTAACTATAACCCACAATGTTATGCATTCCGACAAAATCTTCTAGCACTTTTTTAAAGCTGTTATAGCGTCTGTCATCACTGCCTCTTGTGCTAGTGCGTTCCACAGTCTCACTGCTCTGACTCTAAAGATCCCTTTCCTGTTTAGGTGCTGGAAATGCTTTTCTTCCACCCATAATGAGTGCCTCCTGGTTTTTAGTAGATTATTTGGGTATAAGTCACATGCCAGTCCTTTGTATTGACCACACATGTTCTGTATTTATATATATATAAATGAAAACTCCTCTGAGATGTCTTTTTTCTAATCAAAACAAGTCCAACTTTTCCAACCTCTCATCATATGAGAGGCTTTCCATCCCTTGCAATAATCTAGTTGCCAGCCTTTGAACTGACTTTAACTTCTAAATATCCTTTTCAAAATTAGTCCAAAACTGCATCTCATATTCTAGCTGTGGCCTTACTAAAGATTTATAAAGGGGTAACAATACTTTGAGATTACAGTATTTTAACCCTCTTTTTTTGCACCCCAAAATCTTGTTTGCTTTTGCGGCTGCTGCGTGACATTGAGTACTGCGCAGCTTACTTGTAACCAGAACACCCAAGTCCTTATCCTGCTCTGTAGTCCCTAGTATACTCCCATTTAATGTATATGCAGCAATAGGATTACTCTGTCCTAATGGCATTACTCTACATTTAGCTACATTAAACCTTATTTGGCATGTATTTGAGCATTCAGACATCTTATCCAGATCGATTTTTAACATTGTACTGTCAAAGTCAGTTTTTAATATCCTACATAGTTTGGTGTCATCAGCAAAGTCTGATACTTTATTCTCAATCCCATCCACAAGATCATTAATAAAGAGGTTAAAAGGAATTAGTCCTAGCACAGATCCCTGCTGCACCCCACTGCTGACTATATCTCATTTAGAGAATGTACCATTTATGACGACTCCTTGTTTCCTGTCTTTTAGCCAGTATCTTACCTATCTGCATATAGTTTCCTCTAGTCTATGCTTCTGGAGCTTCAATATAAGGCTGTTATGTGGTACAGTATCAAATGCTTTTGCAAAGTCCAAATAAATCACATCAGTTGCGTTACCAACATCCAGATTTGCACTTACCTCCTTATAGAAACTCTACATGTTTGTTAGACACGACTTATGTTTCATGAATCCGTGCTGGTTATCTTTTATTATATTATTCTCTGCAATATATTTCTGCAGGTCATCTCTTATGATGTCCTCAAAAACTGAACATTACTGATGTCAGACTTACCGGAGGGTAGTTGCCTGGATCCTCATTCCTTCTTACCTTTCTTAAATATTGGTACCACATCAGCCATTCTCCAATCATATGGCAACAACCCTGTTACAAGAGAGTATAAGAAGATGAAATACATCCGTCTGTCAATTAATGAGCTCAGTTTCCTAAATATTCATGGATGAATTCCATCTGGTCTGGGGGGTTTGTCAATGTTTATTTTGCTCAGATGCAGCAATACTTCTTCTTGAGTTAAACTAGCTATATCAGGGGGGGGACTTTGATTTTTGCCTTCTTGAATGATCCCTGGAACAGTTAGTTCATTGATGAACACGGATGAAAAGTACCTGTTTAATATCTCAGCCATTTCTTTGTCATCTATAATTATTTTATCATCGTCTTTTAAGGGGCCGATACTGTTGTCATTGATGTATTTATAAAAAAAATTTGGGATTTATTTTAATGTCCCTGGTGATTTGTGTTTCAGTAGCTAACTTTGCTTGCTTGATTTCTTTTATTTACTTTTCCTATTGAGATCTTTATACTCCTAAAATGCTACTTCTGTATTCTTGGCCTTCGCGATTTTGAATGCCCTTTGTTTTTGTCTTATTAAACTTTTTACTGTCTTATTTACAGTATCTATAATGTTTTTTCTTATTCCTGGACATTTCATTACCAGACGGTATACATTTTCTACAGGATTCTAGTAGTATGCCCCATAAACATGCCTCATTTATATTTGGTATCCCCAGTTACCATGACACGGTCCCAGTCTATACAATTAAGCTCTTCCTTTAATTTATTGAAATCAACTTGTCTAAAGTAAAAGATTTTTACATTTCCCCTTTGAAATGTTTTATTGAATATTACATTGAAACTTACCATATTATGGTCGCTACATCCCAAATGCTCCCGGACCTGTAGATCTGAAATTATATATGGTCTATTTGAGAGGACCAGTTCCAGCAAATTACCTCCCTTGGTTGGTTCATCTACCAACTGAGAGAGGTAATTTTCTTGAACTGCGGATAAGAACTTGCAGCTTGTAACTGGAAGATTCTATGTCCCATTGAATATCTGGATGGATAAAATCCATCCCATAATAAGGAACTTATTATTTGCTGCCTTTTTGATTTGCTGCAGTATTTCATACTCCACTTGTTCAGCTATATTAGGAGGCTTGTAGCAAGCTCCAATTAGCAGCTTTCCATTATTGCAGTTCCCATGTATATTTACCCATACTGACTCTACATTGTCGCAGTTCCCTCCAATGTAGTCATTGAGCACAGGTCTTAAGTTGGATTTAACGAAAATACACAGCCCTCCACCTTTTTTTTTCCTCTCCTTTCATTGTACACTGTAATTGTAAGTTGTTGGGGATTTTATTACACCTCATACTGTACTTCTCACAATTTGCCATTTACTTAGGTTAAAAAAAGGAAAATTATTTGTTTAAAATTATACATAATTATTATTATTACTAAGCAAAAATACTTCAAGGAAATACATATTTAACTTCACATTTTTAGTGTTCATCAATTTCTCTGCATTGGCTGCATTTTCTTCATAATCCATTGATTTTATATGATGATTCTGTATAACACAGCATAATCTAAGCATAACCAATCTAAGTGTAGATGCTATGAAGTTAAAAGTACCTTATAAAACATTTTCAGAAACAAAAATGTTTGATAATATCTGCCTAAATTGTCAAAGAATTGTAAATATAAATGTTATTGCAGTCCGAAAGGTGGGGGGAAGATTTGAGACGTACATAATCGTATTGAGGCATATGTGCTACTCAGATTTCATATGGGTCATCTTGTCAAAGCTTCTTGACGAAGCCAATTACATTAATTTTCCACAGTACAAAAATACATATTTCATTTCTATTTCCCACCAGTGATGGGGCTCCGGGATCCTGTTTTGAAAAGCTCTTATCACCGAGTAACATTCGTACCCCCAAAGGAATGCTTGGCAGCCACTGGGCCATTGATATAATTGAGCGAGGTATGAGCTGTCTGACACTGCCATGGCACTACTCAATGGTGCTGCACACTAAGCATTCAGAACAATGAGGCTTCAGCAGACGGCTGTATTGTCAATAAATTTCAATTACACTAATTGCCAGGAGTTCAATGAGTGCTGTAGGCTCTGAAAGAGGGAAATGGAGAAGATAAAAAAAATGTGTTGAGTATAGCTGGGGAAAATAAGCAATAAATAAGAAACCGTATTTTCTAAGGGGAACATTAGTGTCCTTTTTAACATGGCTTAACAAGATTTTACAAGCTGTTGCAGTTCAAGAATCCTGTTTTACATTTCTTTGTTAGTGTTTCTTAACAACATTTACAGATAGTCAATTATATGGCTTTATCTTTCAGGGGAAAAGCATTTTATTTTGTGTGTGTTTTATTTCCATTATTTTAGTGTCTGTTCTGAAAGGATAATAGATCAAGGAATAATAAACAACTGCTATTATTTTCAACAACTGATTACTCACAAAACTACTGCTGAAATAATACATTTAAGCATTTCATTTGCAATGTATAAAAAATAGGTGTATTCATTGGGCATAAGTAGAAACCAATTAACTTACATTGTTTTCCAATTACATTTCAGAATTTAAGCATGAAGGTAAAAATAACTCTATGAAATGAATCCCCAGTAGTGATAGAAAATATATTAGATTGGTAGGTGATTATTAATAATAGTAGTGGCATGGACACAACTTTATGGGGCCTTGCAAAAAGATTATTCAATTGAAAAGATAACAAATGGAATATAGGGATTACAGTACTTTAACTTTAAGCTGTAAAATGGATAGATAAAATTCCAAAACAGAATGGGTGGGATTCATCAAAGCTTTTTCACAAAACTTCTGGCAGAAAAAGTTTTAAAAAGGCACAGCTTTTTGTGCAATGTGCGATGTTGGGCAAAGAGAATGCAACTTCTGGTGTCTTCACACCATTCTTGTACAGTTTCAACAAAGTTGGGTGGAGCTGGGGCTTGATGGGGGTGAGGCGACCCTCGCTTGTCAAATTCATGACAAGTGGCAGCGTTCAATATGCTACAAATCTTACTCCAGATTTGTGGAAGGAGTACATTGTGGCGCATGCAACTATGCGCGTTGACTGATGCATTAAAAGGCATGAGCCTCGTAATGAATCAAGACTGACCACTCCAAAGCACTCCCTTATCAAGACCGGTGAGAGAAGCACCGGTCTTGATAAATCATCCCAATGTATTTATATTCCAGAAATAAATCCCTTATTCTAATGTCTTGTAGCCTCTTTAATAATTTTAAGCACTAAAGGGATTCTCAATTATAAAAATATGGGCAAAGGCAAATGATGCTTCTAAACACCAAAGGAAGCATTATTTACCTGGTTGAACCCTCTTCTGCTTCAATGTCACCTTTCCACAGCATCCAGCATTTCAAATTCAGGTGCCTTGTGGTTTTATTACATCCATGAACTTATGGGACAAAAATTGTCCCACCAGTTGAAGTTCCCCTATTATCTTTTCTCCATCCTAAGCTACCCGAAATATTACAGTCGCAGAATCCCATATCTGTAAATTTATGTTAACTTGAAAGGACGTATTTGTCAATTTCAATTTTGTAGACAAAATATTTTATGTCCAGTCCTGTAGTCAGCTGACAGAAACAAATAAAATATTTATTCAATCTGTTAATCAGATATATTCTCCTGTGTATAGTGACTAGTGTTGAGCATTCCGATACTGAAATATCGGGTATCGGTCGATATTCGCGGTATCGGAATTCGGATACTTAATTCCGATACTTTTACAATATCGAATACCAGAATCGGAAGTTCCCAAAATGCCTGCGCTCTGCAGTGTCTCTGAAGGATGACAAGCTGGATGGCAGCGCTCAGCTGCGATCCAGCCTGTCATCAGAATGCCATCCCAACGTGAGAGAATTCTCCTGATTGTTTAAAAGCCGGCGGGCGGTAAAAAGCCGCCAACTTTTAAACAATCACACAGCCCCATACTGCTTCCCCGCAGCCTCCCACCCTGATCCTCCGCTCCCCCCATCCTGATTGTAAGTTAGGACTGGGCGGGGAGAGCAGCACCAAGGAGCGGGGAGCGAAAGACCAGGGCGGGGAAGCCGGCAGTGAAAAGACTTCACCGCCGGCTTTCCCGTTCTGTGCTGCGCTTTCCCGCCGGTTATTTCAAATGAACAGCTGAGGTATCCGCGGTGCCCTCAGAGGGTTCATGTGAGTTCATGCTTGACTGCATTGCATGAACTCACATGAACTTTCCCACGGCCACACAGGTCAGCCTCACCTCCCAGACCATCAGACCCATCATGATTGGTGTGTGCGCAGTGTCTGTGCGATGTCTGCCAGTGTGTGCGGGGTGTCTGTGCGATGTCTGCGGGTGTGTGTGGGTGTGCGTGGTGTCTGTGCGGGTGTGCGCGGTGTCTGTGCGATGTCTGCGGGTGTGTGCGTGTAGCCAGACATAGGCCAATGTGACACTACTACTCCCATAGGCCTATGTCTGTCCCCCGTCCACTCGTGCCAGCAGGATCAGCTCGATGGGAGCAGTAGTTCCCATCAGCCTGATCCTGCTATTTAAACTGCCCCATATGTTATTTTGCCCCTATACACATCTTTTATTCTTTTAGGCCCCCATATATATTTGTTTTTGGTCCCCAATAAATTTTAAATACATGTCATTGGTGGCCAGTGGTTACCTAAAATAAATTAGTTTATACATTACCTGTCCCCGCCGATCGTCACCTAAAATAAAGTAAAAAATAAAAAACTACACCTATACTCACCTAGACACCTAATTCTCCGAAGCCATCGACCTCCTGTAATAAAATATAAAATAATAAACCACAACCTTATCCTTACCCCTCCGTAGTAGTCCACTAGTGTCCCACGAAGATCTCCAGTTTAGAGCAGCCACATAGAATGTGACCGCTCTGAACCGCTGCAGCCGCTAGAATGACGGGGCCGTAAAGCAGCCCCGTCATTGCATCAGCAGGTTCGCCGGAGTTCAGGCAGCGCTGCTCCGGTCAGCTCCTTTACGGCCCTGCCGTACTGTGAGAAATTCCCACGGTACAGCATTGCCGTAAAGGAGGTCACCGGAGCTGCGCTGCCTGAATGCACTCCGGTGACCTCAGTCAGTGGCTCCCGCTGCCGGGAGTGGACGTGTTCCTGGCAGTGTGAGCTAACAGCAGCCATGCACAGCTGTCACCATCTCCAGGTGTGACAGCTGTGCATGGGAGATTAGCGCAGGAACGTGGACAGGTAACTATTTTTTTTTAGTAAACTAAGAATTAAATAAAATGGTGTGTTTTATTTCAAATAAATAATTTTTTTCTGGGTGTAGTGTGTATTTTTTCTTTTTAACACTTTGTAGGTTAGTAATGGGGGTGTCTTATAGACGGCCATCATTACTAACCTGGGCTTCATGGCAGCTGGCGCTGACATGAACCCCAGCCCTATTACCCCACTGCCACCGCACCAGGGCAGTGGGAAGAGCGAGGCTAAGCGCCAGAATTGGCGCATCCTATGGATGCGCCATTTCTGGGGCGGCTGACGGCTGGTGTTTCTAGCCTGGGAGGGGGCCAATATTCATGGCACCCTTCCTGGGCTATTAATATCAGCCCCCAGCTGTCTGCCTAGCCTTTGCTAGCTATTAATATAGGGGGGATCTCACGTAATTTTTTTGGGGGGTCTCCCATTTTAATAGCTAGTAAAGGCTAGGTATTCAGCTGGGGGCTGATATTAGTAGCCTGGGAAGCTCCGTGGGTATTACCCCCTTCCCAGGCTTCAAACATCTGCCCCAGCCGTCTGCTTAACCTCTGCTAGAGACTAAAATTATGGGGGATAACACACCAATTTTTTTTTTTTAATAAATCCTTTATTTTAACACTAAATGACACTTGAGGGGTTAATAAAGATGTAGTCCCTAAATTATTATTTATTTTTTAATTGATTTTTCCCAAAAATTTTGACATGGGCTTTGCCATATTTTTGTATGCCAGCCAGGTACAGCATCCAGGAACGGGCTGCCCCCAACTCCCAGATGCCTATTTGTACCTGGCCGGACACAGCAATATAGGGAATCCCTTTTTTTATTATTATTTCATGAATTTCATTAAATAAGTAAAAAAGGAAAAATACGTGGGGCTTCGCCCTATTTTTGTGTCCAGCCAGGTACAACTAAGCAGCTGGGGGCTGGAATCCACAGCACAGGGTGGCCCAAGATTTGTGGGCCCCCCCTGCTTACGAACTGCAGTCTGCAGCCACCACAGAAAATGGCGCATTCATAGAAGAGCCATCTTCTGGCGCTGTATCCAGCTCATCCAGGGCCCTGGTGCGGTGGCTCACTGGGTAATAAAGGGGTTAGGGTCAGCTTTGTATTATCCGCTGGCCCTAAGTCCAAAATTCATGGGGTCACGCCAATATTAGACATGACCACCATGAATTTCTAGTAAAGTATTTAAAAAAAACACAACACCCAGAATAAAGTCCTTTAATTGAAATAAACACACAATTCTTTAATGTTCTAAATTAAACCATACTTACCATCACGCCCATTCCAGCTGAAGCCAACGATCTCCTGCAATAAATGTAAAATAATAAAGCAACATCATCCTTACCTTTCGATGGTTCCCATGACAGCTTCAGCTCTGCTACATCGAGATGACAGGCTGGATCGCAGCAGAAAGCTGCCATCCAGCCTGTCATCCTGCAGACATTGAGAAGTGCAGGCATGCTTGCGCTCCTCAGTGTCTGGCTGTGACGGCATCCAGATGAGCCGACAATGAACTAAACTCACCTCATGCACGTCACTGACAGCGTGGGAGAATTCTCCTGCGCATGCGGTGAGCGTGAGAGACTCGGCTCATCTGGATGCCGTCACAGCCTGACACTGAGGAGCGCAAGCATGCCTGCGCTTCTCAGTGTCCGCGGGATGACAGGCTTGATGACAGCTTTCTGCTGCGATCCAGCCTGTCATCTCGATGTAGCAGAGCTGGAGCTGTCCTGGGAACCATGGAAAGGTAAGGATGTTGTTGGTTTTTTATTATTTTACTTTAATTGCAGGAGATCATTGGCTTCAGCTGGAATGGGCGTGAAGGTAAGTATAGTTTAATTTAGAACAATAAAGAATTGTGTGTTTATTTAAATTAAAGGACTTTATTCTGGGTGTTGCGTTTTTTTTAAAAACTTTACTAGAAATTCATGGCGGTCATGTCTAATATTGGCGTGACCCCATGAATTTCAGGCTTAGGGCCAGCTGATAATACCAAGCTGGCCCTATCCCCTTTATTACCCAGTGAGCCACCGCACCAGGGCCCTGGATGAGATGGGTACAGCGCCAGAAGATGGCGCTTCTATGAACGCACCTTTTTCCGGGGTGGCTGCGGACTGCAATTTGCAGCGGGGGAGCCTCAGAAAGCTTGGGCCTCCCTGCGCTGCAGATTCCAGCCCCCAGCTGCCTAGTTGTACCTGGCTGGGCACAAAAATAGGGAGAAGGCCCACGTATTTTTTATTTTTTTATTATTTCAAGAAATTCATGAAATAATAAAGAAAAAAAGGGCTTCCCTATATTGTTGTGTCCAACCAGGCACAAATAGGCAGCTGGTGGTTGGGGGCAGCCCGTTCCTGCCTGCTGCACCTGGCTGGACACAAATATAGTGCGAAGCCCCACGTCAATTTTTTTTTTATTATTTCAGGAACTTCATGAAATAATTAAAAAAATATTGATGTGGGGCTTCGCCCTATATTTGTGTCCAGCCAGGTACAGCAGGCAGGAACGGGCTGACCCCAACCACCAGCTGCCTATTTGTACCTGGTTGGACACAACAATATAGGGAAGCCCTTTTTTTCTTAATTATTTCATGAATTTCATGAAATAATTTAAAAAAAAAGACACGGGGGGCTTCGCCCTATTTTTGTGTCCAGCCAGCTACAACTAGGCAGCTGGGGGCTGGAATCTGCATCGCAGGGAGGACCCAAGCTTTCTGGGCCCCCCCCGGCTGCAAATTGCAGTCCGCAGCCACCCCAGAAAATGGCGCGTTCATAGAAGCGCCATCTTCTGGTGCTGTACCCAACTCATCCAGGGCCCTGGGGCGGTGGCTCACTGGGTAATAAAGGGGTTAGGGGCAGCTTTTCTATATCAGCTGGCCCTAAGCCCAAAATTCATGGGGTCACGCCAATATTAGACATGACCGCCATGAATTTCTAGTAAAGTATTTAAAAAAAAACACAACACCCAGAATAAAGTCCTTTAATTGAAATAAACACACAATTCTTTATTGTTCTAAATTAAACCATACTTACCATCACGCCCATTCCAGCTGAAGCCAACGATCTCCTGCAATAAAAGAAAAATAAAAAAGCAACATCATCCTTACCTTTCCATGGTTCCCAGGACAGCTTCAGCTCTGCTACATCGAGATGACAGGCTGGACCGCAGCAGAAAGCTGCCATCCAGCCTGTCATCCCGCAGACACTGAGAAGCGCAGGCATGCTTGCGCTCCTCAGTGTCTGGCTGTGATGGCATCCAGATGAGCCGACAATGAACTCAACTCACCTCATGCACGTCACTGACAGCATGGGAGAATTCTCCTGCACATGCGGTGAGCGTGAGAGACTCGGCTCATCTGGATGCCGTCACAGCCTGACACTGAGGAGCGCAAGCATGCCTGCGCTTCTCAGTGTCTGCCGCATGGCAAGCTGGATGGCAGCGTTCTGCTGCGATCCAGCCTGTCATGTGAATCTAGCAGAGCTGGAGCCGTCCTGGGAACCATGGAAAGGTAAGGATGATGTTGCTTTATTAATTTTCTTTTATTGCAGGAGATCATTGGCTTCAGCTGGAATGGGCGTGATGGTAAGTATGGTTTAATTTAGAACAACAAAGAATTGTGTGTTTATTTCAATTAAAGGACTTTATTCTGGGTGTTTGTGCTTTTTTGTTTAACTTTGACTATGGGGTTAGTAATGGGGGCGTCTTATAGACGCCTCTCCATTACTAACCTGGGCTTTATGTCAGCTGGCATTATAAGCTGACATCAACCCCAGCCCTATTACCCCACTGCCACCGCTACAGGGCAGTGGGAAGAGCGAGGCTAAGTGCCAGAATTGGCGCATCCTACTGATGTGCCATTTCTGGGGCGGCTGACGGCTGGTGTTTCTAGCGTGGGAGGGGGCCAATATTCATGGCACCCTTCCTGGGCTATTAATATCAGCCCCCAGCTGTCTGCCTAGCCTTTGCTAGCTATTAAAACAGGGGGGACCCCACATCATTTTTTTGGGGGGGTCCCCCATTTTAATAGCTAGTAAAGGCTAGGTATTCAGCTGGGGGCTGATATTAGTAGCCTGGGGAGCTCCATGGGTATTACCCCCTTCCCAGGCTTCAAACATCTGCCCCAGCCGTCTGCTTATCCTCCGCTAGAGACTAAAATTACGGGGAACCCGACTCCAATTTTTTTTTTAATAAATCCTTTATTTTAACACTAAATGAAAAGTACAGTAATCAACACTATCACTGTACTTCTTACATATGTGACTGACATGTTTCTATGTATCTAATCTATGTGTGATGCTCTATTCTTTCTGTTAGAAATTGTCGGGTACCGGTGTATGCCGCTGCTTAATTGCCGGCTTTTCATGTTTCACTGTGAGCACTGTTCCCATCGATTTGGGCAACCACCTCCCCCAATACATTCTACATTATTGTTAGTTGATTTCCTTCATGTAGAATTAACCTACAAGGAAAGAAAGGGTTTATTTTCATTCCGATATTTGTGTCCCATTGACTTGCATTGGTTTCCAGTATAGGAATCGGCGATATCCGATACTTTTTGGGTATCAGCCCGATCCAATCCGATCCGATATTTCCTGATATCGGAAGGTATAGGTCAACACTAATAGTGACTGTTCTTGCATAGAGTACTAATATGAGTGTATACACTGCTTTGCTCCCTCTCTGAAAAGAACTGACAAAAGCCAATCAGAGCCAAAGGGGGACAAAGCAAAGCTGAACTCTTCTGCCCCTTTGTTTCATCGATTAGAGTGGGTCTCGGAATTCAGACTTCTACCAATTTTTGGTAAGGCTTTAATTTTTAAGACTTGTTTCTACAGTGAAAATGTTTAGTCCTGGTGAGGACACAGAAAGAAGACAACCTGAGTGCAAGAACAGGTTAGGGTTCCTTTGCAGTCCAATAATGTGAATTTAGCAGAATCTGTATTTAATAATGTATGCCGTTTGTATTTTAAAATGTGGTAAGAGATCTACTTTAACCCCTCTCTGCCACAGACACTTTTCATTTTTGCATTTTAGTTTTTTTCCTCCCCATTTTCCAAGTATCATTACTTTTTTATTTTTCTATTGACATACAAATGCGAGGACCTATTTTTATAAGATGAGTTACAGTTTTGAGTTACACCATTCATTTCTGCAGCTTTTGATTTGAAAGTTTTCCCTCTTACATTTTGGGGCCCTCTACTCCTGCACACGTTGCACCCTATTCTCCCCTGGTTTAGTTCTACCCACATTCTTCTTTCAGTATCTCTGCTCCTCATTAATTTTGTTGATTTCAGCAGATGCAGAGACATCAGTCTTTCTTTATTTCTTCCTTCTTTAACATGTAAAAATTGTGTGTTCACCATACCTGTTATGTTGTTTTGTTCTTTGCTTCAATAATTGAAATTTTATTTGATTTGATGAAAATTTTAAATTAATGTAATTTTGACAGTGAAAATGTTGGCTTAAAGACAAGAGCAATGCTTAGTGCTTTATTATACTTTACATTTAATTTTTTTTCCAATTTTATTAACTTTTTAATGCTCCTTACTATATGACTGCAACATGTTAAAATAACAAAACAATGGGACATTATTATTAGGCTTAAATTAAGCTTAAAATAGACCTGGGTGACCTGACAGACAGAAAATGTGCTATATTTATCTCATTGTGGCATTTTGATAGATTTGACACATTTTGCATGACATCTAATATATATAATCGTCTTATCCCGTCTGTCTGTCCTTCTGTCCAGGAAATCCCGCGTCGCTGATTGGTCCGGCCGCGGCCAATCAGCGACGCGGGATTTCAGAAAAAGATGGCGGCCGTTAGCGGCTCATCTGCCGCACGGAGGTCAGCGGCAGGTACTTTTGCGGGGTACTTTTGCTGTGAGCAGCCGGGAGATGACCGGGACTAGCTGCACGGAGGTCAGCGGCTAGTGCTGGTCATCTCCCGGCTGCTCGCAGCAAAAGTACCCCGACCAGCTGCGGCGCTGACCTCCATGCGGCTACCGTCGGGAGATAAGCGGCTAGGGCCGTGACCAATCAGCGATTTTGGCGCCAAATTTAAACACGCTCTCGGGCCAATTGGCGCCGGATTTAAAATAAATACGCCACTGTCGGGAGATAGCAGGGCTGACTCAGCCCATATGGTCATCAGACTCACCAACTGCCCATGACGTACTGCACATGTTTTGTCAGTGACAGTGTGTGATGTACTTCTGTCACGTTTACTGAACATGTTCTGCCAGTCACAGCACGCTGAACAGATACTTCTTTAAGCTTCCTGTCTTCCAATGGGTCGTAAGCGAAAATACGCCACTGAGGATAAGAGAAAAGCAGCAGAAGCAGCAAGAAAACGACGTCGAGAGCAACAGACACCACAACACACTGCCGCCAGACAAGCCCAGGATGCGGAATCTCACAGACAACGTCGGGAACGGGAGACACCCCAACACACTGCCGCCAAACAAGCCCAGGATGCGGAATCTCACAGACAATGTCGGGAATGGGAGACACCACAACACACTGCCGCTAGGCAGCAGCACGATGCGGAATCCCATAGACAATGTCGGGTGAATGAATCTCCAGAATCCAGGGCAAACAGAGAACAACACGATCGCCAAATTTATCAAAAACGAATGCTCTACCAACTAAGGCTAACCCAGCAGAATATTCAACAACTTGCACGGTACTTAACAGACAATGAAACTATAATTATTCAACACTACTGTGGGAATATGAATGTAGTTTGTTCTAAATGTGACTCTCAGAATTTCATTGATGAAAAACCATCTGACAATCACTTTACTCAATGCTGCCAAAAATGAAAAGTTATGCTACCGAGATGTCACTACTCAGATCTGTTTGAGCAGTTGATGAAAGGAACGCATGAACACAGTAGAAATTTTATGGAAAATATCAGAAGTATCAACAGTTCTCATGCGTTTGCTTCATTTGGTGCCAACATTGCACCACTGGATTCGGACCGTATTGTTTTAAAATTCATGGACAGATCTACCACCGCACTAGAACACTTCACCCAGAAATAGGACAACCACCAAAATTTTCACAATTATACATCTTTGATACAAATGAGGCTACAGAACAAAGTATGAACCTGAAAGAAAATGAAAAGTGTAATGCAGAACTGATGAACCTAATTGCCGTACTTTTACAAACAATCAGCCCATTTGCTGCCCGCATATCGCATGCTAAAAGACGTCGAAGCTGAGGAAGAACACAGGGCTATACAAAATGGGACTGAAATGCCTTCTATTATCATGGCCATTAAGCAAAAACATCAACAAGTTCCCCGATGTTACAACAAACCACGTGTAAGTGAGATCGCAGTTTTTTTTCAAAACGATGATGGAGAGCCTCCTTTTCAAAGGGATATATTAGTCCATCTTAAGCCAGACCAAAACAACCCTTTCGTTCTGAAAACACAACGAATTAGCATTTTGCACAGCAACCTTGATGCTCTTCTGTATCCCCTATTCTTTCCAAGCAGTGATCAAGGGTGGCATGAAAACCTACACCAGCAAGGAACTTCAAGAAGAATTACACAACTGCAGTACTACAGTTTTCTTCTGTCTGTCCGAAATTGCTTCAATCCGATTTTAAACGGTGGGAAACTTACACAACAGTACTTAGCCGACGCATACGTTAAAATTGAGGCTAATCGACTCCATTACTGGACTCCATTCCCACATAATTCAATCAAGAGTGATCAGCAAAAGGAGATGAAGTGTTCATTCCACGCATTGATTTATGTCCTTAGGACACTGGTCTTCCATTTAGGCTTCGGCGTCAACAGTTTCCAGTAAAATCCGCATTTGCCATGATGCGCGTTTCGCCGTAGGCTTTTACCAGGATTTATGCTTCTATCTACCCTCAGATGTCCATTTTCTGATTACTTTTTTCCTCTTTTGTATTATTGTTTCTTACGTGTTTTTATGAAATATTTCAATAAATGACTTTTTTATATTGACCATGAGTCACATCTATAGGTTTTATATCTAATAAGGGATATCTGGTCACCAATTATTTTGTTATTTTGGATTTATTTTAATGACAATAAACAAGTCACAAGGTCAAACTCTACACCGTGTTGGCATATATTTACCGGAGCCTGTTTTTGGTCATGGACAACTCTATGTTGCATTTTCAAGAGTTAAAATGAGATCCAACGTCAAGGTGCAAGTTTTGGATACTCATTTACAAGGAAAGTTGCTTAGAGATAGTCAAAAAGTAGTCACAAAAAATGTTCAAAAATATTTTGGGTTGATATTGTTAAGAAATATATTATAGGGTCGTACTTCTTTTGCCCGATGATTTATTTAAAAATATAGTTAGATATTCATGCAATAGTTTATATATTTTGATCATCTGTTTAATAATTTTGTTCAGTTGGATTAAGTTGTATAAGCAATAATATTTAATACTAAAGTATTATTTTACCCTGAAAATCCTGTGCATTCATTGTATTATTCTTAAATCTTCATAGCGGCATCTTACATACCAGGATATGGAAAGTTAACAGTAGGTGCTGCATTTCCCACCCTAGGCTTATACTCAAGTCAATAAATTTTCCCTTTTTTTTTGGTGTAAAATTATGGGTCTCGGCTTCTACTCGGGTCACTGCGCACAGGCAGCATGTGACCCCCGGCTGCAGCTGGCTCTTGCTTCCGCTTATGTCACGACTATTTGCTGCTGCAGCCAAGGGGTCTCCTGTTTCGCGTTCCACGGTGAGTGATGGGCTGTGGGCCGGGTTATCCCCCATCCCGTCACACCCGGCATTCACCGCATGCGCATTCATTGACAGAGCGCGCGGTGGATGCTGAGTGTGACACGATAGGGGATAACACCACCCACAGCCCGTCATTCACCGTGGTACGCGGAACAGGAGACCCCTGGCTGCAGCCGCAAATAGTCGTGATGTAAGCGGAAGCAAGAGCCGGCTGCAGCCGGGGGAATAACGTGCTGGCTGTGCGTGGTCAGCGATGTTGTCACAAGCAGTATTGACAACATGATGTAATTACAAAATTCATTAGGGCCCCCGGGGGGATACATTGGGGGGTTAACTTAAAGTAGTGCACAACCCATTTAAATACTGCTTCGCTTCTTAGTCGCGCCCGGTCAGCCGCATACATATTCTAGAATACCCGATGCGTTAGAATAGGGCCACCATCTAGTGTAAGAGATATTTTCTTAAGTCAGCTCTTGTTGGGCTTACTTTGGAACAATACTTATGGCTATAATGTTTATACCATTTTTGGTGCAATATACCAGATTTTACTAAACATCTCATTTCATCTAAACTTTGCCATTTTTAGAGACTTTTTAAAGGGACTCTGTCAGCACAGAATAACTGTTTAAGCTAAGTCCCGCTGCTTGGTGCTTCATGGTGGAGCCAATCATAGAGCCAGAAATAGGTGAAGATAGATGCAGATGGGAAGGTGTATATAAATGATTGGCCAAGCCATGATGCACCGAGCGCCTGTACTTGGTTTGAACAGTCGTTTTGTGCTGAAAGAGTCCTTTAACACTGATTATTGAGGTAAAATTGTGGTGTATTCCAGTATTTTGACACATATTGCTCCAGAATTGTAGCACATTTAGCCTAATAAATCACCCCAATATATTCCCACCTAGAAAGTAAAGTATTTTTTAATGAAACAGTAAATACTTATTTTCCTAAAACAAATGCTAAATGTATAGAAACAGCTGATGATATGATTAGAATTGGTTTAACTCCATTTCTTCCTAAATTAAGTATTTCTAGTAATATTGCACATGACTTTACATCATAAGGTTAAACTATTTGTGAGCAGCTTTTTAAAGTTTTATGAATTAAGCCACAGGGAATAATTGATTTTTAGGACATCAAGATTTTCCTTTCAAGGATGATCAGATTTACTTACAAAGATGCAAAAATAGAAGATGTTACATTACATGGCTGAAAATTTCTCAGAGACTACAATATAAAATCTGCTTGTCTGCTTTATTTTATAGAAAAGAAAATTACAAACAAACTCAGGCAAATAAAAAAAAGATAAGATAAATGATATGTTCTGAAAAATATTTTTTTTGTTTTACCTAAAATAAGCCTATTTTTAATAATAAGCCAAAAAAATAACACAACTTTTTTTAATAAAAGATCGAATAATGACTGAACATAATATTGTCACGTTTAATGCACTAGACACAAAGTTATAGAAAGAGTTATTCAATGTTCTATAAAATTGGACCTCATCAGTCCACATCACCCATGGCGATTGGACTTCTGTAAATTAAGGCCACTCAATCGTGTAATCAAGTGGTGTACCAGGAACCTTACCTTGTTTTACCATTGATGCTGTGTTATGTTGCATTGCCATCGCTACCGGCAAGACCCCCTGATGTCATTGTGCAGAGATTTTTTAAACATGTCTCATTCAGGCATTTATTGCCTGACTTTGAGTGATAAGAACGGACTCTAGCCTTTGATTTCTGTACTATTCACCTAATTTGATTTAATTTATGTCATCTGGCTTTGGTGCCATGGTTATATCTCCTGGCTATGTATCTTGGCTCATTTGCAATTTATTCCTTGGTTCACAGTATTTCACCTGGCTGTAAATTTATTTTCTTTATTCCATCTCTGCATGCCGATATCAGTCAGATACAAAAGTCACACAAATCTGCATAAAGTTCTAAAAAATTTCCAAGTAGCAGGGACATCCTTGCAGGGGTTAAGAATGAAAAACATGAAAGGATCCACACTTAATACTAGTGATTTGAAAGGCATGAGTTTTTGATGGACACAGGTGCAGAACTGATTTTGCATCCACCACTTGCCAGGTCTTGGGCACACCTGGCAGGTATCTTGCACCTCACCTATTAAGTATAGTAGGACGCATGCTCAATACCTGTTGGTCGTTCACGGCACCTGCCAGTACATAGCATGCCATCATTGGACACTATGGTAGCAACACCTTTCAACTCTAATAGTTGAATTGAAAGATGCTGGATAAGGTAATATAATTGTTAGATCACAAAGAAAAGATGGCTGCAATAAGTGATTGTTGGAGATTAAAATAAATCAGAAAATGGTAAATAAGAATTACAAAACACATATTTTCTTAAACTTTGAGACACCAGCCATTGGTTGATAAGGGAAACGGTAGACAGTTTACAACAAACGTGATGGCATTCTGCACAGGCCTATGTAAAGATGTAACAATCTGTCATTTAACAATATTAACTACTTTTTATTCTTTTTAACATTATGATAAGATTATTAGACAAATTTGAGATAGACTGAAACATTTTTAAAAATGTAGTACTGCAATATTTTTTATTTTGGCTTACCAATATGTAGTATAACTACACTGCTCAAAAAAATAAAGGGAACACTCAAATAACACATCCTAGATCTGAATGAATGAAATATTCTCATTGAATACTTTGTTCTGTACAAAGTTGAATGTGCTGACAACAAAATCACACAAAAGTCATCAATGGAAATCAAATTTATTAATCATTGGAGGCCTGGATTTGGAGTCACCCCCAAAATTAAAGTACCGAGATGAGATCCTCAGACCCCTTGTGAGACCATATGCTCGTGCGTTTGGCTATGGGTTCCTCCTAATGCAGGACAATGCCAGACCTCATGTGGCTTGAGTGTGTCAGCAGTTCCTGCAAGATGATGTCATTGAAGCTATGGACTAGCCCGCCCGTTCCCCACACCTGAATCCCATTGAGCACATCTGCGACATCATGTCTCGCTCCATCCACCAACTTCACGTTGCACCACAGACTGTCCAGGAGTTGGCGGATGCTTTAGTCCAAGTCTGGGAGGAGATCCCAGAGGAGACCATCCGCAACCTCATCAGGCGCATACCCAGGCGTTGTAGGTAGGTCATACAGGCACGTGGAGGCCACACACAATACTAAGCCTCATTTTGACTGTTTTAAGGACATTACATCAGAGTTGGATCAGCCTGTAGTGTGTTTTTCCACTTTAATTTTGGGGGTGACTCCAAATCCAGGCCTCCATTGGTTAATAAATTTGATTTCCATTGATGATTTTTGTGTGATTTTGTTGTCAGCACATTCAACTTTGTACAGAACAAAGTTTTCATTCATTCAGATCTAGGATGTGTTATTTGAGTGTTCCCTTTATTTTTTTGAGCAGTGTATAATTTTTATCTATTTTTTTTATAGAGGTCTGAGCACATAATTGGTATTTTCGTTTTAGTAGTGCTTATTGCTACAAAAGGGGGATCTTTAACATCATATTAAATTAATCATTCTTACCGCTGATGTATATATATATATATATATATATATATATAGTACAGACCAAAAGTTTGTACTCACCATCTCATTTAAAGATTTTTCTGTATTTTCATGATTTTGAAAATTGTACATTCACACTGAAGGCATCAAAACTATGAATTAACACATGTGGAATTATATACTTAACAAAAAAGTGTGAAACAACTGAAAATATGTCTTATATTTTTGGTTCTGCAAAGTAGCCACCTTTTGCTTTGATGACTGCTTTGCACACTCTTGGCATTCTCTTGATGAGCTTCAAGAGGTAGTCACCAGAAATGGTTTTCCCTTCACAGGTGTGCCCTGTCAGGTTTAATAAGTGGGATTTCTTGCCTTATAAATGGGGTTGAGACCATCAGTTGTGTTGTGCAGAAGTCTGGTGGATACACAGCTGATAGTCATACTGAATAGACTGTTAGCTGCTTTTTTCTTGCCATAATACAAATTCTAAGTAAATAAAAATGAGTGGCCATCATTACTTTAAGAAATGAAGGTCAGTCAGTCTGAAAAATTGGGAAAACTTTGGGAGTGTCCCCAAGTGCAGCTGCAAAACCATCAAGCACTACAAAGAAACTGCCTCACATGAGGACCGCTCCAGGAAAGGAAGACCAAGAGTCACCTCTGCTTCTGAGGATAAGTTTATCCGAGTCATCAGCCTCAGAAATCACAGGTTAACATCAGCTCAGATTAGAGACCAGGTCAATGCCACACAGAGTTCTAGCAGAAGACACATCTCTTCAACAACTGTTAAGAGGAGACTTTGTGCAGCAGGCCTTCATGGTAAAATAGCTGCTAGGAAACCACTGCTAAGGACAGGCAACAAGCAAAAGAGACTTGTTTGGGCTAAAGAACACAAGGAATGGACATTAGACCAGTGGAAATCTGTGCTTTGGTCTGATGAGTCCAAATTTGAGATCTTTGGTTCCAACCACAGTGTCTTTGTGCGACGCAGAAAAGGTGAACGGATGGACTCTACATGCCTGGTTCCCACCGTGAAGCATGGAGGAGGAGGTGTGATGGTGTGGGGGTGCTTTTCAGGTGACACTATTGGGGATTTATTCAAAATTGAAGGCATATTGAACAAGCATGGCTACCACAGCATCTTGCAGCGGCATGCTATTCCATCAGGTTTGCGTTTAGTTGGACCATCGTTTATTTTTCAGCAGGACAATGACCCCAAACACACCTCCAGGCTTTGTAAGGGCTATTTGACCAAGAAGGAGAGTGATGGGGTGCTATGCCAGATGACCTGGCCTCCACAGTCACCAGACCTGAACCCAATCGAGATGGTTTGGGGTGAGCTGGACCGCAAAGGTGAGAAGGTGTGTCCAAACTTTTGGTCTGTACTGTATAAATATATATATATATATATACACATAATACATCAGCGGAGCAATCCAGACACTTTCTACTGAATATACAGTACAGACCAAAAGTTTGGACACACCTTCTCATTTAAAGATTTTTCTGTATTTTCATGACTATGAAAATTGTACATTCACACTGAAGGCATCAAAACTATGAATTAACACATGTGGAATTATATACTTAACAAAAAAGTGTGAAACAACTGAAAATATGTCTTATATTCTAGGTTCTTCAAAGTAGCCACCTTTTGCTTTGATGACTGCTTTGCACACTCTTGGCATTCTCTTGATGAGCTTCAAGAGGTAGTCACCGGAAATGGTCTTCCAACAATCTTGAAGGAGTTCCCAGAGATGCTTAGCACTTGTTGGCCCTTTTGCCTTCACTCTGCGGTCCAGCTCACCCCAAACCATCTCGATTGGGTTCAGGTCTGGTGACTGTGGAGGCCAGGTCATCTGGCGTAGCACCCCATCACTCTCCTACTTGGTCAAATAGCCCTTACACCGCCTGGAGGTGTGATTGGGGTCATTGTCCTGTTGAAAAATAAATGATGGTCCAACTAAACGCAAACCGGATGAAATAGCATGCCGCTGAAGAATGCTGTGGTAGTCATGCTGGTTCAGTATGCCTTCAATTTTGAATAAATCCCCAACAGTGTCACCAGCAAAGCCCCCCCACACCATCACACCTCCTCCTCCATGCTTCACGGTGGGAACCATGCATGTAGAGTCCATCCGTTCACCTTTTCTGCATCGCATAAAGACACGGTGGTTGGAACCAAAGATCTCAAATTTGGACTCATCAGACCAAAGCACAGATTTCCACTGGTCTAATGTCCATTCCTTGTGTTCTTTAGCCCAAACAAGTCTCTTCTGCTTGTTGCCTGTCCTTAGCAGTGGTTTCCTAGCAGCTATTTTACCATGAAGGCCTGCTGCACAAAGTCTCCTCTTAACAGTTGTTGTAGAGATGTGTCTGCTGCTAAAACGCTGTGTGGCATTGACCTGGTCTCTAATCTGAGCTGCTGTTAACCTGCGATTTCTGAGGCTGGTGACTCATAAACTTATCCTCAGAAGCAGAGGTGACTCTTGGTCTTCCTTTCCTGGGGCGGTCCTCATGTGAGCCAGTTTCTTTGTAGCGCTTGATGGTTTTTGCAACTGCACTTGGGGTCACTTTCAAAGTTTTCCAAATTTTTCGCACTGACTGACGTTCATTTCTTAAAGTAATGATGGCCACTCGTTTTTCTTTACATAGCTGCTTTTTTCTTGCCATAATACAAATTCTAACAGTCTATTCAGTAGGACTGTCAGCTGTGTATCCACCAGACTTCTGCACAACACAACTGATGGTCCCAACCCCATTTATAAGGCAAGAAATCCCACTAATTAAACCTGACAGGGCACACCTGTTAAGTGAAAACCATTTCCGGTGACTACCTTTGAAGCTCATCAAGAGAATGCCAAGAGTGTGCAAAGCAGTCATCAAAGCAAAAGGTGGCTACTCTGAAGAACCTAGAATATAAGACATATTTTCAGTAGTTTCACACTTTTTTGTTAAGTATATAATTCCACATGTGTTAATTCATAGTTTTGATGCCTTCAGTGTGAATGTACAATTTTTATAGTCATGAAAATACAGAAAAATCTTTAAATGAGAAGGTGTGTCCAAACTTTTGGTCTGTACTGTATATATATATATAATACATCAGCGGAACAATCCAGACACTTTCTACTAAATATATATATAAAATACATCAGCGGAGCAATCCAGCCACTCTCTACTGAATATATATATATATATATATATATATATATATAATACATCAGGGGAGCAATCCAGCCACTTTCTACTGAATATATATATATATATATATATAGTACATCAGCGGAGCAATCCAGACACTTTCTACTGAATATATATATATATATAAAATACATCAGGGGAGCAATCCAGACACTTTCTACAGAATATATATAAAATACGCCAGCGGAGCAATCCAGACACTTTCTACTGAATATATATATATATAAAATACGTCAGTGGAGCAATCCAGACACTTTATACTGAATATAAATATATAATACGTCAGCGGAGCAATCCAGACACTTTATACTGAATATAAATATATAATACATCAGCGGAGTATTCCAGCCACTTTCTACTGAATATATATATATATAAAACACGTCAGCGGAGCAATCAAGCCACTTTCTACTGAATATATATATATATATATATATATATATATATATATATATAAAAATACGTCAGTGGAGCAATCCAGCCACTTTCTACAGAATATATATAAAATACGACAGCAGAGCAATCCAGCCACTTTTTAGTGAATGTATATATAAAATACGTCAGCGGAGCAATCCAGCCACTTTCTACTGAATATATCTATATATATATATATAGATATTTATATATAACTAGCTTTTACCCGTGGCTTCGCTCGCGTGGAATTTGGTCTGCCACATTAAGTTTCGTGACAGATCACTTTAATAGTAAAAAAAAATAATCTTAATAGTAGAAAAAAATAATCTTAATAGTAAAAAAAAATAATCTTATTTAGTTACTCGTACATCCAAAATTTCAGATGTCTAACTTCAAAACTGACGGATTCCATACAATCTTTGAACCCCTATAATATGAAGAGGGAAACTCTTGAGGGTGGAATTATCAAAATTCCTTTCTTAATGCTCATTTAAGCTATAATAGAACCTATCTGCAAATTTCAAGATGCTAAGTTCAGTGGTTTCGGCTGTGCGTTGACCGCTAGGTGTGTCAGTCAATCAGGTTTACAGTTTTATATAATCTTCGCCTGTATGGTGTGTTTATAAAAAGTAGCCCTATGTCCTTCCCCAGGCTTGAAATTATCCATATCAAATTTCATCACAAACGGATTACTAAACACTGATTAATAAACAGGACGGACTGAAGTTACTTGCGTTTAATATTGTTCGTGTTAGTAAAGAATTAGTATGTAATTGGAATAATGGACATCTGCAGGTAATTTATCTATGTGTTTTTACTGCAATATACTCCTGTAAACTATGTTATTTGATTTCTTTTGTTCAGCGAAAATATGTAGATTTTGCGATTTAGAAACACGTGAGCAAGCTACGTATAGCTGACCGTGGGAAAAACAGGGCGTGCCTAAATGTATCCCTGCTACCTTCAAAGTTTGCCCTTGCGATTTATTGATGGTCATTGAAAATGCAACTTTAAGTGGGAACTGCAAACGTTTGAAATGAAAGGGTAAGTTATTGGGTATTATTGGGATGCGTGGTATAAGAATATTTTCACCCTTAGCTTCTCCAGTTAAAATTGTGGCCTTTACAATGTGCCTGCCTAGTTCAGTGACTCGCTATCTAGTGCCAATACATAATCTCGGGGCGTTCAAGTTGCGCATTAACAAAATGGGTATACCGACCTTTAATTCGAGCTTATGAGATGGGACCCCGGATAGCTCCAAAGAGTTAAGAAACTCCACGGGGTAGCTTGTACAGTCTTCAGATGACATGACTGTGTCGATGGAGTTGTAGGTTGTTGCATCGCTGGTTGCTTGGTCCAAGATAATTTTATTGATTTTCGCAACTGTTTCATTTCTTGGTGCTAGTATAGTTCTTTCACATAGCCAATTTTCATCGTGGATGTTTTGTTGCAAATTTGGAAAAACTTGAGCAATAAGTGCGTCTTCCGAATCCATAACATGACAAAATTGGTTAGTGAATAGAACCATACCTTCTTCGTCAGTTTCGATTTGACCTTCACCGATCTCGAGCAGTTTCTCAGCGTACGCGCCCGACTCTAGATCACTGAATAACAGGACACGCATGTTGGTGGTGAGGTGCAGCTTTTCAACCTTGGTCCATAAATATGAGGATTTCAGACATGCGTTAATTTCGTCTGCTGCAGTGCCTCGCTCGATAACAGGCAAAGTGTGCCTAAAGTCCCCAGCCAATAAAACAACCACACCACCCATTATTGTTTGTTTACTGTGTAAGCCTTGTAGACAACGATCAAGAGCTTCGATGGCGCGTTTGTTTGACATTGTGCACTCGTCCCACACGATTAGTTTGCACTGTTGCAACAGGAGGCCACGGGCGCTGCTCTTGCTGATATTACACGATGGGGTTTCTTCGTTCACCAGATTAAGAGGTAATTTAAAGACTGAATGTGCCGTCCGTCCACCACAAAGCAATGTTGCAGCAATTCCAGAGGAAGCCACAGCTAATGCAACGTTATGACCGCTACGAATTTTTGCTAAAAGTAAATTAAGCAAGAAAGTTTTTCCTGTACCACCCGGGGCATCAAGGAAAAAAAGTCCGCCTTCACCATTCTCAACTCGTCCTACTATTTTGTGATAAATCTCTCTTTGATCAGGTAGCAAACGTGGCTCAGTTTCGCAAACGTGAGCGTCTAACTGGTTGGTATCATAGCTTAGCTCTTTTATCAACTCGTTCGACAGCTCTCCTCTACGCCGCGGTGAGGGCAGACCAAAATCGGACAATTTCTTTCCAGAAATTATTAATATTTTGTCCTCGATAAGCCCCACGCCTCATTGAAACAGAGATCATCGTTAACGTGATCCATTCTTTCAAATCTGTGCAAGATATCCTCTGATAACGCAGTTTTATACTTGTGCCAGAGTTGTAGAGGATTGGATAAACCGCAATTGCATATCAATATGGCAAACAGCTCTCTTATTTGCGCCGGGGAGTGACATAGCACGGCCTCTTCTAAGGTGGTATCCCAGTGGTTATCATCTTCCAACAACCCCATCTTCTCACACACCTACCGAAAAGTTGCAAGTTCTTGACCTTCAAATGTTTTTAAATCCGAGAAGTTGGTTGGACCCCTTATTACATTCAGCAGCATACGCAAGCAATAACATTCAAAATTGCTAACGTGCACCGTGTAAATGCGACCTAGAGCGTCTCCTGCCTTCACACCTGGCCAGCCATCGACAGGTGTTCCTTGTAAACGACGTTTCCATTGCTTCCGTGCCACATTCCAAGTATAGTAGCGAGGCACGTCAATGTAAAGTAATGTTTTTGCAAACGTATCACTTTGGCACAACAGGAAAAATGCAGTTAGTGTAGTTTTAGGTGGTACTTCAAGAATATGGGACCACCCAGCTATTGTCCACCAATATTTCCTGTGTTCCTCTACGGGTTTTTATAATCGTCGTGCATCAACCATTCGCTGGTGCTCTGCGCCTGTACAAAGGATAACCTTTGTCATTGGTTTGAGTATCTTTTAAAAGCTTCCTCGGATATTTTTTGGTACATTTTTCTTCCTTCATGCATGGCGATGAAGAATTGAATGTACCACATGGCCCGTGAATCATATTCTTTGTCACTGTATCATAGAGCTTTTGATCGGTTTCTGGGTTTGGTATCTCAGCACATATGATTTCGTCAATTTGGTTCGGATGCAATTTTTCATTTAACTACAGCAGTAAGTGCACATGAGGCAAACCTCGCTTTTGCCACTCGATCGAGTACATGAAGCATTGCATATCACCAAATATGTTACCTTTTGTAAGTAGAGCTACTAACTTCTGTACTTTTATTCTAAATACTCGAGCTGTTAAGTCATGTCTGTCCGTTGAATTTTGACCAGCCATAAGCTCTTTGGTGATTTCTGGCCAAGCGGGGTTGTAAGTCATTGTAATAAATAAATCAGGCCTCCCATAATTACGTACGTATGTGAACGCATCTTGTGTGTATTCGTGTAGGTATCTCGGGCTATTTACAAATGATGATGGGAGAATCACCATCTGACCTAAGTTATTTGGAACCAAATCCGCATCATTTCTTATTGCATTTTGCAAGTGAATATAATTTTCTGCGCGCAGTTTTTTTTTATTTAAAGAAATGAACCTTAAGCGCTCACTTTCCATCTTTACATACATGTTGACCAGAAACTGATGAAGTAGGAGCCTACACTTAAGCATCAAATTAAAATCGCTGCGACGGACCATCAAGTGAAAGGCATAAAAATCTTTGCAGGACACCTTTTTGCTTGGCATTGCTTGTTTGGTAATTGGATTTATCTGAGGAATATCAATGCTGTACCTCTCTTGTCCTTTCTAAAAAATTATTGGGTACTCGAGAGCGTCATAGAATCTATGTGTATCGGGAACCCAAGTGAGCATGCCATCGCGTGGCTGCACAACGATGTCCCGAGACATAGTTTGTTCGCTACTAACTATTACAGCAGCTATTTCATTTGTAGTAGGGGCATTCAATCATCTCTCATGTTGACCACGTGGTACACGGTCTGGGTGAATCACTACTTTGAAATGATCATCATTGATCATTCTGTCTCTAGCCATTTTAAATTCATGCACCAAAATGTTGTGGTCGTGAAGTACTCGTTGTAATTTTTTAACTATGTTTCTATTTACACTTTGCACGCACTCAGTACGCCTGTTGATTTGTTCTTCTTTGTCACCTATGAAATAAACTTGTAAAAATTGTGGTTGCGAAATGGACGTAGGAATTAAAGAACCGATACGGTGGTATACTTGTCCTTGTATTGTAAAGGTCGGGCAAAACCCTGGCATTGAGACAATTTGATCTGCTCCAAAAGACGTCATATGAAAACACATGTTGTGTTTTCTTATATTATTTAGAAAAAGGCGAGATTCATCAGTTTCATTAGAGAAAAGCTCTTTTAAAGGTTGAACTGGCTCGTCTATATAAGGAAGAGCTACTTTCCCGCCCAAACAACACATACCTGCTGCTTCCTCTTTCCACTTAAGAGCTCCGCAATATTTGCAATCTATGGTCATTGCTTCTATTTTTATAAGCTTGTGAGTTTCATAATCAAGAGTCTCGTCATACTCAAATGCAGCTTTATTAAACAATATCCATGTATTTCTTGTAAATGTTTGACGTCGCTGTGCTGCCCTTTCAGCAACAGTGCGTCTGCGAGATTCGGCCATTTCATAAGTTTCAGTGGCACTTTGGGACACCATGTAAGTCGCTTGCTGCTGACGTCGAGCTTGGGACTGTTCTGGAGTTTCAGCAGCCCGTTGAGACGCCAGATATTCCGCATGCTGTTCACGTCGGGCTTGGGACTGTTCTTGAGTTTCAGCAGCCCGTTGAGACGCCAGATACTCCGCATGCTGTTCACGTCGGGCTTGGGACTGTTCTTGAGTTTCAGCAGCCCGTTGAGATGCCAAAAACTCCGCATTCCGTTCACGTCGGGCTTGGGATTGTTCTGGAGTTTCTGCAGCTCTATGTGCTGCATAACGCACCGCCTGCTCAAGCCTTCGTTGCTCGGCTTGTTGAGACGTCTCATCATGTCTAATTATTTTCATAGCTCGGGCTTTATTAGAGCTTTGCGAAATGTTAGACTTACGCTTTCGCGGCATTTTTATAAGTACTAATTACAAAATAGGTACTTAGTAAAGTTCAAACAAAATACTAAAACAATCTAATTAGTTATATTACGATCGCTGTACAGACGATATCAGCTGTATATGACCGGTCTATGAGGAGCAGCTGTGGCGCGGTTACCCATAGCAACCATTCCCAGTGCTCTGTGGGAGCTGAGAGCAGCCTGCTGGTGCTGTGGGTGACATGCTGCACTGCACACACATGGGGCTGTGCTGCACACATTAGGGGAGGACGCCATTTGTGTAGCGCTGCTGCCGGTGCTGTCTGGCTGCAGTGTGTGCATCCTCCATGGAGCGCGCTCAGGTTACTGCCCCTCCCCATGTGTGAGTCACTTCCCCTTCGCCCAGGTGAGGCGCTCGGAACTTTCCCGGCTGCAGCAACTGGCGCAGGGGAGCGCATGTTCTATTATACGGTGTTATTTATAGGGACATTGGCGGCGGGGAACCCCTGTGTGGGGACAATGACGGCCCGGTGCCCCCGGGCAACATGCAGGAGGAAGCCTCACACTCCCCCCGGGCTGTGGGCGCGGGCAGGCCGTGCTGGGACGTGTAGTTCCCTAGTAACCTGTTCCTGAAATATGGGCTGTTTTCTGTGTTTTTTTTTTTTTTTTTTTTTTTTTAAGTCTGAGAAAATGTCATTAATTATCCTTCTCCCTTCAGCTGTTTCCAGAGTGTAATGTATCAGGGTGAGCTCATGACTGACAGCTGCCAAAGTTTCTAGGAAATGTCAGTCCCTGGGGGTCGTGTGTGAACCCCCTGTGCCACACTTGTACCTGGCCACGGTATATGATCACCCCTGTATTCTGACTGTGGACAGGCGGCAACTGTGACCTCACTATACCATGATCCACTATTGGCAAATTATTGTATTATCAATCTCTTCTGACTGCTGTAAATCAGCCATTTAAATATCACCTGTGTATGTGTGTATATAAGAGAGCTCTCAGAGGCCAGATTTTTTTCCGACTTAATTGACATGTATCGTTATATTACGACCAAAATTACATAAAATCATTACAAATTGTAGCCTATATGTTATTCCGATGTATAATCTATATTACTGTAAAGTTTCATGCAAATCCGTCCAGTAGTTTTTTCGTGAAAGAGTAACAAACATACATACTCACAAACTTTTGCAATTATAATATTAGTAGGATACATCAGCGGAGCAATCCAGCCACTTTCTACTGAATATATATATATATATATATATATATATATAAAATACGTCAGCGGAGCAATCAAGCCACTTTCTACTGAATATATATATAAAATACATCAGCAGAGCAATCCAGCCACTTTCTACTGAATATACGTATATATAAAATACGTCAGCACAGCAATCTAGACACTTTTTTGACAATATCAAACGTCAGCAGAGCTAAATATTTTTATTAAAGTTTACAGCCTTATTCATTCCATAATTCCATAATTCCATAATAACGCCAGCAAGTTCTTTCTGAGGAGGAAACTCAGGCAAAAAAAATCAAAAAAGGGCTGAAGCTCAAAAGGTTCGTAGAAGTAGGGGTAAAAAACAGCACATTAAATTGCAGCGTGAAAAAACTACTGTCAGAAGAAGGGCTGACCTTCATAATCTCACCCAAAAAAAGCGTCAACAGATGCGCAAAGCTGACGCTGAGAGGCTTAGGTCTGCCTCAGAGAGGATGACAGAAGGTCAGCTTCAGCAGCATCGCAGAGTCAATGCTGAGAGACACAGAGTAGCCCGTACTAAACATCCTGCCCACTGGGGGAAGAACGTAAGATTTCGCAACACTGCTTTGCTTTCTGAAAACTTCAATGAAGACTACATTGAGACATGCTATCTTGGCCAGTGGCGTACCGCCAATGGCGGCAGACCACGCGACTGCTATGGGGCCCGTGAGCTGGGGGGGCCCATAGCAATCCAGGGGCGAACATACCGCTGCTGTTGCAGCTGCGACGGGGGGTCCACCTGTGCAGCGTCTCCCTGCTAGTGGCGGGCAGGGAGCGATCCCTGCAGCTCCGCTGCTGACAGGACTGAATGGCAGCTGAGCTGCAGAGATCCGTCCTCTGCTTCCTGCCCGCTGCTTCCTCCCTCACACAGGCACGCGCTGCTTGATGATGTCATCATGCAGCGCGGGCCTGTGTGAGGGAAGAAATTGCAGACAACAAGGATGCTACGGCCTGCGGGGGAACAGGCAGAGAGGTAAGTGTTTTTTTTTTTTTTACTGAAACGCTGGAGAGAGCAATAATGGGGCTGATGGGGCTGGAGAGAGGAACAATTGGGCTGATGGGGCTGGGGAGAGCAATGGTGGAGCTGGTGGGGCTGGGGAGAGCAATCGTGGGGCTGATGGGACTGGGGAAAGCAATCGTGGGGCTGATGGGTCTGGGCAGAGCAATTGTGGGGCTGATGGGGCTGGGGAGAGCGCTGATGGGTCTGGGAAGAGCAATGGTGGGGCTGGGAAGAGCAGTGATGCTGCAGCTTGCGGAGGAACAGGTAGAGAGCTAAGTGTTTTTTTTTTTTTTTACTGACCCGCTGGGGAGAGCAATAATGGGGCTGATTGGGCTGGAGAGAGCAATAGTAGGGCTGATGGGGCTGGGGAGAGCAATGATAGGGCTGATGGGGCTGGGGAGAGCAATCGTGGGGCTGATGGGGCTGGGGAGAGCAATCGTGGGGCTGATGGGGCTGGGGAGAGCACTGATGGGTCTGGGGAGAGCAATGGTGGGGCTGGGAAGAGCAGTGATAGGGCTGATGGGGCGGGGAGAGCAATGATGGGGATTAGTAGACCCATGACGGGGATGGGGAGAGCAATGACTGGTTGCTGGGAGAGAGCAATGATAGAGGTCCTGGGAGAGTAATGATGGGGGTTGCTGGGAGAGAAGAATGAAGGTGGTGCTCGGAGAGAGCAATGACGGGGGTGCAGGGAGAGAGCAATGATGGGGTGCTGGGAGAGAGCAATGACGGGGGTGCTGGGATAGAGCAATGATGGGAGTGCTCGGAAAGCGCAATGATGGGGGTGCTGGGAGACAACAATGATGGGGTGCAGGGAGAGAGCAATGAAGGGGGTCCAGGGAGAGAGCAATGACGGGGGTGCTGGGAGAGAGGAATGACAGGGGTGCTGGGAGAGAGCAATTACGAGGGTGCTGGGAGAGCAATGACAGGGGTGCTGGGACAGAGCAATGTTGGGGGTGCTGGTAGAGAGCAATGACGGGAGGTGCTGGGACATAGCAATGACGGGGGTGTTGAGAGAGAGCAATGATGGAGGTGCTGGGACAGAGCAATGAAGGGGGTCCTTGTATATTTTCCGTGTGCACATAGCCTTACAGTTAATTGGGGAGAGTCACAGAGACTGAATAATTTATAGTATTGGCAGGTGGAGATTATAGTTAATGGGGGGCACAGTGCTGCTTATCACTTTATATTTTGATTATTAAGTGGCTAATAGTATATTAATGGGGGGTTACAGATCTGTATTCGGGGGCACAGTGCGGGGGAGACACATGTATATAAACAATATATGTGACCTTGTTATTATCTAGGCTGGAAATCATCATGACAAGATGAATCGTGACTGGGAGATGTCGACATGAAGGTCTGACCAGATGGAGAAGAAGCTGCAGAAACCGACTCTGATCAGACGAGATGTCAGCGGTAAGTGCCTGGATGTAAATATTATTCTGCATTCTCACATTTGTGTGAAATGTCAGATTTTTTTATCGGATGGTCCACGGACTTGTAGAGTTTTATAGATCCATTCACACATCCATGAAAATCCATGAAAATCACGGATCTGAGAATGAGATCTGTGAGGGTCAGAGAATGTCCTGTTCTGATCCGATTTTGAGGATTAGAATAGGACATGCTCAATGCATCTGTAAAACAGGGCAGCACACTGACACTGCACACAGATGCAGGAATGTAGCCGTATTATGTACAGCACAGTCCCTTAGTACATAGTGTACACACTTATTATGTATAGCATACACCCTTAGTATATAGTGTACTCGCTTATTTTGTATAGCGCCGTCCTTAGTTATATAGTTTCATCTTTTATTATGTATAACACCCTCCCTTATTTCCTACCATCCTCTCTAGCTCTAGGGCTCACAATTGGGGGATCACACTGTGTTGAGGTCAGCAAACTTTGCCCTGGGAGTTGAGGTGAGGTACATTAGGGTCATTGTACTGCGCATGTGGAGGAATTCACCATGGGGGTATCATACTTTTGTTGGTACCACACTTTATGGGACAATGAAAGAGGGGTCTAGGACGTCAGCAGGAGGAAAATTACTATGTAAAGGCTGGAAGGTTGTGTGATCTGCTCTTCTGTGACCCTGACAATTATTTTCATTTTTTTTTTTGGGGGGGGCAATTTGAACTTCTGCTATGGGGCCCCATGAATCCTATGTATGCCACTGATCTTGGCCCAATGAACCACAAATGCTCATTTTGTAATGCCAACCATTTAGAAAATAAAATTACAACTGTTGTCATAATGGAACCATCATACTGGAAGAAGTATGAATGCATCCCTATATTACTAATTGCATGAAGAGATCGGAACCAAACTCCAAGAATTTTATGGAAAACATGAGATCATACAATAGTGCAAACACTTTTGTATCAATGGGCGCACATATTGACTAATCAATCAACAGGCGATCAGGTCCTTTTTGTTACAGAATCCATGGGCAAATTTACCATGCAACATCTGCGTTGCACCCTAACCAAGGTGAATCACCAACATACGCCCAGTTATATATTCTGGTTTCGGCTCAAGACTTGAATGAAAGAATGCACAATCCAGCCAACAGTGGATGCATTCGTAATGTTATGGAAAATCTACAAAGAATTCTCGAAGATATCAATCATTTCTCCAGAGAATCCAAAATATGTTGCAATTTGAACAAGAAGGAATGCTAAAAGCAAATCTAGAAAACCGAACTTCAATTGAATATAGCAAGACTTTCCTGAGAGAAAAAGTAAATACTATGCACCCCGGCAGCATCAATGCTCCAACTGCCAGAGGGGAAATTGCTGCTATTTTCCACAGCACAGATGGTGCACCCCCAGAAAACCGTGATATTACCATTCATCCAAAAAGTGGAATTTTACAAAATATATCTATTCTGAGTAGACTCTGTGACCCAATGTGCTACCCTTTGCTTTTCCTTTATGGGGATTCTGGGTGAACTGCAGAACTAAAAAAAACAGTTGGTCGAAGAAATGTGACTCAGCTTCAATGGTATTCATACCACTTTGCCATTCATGATGGTACTTTTAACCAGTTCCTTAATGCAGGAAAGCTGACACACCAATTTATGGTTGATGCCTATTGAAAAACTGAGGAAAACCTTTTGAATTGGGTGCGCAAAAATCAGAGTACTGTAAGAGCTGAAGAATATGACGTCCTTCACCAATTCGTGACCCACCACCATTTCATGGGCATAAATATCCTACCTGGAAAAAAGTCATATTGCCATCAACTTTCCAAGGAAGTCCAAGAAATAAGGCACAAAACTGCCAAGATGCCATGGCAATGGTCAGGAAATATGGCAAACTAGACCTATTTGTAACAGTAACGTGGAATCCAAAATGGAGGGAAATCAGGAAAAACTTACTTCCCAGTCAGCAACAATGTGACAGGCCCGATTTAGTAGCACGAGTATTTAACATGAAACTAAAATTGCTACTTGGAGACTTAACCACATACCACAGATTTGAACGTGTTAAAGTTATGGTGTATGTAACTGAGTTCCAAAAAACAGGGCTCCCTCATGGACAAATATTGGCATTTATGGCCCTGGAATACAAAGCCTGGGATAAAGAAAGAATTGTCAAAATTGTATGTGCAGAGCTCCCGCACAAAGACATTCATCCAAAGCTTTATGAAACTGTAAAATCTTGCATGATACACAGTCCATGTGGTGGACCACATGGACCGTGTATCATGCAAGATTTTACAGTTTAATCCATTAATCCATTAATCCAAATGCACCATGTATGCACAATGGGAACTGTACCAAAGGCTTTCCCAAGGATTTCTGTTCTGAAACTAATAGCAATGTAAATGAATACCCTAAATAGCAACGCCGGGATGATAACAACTTTGTTGAACTTGGTGGAAACAGGGTTGTTAACAGATGGGTTGTACCTTACAATCCTTATTAGTGTTGAGCGAGCATGCTCGACACTGCTCGGTACTCGCCTGAGCATCTCACTACTCGGGATGCTCGGCGAGCATCGACCATTTTCGGGTTAATCGGACGGGAGCACGGGTCTCCGCCCTGCATGTTTGGCGCTCTTTACAGAGCCAGTGAACATGCAGGGATTGCCAGCCAGTCACTGTAATGCCGCAGCCATGTTGGTTGTGGGCATTACAGTGATTGGCTGGCCGCACAGCATCACCTCGAGTATTTAAAACTGGGCGCCGCCATCTTGGACACAGTCGCTCCGAATCAGACAGTGTAGGGAGAGTGCTGCTGAGCTAGGGAGAGATTTATACTGCGAAATAGGTAGTGTAGGGTCTCTGAAGCCTGCAGAATCAAACAAATAGTCCTTCTGAGGATTAATATACATCCCAGATGTCAGACAGCCAGGCAGGCTATATAGGAGACGCAGAGGTTATACCAACAAACACTGCATTACAGTCCTGTGTGCTGCTTCTCACGTTGCTAGACTTAGCCCCAGGTCTCAGGGGCCAGGAAAAATCCTTTTTATTTCATCTAAATCCTCTTTATTTTTTTTTTCCTCAGTCAGATTGCACAAATACCCATCTTATTAACCTTTTGGTATCCCCCCCCCCCCCGCAAAAAAAAAATTGAGTGTGTCTGTGAGTGTTCAGACACAAATATATCTGTTTAAAAGAGTGTGGTTTCGGCCAGATAACTAGAACTGTGGTTTTGCAGTTCCACGGTTCAAATCTCTGTATTATTCTTCCATAAAAAAAAACAGTTTGAGTGTCTCGCTGACTGTTCAGACACAAATGTATCTGTTTAAAAGATTCTGGTGTAGGCCAGAGAAATAGAACTGTGGTTTTCCTCTTCCATGGTTCAAATCTGGGTGTAATCCACCTTTTTGGCTTTTTTCCATAAAAAAAACAGTTTGAGTGTCTCACTGACTGTTCAGACACAAATATATCTGTTTAAAAGATTCTGGTGTAGGCCAGAGAACTAGAACTGTGGTTTTCCTCTTCCACGGTTCAAATCTGGGGGTAATCCACCCTTTTGCCTTTTTTACATAAAAAAAACAGTTTGAGTGTCTCGCTGACTGTTCAGACACAAATATATCTGTTTAAAAGATTCTGATGTATGCAAGAGAAAGAAAACTGTGGTTTTCCTCTTCCACGGTTCTAATCTCCTTTTTATTACCCTTTTGCCATTGATAGAGCGAGTGTAAGCTATTTTACTTAATTTACAATGGGCAAGGCACGTGGCAAGGGACGTGGAACTGGACGTTCTGGTGATGGTGCATGCCGAGGACAGGGCCGTGGCCAAGGTGAAAATCTGCCACAACCAACAGCACATCTTCTCGCTCCCAGTTCTTGACCGAATTACTAGGGAAGCACACAACAACACTACTATTTCGAACTGATCAGTTTGAACAGGTTATTAATTGGATAGCAAATAATACTTCCAGTCACCTGGGCACCAACACCTCCGGTCTGTCTTCCACACGGTCAAGTCTTAGTAGCCGTGAGTCTCGACCGCATACTCCTCCTCACTCTGATGCTCCTTCCTCCCACCATGCCTAGTGTCGTCAGACAGCAACTGATCCTACAGTTGGACACTCTGAAGAGCTGTTCACTGGTCCATTTCCATATTTGGGCCCCTTGCCTGTTCCGCTTGAAGTGGTGGAACAGGAGATCCCATGTAGCGATGGCCAAATATATGAACAGCCACGGCCACAGGAAGGTGACGTTGACAATTTGTCACAAAAGGTGGATGATGACGAGACACAATTGCCACGAAGTGAGTAGGAGGATCGTAGTGTGGAAGTGGAAGAGGAGGAGGTGGTGGATGATCTAGTAACTGACCCAACGAGGCAGGAGGACACGCAGAGCAAGGCCAGGAGCACACAGGGAGAGGGAGGCAGAGTACTCCAACAGGCAGGAAGAAGCAGTGTGGTGGCCACAGACAGAAGGCGGGCAACCGTTCCCCGTAAAACCTACACGAGGGACATTGACAGTACGACCGGTAGGTCTTCCAGAGTCTGGAAATTTTTTAAAGACTCTGCTGATAACTAGTGTTGAGCCACCCCCGTAGTGTTCGAGTTCGGTTCGGTTCGTCGAACACCCGTGTGTTCGCCGAACTGTTCGTCGAACTGTTCGTCGAACACCTTCGAACACCGTTAAAACCAATGGCAGGCAAACAAAAACACATAGAAACACATAGAAAACACCTTCAAAGGTGTCCAAAAGCTGACAAACTGCTCAGAAGACATAACTAACACATGGAAAAGTGACAAGTACATATAGTCATGCGAAAATAAAAGAGGTGGAGGAGTAAAAGGAGGGGGAGACACAGATATAGGCATGTCATGCCCTTCTAAAATCCAAAAAGTGAGAAGCCGACACGGCCAGTCCGCTCCTGCCCGTGCCACCTCCGTGTCGCCGGGTTTGTGCCAGAGCCGCGGTGAACCCTGACGGCCAGCCCCCCTCTCCCAATACTGGTGCCTGTCCGCTGGTGGGTCGAGCGAGCCCCCCTGTGGTGGAGGCAGCTCTAAGCTTTTTAATTTAAATTGTCTCTCTAATTTGAATGAATACACTTTAAATCCATTTACAAGGATCTATTGGAGGGCAAGTCTCATACCAGCAGCCGCGGTAATTCCAGCTCCAGTAGCGTCCACTAAAGCTGCTGCAGTTAAAAAGCTTTTATAAGGATCGAGCTCGGCTGTCCACCGCAAGGCATCCTACTGCCAGTCCCAGCCCCTATGCTTTGGGGTGCCTCCTGATGCTCTTCACTAAGTATCCCATGGTCCCGAAGCATTTCCTTTGAAAAAATTAAGTGTCTAAACTACAGGTGGTGCAGCTTGCTTAACAGCCGGGATAATCCGCTCACTAGCAGACACTGCTACTAGGCACAAAGTATTTCCTGGGCTAGATGCAGTTAAAAATTTGTAATTAGATACTCTCGTTGGATGCTGAGAAAGCATTCCATAGAGTCTCCTGGCACGCCATATTTGATTCTCTTAAAAAGCTTGGGGTAGGGGTCTAGGGGACCCTTTTATAGCCAAAATCATGGCCCTGTATCGCAATACGTCACCTAGGCTGAAGATAAATGGAACTGCAGCACCCTGAGGGCTCGGTTGCTACAGACGTATTGCACCTCACCCAGAGGTGTGATATCTCACTCTCAGGTAAGGATGGAGTGTGGATCAGGACCCGACACCTGCATGCATTACACCACATTGCCGTGGGGCAGGGCGACCAATATGCCCCTGAGATGGGCACGACAGTCCCTGTCCCTGGCTGGAGTGGGGGGAGGGAACACTGAGGAAGGGGAACCCTGTAGTGCAGGAGCAGGGAGGAAGCAGTTCCTGGGTGCATTGAGAAGGGAGTATAAAAGGTGGGCACCATCTTAGTTCAGTGCAGAGAAGTCTGAGCAGAAGTGGCAGGGAGCAGGGGCTCTGCATGAGCTCTGCTCCGGAGGCGGGCCTAGTAACAGAGGCCCAGGCCTGGAAGAGGGAGAAGGAAGGAAGAGGAGCGGAGAAGGCTCCAGGAACAAGAAATGAAGGGATCCCAGGGGTGCGGACGGGCGAGTCGCCACCGCACGCCCGAATCCACCTGCGTGGAGGGGTCAGGCCAAAGGGGGAGACCGGTCCCCGAACTAGTGGAGGCAGGAAACGACCCACAGCTAGAAACCGGAGGCTCTGACATTTTATGTGGCGCAGCCCCTCGCTACACCCGCTAGGAAGGCACCACATAGGGTCAGGGAAACTGGTGCCAAGTTTACCAAGAGGAGGCCCGAGGCAGCCGGACAGAAGTGTTGGTAAGAAAGGCCAGACAAAGGACACACAAAGGGGGTCCTGTGAAGCGCTCCAAAGTTATCTGGGAGTTGTCTGAGCCCCTCACCTGGTGAGCACAGTACGACGTGGGCAGCCGTTACCTGCAGACGTGGTCTGGATAATAAGAACTGTGAGTAAAGGCCCTGAACTGCATCACTGACTCCGTGTCGTTACTGCTGCTGCCCTGCACCATCACCCCCATCCTCCGCATACACTGCCCTGAGGCTATACTCCTCCCGTGGGGAGTTATGCTACGCTCTGCTGCACCCACAACACCAGCCTCAGTGGTCTGCCCTGTAGCGGCGGTTCACTCTGACCGCAATCCACGGGTGGTGTAGTCGGACATTTAAACATGAAAACCACATAAATAGTTCCGCCACTGGTTTGACCGCCCTGAGCCACGGAACCGGGTCGCCGCCACGAAGACTACAACCACCAGCATTCACCAAAAAGGGTCCGGCTCCGGGTGTCCCAAGGCCCAGGGGGTGCGTCAGAACATTTTCATCACCTTTCACAATCACCAATGGGACAAGGCAGTGATGTCCTCTGTCCCCTCTCTTATACATCCTAGTGACGGAGCACCTGCTCTCATCAATTCGCCATAACCCCAATATTAGGTGGATTGAGGTGGGAGGCACCGAGTACAAGTGCTCTCTATTTGCTGATGATGTCCTAGTATATATCACTCAATCACATATATCCATCCATGCTGTTATGGCTGAAATAGATCACTTTGTTACATGGTAAAATTTTAAAATCAATGCAGCGAAGTCTGAGGCCCTCGATGTCTCCCTCCCCAAATCCATATAGGATTCCATCCAGTCCAACTTTCCCTTTGCCTGGCCCTCACAGGGTATCAAATACTTAGGAATTCCTATTCATAGAGACCTTTCCCATCTATGTTATCTTAATTTTGGGCCCTTTATTGAACAACTCCATACAGACCACGGTTGGCAAGTTAGAACTGTAAGATTCACTACGTGAACCACTGGTGTTTTGTGGAAAAGCACATGTACACTGCGTTCCAAATTATTATACAAAAAGTGTTTAGGAGTGATAAGGGAAGAATTTGTTTGTTTGTCAGTTAAACTCATTGATGGTGATGTGTGTCAGGGCTCTTTATATCACTGTAAGCAATTGCAGACACCTGTGCTAATTAGTTTGGCAGGTGTGTCCAATGAAAGGCAAGACTACTTAAGAAGGCTCTCTCACATTATTAAGCAGCCTACATTTTCTGCCAAAATGGGAAAGAAAAAGGATGTGTCGGCTGCTGAGAAGCAACAAATTGTGGAGTGTTTAGGTCAAGGCATGACTACAATCAACATTGTGCGATGATCAGGATGAAGTGTCTTGGCAATCAAGAAGTATGTAGCTGATTCACAGTACACACGTGTGCGTGCTGATAAGGGCAAATTGAGGACTCTTTTCTACAGGCAATTACGTCAGGTTGAAAGAGCAGCGGCAAAAAAGCCTTGTCATAGCAGCAGACAAGTTTTTGAAGCTGCTTGTGCCTCCAATGTCCCCCGAACAACAAGATGCAGGGTCCTTCAGAGGTTTGCAGCTGTGCATGCGCCATCCTGTCGACCTCCTCTATCCACTTCACACAAGCAGAAACGGCTCCAGTGGGCCAAACATTACATGAAGACTGATTTCAAAACTGTTTTGTTCACGGATGAGTGCCGTGCAGCGCTCGATGGTCCAGATGGATGGAGTGGAGGATGGCTGGTTGATGGACACCCCACGCAAACATGGCTACAGCGCCAACAAGGAGGAGGTGGAGTAATGTTTTGGGCTGGAATCATGGGGAGAGAGATTGTCGGCCCCTTTAGGATCCCTGAAGGCGCTAAAGATGAACTCCATAATGTATGTGGATTTTCTCAAACAGCACTTCCTGCCATGGTTCAAGAAGAAGAACCGCGTATTTCACAGCAAGATCATTTTTCTGCATGATAATGCACCATCTCATGCTGCACATAAAACATCTGCATCTCTGGCTGATATGGGCATAAAAGGGGACAAACTTATGGTGTGACCCCAATGCTCCCCTGACCTCTACCCCATTCAGAACCTTTGGAGCATCATTAAAAAGAGTGTCTATGATGGCGGGAGGCAGTTCACATCTAAGCAACAGCTCTGGGAGGGTATTCTGTCCTCATGCAAAACAATTGAAGCAGAAACCATCCAAAACCTGACAAATTCAATGGACGAGAGAGTTCAGAAGCTCCTTTCGAACAAGGGGTCCTATGTGAAAATGTAACATCACCTAGAATAAAGTTTTGAGTTGAAAACTGTTTGATTTCAGTTTCTAACAACCTGCTAATGCTTATAATTTCAAAAATGACCATTTTTTTGGTCTTTATTAAAATGAAAAGGTTGATCGAAAAGTTTGGGGGATCTAAGAGTGTGGCAACCCAGTAGTCATGATTACTTCGAATTCTGACAATATGAGGGTCATGCTGCAGGTAGTGCAGCAAGAAGGCACTTATGTGCCTTGCGCATCTCGGAGCCCCAAAATTATTTTCCGGGCTAGATGCAGCTAAAAATTATTTTTAATTTTAAATCTGGTGAAGCTTTAGTATAGATGGCCTAATAGGATCAGTGCTGCACACTGCTACAAAGCCCAAATTATTTTCCAGTCAAGATACAGATAAACATGATTAGTAATTTGAAAGCTTAAAACGGTTGGTAGGGTGATTTTAACCAATCATCAAGCTTTTACTCTCCCCAGGATGACACAGGGGTAGAAAAGTCGTTTCGGATCCATGATTTGTTCATCTTTATGAACGTGAGTCTGTCTACATTATCAGTGGAGAGCCGCGTGCGCTTATCTGTCAGCACACCACCAGCAGCGCTGAACACACGTTCAGACAGAACGCTGGCTGCGGGGCATGACAAGATCTCCAAGGCGTAAGTGGCTAGCTCCGGCCATTTATCCAGATTGGAAGCCCAAAAAGAGCAAGGGTCCAGTGACACAGTCGTGGCTTCAATGTTTACTTGGAGATACTCCTGTACCATCGTCTCTAGGCGTTGACTATGTGTCAGACTTCTTGTCTCCTGTGGCCTTGCAAAGGATGGGCTAAAAAAGTGGTGAAATGATTCCGCAAAATTGATGTTACCAGCAGATACTGTGGTTCTGTTACGGTTTGAGTGCTGAACACTTGACGGTCCCACGGTTGGCAAGTTGGAACTGTGAGATTCACTACGTGCACCACTGGTATTTTGTGGAAAAGCACATGTAAGATTCTGCAACAGTCTCTGCTGATACTCCTGCATGCGTGCATCCCTTTCTATGGCAGGAATAATTTCTGCAAATTTACTTTTGTACCGGGGATCTAACAGTGTGGCAACCCAGTAGTCAGGATTATTTCTAATTCTCACAATTCGAGGGTCATGTTGCAGGTAGTGCAGCAAGAAGGCACTCATGTGTGTTGCGCATCCAGGAACACCAAGTCCCTGTTGTGTTGGTGGCGAGGTAACAATCATGCTTCCTTCCTCTGTCCTCTCCCCCCAACCTCGCACAACAGAAATGTGATCAAGGTCTCCCTCATCTGATGAGTCTTCCATCAGTTCGTCCTCCACTTCTTCCTGGGCTCCTGCACCTTCCTCACTAGTTTGGCTGCTACCATGCGCCCTGGTAAAACCATCTCCCCCACCCTCACATGCCTGCCGCCTTGTTGCTGCCGACCGTCTGGACCTTGCAGATGTTAGCCCTTCCGCATACAACTCCTCCTCCTCTACTTCCTCCACCTCCTCTTGTGCCACCACCTGACTCCGAATTCTGTTTAACATGTGCTCCAGCATGTAAATCACCGGAATAGTCATGCTGATAATGGCATCGTCAGCACTAAACATCTTCGTCGCCATTTCAAAACTGTGCAGAAGGGTGCATAGGTCCCTGATCTGAGACCACTCCTCCAGCGTGATTTGCCCCACCTCTGAATCTCGTTGGCCCAGGCTATACGTCAGAACGAATTGCACCAGGGCTTGTCGGTGCTGCCACAGTCGCTGCAACATGTGCAGAGTTGAATTCCACCGGGTAGGCACATCGCATTTTAGCCGGTGAAGTGGCAGGCCCAACGACTTCTGTAGAGATGTAAGTCGCTGAGCTGCGGGATGCGAACGGCGGAAGTGAGCACACAGCGACCGTGCCCTCTGCAGAAGGCCATCTAGTCTGGGATAGTGGGCTAAAAATTGCTGGACAACCAGGTTCAACACGTGAGCCATACAAGGCACGTGTGTGACATTGCCCCGGCGAAGGGCCGCACCCAGGTTTGCAGCATTGTCGCACACGGCCTTCCCTGGATTCAGGTCCAGTGGAGACAACCATTCATGAAATTGGTTCTCCAGAGCTGACCACAACTCCTCCGCTGTGTGACTCACATTTCCCAGACATTTCAATGTAAAAACCGCCTGATGACGTTGAGCCCTACTGCCAGCATAGTAAGGAGGTGTGCAGGATCCCTTCTGCGCAGTTAGAAAGCTTGTGGCATGACCAGACAGGCTTTGGGTGCAGGTGGAAGACCAAGAGGAGGTTGAGGAGGCAGAAGCAGTGGAGGAACTTTGACATAAAGAGGATTGACGCACAACTCGTGGGGACGGCAAGACTTGGACAGCAGCCCCTTGTCCTGCTGTCACCATAGTTACCCAGTGCCCAGTCAGCGACATGTAACGCCCCTGTCCATGCCTACTCGTCCAAGTGTCTGTGGTGAAATGCACCCTGTCACACACAGAGTTTCTCAAAGAAGCGGTGATGTTGTGTGCGACATGCTGGTGGAGCGCAGGCACACCTTTCTTTGAGAAGTAGTGCCGACTGGGCATCTGGTACTGGGGCACTGCGACGGACATAAGGTCTCGAAAATCCTCTGTGTCCACCAGGCGGAAAGGCAGCATTTCTGTAGCCAAGAGCTTGCAGATGGTGAAATTCAACCTCTTAGCTTTCTCATGGCTAGGAGGAAATGGTCTTTTACTTGTCCACATCTGAGGGACCGAGGGCTGGCTATTGTGCTTAGACGGGGTTGATAAGGGTGTCCCCGGCAAACTGCCGGTCTGTGAGGAAGATGCAGGCGGACATGTTAGGTTGCCTTGATCCAAAGGTGGTGCTATCGATGTCGGACAGCGCTCAACACCAGCTGGTGTTACCACCTCCAAAGAAAATGATGACCTGCCAATAACGCTGGCTGTTGCGGGTAAAGAGGTGGCAGGTCTGCGCCCCAAAACAGGTGTGACTGCTGTCCCCCCAGTCACAGAGGATGAAGAGGCCGCGGATGCACAAGATATGGCAGACGGTGATTGGCCCGGCCGGCTAGGCCGCATTGTAGCACACTGAGCTTCCCACTGCAGCTTATGCTTCATGTCCATGTGCCGGTTCATGCATGAAGTACTCAAACTATGTATTTTTTGGCCTCTACTTAGCTTTTGCTGACAAATGTTACAGATAACACGAGTTGGGTCATCTTTATCGATCTGAAAAAATGCCCAGGCTATGCAAGGCTTAGCACCCATGCGACCTGAAGAGCCACCACGACTTGTGGTGAGAGGCAGAGTTGTGTTTGAGGATGCAGTTGTTGACGTGCTTCCAGTACTACGTCTCTGTCCAGGAAGGCGCAACCTGACCTCGTCGTCACTAGCTTCTTCCTCCACCTCCTCTGCTGACCTCATCTCTTGGCTGACTGTGGGTTGACAGTAAGTGGGATCTCCGACCTCATCATCATCACCCTGTGCGTTATCACACCCGTCGTCCTCAGAGCCAACCTGTTCCTGCCCTGACAAAAAACTAAAGTTGTCGCTCCAATCAGGTATTTTAGTCTTATCATCGTCTTCCTCATTGTCTCCACCAACAGGAGTTACAGTTTGGGAATGAGGGTCTACATTATGGTCAGAACCTTCTGCGTCTGGTCCTGGATCCGACTCATAAAGATTCTGGGCATCAGTGCAGATCATTTCCTCGTCTGGATTCACAGAAGCGCTGGAGTCGACCTCTGATTCCCAGGCTATAGTATGAGTAAACAGCTCTGCAGACTCAACCATCTGTTCTACCTCATACTCAGACGGGCAGCTGGAGATTTGGGAGCTGTGAGGAAGCAAGTGCGATTTGGGTGACACCTTTGAGGACTGGAGTATTTGTGATGTTGAAGTTGATGTGGAGGAGAGCCCACTTAAAGGAGCACTTGATATCCGTTGAAGCACCTGCTGTTTTTGTGCCTCATCTGGAATTTGTAGCAATTGGCGTGGCCGTAAGAAAGGGATCTTATCACATTGTCCGCTAAAAGAAGTAGACATTTTAGTTTGGCTGGAAGATGGTCTTTCTTCTGCAGATGTTACTGCTGCTTTAACACCTACCCCACGGACACAACCTTTTTTCCCCTTCCCAACACGCCTATTCCCCTTTCCACCAGCAGCAGGCCTTTTTCCACTCATTTTGGTGGTTAACTAATTCACAACTCTGGAGTTGTTTGCACAAAAAAACAATGGATGGTAACCGAGCAGAGCTGAGTGGCCAAACTGTGGTATTAGGCCAAAACTATTGGCTGGGTTAGATGCAGAAAAAAATTATTTTGAATTTGCAACCTGATGGAGGTCAGTATAGATGGACTAATACAAATAGTCCCACACACTGCTAGAAGCCCAAATATGTTTTCAGAGGTACTGTAGATGCAGAAAAAAATTATTTTTAATTTGCAACCTGATGGAGGTCAGTATAGATGGACTAATAGACCAAGTCCCACACACTGCTAGAAGCCCAAATATTTTTTCAGAGCTAGATGCAGAAAAAAATTATTTTTAATTTGCAACCTGATGGAGGTCAGTATAGATGGACTAATAGACCAAGTCCCACACACCGCTAGAAGCCCAACTGTTTTTTCAGAGCTAGATGCAGAAAAAAATTATATTCAATTTGCAACCTGCTGGAGGTCAGTATAGAAGGACTAATAGAACAAGTCCCACACACTGCTAGAAGCCCAAATATTTTTTCAGAGCTAAATGAAGAAAAAAATTATTTTTAATTTGCAACCTGATGGAGGTCAGTATAGATGGACTAATAGACCAAGTCCCACACACTGCTAGAAGCCCAAATATTTTTTCAGAGCTAGATGCAGAAAAAAATTATTTTTAATTTGCAACCTGATGGAGGTCAGTATAGATGGACTAATAGACCAAGTCCCACACACCGCTAGAAGCCCAAATATTTTTTCAGAGCTAGATGCAGAAAAAAATTATTTTTAATTTGCAACCTGATGGAGGTCAGTATAGATGGACTAATAGACCAAGTCCCACACACTGCTAGAAGCCCAAATATTTTTTCAGAGCTAGATGCAGAAAAAAATTATTTTTAATTTGCAACCTGATGGAGGTCAGTATAGATGGACTAATAGACCAAGTCCCACACACCGCTAGAAGCCCAAATATTTTTTCAGAGCTAGATGCAGAAAAAAATTATTTTTAATTTGCAACCTGATGGAGGTCAGTATAGATGGACTAATAGACCAAGTCCCACCCACTGCTAGAAGCCCAAATATTTTTTCAGAGCTAGATGAAGAAAAAAATTATTTTTAATTTGCAACCTGATGGAGGTCAGTATAGATGGACTAATAGACCAAGTCCCACACACAGCTAGAAGCCCAACTATTTTTTCAGAGCTAGATGCAGAAAAAAATTATATTCAATTTGCAACCTGCTGGAGGTCAGTATAGAAGGACTAATAGAACAAGTCCCACACACTGCTAGAAGCCCAAATATTTTTTCAGAGCTAAATGAAGAAAAAAATTATTTTTAATTTGCAACCTGATGGAGGTCAGTATAGATGGACTAATAGACCAAGTCCCACACACTGCTAGAAGCCCAAATATTTTTTCAGAGCTAGATGCAGAAAAAAATTATTTTTAATTTGCAACCTGATGGAGGTCAGTATAGATGGACTAATAGACCAAGTCCCACACACCGCTAGAAGCCCAAATATTTTTTCAGAGCTAGATGCAGAAAAAAATTATTTTTTAATTTGCAACCTGATGGAGGTCAGTATAGATGGACTAATAGACCAAGTCCCACACACTGCTAGAAGCCCAAATATTTTTTCAGAGCTAGATGCAGAAAAAAATTATTTTTAATTTGCAACCTGATGGAGGTCAGTATAGATGGACTAATAGACCAAGTCCCACACACCGCTAGAAGTCCAAATATTTTTTCAGAGCTAGATGCAGAAAAAAATTATTTTTAATTTGCAACCTGATGGAGGTCAGTATAGATGGACTAATAGACCAAGTCCCACACACTGCTAGAAGCCCAAATATTTTTTCAGAGCTAGATGCAGAAAAAAATTATTTTTAATTTGCAACCTGATGGAGGTCAGTATAGAAGGACTAATAGACCAAGTCCCACACAATGCTAGAAGCCCAACTATTTTTTCAGAGCTAGATGCAGAAAAAAATTATATTCAATTTGCAACCTGCTGGAGGTCAGTATAGAAGGACTAATAGAACAAGTCCCACACACTGCTAGAAGCCCAAATATTTTTTCAGAGCTAAATGAAGAAAAAAATTATTTTTAATTTGCAACCTGATGGAGGTCAGTATAGATGGACTAATAGACCAAGTCCCACACACTGCTAGAAGCCCAAATATTTTTTCAGAGCTAGATGCAGAAAAAAATTATTTTTAATTTGCAACCTGATGGAGGTCAGTATAGATGGACTAATAGACCAAGTCCCACACACTGCTTGAAGCCCAAATATTTTTTCAGAGCTAGATGCAGAAAAAAATTATTTTTAATTTGCAACCTGATGGAGGTCAGTATAGATGGACTAATAGACCAAGTCCCACACACTGCTAGAAGCCCAAATATTTTTTCAGAGCTAGATGCAGAAAAAAATTATTTTTAATTTGCAACCTGATGGAGGTCAGTATAGATGGACTAATAGACCAAGTCCCACACACCGCTAGAAGCCCAACTATTTTTTCAGAGCTAGATGCAGAAAAAAATTATATTCAATTTGCAACCTGCTGGAGGTCAGTATAGAAGGACTAATAGAACAAGTCCCACACACTGCTAGAAGCCCAAATATTTTTTCAGAGCTAAATGAAGAAAAAAATTATTTTTAATTTGCAACCTGATGGAGGTCAGTATAGATGGACTAATAGACCAAGTCCCACACACTGCTAGAAGCCCAAATATTTTTTCAGAGCTAGATGCAGAAAAAAATTATTTTTAATTTGCAACCTGATGGAGGTCAGTATAGATGGACTAATAGACCAAGTCCCACACACTGCTAGAAGCCCAAATATTTTTTCAGAGCTAGATGCAGAAAAAAATTATTTTTAATTTGCAACCTGATGGAGGTCAGTATAGATGGACTAATAGACCAAGTCCCACACACTGCTAGAAGCCCAAATATTTTTTCAGAGCTAGATGCAGAAAAAAATTATTTTTAATTTGCAACCTGATGGAGGTCAGTATAGATGGACTAATAGACCAAGTCCCACACACCGCTAGAAGCCCAACTATTTTTTCAGAGCTAGATGCAGAAAAAAATTATATTCAATTTGCAACCTGCTGGAGGTCAGTATAGAAGGACTAATAGAACAAGTCCCACACACTGCTAGAAGCCCAAATATTTTTTCAGAGCTAAATGAAGAAAAAAATTATTTTTAATTTGCAACCTGATGGAGGTCAGTATAGATGGACTAATAGACCAAGTCCCACACACTGCTAGAAGCCCAAATATTTTTTCAGAGCTAGATGCAGAAAAAAATTATTTTTAATTTGCAACCTGATGGAGGTCAGTATAGATGGACTAATAGACCAAGTCCCACACACTGCTAGAAGCCCAAATATTTTTTCAGAGCTAGATGCAGAAAAAAATTATTTTTAATTTGCAACCTGATGGAGGTCAGTATAGATGGACTAATAGACCAAGTCCCACACACTGCTAGAAGGCCAAATATTTTTTCAGAGCTAGATGCAGAAAAAAATTATTTTTAATTTGCAACCTGATGGAGGTCAGTATAGATGGACTAATAGACCAAGTCCCACACACCGCTAGAAGCCCAACTATTTTTTCAGAGCTAGATGCAGAAAAAAATTATATTCAATTTGCAACCTGCTGGAGGTCAGTATAGAAGGACTAATAGAACAAGTCCCACACACTGCTAGAAGCCCAAATATTTTTTCAGAGCTAAATGAAGAAAAAAATTATTTTTAATTTGCAACCTGATGGAGGTCAGTATAGATGGACTAATAGACCAAGTCCCACACACTGCTAGAAGCCCAAATATTTTTTCAGAGCTAGATGCAGAAAAAAATTATATTCAATTTGCAACCTGATGGAGGTCAGTATAGATGGACTAATAGAATGATGCTATGCCCAAAAGATTTTACTTCACTAGGTGCAGTAAAAAAATTGGTATTCTATACACAGGTGTTATATCTTGCAACACAGATAGGCTACTCCACTGACTAACACACTCTGCAATAGGCCAAAAAGGATTAGCTTTGCTAGATTCAGCCAAATGCTGTGAAAAAAACTTGCACAGCAGTGGCACAGACCTGCCTGGCAAAAACTGATAGGAACTCATGTAACCTAGTCCTGAAAAGGACTCCAATTACAATTAGTCTTTACTCCCACAACCTATCTATTTAAGAGCACAGACCTCCCTGATAAAAGTCGTAGGAAATGCTGTAACCTAGTCCTTAAAAGGACTGCAATCACAACTATTCCCTACTCCCAAGCTATCTGTATATTTGTGCGAAAATTGGCTTGAAATTAACAAGGTATAGCGCACAGAGCAACAGCGGTGCCATCTAACACGCAGCTGCAGCAGTGAGAAAATGGTGGCGACGGGGAAAATGGCTTGGTCTTATAGGGTAAGGACATGTGACATACACTGCCAATGACACATGCCCTTGCTTGTGTGAAAAAAAGCACTTCGCTCCGTGTGTGCGCTGCTGATAGGCTGACAGCTTGCACCTCCCCACTGCAAATGCGGGAAAGAGAAAAAAAAATGGAGATCTTCATTGTTCCTGCAGAGATCCATCCCCTGCCCCTCCCCCCACCCCGCTGTACACTCAAACTGCGTATTAACATTAATTTTCATCATTACTGAGAAAAAATCCAGTTATGATTTTGGTGCACGAACAGTTATCGAACATAACCTCGAACAGCCGAATTTTTCTCAAATTGTTCGTGTTCGCCGAACGGCTCGAACACCGCCCAAAACAGCTCGAATTTGAGATTGGCGAACAGTTCGAGTAGAACAACGCTCATCTCTACTGATAACCTCAAAAAGGGCATTTGTACCACCTGCCAGGCCAGCATCAGCAGGGGTGACAAAACTACCAGCCTGACCACCACCAGCATGATCAGGCACATGTCAGCAAAGCACCCGACTTTGTGGGGCGTACCCCAGGGTCCACGACCAGTGTCAGCGGGTGTCACCACTGCTTCTTCCGCTGTTGTGCATGTAAGAGAACCCCCTGTTGTGCGTGCAAGGCAATCCCCTGTCCATACTGCATGCAAAGATGCCCCCTCCTCTCAGTCTTCACTTGTTTTGGCAGTTTCTCAAGAAACAGCATCAACGTCCACGTCCCACGCAGCGTTCAATTGTCCATATCCCAGACCTTTGAACGAAAGCACGAATCCGCAAACAACGCCCCACAGGCCACTGTCCTAAATTCGCACATTTCACGACTGCTTGCGTTGGAAATGCTGCCTTTTAGGCTGGTGGAGACTAAATCATTCCGCAACCTTATGGCGGTAGCTGTCCCTCGGTTCTCGGTCCCCAGCCGACACTATTTTGCCTGGTGTGCCATCCCCGCACTACACAAGCACGTGTCCCAAAACATCTGCCGTGCCCTCAACAATGTAGTTACTGGGAGAGTCCGCCTGACAATGGACACGTGGGCAAGTGCTTGTGGCCGGGGATGGTACATCTCCCTGACGGCACACTGGGTAAACATAGTGGTAGCCGGGACCCAGTCGGACCTTGGGACTAGTGTTGAGCCACCCCCGTAGTGTTCGAGTTCAGTTCGGTTCGTCGAACACCCGTATGTTCGCCGAACTGTTCATCGAACTCTTCAACAAACACCTTCATACACCGTTAAAACCAATGGCAGGCAAGCAAAAACACATAGAAACACATAGAAAACACCTTCAAAGGTGTCCAAAAGATGACAAACTGCTCAGAAGACACAACTAACACATGGAAAAGTGACAAGTACATATAGTCATGTGAAAAGAAATGAAGTGGAGGAGTAAAAGGAGGGGGAGACACAGATATAGGCATGTCATGCCCTTATATAACCAAAAAAGTGCGAAGCCGACTTGTCCAGTCCGTTCCTGCCCGTGCGACCTCCGTGTCGCCGGGTTTGTGCCAGAGGTGCGGTGGACCCTGACGGCCAGCCCCCCTCTCCCAATACTGGTGCCTGTCCGCTGGTGGATCGAGCCCCCCCGCGATGGGGGGGGAGTAACATCGGCAGAATAAAGACCATCTTCCAGCCAAACTAAGATGTCTATTTCTTTTCGTGGACAATGTGATACGATCCCTTTCTTACGGACACGCCCATCGCTATAAATTCCAGATGAGGCACAAAAACAGCAGGTGCTTCAACGGATATTAAGTGCTCCTTCAAGTGGGCTCTCCTCCACCTCAACTTCAACATCAGAAATACTCCAGTCCTCAGAGGTGTCACCCCAATCAAACTTGCTTCCTCACAGCTCCCAAGTCTCCAGATGCCCGTCTGAGTATGGGGTAACACAGATGGTTGAATCTGCACAGCTGTTTACTCATACTATAGCCTGGGAAACGGAGGTCTGCTCCAGAGCTTCTGTTAATCCAGACGAGGAAATGATCTGCACTGATGCCCAGAATCTTTATAAGTCGGATCCAGGACCAGATGAAGAAGTTTCTGAGCATAATGTAGACCCTCGTTCCCAAACTGTAACTCCTGTTGGTGGAGACAATGATGAAGACGATGATGAGACTCAAATACCTGATTGGAGCGACAACTTGACTTTTCGGTCAGGGCAGGAAGAGGTTGGCTCTGAGGACGACAGGTGTGAGAGCACACATGGTGATGATGACGAGGTTGGAGATCCCACTTACTGTCAACCCACAGTCAGCCAGTCGATAAGGTCAGCAGAGGAGGTGGAGGAGGATGTGACTAGCCCAGGGGATGGGGATGACTCGGTACCCGGGCCTTTGCCTGGCCTTGGGGATGTCGCGGTATTCGTCTCCCGGGCCCGTACCCTGGGGTCACTCTTTAAAAGGGTGGATAATTGTTAATTTTATAAGAATTCGTGACGCTACCTGTGGTATCTGGTGAGAAGCACCAGCGCTACAGCAGTCCACTGAGGCCGGTGATAAGGCAGCTTGATGGTATAGCTCCCCACAGGTGGAGCTAGGCCTCAGAAAAGCGTATGCAGGGGGAATGCAGGACAGGCGAGACCCAGCTGGGTCAGAGCAAGAATGGGAACGGACACGGTAGTCACTTCAGTACCTTTTACTGGTGGAAATTCAGGCACATCCCGGAGCACTATAGGGTGAAGGGTGCATATCAGGATCCTCCCCAATGAGCGGGTGTAGGACCTCCTGTTTCTTGCCTCTGCGTAGTAAGTTTCTGACCTGCCTGGAGCTAGGCCTAACTTTGTCTCTGTCCTGCTCTGGCTGACCTTAGGGTAGGGCCTTGTCTTGGAGTTCACGCTCCCAGTATGCGGGGCCTAAGTGTCTCCTGGCTCTGTTACGTATCAGCACCTTAGCGATCCTGGGACTTGTAGTTCTCCAGGGATTCCGGTTATGCCTTACTGGGTCATAGAGATCCTGGTAAGCTCGGATCCGGTGTCCGGTAAATGCTTCGGGGTGAACTGGTTAAGCTCCTCTGCCCCTTTTGTACTAACTCGCCACTCGCCTTCGGCCTACTCGGGCCCTCACTAGGCTATACACACTAACGGCAGCTTGCCATGCTTCACCGATCTTATGGCGCCGGCACACCTTAAGCTGTAACTGGGCTCCCTGAATCTAGCTTGCAGGAGCCTCGTGCTCCACTGCTGAACTATTAACTGAGTTCTCTAGACTAGACTGAGCTCCATTGCAGACTGACCTCTCTTAGGCTTCTCTACTGCAGGAACTCTTCAGAGGAACTGAACTGCCTAGTTTCACCTTCCCTATTTATATCCCTAACGGGCTCCCTCTGCTGGTCTGAGGTGGAAGGTGGAGATGTGTGAATGTTTATGGGGGCCTCTTGTGGAGGATTCCATCAATGCACTCTTCTAGGATCTGTGATACCAAGCGCAGCGGGGCGTCACAGATGCTATTGACGACAAGGTTAGGTTGCGCCTTCCTGGACAGAGACGGAGTACTGGAAGCACGTCAACAACTGCATCCTCAACCACAACTCTGCCTCTGACCACAAGTCGTAGTGGCTCTTCAGGTCGCATGCACTCTAAGCCTTGCATAGCCTGGGCATTTTTTCAGATCGATAAGGATGACCCAACTCGTGTTATCTGTAATATTTGTCACCAAAAGCTAAGTAGAGGCCAAAAAATCCATAGTTTGAGTACTTCATGCATGAACCGTCACATGGATATGAAGCATAAGTTGCAGTGGGAAGCTAACCCTTTGCTACAATGCGGCCTAGCGGGCCAGGCCAACCACCGTCTGCCCCATCTTGTGCATCCGTGGCCTCTTCATCCTCTGTGACTGGGGGGACAGCAGTCACACATGTTTTTGGACACAGACCTGCCACCTCTTTACCCGCAACAGCCAGTTTGATTGGCAGGTCGTCAGTTCATTTGTAAGTGGAAACACCTGCTGGTGTTGAGCGCTCTCTGACATCGAGAGCACCACCTTTGGATCAAGGCAACCTAACATGTCCGCCTGCATCTTCCTCACAGACCGGCAGTTTGCTGGGGACACCCTACTCAACCCCGTCTAAGCACAACAGCCAGCCCTCGGTCCCTCAGATGTGGACAAGTAAAAGACCATTTCCTCCTAGCCATGACAAAGCTAAGAGGTTGAATTTCACCATCTGCAAGCTCTTGGCTACAGAAATGCTGCCTTTCCGCCTGGTGGACACAGAGGATTTTCGATACCTTATGTCCGTCGCAGTGCCCCAGTACCAGATGCCCATTCGGCACTACTTCTCAAAGAAAGGTGTGCCTGCGCTCCACCAGCATGTCGCACAAAATATCACCGCTTCTTTGAGAAACTCTGTGTGTGACAGGGTGCATTTCACCACAGACACTTGGACGAGTAGGCAAGGACAGGGGCGTTACATGTCGCTGACTGGGCACTGGGTAACTATGGTGACAGCAGGACAAGGCGCTGCTGTCCAAGTCTTACTGTCCCCACGAGTTGTGCGTCAATCCTCTTTATCTTGAAGTTCCTCCACTGATTCTGCTTCCTCATCCTCCTCTCGGTCCTCCACCTGCACCCAAAGCCTGTCTGGTAATGCCACCTGCTTTCTAACTGCACAGAAGGAATCCTGCATACCTCCTTACTATGCTGGCAGCAGGGCTCAACGGCATCAGTGTTTACTTTGAAATGTCTGGGAAATGTGAGTCACACAGCTGAGGAGTTGTGGTCAGCTCTGGAGAACCAGTTTCATGAATGGTTGTCTCCACTGGACCTGGAACCAGGGAAGGCCGTGTGTGACAATGCTGAAAACCTGGGTGCAGCCCTTCGCCGGGGCAATGTCACACACGTGCCTTGTATGACTCACGTGCTGAACCTGGATGTCCAGCAATTTTTAGCCCACTATCCCGGACTAGATGGCCTTCTGTAGAGGGCACGGTCGCTGTGTGCTCACTTCCGCCATTTGCATCCCGCAGCTCAACGACTTACATCTCTACAGAAGTCGTTGGGCCTGCCAGTTCACCGGCTGAAATGCGATGTGCCGACACGGTGGAATTCAACTCTGCACATGTTGCAGCGACTGTGGCAGCACCGACAAGCCCTGGTGCAATACGTTCTGACGTATAGCCTGGGCCAACGAGATCCAGAGGTGGGGCAAATCACGCTGCGGAGTGGTCTCAGATCAGGGACCTATGATGTTGACTCGCCCCCTGGGCCGTGGGGTACCCGGAGTCGGGCCGGTAGACGCTGGGGGTTGTAGTCACTGTGGCGGTGACCCGGTCCGTGACCCAGGGCAGTCAATCCAAGGGTAATTTGTATATATGGGTTTTATAATGTCTGACTACGCCACCTGTGGAGTGCGGCCAAAGGGGCCGTCGCTGCGGAACCGTCCTCTGAAGCTGGTGGTTGTGCAGCAATGGTATTATTACTCCCAACAGGAAGAGTGTAGCTTCAGGGCAGTGTGGGTGGATGATGGTGGTTGTAGTGCAGGGAGTCAGTAATGAACACAGAGTCCGTGTGATGCAGTCCCAAGATCTTTACTCACAGTTGTTGCAGTCCAGATTACAGGTACCAGAGCAATCTCCCCCGTCGTGCTGTGCGTACTCAGTGAGGGGCTCCGTCCACCACCAGATAGCTCCGGAGTACTTAGCAGGACCCCCTTCTTTGTGTCCTTTCTCTGGCCTTCTCCCTGCACCTCACACCCAGTGACTCTTCTATCCGGTATCCTCGGGCCTTGGCGGGCGACGTGTGTTCCGTCCCCTGGGTCCTATGTGGCTACCTTCTTAGTGAGACTGGTGTGGACTTTGGCCTGCAGTACATCAAATACTGCAGCCTCTGGTTTCTAGTTGAGCCTTGCTGTTTCTCTGCTAGTTGAGGGACCGGTTCCCCTTATCTGGCCTGACCCCTCTACCTCCTGGTAGCAGCGGGCGTACGGGTGGCCTTCTGCACGGCCCATACCCCTAGGGTCCCTTCGGTTCCTGGAGCCTTCCTGCTCCCACTCCTCTCTTCTCTCCTTCAGTCCTGGGCCTCCCAGGCTAGGCCCGCCTCTGGAGCAGAGCTCATGCAGAGCCTCTGCTCCTGTCACTTCTCCTCCTCTGACTGGCTTGCTCTTCATAAGATGGCTTCCTATTTATACTCTCCCTGTCATGTGCTCCCCTAAGCTGCTCCCCTAAGCACCCACTACATAGGACCCTCTCGCCAGCTAGGGACCTGGGACTGTGTTCTCCCTTAGGAGCAATCTCGCCCTACCCCCACTGCGGGTATGTGTTGGATGCAGGTGTTAGGGTCCCGAGCCATACTCCTTCCTTACCTGAGGGTGAGATACCACACCTCTGGGTGAGATGCAGTAACTCTGTGGCGACTGAACCCTCAGGGGCACCACACACCCTTCTGCACAGTTTTGAAATGGCGACGAAGATGTTTAGTGCTGACGACGATGCCATTATCAGCATGACTATTCTCGTGATCTACATGCTGGAGCACACGTTAAACAGAATTCAGAGTCAGGTGGTGGGACAAGAGGAGGTGGAGGAAGTAGAGGAGGAGTCGTATGCAGAAGGGATAACATCTCCAAGGTCCAGACGGTCGGCAGCACCAAGGCGGCAGGCATGGGAGGGTGGGGGAGAGGGATTAACTGGGGCGCATGGTAACAGCCAAACTGTTGAGGAAGGTGCAGGAGCCGAGGAAGAAGTGGAGGATGAACTGGCGATGTTCATGTAAGACTCATCAGATGAGGGAGACCTTAATCACATTTCTGTTGTGCGAGGTTGGGGGGAGAGGGCAGAGGAAGGAAGCATGATTCTTACATCGCTACCAACACAACAAGGACTTGGTCCTCCTGGATGCGCAAGACACGAGTGCCTTCTTGCTGCACTACCTGCAACATGACCCTTGGATTGTCAGAATTCGAAGTAATCCCGACTACTGGGTTGCCACACTCTTAGATCCCCGGTACAAAAGTAAATTTGCCGAAATAATTCCTGTCATAGAAAGGGATTCACGCTTGCAGGAGTATCTGCAGACGCTGTTGCAGAATCTTATATGTGCTTTTCCACAAAACACCAGTGGTGCACGTAGTGAATCTCACAGTTCTAACTTGCAAACCGTGTGACTGTCGAGTCTTCATCACTCAAACGGTAACAGTAACACAGTATCTGCTGGTAACAGCAATTTTGTGGAATCGTTTCACCACTTTTTTAGACCATCCTTTGCAAGGCCACAGGAGACAAGAAGTCTGACACATAGTCAACGCCTAGAGAGGATGGTACAGGAGTATCTCCAAGTGAACATCGAAGCCATGACTGTGTCACTGGACCCTTGCTCATTTTGGGATTCCAATCTGGAAAAATGGCCGGAGCTCGCCACTCACGCCTTGGAGATCTTGTCATGCCCTGCAGCCAGCGTTCTCTCTGAATGTATGTTCAGCGCTGCTGGTGGTGTGCTGACAGATAAGCGCATGCGGCTGTCCACTGAGAATATAGACAGACTCACGTTCATAAAGATGAACAAATCATGGATTCGCAAGGACTTTTCTACCCCTGTGTCATCCTGGGGAGACTAAAAGCTTGAGGATTTGGTAAAATCACCTCACCAACCGTTTTAAGCAACTGTGGGGCAATTGATGCCACTTAACCCTAGAACGCATGACCATAAAAATCTACACTTTCACATACCTGGGGCCTTTTAGGCCCGTGTGCAAATAACATGGAATAACTCAAAGTCAAATGACAAACAACTATATACATGAAGAATACCTAGAGTTTCGAAATTCTAACTAAAGTAATCTTCCAGAAAATAGAAAACAATTAACAGGGCGGGCCTGCGAGGCCCCAGGTATGCGTTCTATGGTTAAATGGTGTCCGTGCCACAATTTTGGGAAAAAATGGAGACTCTTTTTGGAGTCCCCTTGCTGTGTCTTACGTGACATTGGCATCGTCAATTTCAGGTGGGTAGGGTCGCCCCGCCCCCTTTTAACTGTAAGAAACTACATACACTATGGCTTGGGGTAACACAGATGGTTGAGTCTGAAGAGCTGTTTACTTAGAGGTCTGCTCCAAAGCTTCAGTGTCTTCTAGTCAGCGTAGAATTTTTAACTACATCTAGCCTAGGCAATACTTTGGGTGTAGTAGCCCAGCTGCGAAGCAAGCGGCACCGCCTGTGTATCTAATAAGAATTTTTAAATGCATCTAGCCTAGGCAGACTGTGGGGACCCCCAACCAAACCCAGACACTCAGCCCCCCTACCGCCCCCCTTTCCTTGACAATACAATAATATAACTCTTACAACTGGATGGGTGAGGATCGGTCACAGCTTTATTAACTCTTTATACTCATTCCTTTAGAAAGGCATTTTATTTCTAAAATAATTCAGCTTGTTGCAGCATGCCCTGGGTCTCCACTCCGGCAAGTTGGCCAGCAAGTGTAACTCTCCAACATGTCCTTTCTATTTCCAGGCCAAGGAGGATCCTGCGTACTCATATGCAGGACTCTGACCCCCACCCATCACTCTAAACGCTTGGTCCACTCCGTCCTGGAGTCCTGACAGGAATATGTCCAGTCCAATATCCATTAAGTGAACACCGTCGGGCCGTAAGAGGCCTGCTTTATCTCCTTCCAGTTTTCGGTGTCGTGTCACTACACCGCCTCTGTCTCTTCTAAATTTTGCCATCCGAATATTTATTACCCGCCTTGTCCGTTTGATGGCCGTGATGTCTCGCGCACCTTGCCATACTGCTATCGGCACAATCTCTGACCATACTATAGTTAGTTTTGTGAAAAATTCTCTGAAGCGCTCAGTGTCTAGTTTCATTATTGCCATTAGTTATGCGCTCTTGTGATGACCTAGGTTGTTTCCCCCGGCCTGTATAACTAAGATGACCAGACCTCTTGCCTCTCTCCCTACCTTGATTACCTCCATTAGTACCTGTGGCCATAGCAGGCCTCTAATACCTCTCCAGTTGAAATATGTGTTATGAAATTCTAATTTCCTCCCGCCTGGGCGGACTTTCGCCATTTTTTCTGCCCAAAATATATACGAGTGGCCTATCAACCACACTGTTGGCTTAGCGTCACCTGTAAAAGAAACAAACCACATTAGGATAACAAGTCCGGTCTTATGTATCTCGCCAAACACGTAGATCGCCATCTCCCTATCCTCTGAACTTCCGTTTCTGACAGTCCTGCTCTTGCTGCTTCCGTGGCCGCACCTATGCTGAATGAGTGTGTCCCGTAATCTTTGGGGTGGTTCCCTGCCGATGTTATGCATTTATTAAATATAGCTTGGAACTGGTATCTTGATAATGGCGTTCCATCAATGTGTGATAGGAAGAAATTAATTTGTGATCTGATGGTTATATATGTTTTCACTATTGTTACCCGACTCAGTGTACCGTTTGTGGGCTGTAGAAGTACCCAAGTGCCCCTGCTCGCTGGAACCGTTTTCGATTGGCATATGCGTAGACGTATTGCATTATTGGCTATGACTACGTCCTGGTGTAATAAGCCTCCACTGGTGGTAATTTTGGATTGAGGCACTAATTCGCTTATGCATAGCGCCCCGAAGAAGGCGATCGCAAATGCAGTAGATAGTAGTGTTGCTTCAAATTGTGAGTGTCATGTTAATGGTGTTAGGGATATGATGTGAGAAATCAGTTTTAGTGACACGGGACAGGACGTCTACACTCCTGACTTGGCTGACCCCTTTTCCACCCTTTTATGGATTGTCTGATGATGAATCTTTGTCACATCTCCCCAATTCTGTAGTTGGAAGTGAAATGCTACTCCGGTCAGACACCACTGCGCTGACGCCCCTGATATGCCCCTCATCATTAGCTGGTGGAGAAATTCTATGATGACTTGTGATCTGGCTTGTTCACATTGATCAACCCATCTGCCTGCTATTAGTCGAGTCCACTCTTCCCATGCCTTACCGTATGCTTGCCACATAGACGGGGCAACTGACGCTCTGATTAATGGCATCAACTATTCGCCACTAGATCCCATAGGGACGGTGGGCAACTGTTGCCCGATGGGTGGGAGTTGGGGAAGAGCTCTGTGAAAATCTGCCAATTGAATTGTGATAAAGCATTAGCAGCAGCTTTAGACCCCTCAGCATCGTGGCTAGAGCGGACCCATACATTGTGTTTTAGGCACAGGAATGCTAGCCGGCGTAGTAGGCCTAGCACTAGGACGGACGATGATGCCATCTTATTAATGCAGTGCGCTAGGCTGTTGTTTTTTGTTATGAAGAGTATATTTTTGATAGCCAGGCGTGCGCCCCATATTTCTATTGCTACCACTATTGGGAAGAAAAATTATTTTCAGGGCTAGATGCAGCTAAAAATTATTATTAATTTCAAAGTTGGTGGAACTTGGTATAGATGGCCAAATACAATGAGTACCACACACTGCTACAAGCCGAAATATTTTTTCAGAGCTAGATGCAGAAAAAAATTATATTGAATTTGCAACCTGATGGAGGTTAGTATAGATGGACTAATAGAACAAGTCCCACACACTGCTACAAGCTGAAATATTTTTTCAGTGCTAGATGCAGAAAAAAATTATATTGAATTTGCAACCTGTTGGAGGTCAGTATAGATGGACTAATAGAACAAGTCCCACACACTGCTAGAAGCCTAAAGATTTTTTCAGAGCTAGATGCAGAAAAAAATTATATTGAATTTGCAACCTGATGGAGGTTAGTATAGATGGACTAATAGAACAAGTCCCACACACTGCTAGAAGCCTAAATATTTTTTCAGAGCACGATGCAGAAACAAATTATATTGAATTTGCAACCTGGTGGAGGTTAGTATAGATGGACCAATAGAATGATGCTATGCCCAAAATGTTTTACTTCACTAGGTGCAGTAAAAAAAATTGTATTCTATACACAGGTGGTGTAGCTTGCAACACAGATAGGCTACTCCACTGACTAACAGACTCTGCAATAGGCCAAAAAGGATTTGCTTTGCTAGATTTAGCCAAATGCTGTGAAAAATTTTTTCACAGCACTGGCACAGACCTGCCTGGCAAAAAGTGATAGGAACTGATGTAACCTAGCCCTGAAAAGGACTTCAATTACAATTAGTCTTTACTCCCAACCTATCTATTTAAGAGCACAGACCTGCCTGATAAAAGTCGCATAAAATGCTGTAACCTAGTCCTTAAAAGGACTGCAATCACAACTCTTCCCTACTCCCAAGCTATCTGTAGATTTGTGCGAAAATTGGCTTGAAATTAACAAAGTATAGCGCACACAGCAACAGCGGTGCCGTCTAACACGCAGCTGCAGCAGTGAGAAAATGGTGGCGACGGGGAAAATGGCTGGGTCTTATAGGGCAAGGACATGTGACATACACTGCCAATGACACATGCCCTTGCTTTTGTGAAAAAAAGCACTTCGCTCCGTGTGTGCGCTGCTGATAGGCTGACAGACGGCACCTCCCCACTTCATTATTCCTGCAGAGGTCTATCCCCTGCCCCTCCCCCCGCCCCGCTGTACACTCAAACTGTGTATTAACATTAATTTTCAGCAGTACTGAGAAAAAATCCAGTTATGATTTTGGTGCACGAACAGTTATCGAACATAACCTCGAACAGCCAAATTTTTTTCTAATCGTTCGTGTTCGCCGAACGGCTCGAACACCGCCCAAAACAGCTCGAATTTGAGATTGGCGAACAGTTCGAGTCGAACACTGCTCATCTCTACTTGGGACGGAACACATCCTCCCCACACCGAGGATTGCGGGCCCTATGTTAGTCAGAGTTGCCCCCACAGTGTACAGCTCCTGACCATCATCCTCCTCCTCCTCCTCATGTTCAGCCTCCATCTAAGATATCACCACATCAGTTACAAGCTGGAAGCACTGCAGTACTGCCTCCGCCAAGCGGCAACAGGCTGTGCTGAAACTCATAAGCTTAGGTGAGAAATCTCACACTGCTTGTGAGTTGTGGACAGCTGTGAAAGTGAAGGCAGATCTGTGGCTGAGACCGCTGAACCTACATCCAGGCATGGCCATGTGTGACAATGGCCGGACCCTGGTGGCGGCTCTGAGGTGAGGCGAGATTACACACGTACCATGCCTTGCTCATATGCTTAACCTTGTGGTTCAGCGGTTTCTTAAATCGTACCTCGAGTTGCCAGATCTGCTCTTCAAAGTACGCCGCCTGTCAGCTCATTTTCGCAAGTCGGCTACAGCTTCCGCCGCCCTTGCTGTGTTGCAGCAGCAGTTTCAGCTTCCGGCACACCGACTGGTGTGTGATGTCCCCACACGTTGAAACTCTACCCTCCACATGTTGCAAAGGATTTGTGAGCAGAAGAGAGCAGTTGTGGAGTACCAGCTGCAACAAGGTCGTCGATATTCAGGTCAGACTCCACACATAAGACCTCAGGAGTGGACCTGGATGTCTGACATATGTACCATCCTGACAAACTTTGAGGAGTCCACCAAGATGTTGAGTGGCGATGATGCCATCATTAGCGTCAGCATCCAACTTGTCTGTCTTTTGCAACGCTTTCTGCAGAGGATTAAGAATCAAGAAGCCGTAGTGGGCGATTACACACAGCCCAGCCTCATCTCATCCCAACGTGTAATGGGGGACAATGAGGGAGAGGAGGAGGAAGAACAGGAGCTGGTATCATACGCTGTAGACGGTAGTACCTGTACAACTGTCATACCATCGGTTCAGCGTGGGTGGCCTGAGGGCAAGGGGGAGGAGGAGGAGGAGAGCATGGTCAGTCATCATCTTAGTGAGGACAAGGAAGTCTTGCCCGTTACCAGTCTGGCATGCATGGCTGACTTTATGCTACGTGATTCCTCTGTGCCTTTTAATTATTGGGTATCTAAGCTGGACACTTGGAATGAACTCGCTCTGTACGCCTTGGAGGTCATGGCCTGACCTGCTGCTAGCGTGTTATCGGATCGTGTTTTTAGTGCCGCTGGGGGAATTATAGCTGATAAGCACAGTCGCTTGTCAACTGACAATGCTGAAAAGCTGACCCTTCCTAATCAAAATGAACAAGGACTGGATTGGGCCAGACTTCTCATCATCACCAAAGGACAGCAGAGTAAAATAAAGTCAAATCCACTGTGTTATTTCGGGAGGTGTATTCCCATGCACTGCTTCACACCCACACATGGGTATATGCTTCCTCATTTTGGCTGTTTTTTGCTCTTCTCCTTATCTGCAGCCTCCACCACCACTATACCACCAGGGTGACCGTGGTCTGTGTTGCCAGCATTGCAAGTTCCTCCGTTCTAAATTTTGGCAGCTTTTGCTTGGAAGGCATAGGCAAAGACTATGGGAGACCCACTCCCCAATAATGGGAATAATGTATTTGATATGCTGTACTGCAAGGCTCTTGTAAGGGGCATTGCAAGTTCCTCCATCCTAATTTTTGGCAGCTTTTGCTTGGAAGGCATAGGCAAAGACTATGGGAGACGCACTCCTCAATAATGGGAATAATGTTTTTAATATACTGTACTGCTTGGCTCTTGTAAGGGTCATTAAAACCATCGTGCTAGGCTACTGTGACGTCCACGTCTCTTCCAAGGGGCATTAAAACCATCTTGTTAAATCACTCTGAACTCCAGGTCTCTTCCAAGGGGCATTAAAATCATCTTGCTAAGCTACTGTGACCTCCACGTTTCTTCCAAGGGGCATTGATATTGTCTTTTTATTCCACTGCGACCTCCACCACTTTTCCAAGGGGCATTGATATTGTCTTTTTATTCCACTGGGACCTCCACGTCTCTTCGAAGGGGCATTAAAACTGTCTTGTTAAACCACTCTGAACTCCATGTCTCTTCCAAGGGACATTAAAATCGTCTTGCTAAGCTACTGTGACCTCCACGTCTCTTCCATGGGTCATTGATATTGTCTTTTTATTCCACTGGGACCTCCACCACTCTTCCAAGGGGCATTGATATTGTCTTTTTATTCCACTGCGACCTCCACCACTCTTCCAAGGGGCATTGATATTGTATTTTTATTCCACTGCGACCTCCACCACTCTTCCAAGGGGCATTGACATTGTCTTTTCATTCCACTGGGACCTCCACGTCTCTTCCAAGGGGCATTAAAACCATCTTGTTAAACCACTCTGAACTCCATGTCTCTTCCAAGGGGCATTAAAACCATCTTGTTAAGCTACTGCAACCTCCACGTCTCTTCCAAGGGGCATTAAAACCGTCTTGTTAAACCACTCTGAACTCCACAGCTCTTCCAAGGGGCATTGAAATGTTGTTTTTAATTACCTCTAACCTCCACGACTCTTCCAACGGGCATTGCATTTCCCCCTAATTTTAGTCAGTTTTTGCTTTTCAATGCATAGGCGAACACTATGGGAGACCCACTCCGCAATAATGGGTAGAAGGTTTTTAGTACGCTGTAATCCACGTCTGTTTCAAGGGGCATTGCAGTTCCTCATAATTTTTGGAAAGCCTTCCATTCACTGCTTAGGCCAACAGTGCACAGGAGACCCAGTTGCTATAAATGGAAAAAACGGTTTAGTTAAGGCCCTCTGACCTCCATGTCACTTCCAAGGGACATTGGAGTGTCTTGAAATTTTTGGTAGGCATTGCACTCACTGTATGCCCTATAACTGTGTAGCCGAACCGCTCCTTTTGGTACAGAAACATATCCTACAAGACATGTGTGGTTGACTGACCTGATATTGATGTGAATGGTCCCTGTTCCTCCTGCTCTTTCTCCTTTGCCACCACCTCATCCATCATTCATCACCTGAGGCTTCGTTTTAACCGGAGTCATAGAACTGGGATAGAAGCAGGAAAACATCCAGCAATCCTCAGAGGAGGTAGGATATGCTCCAAAACGTTGACCACCTCAGGCCTAGCCGCTACTACATACATGCGCTTGCATTCCAAAGAACAGAAAGCTAAGGAGATTGATGGCATCATGAAAAATTTACTAATTGTGTAGGAGGCCGACCACTGCTGCTGTCTACCTTCTGAACTTTGTGTTGAAGCCTGATTGACCCAGGACCCACAATCCTCTATGTCTGGAGGACGTATTGCATCCCAGTGTCCAACTGTGTCCCAGCATCCAGAATATTAACCCAGTGTGAAGGCGTCAGTGAGATGGGCCATCCCTGGCCACATTCACTTGTCCACGTGTTTGTGGTTAGGCTTTCCTTCCCACTAAATGCACTGGGGAGGGCACAGGTAATGTTTTGGCATGCGCGCTTGTGTATAAAGGGGCAAAAAGGGGCAGCTGGGGACCGTGTGTGGGCACCCGGCCGTGGGGCGGCTGGGGACCAAGCATGGACACCCTGCCGCTGGGCGGCTGGGGACTGAGTATGGATACCAGGCCACCGACGCAGCCATGACGTGGTGGCCAGATTCCGCCTCCACATGCTTAAAAGGCCCAATTTCAAGTGCAAGCAAGCAAGCAGTATGGTATTGCAGCCTGCGGGTGGGTGGGTGGCAGGCTGCATACTTGCACTATCATTGCAAGGAATGGGGGAGGTAAAATTGAACACTGCCCTGTGACAAGGAATTGCACGAAGATAGTTGCAAGTCTGCATCTTCTGATGCGGCAAGGATCACTTCTGATGGGCACACTTTTAGGCAGTGACCTGATTGTCAGAGATGCTTCCAGGGGTCTTCCCCATGCTGTTCCCATGTCTTTTCAGCACTGCATGCATGTGTCACACATATTTCACAGGAAAACAGTTTCAGTTTCGTTTTTGAACGTTTTATTGTGAGCCCGTAAAAGTGGCTTAATACCTCTGACCACGTTGTTGACAGCAGTGACCTGGGGGTCAGAAATGCTTCCTGGGGCGAAGCCCATGCTCTCCCCATGTCATTTGAGCACTGCCACTATAGTTTTGGGCACTTTTTAGGCTTTCTACAGACTGCAGGGGGTGCCGCCGCAAAACTGCTCGCGTCTCCCATAGACTAACATTGGGCTCGGTGCTCGGGTCGAGCACCCGAGTATCACGTTAAGCTCGGCCCGAGCTTCAAGCACCCGAGCATTTTAGTGCTCGATCAACACTAATCCTTACCTTTCCTTAAAATACAATGCCCACATAAACTTTGAGATTTGCAGTTCTATACAAAGTGCAAAATATTTGTTCAAATACGTTTACAAAGGGTATGATTGTGCAAATATCCAGTTTTCTACTGCTGTCACAGAACAAGAAGCCACGGTCGAATGGGATGAAGTAAAAAATTACTTAGAAACTCAATATGTAAGTGCCTCTGAAGCATGCTGGAGACTCAGGGAATATAAAATGCACCATCAAACTGATCATGTGGAAAGATTAAATGTCCACCTTGAGGACAAGCATACAATATGCTTTATACCAGGTAAAGAAACTGAAGCTGTGCAGCAGAAAAACACCAAGTCTAAACTTCTTGCTTGGTTTAAACTGAATCGGGAAGATTCTAATGCCCAACAATCTCTATACATTGAAATCCCTGAACATTACACATGGGATGATAAAAATGTTAAATGGAAACCACGTAGCAAAGGTCATAAAACCACAATTGGCAGAATGTTTAACATTAGTCCATTAGATAGAGAAAAATACTTTCTCCGAATTCTCCTTCTCAATGTTAGAGGCGCAACATCTTTTGAGGATCTTAGAACAACTGAAGGAAACCGTTTTGCTACTTTCCAAGAAGCATGTATTGCAAGAGGGTTAACTGATGATGACTCTGAATGGGATACTTGCCTAACAGAAGCTGCCACTTATCAAATGCCAATACAACTTAGACAATTGTTGCATTTATTTGCATCATGTGTGAGCCGTCTAATGTGCAGCATTGTATCAAAGGCACAATAAAAATCTCATGGAAGACTATACCAGACGTTTCCCTCATGTAGAAAAGGCCCTCTATATGACATAACATGAAATTGAGTCTGTCTTATGGACACATGGAAAGTCATTACAAGATTTTGGCCTACAACTTCCTGTTGGCAAGTACGATGATTCAATCAATTCTGGCAAATATTACGACCCTGTTGCGGAAAAGGCTTTGTTTGAGGAGAAATTCCAAATGTTAAACCCAGGACAATGAAAGGTTTTCGAAAAAATCAGAGAAGCTTTTGAGAATCCCAACTTGGAAAAACATCTATTTTTTATTGACGGACCTGGTGGAAGTGGTAAAACATTCCTGTATAATACAATCATGCATTACGCTCGGAGCAAAAATTAATTAGTCTTGCCATGTACATTTACAGGCATTGCTGCTAGTTTACTGGAGGGAGGCCAAACTTCCCATAATCTGTTCAAACTGCCTACACCAATTAATGAAATGTCGACGTGCAATATTCGTCATGGCAGCAATACTGCCACTGAGTTGAAAAACACCAAACTAATCTGGGATGAAGCTTCTATGGCTCCAGCTCATACTGTAAATCCTGTTGACACCTTCTACAAAGAACTCATGGCTGAAGATCCAAAAGTTCCCTCCAAAAAAATGTTCGGAGGTGCGGTGTTTGTTTTTGTTTGAGATTTTCGACAAATCCTTCCTGTTGTACCACATGGCAGCAGAACCAAAATAATTTCATCATGCATGAAGAACAGCAATTGTTGGAGGAATATTGAAGTCCTCAAATTGGACCAAAACATGCGAACCAATGATGACAATGTCCCCGAAGAACATCAAGGCCTTTCCCAATGGCTTTTAAACCTTGGAGAATGAAAACTTCAAGAACCAGGACTAGAGGAAGGTATCTTTGAAATTCCTTCTGTCTGCATTGAAAATGGATGTATTGTTGATGCTGTCTTTCCTCAAGTCATACAACCAGAAGATGAAAGCATTGCAAACCGTGCAATCTGAACTGCAAACAAACCAACATTCACATGAACTGAATGAAAATGTTCTTAGACGAATTCAGTCTGAATTGAAATGCTACACCAGTATTGATTCCATTCAGCAAGATACTACAAATGCTGAGGAAGCAGCAAACTATCCAATGGATTTAAACAGCTTAACACCTAGTGGTATGCCTCCTCATAGATTACATTTGAAAGTTGGATCAGTAGTAGTGTTGAGCGAACATGCTCGACACTGCTCGGTACTCGCCCGAGCATCATGCTACTCGGGATGTTCGGCGAGCACCAAGCATTTCCGGGTTACTCGGGCGGTAGCTCGGGTCTACGCCCTGCATGTTTGGCACTCTTTACAGAGCCAATGAACATGCAGGGATTGCCAGCTAGTCACTGTAATGCCGCAGCCATGTTGGTTGTGGGCATTACATTGATTAGCTGGCCGCACAGCGTCACCTCGAGTATTTAAAACCGGGCGCCGACATCTTGGACACAGACGGCTGGGATCTGACAGTGTAGGGACAGCGCTGCTGATTTAGGGAGAGATATATACTGCAAAATAGTTAGTGTAGGGTCTGTAAAGGCTGCCAGATCGAACAAACAGTCCTTCTCAGGACTAATATCCATCCCAGATATCTGGCAGGCAGGCAGGCTGTATAGGAGACGCAGTGGTTATACCAGCAAATGCTGCATTACAGTACTGTGTGCTCATGTTGCTGAAATTGCTGGACTTAGCTCCAGGTCTCGGGGGCAGGAAAAATCCTTTTTTTTTCATCTAAATCCTCTTTTTTTTTTTCCTCCTTCACACTGCACAAATACCTATCTTATTAACCTTTTGGTATCCTCACCCACCCCCACAAAAAAAAAAAAAGTGTGTCTGTGACAGTTCAGACACAAATATATTTTTTTTAAAAAGTCGGGTGTAGGCCAGAGAAATAGAAGTGTGGTTTTGCAGTTCCACAGTTCAAACCTCTGTATTATCCGCTTTTGGGCCATTTTCACCTAAAAAAAACAATTTGAGCGTGTCCCTCACTGTTCAGCGGCAAATATATCTAATTAAAAAAGTCTGGTATACACCAGTAAATTATAACTGTGGTTTTGCCGTTCCACGGTAAAAAATCTCTATTATCCTGCTTTTGGCATTTTTTGCCGTAAAAAAAATAATGTAATAGTGTCTCCCTGATTTTTCAGACACAAATATATCTGTTGAAAATAGTCTGGTGTAGGCCAGAGAAATAGAAGTGTGGTTTTGCAGCTCCATGGTTCAAACCTCTGTATTATCCACTTTTGGGCCATTTTTACCTAAAAAAAAACAATTTAAGTGTGTCGCTCAATGTTCAGTCGCAAATATATCTATTTTAAAAAGTCTGGTATACACCAGTAAATTATAACTGTGGTTTTTCTGTTTCACGGTAAAAAATCTCCATTGTCCAGCTTTTGGTATTTTTTCCGTAGCGATAAACAGTAATAGTGTCTCCTGATTGTTCAGACACCAATATATCTGTTTAAAAGAGTCTGGTATACACCAGTAAATTATAACTGTGGCTTTGCCGTTCCACGGTGAAAAATCTCTATTATCCTGCTTTTGGCATTTTTTGCCATAAAGAAAAAGAGTAATAGTGTCTGCTGATTGTTCAGACACAAATATATCTGTTTAAAAGAGTCTGGTATACACCAGTAAATATAACTGTGGTTTTGCCGTCCCACTGTAAAAAATCTCTATAATCCAGCTTTTCGTATTTTTTTCGTAATGAAAAACAGTAATAGTGTCTCCTGATTGTTCAGACACCAATATATCTGTTTAAAATAGTCTGGGTAGGCCCGAGAAATAGAACTGTGGTTTTGTAGTTCCATGGTAAAATTCTCTATTATCCAGCTTTTGGTATTTTTTCCATAAAGAAAAAAAGTAGTAGTGTCTCCTGATTGTTCAGACACAAATATATCGGCTTAAAAAGTCTGGTATACACCAGTAAATTATAACTGTGGTTTTGCCGTTCCACGGTGAAAAATCTATATTATCCTGCTTTTGGCATTTTTTGCCGTAAAGAAAAACAGTAATAGTGTCTCATGATTGTTCAGACAAAAACATATCTGTTGAAAATAGTCTGGTGAAGGCCCGAGAAATAGAACTGTGGTTTTGCAGATGCACGGGTCAAATCTCTGTATTATCCTGCTTTTGGCATTTTTTGCCGTAAAGAAAAACAGTAATAGTGTCTCCTGATTGTTCAGACACACATATATCTATTTAAAAGAGTCTGGTATACACCACTAAATTATAACTGTGGTTTTGCCGTCCCACGGTAAAAAATCTCTACTATCCAGCTTTTGGTATTTTTTCCGTAAAGAAAAACAGTAATAGTGTCTCCTGTTTGTTCAGACACCAATATATCTGTTTAAAATAGTCTGGTGTAGGCCCGAGAAATAGAACTGTGGTTTTGCAGTTACACGGGTCAAATCTCTGTATTATCCTGCTTTTGGCATTTTTTGCCATAAAGAAAAACAGTAATAGTGTCTCCTGATTGTTCAGACACCAATATATCTGTTTAAAAGAGTCTGGTATACACCAGTAAATTATAACTGTGGTTTTGCCGTTCCACGGTGAAAAATCTCTATAATCCTGCTTTTGGTATTTTTTGCCGTAAAGAAAAACAGTAATAGTGTCTCCTGATTGTTCAGACAAAAATAAATCTGTTGAAAATAGTCTGGTGAAGGCCCGAGAAATAGAACTGTGGTTTTGCAGATCCACGGGTCAAATCTCTGTATTATCATAGTTTTGGCATTTTTTGCCGTAAAGAAAAATAGTAATAGTGTCTCCTGATTGTTCAGACACACATATATCTATTTAAAAGTGTCTGGTATACACCACTAAATTATAACTGTGGTTTTGCCGTCCCACGGTAAAAAATCTCTATTATCCAGCTTTTGGTATTTTTTCCGTAAAGAAAAACAGTAATAGTGTCTCCTGTTTGTTCAGACACCAATATATCTGTTTAAAATAGTCTGGTGTAGGCCCGAGAAATAGAACTGTGGTTTTGCAGTTACACGGGTCAAATCTCTGTATTATCTTGCTTTTGGCATTTTTTGCCATAAAGAAAGACAGTAATAGTGTCTCCTGATTGTTCAGACACCAATATATCTGTTTAAAATAGTCTGGTATACACCAGTAAATTATAACTGTGGTTTTGCCGTTCCACGGTGAAAAATCTCTATTATCCTGCTTTTGGTATTTTTTGCCGTAAAGAAAAACAGTAATAGTGTCTCCTGATTGTTCAGACAAAAATATATCTGTTGAAAATAGTCTGGTGAAGGCCCGAGAAATAGAACTGTGGTTTTGCAGATCCACGGGTCAAATCTCTGTATTATCCTGCTTTTGGCATTTTTTGCCGTAAAGAAAAACAGTAATAGTGTCTCCTGATTGTTCAGACACACATATATCTATTTAAAAGAGTCTGGTATACACCACTAAATTATAACTGTGATTTTGCCGTCCCATGGTAAAAAATCTCTATTATCCAGCTTTTGGTATTTTTTCCGTAAAGAAAAACAGTAATAGTGTCTCCTGATTGTTCAGACACCAATATATCTGTTTAAAATACTCTGGTGTAGGCCCGAGAAATAGAACTGTGGTTTTGCAGTTACAAGGGTCAAATCTCAGCATTATCCTGCTTTTGGCATTTTTTGCCATAAAGAAAAACAGTAATAGTGTCTCCTGATTGTTCAGACACAAATATATCTGTTTAAAGAGTCTGGTATACACCAGTAAATTATAACTGTGGCTTTGCCGTCCCACGGTAAAAAAATCACTATTATCCAGCTTTTGGTATTTTTTGCGTAAAGAAAAACAGTAATAGTGTCTCCTAATTGTTCAGACACCAATATATCTGTTTAAAATAGTCTGGTGTAGGCCCCAGAAATAGAACTGTGGATTTCCAGTTCCACGGTAAAAAATCTCTATTATCCAGCTTTTGCCATTTTTTGCTGTAAAGAAAAACAGTAATAGTGTCTCCTGATTGTTCAGACACAAATATATCTGTTTAAAAGAGTCTGGTATACACCAGTAAATTATAACTGTGGTTTTGCCATTCCACGGTGAAAAATCTCTGTTATCCTGCTTTTGGCATTTTTTGCCGTAAATAAAAACAGTATTAGTGTCTCCTGTTTGTTCAGACACCAATATATCTGTTTAAAATAGTCTGGTGTAGGCCCGAGAAATAGAACTGTGGTTTTGCAGTTACACGGGTCAAATCTCTGTATCATCCTGCTTTTGGCATTTTTTGCCATAAAGAAAAACAGTAATAGTATCTCCTGATTGTTCAGACACCAATATATCTGTTTAAAAGAGTCTGGTATACACCAGTAAATTATAACTGTGGTTTTGCCGTTCCACGGTGAAAAATCTCTATTATCCTGCTTTTGGTATTTTTTGCCATAAATAGAAACAGTAATAGTGTCTCCTGTTTGTTCAGACACCAATATATCTGTTTAAAATAGTCTGGTGTAGGCCCGAGAAATAGAACTGTGGTTTTGCAGTTACATGGGTCAAATCTCTGTATTATCCTGCTTTTGGCATTTTTTGCCATAAAGAAAAACAGTAATAGTGTCTCCTGATTGTTCAGACACCAATATATCTGTTTAAAAGAGTCTGGTATACACCAGTAAATTATAACTGTGGTTTTGCCGTTCCACGGTAAAAAATCTCTATTATCCTGCTTTTGGAATTATTTGCCGTAAAAAAACAATGTAATAGTGTCTCCCTGATTGTTCAGACACAAATATATTTGTTGAAAATAGTCTGGTGTAGGCCAGAGAAATAGAAATGTGGTTTTGTAGTTCCACGGTTCAAATCTCTGTATTATCCACTTTTGGGCCATTTTTACCTAAAAAAAAGCAGTTTGAGTGTGTCGCTCACTGTTCAGTCGCAAATATATCTATTTAAAAAAGTCTGGTATACACCAGTAAATTATAACTGTGGTTTTGCCGTTCCACTGTAAAAAAATCTCTTTTATCCTGCTTTTGGTATTTTTTCCGTAAAGAAAAACAGTAATAGTGTCTCCTGATTGTTCAGACACCAATATATCTGTTTAAAAGAGTCTGGTATACACCAGTAAATTATAACTGTGGTTTTGCCGTTCCACGGTGAAAAATCTCTATTATCCTGCTTTTGGCATTTTTTGCCATAAATAAAAAAAGTAATAGTGTCTCCGGATTGTTCAGACACAAATATATCTGTTGAAAATAGTCTGGTGTAGGCCCGAGAAATAGAACTGTGGTTTTGCAGTTCCACTGGTCCAATCTCTGTATTATCTTGCTTTTGGCATTTTTTGCCGTAAAGAAAAACAGTAATAGTCTCTCCTGATTGTTCAGACACAAATATATCTGTTTAAAAGAGTCTGGTATACACCAGTAAATTATAACTGTGACTTTGCCGTCCCACAGTAAAAAAATCACTATTATCCAACTTTTGGTATTTTTTGCGTAAAGAAAAACAGTAATAGTGTCTCCTGATTGTTCAGACACCAATATTTCTGTTTAAAATAGTCTGGTATAGGCCCGAGAAATAGAACTGTGGTTTTGCCGTTCCACGGTAAAAAATCTCTATTATCCAGCTTTTCGTATTTTTTCCGTAAAGAAAAACAGTAATAGTGTCTCCTGATTGTTCAGACACAAATATATCTGTTGAAAATAGTCTGGTGTAGTCCTGAGAAATAGAACTGTGGTTTTGCAGTTCCATGGTTCAAATCTCTGTCTTATCCTGCTTTGGCATTTTTTGCTGCAAAGAAAAACAGTAATAGTGTCTCCTGATTGTTCAGACACAAATATATCTGTTTAAAAGAGTCTGGTATACACCAGTAAATTATAACTGTGGCTTTGCCGTCCCACGGTAAAAAAATCACTATTATCCAGCGTTTGGTATTTTTTGCGTAAAGAAAAACAGTAATAGTGTCTCCTAATTGTTCAGACACCAATATATCTGTTTAAAATAGTCTGGTGTAGGCCCCAGAAATAGAACTGTGGTTTTCCAGTTCCACGGTAAAAAATCTCTATTATCCAGCTTTTGGCATTTTTTGCTGTAAAGAAAAACAGTAATAGTGTCTCCTGATTGTTCAGACACAAATATATCTGTTTAAAAGAGTCTGGTATACACCAGTAAATTATATCTGTGGTTTTGCCGTTCCACGGTGAAAAATCTCTGTTATCCTGCTTTTGTCATTTTTTGCCGTAAATAAAAACAGTAATAGTGTGACCTGATTGTTCAGACACAAATATATCTGTTGAAAATAGTCTGGTGTAGGCCCGAGAAATAGAACTGTGGTTTTGCAGTGCCACGGGTCAAATCTCTGAATTATCCTGCTTTTGGCATTTTTTGCCGTAAAGAAAAACAGTAATAGTGTCTCCTGATTGTTCAGACACCAATATATCTGTTTAAAAGAGTCTGGTATACACCAGTAAATTATAACTGTGGTTTTGCCGTTCCACGGTAAAAAATCTCTATTATCCTGCTTTTGGAATTATTTGCCGTAAAAAAAAAAATGTAATAGTGTCTCCCTGATTGTTCAGACACAAATATATTTGTTGAAAATAGTCTGGTGTAGGCCAGAGAAAAAGAAATGTGGTTTTGTAGTTCCACGGTTCAAATCTCTGTATTATCCACTTTTGGGCCATTTTTACCTAAAAAAAAAGCAGTTTGAGTGTGTCGCTCACTGTTCAGTCGCAAATATATCTATTTAAAAAAGTCTGGTATACACCAGTAAATTATAACTGTGGTTTTGCCATTCCACGGTAAAAAATCTCTTTTATCCTGCTTTTGGTATTTTTTCCGTAAAGAAAAACAGTAATAGTGTCTCCTGATTGTTCAGACACCAATATATCTGTTTAAAACAGTCTGGTATACACCAGTAAATTATAACTGTGGTTTTGCCGTTCCACGGTGAAAAATCTCTATTATCCTGCTTTTGGCATTTTTTGCCATAAAGAAAAACAGTAATAGTGTCTCCTGATTGTTCAGACACAAATATATCTGTTGAAAATAGTCTGGTGTAGGCCCGAGAAATAGAACTGTGGTTTTGCAGTTCCACTGGTCCAATCTCTGTATTATCCTGCTTTTGGCATTTTTTGCCGTAAAGAAAAACAGTAATAGTGTCTCCTGATTGTTTAGACAAAAAAATATATCTGTTTTAAAGAGTCTGGTATACACCTGTAAATGATAACTGTGGTTTTGCCGTCCCATGGTAAAAAAATCTCTATTATCCAGCTTTTGGTATTTTTTGCGTAAAGAAAAACAGTAATAGTGTCTCCTGATTGTTCAGACCCCAATATATCTGTTGAAAATAGTCTGGTGTAGTCCTGAGAAATAGAACTGTGGTTTTGCAGTTCCATGGTTCAAATCTCTGTATTATCCTGCTTTTGGCATTTTTTGCTGCAAAGAAAAACAGTAATAGTGTCTCCTGATTGTTCAGACACAAATATATCTGTTTAAAAGAGTCTGGTATACACCAGTAAATTATAACTGTGGCTTTGCCGTCCCATGGTAAAAAAATCTCTATTATCCAGCTTTTCGTATTTTTTCCTTAAAGAAAAACAGTAATAGTGTCTCCTGATTGTTCAGACACAAATATATCTGTTGAAAATAGTCTGGTGAAGGCCAGAGAAATAGAACTGTGGTTTTGCAGTTCCATGGTTCAAATCTCTGTATTATCCTGCTTTTGGCATTTTTTTCTGTAAACAAAAACAGTAATAGAGTCTCCTGATTGTTCAGACACAAATATATCTGTTTAAAAGAGTCTGGTATACACCAGTAAATTATAACTGTGGTTTTGCCATCCCACGGTAAAAAATCTCTTTTATCCAACTTTTGGTATTTTTTCCGTAAACAAAAACAGTAATAGTGTCTCCTGATTGTTCAGACACCAATATATCTGTTTAAAAGAGTCTGGTATACACCAGTAAATTATAACTATGGTTTTGCCTTTCCACGGTAAACAATCTCTATTATCTATTATCCTGCTTTTGTCATTTTTTGCCGTAAAAAAAAAATTAATAGTGTCTCCCTGATTGTTCAGACACAAATCTATTTGTTGAAAATAGTCTGGTGTAGGCAAGAGAAATAGAAGTGTGGTTTTGCAGTTCCATGGTTCAAACTTCTGTATTATCCACTTTTGGGCCATTTTTACCTAAAACAAAACAGTTTGAGTGTGTCGTTCACTGTTCAGCCGCAAATATATCTATTTAAAATTGTCTTGTATACGCCAGTAAACAATAACTGTGGTTTTGCCATTCCACGTTAAAAAATCTCTATTATTCAGCTTTTGGTATTTTTTCCGTAAAGAAAAACAGTAATAGTTTTTCCCTGATTGTTCAGATTTTTTAAAAGAGTCAGGTGTACGCCCGAGAAATTGAACTGTGGTTTTCCTCTTCCACGGTACTAATTTTCTTTTTATTACCCTTTTTCCATTGATAGTGCGAGTGTAAGCTATTTTACTTCCTTTACAATGGGCAAGGCGCGTGGCAAGGAACTTGGAACTGGACGTTCTGGTGATGGTGCGTGCAGAGGACGGGGACGTGGCCATGGTGAAAATGTGCCACAATCAACAGCCACAACTTCTCGCTCCCACATCTTGACCGAATTACTAGGGAAGCACACAACAACACCAGGATTGCGAACTGATTAGTGTGAACAGGTTATTAATTGGAGAGCAGATAATCCTTCCAGTTACCTGGGCACCACCACCTCTGGTCTGTCTTCCACACAGTCAAATCTTAGTAGCCGTGAGTCTCGACCGCATACTCCTCCTCACCCTGATGCTCCTTCCTCCCACCATGCCGAGTGTCGTCAGACAGCAAATGATCCCACACTTGGACACTCTGAAGAGCTGTTCACTGGTCCATTTCCAGATATGTGCCCCTCGTCTTCTCAGCTTGAAGTGGTGGAATAGGAGATCCCATGTAGTGATGCCCAAATATTTGAACAGCCACGGCCACAGGAAGTCGACGGTGGCAATATGTCACAAGAGGTGGACGATGACGAGACACAATTGCCAGGAAATGAGGAGGAGGATCGTGGTGCACAAGTGGAAGAGGAGGAGGTGGATGATCTAGTAACTGACCCATCGTGGCAGGAGGACATGCAGAGCGAGGCCAGCAGCACACAGGGTGAGGGAGGCAGAGTACCCCAACAGGCAGGAAGAAGCAGTGTGGTGGCCGCACACAGAAGGCAGGCAATAGTTCCCCGTAACACCAACATGAGGGACGCTGCCAGTACAACCTGTAGGTCTTCCAGAGTCTGGAATTTTTTTAAAGACTCTGCTGATAACCCCAAAAAGGCCATTTGTACCAGCTGTAATGCCAGCATCAGCAGGGGTGACAAAACTACCTGCCTGACCACCACCATCATGATCAGGCACATGGCAGCAAAGCACCCGACTTTGTGGGGTGAACCTCAGGGTCCACGACCAGTGTCAGCAGGTGTAACCACTGCTTCTTCTGCTGTTGTGCGTGCAATCGAAGCCCCTGTTGTGTGTGCAAGGCAATCCCCTGTCCATACTGCATGCAAAGATGCCCCCTCCTCTCAGTCTTCACTTGCTATGGCAATTTCTCAAGAAAAAGCATCAACGTTCACGTCCACGTCCCACCGCAGCATTCAATTGTCCATATTTCAGACTTTTGAACGAAAGCGCAAATTCGCAGCCAATGCCCCACAGGCCACAGTCCTAAATTCGCACATTTCACGACTGCGTGCGTTGGAAATGCTGCCTTTTAGGCTGGTGGAGACGGAATACTTCCGCAACCTTATGGCGGTGACCGTCCCTCGGTACTCGGTCCCCAGCCGACACTATTTTGCCCGGTGTGCCATCCCCGCACTACACAAGCACGTGTCCCAAAACATCTGCTGTGCCCACAACAACGCAGTTACTGGGACAGTCCACCTGACAATGGACACGTGGACAAGTGGACGGCACATCTCCCTGACGGCACACTGGGTAAACATATTGGATGCCGGGACCCAGTCGGACCTTGGGACGGAACACATCCTCCCCACACCGAGGACTGCGGGCCCTATGTCAGTCAGAGTTGCCCCCACAGTGTACAGCTCCGGTGCATCATACTCCTCCTCCTCCTCATGTTCAGCCTCCATCTCAGATATCACCACATCAGTTACAAGCTGGAAGCACTGCAGTACTGCCTCCGCCAAGCGGCAACAGGCTGTGCTGAAACTCATAAGCTTAGGTAAGAAACCTCACACTGCTTGTGAGTTGTGGACAGCTGTGAAAGAGCAGGCAGATCTGTGGCTGAGACCGCTGAACCTACATCCAGGCATGGCCATGTGTGACAATGGCCATAATCTTGTGGCAGCTCTGAGGCGAGGCGAGATCACACACGTACCATGCCTGGCTCATGTGCTTAACCTCGTGGTTCAGCGGTTTCTTAAATCGTACCCCGAGTTGCCAGATCTGCTCGTCAAAGTACGCCGCCTGTCAGCTCATTTCCGCCACCCTTGCTGTGTTGAAGCAGTGTTTGCAGCTTCCGTCACACCGACTGTTGTGTGATGTCCCCACACGTTGGAACTCTACCCTCCACATGTTGCAAAGGATTTGTGAGCAGAAGAGAGCAGTTTTGGAGTACCAGCTGCAACAAGGCCATCAATATTCAGGTCAGACTCAATACATAAGACCTCAGGAGTGACAAACTTTGAGGAGTCCACCAAGATGGTGAGCGGCGATGACGCCATCATTAGCGTCAGCATCCCACTTGTCTGTCTTTTGCAACGCTCTCTGCAGAGAATTAAAGAGGAGGCATTGCAGCCAGAGTATGATGAGATGGATGAAGAAGCCATAGCGGGCGATTACACACAGCCCAGCCTCATCTCATCCCAACGTGCATTGGGGGACAATGAGGGAAAGGAGGAGGAGGAGGAAGAAGAACAGGAGCTTGTATCATGCGCTGTAGGCGTTAGTACCTGTACAACTGTCATACCGTCGGTTCAGCGTCGGTGGCCTGAGGACAGGGAGGAGGAGAAGGAGATCATGGTCAGTTGTCATCTTGGTGAGGACACGGAAGTCTTGCCCCTTACCAGTCTGGCACACATGGCTGATTTTGTTACACTGCCTTAACCATTACCCTCGCGTTGTCAAACTGTTGGGTCATTACTGGCTGGTGACACTTTTAGACCCCTGCTACAAGAAGAACTTTCACTCTCTTATTCCTGAGGTGGAGAGGTCTACAAAAATGGGGCAGTACCAGAAGGCCCTTGCTGCAGAACTGTTAAAAAATTCCCATCTGAACACACTAGCGGCAGAGGTCACAGTTCGTTGCCCAACCAAGGCGTAAATGCGAGAGAGATGCAACTCCAATCCAGCAGAGGCAGGGGAACACTGTCAACGTTCTGGGACAGTTTTTTCAGACCCTCCCTTCGTACTGACCCTGAGGCGCGGGGTACTCTCACAAGGAGTGGAAAGTTTCAAAAGATGGTGAGGGAGTACCTTGCCGACCGTACCAGCATCCTCCGTGATTCCTCTGTGCCTTTTAATTATTGGTTATCCAAGCTGGACACTTGGAATGAACTTGCTCTGTACGCCTTGGAGGTCCTGGCCTGCCCTGCCGCTAGTGTGTTATCGGAGCGTGGTTTTAGTGCCGCTGAGGGAATTATAACTGATAAGTGCACTCGCCTGTCAACTGACAATGCTGACAAGCTGACCCTTATCAAAATGAACAAGGGCTGGATTGGGCCAGACTTCTCATCACCACCAAATGACAGCAGAGTAACATAAAGTCAAATCCACTGTGTTATTTCAGGAGGTGTGTTCACATGCACCCCTTCACACTCACAAATGGGTATACGCTTCCTCATTTCGGGTGTTTTATGTTCTTCTCCTTATCCTCAGCCTCCACCACCACTTTACCACCAGGGTGACCGTGGTCTGTGTTGCCATTATTGAAAGTTCCTCCTTCCTTAATTTTGTCAGCTTTTGCTTGGAAGGCATAAGAAAAGATTGCGGGAGACCCACTCCCCAATAATGGGAATAATATTTTTAAGATGCTGTACTGTATGGCTCTTGTAAGGGGCATTAAAACCATATTGTTAAGCTACTGCGACCTCCACCACTTTTCCAAGGGGCATTAAAACTGTCTTGTTAAGCTACTGCGACCTCCATGTCTCTTCCGAGGGGTATTTAAAGCATCTTGTTAAGCTACTGGGACCTCCACATCTCTTTCAAGGGGGATTAAAACCATCTTGTTAAGCTACTGTTACCTCCACCACTTTTCCAAGGGGCATTAAAACCGTCTTGTTAAGCTACTGCGACCTCCACCACTTTTCCAAGGGGCATTAAAACCGTCTTGTTAAGCTATTGAGACCTCCACGTCTCTTCCGAGGGGCATTAAAACCGTCTTGTTAAGCTACTGGGACCTCCACGTCTCTTCCGAGGGGCATTAAAACCATCTTGTTAAGCTACTGTGACCTCCACCACTTTTCCAAGGGGCATTAAAACCGTCTGGTTAAGCTACTGCGACCTCCACCACTTTTCCAAGGGGCATTAAAACCATCTTGTTAAGCTACTGCGATCTCCATGACTCTTCCAACGGGCATTGCATTTCCTCCTAATTTTAGTCAGCTTTTGCTTTTCATTGCATAGGCGAACACTAAGGGAGACCCACTCCCTAATAATGGGTAGAATATTTTTAATACGCTGTAATCCACGTCTGTTTCAAGGGGCATTGCAGTTCCTCATAATTTTTGGAAAGCCTTCTATTCACTGCTTAGGCAAACAGTGTACTGAAGACCCAGTTGCTACAAATGGAAAAAATTGTTTAGTTAAGGCCCTCTGACCTCCATGTCACTTCCAAGGGGCATTGGAGTGCCTCGAAATTTTTGGTAGGCATTGCACTCACTGTATGCCCTATAACTGTGTAGCCAAACCACTCCTTTTGGTTCAGAAACATATCCTAAAAGACATGTGTGGTTGACTGGCCTGATATTGATGTGAATGGTCCCTGTTCCTCCTGCTCTTTCTCCTTTTCCTCCACCTCATCCATTATTTATCACCTGAAGCTTTGTTTTAACGGGAGTCATAGAACTGGCATAGTAGCAGGAAAACATCCAGCAATCCTCAGAGGAGGTAGGATATGTGCCAAAACGCTGACCACCTCAGGCCTAGCCACTACTACATACATGAGCATGCATTCCAAGAAAACAAAGCAGATGCTTACTTCTATCATCATCATCATGCTCCTCATCTTGGCACTCTCAACTCCCCTGATGGAGAAGCCAGGGCCCACTGGAGGAGTTTGGTTCTCTGGTGGGCTCGTCCAATGCGGCCCTAAAGCAGGCCAGGCTAAGAAAAGTGCGTGGGAAGGTGACAGGAGAAATAGGGGCAGCTGGGGACCGTTTATGTACACCCGGCCGCCGGGCACCTGGGGACTGAGTATTGATACCAGGCCGCTTAAGCAGCCTTGAGGTAGTGGCGAGCTTTGGCCTCCTCCAAACTAAAAGGCCCCATTTCATGTGCAAGCTAGCAGTATGGCATTGCAGCCTGGGGGTGGGTGGGTGGCAGTCTGCACACTTACGCATGTATTAAAAGAAAACAAAGCAGATGCTAACTTCTATCATCATCATCATGCTCCTCACCTTGGCACTCTCAACTCCCCTGATGGAGAAGCCAGGGCCCACCGGAGGAATCGGTTCTCTAGTGGGCTCGTCCAATGCTGCCCTAAAGCAGGCCAGGCTAAGAAAAGTGTGTGAGAAGGTGACAGGAGAAATAGGGGTGGCTGGGGACCGTTTATGGACACCCTGCCGCCCCCAGGTGGCTGGGGACCATGTGTAGACACCCGGCCGAGGGGCGGCTGGGGACCGAGTATGGACACCCGGCAGCCCCCTGGCGGCTGGGGACCGAGTGTGGACACCCGGCCGCCAGGCGGCTGGCGAATTAGTATGGATACCAGGCCGCCGAAGCAGCCGTGAGGTAGTGGCCAGATTCGGCCTACTCCAAACTAAAAGACCTCATTTCAAGTGCAAGCTAGCAGTATGGCATTGCAGCCTGGGGGTGGGTGGGTGGCAGTCTGCACACTTACGCTTGCATTAAAAGAAAACAAAGCTAACTTCTATCATCATCATCATGCTCCTCACCTTGGCACTCTCAACTCCCCTGACGGAGAAGCCAGGGCCCACTGGAGGAGTCTGGTTTTCTGGTGGGCTCGTCCAATGCTGCCCTAAAGCAGGCCAGGCTAAGAAAAGTGTGGGGGAAGGTGACAGGATAAATAGGGGCGGCTGGGGACCGTCTATGGACACCCGGCCGCCCCCAGGCGGCTGGGAACCGTGTGTGGACACCCAGCCGCGGAGCGGCTGGGGACCGAGTATGGACACCCGGCTACTCCCTGGCGGCTGGGGACCGAGTGTGGACACCCGGCCGCCAAGCGGCTGGGGACTGAGTATGGATACCTCGCTGCCGAAGCAGCCATGAGGTAGTGGTCAGCTTCGGCTTCCTCCAAACTAAAAGGCCCCATTTAAAGTGAAAGCTAGCAGTATGGTATTGCAGCCTGCTGGTGGGTGGGTGGTTGGCTGCATATTTGCGCTTGCATTGCAAGGAATGGGGGAGGTACAATTCAACACTGCCCTGGGACAAGGACTTGCACGGGGATAGTTACAAGTCTGCATCTTCTGATGCGGCAAGGATCACTTCTGACGGGCACACTTTTAGGCAGTGACCTGCGGTCTTCCACATGTTGTTCCCATTTCAGCGCTGTATGCATGTGTCACACAGCACATGGCCAGATAAGGTTGTAAAATGTTAAAATTACATTTCCCGGTGAATGCATTTGTCACGGTTGAAAGCAATATAAAAGTGCAAAAACGCATGAAAAATCCTACTTGTGAACATAGCCCAAGATGTGGAGGAGTATTTTTGTTTTTGGTTATTTATCTTACCTTATACACAAGTCTTTACCCTGGAAAGGAAATTCCTTAACATATTTCACAGGAAAACCGTTTCAGTTTCGTTTTTGAACGTTTTATTGTGAACCCGAAAAAGTGGCTTAATACCTCTGACCACGTTGTTGACAGAAGTGACCTGGGGGTCAGAAATGCTTCCAGGTGCGATCCCCATGCTGCCCCCATGTCTTTTGAGCACTGTCACTATCGTTTTGGGCACTTTTTAGGCTTTCTACAGACTGCCGGGGATGCCGCAGCAAAAATGGTCAGGTCTCCCATAGACTTACATTGGGCTCTTTGCTCGGGTCGAGCACCCAAGTATCACGGTGAGCTCGGCCAGAGCTTCGAGCACCCGAGCATTTTAGTGCTCGCTCAACACTAATCAGTAGTCATGCTATTAAGAAACCTTAACTCAACAAGAGGTCTTTGCAATGGCACCAGAATGGTTGTGAAGCAAATGATGTCAAAAGTCATTGACTGTGAAATTCTCACCGGATCATTTAAAGGTTCAAGGTATTCATTCACAGAGTTATTCTGGCACCAAGCTTTCCTGATCTTCCTTTTACTGTAAAACGAAAACAGTAAAACATCAACAAAAGTCAAGGGCAAACACTGGATTCAGTTGGCATATATTTGCCATCTCCAGCCTTCAGCCATGGCCAACTTTATGTTGCCTTTTCAAGGACAAAATCCTTCCAACAAGTGAAAGTCAAAGTTTTTGCAACTTATCAACAAGGCATCTTATAGAAAGACCACAGAGTTTACACCAAAAATGTTGTATACAGAGAAGTTTTTGCACAATAATTTTTTTTTCCAGCTAATAGTTTAATAAAAATTAAAATGCTATATATAACAGTGAATGTGTCTTTCTGTTCAAAGCCAAAATGGGTGGCACCTGTGCAGTGTGGTGCCTGAGTCAGAGCATGTGTATACTGCACTACGATGCCATTTTCGTGAAGACACTGTGTGTGCAAATTTCCAGACACAGTGTCATCAAGAAAATGGCGCCAGATATTGTGAGATGCGCACACGTTGACTCAGCCGCCATGTTATGGGAGCAGCACATGACCGGATTGGGGCACAGAATGGGAGCAGCACATACCAGGATGGGGGCGCAGGATGGGAGCAGCAAATACCAGGATGGGGGCGCAGGATGGGAGCAGCACATACCAGGATGAGGGCACAAGATGGAAGCAGCACATACCAGGATGGGGGCACAGGATGGGAGTAGCAAATGCCAGGATGGGGGCGCAGGATGGGAGCAGCACATGCCAGGATGGGGGCACAGGATGGCACCAGCACATGACAGGAATGGGGCACAAGATGGGAGCAGCACATACCAGGATGGGGGCACAGGATGGCAGAAGCACATGACAGGATGGGGGCACAAGAAGGGAGCAGCACATAACAGGATGGGGGCGCAGGATGGGAGCAGCACATGACAGGATGAGGGCACAGGATGGCACCAGCACAAAACAGAATGGGGGCGCAAGATGGGAGCAGGATATGACAGGATGGGGCGCAGGATGGGAGCAGCACATACCAGGATGGGGGCACAGGATGGCACCAGCACATGACAGGAATGGGGCGCAAGATGGGAGCAGGACATGACAGGATGTGGGCACAGGATGGCAGCAGCACATGACAGGATACTGGAGCAGGATGGTAGCAGCACATGACAGGATGGGGGAGCAGGATGGGAGTAGTACATGACAGGATGGAGGAGCAGGATGGGAGTAGCACATGATAGGATGGGGGAGCAGGTTGGAAGTAGCACATACCAGGAAGGGGGAGCAGGATGACAGCAGCACATACCAAGAAGGGGGCGCAGGATGGAAGCAACACATACCAGGATGGGGGCGCAGGATGGGAGCAGCACAATACAGAATGGGGGCGCAGGATCGGAGCAGCAAATGACAGGATGGGGGCGCAGGATGGGAGCAGCACATAAAAGGATGGGGGTGCAAGATTGGAGCAGCACATACCAGGATGGGGGTGCAGGATGGCAGCAGCACATGACAGGATGGGGTCGCAGGATGGCAGCTGCACTTGACAGGATGGGGGCGCAGGATGGTGGCAACACATGACAGGATGGCGGTGCAGTATGGGAGTAGCACATGACAGGATTGGGGCGCAGGATGGAAGCAGCACATTACACGATGAAGGTGCAGGATGGCAGCAGCACATAACAGGATAGGGCAGCAGGATGGGAGCAGCAAATACCAAGATGGGGGCGCAGGATGGGAGCAGCACAATACAGAATGGGGGTGCAGGATTGGAGCATCACATGACAGGATGTGGGCGCAGGATGGGAGCAGCACATACCAGGATGGGGGTGCAGGATGGCAGCAGCACATGACTGGATGGGGTCGCAGGATGGCAGCAGCACATGACAGGATGGGGGCAAAGGATGGGAGCAGCACATGACAGAATGGGAGCGCAAGATGGGAGTAGCACATACCAGAATGGGGCGCAGAATGGGAGCAGCACATGACAGGATGGGGGCGCAGGATGGGAGCAGCACATGACAGGATGAGGACGCAGGATGGGGGCAGCACATACCAGGATGGGAGCAGCACATTCCAGGATGTGGGCGCAGGATGGCAGCAGCACATGACAGGACGGGGGCACAGGATGGGAGCAGCACATTACAGAATGGGGACAGCAGGATGGGAGCAGCATATACCAAGATGAGGGCGCAGGATGGGAGCAACACATACCAGGATGGGGGCGCAGGATGGGAGCAGCACAATACAGAATGGGGGGCGCAGGATGGGAGCAGCACATGACAGGGTGTGGGCGCAGGATGGGAGCAGCACATGCCAGAATGGGTGCGCAGGATGGGAGCAGTACATGACAGGATGGGGGCGCAGGATGGGAGCAGCACATACCAGGAAGGGGGTGCAGGATGGCAGCAGCACATGAAACGATGGGGTCGCAGGGTGGCAGCAGCACATGACAGAAAGGGGGCACAGGATGGGAGCAGCACATGACAGGGTGGGGGTGCAGGATGGAAGCAGCACATGCCAGAATGGGGGCACAGGATGGGAGCAGTACATGATTGGATGTGGGCGCTGGATGGGACCAGCACATGACAGGATGAGGGCGCAGGATGGGAGCAGCACATACCAGAGATGGGGGCGTAGGATATGAGCAGCACATGACAGGATGGGGGCGCAGGATGGGAGCAGCACATGACAGGATGAGGTCGCAGGATGGCAGCAGTACATGACAGGATGGGGGCGCAGGATGTGAGCAGCACATACCAGAATGGGGGCGCAGGATGGGAGCAGCACAATGCAGAATGGGGGTGCAGGATCGGAGCATAACATGACAGGATGGGGGCGCAGGATGGGAGCAGCAGATACCAGGATGCGGGTGCAAGATGGGAGCAGCACATACCAGGATGGGGGTGCAGGATGTCAGCAGCACATGACAGGATGGGGTCGCAGGATGGCAGCAGCACATAACAGGATAGGGCAGCAGGAAGGGAGCAGCACATACCAAGATGGGGGCGCAGAATGGGAGCAACACATACCAGGATGGGGGCGCAGGATGGGACTAGTACAATACAGAATGGGGGTGCAGGATCGGCGCAGCACATGACAGGATGGGGGCGCAGGATGGGAGCAGCACATATCAGGATGGGGGTGCAAGATGAGAGCAGCACATACCAGGATGGGGGTGCAGGATGGCAGCAGCACATGACAGGATGGGGGCGCAGGATGGGAACAGCACATGACAGGATGGGGAGCAGGATGGGAGCAGCACATACTAGAATGGGGGCATAGAATGGGAGCTTCATATGACAGGATGGGGGCGCAGGATGGGAGCAGCACATGACAGGATGAGGGCGCAGGATGGGAGCAGCACATACCAGGATGGGAGCAGCACATTCCAGGATGGGGGCGCAGGATGGCAGCAGCACATGACAGGATGGGGGCGCAGGATGGGAGCAGCACATGACTGGATGGGGCGCAGGATGGGAGCAGCACATTACAGAGTGGGGGCAGCAGGATGGCAGCAGCACATGACAGGATGGGAGCGCAGGATGGCAGCAGCACATAACAGGATGGAGCAACAGGATGGGAGCAGCACATGACAGGAAGGGGCGCAGGATGGCAGCAGCACATGACAGGATGGGGGCGCAGGATGGCAGCAGCACATAACAGGATGGAGCAACAGAATGGGAGCAGCACATGACAGGAAGGGGCGCAGGATGGGAGCACCACATGACAGGATGGGAGCGCAGAATGGGAGCAGCACATGACAGGATGAGGGCGCAGGATGTCAGCAGCACATAACAGGATAGAGCAGCAGGATGGGAGCAGCACATGACAGGAAGGGGCGCAGGATGGGAGCAGCACATACCAGGATGGGAGCAGCACATACCAGGATGGGGGCACAGAATGGCAGCAGCACATGACAGGATGGGGGCGCAGGATGGGAGCAGTACATACCAGGATGGGGTGCAGGATGGGAGCAGCACATTACAGAATGGGGACGCAGGATGGGAGCAGCACATGACAGGATGGGGACGCAGGATGGGAGACGCACATACCAGGATGGGGGCGCAGGATGGCAACAGCACATGATAGGATGGGGTCGCAGGATGGGAGCAGCACATACCAGAATGGGGGTGCAGAATGTGAGCAGCACATGACAGAATGGGGGAGCAGGATGGGAGCAGCACATGACAGGATGGTCACGCAGGATGGGAGCAGCACATACCAGGATGGGGGCGCAGGATGGCAGCTGCACATGACAGGATGGGGGCACAGGATAGGAGCAGCACATGATAGAATGGAGGCGCAGGATGGGAGCATCACATACCAGAATGGGGGGACAGGATGGCAGCAGCACATGACAGGATTGGGGCACAAGGATGGGAGCAGCACATGACAGGATGGGCGCGCCGGATGCGTGCATCACAATCCACGGATGGGGACGCAGGATGGCTGCAGCACATGACAGGATGGGGGCTCAGGATGGGAGCAGCACATGACAGGATGGAGGCTCAGGATGGGAGCAGCACATACCAGAATGGGAGGGCAGGATGGGAGCAGCATATGACCGAATGGGGGAGCAGGATGGGAGCAGCACATGACAGGATTGGGGCGCAAGGATGGGAGCAGCACATGACAGGAAGGGGGCGCAGGATGGGAGCAGCACATACCAGAATGGGGGTGCAGGATGGGAGCAGCACATACCAGGATGGGGGCGCAGGATGGCAACAGCACATGATAGGATGGGGTCGCAGGATGGCAGCAGCACATGACAGGATGGAGGCGCAGGATGGGAGCAGCACATACCAGAATGGGGGCGCAGGATGGCAGCAGCACATGACAGGATGGTGGCACAAGATGGGAGCAGCACATGACAGGATGGGGGCGCAGGATGGGAGTAGCACATACCAAGATGGGGGCGCAGGATGGGAGCAGCACATGACAAGATGGAGGCCATATACCAACATAAATGCTCACCACTCGGGCATAGAACGGGTTCAATAGCTAGTATATATATATATGTATATATATATATATGTATATGTATATATGCTGTGGAATACCTATACTATCTATGAACAAGCAAATCTCTCCTTAGCTCAGCAGCACCTCTCTATACACTGTCTGATTCCGGAGTGATTGTGACGAGCATGGCGGTACCAGGTCTGATAAAGGCCTGATGACGCTGTGCGGCCAGCCAATCACTTTAATGCCCATGACCAACATGAAAGAGTGCCAAACATGCAGGGAGGGGACCTGAGTTCTCGCCCGAGCAACCCGGAAATACCTGCCGAGCGCCGAACTCATCGAGCAGTTATGCTGGAACGAGTACCAAGCATGGGTGAGCGCGTTCGCTCATCACTACTTAGCAGTTATAATTATGATTTGCTTAGTAGACTTGTACAATATTAAACATAAATATTTTACCTAGTACATACATATATTTAGATGACCACCCAATGTGTAAGTTGAAAGCAAGGCATTTCTGTAGTTATAAAATTTTCTTAAAACCATGTCTAATATAAGAAACAGAGAAAACGAGAAAAAGTTCCTCTTATAAAACTATATTCTTGAAGCAAATTTTTGCTTCCTCATGGACTCTTGCTTGTGTTACATTTAGGTGTGGTTTTCTTGCAACAGTGCCAGAGCAAATAAAAGTATAATCTGATACATTTTGAATGTAACACCCTGTTGCACAGCAGCCTAATTTGCCAGAGGGCATTTAAAGGTTTTATGTAATATAAATCTGTAATTCAAACATTGGTGTCCTGAATAATACATATAATTTACATTAATTGAAGACATACTTTTTGTAAATATGTTCAGCATTTTAAATTAAGAACATACAGTAGTAATTAGTTTAAGAGATACATTTTGCTGGAAACAGTGTTTGGCTTGCTACATAACATTGTGCAAATTGCAAAAATATTTTGTGTTACACAAAGATAATGAATATATTTTATAGGAGCATTTCCATTTTGTAACATGATTTTTATTGTTAATGTGTGTCTTCACTTTATGGTGTGTGAGTCTGATATCTGAGAACCCTGTGATTCTGAGAATAATGGAGCCACCTTACTGATTTTTTTTTGCTCTTCATAGTAAAGTGATGGGAGTACTAATGTGTAGAGACAATTGTGAAGGGGATTTAGCACTATATAAAAGCATCATCCCGTTCATTCTCATGATCATAAAGTGACAATATAACTTACTGATATGAAAATACTCTTTTATCCTTTAACCCCTGAAATAATAGTACATCATGGAGCAGGTTCAAGTGTATGGTGCAGGCTCAGGAGTTGAACTCGCTCCACACAATGCAGATGCTGACTGTGTTAAATAGCTGAGAGCTGCCTCTAACTGCAACAGTCAACTGCAGCATTTAAAGTGAAACTGTCAGCAGGATTTTGTTACGTAAACTACAGGCAGTGTCATGTTGGAGTTGCTGCAGTGATTAATAAGATACCTGAGGTGAAAAAATCCATCTTGTGGTTCTTGCATAATCAGTGTTTGCAGTTTTGAGTTAATAATATGCCCGTGCTCCAGGGCGGGACTGTAGGCAGGGTCTTTCCTTGGTGCTCTAGACCTGCCCACAGGCCCACCAATATCTGTCTCTCTGTCTGACTGTCTCTATGATGAGGAACATACTTTTGTTTCGGGGCGGCCTGTGGGCAGGTCTTCTCTTGCTGATCTGGCCTAGAGCACCAGGATAAGACCCTGCCTACAGGTCCGCTCCGGAGCACGGGCATATTATTAACTCAAAACTGCAAACACTGATTACACAAGAACCACAAGACAGATATCTTCACATCAGGTATCATATTAATCAGTGTAGCAACCCCAACCTGACACTGCCTATAGTTTAGTTAGCAAAATCCTGTTGACAGGTTTGCTTTAAGTTGCGCCATCTTGGTTGCCTTTCTGTACAAGTGCCCATCAACCCTTCTTGCAGAGTGCTAATAGTGGTGAATGAGGCCTTCAACAGGCTGTCAACTGCAATGGTAACCTATCTTGTTATGACTGTGAAACCTAGCCACAAGCTAGGAGACCATGATTTTCATTATATATTGCAATACAGAAATATCCCAGTCCTCTATGACGGCAAAAAAATAAAATGAAAAGTAATAGAGAAGTTTTTAATGGGAAGCTATTCTCAGAAAATGACCTATTGATTAAATCTGGTTTTTGTGCTACATGTGTTGTGAGCAATTTTCACACTGGCATCGGGGCCTCATACTTCTTGTTCTTTTAAGAAGAGTTTTCAGCAATACTCCTTATCATAAGAGACATGATTACAATGACAGGTAATACCTTTATACACAGCTAATAACACAGGTACACCATTCACAAAGGGTGATGTATCAAGTGACCCTACTGCGCCTCCCATCATTACATTTAACACAATTATCTGATTTAAACAATCGGTCATTTTCATTTGTAACAGTAGCTTCCATTTAAAAAACATTTTAAAAATTCCCCCTCCTTTCTTCCCAGTTAATTATAACTAAATTAAAAATTATTAATAAGATAAGCTTATTTGTTACTGTCACCTCTTTAAAAATTAAATCTATCAAAATATAATCTAGTTTAAAGCATGCAGTAAAGGCCATAAAGAAAAAAAGTAAAATTCCAAAATTGCTGATGTTTGGTTGCCACTCCCTTCAAAAAATTCAATAAAAAAAATTGTCTGTAACATTAAAAACTAAAGCATAACTTGCAAGAAATAAGCCCTTTAAGAGGTGTATCACCAGAAAAATATGAAATGTAAGGATCTCAGAAGATAGTGACACAAATCAAATCTAAAATAAAGTTCACATTGTTTTAAAGCCACTAAAATATATAAAGATACTAAACAAGTTTAGTATTAATGAAATCATACTGATCGAGGGAATCATGTAGCCAGATTATTATTTACTTTATAATGTACACCTGATGAAACCAAAAAGACAATGGCAAAATTGTTTTTTTTCATAATTTTTTGTGTATTTCAGTGAATTATATGGTAAAGTGAATGATGTTATTCAAAACTACAACTTGTTCTACCATAATCAAGCTTTGATACTGCCAGGTAGACAGAAAAATATAAAAATTATGACTCTTAGAAGAGGAGGAGGAAAAAAATAAAAACACAATCATGAAAATTGGCTAATAAATAATAAATTGGCTAATGAATAATGATTGGATAAAAATAAAATGAGATTTAAAATGGTATCACTATCTTAAGATGTAATGACATATCTCTAAGATAATTCTATTACATTCTGATTGATGGGGATCCAACCTCTGGGCAGAGGTGTATCTAGGTCTTCTAGTACCTGGGGCAAGAATTTAGTTTGGCGCCCCCCACCCCATTCTTTCCCCAGCATATATGCGATTTGCACACTAAGGCCACAGCCCCGTTATCAGTATTCGGTCAGTATTTTTTCTCAGGAGTGGGAGCCAAAACCAGGAGTGGGTGATAAATGCAGAATTGGTGGCTTGTTTCTATTATACCTTTTCTCAGATTGTTCCTCACCTGGTTTTGTCTCTCACCCCTGAGAAGAAATACTGACCGAATACTGACCAACTACTGATAGTAGGGCTGTGGCCTTAGTCACATGCCAACGAGCTGCTCTTCCTAATTCTTTCTGAGAGAAGCAGTAAGAAAACCTCGTTGTCACGTGACCGTAAGTATCAAAATCGCATGTGAGTGAAGTGGCCATGTGTTGACTGATCGAACCTGCAAGCAGAGCTAAATTCTGACAGTGAGGATATTACACACTGTCAGGATTGGCAACAGGGCTTCATTTTATAATTAAAGGGCTCGTCCAGGAGAGAGATGAAAGTCTGCAGTCACTGTTTGTGACTGCAGGCTTCTGAATTCTCACAGCGCATGCACTGCACGCTTTTAGGATTCTCCCTTGTCGCGGCAAGAGTGGACGGTTATGTGAGCACAAGTATGTGATTTGTATACATCTGGCCACATTCCGACTAGACGTGTCAGGCCTCCCTCAATTCATCTTCATTGAGCGAGGCCACGCATGTCTAGTCGCCACATGACTGCATGTATACATATCGCTGGCACGAGAGAATCCTGACAGTGTGCAGTGCGCACTGTGAGAATTCAGAACTTTGCAGTCACATAGAATGACGTGGACAATCCCTTTAATGCTCCTAACATAAATAAAAATAAAAAAATGTCAGCATCACAAAAAACATTTACATCCAGGTACCTTATAGATGATGTTGTCTCTGGAGTAGTTCTGTTTCTTCTCCATCTTGTCCAGACGCCATGATGACTTTTCTCATTCACAGCTCGTCTCTGCAGACTTCCATCTTCTCCAGTCTTGTGCAGCACATCCCCACACGATGCCGTTAAAGATAGCAGAGTCGTTATAATGCTCCTGAATAAAAATATCTGCCCTATGCTGAGCCCCTGAATATATAATTGCCCTCACTATATTCCCTGCACAAAATATCACCCCCACACTGTCCCTCTTATGGTATATGCGCTCCACACTGCCCTCTCCTTTCCATACTGGGCCCTCTCTTCACACTGTCCTCACACTGTGTCCCCCATATGAGGCACAGCCTCTATACTGTGCCCCCTCATCACATTCCTCCTCCTTGGCATACTGTCCCTTCCTGGCTGTGACCTTAGACTGTCCCCTCATACTACAACCCCAACACTACTCAGTCTCTATTTTGTGCCCACTCACACTTTTTGTCCCCTATACTGTCTCCTCACACTATTCCCTTTAATAGCCTCCTTACACATTTCCCCTACCTCCTCATATTTCCTCCTCATACATCCCCCAACTCCTCATACTCTGTCCGCACACATTTTCCCCCTTGCTACCAATAATATGTCTGCACCCACTCCCCACTTGCTCCCAACAAATTAAATCTCCCCTCCACACTGAATAAATATGGCCCCAGCACAATAAATAAATAGCCCCCCTGCACAATTAATATCCCCCTGCACAATTAATAAATATGCCCCTCTGCACAATTAATAAATAGCCCTCTACACAATTAATAAATAGCCCCCTGCACAATTAATAGCCCCCTGTCCAATTAATAGCCCCCTGCACAATTAATAAATATACCCCCATGCACAATTAATTCCCCTCTATACAATTAATAAATATGCCCCCTCCACAATTAATACCCCCCTGCACAACTAATAAATATGCCCCCTTGCACAATTAATACCCCCTGCGCAATTAATAAATATGCCCCCTTGTCAAATAAATACCCCCCTGCACAATTAATAAATAGCCCCCCTGCACAATTAATAAATAGCCCCCCTGCACAATTAGTCTCTCTGCACAATGAATACATTTTGGCTGGCATGCTGAGCGGTTGCATTACTCATGTAACCGCTCAACACACCATGCGAATGTAGCAGAGTTGGAGATCATCGTGAACCGTGGAATGGATTTACAGGGGACTCCTTCGAAATATTTGATTTGCTAAAGATAATAAATGGTTAAAAGAGGGCCGGGGAGTGCTTTGAACAGATAAAGAACTTTTCTCTGTGTGTGTTTTTTGCTTTAAACTGACAGGGTTAGTAATGGGGATGTTTTATAGACGCCTCTCCATTACTAACCCCTGGGCTTCATGTCAGCTGACATTACAAAAGCTGACATCAACCTTAAAACCATTTCCCCGCTTGCCAACACACCAGGGCAAGTGGGAACAGCTGAGGCTAAGCACCAGAATTGGTGCCTCTAATGTATGCGTCATTTCTGGGGTGACTTTGGGCTGGTGTTATTAGTTTGGGAGGGAGCCAATATTCATGGCCCCTTTCCAGCCTATTAATATCAGCTTGCAGCCGTCTGTTTAGCCTTTGCTGTTTATTAAAAATAGGGGGCCCCATGTAATTTTTTTGGGGGATCCCCTTTTTAATAACCAGTAAAGACCATGCTATGCAGACAGCATGTGAGCTGTTATTTATTAGCTGAGAAGCTTCATTTTTATTGCCCCCTTCCCAGACTGTGTTACAATACTGGCGTAGTACTGCTGGAAACCAGTGGCTAAAGGAGCACTAGCAGGAACAGCAAGCGGTAGTGGAAGTTCTTGTTTTTGTAGTTAGCAAAAGGAGTTGTAGGAAACAATCCGTAGATAGGTGAGAATTATCTAGGTAAGAATGTTCAGGAGCTTAGAGACTGGAAACTAGGCTAACAGCTAGACACTATACTCAAGCAATGAGTGAGAGATCCATGCAGCTTTAAGTAGGCCCAAACAGGAAACAAGATGGATCCCACAGGTTCATAATCTGCCATCTTAGTAAAGGGCAATTGCAGAACACAACAGCAGCCTCCAGTGGTAAGGAGTGTGATTGACCACTAGTAGCTGCTATTGTTCACCTAAATAATTGTGCTGCAAACTGTAGAAGAACAACTGGAATTCTGACAGACTATTAAGACTAGCTCTCAGCTGGCTGCTTTCCCTCGGCTAGTTAATAAAAATAAGGAGGACCCCATGTCATTTTTCTTTTATTTAATTATTAGTTCAATACATTTACAGTAAGCTATACATGCACTGCACTAATTATACAGGGAGGTTAAAAAGTAGGTAGACAGAAAGTGTAATATGGCTATGAAGGGGGAGATTTATCAAACATGGTGTAAAGTAAAACTGGCTCAGTTGCCCTTGGCAACCAATCAGATTCCACTTTTCATTCCTTACAGACTCTTTGGAAAATGAAAGGTGGAATCTGATTGGTTGCTAAGGGCAACTGAGCCAGTTTCACAGATCTAGTTTTCACAGATAGATCTCCCCCAAATCTGTTTTCTTTTCAGATAATTCAGAACACATAATGGCAAATAATTTAAATACAGATCAAAGAAAATGGATTTTAACAGAGTATTGGAAATCTCAAAATGCTGAAACCGTTAGAGCAAATTGGGTTGAAACATTTGGTACTCAAGCCCTAAAGAGACAAACCATTTACCACATTCGTGACAAATTCAATGCCAATGGCTCAATCCTTAATGCTCCAAAAACTGGTCGACCCAAAACATTCTGTACTGAAGATAACAAACAACTTGTTGCTGAAACATTTGTCCACCAGAAGAGCCTCTTTGGAATTGGGAATTTCACGAGCTTCTATCATGCGAATCCTGAAATCTATTGGGTGGAAAACTTATCATCGACGTCTAATTCATGGTTTATTGGAGGATGATCCAGACAGGCGGCTGCAATTTAGTGAGATTATGCTTAATGAAATTGAAGTAAATCCAGTAATTTTAGTTAACATTATGTGGAGTGATGAAGCTTCTTTCAAATTATCTTGCCATATTAACAGACATAATTGTATTTACTGGTATAATGAGAACATGCATATAACATTAGAGCAACAACTTAATGAGCCTGGTGTCAATGTTTGGGGTGGTATTCCAAGTTTTGGTGTTTTAGGACCAATATTTTTTGATGGAACAGTCACAGGAGATAAGTATCTCGAAATTCTAATGAATCAAGTTGTTCCCCAGATACAGCAACAGCCTAATTCAAATGACCTTTATTTCCAACAAGATGGGGCCCCTCCACATTATTCAAGAGTAGTCCGCGAGTTTCTTGATGAAACATTTCCCAATAAATGGATTGGCCGAAGAAGCCCACTTGATTGGCCTTTTAAGGAGTACTCTAGACAAAATTTATAGTCGAAAACCAAAAAGTGTTAGTGATTTGAAAAATTACAAAAGAGATGCATTTCAAGAAATTAATACCCAAAGAGACTTGTGCAAAAAAGTTTGTCGAAGCATAAGAGGAAGACTTCAAAGCTGTGCAAATTGTAATGGAAAACAATTTGAGCACCTGCCTTGATAAAATTTAACGGCTTTTGTATTATTGTTCAGAATAAAATTTAATTGTCAATGTTATGCTTGTGTTAGTAAATATAATTTTATATATAAATCAAAATAAATGTTATTATTTTCTGGCAACCTACTTTTGGACCACCCTTTATATCTCAATGACATCTATCTATTCTATCTACTGTATATCTTTCTATTTATTCTAATCTGACCGTTCACGCTGTGAATTTACTGTGCTCGGCTGATGAAATTTCGGGTTTCCTATGAGATGGGTGTCCGTGTGCCGTGTGATTTTTTTCTCGCACCGATTGACTTGCATTGGTAAGTCTCATCCGATATAAGCGGCCTCTCACAGCGTGCTGCAATTTTTTTCAGTCTAATGCGAGCTGAGAAAAAAATTGCAGATGAACACATAATCATTCAATAACATTAGTCAGAGTGCAATCCAATTTTTAACGGATTGCACTCATCCAATTTAAAAGCAGATGAGTATGAGTCCTAAAGCAGCTACGGGGATTATTCAGCATTGCAGCTCCTTTATTCTGAAGATCCTGGGAGGGCCCTACACTTGGACCCATAAAAAGTGAGGTCATGACTTTGTGATGTGCCATAACTGCCTAAAATCAGAAAAATCATTTTGGCATTCAAAATTATTTGGCTAAAGTATAAGAGGGTTGAAAAAACAGTCAGCTACCCTGTTGCAAAAAACTTGAACATTACATGAAACTCACTGGTATTTCTATAACTTACCATATCTATAGGTTAGCAGTGATCTTGTTGTGGTGGAGATATCACCTGGTTAGTTAGTTACCAAAATTACTTTATTGCCAATGCCATTCTGGCTCTACATATTGTATGTACTTTACTTGCCATGTCCCGTGATATTTCTGTATGTTATATGTGCTGCATACCACCACTAAGTGTTATTGCTAGTTAGTACTATGATCTTTAGTTAAGCTAGAGACAGTAATGCCATACCAATGTATACATCAATATTTATTTTTTTGTTTGATGCAAAATATTTGTGTTAAATATGCAACCGAAGTGTATGATGTGCCACATGGAATTTTGAGTGAATAGTGAAAAAATACCTTGTAATAATACTGGAAATACTCCTGAGATAAATAAATGCTTATTTCAGGGAGTTGCTGTGTAATTCTAGTAATGTCTGAGGTAGAACTATTTGGAGTGAGGCTTTTGCATTTTCGCTAAAGAAATAATAACCAGTCATTTGCTGGAGACATGACTGGATCATGCGTCAGTGTGGGATCAGCACTACAGTCATACTCATTTCCCCTGTTCCTTTTCTGAGAGCATAAAAGCAAGTGTTTTCCCACCAGTCAAAGTCAGGCAACACAAACAGGCTAAGAAAAAAAAAATCTATGCTGCAAAACAAAACAAAAGCACTATAGTTAGCTAGCAAGTAAGTGTTAGTGGTACTCACTATTAAAGTTTCCTGCATTAGGACTTAGTGAGGTTCACACTGGAATAGCAGCAAAAAGGACTGATTTCTATCAGACATAATGAATGCCCAGTCAAAAAATGATAGCAGCAGGGGCTATTAAGACAATTAATACTTAACTTTTAATAGACTAAGTTAAAAGAATGAATATAAAATCAATAGAGAGGAGACAGCAATGGTCTGTACCCAAATAGTGATAGAACCATATCAAGTCAGTGACCTAGGTCACCTATTCAACAAACAGGCAGTGGTCAAACGGTGGCATAAATTGCCCCGAACAGAACAATGGCTTCCAATAGTGTCCAAACCAAAACTTGGATGGACAAGTTTCACATCACCATTATGGTACAAATCCAAATATCTAGCTAAGGGGGTATCCCTTTGGTGTTCCACATCACAGGCGCACGTGGCTTTATATACCACCTCTGCCGCATGCAAGGAGTGGTATATAAAGCCACGTGCACCTGTGGTCTCGAATACATAGGCAAAACCATCCGTGACTTTAGACGTAGGATAGGCGAGCATATTAGTGATGTGGAACACCAAAAGGATATCCCCTTAGCTAGACATCTGAATTTGTACCATAATAGTGATGGGAAACTTCTCAAGTTCATGGGGATTGACCATATACGTAAGCCCCAGAGAGGAGGAAATTGGGACAGGCTGATATTGCAGGCAGAGACAAAATGGATCTTCCACCTGAATACAGTGTCCCTGATGGGCCTAAATGAGCAATATACATACAACTGCTTTATATAACACCCCTCGAATATTGTCTCAGTTGCTACCGGGATTTGTATCTGCCTTTTAATCAACACGTGACTAAATATCTTGTATTAGTGTTGTTAACTATTCATGTCAAACACTGAGCATTTTTTTATGTATGTGAAGAGATATCTATTTCAATCCTATATCAGTTCCCCCACCAGAGGTAACCCTTTTGCTTTTATTGTAATTTGTCAATCTGTAGAGTGTCCATTTTCTTATATCGGATTTTGCCACATTCAGCATATTTCCCACACAATTTGAGGTGGTCTTTACTGACTGTGTTGATTTTATATCAGTCATTGAAGACTAGTGTTGAGCCACCCCCGTAGTGTTCGAGTTCGGTTCGGTTCATCGAACACCCGTGTGTTCGCCGAACTGTTCATCGAACAGTTCGTCGAACACCTTCGAACACCGTTAAAACCAATGGCAGGCAAACAAAAACACATAGAAACACATAGAAAACACCTTCAAAGGTGTCCAAAAGCTGACAAACTGCTCAGAAGACACAACTAACACATGGAAAAGTGACAAGTACATATAGTCATGCGAAAAGAAAAGAGGTGGATGAGTAAAAGAAGGGGGAGACACAGATATAGGCATGTCATGCCCTTCTAAAATCCAAAAAGTGAGAAGCCGACACGTTCAGTCTGCTCCTGCCCGTGCCACCTCCATGTCGCCGGGTCTGTGCCAGAGCCGCGGTGAACCCTGACGGCCAGCCCCCCTCTCCCAATACTGGTGCCTGTCCGCTGGTGGGTCGAGCGAGCCCCCCTGTGGTGGAGGCAGCTCTAAGCTTTTTAATTTAAATTGTCTCTCTAATTTGAATGAATACACTTTAAATCCATTTACCTGGATCTATTGGAGGGCAAGTCTCATGCCAGCAGCCGCGTAATTCCAGTTCCAGTAGCGTCCACTAAAGCTGCTGCAGTTAAAAAGCTTTTATAAGGATCGAGCTCGGCTGTCCACCGCAAGGCATCCTACTGCCAGTCCCAGCCCCTATGCCTTGGGGTGCCTCCTGATTCTCTTCACTGAGTATCACGTGGTCCCGAAGCATTTCCTTTGAAAAAATTAAGTGTCCAAACTACAGGTGGTGTAGCTTGCTTAACAGCCGGGATAATCCGCTGACTAGCAGACACTGCTACTAGGCACAAAGTATTTCCTGGGCTAGATGCAGTTAAAAATTTGTAATTAGATACTCTCGTTGGATGCTGAGAAAGCATTCCATAGAGTCTCCTGGCACGCCATATATGATTCTCTTAAAAAGCTTGGGGTAGGGGTCTAGGGGACCCTTTTATAGCCAAAATCATGGCCCTGTATCACAATACGTCACCTAGGCTGAAGATAAATGGAACTGTAGCACCCTGAGGGCTCGGTTGCTACAGAGGTATTGCACCTCACCCAGAGGTGTGATATCTCACTCTCAAGTAAGGATGGAGTGTGGATCAGGTCCCCGACACTTGCATGCATTACACCACATTGCCGTGGGGCAGGGCGACCAATATGCCCCTGAGATGGGCAAGACAGTCACTGACCCTGGCTGGAGTGGGGGGAGGGAACACTGAGGAAGGGGAACCCTGTAGTGAAGGAGCAGGGAGGAAGCAGTTCCTGGGTGCATTGATAAGGGAGTATAAAAGGTGGGCACCATATTAGTTCAGTGCAGAGAAGTCTGAGCAGAAGTGACAGGGAGCAGGGGCTCTGCATGAGCTCTGCTCCGGAGGCGGGCCTAGTAACACAGGCCCAGGCCTGGAAGAGGGTGAAGGAAGGAAGAGGAGCAGAGAAGGCTCCAGGAACGAGGAGCGAAGGGATCCCAGGGTTGCGGACGGGCGAGTCGCCACCGCACGCCCAAATCCACCTGCGTAGAGGGGTCAGGCCAAAGGGGGAGACCGGTCCCTGAAACTAGTGGAGGCAGGAAATGACCCTCAGCTAGAAACCGGAGGCTGTGACATTTTATGTGGCGCAGCCCCTCGCTACACCCGCTAGGAAGGCACCACATAGGGTCAGGTAAACTGGTGCCAAGTTTACCAAAAGGAGGCCCGAGGCAGCCGGACAGAAGCGTTGGTAAGAAAGGCCAGACAAAGGACACACAAAGGGGGTCCTGTGAAGCGCTCCAAAGTTATCTGGGAGTTGTCTGAGCCCCTCACCTGGTGAGCACAGTACGACGTGGGCAGCCGTTACCTGCAGACGTGGTCTGGATAATAAGAAATGTGAGTAAAGGCCCTGGACTGCATCACTGACTCCGTGTCGTTACTGCTGCTGCCCTGCACCATCACCCCCATCCTCCGCATACACTGCCCTGAGGCTATACTCCTCCCGTGGGGAGTTATGCTACGCTCTGCTGCACCCACAACACCAGCCTCAGCGGTCTGCCCTGCAGCGGCGGTTCACTCTGACCGCAATCCACGGGTGGCGTAGTCGGACATTTAAACATCAAAACCACATAAATAGTTCCTCCACTGGTTTGACCACCCTGAGCCACGGAACCGGGTCGCCGCCACGGAGACTACAACCACCAGCATCCACCAAAAAGGGTCCGGCTCCGGGTGTCCCAAGGCCCAGGGGGTGCGTCAGAACATTTTCATCACCTTTCACAATCACCAATGGGACAAGGCAGGGATGTCCTCTGTCCCCTCTCTTATACATCCTAGTGACGGAGCACCTGCTCTCATCAATTCGCCATAACCCCAATATTAGGTGGATTGAGGTGGGAGGCACCGAGTACAAGTGCTCTCTATTTGCTGATGATGTCCTAGTATATATCACTCAATCACATATATCCATCCATGCTGTTATGGCTGAAATAGATCACTTTGTTACATGGTCAAATTTTAAAATCAATGCAGCGAAGTCTGAGGCCCTCGATGTCTCCCTCCCCAAATCCATATAGGATTCCATCCAGTCCAACTTTCCCTTTGCCTGGCCCTCACAGGGTATCAAATACTTAGGAATTCCTATTCATAGAGACCTCTCCCATCTATGTTATCTTAATTTTGGGCCCTTTATTGAACAACTCCATACAGACCACGGTTGGCAAGTTAGAACTGTAAGATTCACTACGTGAACCACTGGTGTTTTGTGGAAAAGCACATGTACACTGTGTTCCAAATTATTATGCAAAAAGTGTTTAGGAGTGATAAGGGAAGAATTTGTTTGTTTGTCAGTTATACTCATTGATGGTGATGTGTGTCAGGGCTCTTTATATCACTGTAAGCAATTGCAGACACCTGTGCTAATTAGTTTGGCAGGTGTGTCCAATGAAAGGCAAGACTACTTAAGAAGGCTGTCTCACATTATTAAGCAGCCTACATTTTCTGCCAAAATGGGAAAGAAAAAGGATGTGTCGGCTGCTGAGAAGCAACAAATTGTGGAGTGTTTAGGTCAAGGCATGACTACAATCAACATTGTGCGATGATCAGGATGAAGTGTCTTGGCAATCAAGAAGTATGTAGCTGATTCACAGTACACACGTGTGCGTGCTGATAAGGGCAAATTGAGGACTCTTTCCTACAGGCAATTACGTCAGGTTAAAAGAGCAGCGGCAAAAAAGCCTTGTCATAGCAGCAGACAAGTTTTTGAAGCTGCTGGTGCCTCCAACGTCCCCCGAACAACAATATGCAGGGTCCTTCAGAGGTTTGCAGCTGTGCATACGCCATCCTGTCGACCTCCTCTATCCACTTCACACAAGCAGAAACGGCTCCAGTGGGCCAAACATTACATGAAAACTGATTTCAAAACTGTTTTGTTCACGGATGAGTGCCGTGCAGCGCTCGATGTTCCAGATGGATGGAGTGGAGGATGGCTGGTTGATGGACACTCCACGCAAACATGGCTACAGCGCCAACAAGGAGGAGGTGGAGTAATGTTTTGGGCTGGAATCATGAGGAGAGAGATTGTCGGCCCCTTTAGGATCCCTGAAGGCGCTAAAGATGAATTCCATAATGTATGTGGATTTTCTCAAACAGCACTTCCTGCCATGGTTCAAGAAGAAGAACCGTGTATTTGACAACAAGATCATTTTTTTGCATGATAATGCACCATCTCATGCTGCACATAAAACATCTGCATCTCTGGCTGATATGGGCATAAAAGGGGACAAACTTATGGTGTGACCCCCATGCTCCCCTGACCTCTACCCCATTCAGAACCTCTGGAGCATCATCAAAAGGAGTGTCTATGATGGCGGGAGGCAGTTCACATCTAAGCAACAGCTCTGGGAGGGTATTCTGTCCTCATGCAAAACAATTGAAGCAGAAACCATCCAAAACCTGACAAATTCAATGGACGAGAGAGTTCAGAAGCTCCTTTCGAACAAGCGGTCCTATGTGAAAATGTAACATCACCTAGAATAAAGTTTTGAGTTGAAAACTGTTTGATTTCAGTTTCTAATAACCTGCTAATGCTTATAATTTCAAAAATGACAATTTTTTTGGTCTTTATTAAAATGAAAAGGTTGATCGAAAAGTTTGGGGGATCTAAGAGTGTGGCAACCCAGTAGTCATGATTACTTCGAATTCTGACAATATGAGTGTCATGTTGCAGGTAGTGCAGCAAGAAGGCACTTATGTGTCTTGCGCATCTCGGAGCCCCAAAATTGTTTTCCGGGCTAGATGCAGCTAAAAATTATTATTAATTTTAAATCTGGTGGAGCTTAGTATAGATGGCCTAATAGGATCAGTGCTGCACACTGCTACAAAGCCCAAATTATTTTCCAGTCAAGATACAGATAAACATGATTAGTAATTTTAAATCTGGTGGAGCTTATTATAGATGGCGTAATAGAATCAGTGCTGCACACTGCTACAAAGCCCAAATTATTTTCCAGCCAAGATACAGATAAACATGATTAGTAATTTGAAAGCTTAAAACGGTTGGTAGGGTGATTTTAACCAATCATCAAGCTTTTACTCTCCCCAGGATGACACAGGGGTAGAAAAGTCGTTTCGGATCCATGATTTGTTCATCTTTATGAAAGTGAGTCTGTCTACATTATCAGTGGAGAGCCGCGTGCGCTTATTTGTCAGCACACCACCAGCAGCGCTGAACACACGTTCAGACAGAACGCTGGCTGCGGGGCATGACAAGATCTCCAAGGCATAAGTGGCTAGCTCCGGCCATTTATCCAGATTGGAAGCCCAAAAAGAGCAAGGGTCCAGTGACACAGTCATGGCTTCAATGTTTACTTGGAGATACTCCTGTACCATCGTCTCTAGGCGTTGACTATGTGTCAGACTTCTTGTCTCCTGTGGCCTTGCAAAGGATGGGCTAAAAAAGTGGTGAAATGATTCCGCAAAATTGATGTTACCAGCAGATACTGTGGTTCTGTTACGGTTTGAGTGCTGAACACTTGACGGTCCCAAGGTTGGCAAGTTGGAACTGTGAGATTCACTACGTGCACCACTGGTGTTTTGTGGAAAAGCACATGTAAGATTCTGCAACAGTCTCTGCTGATACTCCTGCATGCGTGCATCCCTTTCTATGGCAGGAATAATTTCTGCAAATTTACTTTTGTACCGGGGATCTAACAGTGTGGCAACCCAGTAGTCAGGATTATTTCTAATTCTCACAATTCGAGGGTCATGTTGCAGGTAGTGCAGCAAGAAGGCACTCATGTGTGTTGCGCATCCAGGAGCACCAAGTCCCTGTTGTGTTGGTGGCGAGGTAACAATCATGCTTCCTTCCTCTGTCCTCTCCCCCCAAGCTCGCACAACAGAAATGTGATCAAGGTCTCCCTCATCTGATGAGTCTTCCATCAGTTCGTCCTCCACTTCTTCCTGGGCTCCTGCACCTTCCTCACTAGTTTGGCTGCTACCATGCGCCCTGGTAAAACCATCTCCCCCACCCTCACATGCCTGCCGCCTTGGAGCTGCCGACCGTCTGGACCTTGCAGATGTTAGCCCTTCCGCATACAACTCCTCCTCCTCTACTTCCTCCACCTCCTCTTGTGCCACCACCTGACTCCGAATTCTGTTTAACATGTGCTCCAGCATGTAAATCACCGGAATAGTCATGCTGATAATGGCATCGTCAGCACTAAACATCTTCGTCGCCATTTCAAAACTGTGCAGAAGGGTGCATAGGTCCCTGATCTGAGACCACTCCTCCAGCGTGATTTGCCCCACCTCTGGATCTCGTTGGCCCAGGCTATACGTCAGAACGTATTGCACCAGGGCTTGTCGGTGCTGCCACAGTCACTGCAACATGTGCAGAGTTGAATTCCACCGGGTAGGCACATCGCATTTTAGCCGATGAAGTGGCAGGCCCAACGACTTCTGTAGAGATGTAAGTCGCTGAGCTGCGGGATGCGAACGGCGGAAGTGAGCACACAGCGACCGTGCCCTCTGCAGAAGGCCATCTAGTCTGGGATAGTGGGCTAAAATTTGCTGGACAACCAGGTTCAACACGTGAGCCATACAAGGCACGTGTGTGACATTTCCCCGGCGAAGGGCCGCACCCAGGTTTGCAGCATTGTCGCACACGGCCTTCCCTGGTTTCAGGTCCAGTGGAGACAACCATTCATGAAATTGTTTCTCCAGAGCTGACCACAACTCCTCAGCTGTGTGACTCACATTTCCCAGACATTTCAAAGTTAAAACCGCCTGATGACTTTTTCACTTTTCTCTGTGTGTGTTTTTTGCTTTAAACTGACAGGGTTAGTAATGGGGATGTTTTATAGACGCCTCTCCATTACTAACCCCTGGGCTTCATGTCAGCTGACATTACAAAAGCTGACATCAACCTTAAAACCATTTCCCCGCTTGCCAACACACCAGGGCAAGTGGGAACAGCTGAGGCTAAGCACCAGAATTGGTGCCTCTAATGTATGCGTCATTTCTGGGGTGACTTTGGGCTGGTGTTATTAGTTTGGGAGGGAGCCAATATTCATGGCCCCTTTCCAGCCTATTAATATCTTCTTGCAGCCGTCTGTTTAGCCTTTGCTGTTTATTAAAAATAGGGGGCCCCATGTAATTTTTTTGGGGGATCCCCTTTTTAATAACCAGTAAAGACCATGCTATGCAGACAGCATGTGAGCTGTTATTTATTAGCTGAGAAGCTTCATTTTTATTGCCCCCTTCCCAGACTGTGTTACAATACTGGCGTAGTACTGCTGGAAACCAGTGGCTAAAGGAGCACGAGCAGGAACAGCAAGCGGTAGTGGAAGTTCTTGTTTTTGTAGTTAGCAAAAGGAGTTGTAGGAAACAATCCGTAGATAGGTGAGAATTATCTAGGTAAGAATGTTCAGGAGCTTAGAGACTGGAAACTAGGCTAACAGCTAGACACTATACTCAAGCAATGAGTGAGAGATCCATGCAGCTTTAAGTAGGCCCAAACAGGAAACAAGATGGATCCCACAGGTTCATAATCTGCCATCTTAGTAAAGGGCAATTGCAGAACACAACAGCAGCCTCCAGTGGTAAGGAGTGTGATTGACCACTAGTAGCTGCTATTGTTCACCTAAATAATTGTGCTGCAAACTGTAGAAGAACAACTGGAATTCTGACAGACTATTAAGACTAGCTCTCAGCTGGCTGCTTTCCCTCGGCTAGTTAATAAAAATAAGGAGGACCCCATGCCATTTTTCTTTTATTTAATTATTAGTTCAATACATTTACAGTAAGCTATACATGCACTGCACTAATTATACAGGGAGGTTCAAAAGTAGGTAGACAGAAAGTGTAATATGGCTATGAAGGGGGAGATTTATCAAACATGGTGTAAAGTAAAACTGGCTCAGTTGCCCTTGGCAACCAATCAGATTCCACTTTTCATTCCTTACAGACTCTTTGCAAAATGAAAGGTGGAATCTGATTGGTTGCTAAGGGCAACTGAGCCAGTTTCACAGATCTAGTTTTCACAGATAGATCTCCCCCAAATCTGTTTTCTTTTCAGATAATTCAGAACACATAATGGCAAATAATTTAAATACAGATCAAAGAAAATGGATTTTAAAAGAGTATTGGAAATCTCAAAATGCTGAAACCGTTAGAGCAAATTGGGTTGAAACATTTGGTACTCAAGCCCTAAAGAGACAAACCATTTACCACATTCGTGACAAATTCAATGCCAATGGCTCAATCCTTAATGCTCCAAAAACTGGTCGACCCAAAACATTCTGTACTGAAGATAACAAACAACTTGTTGCTGAAACATTTGTCCACCAGAAGAGCCTCTTTGGAATTGGGAATTTCACGAGCTTCTATCATGCGAATCCTGAAATCTATTGGGTGGAAAACTTATCATCGACGTCTAATTCATGGTTTATTGGAGGATGATCCAGACAGGCGGCTGCAATTTAGTGAGATTATGCTTAATGAAATTGAAGTAAATCCAGTAATTTTAGTTAACATTATGTGGAGTGATGAAGCTTCTTTCAAATTATCTTGCCATATTAACAGACATAATTGTATTTACTGGTATAATGAGAACATGCATATAACATTAGAGCAACAACTTAATGAGCCTGGTGTCAATGTTTGGGGTGGTATTCCAAGTTTTGGTGTTTTAGGACCAATATTTTTTGATGGAACAGTCACAGGAGATAAGTATCTCGAAATTCTAATGAATCAAGTTGTTCCCCAGATACAGCAACAGCCTAATTCAAATGACCTTTATTTCCAACAAGATGGGGCCCCTCCACATTATTCAAGAGTAGTCCGCGAGTTTCTTGATGAAACATTTCCCAATAAATGGATTGGCTGAAGAAGCCCACTTGATTGGCCTTTTGAGGAGTACTCTAGACAAAATTTATAGTCGAAAACCAAAAAGTGTTAGTGATTTGAAAAATTACAAAAGAGATGCATTTCAAGAAATTAATACCCAAAGAGACTTGTGCAAAAAAGTTTGTCGAAGCATAAGAGGAAGACTTCAAAGCTGTGCAAATTGTAATGGAAAACAATTTGAGCACCTGCCTTGATAAAATTTAACGGCTTTTGTATTATTGTTCAGAATAAAATTTAATTGTCAATGTTATGCTTGTGTTAGTAAATATAATTTTATATATAAATCAAAATAAATGTTATTATTTTCTGGCAACCTACTTTTGGACCACCCTTTATATCTCAATGACATCTATCTATTCTATCTACTGTATATCTTTCTATTTATTCTAATCTGACCGTTCACGCTGTGAATTTACTGTGCTCGGCTGATGAAATTTCGGGTTTCCTATGAGATGGGTGTCCGTGTGCCGTGTGATTTTTTTCTCGCACCGATTGACTTGCATTGGTAAGTCTCATCCGATATAAGTGGCCTCTCACAGCGTGCTGCAATTTTTTTCAGTCTAATGCGAGCTGAGAAAAAAATTGCAGATGAACACATAATCATTCAATAACATTAGTCAGAGTGCAATCCAATTTTTAACGGATTGCACTCATCCAATTTAAAAGCAGATGAGTATGAGTCCTAAAGCAGCTACGGGGATTATTCAGCATTGCAGCTCCTTTATTCTGAAGATCCTGGGAGGGCCCTACACTTGGACCCATAAAAAGTGAGGTCATGACTTTGTGATGTGCCATAACTGCCTAAAATCAGAAAAATCATTTTGGCATTCAAAATTATTTGGCTAAAGTATAAGAGGGTTGAAAAAACAGTCAGCTACCCTGTTGCAAAAAACTTGAACATTACATGAAACTCACTGGTATTTCTATAACTTACCATATCTATAGGTTAGCAGTGATCTTGTTGTGGTGGAGATATCACCTGGTTAGTTAGTTACCAAAATTACTTTATTGCCAATGCCATTCTGGCTCTACATATTGTATGTACTTTACTTGCCATGTCCCGTGATATTTCTGTATGTTATATGTGCTGCATACCACCTCTAAGTGTTATTGCTAGTTAGTACTATGATCTTTAGTTAAGCTAGAGACAGTAATGCCATACCAATGTATACATCAATATTTATTTTTTTGTTTGATGCAAAATATTTGTGTTAAATATGCAACCGAAGTGTATGATGTGCCACATGGAATTTTGAGTGAATAGTGAAAAAATACCTTGTAATAATACTGGAAATACTCCTGAGATAAATAAATGCTTATTTCAGGGAGTTGCTGTGTAATTCTAGTAATGTCTGAGGTAGAACTATTTGGAGTGAGGCTTTTGCATTTTCGCTAAAGAAATAATAACCAGTCATTTGCTGGAGACATGACTGGATCATGCGTCAGTGTGGGATCAGCACTACAGTCATACTCATTTCCCCTGTTCCTTTTCTGAGAGCATAAAAGCAAGTGTTTTCCCACCAGTCAAAGTCAGGCAACACAAACAGGCTAAGAAAAAAAAAATCTATGCTGCAAAACGAAACAAAAGCACTATAGTTAGCTAGCAAGTAAGTGTTAGTGGTACTCACTATTAAAGTTTCCTGCATTAGGACTTAGTGAGGTTCACACTGGAATAGCAGCAAAAAGGACTGATTTCTATCAGACATAATGAATGCCCAGTCAAAAAATGATAGCAGCAGGGGCTATTAAGACAATTAATACTTAACTTTTAATAGACTAAGTTAAAAGAATGAATATAAAATCAATAGAGAGGAGACAGCAATGGTCTGTACCCAAATAGTGATAGAACCATATCAAGTCAGTGACCTAGGTCACCTATTCAACAAACAGGCAGTGGTCAAACGGTGGCATAAATTGCCCCGAACAGAACAATGGCTTCCAATAGTGTCCAAACCAAAACTTGGATGGACAAGTTTCACATCACCATTATGGTACAAATCCAAATATCTAGCTAAGGGGGTATCCCTTTGGTGTTCCACATCACAGGCGCACGTGGCTTTATATACCACCTCTGCCGCATGCAAGGAGTGGTAAATAAAGCCACGTGAACCTGTGGTCTCGAGTACATAGGCAAAACCATCCATGACTTTAGACGTAGGATAGGCGAGCATATTAGTGATGTGGAACACCAAAAGGATATCCCCTTAGCTAGACATCTGAATTTGTACCATAATAGTGCTGGGAAACTTCTCAAGTTCATGGGGATTGACCATATACGTAAGCCCCAGAGAGGAGGAAATTGGGACAGGCTGATATTGCAGGCAGAGACAAAATGGATCTTCCACCTGAATACAGTGTCCCTGATGGGCCTAAATGAGCAATATACATACAACTGCTTTATATAACACCCCTCGAATATTGTCTCAGTTGCTACAGGGATTTGTATCTGCCTTTTAATCAACACGTGACTAAATATCTTGTATTAGTGTTGTTAACTATTCATGTCAAACACTGAGCATTTTTTTATGTATGTGAAGAGATATCTACTTCAATCCTATATCAGTTCCCCCACCAGAGGTAACCCTTTTGCTTTTATTGTAATTTGTCAATCTGTAGAGTGTCCATTTTCTTATATCGGATTTTGCCACATTCAGCATATTTCCCACACAATTTGCGGTGGCCTTTACTGACTGTGTTGATTTTATATCAGTTATTGAAGACTAGTGTTGAGCCACCCCCGTAGTGTTCGAGTTCGGTTCGGTTCATCGAACACCCGTGTGTTCGCCGAACTGTTCGTCGAACTGTTCGTCGAACACCTTCGAACACCGTTAAAACCAATGGCAGGCAAACAAAAACACATAGAAACACATAGAAAACACCTTCAAAGGTGTCCAAAAGCTGACAAACTGCTCAGAAGACACAACTAACACATGGAAAAGTGACAAGTACATATAGTCATGCGAAAAGAAAAGAGGTGGAGGAGTAAAAGGAGGGGGAGACACAGATATAGGCATGTCATGCCCTTCTAAAATCCAAAAAGTGAGAAGCCGACACGTTCAGTCCGCTCCTGCCCGTGCCACCTCCGTGTCGCCGGGTCTGTGCCAGAGCCGCGGTGAACCCTGACGGCCAGCCCCCTTCTCCCAATACTGGTGCCTGTCCGCTGGTGGGTCGAGCGAGCCCCCCTGTGGTGGAGGCAGCTCTAAGCTTTTTAATTTAAATTGTCTCTCTAATTTGAATGAATACACTTTAAATCCATTTACAAGGATCTATTGGAGGGCAAGTCTCATGCCAGCAGCCGCGTAATTCCAGCTCCAGTAGCGTCCACTAAAGCTGCTGCAGTTAAAAAGCTTTTATAAGGATCGAGCTCGGCTGTCCACCGCAAGGCATCCTACTGCCAGTCCCAGCCCCTATGCCTTGGGGTGCCTCCTGATGCTCTTCACTGAGTATCCCGTGGTCCCGAAGCATTTCCTTTGAAAAAATTAAGTGTCCAAACTACAGGTGGTGTAGCTTGCTTAACAGCCGGGATAATCCGCTGACTAGCAGACACTGCTACTAGGCACAAAGTATTTCCTGGGCTAGATGCAGTTAAAAATTTGTAATTAGATACTCTCGTTGGATGCTGAGAAAGCATTCCATAGAGTCTCCTGGCACGCCATATATGATTCTCTTAAAAAGCTTGGGGTAGGGGTCTAGGGGACCCTTTTATAGCCAAAATCACGGCCCTGTATCACAATACGTCACCTAGGCTGAAGATAAATGGAACTGTAGCACCCTGAGGGCTCGGTTGCTACAGAGGTATTGCACCTCACCCAGAGGTGTGATATCTCACTCTCAAGTAAGGATGGAGTGTGGATCAGGACCCCGACACCTGCATGCATTACACCATATTGCCGTGGGGCAGGGCGACCAATATGCCCCTGAGATGGGCACGACAGTCACTGACCTGGCTGGAGTGGGGGGAGGTAACACTGAGGAAGGGGAACCCTGTAGTGAAGGAGCAGGGAGGAAGCAGTTCCTGGGTGCATTGATAAGGGAGTATAAAAGGTGGGCACCATATTAGTTCAGTGCAGAGAAGTCTGAGCAGAAGTGACAGGGAGCAGGGGCTCTGCATGAGCTCTGCTCCGGAGGCGGGCCTAGTAACACAGGCCCAGGCCTGGAAGAGGGAGAAGGAAGGAAGAGGAGCGGAGAAGGCTCCAGGAACGAGGAACGAAGGGATCCCAGGGTTGCGGACGGGCGAGTCGCCACCGCACGCCCGAATCCACCTGCGTAGAGGGGTCAGGCCAAAGGGGGAGACCGGTCCCTGAAACTAGTGGAGGCAGGAAACGACCCTCAGCTAGAAACCGGAGGCTGTGACATTTTATGTGGTGCAGCCCCTCGCTACACCCGCTAGGAAGGCACCACATAGGGTCAGGGAAACTGGTGCCAAGTTTACCAAGAGGAGGCCCGAGGCAGCCGGACAGAAGCGTTGGTAAGAAAGGCCAGACAAAGGACACACAAAGGGGGTCCTGTGAAGCGCTCCAAAGTTATCTGGGAGTTGTCTGAGCCCCTCACCTGGTGAGCACAGTACGACGTGGGCAGCCGTTACCTGCAGACGTGGTCTAGATAATAAGAACTGTGAGTAAAGGCCCTGGACTGCACCACTGACTCCGTGTCATTACTGCTGCTGCCCTGCACCATCACCCCCATCCTCCGCATACACTGCCCTGAGGCTATACTCCTCCCGTGGGGAGTTATGCTACGCTCTTCTGCACCCACAACACCAGCCTCAGTAGTCTGCCCTGCAGCGGCGGTTCACTCTGACCGCAATCCACGGGCGGCGTAGTCGGACATTTAAACATCAAAACCACATAAATAGTTCCTCCACTGGTTTGACCACCCTGAGCCACGGAACCGGGTCGCCGCCACGGAGACTACAACCATCAGCATCCACCAAAAAGGGTCCGGCTCCGGGTGTCCCAAGGACCAGGGGGTGCGTCAGAACATTTTCATCACCTTTCACAATCACCAATGGGACAAGGCAGGGATGTCCTCTGTCCCCTCTCTTATACATCCTAGTGACGGAGCACCTGCTCTCATCAATTCGCCATAACCCCAATATTAGGTGGATTGAGGTGGGAGGCACCGAGTACAAGTGCTCTCTATTTGCTGATGATGTCCTAGTATATATCACTCTATCACATATATCCATCCATGCTGTTATGGCTGAAATAGATCACTTTGTTACATGGTCAAATTTTAAAATCAATGCAGCGAAGTCTGAGGCCCTCGATGTCTCCCTCCCCAAATCCATATAGGATTCCATCCAGTCCAACTTTCCCTTTGCCTGGCCCTCACAGGGTATCAAATACTTAGGAATTCCTATTCATAGAGACCTCTCCCATCTATGTTATCTTAATTTTGGGCCCTTTATTGAACAACTCCATACAGACCACGGTTGGCAAGTTAGAACTGTAAGATTCACTACGTGAACCACTGGTGTTTTGTGGAAAAGCACATGTACACTGTGTTCCAAATTATTATGCAAAAAGTGTTTAGGAGTGATAAGGGAAGAATTTGTTTGATTGTCAGTTAAACTCATTGATGGTGATGTGTGTCAGGGCTCTTTATATCACTGTAAGCAATTGCAGACACCTGTGCTAATTAGTTTGGCAGGTGTGTCCAATGACAGGCAAGACTACTTAAGAAGGCTGTCTCACATTATTAAGCAGCCTACATTTTCTGCCAAAATGGGAAAGAAAAAGGATGTGTCGGCTGCTGAGAAGCAACAAATTGTGGAGTGTTTAGGTCAAGGCATGACTACAATCAACATTGTGCGATGATCAGGATGAAGTGTGTTGGCAATCAAGAAGTATGTAGCTGATTCACAGTACACACGTGTGCGTGCTGATAAGGGCAAATTGAGGACTCTTTCCTACAGGCAATTACGTCAGGTTAAAAGAGCAGCGGCAAAAAAGCCTTGTCATAGCAGCAGACAAGTTTTTGAAGCTGCTGGTGCCTCCAACGTCCCCCGAACAACAAGATGCAGGGTTCTTCAGAGGTTTGCAGCTGTGCATACGCCATCCTGTCGACCTCCTCTATCCACTTCACACAAGCAGAAACGGCTCCATTGGGCCAAACATTACATGAAAACTGATTTCAAAACTGTTTTGTTCACGGATGAGTGCCGTGCAGCGCTCGATGTTCCAGATGGATGGAGTGGAGGATGGCTGGTTGATGGACACTCCACGCAAACACGGCTACAGCGCCAACAAGGAGGAGGTGGAGTAATGTTTTGGGCTGGAATCATGGGGAGAGAGATTGTCGGCCCCTTTAGGATCCCTGAAGGCGCTAAAGATGAACTCCATAATGTATGTGGATTTTCTCAAACAGCACTTCCTGCCATGGTTCAAGAAGAAGAACTGTGTATTTCACAGCAAGATCATTTTTTTGCATGATAATGCGCCATCTCATGCTGCACATAAAACATCTGCATCTCTGGCTGATATGGGCATAAAAGGGGACAAACTTATGGTGTGACCCCCATGCTCCCCTGACCTCTACCCCATTCAGAACCTCTGGAGCATCATCAAAAGGAGTGTCTATGATGGCGGGAGGCAGTTCACATCTAAGCAACAGCTCTGGGAGGCTATTCTGTCCTCATGCAAAACAATTGAAGCAGAAACCATCCAAAACCTGACAAATTCAATGGACGAGAGAGTTCAGAAGCTCCTTTCGAACAAGCGGTCCTATGTGAAAATGTAACATCACCTAGAATAAAGTTTTGAGTTGAAAACTGTTTGATTTCAGTTTCTAATAACCTGCTAATGCTTATAATTTCAAAAATGACCATTTTTTTGGTCTTTATTAAAATGAAAAGGTTGATCGAAAAGTTTGGGGGATCTAAGAGTGTGGCAACCCAGTAGTCATGATTACTTCGAATTCTGACAATATGAGGGTCATGTTGCAGGTAGTGCAGCAAGAAGGCACTTATGTGTCTTGCGCATCTCGGAGCCCCAAAATTGTTTTCCAGGCTAGATGCAGCTAAAAATTATTATTAATTTTAAATCTGGTGAAGCTTAGTATAGATGGCCAAATAGGATCAGTGCTGCACACTGCTACAAAGCCCAAATTATTTTCCAGTCAAGATACAGATAAACATGATTAGTAATTTTAAATCTGGTGGAGCTTATTATAGATGGCGTAATAGAATCAGTGCTGCACACTGCTACAAAGCCCAAATTATTTTCCAGCCAAGATACAGATAAACATGATTAGTAATTTGAAAGCTTAAAACGGTTGGTAGGGTGATTTTAACCAATCATCAAGCTTTTACTCTCCCCAGGATGACACAGGGGTAGAAAAGTCGTTTCGGATCCATGATTTGTTCATCTTTATGAACGTGAGTCTGTCTACATTATCAGTGGAGAGCCGCGTGCGCTTATCTGTCAGCACACCACCAGCAGCTCTGAACACACGTTCAGACAGAACGCTGGCTGCGGGGCATGACAAGATCTCCAAGGCGTAAGTGGCTAGCTCCGGCCATTTATCCAGATTGGAAGCCCAAAAAGAGCAAGGGTCCAGTGACACAGTCATGGCTTCAATGTTTACTTGGAGATACTCCTGTACCATCGTCTCTAGGCGTTGACTATGTGTCAGACTTCTTGTCTCCTGTGGCCTTGCAAAGGATGGGCTAAAAAAGTGGTGAAATGATTCCGCAAAATTGATGTTACCAGCAGATACTGTGGTTCTGTTACGGTTTGAGTGCTGAACACTTGACGGTCCCACGGTTGGCAAGTTGGAACTGTGAGATTCACTACGTGCACCACTGGTGTTTTGTGGAAAAGCACATGTAAGATTCTGCAACAGTCTCTGCTGATACTCCTGCATGCGTGCATCCCTTTCTATGGCAGGAATAATTTCTGCAAATTTACTTTTGTACCGGGGATCTAACAGAGTGGCAACCCAGTAGTCAGGATTATTTCTAATTCTCACAATTCGAGGGTCATGTTGCAGGTAGTGCAGCAAGAAGGCACTCATGTGTGTTGCGCATCCAGGAGCACCAAGTCCCTGTTGTGTTGGTGGCGAGGTAACAATCTTGCTTCCTTCCTCTGTCCTCTCCCCCCAACCTCGCACAACAGAAATGTGATCAAGGTCTCCCTCATCTGATGAGTCTTCCATCAGTTCGTCCTCCACTTCTTCCTGGGCTCCTGCACCTTCCTCACTAGTTTGGCTGCTACCATGCGCCCTGGTAAAACCATCTCCCCCACCCTCACATGCCTGCCGCCTTGGTGCTGCCGACCATCTGGACCTTGCAGATGTTAGCCCTTCCGCATACAACTCCTCCTCCTCTACTTCCTCCACCTCCTCTTGTGCCACCACCTGACTCCGAATTCTGTTTAACATGTGCTCCAGCATGTAAATCACCGGAATAGTCATGCTGATAATGGCATCGTCAGCACTAAACATCTTCGTCGCCATTTCAAAACTGTGCAGAAGGGTGCATAGGTCCCTGATCTGAGACCACTCCTCCAGCGTGATTTGCCCCAACTCTGGATCTCGTTGGCCCAGGCTATACATCAGAACGTATTGCACCAGGGCTTGTCGGTGCTGCCACAGTCACTGCAACATGTGCAGAGTTGAATTCCACCGGGTAGGCACATCGCATTTTAGCCGATGAAGTGGCAGGCCCAACGACTTCTGTAGAGATGTAAGTCGCTGAGCTGCGGGATGAGCACACAGTGACCGTGCCCTCTGCAGAAGGCCATCTAGTCTGGGATAGTGGGCTAAAAATTGCTGGACAACCAGGTTCAATACGTGAGCCATACAAGGCACGTGTGTGACATTGCCCCGGCGAAGGGCCGCACCCAGGTTTGCAGCATTGTCGCACACGGCCTTCCCTGGTTTCAGGTCCAGTGGAGACAACCATTCATGAAATTGGTTCTCCAGAGCTGACCACAACTCCTCAGCTGTGTGACTCACATTTCCCAGACATTTCAAAGTAAAAACCGCCTGATGACGTTGAGCCATACTGCCAGCATAGTAAGGAGGTGTGCAGGATCCCTTCTGCACAGTTAGAAAGCTTGTGGCATGACCAGACAGGCTTTGGGTGCAGGTGGAAGACCGAGAGGAGGTTGAGGAGGCAGAAGCAGTGGAGGAACTTTGACATAAAGAGGATTGACGCACAACTCGTGGGGACGGCAAGACTTGGACAGCAGCCCCTTGTCCTGCTGTCACCATAGTTACCCAGTGCCCAGTCAGCGACATGTAACGCCCCTGTCCATGCCTATTCATCCAAGTGTCTGTGGTGAAATGCACCCTGTCACACACAGAGTTTCTCAAAGAAGCGGTGATGTTGTGTGTGACATGCTGGTGGAGCGCAGGCACACCTTTCTTTGAGAAGTAGTGCCGACTGGGCATCTGGTACTGGGGCACTGCGACGGACATAAGGTCTCGAAAATCCTCTGTGTCCACCAGGCGGAAAGGCAGCATTTCTGTAGCCAAGATCTTGCAGATGGTGAAATTCAACCTCTTAGCTTTCTCATGGCTAGGAGGAAATGGTCTTTTACTTGTCCACATCTGAGGGACCGAGGGCTGGATATTGTGCTTAGATGGGGTTGATAAGGGTGTCCCCGGCAAACTGCCGGTCAGTGAGGAAGATGCAGGCGGACATGTTAGGTTGCCTTGATCCAAAGGTGGTGCTATCGATGTCGGACAGCGCTCAACACCAGCTGGTGTTACCACCTCCAAAGAAAATGATGACCTGCCAATCACGTTGGCTGTTGCGGGTAAAGAGGTGGCAGGTCTGCGCCCCAAAACAGGTGTGACTGCTGTCCCCCCAGTCACAGAGGATGAAGAGGCCGCGGATGCACAAGATATGGCAGACGGTGGTTGGCCCGGCCAGCTAGGCCGCATTGTAGCACACTGAGCTTCCCACTGCAACTTATGCTTCATGTCCATGTGCCGGTTCATGCATGAAGTACTCAAACTATGTATTTTTTGGCCTCTACTTAGCTTTTGCTGACAAATGTTACAGATAACACGAGTTGGGTCATCTTTATCGATCTGAAAAAATGCCCAGGCTATGCAAGGCTTAGCACCCATGCGACCTGAAGAGCCACCACGACTTGTGGTGAGAGTCAGAGTTGTGTTTGAGGATGCAGTTGTTGACGTGCTTCCAGTACTACGTCTCTGTCCAGGAAGGCGCAACCTGACCTCGTCGTCACTAGCATCTTCCTCCACCTCCTCTGCTGACCTCATCTCTTGGCTGACTGTGGGTTGACAGTAAGTGGGATCTCCAACCTCATCATCATCACCCTGTGCATTATCACACCCGTCGTCCTCAGAGCCAACCTGTTCCTGCCCTGACAAAAAACTAAAGTTGTCGCTCCAATCAGGTATTTGAGTCTCATCATCGTCTTCCTCATTATCTCCACCAACAGGAGTTACAGTTTGGGAATGAGGGTCTACATTATGGTCAGAACCTTCTGCGTCTGGTCCTGGATCTGACTCATAAAGATTCTGGGCATCAGTGCAGATCATTTCCTCGTCTGGATTCACAGAAGCGCTGGAGTCGACCTCTGATTCCCAGTCTATAGTATGAGTAAACAGCTCTGCAGACTCAACCATCTGTTCTACCTCATACTCAGACGGGAAGCTGGAGATTTGGGAGCTGTGAGGAAGCAAGTGCGATTGGGGTGACACCTTTGAGGACTGGAGTATTTGTGATGTTGAAGTTGATGTGGAGGAGAGCCCACTTAAAGGAGCTCTTGATATCCGTTGAAGCACCTGCTGTTTTTGTGCCTCATCTGGAATTTGTAGCAATTGGCGTGGCCGTAAGAAAGGGATCTTATCACATTGTCCGCTAAAAGAAGTAGACATTTTAGTTTGGCTGGAAGATGGTCTTTCTTCTGCAGATGTTACTGTTGCTTTAACACCTACCCCACGGACACAACCTTTTTTCCCCTTCCCAACATGCCTATTCCCCTTTCCACCAGCAGCAGGCCTTTTTCCACTCATTTTGGTGGTTAACTAATTCACAACTCTGGAGCTGTTTGCACAAAAAAACAATGGATGGGAAACGAGCAGAGCTGAGTGGCCAAACTGTGGTATTAGGCCAAAACTATTGGCTGGGTTAGATGCAGAAAAAAATTATATTCAATTTGCAACCTGATGGAGGTCAGTATAGATGGACTAATAGAACAAGTCCCACACACAGCTAGAAGCCCAAATATTTTTTCAGAGGTAGATGCAGAAAAAAATTGTATTCAGTTTGCAACCTGATGGAGGTCAGTATAGATGGACTAATAGAACAAGTCCTACACACAGCTAGAAGCCCAAATATTTTTTCAGAGGTAGATGCAGAAAAAAATTATATTCAATTTGCAACCTGATGGAGGTCAGTATAGATGGACTAATAGAACAAGTCCCACACACAGCTAGAAGCCCAAATATTTTTTCAGAGGTAGATGCAGAAAAAAATTGTATTCAGTTTGCAACCTGATGGAGGTCAGTATAGATGGACTAATAGAACAAGTCCTACACACAGCTAGAAGCCCAAATATTTTTTCAGAGGTAGATGCAGAAAAATAATATATTCAGTTTGCAACCTGATGGAGGTCAGTATAGATGGACTAAAAGAGAAAGTCCCACACACTGCTAGAAGGCCAAATATTTTTTCAGAGCTAGATGCAGATATAAATTATTTTTAATTTGCAACCTGATGGAGGTCAGTATAGATGGACTAATAGAGAAAGTCCCACACACTGCTAGAAGGCCAAATATTTTTTCAGAGCTAGATGCAGAAAAAAATTATATTCAGTTTGCAACCTGATGGAGGTCAGTATAGATGGACTAATAGAACAAGTCCCACACACAGCTAGAAGCCCAAATATTTTTTCAGAGGTAGATGCAGAAAAAAATTATATTCAGTTTGCAACCTGATGGAGGTCTGTATAGATGGATTAATAGAACAAGTCCAACATACAGCTAGAAGCCCAAATATTTTTTCAGAGGTAGATGCAGAAAAAAATTATATTCAGTTTGCAACCTGATGGAGGTCTGTATAGATGGATTAAAAGAACAAGTCCCACACACAGCTAGAAGCCCAATATTTTTTCAGAGGTAGATGCAGAAAAAAAATATATTCAGTTTGCAACCTGATGGAGGTCAGTATAGATGGACTAATAGAGAAAGTCCCACACACTGCTAGAAGGCCAAATATTTTTTCAGAGCTAGATGCAGACAAAAAATTATTTTGAATTTGCAACCTGATGGAGGTCAGTATAGATGGACTAATAGAGAAAGTCCCACACACTGCTAGAAGGCCAAATATTTTTTCAGAGTTAGATGCAGATATAAATTATTTTTAATTTGCAACCTGATGGAGGTCAGTATAGATGGACTAATAGAGAAAGTCCCACACACTGCTAGAAGGCCAAATATTTTTTCAGAGCTAGATGCAGACAAAAAATTATTTTTAATTTGCAACCTGATGGAGGTCAGTATAGATGGACTAATAAAGAAAGTCCCACACACTGCTAGAATGCCAAATATTTTTTCAGAGCTAGATGCAGATATAAATTATTTTGAATTTGCAACCTGATGGAGGTCAGTATAGATGGACTAATAGAGAAAGTCCCACACACTGCTAGAAGGCCAAATATTTTTTCAGAGCTAGAGGCAGACAAAAAATTATTTTGAATTTGCAACCTGATGGAGGTCAGTATAGATGGACTAATAGAGAAAGTCCCACACACTGCTAGAAGGCCAAATATTTTTTCAGAGCTAGATGCAGATAAAAATTATTTTTAATTTGCAACCTGATGGAGGTCAGTATAGATGGACTAATAGAACAAGTCCCACACACAGCTAGAAGCCCAATATTTTTTCAGAGCTAGATGCAGAAAAAAATTATATTCAGTTTGCAACCTGATGGAGGTCAGTATAGATGGACTAATAGAGAAAGTCCCACACACTGCTAGAAGGCCAAATATTTTTTCAGAGCTAGATGCAGAAAAAAATTATATTCAGTTTGCAACCTGATGGAGGTCAGTATAGATGGACTAATAGAACAAGTCCCACACACAGCTAGAAGCCCAAATATTTTTTCAGAGGTAGATGCAGAAAAAAATTATATTCAGTTTGCAACCTGATGGAGGTCTGTATAGATGGATTAATAGAACAAGTCCCACATACAGCTAGAAGCCCATATATTTTTTCAGAGGTAGATGCAGAAAAAAATCATATTCAGTTTGCAACCTGATGGAGGTCTGTATAGATGGATTAATAGAACAAGTCCCACATACAGCTAGAAGCCGAAATATTTTTTCAGAGGTAGATGCAGAAAAAAATTATATTCAGTTTGCAACCTGATGGAGGTCTGTATAGATGGATTAATAGAACAAGTCCCACACACTGCTAGAAGCCCAAATATTTTTTCAGAGCTAGATGCAGACAAAAAATTATTTTTAATTTGCAACCTGATGGAGGTCAGTATAGATGGACTAATAGAGAAAGTCCCACACACTGCTAGAAGGCCAAATATTTTTTCAGAGCTAGATGCAGACAAAAGATTATTTTTAATTTGCAACCTGATGGAGGTCAGTATAGATGGACTAATAGAGAAAGTCCCACACACTGCTAGAAGGCCAAATATTTTTTCAGAGCTAGATGCAGATATAAATTATTTTTAATTTGCAACCTGATGGAGGTCAGTATAGATGGACTAATAGAGAAAGTCTCACACACTGCTAGAAGGCCAAATATTTTTTCAGAGCTAGATGCAGACAAAAAATTATTTTGAATTTGCAACCTGATGGAGGTCAGTATAGATGGACTAATAGAGAAAGTCCCACACACTGCTAGAAGGCCAAATATTTTTTCAGAGCTAGATGCAGATAAAAATTATTTTTAATTTGCAACCTGATGGAGGTCAGTATAGATGGACTAATAGAGAAAGTCCCACACACTGCTAGAAGGCCAAATATTTTTTCAGAGCTAGATGCAGAAAAAAATTATATTCAGTTTGCAACCTGATGGAGGTCAGTATAGATGGACTAATAGAACAAGTCCCACACACAGCTAGAAGCCCAATATTTTTTCAGAGGTAGATGCAGAAAAAAAATATATTCAGTTTGCAACCTGATGGAGGTCAGTATAAATGGACTAATAGAGAAAGTCCCACACACTGCTAGAAGGCCAAATATTTTTTCAGAGCTAGATGCAGACAAAAAATTATTTTGATTTTGCAACCTGATGGAGGTCAGTATAGATGGACTAATAGAGAAAGTCCCACACACTGCTAGAAGGCCAAATATTTTTTCAGAGCTAGATGCAGACAAAAAATTATATTGAATTTGCAACCTGATGGAGGTCAGTACAGATGGACTAATAGAGAAAGTCCCACACACTGCTAGAAGGCCAAATATTTTTTCAGAGCTAGATGCAGACAAAAAATTATTTTTAATTTGCAACCTGATGGAGGTCAGTATAGATGGACTAATAGAGAAAGTCCCACACACTGCTAGAAGGCCAAATATTTTTTCAGAGCTAGATGCAGAAAAAAATTATATTCAATTTGCAACCTGATTGAGGTCAGTATAGATGGACTAATAGAATGATGCCATGCCCAAAATATTTTACTTCACTAGGTGCAGTAAAAAAAGTGGTATTCTATACACAGGTGGTATATCTTGCAACACAGATAGGCTACTCCACTGACTAACACACTCTGCAATAGGCCAAAAAGGATTAGCTTTGCTAGATTCAGCCAAATGCTGTGAAAAAAACTTGCACAGCACTGGCACAGACCTGCCTGGCAAAAACTGATAGGAACTGATGTAACCTAGTCCTGAAAAGGACTGCAATTACAATTAGTCTTTACTCCCACAATCTATCTATTTAAGAGCACAGACCTGCCTGATAAAGTCGTAGGAAATGCTGTAACCTAGTCCTTAAAAGGACTGCAATCACAACTATTCCCTACTCCCAAGCTATCTGTAGATTTGTGCGAAAATTGGCTTGAAATTAACAAGGTATAGCGCACACAGCAACAGCGGTGCCGTCTAACACGCAGCTGCAGCAGTGAGAAAATGGTGGCGACGGGGAAAATGGCTTGGTCTTATAGGGCAAGGACATGTGACATACACTGCCAATGACACATGCCCTTGCTTGTGTGAAAAAAAGCACTTCGCTCCGTGTGTGCGCTGCTGATAGGCTGACAGATTGCACCTCCACACTGTAAATGCGGGAAAGAGAAAAAAAAATGGAGATCTTCATTATTCCTGCAGAGATCCATGCCCTGCCCCTCCCCCCACCCCGTTGTACACTCAAACTGCGTATTAACATTAATTTTCATCATTACTGAGAAAAAATCCAGTTATGATTTTGATGCACGAACAGTTATCGAACATAACCTCGAACAGCCGAATTTTTCTCAAATCGTTCGTGTTCGCCGAACGGCTCGAACACCGCCCAAAACAGCTCGAATTTGAGATTGGCGAACAGTTCGAGTCGAACAACGCTCATCTCTATTGAAGACCCCTGTGTAATGCCCATCCAACAGCCCCCTCAGGGATAGAGGGGGTGTATTTATTATCGTCTTTGAACTGGGACTTCGCGCTTTAAATCACCGGGCTGAGTCCCATGACATCACCCGATGTGATGTCACCGGATGTGATGCACGTGCATTCCATTCGGATGGTTGGTGGTCCATCCACTGACTCCGGCGACGGGTCAGGTGTGATGTCACCGGATATCACGTGACCGGAAGTGACGCGGTTGCATTCCACACGGCAGGCATGCAGTCCACACGCTGTTCTGGGACGTCAATTCAGCGGTATGGGCATCCGGTAGATGTTTTAAATAATACACATTGGTGGAAAATACTCTATTAATACCTATTGGACAATAAATCCACTTTATCATGCTCTTTATATTAGAGCCTCTATGTAAACCCTGCACCTTGACTACTTAGTGTTTCACAGGAATTTAGTGCAGACATTCATGTTTCTCTAGTAAGAGAGCTCTAGGTGTGCTGCAGATTGAAAGTCCACTGATGACGCCGGTTGGAAAAAATGGTTCAGGACTACAGGGAAAGCACAGGGCTAAGCAATGCAGTGGCTAGATGTGGACTGCTCTTGTAAGGGCAGGTGCAAGGGAGATAGTAGGGGCAGATATACTCGCCTCTCTTCTGGACTCTTGCTTGCCTTCCCTCTTTGGAGAACTTACCTGCTTCCGTAGATGTTTTACAACTAACGGGTGAGGAAGTTCCTTTTCTTTAGCCTATATGCTCTGCTCTCTTTTGTGCAATTTTTTGTGTACTCTAGGTATGTGTACAAGCTTGGACTGGCCCACAGGAGAACAGGAGAACCTTCCAGGGGGCCCCTGTGCAAGAGTGGGCCACCACTCTCTTATGTGAGTAGTACTTGGCACAATATACTTGAATCACTATGTACAGACAAAAGCACCATCTTATTCATTTATCAATCTACTCAGTTCATTGTTATAGAAATTTGTGATTGAGGATAATGTCACATTTGCATGTAGCTGAAAATTGGGGCCCTGGAGTTGATTACTGATGGGCCCTTGGCACCCCAGTCCAACACTATATGTGTATATGAAAACATCATTCATGGTTATCTCACTTGCTACTAGTTTACACTTACTAAAGTGATTTCCTCTTATCCATCCAAGTTTTGGGTTGGACACTGTTGGCAGGCATTTTTCTGTCCGGGTCAATATATACCCCCGTTCGCCCACTACCTGTTTGTTGTGTAGGTGACCTAGGTCTCTGACCAGATATGGTTCTATCACTATTTGGGTACAGACCGTTGTTGTTTCCTCTCTATAGATTTTATATTCATTCTTTTAACTTAGTCTATTAAAAGTTAAGTATTAATTATCTTTATTCCCCATGCTGTTATCAGGTCCACGCTGAAGGAAGAAAGAAGCTCCATCCTGAAGTGTAATTGTTCATACTTTTGTCCAGGTGAGGGACACCACACCACCTGTATGACAGCGTGCTGCCATTAGAGGGACAATTTATGCCACCATAGAGGGGATTTATTTCTGCATGAGAAGAGTGCATCAGTTTGTAATAGGCAAAGCACTAGCAGCTCAAAAGGGGCTAGGACCTTACCATATCAAATGGCCCTGAAAGATGATATCTAAGTATGAAGAGGAGCGCCACACCAAAGATGGCTACTGACACTGTAACAGTGAGGAGTAGGCTGCAAGAATGTGCAAATTACCAGAGACAATATAACAGTATACAACAAAGAGGTGACTATGAGAAGGGCTTTGACAAATAGGTGTGTATTGAGCTGCTAAGAAAATGACACTAAGACGGTTACAAAAAGAAGGTGCTGCTCTGGATATTCCTTACGGATTATTGCAAGTGTCAATAAATTGTCACGACTGTCAGTACTAATTATCTATCGCTATACAAGTTGTTGGTTGCCTCTTTTAAAATTATTTAAACCATTAAGTGTGTTGCTATCAGTATTATTGAATTGTTCAAATAAAATGTGGTATAACTTCATTAAAACCTCTCAATCACAATGTGTTTCTTCGACAGAAAACATATTAATAAGACTTTTTTTTTAATCCAGAGGTAAAAAACACCCCAGAATCAAACATGTGAATTGAGATATTTAAAAATTAAAAAAAATCAACACAATACAAAAAGATCTAAAATATATCTTTACACACGTATAACATTTCATAACTGTGTGCATATTATATCCTCTTCTTGACACATTGTTCCCCCAGTAAAACATTTTATTCAATTTCAAACATGCAGTAGTTTCTTCCTAATGATTTTATGTGTACTGCTTCTACCATTCATGGTTGAGAACAAGACAGCAGAACAGAAATTCTATAAATTTTCCAGTTGTTTTCAAGGACTAACCCGCGAAGATACAGTTCTCACTATAATGAAACTACATCATAAATGTGTACTTTGATATTCTCAGAAGCAGCTAAGTACTATCTCACATAGAGCAGCATTTCCTCCTGAGTGCCAGTGTCATTGCAGCAGATATGAAGCCAAGAAACAGACACCCAGTTGTCTTTTGAGAGCTTGCCCAGTTTGTTAAATGAAGACTGTTTCCTCGTAGTTCCTGTTTTGCAACCTTCAGGAGAACAAATATACAAGGCAGACATTAGAGAGACAATCTTTTATGCACAGGCAAATGGATTTTGCGCACTGCCATAGACATTGACGAGACAGATAACATACACGAAAAACACTAGTTTCTATGTCTAATTGAGAGGAAAAGCTCAGAGAAGAGTTGTTCTGGTTCCAAATAAACCTCATAATTGTAAGGAACTGTTGACTGCGTTGACAAATTCACATCAATGCCTTGATTTTTGGCTGGCTTTTTTTTAACACAACTATTATATTACACTGCCATCCAATGACAAATTCTTGTAAATGCATGCAGTGATTAATTTTACCGCTGCTGTGGTATATCGACTTGACTTAATTTCTGCTGAAGCACCAGTCATCCCCTAGATAGATATACTCCCTATTCATTCCTTTCTGCAGTGATAACTGTGAAATTTACCCAAGCTCTAAAGGAAAAGAAATAATTTCTCTAATAGCCTTAATGGGTTTTTAGAGTATTTTGGATAGCAGCCAACTAAGACTTAGACATGGATGTACAAGCAGAGTGAATGCCAAGCTTAGTTTATGTATCTGTGTGTGTGTGTGGTTTTACTGTCAGATAAGTTTCAGTAAAGACATTTTAATTGAACCCCCTCAGCAGTAATGCTCCCAAAGATATTTTTTGTTACGCTATCAAGGGGAAATGAATAGAAACTTATTGTGTTTCAAAGAAAAGGGAAATCATAAGTCTATTGTTGGATTACGTTTTTTTCCCTTTAATTAGAATTATAAAAATAAACAGCTAAAGAGCAATTATGGGAAAATTTCATGTTCTTTTATATTCCCTATTGAAACAGAGAACAGCCAGAAAAATGACTAATAAATAATGAAAAATACAACACGTGAGAATTATATATAGTTAATTACAGTGGGCACGGAAAGTATTCAGACCCCTTTAAATTTTTCACTCTTTGCTTCATTGCAGCCATTTGGTAAATTCTAAAACGTTCATTTTTTTTTCTCATTAAAGTACACTCTGCACCCCATCTTGACTGAAAAAAACTGAAATGTAGAATTTTTGCAAATTTATTAAAAAAGAAAAGAAGAAATATCACATGGTCATAAGTATTCAGACGCTTTGCTCAGACACAGTTCCTGTAGGCCTGTGGAGAGGATAGCCAGAAAGCAGGGTCAGTATCAAGAGGTTAGAATCAAGAACAAAATTGTAAGGGAGTATGGCAGTCTAAACACAACCTGATGTCAAGCAACGGAATAGCAAACTAAGTCAGAGCAATGCAAAGAAGGGAATCAGAGTCAGTAACACTTTTAACTGGCAAGTGAAAACAGGGTGCTAGAGGTTTAAATAGTGTGTAGCTCTTTTCAAGGTTCAGAAAAGGGAGTTAATGAGCAAGCTGTATTGAAGAATTAATACACAAGCTCCTTGATCAGATGATATCACAAGTTCCAGAATGCTAAACAGAACTGCTCCAGTGTTGTCACTTGCCACCCGTAATAACACTGAGGTGCCACCTAGAAACAGAAGCAGGAAAGAAAGGAGCGAGTGCAGATATGAATTTTAGAGTACGCCACCTTACAAGGGGCCTGCAGAACCTCTAACTACCCAGGAATCTAGGAGTTTTTGTGCTTCATATTCCATAGTGTTTCCAATCAAGAAAGGAGAAAGAGGATTACTTACAGTGGGAAACTGGAGAGAAGTATACTTTAAACTGGGACTTGTGGGACCAATTGGGTATTCAGAAGACTCCATGATTAATGACTAGTGTTGAGCGAACATGCTCGACACTGCTCGGTACTCGCCCGAGCATCACGCTACTCGGGATGTTCGGCGAGCACCGAGCATTTCCGGGTTACTCGGGCGGGAGCTCGGGTCTCCGCCCTGCATGTTTGGCGCTCTTTACAGAGCCAATGAACATGCAGGGATTGCCAGCCAGTCACTGTAATGCCGCAGCCATGTTGTTTGTGGGCATTACAGTGATTGGCTGGCCGCACAGCGTCACCTCGAGTATTTAAAACCGGGCGCCGCCATCTTGGACACAGTCGCTCCGGATCAGACAGTGTAGGGACAGCGCTGCTGATTTAGGGAGAGATATATCCTGCAAAATAGTTAGTGTAGGGTCTGTAAAGGCTGCCAGATCAAACAAGCAGTCCTTCTCAGGACTAATATCCATCCCAGTTATATCAGGCAGGCAGGCAGGCAGGCTGTATAGGAGACGCAGTGGTTATACCAGCAAACGCTGCATTACAGTCCTGTGTGCTGCTCCTGTTGCTGAAATTGCTGGACTTAGCTCCAGGTCCCGGGGGCCAGGAAAAATCCTTTTTTATCTAAATCCTCTTTTTTTTTTCCTCCTTCACAATGTACAAATACCCATCTTATTAACCTTTTGGTGCCCCCCCCCCCCCAAAAAAAAAAGTGTGCCTCTGATTTTTCAGACACAAATATATCTGTTGAAAATAGTCTGGTGTAGGCCAGAGAAATAGAAGTGTGGTTTTGCAGTTCTATGGGCCATTTGTATCTAAAAAAAACAGTTTGAGTGTGTCGCTCACTGTTCAGTCGCAAATATATATATACATTTTAAAAAGCCTGGTATACACCAGTAAATTATAACAGTTTGTGGCATTTTTTGCTGTATAAAAATAATAATAGTGTCTCCCTGATTTTTCAGACACAAATATATCTGTTGAAAATAGTCTGGTGTAGGCCAGAGAGACAGAAGTGTGCTTTTGCTGTTCCACGGTAAAAAATCTCTATTATCCTGCTTTTTGCATTTTTTGCTGTAAAAAAAAAAAAATAGTGTCTCCCTGATTTTTCAGACACAAATATATCTGTTGAAAATAGTCTGGTGTAGGCCCGAGAAATACAAGTGTGGTTTTGCAGTTCCACGGTACAAACCTCTGTATTATCCACTTTTGGGCCATTTGTATCTAAAAAAAACAGTTTGAGTGTGTCGCTCACTGTTCAGCCACAAATATATATATATTTTAAAAAGCCTGGTATACACCAGTAAATTATTACTGTGGTTTTGATGTTCCACGGTAAAACATCTCTATTATCCTGTTTTTGGCATTTTTTTGCTGTATAAAAATAATAATAGTGTCTCCCTGATTTTTCAGACATAAATATATCTGTTGAAAATAGTCTTGTGTAGGCCAGAGAGACAGAAGTGTGCTTTTGCTGTTCCACGGTAAAAAATCTCTATTATCCTGCTTTTTGCATTTTTTGCTGTAAAAAAAAAAAAAAATAGTGTCTCCCTGATTTTTCAGACACAAATATATCTGTTGAAAATAGTCTGGTGTAGGCCCGAGAAATACAAGTGTGGTTTTGCAGTTCCACGGTACAAACCTCTGTATTATCCACTTTTGGGCCATTTGCATCTAAAAAAAACAGTTTGAGTGTGTCGCTCACTGTTTAGCCGCAAATATATATATATTTTAAAAAGCCTGGTATACACCAGTAAATTATTACTGTGGTTTTGATGTTCCACGGTAAAACATCTCTATTATCCTGTTTTTGGCATTTTTTGCTGTATAAAAATAATAATAGTGTCTCCCTGATTTTTTCAGACACAAATATATCTGTTGAAAATAGTCTGGTGTAGGCCAGAGAGACAGAAGTGTGCTTTTGCTGTTCCACGGTAAAAAATCTCTATTATCCTGCTTTTTGTATTTTTTGCTGTAAAAAAAAAAAAAAAATAGTGTCTCCCTGATTTTTCAGACACAAATATATCTGTTGAAAATAGTCTGGTGTAGGCCCGAGAAATACAAGTGTGGTTTTGGAGTTCCACGGTACAAACCTCTATATTATCCACTTTTGGGCCGCAAATATATATATATATTTTAAAAAGCCTGGTATACACCAGTAAATTATGACTGTGGTTTTGCTGTTCCACGGTAAAAAATCTCTATTATTCAGGTTTTGGTAGTTTTTTCCGTAAAGAAAAACAGTAGTGTCTCCTGACTGTTGTGACACAAAAATATATCTGTTGAAAATAGTCTTGTGTAGGCCCGACATCCCAGTGTGGTTTCGCAGTTCCACAGGTCAAATCGCTGTACTATCCAGTTTTGGGCCTTTGGTATCTAAAAAAAAACAGTTTGAGTGTGTCGCTCACTGTTCAGCCCCAAATATCTCTATTTAAAAAAGTGTGGTATACCCCAGTAAACAATAACTGTGGTTTTCCTCTTCCACGGTTCTAATCTACTCTTTATTACCCTTTTTCCATTGATAGTGCAAGTGTAAGCTATTTTACTACATTTACAATGGGCAAGGCGCGTGGCAAGGGACGTGGAAGTGGACGTTCTGGTGATGGTTCGTGCAGAGGACGGGGCCGTGGCCAAGGTGAAAATGTGCCACAACCAACAGCCACATCTTCTTGCTCCCACTTCTTGACCGAATTACTAGGGAAGCACAGAACAACACCAGTATTGAGAACTGATCAGTGTGAACAGGTTATTAATTGGATAGCAGACAATACTTCCAGTTACCTGGGCACCACCACCTCCGGTCTGTCTTCCACACGGTCAACTCTTAGTAGCCGTGAGTCTCGACCACATACTCCTCCTCACCCAGATGCTCCTTCCTCCCACCATGCCGAGTGTCGTCAGACAGCAAGTGATCCCACACTTGGACACTCTGAAGAGCTGTTCACTGGTCCATTTCCATATTTGGGCCCCTCGCCTGATACGCTTGAAGTGGTGGAAGAGGAGATCCCATGTTGCGATGCCCAAATATTTGAACAGCCACGGCCACAGGAAGTCGACGTTGGCAATCTGTCACAAGAGGTGGACGATGACGAGACACAGTTGCCAGGAAGTGAGGAGGAGGATCGTGGTGCGCAAGTGGAAGAGGAGGAGGTGGTGGATGATCTAGTAACTGACCCAACGTGGAAGGAGGACATGCAGAGTGAGGCCAGCAGCACACAGGGGGAGGGAGGCAGAGTACCCCAACAGGCACGAAGAAGCAGTGTGGTGGCCGCAGACAGAAGGCAGGCAACCGTTCCCCGTAACACCAACATGAGGGACGTTGCCAGTACAAGCGGTAGGTCTTCCAGAGTCTGGAATTTTTTTAAAGACTCTGCTGATAACCCCAAAAAGGCCATATGTTCCACCTGCCATGCCAGCATCAGCAGGGGTGACAAAACTACCAGCCTGACCACCACCAGCATGATCAGGCACATGGCAGAAAAGCACCCGACTTTGTGGGGCGAAACCCAGGGTCCACGACCAGTGTCAGTGGGTGTCACCACTGCTTCTTCCACTGTTGCGTGTGCAATAGAACCCCCTGTTGTGTGTGCAAGGCAATCCCCTGTCCATACTGCATGTAAAGATGCCCCCTCCACTCAGTCTTCACTTGTTATGGCAGTTTCTCAAGAAACAGCATCAACGTCCACGTCCACGTCCCACCACAGCGTTCAATTGTCCATATCCCAGACCTTTGAACGAAAGCGGAAATTCGCAGCTAACGCCCCACAGGCCACAGTCCTAAATTCGCACATTTCACGACTGCTTGAATTGGAAATGCTGCCTTTTAGGCTGGTGGAGACGGAATCCTTCCGCAATCTTATGGCGGTGGCCGTCCCTCGGTACTCGGTCCCCAGCCGACACTATTTTGCCCGGTATGCCATCCCTGCACTACACAAGCACGTGTTCCAAAGCATCTGTGGTGCCCTCAACAACGCAGTTACTGGGAGAGTCCACCTGACAACAGACACGAGGACAAGTGCTTGTGGCCAGGGATGGTACATCTCTCTCACGGCACACTGGGTAAACATAGTGGAAGCCGGGACCCAGTCGGACCTTGGGACGGAACACATCCTCCCCACACAGAGGATTGCGGGCCCTATGTCAGTCAGAGTTGCCTCCACAGTGTACAGCTCCTGCGCATCCTCCTCCTCCTCCTCCTCATGTTCAGCCTCCATCTCAGATATCACCACATCAGTTACAAGCTGGAAGCATTGCAGTACTGCCTCCGCCAAGCGGCAACAGGCTGTGCTGAAACTCATAAGCTTAGGTGATAAACCTCACACTGCTTGTGAGTTGTGGACAGCTGTGAAAGAGCAGGCAGATCTGTGGCTGTGACCGCTGAACCTACATCCCGGCATGGTCGTGTGTGACAATGGCCGTAACCTGGTGGCGGCTCTGAGGCGAGGTGAGATCACACACGTACCATGCCTGGCTCATGTGCTTAACCTCGTGGTTCAGCGGTTTCTTAAATCGTACCCCAAGTTGCCAGATCTGCTCGTGAAAGTACGCCGCCTGTCAGCTCATTTTCGCAAGTCGGCTACAGCCTCCGCCGCCCTTGCTGTGTTGCAGCAGCGTTTGCAGCTTCCAGCACACCGACTGGTGTGTGATGTCCCCACACGTTGGAACTCTACCCTCCACATGTTGCAAAGGATTTGTGAGCAGAAGAGAGCAGTTGTGGAGTACCAGCTGCAACAAGGCCATCGATATTCAGGTCAGACTCCACACATAAGACCTCAGGAGTGGACCTGGATGTCTGACATATGTACCATCCTGACAAACTTTGAGGAGGCCACCAAGATGGTGAGTGGCGATGATGCCATCATTAGTGTCAGCATCCCACTTATCTGTCTTTTGCAACGCTCTCTGCAGAGAATTAAAGAGGAGGCATTGCAGCGAGAGTATGATGAGATGGATCAAGAAGTCGTACCGGGCGATTACACACAGTCCAGCCTCATCTCATCCCAACGTGCATTGGGGGACAATGAGGGAGAGGAGGAGGAAGAGGAGGAGGAAGAACAGGATCTGCTATCATGCGTTGTAGACGGTAGTACCTGTACAAGTGTCATACCGTCGGTTCAGCGTGGGTGGCCTGAGGACAGGGGGGAGGAGGAAGAGGAGGAGGAGGAGAGCATGGTCAGTCGTCATCTTGGTGAGGACACGGAAATCTTGCACGTTACCAGTCTGGCACGCATGGCTGACTTTATGTTACGCTGCCTTAACCGTGACCCTCGCATTGTCAAAATGTTGGGTCACAGTCATTATTGGTTGGTGACACTTGTAGACCCCCGCTACAAGGAGAACTTTCACTCTCTTATTCCTGAGGTGGAGAGGTCTACAAAAATGGGGCAATACCAGAAGGCCCTTGCTGCAGAACTCTTAAAAAAATTCCCATCTGAACACGCTAGCGGCAGAGGTCACAGTTCGTTGCCCAACCAAGGCGTACAGGCGAGAGAGATGCAACTCCAATCCAGCAGAGGCAGGGGAACACTGTCAACGTTCTGGGACAGTTTTCTGACACCGGCCCAGCTTACAGGCCCTGAGGCGCGGGGTACTCTCACAAGGAGTGGAAAGTTTCAAAAGATGGTGAGGGAGTACCTTGCCGATCGTACCAGCGTCCTCCATGATTCCTCTGTGCCTTTTAATTATTGGGTATCCAAGCTGGACACTTGGAATGAACTCGCTCTGTACGCCTTGGAGGTCCTGGCTTGCCCTGCCGCTAGCGTGTTATCGGAGCGTGTTTTTAGTGCTGCTGGGGGAATTATAACTGATAAGCGCACTCGCCTGTCAACTGACAATGCTGACAAGCTGATCCTTATCAAAATGAGCAAGGGCTGGATTGGGCCAGACTTCTCATCACCACCAAATGACAGCAGAGTAACATAAAGTCAAATCCACTGTGTTATTTCGGGAGGTGTATTCACATGCACCGCTTCACACCCACACATGGGTATATGCTTCCTCGTTTCGGCTGTTTAATCTTCTTCTCCTTATCCTCAGCCTCCACCACCATTATACCACCAGGGTGCCAGCATTGCAAGTTCCTCCGTCCTAATTTTTGGCAGCTTTTGCTGGGAAAGCATAAGCAAATACCATGGGACACCCACTCCCCAATAATGGGACTTATGTTTGTAATATGCTGTACTGCATGGCTCTTTTAAGGGGCATTGCAAGTTGCTCCGTCCTAATTTTTGGCAGCTTTTGCTGGGAAAGCATAAGCAAATACTATGGGAGACCCACTCCCCAATAATGGGACTTATGTTTGTAATATGCTGTACTGCATGGCTCTTGTAAGGGGCATTGCAAGTTGCTCCGTCCTAATTTTTGGCAGCTTTTGCTGGGAAAGCATAAGCAAATACTATGGGAGACCCACTCCCCAATAGTGGGACTTATGTTTGTAATATGCTGTACTGCATGTCTCTTGTAAGGGGCATTGCAAGTTGCTCCGTCCTAATTTTTGGCAGCTTTTGCTTGCAAGGCATAAGCAAATACTATGGGACACCCACTCCCCAATAATGGGACTTATGTTTGTAATATGCAGTACTGCATGTGACGCGCCCCCTGGGCCGTGTGTACACGTGTGTGGGATACCCGGTGCCGGGTCTCTGGGGTCTGTAGTCTCCGTGGCGGTGACCCGGTCCCATGGCTCAGGCTGGTCAAACCAGTGGCAATCTTTCTTAGGTTTTGAGGTTAATTGTCCGACTGCGCCACCCGTGGATTGCGGTCAGGGAGTACCACCGCTGCGAGGCAGACCGCTGAGGCTGGTGTTGTGTGCGCAGCACAAAATGTGATAACTCCCCTTGGGAGGAGTTTAGCCTCAGGGCAGTGAGTGTGGATGATGGGGGTGATGGTGCACGAGCGCAGCAGGACTGACTCAGAGTCTTTGCAGTGCAGTTCAGGGTCTTTACTGATGATTATAAGGTAGACCCTCCCGGGAGTACTGACTCGCATAAGAGGCCTGGTCAGTCTGTGAGCAAGCAGGAGTTCCCCTGGCCAGGTGGAGTTGTAGGCCTCCCTGGCTGTCTGCACTCTTCCTGGCTACCTTGCTGTAAGCGGGTAGAAGTAGCCCACGTCCCTGAGTGTACCGTGTAGTGCTCACCCGTATGGCTGGTGACTTGAGGCCTTCTGTTAGCCTCCGCTCCACGATGGCAGTGCTGGTCCCTTGCTTGTGACTGAGCCTCCGGGCTTCTATGGCCAGAGGACCTGAAATCCCCTGCCGGCTGGTTTCTGCTGCTGGATATATAAGTCCTCACAGCTTCGGACTCCTGTGTCCGGTTCCTATTGTCTTCTGCCAGGGCGAGCTCTGCTCAGCTTCCAGCCCCTGGTCTTTAGCTCCTAGCTCCTACAGAGCTCCTTGCTGTTACTTTCCCTTGCTCTCACTCTGACTCTGACTGTTCTCTGTTCTCTGACTCACTCAACCCCACCCCAGATCCAGTTTATAAGGGCAGAATTCTCCCCTCCCAGGACTGGGGCAGGAGGGTGTTGCATGTTTAAGGGATCCTGACCAGGAAACCTCCCACTTGCTCTCCGACGTAATCTCTATTACTGTGGTGACCAGACCCCTGGGGTGCCACACATGGCTCTTGTAAGGGGCATTGCAGTACCTCATAATTTTTGGAAAGCATTCCATTCACTGCTTAGGCCAACAGTGCACAGGAGACCCAGTTGCTATAAATGGAAAAAAAGGTTTAGTTAACGCCCTCTGACCTCCATGTCATTTCCAAGGGGCATTGGAGTGCCTCGAAATTTTTGGTATGCATTGCACTCACTGTATACCCTATAACTGTGTAGCCGAACCGCTCCTTTTGTTACAGAAACATATCCTACAAGACATATCTGGTTGACTGGCCTGATATTGATGCGAATGGTCCCTGTTCCTCCTGCTCTTTCTCCTTTGCCACTACCTCATCCATCATTTATCACCTGAAGCTTTGTTTTAACGGGAGTCATAGAACTTGGATAGTAGCAGGAAAACATCCAGCAATCCTCGGAGGAGGTAGGATATGCGCCAAAACGCTGACCTCCTCAGGCCTAGCCGCTACTACATACATGCGCTTGCATTACAACAAAACAAAGCAGATGCTAACTTCTATCATCCTCATCATGCTCCTCACCTTGGCACTCTCAACTCCCCTGATGGAGAAGCCAGGGCCCACCGGAGGAGTCTGATAGTCCGGTGGGCTCGGCCAATGCTGCCCTAAAGCAGGCCAGGCTAAGAAAAGTGTGGGAAAGGTTACCGGTACAAATAGGGGTGGCTGGGGACCGAGTATGGACACCTGGCCACCCCCTGGAGGCTGGGGAGCTAGCGGGGACACCCGGCCACCAGGCGGCTGGGGACTGAGTATGGATACCAGGCCGCCGACACAGCCATGGCGTGGTGGCCAGATTCCGCCTCCACATGCATAAAAGGCCCAATTTAAAGTGCAAGCAAGCAGTATGGTATTGCAGCCTGGGGGTGGGTGGGTGGCAGGCTGCATACTTGCGCTTGCATTGCAAGGAATGGGAGAGGTACAATTGAACACTGCCCTGGGACAAGGACTTGAATGGGGATAGTTGCAAGTCTGCAACGACAGGTGCAAGGTGGGAGGCATCTTCGCTTGTACCATGAACAGGGGTTTGGCATGCACACACTACAGTGGAATAGGCTCACCTTCCCACTAAATACACTGGGGAGGGCACAGGTAATGTTTTGGTATACGCGCTTAATCTTATGTATAAGGCACACCAGGACAAATAGGGGCGGCTGGGGACTGAGTATGGATACCTCGCTGCCAAAGCAGCCATGAGGTAGTGGCCAGCTTTGGCCTCCTCTAAACTAAAGTTTCAAGTGCAAGCTAGGAACTATGAATTGCAGTCTGGGGGTGGGTGGGTGGCAGGCTGCACACTTACACTTACACTTGCATTAAAAGAAAACATAGCAGATGCTAACTTCTGTCATCATCATCATGCTCCTCACCTTGGCACTCTCAACTCCACCGATGGAGAAGTCAGGGCCCACCGGAGGAGTCTGGTTCTCTGGTGGGCTCGTCCAATGCTGCCTAAAGCAGGTCGGGCTAAGAAAAGTGTGTGGGGGGGATGTTCCAAGGAGAAATGGGGGCGGCTGGGGACCGTTTATGGACACCCGACTGCCCCCAGGCGGCTGGGGACCGTGTGGACACTCGGCCGCGGGGCGGCTGGGGACTGAGTATGGACACCCGGCCGCCGGGCGGTTGGGGACTAGAGATGAGCGTTGTTCGACTCGAACTATTCGCCAATCTCAAATTCGAGCTGTTTTGGGCGGTGTTCGAGCCGTTCGGCGAACACGAACGATTTGAGAAAAATTCGGCTGTTCGAGGTTATGTTCGATAACTGTTCGTGCACCAAAATCATAACTGGATTTTTTCTCAGTAATGATGAAAATTAATGTTAATACGCAGTTTGAGTGTACAGCGGGGTGGGGGGAGGGGCAGGGGATGGATCTCTGCAGGAATAATGAAGATCTCCATTTTTTTTTCTCTTTCCCGCATTTACAGTGGGGAGGTGCAATCTGTCAGCCTATCAGCAGCGCACACACGGAGCGAAGTGCTTTTTTTCACACAAGCAAGGGCATGTGTCATTGGCAGTGTATGTCACATGTCCTTGCCCTATAAGACCAAGCTATTTTCCCCGTCGCCACCATTTTCTCACTGCTGCAGCTGCGTGTTAGACGGCACCGCTGTTGCTGTGTGCGCTATACCTTGTTAATTTCAAGCCAATTTTCGCACAAATCTACAGATAGCTTGGGAGTAGGGAATAGTTGTGATTGCAGTCCTTTTAAGGACTAGGTTACAGCATTTCCTACGACTTTTATCAGGCAGGTCTGTGCTCTTAAATAGATAGATTGTGGGAGTAAAGACTAATTGTAATTGCAGTCCTTTTCAGGACTAGGTTACATTAGTTCCTATCAGTTTTTGCCAGGCAGGTCTGTGCCAGTGCTGTGCGAGTTTTTTTCACAGCATTTGGCTGAATCTAGCAAAGCTAATCCTTTTTGGCCTATTGCAGAGTGTGTTAGTCAGTGGAGTAGCCTATCTGTGTTGCAAGATATACCACCTGTGTATAGAATACCAATTTTTTTACTGCACCTAGTGAAGTAAAATCTTTTGGGCATAGCATCATTCTATTAGTCCATCTATACTGACCTCCATCAGGTTGCAAACTGAATATAATTTTTTTCTAGATCTAGCTCTGAAAAAATATTTGGTCTTCTAGCAGTGTGTGGGACTTGTTCTATTAGTCCATCTATACTGACCTCCATTACGCTGCAAATTAAAAATAATTTTTTGTCTGCATCTAGCTCTGAAAAAATATTTGGCCTTCTAGCAGTGTGTGGGAATTTCTCTATTAGTCCATCTATACTGACCTTGATCAGGTTGCAAATTAAAAATAATTTTTATCTGCATCTACCTCTGAAAAAAATATTGGGCTTCTAGCTGTGTGTGGGACTTGTTCTATTAATCCATCTATACAGACCTCCATCAGGTTGCAAACTGAATATAATTTTTTTCTGCATCTACCTCTGAAAAAATATTTGGGCTTCTAGCAGTGTGTGGGACTTTCTCTATTAGTCCATCTATACTGACCTCCATCAGGTTGCAAATTAAAAATAATTTATATCTGCATCTAGCTCTGAAAAAATATTTGGCCTTCTAGCAGTGTGTGGGACTTTCTCTATTAGTCCATCTATACTGACCTCCATCAGGTTGCAAATTAAAAATAATTTTTTGTCTGCATCTAGCTCTGAAAAAATATTTGGCCTTCTAGCAGTGTGTGGGACTTTCTCTATTAGTCCATCTATACTGACCTCCATCAGGTTGCAAGCTGAATATATTTTTTTCTGCATCTACCTCTGAAAAAATATTTGGGCTTCTAGCTGTGTGTGGGAATTGTTCTATTAGTCCATCTATACTGACCTCCATCAGGTTGCAAACTGAATATAATTTTTTTCTGCATCTAGCTCTGAAAAAATATTTGCCCTTCTAGCAGTGTGTGGGACTTTCTCTATTAGTCCATCTATACTGACCTCTATCAGGTTGCAAATTAAAAATCATTTATATCTGCATCTAGCTCTGAAAAAATATTTGGCCTTCTAGCAGTGTGTGGGACTTTCTCTATTAGTCCATCTATACTGACCTCCATCAGGTTGCAAATTAAAAATAATTTTTTGTCTGCATCCAGCTCTGAAAAAATATTTGGCCTTCTAGCAGTGTGTGGGACTTTCTCTATTAGTCCATCTATACTGACCTCCATCAGGTTGCAAACTGAATATATTTTTTTTCTGCATCTACCTCTGAAAAAATATTGGGCTTCTAGCTGTGTGTAGGACTTGTTCTATTAGTCCATCTATACTGACCTCCATCAGGTTGCAAACTGAATACAATTTTTTTCTGCATCTACCTCTGAAAAAATATTGGGCTTCTAGCTGTGTGTGGGACTTGTTCTATTAGTCCATCTATACTGACCTCCATCAGGTTGCAAATTGAATATAATTTTTTCTGCATCTAACCCAGCCAATAGTTTTGGCCTAATACCACAGTTTGGCCACTCAGCTCTGCTCGGTTCCCATCCATTGTTTTTTTGTGCAAACAGCTCCAGAGTTGTGAATTAGTTAACCACCAAAATGAGTGGAAAAAGGCCTGCTGCTGGTGGAAAGGGGAATAGGCGTGTTGGGAAGGGGAAAAAAGGTTGTGCCGTGGGGTAGGTGTTAAAGCAACAGTAACATCTGCAAAAGAAAGACCATCTTCCAGCCAAACTAAAATGTCTACTTCTTTTAGCGGACAATGTGATAAGATCCCTTTCTTACGGCCACGCCAATCGCTACAAATTCCAGATGAGGCACAAAAACAGCAGGTGCTTCAACGGATATCAAGTGCTCCTTTAAGTGGGCTCTCCTCCACATCAACTTCAACATCACAAATATTCCAGTCCTCAAAGGTGTCACCCCAATCGCACTTGCTTCCTCACAGCTCCCAAATCTCCAGCTGCCCGTCTGAGTATGAGGTAGAACAGATGGTTGAGTCAGCAGAGCTGTTTACTCATACTATAGCCTGGGAATCAGAGTTCGACTCCAGCGCTTCTGTGAATCCAGACGAGGAAATGATCTGCACTGATGCCCAGAATCTTTATGAGTCGGATCCAGGACCAGACGCAGAAGGTTCTGACCATAATGTAGACCCTCATTCCCAAACTGTAACTCCTGTTGGTGGAGACAATGAGGAAGATGATGATGAGACTCAAATACCTGATTGGAGCGACAACTTTAGTTTTTTGTCAGGGCAGGAACAGGTTGGCTCTGAGGACAACGGGTGTGATAACGCACAGGGTGATGATGATGAGGTTGGAGATCCCACTTACTGTCAACCCACAGTCAGCCAAGAGATGAGCTCAGCAGAGGAGGTGGAGGAAGATGCTAGTGACGACGAGGTCAGGTTGCGCCTTCCTGGACAGAGACGTAGTACTGGAAGCACATCAACAACTGCATCCTCAAACACAACTCTGCCTCTCACCACAAGTTGTGGTGGCTCTTCAGGTCGCATGGGTGCTAAGCCTTGCATAGCCTGGGCATTTTTTCAGATCGATAAAGATGACCCAACTCGTGTTATCTGTTACATTTGTCAGCAAAAGCTAAGTAGAGGCCAAAAAATACATAGTTTGAGTACTTCATGCATGAACCGGCACATGGACATGAAGCATAAGTTGCAGTGGGAAGCTCAGTGTGCTACAATGCGGCCTAGCCGGCCGGGCCAACCACCGTCTGCCATATCTTGTGCATCCTCTTCATCCTCTGTGACTGGGGGGACAGCAGTCACACCTGTTTTGGGGCGCAGACCTGCCACCTCTTTACCCGCAACAGCCAGCGTGATTGGCAGGTCATCATTTTCTTTGGAGGTGGTAACACCAGCTGGTGTTGAGCGCTGTCCGACATCGATAGCACCACCTTTGGATCAAGGCAACCTAACATGTCCGCCTGCATCTTCCTCACAGACCGGCAGTTTGCCGGGGACACCCTTATCAACCCCGTCTAAGCACAATAGCCAGCCCTCGGTCCCTCAGATGTGGACAAGTAAAAGACCATTTCCTCCTAGCCATGAGAAAGCTAAGAGGTTGAATTTCACCATCTGCAAGCTCTTGGCTACAGAAATGCTGCCTTTCCGCCTGGTGGACTCAGAGGATTTTCGAGACCTTATGTCCGTCGCAGTGCCCCAGTACCAGATGCCCAGTCGGCACTACTTCTCAAAGAAAGGTGTGCCTGCGCTCCACCAGCATGTCGCACACAACATCACCGCTTCTTTGAGAAACTCTGTGTGTGACAGGGTGCATTTCACCACAGACACTTGGACGAGTAGGCATGGACAGGGGCGTTACATGTCGCTGACTGGGCACTGGGTAACTATGGTGACAGCAGGACAAGGGGCTGCTGTCAAAGTCTTGCCGTCCCCACGAGTTGTGAGTCAATCCTCTTTATGTCAAAGTTCCTCCACTGCTTCTGCCTCCTCAACCTCCTCTCGGTCTTCCACCTGCACCCAAAGCCTGTCTGGTCATGCCACAAGCTTTCTAACTGCGCAGAAGGGATCCTGCACACCTCCTTACTATGCTGGCAGTAGGGCTCAACGTCATCAGGCGGTTTTTTGTCTGGGAAATGTGAGTCACACAGCTGAGGAGTTGTGGTCAGCTCTGGAGAACCAATTTCATGGATGGTTGTCTCCACTGGACCTGAAACCAGGGAAGGCCGTGTGCGACAATGCTGCAAACCTGGGTGCGGCCCTTCGCCGGGGCAATGTCACACACGTGCCTTGTATGGCTCACGTGTTGAACCTGGTTGTCCAGCAATTTTTAGCCCACTATCCCAGACTAGATGGCCTTCTGCAGAGGGCACGGTCGCTGTGTGCTCACTTCCGCCGTTCGCATTCCGCAGCTCAGCAACTTACATCTCTACAGAAGTCGTTGGGCCTGCCACTTCACCGGCTAAAATGCGATGTGCCTACCCGGTGGAATTCAACTCTGCACATGTTGCAGCGACTGTGGCAGCACCGACAAGCCCTCTTGCAATACGTTCTCACGTATAGCCTGGGCCAACGAGATCCAGACGTGGGGCAAATCACGCTGGAGGAGTGGTCTCAGATCAGGGACCTATGCACCCTTCTGCACAGTTTTGAAATGGCGACGAAGATGTTTAGTGCTGACGATGCCATTATCAGCATGACTATTCCGGTGATTTACATGCTGGAGCACATGTTAAACAGAATTTGGAGTCAGGTGGTGGCACAAGAGGAGGTGGAGGAAGTAGAGGAGGAGGAGTTGTATGCGGAAGGGCTAACATCTGCAAGGTCCAGACGGTCGGCAGCACCAAGGCGGCAGGCATGTCAGGGTGGGGGAGATGGTTTTACCAGGGCGCATGATAGCAGCCAAACTAGTGAGGAAGGTGCAGGAGCCCAGGAAGAAGTGGAGGACGAACTGATGGAAGACTCATCAGATGAGGGAGACATTGATCACATTTCTGTTGTGCGAGGTTGGGGGGAGAGGACAGAGGAAGGAAGCATGATTGTTACCTCGCCACCAACACAACAGGGACTTGGTGCTCCTGGATGCGCAACACACATGAGTGCCTTCTTGCTGCACTATCTGCAACATGACCCTCGAATTGTGAGAATTAGAAATAATCCTGACTACTGGGTTGCCACACTGTTAGATCCCCGGTACAAAAGTAAATTTGCAGAAATTATTCCTGCCATAGAAAGGGATGCACGCATGCAGGAGTATCAGCAGAGACTGTTGCAGAATCTTACATGTGCTTTTCCACAAAACACCAGTGGTGCACGTAGTGAATCTCACAGTTCCAACTTGCCAACCGTGGGACCGTCACCTGTTCAGCACTCAAACCGTAACAGAACCACAGTATCTGCTGGTAACATCAATTTTGCGGAATCATTTCACCACTTTTTTAGCCCATCCTTTGCAAGGCCACAGGAGACAAGAAGTCTGACACATAGTCAACGCCTAGAGACGATGATACAGGAGTATCTCCAAGTAAACATTGTAGCCATGACTGTGTCACTGGACCCTTGCTCTTTTTGGGCTTCCAATCTGGATAAATGGCCGGAGCTAGCCACTTACGCCTTGGAGATCTTGTCATGCCCCGCAGCCAGCGTTCTGTCTGAACGTGTGTTCAGCGCTGCTGGTGGTGTGCTGACAGATAAGCGCACGCGGCTCTCCACTGATAATGTAGACAGACTCACGTTCATAAAGATGAACAAATCATGGATCTGAAACGACTTTTCTACCCCTGTGTCATCCTGGGGAGAGTAAAAGCTTGATGATTGGTTAAAGTCACCCTACCAACCGTTTTAAGCTTTCAAATTACTAATCATGTTTATCTGTATCTTGGCTGGAAAATAATTTGGGCTTTGTAGCAGTGTGCAGCACTGATTCTATTAGGCCATCTATAATAAGCTCCACCAGATTTAAAATTATTAATCATGTTTATCTGTATCTTGACTGGAAAATAATTTGGGCTTTGTAGCAGTGTGCAGCACTGATTCTATTAGGCCATCTATAATAAGCTCCACCAGATTTAAAATTATTAATCATGTTTATCTGTATCTTGACTGGAAAATAATTTGGGCTTTGTTCCAGTGTGCAGCATTGATCCTATTAGGCCATCTATACTAAACTCCACCAGATTTAAAATTAATAATAATTTTTAGCTGCATCTAGCCCGGAAAATAATTTTGGGGCTCCGAGATGCGCAAGACACATAAGTGGCTTCTTGCTGCACTACCTGCAACATGACCCTCATATTGTCAGAATTCAAAGTAATCATGACTACTGGGTTGCCACACTCTTAGATCCCCCAAACTTTTCGATCAACCTTTTCATTTTAATAAAGACCAACAAAATGGTCATTTTTGAAATTATAAGCATTAGCAGGTTATTAGAAACTGAAATCAAACTCAAAACTTTATTCTAGGTGATGTTACATTTTCACATAGGACCCCTTGTTCGAAAGGAGCTTCTGAACTCTCTCGTCCATTGAATTTGTCAGGTTTTGGATGGTTTCTGCTTCAATTGTTTTGCATGAGGACAGAATACCCTCCCAGAGCTGTTGCTTAGATGTGAACTGCCTCCCGCCATCATAGACACTCCTTTTGATGATGCTCCAGAGGTTCTGAATGGGGTAGAGGTCAGGGGAGCATGGGGGTCACACCATAAGTTTGTCCCCTTTTATGCCCATATCAGCCAGAGATGCAGATGTTTTATGTGCAGCATGAGATGGTGCATTATCATGCAAAAAAATGATCTTGCTGTGAAATACACGGTTCTTCTTCTTGAACCATTGCAGGAAGTGCTGTTTGAGAAAATCCACATACATTATGGAGTTCATCTTTAGAGCCTTCAGGGATCCTAAAGGGGCCGACAATCTCTCTCCCCATGATTCCAGCCCAAAACATTACTCCACCTACTCCTTGTTGGCGCTGTAGCCGTGTTTGCGTGGGGTGTCCATCAACCAGCCATCCTCCACTCCATCCATCTGGACCATCGAGCGCTGCACGGCACTCATCCGTGAACAAAACAGTTTTGAAATCAGTCTTCATGTAATGTTTGGCCCACTGGAGCCGTTTCTGCTTGTGTGAAGTGGATAGAGGAGGTCAACAGGATGGCGTATGCACAGCTGCAAACCTCTGAAGGACCCTGCATCTTGTTGTTTGGGGAACGTTGGAGGCACCAGCAGCTTCAAAAACTTGTCTGCTGCTATGACAAGGCTATTTTGCCGCTGCTCTTTTAACCTGACGTAATTGCCTGTAGGAAAGAGTCCTCAATTTGCCCTTATCAGCACGCACACGTGTGTACTGTGAATCAGCTACATACTTCTTGATTGCCAAGACACTTCATCCTGATCATCGCACAATGTTGATTGTAGTCATGCCTTGACCTAAACACTCCACAATTTGTTGCTTCTCAGCAGCCGACACATCCTTTTTCTTTCCCATTTTGGCAGAAAATGTAGGCTGCTTAATAATGTGAGACAGCCTTCTTAAGTAGTCTTGCCTTTCATTGGACACACCTGCCAAACTAATTAGCACAGGTGTCTGCAATTGCTTACAGTGATATAAAGAGCCCTGACACACATCACCATCAATGAGTTTAACTGACAAACAAACAAATTCTTCCCTTATCACTCCTAAACACTTTTTGCATAATAATTTGGAACACAGTGTACATGTGCTTTTCCACAAAACACCAGTGGTTCACGTAGTGAATCTTACAGTTCTAACTTGCCAACCGTGGTCTGTATGGAGTTGCTCAATAAAGGGCGCAAAATTAAGATAACATAGATGGGAGAGGTCTCTATGAATAGGAATTCCTAAGTATTTGATACCCTGTGAGGGCCAGGCAAAGGGAAAGTTGGACTGGATGGAATCCTATATGGATTTGGGGAGGGAGACATCGAGGGCCTCAGACTTCGCTGCATTGATTTTAAAATTTTACCATGTAACAAATTGATCTATTTCAGCCATAACAGCATGGATGGATATATGTGATTGAGAGATATATACTAGGACATCATAAGCAAATAGAGAGCACTTGTACTCGGTGCCTCCCACCTCAATCCACCTAATATTGGGGTTATGGCGAATTGATGAGAGCAGGTGCTCCGTCACTAGGATGTATAAGAGAGGGGACAGAAGACATCCGTGCCTTGTCCCATTGGTGATTGTGAAAGGTGATGAAAATGTTCTGATGCACCCCCTGGGCCTTGGGACACCCGGAGCCGGACCCTTTTTGGTGGATGCTGGTGGTTGTAGTCTTCGTGGCGGCGACCCGGTTCCGTGGCTCAGGGTGGTCAAACCAGTGGCGGAACTATTTATGTGGTTTTGATGTTTAAATGTCCGACTACTCCACCCGTGGATTGCGGTCAGAGTGAACCGCCGCTGCAGGGCAAACCGCTGAGGCTGGTGTTGTGGGTGCAGCAGAGCGTAGCAAAACTCCCCACGGGAGGAGTATAGCCTCAGGGCAGTGTATGCAGAGGATGGGGGTGATGGTGCAGGGCAGCAGCAGTAACGACACGGAGTCAGTGATGCAGTCCAGGGCCTTTACTCACACGTCTGCAGGTAACGGCTGCCCACGTCGTACTGTGCTCACCAGGTGAGGGGCTCAGACAACTCCCAGATAACTTTGGAGCGCTTCACAGGACCCCCTTTGTGTGTCCTTTGTCTGGCCTTTCTTACCAACCCTTCTGTCCGGCTGCCTCGGGCCTCCTCTTGGTAAACTTGGCGCCAGTTTCCCTAACACTATGTGGTGCCTTCCTAGCGGGTGTAGCGAGGGGCTGCGCCACATAAAATGTCACAGCCTCCGGTTTCTAGCTGAGGGTCGTTTCCTGCCTCCACTAGTTTCGGGGACCGGTCTCCATCTTTGGCCTGACCCCTCCACGCAGGTGGATTCGGGCGTGCGGTGGCGACTCGCCCGTCCGCACCCCTGGGATCCCTTCATTCCTCGTTCCTGGAGCCTTCTCCGCTCCTCTTCCTTCCTTCTCCCTCTTCCACGCCTGGGCCTCTGTTACTAGGCCCGCCTCCGGAGCAGAGCTCATGCAGAACCCCTGCTCCCTGCCACTTCTGCTCAGACTTCTCTGCACTGAACTAAGATGGTGCCCACCTTTTATACTCCCTTCTCAATGCACCCAGGAACTGCTTCCTCCCTGCTCCTGCACTACAGGGTTCCCCTTCCTCAGTGTTCCCTCCCCCCACTCCAGCCAGGAACAGGGACTGTCGTGCCCATCTCAGAGGCATATTGGTCGCCCTGCCCCACGGCAATGTGGTGTAATGCATGCAGGTGTCGGGTCCTGATCCACACTCCATCCTTACCTGAGAGTGAGATATCACACCTCTGGGTGAGGTGCAATACCTCTGTAGCAACCGAGCCCTCAGGGTGCTACAGTTCCATTTATCTTCAGCCTAGGTGACGTATGGTGATACAGGGCCGTGATTTTGGCTATAAAAGGGTCCCCTAGACCCCTACCCCAAGCTTTTTAAGAGAATCATATATGGCGTGCCAGGAGACTCTATGGAATGCTTTCTCAGCATCCAACGAGAGTATCTAATTACAAATTTTTAAATGCATCTAGCCCAGGAAATACTTTGTGCCTAGTAGCAGTGTCTGCTAGTCAGCGGATTATCCCGGCTGTTAAGCAAGCTACACCACCTGTAGTTTGGACACTTAATTTTTTCAAAGGAAATGCTTCGGGACCACGGGATACTCAGTGAAGAGCATCAGGAGGCACCCCAAGGCATAGGGTCTGGGACTGGCAGTAGGATGCCTTGCGGTGGACAGCCGAGCTCGATCCTTATAAAAGCTTTTTAACTGCAGCAGCTTTAGTGGACGCTACTGGAGCTGGAATTACGCGGCTGCTGGCATGAGACTTGCCCTCCAATAGATCCTTGTAAATGGATTTAAAGTGTATTCATTCAAATTAGAGAGACAATTTAAATTAAAAAGCTTAGAGCTGCCTCCACCACAGGGGGGCTCGCTCGACCCACCAGCGGACAGGCACCAGTATTGGGAGAGGGGGGCTGGCCTTCAGGGTTCACCGCGGCTCTGGCACAAACCCGGCGACACGGAGGTGGCACGGGCAGGAGCGGACTGAACGTGTCGGCTTCTCACTTTTTGGATTTTAGAAGGGCATGACATGCCTATATCTGTGTCTCCCCATCCTTTTACTCCTCCACCTCTTTTCTTTTCACATGACTATATGTACTTGTCACTTTTCCATGTGTTAGTTGTGTCTTCTGAGCAGTTTGTCAGCTTTTGGACACCTTTGAAGGTGTTTTCTATGTGTTTTTGTTTGCCTGCCATTGGTTTTAACGGTGTTCGAAGGTGTTCGACGAACAGTTCGACGAACAGTTCGGCGAACACACGGGTGTTCGACGAACTGAACCGAACTCGAACACTACGGAGGTGGCTCAACACTATTGGGGACTGATTATGGATTCCAGGCCGCCACCACAGCCATGACGTGGTGGCCAGATTCCGCCTCCACATGCCTAAAAGGCCCAATTTCAAGTTCAAGCAAGCAAGCAGTATGGTATTGCAGCCTGGGGGTTGGTGGGTGGCAGGCTGCATACTTGCGCTTGTATTGCAAGGAATGGGGGAGGTACAATTGAACACTGCCCTGGGACTAGAACTTGCATGGGGATATTTGCAAGTCTGCATCTTCTGATGCGGCAAGGATCACTTATGATGGGCACACTTTTAGACAGTGACCAGGGAGTCAGAGATGCTTCCAGGGGTCTTCCCCATGCTGTTCCCATGTCTTTTCAGCACTTTATGCATGTGTCACACAGCACATGGCCAGATAAGGTTGTAAAATGTTAAAATGACATTTCCCGGTGAATGCATTTGTCATAGTTGAAAGCAATACAAAAGTGCAAAAACGCATAAAAAATGCTACTTGTGAACATAGCCGAAGGTGTGGAGGAGTATTTTTGTATTTGGTCATTTATTTTAACTTATACACAAGTCTTTTCCCTGGAAAGGATGTTCCTTAACATATTTCACAGGAAAAAAGTTTCACTTTCGTTTTATTGTGAGCCTGTAAAGTGGCTTAATACCTCTGACCACGTTGTTGACAGCAGTGACCTGGGGGTCAGAAATGCTTCCTGGGGCGATCCCCATGCTGTCCCCATGTCATTTGAGCACTGTCACTATCGTTTTGGGCACTTGTTAGGCTTTTAAAAGACTGCCGGGGGTGCCACCGCAAAAATGCTCGATTCTCCCATAGACTAACATTGGGCTCGTTGCTCGGGTCGAGCACCCGAGTATCACGGCGAGCTCGGCCCGAGCTTCGAGCACCCGAGCATTTTAGTGCTCGCTCAACACTATTAATGACATCAGTTATTTCATATATACCAATAAACTTGGCCGCTAGCCTAATTGAAGGATCCTTGAGTTTTATATTTTCAGTGGACAATCATGTCGGATTTCCACTCCAATTCTTGACCCATTAATTTGCATCTTATTAGCAGAAGAGGCAATCTGTCTACCCATTGCTCTCCACATATTATCTCCCAACTTAGACTCAATAAGTTTCAACTTATCTACGGTTTTATTGTGCTTTGTAATAGTCAACTCGAAGGCTGAAAAGGAATGAAAGAGAGGATGAAACCCATGTTTACAGAACAAGTCTTAAAGGACTCTTGATATTGTTTATTAATAGCAAACTCAACTTAAGGAAGATGTTACATCCAGTTAAATTGATGATCAAAAATATATCACAGAAGATATTGCTTGAGTGTTTGATTAGTACATGCAATCTTACTATTGGTCTCAGGATTGTAGGCAGATGAAAATGGCAATTCAATATTGATTTTATCACAGAATTCCTTGCAGAATTTGGAAAGAAACTGAGTTCCTCGGTCAGACACATCATTTTCTAAACTACCATATTATATAGTATATGTGTTAGAGCATAGGCAGATTATAATGAGGGCAATCTGGGCTACAGTCCAATATGGATATTATATTAAAATTAATGATGAGCGAGCATGCTCGCTACTGCTTGGTGCTCGCCCAAGGATCTCACTGCTTGAGATGCTTGGCGTTCGCCGAGTATTTCCGGGGTTGCTCAGCGGGAGCTCGGGTCCCCTCCCTGCATGTTTGGCGCTCTTTACAGAGCCAATGAACATGCAGGGATTGCCTGCCACTCACTGTAATGCCGCAGCCATGGTGGTTGTGGCATTACAGTGATTGGCTGGCCGTACAGCGTCATCAGGTCTATATCAGACCTGGCGCCGCCGTGCTCTTCACAGTCACTCCAGAATCAGGCAGAGTAGGGAGAGGTGCTGCTGAGCTAGGGAGAGATTTGCCTGTTTATTAGGTAGTGTATGTAAGACTGAAGTATATTACACAAATCCATATCAACAAACAGTCCTTCTGAGGACTAAGCCATCTGCAGAGATATCAGGCAGGCAGTGTATATAGGCAGGCAGGCAGTGTATATAGCAGAGTGCAGTGCACATAGCACAAGAGGCTCCATTCCAGTTCTGTCTGCTGCTGCTGCTGTTAGACATTTTAGACATAGGCCCAGGTCTCAGGGGCCAGGGATAATTTTTTTTGGATCTTAATCCTCATTATTTGCTTAAAAAGCAATCCAGAGGACAATGTTTTTCTGCGCCATTTGCTTGTTGGCAGTGCAAAATACAGCCGGTCCTTTCCATATTACAGCGCTAAAAATCCAGCTATTTAAAACTGTGGTTTGTCCATCACACGGATCACATATAATTGTGCTGAAAATATTGCCATTTCTGTTCTCCACTGAAATTTTTTTCAGTGTGTCAGTGAAGCTATTGCCACCAGTTTGCTGTTAAAAATAGTTACCTACAGGCCAAGTATTTAAAACTGTGTTTTCTCTGTCACACGGATCACATATACGTTTTCAAAAAATACTGCCATTTCTAGCCTCCATTAAAAATTAGTTTCAGTATGTCAGTGAAGCTACTGACACCAGTTTGCTGTTAAAAATAGTTACCTAAAGGCCAAGTATTTAAAACTGTGTTTTCTCTGTCACACGGATCACATATACATTTTTAGGAAATAGTGCCATTCCTGGCCTCCATTAAAAATATGTTTCAGTGTGTCAGCGAAGTTTTTGACATCGGTTTGCTGTTCAAAATAGTTACCTACAGGCTAGGTATCTAAAACTATGTTTTCTCCGTCACACGGATCACATATACGTTTTCAGAAAATACTGCCATTTCTGGCTTCCATTAAAAATGTGTTTCAGTGTGTCAGTGAAGCTATTGACACCAGTTTGCTGTTAAAAATAGTTACTTACAGGCCAGCTATTTAAAACTGTGGTTTGTCCATCACACGGATCACATATAAGTTCGCTCCAAATTCAGCCATTTATAGTGAGCGTGGAAGATATTGTCCTCCATTTAAAATGGGCAAGGCACGTGGCAAGGGACGGGGAACTGGACGTGATGGTGATTGTGATGGTGCATGCAGAGGCCGAGGCTGTGGGCAAGCTGAAATTGTACCACAACAAACACCCACATCTTCTCACTTGACCTTCCTGTCCCAATTAATAGGGGACCGCAGAACACCACTATTGAACACAGAGGACAATGCTTCCGGTCACTTAGTCACCACCACCACCACCCTGTCTTCCACACGGTCAAGTCTCAGTAGCCGTGAGTCTGGGCTGCATATTCCTCACCCTGAACCTCCTTCCTCCCACCTTGCCGAATGCCCAGAGACAACTGATCCCACACTTGGACACGCCGAAGAGCTGTTCACTTTTCCATTTATAGATTCGGGCCTCTCGCCCAGTCCACTTGAAGCGGGGCTAGAGTAGATCGCATGTAGCGTTGCCCAAATATTTGAGCAGCCATGGTCACACGAAGGCGACTGTCGGAAAGTGTCACAAGAGGTGGACGATGATGAGACACAATTGCCAGAAAGTCAGGATAAGGACCAGGGTGTGGAAGTGAAAGACAAGGTGGTGGATGATATAGTAACTGACCCAACCTGGCAGGAGGACATGCAGAGCGAGGACAGCAGCACACAGGGGGAGGGAGGCAGAGCACCCCAATAGGCAGGAAGAAACAGTGTGGTGGCCGCAGACAGAAGGCAGGAAACCATTCTCTGTAACACCAACGTGAAGGAAGTTGCCAGTACAACTGTTAGGTCTTCTCGAGTCTAGTTGTTTTTTAAAGACTCTGCCGATAACCCCACAAAGGCCATTTGCACCACCTGCCAGACCGGCATCAGCAGGGGTGGCAAAACTACCAGCCTGACCACAACCAACATGATCAGGTGCATGGCAGCAAAGCACCCAACTTTGTGGGCCGAACCCAAAGGTCCAGGAACAGTGTCTGTGGGTGGCACCACTGCTTGTTCCGCTTTTGTGCATGCAAGACAATCCCCTGTCCATGGTGCATGCGAAGATGTCTCCTGCCCTGCACCTGTCGTTGCACACTCTCAAGTAGCAGCATGAGGAAGCACGTCCACATCCTTGTCCCAGAGCAGCGTTCAGTTGTCCATACCCCAGTCCTTGGAACGTAAGCGTAAATACGCAGTCAACGACCCACAGGCCACACTACTAAATTCCCACATTTTATTATTATTATTATTATTTATTATTATAGCACCATTTATTCCATGGCACTTTACATGTGAAAAAGGGGAATACAGACAAGAACAATTACAATAATCTTGAACACAATGTGACAGCGACTGGTACAGTAGGAGTGAGGACCCTGCCCGCAAGGGCTCACTATATACAGTAGGTTAGGGTAGAGCTGGTCGTTCAGCGGTGGTTACTGCAGGTTGTAGGCTTGTCGGAAGAGGTGGGTCAGCAGGCTCTTTTTGAAGGTTTCCACGGTCGACGATAGTCTGATGTGTTGGAGTAGAGAGTTCCAGAGTAGGGGGGAAGCACGGGAGAAATCTTGTATGCGATTGTGGGAGGAGGAGTTAAGAGGGAAGTAGAGAAGGAGATCTTGTTAGGATTGGAGGTTGCATGTGAGTATGTAACGGGAGACTAGGTCAGAGATATGTTGAGGAGACAGGTTGTGAATGGCTTTGTATGCCATGGTTAGGGTTTTGAACCGGAGTCTCTGAGCAATGGCGAGCCAGTGAAGAGATTGACAGATGTGAGGCCGGGGAATAGTGGGGGGACAGGTGGATTAGTCGGGCACCAGAGTTTACGATGGATTGGAGGGGTGCGAGAGTGTTGGAAGGGAGGCCACAGAGCAGGAGGTTGCAGTAGTCAAGGCGGGAGATGATGAGGGCGTGCACTAGTGTTTTTGCAGATTCATGGTTGAGGAATGTGTGGATGTGAAAGATATTTTTGAGTTGGAGTCGGCAGGAAGTGGAAAGGGCTTGGATATGTGGTTTGAAGGAGAATTCAGAGTCCAGGGTTACCCCAAGGCAGCGAGCTTGAGGGACTGGGGATAGTGAACAGCCATTGACGTTGATAGATAGGTCAGTTGGGGGGGGTGAATGAGATGGCGGAAAGATGATGAATTCTGTTTTGTCCATGTTAAGTTTTATTAATCTAGCAGAGAAGAAGGATGAAATAGCAGACAGACATTGTGGTATTTTGGTTAGTAAGGAGGTGATATCGGGTCCAGAGAGGTAGACCTGTGTGTCATCAGCATAGAGGTGATAATGAAAGCCATGAAACTCTATGAGCTGTCCCAGGCCTAAGGTGTAGATGGATAAGAGCAGGGGTCCTAGAACTGAACCTTGGGGAACACAGACAGATAGGGGGCGAGATGAGGAGGTGGTGTGTGAGTGGGAGACACTGAATGTCCTGTCTGTTAGGTATGAGGAGATCCAGGATAGGATCAAGTCAGTGATGCCGAGAGATGAGAGAATTTGTAGTAAGGGGGAATGGTCCACTGTGTTGAAGGCAGATGACAGGTCTAGGAGGAGGAGGACAGAGTAGTGTCGCTTAGATTTGGCGGTTAGCAGGTTGTTGGTGACTTTAGTCAGTGCAGTTTCAGTAGAATGGTGCTGTCAAAAACCAGATAGTAGGCGGTCGAAGAGGGAGCAGGAGGAGAGGTGGGAGGACAGCTCAGAATGAACGTGTTGTTCCAGTAGTTTTGAGGCATAGGGGAGAAGAGATATGGGGCGATAGCTAGTCAGAGAGGATGGGTCAAGGGAGGGCTTTTTGAGGATGGATGTGATTGAGGCATGTTTGAAGCATGAGGGGAAGACACCAGTTGTTAGTGACAGGTTGAAGAGGTGGGCTAGGGGTGGGATGAAGATAGTGGTAAGGTTTGGGATGAGGTGGGATGGGATTGGGTCAAGTTTACAGGTAGTGAGGTGTGATTTGGAGAGTAAAGAGGAAAGTTGATCTTCCGTAATGGTGGAGAAGGTGGTTTTAGAGGAGTAGGGTTGAGTAGGTGTGGGAAGGAGCTGTGGGGGCTTTAGGCAAAAGCTTTGTCTGATGGTGTCAATCTTCTGCTTGAAGAATGAGGCAAAGTCTTCGGCTGAAAAAAGAGGAGAGGGAGGAGGCACGGGGGCTACGGAGGACAGAATTGAAGGTGTTGAATAGTTGTTTGGGGTTGTGAGACAGGGAGGATATGAGAGATGCAAAGTATGTTTGTTTTGCGGCAGTGAGTGTGAACTTGAAGGCAGTGATGGACTGTTTGAATGCGATGAAGTGGTCATTGGAGTGGGACCTTTTACATCTACGCTCAGCAACCCTGGAAGCCCATTGAAGTTCTTTAGTTAGGCTGGTGTGCCGGGGTTTTCTGTTGATTGTGCGAGCTTTGGTATGTGAGAGGGGGGCGACCGAATCGAGAGCTGCAGCTGGTGTGGTGTTGTATAAAGTGGCAGCAACATCGGCATCATGTAAGGAACTAATGTCTGTAAGAGGGAGAAGGGATTCAGAGAGTGAGTGTAGGTCAAGGTGTTTGAGATTTCTGCGAGGGTATGCAAGTTTGTGGAGTGGGGATTGTTGCCCTGGAGAGGAAAGGGTAGAGAATGTAAGTAGGTTGTGGTCAGAGAGAGGGAGAGGTGAGTTAGAGAGGTTAGATAGGGAACAGAGGCGGGTGAAGATGAGGTCCAGTGTGTGGCCATCTTTGTGGGTGGGTGTGGAAGACCACTGAGTAAGACCGAAGGAGGAACTGAGGGATAGAAGCTTAGAGGCAGCTGAGAGGGAAGAGTCAATGGGGATGTTAAAGTCACCCATGAGACTAGTGGGGATGTCAATGGAGAGGAAATGAAGTAGCCAAGTGGTGAAGTGGTCAAAGAAAGTGGTAGTTGATCATGGGGGGTGGTAAATGACAGCCAGTTGGAGGTTGGAGGGGGAGTAGATGCACATGCAGTGCACTTCAAAAGAGGTTAGAGTAATTGAGAGCGGCAGTGGGATATGGGTGAAGGAGCAGTTATCTGAGAGGAGGAGACCTATTCCTCCACCGTGCTGGCCGGTGGGGCGGGGGGTATGGGAGAGGTGGAATCCGCCATACGAAAGTGCAGCAGGAGAGGCCGTGTCGGAGGGGGTGAGCCAGGTTTCATTGATGCATAGGAAGGAAAGCTTGTTAGTGATGAAGAGGTCGTGAATGTAGGAAAGTTTGTTGCAGACGGAGTGAGCTTTCCATAGAGCTCCTGTTAGAGGGACTGGGGAAGCGGGGGCTGGGCAGATGGGTTTAAGGTTAGAAGGGTTACAAGAGTTTGGGACAGATCGTGGGTAGGAGGTGGAAGTGATTGTAGGGATGTGGTGAGGAGGGCCGGGATGTGGAGAGATGTCGCCGGCAGTAAGGAGGAGCAGACAAAGCGTTAGTAGGTGGGAGCAGGAGAGGGCATGAGGTGGCTGTCTGTGTTTGGAGACAAAGGATTGTATGCTGAGGAATAGCTCCGAGGAGGAGGTCAGATGGGTAAGGAGAATGGAGGGAGAGATGAAGAGTTCATTACTAGGTGCAGGGATTAGGGGTGGTTGTAAAAAGTGAAGGATTAAGGGGGTGAGAGTGAAAACAAAGACAAACATTGTTTACTGTGACTTAGTATCCAGTTAAGTTCAGTTCCCTTCAGGTTCAATTCAGGATTAATTCAAATTTCTCACACTTAAGCAATGGGACACTTAAGGTGATGGACAGAGACTAAAGTCTAACAGACTCCTGGCCCACAATATATTTGTAACAGAATGCATTCAGCTGTGAACCAGAGGGGAGTAGTCTGTGCTCATCTTGATCAGCTGATTAAGGCTGAACCAGATGCTGGATATTCAAAGGCTAAGTAAATAAGGTCATAAATGAAAGTGGGGGGTAGCTGGTGTAACTTCAAGAACATACCATTAGTAAATAGGAGCATAGAGGTATAGAGAAGTCTGCATGGAAGTCAGGATGGGAAAGCTGGGTCACGTACCATTAGTAAATAGGAGCAGAGAGGTATAGAGAAGTCTGCATGGAAGTCAGGATGGGAAAGCTGAGTCACGTACCATTAGTAAATAGGAGCAGAGAGGTATAGAGAAGTCTGCATGGAAGTCAGGATGGGAAAGCTGAGTCACATACCTGTAAGAGGAATGGATAAACAGAGATGCTGATTAGAGTGCGGTGGTGGCAGGTAAGGTACAGTTTGCATGCATCATATTATTCAGGATTAATTCAAATTTCTCACACTTAAGCAATGGGACACTTAAGGTGATGGACACAGACAGCTTGTGCTCAAAATGTTGCCTTTTAGGCTTTTGGAGACGGAAGCATTCCGCAACCTGATGACGGCAGCTGTCCCTTGGTACTCGGTCCCCAGCCACCACTATTTCTCCCGGTGTGCCATCCCCGCATTACACAACCACATGTCCCAAAACATTAGCCATGCCCTCAACAATGCAGTTACAGCGAAAGTCCACATAACCACCGACACGTGGACAAGTGCTTGTGGGCAGGGTACATCTCACTGGCGGCACACTGGGTTAACATAGTGGAAGCCGGGACCCAGTCGGACCTTGGGATGGACCACGTCCTCCCGACGCCAAGGATTGTGGGCCCTAGGTCAATCAGGGTTGCTCCCACAGTCTACAGCTCCTGCACCTCCTCCTTTTCCGCCTCCATATCCGAAATGACCATATCAGTCGCAAGCTGGAAGCACTGCAGCACTGCCTCAGCCAACCGGCAACAGAATGTGCTGAAGCTAATATGCTTAGGTGACAAACCGCATAATGCTGAAGAGCTGTGGACAGCTCTGAAAGAGCTGGCAGATCTGTGGCTCACACCGCTGAACCTACAGCCAGGCATAGTCATGTGTGACAATGACCGGAGCCTGGTGACGGCTCTGAGGCGAGGCGAGCTCACACATGTACCATGCCTGGCCCATATGCTTAACCTCGTAGTTCAGTGGTTTCTCAAATCCTACCCGGAGCTGCCAGATCTGCTTGTTAAAGTACGCTGCCTGTGTGCCCATTTTAGAAAGTCACCTACAGCTTCCGCCCCCCTTGATGTGTTTCAGCAGCATTTGCAGCTTCCGGCTCACAGACTGGTGTGTGATGTCCCCACATGTTGGAACTCTACACTGCAGATGTTGGGAAGAATTTGTGAGCAGAAAAGGGCAGTTGTTGAGTACCAGCATCAACAAGGCCGTCGGTATTCAGTTCACACTCCACACATAAGACCTGAGGAGTGGACATGGATGTCAGACATATGTATCATCCTCCAAAACTTTGAGGACTCCACCAAGATGGTGAGCGGCGATGACGCCATAATTAGCGACACCATCCCGCTTCTCTGTCTTTTGAAACGCTCTCTGTTCACAATCAAAGAGGATGCATTGCAGGCGGAGTACGATGAGATGGAGCAAGCAACCATACAGGGTGATTACACACAGCCCAGCCTCATCTCATCCCAACGTGGATTGGGTGACAATGAGAAGAGGAGGAAGAGGAGGAAGAACAGGAGCTAGTTTCATGAGCTATAGACAGTACTACCTGCACAACTGTCATACCGTCTGTTCAGCGTGGATGGCCTGAGGACTGAGAGGAGGAGGAGGAGAGCATGGTCAGTCTTGCCTGTTAGCAGTCTGGCATGCATGGCTGAGTTTATGTTATTACTGGTTGGTGACGCTTCTAGACCCACACTACAAGGAGAACTTTAGATCTCTTATTCCTGAGGCGGACAGGTCTATTAAACTGGGGCTGAACCAGAAGGCCCTTGTTGCGGAACTATTAAAAAAATTCCCATCTGAAAACCCTGGCAGCAGAGGTCACAGTTCGTTGGACAACCAAGGACTACAGGCGAGAGAGACACAACTCCAATCCAGCAGAGGCAGGGGAACACTGTCAAAGTTCTGGGAGAATTTTCTCAGCCCCTCCCATCGCACAGGCCCTGAGACGCCGGGTGGTCTCACAAGGAGTGCAAAGGTTGGGAAGATGGTGAGGGAGTACCTTGCCGACCGTACCAACGTCCTCTGTGATTCCTCTGTGCCTTTTAATTATTGGGTATCCAAACTGGATACGTGGAATGAACTGGCTCTCTACGCCTTGGAGGTCCTGGCCTGCCCTTCCGCTAGCGTTTTATCAGAGTTGGGTTTTAGTGCTGCTGGTGAAATTATAACTGATAAGCGCATCCACCTGTCAACTGAAAATGCTGACAGGCTGACTCTTATAAAAATGAAAATGGGCTGGATTGGGCCAGACTTCTCAACACAACCGAATGATAGCAGCATAACATAAACTCAAATCCAGTTTCTTTTTCTGGGAGGTGTATTCCCATGCACCTTTTCACACCCACACATGGGTATACGCTTCCTGATTTTGGCTATTTGCTCTTGTCCTCCTCCTTCTCATCCTCATCCTCCACCACCATATCATCAGGGTGACCGTGGTCCATGATGCAACACCCACATAATTTTTTTAAAGGGTCTTTATCATGCCTGTAAAAAAAATTTTCATACAGTATGTTCATGTAAACCCCCCAGGGGTAAATGTTTGTCAGCCCATACACTAAATGCATGGGCATTACAAGTATTGGAGACCCACTCCATTGGGAACATTTTTTTATGAGACCCTGCTCCACGTCTCTTCCAAGGGGAATTGGAGTGCTTCCCAATTTTTGGCAGCCCTTGCATTCACTGCATAGGCCAACACTATGGGAGACCCACTTCTTAATATTGGGAGCGTTTTTTCATGAGGCCCACTGCATCTCTTCCAAGGGGCATTGAAGTGCCTCCCAATTTTTAGCAACCCTTGCATTCACTGCATAGGCAAACACATTGGGAAACCCATTTCCTAATAATGGGAACATTGTTTTCAGGAGGCCCTCTGACTTCCACGTCTCTTCCGAGGGGCATTGGAGTGCCTCCAAATTTTTGGCAACCCTTGCATTCACTGCATAGGCCAACACTATGGGAGACCCACTTCCTAATAATGGGAACATTTTTTCATGAGGCCCTCTACGTCTCTTCCAAGGGGCTTTGGAGTGCCTCCAAATTTTTGGCAACCCTTGCATTCACTGCATAGGCAAACACAATGGGCAACCCACTTCCTAATAATGGGAACATTGCTTTCAGGAGGCCCTCTGACCTCCACGTCTCTTCCAAGGGGCATTTGAGTGCCTCCAAATTGTTAGCAACCCTTGCATTCACTGCATAGGCAAACACAATGGGAGACCACTTCCTAATAATGGGAACATTGTTTTCAGGAGGCCCTCCTCTAAGTCTCTTCAAAGGGGTATTGGGGTGCATCCAAATTTTCAAAGGGGTATTGGGGTGTGTCCAAATTTTGGGCAAGCCTGCCACTCACTGCATACGTAATAACAGTATAGGAGACCCACTCTTTAGTAATGGGAGCAACAAAGCCTAGCCGGCTGATGGCTCTCTGAGAATAGTGAGTGCCGACTGCTGGCCCTTTAAGAATAGTAAAGGCCACCTTTGATGGTCTTATAAAAATAGAATCATAGAATCATAGAATGGTAGAGTTGGAAGGGACCTCCTGGGTCATCTGGTCCAACCCCCTGCTCAAAGCAGGATACACTAAATCATCTCAGACAGATGTCTGTCCAGCCTCTGTTTGAAGACGTCCATTGAAGGGGAACTCACCACCTCTCGTGGCAGCCTGTTCCACTCATTGATCACCCTAACTGTCAAAAAGTTTTTTCTAATATCTAATCTGTGTCTCCTCCCATTCAGTTTCATCCCATTGCTTCTAGTCTTTCCTTGTGCAAATGAGAATAAAGATGATCCTTCTACAATGTGACATCCCTTGAGATATTTGTAGACAGCTATTAAGTCTCCTCTCAGTCTTCTTTTTTGCAAGCTAAACATTCCCAAATCCTGTAACCGTTCCTCATAGGACATGGTTTGCAGACCGGTCACCATTCTGGTAGCTCAAATAGTCTTTGTGACTTTCAGAGTCCCTTCTTCATAAATGAAACAGGATGTGTCTGATCATGTCTCACACAATTCATGGCCATATAAGGGTTTTATATATTTTATATAAAAGTCATTACCCTGGAAAGGATGTTCCTTAACATATTTCCCAGGAAAATCCATTTTGGTTTCGTTTTGTATGTTTTATTGTGAGTATGTAAATGTGGCATGATACCTCTGACAACATTGTTGACAGCAGTGACCTGGGAGTCAGAAATGCTTCTAGGGGTCTTCCCCATACTGTTCCCATGCCATTATAGCACTGTTCCCATCGATTTGGGCAATTTTTAGGCCCTTTGCAGACCGCCAGGGGGAGCCGCCTGAAAAATGCTCAAGTTTCCCATAGACTTACATTGGGCTCGTTGCTCGGGTCGAGCACCCGAGTATTCCAATGTGCTCGACCCGAGCAATGAGCACCCGAGCATTTTAGTGCTCGTCCATCACTAATTATAATGAATGAAGTGTGGGATGTGTTAAATAGAAAATGATAATGAATTGATGAGACGATATTATAATCAACAGAGAGAGGGGGAATTTCAGACATTATATTTCTTTATAATGAATTGAGGGTGGGAGGTGGGAGAGAGGACATAACATAATGAATTGGGGGGGCATTTAGTTATAATGAATCAGGGGACATGTAATTTCAAATTGAGTTGGGGGAGTGGAAAGAGCACTATGGACGAGGCTGAGAATGAAGGAAAGTGGCTGGAAATAAATTGGGGAAAGAGTTCAGTGGCTAATTCATTTCTATATTTATTTGGCAGGGAAAAGTGGATAATTCTAATCAACGGGGGCCATAGTGGTGAATTATCTATTTAAATTTGGAACGGTTGGTTGCATAATAGCTAGTTATATATTAATAGTGTGGTGCATGTCTGTATTCAGCTGCACAATGTCAAGGATTTCTTAACCAGGAAACAAATGTGTACATACGGGTGCTTCTCACAAAATTAGAATATCATCAAAAAGTTAATTTATTTCAGTTCAATACAAAAAGTGAAACTCATATATTATATAGAGTCATTACAGACAGAGTGATCTATTTCAAGTGTTTATTTCTGTTAATGTTGACAAAACCCTATGTGTGGGGGAAAATCACTGTTTTGGTACACGGCAGGGCTCAGAAGGGATGTAGCACCATTTGACTTTTTGAATGCAAAATTTGCTGGAATAATTATCGAACGGCACGTCACATTTGGAGACCCCCTGATGTGCCTAAACAGTGGAAACCCCCAACAAGTGACACCATTTTGGAAACTAGAACCCTCTGGGAAATTATCTAGATGTGTGGTGAGCATCTTGAACCCCTAGGTGCTTCATAGAAGTTTATAACATTGAGCTGTGAAAATAACAATTTCACAATTTTCCAACACAAATGCTCTATTAGCACCAATATTTCTTTTATTTTCACAAAGGCAACAGGAGAAAATGGAACCTAAAATTTGTTGTGCAATTTCCCCTGAGTACGCAGATACCCCATATGTGGGGGAAAACCACCGTGCACATGGCAGAGCTCAGAAAAGAAGGAGCGGCGGTTTGGAACGCAGACCTTTGATGGAATGGTCATGTCGCGTTTGGAGAGCCACCGATGTGCCTACACAGTGGAAAACCCCCACAAGTGAACCCAGTTAAACCAGACCCCTCCGATTTTTGGGAGGCAGAATAAACAAAAAACAACAATTTAGTAATTGTTTTTTTGGGGTTTTTTGTGCCGTTCCGCGTGTCGTAAAAAATTGATAAGGCAGCTCTCTCTGGGTCAGTACGATTACAGTGGTACCACAGTTATATAATTTTTTTTGCTTTGGCGCTTTTTACACAATAAAAACTATTTTATAGAAAAAATAATTATTTTTGCATCACTTTATTCTGAGAGCTATACCTTTTATATTTTTCTGCTGTTGGAGCTGTATGGCATATTGCGGGACAAAATAATGTTTTATTTACATTTGACTTTTTGATCTCGTTTTATTCTACCTTTTGTTAGGTAGTATGATGATAATGCATTGTTTTTTGCCTCTTTTTTTTTTTTTTTTTTTTTTAACCATATTCACTAAAGGGGTGAACTAGTATGATAGTTCTATAGGTCGGTTCGTTCCAGACTCGGAGAAATCAAATATGTGTACTTTTATTGTTTATTTTTTTTTTCATAATAATATTTATTTATGGGTATTTATGGGTACAATATATTTTTATTCATTTCTCTATTTTGTGATTTTTAAAAATATAGTTTTACAACTTTTTTTTATTTTTTTTTCCTTTTTTTTCCTTTTTTACTTGAGTTAGATTGGCGTTATAAGTGCAGTATCACTGCTATGCCTTATAGCTGTCAGCCCTGCAGACACAAGATAGTTAGATCATGCACTGCGCATGATCTAACTACCTTGCTAATGTCTGGTGAGCTGGATGTCGTGATGACGACATCGGATCACCATGGTAATGATCGGGACCCGATCTGTCCCTCTACTCGCTCTCTAAATGGTGCGATCGCAGAATTTAGGAGGATAAAGTGCTGGGAGCAGAATCAGCTGACATCCAGCTGCGATCATCCGTGCACAGCCTTTGTGCATGCAAAATCCCCGGGACTTATCCATACATCTGGCTTTTCTTTTTTTTTTTCGCTACGTGGTTTATTGATTGCCATCATTTATTTTATTTTTTAATGAATCAACTTTTACAAATGCAGCGACATCAAGTATATGTATTTTTTTATTCTTTTTATTTCTTAATTTTTAATAGTAAATAATTTTTTTCTCAAAATATTTTTTTTCACTGTTATTGTTAGTCACCATAGGATACTTGAACCTGCAATCATCTGATCGCTTGTGCTATATACTGTCCAGCTCATTGTTACTAGCACCCATGAAGTTTAAGTACACAATGTGGAATATCACCTGAAAAAAATGAATCAAGTGAAACAGTTTTTTTGTATATGTCACTCATGTTAAATACAAAAAAACAAATGATAAACAATAATTTAAAACAAAAAACAATGGGATTGAAAAATAGAAAACCTGAAGCTCGATGTGTCACTGGTATTGGCACCCTTTACATTAATTTAGTTTGGAAACACATTTTGAATCGCCTGTGGTAAAGAGATTCACAAGTGATTAATTGTCGGTGCCCATGTGACATGAATTAGCCAATGAATGATGACTTCAGTGTTTTGAAAAGCCACATGGTAGGCCCTGTTCCTTTGTCACAATGGTGAAGACTAAGTAGCTCTCTTAGGACAACAGAACTGATATTATTAGCAAACACAAGACTTCATAAGGGTATAATGCCATCTTCAAAGACTTTGGTATCCTAGTTTCAACTGTGCACAATGTTATTAAGAAGTCTGCTAAGCATTGATTCATCAAGAACCTCTATGGATGTGGGGGAAAGGAAAATTGACAAGATATGTCTTCTACGGTTGGTGTGAATGGTGGAAAGAACACCACATCAAACATCCAAAGACCTAAAGGCCAACCTGGAACAATATGGGGTCATGGTTAGAGATGAGCGAATATGTTAGGGAAATGATGGCCAATTTCAAATTTGGCCCGAATGTGGCACATTCGGATTCGTGTTCGGGTTTCCAAGCTTTTTAAGCAAAAATCGGCAAAAGTCGGCCCCATCTGCGTGACAGCATGGGAATCAGGGGCTGTGACCGGCGGTAAGATCACTACCACTGGTCACAGCACTGCGGAATCATGCTGACAGGTTTCAGCATGATCTCGCAGCTGTGAGAGTCACCCAAGGTAAAAAACTTACCACGAGTGACAGGCGCCGGCTGATGAGACTACTAGCCCCATCATCCAGAGCCTACTGTCACTGTACACAAGCTGCCCAAGCGCCACTGATGGGACAAGCAATCTCTCATCAGCTGCGCTTGTGCAGTGAAAGTGAAAATAAAAAAAAAGTTAAAATAAATAATTATTTAAATAAAAGTAATAAACACATTATACTCACCTACCACTTACCTACACCTTGACCCCGATGTTCTCGTCCCCTGTAAAAAACAAACAAAAAAAAACATACTCACCTTACAGCTAATCCCCGAAGCCCATGTGCCCTGCAATAAAGGTAAAATAATAAACCACCATAATCCTCACCTGTCCGCCGCAATCCATATACTGAGTGTCCCACATTGATGTCCCTAATAGAACAGCCACATCCAGAGAAGCAGCCGGCACTGAGGTCACCGGAGTTCAAACAGCTGATAATCAGCTGAGCGCTGTGGGACCTCACTTACGGCATTGGTGCTGCGTGAGCATTTCCCATGCAACACTAATGCCATAAGTGAGATCACTGGAGCTCTCAGCTAATCTTCAGCTGTTTGAACTCAAGTGACCTCACTCCTGCAGCACAGCGATGTACACTAACAGGAGTGATTACACCCCTGTCAGTATATACAGTGCTGTCTTCTACAGTGGTCACATCAGTGATTGCTGATGTGAAAGACTGGTGTAGAAGTGACCCGGATCACCGTGGGACACTGGGATTACGTCATGACGGTGGACAGGTGAGGGATATGTTTTTTTTTATTTTTCGTTTTTTACAGGAGACAAGGGATTCGGGGACAGGGCGTTAGGTGAATATACGGTGCTTTTTATTTTTAAATAAATTATTAAAACCATGTGGAAATTTATTTGAATAAAAGACTTTATTCTGGCTGTGTCTATATTGAAAAAACATCAAAAGCCTTACTACGGGGTTAGTAATGTGGGCGTCTTATAGACGCCTCTCCATTACTAACTTGAACTTCATGTCAACCGCCAAAACAAGACTGATATGAACAGCACCCTATAACCCCACTCGCCACCACTACACGGCAGTGAGAAGAGCGAGGCTAAGCGCCAGATTTGGTGCATCTTATGGATGCGCCATTTCTGGGTCTGCTGAGGGCTGATGTTATTAGCCTCAGAGGGGGCCAGGATCCATGGCCCCTTCCCTGGCTATTAATATCAGCTCACAGCTGTCTGCTTAGCCTTTGCTGGTTAGATTTTATAGGGGGACCCTAAGTCAATTTGTTTTCTTGAGTCCCCCTGTAATTTAAAGTAAAGGTTAAGCAAACAGCTGTGAGCTGTTATTAATAGCCAGGGAACATCTTTGGCTAATGGCCCCTTCTCCGTCTACTAATATCATCTTCCAGCAGTCAGCTTTCCCTCTGCTGGTTATGAAAATGACACGGGAGCCCACGCCATTTTTTTATTTAATTCTTCATTTTATTTCATTTATAAGAAATCCCATGCCCATTGTTCTTGTTTTTGAGGCTGCATAAACTCACCTGCGGCATGTCAATTTCTGTAGCGGACACGCAAGTCTCCGCTGCAGATTTTGACAGATTGAAATGTCATTACATGCGGTGGATCCACATGTACTGACAAAACAAGTGCGGCATTAGAACTCAGCATTTTGGATGCAGCGAAAATACTAACCCTTGGTCCCACAGTAATCCAAGGGTTATTTGCACACGATCCGGACAGGCAGCATTTTGGATACAGCATACTTTATGCTGCGTCCAAAGAACTGCGTTCTATTGAACGCAGGTGAATCTGCATATGTTCATCGAACCATGTGGATTCACAGCATTCAATACATTGTACTGATCAGATTTCTCTTGCGGAGACTAGCGATTCTGCAAGAGAAATTTACATGATGCGGTCTTGAAAGACGTGCCGCATGTCCGTGTCCATGGGTGGTCTGCAGGCAAAGATGAACGCATAATGGACATGGGATTTCTAAAAATCCCATCCACTATGCTGTAACATCTGGCCGCTGCAAGTTTGATACTGCATAAGCATGTAGCATCAAACCCACACCGGCTACTGATCTTGTGCACATATCCTTAAAGTGATGTCCCAAATTTCTTTTTTCAAATATCTTTAGCTCCAAAAAAGCATTAATTGCTGTACAAAAATGCATTAAAAAAATGCATCAAAGAATAAACTTTTACCACATGGTGAATGGCATAAAAAGGAAACCCAAAAAGCAATTCTTGAACTGCTGGATTTTGTTCATTCTGCATCCCAAAAAAAAGAATATAAAGTGATCAAACAATGGTATGTGCCCGAAAATGGCACCAATAAAAAAGTCAACTCGCCCTGCAAAAAGCAAGTCCTCATATGACTCTGCCGGCAGAAATATAGAAAAATTATACCTCTCAAAATATGGCAATGCAAAAACTTTTCTTTTGCCAAAAAAGCGTTTTTAGTTTGTGATAGTGGCCAAACATAAAAAAACAATATAAATCTGGAATTGCTGTAATTGCGATGAAGTTGTCTTATCACTTATCACTTATACCACCCAAGGACCGGCTCAAAAAAATGAATAAAATCAATTCTTGACCTGCTGTTGATTTGTTTATTCTGCCTCCCAAAGATTGGGGTAAGGCTTCGCTCACATTTACCCTGCTTTCTGCGTTGAATGCTTACACCAAGGTTTCTGTGTAAATCTCTTAAATACATGATTCAGACGGAACCACCAGCGGAAGATTTCATATAATGAGGCAGATGGAGACACTGTGTCCATCTTTTTAAGCATGCTTAAAATTACGACTTGCAAAAGTTTTGTGCACCTCTGAAAAGAAAGATACGGAGGACAAATGGAGTCCACAGTAACTCTGCTGCCTCATTACAGTGAATGGATCCTTCAGTGGATTTATCTGAATTACGTCATTCGGAGATTTACAATGAAACCCTGAATGTATGTGCTCAGCATAAAGCACGGGATAAATGTGATCCAAAATGTCATGTAAATTGTACACAATAAAAGCTTCAACTCAATCTACAAACAAAACAAGTCCCAGGTCCTTCATCTGTCATTGGAAATATAGGAGGCATGCACATCAGTGGTAGCACAAAGGCTCTGGAAAAGCACTATTGCTTTGCTCCTCGACCCCCAAAAGAAATCCAGCAAATTTTGCTCTCCCAAATCCAAATGCCCCCCTCCCTTCTGAGCCCTACAATGTGCCTAAATCAAATTTAGCGTCACATGTATGGCATTTCTGTAGCTATGAGAGCCCGCTTAATTTATGGGTGCATGTCTATAGAATCAAGAGCTGGGCATACTGTATGGTCACTGCAATGCACTGGGTACTGTAACGAATGGGAACTACAACTTACTAGGTACTACAATGTGTGGGCACCACAATGGCAGATTTAAAAATTTCACTCAGCAACATCCACTGCTTCTTGTTACAGTAAAATACCCATAGAGTCAAAATCGTCACTGCATCTGTAAATAAATTCCCAGAGAAGTGTAATTTACAGCCTGATGTCAGTTGAGGGGGAATTCTGCTTTTCTGGCACTTAGAGGCTCTTTATTCAGAGTCTGCAAACTGTTCTACAATAATTCCTTCTCTAAGAGTTAAATAGCGCTCTTTCCCGAATGAGTCTTGCTATTTGGCTAGACTGAGGAAGTAGGTTGCAGGTGCCATGACCTCTTCCAGTTGGTCATGGTACCCACAAACCATTGAATTACAGCAAAATCTGCACTATAATACGACACTCCTTCCCTTCTGAGCTTTCCGCTGTGCCTGAAGAGTATTTTCCAATTACATTCAGAAATTGCAAACTATGAGGTCCATTTCTCCTTATTAACCCTTACAAAAATTAAAAACTTGGGGCTAAAACAAAATTTTAATGGTAAAAAAGTATTTATTCTTTCTTCATCGCCTAATGGTATAAAATTCTGTAAGGCACATGTGGTATCAAGATGCTCACTAGCGATGGACGGATTTGTGGATGTTCAGGTCCCACGTTGTGTAGGGATTGTACTCACTCAGGTGCGTTGAGAGGCAAACAGGAGGCATGTTCCTTTAAGTGTCCATACCTGTTTATTGGCTTCATAAACTGGTCAAAAGCAAAAATGCAAACAAACAGCCTTTAGTGCAGCCAAAAACAAAGTTAACAGTCCTTTTAGAAAAGTCTCTGTTTAGCCAGCACTGTGGTCACACAGGATGGTAGGCATCTAGTATACGGCCCAGTCTGGAGACAGCCACATAGGAGGCCTTCTCCCTCCAGACACACAGACCATGTGCCAAGCAACAGCCTCCATTATATAGGCTGTTAACCACACCCAGAGGTGAGGTATGTGGGTAGCAAGACCCGCCCAACTCTCAAACTACCCGTAACCCGGTTCCAGGTACAACAAATGATCCTCTTGGTGCTTGTGTGCACTAGAGAAAATACTGCGGGTTACATCACAGAGATCAGCCAATCATTACCGCCGATCAGGCGTCGGCTGATGACTACTACTGTCATCAACGTCTCCTGCTCTCGCTGATAACAATCACCTGAGGGTTAAAAATGCTCACTACGACACCCCTAGATTAATTTTTCAAGAACTGTAGTTTCCAAATTGGGGTTTCTTATGGGGGCTTCTGCTGTTTTGCCATGCCAGGGGCACTTCAAATGTGACATGGCATCCACAATATATTCCAGCCAAAACTGCCTCCAGAATTCAATTGCCTCTCCTTCCCTTCTGAGCCTTGCCATGAGCCCAAACAGTAGTTTTCCACAGCACATGGGGTATTGGTGTACTCAGGAGAAATTGCACAACAATTTTTTTTTGTAATTATGTAGTAGTTGTCCTTGTCCTTAACCCCTTAACACCCAAGCCTGTTTTCCCCTTCCTGACCAGATCAAATTTTGCAATTCGGACCAGTATCACTATGAAAATCAGTATCCCTACAAAAAAATTATGTTTAAAAAATGATGGTGATGTAAAGTAGACATGTGGTACATTTTATTTTATTATCTATTTTGTGTGGTATAACTAAGGGCATAAAAATTTAAAGTTTGAAAATGTTCACATTTTTTGAAAAGTTTTTGATATTTTCATAAATAAACACAATTGTTATTGACCACAATTTACCACTAACATGAACTACAATGTGTCACGAAAAAATCTCAGAATCACTGGGATATGTTGAAGCATTCCATAGATATTATCATGTTCTTCTGTTAACTTTGTAAAAATGAAAAATTTCAGGGTGAAGCAATATTTTTGTTGGAAAAATATACATTTTCATTTTCACTGCTCAACATTATAAAATTCTGTGAATCACCTGTGGGTTCTATATGCTCACCACACCTCTCAAGTTCCTTGAGAAGTGTACTTACAAAAATGGGATCACTTATGGTGATTTATTACTGTTTAGGCACATCAGGGACTCTGCAAATGCACCATGACGGTAGCTATGTATTCCAGACAATTTTGTACTCCAAAAGTCAATTGGTGCTCCTTCCCTTTCAAGCCCTGCTGGGTGCCCAAAAAGTAGTTTCCCACAACATAACTGGTGTCATTGTACTCATTTGAAGTTGCACAACAAATTGTTTGGTAAATTTTCTCCTGTTATCCTTGTCAGATTGAAAAATTTGGAGTAAAGCAACATTTTTGTGGTAAAAATTAAAATGTTAATTTTTTCCTTCCACGTTGCTTTAATTCCTATAAAGCACCTAAATTATTAATAACCTTCTTGAATGTGGTTTTGAGCATGTTAAGGGTTACAGTTTTTAAAATGTTGTCATTTGGGGTATTTTCAGTCACATAGGCCCCTCAAAGTCACTTCAAAGGTGATGTGGTCCCTAAAAAAATAGTTTTTTAAAATTTTGTTGGAATATTGTTGGTAAAATGAAAAATTGCTGATAAACTTTTAAACGTTCTAACTTCCCTACAAAAAAATTATGTTTAAAAAATGATGCTGATGTAAAGTAGACATGTGGTACATTTTATTTTATTATCTATTTTGTGTGGAAAAACTAAGAGCATAAAAATGTAAAGTTTGAAAATGTTCACATTTTTTTAAAAGTTTTTGATATTTTCATAAATAAACGCAATTCTTATTGACCAGAATTTACCACTAACATGAACTACAATGTGTCACGAAAAAATCTCAGAATCACTGGGATATGTTGAAGCATTCGATAGTTATTACCTCATAGTGATACTGGTCCGAATTGCAAAATTTGACCTGGTCAGGAAGGGGAAAACAGGCTTGGGTGTTGAGGGGTTAAGGACAAGGACAACTACTACATAATTACAAGAAAAAGAATTTAACAAAGTAGCAAGACAGACTACTCTAATTTTAAAGTCCAAAAGGCAATTGTTAGATGTCATGGTGCTATGTTCATAATTACAGATTTTTTACTGGCAGATTTCAGAGTAACACATTAAGGTCTTTACAACGTCTTAGATGAAGAAACTTGATTTGCAAAGATTGAATTACAATAGAATCATGAAAAGAAAACTAGAAACAGCTATATATCTTCTGCTATTTCAACTGCTTTTTAAATACCCATTTTTCATTTTAGAGTTTCCCATTCCCTTAGGAACAGCCTGAGCTTAAGAGAAACCTGGATTCCACACAGGAGTTTAAGACTATATTATGGATCAATAATTTGTAGGTTTGTTTATGAAATATGCCAACTTACAGGGACAAAGTCATTTTTAAGAGGCAGCCAAGATCAATATATATGTGCATAGATTTATAGCTGTTTTTGCAACAATCAGAATAAGTTTTTATGTCCAGAGAACTTTACACAGAAGGAAGATTTTATTCAACATGCGGTAGCTATGCAATAGTTGGTGCTGGGTGATTGTAACCTTGATTTTCTATTGGAATATATGCATGTCGTTTGCAATGCTAAAACACAAAAACTTTTAATTACTTTAGCAAATATATGTGCAATTTATAGCAATTCCTTTCCTTTCAAAATGAAAATGCTCCTGATATTAGCACTTCAAAACTCCAAAAATGAAAATTCTCACAGTAGATCTTGTTGAGACTTCCACTGTTTGTAGATAAAACTCACAATCCTCACAATTATTGTAGAAGTTTTGAGTTCTTACTACCACTGCCCCAACTTTCCCTCTCCTCTCTGCTATGGCACTTTGCAGTGTGCATATGTGAGAGTGGTGAGGATGGCGTTCCACTCTCTGACAGTCCCTGGGTGTTAAATGTATTTTACATGTGTTTTACTATACTGTATTGTTTTCATGAGTTATCTTTTTGTGTGCTGCAGTTCCTGCTAGTAACCAGCGCAGGGTCAAGTTGTAGACAGGGTTAACTTTAAGGCTGGCTCAGGTTAGCGAGGAGGATTGGGGATTGTGGGTTAGTGATAGGAATAGGAAGGTGAGTTGAGAAAAAAGTTGAGACAAGGAAAGCAGTGATGACACTCTCTGTTCCAAGTAAACTGTACCAGAGTGTGTGTGTCTGTGTGTGTGAGAGAGAGAAGAAAACAGCAGAGACCACAGTGGAGGGAAGAAAAGGGAACATCTATTTGTGTTAGTGGAGTATTCTTAGCAGGCGAGTTGGGGAGGGAATGTTTTGATCAGCAACTTTGTGAAAGTCTCTAAGGGCCTCCAGAAACGAGAAGTGTCAGCCAAGTCTTGATAGCTGTGGGTCCGAAAAGAGACAAGTCACGAAGGCTGGGAGCACATACAATAAAAAAGGTAGCAACAGGTGCTTCATTAAAGTGGTTCCTGAAAAGTGGGCTGAAGATAGGGAACACAGGAAGGTGCAGCTAAAGTATCATTTTAAGCTGGGAAGAATGGAAGTCCCACCAAATGAAAATGAAGGCTGGAGACATGGCACTGTTATAACACTTAAAGGACAATGTCAACAATTCCTGTTTTCTGCTGCATGTTTTTACAACCGTTAGTAAAGACTAGTTTAATTTTATAGACTGTTGTTGTTCTCCATTCATGGAGTTGTGGGGAATCACGGCCACGCAATGTGTGGAGGGCCAGAGGAGCGGTGAAGTGCATCACACAGTATCACACACGCCGGAGTCAACCCCCATTTTTCAGTAATGTGCTGGGGCACGGAAACAGAGTCCCTTGCACATGGCTACCGCCCCGGGCACATTTACACATACTTCATTTGTGCTGCACAATATTTCTTGATCTCCTTTAGATTTTCCTCAGCAGCCGAAGCACAAGTATATCATATTATATTATAACTCCAGTCAATATGTTAAGAAATAGAGATCCTTGGTTCCTACTGATTCTGAAGATTTTTTTTATTTAGGGAACAAAACTAAACATAATGAAGCATTGAAATGAAAAAAAAATTGTGACGGTGTAGGACTAGCCATTGTATTCGAGAATTGGTTCTGCTTCTATAGGGATTTTCACTATTAGCATTGTTATATTTTTTAGTATTTGCATTAGGTTCCTTTTACAGCTTGTAGTGCAATATGAAATACACTGAGTTTTTTTCTGGGAGATGGGGGTGAGGGATGTCTTAAGTATGACATTTTTTAGGCTACTCTATAGAACTTATAACATGCTTCTTATTGAAAGTGTAAGAAGTAAAAACACTAATCATTTTAGTGTCAATAACAGAAAACAGAGCCCCATCTTAAATGGAGCAGAGGTGCACATGCTTGACCTCTACTCTATTCATTTTCAGTGTGACTGCCAAAAATAGCAAAGTGCAGACCCATACAAAAAAGTATGGAGCGGAAGCCAACCTCTGTTTTATTCAAAAATGAACTTTGAATATACTGTACTTGTTCTTGTGGTTTTGGAATTACATTCTTTGGATTGCTATGAGTCCCAGTGGTCAAGCCCCCAGGGATCAGCAAGTTATTCACCGATCCTATGGATATTACCTTTTTTCCCCAAATCCCCTGATTTCCCAACTTCCATTCTCTTTCTCACAACCCTTAACCGTCGTTTTCATATATCAAAAGTACACATGAAAATATGAAACTTTTGAACATATTATTATATTGTTATTGTTAAATTTGTGCCTTTCTCCTCCAGGACTGATTATTTATTCCCAAAAATATATCACTTCACAGGAAAAATCTTTCTTTAGTGAATACAAATTATCTCAGTATTGGGATAGGAAATGACGGTTGCTACCCATTTTCAGGGGGGAGAAGGGGGAAGGAGCTACAGGCAGAAACAGAAACATTCTGCTTCAAGTTCTACTGAAATAACAGTTACACTTTCAGGTCACGTTCACACGTTCAGTATTTGGTCAGTATTTTACATCAGTATTGTAAGGCAAAATCAGGAGTGGAACAATCAGAGGAAAATAGAAACACGTCACCACTTCTGCATTTATCACCCACTCCTGGTTTTGGCTTACAAATACTGATGTAAAATATTGACCAAATACTGAACATGTGAACATGGCCTAAAGGGAACCAGTCACATCCAGAAATGCTATTTTTTTGCATATATAATATTAATCTGCCAGCAAATAGTATTTAAATCATGGCTGGCATTTCTACTGAAGCAGTGGTTGCAAGGAGAAAATTAAGTTTTATTCTCTTTGCAGTGCTTCCAGTTATCAAGGCGGCACAGGGAGAAGTTACATTGTGCATGCTATAAGCACTCCCCGGTACTTTGATTGACAGAAGGCTCTTCAGCATATTTTTGCAGAGTAAGCTGTCAATCAAAGTGTCAGAGAATGATTACAGCCATTAACTGTATAGTGAGCAATAACTATAACTGATCCCTGTGTTGCTCCGATGACTGGTAAATAAAACTTAATTTTCTCTGCAGCTATTGCTCTAGTAAGCCAGCTAAGCTTGATTTAATCACTATTTACCTGCAGATTAAAGGGAACCTGTCATTTTGAAACTGGAACTCTGATCTGCAGGCACGACATTATAAAGTAGGAGGAGCTGATCAGATTGATCTACATTTTTGTTTTAAAAGTTTCAGTAAATTTTGTATTTTATTCATTGAAATCCATGGCAACTATATGCATATAAGTCCAGTGCGCAGCCCTATCCAGTGATTGACAGTCTTTCCTGTGTATGACTGTGTATGGACGGCTGTCCGTCACTGAATAGAACCACCCACTGGACTCGTATGCATACAAACACCAGGGATTTCAATGGATAAAATACAAGTTATGCTGAATGTTTTCCAACAAACCTATATATTCTTTTGCTTAGCTTCTCCTTCTCTATACCATGATGTACACACATCAGACAATAACTATGATGTGACAGGTTCCCTTTAACCCTGTATCTACAGGTAAATATTTCAGGATGTGACAGGTACCTTTAAGTCTTCACCCCCCTTGTGCCTCTTTATATAGATGATCTATTCTTTAGCAACATCAGCACATTTATTGAATCCTATGGTGGATAGGCAGGCTTTCTGGACTGCAAATAGTACAGCTTGCCAACTTCAATGAATAAAGACTCTAGGTACTATAATAAACATATATAACATCACAGATAGACCTGAATACATTGCTCTCTGCACTTATATGATTCATTTAATTAGTTCTATTTTACTCCAGAATTAAACACTTTCCACATCTCATTACTCTACATAGTAAATATTATCTCATCAAAGCGGTCACTCACATCACACATAAATCTCGGGAGCAAATATTTCACATGAATTTTTTCATGTGTGCATGTCGACAAGGTCTTGCAGAAAGAAGGTATGATTGAAATGATCACCAAAACCAATTTCAAAGCGCTGCAGGCTCACTTTGAGTGACGACTATGAAGCAAAATGTCTAATTCTTTGATTAACACAATAAAGAGGAATGGTGGATTTTGATTGCAGCCTTCTGGACCATAAATGACAGTTTAGTGACACAAAAAACTTGATTAAGAGAGGTTACATTAATAACCTTTTAGCCATTTTCACATAAAAAGAAGACTAGCTTTGTAGCTACAGGTTACACATCACATGCACATCATTTAAGCTCTTGTCAGAGTCACATTGCTTTTTAATCATCCATTTCCAGGCATTAAATTGTAGAACATGAACAAAACTAATGCTAGCTACAATGGAGAAAGTTGAAAGCTATACAAAAGGGAATAGAATATAGTAACTGATTAAAAGATTTTTAGACAGTCATGAAAGCACGTAATGCAAATTAGTGAGAAGGGCTTATTCAGACAAGTGTATCATACACTTGTGCTGTCTGTGTGTGTGATGGACAGCACATGGGAGCACACAAACACATTATGGACAATGTGCCAGTGCACATGGCTGTCAATTTTCCAACAGTCTGCATGGAAAAAATCGCAGCATACACTACTTTAGTCCGATTTATGGACCAGACTATGTAAGCAACAGGCAGCTCCTACACTCATGAGTACACAGAGCAAATCATGGCCGCAATTTGTGGATGTGATAGGCCCAAGTGTTTTTACAGTTATCTGACCCCAGCCTCACATGTCCTTTGCCCATAAATGAGATGAAATTAAAATAATGGGGCTCAAAATCTAAACAGAACAGCTTGGCCATGTATATCTAAGCAAAAGTTTCCGGATTCCAGGCACTATCGCAAAATGCAACATACCGTAATGTTTTATACCTAAAAGACCTTCTCCACTGCTTATGTTTTACTGATGGTTACCAGCGGGGGGCATACATAAAAATCACAGGGCCTTATAGCAAAATTCCTAATTTGATTCCCTCCTAAAAAATATTTATATTCAGTGAATTAGGCAGGGCCATGGTGCAAAGGCACAATTACAGAAGGACATACCACCCAACCTTTAAAAACAGGAAAGGGACATGTATTACAGGACTTACAGCATAAATTGGCCCCTATTGAGGTCCTTCAGTGTTCTTACTCATTAAAATTCACTTTTTTGGCCCCAATAGATTGTAATACCAACAAAGTGCCCACATACACGCAGTATGAATGATAGCCCAACAGTGAATTCTCTCAATGTACCCCCCAAACGCACAATACGATGACCACTAAGGAGCCCTAGCAAAAATATGATGTCCCACATTGTCTCCAATACAGTATATCCCCACAGCTCAGCACACAGTGTGATGACCCCACAATGATCCCCTTCACCACTTGATGTTCCAACAACTCCCCCACACACACACAGAACAGTAACCCGACAGCCTTTCAGACAATATGATGGCTCCCCCTTACAGTACAGTATGATGTCCCCACAGTGACTCTTCCCCATACAGTGATCCTCATGATACAGTTGTGACCAAAGGTTTTGAAACTAACACAAATTTGGATTTTCACAAAGTTTGCTGCTTAAGTATTTTATTATTAATCAGATGTTTCTATGGTTACTGAAGTACAATTATTAATATTTTATAAGTTTTTTAACTTTTATTGGCAAATACATCAAATTTATGTAATCAACATACAGCAATGTATTAACAAATACATTAACTCAATATTAACAGTGTTAACCTTTATTTTTCAAGACTTCTGCAATTCACCCTAGCATGCTGGATATAAGCTTCTGGGCCAAATCCTGACTGAGGGCAACCCATTCTTGTCTAATCAGTGCTTGAAGTTTATCACAATTTCTTTATTTTTATTAATCCACTCACTTTTTGAGGATCAACCACAAATGGTTCTCAATGGGATTGAGATCTGGTGAGCTTTCTAGACATGGACCCAAAATCTCAATGTTTTGTTCCCTGAGCCACTTGGTTATCAGCTTTGCATTGCAACATGGATCTCTATCATGCTTTAAAAAACTTTGTTCATCCTCATTTTGCTCCTAAATCGTTGGGAGAAGTTGCTCTTGGAGGATGTTTAGATACCATTCTATAATAATGGTAATGTTCTCAGGCAAAATTGTCAGTGAAAAAAAGAAAACCTTAGAAAGTTTTCACAACTAGGCAATATAAATGTAGGATTTTTATTACTAGAAAGTTAAAAGCAAACACATAAACACAAGGACATGTAAAATACTTAAAAGGAAATGAGGGGGGATGGGTATGTCCCATCTAAATTATTAAAAATACTGGGCTAAAGAATATATTGGTCATTGGTCATAATTCACATTGCATCACCACAACATGCATATGCAACAAGAGTTGTGACAATAATATAGAAAGTAATGAGAACATACCAAAACCCCTTCACACCACTACAACATCGTTTTACTACTGCTTCACCAGGGAGTTGGTGGAGGGGGAAGTTGTAAGTATATATAGTCTGTAGACAGCTGCTACTGATTACCAATGAGGAGCACCTCGGTATCGGGCACTGCCAGCCGCACACACATCAGTATTTTGCACCTGTGCTGCCCCCGCCTTTATCATAGGGGTCTGCTACATCCTGCTAATGCATTGGTAATCTGACTTGATGTTGGTAAGGCTTTTTTTCCCTCTGAAATGTTTTTTGAATTTTTGTCCTTTTCTGTGAACCTTTGGAATAAATAACTGCAATCAGCCGCTTCCTACAATAATCAACAAGCTTCTTACACCTCTCAACAGGAATTTTGGACCACTCTTCTTTAGAAAACTGCTCCAGGTCTCTCATATTAGAAGGGTGCCTTTTCCCAACAGCAATCTTAAGATCTCTCCACAGGTGTTCAATGGGATTTAGATCTAGACTCATTGCTCGCCACTTCAGAACTCTCCAGTGCTTTGTTTCCATCCATTTCTGGGTGCTTCTTGAAGTATGTTTGGGGTCATTGTCCTGCTTGGAGACTCATGACCTAGGATGGAAACCCAGCTTTCTGACACTGGGCACTACATTGCAACTCAAAATCTATTGGCAATCTTCAGATTTCATGATGCCTTGCACACAGTTAAGGCACCAAGTGCCAGAGGAGGCAATCCAACCCCAAAACATCATTGAGCCTCTACCATATTTGATTGTAGGTACTGTGTTCTTTTCTTTGTAGGCATCATTCCTTTTTCGGTAAACAGTAGAATGATGTGCTTTGACAAAAACCTCTATCTTGATCTCATCTGTCCAGAAGACACTTTCCCAGAAGGATTTTGGCTTACTCTCATACATTTTGGCAAACTGCAGTCTAGCTTTTTTCTCTGTGTTAGCAGTAGGGTCATCCTGGGTCTCCTGCCATAACATTTAATTTCATTCAAATGTTGATGAATAGTTTGCGCTGATACTGATGCACCCTAAGCCTGCAGGACAGCTTTAATTTCTTTGGAGTTTGATTGGGTCTGCTTATCCACCACCCGGACTATCCTGCGTTGCATCCTTTCATCAATTTTTCTTTGCTGTCCACATTCAGTGAGATTAGCTACAGTGCCATGGGTTGTAATATTCTTGATTATGTTGCGCACAGAGGACAAAGGAACATCAAGATCTCTGGAGATTGACTTGTAACCTAAGAATGGTTATATTTTTCAATAATTTTGGTTCTCAAGTACTCAGAAAGTTCTCTTCTCCTTTTTCTGTTTTCCATGCTTAGTGTGGCACACACAGACACACAATGCAAAGATTGAGTCAACTTCTCCCCTTTTCGTCTGGTTTCAGGTGTAATTTTCATATTGCCCACACCTGTTGCTTGCCACAGGTGAGCTTGAAGAAGCATCGTATGTTTGATTCACAGTTATTTACCCACAATTTTGGAATGTGCTTCCCAGGACAATTCAATTAATTCCCAATATCCAGTTTTAAGCGTGGTCTAAAAATTCATTTCTTTAGATTGGCCTATCGCCTCACCTTACTTATCTAACTATCACCGCTTTACCCATACAAGATTTTCTTCAGAATCAGGGATCTCGTAGCTTCTGTTCACAAACCCTCATACACTTAATAGCCCTCTGTGTCTTTACTTGAAGACATATTGGCTGGTGACCAGTTCATGCAGCATTATGCAAATACCCTATTTATTTTATTAACTGCTTAACCATACTTGACAAACTTTTTTTTTCTTTTTGCCATTTATCGTTCATGTCTTTCCTATTTCCTAATAGATTGTAAGCTTGAGAGCAGGGACCTCTCTCCTTTTGATATCTGTGTTATTTGTTATTCTACATTGTCTTTCTTGTCTGTACAAGTCCCCTCCAAAATGGAAAGTGCTGTAGAATATATTGGCGCTATAAAAATAAAAATTATTATTATTATATTATTATTAAATGTGTCGACAATTTTGACCGACCCATTTTTGGAGTTTTGTGAGAAATTATGTCTAATTTGCGTTTTTTGCTCAGTTTTTTTGTGTTGTTCAAATACACATAAAGGAAATAAACGTGTATAACAAAACATGTGAAATTGCAATAATGGGAGAAATACGTCATATTCTGGAACAATTTCATGGGTGCCACCAACACTTTCGGCCATGACTGTATACAGCCAGCAGCCTGTATCCACTATATGATATACTGTATATCTACAGCCAGAAACCTGTATCAACTATATGATATATCCAGCCAGAAGTCTTTATCCACTGTATGATATATAAAGCCAGCAGCCTGTATCTACTATATGATAAACATACAACCAGCAGTGTATCCACTATATGATATATACACAGCAAGCAGCCTGTATCCATTATATGATATATTTACAGTCAGTAGCCTCTATTCACTATATGATATAGATTGGGGAAAATAAGTATTTGATATACTGCCGATTTTGCAAGTTTTCTCACCAACAAAAAATGGAGAGGTCTGTCATTTTTATCGTAGGTATACTTCAACTGTGAGAGACAACATCTAAAAAGAACAAACAGAAAATCACATTGTCAATGACCTGAAGAGAGCTGAGACCACAGTCTCAAACATTACCATTAGTAACACACTACGCTGTCATGGATTAAAATCCTTCAGGGCATGCAAGGTCCCCTTGCTCATGCCAGCACATGTCCAGGCCCATTTGAAGTTTGCCAATGACCATCTGGATAATCCAGAGGAGGCATGGAAGAATGTCATGTGGTTAGATCAGACGAAAATATAACTTTTTGGTATCAACTCTACTCGCCGAGTTTGGAGGAAGAAGAAGAATGAGTACAAACCCAAGAACACATCATACTTTTGGGGGTGCTTTCAGAAAAGGAGACAGGACAACTGCATCGTATTGAAGGGAGGATGGATGGGGTCATGTATCGTGAGATTTTGGCCAACAACCTTCTTTCATCAGTAAGAGCATTGAAGATGAGTCTTGACTGGGTCTTCCAGCATGACAGTTGCCCTGGCTGTGTACAATAAAAATTGCAGGCCTCTCCATTCTTTGCAGGTGGGAAAACTTGCAAAATTGTCAGCAAATCAAATTATTTTCCCCACTGTATAGACATGTGTATATATACAGTGGGCCAAACTAAGTATTTGATACACTGCCAATTTTGCAAGTTTTCTCACCTATAAAGAAAGGAGAGATCTGTAATTTTTATCGTAGGTACACTTCAACTGTGAGAGACATCTAAAAATAACAAACAGAAAATCACATTGTCAATGACCTGAAGAGAGCTGGGACCACAAAACTCTCAAACATTGTAAGAGACAGAATTTAAAAATAAAAACAAGAAAATCACATTGTATAATTTTTAAATAATTAAATTGCATTTTATTGCATAAAATAAGTATTTGATCACCTTGAGAAAGGAGGACCAGGACCCTATGAAATGCATTGATTATTCTGACTCTTTTGGTACTCCGTAGTCTCTGTGACATCACACGCCATCATCACGTGGTTTGATCATGTGTCCCGCTAGCACTACCGTCCGGAGCGCACTTCACCGCAGACAAGGAGCTTGTCAGGTAAAATGGGAGAACACTCCTGCAACATAACATAACCTCCTCATCCCCACGGACTTCAGCACACCATACGGGCAGCAAGAATTCAGGTACCTTCAGTGACTGTATACATCTGATGGTGCACTTCTGTTGCCTTTGCATTATGGCAACCTACGGATAGACATTGCTATTATACCCAGCAGTCATCTTAACAATTTATACGGACTTGAGTATTTTAACAGTGTACCTTACCTGTACTTAACTTGGCATTTATTGTTTTATATGGGAATTGCTCCATTTATTGTATATCTTTTTAAATTTATTTACTATTAGATATTACTTATGACTAAAATAATCACTTCATTACCACAGAGCAAGCTGCGCCTTACTTTATACTGTACATAGTGCCCACCCAATAACCAATAGACTCCTTTCTCAGGACTATTAATAGAGTAATTTTTGGTTTCTATCTGCATTTATGTTACTGGATACAGTGTCCTTATATACAGTGGTAATTGCGAGCGCGTTAGTGATAAAAAATTATTTAGTATTTGACCAACCAGCAAGAATTTTGGCTCTCACAGACCTGTTAGTTTTTCTTTAAGAAGCCCTCCTACTCTGCACTCATTATCTGCATTAATTGCACCTATTTGAACTCATTATCTGTATAAAAGTCACCTATCCACACACTCAATCAATCACACTCCAACCTCTTCACCATGACCAAGACCAAAGAGCTATCTAAGGACACCAAGGACAAAATTGTAGACCTGCACACAGCTTGAATGGGCTATAGGACAGTAGACAAGCAGCTTTGTTAGAATGCAACAACTGTTGGTACAATTATTGGAAAATGGATGAAACACAAGATGACTGTCAATCTTCCTTGGTCTGGGGCTCCATGCATGATTCTGAGAAAGGCCAGGAATCAGCTCAGAACCACATGACAGAACCTGGTTAATGACCTGAAGAGAGCTGGGACCACTGTTTCAAACATTGCAGTTAGTAACACACTACGCCGTTATGGATTAAAATCCTGCAGGGTACGCAAGGTCCCCCTTCCCACGACAGCACATTCCCAGGCCCATTTGAAGTTCACCAATGACTGTCTGAATGATCCAGTGGAGGCATGAGAGAAGGTCATGTGATCATATTATACTTTGGTGGTGCTTTTCTGCAAAGGGGACAGGACGACTGCACCGTATTGAAGGGTCATGTATCGTGAGATATGCAGCATCTGAAACAATGAATACTGGAAGCCTGTGCTAGCATTTCTTCTGCGGTGCTTCTATCCGTGTGTCAAGAGTGGGAGAAGAGGGTTGCATTGACAATCCAACACAATGGGCAGCACTTTGAACATATTTTATAAGTGGTCATAAACTTGTAAAAACTCATGAAAGAATAAAGTTACGTTAAAACCAAGCACACCATTGTTTTTCTTAGGAAATTCTCAATAAGTTTGATGTGTCACATGACCCTCTTCCCATTGAAAAAAATAAAGTTGGATCCAAAATGGCCAACTTCAAAATGGCCGCCATGGTCACCACCCATCTGGAAAAGTTTTCCCCCTCTCATATACTAATGTGCCACAAACAGGAAGTTGATATCACCAACCATTCCCATTTAATTTAGGTGTATCCATATAAATGGCCCACCTGTATATATATATATATATATATATATATATATATATATATATATATTCCCTAAAATATAATGGAAATGTGTCATCTTTAACTTTAGGCCTTTTAGAAATCATTTCATCTTCAACTTGCTCAACAATGCAATAACAGTAATTTTGACCACGGGGTGCCAAAACATTTTCATCCCCCTGTATATATACACATACTACACAATACCACTTCTATCCTTTATGCTGGTGTAATTCTCAGTTTGTGCTATTACTTTTTATTATTTTGGACATCTCACGGTGTGTTTTTTTCAAGGGGCGCTATATTATCATGGAGCATGCAAAATGTCCACTAAAAATCTGGACCGTCCTTGAATTTTGGTCCAATTGTCCAGGAAAATTTTAATATTCGGTTGACAACCCTGTTTAGCAACTCTAGTTACATTGTTTAGTATAATATAAAAATTATACTGCAATAATAATATTTTTTTTACATTTTGGTTTTAATGTGTTGATGAAAAAAAGAGTAAAATAATTTATGGTGAAATTAAAAGATAACTTTTAAATTGTATTATGTAACTGTTGTATAAGCAGGCAAAGAACTGCAAAGTATAGCCCAGGATGATCAGTTGCTGGAAGGGTTAGAAGTATTTGCATATAACATTAAAGACATCTCACTTAATAAGAATGATATTATAGGTCATTGGTGCATATTTATGCTACACATAAAGGTTATTCCAAATTCCTCTGTATTAGATCTGGTGAATCCTTTACATACACCTTTGCGGCAGTCCGATTACACTTCTAAAAAAAGAGCTTTAAATGTATTCGGTATCTTATCTCTAACTTGAATGCTTCATTAGGAAGTCACTAATCTCTTAGCTTGGTGAGACAGATAAGAGTTTTAGGCTGCTACACAGAAAGTCAAATTCCAATCAGTCCCTAGTATCTAAAGCACTTAATTCCCTGGTGTAGCCATCTAATCATTTGAGGATGTTATCAAGCAGAACCTTGCTTCTTCCCTCAGATAAACATCATGATGAGCAGCTTGACTATAGTGGTTATAACGAGATAAGGAATTGCATTCCCTTTGCTTCACGTGCTGCATTGAATGACCATCTGAGTGTCTGACTAAGGAAAAACATGATTTTTTTACTGCTATGCACTCATCTGCTGTCTTGCAGAAAGTATGCCTATTAGCCCCCCTATTAGCTGTGGGGACTAAAAGCTATTAAAGAAAATTACTGTGAGATTATAAAATGTTAAAACATAAATTAAAAATACATTGATTTTAAATACTTTGATTGCAGGAGCAATTGAGGGAAGCTAATCTCACTATATTGTAGTTAATTCACTTTAATTCCCTTTGTACAATTTAATGATACTTTGTAACTAGAGTTGAAGGAATCTGTTGAAATTCGAATTTGATGACTTCTCTGAATTTCCCCCAATTTTTTTGATTCATTGGTGAATAAATTTGCTGCAAATCTCAATATAGAAAATCCTCTAACTACCCAGAAAAGCCATGCGTAACACTCTGAGGTCTCCTATGACTGTATTGAATCATTTGTGACTGCTCTATTGCAAACAGGGAAAAAAACGGTTGGTTACTGATGGTAACCAAAAGCCTATATAACAACTTACTGCAGACATTTTAAGCAACTTAAATTGTAAAAGCAGTCCAAAAATTATACCTTTTAACTTTTTGGGGTCAGATGCCTGCCCTCCTGGTGTTTATTTACAAATGATGCAAACATATTATGGTAGCTGTTTCATGTTTTTGAATTCTTAAGAAGATATACTTCCCATCAGTAGTGCAGTATAACTATACAATACGGTGGAGATGTGAGTGGGTGTCTAGTAGCATTGGCAGCCCAGTAGAAAAACAAGATGGGTCAAGCAAGGTGATGTCTGGCTGTATAAGGGCAGAAATAGCAGTTCCTGCAGCAGCAATACAGTGTGGCACTAAAAAACACAGTGGGCAGTGAGGATATATGTGACTGTATGGATTGTGTAATGGCAATGGCAGTGGTAGAATCTGCATGGTGGAAAAATATGATGAGGCAAGCAAGGAGATGCTGTGTATTGTAGCATCAGCACCAATAGTGCAGTATAATACTTATAAACACAGTGGCAACCAGAGGATGTATGACTGTAAGGTGGCCCGACTCTGCTTGCTGATGTGCATCAGATTCATACAGTGCTAGGTAGGACATCTGGTCCATCACATCATACTATATATTAAGGATAAGCGAACCCAAACTGTAAAGTTCGGGGGTTGTACCAAACACCTAGTGTCCGGTACACGGACTTCTTACTGTATGTCCGTGTTACTGTTCTGGTTCGGTAGCTTGTTGAAAGGCTGCAGCTCAGCCAATCTCTGAACGGAGCTCCACACACTCGATAAAGAAGATGAGGATCATCGCGGGACTTCCATTTGAATTTTGGCGGACCAGAGTGGATTTTTTAAAAATAAATTGGTAAAAGGGGGAAATTGTTGGGGAGTATTTTTTCAAATATAAATTTTTTTCTTTGTGTATTTTTCTCTTTTTACTTCCAAGTTAATAATGAGGTCGTCTTATAGACGCCTCTCCATTACTAACCCATAGGCTTGATGTCAGTGGACATTATACAGCTGAAATCAACCCCACAATCCCATTAACCTGACTGCCAATGCACCAGGGCAATCGGGAAGAGCCGAGGATAAGCCCTAGACTTGGCCCATCTAATGGATGTGCCATTTTTGTGGCGGTTGTGGGCTGGTCTTATTAGGCTTGGAAGAAGTCGATATCTATTGCCCTTCTCAGCCTATTAATATCACCCCCCAGCTATCTGCTTTGCCTTAGCTGGTTATTAAAAATTGGGGGCACCCCATGTCATAATTTTAGGGTCCCCCTATTGTTAATAACTGGCAAAGGCAAAACAGACAGATGGCGGCTGATATTAATAGGCTGGAAAGGTCCATGGATATTAGCACCTTCTCAGCACAATAAGGCTAGTTCACAGCTGTCTGCTTTCCTTTGGCTGGTTGTTAAAAATAGGGGGGACCCCACGTCGTTTTTTTCATTTATTTATTTATTAACAAGTACAGTAAAATATGCACCAAGTCACTGCTCTACTCCTCCACTTGGACCTTCGCCTCCTGGTTCAAGATTATATATATATTTTTTTTTATGTTATTTTAAGTAATTTTCCTATCCACATATGTTTGTAGGGTAATTGTCCTGTTCTTACCCCAATTTTGCTTCCTTTTACAGCCCTCTAGCCCTTACTACCACCATTTTACAGCACCAAAGTTTGGGTCCCCATTGACTTTTATGGGGTTTGGGTCCAGAGTCAAGTTTGGGTCAAGTTCGGGTGCCTGAATAGAACGTTGGACTCAAGTTCTGCCGAACCTGCCAAAATCCGAACTTTCACTGGTCCGCTGCTCAATCCCAATTGTATATGTGTAATTGCTGCTGCTTTAGTATTTTGTTGTAGTTGCAGTGCTGACACATGCAGGGAAGAGTTGACAAGGAGGAAAGAGTGGTCTCATGGTCAGACATGAGGCCAGTAGGTGTATTCTCTGCAAAAACTTAAACAAGCAGGGAACATAGCTCATCCTGGCAATACACCAATTTAGACTCCCTTTAATAAGCTTTAAAAAATCTTCCATTTTTCTGTTGTAATAAGTGTGTAAATGTATGACTATACAATAGTCATCCTTTTACTTCATGAGTATTGATCGCCACGGCCAGTATCTTCATTGTCATTGTTATTTTCACTTGTCGGCCTCGTTCCCTGCTTGTGCAGGTCTATATTTCCTCCACATCCACATACTTCTACTCCTCTGCCTTCTTCTCCCCCTCCTTCATTCCCCCCTCCTTTATAACTTGCTGCATGTACCCTGCTTGTGCGAGTCTATATTCCCTCCACATCCATCTACTTCTACTAATCTTCTTTCTTCTCCTCCTCCTTCATTCCCCCCTCCTTTATATCAAAATGGTTATGAAACAGAGACTTTAAGAAAATTGGGAGTGATTGAAGCCAAACTATTTCTTTTAAATTAATTTTTGTCCTTTGTGGCCATCCCTACCCTAGTCTCTTAATTTGGCCTCACTGGTGATCCCATAATCTGACTTCGGGTCAGAACAAAAAGGGCTACAACAAGTAAAATACTGTGCAAAGTGCTTCATGTGGAATTCACCACAGATGCAGGCACAAAATAATGTAATTTCACTACAAATTATAAAGAAGCTGAGACATGGTGAAAATTTGATGTACATAACATTATGAATTTTGTTTTGGGAAAATGTTTGCATTTTGTGCCTAGACCTATGCAGGTGCCCAATTCTATGCAGGATCCTCCTGGGAATAATCACTTTACATGCAGGCTTAAAAAAATACTATTTTCACAAAAATAATAAAGAACTTGCGATGTAGCAAAACTTGAATACATGGAACATGATTAATTTTGTTTTGAAATTGTTTTGGGCATTTTGTGCCAAGACCTAGTAGGAATGGCTTTTTTCAATAAATAATGGTGGCTTAGTATCTAGCATTGAGGCTGAGCGCATGCATTAATACGCAAAAGGCAGTACAATCCAGGTAATTCGGCATCAATTGTGGTGATCTTGGACATGTGGGAGTTCAGTTTCCACACAAATGGACTACAGTTTTTCAATAATTTTTATTAAATATTCATAATTAAATGGAAAGGAAAAGAGGGGGGAGGTAAGTTAAGGAAATTGGGTAGGAATAATTTTTATTGAGGGAAAAAAGTGGAGAGAACAGGAAAATAGGGTTGGGAATAAGGAGAACAAAGATTACATAATCATATTTGTACAATTTTGAGGCAAGAATGCAGATAAAACAAATAACAAATACCAAAGAAAACATATTTACTAATATCACAATATCCATATCACAAAGTTAGGTTTATAATCAAAAGAATGCAACTTAAGGAAATACTTGAGACCTAATATTCCATTTTTTATGGAACTTTTCAAACATATTGTTTGCAATTGCAAATTTATATTCATAAGTTTTATGTAGCATTATTTTTTGAACAATTTCATTAAATTTAGGGGGAAATGATTTTTTCCATAGAGCTGCTATCGATACTTTCACAACTTGGAAAATATGTAAAAGAATAAACCGTGTGGAAGGGGGAACTTGGCCCATTTCAAGAGAGAGTAACACCATTTGAAGTGATAAATGTAGGTTCCAGTTAAGAAGTTGGTTAATTAGTTGAGACACCTGATACCAGAGATTTTTAATTTTGGAGCAGTTCCAATAGACGTGCATCAAGTCGGCATTATATCCACAGTTTCTCCAACAATTAGGAGAATGATTTGTATTAATTTTTGACAGCCTAATTGGTGTATAATACCATTTAGTGAAGATCTTATAATACGACTCATGTAAAGTCATGCAAATGTTTGAAGCGTATGTAAGTTTTAAAGCTTTTTCCCATTGATCTAAAGAGAATGATTTTGTCAAATATAGTTCCCATTTAATCATATGGGTTTGTTTTTCAAGGGAGATATCATTGTTAAAATGAGAATATAAATAACTTGTATTCCATAAAAGTTTGCAGGTAGGATTTCCAACAAGTAGGCCAATAATTTCAGAGAAGGGTGACTTACTATTTAAAAGAACCTGAATGGTATCTTTAACCAAAATGAAATGGAAAAAATCTGTGCTAGGTAGCTTATATTTTAATTTGAGTTCCGAAAAGGGAATAAATCTCTCTCCATCATAGAGGTCCTTAATTTTTTGGATTCCCAATTTTGACCAAGCTTCAGGAATTTTTTCTTTACACAAAATATCAATAAAAGACAATGGGAAATGTTTAATTTGTTCGAATTTTGTTTTTCTATTCTTAGATTTAGCTAATTTTTTCCATGTCTGAATAGTGAAAATATTTTGAAAATAAGATTAGAAGGCTCTGACAAATTTGGATTAATTAAATGTTTAACGATGACATCTGACCACTAGATGTCAGTGACACTCACTGTTGATCTAAATTTTATTAAGTGTTAACAAAACAATACTTGAATAATTTTATGAATGCTGTGATGCAAATAATAGACAAACTGTGCAGTGAAAATGCAATTTTGCTGCTTGAGTTATAAAATACTTTCATTGCATCATTGCTTTGCCACTCAAGCTGAGGATGGATAAAGTTTGTTTGGTGGAGAGGGGTTGGGTTGCCAGGGAGACAGAGCTGAGACGTGACGCGTGTGGTCTTGGAGCTCCTGGTGAATGAGATAAAAAGGAAGGTCCAGAGTAGGCGAACCTGGTTCCCCCTTAGAGTGCAGCTGTTTCGTGCTCCTGTGATTGGTGACGTCTGGGACAATAATCCCCTATTTATGTCTGGTGAAGAGAGCGGGGAAGCGCAACAGTGCCATAACATTGAAAAGAGCCAGCCATCTTGTAAAGTGTGACACGGCGCCCGTGGACGGTAAAGCACCCTATGTTTTAAACAAGGATGAGGTACCTCATGTTCTTCTTATTTTAAATTCTCCCTGACCGGTCCAACGAGTTAGTTAGGGTCAGCTAGGTGTTGAGACCAATCTAAATGACTAGTCTCTATGGGACGGTATCAGTGAGGAATGAATTGTATTCATCTTGTCAATGACTGTTGATAGCGCGGTGCGAAGTTCAGAAAGGCCACAGTCCGTGGTAAAGCTCCCAAGGCACCCACCTGTCTGGATTGAATTTCCCGCAGAGAATGCTAATCAAATGAATTTGCTATCATCTGTGTTCTTGTAAATGAAAATTGAATATGGTTGTTTATTTTATATGTTATTCTTGTTAGGTGAACTTGGGTTGTAATATGCCTAGCTGTACAGCTGAGTTTGGTCATATTGGGATCCCAGAAAGTTTATTGATTAGGAATAGTATTAAGATTGTGAACCAGGAGAAAAGACACATATTACGGCTTCCCCTTAGGAACTAGCCCTGTTTAAGTCCGGACACATTTAGGGGAGAGGGGTGGCATTATTGGCCTAAGGGAAGATATCTCCTTACTGGGACCAGGGATATGTGGCTGTTCTGCTGGTAAGAAAAATAAAACACAATTCTTTTGTACGAGTTGTTGGATTAAAAACTGTACTGTTTATTTTATTCACTTTTCTTCCCCATGCAAACAGGGGCAAGTTTTTTTACAATAAATCTTGTTATTGTTTTACCACCATTTTTCTTTTAAAGCTCATTTGTCCTGTCAGTGGCATCACTGTATCAAAACGGAATCTTACCCCCGCCGTTAGTAGTCGGGGCCTCTTACAGATGTTTTATCAGTAATTCTTGCAGAGAAATATCATTATTTGAAGCTATTTCTAAATCCAGCCAAGCGGTAGAATCATCACCTTTTAACCAAAGTTTGCTTTGTTTTATAATATTAGAGTAATAGTAACAGGTTAAATTGGGGAGACCTAAACCACCTCTAGTTTTATTTTTCCATTGGATTCCTTTTGCAATTCTAGCTCTTTTGTTGTTCCAAACAAAATTATTCAATAGAGATTGAAGTAGATAAATGGACTACTGAACACATTTCTTGGGCACATGGAATGGCTTACTGATGACGAAATGAAGAGAGAAGAGGAAAAGTACAGAAATCAGTAGATAAGTTGATGAGGCCGATGACAAAGAGGGTGTGGACTGGTTACCAGAAAGACAATCATGAAAAGAATGTGTACAGCTTGAGACTTGTCCATTTTCATGGTCAATTTCCTTTCTTCACATGAGCAAGTGATGTCATTTCTTATACTGATGAAGATACGTAGGTCCAAATAATCATGTACCAGGATGCGCATGACTTAATTTCCAAGAGCAAAGGTTGCATGACATGTTCGCACATAGAATTCGCCACCACTAAAACCATCAACAAAACTTTCAGGCACTATTTAGCTTTCTAGACCAACATCAGTTGCAATATCACCTGTTCCAGAGTTCACTGCTGAATAAGATGAACATACCCCATCTGCTTGCAGAACATAGGATCCACCACCCTACTCCTTAAAGGGGTTTGTCCCACAACAAAGTACATTTTAGTTAATAGATCTTGAAATTATAAAAAGTTCCACAATTGGATGTGTAAAAAAAATGTTCCTTTTCGAGATAATCTTATAAATGTGCCCCTGCTATGTGCTGTGTAGTGACTCACCGTGCAAAAACATGGTTTGACCATAGCATAGCTCCTGGGCAGGGCAGAAAGCAAAAGAGCATACAGACATTACAGTATGGGATCACAGTTGATTCTTTCGGTGAGTTAAAATAAGTTTTTAAAGAGGCAGGTAAATGTTTTAGCTCACAGAATGCAGCAGCTGTGACCCATGCTGTAATTTCTGTATACTTTCATTTGCTTCCTCCCCTGCCCAGGAGCTGTGGTATGTTCAGACCATGTTCCTGCACGGTCAGGCCCAGCCATTTCATGGTACACAGCAGGGGCACATTTATTAGACTTTCTCAGCACAGTAACTTTTTTTTTAACACATGCAATTGTGAAACTTATTTTTATTCCAAGATCTATTGATTATAGTGTAATTTGTTTGTGGGACAACCCCTTTAAATCCTAGACACCTTGATCTGGTCCCCAATCATCATTAGCATTATCCATGACTTATAGTATACTCAGTGGCGAAAATGTTGGGACCTTCTTATACCCAGACTAATTCACACCTCGATATTTGACTTGGCTCAGAGTACCACATCCACTGCAAGTTCTCCTATCATCACAGCTTTCAAAGTCAGTAACACAGCAAAGAATTTGATTTGCCTCCTCTATATTCTCCAGCCCCATATCATTTCAATACAAAGGCTAACTGTCCATTTCATCCAATAAATCTTCAAGAAGATTATATTCTTTTGAAATATCTTCCTTTGCAACCAGGGTGTTGTGGATTAGGGGACTAAGAGGCTGAACGTATAGTGGTGTCAATGATGGAATTGAAAGTCTGCTATGGAAAATATTAAGTGTTTTGATAGTGAAGGAAATTGACTGTGCAGAAATTGACTGTACAGAACACTGACTCAAACTGACTGTGTCTCTCTCAGGTAATATAATCCTTCTGTGACTACTAAGACAAGTTATGTGCTATGTATTCCGTTACGCCTTCATATTCCTCTTCACCAATACACTAATTGGGACAAAGGCGGACAATGGTTACATGCACTTGCTACTACTACTGTTAAAAGAAATGTTGCCAGCAGTAAAAATATGGAATCGACCAAAATTTTTAGTAGCGCGTATGCAATGGCCAAAAGGATAATGCAATAACAGTATTTCATAATATCGGTGCAGCAGACGTTTCTCGTAGTTCTTGACAAAGTTTGCACACTCTACAGCAGGGATATTGGCACACTGCTCCATACAGATCTTCTCCAGATCTTTCAGGTTTCAGGGCTGTCGATGGGCAACATTGAGACAGGCTATGCCACTCCAGGACCTTAAAAACTTTTTACAAAGGCACTCTTTAGTTGCCCTGGCTGTGTGTTTCGGGTCATTGTCATGCTGGAAAACCCAGCTACGACCAATCTTTAATGCTCCTACTGAGGAAGGAGGTTGTTAGCCAAAATCTTGCTATACATGAACCCATCCATCCTCACTTCAATATAGTGCAGTCATCCTGTCCACTTTGCAGAAAAACACCTCCAAGGTATGATGTCTCCCCCACCATCATGGTTGGGACAGTGTTCTTGGGGTTGTACTCATCCTTCTACTTCCTCCAAACACGGTGAGTGGAGATGATACCAAAAAGTTCTATTTTGGTCTCATCTGACCCTATGACCTTCTTCCATGCCTCCTTTGGATCATCCAGATGGTCATTGGCAAACTTCAAACGGGCCTGGACATTGGCTGGCATGAGCAGGGGGACCTTGAAGGCCCCGCCATTATGGCATAGTGTGTGACTAATGGTAATGTTTAAGACTGTGGTCCCAGCTCTCTTCAGGTCATTGGCCAGGTCCCCCTGTGTAAGTCTGGGCTGATTCCTGACCTTTCTCACAATCATCCTTACCCAATGAGGCATGGAGCCCCAGACCAATGAAGATTGACAGTCATCTTGTGTTTCTTCCATTTTCTAATAATTGTGCCAACAGTTGTTGCCTTCTCACCAAGCTGCTTGCCTATTTTCATGTAGCCCATGCAAGCCTTGTGCAGATTTACAATTTTGTCCCTGGTTTCCTTAGAGAACTCTTTAGTCTTGGCCATGATGAAGAGGTTGGAGTGTAGACAGGTGTATTTTATAAAATAATAAATAAAATGCAATTTAATATTTTAAAAATCATATAATGTGATTTTCTGGGGTTTTTTATTTTTAGATTCTGTCTCTCACAGTTGAAGTGACCTACAGTAAAAAATACAGACCTCTCCATTCTTTGTAGGTTGGAAAGCTTGCAAAATCGGCAGTGTATCAAATACTTATTTTCCCAACTGTACGGGCCACAAGCCGCAGCATAATTGTGGGGTGTATGGTTGCTATATTTGAATATTAAAATAGGTATGCAAAAAGTAAAAGGTGTCTAAAATGTTTTCAAATTATCATATTTTTTTTATAAACGCTATTTCCCCCCTGACAAAAATACATAACCATGAATGCTATGTTGTTTGATGGGCACCAAAAGGAATTTGCAGCAACAGCCAGCAGAATTGTTGTAGTGCATACGGTTGTTAAATTGGACTACTAAAACAGATACTGCAAAAAGAAAAAATTCTTTTGTATGTTTTTTTAAACTTTTTTTATTTGTTTAAATTCTCCTTATGAATAAAAATTACATAACACTAAAAAGCTACATTGCTCTGCATCAGAGCATTGCAAACATGTGTATTACAGTGTTTTTATATGCAAGTAAAAATGTAAAGTACTTAGTTAACATTTGTTGATTACAAAGTATATTGTTATGGAAATTAGCATCAGGTATCTAGCTAGACCAGTGCTTCAAAAAACTCAAGTCCTTGCGGCCCCTAACAGATCATATTTTCAGGATTTCCTTAGCATTACAACGGTGATGGAATTATTATCAAGGCATCAGAAATTGTCACAGGTTATCTCAGCTGTGCCATACTAAGGAAATCCTGAATATTTTATCTGTTGGGGGCCGTGAGCACTGGCGTTTGGGAAACACTGAGCTAGAGGGTTTTGTTGGCAAAGGATACTAAGGGAGCCACATCAAAATGGGATGTCCAAATCAATGGTAGAGTTATAAGGCAGATGGACAGTAGGGCAACCAAGGTCAGAAAACATATATATACTGTGTATATATATATATATACAGTACAGACCAAAAGTTTGGACACACTATCTCATTTAAAGATTTTTCTGTATTTTCATGACTATGAAAATTGTACATTCACACTGAAAGCATCAAAACTATGAATTAACACATGTGGAATTATATACTTAACAAAAAAGTGTGAAACAACTGAAAATATGTCTTATATTCTAGGTTCTTCAAAGTAGCCACCTTTTGCTTTGATGACTGCTTTCCACACTCTTGGTATTTTATTGATGAGCTTAAAGAGGTAGTCACCGGAAATGGTTTTCACTTCACAGGGGTGCCCTGTCAGGTTTAATAAGTGGGATTTCTTGCCTTATAAATGGGGTTGGGACCATCAGTTGTGTTATGCAGAAGTCTGGTGGATACACAGCTGATAGTCCTACTGAATAGACTGTTAGAATTTGTATTATGGCAAGAAAAAAGCAGCTAAGTAAAGAAAAACGAGTGGCCATCATTACTTTAAGAAATGAAGGTCAGTCAGTCCGAAAAATTGGGAAAACTTTGAAAGTGTCCCCAAGTGCAGTTGAAAAAACCATCAAGCGCTACAAAGAAACTGGCTTTCATGAGGACCGCCCCAGGAAAGGAAGACCAAGAATCACCTCTGCTTCTGAGGATAAGTTTATCTGAGTCACCAGCCTCAGAAATCGCAGGTTAACAGCAGCTCAGATTAGAGACCAGGTCAATGCAACACAGAGTTCTAGCAGCAGACACATCTCTTCAACAACTGTTAAGAGGAGACTTTGTGCAGCAGGCCTTCATGGTAAAATAGCTGCTAGGAAACCACTGCTAAGGACAGGTAACAAGCAGAAGAGACTTATTTGGGCTAAAGAACACAAGGAATGGACATTAGACCAGTGGAAATCTGTGCTTTGGTCTGATGAGTCCAAATTTGAGATCTTTGGTTCCAACCACCGTGTCTTTGAGGGACGCAGAAAAGGTGAACGGATGGACTCTACATGCCTGGTTCCCACCGTGAAGCATGGAGGAGGAGGTGTGATGGTGTGGGGGTGCTTTGCTGGTGACACTGTTGGGCATTTATTCAAAATTGAAGGCGTACTGAACCAGCATGGCTACCACAGCATCTTGCAGCGACATGCTATTCCATCCGGTTTGCATTTAGTTGGACCATCATTTATTTTTCAACAGTACAATGACCCCAAACACACCTCCAGGCTGTGTAAGGGCTATTTGACCAAGAGGGAGAGTGATGGGGTGCTACGCCAGATGACCTTGCCTCCACAGTCACCAGACCTGAACCCAATCGAGATGGTTTGGAGTGAGCTGGACCGCAGAGTGAAGGCAAAAGGGCCAACAAGTGCTAAGCATCTCTGGGAACTCCTTCAAGATTGTTGGAAGACCATTTCCGGTGACTACCTCTTGAAGCTCATCAAGAGAATGCCAAGAGTGTGCAAAACAGTCATGAAAGCAAAAGGTGGCTACTTGGAAGAACCTAGAATATAAGACATATTTTCAGTTGTTTCACACTTTTTTGTTAAGTAAATAATTCCACATGTGTTAATTCATAGTTTTGATGCCTTCAGTGTGAATGAAAAAATTTCATAGTCATGAAATACAGAAAAATCTTTAAATGAGAAGGTGAGTGTTGAGCGAGCACTAAAATGCTCGGGTGCTAGAAGCTCGGGCCGAGCTCACCGTGATACTCGGGTGCTCGACCCGAGCAACGAGCCCAATGTTAGTCTATGGGAGACCCGAGCATTTTTGGGCGGCACCCCCGGCAGTCTGTAGAAAGCCTTAAAAGTGCCCAAAACGATAGTGATAGTGCTCAAAAGACATGGGGGCAGCATGGGGATCGCCCCTGAAAGCATTTCTGACCCCCAGGTCACTGCTGTCAACGACGTGGTCAGAGGTATTAAGCCACTTTTACGTGCTCACAATAAAACGTTCAAAAACGAAACTGAAACTGTTTTCCTGGGAAATATGTTAAGGAATTTCCTTTCCAGGGTAAAGACTTGTGTATAAGGTAAAATAAATAACCAAAAACAAAAATACTCCTCCACACCTTGGGCTATGTTCACAAGTAGGATTTTTCATGTGTTTTTGCACTTTTGTATTGCTTTCAACCGTGACAAATGCATTCACCGGGAAATGTCATTTTAACATTTTACAACCTTACTTGGCCATGTGCTGTGTGACACATGCATGCAGTGCTGAAAAGACAAGGGAACAGCATGGGGAAGACCCCTGGAAGCATCTCTGACTCCCAGGTTACTGCCTAAAAGCGTGCCCATCAGAAGTGATCCTTGCCGCATCAGAAGATGCAGACTTGCAACTATCCCCGTGCAAGTCCTTGTCCCAGGGCAGTGTTCAATTGTACCTCCCTCATTCCTTGCAATGCAAGAGCAAATATGCAGCCAACCACCCACCAACCCGCAGGCTGCAATACAATACTGCTAGCTTTCACTTGAAGTGGGGCTTTTTAGTTTGGAGGATGCCGAAGCTGGCCACTACCTCATGGCTGCTTCGGCAGCGAGGTATCCATACTCAGTCCCCATCCACCCAGCGGCCGGGTGTCAACGCTCGGTCAAAGGCCACCTGGGGGTGGTTGGGTGTCCATACTCGGTCCCCAGCTGCCCCGCGGCCGGGTGTCCACACATGGTCCCCAGCCACCTGGGGGCTGCCGGGTGTCCATAAACGGTCCCCAGCCACCCCTATTTCTCCTGTCACCTTCTCCCACACTTTTCAAAGCCTGGCCTGCTTTAGGGCAGCATTGGACGAGCCCACCAGAGAACGAGACTCCTCCGGTGGACCTTGGCTTCTCCATCAGGGGAGTTGAGAGTGCCAAGGTAAGGAACATGATGATGATGATAGAAGTTGGCATCTGCTTTGTTTTCTTTTAATGCAAGCGTAAGTGTGCAGCCTGCCACCCACCCACCCCCAGGCTGCAATGCCATACTGCTAGCTTGCACTTGAAATGGGGCCTTTTAGTTTGGAGGAGGCCGAAGATGGCCACTACCTCATGGCTGCTTCGGTGTCCTGGTTTCCATACTCAGTACCCAGCCGCCCGGCGGCCGGGTGTCCATAAACGGTCCCCAGCCGACCTTATTTCTCCTGTCACCTTCCCACACACATTTCTTAGCCTGGCCTGCTTTAGGGAAGCATTGGACGAGCCCACCAGAGAACCAGATTCCTCCGGTGGGCCCTGGCTTCTCCATCAGTAGAGTTGAGAGTGCCAAGGTGAGGAGCATGATGATGATAGAAGTTAGCATTTGCTTTGTTTTCTTGGAATACAAGCTCATGTATGTAGTAGTGGCTAGGCCTGAGGTGGTCAGCGTTTTGGTGCATATCCTACCTGCTCCGAGGATTGCTGGATGTTTTCCTGCTACTATCCCAGTTCTATGACTCCTGTTAAAACAAAGCTTCAGGTGATGAATGATGGATGAGGTGGTGGCAAAGGAGAAATAGCAGGAGGAACAGGGACCATACACATCAATATCAGACCAGTCAACCACACATGTCTTGTAGGATATGTTTATGTACCAAAAGGAGCGGTTCGGCTGCACAGTTATAGGGCATACAGTGAGTGCAATGCCTACCAAAAAGTTAGAGGCTCTCCAATGCCCCTTGGAAGTGACATGGAGATCAGAGGGCCTTAACTAAACCATTTTTTCCATTTATAGCAACTGGGTCTCCTGTGCACTGTTGGCCTAAGCAGTGAATGGAAGGCTTTCCAAAAATTATGAGGAACTACAATGCCCCTTGAAACAGACGTGGATTACAGCGTACTAAAAACCTTCTACCCATTATTGGGGAGTGGGTCTCCCTTAGTGTTCGCCTATGCATTGAAAAGCAAAAGCTGACTAAAATTAGGAGGAAATGCAATGCCCGTTGGAAGAGTCGTGGAGGTCGCAGTAGCTTAACAAGACGGTTTTAATGCCCCTTGGAAAAGTGGTGGAGGTCACAGTAGCTTAACAAGATGGTTTTTATGCCCCTTGGAAGAGACGTGGAGGTCCCAGTAGCTTAACAAGACGCTTTTAATGCCCCTCGGAAAAGACGTGGAAGTCGCAGTAGCTTAACAAGACTGTTTTAATGCCCCTTGGAAAAGTGGTGGAGGTCGTAGTAGCTTAACAAGATGGTTTTCATGACCCTTACAAGAGCCATACAGTACAGCATCTTAAAAATATTATTTCCATTTTTGGGGAGTGGGTCTCCCACAGTCTTTGCTTATGCCTTCCAAGCAAAAGCTGACAAAAATAAGGACGGAGGAACTTTCAATATGAGCAACATGGACCACGGTCACCCTGGTGGTATAGTGGTGGTGGAGGCTGAGGATAAGGAGAAGAACATAAAACAGCCAAAATGAGGAAGCGTATACCCATGTGTGGGTGTGAAGCGGTGCATGTGAATACACCTCACGAAATAACACAGTGGATTTGACTTTATGTTACTCTGCTGTCATTTGGTGATGATGAGAAGTCTGGCGCAATCCAGCCCTTGTTCATTTTGATAAGGGTCAGCTTGTCAGCATTGTCAGTTGACAGGCGAGTGCTCTTATCAGTTATAATTCCCCCAGCGGCACTAAAAACACGCTCCGATAACACGCTAGCGGCAGGGCAGGCCAGGACCTCCAAGGCATACTGAGCGAGTTCATTCCAAGTGTTCAGCTTGGATACCCAATACTGTAATTAAAAGGCACAGAGGAATCACGGAGGATGCTGGTACGGTCGGCAAGGTACTCCCTCACCATCTTTTGAAACTTTCCACTCCTTGTGAGAGTACCCCGCACCTCAGGGTCTGTCTGAAGGGAGGGTGTGAGAAAACTGTCCCAGAACATTGACAGTGTTCCCTTGCCTCTGCTGGATTGGAGTTGCGTCTCTCTCGCATGTACGCCTTGGTTGGGCAACGAACTGTGACTTCTGCCGCTAGCGTTGTCAGATTTGGAATATTTTTAACAGTTCTGCAGCAAGGGCCTTCTGGTACTGCCCCATTTTTGTAGACCTCTCCACCCCAGGAATAATAGAATGAAAGTTCTCCTTGTAGCGAGGGTCTAAAAGTGTCACCAACCAGTAATGACTGTCACCCAACATTTTGACAATGCGAGGGTCACGGTTAAGGCAGGGTAACATAAAGTTAGCCATGCGTGCCAAACTGGTAACGGGCAAGACTTCCGTTTCCTCACCAAGATGACGACTGACCATGCTCTCCTCCTCCCCCTCCTCCTCCTCCTACTCCCCCCCCCTGTCCTCAGGCCACCCACGCTGAACTGACGGTATGACAGTTGTACAAGTAGTACCGTCTACAGCACATGATACAAGCTCCTGTTCTTCCTCCTCCTCCTCCTCTTCCTCTCCATCATTGTCCCCCAATGCACGTTGGGATGAGATGAAGCTGGGCTGTGTGTAATCGACCGCTACGGCTTCTAGATACATCTCATCATACTCTGGCTGCAATGCCTCCTCTTCTGCTCACAAATCCTTTGCAACATGTGGAAGGTAGCGTTCCAATGTGTGGGGACATCACACAACAGTCGGTGTGATGGAAGCTGAAAATGCTGCTGCAACACAGCAAGGGCGGTGGAAGCTGTAGCCGACTTGCGAAAATGAGCTGACAGGCGGCGTACTTTGATGAGCAGATCTGGCAACTCAGGGAACGATTTAAGAAACCACTGAACCACGAGGTTAAGCACATGAGCCAGGCATGGTACGCGTGTGATCTGGCCTTGCCTCAGAGCCGCCACCAGGTTACGGCCATTGTCACACACGACCATGCCTGGATGTAGGTTCAGCGGTCTCAGCCACAGATCTGCCTGCTCTTTCACAGCTATCCACAACTCCCAAGCAATTTCTCACCTAAGCTTATGAGTTTCAGCACAGCCTGTTGCTGCTTGGCGGAGGCAGTACTGCAGTGCTTCCAGATTGTAACTGATGTGGTGATATCTGAGATGGAGGCTGAACATGAGGAGGAGGAGGATGATGCGCAGGAGCTGTACACTGTGGGGGCAACTGTGACTGACATAGAGCCCGCAATCCTCAATGTGGGGAGGATGTGTTCCGTCCCAAGGTCCGACTGGGTCCAGGCTTCCACTCTTTACCCAGTGTGCCGTCAGGGAGATGTACCGTCCCTGGCCACAAGCACTTGTCCACGTGTCCATTGTCAGGTGGACTCTCCCGTTAACTGAGTTGTTGAGGGCACAGCAGATGTTTTGGGACACGTGCTTGTGTAGTGCGGGGATGGCACACCGGGCGAAATAGTGTCGGCTGGGGACCGAGTACCGAGGGACGGCCTCCGCCATAAGGTTGCGGAAGGATTCCGTCTCCACCAGCCTAAAAGGTAGCATTTCCAACGCAAGCAGTCGTGAAATGTGCAAATTTAGGACTGTGGCCTGTGGGGCGTTGGCTGCGAATTTCCACTTTCGTTCAAAGGTCTGGGATATGGACAATTGAACGCTGCGGTGGGACGTGGACGTGGACGTTGATGTTGTTTCTTGAGAAACTGCCATAACAAGTGAAGACTGAGCGGAGGGGGCATCTTTGCATGCAGTATGGACAGGGGATTGCCTTGCACACACAAGAGGGGGTTCTATTGAACCCACAACAGCGGAAGAAGCAGTGGTGACACCCTCTGACAATGGTCATGGACCCTGGGGTTCACCCAACAAAGTCGGGTGCTTTGCTGCCACGTGCCTGATCATGCTGGTGGTGGTCAGGCTGGTAGTTTTGTCACCCCTGCTGATGCTGGCATGGCAGGTGGTACAAATGGCCTTTTTGGGGTTATCAGCAGAGTCTTTAAAAAAATTCCAGACTCTGGAAGACCTACCGCTTGTACTGGCAACGTCCCTCGAGTTGGTGTTACGGGGAACTGTTCCCTGCCTTCTGTGTGCGGCCACCACACTGCTTCTTCCTGCCTGTTGGGGTACTCTGCCTCCCTCACACTGTGTGCTGCTGGCCTCACTCTGCATGTCCTCCTGCCACGTTGGGTCAGTTACTAGATCATCCACCACCTACTCCTCTTCCACTTGTGCACCACGATCCTCCTCCTCACTTCCTGGCAATTGTGTCTCATCATCGTCCACCTCTTGTGACAAATTGCCAGCGTCGACTTCCTGTGGCCGTGCCTGTTCAAATATTTGGGCATCGCTACATGGGATCTCCTCTTCCACCACTTCAAGCGGAGCAGGAGAGGGGCACAAATCTGGAAATGGACCAGTGAACAGCTCTTCAGAGTGTCCAAGTGTGGGATCAGTTGCTGTCTGACGACACTCGGCATGGTGGGAGGAAGGAGCATCAGGGTGAGGAGGAGTATGCGGTTGAGACTCACGGTAACTAAGATTTGACCGGGTGGAAGACTGACCGGAGGTGGTGGTGCCCAGGTAACTGGAAGTATTATCTGCTATCCAATTAATAACCTGTTTACACTGAACAGTTCGCAATACTGGTGTTGTTCTGTGCTTCCCTAGTAATTCGGTCAAGAAGTGGGAGCGAGAAGTTGTGGCTGTTGGTTGTGGCACATTTTCACCTTGGCCACGGCCCCGTCCTCTGCACGCACCATCACCAGAACGTCCAGTTCTACTTCCCTTGCCACACGCCTTGCCCATTGTAAAGGAAGTAAAATAGCTTACACTCACACTATCAATGGAAAAAGGGTAATAAAAAGTAGATTAGAACCGTGGAAGAGGAAAACCAAAGTTCTATTTCTCTGGCCTACACCCGACTCTTTTAAACAATCTGAACAATCAGGGAGAAACTATTACTGATTTTCTTTACGGAAAAAATACTAAAAGCTGAATAATAGAGATTTTTTACAGTGGAATGGCAAAACCACATTTATTGTTTACTGGGGTATACCAGACAATTTTAAATAGATATATTTGCGGCTGAACAGTGAGCGACACACTCAAACTGTTTTTTTTTAGGTAAAAATGGCCCAAAATTGGATAAGTCAGAGGTTTGAACCGTGGAACTGCAAAACCACACTTCTACTTCTCGGGCCTACACCAGACTATTTTCAACAAATATATTGGTGTCTGAACAATCCGGGAGACACTATTAATTTTTTTTTTTTACGGCAAAAAAATGCCAAAAGCAGGATAGTAGAGATTTTTTACCGCGGAACGGCAAAACCACAGTTATAATTTACTGGAGTATACCAGACTCTTTTAAACAGATAAATTTGTGTCTAAACAATCAGGAGACACTATTACTGTTTTTCTTTACGGCAAAAAATACCAAAAGCTGGATAATAGAGATTTTTTTACCGTGGGACGGCAAAACCACAGTTATAATTTACTGGTGTATACCAGACTCTTTTAAACAGATATATTTGTGTCTGAACAATCAGGAGACACTATTACTGTTTTTCTTTACGGCAAAAAATGCCAAAAGCAGGATAATACAGAGATTTGACCCGTGGAACTGCAAAACCACAGTTCTATTTCTTGGGCCTACACCAGACTATTTTCAACAGATATATTTGTGTCTGAACAATCAGGAGACACTATTACTGTTTTTCTTTATGGCAAAAAATGCCAAAAGCAGGATAATAGAGATTTTTCACCGTGGAACGGCTAAACCACAGTTATAATTTACTGGTGTATACCAGACTTTTTTAAATAGATATATTTGCGGCTGAACAGTGAGCGACACACTCAAACTGTTTTTTTTGGTAAAAATGGGCCAAAAGTGGGTAATACAGAGGTTTGAACCGTTGAACTGCAAAACCACAGTTCTATTTCTCGGGCCTACACCAGACTATTTTCAACAGATATATTTGTGTCTGAACAATCAGGAGACACTATTACTGTTTTTCTTTACGGCAAAAAATGCCAAAAGCAGGATAATAGAGATTTTACACCGTGGAACGGCAAGACCACAGTTATAATTTACTGGTGTATGTAAGTTTTAAAGCTTTTTCCCATTGATCTAAAGAGAATGATTTTGTCAAATATAGTTCCCATTTAATCATATGGGTTTGTTTTTCAAGGGAGATATCATTGTTAAAATGAGAATATAAACAACTTGTATTCCATAAAAGTTTGCAGGTAGGATTTCCAACAAGTAGGCCAATAATTTCAGAGAAGGGTGACTTACTATTTAAAAGAACCTGAATGGTATCTTTAACCAAAATGAAATGGAAAAAATCTGTGCTAGGTAGCTTATATTTTAATTTGAGTTCCGAAAAGGGAATAAATCTCTCTCCATCATAGAGGTCCTTAATTTTTTTGATTCCCAATTTTGACCAAGCTTCAGGAATTTTTTCTTTACACAAAATATCAATAAAAGACAATGGGAAATGTTTAATTTGTTCGAATTTTGTTTTTCTATTCTTAGATTTAGCTAATTTTTTCCATGTCTGAATAGTGAAAATATTTTGAAAATAAGATTAGAAGGCTCTGACAAATTTGGATTAATTAAATGTTTAACGATGACATCTGACCACTAGATGTCAGTGACACTCACTGTTGATCTAAATTTTATCAAGTGTTAACAAAACAATACTTGAATAATTTTATGAATGCTGTGATGCAAATAATAGACAAACTGTGCAGTGAAAATGCAATTTTGCTGCTTGAGTTATAAAATACTTTCATTGCATCATTGCTTTGCTACTCAAGCTGAGGATGGATAAAGTTTGTTTGGTGGAGAGGGGTTGGGTTGCCAGGGAGACGGAGCTGAGACGTGACGCGTGTGGTCTTGGAGCTCCTGGTGAATGAGATAAAAAGGAAGGTCCAGAGTAGGCGAACCTGGTTCCCCCTTAGAGTGCAGCTGTTTCGTGCTCCTATGATTGGTGACGTCTGGGACAATAATCCCCTATTTATGTCTGGTGAAGAGAGCGGGGAAGCGCAACAGTGCCATAACATTGAAAAGAGCCAGCCATCTTGTAAAGTGTGACACGGCGCCCGTGGACGGTAAAGCACCCTATGTTTTAAACAAGGATGAGGTACCTCATGTTCTTCTTATTTTAAATTCTCCCTGACCGGTCCAACGAGTTAGTTAGGGTCAGCTAGGTGTTGAGACCAATCTAAATGACTAGTCTCTATGGGACGGTATCAGTGAGGAATGAATTGTATTCATCTTCTCAATGACTGTTGATAGCGCGGTGCGAAGTTCAGAAAGGCCACAGTCCATGGTAAAGCTCCCAAGGCACCCACCTGTCTGGATTGAATTTCCCGCAGAGAATGCTAATCAAATGAATTTGCTATCATCTGTGTTCTTGTAAATGAAAATTGAATATGGTTGTTTATTTTATATGTTATTCTTGTTAGGTGAACTTGGGTTGTAATATGCCTAGCTGTACAGCTGAGTTTGGTCATATTGGGATCCCAGAAAGTTTATTGATTAGGAATAGTATTAAGATTGTGAACCAGGAGAAAAGACACATATTACGGCTTCCCCTTAGGAACTAGCCCTGTTTAAGTCCGGACACATTTAGGGGAGAGGGGTGGCATTATTGGCCTAAGGGAAGATATCTCCTTACTGGGACCAGGGATATGTGGCTGTTCTGCTGGTAAGAAAAATAAAACACAATTCTTTTGTACGAGTTGTTGGATTAAAAACTGTACTGTTTATTTTATTCACTTTTCTTCCCCATGCAAACAGGGGCAAGTTTTTTTACAATAAATCTTGTTATTGTTTTACCACCATTTTTCTTTTAAAGCTCATTTGTCCTGTCAGTGGCATCACTGTATCAAAACGGAATCTTACCCCCGCCGTTAGTAGTCGGGGCCTCTTACAGATGTTTTATCAGTAATTCTTGCAGAGAAATATCATTATTTGAAGCTATTTCTAAATCCAGCCAAGCGGTAGAATCATCACCTTTTAACCAAAGTTTGCTTTGTTTTATAATATTAGAGTAATAGTAACAGGTTAAATTGGGGAGACCTAAACCACCTCTAGTTTTATTTTTCCATTGGATTCCTTTTGCAATTCTAGCTCTTTTGTTGTTCCAAACAAAATTATTCAATAGAGATTGAAGTAGATAAATGGACTACTGAACACATTTCTTGGGCACATGGAATGGCTTACTGATGACGAAATGAAGAGAGAAGAGGAAAAGTACAGAAATCAGTAGATAAGTTGATGAGGCCGATGACAAAGAGGGTGTGGACTGGTTACCAGAAAGACAATCATGAAAAGAATGTGTACAGCTTGAGACTTGTCCATTTTCATGGTCAATTTCCTTTCTTCACATGAGCAAGTGATGTCATTTCTTATACTGATGAAGATACGTAGGTCCAAATAATCATGTACCAGGATGCGCATGACTTAATTTCCAAGAGCAAAGGTTGCATGACATGTTCGCACATAGAATTCGCCACCACTAAAACCATCAACAAAACTTTCAGGCACTATTTAGCTTTCTAGACCAACATCAGTTGCAATATCACCTGTTCCAGAGTTCACTGCTGAATAAGATGAACATACCCCATCTGCTTGCAGAACATAGGATCCACCACCCTACTCCTTAAAGGGGTTTGTCCCACAACAAAGTACATTTTAGTTAATAGATCTTGAAATTATAAAAAGTTCCACAATTGGATGTGTAAAAAAAATGTTCCTTTTCGAGATAATCTTATAAATGTGCCCCTGCTATGTGCTGTGTAGTGACTCACCGTGCAAAAACATGGTTTGACCATAGCATAGCTCCTGGGCAGGGCAGAAAGCAAAAGAGCATACAGACATTACAGTATGGGATCACAGTTGATTCTTTCGGTGAGTTAAAATAAGTTTTTAAAGAGGCAGGTAAATGTTTTAGCTCACAGAATGCAGCAGCTGTGACCCATGCTGTAATTTCTGTATACTTTCATTTGCTTCCTCCCCTGCCCAGGAGCTGTGGTATGTTCAGACCATGTTCCTGCACGGTCAGGCCCAGCCATTTCATGGTACACAGCAGGGGCACATTTATTAGACTTTCTCAGCACAGTAACTTTTTTTTTAACACATGCAATTGTGAAACTTATTTTTATTCCAAGATCTATTGATTATAGTGTAATTTGTTTGTGGGACAACCCCTTTAAATCCTAGACACCTTGATCTGGTCCCCAATCATCATTAGCATTATCCATGACTTATAGTATACTCAGTGGCGAAAATGTTGGGACCTTCTTATACCCAGACTAATTCACACCTCGATATTTGACTTGGCTCAGAGTACCACATCCACTGCAAGTTCTCCTATCATCACAGCTTTCAAAGTCAGTAACACAGCAAAGAATTTGATTTGCCTCCTCTATATTCTCCAGCCCCATATCATTTCAATACAAAGGCTAACTGTCCATTTCATCCAATAAATCTTCAAGAAGATTATATTCTTTTGAAATATCTTCCTTTGCAACCAGGGTGTTGTGGATTAGGGGACTAAGAGGCTGAACGTATAGTGGTGTCAATGATGGAATTGAAAGTCTGCTATGGAAAATATTAAGTGTTTTGATAGTGAAGGAAATTGACTGTGCAGAAATTGACTGTACAGAACACTGACTCAAACTGACTGTGTCTCTCTCAGGTAATATAATCCTTCTGTGACTACTAAGACAAGTTATGTGCTATGTATTTCGTTACGCCTTCATATTCCTCTTCACCAATACACTAATTGGGACAAAGGCGGACAATGGTTACATGCACTTGCTACTACTACTGTTAAAAGAAATGTTGCCAGCAGTAAAAATATGGAATCGACCAAAATTTTTAGTAGCGCGTATGCAATGGCCAAAAGGATAATGCAATAACAGTATTTCATAATATCGGTGCAGCAGACGTTTCTCGTAGTTCTTGACAAAGTTTGCACACTCTACAGCAGGGATATTGGCACACTGCTCCATACAGATCTTCTCCAGATCTTTCAGGTTTCAGGGCTGTCGATGGGCAACATTGAGACAGGCTATGCCACTCCAGGACCTTAAAAACTTTTTACAAAGGCACTCTTTAGTTGCCCTGGCTGTGTGTTTCGGGTCATTGTCATGCTGGAAAACCCAGCTACGACCAATCTTTAATGCTCCTACTGAGGAAGGAGGTTGTTAGCCAAAATCTTGCTATACATGAACCCATCCATCCTCACTTCAATATAGTGCAGTCATCCTGTCCACTTTGCAGAAAAACACCTCCAAGGTATGATGTTTCCCCCACCATCATGGTTGGGACAGTGTTCTTGGGGTTGTACTCATCCTTCTACTTCCTCCAAACACGGTGAGTGGAGATGATACCAAAAAGTTCTATTTTGGTCTCATCTGACCCTATGACCTTCTTCCATGCCTCCTTTGGATCATCCAGATGGTCATTGGCAAACTTCAAACGGGCCTGGACATTGGCTGGCATGAGCAGGGGGACCTTGAAGGCCCCGCCATTATGGCATAGTGTGTGACTAATGGTAATGTTTAAGACTGTGGTCCCAGCTCTCTTCAGGTCATTGGCCAGGTCCCCCTGTGTAAGTCTGGGCTGATTCCTGACCTTTCTCACAATCATCCTTACCCAATGAGGCATGGAGCCCCAGACCAATGAAGATTGACAGTCATCTTGTGTTTCTTCCATTTTCTAATAATTGTGCCAACAGTTGTTGCCTTCTCACCAAGCTGCTTGCCTATTTTCATGTAGCCCATGCAAGCCTTGTGCAGATTTACAATTTTGTCCCTGGTTTCCTTAGAGAACTCTTTAGTCTTGGCCATGATGAAGAGGTTGGAGTGTAGACAGGTGTATTTTATAAAATAATAAATAAAATGCAATTTAATATTTTAAAAATCATATAATATGATTTTCTGGGGTTTTTCATTTTTAGATTCTGTCTCTCACAGTTGAAGTGACCTACAGTAAAAAATACAGACCTCTCCATTCTTTGTAGGTTGGAAAGCTTGCAAAATCGGCAGTGTATCAAATACTTATTTTCCCAACTGTACGGGCCACAAGCCGCAGCATAATTGTGGGGTGTATGGTTGCTATATTTGAATATTAAAATAGGTATGCAAAAAGTAAAAGGTGTCTAAAATGTTTTCAAATTATCATATTTTTTTTATAAACGCTATTTCCCCCCTGACAAAAATACATAACCATGAATGCTATGTTGTTTGATGGGCACCAAAAGGAATTTGCAGCAACAGCCAGCAGAATTGTTGTAGTGCATACGGTTGTTAAATTGGACTACTAAAACAGATACTGCAAAAAGAAAAACTTCTTTTGTATGTTTTTTTAAACTTTTTTTATTTGTTTAAATTCTCCTTATGAATAAAAATTACATAACACTAAAAAGCTACATTGCTCTGCATCAGAGCATTGCAAACATGTGTATTACAGTGTTTTTATATGCAAGTAAAAATGTAAAGTACTTAGTTAACATTTGTTGATTACAAAGTATATTGTTATGGAAATTAGCATCAGGTATCTAGCTAGACCAGTGCTTCAAAAAACTCAAGTCCTTGCGGCCCCTAACAGATCATATTTTCAGGATTTCCTTAGCATTACAACGGTGATGGAATTATTATCAAGGCATCAGAAATTGTCACAGGTTATCTCAGCTGTGCCATACTAAGGAAATCCTGAATATTTTATCTGTTGGGGGCCGTGAGCACTGGCGTTTGGGAAACATTGAGCTAGAGGGTTTTGTTGGCAAAGGATACTAAGGGAGCCACATCAAAATGGGATGTCCAAATCAATGGTAGAGTTATAAGGCAGATGGACAGTAGGGCAACCAAGGTCAGAAAACAGATATATATACTGTGTATATATATATATATATATACAGTACAGACCAAAAGTTTGGACACACTATCTCATTTAAAGATTTTTCTGTATTTTCATGACTATGAAAATTGTACATTCACACTGAAAGCATCAAAACTATGAATTAACACATGTGGAATTATATACTTAACAAAAAAGTGTGAAACAACTGAAAATATGTCTTATATTCTAGGTTCTTCAAAGTAGCCACCTTTTGCTTTGATGACTGCTTTCCACACTCTTGGTATTTTATTGATGAGCTTAAAGAGGTAGTCACCGGAAATGGTTTTCACTTCACAGGGGTGCCCTGTCAGGTTTAATAAGTGGGATTTCTTGCCTTATAAATGGGGTTGGGACCATCAGTTGTGTTATGCAGAAGTCTGGTGGATACACAGCTGATAGTCCTACTGAATAGACTGTTAGAATTTGTATTATGGCAAGAAAAAAGCAGCTAAGTAAAGAAAAACGAGTGGCCATCATTACTTTAAGAAATGAAGGTCAGTCAGTCCGAAAAATTGGGAAAACTTTGAAAGTGTCCCCAAGTGCAGTTGCAAAAACCATCAAGCGCTACAAAGAAACTGGCTTTCATGAGGACCGCACCAGGAAAGGAAGACCAAGAATCACCTCTGCTTCTGAGGATAAGTTTATCTGAGTCACCAGCCTCAGAAATCGCAGGTTAACAGCAGCTCAGATTAGAGACCAGGTCAATGCAACACAGAGTTCTAGCAGCAGACACATCTCTTCAACAACTGTTAAGAGGAGACTTTGTGCAGCAGGCCTTCATGGTAAAATAGCTGCTAGGAAACCACTGCTAAGGACAGGTAACAAGCAGAAGAGACTTATTTGGGCTAAAGAACACAAGGAATGGACATTAGACCAGTGGAAATCTGTGCTTTGGTCTGATGAGTCCAAATTTGAGATCTTTGGTTCCAACCACCGTGTCTTTGTGCGACGCAGAAAAGGTGAACGGATGGACTCTACATGCCTGGTTCCCACCGTGAAGCATAGAGGAGGAGGTGTGATGGTGTGGGGGTGCTTTGCTGGTGACACTGTTGGGCATTTATTCAAAATTGAAGGCATACTGAACCAGCATGGATACCACAGCATCTTGCAGCGACATGCTATTCCATCCGGTTTGCATTTAGTTGGACCATCATTTATTTTTCAACAGTACAATGACCCCAAACACACCTCCAGGCTGTGTAAGGGCTATTTGACCAAGAGGGAGAGTGATGGGGTGCTACGCCAGATGACCTTGCCTCCACAGTCACCAGACCTGAACCCAATCGAGATGGTTTGGGGTGAGCTGGACCGCAGAGTGAAGGCAAAAGGGCCAACAAGTGCTAAGCATCTCTGGGAACTCCTTCAAGATTGTTGGAAGACCATTTCCGGTGACTACCTCTTGAAGCTCATCAAGAGAATGCCAAGAGTGTGCAAAACAGTCATGAAAGCAAAAGGTGGCTACTTGGAAGAACCTAGAATATAAGACATATTTTCAGTTGTTTCACACTTTTTTGTTAAGTATATAATTCCACATGTGTTAATTCATAGTTTTGATGCCTTCAGTGTGAATGGACAATTTTCATAGTCATGAAAATACAGAGAAATCTTTAAATGAGATGGTGTGTCCAAACTTTTGGTCTGTACTGTATATATATAAATATATATATACAGTACAGACCAAAAGTTTGAACACACCTTCTCAATTAAAGATTTTTCTATATTTTCATGAATTTGAAAATTGTACATTCACACTGAAGGCATCAAAACTATGAATTAACAAGAGTGTACAAAGCAGTCATCAAAGCAAAAGGTGGCTACTTTGAAGAACCTAGAATATAAGACATATTTTCAGTTGTTCCACACTTTTATGTTAAGTATATAGTTCCACATGTGTTAATTCATAGTTTTGATGCCTTCAGTGTGAATGAAAAAATTTCATAGTCATGAAATACAGAAAAATCTTTAAATGAGAAGGTTAGTGTTGAGCGAGCACTAAAATGCTCGGGTGCTAGAAGCTCGGGCCGAGCTCACCGTGATACTCGGGTGCTCGACCCGAGCAACGAGCCCAATGTTAGTCTATGGGAGACCCGAGCATTTTTGGGCGGCACCCCCGGCAGTCTGTAGAAAGCCTAAAAAGTGCCCAAAACGATAGTGATAGTGCTCAAAAGACATGGGGGCAGCATGGGGATCGCCCCTGAAAGCATTTCTGACCCCCAGGTCACTGCTGTCAACGACGTGGTCAGAGGTATTAAGCCACTTTTACGTGCTCACAATAAAACGTTCAAAAACGAAACTGAAACTGTTTTCCTGGGAAATATGTTAAGGAATTTCCTTTCCAGGGTAAAGACTTGTGTATAAGGTAAAATAAATAACCAAAAACAAAAATACTCCTCCACACCTTGGGCTATGTTCACAAGTAGGATTTTTCATGTGTTTTTGCACTTTTGTATTGCTTTCAACCGTGACAAATGCATTCACCGGGAAATGTCATTTTAACATTTTACAACCTTACTTGGCCATGTGCTGTGTGACACATGCATGCAGTGCTGAAAAGACAAGGGAACAGCATGGGGAAGACCCCTGGAAGCATCTCTGACTCCCAGGTTACTGCCTAAAAGCGTGCCCATCAGAAGTGATCCTTGCCGCATCAGAAGATGCAGACTTGCAACTATCCCCGTGCAAGTCCTTGTCCCAGGGCAGTGTTCAATTGTACCTCCCTCATTCCTTGCAATGCAAGAGCAAATATGCAGCCAACCACCCACCAACCCGCAGGCTGCAATACAATACTGCTAGCTTTCACTTGAAGTGGGGCTTTTTAGTTTGGAGGATGCCGAAGCTGGCCACTACCTCATGGCTGCTTCGGCAGCGAGGTATCCATACTCAGTCCCCATCCACCCAGCGGCCGGGTGTCAACGCTCGGTCAACAGCCACCTGGGGGTGGTTGGGTGTCCATACTCGGTCCCCAGCTGCCCCGCGGCCGGGTGTCCACACATGGTCCCCAGCCACCTGGGGGCTGCCGGGTGTCCATAAACGGTCCCCAGCCACCCCTATTTCTCCTGTCACCTTCTCCCACACTTTTCAAAGCCTGGCCTGCTTTAGGGCAGCATTGGACGAGCCCACCAGAGAACGAGACTCCTCCGGTGGACCCTGGCTTCTCCATCAGGGGAGTTGAGAGTGCCAAGGTAAGGAACATGATGATGATGATAGAAGTTGGCATCTGCTTTGTTTTCTTTTAATGCAAGCGTAAGTGTGCAGCCTGCCACCCACCCACCCCCAGGCTGCAATGCCATACTGCTAGCTTGCACTTGAAATGGGGCCTTTTAGTTTGGAGGAGGCCGAAGATGGCCACTACCTCATGGCTGCTTCGGTGTCCTGGTTTCCATACTCAGTCCCCAGCCGCCCGGCGGCCGGGTGTCCATAAACGGTCCCCAGCCGACCTTATTTCTCCTGTCACCTTCCCACACACATTTCTTAGCCTGGCCTGCTTTAGGGAAGCATTGGACGAGCCCACCAGAGAACCAGATTCCTCCGGTGGGCCCTGGCTTCTCCATCAGTAGAGTTGAGAGTGCCAAGGTGAGGAGCATGATGATGATAGAAGTTAGCATTTGCTTTGTTTTCTTGGAATACAAGCTCATGTATGTAGTAGTGGCTAGGCCTGAGGTGGTCAGCGTTTTGGTGCATATCCTACCTGCTCCGAGGATTGCTGGATGTTTTCCTGCTACTATCCCAGTTCTATCTTCAGGTGATGAATGATGGATGAGGTGGTGGCAAAGGAGAAATAGCAGGAGGAACAGGGACCATACACATCAATATCAGACCAGTCAACCACACATGTCTTGTAGGATATGTTTATGTACCAAAAGGAGCGGTTCGGCTGCACAGTTATAGGGCATACAGTGAGTGCAATGCCTACCAAAAATTTAGAGGCTCTCCAATGCCCCTTGGAAGTGACATGGAGATCAGAGGGCCTTAACTAAACCATTTTTTCCATTTATAGCAACTGGGTCTCCTGTGCACTGTTGGTCTAAGCAGTGAATGGAAGGCTTTCCAAAAATTATGAGGAACTACAATGCCCCTTGAAACAGACGTGGATTACAGCATACTAAAAACCTTCTACCCATTATTGGGGAGTGGGTCTCCCTTAGTGTTCGCCTATGCATTGAAAAGCAAAAGCTGACTAAAATTAGGAGGAAATGCAATGCCCGTTGGAAGAGTCGTGGAGGTCGCAGTAGCTTAACAAGACGGTTTTAATGCCCCTTGGAAAAGTGGTGGAGGTCACAGTAGCTTAACAAGATGGTTTTTATGCCCCTTGGAAGAGACGTGGAGGTCCCAGTAGCTTAACAAGACGCTTTTAATGCCCCTCGGAAAAGACGTGGAAGTCGCAGTAGCTTAACAAGACTGTTTTAATGCCCCTTGGAAAAGTGGTGGAGGTCGTAGTAGCTTAACAAGATGGTTTTAATGACCCTTACAAGAGCCATACAGTACAGCATCTTAAAAATATTATTTCCATTTTTGGGGAGTGGGTCTCCCACAGTCTTTGCTTATGCCTTCCAAGCAAAAGCTGACAAAAATAAGGACGGAGGAACTTTCAATATGAGCAACATGGACCACGGTCACCCTGGTGGTATAGTGGTGGTGGAGGCTGAGGATAAGGAGAAGAACATAAAACAGCCAAAATGAGGAAGCGTATACCCATGTGTGGGTGTGAAGCGGTGCATGTGAATACACCTCCCGAAATAACACAGTGGATTTGACTTTATGTTACTCTGCTGTCATTTGGTGATGATGAGAAGTCTGGCGCAATCCAGCCCTTGTTCATTTTGATAAGGGTCAGCTTGTCAGCATTGTCAGTTGACAGGCGAGTGCTTTTATCAGTTATAATTCCCCCAGCGGCACTAAAAACATGCTCCGATAACACGCTAGCGGCAGGGCAGGCCAGGACCTCCAAGGCGTACTGAGCGAGTTCATTCCAAGTGTTCAGCTTGGATACCCAATACTGTAATTAAAAGGCACAGAGGAATCACGGAGGATGCTGGTACGGTCGGCAAGGTACTCCCTCACCATCTTTTGAAACTTTCCACTCCTTGTGAGAGTACCCCGCACCTCAGGGTCTGTCTGAAGGGAGGGTGTGAGAAAACTGTCCCAGAACATTGACAGTGTTCCCTTGCCTCTGCTGGATTGGAGTTGCGTCTCTCTCGCATGTACGCCTTGGTTGGGCAACGAACTGTGACTTCTGCCGCTAGCGTTGTCAGATTTGGAATATTTTTAACAGTTCTGCAGCAAGGGCCTTCTGGTACTGCCCCATTTTTGTAGACCTCTCCACCCCAGGAATAATAGAATGAAAGTTCTCCTTGTAGCGAGGGTCTAAAAGTGTCACCAACCAGTAATGACTGTCACCCAAAATTTTGACAATGCGAGGGTCACGGTTAAGGCAGGGTAACATAAAGTTAGCCATGCGTGCCAGACTGGTAACGGGCAAGACTTCCGTTTCCTCACCAAGATGACGACTGACCATGCTCTCCTCCTCCCCCTCCTCCTCCTCCTCCTACTCCTCCCCCCTGTCCTCAGGCCACCCACGCTGAACTGACGGTATGACAGTTGTACAAGTAGTACCGTCTACAGCACATGATACAAGCTCCTATTCTTCCTCCTCCTCCTCCTCTTCCTCTCCATCATTGTCCCCCAATGCACGTTGGGATGAGATGAGGCTGGGCTGTGTGTAATCGACCGCTACGGCTTCTAGATACATCTCATCATACTCTGGCTGCAATGCCTCCTCTTCTGCTCACAAATCCTTTGCAACATGTGGAAGGTAGCGTTCCAATGTGTGGGGACATCACACAACAGTCGGTGTGATGGAAGCTGAAAACGCTGCTGCAACACAGCAAGGGCGGTGGAAGCTGTAGCCGACTTGCGAAAATGAGCTGACAGGCGGCGTACTTTGATGAACAGATCTGGCAACTCAGGGAACGATTTAAGAAACCACTGAACCACGAGGTTAAGCACATGAGCCAGGCATGGTACGCGTGTGATCTGGCCTTGCCTCAGAGCCGCCACCAGGTTACGGCCATTGTCACACACGACCATGCCTGGATGTAGGTTCAGCGGTCTCAGCCACAGATCTGCCTGCTCTTTCACAGCTATCCACAACTCCCAAGCAATTTCTCACCTAAGCTTATGAGTTTCAGCACAGCCTGTTGCTGCTTGGCGGAGGCAGTACTGCAGTGCTTTCAGATTGTAACTGATGTGGTGATATCTGAGATGGAGGCTGAACATGAGGAGGAGGAGGATGATGCGCAGGAGCTGTACACTGTGGGGGCAACTGTGACTGACATAGAGCCCGCAATCCTCAATGTGGGGAGGATGTGTTCCGTCCCAAGGTCCGACTGGGTCCAGGCTTCCACTCTTTACCCAGTGTGCCGTCAGGGAGATGTACCGTCCCTGGCCACAAGCACTTGTCCACGTGTCCATTGTCAGGTGGACTCTCCCGTTAACTGAGTTGTTGAGGGCACAGCAGATGTTTTGGGACACGTGCTTGTGTAGTGCGGGGATGGCACACCGGGCGAAATAGTGTCGGCTGGGGACCGAGTACCGAGGGACGGCCACCGCCATAAGGTTGCGGAAGGATTCCGTCTCCACCAGCCTAAAAGGTAGCATTTCCAACGCAAGCAGTCGTGAAATGTGCAAATTTAGGACTGTGGCCTGTGGGGCGTTGGCTGCGAATTTCCACTTTCGTTCAAAGGTCTGGGATATGGACAATTGAACGCTGCGGTGGGACGTGGACGTGGACGTTGATGTTGTTTCTTGAGAAACTGCCATAACAAGTGAAGACTGAGCGGAGGGGGCATCTTTGCATGCAGTATGGACAGGGGATTGCCTTGCACACACAAGAGGGGGTTCTATTGAACCCACAACAGCGGAAGAAGCAGTGGTGACACCCTCTGACAATGGTCATGGACCCTGGGGTTCACCCAACAAAGTCGGGTGCTTTGCTGCCACGTGCCTGATCATGCTGGTGGTGGTCAGGCTGGTAGTTTTGTCACCCCTGCTGATGCTGGCATGGCAGGTGGTACAAATGGCCTTTTTGGGGTTATCAGCAGAGTCTTTAAAAAAATTCCAGACTCTGGAAGACCTACCGCTTGTACTGGCAATGTCCCTCGAGTTGGTGTTACGGGGAACTGTTCCCTGCCTTCTGTGTGCGGCCACCACACTGCTTCTTCCTGCCTGTTGGGGTACTCTGCCTCCCTCACACTGTGTGCTGCTGGCCTCACTCTGCATGTCCTCCTGCCACGTTGGGTCAGTTACTAGATCATCCACCACCTACTCCTCTTCCACTTGTGCACCACGATCCTCCTCCTCACTTCCTGGCAATTGTGTCTCATCATCGTCCACCTCTTGTGACAAATTGCCAGCGTCGACTTCCTGTGGCCGTGCCTGTTCAAATATTTGGGCATCGCTACATGGGATCTCCTCTTCCACCACTTCAAGCGGAGCAGGAGAGGGGCACAAATCTGGAAATGGACCAGTGAACAGCTCTTCAGAGTGTCCAAGTGTGGGATCAGTTGCTGTCTGACGACACTCGGCATGGTGGGAGGAAGGAGCATCAGGGTGAGGAGGAGTATGCGGTTGAGACTCACGGTAACTAAGATTTGACCGGGTGGAAGACTGACCGGAGGTGGTGGTGCCCAGGTAACTGGAAGTATTATCTGCTATCCAATTAATAACCTGTTTACACTGAACAGTTCGCAATACTGGTGTTGTTCTGTGCTTCCCTAGTAATTCGGTCAAGAAGTGGGAGCGAGAAGTTGTGGCTGTTGGTTGTGGCACATTTTCACCTTGGCCACGGCCCCGTCCTCTGCACGCACCATCACCAGAACGTCCAGTTCTACTTCCCTTGCCACGCGCCTTGCCCATTGTAAAGGAAGTAAAATAGCTTACACTCACACTATCAATGGAAAAAGGGTAATAAAAAGTAGATTAGAACCGTGGAAGAGGAAAACCAAAGTTCTATTTCTCTGGCCTACACCCGACTCTTTTAAACAATCTGAACAATCAGGGAGAAACTATTACTGATTTTCTTTACGGAAAAAATACTAAAAGCTGAATAATAGAGATTTTTTACAGTGGAATGGCAAAACCACATTTATTGTTTACTGGGGTATACCAGACAATTTTAAATAGATATATTTGCGGCTGAACAGTGAGCGACACACTCAAACTGTTTTTTTTTAGGTAAAAATGGCCCAAAATTGGATAAGTCAGAGGTTTGAACCGTGGAACTGCAAAACCACACTTCTACTTCTCGGGCCTACACCAGACTATTTTCAACAAATATATTGGTGTCTGAACAATCCGGGAGACACTATTAAATTTTTTTTTTTTACGGCAAAAAAATGCCAAAAGCAGGATAGTAGAGATTTTTTACCGCGGAACGGCAAAACCACAGTTATAATTTACTGGTGTATACCAGACTCTTTTAAACAGATAAATTTGTGTCTAAACAATCAGGAGACACTATTACTGTTTTTCTTTACGGCAAAAAATACCAAAAGCTGGATAATAGAGATTTTTTACCGTGGGACGGCAAATCCACAGTTATAATTTACTGGTGTATACCAGACAATTTTAAACAGATATATTTGTGTCTGAACAATCAGGAGACACTATTACTGTTTTTCTTTACGGCAAAAAATGCCAAAAGCAGGATAATACAGAGATTTGACCCGTGGAACTGCAAAACCACAGTTCTATTTCTTGGGCCTACACCAGACTATTTTCAACAGATATATTTGTGTCTGAACAATCAGGAGACACTATTACTGTTTTTCTTTATGGCAAAAAATGCCAAAAGCAGGATAATAGAGATTTTTCACCGTGGAATGGCTAAACCACAGTAATAATTTACTGGTGTATACCAGACTTTTTTAAATAGATATATTTGCGGCTGAACAGTGAGCGACACACTCAAAATGTTTTTTTTGGTAAAAATGGGCCAAAAGTGGGTAATACAGAGGTTTGAACCGTTGAACTGCAAAACCACAGTTCTATTTCTCGGGCCTACACCAGACTATTTTCAACAGATATATTTGTGTCTGAACAATCAGGAGACACTATTACTGTTTTCCTTTACGGCAAAAAATGCCAAAAGCAGGATAATAGAGATTTTACACCGTGGAACGGCTAAACCACAGTTATAATTTACTGGTGTGTACCAGACTTTTTTAAATAGATATATTTGCGGCTGAACAGTGAGCGACACACTCAAACAGTTTTTTTTAGGTTAAAATGGACCAAAAGTGGATAATACAGAAGTTTGAACCATGGAACTGCAAAATCACAATTCTATTTCTCTGCCCTTCACCAGACTATTTTCAACAGATATATTTGTGTCTGAACAATCAGGAGACACTATTACTGTTTTTCTTTACGGCAAAAATGCCAAAAGCAGGACAATAGAGATTTTTCACCGTGGAATGGCTAAACCACAGTTATAATTTACTGGTGTATACCAGGCTCTTTTAAACAGATATATTTTTGTCTGAACAATCAGGAGACACTATTACTGTTTTTCTTTACGGAAAAAATACCAAAAGCTGGATAATAGAGATTTTTACCGTGGGATGGCAAAACCACAGTTATAATTTACTGGTCTATACCAGACTCTTTTAAACAGATATATTTGTGTCTGAACACTTAGGAGACACTATTACTGTTTTTCTTTACGGCAAAAAATGGCAAAAGCAGGATAATACAGAGATTTGACCTGTGGAACTGCAAAACCACAGTTCTATTTCTTGGGCCTACACCAGACTATTTTCAACAGATATATTTGTGTCTGAACAATCAGAGACACTATTACTGTTTTTCTTTACGACAAAAAATGCCAAAAGCAGGATAATAGAGATTTTTCACCTTGGAACTGCAAAACCTCAGTTATAATTTAGTGGTGTTTACCAGACTCTTTTAAACAGATATATTGGTGTCCGAACAATCAGGAGACACTATTACTGTTTTTCTTTGCGGAAAAAATACCAAAAGCTGGATAATTGCGATTTTTTACCATGGAAAAGCAAAACCATAGTTATAATTTACTGGTGTATACCAGACTTTTTAAAATAGATATATTTGCGGCTGAACAGTGAGTGACACAATCAAACAGTTTTTTTTTAGGCAAAAATGGCCCAAAAGTGGATAATACAGAGGTTTGAACCGTGGAACTGCAAAACCACAGTTCTATTTCTCTGGCCTACATCAGACTATTTTCAACAAATATATTTGTGTCTGAACAATCAAGGAGACACTATTACTGTTTTTCTTTACGGCAAAAAATGCCAAAAGCAGCATAATAGAGATTTCTCACCGTGGAACGGCAAAACCACAGTTATAATTTCCTGGTGTATACCAGCCTTTTTTAAATAGATATATTTGCGGCTGAACAGTGATCGACACACTCAAACTGTTTTTTTCAGGTAAAAATGTACCAAAAGTGGATAATACAGAGGTTTGAACCGAGGAACTGCAAAACCACACTTCTATTTCTCTGAAATTTGTGTCTGAACTGTCACAGACACACTTTTTTTTTTTTGGAGGGGGGACACCAAAAGGTTAATATGATGGGTATTTGTACAGTGTGAAGGAGGAAAAAAAAAAAAAGAGGATTTAGATGAAAAAAAAAGGATTTTTCCTGGCCCCCGAGACTTGGAGCTAAGTCCAGCAATTTCAGCAACAGGAGCACACAGGACTGTAAGGCTGTGTGCCCACGATGCGTTTTTAATGCGTTTCTTAAGCGTTTTTGCAGCTGCGGAAGCGCTGCGGAAACGCATTAAAAACGCAAGGTAGAAGGGCAGCAATGTTCCGCAATGATAATCCGCATGTGCTGTGCACATGCTGCGGAAATTTCCGCTGCGGATTATCATTGCGGAAAAAAACGCAGCACTACCAATTATTTTGCGGAAGTGCTGAGTCTTCGCCGCCATTGACTTGCTTTAGACCGCATGGATTACACATCACTGTATATGTAGATGCGTAATCCAAGCGTTCTATTGTGCGGATGGTACCCGGGTGTAGATGAGAGAGGAGTCTCATCCACACCCAGGTACCATTAAAAAATCAGTAAAAAAAGAATAAAATAAAAAATAAATGTACATTTACCTTCCGGCGGCCCGCGCTGCGCTCCTCCTTGCTTCCCGGCACTTTGCAGTGGATAGAAGGACCTGCGCTGATGTCAGAGTCATGTGACGGGTCACACAACGCTGACGTCGGCAGGTCTTTCAATCCACCGCTGTCGGCAAGGGAGAACGAAGTGTAAAGCAGGACACCGGGGGCCATCGGAGGGTAAGTATACATTTATTTTTTTATTTTTTCCACTCTCGCGGGTCACACTATATAAATCCATGCTGTTTGCATGGATTTATATAGTGTGACCTTGTTGTCACACAAGCACTTTCCAAGTGATGCTAATCGCTTGGAAAGCGCTTGTCAATCCGCATGCGGAAATGTCAGTGATAACGCTCCATTTCCGCATGTCCCTGGCAGGAAAACGCATGTACAATCCGCATGCATGTTTTTCTGCCAGGGAGATGCAGAAACGCTCAGGAAAAAATCCTGAGCATTTCTGCATCGTGGGCACATAGCTTAATGCAGCGTTTGCTGGTATAACCACTGCGTCTCCTATACAGCCTGCCTGCCTGCCTGATATCTGGGATGGATATTAGTCCTGAGAAGGACTGTTTGTTTGATCTGGCAGCATTTACAGACCCTACACTAACTATTTCGCAGTATATATCTCTCCCTAAATCAGCAGCGCTGTCCCTACACTGTCTGATCCCAGCCGTCTGTGTCCAAGATGGCGGCGCCCGGTTTTAAATACTCGGGGTGACGCTGTGCGGCCAGACAATCAATGTAATGACCACAACCAACATGGCTGCGGCATTACAGTGACTGGCTGGCAATCCCTGCATGTTCATTGGCTCTGTAAAGAGCACCAAACATGCAGGGCTGAGACCCGAGCTCCCGCCCGAGTAACCCGGAAATGCTCGGTGCTCGCCGAACATCCCGAGTAACGTGATGCTCGGGCGAGTACCAAGCAGTGTCGAGCATGTTCGCTCAACACTAGAGAAGGTGTGTCCAAACTTTTGGTCTGTACTGTGTATATATATATATATATATATATATATATATATATATATATACTAGCAACACAGAGGTAGATGGCAACTAAACCATGAGAGAAAACTATATAACTATACCAAAGAAACTTACTGTTAGGAGTTTAAATAAGGAGGAGTTCCATACCTGGCTCCAGCAAAAACTAATTACCATTAACTAGTAACTAGAGATGAGTGGATCAGTCAAAATTCAAATTTGTCTGTTTGTGCAGATTTACCTAGGAATTTCGATTTGCAGGGATGTTATTCTCCCCATATTGAATGTTTCTCATTATGCTCCCAGGTCACTTCAGACTCCACAGTATAATAAACATAATATGTAAAAAATAGGAAAAATACTTATACTCACTTTACCTCTCTGGACCTTCCTCTCCTTACCAACACCCATCCAGTCCATAAACATAATATGTAAAAAATAGGAAAAATACTTATACTCACTTTACCTCTCTGGACCTTCCTCTCCTTACCAACACCCATCCAGTCCACGTCACATCTTCTTATCAGTGCTCCAAGGGCTGAATCACTGGGTCTCTCATGCTAGGCAGAGACTTCTGGGTCTGATGAGCCTTGAGACAGTACATGCATGCAGGTAAGGTAAGCATAAGTGAGTTTTAGTTTTTTTTAACCTTTTGATGGCCCTTTATGGTTTAGAAAAGTGGCTCCAATTTTCTGAATGTGTGCAAAAACAAATTCCCCAAAAATGTACATTTTGTTGAATGTGGATTTTTGGAAATTACAAGTAGAATACAATTTGACTGTAATATATTTGCTCAACCTTACTTTAACCCAAGGTGGTTTGCACGTTAATAACCAGACCAATTTTTACAATTCTGACCACTATCACTTTATGAGGTAATTACTCTGGAACGCTTCAATGGATACCCCTGATTCTGAGACTGTTTTTTCGTGACATATTGTAGTTCATGTTTGTGGTAAAATTTCTTCTATATTACTTGCATTTATTTGTGAAAAAAAATGGAAATTTGGCAAACATTTTGAAAATTTTCCAATTTCAAAATTTTAATTTTTATGCCCTTAAATCAGAGAGATATGTCACACAAAATAGTTAATAAATAACATTTCCACATGTCTACTTTACATCAGCACAATTTTGAAACCAAAATTTTTTTTTATTTAGGAGCTATAAGGGTTAAAAGTTGACCAGCGATTTCTCAATTTTCCAACAAAATTTACAAAACCATTTTTTTAGGGTCCACATCACATTTGAAGTCACTTTGAGGTGTCTTTATGGCAGAAAATATCCAAAAGTGACAACATTCTAAAAACTGCACCCCTCAAGGTGTTCAAAACCACATTCAAGATGTTTATTAACCCTTCAGGTGCTTCACGGGAATTTTTGGAATGTGGAAGAAAAAATTAACTTTAAACTTTTTTCACAAAAATGTTACTTTAGACCCAATTTTTTTTATTTTCGCAAGGGTAACAGGAAAAAATAGACCACAAAATTTGTTGTGCAATTTCTCCTGGGCACGCAGATACCCCATATGTGGGGAAAAAACACTGTTTGGGCACACGGCAGGGTTCAGACGAGAAGGAGCGCCATTTGACTTTTTGAATGTAAAATTTGGTTGAATAATTAGCGGACGCTATGTTGCATTTGGGGAGCCCCTGATGTGACTAAACAGTAGAAACCCCCCACAAGTGACACCATTTTGTAAACTAGACCCCTCAGGGAACTTATCTAGATGTGTGGTGAGCACCTTGAACCCCCAGGTGCTTCACAGAAGTTTATAACATTGAGACGTAAAAATAACATTTTCACATTTTTCCCACAAAAATGTTTTTCAGCCCCGAATTTTGCATTTTGATAAGGGTAACAGGAGAAATTGCACCATACAGTTTGTCATGCAATTTCTCCTGAGTAAGTAGATACCCCATATGTGGGAGAAAACCACTGTTTGCGTGCACGGCAGGGTTCGGAAGGGAAGGAGTGCCATTTTACTTTTTGATTGTAAAATTTGCTTGAATAATTAGCGGATGCCATGTTGCATTTGGAGAGCCCCTGATGTGCCTAAACAGTGGAAACCCCCCACAAGTGACACCATTTTGGAAACTAGACCCCTCAGGGAACTTATCTAGATGTGTGGTGAGCACCTTGAACCCCCAGGTGCTTCACAGAAGTTTATAACATTGAGACGTAAAAATAGCATTTTCACATTTTTCCAACAAAAATGTTTTTCAGCCCCAAATTTTGCATTTTCATAAGGGTAACAGGAGAAATTGCACCATGCAGTTTGTTGTGCAATTTCTCTTGAGTAATCAGATACCCCATAAGTGGGGGAAAACCACTTTTTGGGCACACGGCAGGGTTCCGAAGGGAAGGAGCTCCATTTGACTTTTTGTTTGTAAAATTTGTTTGAATAATTAGCGGATGCCATGTTGCATTTGGAGAGCCCCTGATGTGCCTAAACAGTGGAAACCACCCACAAGTGACACCATTTTGGAAACTAGATTCCAAAGGGAACTTATCTAGATGTGTGGTGAGCACCTTGAACTCCCAGGTGTTTCACATAAGTTTATAACATTGAGCCGTAAAAATAAAATTTTCACATTTTTCCCACAAAAATGTTTTTCAGCCCCCAATTTTGCATTTTCATAAGGGTAACAGGAGAAATTGCACCATGCAGTTTGTTGTGAAATTTCTCCTGAGTAAGCAGATATGCCATATGTGGGGGAAAACCACTGCTTTGGCACACGGCAGGGTTCAGAAGGGAAGGAGCGCCATTTGACTTTTTGATTGTAAAATTTGTTTGAATAATTAGCGGATGCCATGTTGCGTTTGGAGAGCCCCTGATGTGCCTAAACAGTGTAAACAACCCAGGAGTGACACCATTTTAGAAACTAGACCCCTCAGGGAACTTATCTAGATGTGTGGTGAGCACCTTGAACCCCCAGGTGCTTCACAGAAGTTTATAACATTGAGCAGTAAAAATAAAATTTTCACATTTTTCACACAAAAATGTTTTGAGACCCCAATTTTGCATTTTCATAAGGGTAACAGGAGAAATTGCACCATGCAGTTTGTTGTGCAATTTGTCCTGAGTAATATACATAGGTCAGCCTTGTACATACAAAAAGAAAAGAGCATTGCTGATAAACTGGACAATGCCAGGATCAGCATAAATATACCTACTCCAAAAACATAATAAAAAAGGAGGAACAAAGGAGCTAAATGGTAGAAAACAATAGAAAATCTTTATTATATTGAATAAATTAGCATCACATAATAGATAATTTAGTCATGGCATAGACAAACAGGGGTACATGATGTCAGGAAAATACAGCACTCTATAGCTCACAACCCCATACCCACTGCGTAAAAGTATAACCAGTAGGGTGGGGAAACCAAGGCAAGGCAAGCAAGATAATTGGACAATGACTGAGGGCAATAACAGTATACACTTGTGGGCAACACTCTGCCACAACATTAAGATGCGCCAATAGTCAAACAGGTAACAAAAAGCCTTACCAGGAGATGGAAGGAGAGCTAAGGGTACTGGGAGAGGATAATCCGTGGAGTGAGATGCCATGACTAAATTATCTATTATGTGATGCTAATTTATTCAATATAATAAAGATTTTCTATTGTTTTCTACCATTTAGCTCCTTTGTTCCTTCTTTTTGATTTTGTCCTGAGTAAGTAGATACCCCTTATGTGGGGGAAAACCACTGCTTGGGCACACGGCAGGGTTTGGAAGGGAAGGAGCACCATTTGACTTTTTGAATGTAAAATTTGCTTGAATAATTAGTGGATGTGCCCCTGATGTGCCTAAACAGTGGAAACCCCCCACAAGTGACACCATTTGGAAACCCCTCAGGGAACTTATCTAGATGTGTGCTGAGCACCCTGAGCCCCCAAGTCCTTTACAGAAGTTTATAACATGGAGCCGTGAAAATAAAAAAATTTAACTTTTTCCACAAAAATTATGTTTTAGCCCCAATTTTTTTATTTTCACAAGGGTAAGAGGAGAAAATGGACCCAAAAAACTTTTGTGCAATTCCTCCTGAGTACGCCAATACCCCATATGTGGGGAAAGTACAGTGTTTGTGCGCATGGCAGAGTTCAGAATGGAAGGAGCACTGTGTGACTTTTTGAACGCAAAATTGGCTGGAATCGAGAGCGGTCGCCATGTCGCGTTTCCGTTTGGAGAGCCCCTGATGTGCCTAAATAGTGGAATCCCCCCACAAGTGACCTCATTTTGGAAACTACACTCCTCAAGGATTTTATCAAGGGGTATAGTGAACATTTTGAACCCAGAGGTACGACACAGAATTTGATAACATTAGGTCATCATATTGAATAAGTTGTCATTAGTCTTGAGCGCAAGTGCTCGCTACTTGAGTTTGCATTAGGTACTCAGGTATGCACTATGTATCACGGGTGCTCGAGTGACATGCTCGAGTCCCAGCCCACATCTTTCACGGTTATTAGACACCCAAAATAAAACATGCGGGGATCGCTCGTGCATGGCAGGCAATCCATGCGAGGTATTTTGGGCCGCAAAGCATATGGGGTGGAGACTCGAACATGTCTCTCGAGCACCCACAATACCCAATGCATACCCGAGCACCCGATGCAAATTCAAGTAGCGAGCACTTGTGCTCAACACTACTTGCCATATTGTCATCTTTTTTTTTTTTTTAACTTTTAAAAAAATCCCAACCCTAACCCTAGCCCAACCCTAGCCCAACCCTAAGCCCAACCCTAACCCTAGCCCAACCCTAGGCCAACCCTAACCCCAACCCTAGCCCAACACCAACCCTATCCCTAACCCCAACCATGACCCAACCCTAACCCTAGCCCAATCCTAAACCCAACCCTAACCCCAGCCCTAACGCTAACCCAACCCTAACCCTAGCCCCACCCCAGCCCCAACCCCAACCCTAACCCTAGCACAACCCTAAACCCAACCGGATAATAGCAGACACACAGACCGCAGAGCGGCAGCAAGAGCCGCGCTGCGGCTTCAGTGTGCCGACTATTAAGAAAAATGAATATTCATTGCTCTCCACGCCCATGGGCGTGGGGAGCAGGGAATATTCATTTCCTTTAGTAGCGGGCACAGCGTAGGCTGCAGCTGGCGGCTGCTGCCTCCTGTGCCCCGCTGATCCCCCGCTGCCGCTCCCCCACACCCATCACCACGCACAGCCATGTATATAGTATTTGATGAAATATAGATCACACTCTTGGCCTCTTATAAGAGATATATAGTCTATAAAGGGTTTTTAACACATCTGTGTTTCTAGTTCATGTGGTGACAGTTTCCACACCAGAAACGGATCACATGTACGTTGTCAGAAAATACTGACATTTCTGGCCTCCATTAAAAATTTCCTTTAGTGTGTCAGAGAAGCAATTCACACCAGTTTGCTGTTCAAACTTTTTACCTACGGGCCAGGTATTTAAAACTCTGTTTTCTCCGTCACACGGATCACATATACGTTGTCAGAAAATACTGCCATTTTTGGCCTCCATTAAAAATTTCCTTTAGTGTGTCAGTGAAGCAATTCACACCAGTTTGCTGTTCAAACTACTTACCTACAGGCCAGGCATTTAAAACTCTGTTTTCTCCATCACACAGATCACATATACGTTGTCAGAAAATACTGCCATTTCTGTCCTCCTTTAAAAAATTTCCTTTAGTGTGTCAGTGAAGCAATTCACAGCAGTTTGTTATTCAAACTACTTACCTACAGACCAGGTATTTAAAACTCTGTTTTCTCCATCACACGGCTCACATATACGTTGTCAGAAAATACTGCCATTTCTGGCCTCCATTAAAAATGTCTTTCAGTGTGTCAGTGAAGCAATTCACAGCAGGTTGCTGTTCAAACTACTTAACTACAGGCCAGCTATTTGAAACTCTGTTTTCTCCTTCACACGGATCACATATAAGTTCGCTCCAAACTCAGTCATTTGTAGTGAGCGTGGAAGATACTGTCCTCCATTTAAAATGGGCAAGGCACGTGGCAAGGGACGGGGAACTGGACGTGATGGTAATGGTGCAGAGGCCAAGACAAGGCCGTGGGCAAGCCAAAATTGTGCCACAACAAACACCCACATCTTCTCGCCTGACCTTCCTGTCCCAATTTCTAGGGGACCACAGCACACCACTATTGAACCCAGAGCAGTGTCAAAAGGTTGTTGGTTGGATAGCGGATAATGCTTCCAGTCACTTAGCCACCACCACCACCACCACCCTGTGTTACACACGATCAAGTCTCAGTAGCCGGCAGGAGGAAGCAGTGTGGTGGCCGCAGACAGAAGGCAGGCAACCGTTCCCCGTAAAACTAACAGGAAGGAAGTTGCCAGTACAACTGTTAGGTCTTCCAAAGTCTGGTTGTTTTTTAAAAACTCTGCCGATAACCCCAAAAAGGCCATTTGTACCACCTGCCAGGCCAGCATCAGCAGGGGTGGCAAAACGACCAGCCTGACCACCACCAGCATGATCAGGCACATGGCAGCAAAGCACCCGACTTTGTGGGCCGAACCCCAGGGTCCAGGAACAGTGTTTGCAGGTGGCACCATTGCTTCTTCCACTGTTGTGCATGCAAGTCAATCACCTGTCCATGGTGCATGCGAAGATGCCTCCTGCCCTGCACCTGTCGTTGCGCACTCTCAAGTAGCAGCATCAGGAAGCACGTCCATGTCCTTTTCCCAGCGCAGAGTTCAGTTTTCCATACACCAGTCCTTGGAACGCTAGCGCAAATATGCAGCCAACGCCCCACAGGCCACACTACTAAATTCTCACATTTCACGACTGCTTGCGCTCGAAATTTTGTCTTTTAGGCTTGTGGAAACGGAAGCATTCCGCAACCTGATGGCGACGTCCGTCCCTCAGTACTCGGTCCCCAGCTACCACTATTTCTCCTGGTGTGCCGTCCCCGCATTACACAAGCACGTGTCCTAAAACATTAGCCGTGCCCTCAACAATGCAGTTACCGGGAAAGTCCACCTAACCACGGACACATGGACAAGTACTTGTGGGCAGGGACGGTACATCTCGCTGACGGCACACTGGGTTAACATAGTGGAAGCCGGGAGCCAGCCAGACCATGGGATGGAACACGTCCTCCCGAGACAAGGATTGTATGCCCTAGGTCAATCAGGGTTGCCCCCACGGTCTAGAGCTCCTGCACCTCATCCTCCTCAGCCTCCTCCTTCTCTTCAGCCTCCATCTCCGAAATCACCACGTCAGTCACAAGCTGGAAGCACTGCAGCACTGCCTCGGCCAAGTGGCAACAGGCTGTGCTGAAGCTAATATGCTTAGGTGACAAACCGCACAATGCTGAAGAGTTGTGGACAGCTCTGAAAGAGCAGGCAGATCTGTGGCTCACACCGCTGAACCTACAGCCAAGCAAAGTCATGTGTGACAATGGCCGGAACCTGGTGGCGGCTCTAAGGCGAGGCGAACTCACACACGTACCATGCCTGGCCTCATCTCATCCCAACGTGGATTGGGTGACAATGAGTAAGAGGAAGAGGAGGAGGAGGAGGAAGGACAGGAGCTAGTTTCATGCAATATAGATTGTACTACCTGCACAGCTGTCATACCGTCTGTTCAGCGTGGATGGCCAGAGGACAGAGAGGAGGAGGAGAGCATGATCAGTCATCCTCTTGGTGAGGACACGGAAGTCTTGCCTGTTAGTAGTCTGGCACACATGGCTGAGTTTATGTTATGCTGCCTTACCCATGACTCTCGCGTTCTCAAAATTTTGGATGACAGTCATTACTGGTTGGTGACACTTCTAGACCCACGCTACAATGAAAAATTTATATCTCTTATTCCTGAGGCGGACAGGTCTACAAAAATGGGGCAGTACCAGAAGGTCCTTGTTGCGTAACTATTAAAAGAATTCCCATCTGAAAACACTGGCGGCAGAGGGCACACTTCATTGGACAACCAAGGAGTACAGGCGATAGAGACACAAATGCAATCCAGCAGAGGCAGGGGAGCACTGTCAAAGTTCTGGGACAGTTTTCTCAGACCCTCCCATTTCACAGGCCCTGAAGTGTGGGGTACTCTCACAAAGAGTGCAAAGTTTGGGAAGATGCTGAGAGAGTACCTTGCCAACCGTACCATTGTCCTCCGTGATTCCTCTGTGCCTTTTAATTATTGGGTATCCAAGCTGGATACGTGGAATGAACTGGATCTCTATGCCTTGGAGGTCCTGGGCTGCCCTGCCGCTAGCGTTTTATCAGAGTGGGTTTTTAGTGCCGCTGGTGGAATTATAACTGATAAGCGCATCCGCCTGTCAACTGAAAATGCTGACAGGCTGACTCTTATAAAAATGAACAAGGGCTGGAATGGGCCAGACTTCTCAACACCACCGAATGATCGCAGCGTAACATAAACTCAAATCCAGTGTCTTTTTTTAGGAGGTGTATTCCCATGCACCTCTTCACACCCACACATGGGTATACGCTCCCTGATTTTGGCTATTTGCACTTGTCCTCCTACTTCTCCTCATCCTCATCCTCCTCCACCATATCACCAGGGTCACCGTGGTCCGTGATGCAACACCCACATAATTTTTTAAAGGGTGTTTATGATGCATATAAACAGAATGTTTTTATACAGTATGTTCATGTACAGTGCATTGTGAAAGTATTTGGCCCCCTTGAACTTTTCTGCATTTTGCCACATTTCTGGCTTCAAACATAAAGATATAAAATTCTAATTTTTTTGGGAAGAATCAACAACAAGTGGGACACAATCGTTAAGTGGAACTAAATTTATTGGATATTTTAAACTTTTTTAACAAATTAAAAACTGAAAAGTGGGGCGTGAAATATTATTCAGCACCCTTGAGTTAATATTTTGTAGCGCCACCTTTTGCTACGATTACTGCTGCAAGTCAATTGGGGTATGTCTGTATCAGTTTTGCAAATCGAGAGGCTGAAATTCTTGCCCATTCTTCCTTGCAAATCAGCTCGAGCTCATTGAGATTGGATGGAGAGCGTCTTGGAACAGCAGTTTTCAGATCTTTCCACAGATACTCGATTGGATTCTCGCTTGACTTTGACTTGGCCATTCCTAAACCTGGATACGTTTATTTTTGAACCATTCCATTGTAGATTTTGCTTTATGTTTGGGATCATTGTCTTGTTGGAAGATAAATCTCCGTCCCAGTCTCACGTCTTTTGCAGACAGCAACAGGTTTTTTTCCAGAATGGTCCTATATTTGGCTCCGTCCATCCTCCCATCAATTTTAACCATCTCCCTTGTCCCTGCTGAAGAAAAGCAGGCCCAAACCATGAAGCTGCCACCACCACCATGTTTGACAGTGGGGATGGTGTTTTGAGGGTGAGGGATGAGCTGTGTTGATTTTACGCCAAACATATCGTTTTGCATTATGGCCAAAAAGGTTGATTTTGGTTTCATCTGAATAGAGCACCTTATTCCACATGTTTGGTGTGTCTCCCAGGTGGCTTGTTGGAAACTTCAAATGAGACTTTTTATTGATATCTTTGAGAAATGGCTTTCTTCTTGCCACTCTTCCATAAAGGCCAGATTTGTGCAGTGTACGACTGATTGTTTTCCTATGGACAGACTCTCCCACCTCAGCTGTATGTCTCTGCAGTTCATCCAGAGTGATCATGGGCCTTTTGGCTGCTTCTCTGATCAATATTCTCCTTGTTCGAGATGAAAGTTTAGAGGGACGGCAGGGTCTTGGTAGATTTGCAGTGGTCTGATATTCCTTCCATTTCAATATGAGCGCTTGCACAGTGCTCCTTGAGATGTTTAAAACTTGGGAAATCTTTTTGTATCCAAATCTGGCTTTAAACTTAACCACAACAGTATCTCTGACCTGCCTGGTGTGTTCCTTGGTCTTCATGATGCTCTCTGCACTTGAAACAGAACCCTGAGACTATCACAGAGCAGGTGCATTTATACGGAGACTTGATTACACACAGGTGGATTCTATTTATCATTACCAGTCGTTTAGGACAACATTGGATTATTCAGAGATCCTCACTGAACTTCTGGAGTGAGTTTACTGCACTGAAAGTAAAGGGGCCGAATAATATTGTACGACCCACTTCTCAGTTTTTAATTTGTTAAAAAAGTTTAAAATATCCAATAAACTTCGTTACACTTCACGATTGTGTCCCACTTGTTGATTCTTCCCAAAAAAATTAGAATCTTTATATTTGAAGCCAGAAATGTGGCAAAAGGTAAAAAAGTTCAAGGGGGTAAAATACTTTCACAATGCACTGTATACCCCCAGGGGTAATTGTTTGTCAGCCCATACACTTAGTGCATGGGCATTACAAGTATAGGAGACCCGCTTCTTTCTAATGGGAAAAAATTTTTATGAGGCCCTCTAAGTCTCTTCCAAGGGGCAACACTATGGGAGACCCTCTGCGTTCTAATGGGAATTTGTCATTACTGTGGCCCTGCTCTATATGTCTTTAAATACTTAGTGGTGTTTTTCCGAAATTTTGGCAGCTGTTGGACTCACTGCATATCTTATAACTGTATAACAGACCCTCTCCTTTCTAATGAGAACATGTCGTACTTGTTACTGTGGCCCTGCTCTATGTGTCTTTAAATTCTTAGTGGGGTTTTTCCAAAATTTGGTCAGCCGTTGGACTCACTGCATACCCTATAACTGTATAGCAGACCCTTTCCTTTCTAATGGGAACATGTCGTACCTTGTTACTGTGGCCCTGCTCTATGTGTCTTTAAATTCTTAGTGAGGTTTTTCCTAAAATTGGTCAGCAGTTGGACTCACTGCATACCCTATAACTGTATAGCAGACTCCCTCCTTTCTAATGGGAATTTGTCGCTACTGTGGCCCTGCTCTATGTGTCTTTAAATTCATAGTGTTCCCAAATTTTGGCAGCCCTTGCAGTCACAACATGGGCATTACCACTATAGGAGACCCGCTCCTTTATAATGGGAATATTTTTTTTACTGAGACCCTCCTCTATGTTTCTTCAAAGGGGTATTGGGTTGCGCACAAATTTTTGGCAGCCCTTGCAGTCACTGGATACGCAACAACAGTATAGGAGACCCACTTGTTAATAATGGGAACAACAAAGCATAGCCGGCTGATGGCTCTCTAACAATAGCGAGGGCCGACTGCTGGCCTTTTAAGAATAGTAAGGGTCGACTGAAGGCCCTATAAAAATGGGCTTTATGACTTTCAGAGTCCCTCCATCATAAATAAAACAGGATGTGTTTGATGATGTGTCACACACCACATTGCCAGATAAGGTTGTAAAATGTTAAAATTACATTTTCCGGTGAATGCATTTGTCTTAAAAAAAAACGTAAAAAAAACAAAACAATAGGATCTTTCTTTAGTATAAAAAACAGCGTCACCAATTTAACCTCAATGTAATAACATTGTTCAGCTCCTGCACCTCATCCTCCATCTCCAAAATGACCACATCAGTCACAAGCTGACAGCATTGCAGCACTGCCTTGGCCAAGCGGCAACAGGCTGTGCTGAAGATAACATGCTTAATGCTTAATTGACAAACCGCCCAGTGTAGTAGAGTTGTTGAAAGCTGTAACACGGCAGCCTGATCTGTGGCTCTCACCGCTGAACATACAGCCAGGCATGATCGTGTGTGATAATGAGCGGAACCTGGTGACAGAGAAATGACAGCCGGAGTAGATACAGTTTCCCTCTATGCCAGTCCTTTCACCAAGCTAAATACAGCTCTCATCAAAAAAAGCTGTGGACTGGCTCTGCACAGTACCTGGCCACATTCACCTGTCCACGTGTTTGTGGTTAGGTGGTCCTTCCCAGTAATTGCACTGAGGAGGGCATAGGTAATGTTGGGGGACCCGTGCTTGTGGAAGGGGGAGACGACACCGGTAGAAACAGTGGTGGCTGGGGATCGAGTATGGACACCCGGCCGCACTGGCATGAGGTTGTGAAAAGCTTCCACCTCCACAAGCCTAAAAGGCCATATTGAAAGTGCAAGCAGCTGCCCAGAAATCCGGCAGTTTAGTGTTGCGGCCTGTGGGTGGGTGAGTGGCTGGCTGCATACTTGCGCTTTCATTCCAAGTAACCGAAAACTAAGCAGATGGTGGCCTCTATCATCATCATGGCCTCACCTTGGCACTATGAACTCTCCTGAAGGAGAAGCCAGGGCCCATCGGAGGAGTCTCCGGTTCTCTGGTGGGCCCGTCCAACCCTGCCGAGAAGCAGCCCTGGCTAAGAAAAGTGTGGGGGAAGGTTCCCGGACACTCTATGGCTGCTTTTTTAATGTGGATCAGACATGCTTATGCATGTTATTTCTTAAACCGCATTGCAGATCAGGCCATCGTCCAACTCTGTATGCATGAAATTAAAAGCGCAAAGAAAGATGTTTGTGTGTCAAAGCACCACCGACAAGTGCGAGTTGATGTTGGACGGGCTGCTATTGCTTCTGCAACAAGCTGCATTAGAGGACTTCCTGGGAGAAATGACACCCAGGGTAGATACGGTTTCCCTCTATGCCAGTCCTTTCACCGAGCTAAATACAACTATCAACAAAAAATGCTGTGGACTGGCTCCGTACCGTCCCTGGCCACATTCACCTGCCCATGTGTTTGTGGTTAGGCGGTCCTTCCCAGTAAGTGCACAGGGGAGGGTATGGGTAATGTTGTGGGACCCGTGCTTGTGGAAGGCGGAGATGACACCGGGAGAAACAGTGGCGACTGGGGACCTAGTATGGAAACCCGGCCGCTTCCGGCATGATGTTATGAAAAACTTCCGCCTCCACGAGCCTAAAAGCCACATTTCAAGTGCAAGCAGCTGTCAAAAAATTGGCAATATACTGTAGTATTGCAGCCTGTGGGTGGGTGGGTGGCTGGCTGCATACTTGCGCTTGCATTCCAAGGAATGGGGTAGGGACAACTGAACGCTGCACTGGGACAAGGACGTGGACGGTGATTTTTGCAAGTCTGCAATGACAGGTGCATGGCGGGAGGCATCTTCGCAAGCGCCAAGGATCACATATGATGGGCACACTTTTAGGCAGTGACCGGGGAGTCAAAAATGCTTCCAGAGTCGTTTCCCCATGCTGTTACCATGTCTTTTCAGCACTGTATGCATGTGTCTGATGATGTGTCACACACCACATGGCCAGATATGGTTGAAAAATATTAAAATGACATTTCCCAGTGAATGCATTTGTCTTTGTTCAAAGCAATCCAAAAGTGCAAAAACACATCAAAAACGCTACGCGTGAACATAGCCCAAGGTGTGGAGGAGTATTTTTGGTTTTGGTTGTTTATTTTGTCTTATATACAAGTCATATATGTCATGTGTGGGGCCTTTATGATGATAGAAGTGAAGTATGCCGGCACCAGTTCCCAAATCTTGCCTGTTTAGTCAAAAAAACCTCTATGACGGGTTTTTTAGCCCTTGGCTATCCCCATCAGGAGGTGCAATGTCTAAATAAGCAGTGCTAATCAAATGTCCAAGGAAGTATGAAATAGACAGCAGTCACCAATGGATGCCAAAAAAGATCCTTTTATTTCAGATCCAGCATACCGATATTGCGGCTGGTTCAGAGGTGTGGGGGTGGAAAAAGGACGACGGCCATTTCGCGCACAAACACCGCCACCACGGGTCCAGTATGGTTCACCCCCGCACTCCTGAACCCGCCGCAACGTCTGTATGCTGGATCTGAAACAAAAGGATATTTTTTTGCCATTCATTGGTGAGTGCTGTCTTTTTCATACCTCCTATATGATGTATAGATCGCACTTTCTACCTCATATATGACAAACAGACCACACTCTCTGCCTCCTATATGACATATACAACACATTTGGCCTTCTATATTTCATTGCAGCCATTTGGTAAATTCTAAAAAGTTCATTATTTTTCTCATTAAAGTACACTCTGCACCCCATCTTGACTGAAAAAAAACAGAAATGTAGAAATTTTTGCAAATTTATTGAAAAAGAAAAACTGAAATATCACATGGTCATAAATATTCAGACCCTTTTCTCAGACACTCATATTTAAGTCACATGCTGTCCATTTCCTTGTGATCCTCCTTGAGATGGTTCTACTCCTTCATTGGAGTCCAGCTGTGTTTAATTAAACTGATAGGACTTGATTTGGAAAGGCACACACCTGTGTATATAAGTCCTCACAGCTCACAGTGCATGTCAGACCAAATGAGAAGCATGAGCTCAAATGAACTGCCCAAGGAGCTCAGAGACAGAATTGTGGCAAGGCACAGATCTGGCCAAGGTTACCAAAGAATTTCTGCATTACTCAAGGTTCCTAAGAGCACAGTGGCCTCCATAATCCTTAAATAGAAGAAGTTTGGGACCACCAGAAGTCTTCCTAGACCTGGCCATCCAGGCAAACTGAGCAATCGTGGGAGAAGAGCCTTGCTGAGAGAGGTAAAGAAGAACCCCAAGATCACTGTGGCTGAGCTCCAGAGATGCAGTAGGGAGAAGGGAGAAAGTTCCACAAAGTCAACTATCACTGCAGCCCTCCACCAGTCGGGCCTTTATGGCAGAGTGGCCCGACAGAAGCCTGTTGTCAGTGCAAGACACATGAAAGCCCGCATAGAGTTTGCTCAAAAACACATGGACTCCCAGACTATGAGAAATATGATTCTCTAGTCTGATGAGACGAAGATAGAACTTTTTGGTGATAATTCTAAGCTAAATGTGTGGAGAAAACCAGGCACTGCTCATCACCTGCCCAATACAATCCCAACAGTGAAACATGGTGGTGGCAGCATCATGCTATGGGGGTGTTGTTCGGCTGCAGGGACAGGATGACTGATTGCAATTGAAGGAAACATGAATGCAGCTAAGTACAGAGATATCCTCTATGAAAACCTCTTCCAGAGTGCTCTGGACCTCAGACTTGGCCAAAGGCTCACCTTCCAACAAGACAATGTCCCTAAGCACACAGCTAAAGTAACAAAGGAGTGGCTTCAGAACAACTCTCTGACCATTCTTGACTGGCCCAGCCAAAGCCCTGACCTAAACCCAATTGAGCATCTCTGGAGAGACTTGAAAATGGCTGTCCACCAACGTTCACCATCCAACCTGACGGAACTGGAGAGGATCTGCAAGGAAGAATAGCAGAGGATCCCCAAATCCAGGTGTGAAAAACTTGTTGCATCATTCCCAAGAAGACTCATGGCTGTACTAGCTCAAAAGGGTGCTTCTACTCAATACTGAGCAAAGGGTCTGGATACTTATGACCATGTGATATTTCAGTTTTTCTTTTTTAATAAATTCGCAAAAATTTCTAAATTTCTGTTTTTTTTTCAGTCAAGTTGGGGTGCCGAGTGTACTTTAATGAGAAAAAATTAACTTTTTAGAATTTACCAAATGGCTGCAATGTAACAAAGGGTGAAAAATTTAAAGGGGTCTGAATACTTTCCGTACCCACTGTAAGCTCGCTCTCTCTGTCTCCTGTATGACGTATAGACCACACTCTCGTTCCCTATGTAATGTATACAGCATAATAAAGTGTATAGTATGGTGCTGTGTTTATATAGTATATTATGTAGAGTCGTGTATATAATAATAATAATAATTTTTATTTCTATAGCACCAACATATTCTGCAGCACTTTACATTACAAAAGGGATTTGTACAGACAATAAAGACATTACAGAATAAACATAACTCAGATACCAAGAGGAGAGAGGGCCCTGCTTGCAAGCTACAATCTATGAGGAAATAGGAAGACACGAAAGGTAAATGATAAAATGTGCTTATATTGTATGATACAATCATTATAAACTAAATAGGGTCTGCACATAACGCTGCATGAACCGGTCACCAGCCAGTATGTGTACAAGTACAGACACAGAAGGCTATTAAATGCATGGAGGGTGTGTACACAGATGCTACAAGGGTCTATATATGCTACTATATGCAGTATATAGTGTAGAGATGGTTAGATAGTATGGTGCTGCATATATGGTGTGGAATCCACACTATATACACTGCCATATCTATACATTATATAGTATATACACTGCTCCACTCTATATTCCTGAACACAGTCTATATGTATATATAATGTGTGTGTATATATATATTGCATAGTACCACTTCTGTCCTCTATACTGGGCGTAATTCTCTGTGCATGTGTTATTCTATATATACAGTATATACACTGGATAGAACCAATTCTCCTGTCCTGTATACTGGGTGTAATTTTCAGTATCTGTATATACACACTGCACTGCTAAAATAAAATGTATAATAATAATAATTTGAGTGGTTTTCCCTCTGAAACGTACCACTCCCAGCATGCACTGTCAGATTTAATCCTTCAGGGCCTGCTGGGAGTTGTAGGTTTGTTACTGCAGTGATGATGCAGGGACAGGTATTGCATTTAAACCCACAGCATCAAGTCATTCACACTTTAAAGAGAGCCTGTCACATCCTAGCTGCCCTCTACACTGCCCCCATAGCGTTGATAGTGATGCAATGTGCATCACTAACCAGCTGTTTTCATGAAAATCGGTGCAGCTATAATGACTTTATAACGTTTAATATACTTAGATCCTACCTGCGTTTTCAGTCATAGGGGTGTGCTTGTCATATTCAGACATGGGCGGGCGCAGCATTCACTCACTGCTGGTGCTGCCCATGTATTTGAATCCTGTTCCCGGCCAGCGCTGATATTGTGGGGCGCAGGCCCTCTTGTATATATCCAGCCGCCTGCTCAGTGAGGCCGTCTGATTACTAGATTCACTGCGCATGCGCCGGGAACATAGCGCGTTATAGTGCATGCGCAGAGAAGCTGTGTAGTCTGCAGCTGCACTGCGCATTCGCATGCGCTATGACGCTCTATTCCCCGCGCATGCCCAGTGAGGCTGTGTGATTATGACTTTTTCTTCCCTTTGAAAATTGTTTAAGTTGGCTGAGGGACTGAGTGGTTTACATAGGACAAGGAATGGCCATGTGTAAGAAAAACCGCTACTGATTGTAAATTACAGATTCTGTTAACTACAATAAATAAGTTGGTTAACAAGAAACACTTTGATATAGTGCACTACACAATACAGTTCTCTTTTGCACACTGTATAGTTTGCTAAAAGGCACACGTTTTAGTGAGAGAGGCCGAAAAATGAACGAGTAATACAACCGTTTATGGTAGCTGTAGTGTGGGCCCCTAGAGTCAATTCTCCTGGTGGGCCCTAGGCACCCCAGTCTGACCCTGCCTAGAGCCCAACCCTAGAGTTCAGGTAGTATGAATATAATGGCAATGACAGGTAGCATGAATATAATGGCAAGTTCCCTTAAATTCAGTGGTAAAAAATTAGAGAATGCTACACTCTTAAGTAGTGTTGAGCATTCCGATACTGAAATATCGGGTATCGGCCGATATTCACTGTATCGGAATTCCGATACTTAATTCCGATACTTTTATAATATCGAATACCGGAATCGGAAGTTCCCATAATGCCTGCACTCTGCAGTGTCTGTGAAGGATGACAAGCTGGATGGCAGCGCTCAGCTGCGATCCAGCTTGTCATCAGAATGCCATCCCAGCGTGGGAGAATTCTCCTGACTGTTTAAAAGCCGGCGTGCGGTAAAAAGCCGCCGGCTTTTAAACAATCACGCAGCCCCATACTGCTTCCCCGCAGCCTCCCACCCCGATCCTCCGCTCCCCTCGCCACCTCCAATCCCAATCGTAAATTAGGACCGGGCGGGGAGTGCAGCACCAAGGAGCGAAGGACCCGGGCGGGGAAGCCGGCAGTGAAAAGACTTCACCGCCGGCTTTCCCGTTCTGTGCTGCGCTTTCCCGCCGGTTATTTCAAATGAACAGCTGAGGTATCAGGTGATGCCGATCAGCTGTTAATTTGAAGTAGCCGCGGTGCCCTCAGAGGGTTCATGTGAGTTCATGCTTGACTGCATGAACTCACATCAACTTTCCCACGGCCGCACAGGTCAGCCACTCCTCCCAAACCCGTCATGATTAGTGTGTGCGGGGTGTGTGTGCGGGGTGTGTGTGTGTGTGCGGGGTGTGTGTGTGTGTGCGGGGTGTGTGTGTGTGTGCGGGGTGTGTGTGTGTGCGGGGTGTGTGTGTGCGGGTGTGTGTGCGGGGTGTCTGTGCGTGCAGGCAGACATAGGCCGATGTGACACTACTACTCCCATCGGCCTATGTCTGTCCCCCGTCCACTCCTGCCAGCAGGATCAGCTCGATGGGAGCAGTAGTTCCCATCAGCCTGATCCTGCTATTTAAATTGCCCTACTGTGTCCCCAATAAATTTTAAATACATGTCATTGGTGGCCAGTGGTTACCTAAAAGAAATTAGTTCATACATTACCTGTCCCCGCCGATCGCCACCTAAAATAAAGTAAAAAATAAAAAACTACACCTATACTCACCTAGACACCTAATTCCCCGAAGCCATCGATCTCCTGTAATAAAATATAAAATAATAAACCACAACCTTATCCTTACCCCTCCGTAGCAGTCCACGAGTGTCCCACGAAGATCTCCAGTTCAGAGCAGCCACATAGAATGTGACCGCTCTGAACCGCTGCCGCCGCTAGAATGACGGGGCCGTAAGGGTTCACCGGAGTTCAGGCAGCGCTGCTCCGGTTAGCTCCTTTACGGCACTGCTGTATCGTGAGAAATTCCCACGGTACAGCACTGCCGTAAAGGAGGTCTCCGGAGCTGCGCTGCCTGAATGCACTCCGGTGACCTCAGTCAGTGGCTCCCGCTGCCGGGAGCGGACGTGTTCCCGGCAGCGTGAGCTTACAGCAGCCATGCACAGCTGTCACCATCTCCAGATGTGACAGCTGTGCATGGGAGATGAGCGCAGGAACGTGGACAGGTAACTATTTTTTTTTTAGTAAACTAAGAATTAAATAAAATGGTGTTTTATTTCAAATAAATTTTTTTTTTCTGGGTGTAGTGTGTTTTTTCTTTTTAACACTTTGTAGGTTAGTAATGGGGGTGTCATATAGACCGCCATCATTACTAACCTGGGCTTCATGGCAGCTGGCGCTGACATGAACCCCACCACTATTACCCCCTGCCACCGCACCAGGGCAGCGTGGAAGAGCGAGGCTAAGTGCCAGAATTGGCGCATCCTATGGATGCGCCATTTCTGGGGCGGCTGACGGCTGGTGTTTCTAGCCTGGGAGGGGGCCAATATTCATGGCACCCTTCCTGAGCTATTAATATCAGCCCCCAGCTGTCTGCCTAGCCTTTGCTAGCTATTAAAATAGGGGGGACCCCATGTCATTTTTTTTGGGGGGGTCCCCCATTTTAATAGCTAGTAAAGGCTAGGTATTCAGCTGGGGGCTGATATTAGTAGCCTGGGAAGCTCCGTGGGTTTTACCCCCTTCCCAGGCTTCAAACATCTGCCCCAGCCGTCTGCTTAACCTCCGCTAGAGACTAAAATTAGGGGGGCCCCCACGTCATTTTTTTGGGGGGGGTCCTCCATTTTAATAGCTAGTAAAGGCTAGGTATTCAGCTGGGGGCTGATATTAGTAGCCTGGGAAGCTCCGTGGGTATTACCCCCTTCCCAGGCTTCAAACATCTGCCCCAGCTGTCTGCTTAACCTCCGCTAGAGACTAAAATTATGGGGGATCCCACGCCATTTTTTTTTAAAATAAATCCTTTATTTTAACACTAAATGACATTTGAGGACTTAATAAAGATGCAGTCCCTAAATTATTATTTATTTTTTAATAAATTTTTCCCAAAACTTTTGACGTGGGCTTCGCCATATTTTTGTATGCCAGCCAGGTACAGCATCCAGCTTCTATGAACACGCCATTTTCCGGGGCGGCCGCGGACTGCAATTTTCAGCGGGGGGGGGGGCAGAAAGCTTGGGCCTCCCTGCGCTGCAGATTCCATCCCCCAGCTGCCTAGTTATACCTGGCTGGACACAAAAATAGGGAGAAGCTCCACGTTTTTTTTTTTTTAATTATTTCATGAAATTCATGGAATAATTAAGAAAAAAAGGGCTTCCCTATATTGTTGTGTCCGGCTAGGTACAAATAGGCAGCTGGTGGTTGGGGGCAGCCCGTTCCTGCCTGCTGTACCTGGCTGGACACAAATATAGTGTGAAGCCCCACGTCAATTTTTTTTTAATTATTTCAGGAAATTCATGAAATAATTAAAAAAAAAAATGTGTGGCGCTTCGCCCTATTTTTGTGTCCAGCCAGGTACAACTAGGCAGCTGGGGGCTGGAATCTGCAGCGCAGGGAGACCCAAGCTTTCTGGGCCCCACCCGCTGCAAATTGCAGTCCGCAGCCGCCCCGGAAAATGGCGCGTTCATAGAAGCGCCATCTTCTGGCGCTGTACCCAACTCATCCAGGGCCCTGGTGCGGTGGCTCACTGGGTAATAAAGGGGTTAAGGCCAGCTTGGCATTATCAGCTGGCCCTAAGCCCGAAATTCATGGGGTCACGCCAATATTAGACATGACCGCCATGAATTTCTAGTAAAGTATTTAAAAAAAACACAAACACCCAGAAAAAAGTCCTTTAATTGAAATAAAGACACAATTCTTTATTGTTCTAAATTAAACCATACTTACCGCCACGCCCATTCCAGCTGAAGCAAACGATCTCCTGCAATAAAAGTAAAATAATAAAGCAACCTCATCCTTACCTTTCCATGGTTCCCAGGACAGCTTCAGCTCTGCTACATCGAGATGACAGGCTGGACCGCAGCAGAACGCTGCCATCCAGCCTGTCATCCCGCGGACACTGAGAAGCGCAGGCATGCTTGCGCTCCTCAGTGTCTCTCTGTGACGTCATCCAGATGAGCCGAGGTCATGTCCAATGAACTCAGCTCACCTCATGCACGTCACTGACAGCGTGGGAAAATTCTCCTGCACTCAGCGCTTCAGCGTGAGAATTCTCCCACGCTGTCAGTGACGTGCATGAGGTGCGCCGAGTTCATTGGACATGACCTCACCTCATGCACGTCACTGACAGCGTGGGAAAATTCTCACGCTGAAGCGCTGAGTGCAGGAGAATTCTCCCACGCTGTCAGTGACGTACATGAGGTGAGCCGAGTTCATTGTCGGCTCATCTGGATGCCGTCACAGCCAGACACTGAGGAGTGGAAGTATGCCTGCGCTTCTCAGTGTCTGCGGGATGACAGGCTGGATGGCAGCGTTCTGCTGCGGTCCAGCCTGTCATCTCGATGTAGCAGAGCTGGAGCCGTCGTGGGAGCCATGGAAAGGTAAGGATGAGGTTGCTTTATTATTTTTCTTTTATTGCAGGAGATCGTTGGCTTCAGCTGGAATGGGCGTGACTGTAAGTATGGTTTAATTTAGAACAATAAAGAATTGTGTGTTTATTTCAATTAAAGGACTTTTTTCTGGGTGTTTGTGTTTTTTTTAAATACTTTACTAGAAATTCATGGTGGTCATGTCTAATATTGGCGTGACCCCATGAATTTCGGGCTTAGGGCCAGCTGATAATGCCAAGCTGGCCTTAACCCCTTTATTACCCAGTGAGCCACCGCACCAGGGCCCTGGATGAGTTGGGTACAGCGCCAGAAGATGGCGCTTCTATGAATGCGCCATTTTCCGGGGCGGCTGCGGACTGCAATTTGCAGCGGGTGGGGTCCAGAAAGCTTGGGCCTCCCTGCGCTGCAGATTCCAGCCCCCAGCTGCCTAGTTGTACCTGGCTGGACACAAAAATAGGGCGAAGCTCCACGTTTTTTTTTTTTAAATTCATGAAATTCATGGAATAATTAAGAAAAAAAGGGCTTCCCCATATTGTTGTGTCCGGCCAGGTACAAATAGGCAGCTGGTGGTTGGGGGCAGCCCATTCCTGCCTGCTGTACCTGACTGGACACAAATATAGGGCGAAGCCCCACATCAATTTTTTTAAATTATTTCATGAATTTCCTGAAATGATTTAAAAAAAATTGACGTGGGGCTTCGCACTATATTTGTGTCCAGCCAGGTACAGCAGGCAGGAACGGGCTGCCCCCAACCACCAGCTGCCTATTTGTACCTGGTTGGACACAACAATATAGGGAAGCCCTTTTTTTCTTAATTATTTCATGAATTTCATGAAATAATTAAAAAAAAAAAAAATACGTGAAGCTTCTCCCTATTTTTGTGTCCAGCCAGGTACAACTAGGCAGCTGGGGGATGGAATCTGCAGCGCAGGGAGGCCCAAGCTTTCTGCCCCCCGCTGAAAATTGCAGTCCGCAGCCACCCCGGAAAATGGCTGGATGCTGTACCTGGCTGGCATACAAAAATATGGCGAAGCCCACGTCAAAAGTTTTGGGAAAAATTAATTAAAAAATAAATAATAATTTAGGGACTGCATCTTTATTAACTCCTCAAATGTCATTTAGTGTTAAAATAAAGGATTTATTTTAAAAAAAATTGACGTGGGGCTTCGCCCTATATTTGTGTCCAGCCAGGTACAGCAGGCAGGAATGGGCTGCCCCCAACCACCAGCTGCCTATTTGTACCTGGTTGGACACAACAATATAGGGAAGCCCTTTTTTTCTTAATTATTCCATGAATTGCATGAAATAATTTAAAAAAAAAAATGCGTGGGGCTTCGCCCTATTTTTGTGCCCAGCCAGGTACAACTACGCAGCTGGGAGCTGGAATCCGCAGCGCAGGGAGACCCAAGCTTTCTGGGCCACCCCCGCTGCAAATTGCAGTCCGCAGCCGCCCCAGAAAATGGCGCGTTCATAGAAGCGCCATCTTCTGGCGCTGTACCCAACTCATCCAGGGCCCTGGTGCGGTGGCTCACTGGGTAATAAAGGGGTTAAGGCCAGCTTGGCATTATCAGCTGGCCCTAAGCCCAAAATTCATGGGGTCACGCCAATATTAGACATGACCACCATGAATTTCTAGTAAAGTATTTAAAAAAACACAACACCCAGAAAAAAGTCCTTTAATTGAAATAAACACACAATTCTTTATTGTTCTAAATTAAACCATACTTACCACCACGCCCATTCCAGCTGAAGCCAACGATCTCCTGCAATAAAAGTAAAATAATAAAGCAACATCATCCTTACCTTTCCATGGCTCCCACGACAGCTTCAGCTCTGCTACATCGAGATGACAGGCTGGACCGCAGCAGAACGCTGCCATCCATCCTGTCATCCCGCAGACACTGAGAAGCGCAGGCATACTTACACTCCTCAGTGTCTGGCTGTGACGGCATCCAGATGAGCCGAGGTCATGTCCAATGAACTCAGCTCACCTCATGTACGTCACTGACAGCGTGGGAAAATTCTCCTGCACTCAGCGCTTCAGCGTGAGAATTTTCCCACGCTGTCAGTGACGTGCATGAGGTGAGCTGAGTTCATTGGACATGACCTCACCTCATGTATGTCACTGACAGCGTGGGAGAATTCTCACGCTGAAGCGCTGAGTGCAGGAGAATTTTCCCACGCTGTCAGTGACGTGCATGAGGTGAGCTGAGTTCATTGGACATGAACTCGGCTCATCTGGATGACGTCACAGAGAGACACTGAGGAGCGCAAGCATGCCTGCGCTTCTCAGTGTCTGCGGGATGACAGGCTGGATGGCAGCTTTCTGCTGCGGTCCAGCCTGTCATCTCGATGTAGCAGAGCTGGAGCTGTCCTGGGAACCATCGAAAGGTAAGGATGAGGTTGCTTTATTATTTTTCTTTTATTGCAGGAGATCGTTGGCTTCAGCTGGAATGGGCGTGATGGTAAGTATGGTTTAATTTAGAACAATAAAGAATTGTGTCTTTATTTCAATTAAAGGACTTTACTCTGGGTGTTTGTGTTTTCTTTTAACTTTGACTATGGGGTTAGTAATGGGGGTGTCTTATAGACGCCTCTCCATTACTAACCTGGGCTTGATGTCAGCTGGCATTATAAGCTGACATCAACCCCAACCCTATTACCCCCTGCCACCGCACCAGGGCAGCGTGGAAGAGCGAGGCTAAGTGCCAGAATTGGCGCATCCTATGGATGCGCCATTTCTGGGGCGGCTGACGGCTGGTGTTTCTAGCCTGGGAGGGGGCCAATATTCATGGCACCCTTCCTGGGCTATTAATATCAGCCCCCAGCTGTCTGCCTAGCCTGTGCTAGCTATTAAATTAGGGGGGACCCCACGTTATTTTTTTGGGGGGGTTCCCCCATTTTAATAGCTAGTAAAGGCTAGGTATTCAGCTGGGGGCTGATATTAGTAGCCTGGGAAGCTCCGTGGGTATTACCCCCTTCCCAGGCTTCAAACATTTGCCCCAGCTGTCTGCTTAACCTCCGCTAGAGCCTAAAATTAAGGGGAACCCCACGCCAATTTTTTTTTAAATAAATCCTTTATTTTAACACTACATGACAAGTACAGTAATCAACACTGTCACTGTACTTCATATATATGTGACTGACATGTTTCGATCTATCTAATCTATGTGTGATTCTCTATTCCTTCTATTCTAAATTGTCGGGTACAGATGCTGAATTGCCGGCCGGCTTTCTTAAAGAGACGGTGCATGAAAACACTATTATTTTTTTAAATAAATCCTTTACACTAAATGACAAGTACAGTAAGCAACACTGTCACTGTACTTCATATATATGTGACTGACATGTTTCTATCTATCTAATCTATGTGTGAAGCTCTATTCTTTCTGTTATAAATTGTCGGGTACCGCTGCTGAATTGCCGGCCGGCTTTTTTAAAGAGACGGTGCACGAAAACACTAATATTTTTTTTTAATAAATCCTTTACACTAAATGACAAGTACAGTAAGCAACACTGTCACTGTACTTCATATATATGTGACTGACATGTTTCTATCTATCTAATCTATGTGTGATTCTCTATTCTGTCTGTTATAAATTGTCAGGTACAGATGCTGAATTGCCGGCCGGCTTTTTTAAAGAGACGGTGCACGAAAACACTAATATTTTTTTTAATAAATCCTTTACACTAAATGACAAGTACAGTAAGCAACACAGTCACTGTACTTCATATATATGTGACTGACATGTTTCTATCTATCTAATCTATGTGTGAAGCTCTATTCTTTCTGTTGTAAATTGTCGGGTACCGGTGTATGCCGCTGATGAATTGCCGGCTTTTCATGTCATTCTACATTATTCTTAGTTGTTTTACTTCATGTAGAATTAACCTACAAGGAAAGAAAGGGTTTATTTTCATTCCGATATTTGTGTCCCATTGACTTGCATTGGTTTCCGGTATCGGAATCGGCGATATCCGATACTTTTTGGGTATCGGCCCGATCCAATCCGATACGATATTTCCTGATATCGGAAGGTATCGCTCAACACTACTCTTAAGGAAAAAAATATTAACATGCAGAACATTAGTGCATAGTTCAATGAGAAAGGATAATAATATCTAGCTTCTTCAAATTTTCTATGTGAAGTGTTGCATACGATTTATATAGTAGATACAGTATACTTAGTCTTAAAATGGCCTTAAAAACATGAAAAAGCAAAAAGTCACCAATATGCTAAGATCCAAACCAAATTAATGCTTAGCAATGTTTAACCTAATGACAAGTAGAAAATAATACTTTTATGAGAATATATTGTCACCATTACACTTTTTGATCAATTCTAAGTAACTTTCACAGTTGTCATATTTGTCATTTTCTTCTACATTATATAGTAGAAACTTTAGAATGTATTTAGTAGTATTGATATAATAAAGAAGTTAACTGGAATGTGACAATATAGAAATATCCATTTGCTAACAACCAGTGTCTTTAGAATTTCTCCTAATGAAACATCACAGTACTTAACAATCAAAGGCCTAAATGACTGAAGGCTCAAACATGGACCTGGAGAGGATTAAAAATACACTAGCTAGAAGTCAGTACTTCGATCCAAACGCTGATGCGTAATAAGAAATCCCTAAAGCCTTAGATCACAGTCTACGGCTGAGTTAGTGGAAACCCTCTTAATTCCTTATGAGATTGTATCTCTCCAGATGAAAACAGATATTGGTCTGTGTGTGTAGACTGATTAGACATGTGAAGGAAGATTAGAGGAGATGCAGCTCACAAAGCTCAGTGTCTCATTTACATGGTATTACTGCTGACAGATAGGCATAAAATGTACAGCGAAGGCTTAAGGCAAATTGTATCTGAATTAGAGCTTCATTTATTTACCCAAGTAATAACAGGATCAATCCCTGTTTATTTTATCGCCTCTATTAAGCAGACTGATGCTTTCTCAGTTGTTCAGTGACAAGGAGTACACATGAGATCTGTTAACAACTTAACACTGATTTGATGCAACTACTGAAGACTGTGAAAAATGCTGCATGAAAACTGCCAGTAAAGACCATTTTATCAATCAGTAAATTGTGAATGGAAAACATATATAATTGCCAATATAGTAATGATATAATTACACAGTCAAGTATTTAGCCATTCTAGCTAACCTGTAATTATAACTTAGGCTTTCCATAAATGTAAACCAAACTACCATGTTCCCTATTAGCACATAGGTCATAAGGTCTAAGAGATCTATATAATAATGAATACAGTTTGTATTTTGAAACCTGGTAACAGATCCACTTTAAAGGGGTTGTCCACTACTCAGACAACCCCTTCTCAATCAATATGTTTTCCTCAAGTAAAATAATAATAATCAGACATCCGCAGAATGTGAGGGAGCAGCCACAGCTCTCACTTCACTCATGTCCATTACGTCCGATGAAGGGGACAAGGAAACAGCCACTAATTGTCCGCAGGGATCACATGGCATAACAATGTCACGCAAGCCCCAGGAGAGCTAGTGCAGACTCCACTGGAACGACACTGGCATAAGAAGTAAATATACAGTATGTAAGTAAATATACAATATGTTATTTTATTTGGAGGGAAACATAGTAATTGAGAAGGGGTTGTCTGAACAGTGGACAGCACCTTCAATGCATACTGAAAACGGAAACGTTTTGTAGAAGAGGAATAATTATGTTAAAGGGAATGTTCAGAACTGAACTTTTGATCATTTATCCTTAATGTACTTCATCAATAAGAGATTGGTGGGGGTTCAACACCTGGTACCCACATTGATCAGCTGAAAACTGATACAATAGTTTTGCCCCATACATAGCTAAGTTCCAGCTTCAGTTGAATCTTTAGCTGATGGGGGTACTGTGTAAGACCTCAACCCATCTCATATTGATGACCCATCATTCGGATATGACAAATAGTGTTGAGCCACCCCCGTAGTGTTCGGGTTCGGTTCGGTTCGTCGAACACCGGGATGTTCGAGGAACTGTTCATCGAACTGTTCGTCGAACACCTTAGAACACCGTCGAACACCGTTAAAACCAATGGCAGGCAAACAAAAACACATAGAAACACATAGAAAACACCTGCAAAGGTGTCCAAAAGCTGACAAACTGCTCAGAAGACACTCTCTTTAAAAAAGCCGGCCGGCAAATTCAGCAGCGGCATACACCGGTACCCGACAATTTAGGCAAGAAGGAATAGAGCATCACACATAGATTAGATAGATAGAAACATGTCAGTCACACATATAAGAAGCACAGTGACAGTGTTGGTTACTGCACTTGTCATTTAGTGTAAAGGATTTATTAAAAAAAATATTAGTGTTTTCATGCACCGTCTCTTTAAAAAAGCCGGCCGGCAATTCAGCATCTGTACCCGACAATTTAGAACAGAAAGAATAAAGCTTCACACATAGATTAGATAGATAGAAACATGTCAGTCACATATATAATAAGTACAGTGATAGTGTTGCTTACTGTACTTGTCATTTAGTGTAAAGGATTTATTTAAAAAAATAATAGTGTTTTCATGCACTGTCTCTTTAAAAAAGCCGGCCGGCAATTCAGCAGCGGTACCCGACAATTTAGAACAGAAAGATAGAGCATCACACATAGATTAGATAGATAGAAACATGTCAGTCACATATATATGAAGTACAGTGATAGTGTTGGTTACTGTACTTGTCATTTAGTATTAAAATAAAGGATTTATTATTAAAAAAATTGGCGTGGGGTTCCCCTTAATTTTAGGCTCTAGCGGAGGTTAAGCAGACGGCTGGGGCAGATGTTTGAAGCCTGGGAAGGGGGTAATACCCACGGAGCTTCCCAGGCTACTAATATCAGCCCCCAGCTGAATACATAGCCTTTACTAGCTATTAAAATGGGGGACCCCCCAAAAAAAATGACGTGGGGTCCCCCCTAATTTAATAGCTAGCAAAGGCTAGGCAGACAGCTGGGGGCTGATATTAATAGCCCAGGAAGGGAGCCATGAATATTGGCCCCCTCCCAGGCTAGAAACACCAGCCGTCAGCCGCCCCAGAAATGGCACATTCATAGGATGCGCCAATTCTGGCACTTAGCCTCGCTCTTCCACGCTGCCCTGGTGCGGTGGCAGGGGGTAATAGGGTTGGGGTTGATGTCAGCTTATAATGCCAGCTGACATCAAGCCCAGGTTAGTAATGGAGAGGCGTCTATAAGACACCCCCATTACTAACCCCATAGTCAAAGTTAAAAAAAACACAAACACCCAGAATAAAGTCCTTTAATTGAAATAAAGACACAATTCTTTATTGTTCTAAATTAAACCATACTTACCATCACGCCCATTCCAGCTGAAGCCAACGATCTCCTGCAATAAAAGAAAAATAATAAAGCAACCTCATCCTTACCTTTCCATGGTTCCCACGACAGCTTCAGCTCTGCTACATCGAGATGACAGGCTGGACCGCAGCAGAACGCTGCCATCCAGCCTGTCATCCCGCAGACACTGAGAAGCGCAGGCTTGCTTGCGCTGCTCAGCATCTCTCTGTGACGACATCCAGATGAGCCGAGTTCATGTCCAATGAACTCGGCTCACCTCATGCACGTCACTGACAGCGTGGGAAAATTCTCACGCTGAAGCGCTGATTGCAGGAGAATTTTCCCACGCTGTCAGTGACGTGCAGGAGGTGAGCTGAGTTCATTGGACATGAGCTCACCTCATGCACATCACTGACAGCGTGGGAGAATTCTCCTGCACTCAGCACTTCAGCGTGAGAATTTTCCCACGCTGTCAGTGACGTGCATGAGGTGAGCCGAGTTCATTGGACATGACCTCGGCTCATCTGGATGCCGTCACAGCGAGACAGTGAGGAGCGCAAGCATGCCTGCTCTTCTCAGTGTCTGCGGGATGACAGACTGGATGGCAGCGTTCTGCTGCGGTCCAGCCAGTCATCTCGATGTAGCAGAGCTGAAGCTGTCGTGGGAACCATGGAAAGGTAAGGATGAGGTTGGTTTATTATTTTTCTTTTATTGCAGGAGATCGTTGGCTTCAGCTGGAATGGGTGTGATGGTAAGTATGGTTTAATTTAGAACAATAAAGAATTGTGTCTTTATTTCAATTAAAGGACTTTATTCTGGGTGTTGTGTTTTTTTTAAATACTTTACTAGAAATTCATGGCGGTCATGTCTAATACTTGCGTGACCCCATGAATTTTGGGCTTGGGGCCAGCTGATAATACCAAGCTGGCCCTAACCCCTTTATTACCCAGTGAGCCACCGCACCAGGGCCCTGGATGAGTTGGGTACAGCGCCAGAAGATGGCGCTTCTATGAACGCGCCATTTTCCGGGGTGGCTGCGGACTGCAATTTGTAGCGGGGGGGGGCCCAGAAAGCTTGGGCCTCCCTGCGCTGCAGATTCCAGCCCCCAGCTGCCTAGTTGTACCTGGCTGGACACAAAAATAGGGCGAAGCCCCACGTACTTTTTTTTTAATTATTTCATGAAATTCATGAAATAATTAAGAAAAAAAGGCCTTCCCTATATTGTTGTGTCCGGCCAGGTACAAATAGGCAGCTGGTGGTTGGGGGCAGCCCGTTCCTGCCTGCTGTACCTGGCTGGACACAAATATAGTGCAAAGCCCCACTTCAATTTTTTTTAATTATTTCATGAAATTCATGAAATAATTAAGAAAAAAAGGGCTTCCCTATATTGTTGTGTCCGGCCAGGTACAAATAGGCAGCTGGTGGATGGGGGCAGCCCGTTCCTGCCTGCTGTACCTGGCTGGACACAAATATAGTGCGAAGCCCCACTTAAATTTTTTTTAATTATTTCATGAAATTCATGAAATAATTAAGAAAAAAAGGGCTTCCCTATATTGTTGTGTCCGGCCAGGTACAAATATGCAGCTGGTGGATGGGGGCAGCCCGTTCCTGCCTGCTGTACCTGGCTGGACACAAATATAGTGCGAAGCCCCACTTCAATTTTTTTAAATTATTTCAGGAAATTCATGAAATAATTTAAAAAAATTGACGTGGGGCTTCGCACTATATTTGTGTCCAGCCAGGTACAGCAGGCAGGAACGGGCTGCCCCCAACCACCAGCTGCCTATTTGTACCTGGCCGGACACAACAATATAGGGAAGCCCTTTTTTTCTTAATTATTTCATGAAATAATTTAAAGAAAATTGACGTGGGGCTTCGCCCTGTTTTTGTGTCCAGCCAGGTACAACTAGGCAGCTGGGGGCTGGAATCCGCAGCGCAGGGAGGCCCAAGCTTTCTGGGCCACCCCCGCTGCAAATTGCAGTCCGCAGCCACCCCGGAAAATGGCGCGTTCATAGAAGCGCCATCTTCTGGCGCTGTACCCAACTCATCCAGGGCCCTGATGCGGTGGCTCACTGGGTAATAAAGGGGTTAGGGCCAGCTTGGCATTATCAGCTGGCCCTAAGCCCGAAATTCATGGGGTCACGCCAATATTAGACATGACCACCATGAATTTCTAGTAAAGTATTTAAAAAAAACACAACACCCAGAAAAAAGTCCTTTAATTGAAATAAACACACAATTCTTTATTGTTCTAAATTAAACCATACTTACCATCACGCCCATTCCAGCTGAAGCCAACGATCTCCTGAAATAAAAGAAAAATAATAAAGCAACATCATCCTTACCTTTCCATGGTTCCCATGACAGCTTCAGCTCTGCTACATCGAGATGACAGGCTGGACCGCAGCAGAACGCTGCCATCCAGCCTGTCATCCCGCAGACACCGAGAAGCGCAGGCTTGCTTGCGCTCCACAGTGTCTATCTGAGAGGGCATCCAGATGAGCCGAGTTCATGTCCAATGAACTCGGCTCACCTCATGCACGTCACTGACAGCGTGGGAAAATTCTCCTGCACTCAGCGCTTCAGCGTGGGAGAATTCTCACACTGAAGCGCTGAGTGCAGGAGAATTCTCCCACGCTGTCAGTGACGTGCAGGAGGTGAGCTGAGTTCATTGGACATGAGCTCACCTTATGCACGTCACTGACAGCGTGGGAAAATTCTCCTGCACTCAGCGCTTCAGCGTGGGAGAATTCTCACGCTGAAGCGCTGAGTGCAGGAGAATTCTCCCACGCTGTCAGTGACGTGCAGGAGGTGAGCTGAGTTCATTTGACATGAGCTCACCTTATGCACGTCACTGACAGTGTGGGAGAATTCTCCTGCACTCACCGCTTCAGCGTGAGAATTTTCCCACGCTGTCAGTGACGTGCATGAGGTGAGCCGAGTTCATTGGACATGAACTCGGCTCATCTGGATGTCGTCACAGAGAGACGCTGAGCAGCGCAAGCAAGCCTGCGCTTCTCAGTGTCTGCGGGATGAGAGGCTGGATGGCAGCGTTCTGCTGCGGTCCAGCCTGTCATCTCGATGTAGCAGAGCTGAAGCTGTCGTGGGAACCATGGAAAGGTAAGGATGAGGTTGCTTTATTATTTTTCTTTTATTGCAGGAGATCATTGGCTTCAGCTGGAATGGGCGTGACGGTAAGTATGGTTTAATTTAGAACAATAAAGGATTGTGTCTTTATTTCAATTAAAGGACTTTATTCTGGGTGTTTGTGTTTTTTTTAACTTTGACTATGGGGTTAGTAATGGGGGTGTCTTATAGACGCCTCTCCATTACTAACCTGGGCTTGATGTCAGCTGGCATTATAAGCTGACATCAACCCCAACCCTATTACCCCCTGCCACCGCACCAGGGCAGCGTGGAAGAGCGAGGCTAAGTGCCAGAATTGGCGCATCCTATGAATGCGCCATTTCTGGGGCGGCTGACGGCTGGTGTTTCTAGCCTGGGAGGGGGCCAATATTCATGGCTCCCTTCCTGGGCTATTAATATCAGCCCCCAGCTGTCTGCCTAGCCTTTGCTAGCTATTAAATTAGGGGGGACCCCACGTCATTTTTTTTGGGGGGTCCCCCATTTTAATAGCTAGTAAAGGCTATGTATTCAGCTGGGGGCTGATATTAGTAGCCTGGGAAGCTCCGTGGGTATTACCCCCTTCCCAGGCTTCAAACATCTGCCCCAGCTGTCTGCTTAACCTCCGCTAGAGCCTAAAATTAAGGGGAACCCCACGCCAATTTTTTTAATAATAAATCCTTTATTTTAATACTAAATGACAAGTACAGTAACCAACACTATCACTGTACTTCATATATATGTGACTGACATGTTTCTATCTATCTAATCTATGTGTGAAGCTCTATTCTGGCTGTTATAAATTGTCGGGTACCGCTGCTGAATTGCCGGCCGGCTTTTTTAAAGAGACGGTGCATGAAAACACTATTATTTTTTTTGATAAATCCTTTACGCTAAATGACAAGTACAGTAAGCAACACTGTCACTGTACTTCGTATATATGTGGCTGACATGTTTCTATCTATCTAATCTATGTGTGAAGCTCTATTCTGTCTGTTATAAATTGTCGGGTACCGCTGCTGAATTGCCGGCCGGCTTTTTTAAAGAGATGGTGCATGAAAACACTATTATTTTTTTTGATAAATCCTTTACGCTAAATGACAAGTACAGTAAGCAGCACTTTCACTGTACTTCGTATATATGTGGCTGACATGTTTATATCTATCTAATCTATGTGTGAAGCTCTATTCTTTCGGTTCTAAATTGTCGGGTACCGGTGTATGCCGCTGCTGAATTGCCGGCTTTTCATGTTTCACTGTTGGCACTGTTCCCATCGATTTGGGCAATCACTGTAATGCCACAACCACCATGGCTGTGGCATTACAGTGAGTGGCAGACAATCCCTGCATGATTGGTGCTCTAAATAGCGCCAGACATGCAGGACACGCTTTTGGTGCACGAACAGTTATCGAACATAATCTCGAACAGCCGAATTTTTTGCAAATCGTTCGGGTTCGTCGAACAACTCGAACACCGCCCAAAACAGCTCGAATTTGAGATTGGCGAACAGTTCTAGTCGAACACCGCTCATCTCTAATGACAAATAGGTCAGTCTAACAAATCCTTAAGGCTCAATTAAATGCAAAATGGGTAGCATATGAACAGCACACAAACCATCTCAAGTTAATGTGTTAGTTTACATGAACATTTTAACACACAGACCAATTGCGCTAGTGTAAAAAATCCCAGCATACCATGTTACAAAAATTTTGAACCAGACTCAACCATTTTAAATCGAAAGGGGTGTAAAACACAGATTACATTTGGTTTTCCATCCATATATCATGCATTTTTCACAGATCTGTAAAAAATAACATACTATTTTTAAGAACAGGAAATTCAGACATTTTAGGCTACAGTGTACTATTGAGGTTTTCCACATTTTGTTATCGGCAATGCGCCGCCGTATACATGTTGAGAGGCTCTTTCCTGTGCCTGAACTTTGAGAAAATAGACTCTCCTCCTACAGTGACAGAAACAAAAAGGAAACTGTGTGTTAGGAGATATGCAAGGTGATTATCTATATGCCTTCTGAAAAGATCTGTTAGTATAATCAGTCCTTTGAAAAAGTAGGTGGCCTCCATTTAAGCTGTTTAGTGCAAACATGTTTAAAGGGGTTTTCCCATCTCAAAGATCTTATTTCAATATGTACTAGATATAATATTACTAATATTAGTAATTACCTCCAGTTAGATAATCTTTATAGCTTTTTTTTCTATTACTTACCCCATATCCACTGTAACGCAGTCACACAGGTATCCAAGGCTATGGCCACTATGGCGTTCCTGGCCACCCTTGCGCAGTTAGTAATAAGTTTCTCCTTATCAATGGTTCTCAGGAGTGCGCATAAACTAGAGACTGCATAGTAGCTCCCTGCCCGGCCACCTCACTCAGGTGTTTTAGAACTGCGTGCGTTACAGCAGTTCTAATATGCCGAAGTAAGCTGGCCGGGCAGGGAGTTACTGCGCAGTCTCTAACTATGCGCGATCCCAAGACCCCGGCCATTGATATAGACAAACTCCAACGCATGTGCTACAGCAGTGCTGTAGTGCAGAAGTGGTGGCCGGGATAGGAGCTACTGCGCATACTCTAACTATGCGCCTTACTAAGAACTCTGCCATTGAGAAAGCTAAACAAATATGCCTGCGCTACAGGAGTTTTGTAGTGCAGGAGTGAGGTGGCCGGGCAGAGAGCTACTGCACAGGCTATAATTTATGTGCGCTTCCGAGATCCCGGCAATTGATACGAAGAAACCCCTTACTAACCACACAAGTGTGACCAGGAACGCCATAGTGGCTGCAACCTTGTATACCTGAGTGACTGCATTACAGTGGATATGTGGTAAGCAATAGAAAAAACAACTATAAAGATTATCTAAGTGGAGGTAATTACTAATATTAGTAATATTACACTTAGTACATATTGAAATGGCATCTTTGAGATGGGAAAACCCCTTTAATGCCGGCTTATGTCCCCTAAATAGCTGTTTATCATGTTTAATGAGCACTTCATTTTTGCTTACTTATGTCCAGTGACTAGATGTTTATGATGTTTAATGTCCATAACTGTAATGCAAGCTTATGTTCCCCAAATAAATGTTTATGATCTTAAATGTCCACATTTACTTCAATGCCGCCTTATGTTTCTATATTTTTTTTTAAGATCATGATGTTACCAAGATGTGGCGGAGCTACCATATACTACTAATATATAGGAGGCCTAAGAGTGGGTCTGTAGTGCCACATAAGAGCCCATATATGTGCTTGCAAAAGCAGAATTTTCTGTCTGCAATTACAAATCTGCATGCATAAGTAGGAATTATTGTGGACCATTCATTCATGTTTTTAATATTCTAGATCAGGTTGGTACCTTGATGAGCCAAGTATCTCTAAATCAAAGCAGGCTTCCAGTATGTCTGGCCCAAATACAAGTTCTGAGGAAGTTGACAATACAGGCACAGAAGGTATTACTGAAATTCATACCTCTACAGCTAAAAAGATTTGTGACCCACATCAGGGTCCATCTAGGCATACTATAATAGCTCTTGTCCCAACTTCTGCTTAGACCACAGAACCGGGATCAACCACTAACCAATCCACAACTGCACTGCAAACACTACTCATGCCACAGCTGTGGTCTCAGCAAGTTATCCTAAGAGTGGCCAAAAAAGGAAGGAAACCATCTCTATTGCATACTCCAAACACATACTGGCAGGGAATTTAGATTGCAAGCTACAATAGTGCATTGATGATGATGTCTATAAAGCTCTGTGGAATTTGATGGCGCTACATAGCTAAGCATAATAACTAAATCAATAATGAATACTTGATAGATAATCACAATCAATTCATTTGAGTGTTCTTCATCAGCTGATAGTGATTTATATCATTTTTAGAACTTAATTGTAAAATATGTTTTAAATATGTTTTCTTTCTTAAATCTTTGGCTATATTGTAAACTTGTCACTAATTTCATGAATTAATGTTATTTTTTCATTTTAAAATTCATTATTGTTTATAAAATTCTGCTAAGATTTGTGACATTTGTATCAACAATGAAAATCATTAAGATTTTTTTGTAAAATTGCTTTTAAAAAACTGATACAAAATTGTTATGTTTTCATTTTTGGGGAATAAAAAATACAATGTAGTTTATGTTTCTTTATCTTTTTTTCAAATTGTTTCTTATCTTGTTTTGTATCGTTGTACTGCATCTGTGCCAAGTTATAAAGTTATAACTTATTGATCATTGAGCATCTGATTGCTGCAACTACTACTAATAGCAAATATAGATGAGCACAATTATCGGAGTGGAATTAAATTCTACTTAATTACAGAAAAAAAATCTGTATTTTTGAGAATACAAATTTTTGTAAATTCACTTTGCGTGGCTTTAGCCAAATGGCAGCCATCTGGCTGCCATTTTGCTGAACCTTAAATGGCCTGCAACAGCTTAAAAAAAAACTATAAAGACTTATACACTACACTTCTCACCTCTCACCTGCCCTCTACCTACTTTCCGGTGTTCAGAGCCATCTCTTCTTTCACACAATGTGCTATGCATCTCCTAGTCTAAAGTGAACAGTGCGCCGCACAGTGACCTCTGAGACCTGGTCGTGTTTGGAAATTCCAGCCTAAAGTGAGCAGGTTGAATATGCAACAGCGGAAAGAAGAGAATATCTTAAGTGCATGAAATGCCTTTATTCATGAAGACGTATGTGCAGTGCCAATACGAGCATCAGCATGTACATGTATTCACCGATGTGAGGCATTTACCAGACTAGGGCATAAATGTTATGATTGAAGATTAGACTTATTATTATACAAAATTGGACTTAAGAAAGTCAGAGATATACATGTCACTGATACCTATACAAAATTGGATGCTAATGACTAGTAAATTCACAAGCCTTACTTTATTGAATAAATATTTTACTAAGCAATGAACTGTATAAAATATATGTGTCTATATAGTATTAAAATTCTCAATCCAGCCTATCCTCTGATCAGATGGTAATTCTGTTTATTTCAGCATTTAGACCAATAAAAATCACACAACCTAACCACATGTAATCAATGAACATTTTATGAAAACCCCTTGAATGAATTGTTATCTTTCTACTCTTCGGATTTAGGGCTCATGCACATATACTGTAGCTCATATGTGTTGCTACATGTTTCCCCTATGAGACATTGTCCCCTAAATCAATGCTTTAACCGAGGCATACCTCCTTTACGTGGCATGCTATCCTGCATGATCAGTAAATTAGAATCATACTGTGAAGACACGGGGTCTTCCGTGGGCTTAATACTACTCAGACAACACAGGGTGAGGGTAAAACAGTGTGGCAATACTTTATTGAACCACCAAATGGACAATAAACACATAGAAGTCCCAGCAAATACCCAAGATGGTACAACATTACACAGCCTCACCCTTTCACTCCGCCAGCCTGGATTAGAACAGCTGCGACTGCAGGGACTTCCATGGCCACCTACCTCAACCAGTGGCCCCCGATTCTGGTGGGTCCCCACAGAGAAAAGGTAGCAGCAAGCTTAGAAAGCCCACAGTCCATCGAGGTACAATGCCAGAAGACCCGAGGATCCCACCCTGGCCTCTTTGAGAGTTTCCATGGGGCCAGATGACCGGCTTGTCCCAATCTTACTTCTCCGAATGTCACCATGGGTTCCAGGCATCCAGAGGGTGCCACCTGGCAACCCCAAACAACATATCCATGGGGCCAGGTGACTTCATTGTCCCAATCTGGTCTCCCGAAATGTATCCATGGGCTCTCTAATGGTCAATGGAGGAGATTCATATCTTTAAGTCAAGACCATATACTTTTAGGCTGGAATCATGTAGAATCCAAATCTGTATCTCTTTGGTTAAAGTCATTCTTCCAAGCTGATGGTCTGGGAGAGTCTGCGATCTTTGATTCTCCTTGTAAAGTCTCTTTTCAATTCTGTTTGTCGCATTATAGAAAAACCCTTTTTATATTTACATATGTGGTTAAGGTCATCAGTCACAGGTTGGGAGCAAAGGTGCAGTGCTCAGGTCTCATTGTTTGAGCATTTAATGAATTTACGTAGTTTGTCCTCCTGTTTTGGGATTCAACAAGCCACAGGGTCCACACAATGGTTAGTCAACATATTTAGCAAACATTAATTGTTCCATGCTGAATCACTGTCTTTCTTGACCATCCACAGAAATACACATACATTTACAAGTCAACACAAAGATAATAGTATATTTCACTTGGATTAACAAATCTAAACATCTGTCTGATTAAGATTATAAGCTGTATCATCACACATACCAAGACATAATGTATGCCCATAGTAGGGTATTAAAACTAAATTGTGGCTTTGTACAACACATATATGTAAAAACCCCAAAAATTGAGCTGGAGCATAAGTTAGCATAAGTGCAATACATAAGAGTGCATTAACACTGTGGCCATTGAACAGACAGAATCTAGATAAAAACTAAATGAGCAAATACCCTGTAGTAAGTAAACAAGTAAATAGTAATAGTACATGTAAGTAATATAGGGTGCTTGGTTAACAATATGTTGATCAAAAAAGCATAAAAGCCATCCCACCGTGGCAAGGTGTATTATATCGGGACAGTACCTAACTCCTGTAGCTTACCTCACTATGTGCCAGCAGACATAAAAATACATAAGAGCAAAGCTTTCAGACATCTGCAAATGGAAAGCTATATAAACAAAATTAACAGTCCTTATCTCTGCATACACATCGTGAGATTAACTACTAGTATTTGGGACCATCCCAATTGGGTACACCTTGTTGTGGTAAGATGGCTTTTACACTTTCTTGGCCAAAATAGTGTCAACTAAGTACCCTATATTATTCACATGTATTATTACTATTTATTTACTTACTACAAGGTTTTTGCTCATTTTGCTTTTGTCTTAGTTGTAACACATATGTGAAAAAATAATGAAGCTTACTTGTATTCATTTGTACTAAGATACTACAAATTAGAAACTCAACAGCAGAATGCATCTTTAAAATATTATGAAGAATAAGGCTATTAGCTTTATATAAGTTTGACAGCAAAGTCATATTTGTAGCATACATAATTAGGCTTAAGTTCACTATCAAATTACACTGCTTTGAAATAATTTAGAAGACAACCCTGCCACGGTAGTAGTTTTAGGAAATGTGAGTTTTTACAATTAGCTTTTCATTTACAAACGGCACAATAACAGAAGAAATGTAGTTTCACTGTGCCATAATGCACTGCTGACAAGTCAGGTTCTTGTCATACAGTATACTTCCAATTTTAACATTTTCATGTCTGCCTGGCAGGTTATTAAAATAAATGAGAGTGGCTTCTACTAATGTTACTCTTTCTTTAATGGGAGTTCAGAAATTTGCAGTCCACAATAGTACATTAAAATGACTGATGGCGAAGGCTAAAAGGGGTTGGCTAAAGTAGACAATTAGGCCCATTTCTGTAGAACTGAGTGAAATATTCCTTGTTATTTCAATAATTCAGACACCAGCTAATTTTCATAGGTTGAGTTTGTCAAGATAATGTGCCTTGTGCTTGTCTGCTTGTCATTTTTAACTCAATCCTGCATGTTACAGGTGCAGTCTAGCTTACAAAACAAGAAAATCACTCAACTGAAGGTCTGCATAAGCAATGCTCCTGCACTGTGAAAGAATTGGAACAGATTTGAAAAAGCATATATAATGAGGAAAAACTTGATCATCAAGACATCAATGATTGTGGCTATTTCAGGGCAAAGAAGTTATAAAAATGAACTGCTGAACAGATTAAACAAATATGAGATGTGGTCTCATATCATGTCAATATGTCTATTTTTAAAGCAAATGAAGCTTTTTTAAAGGTAATAAATAGTGATGAGCGCGCATGCTCACTACTGCTCGGTGCTCGCCCGAGCATCTCACTGCTTGAGATGCTCGGCGCTCGCCATTTATTTCCGGGGTTGCTCGGCGGGAGCTCGGGTCCCCTCCCTGCATACAGGGATTGCCTGCCACACTGTAGCATCGGCGTCTCTGTCCCCTGCCAGGCAGAGACGTCGTCCCTCTCACCTCCCCGCTCCCCATGCGGCGTCCTCCTGCGCTCCTCTTCCTGCTGCGGCCGGCGCACGCAGCTTCCCGAGCACTGTGCTTAGGGCGCGCGCGCGCTCCCCCTCTCTTAAATGGGCCGCGCGCGCCGTCCTAAGGAGTCCCCGGCCAATTGCCAGAGGACCTCCCATATATAAGGCACCTCCTACAAAATGGAGGTGCCCGAGCAATAATTGTTGCACAGTATCCTTACCTCTGCTTCAGCCCTCAGGTCCCGTTGCCAGCGCGACTACCAGTCCTGTCTGCCAGCTTGTCTACTCTCCAGCCCGACAGTCTGTCTCCGGTCACCCGCCAGTCTGTCTATGGGCAAGTCCACCTGCTTACCAGGAAGCACCCGCCAGTTACCCGCCTGCTACCTGCCGTGCCTGCTAACCCGCTCACATGGGAGTGCTTGCCTGTTACCAGCCTGTTACCTGCTAGCCTACCAGGAGACTCTGACGTCACTTGCCATGACCACCCGCCTGCTAGCCTAGAGACTTCAGCCTGCTTGGCCGTCACTTGCCGTGACCACCTGATAGCCTACCTGGAGGCTCCTGCTGTCACTTGCTGTGCCCTCCTGTCTGGTAACCTAGAGACTCCTACCTGCTCTGCTGTCACGTACCGTGACCACCCGTCAGCTAACCCAGAGACTCCTGTCTGCTTGTTGTGCCCATCCGCTATTCCGGTCAGTCCCAGTCATCTGACCCGTGGGAGCCACCTACTCTCTTACAAGGTCGTCCCCAGAGTAGCACCTGGTCCCTCTGCTCGGTCCCTCCCTGGTCACGGAGTCGTTAGCCGCCGTACGACCAGGGTCGGTCTGAGATGATACTTAATCACGCCCCTCTGGGTCCCTCCTTGCACCACGGCACAGAGGTTCCACCACCCAGACCCGTAACACACACACTGTAATGCTGCAGCCATGTTGGTTGTGGCATTACAATGATTGGCTGGACGCACAGCGTCATCAGGTCTATGTAGTATCGGCGTCTCCGCCCCCTGACAGGCAGAGACGCCGTCCCTCTTACCGCCCGGCGTCCTCCGGCGCTCCTGCTTCTGCGCTCCCTTCCTCTTAAAGGGGCCGCGTGCGCCATCCTAAGGAGTCCCCGGCCAATGGCCGGAGGACCTCTCATATAACAGGCACCTCCTCCAAAATGGAGGTGCCCGTGCAAGGTTGTAGCTTTGTGTGTTAAACTCTGCTTCAGCCCTCAGGTCTCGCTGCCAGCCTGACTACCAGTCCAGTCCACCAGCCTGACTTCCAGTCCAGTCCGCCAGCCTGATTACCAGTCCAGTCCGCCAGCCTGACTACCCGTCCGCCAGCCTGACTACCAGTTCTGTCCGCCAGCCTGACTACCAGTTCAGTCCGCCAGCCTGACTACTCTCCAGCTCGACAGTCTGTCTACAGTCCAGTCCGCCAGTCTGTCTATGGGCCCTGCCCGCCTGCTTACCTGGAAGCACCTGCCTGTTACCTGCCGTGCCTACCGGCCAGCCTACCTGGAGGCTCCTGCTTGTTACCTGCCGTGCCTACCAGCCAGCCTACCTGGAGGCTCCTGCTTGTTACCTGCCGTGTCAGCCAGTCCATCTACCCGGATCACCCGTCAGCCTGCCTGCCGTGCTCATCTGCTGTACCGGTCAGTCCCTGCCTTCTGACCCGTGGGAGTCACCTGCTCTCATACAAGGTCTGGCCCAGAGTAGCACCTGGTCCCTCTGCTCAGTCCTTCCCTGGTCACGGAGTCAATTGAGCCGCCGTACGACCTTGGTCAGTCCGAGTTGATACCCCTCCTTGCACCGCAGCACAGAGGTTCCACCGTCCAGATCCATAACAGTCTATATCAGACCTGGCGCCTCCATGCTCATCACAGTCTACACCAGAATCAGGCAGTGTAGTGAGAGGTGCTGCTGAGCTAGGGAGAGATTCGATTGTTTCTTAGTTAAGCGTAAATATACCACAACATATTCTACACATATCCATCTCAATTAACAGTCCTGGACTAATCCAGCTACATAGATATCAGTGCTAGGCAGGCAGGCAGTGTATGTGGCAGACTGCAGTGCATATAGCAAGAGGGTCCATTCCAGTTCTGTCTGCTGGTGCTTTTACAAATATTTCTAGAAATAGCCCCAGGTATCAGGGGCCAGGAATAATTTTTTTGGGGATCTTAATCCTGATTATTTGCATAAAAAGCAATCCAGAGAACACAGTTTTTCTGCTCCATTTGCTTGTTGGCACTGGAGAATACAGCCAGATCCTTTCCTTATTACAGCGCTAAAAATCCATCTATTTAAAACTGTGGTTTGTCCGTCACATGGATCACATATAATTGCGCTGAAAATTCTGCCATTTCTGGCCTCCATTGAAATTTTGTTGCAGTGTATCAGCAAAGTTATTGACACCAGTTCACTGTTAAAAATAGTTACCTACAGGCCAGCTATTTAAAACTGTGGTTTGTCCGTCACATGGATCACATATAATTGCGCTGAAAATTCTGCCATTTCTGGCCTCAATTGAAATTTTGTTACAGTGTGTCAGCGAAGTTATTGACATGAGGTCGGCGGCGTTAAAAATAGTTACCTACAGGCAAGCTATTTAAAACTGTGGTTTGTCCGTCACATGGATCACATATAATTGCGCTGAAAATTCTGCCATTTCTAGCCTCCATTGAAATTTTGTTGCGGTGTGTTAGCAAAGTTATTGACACTAGTTCGCTGTTGAAAATAGTTACCTACAGGTCAGCTATTTAAAACTGATTTGTCCGTCACATGGATCACATATAAGTGCGCTGAAAATTCTGCCATTTCTGGCCGCAATTAAAAATTTGTTGCAGTGTGTCAGTGAAGGTATTGACTCGAGGTCGCTGTTAAAAAAGTTACCCACAGACCACCTATTTAAAACTGTGGTTTGTCCGTCACACGGATCACATATAATTGCGCTGAAAATTCTGCCATTTCTGGCCTCTATTGAAATTTTGTTGCAGTGTGTCAGCGAAGTTATTGACTCGAGGTCGCTGTTAAAATTAGCTACCTACAGGCCAGCTATTTAAAACTGTCATTTGTCCATCACACGGATCACATATAATTGCGCTGAAAATTCTGCCATTTCTGGCCTCCACTGAAATTTTGCTACAGTGTGTCAGTGAAGTTATTGACACGAGGTCGCTGTTAAAAATAGTTACCTAAAGGCCAGGTATATAAAACTGTGGTTTCTGTCACACCTATCACATATCACTGCGTTTCAAATCCAGCCATTTGTACTAAACGTGGAAAATATTGTCCTCCATTAAAAATGGGCAAGGCACGTGGCAAGAAATGAGGAAATGGACGTGATGGTGATGATGGTGCATGCAGAGGGCTAGCTGAAACTATGCCACAGCAAACACTAACAGCTTCTCGCTCGACCTTCCTGTCCCAATTAATAGGGGACCGTAGAACATTACTATAGAACACAGAGCAGTGTGAAAAGGTTATTGGTTAGATAGCAGATAATGCTTACAGTCATTTAGCTACCACCACCACCCTGTCTTCCACACGGTCAAGTCTCAGTAGCCGTGAGTCTGGACCACATATTCCTCACACTGATCCTCCTTCCTTCAACCATGCCGAGTGCCCGGAGACAACTGATCCCACACTTGGACACTCCAAAGAGCTGTTCACTTTTCCATTTATACATTCGGGCCTCTCGCCCGGTCCACTTGAAGTGGGGTAAGAGGAGATCGCATGTAGCAATGCCCAAATATTTGAGCAGCCACGGTCACACAAAGGCAAAGATGGGAAACTGTCACAAGAAGTGGATAATGATGAAACACAATTGCCAGAAAGTCAGGAGGAGGACCAGGGTGCGGAAGTGGAAGACGAGGTGGTGAATGATATAGTAACTGACCCAACCTGGCAGGGGGACATACAGAGCGAGGCCAGCAGCACACAGGGGGAGGGAGGCGTAGAACCACAACAGGCAGGAAGAAGCAGTGTGGTTGCCCCAGACAGAAGGCGGGCAACCGTTCCCCGAAACATCAACATGACGGAAGTTGCCAGTACAATTGTTAGGTCTTCTTGAGTCTGGTTGTTTTTTAAAGACTCTGCCGATAACCCCAAAAGGCCATTTGCACCACCTGCCAGGCCAGCATCAGCAGGGGTAGCAAAACTACCAGCTTGACCACCACCAGCATGATCAGGCACATGAAAGCAAAACACCCGACTAAGTGGGCCAAACCCCAGGGTCCAGGAACAGTGTCTGTGGGTGGCACCACTGCTTCTTCTGCTCTTTTGTGTGCAAGCCAATCCTCTGTCCATGGGGCATGCGAAAATGCCTCCTGCCCTGCACCTGTCATTGCACACTCTCATGTAGCACCATCAGCAAGCACGTCCATGTCCTTGTCCCAGCGCAGCGTTCAGTTGTCCCTAACCTAGTCCTTGGAATGCAAGCGCAACTACGCAGCCAATGCCCCACAGGCCTCACTAATAAATTCACACATTTCGCAACTGCTTGCGCTCGAAATGTTGCCTTTTAGGCTCATGCAGATGGAAGCTTTCCGCAAACTGATGGCGGTGGCTGTCCCTCAGTACTCAATCCCCAGCCATCACTATTTCTCCCGGTGTGCCATCCCCACATTACATGAGCACGTGTCCTACAATATTAGGCGTGCCCTCAACAACGCAGTTACTGAGAAAGTCCAACTAACCATGGACACGTGGACAAGTGCTTGTGGGCAGGGATGGTACATCTCGCTGATGGCACACTGGATTAACATAGTGGAAGCCGGGACCCAATCGGACCTTGGGACGGAACACGTTCTCTCGACGCTGAGGATTGCGGGCCCTGGGTCAATCAGGGTTGCCCCCACATTCTACAGCTCCTGCACCTCATCCTCCTCCTCCTCTTCAGCATCCATCTCCGAAATGACCACATCAGTCACAAGCTGGAAGCACTGCAGCACTGCCTCGGCCAAGTGGCAACAGTCTGTGTTGAAGTTAATATTCTTAGGTGACAAACCACATAACGCTGAAGAGTTGTGGACAGCTCTAAAAGAGCAGGCAGATCTGTGGCTGACAATGACGGGAATCTTGTGGTGGCTCTGAGGCGAGGCGAGCTCACACACCTACCATGCCTGGCCCATGTGCTTAACCTCGTGGTTCAGCGGTTTCTCAAAACCTACCCAGAGCTGCCAGATCTGCTTGTCAAAGTATGCCACCTGTATTTTAAAAAGTCACCTACAGCTTCCACCGCCCTTGCTGTGTTTTAGCAGCGTTTGCAGCTTCCAGCTCACTGACTGGTGTGTGATGTCCCCATGCATTGGAACTCTACATTGCAGATGTTGGGAACGATTTGTGAGCAGAAGAGTGCAGAAGAAAGCAGCATCAACAAGGCCGTCGATATACAGTTCAGACTCCACACATAAGACCTCAGGAGTGGACATGGATGTCAGACATATGTACCATCCTTCAAAACTTTGAGGACTCCACCAAGATGGTGAGCGGCGATGATGCCACAATTAGAGTCACCATCCCGCTTCTCTGTCTTCTGAAACGCTCTCTGCTCAAAGAGGATTCATTGCAGACGGAGCACGAGGAAATGGAGCAAGGAACCATACAGGGTGATTACACATAGCCCAGCCTCATCTCATCCCAACGTGGATTGGGTGACAAAGAGGAAGAGGAGGAGGAGCTAGTTTCATGTGCTATAGACTGTACTACCTGCACAACTGTCATACCGTCTGTTCAGCGTGGATCGCTTGAGGACAGGGAGGAGGAGGAGAGCATGGTCAGTCATCCTCTTGGTGAGGACACGGAAGTCTTGCCTGATAGCAGTCTGGCATGCATGGCTGAGTTTATGTTATGCTGCCTTTCCTGTGACCCTCGCATTGTCCATTTTTTGGGTGACAGTCATTACTGGTTGGTAACACTTCTAGACCCATGCTACAAGGAGAACTTTCTATCTCTTATTCCCGAGGCGGACAGGTCTACTAAAATGGGGCAGTATATGAAGGCCCTTGTTGTGGAATTATTAAATAAGTTCCCATCTGAAAATGCTGGCAGCAGAGGTCACAGTTCGTTGGACAACCAAGGAGTACAGACGAGAGAGACACAATCCAACAGAGGCAGGGGAACACTGTCAAAGTTCTGTGACAGTTTTCTTAGATCTTCCCATTGCCGACCATACCAACGTCCTCCATGATTCCTCTGTGCCTTATAATTACTGGGTGTCCAAGCTGAACAAGTGAAATGAACTGGCTCTCTATGCCTTGGATGTCCTGGCCTGCCCTGCTGCTAGAGTTTTATCACAGCAGGTTTTTTGTGCCGCCGGTGGAATTATAACCGATAGGAGCATCCGCCTGTCAACTGAAAATGCTGACAGGCTGACTCTTATAAAAATGAACAAGGGCTGGATTCAGCCAGACTTCTCAACACCACCGAATGATAGCAGCATAACCTAAACTCAAAAAACAGTGTCTTTTCTTGGGAGGTATAATTCTATTCCCTTGCACCTCTGTCTTCACACCCAGACATGGTTATAAGCTTCCTGATTTTGTCTATTTCCTCTTGTCCTCCTCTTTCTCCTCATCTTCCATCACCATATCATTCACCACCATATCACCTCCTCTACGAGTCTTGCAAGGGGCATTGGAGTTCCTCCAAATTTTTGGCAGCTTCTGCATTCACTGCATAGGCAAACACTATGGGAGACCCACTTCCTAATAATGGGAACATTGTTTTTAGGAGGCTCTCCAACCTCTATGTCTCTTCCAAGGGGCATTGGAGTGGCTCCAAATTTTTGGCAGCTTTTGCATTCACTGCATAGGCAAACACTATAGGAGACCCACTTCCTAATAATGGGAACATTGTTTTTCGGAGGCTCTCCAATCTCTACGTCTCTTGCAAGGGGCATTGGAGTTCCTCCAAATGTTTGGCAGCCATTGCTTCACTGCATAGGCAAACACTATGGGAGGCCCACTTCCTAATAATGGGAACATTGTTTTTAGGAGGCTCTCTGATCTCTACATCTCTTGCAAGGGGCATTGGAGTGCCTCCAAATTTTTGGCAGCCCTTGTAGTCACTGCATACGCAATAACTGTACAGGAGACGCACTCGTTAATATTGGGAACAACAAAGCATAGCTGGATGATGGCTCTCTAATAGCGATGGCCGACTGCTGTCCCTTTAAGAATAGTAAGGGCCGCCTAATGGCCCTATAAAAAATAGGCTTTGTGAATTTCAGAGTCCCTCCATCATAAATGAAACAGGATGTGTCGTATGATGTGTCACACACCACATGGCCAGATAAGGTTGTAAAATGTTAAAATGACATTTACCTGTGAATGCATTTGTGTTGGTTGAAAGCAATGCAAAAGTGCAAAAACGCATCAAAAACGCTACGTATGAACATAGCACAGGGTGTGGAGGAGCATTTTTGTTTTTGTATATTTATTTTGCCTTATATACAAGTCATTACCTTGGAAAGGATGTCCATTAACATATTTCCCAGGAAAATCCATTTTGGTTTCTTTTTTGTATGTATTTTTGTGAGTCTGTAAAAGTGGCGTAATACCTCTGACAACATTGTTGACAGAAGTGACCTGGGAGTCAGAAATGCTTCCAGGGGTCTTCCCCATGCTGTTCCCATGTCATTTGACCACTGTTCCCATCGATTTGGGCGATTTTTAGGCCCTCTGCAGACCACCGGGGGGAGCCGCCGGAAAAATGATCGAGTTTCCCATACACTTACATTGGGCTCGTTGCTCAGGTCGAGCACCCGAGTATTCCAATGTGCTTGACCTGAGCATCGAGCACCCGAGCATTTTAGTGCTCGCCCATCACTAGTAATAAACCTTTCCAACTGTATCAGCAAATTGTGGAAAAAAAGTACAGATCTACAGTGGCGTTTGAAAATTTGTGAATCCTTCAGTATTTTCTATATTTCTACATAAGTTTGACCTAAAACTACATCAGATTTTCACAGAAGTGCAAAAAGTTGATAGAGAACTAAATCAAATAAATGAGTCAGAAATATTAATATTTGTAATTTTTAATTTAAGAAAATTATCCAATATTACATGTCTGCAAGTGGCAAAAAAAGTATGTGAACCTTTGCTTTCATTAACCGGGTTGACCCACTTGTGCAGTAATAACTACAACTACAACTAAACAAAACATTTCTGATAATTGTTGATTAGACCTGCACATTGTCTTGGAGAAATAGTAGCCAATTCCTACCTAGAAAACTGCTTAAACTCTGTTATGCTGGTGGGTTTTCTCTCTTGAATTGTTTACTTTAGGTCTTTCCACAAGATTTCTTTTGGATTCAGTTCAGGACTTTGACTTGGCCATTTTAAACACTAGAACTTTTTTCTTCTTGCATCACTCTTTTTGTAGTATGTCAATTGTTGTGCAGCGTCCTTGTGATGGTAAACTCATGGACATTAATGTGAGAGAGACCTTTAGTTGCTTACAGGTTACCTAGGGTTCCTATGTAGCCTCGTGGACTGTTGTACACCTTGTTCTTGGAGTGTTCCTTGTTTGACAGCCACTCTTGCGGAGGGCATTAATGATCTTGAATTCCCTAACTTGTACACAATCCGTCTGATTGTGGATTGGTGGAGTTAAATCTATTTACCGATATCTCAGAAATGTAATTAGTTCGTGACATGGTGCACTTCTTAAACATGTGTTATGAAGATTAGACTTTGATATGACGCGCCCCCTGGGCCAGTGCTGTAGGGGATACCCGGAGCCGGATCTCGATGGGGGTAGTAGTCCTTGTGGCGGTGACCCGGTCCGTGCCCAGGGTGTCAAACTAAGTGGCAGTCTATGGCAGTAGATGTTAACTTGATTGTCGACTACGACACCCGTTGAGTGCGGCTTTGAAGCCGCCGCTGCAGAGCAGTCCACTGAGGCCGGTGGTATATGTGCAGCAGTGATGGTATAACCCCCAACGGGAGGGGTATGGCCTCAGGGCAGAAGGTGTAGATGATGGGGGTTGTGAAGATGCAGAAGGAAGACTCAGAGTCAGGAGATGCAGTTCAGGGCTTTTACTTACTGGTGTTCTTTCGGTCACTCTGGCCTTGAGTGACCACCCGAGCCGTGCTGCGTCCACCAGGTCCTGGACTCAGCCAACCCCCAGGCAATTCCGAAGCGTGGTCCTGAGCTCCTTTCTGACTCTCCCTTCCTCTGGCCGTTCCCACCAGGGATCCACTTTTGGCCGGCTCCCTCGGGTCTCTTGGTGGTCAAGCCTCCTCTGGGCTCCCTGACCCTATGCTCGGTGTGCTTTTCTAGTGGATTTGGTGAGGGTCGTGGAAGATCCTGCCCACAACCTCCGGTTCCTGGTTAAGGTTCGTTTTGGCCTCTGCCAGCTTGGGTTCCGGTACCCTTGTTCACCAACCCTTCACCCTTTCTGGTCTGTTTCTGGGTTCTTGGGGTTCCCTCTGTCTTTCTCTCTGGGTCCTTCTTTCTCCTCTCTCCTCTGCAGGCTTGGCTCTGGAGCTGGGCCCAGCCGGAGCCACAGCTCCCTGTCAGCCCTCCTGGCTGAACTCTTCTCCTCTTCTCCTCCTGCCTGAACTGAACCCTGATCTAAGATGGTGCCCACCTTATATACCTCCCTCTATGTGTGAACCCAGGTGACCAGCACCCAATGAGCTCCTATCTTTACCCAGACTACTCCCCCTATCTGCCCCTACACTACTGGGATGTTCCACCCCCCTCCCACTCCAGCCAGGGACAGACGCTGTCGTACCTGCACATAAACTGGTGGGAGTACCGTCGTTCTGTCCCCCGGAAATGGGATGTATGTAGTGCATGCAGCCTACTAGCTCAGTTCCACACTCCATCCTTACCCGGGAGTGGAATACCACACCTCTGGCTTGAGGTGTAATACCCCTGTAGCAGCCGAGTCCTCACGGTGCTACATTCCCCCCTGGTAAATCACAGCCGTCCTCGGGCTGTAAAAGAATAAAAACATCCACAAACATACAATTTTTTTCAAAAACATCATAAACATATAAAACAATATATATATTATCAGCATAAAACTTTTTCATATAAACATTCTTGTTCCTCTGGCCACGGTGCAACTTGTGACCGGGTAAAGTGCAACAGTTGTCTCTTGTAGTAAAAACAACAGTTTCCTATAAAACCGGTAGGGGGCGCCTTAGGAAGCGCAACTATATACAAGGGGAGGTATGGCCGCTCTCAGTCCTCGGCCAGTGGGGAAAAGGGATGGCTGCTCACAGTCCTCAGCCTGTGGGGAGATGGGACACACTGGAACAGTTCACTGGTCCCAACGGGGACTATAATGGTAACAGTTATTGTACCTTCACGGGTAACTATTTACAGTGCTCCTACTGTACATCAGTAGCGACGTCCTCCAGCTCCTTCCTCCGTGTATTCTTCAGACCCGTCCGGGTCCTCTTGCTCCTCCTGACACCTCAGCTCTTTCTCTGTCAGTCGGTGCACATGAAGGGCATAGGGTCCTTTGGCACATTGGTGCCGGGTGAAGGTGACCTCACCACCCAGGTGCGGCACAGTGGAAGTTGAGGGCGCGGTGGTGGTAGCGGCGCCCAGGTTTACCAGGCCTTGCGACCAGGCTTGGGGCACCCTGAACGTAAAGGGCACCGTGAAGACGGCGGCGCCCGGGGTTACTTGACCTTGCGACCAGGCCGGTGACTCAGCAGAGGTAGAGGGCGCTGTTGGTACTGCGGCGCCCGGGGGTACTCGGCCTTGCGACCAGGCCGGTGGCGTCTCCTGCTTGGCCGCGCTCAGTGTTGAGGCGCGTGACGTCACAGGGGGCGTGGTCGCGGCTCCTGCCGCTTGAGGCCTAGCTTGGAGCGGTGACGGTGCGGCAACGGGCACGATCTGTGGGATTTCGGGCTCTGCGACGGGGAGCGGGGGTAGGCTTACGGTGGCTGGGCTTGGGGTAGTGACGTCCCCTTTACTTGCCTCCGTCTCTTCAGCTCCCTCTGCGGCGTCGTCTCCGGCCTCCGTCCCTTCTGCATCCTCTTCAGGGGCAGGCGTGCTCCTCGTTGCGGGTGGTGTGCTCCGCTGGCGGGTTCCAGCCTGCTGGGCCATCTCCCTGCTCCATTCCGTCAGCGTTTCTCGCTGCACCTGGGCCATCCTCCGTGCGAGGCCCTTCAGCGCGGTCTGTGCACGCTCCCGGTCTCGGGGGAGCTGTGCCAGGATCTCCACCAGGTCTTGTGGAGTGGTAGCTTGCATCAGGCTCCTGACCACAGGGTCGGTGCTGCCTGCCTCTCCCTCCATCTCCGGGTACGGCTCCTCCAGACTTCTCCAAGCTGCTCCCATCTTCTCTCTTTTGTTCTGTCTCCGCCCCCATTGAGGGCGGTCCTGGGGCAACTTGGTGATTGTCAGTTCCAGGGGCCGACCCCCCACGCTGATGGACATCTCAATCATTGCAGTCTCTGCTGGTGGGGGCGGTCTTCGTTTTTGGCGCCATTCTTGGTCCTGGCCCACGATGGGAGGTCGTCTCTTACCACCCTCTGGCACGCCCATAATGGCGTCCGCTCTGCCAGGGCGGGAAATCTTCTCAGATGGCGTGAACCGCTTCCCAGTGGCGGGAAACACTGCAGATGGCGGGAAAAGACTGCAGATGACGGGCAAATGGCGGGAACCGATCCGAGATGGCGTCCGATGGCGGGGACCCTCCGGAACCGGCGGGAGACTTCTTTTTGAGGTAAATGCGAACTTTTCTTCAGGCACGCAGTACCAGATGGTTGCGGGCACGTGATCCTGCCGACTACGCCAAAAGTTGACGCGCCCCCTGGGCCAGTGCTGTAGGGGATACCCGGAGCCGGATCTCGATGGGGGTAGTAGTCCTTGTGGCGGTGACCCGGTCCGTGCCCAGGGTGTCAAACTAAGTGGCAGTCTATGGCAGTAGATGTTAACTTGATTGTCGACTACGCCACCCGTTGAGTGCGGCTTTGAAGCCGCCGCTGCAGAGCAGTCCACTGAGGCCGGTGGTATATGTGCAGCAGTGATGGTATAACCCCCAACGGGAGGGGTATGGCCTCAGGGCAGAAGGTGTAGATGATGGGGGTTGTGAAGATGCAGAAGGAAGACTCAGAGTCAGGAGATGCAGTTCAGGGCTTTTACTTACTGGTGTTCTTTCGGTCACTCTGGCCTTGAGTGACCACCCGAGCCGTGCTGCGTCCACCAGGTCCTGGACTCAGCCAACCCCCAGGCAATTCCGGAGCGTGGTCCTGAGCTCCTTTCTGACTCTCCCTAACCTCTGGCCGTTCCCACCAGGGATCCACTTTTGGCCAGCTCCCTCGGGTCTCTTGGTGGTCAAGCCTCCTCTGGACTCCCTGACCCTATGCTCGGTGTGCCTTTCTAGTGGATTTGGTGAGGGTCGTTGAAGATCCTGCCCACAACCTCCGGTTCCTGGTTAAGGTTCGTTTTGGCCTCTGCCAGCTTGGGTTCCGGTACCCTTGTTCACCAACCCTTCACCCTTTCTGGTCTGTTTCTGGGTTCTTGGGGTTCCCTCTGTCTTTCTCTCTGGGTCCTTCTTTCTCCTCTCTCCTCTGCAGGCTTGGCTCTGGAGCTGGGCCCAGCCGGAGCCACAGCTCCCTGTCAGCCCTCCTGGCTGAACTCTTCTCCTCTTCTCCTCCTGCCTGAACTGAACCCTGATCTAAGATGGTGCCCACCTTATATACCTCCCTCTATGTGTGAACCCAGGTGACCAGCACCCAATGAGCTCCTATCTTTACCCAGACTACTCCCCCTATCTGCCCCTACACTACTGGGATGTTCCACCCCCCTCCCACTCCAGCCAGGGACAGACGCTGTCGTACCTGCACATAAACTGGTGGGAGTACCGTCGTTCTGTCCCCCGGAAATGGGATGTATGTAGTGCATGCAGCCTACTAGCTCAGTTCCACACTCCATCCTTACCCGGGAGTGGAATACCACACCTCTGGCTTGAGGTGTAATACCCCTGTAGCAGCCGAGTCCTCACGGTGCTACAGATACATCCCTGTTCTTTAAACAAAATAAGTCAAACACTCACATCTAATTGTTATCCAATTAAATGAAAATACTAGACTCTAATTTCACCTTAAAATTATTTGCTAATCATAAAGATTCACATACTTTACCCAGTAGCAGACATGTGATGCTGGATAATTTTGCTCAATTAAAAAATTACAACATCTAATATTTCTGACTTTGTTTTCTTTGGTTCTTTTTATATACTTTTAAGATGTGTGTGAAAATCTGATATGGCTTTAGGTCAAAATAATGCAGAAATATGGAAATTTCTAAAATCTTTACAAACTTTGAAACAACATTGTAAATGTAGAGATTTGTGAGATTATTTGCTGAAAATGGTCAATAAATTCTGGGTGACAGTGATCCATTTCAATTTACAGATGATCAGTGGGGTTTAGGTCAGTGCTCTGATGCTCTGTTCAACATTTTGTTTATAGATACAGTATATCCAAGGCGTAACATTTCTCCTTGCGGAGAGTGACATGTTAAGCATGTCAAGGTGAGGGGAATTTTAAGCCACAATTCTCCTATGGGAAATATGCTAATTTTCTCTTCAGAGAGGAAGAGAACTAGAACTATAGGTGGCACTAGAGTTCTAGTTTTCTTCCTCTCTGAAGAGACAAAATTGTATTTATCGATATAGTAATGTAGAAAAATTGTAGCATGTGTTTTGACCTGATGAATCAAAAGGCAGTTTGTTCACAGAAGGGCTATTGAGTGGTACTATAATAGTGTCTTCCAAGTTTGGGATCGCATTTCAGCAAATAAAGTTGGAAATTTGGCTTAGACTAATGATGTCCTAAAAATTGAGAAATACTGCTAAATACCTATCCATAATGCAGTACCAACAGGGAGGCATTTTATTAGCTCCAAATTTATTCAACAGCAAGACAACAATCTCAAACATAAAGCCATTATCATTAAGAGCAGTCTTCAGTGTAAAGAAGAACAAGGAGTCCTAAAAGTGATAATATGGCCCCCATAGAGCTCTGATCTCAACTTAATATTAATCAATAATCCTAGGGGTGCCAGGACCACATGCTATCACTACCTACCATACAACAACATGTAAGTGTGTTATTACCATCACTTTCTGATAACCTTATCCTCACACTAGAGGCATAATGTACAGTGTTACACTTGTTTTTTCTTGTTTCTAGGAAAGTGTTTATTGTCTGGTATACTATAATATGTTAGCTTATCATGAATTTTATATTTTGGATAAGCCTGGCTTTCTATTTGGTAGAGTATATGGTGTTTACTGTGCATACAATTATCATTGGCTCCAGGAAGGTTATTTAACCTAGTAAAACATATTCTCAAACATATGTATATACTGTATGTATGTGGTCTTCCATTGAGTTACTCTGTTGTTTTATTATTGGTTTTATTGTATTTTTTTTTTATCTCAATAAAAGTTATGTTTTATGACACTTTCATGCACCGTATTGTTCTTTTGTCGGTAGTCTATTGAGTGGGTGCGTCCCTAGTCATATGTATAGATTTTACATTTATTTGCACCTCATCATTGGTTCTCAACATAATCAAGTCTGTATGGGATTACATGAAGGAATTGTGCAAACTCACATCCAGAGAATAACTGTGGTTAATTACCGAAGATGTTTGGAACAACAAGCCTGTCAAGTTACTTCAAAACTATATTTAGAAGAATTAACCCCTTTTCAACCTATGACGTCTTAATACGTCATAGGACTCCTCCCCCAGTTCAGTGAGGGCTGCGGCACTGAGCCTGCACTGAACCGAGCACATGTCAGCTGATTATTACAGCTGACATGTGCCCGCAACAGCCGCAGGTGGAATCGCGATCCACCCGCGGCTGTTAACATGTTAAATGCCGCTGTCAATCTCCGATAGCGGCATTTAAGGCGTGCTTTCGGGAAGCGCGTCCTAAGCCCCGCCCATCGGCGACCCCGTCACCTGATCGCGGGTCACCGATGGGTGGGCATGACAACCCAGGCTCTGCAGCAGACGCCTGCGGTTGTCATGAGCTGTTCGCTATGAGCGCCACCTAGTGGTCAGCGCTCATATCACAGGACCAATTCTGATATATGCAGGGGATCTGCTGATCCCCTGTATGTAGCAGAGGCGATCGGATAGTTGCTGCTTCTAGTCTCCTATGGAGACTATAGAAGCATGCAAAAAGTGAAAAAAAAAGTTTTTAAAAATGTAAAAAAATTAAAAAAATATAGAAATTTAAATCACCCCCCTTTCGCCCCATTCAAAATAAAATATTTAAAAAAAAACTTACATACACATATTTGGTATTGCCGCGTTCAGAATCGCCCGATCTGTCAACATAAAAAAAGAATTAATCCGAACGCTAAACGACGTAACGAGAAAAAAATTCTAAACGCCAGAATTACTTTTTTTGGTCGCCGCAAAATTACAATAAAATGCAATAACGGGCGATATAAACATCGGATCTACCCCAGAATGTTATCAATAAAAACGTCAGCCCGGCGCGCAAAAAATAAGCCCTCACCCAGCCCCAGATCCCGAAAAATGGAGACGCTACAGGTCTTAGAAAATGGCGCTATTTTTTTTTTTTTTTTAACAAATTTTGAAAATTTTTTTCACCACTTAAATAAAAAAGAACCTATACATGTTTGGTGTCTACGAACTCGTAATGACCTGGAGAATAAGAATGGCAGGTCAGTTTTAGCATTCAGTGAACGTGGTAAAAAAAATAAATAAAAAACAATTGCGGAATTGCACTTTTTTTGCAATTTCACCGAACTTGGAATTTTTTTCCCATTTTCCCGTACATGATATTGTAAAACTAGTAATGGCATTGAAAATTACAACTTGTCCCGCAAAAAATAAGCCCTCACATGGCCATATTGACCAAAAAATAAAAACGCTATGGCTCTGGGAACAAGGGGAGCAAAAAACGAAAATGCAAAAACGACAAAACCCAAGGTTGTTAATGCTGCCTTGAAAGCAGGGGGTGGTTATTCAATTTATTGATTTGATTTCTATTTTTCTATTGTTCTTTACATTGACTTTGCATTGTTAACTGATAAAAATTAAACTATTAACACCTACTGTATATTTTTGAAAGCATACTTATTTTGCAGATTTTTTACAAAACTTGTCTTGATCCTAGACGTCACTGAATATATAAACAGTACTATGCAAAAGCATATATACAGTTGGGAAAAGGCTAGGGGAACAATAAATGTGCAATAGGGTGTTATCCAAATTACAGCGTTATGTAATGGAACCGCTCAACTGATGTGGTTGTGACTCGCCCCCTGGGCCGTGGGGCACCCGGATCCGGGCAATAGGGGAACGATGGGGGTAGTAACGGCAACCCGGTTCCGTGGCTCAGGGTGGTCAGACCAGTGGCAGTCTTTTTGATGTTTTAGATAATGTCCGACTACGCCACCTGTGGATTGCGGTTATTAGGAACCGCCGCTGCAGGGCAGACCGCTGGGGCCGATGATGTATGCAGCTGGGATGGTGTGACTCCCCACGGGAAGAGCGCGGCCCCAGGGCAGTGTAGTGGATGGTGGGAGTGATGGTGTGGGAGTCCCAGTACCGTTAGTGCTGGAGGAGCGAAAGAGCACACAGACAACGTACTGCAGTCCAATGTCTTTTACTCACAGTTCTGGTACTCCGGGTCACTTCTGTACAAGTAGTGACCGCCCGAGCCGTGCTGTGTCCACCAGGTGAGGGGCTCGGTCAACTCCCAGGCAGCTCCGAAATATGGCACAGGACCCCCTTCTTTCCTTTCTCTGGCCTGCCTCACCAGTGACCCACTTTTGTCCAGCTGCCGCGGACTTGTGCAGGTAAACGTGGGCCCCGTTCCCCGCTGTCCTATATGGTGCCTTCCTAGCAGGTTTGATGAGGTGTTGCACCAATAAATTATCACGACGTCCGGTCTTTGGCTGAGGGTAGTTTCTCCTCCACCAACCTGGGATCCGGCACCCTTAATTTTCCTGACCCTTCACCCTGTATTCTCGTGGGTTCATAGGGTCCCTTCCACCTTCTTGTTCTTGAGCCCTTCTGTTTCTCTGTCTCTTCTTCTCCTTTTCTGTTCCTTCCTGTTCCTTTCTCGTGGAGCTGGGATGAGACTTAATCACAGCTCCCTTTCACCTCCTCTCTCTCTCTCTCTCTCTTCCTCGGCCTCTCTCTAGGCCCGCTCCTGAGTGGAGCTCCTACAGAGCCTCCACTCCCGGTCTTCTCCTCTCACTGAACTTCATTAGAGCTAAGATGGTGCCCACCTTTTATACCTCCCTCTGACCATGAGCCCAGGTGACCAGCAACCAATGGGCTCCTTCCTACGCTCAGGAACCAACCCCTATCTGTCCCTACAGCACTGGGTATTCCACCCCCCTCCCCACTCCAGCCAGGGACATAGTCGGTCGTGCCTGCACTTCGGTCTAGTGGGAGCACCGTTGAGCTGTCCCTCGGAAATGGGGTGTGTGTGCTTTATGCAGCTAACTGAGCCCTGGTCCATACTCCATCCTTACCTGGGAGTGGAATACCACACCTCTGGCAGAGGTGCAATACCCCTGTAGCGGCCGAATCCTCGGGGCGCTACAGTTGTGTGAGACAAAACACTGTAATGGGTATGAAATATTGGGCCCCACTGCAGCAGCTCCACAGATTGCTAGGTAATTCAAAGGCAAAGTAAGAAGAATACATACACATACTGATCCTATATAAACAATGACAATTGAATATGTATTGATTATGACATCATATGTGTGCATGTATTTACCGGACTATTATGCAATTACCATTAAGTATTAAGACATGAAAACCAGCAAAACAAAACCGAAGTAAAGACCAAATACAAATATGGGAAAAAATGTATATAAGCTTTATTAATCAAACAATTGGTGTACAAGAGTAATGCAACACAATAAAAGCAGGCACACATCCAGATAAAAACATTAATTAAATAATCTGAAAACCATAATGTTAAATACAGAGGAAGATGCTGAATACATAAATCCACTAATAGCTTGGCCAATGTTCTAATGTGATGATAATTATCACTGTTCTACAGCCAAATTGGTTCAGATGAAAACAGTTGAACTTAACTAATTGTGTGGTGCTGAAAATGAATATGATTAGTGATGAGCGAACGTGCTTGCCACTACTCGGTACTCGCCCGAGCATCACTGTGCTCGACAAGCTCGGCGAGCATTTCCGATTTGCTCGGGCTGGAGCTTGGGTCCCCGCCCTGCATGTTTGGCACTCTTTAGAGAGCCAATGAATATGCAGGGATTGCTTGCCACGCACCGTAATGTTGAAGCCATGTTGGTCGTGGCATTACAGTGATTGGCTGGCCGCATAGCGTCATCAGGTTTATATAAAACCTGGTGGCACTATGCTCGTCAAAGTCTATCCCGGAAACAAGCAGAGTAGGGAGAGCTGCTGCTGTGTCAGGGAGAAATTTGCTTGTTTATAGTTAGTATAGGTATTCAAAGCATATCTATATATCCATCTGAACTAACAGTCCTTCTGAGGACTAATCCAGTTGAATATATTCAGTGGTGATAGCAGGAGTTAGGTAGGCAGGGTTTGTGGCAGACTGCAGTGCATACAGCACAAGAGGGTCCATTGCAAGTTCTGACTGGTCTTCCTGTTACAGATATTTGTAGACTAGTCCCAGATATCAGGGGCAAGTGCTATTTTTTTTCATCTTAATCCCGATTATTTGCTTAAAAAGCAAGGCAGGCAGGGTATGTGGCAGACTGCAATGCATACAGCACAAGAGGGTCCATTGCACGTTCTGACTGATCCTGCTGTTACAGACATTTGTAGACATAGCCCCAGATATCAGGGGTCAGGGCTAATATTTTTTTTTATCTTAATCCTGATTATTTGCTTAAAAAGCAATCCAGTGAACCCCATTTTTCTCCTCAATTTGCTTGTTAGTGACTCACCCCCTGGGCCGTGGGGCACTCGGAACCGGGCTTCAGGGCAATGCTGGGAGTAGTAGTGGCGACCCGGTCCCGTGGCTCAGGGTGGTCAGACCAGTGGCAGTCTTTTATATGTTTTAGGTAATGTCCGACTACGCCACCCGTGGATTGCGGCTATTATGAACCGCCGCTGCAAGGCAGTCCACTGAGGCTGATGGTGTGTGCAGCTGAGATAGTATAACTCCCCACGGGAAGAGTGTAGCCTCAGGGCAGTGAGCGTTGATGGTGGGGATTGTAGTGCAGGGCGTCCCAGCACCGGTAGTGCTGGTGCGGCAAGAAATGCAAAGACAACGTGTTGCAGTCCAGGGTCTTTTACTCACAGTTCGTATAGTCCAAGTCACTTCTGCAGGGAATGACTGCCCAAGCCGTGCTGCGTCCACCAGGTGAGGGGCTCGGTCAACCCCCAGGCAATTCAGTAGTATGGCACAGGACTCCCTTCTATCCTTCCTCTGACTCGTGCCCCACCAGTGACCAAACTTTTGTCCAGCTGCCGCGGATCTATGTGGGTAAACGTGGGCCCCGTTTCCCGCTATCCTATATGGTGCCTTCCTAGCAGGTTTAACAGGGGGTCGCACCAAGTGATGATCACGACCTCCGGTTCTTGGCTGAGGGATAATTTACCTCCACCAATTTGGGATCCGGTACCCTTTTCTTGCCTGACCCGTCACCCGATTTCACGTTGGTCCTTGGGGTCCCTTCTGCCTTTTGGTCTCTGAGCCCTTCTGCTTCTCTGTCACTTCTCCTCCTTTCCTGCTCCTTCTTCTCCTCCTTCCCTCGGCCTCTTCTCCAGGCTGACTTCTCCTTCTCCTCCCAGGCTCCGGCCTTCACCCTAGGCCTGCCTTTGATCAGAGCTCCTACAGAGCCTCCGCTGCCTGTCTTCTCCTCGCACTCTGAACTTCTCTTCTCTCTGAACTAAGATGGTGCCCACCTTTTATACCTCCCCTCTGAGTGTGAGCTCAGGTGACCAGCACCCAATGAGCTCCTTCCTATGCTACAGAAACCGTCCCCTTCTGCTCCTACATCACTGGGTTTTCCTCCCCCCTCCCCACTCCAGCCAGTAACATGGTCTGTCGTGCCTGCATTACTGTATAAATGGGAGCACTGTTGAGCTGTCCCCCGGAAATGGGGTGTGTGTGATGCATGCAGCTAACTGAGCCCTGGTCCATACTCCATCCTTACCCGGGAGTGGAATATCACACCTCTGGCAGAGGTGCAATACCCCTGTAGCGGCCGAACCCTCGGGGCGCTACATTAGCACTGCAGAATACAGCCAGATCTTTTCCATATTACAGCGATAAAAATCCAGAAATTTGTAGCGAATATGGAAAATATTGGCCTCCATTTACAGTTAGTTGCAGTGTCAGTGAAGCTATTCACACGAGGTTGCTGTGAAGAATAGTATTAGTAAATTACAGGCCCAATATATAAAACCATGGTTGTCCGACACGTATCACATATAACTGCGGTCCAAATTCAGCCATTTCTGGACTCTATTTACAGTTGGTTGCAGTGTGTCAGTGAAGCTATTCACACGAGGTCGCTGTGAAGCATAGTATTAGTAAACTATAGGCCCTCTATTTAAAACTGTTATCCATCAGACATATCACATATAACTGCGGTCTAAACTCAGCCATTTCTGGCCTCCATTTACAGTTTGATGCAGTGTGTCAGTGAAGCTATTCACACATGCTCGCTGTGAAGAATGGTAAACTACAAGCTCGCTATTTAAAACCTTGGTTGTCTGTCAGACGTATCACATATAACTGCGGTTCAAACCCAGTCATTTGTAGTGAACATGGAAAATATTGTCCTTCATTTAAAATGGGCAAGGTTCGTGGCAAGGGACGAGGAAGTGGTCGTGATGGTGATTGTGCATACGGAGGCCGAGGACATGGGCAATCTGAAATTGTGCCACAACAAACACCCACATCTTGTCGCACGACCTTCCTGTCCCAATTACTAGGGGACCGCAGAGCACCACTGTTGAACACAGAGCAGTGTCAAAAGGTTGCTGATGGATAGCAGATAATGCTTCCAGACACTTTTTCACCACCACCACCACCACCTTATCTTCCACATGGACAAGTTTCAATAGCCATGAGTCTGGACCGCATATTGTTTACCCTGATCCTCCTTCCTTCCACCATGCCGAGTACCTGGAGGCAACTGATCTCACAATTGGACACTCTGAAGAGTTGTTCTCTTTAGCATTTATAGATTCGGGTTTCTTGCCCGGCCAGCTTCAAGCGGGGCAAGAGGAGAATGCGTGTAGTGATGCCCAAATATTTTAGCAGCCACGAGATGGATGATGATGAGACAAAATTGCCAGAAAGTCAGGAGGAGGACCAGGGTGCGAAAGTGGAAGACGAGGTGGTGAATGATCTAGTAACTGACCCAACCTGGCAGGGGGACATGGAGAGTGATGACAGCAACACACAGGGGGAGGGAGACGTATCACCACAACAGGCAGGAAGAAGCAGTGTGGTGGCCGCAGACACAAGGCGGGAAAGCGTTCCCCGTAAAACCAACACAATGGAAGTTGCCAGCACAACTGTTAGGTATTCCCAAGTCTGGATGCTTTTAAAAGACTCTGCAGATAACCCCAAAAAGGCCATTTGTACCACCTGACAGGCCAGCATCAGCAGGGGTTGCAAAACTAGGAGCCTGACCACCACCAGCATGATGAGGAACATGACAGCAAAGCACCCGACTAGGTGAGCTGAACGCCAGGGTCCAGAAACTGTGTCTGCAAGTGACACTACTGGTTCTTCCGCTGTTGTGCGTGCATGCCAATCCCCTATCCATGGCGCATGCGAAGATGCCTCGCGCCCTGCACTTGTCGTTGCACACTCCAAACTAGCACCATCAGCAAGCATGTCCACGTCCTTGTCCCAGTGCAGTGTTCATTTGTTCCTACCCCAGTCCGTGGAACGCAAGCGCAAATACACAGCAAATGCCTCATAGGCCACACTGCTAAATTCACACATTTCGCAAATGCTTGCTCTCAAAATGTTGGCTTTTAGGCTCATGGAGACGGAAGGTTTCCGCAACCTGTTGGAGGCGATTGTCCCTCGGTACTCAGTCCCCAGCCGACACTATTTCTCTCGGTGTGCCGACCCCGCATTACACGAGCATGTTTCCCACAACATTAGCCGTGCCCGCAACAACGCAGTTACTGGGAAAGTCTACCTAACCACGGACACATGAACAAGTGCTTGTCGGCAGGGGCGGTACATCTCGCTGATGGCACACTGGGTTAATATAGTGAAAGCCGAGACCAAGTCGGATCTTGGGACGGAACATGTCCTCCTGATGCCGAGGATTGCGAGCCCTGGGTCAATCAGGATTGCCCCCACATTCTACAGCTCCTGCACCTCCTCCTCCTTTTCAGCTTCCATCTCCTAAATGATCATATTAGTTACAAGCTGAAAGCACTGCCTCGGCCAAGTGGCAACAGGCTGTGCTGAAGGTAATATGCTTTGGTGACAAACCGCAAAACGCTGAAGAGTTGTGGACATCTCTGAAAGAGCAGGCAGATCTGTGGCTGACACTGCTGAACCTACAGCCAGGCATGGTCGTGTGTGACAATGGCCGGAACCTGGTGCTGGCTCTGAAGCAAGGCGAGCTCACACAAGTACCATATGTATGCTTAACCTTGTGGTTCAGCAGTTTCCCAAAACCTATCCAGATCTGCCGGATCTGCTTGTCAAAGTGCACCACGTGTGTGCCCATGTAAGAAAGTCAGCTACAGTTTCTGCCACCCTTGCCGTGCTTCAGCAGCGTTTGCAACTTCCAGCTCACCGACTATGTCCCCACACGTTGAAACTCTACATTGCAGATGTTGGAAAGGATTTGTGAGCAGAAGAGGGCAGTTGTTGACTACCAGCATCAATACGGCCTTCGGTATTCAGGTCAGACTCCACACATAAGACCTCAGCAGTGGACATGGATGACAGACATCTGTACCATCATCCAAAACTTTGAGGACTCCACCAAGATGGTGAGCGGCTATGACACTTCTGAAACACTCTCTGCTCACAATTAAAGAGGATGCATTGCAGGCAAAGTACGATGAGATGGAGCAAGGAACCATACAGGGTGATTCCACACAGCCCAGCCTTATCTCATCCCAACGTGGATTGGGTGACAATGAGGAAGAGGAGGAGAAGGAAGAACAGGAGCTAGTTTCCTGCACTATAGACAGTACTACCTGCACAACTTTCATACCGTCTGTTCAACGTGGATAGCCTGAGGACAAGGAGGAGGAGGATGAGGAGGAGAGCATGGTCAGTCGTCATCTTGTTGACGAAACAGAAGTCTTGCCTGTTAGCAGTCTGGCAAACATGGCTGAGTTTAAGTTGCGCTGCCTTTCCCGTGACCCTCACGTTGTCAAAATTTTGGTTGACAGTCATAACTGGTTGGTGACACTTCTAGACCCACACTACAAGGAGAACTTTCTCTTTTTCCTGCTGCGGAAAGGCCTTATAAAATGGGGCAGTACCAGAAGGCCCTTATTAAAAAAATTCCCATCTGAAAACGCTGGCGGCAGAAGTCACAGTTCATTGGACAACCAAGGAGTACAGGCAAGAGAGACACAAGTCCAATCCAGCAGAGGCAGCGGAACACTGTCAAAGTTCTTGGATAGTTTTCTCAGACTCTCCCATTGCACAGGCCCTGATACGCAGGGTACTCTCTCAAGGAGGGAAAGGTTTTCTAACATGCTGAAGGAGTGCCTTTCTGACCGTACCAACGTCCTCCATGATTCCTCTGTGCCTTATAATTATAATTCCTCTGTGCCCTCCTGCTAAAGTTTCGTTAGAGCGGGTTTTTAGTGCCGCTAGTGGAATTATAACTGATAAGCGCATCTGCCTGTCAACTGAAAATGCTAACAGGCTCATTCTCATAAAAATGAACAAGGGCTTGATTGGGCTAGACTTCTCAACACTACCAAATGATAGCAGTGTAACATAAACTCAAATTCAGTGTCTTTTTTTTTGGGTGGTCTATTCCCATGCATCTTTTCACACCCAGACATGGGTATACGGTTCCTGATTTTGTCTATTTTCTCTTATTCTCCTCCTTCTCCTCATCTTCTACCACCATATCATTCACCACCATATCTACCATATCACCTCCTCTACATCTCTTGCAAGGGGCATTGGAGTGCCTCCAAATTTTTGGCAGCCGTTGCATTCACTGCATAGGAAAACAGTATGGGAAACCCACTTCCTAATAATGGGAACATTTTTTTCAGGCGGTCCTCCTGAAAACGGAAAGTTTTTGCTACATATGCAGAGAAGTCACTTTTGCTTCACAAAGGCGAAACTTGATTACCATGATAAGGAAAGCCTACAATCTGTATTTTGGCTGCAGAATAGAAGATAAGGCCAATAGTTGGGCTCCATACATATACTGCAATAGATGTGCATCACATCTTACCCAGTGGTTGCATGGGAAAAGGCAATCTATGCCTTTTACAGTTCCAATGATCTGGAAAGAGCCAATCGATCACATTACCAACTGCTATTTCTGCATGGTGCCCCTCATTAGGAAAGAAGTTTCAAAGAAGAAGAAGTGAAATTTACAGTATCCAAACATTCTATCTGCAATACACCCAGTACCACATACAGAAGGACTGCAAGTTTCAAAAGCACAAGAAACATTTTCACTCGAGTCAAGTGAGGAAGAAGAGGACGTTTGGTGTCATTAAGCATCTTCCTCTCATGACTCAGACTTTCTGTCAGCAACATCAACTGAACTACATCTTATAACACAAAGTGAGCCGAACGATCTCGTTAGAGATTTATTTAGAAGTAAGTGTAGTGCGGTGGTGTTCACACTGTGCAGTAATGGGGCAGTGACCCAAGGAAAGTCCAACTTAAACAGCTTTATTTGGCAAAAACTCAAAAGCAAAAGCTGTCCTTCGGATCGCAGCCAGGATATCCACACAGTCTGTGTAACCCTGTTGCCGTGGGAGATGGCTGCGCCGTGTCACTTAGGGTGCATGCATCAGATACAATGCCTTCACAGGCCTGTGTTCAGCCTCAAATAAGCTTGCAGAGCTTTCCTGCTATGCTGTTAGAAATCCCAACACTGACACACCCAAACCTTTGCTGGAGGTTTTTAAAAGGAATCTGTGGCCATGAGCCACTTGTAAGACCCGGGCTTGAGGGAGTGAACTGCCCCACTCTCATCCTGTAGTTCACTTCAAGAATAAAAACCCATTCCGGGTTTTCCTAAATCCAGCTTAGCCAAATAGCTTGACCAACTCCAAACTTACTTTTATTCTGCACTGCAATCACAGTTGTGTCTGTGACTGCAATGCACTCCAGTGGGTTCCATATTCCTCTATGCAGATACTAGGAGACACATACCGTCGCTCACATATGACTCCTCTCACTGGCTCACATATCCCGCACCCTATTCAAAATTGTGGGGTTGAACACTTGTCACCATACAGGGTGCCTGTAACAGGGCATCCGCATTTTCCTGCGACTTCCCAGCCCGATGTTCACCCAAAAATTAAAATCGACCTGAGCATTCCTCTCCTTTGCATTTCTCATCCAGACGAGGGGCGAATGGTCCACTACCAAATGAAACTATTGCCCCAGCAAATAATAGCATAGGGACTCCAAGGCCCACTTAATAGCCAAACACTCATTTTCCACTACGCTATAATTTTTCTCTGCCGGAGTAAGTTTCCTGCTCAAGTAGATGATTGGATGTTTCTCTCCGTTCACCTCTTGCGACAGTACCGCTCTTAGGTCTACCTCTGAGGCATCCGTTTGTATGACAAAGTTTTTCTTGAAGTTGGGGCTGATGAGGACTGGCTATCCACACATTGCCAACTTCATGGACTGGAATGCTTCCTCCGCTTGAGGGTTCCACTGTACCATAACCGACTTCTTACCCTTTAACAGATCGGTTAGGGGTGCCGATCTCCCAGCAAAATTAGGTATGAACCATCACTAGTACCCAATGATGCCGAGGAACGCTCTCACCTGTTTTGTACTCAAAGGCCTGGGCCAGTTTTGAATGGCCTCAATCTTGATTATTTTGGGTTTGATAACCCCAGGGCCAATCACGTACCATAAGTACCGGGCTTCCTTGAGACCTATCGTACATATTTTTGGGTTTGTTGTTAACCTCGCGATTCTGAGTGAATCCAGCACCGCTTGTATGTGGGACAGATGGGTATGCCAGTCGGTACTAAAGATGATAATATCATCTAAATATGCTTACATGTACTTCTGATGAGGCTCTAACACTATGTCCATCAACCTCTGGAAGGTGGCCGGAACCCTATGTAATCCAAAAGGCAAGATGACATAGTGATAGAGACCCTCTGGTGTTATAAAGGCGGTCTTTTCTTTCACCGATTCTGTCATTGCCACCTGCCAGTAACCCTTGGTGAGATCGAGCATGGTGAAGTACTGGGCCTGCCCCAGTCTCTCAATCAGATCGTCTACCCGGGGCATTGGATAAAGGTCAAACTTTGACACCTCTTTCAATTTTCGGAAGTCATTACAGAATCGTAATGACCCGTCTGGCTTCGGAGTCAGCACAATGGGGTTAGTCCACTCACTCCAGGATTCCTCGATGACCCCTAACTGTAGCATTTGCTTTACTTCAGCCATGATGGCTTGCCTCTGGGCTTCTGGCACATGGTACGGTTTCATTCGTACCCTTACCCGAGGTTCGGTGACAATGTCATGTCGGATCATCGAGGTCCAGCCAGGCAGTTCTGAGAATACGTTGTTATTCTGCTGCACCAGATTCCGAGCCTCCCGTCATTGTTGTTTAGTGAATGCATCACTTATCTTAACCTCACCCCCGGCCATGTCCCTGGTCGGAGACAGAGGGTTCCCGACGGTACGACCAGAGTGGCATCCGTAACCAAACATTCCCGGTCTTTCCAGGCTTTTAGCAGGTTTACATGATACAGTTGTTCTGGTTTTCTCTTTCCGGGCTGGTACACTGTGTAATTCACCTCCCCCACCTTTTCCCGTACTTCATATGTTCCTTGCCACTTGGCCATAAGTTTACTCTCTGCTGTGGGCACTGGCACTAACACCCGATCCCCTTCTTTAAAGGACCTGACCGTGGCTCTTTTATTATACGTGCGACTCTGTGCTGTCTGGGCATCCATTAGATGCTCTTTTACTATAGGCATGACCGCCATGATCTGATCCTGCATGCTTGCCATGTGCTCAATTACACTCCTATGCGGAGTTGACTCCTGTTCCCACGTCTCCTTGGCAAACCCCTAGGATGCCTGCCATACAATAGCTCAAAGGGTGAGAAGCCCGAGGAAGCCTGTGGTACCTCGTAGACAGCGAACATCAAGTAGGGCAGTAACATGTCCCAATCCCTCCTGTCCTTGGAGACCACTTTTTTAGCATAGATTTAAGTGTCTTATTAAATCTCTCCACCAACCCATCAGTCCATGGGTGGTACACCGATGTGCGCAACTGTTTAATCCGGAGCAGCTTACATAGCTCCTTTGACACCTTGGACATAAAAGGAGACCCCGGATCTGTAAGGATCTCCTTTGGTAGCCCAAGGTGGCAGAACATTTCAAACAGATCACAGGCGATAGGTTTTGCCGAAGTGTGGCGAAGTATTATTGCGTCTTGGTAAACGGTGGCATAATCTACTACTACCAAAATAAGTTAGTGGCCACCGGCGGATTTTACTGTGGGCCCCACCAGATCCATCGCAATCCGCTCAAATGGTACCTCTATAATGGGAAGAGGTACCAATGGACTACGGAAATTTGCAGTGGGTGTGGTAAGTTGACATTCGGGTCATGACTAGTGTTGAGCGAGCATGTTCGACACTGCTCGGTACTCGCCCGAGCATCTCACTACTCGGGATGTTCTGCAAGCACCGAGCATTTTCGGGTTACTCGGGCGGGAGCTCGGGTCTCCGCCCTGCATGTTTGGTGCTCTTTACAGAGCCAATGAACATGCAGGAATTGGCAGCCAGTCACTATAATGCCGGAGCCATGTTGGTTGTGGGCATTACAGTGATTGGATGGCCGCACAGCGTCACCTCGAGTATTTAAAACCAGGCACCGCCATCTTGGACACAGTCGCTCCGGATCAGACAGTTTAGGGAGAGTGCTGCTGAGCTAGGGAGAGATTTATACTGCGAAATAGGTAGTGTAGGGTCTCTAAAGCCTGTAAAATCAAACAAACAGTCCTTCTGAGGATTAATATCCATCTCAGATATCAGGCAGGCAGGCAGGCAGGCTGAATAGGAGACGCAGTGATTATACCAACAAACACTGCATTACAGTCCTGTGTGCTGCTTCTCAAATTGCTAGACTTAGCCCCAGGTCTCAGGGACCAGGAAAAATCCTTTTTTTTCATCTAAATCCTCTTTTTCTTTTTTTTCCTCAGTCAGACTGTGCAAATACCCGTTTTATTAACCTTTTGGTATTCCCCCCCCCCCAAATAAAAATTGAGCGTGTCTGTGAGTGTTCAGACACAAATATATCTGTTTAAAAGAGTCTGGTTTCGGTCAGATAACTAGAACTGTGGTTTTGCAGTTCCATGGTTCAAATCTCTGCATTATCCACTTTTCTGCCTTTTTTTCCATGAAAAAAAAACAGTTTGAGTGTCTCGCTGACTGTTCAGACACAAATATATCTATTTAAAAGATTCTGGTGTAAGCCAGAGAACTAGAACTGTGGTTTTCCTCTTCCACGGTTCAAATCTGGGTGTAATCCACCTTTTTGCCTTTTTTACATAAAAAAAACAGTTTGAGTGTCTCACTGACTGTTCAGACACAAATATACTGTATCTGTTTAAAAGATTCTGGTGTAGGCCAGAGAAATAGAACAGAACTGTGGTTTTCCTCTTCCACGGTTCAAATCTGGGTGTAATCCACCTTTTTGCCTTTTTTACATAAAAAAAAACAGTTTGAGCGTCTCGCTGACTGTTCAGACACAAATATATCTGTTTAAAAGATTCTAGTATAGGCCAGAAAACTAGAACTGTGGTTTTCCTCTTCCACGGTTCAAATCTGGGTGTAATCCACCTTTTTGCCTTTTTTACATAAAAAAAAACAGTTTGAGTGTCTCGCTGACTGTTCAGACACAAATATATCTGTTTAAAAGATTCTGGTGTAGGCCAGAGAAATAGAACTGTGGTTTTCCTCGTCCACGGTTCTAATCTCCTTTTTCTTACCCTTTTGCCATTGATAGTGCGAGTGTAAGCTATTTTACTTCATTTACAAGGGGCAAGGCGCGTGGCAAGGGACGTGGAAGTGGACATTCTGGTGATGGTGCGTGCAGAGGACGGGGCCGTGGTCAAGGTGAAAATGTGCCACAACCAACAGCCACATCTTCTCGCTTCCAGTTCTTGACCAAATTACTAGTGAATCACACAACAACACCACTATTGCGAACTGATCAGTGTGAACAGGTTATTAATTGGATAGCAGATAATACTTCCAGTCATCTGGGCACCACCACCTCCGGTCTTCCACAGTCAAGTATTAGTAGCCGTGAGTCTCGACCGCATACTCCTCCTCACCCTGATGCTCCTTCCTCCCACCATGCCGAGAGTCATCAGACAGCAACTGATCCCACAGTTGGACACTCTAAAGAGCTGTTCACTTGTCTATTTCCATATTTGGGCCCCTCGCCTGCTCCGCTTGAAGTGGTGGAAGAGGAGATCCCGTGTAACGATGGCCAAATATTTGAACAGCCACGGCCACAGGAAGTCGACGCTGGCAATTTGTCACAAGAGGAGGACGATCATGAGACACAATTGCCACGAAGTGAGGAGAAGGACCGTGGTGCCGCAGTGGAAGAGGAGGAGGAGGTGGTGGATGATCTAGTAACTGACCCAACGTGGTAGGAGGACATGCAGAGCAAGGCCAGCAGCACACAGGGCGAGGGAGACAGAGTACCCCAACAGGCAGGAAGAAGCAGTGTGGTGGCCACAGACAGAAGGGGGGCAACCATGCCCCGTACCACCAACACGAGGGTCGTTGCCAGTACAACCTGTAGGTCTTCCAGAGTCTGGAATTTTTTTAAAGACTCTGCTGATAACCCCAAAAAGGCCATTTGTACCACCTGCTAGGCCAGCATCAGCAGGGGTGACCAGCCTGACCACTACCAGCATGATCAGGCACATGGCAGCAAAGCACCCGACTTTGTGGGGCAAACCCCAGGGTCCACGACCAGTATCAGTGGGTGTCACCACTGCTTCTTCCGCTGTTGTGCATGCAAGACAACCCCCTGTTGTGCGTGCAAGGCAATCCCCTGTCCATACTGCATGCAAAGATGCCCCCTCCTCTAAGTCTTCACTTGTTATGGCAGTTTCTCAAGAAACAGCATCAACGTCCACGTTCATGTACCACCGCAGCGTTCAATTGTCCATATTCCAGACGTTTGAACGAAAGCGAAAATTCGCAGCTAACACCCCACAAGCCACAGTCCTAAATTCGCACATTTCACGACTGCTTGCGTTGGAAATGCTGCCTTTTAGGCTGGTGGAGACGGAATCCTTCCGCAACCTTATGGCAGTGGCCATCCCTCAGTACTCGGTCCCCAGCCGACACTATTTTGCCCAATGTGCCATCCCCGCACTACACAAGCACGTGTCCCAAAACATCTGCCGTGCCGTCAACAACCCAGTTACTGGGAGAGTCCAGCTGACTCTCACAAGGAGTGGAAAGTTTAAAAAGATGGTGAGGGAGTACCTTGCCGACCGTACCAGTGTCCTCCGTGATTCCTCTGTGCCTCTTAATTATTGGGTATCCAAGCTGGACACTTGCTATGAACTTGCTCTGTACGCCTTGGAGGTCCTGGCCTGCCCTGCCGATAGCGTGTTATCGGAGCGTGTTTTTAGTGCCGCTGGGGGAATTATAACAGATTAGCGCACTTGCCTGTCAACTGACAATGCTGACAAGCTGACCCTTATCAAAATGAACAAGGGCTGGATTGGGCCAGACTTCTCACCACCACCAAATGACAGCAGAGTAACATAAAGTCAAATCCATTGCGTTATTTCGGGAGGTGTATTCCCATGCACCGCTTCACACCCACACATGGGTATACGCTTCCTCATTTCAGCTGTTTTTTGCTATACTCCTTATCCTCAGCCTCCACCACCACTATACCACCAGGGTGACCATGGTCCTTGTTGCCAGCATTGCAAGTTCCTCCGTCCTAATTTTTGGCAGCTTTTGCTTGGAAGACATAGGCAAAGACTATGGGAGACCAACTCCCCCCCAATAATGGGAATAATGTTTTTAATATGCTGTACTGCATGGCTCTTGTAAGGGGCATTGTAAGTTCCTCCGTCCTAATTTTTGGCAGCTTTTGCTTGGAAGGCATAGGCAAAGACTATGGGAGACCCACTCCCCAATAATGGGAATAATGTTTTTAATATGCTGTACTGCATGGCTCTTGTAAGGGGCATTGCAAGTTCCTTCCTCCTAATTTTTGGCATCTTTTGCTTGGAAGGCATAGGCAAAGACTATGGGAGACCCACTCCCCAATAATGGGAATAATGTTTTTAATATGCTGTACTGCATGGCTATTGTAAGGGGCATTACAAGTCCCTCCGTCCTAATTTTTGGCAGCTTTTGCTTGGAAGGCATAGGCAAAGACTATGGGAGACCCACTCCCCAATAATGGGAATAATGTTTTTAATATGCTGTACTGCATGGCTCTTGTAAGGGGCAATAAAATCATCTTCTTAAGCTACTGTGACATTCACATCTCTTCCCAGGGTCATTGATATTGTCTTTTTATTTCCCTGGGACCTCCACGTCTCTTCCAAGGGGCATTAAAACCATCTTGTTAAGCTACTGTGACCTCCACGTCTCTTCCAAGGGGCATTAAAACCATCTTGTTAAACCACTCTGAACTCCATGTCTCTTCCAAGGGGCATTAAAACCGTCTTGTTAAACCACTCTGAACTCCACAGCTCTTCCAAGGGGCATTGAAATGTTGTTTTTAATTACCTCTAACCTCCACGACTCTTCCAACGGCATTGCATTTCCTACTAATTTTGATCAGCTTTTGCTTTTCAATGCATAGGCGAACACTAAGGGAGACCCACTCCCCAATAATGGGTAGAAGGTTTTTAGTACGCTGTAATCCACGTCTGTTTCAAGGGGCATTGCAGTTCCTCATAATTTTTGGAAAGCCTTCCATTCACTGCTTAGGCCAACAGTGTACAGGAGACCCAGTTGCTATAAATGGAAAAAACGATTTAGTTAAGGCCCTATGACCTCCATGTCACTTCAAAGGGGCATTGGAGTGCCTCAATATTTTTGGTAGGCATTGCACTCACTGTATGCCCTATAACTGTGTAGCCGAACCGCTCCTTTTGGTACAGAAACATATCCTACAAGACATGTGTGGTTGACTTGCCTTATATTGATGTGAATGGTCCCTGTTCCTCCTGCTCTTTCTCCTTTGCCACCACCTCATCCACCATTCATCACTCGAAGCTTTGTTTTAACGGGAGTCATAGAACTGGGATAGTAGCAGGAAAACATCCAGCAATCCTTGGAGGAGGTAGGATATGCGCCAAAACGCTTACCACGTCAGGCCTAGCCGCTACTACATACATGCGCTTGCATTCCAAGGAACAGAAAGCTAAATAGATGGATGGCCTCATGATCATGAATAATTTACTCGTTGTGTGGGAGGCCGACCACTGCTGCCATCTACCTTCTGAACTTTGTGTTGAAGCCTGATTGACCCAGGACCCGCAATCCTCTATGTCTGGAGGACGTGTTGCATCCCAGTGTCCAACTGTGTCCCGGCTTCCACAATATTAACCCAGTGTGAAGGCGTCAGTGAGATGGACCATCCCTGGCCACATTCACTTGTCCACGTGTTTGTGGTTAGGCTGTCCTTCCCACTAAATGCACTGAGGAGGCACAGGTAATGTTTTGGTATGCGCGCTTGTGTATAAGGTGCACCGGGACAAATAAAGGCGGCTGGGGACCAAGTATGGACACCCGGCCGCCCCCTGGCGGCTGGGGAACAAGCGTGGACACCCGGCCGCCGGGCAGCTGGGGACTGAGTATGGATACCAGGCCGCCGACGCAGCCAAGACGTGGTGGCCAGATTCCTCCTCCACATGCCTAAAAGGCCCAATTTCAAGTGCAAGCATGCAGTATGGTGTTGCAGCCTGGGGGTGGGTGGGTGTCAGGCTGCATATTTGCGCTTGCATTGCAAGGAATGGGGGAGGTACAATTGAACACTGCCCTGGGGTAAGTATTTGCATGGGGATAGTTGCAAGTCTACATCTTCTGATGCGGCAAGGATCACTTCTGATGGGCACACTTTTAGGCAGTGACCTGGGTGTCAGAGATGCTTCCAGGGGTCTTCCCCATGCTGTTCCCATGTTTTTTCAGCACTGTATGCATGTGTCACACAGCACATGGCCAGATAAGGTTGTAAAATGTTAAAATGACCTTTCCCGGTGAATCATTTGTCACGGTTGAAAGCAATACAAAAGTGCAAAAACGCATAAAAAATTCTACTTGTGAACATAGCCCAAGGTGTGGAGGAGTATTTTTGTTTTTGGTTATTTATTTTACCTTATACACAAGTCTTTACCCTGGAAAGGATGTTCCTTAACATATTTCACAGGAAAACAGTTTCAGATTTGTTTTTGAACGTTTTATTGTGAGCCCTTAAAAGTGGCTTAATACCTCTGACCACGTTGTTGACAGCAGTGACCTGGGGGTCAGAACTGCTTCCTGGGGCGATCCCCATGCTGTTCCCATGTCATTTGAGCACTGTCACTATAGTTTTGAGCACATTTTAAGCTTTCTACAGACTGCCAAGGGTGCCGCCGCAAAAATGCTCGGGTCTTCCATAGACTAACATTGGGCTCGTTGCTCAGGTCGAGCACCCGAGTTTCACGGTGAGCTTGGCCCGAGCTTCGAGCACCCGAATATTTTAATGCTCGATCAACACTAGTCATGACTCATAATACCTCTACACCTCGGCATAAATCCCGGGCCAAAAGAACCGCTGCAGAATACGTTCTTGTGTTCTTTTTACGCCTAAGTGTCCACCCAGCAGGTGTGTGTGGACCATCTCTAGCACTGCCCGACAGTACAACTGGGGCACTATCAGCTGTTCCGCTACTTCATCCTAGATTTTATCAGCCCTATATAATAACTCCTGGTTGACAGCCATGAGGAGAAAAACCGCCTCTGCACCTGGTCCTGAGGCACCCCATTTATTTCTACCAGCCTTTCTCGTGCTTGGGCTAGAGTGGGATCCTGAAGCTGAGCTGTCCCAAATGTATCAGGGTACACTTCCAGCTCTGGAATCAACGGGGTCTCCTCGACCTCTCCTGCCAACACCTCTAGGGGAAACCTGTCAGGTTACACTCTGTCCTTAGGTTGGCGACCCCTACGGCAGGTAACCCAGACTCGGGATCTTTGGGTTCCACGCCCGGAATGACATTTACCCTGTGAGGGTTAATTTTGTTCTCCCACAGGGACTAGAACAGGGGCAAGTCTCTTCCCAACCCAGTCCCATAGGGAAGGGTCTTCACCACTCCCACCACATGTTTCACCTCCCCACATGGAGTGGAGGTCCACATGTATGCAAACAACCATGACTTTCCGACCATTGGGGCTGTACTCAGCAACCAACGATGCAGGGACAATTGTCACCAGGCTCCCTGAGTCCAAGATGGCCTCTGTCTGGTACCCGTTGACGTGTACCTGGCACATTTGGGGTTCACTGTGTGTTGTGTCTGCATTCGCTGTGCAGACTGTCTGGGCATACATGGATACCCGGCGAGTAAACCCACAGCCCATGGGTTCAACAATCATGGGTCAGTTGGCAGCCACATGTCCTGGCCCTTAGCACCACCAGCACCTGATTGTGGTGGCACTGTTAGTCCATGAGACCAGTTTAGGGGTAACTGGTCTCCGTCCACCATCACTCCAGGGCACCCCCTCAGTATGGGCTCTGCTCTGGCTGTCTCCAGACCCTTTCCCATGCTCCTGGGCTTGCAGGGTCCGGCATGACAGCTGCAGTGGGGCAGAGTCCCGTATGAAGTCTTAGGTGGCCGTATACTTCTCAATAACGCTAACCACCTGGTCCAGAGTGCCTGGGTCCCTTTGCCCCTCCCAACGCTGTATATCGGCTGGCAGAGTTCTCACAAGCCGGTCGACCACCACCCTCTCTACCATCTGGGACAGAGTCAAGTTCTCAGGCTGGAGCCACCTTTTAACTAGCTACAGCAAGTCATATGCCTGAAACCTGGTAGGTCGGGCCTCCACAAAGGTCCATGAAAACACCCGTTGGGCTTTCACATATGTATTAACTCCCTGTCGGCCCAGGATCTCACCTTTCAGCTTCCCATAGTCCTGGGAATCCTCCCGACTGAGGTCAAAGCAGGCTTTCTGCTCATCGCCAATCAGGAACGGAGCCACCACTTCAGCCCACTGGGAAGTTGGCAGGTTCTCCCGCTCCGCTGTGCACTCATAGACGGTGAGGAAGGCTTCCACGTCATCCTCCGGACTGAGCTTCCTTAAAGCGGAATCGACTTTGTCCCGGGCCTCATGACGTTCAGGGGTAGGTGATAGTGTCATCCCTTGCAGAGCTGCAATCTGCTACACAATCCGTTTATTAGTAGAACTGCTCCTGCTGTTGCAGCTGAGTGAGGACCAATAGCCTTAGCAGTTCCTCCATTTTGTCTACGGGCCTGGGCTGCAATGTGGCAGGCTTAATAACAGACATGCAGCTGGCATTGGGGTATGCCTCAGTTCACACTGCCCGCATTCTCCACCATAATGTAGTGCGGCGGTGTTCACACTGTGCAGTAATGAATCAGCGACCCAAGGAAAGTCCAACTTAAATGGCTTTATTTGGCAACAACTCACAACTCAAAAGCAAAAGCTGTCCTCCAGATCGCAGCCAGGATATCCACACAGTCTGTGTAACCCTGTTGCCGTGGGAGACCGCGGCGCATTGTAACTTAGGGTGCATCAGATACGATGCCTTCACAGGCCTGTGTTCAGCCTCACACAAGCTTGCAGAGCTTTCCTGCTATGCTGCTAGCAATCCCAACACTGACACACCCAAACCTTTGCTGGAGGATTTTAAAAGGAATCTGTGGCCATGAGTCACTTGAAAGACCCGGGCTGGAGGGAGTGGACCACCCAACTGCCATCCTGCTGTCCACTCCAAGAATAAAAGCCCATGTCGGGTTTACTTAAATCCAACTTAGCTAATAAGCTTGACCAAGTCCAAACTTACTTTTATTCTGCACTGCAATCACAGCTGTGTCTGTGACGGCAATGCACTCGAGCGGGTTCATTATGCCTCTATGCACATCCTAGGAGACACATACCATCCCTCGCATATGACCCCTCTCACTGCCTCACATAAGGTATAGGGTCATTAGTATGGAGAGAGAACTCATAGGGTCAGCCATAGTGACTATGATTACATCATGAACAGGGACTTTCACACAACCCTCTGTTCTTTGATTACATTCTTTTCATTTGCCTTTTCTCTATTAATCTGGACTATGCTTAAATCAAGTGATGGTATATTAATTTTGGAGATGACTGGGCATTACTTCTATGTTTTCATGATGTGTTTCTCATACGTTTTCCTTTATCAGACAGGCTGTCAATTTGAATTCTGATCGGTTGGAATCTTTAAAATGCACGTGCACATATACTGTATATGTACTAGCTATTGAGCCCATTCTACGCTTGGGTAGCGAGCATTTTTATTGGTATATGGTCTCCCATGCTAGTATATGCTGCCCCCATCCTGGTATTTGTGCTGCCCCTCATCCTGGTATTTGTGCTGCCCCCATCCTGGTATTTGTGCTCCCCAATCCTGGTATTTGTGCTGCCTCCATCCTGTTATGTGCTACCCTCATCCCTATCCTGGTATGCATGGCACGCCTCATCCCTATCCTGGTATGCATGGCACCCCTCACCCCCAATCCTGGTATGCATGGCATTCCTCACCCCCAATCCTGGTATGCATGGCACCCCTCATCCACAATCCTGGCATGTATGGCACCCCTCATCCCAATCCTGGTATGCATGGTGCCCCTCATCCTGGTATGCATGGCTCCCTCATACTCAATCCTGGTATGTATGGCACCCCTCATCCTGGCATGCATGGTACCCCTCATCCTTATCCTGGTATGCATGGCACCCCATCCCTCTTCCTGGTATGTATGGTACCCCTCATCCCTATCTTGGTATGCATGGCCCCTCATCCGAATCCTGGTATGGATGGCTCCCCAGATCCCTCTTCTGGTATGCATGGTACCCCTCATCCCTATCCTGGTATGCATGACACCCCTCATACCCAATACTGGTATGCATGGCACCCTTCATCCCCAATCCTGGTATGCATGGCACCCCTCATCCCCAATCCTGGTATGCATGACACCCCTCATCCCCAATCCTGGTATGCATGGCACCCCTTATCCCCAATCCTGGTATGCATGGCACTCCTGGTCCACAATCCTGGTTTTCATGGCATCCCTCATCCCCAATCCTGGTATGCATGGCACTCCTCATCCCCAATCCTAGTTTGCATGGCACCCATCATCCCCAATCCTGGTATGCATGGCACCCCTCATTCCAAATCTGCTATACATGGCACCCCTCATCCCAATTCTGATATGTATGGCCTCCTCATCCCTCATCCTGGTATGCATGGTACCCCACTTTCCTGTCCTGGTATGCATGGTACCTCTCATCCCTATTCTGGTATGCATGGTACCGCTTATCATGGTATGCATGGCACCCCATCCCTCATCCTGGTATGCATGGTAACCCACATCTATATTCTGGTAAGTATGGTACCCCTCTTCCTGGTATACATGACACCACTCATCCCAATTCTGGTATGTATGGCCTCCTCATCCCCCAATCCTGACGTGCATGGCACCCAACCCCTTATCCTTGTATGCATGGCTCCCTTATGCCCAATCCTGGTATGTATGGTCCCCTCATCCCTATCCTTGTATGCATGGCACTCCTCATCCCCCAATCCTGGTATGCATGGCTCCCTCATCCCCAATCCTGGTATGTATGGTCCACTCATCCCTATCCTGATATGCATGGCACTCCTCATCCCCCAATCCTGGTATGCATGGCACCACATCTTCCTATTCTGGTATGCATGGTACTCCTCATCCCCAATGCTGGTATGCATGGCACCTTTCACCCCCCAATCTTGGTATGCATGGCACCCCTCATTCCCAATCCTGGCATGCATGGCCCCCTCACCCCCCAATCCTGGTATGCATGGTACCCCTCATCCCTCAATCCTGGTATGCATGGTCTCCTCACCCCCAATTTTGGTATGCATGGCACCCCTCATCCCCAATCCTGGTATGCATGGTCCCCTCACCCCCCAATCCTGGTATGCATGGTACTCCTCGCCCCTCAATCCTGGTATGCATGGTCCCCTCACCCCCCAATCCTGGAATGTGTGGCCCACTCATCCCCCAATCCTGGTATATGTGGATCCCTCATCACCCAATCCTGGTATGCCTGGTACCCCTCATCCCCCAATCCTGGTATGTGTGGGCCCCTCACCCCCCAATCCGGGTATGTGTGGCCCCCTCATCCCTCATGCTGCACACATACAAAAAAAAAGACTTATACTCACCTTTCTTCCCTGTGCTCCAGCGCTGCTGTGTCCTGCTCTGCCGAAGGTCGGGGAAGGAGTGTGGCGCCGGAGTATGCGTGTGCCCATACAGTGCTGTCCTGCGCCATTTTGCTGAAGACACGCTGCAAATGTGTCTTCAGTAAAATGGCCCCGAATAGCTCTATGTGCATGCACCGCTTCCGACACCTTCACTCCTGCCCCGATCTCCGGCGAGAAGAGAGGTGCCGCGGAAACGCTCCTCCCAGTCAGGTAAGTATGGCGCCGGAGATCGCGGTATGTGTTCAGTGTCTACGAATACCGTGATCTCCGGCGCCATACACTCCTCTTACCTGTAACGGCTCCATGCATTCCTCTGTCTGGAGCCTGACTGCGCAGGCGTGTCACGCTTGCACAGTCAATAGAGGCTTCAGACAGAAGGACGCTTGTACGATTATATTATAGATATAGAACACTAGGTAACTATTATATTTTGTTTAGTGTTCTGATATCTGTTTATAGGTCTGCGTACCTATGTTATTAAATTTTCTTTATGGCATATTGGGGCTCTGCCGTAAGCTTTTACTTTGTTTAAACTGCATTTCATTTCTGTATTTTGAATATGTATATTCTTTTTTTCCAGTGTATGTTCTGAGGAAGGTCCTTGTCATACACTATACCTTACTTCTAAATAAATCATCAAAAGAGTGCCAGATTCGACGTTTTTTGTATTTGTAAGGATTGGGACTCTATCCACATACCTGATAAACACTAGGAGTGCCATACTTCCCTTTATACATTGTTAGATATTTAGATCTGCCCTAGAGTAAGGCTGAGCTCCTAGCCAGTGATGTTTGTATTTCTGTGTTCCATAACCATGATAAAGATCTTGCCCAATACTTCTTCATGGAGGGCGTTCTTGTGGAATGCAACAACATCAACAGTTTTATGGAAGCTCTGAAGTCATAATCCAGAGGAATGAAGGCTCTTCATCGATTCATCCAAAACAAGCCTATAATTCATCTTGCTGCATAATGCCAATGCGCTACCTTCAATTTCAGTTGGTTATTCAGTCCACATGAAAGAATCCTATAAAAACATGAAACAGCTTTTGAGGTGCCCGAACTATAACCAACATTTGTGGCCCCATTGTGGTGACTTAAAGGTGGTTGCCCTCTTACCTCGTCTCTAAGGTGGATACACAAAGTACTGCTGCTTTTTGTGTAAGTGGGGTATGCGTGCAAGAGAATATCACTACTATAAAAGAGACTGGCCTCTCGGACATTCACTTCAGCGAGGAAGTAAAAATGTCTGCATCCAGCACTTGTTGATCCATATAAGATTTTGTTACCACAATTGTATATTAAGTTGAACCTAATGAAGAACTTTATAAAGGCAATGGATAAAAATCAAAAAGAATTCAATTATTTCAGTACTAAATTTTCACTATGGAGTGATGCAAAAAGATAGGAAGGAGTCTTTATTGGACCTCAATCATAAGCTTCTTCACTACGAGAAGTTTCTCCTTTTGTTGCAGGGCAAGGAAAAGGCTGCATGGGTAGCATTCAGATTAGTGGTAACTAATTTGGTAATTAATTTTTTGGGAAACTCAAGAGCAGATAACTATGAAGAGTTGGTGGAAATCTCCTCAAAACATAAAAGGATCTTTGGTGTAACATGTCCTTAAAGTTTCATTTCTTTCATTTGCATCTAAACTTTTTCCACCAAACTGTGAAGCAGTGAGCGATGAGTAGTGAGAGATTTCATCAAGATATTGTGGCTATGAAGAAAAGATATAAAGGAAAATGGAATCCATCAATGTTTCCAGATGATTGTTGGACAATTGTAAGAGCTGATCTAATGCAGGAGTACAAGAGACAAGTTAAAAAGAGGTGTCACAGAATGAGGACCAAATTTTGTAGTGCAATTTCTGTAACTGTTTATAATTCGCAATAGTGTTTAGACATTGTTTAGTTATTTGAATTATTGTTAAGCTTCCTCTAAATTAATATCAGAAAATTGGCATCACAAAATAGTCTGCATCTTTATATTTGCAAAAATAATAATGTTTCAAAGTACTGAAACTTGTATGCATTACTTATACAAGTATGTAACAGTAAAAGGAAAACTCTTTGATAGCAAGAAACAAGAGCCAACAAAAACTTTTCACTGTCAGATTTGAAATCAAGAGGTTAAAATCATTGCGAAATGGCTCATTTCATAATTGAACCTGACAACTTTGGAAAATATGTATAACAGTGTGACAATACACATGCAGTGAGGGAGTACTAAAAACCAGTGCTGAATAAGTACAAAATGTATAATAAAATGAATGGCCAGTGTGATGTAATAGCTGAATGTAAAGATAACCAATAGGGAAATCGGTTTGTATATAAGAATCCTATTATACAGGCCAATGGGAACTAAACAGTGAACATGATGGTACGTGTTTTGAAATGCCAAGGTGTTGGAGTGAATGAATGCATGTGGAAAAGGTCTTGGTGTACAGGAAAATATTGTAAGGTAAATAACAAGGTCAGATAAGTAAGTAACTATATGGGAGACAGCAGAGACTTTCAAGAGGATGCACTGACCCTGACGCGCGTTTTGGCGTTTGCCTTTGTCAGGGGTCAAGTATTGAAATTGCAACACCAAGATGGAAAAGTCATAGGGTAAAAGAAATCACAGGATCAATAGATATTATCAGTATCAATCCTTTGCCTGAAGTCACACAGCACAGAGGCTGATAGTCATGTATGGGCAGGCAGTTCTGGGGAGGGGAATAGAGGTGAAGCTACAGAGGCTTCAGATCTAAAACCTCATTTGCATATAAATTTAAACACTGATATTTCAGTAATGGGGGAACTGACTGGCCATGTAATGGCTTGCTGGACTTTTCTTTAAAAGAGCTATGTTCATATGTAAACCAGTTTAGGGGGTGAAATCTTGCTGACAACTTCCCTGTGACATGTCTATCAATCCTATGATGTCCATAATTACATGAAGTTTCCTTCATATTATTAGAGTTTCATTATTGAGCAGTGTATATTGTTTTGAAAGTATTGTTAAAAAAAAGTTTACAACTTTCTAAACTGTGGAGTTAAAAAAAATGTGTCAGTAGGGTCAACCCTCCTAAGTCATGAAAAGTTTAATAAGATGATACCTTAATATCTTTACTCAGATTTAAATGAGCTGTTCAGGATTATGGGCCAGACACTGATCTGCATGAGAATCTGCCTCCAGTGCTTTTGTTAAATGAAAGGTTGCATTAGCAATGTCAGGCATGTAACTATCACAGAACAGGAGAACTGAACTTTGTCTTATTACAAAAACCTTTCCAGCTGCAGTTCTCACAGCTCTGTTGTGTTGCAACACTGACTGCCTATGACATGGATGCTGAAGCACTGAGATGACACTTGCAAATGTATCAGTCATAATTATACACAGGTCTGCAGTGAGAAGATGATAGTGGAGAACGACCAATACAAATAACAGTAGTAATACCCACTTTAATTCAAAACTAGGTCTAGGGGCAGATTCTCATGCAGATCAGTGTCCTGCCCATAGTCCTTAAAGGGAATCTGTCATCAAGGTTGTGCTACCTCATCTGGGAGCAGAATAATGTAGAAAAAGAGACTCTGATTCCAACAATGTATCACTTTGTTTACTGGGTGCAGCAGTTATGACGCAATAAGAGTTTTTAGATGTAGCATGCAGCAGAGCTCAGAATGCCAACCCTGCCCACACACCTGATTAATAACTTTCTGTGTACATTGTATATTGACAGTGAGCAGTTTATCAGAGGAGGGGGTGTGGTCAGATGAGGGCTCACATGCACTGTGGTCCAAGCAGTAATAATCTTCTGCTGATAAAACCTTCATTGTATGGAAACAACAACATAGAGCCTAATGAGTGTGTAACATACCTGGCGGCGTCTTTGCATAGTGGTCCATCTCCCACTGTGCAAGAGCGCGCACTTGAGAATGTCTCTCTGGCTTCCCTCCATGCTGTCTGTTTGTGTCTGTTTCTGCTGCTTAAGGGTGGCGCCCGATCACTTCCTGCTTTTTGTACCTGCTGCAGGCACACCCCTTGCGCGTCCTCAGCCTATTGCTGTCTGTCACCTGGTATTTAACCCAGCTGCTCCAATCAATCCCTGCCTGAGCATCTTGCCCTGTCAGTTGGCTTTTGTCTCTGACATGCCAGGTCCTGTCTATGTTACCTGTCTTGCAGTATCTGTTCCCATGTCTGTACTGTGTCCTATCTGTGTACCCTAACCTGCAGTCTGTACACGTTCCTTGCCTCTTGTCTGCCTATCCTGGAGGCTGTATTTCCAGGCCTGTCTGAACACGCTCCTAGCCTGTTCCTCCCGCCCTCTAGGGGCTGCGTTCCTAGACCCGCTCCTGTATCTTGTCTGTCCTGTCTGAACACGCTCCTAGCCTGTTCCTCCCGCCTTCTAGGGGCCGATTACCTAGAAATGCTCCTGTATCTTGTCTGTCCTGTCTGAACACGCTCCTTGCCTGTTCGTCCCGCCTCTCTGGGGGCCATATTCCCAGACCCGCTCCTGTATTCCGCTGCAGTGTCGGCCTCCTCCGTACACTCAGTTCCAGTCTGAACTCTCTCCTATCTTTTACCTGTTTTTTCTCTATGTCCGTTCCTTTCCTTTTTCTGTAGAGTCTGAACTCGCACCTAACTCCTGCTTGTTGTCTCTGTACTCCCGTTTGTGAGTTTGTGGTCCACTCGCTACTTCTCGGCAAGTACCCTGTGGGTGTTTCTGGCTCTGCCTTTCCCTTCCTGTCTGTTCCGTGTGAACAGAGCCCTGTCCCCCCTGCTCTGCCTTGCTCACCACTCCAGGCGGCCTCGTCCTGCTCTGCTCTTGCTCACCGCTCCAGACGGCCTCGTCCTGCTCTGCTCTTGCTCACCGCTCCAGGCGGTCTCGTCCTGCTCTTGCTCACCGCTCCAGGCGGTCTCGTCCTGCTCTGCTCTTGCTCACCGCTCCAGGCGGTCTCGTCCTGCTCTGCTCTTGCTCACCGCTCCAGGCAGTCTCGTCCTGCTCTGCTCTTGCTCACCGCTCCAGGCGGTCTCGTCCTGCTCTGCTCTTTCTCACTGCTCCGGCAATCTCGTTCTGCTCTCTCCCTTTACCTCACTGCTCCGGCAGTCTCGCTCAGCTCCCTCTTTCTCACTGCTCCGGCAGTCTCGTTCTGCTCTGCTCCTTCTTTCTCACTGCTCCAGCAGTCTCGCTCTGCTCCTTCTTTCTCACTGCTCCGGCAGTCTCGTTCTGCTCTCTCCCCTTTGCTCGCTGCCCTGGCAGTCTCGCTCTGCGCCCTCTTGCTCGCTGCTCCGGCAGTCTGCTCTTACCCTTTGCTCGCTGCTCCGGCAGTCTCGCTCTGCTCTGACCCTTTGCTCGCTGCTCCGGCAGTCTCGCTCTGCTCTGACCCTTTGCTCGCTGCTCCGGCAGTCCTACTCTGCTCTGACCCTTTGCTCGCTGCTCCGGCAGTCCTACTCTGCTCTGACCCTTTGCTCGCTGCTCCGGCAGTCCTACTCTGCTCTGACCCTTTGCTCGCTGCTCCGGCAGCCTCGCCCTGCTCCCTCTTGCTCGCTGCTCTGGCAGTCTCGCCCTGCTCCCTCTAGATTGCTGCTCCGGTAGTTTTCTCTGACCCTTTGCTTGCTGCTCCGGCAGTCTCGCTCTGTTTCCTCTTGCTCACTGCTCCGGCAGTCCTACCCTGCTCTTACCCTTTGCTCGCTGCTCCGGCAGTCTCGCTCTGCTTAGACCCTTTGCTCGCTGCTCTGGCAGCCTCGCTCTGCTCTGACTCTTTGCTCCGCTCCTGGCGGCCTCGTCTTGCTCTCAATCTGCTGTGTTTGTATACCGCTTCTGCGGTTCTGTTCCAGAAGTCCCAGTCTGTACTGGGTTTTATCCTCTCTGTGCTCCAACCTGTTGTACCTGCCAGTACCTCCCCGTCTGCATACCAGTGTGCCAGCCTAAACCTTCCAGTTCCTGTATTCCCCGGTGTGGGCCAACAGCCGTGTCCGGAGTCTGACCTGGAGTAGACCCTGGTACCTCTGCTCGGTTCCTCCCTGGTGCACTGGCGTCGTATGCCGTCGTGCGATCTTGGTCGGATCGGGCAGACACTTAGTTACGCCCCTCCAGGCACTCTCCGGTACGTTACAGTGGAATCACTACAATCACACGCACATGCCGCTCAGCCCGGGCGTGTGCATTACAGCATGCTCATGCCATGGTTCCCGTTGAGCCCCACGGCCTTCGCTCTCTGAGACGTTTTCCAGCGAATACGTGCATTAAAAATAAATAAATAATTTTTTTTTTCCTTAGCTGAGTTCCAGGCGAATTACGCACCCGTCCAGATGGATCTATCAGCTCTCGTTCCTGCGGATCCGCCACGTTACTATGGGGATCCAAGACAGAGTCGTGCATTTGTGGAGCAATGCATGCTACACTTCAAGTTCTACCCTCTATGTTTTCCCACAGATCGGGTTAAGGTGGGATTCATGATGTCTTACCTAGCGGGTGATGCCTTGAATTGGATCATCCCCCTATGGGACGCACAGGATCCTATCGTCCTGGACATAATGGCCTTCCTGGTGGCCTTTCTAATGGTCTTCGATGATCCTAACCCGGAAGCTTCACTTCCCAGTATCCCGGAGCAGCCCCGATGGGTAATGTGTGTGGGTAGCGCAATAGTCCTCCAGCCCAATGAGACTACTGCCCATCCAGAATCCTCACAGGGTGACTACACTCTCCGGAATACTTCTCCCAACCTCAAGAGGCAGTCCAGACGTGCTAGACGTAGAGGCAAGCCGTCACGCCAGGGTCTGTCCTCCCTGAGACCTCCTGACCCCAACCTTGAAGTCCCTACTGAAGCTTCATCTCCCTGTATCCCGGAGAAGCCCCAACGGGTAATGTGCGTGGGTAGTGCACCAGTTCTCCTGCCCGAAGAGACTGTTGCCCACCCAGAATCCACACCGGAGGACACCCTGTTGCCTCCTGAATCCCCCGGGATACCACTTGATGACAATTGGAGAGAGACTTCCCTATACTCTGCACCTGATACCTCGCCCGCTTCGTCCAGTGAGTCCGACCTGGTGTTCTCCGAAGCAGAGCTTACCCCCGAGTCTCTACACCCCTCCGATCAGGCGGAGGATCTCCAGTTGTCTCCTGAACCCTTCGGGGTGCTACCTGGTAGCGAATGGACAGAGACTTCCCTTTACTCGGTACCTGATACCTTGGCTGCTTCATCCAGTGAGTCCGACCTAGTGTACTCCGAAGCAGAGGTTACCCATGAGTCTCTTCACCCCTCCGACCTGGCGGAGGACCTCCAGTTGTCTCCTGAGCCCTTCGGGGTGCTACCTGGTAGTGAAAGGACAGAGACTCTCCTATACTCTGTACCTGATACCTTGCTCGCTTCGTCCAGTGGATCCAACCTAGTGTACTCCGAAGCAGAGGTTACTCCCAAGTCTCTACACCCCTCCAATCAGTCGGAGGACCTCCAGTTGTCTCCAGAACCCTTCGGGGTGCCACCTGGTGGTGAATGGACAGAGACTTTCCTATACTCGGCACCCCATACCTCGCCTGCTTTGTGCAGTGTGTCCGACCTAGTGTACTCTGAAGCAGATATTTTCCCCGAGCCTCTGCACTCCTCTGACCTGGCGGAGGTCCTTCAGTTGTTTCCTGAATCCTCCGGGGTACCACCAGATAACAAAGAGACAGTGACTTTTTCTCACCCTGTACCTGATAACCCGTCTATTTCTTCCTGTGAGTTTGACAAGATGTACCTCGAAGCAGAGATTACCCCCAAGTCTCTGCTCCCCTCCAACCCGGTGGAGGACTTCCAGTTGTCTCCTGTACCCTCTGGGGTGCCACCTGAAAATATGTGGAGAGAGACTTCCTTGTGTGCTGTTCCTGGTACTCCACCCGTTTTGTCTGTTGCTGAGGAAGGCTGGATAGGAGGTAGCATCCTAGCTAACCAGATGAGACCAGTTTTTCCTGTGGACAGTGGAAGTGATCTCCTTGAAGTGAAGGATTGGCCCTCGAATTCCCTGCGGAAGATTCTGGCAGGCCTGAAGAAGAGGGGGCGTAAGGGGGGGGTACTGTAACATACCTGGCGGCGTCTTTGCATAGTGGTCCATCTCCCACTGTGCAAGAGCGCGCACTTGAGAATGTCTCTCTGGCTTCCCTCCATGCTGTCTGTTTGTGTCTGTTTCTGCTGCTTAAGGGCAGCGCCCGATCACTTCCTGCTTTTTGTACCTGCTGCAGGCACACCCCTTGTGCGTCCTCAGCCTATTGCTGTCTGTCACCTGGTATTTAACCCAGCTGCTCCAATCAATCCCTGCCTGAGCATCTTGCCCTGTCAGTTGGCTTTTGTCTCTGACATGCCAGGTCCTGTCTATGTTACCTGTCTTGCAGTATCTGTTCCCATGTCTGTACTGTGTCCTATCTGTGTACCCTAACCTGCAGTCTGTACACGTTCCTTGCCTCTTGCCTGCTTATCCTGGAGGCTGTATTTCCAGGCCTGTCTGAACACGCTCCTAGCCTGTTCCTCCCGCCCTCTAGGGGCTGCATTCCTAGACCCGCTCCTGTATCTTGTCTGTCCTGTCTGAACACGCTCCTAGCCTGTTCCTCCCACCTTCTAGGGGCCGATTACCTAGACCTGCTCCTGTATCTTGTCTGTCCTGTCTGAACACGCTCCTTGCCTGTTCGTCCCGCCTCTCTGGGGGCCGTATTCCCAGACCCGCTCCTGTATTCCGCTGCAGTGTCAGTCTCCTCCGTACACTCAGTTCCAGTCTGAACTCTCTCCTATCTTTTACCTGTTTTTTCTCTATGTCCGTTCCTTTCCTTTTTCTGCAGAGTCTGAACTCGTACCTAACTCCTGCTTGTTGTCTCTGTACTCCCGTTTGTGAGTTTGTGGTCCACTCGCTACTTCTCTGCAAGTACCCTGTGGGTATCTGGCTCTGCCTTTCCCTTCCTGTCTGTTCCGTGTGAACAGAGCCCTGTCCCCCCTGCTCTGCCTTGCTCACCGCTCCAGGCGGCCTCGTCCTGCTCTGCTCTTGCTCACCGCTCCATGCGGCCTCGTCCTGCTCTGCTCTTGCTCACCGCTCCAGGCGGTCTCGTCCTGCTCTGCTCTTGCTCACCGCTCCAGGCGGTCTCGTCCTGCTCTGCTCTTGCTCACCGCTCCAGGCGGTCTCGTCCTGCTCTGTTCTTTCTCACTGCTCCGGCAGTCTCGTTCTGCTCTCTCCCTTTACCTCACTGCTCCGGCAGTCTCGCTCAGCTCCCTCTTTCTCACTGCTCCGGCAGTCTCGTTCTGCTCTGCTCCTTCTTTCTCACTGCTCCAGCAGTCTCGCTCTGCTCCTTCTTTCACACTGCTCCGGCAGTCTCGTTCTGCTCTCTCCCCTTTGCTCGCTGCCCTGGCAGTCTCGCTCTGCTCCCTTTGCTCGTTGCTCCGGCAGTCTGCTCTTACCCTTTGCTCGCTGCTCCGGCAGTCTCGCTCTGCTATGACCCTTTGCTCGCTGCTCCGGCAGTCTCGCTCTGCTCTGACCCTTTGCTCGCTGCTCCGGCAGTCCTACTCTGCTCTGACCCTTTGCTCGCTGCTCCGGCAGTCCTACTTTGCTCTGACCCTTTGCTCGCTGCTCCGGCAGTCTTACTCTGCTCTGACCCTTTGCTCGCTGCTCCGGCAGCCTCGCCCTGCTCCCTCTTGCTCGCTGCTCCGGCAGTCTCGCCCTGCTCCCTCTAGATTGCTGCTCCGGTAGTTTGCTCTGACCCTTTGCTCACTGCTCCGGCAGTCTCGCTCTGTTTCCTCATGCTCACTGCTCCGGCAGTCCTACCCTGCTCTTACCCTTTGCTCGCTGCTCCGGCAGTCTCGCTCTGCTCAGACCCTTTGCTCGCTGCTCTGGCAGCCTCGCTCTGCTCTGACTCTTTGCTCCGCTCCTGGCGGCCTCGTCTTGCTCTCAACCTGCTGTGTTTGTTTACCTCTTCTGCGGTTCTGTTCCAGATGTCCCAGTCTGTACTGGGTTCTATCCTCTCTGTGCTCCAACCTGTTGTACCTGCCAGTACCTCCCCATCTGCATACCAGTGTGCCAGCCTAAACCTTCCAGTTCCTGTATTCTCCGGTGTGGGCCAACAGCCGTGTCCGGAGTCTGACCTGGAGTAGACCCTGGTACCTCTGCTCGGTTCCTCCCTGGTGCACTGGCGTCGTATGCCGTCGTGCGATCTTGGTCGGATCGGGCAGACACTTAGTTACGCCCCTCCAGGCACTCTCCGGTACGGTACAGTGGAATCACTACAATCACACGCACATGCCGCTCAGCCCGGGCGTGTGCATTACAGAGTGACACATCCCGGAAATCTGTGTCTCAGCTGCTACATTATGCTGTGCTCAAATTACATAGCAACAAGCTGCTGACAGATTCCCTTCAACAGCTTCAACATCGGATTATACAGTAGATTTCAAGGTATCATTTTACTCATCTTCCTATGACCTGCGCACCCATGTAGACAGCTTAGGCAGGTTGATCCTACTGACAGATTTCCTTTAAATAGTGATTTTTCTATCACCTACAAAGAGTGCATACATTTTTCAAGTTGTGATGTGTTGTTCCTCAGTCACTACTCTTAAGAATGTGCTTCCTCCAAGCCAAAGCTCAAATAAATAGATTAAGAAAAAATGATTCCTTTAACCTCTAAGTGAATATGTTGAGAGGGCTCAGGGGCTAGCTTCTTCCACATGCAGCAATTGCTGGCATCTGTCTCTAACAGTTGAGGCCAGAGCAGATATCCGACCATGGGAATCAACTATTTAAATACCAATGTTAATGTCTAACAACAACATTTAAATGGAATGTGCAGGTGCTCACGTGTACCGACTCCCATCGCTGCCCTGTGACACTATGGGTTACTATACCAGCCAGGAGTCTGCTGAAGGCCCCTGTTGCTGCCATCTTGGTACTCCACTGAAGTTCAGATATATACCGAGGTTCAAAGGAGACCTTAATTTTCACTATATATTGAAATAATATGGTATTACAGTATATAGCATAAGTGTTCGGATGATAGCAAATTCAAGGCTCCTGCAGGGACAAAAAAAGTTTGAATCACCCCCCCCCCATATACCCTTTAAAATGTAAGAAATAATAAAAAAAAAAATAAACATTTGGTATTGCTGCATTCATAAACGTCTAAGCTGTAAAAATATAAAATTAACTCAATTGGGAAATACCTTAGCAAAAAAAATTGAAACAACAAAATTTGCAGTTTTCTCTCATGTTCCTGTAAAAATGCAATAAAAACAGATCAAAGTGTCATATATGTACCCCAAATGGATATTGTCATAAAGAAAAATTTTAATCCATAAAGAACATCTCCAGAGAGGGGACATATACCCCTCACATTGAGCATACAGTATTTATTATAACTGGGAAAGTGGGAAACTAATTATAACTGAGGAAGTGAGAAAGAGCTGACACTTCAACCTCCATTGAAGTAAGGATGTCCTGCAGTGACCAGGTAATTACTGCCAGAGATTTGTTCTGAGAGTCCGACACTAAGCTTTGGATTTGTTTATTCAGAGGCGAAGTATAGAGGCTTCCTCTGATCAAAGGCTTTTTCTTAGACTTTTTGGAGACAGTGATCAGTGATGAATATTGGGGTCTCAATCCAATATTTATGCGAAAATTATTTTAAATAAGTATAATAATTCGCGCTGAGCTGTCAGATTAAAAGAAAGGGGAGTGGATTGTCAATAAAATAAATTTATTCGAAGCAAGTTAAAAGGCATAAATAGCACTATTTAAAAAAGTCATTATGAATGTGTCCCAAGAGGTAGATAGGTAAAAATCCGTTTTGATAGTAGCCAGTCAGAGTTATCAGAGGGACCATAGGTTAGCAATGGTTCCTAGAGGGGAGAGAGAGGGGAGGTGTATCAGTTAGGGAATATTATTGTTCTTATTGCAGAGGCTAATGAAGAGGGATAGTTACCTTCCTTGTATGAGTGTATTCCTATATTGCTTATTCTCGCCGGGAGTGATATCCAAGTGGCTAGAATATATAGGTGCCTATTGTGCAAGAGATTAAAAATATATTTAATAGAGTTAATTATAAAATAATATCTTACAGTATTTATTTTTTATGATTTTTAAAACCAACAGGATACCTGGTATAGAAGTTTTGTGTATGATCCTGGGGTATTGCTTATAGATAAGAAAGGATCTTATTGGGGGTAGAGCAGAGCACTTGGTTATCCTAGAAGGAAGTAGAAAGTGGTGACTAAACTAAGATGGATGCATTTCTACATAGGTTTTCCCCAATGGGTGCTAGTGACAAAATCGTTCTAATTAATGAATAGGCAGGAGGACCCAATATACTGTCAGCACCAACGAGTATCTGACAGATTGGTTTTATTGTACCCAAAGATAGTATATGTCCAATAAGTGCACTTATGGGTAGGATGTATATCCACTTTAGGAGGTGATCAGTACCTCTAGCGGACGTAAATATTAATCCTTATGGCGATGAAAGTCTTACCTCCTGTTCGATATAGATGATTGCAGAGGTCAGCAGGAATGCAACCCTAAGTGTGCCCTGAGAGAGGAATTGGCTCTCTCAGCGCTCCGTAGCCTGAGCAATCACATGATCATCACGTGTCAGTGACGTCACGCAAGGTCCTGCTCGTCTCGCCTGCTTCACCGCAGCCTGCCCGCCAAGGAGGTTGTACCGTCGGAAGCATAGAGCCACCGGCCGGGGCTCTGCTTCCTCCTGCCGCTCTACATCGCTCAACAACCCACGAGGTAAACCAATATTATCTATATACTCAAGGATAACAGCAGTACCCGCAGCGCACACTTAGGCTTGCATTCCTGCTGACCTCTGCAATCATCTATATCGAACAGGAGGTAAGACTTTCATCGCCATAAGGATTAATATTTACGTCCGCTAGAGGTACTGATCACCTCCTAAAGTGGATATACATCCTACCCATAAGTGTACTTATTGGACATATACTATCTTTGGGTACAATAAAACCAATCTGTCAGATACTCGTTGGTGCTGACAGTATATTGGGTCCTCCTGCCTATTCATTAAATAGAACGATTTTGTCACTAGCACCCATTGGGGAAAACCTATGTAGAAATGCATCCATCTTAGTTTAGTCACCACTTTCTACTTCCTTCTAGGATAACCAAGTGCTCTGCTCTACCCCCAATAAGATCCTTTCTTATCTATAAGCAATACCCCAGGATCATACACAAAACTTCTATACCAGGTATCCTGTTGGTTTTAAAAATCATAAAAAATAAATACTGTAAGATATTATTTTATAATTAACTCTATTAAATATATTTTTAATCTCTAGCACAATAGGCACCTATATATTCTAGCCACTTGGATATCACTCCCGGCGAGAATAAGCAATATCGGAATACACTCATACAAGGAAGGTAACTATCCCTCTTCATTAGCCTCTGCAATAAGAACAATAATATGACCTAACTGATACACCTCCCCTCTCTCTCCCCTCTAGGAACCATTGCTAACCTATGGTCCCTCTGATAACTCTGACTGGCTACTATCAAAACGGATTTTTACCTATCTACCTCTTGGGACTAGTGTTGAGCCACCCCCGTAGTGTTCGACTTCCGTTCGGTTCGTCGAACACCCGTGTGTTCGCCGAACTGTTCGTCGAACTGTTTGTCGAACACTTTCGAACACCGTTAAAACCAATGGCAGGCAAACAAAAACACATAGAAACACATAGAAAACACCTTCAAAGGTGTCCAAAAGCTGACAAACTGCTCAGAAGACACAACTAACACATGGAAAAGTGACAAGTACATATAGTCATGAGAAAAGAAAAGAGGTGGAGGAGTAAAAGGAGGGGGAGACACAGATATAGGCATGTCATGCCCTTCTAAAATCCAAAAAGTGAGAAGCCGACACGTTCAGTCCGCTCCTGCCCGTGCCACCGCCGTGTCGCCGGGTTTGTGCCAGAGCCGCGGTGAACCCTGACGGCCAGCCCCCCTCTCCCAATACTGGTGCCTGTCCGCTGGTGGGTCGAGCGAGCCCCCCTGTGGTGGAGGCAGCTCTAAGCTTTTTAATTTAAATTGTCTCTATAATTTGAATAAATACACTTTAAATCCATTTACAAGTATCTATTGGAGGGCAAGTCTCATGCCAGCAGCTGCGTAATTCCAGCTCCAGTAGCGTCCACTAAAGCTGCTGCAGTTAAAAAGCTTTTATAAGGATTGAGCTCGGCTGTCCACCGCAAGGCATCCTACTGCCAGTCCGAGCCCCTATGCCTTGGGCTGCCTCCTGATGCTCTTCACTGAGTATCCCGTGGTCCCGAAGCATTTTCTTTGAAAAAATGAAGTGTCCAAACTACAGGTGGTGTAGCTTGCTTAACAGCCGGGATAATCCGCTGACTAGCAGACCCTGCTACTAGGCACAAAGTATTTCCTGGGCTAGATGCAATTAAAAATTTGTAATTAGATACTCTCGTTGGATGCTGAGAAAGCATTCCATAGAGTCTCCTGGCACGCCATATATGATTCTCTTAAAAAGCTTGGGGTAGGGGTCTAGGGGACCCTTTTATAGCCAAAATCACGGCCCTGTATCGCAATACGTCACCTAGGCTGAAGATAAATGGAACTGTAGCACCCTGAGGGCTCGGTTGCTACAGTGGTATTGCACCTCACCCAGAGGTGTGATATCTCACTCTCAGGTAAGGATGTAGTGTGGATCAGGACCCAACACCTGCATGCATTACACCACATTGCCGTGGGGCAGGGTGACCAATATGCCCCTGAGATGGGCACGACAGTCCCTGTCCCTGGCTGGAGTGGGGGGAGGGAACACTGAGGAAAGGGAACCCTGTAGTGCAGGAGCAGGGAGGAAGCAGTTCCTGGGTGCATTGAGAAGGGAGTATAAAAGGTGGGCACCATCTTAGTTCAGTGCAGAGAAGTCTGAGCAGAAGTGGCAGGGAGCAGGGGCTCTGCATGAGCTCTGCTCCGGAGGCGGGCCTAGTAACAGAGGCCCAGGCCTGGAAGAGGGAGAAGGAAGGAAGAGGAGCGGAGAAGGCTCCAGGAACGAGCAACGAAGGGATCTCAGGGGTGCGGACGGGCGAGTCGCCACCGCACGCCCGAATCCACCTGCGTGGAGGGGTCAGGCCAAAGGGGAAGACCGGTCCCCGAAACTAGTGGAGGCAGGAAACGACCCTCAGCTAGAAACAGGAGGCTGTGACATTTTATGTGGCGCAGCCCCTCGCTACACCCGCTAGGAAGGCACCACATAGGGTCAGGGAAACTGGCGCCAAGTTTACCAAGAGGAGGCCCGAGGCAGCCAGACAGAAGGGTTGGTAAGAAAGGCCAGACAAAGGACACACAAAGGGGGTCCTGTGAAGCACTCCAAAGTTATCTGGGAGTTGTCTGAGCCCCTCACCTGGTGAGCACAGTACGACGTGGGCAGCCGTTACCTGCAGACGTGGTCTGGATAATAAGAACTGTGAGTAAAGGCCCTGGACTGCATCACTGACTCCGTGTCATTACTGCTGCTGCCCTGCACCATCACCCCCATCCTCCGCATACACTGCCCTGAGGCTATACTCCTCCCGTGGGGAGTTATGCTACGCTCTGCTGCACCCACAACACCAGCCTCAGCGGTCTGCCCTGGAGCGGCGGTTCACTCTGACCGCAATCCACGGGTGGCGTAGTCGGACATTTAAACATCAAAACCACATAAATAGTTCCGCCACTGGTTTGACCGCCCTGAGCCACCAAAAAGGGTCCGGCTCCGGGTGTCCCAAGGCCCAGGGGGCGCGTCAGAACATTTTCATCACCTTTCACAATCACCAATGGGACAAGGCAGGGATGTTCTCTGTCCCCTCTCTTATACATCCTAGTGACGGAGCACCTGCTCTCATCAATTCGCCATAACCCCAATATTAGGTGGATTGAGGTGGGAGGCACCGAGTACAAGTGCTCTCTATTTGCTGATGATGTCCTAGTATATATCACTCAATCACATATATCCATCCATGCTGTTAAGGCTGAAATAGATCACTTTGTTACATGGTCAAATTTTAAAATCAATGCAGCAAAGTCTGAGGCCCTCGATGTCTCCCTCCCCAAATCCATATAGGATTCCATCCAGTCCAACTTTCCCTTTGCCTGGCCCTCACAGGGTATCAAATACTTAGGAATTCCTATTCATAGAGACCTCTCCCATCTATGTTATCTTAATTTTGGGCCCTTTATTGAACAACTCCATACAGACCACGGTTGGCAAGTTAGAACTGTAAGATTCACTACGTGAACCACTGGTGTTTTGTGGAAAAGCACATGTACACTGTGTTCCAAATTATTATGCAAAAAGTGTTTAGGAGTGATAAGGGAAGAATTTGTTTGTTTGTTAGTTAAACTCATTGATGGTGATGTGTGTCAGGGCTCTTTATATCACTGTAAGCAATTGCAGACACCTGTGCTAATTAGTTTGGCAGGTGTGTCCAATGAAAGGCAAGACTACTTAAGAAGGCTGTCTCACATTATTAAGCAGCCTACATTTTCTGCCAAAATGGGAAAGAAAAAGGATGTGTCGGCTGCTGAGAAGCAACAAATTGTGGAGTATATAGGTCAAGGCATGACTACAATCAACATTGTGATATGATCAGGATGAAGTGTCTTGGCAATCAAGAAGTATGTAGCTGATTCACAGTACACACGTGTGCGTGCTGATAAGGGCAAATTGAGGACTCTTTCCTACAGGCAATTACGTCAGGTTGAAAGAGCAGCGGCAAAAACGCCTTGTCATAGCAGCAGACAAGTTTTTGAAGCTGCTTGTGCCTCCAACGTCCCCCGAACAACAAGATGCAGGGTCCTTCAGAGGTTTGCAGCTGTGCATACGCCATCCTGTCGACCTCCTCTATCCACTTCACACAAGCAGAAACGGCTCCAGTGGGCCAAACATTACATGAAGACTGATTTCAAAACTGTTTTGTTCACGGATGAGTGCCGTGCAGCGCTCGATGGTCCAGATGGATGGAGTGGAGGATGGCTGGTTGATGGACACCCCACGCAAACACGGCTACAGCGCCAACAAGGAGGAGGTGGAGTAATGTTTTGGGCTGGAATCATGGGGAGAGAGATTGTCGGCCCCTTTATGATCCCTGAAGGCGCTAAAGATGAACTCCATAATGTATGTGGATTTTCTCAAACAGCACTTCCTGCCATGGTTCAAGAAGAAGAACCGTGTATTTCACAGCAAGATCATTTTTCTGCATGATAATGCACCATCTCATGCTGCACATAAAACATCTGCATCTCTGGCTGATATGGGCAGAAAAGGGGACAAACTTATGGTGTGACCCCCATGCTTCCCTGACCTTTACCCCATTCAGAACCTTTGGAGCATCATTAAAAGGAGTGTCTATGATGGCGGGAGGCAGTTCACATCTAAGCAACAGCTCTGGGAGGGTATTCTGTCCTCATGCAAAACAATTGAAGCAGAAACCATCCAAAACCTGACAAATTCAATGGACGAGAGAGTTCAGAAGCTCCTTTCGAACAAGGGGTCCTATGTGAAAATGTAACATCACCTAGAATAAAGTTTTGAGTTGAAAACTGTTTGATTTCAGTTTCTAACAACCTGCTAATGCTTATAATTTCAAAAATGACCATTTTTTTGGTCTTTATTAAAATGAAAAGGTTGATCGAAAAGTTTGGGGGATCTAAGAGTGTGGCAACCCAGTAGTCATGATTACTTCGAATTCTGACAATATGAGGGTCATGCTGCAGGTAGTGCAGCAAAAAGGCACTTATGTGTCTTGCGCATCTCGGAGCCCCAAAATTATTATCCGGGCTAGATGCAGCTAAAAATTATTATTAATTTTAAATCTGGTGAAGCTTTAGTATAGATGGCCTAATAGGATCAGTGCTGCACACTGCTACAAAGCCCAAATTATTTTCCAGTCAAGATACAGATAAACATAATTAGTAATTTTAAATCTGGTGGAGCTTATTATAGATGGCCTAATAGAATCAGTGCTGCACACTGCTACAAAGCCCAAATTATTTTCCAGCCAAGATACAGATAAACATGATTAGTAATTTGAAAGCTTAAAACGGTTGGTAGGGTGATTTTAACCAATCATCAAGCTTTTACTCTCCCCAGGATGACACAGGGGTAGAAAAGTCATTTCGGATCCATGATTTGTTCATCTTTATGAACGTGAGTTTGTCTACATTATCAGTGGAGAGCCGCGTGCGCTTATCTGTCAGCACACCACCAGCAGCGCTGAACACACGTTCAGACAGAACGCTGGCTGCGGGGCATGACAAGATCTCCAAGGCGTAAGTGGCTAGCTCCGGCCATTTATCCAGATTGGAAGCCCAAAAAGAGCAAGGGTCCAGTGACACAGTCGTGGCTTCAATGTTTACTTGGAGATACTCCTGTACCATCGTCTCTAGGCGTTGACTATGTGTCAGACTTCTTGTCTCCTGTGGCCTTGCAAAGGATGGGCTAAAAAAGTGGTGAAATGATTCCGCAAAATTGATGTTACCAGCAGATACTGTGGTTCTGTTACGGTTTGAGTGCTGAACACTTGACGGTCCCACGGTTGGCAAGTTGGAACTGTGAGATTCACTACGTGCACCACTGGTATTTTGTGGAAAAGCACATGTAAGATTCTGCAACAGTCTCTGCTGATACTCCTGCATGCGTGCATCCCTTTCTATGGCAGGAATAATTTCTGCAAATTTACTTTTGTACCGGGGATCTAACAGTGTGGCAACCCAGTAGTCAGGATTATTTCTAATTCTCACAATTCGAGGGTCATGTTGCAGGTAGTGCAGCAAGAAGGCACTCATGTGTGTTGCGCATCCAGGAGCACCAAGTCCCTGTTGTGTTGGTGGCGAGGTAACAATCATGCTTCCTTCCTCTGTCCTCTCCCCCCAACCTCGCACAACAGAAATGTGATCAAGGTCTCCCTCATCTGATGAGTCTTCCATCAGTTCGTCCTCCACTTCTTCCTGGGCTCCTGCACCTTCCTCACTAGTTTGGCTGCTACCATGCGCCCTGGTAAAACCATCTCCCCCACCCTCACATGCCTGCCGCCTTGGTGCTGCCGACCGTCTGGACCTTGCAGATGTTAGCCCTTCCGCATACAACTCCTCCTCCTCTACTTCCTCCACCTCCTCTTGTGCCACCACCTGACTCCGAATTCTGTTTAACATGTGCTCCAGCATGTAAATCACCAGAATAGTCATGCTGATAATGGCATCGTCAGCACTAAACATCTTCGTCGCCATTTCAAAACTGTGCAGAAGGGTGCATAGGTCCCTGATCTGAGACCACTCCTCCAGCGTGATTTGCCCCACCTCTGGATCTCGTTGGCCCAGGCTATACATCAGAACGTATTGCACCAGGGCTTGTCGGTGCTGCCACAGTCGCTGCAACATGTGCAGAGTTGAATTCCACCGGGTAGGCACATTGCATTTTAGCCGGTGAAGTGGCAGGCCCAACGACTTCTGTAGAGATGTAAGTCGCTGAGCTGCGGGATGCGAACGGCGAAAGTGAGCACACAGCGACCATGCCCTCTGCAGAAGGCCATCTAGTCTGGGATAGTGGGCTAAAAATTGCTGGACAACCAGGTTCAACACGTGAGCCATACAAGGCACGTGTGTGACATTGCCCCGGCGAAGGGCCGCACCCAGGTTTGCAGCATTGTCGCACACGGCCTTCCCTGGTTTCAGGTCTAGTGGAGACAACCATTCATGAAATTGGTTCTCCAGAGCTGACCACAACTCCTCAGCTGTGTGACTCACATTTCCCAGACATTTCAATGTAAAAACCGCCTGATGAGGTTGAGCCCTACTGCCAGCATAGTAAGGAGGTGTGCAGGATCCCTTCTGCACTGTTAGAAAGCTTGTGGCATGACCAGACAGGCTTTGGGTGCAGATGGAAGACCGAGAGGAGGTTGAGGAGGCAGAAGCAGTGGAGGAACTTTGACATAAAGAGGATTGACGCACAACTCGTGGGGACGGCAAGACTTGGACAGCAGCCCCTTGTCCTGCTGTCACCATAGTTACCCAGTGCCCAGTCAGCGACATGTAACACCCCTGTCCATGCCTACTCGTCCAAGTGTCTGTGATGAAATGCACCCTGTCACACACAGAGTTTCTCAAAGAAGCGGTGATGTTGTGTGCGACATGCTGGTGGAGCGCAGGCACACCTTTCTTTGAGAAGTAGTGCCGACTGGGCATCTGGTACTGGGGCACTGCGACGGACATAAGGTCTCGAAAATCCTCTGTGTCCACCAGGCGGAAAGGCAGCATTTCTGTAGCCAAGAACTTGCAGATGGTGAAATTCAACCTCTTAGCTTTCTAATGGCTAGGAAGAAATGGTCTTTTACTTGTCCACATCTGAGGGACCGAGGGCTGGCTATTGTGCTTAGACGGGGTTGATAAGGGTGTCCCCGGCAAACTGCCGGTCTGTGAGGAAGATGCAGGCGGACATGTTAGGTTGCCTTGATCCAAAGGTGGTGCTATCGATGTCGGACAGCGCTCAACACCAGCTGGTGTTACCACCTCCAAAGAAAATGATGACCTGCCAATCACGCTGGCTGTTGCGGGTAAAGAGGTGGCAGGTCTGCGCCCCAAAACAGGTGTGACTGCTGTCCCCCCAGTCACAGAGGATGAAGAGGCCGCGGATGCACAAGATATGGCAGACGGCGGTTGGCCCGGCCGGCTAGGCCGCATTGTAGCACACATGTGCCGGTTCATGCATGAAGTACTCAAACTATGTATTTTTTGGCCTCTACTTAGCTTTTGCTGACAAATGTTACAGATAACACGAGTTGGGTCATCTTTATCGATCTGAAAAAATGCCCAGGCTATGCATGGCTTAGCACCCATGCGACCTGAAGAGCCACCACGACTTGTGGTGAGAGGCAGAGTTGTGTTTGAGGATGCAGTTGTTGACGTGCTTCCAGTACTACGTCTCTGTCCAGGAAGGCGCAACCTGACCTCGTCGTCACTAGCATCTTCCTCCACCTCCTCTGCGGACCTCATCTCTTGGCTGACTGTGGGTTGACAGTAAGTGGGATCTCCAACCTCATCATCATCACCCTGTGCGTTATCACACCCGTCGTTCTCAGAGCCAACCTGTTCCTGCCCTGACAAAAAACTAAAGTTGTCGCTCCAATCAGGTATTTGAGTCTTATCGTCTTCCTCATTGTCTCCACCAACAGGAGTTACAGTTTGGGAATGAGGGTCTACATTATGGTCAGAACCTTCTGCGTCTGGTCCTGGATCCGACTCATAAAGATTCTGGGCATCAGTGCAGATCATTTCCTCGTCTGGATTCACAGAAGCGCTGGAGTCGACCTCTGATTCCCAGGCTATAGTATGAGTAAACAGCTCTGCAGACTCAACCATCTGTTCTACCTCATACTCAGACGGGCAGCTGGAGATTTGGGAGCTGTGAGGAAGCAAGTGCGATTGGGGTAACACCTTTGAGGACTGGAGAATTTGTGATGTTGAAGTTGATGTGGAGGAGAGCCCACTTAAAGGAGCACTTGATATCCGTTGAAGCACCTGCTGTTTTTGTGCCTCATCTGGAATTTGTAGCGATTGGTGTGGCCGTAAGAAAGGGATCTTATCACATTGTCCGCTAAAAGAAGTAGACATTTTAGTTTGGCTGGAAGATGGTCTTTCTTCTGCAGATGTTACTGTTGCTTTAACACCTACCCCACGGACACAACCTTTTTTCCCCTTCCCAACACGCCTATTCCCCTTTCCACCAGCAGCAGGCCTTTTTCCACTCATTTTGGTGGTTAACTAATTAACAACTCTGGAGTTGTTTGCACAAAAAAACAATGGATTGGAACCGAGCAGAGCTGAGTGGCCAAACTGTGGTATTAGGCCAAAACTATTGGCTGGGTTAGATGCAGAAAAATATTATATTCAATTTGCAACCTGATGGAGGTCAGTATAGATGGACTAATAGAGAAAGTTCCACACACTGCTAGAAGGCCAAATATTTTTTCAGAGCTAGATGCAGATAAAAATTATTTTTAATTTGCAACCTGATGGAGGTCAGTATAGATGGACTAATAGAGAAAGTCCCACACACTGCTAGAAGGCCAAATATTTTTTCAGAGGTAGATGCAGAAAAAAATACATTCAGTTTGCAACCTGATGGAGGTCTGTATAGATGGAATAATAGAACAAGTCCCACACACAGCTAGAAGCCCAATATTTTTTCAGAGGTAGATGCAGAAAAAAATATATTCATTTTGCAACCTGATGGAGGTCAGTATAGATGGACTAATACAACAAGTCCCACACACAGCTAGAAGCCCAATATTTTTTCAGAGGTAGATGCAGAAAAAAATATATTCAGTTTGCAACCTGATGGAGGTCTGTATAGATGGATTAATAGAACAAGTCCCACACACAGCTAGAAGCCCAATATTTTTTCAGAGGTAGATGCAGAAAAAAATATATTCAGTTTGCAACCTGATGGAGGTCAGTATAGATGGACTAATACAACAAGTCCCACACATAGCTAGAAGCCCAATATTTTTTCAGAGGTAGATGCAGAAAAAAATATATTCAGTTTGCAACCTGATGGAGGTCTGTATAGATGGATTAATAGAACAAGTCCCACACACAGCTAGAAGCCCAATATTTTTTCAGAGGTAGATGCAGAAAAAAATATATTCAGTTTGCAACCTGATGGAGGTCAGTATAGATGGACTAATACAACAAGTCCCACACACAGCTAGAAGCCCAATATTTTTTCAGAGGTAGATGCAGAAAAAAATATATTCAGTTTGCAACCTGATGGAGGTCTGTATAGATGGATTAATAGAACAAGTCCCACACACAGCTAGAAGCCCAATATTTTTTCAGAGGTAGATGCAGAAAAAAATATATTCAGTTTGCAACCTTATGGAGGTCAGTATAGATGGACTAATACAACAAGTCCCACACACAGCTAGAAGCCCAATATTTTTTCAGAGGTAGATGCAGAAAAAAATATATTCAGTTTGCAACCTGATGGAGGTCAGTATAGATGGACTAATACAACAAGTCCCACACACAGCTAGAAGCCCAATATTTTTTCAGAGGTAGATGCAGAAAAAAATATATTCAGTTTGCAACCTGATGGAGGTCTGTATAGATGGATTAATAGAACAAGTCCCACACACAGCTAGAAGCCCAATATTTTTTCAGAGGTAGATGAAGAAAAAAATATATGCAGTTTGCAACCTGATGGAGGTCAGTATAGATGGACTAATACAACAAGTCCCACACACAGCTAGAAGCCCAATATTTTTTCAGAGCTAAATGCAGAAAAAAATTATATTCAATTTGCAACCTGATGGAGGTCAGTATAGATGGACTAATAGAATGATGCTATGCTCAAAAGATTTTACTTCACTAGGTGCAGTAAAAAAATTGGTTTTCTATACACAGGTGGTATATCTTGCAACACAGATAGGCTACTCCACTGACTAACACACTCTGCAATAGGCCAAAAAGGATTAGCTTTGCTAGATTCAGCCAAATGCTGTGAAAAAAACTTGCACAGCACTGGCACAGACCTGCCTGGCAAAAACTGATAGGAACTGATGTAACCTAGTCCTGAAAAGGACTCCAATTACAATTAGTCTTTACTCCCACAATCTATCTATTTAAGAGCACAGACCTGCCTGATAAAAGTCGTAGGAAATGCTGTAACCTAGTCCTTAAAAGGACTGCAATCACAACTATTCCCTACTCCCAAGCTATCTGTAGATTTGTGCGAAAATTGGCTTGAAATTAACAAGGTATAGCGCACACAGCAACAGCGGTGCCATCTAACACGCAGCTGCAGCAGTGAGAAAATGGTGGCGACGGGGAAAATGGCTTGGTCTTATAGGGCAAGGACATGTGACATACACTGCCAATGACACATGCCCTTGCTTGTGTGAAAAAAAGCACTTCGCTCCGTGTGTGCGCTGCTGATAAGCTGACAGATTGCACCTCCCCACTGTAAATGCGGGAAAGAGAAAAAAAAAATGGAAATCTTCATTGTTCCTGCAGAGATCCATCCCCTGCCCCTCCCCCCACCCCGCTGTACACTCAAACTGCGTATTAACATTAATTTTCATCATTACTGAGAAAAAATCCAGTTATGATTTTGGTGCACGAACAGTTATCGAACATAACCTCGAACAGCCGAATTTTTCTCAAATTGTTCGTGTTCGCCGAACGGCTCGAACACCACCCAAAACAGCTCGAATTTGAGATTGGCGAACAGTTCGAGTAGAACAACGCTCATCTCTACTTGGGACACATTCATAATGACTTTTTAAATAGTGCTATTTATGCTTTTTAACTTGCTTCGAATAAATTTATTTTATTGACAATCCACTCCCCTAACTTTTTATCCGACAGCTCAGCGCGAATTATTATACTTATTTAATTTGCATTTTTAGACAACTGTGGTTTTGTTTAAATTCGCTGCAGACCTATCGGTTTTATTCCCAGGAGCGCCACTGTTATAGACTTTTTCTTTTCTGAGAAATATTTTAAGAGTCGTTTCAAAGGGACGAGCCTAACGCATTCACTCACATCAAGGTAAGACCAATCTAACCCCTCCAACTTAATATCGGATGATTGGATGATGCTATCCATGCCATGTTTCATCTCTATAGAAAGGTAAAATCGCAAAAGGAAATGTGATGACAATATATACCGCCTGGGACCTCCAGAGGCCAAGTTATCCTGAAAGTTAGGAATCTCATAATATTCTATCAGACCTAGCACATCCCACAACCAGCCCACCCATATGAGCTTACCAATGGGAGGTATGTGGGCATAACCTCAAGGTACAGCTCTCTGTAGTTCTGTCTTTTTTCCTAAGAAGTACCTCCCTCTTCTAAGCTGTGAGCCATTTCAATGACACAGGTTTAGTAATTTTCTTTTGTTATCCTTTTTATGTCATGTAATTGTATATACCATATTGTTTTGTTCCCATTTTGTATCATCTTTATATATTTTTTACACACAGTGCCTACTTTTCTGGATTAAATATATAACATTTAATAGCTCTGTTCCTCTAGCTCTGTAAATTGCACCCCTGAAGTCATGCGCTAGCTGTAACTGGTGTCCAATTGTCTTGTATAAACAATTTGTCGGGGCACCTAATAGTTCTCATTTGTTATTGTGGAGTTGGAAGTGACCATATCGGGGTGTATATAAGTATTCCATGCGTGTAAATCACAGGTATACATACCATACGCTCACTGTGAGTTCTCCAATAACCAGCCTAGTAGTAGATGCAGCCACGGCCTCATCCACCATTCGTCAGTCAATTGCCTAATTGCCCTGATGATTGGAGTCAGCAAAGTTGTGTATCCCTGACAAAGTAGTGACGACGGTGGGATCTATATGACGCCACCAGCTGTTTCCCAAGACATATTGGTAGCAGCCGTGGGATCTGTGCGATTTTCACCCCAGTGTCCTCTTTGACAGATTTCATTGAAATCATCATCTCATCATGCAAAAAACAAGCCCACACCGAGCTCAATCTGCGGAAAAACTAAACATTTTACGGGTCTTGAAAAATGGTGATACAAACCATTTTTTGGGGGGAGGGTGCAAATTTCTGAATTTTTTATCTCCACTTAAATGAAAAAAAAAATCTATACAAGCTTTGTATTGCCATAATCATACTAATTCTGGGAAATTTTCATGACAGAATGTATGTGCTTTAGAAAAATCATGGAAAAATTGCATTCTTTAACCATTTAACTACACTAGGAATTTTCAGTACATTGAATTTTAAAACAAATGGTGTCATTCAAAACTACAATTGTTTTACCATGTCAGTAAATGTATTAGGCTTATGTTGTATTAAGCATAAGTAATTCAGTAACCTGCAAATGGGGTTGTGGAAATAGTAGACCAGAACATTTCTCTATTACATGGTCAGATAGCTGTCTAAAAAATGTATAGTTTTCTATGAATCAAAACAATTTAGAAAAGGTTGCACATAGAGAATTTTATTTTTTCAACCTTTCTTTTTTATTTCAAGCAACATTACAAAAACTAAAACATACTTTATGACAGTATCACGGTATGAGTAGCTACTACTCTTGTCTTAATCAACTCAAGGTCTGTAGTGTGACAAGTTGTGCAATCCAATACATTCAGTCTATTGACAATGTATCAGAAGAAAAGACTAATATGCTGTTTTTTATAGTTCACTCTGTCATCACAACAGGAGAATATGTTGGCAGGTATGAACTGTTGATCATAGTCTACCTCATTTAAAGCACTGGTTCAAATGTCATCCCTTACTTTTCATTTTATAAATAACATTAACACAGTTGTGGTTTCTGTTCTTGCCCATGCTGTCAAGAATTTAAATCCTTTGCTATGACTATGCAAATAATGTAGAGCTCTCTACACAGTATTGAAAATAAAGTAAGTAATTGTGTAAAAATAAATTAATAAAGCATTTGTAAACATGAAAGCATAATCAAGATTTTGAAATAAAAAATATATTCATGTGTAATTGAATTTTCCTCTAATTTTACAAAAATCTGTATTTGCCTAAATGCAAGTTTTTCTATAATTTACTTCCATGCAGATTCAGCAAAATGTCAGACAGCATTTTTCTGAATCAAAAAGAGCCATTAGAAGGTTAAAATATTCCAAAATCGTATACTTACCTTACCTATATGGCTCCCCTGCTTCGCCACCACGAGCAGTGAAATCTCAGACCTTCTCATGCTAGGCTGAGACTTCCATCTCTCATGAGACGTGGGATGGTTTTGCGCATGTGCGCACATGGTCACAGGGCACGTGATGTAATGATGACATTATGACCTATTGCGTGCTTGAGCAGAAATATTAGGTGTTTGCGGTGGTAATCAGAAGATGTTGTGAGAACAGAACGGGTGGCAATGAGGAGTGGAGGACCCAAAGATGTGAGCAGTAAGGTGAATGTAAGTATTTTTGTCTATTTCTACATCTTATGTTTAGTATAATGTTGGGTCTGGACAGATCACAAAACATAAAAAGGAACGTTAAATTTTGGGAGTATAACTTCTCTGTAAATCGAATTTCCTGGGAAAATCTGCGCGTAAAGGCAAATTAGAGTTTTGCCTAATGTGCTCTCTATTTGGAACTGATGCTTGCTATATCAGAAAAACAATAAATCGTAATAGTTTATATGTGTCATGGATGTGTCAGGTGTGAAAGATAGTCGCTCTGGAGCCGGCTGCACAAGGTCACTGTGCTTGGTATTGCAGATGTCTTTTTGATCCTCTCATCTCTTTGGTATTGTTGTATCCTTCTTCCTTTAGGACTCAACAGCTACCTCCACCTTCTGCTGCTGATTGTCACACCCTTGCTTGGTAGTTACAAACTCTCAGTTTCTCCAGAGAGGCACCGGTGATAGTTCTATGTACCTCTGTGTTGGCTTGGAGCACTAGCAGTTGGCTAGTTTCTTCTCTGGTGCCTCTGGAGGACAGTTGGCGTAATCTCTCTGGTGTCTGCTCAAGCTAAGTGTATCCACTTTGTTTGTCTACCTTGTTGTCTTTATTTTGTAGTGGGGCTTGACTAGTGCTCACCCTGTCCCCTCCCTATCTAGGGCCAAGCTCTAGGGTCATTCAGGGCTTAGGTTCCTACTCGGCAATAGGTGTGGAACCTACAGTGCTGGCCAAAAGTATTGGCACCCCTGCAATTCTGTCAGATAATACTCAGTCTCTTCCTGAAAATGATTGCAATCACAAATTCTTTGGTATTATTATCTTCATTTAATTTGCTTGCAAGGAAAAAACACAAAAGAGAATGAAGAAAAAATCAAATCATTGATCATTTCACACAAAACTCCAAAAAAGGGCCGGACAAAAGTATTGGCACCCTCCGCCTAATACTTGGTTGCACAACCTTTAGCCAAAATAACTGCGAACAACCGCTTCCGGTAACAATCAATGAGTTTCTTACAATGCTCTGCTGGAATTGTAGACCATTCTTCTTTGGCAAACTGTTCCAGGTCCCTGATATTTGAAGGGTGCCTTCTCCAAACTGCCATTTTGAGATCTCTCCACAGATGTTCTATGGGATTCAGGTCTGGACTCATTGCTGGCCACCTTAGAAGTCTCCAGTGCTTTCTCTAAAACCATTTTATAGTGCTTTTGGAAGTGTCCTTTGGGTCATTGTCCTGCTGGAAGACCCATGACCTCTGAGGGAGACCCAGCTTTCTCACACTGGGCCCTACATTATGCTGCAAAATTTGTTGGTAGTATTCAGACTTCATAATGCCATGCACACGGTCAAGCAGTCCAGTGCCAGAGGCAGCAAAGCAACCCCAAAACATCAGGGAACCTCCGCCATGTTTGACCGTAGGGACCGTGTTCTTTTCTTTGAATGCCTCTTTTTTTTTCCTGTACACTCTATTTTGATGCTTTTTCCCAAAAAGCTCTACTTTTGTCTCATCTGACCAGAGAACATTCTTCCAAAACGTTTTAGGTTTTCTCAGGTAAGTTTTGGCAAACTCCAGCCTGGCTTTTTTATGTCTCAGGGTAAGAAGTGGGGTCTTCCTGGGTATCCTACCATACAGTCCCTTTTCATTCAGACGCCGACGGATAGTACGGGTTGACACTGTTGTACCCTCGGACTGCAGGGCAGCTTGAACTTGTTTGGATGTTAGTCGAGGTTCTTTATCCACCATCCGCACAACCTTGCGTTGAAATTTCTCGTCAATTTTTCTTTTCCGTCCACATCTAGGGAGGTTAGCCACAGTGCCATGGGCTTTAAACTTCTTGATGACACAGCGCACGGAAGACACAGGAACATTCAGGTCATTGGAGATGGACTTGTAGCCTTGAGATTGCTCATGCTTCCTCACAATTTGGTTTCTCAAGTCCTCAGACAGTTCTTTGGTCTTCTTTCTTTTCTCCATGCTCAATGTGGTACACACAAGGACACAGGACAGAGGTTGAGTCAACTTTAATCCATGTTAACTGGCTGCAAGTGTGATTCAGTTATTGCCAACACCTGTAAGGTGCCACAGGTAAGTTACAGGTGCTGTTAATTACACGAATTAGAGAAGCATCACATGATTTTTCAAAGGGTGCCAATACTTTTGTCCACCCCATTTCTTAGGTTTGGTGTGGAATTATATCCAATTTGGCTTTAGGATAATTCTTTTTGTGTTTTTTTCATTGAAGACAAATTAAATGAAGAGAATAATACCAAAGAATTTGTGATTGCAATCATTTTCAGGAAGAAACTGAGTATTATCTGACAGAACTGCAGGGGTGCCAATACTTTTGGCCAGCACTGTATATAGGGATGGTAGGGTAGGCAAGGTGATATTAGATCTGTCTAGGGGTTTCCACTCCTCGTTTCATTATTGTTTGGGCTTCCTTCCCCTTTTCCCTTCATGTTGAACTTAGTCTTTCCCTCACCTTGCGTGACAATATGATATAGTAATAAAAGTATTACAGTTGTTCCATAAATATGATCTTATTCGGAGTTTGATTGTCACCACTCAGTAAGGTGAAATTTACACTGGAATTTGCCTTTAAATTTTTTTTCTTTTTAGTGTTTTTAAATTACTTTTTTTCCCATTTGTTTTGATATTATTTTACTTAACTACTGCATATCATGCATCTTCAATTGTATTTTTTTGCATGGTTTGTTTGTTATTATTCAAAAATTCATACTGTAACAAGTCTAACCTTAGGTATATAGATAGTATACATTTTGCGAAAAGGCTAAAAAAGCAATGTATTGATGAATTACAGTAATTTTACTAGGATGCAAACAGATATGTGATTTTTCACTTGTTTGCTTCAGTTCAGAACATTTATCTTTATAGGGTTGAACAATAATTGCTGAATTTAAGTCCTAAACATAATATCAGGTTGAAAAACAGATTTAAAAATTAATACAAACATTTGTACTTTAAGTTTCAGTTGTCTGTCAATTTGGGTTAGCTGCACAACAAAAAACTAACAAAAGTGCTTGTAGTGCTTTGAAAAAAAAATTATATAGATAAATTGTTAGGTTATATTCTAAATATGAGCAAATCAATTTTAAACCAGTTGAATTAACTTCAAATTTCACTAAACATTTGAATTCTCCAGAACCTGAATTTGTGCAACTCAATCCTAATCAAGAAAAAAATGGAGGCCTGCATGCCACCATTATGCTTGATTTTTATAACGGCCAGGAAGGGGTTATAACCAAAAAGAAAAACATTATACTCACCTCGCCACCAGATTCTCCATTGGCTCATTTACTCCCTTTCGTTCCAAGCTTCTATTCTGTCTTCACATTTTGGCACCTCTGGCACCAAATAGGCCACCAATGACGTCATGCATTAGGACATGTGAGGGGCGAAGTGAGTATAGTACTTTTCATATGTTTAACCTTTTGAATTTTCCAAATTGAATCTAACTTGAACTTTGTCTGTTTCTATCTGGTCTGTTTCTGCTATGTCCATTGGATCTCATATGGTGACCTGCTACTACAGTTTTTAATGTGATCAATGAACTTCGCTTTTTATATTTTTGGCTACCGCTGCAGGATTTTCTTGTTTTTCTGCTATTTGTCTCCACGTCTGAGACTGGGATGGCTCCGTGCACTGCCTAACAGATGAAGACTGCTAATCAATGTTTGGCTAGCTGACTATTCCTTTACCCCATATTCCCCTCTTTTCTTTTTGTAATGGTGCCATAAAACTTCATGACAGAGTCACTGTAGACACCAATATAATTATTGGAATCAGTCAGTCACGGTTGGTGTCATTATTTTCATTTTTCTATTTCTATATCAAAACAGAAAAATGACAAATAAAGTAAACAATGCAGATTCATCCTGAAAGTTTTTTTTGTGACAAATTAGCTTAATAGGGGAATTTTAATAAAGTAATGAAAGGCAAATTAGTATCCTGATAAATCCGTCACTACTCCATCGCTCCTCTTGGTCTGTCCCACACTAATGACATCCCTGATTTCATTCATAACCATGTCAGCCAATCACTGGCCTTAGTGATGTACAGTACTTCTGAGGCTAGTCATATGGGTAGTCTTCTACATTAATGCAACAAAACTGATCTTTGCTGTAGCAGTAACATTCCAAACTAACAATGTGACCCCTGCAGCACATCAATGACCTCAGTAGTACAACAGTAAGGTCAGTGATTGGTTGCAGTGGTTAAGTGAGTAGTTATTGATACAGGATAAACTGATGGGGAGAAACTGAATTGTGATACTTTATTAAGACATTTTTGATATGCTGGACACCGCATGTAAATGTGATTGTAAAAGATCTTTTGATGGATACTAATTATTCTATAGAGTTGCCTAATCCACGACATGACATGCATTTGCCAATCCCACAGATATTCTGTGACACCATGAAGATGAGAAGTCAATTGAATGCCAAAAGCACCAAAAACTCAATGGAACCCATGGCATGAAGATGGTCAGTGACCTATGAATGAAGACCCAACTGGAATGACCAAGGAAGGATTGTTGTGGACCTGGTAGAGTTGAGTATTCATTTTTTCAGCCTATAATTATCGAGCTCTGTGAATTGGAGAAAACTCTGACATGATAACTCACATTCAATTCACATCAAATAAATATGATGTTATTCGAATTTCATGGCCAAATTCATTAAAACTGCTGAATTCAAATATTGGTAGATTATTGCTCATCAGTATTTCTATGGATTTTTTATTTATTTATTTCTCTAATTTTTTTTAACCTTAAAGGACAGGTGGTGAGGGGTTGAAAAAACTTAAAAGAACCGATGAAAATGTCTCTTCCTCAACCAAGTTAAAATATGCAATATTCTATTCTATGATTTTCAAGTTTCGAGTAGTTCATTGCTTACAGAAAATAATTTATGCAGATATTTAGCCAAAATGTAAGTATGGACTAAATAGTAAATGTAAGAAAGTTGAATACTGTTTGAATATCAGTTGCTCCAGACAAACATTATTAGGCCATATTCACATGGTCAGGATTTATGGAAACAAATTATGCCATGAATTTTTACAACTGATACTTTATATTTCTACCATGGATTTACAAGAGATACATGAAAATTCACATGGTGACTAGATTTATTGAAACTCAATGGAACTGTGCAGCAGCTTTTTAACGCAGATTATTATCATTATTTAATGCCCTTCAGCTCGATCTTGAGAGATGGTGACTTGATGGATGAACTCTCTGTAGGAACATTGATCTTGTGCAAGCCTAGATAGGTCAACCTGAGTCTTCTCCGCCATTATGTTGATAGTATCAAGCCATTGGGTTGCTGGTCTTCCTCTTTGCCTTATTTCTTCTATTCCGATCATGATGTCCTTCTTCAGTGATTGCTCTCTTCATATGATGTGTCCAAAGCAGGCAAGTCATAACTCGGAGATCCTTGCTTTGAGTGACATGTCTTACTTGATTTGTTCCAAAATGTATTTGTTTGTTTTTATAGCCATCCATGATATTGATAACATCCTTCTCCAGCACCATATTTTGATGGCATTTATCCTTCTTCTGTCTTGTTTCTTTAACATCCAGGTTTTGCATCCATATGTTACTACTAGTGTTGAGCGAGTATGTTCTGTCCGAGTACGCTCGGGCTGAGCTCCGAGTATTTATAGCTGCTCAGTGATATATTGAATCGCTCCCTGTGCATGATTTGCGACTGTTTGGCAGCTTTATTACATGTGAGGAATGTGTAAGAAATAGACATTCCTCCCATGTAATAAAACTGTCAAACAGTTGCAAATCATGCACACGGGAGCGATTCAACCATATCACCGAGCAGCTATAAATACTCGGAGCTCGGCCCGAGCGTACTCGGCGAAAGGGTTAACAGAACATACTCGCTCAACACTAGTTACTACTAGTGTTGAGCGAGCATGCTCGACACTTCTCGGTACTCGCCCGAGCATCACTCTACTCAGGATGTTCGGCGAGCACCGAGCATTTCCGGGTTACTCGGGCGGTAGCTCGGGTCTCCGCCCTTCATGTTTGGCGCTCTTTACAGAGCCAATGAACATGCAGGGTTTGCCAGCCAGTCACTGTAATGCCGCAGCCATGTTGATTGTGGGCATTACATTGATTGGCTGGACGCACAGCGTCACCTCGAGTATTTAAAACAGGGCGCCGCCATCTTGTACACAGACGGCCAGGATCAGCAAGTGTAGGGAAAGTGCTGCTGAGCTAGGGAGAGATTTATACTGCGAAATAGGTAGTGTAGGGTCTCTAAAGCCTGCCAAATCAAACAAACAGTCCTTCTCAGGACTAATATCCATCCCAGATATCAGGCAGGCAGGCAGGCTGTATAAGAGACGCAGTGGTTATTACCAGCAAACGCTGCATTATAGTCCTGTGTGATGCTGCTCAAATTGCTAGAATTAGTTCCAGGTCTCGGGGGCCAGGAAAAATCCTTTTTTTTCATCTAAATCCTCTTTTTTTTTTTTCCCTCCTTCACACTGTACAAATACCCATCTTATTAACCTTTGGTGTCCCCCTCCCCCCAAAAAAAAAAAGTGTGTCTGTGACAGTTCAGACACAAATATATCTGTTTAAAAGAGTCTGATGTAGGCCAGAGAAATAGAAGTGTGGTTTTGCAGTTCCAGGGTTCAAACCTCTGTATTTTCCACTTTTGGGCCATTTTTACCTAAAAAAAAACAGTTTGAGTATGTCGCTCACTGTTCAGCCGCAAATATATCTATTTAAAAAAGTCTGGTATACACCAGTAAATTATAACTGTGGTTTTGCCGTTCCACGGTAAAAAATCTCTATTATCCAGCTTTTGGTATTTTTTTCCGTAAAGAAAAACAGTAATAGAGTCTCCCTGATTGTTCAGACACAAATATAACTGTTTAAAATAGTCTGGAGTAGGCCCGAGAAATAGAAGTCTGGTTTTGCAGTTCCACGGGTCAAATCTCTGTATTATCCTGCTTTTGGCATTTTTTGCCGTAAAGAAAAACAATAATAGTGTCTCCTGATTGTTCAGACACAAATATATCTGTTTTAAAGAATCTGGTGTAGGCCCGAAAAATAGATGTGTGGTTTTGCAGTTCCACGGTTCAAACCTCTGTATTATCCTGCTCTTGGCATTTTTTGCCGTAAAGAAAAACAGTAATAGTGTCTCCTGATTGTTCAGACACAAATATATCTGTTTAAAAGAGTCTGGTGTAGGCCCGAGAAATAAAAGTGTGGTTTTGCAGTTCCACGGGTCAAATCTCTGTATTATCCTGCTTTTGGCTTTTTTTTCCATAAAGAAAAACAGTAATAGTGTCTCCTGATTGTTCAGACACAAATATATCTGTTTAAAAAAGTCTGGTATACACCAGTATATTATAACTGTGGTTTTGCCGTTCCACTGTAAAAAATCTCTATTATCAGGCTTTTGGTATTTTTTCCGTAAAGAAAAACAATAATAGTTTCTCCCTGATTGTTCAGATTGTTTAAAAGAGTCGGGAGTAGGCCAGAGAAATAGAACTGTGGTTTTCCTCTTCCACGGTTCTAATCTCCTTTTAATTACCCTTTTTCCATTGATAGTGCGAGTGTAAGCTATTTTACTTAATTTACAATGGGCAAGGCGCGTGGCAAGGGACGTGGAACTGGACGTTCTGGTGATGGTGCGTGCAGAGGACGGGGCTGTGGCCAAGGTGAAAATGTGCCACAACCAACAGCCACATCTTCTCACTCCCAGTTCTTGACCGAATTACTAGGGAAGCACAGAACAACACCAGTATTGCGAACTGATCAGTGTGAACAGGTTATTAATTGGATAGCAGATAATACTTCCAGTTACCTGGGCACCAGCACCTCCGGTCTGTCTTCCACACGGTCAAATCTTAGTAGCCATGGGTCTCGACCGCATACTCCTCCTCACCCTGATGCTCCTTCCTCCCACCATGCCGAGTGTCGTCAGACAGCAACTGATCGCACACTTGGACACTCTGAAGAGCTGTTCACTGGTCCATTTCCAGATTTGGGCCCCTTGCCTGCTCTGCTTGAAGTGGAAGAAGAGGAGTTCCCATGTAGCGATGCCCAAATATTTGAAGAGCCACGGCCACAGGAAGTCGACGCTGGCAATTTGTCACAAGAGGTGGACGATGACAAGACACAATTGCCAGGAAGTGAGGAGGAGGATCGTGGTGCGCAAGTGGAAGAGTAGGAGGTGGTGGATGATCTAGTAACTGACCCAACGTGGCAGGAGGACATGCAGAGCGAGGCCAGCAGCACACAGGGTGAGGGAGGCAGAGTACCTCAACAGGCAGGAAGAAGCAGGGTGGTGGCCGCACACAGAAGGCAGGCAACAGTTCCCTGTAACACCAACACGAGGGACGTTGCCAGTACAACTGTAGGTCTTCCAGAGTTTGGAATTTTTTTAAAGACTCTGCTGATAACCCCAAAAAGGCCATTTGTACCACCTGCCATGCCAGCATCAGCAGGGGTGACAAAACTACCAGCCTGACCAACACCAGCAAGATCAGGCACATGGCAGCAAAGCACCCGACTTTATGGGGTGAACCCCAGGGTCCACAACCAGTGTCAGTGGGTGTCATCACTGATTCTTCCGCTGTTGTGCGTGCAATAGAACCCCCTGTTGTGTGTGCAAGGCAATCCCCTGTCCATACTGCATGCAAAGATGCCCCCACCTCTCAGTCTTCACTTGTTATGGCAGTTTCTCAAGAAACAGCATCAACGTCCACATCCACGTCCCACCGCAGCGTTCAATTGTCCATATCCCAGATCTTTGAACGAAAGCGGAAATTCGCAGTCAATGCCCAACAGGCCACAGTCCTAAATTCGCACATTTCACGACTGCTTACGTTGGAAATGCTGCCTTTTAGGCGGGTGGAGACGGAATCCTTCCACAACCTTATGGCGGTGGCCGTCCCTCAGTACTCGGTCCCCAGCCGACACTATTTTGCCCGGTGTGCCATCCCAGCACTACACAAGCACGTGTCCCAAAACATCTGCCGTGCCCTCAACAACACAGTTACTGGGAGAGTCCACCTGACAACGGACACGTGGACAAGTGATTTTGGCCAGGGGCGGTACATCTCCCTGACGGCACACTGGGTAAACATAGTGGAAGCTGGGACCCAGTCAGACCTTGGGACGAAACACATCCTCCCCACACAGAGGATTGCGGGCCCTATGTCAGTCAGAGTTGCCCTCACAGTGTACAGCTCCTGCGCATCATCCTCCTCCTCCTCCTCATGTTCAGCCACCATCTCAGATATCACCACATCAGTTACAAGCTGGAAGCACTGCAGTACTGCCTCCGCCAAGCGGCAACAGGCTGTGCTGAAACTCATAAGCTTAAGTGATAAACCTCACACTGCTTGTGAGTTGTGGACAGCTGTGAAAGAGCAGGCAGATCTTTGGCTGAGACCACTGAACCTACATCCAGGCAAGGTCGTGTGTGACAATGGCTGTAACCTGGTGGCGGCTCTGAGGCGAGGCGAGATCACACAGCAGTTTCTTAAATGGTACCCCGAGTTGCCAGATTTGCTCGTCAAAGTATGCCGCCTGTCAGCTCATTTTCGCAAGTCGGCTACAGCTTCCGCCGCCCTTGCTGTGTTGCAGCAGCGTTTGCAGCTTCCGTCACACTGACTGGTGTGTGATGTCCCCACACGTTGGAACTCTACCCTCCACATGTTGCAAAGGATTTGTGAGCTGAAGAGAGCAGTTGTGGAGTACAGCTGCAACAAGGCCGTCGATATTCAGGTCAGACTCCACGCATAAGACCTCAGGAGTGGACCTGGATGTCTGACATATGAACCATCTTGACAAACTTTGAGGAGTCCACCAAGATAGTTAGTGGCGATGACTCCAGCATTAGCGTCAGCATTCCACTTGTCTGTCTTTTGCAACGCTCTCTGCAGAGAATTAAAGAGGAGGCATTGCAGCCAGAGTATGATGAGATGGATAAAGAAGGCATAGCGGTTGATTGCACACAGCCAAGCCTCATCTCATCCCAACGTGCATTGGGGGGCAATGAGGGAGAGGAGGAGGAGGAGGAAGAACAGGAGCTGGTATCATGCGCTGTAGATGGTAGTACTTGTACAACTCTCATACCGTCGGTTCAGCATGGGTGGCCTGAGGACAGGGGAGAGGAGGAGGAGGAGGATAGCATTGTCAGTCATCATCTTAGTGAGGACACGGAAGTCTTGCCCGTTACCAGTCTGGCACGCATGGCTGACTTTATGTTACGCTGCCTTAACAATGACCCTCGCATTGTCAAAATGTTGGGTAACAGTCATTACTGGTTGGTGACACTTTTAGACCCCCGCTACAAGGAGAACTTTCACTCTCTTATTCCTGAGGTGGAGAGGTCTACAAAAATGGGGCAGTACCAGAAGGGCCTTGCTGCAGAACTGTTAAAAAAATTCCCATCTAAACACGCTAGCGGCAGAGGTCACAGTTCGTTGACCAACCAAGGTGTACATGCGAGAGAGACGCAACTCCAATCAAGCAGAGGCAGGGGAACACTGTCAATGTTCTGGGACAGTTTTCTGAGACCCGCCCAGCTTACAGGCCCTGAGGCGGGGGTACTCTCACAAGGAGTGGAAATTTTCAAAAGATGGTGAGGGAGTACCTTGCCGACCGTACCAGCGTCCTCCGTGATTCCTCTGTGCCTTTTAATTTTTGGGTATCCAAGCTGGACACTTGGAATGAACTCGCTCTGTACGCCTTGGAGGTCCTTGCCTGCCCTGCCGCTAGCGTGTTATCGGAGCATGTTTTTAGTGCCGCTGGGGGAATTATAACTGATAAGTGCACTCGCCTGTCAACTGACAATGCTGACAAGCTGACCCTTATCAAAATGAAGAAGGGCTGGATTGGGCCAGACTTCTCATCACCACCAAATGACAGCAGAGTAACATAAAGTCAAATCCACTGTGTTATTTCGGGAGGTGTATTCACATGCACCGCTTCACACCCACACATGGGTATATGCTTCCTCATTTCCACTGTTTTATGCTCTTCTCCTTATCCTCGGCCTCCACCACCACTGTACCACCAGGGTGACCGTGGTCCGTGTTGCCATTATTGCAAGTTCCTCCGTCCTTATTTTTGGCAGCTTATGCTTGGAAAGCATAAGCAAAGACTATGTGAGACCCACTCCCCAATAATGGGAATAATGTTTTTAAGATGCTCTACTGTATTGCTCTTGTAAGGGTCATTAAAACCGTCTTGTTAAGCTACTGTGTCCTCCATGTCTCTTCCAAGGGGCATTAAAACCGTCTTATTAAGCTACTGCAACCTCCACGTCTCTTCCAAGGGGCATTAAAACCGTCTTGTTAAGCTACTGTGTCCTGCATGTCTCTTCCAAGGGGCATTAAAACCATCTTGTTAAGCTAATGCGTCCTCCACGTCACTTCCAAGGGGCATTAAAACCATCTTGTTAAGCCACTGTGACCTCCACCACTTTTACAAGGGGCATTAAAACCGTCTTGCTAAGCAACTGCGACCTCCACCACTTTTCCAAGGGGCATTAAAAGCATCTTGTTAAGCTACTGCAACCTCCACGTCTCTTCCGAGGGACATTAGAACTGTCTTGTTAAGCTACTGTGACCTCCACCACTTTTCCAAGGGGCATTAAAACCATCTTGTTAAGCTACTGCGACCTCCACCACTTTTCTAAGGTGCATTAAAACAGTCTTGTTAAGCCACTGCGACCTCCACCACTTTTCCAAGGGGCATTAAAACCGTCTTGTTAAGCTACAGCAACCTCCACGTCTCTTCCAAGGGGCATTACAACAGTCTTGTTAAGCTGCTGTGACCTCCACCTCCTTTCCAAGGGGCATTAAAACCATCTTGTTAAGCTACTGCGACCTCCACCACTTTTCCAAGGGGCATTAAAACCGTCTTGTTAAGTTACTGTGACTTCCACGTCTCTTCCAAGAGGCATTAAAACCGTCTTGTTAAGCTACTGCGACCTCCACGTCTCTTCCAAGGGGCATTAAGACCATCTTGTTAAGCTACTGCGACCTCCACCACTTTTCCAAGGGGCATTAAAACAGTCTTGTTAAGCTACTGCGACCTCCACGTCTCTTCCAAGGGGAATTAAAACCATCTTGTTAAGCTACTGCAACCTCCACGTCTCTTCTGAGGGGCATTAAAACCATCTTGTTAAGCTACTGCAACCTCCACGTCTCTTCCGAGGGGCATTAAAACCATCTTGTTAAGCTACTGCGACCTCCACTTCTCTTCCAAGGGGCATTAAAAGCATCTTGTTAAGCTACTGTGACCTCCACGTCTCTTCCAAGGGGCATTAAACCGTCTTGTTAAGCTACTGTGACCTCTACGTCTCTTCCAAGAGGCATTAAAACCGTTTGTTAAGCTACTGCGACCTCCACGTCTCTTCCGAGGGGCATTAAAACCGTATTGCTAAGCTACTGCGACATCCACGTCTCTTCCAAGGGGCATTAAAAGTGTCTTGTTAAACCACTCTGAACTCGACAGCTCTGCCAAGGGGCATTGAAATGTTGTTTTTAATTAACTCTAACCTCCATGACTCTTCCAACGGGCATTGCATTCCCTCCTAATTTTTGGCAGCTTTTGCTTGGAAGACATAAGCAAAGACTATGGGAGACCCACTCCCCAATAATTTGAATAATGTTTGTAATATGCTGTACTGCATGGCTCTTGTAAGGGGCATTGCAACTTCCTCCATCCTAATTTTTGGCAGCTTTTGCTTGGAAGGCATAAGCAAAGACTATGGGAGGCTCGCTCCCCAATAATGGGAATAATGTTTGTAATATGCTGTACTGCATGGCTCTTGTAAGGGGAATTGCATGTTCCTCCATCCTAATTTTTGGCAGCTTTTGCTTGGAAGGCATAAGCAAAGACTATGGGAGACCCCCTCCCCAATACCGGGAATAATGTTTGTAATATGCTGTACTGCATGGCTCTTGCAAGGGGCATTGCAAGTTCCTCCGTCCTAATTTTTGGCAGCTTTTGCTTGGAAGGCATAAGGAAAGACTATGGGAGACCCACTCCCCAATAATGGGAATAATGTTTTTAAGATGCTGTACTGTTTGGCTCTTGTAAGGGTCATTACTGTGACATCCACGTCTCTTCCAAGGGGCATTAAAACCGTCTTGTTAAGCTACTGTGACCTCCACGTCTCTTCCAAGGTGCATTAAAACTGTCTTGTTAAGCTACTGTGACCTCCACCACTTTTCCAAGGGGCATTAAAACCGTCTTGCTAAGCTACTGCGACCTCCACCACTTTTCCAAGGGGCATTAAAACCGTCTTGTTAAGCTACTGCGACCTCCTCGCCTCTTCCGAGGGGCATTAAAACCATCTTGTTAAGCTACTGTGACCTCCACCACTTTTCCAAGGGGCATTAAAACGTCTTGTTAAGCTACTGCGACCTCCACCACTTTTCCAAGGGGCATTAAAACCGTCTTGTTAAGCTACTGTGACCTCCACGTCTCTTCAAAGGGGCATTAAAAGCGTCTTCTTAAGCCACTCTGAACTCCACAGCTTTTCCAAGGGGCATTGAAATGTTGTTTTTAATTACCTCTAACCTCCACGACTCTTCCAACGTGCATTGCATTTCCTCCTAATTTTAGTCAGCTTTTGCTTTTCAATGCAAAGGTGAAATCTAAGGGAGACCCACTCCCCAATAATGGGTAGAAGGTTTTTAGTACGCTGTAATCCACGTCTGTTTCAAGGGGCATTGCACTTCCTCATAATTTTTGGAAAGCCTTCCATTCACTGCTTAGGCCAACAGTGTACAGGAGACCCAGTTGCTATAAATGGAAAAAACGGTTTAGTTAAGGCTCTCTGACCTCCATGTCACTTCCAAGGGGCATTGGAGTGCCTCAAAATTTTTGGTAGGCATTGCACTCATAGTATGCCCTATAACTGTGTAGCCGAACCGCTCCTTTTGGTACAGAAACATATCCTACAAGACATGTGTGGTTGACAGGCCTGATATTGATGTGAATGGTCCCTCCCTGTTCCTCCTGCTCTTTCTCCTTTGCCACCACCTCATCCATCACTTATCACCTGAAGCTTTGTTTTAACGGGAGTCATAGAACTGGGATAGTAGCAGGAAAACATCCAGCAATCCTCGGAGGAGGTAGGATATGCGCCAAAACGCTGACCACCTCAGGCCTAGCCGCTACTACATACATGCGCTTGCATTCCTAGAAAACAAAGCAGATGCTAACTTCTATCATCATTATCGTGCTCCTCACCTTGGCACTCTCATCTCACCTGATGGAAAAGCCAGGGCCCACCGGAGGAGTCTGGTTCTCTGGTGGGCTCGTCCAATGCTGCCTTAAAGCAGGCAAGGCTAAGAAAAGTGTGGGGGAAGTTCCCAGGAGAAATAAGGGCGGCTGGGGACTGTTTATGGACACCCGGCAGCCGGGCGGCTGGGGACTGAGTATGGATACCTCGCTGCCGAAGCAGCCATGAGGTAGTGGCCAGCTTCGGCCTCCTTCAAACTAAAAGGCCCCATTTCAAGTTCAAGCTAGCAATATGGTATTGCAGCCTGCGGGTGAGTGTGTGGTTGGCTGCATATTTGCGCTTGCATTGCAAGGAATGGGGGAGGTACAATTGAACACTGCCCTGGGACAAGGACTTGCACGGGGATAGTTGCAAGTCTGCGACAACAGGTGCAGGGTGGGAGGCATCTTCGCATGTGCCATGAACAGGGGGTTGGCATGCACACACTACAGCGGAATAGGCTGTCCTTCCCACTAAATGCACTGGGGAGTGCACAGGTAATGTTTTGGTATGTGCTCTTAATCTTATGTATAAGGCGCACCGGGATAAATAAGAGCGGCTTGGGACCGAGTATGTTCACCCGGCTGCCCCATGGCAGCTGGGGACCGAGTGTGGACACCCGGCCGCCTTGGGGCTGGAGACTGAGTATGGATACCAGGCCGCCGATGCAGCCATGACATGGTGGCCGGTGTCTGCCTCCACAAGCCTAAAAGGCCTCATTTCAAGTGCAAGCAAGCTAGCAGTATGGCATTGCAGCCTGGGGGTGGGTGGGTGGCAGGCTGCACACTTACGCTTGTGACGCGCCCCCTGGGCCAGTGTTGTTGGGGATACCCGGAGCCGGATCAGATGGGGGTTGTAGTCTCCGAGTGGCTGTGACCCGGTCCGTGCCCAGGGTGTCAAGCTCAGTGTGTGGCAGTCCTTATGATGTTACTAGATGTTCTTTTGTGTCGACTATGCCACCCGTTGATTTGCGGTCAATACGGCCGCCGCTGCAGCAGGGTCCACTGAGGCTGATGATGTGAGTGCAGCTTAGGTAGTATAACCCCCAACGGGAGGGGTATAGCCTCAGGGGGTCAGCCGTGGAGGATGGTGGTTGTGAAGGTGCAGCAAGGAGACTCAGAGGCATAAAATGCAGTTCCAGGGTTTTACTTACTGGTGTTGCTCGGGTCACTGTGTACAGCAGTGACCACCCAAGCCGTGCTGCGTCCACCAGGTCCTGGACTCGGTCAACTCCCAGGCAACTCCGGAGTGTGGTCCTGAGCTCCCTTTCTGACTTGTCCTCCTCTCCGGCCTTCCCCACCAGGGATCCACCTAAGTCCGGCTCCCTCGGGCCTCTTGTTGGTAAACCCTTGTCTCTGGGTTCCCTGACCCTATTCTTGGTTTGCCTTCCGGGTGGATTTAGTGGGTGGTCGTGGCAGATCCTGCCCACGACCTCCGGTCTCTGGCTAAGGATTAGGGCCCTCCACCAGCTTGGGATCCGGTACCCTTGTGCCAACTCTTCACCCTCTGATCTAATTTTGGGTTCTTGGAGTTCCCTCTTCTCCCCCTCTGGGTCCTTCTTTCTCCTCTCTCTCTCTCTTGGCCTTGGAGCTGGCTGAGCTTCTCTGCTTCTCTGACTCAACTCTGACAGACTGACTGACCGACGTCTCACAGACTGACCCCGATCTCAGATGGTTCCCACCAAATATACTCCCTCTATGTGTGAGCTCAGGTGACCAGCACCCAATGAGCTCCTAGCCTTACCCAGGCTGCTCCCCCTATCTGCCCCTACACTACTGGGATGTTCCACCCCCCTCCCACTCCAGCCAGGAACAGACACTGTCGTACCTGCACATTTCTCTAGTGGGAGTACCATCGGTCTGTTCCCCGGAAATGGGATGTGTGTAGTGCATGCAGCCTACTAGCTCAGTTCCACACTCCATCCTTACCCGGGAGTGGAATATCACACCTCTGGGTTGAGGTGCAATACCCCTGTAGCAGCCGAATCCTCAGGGTGCTACATTCCCCCCTGGTAAATCACAGCACGTCCTCGGGCTGTAAAATATAAACATCCAAAACATACAATTTTTTTTTTTTCATAAACATCATAAACATATAAAACATTATATATATATATCAGCAATAAACTTTTCATATAAATAACATTCTTGTTTCTGGTTCCTCCGGTCACGGTGCAACTTGTGACCGGGTAAAGTGCGACAGTCTCTTGTAGTAAAAACAGTTTCCTATAAAACCGGTAGGGGGCGCTTTAGGAAGCGCAACTATATACAAGGGAAATATGGCCGCTCTCAGTCCTCGGCCAGGTATTAGGGAGGATTGACCGCTCTCAGTCCTCGGTCAGTGGGAATAGGGACACACGGGATTCAGTTCAATTGGCTGGTCCCAACGGGGACTATATTTTAACTAGAACAGTTCTTATACCCTGACGGGTAACTATGTACAGTCTCTCTCTACCGTACTTCAACGACGGCGTCCTCCTGCTCCTTCTTTAGATTCTTCAGACCCGTTCGGGTCCTCTTGCTCCTCCTCACACCGCAGCTCCTCCTCCGTCAGGCGATGCACATGGAGGGCGTAGGGTCCTTTGGCACACTTGTGCCGGGTGAAGGTGACCTCGTCCCCTACATACAGGTCACGACCTCTGTGTCCCTCTGGCAGATGGCTTTCTACGTCTCTGCGAGTTACAAAGACGTCGCTGGGGGTCTGATGGTCTCTAATGAAGCCCCATCCGTGCTGCATGTTGAATTTTATCACAGTCCCGGTGGAAGGGGGACCATGTGCTGCACGGGGATTCCTCCTGGTCCGGCTCTTCTGCTCCGCGCTCCATATCTGCGCTTGCTGTTCCCGGACCCGCCTCTCTCTCCGCTCCCTCTCGAAGACCTCGAGCTGCTGCCGGAAGCACTCTGCACGCTCCGCTGCGGCCGCCCGAGTCTCCTGAGTGAACCCCATGAGGTCTTCTCCGGTGGGGTCCCACTCGAACTGTGCCTCCTCCAGCGGGGGCGAGGTCCTCTTTACAGGCTTCGGAGCCGGAATCAGGGGCTCGTCTAGGGGTCTCTCTTTCCGGAGTCGGGGATGGTGAAACTCCGGTGGCCATATAAAGGGCTGCCCATCCGGGCACGTATGCTGGGCAAATAGATTTTCACCCAGGTGCGGCACTCTAGATGTTGAGGGCGCGTTGATGGTAGTGGCGCCCGGGTTGACCAGGCCTTGCGACCAGGCTTGGGGCACCCTAAAGGAAAAGGGCACCGTAAGAACGGCGGCGCCCGTGGTTACTCGGCCCTGCGGCCAGGCCGGTGGCTCCGCGGAGGTAGGGGGCGCTGTTGGTATTGCGGCGCCCGGAGGTACTAGGCCTTGCGACCAGGCCGGTGGTATCTCCTGCTTGGCCACGCTCGAGGTCGAGGCGTGTGACGTCACAGGGGTCGCGGCCGCGGTTTCCGGTTGAGGCCTAGTCTGCGGCGGTGACGATGCAGCGACGGGCACGGCAGGGGGAATTTCAGGCTCTGCGACGGGGAGCTGGGGCAGGCACGCGGTTTCCCGGCTCGGGGTAGAGACGTTCCCTTTACCTGCCTCCGTCCGTTCAGCTCCCTTCTCGGCGCCGTCTCCTGCCTTCATTCCTCCTGCGCCATCCTCAGAGGCGGTCTGTCTCCTCGTCTCAGGTGGCGTGCTCCGCTGACGGGTTTCGGTCTGCTGGGCCATCTCTCGGCTCCACTCCGCCAACGTCTCTCGCTGCACCCGGGCCATCCTCCGTGCGAGGCCCTCCAACGCGGTCTGTATACACTCCCGGTCTCGGGGGAGCTGTGCCAGGACCTCCACTAAGCCTAGTGGGGTCATTGCTTGCAGCAGGCTCCTGACCACTGGGTCGGTGCTGCCTGACTCTCCCTCCATCTCCGGGTAGGCTCTCTCTGGACTCTCTTCCAGACGTCTTGTCTCCAGGTGCGCTCTCTCCAGACTGCTCCAGGCGACACCCATCTTTGTTCTCTTCTTCTGTCTCCGCCCCCATTGAGGGTGGTCCCGGGGCAACTTAGTGATTGTCGGTTCCAGGGGCAGTTCTCTCACGCTGATGGACACTTCCAGCATCACAGTCTCTGTTGGTGGGCGCGGTTTCCGCTTTTGGCGCCATTCTTCGACCTGGCCCACGATGGGAGGTGGCCTTTTGCCACCCTCTGGCACGCCCATAATGGCGTCCGCTCTTCCAAGGCGGGAAATCTTCGGAAATGGCGGGAATCGTCTCCCAGTGGCGGGAAACTCCATGGATGGCGGGAAAAAGCTGCAGATGGCGGGCAACCGGCGGGAAACGACCTGTGATGGGGCCCGATGGCAGGGACCCTCCGGAACCGGCGGGAGACTTCTTTTTAAGGTAACGGTGAACTTCTCTTCAGGCACGCAGTACCCGGTTGTTGCGGGCACGTTATCCTGCCGACTACGCCAAAGTTGACGCGCCCCCTGGGCCAGTGTTGTTGGGGATACCCGGAGCCGGATCAGATGGGGGTTGTAGTCTCCGAGTGGCTGTGACCCGGTCCTTGCCCAGGGTGTCAAGCTCAGTGTGTGGCAGTCCTTATGATGTTACTAGATGTTCTTTTGTGTCGACTACGCCACCCGTTGATTTGCGGTCAATACGGCCGCCGCTGCAGCAGGGTCCACTGAGGCTGATGATGTGAGTGCAGCTTAGGTAGTATAACCCCCAACGGGAGGGGTATAGCCTCAGGGGGTCAGCCGTGGAGGATGGTGGTTGTGAAGGTGCAGCAAGGAGACTCAGAGGCATAAAATGCAGTTCCAGGGTTTTACTTACTGGTGTTGCTCGGGTCACTGTGTACAGCAGTGACCACCCAAGCCGTGCTGCGTCCACCAGGTCCTGGACTCGGTCAACTCCCAGGCAACTCCGGAGTGTGGTCCTGAGCTCCCTTTCTGACTTGTCCTCCTCTCCGGCCTTCCCCACCAGGGATCCACCTAAGTCCGGCTCCCTCGGGCCTCTTGTTGGTAAACCCTTGTCTCTGGGTTCCCTGACCCTATTCTTGGTTTGCCTTCCGGGTGGATTTAGTGGGTGGTCGTGGCAGATCCTGCCCACGACATCCGGTCTCTGGCTAAGGATTAGGGCCCTCCACCAGCTTGGGATCCGGTACCCTTGTGCCAACTCTTCACCCTCTGATCTAATTTTGGGTTCTTGGAGTTCCCTCTTCTCCCCCTCTGGGTCCTTCTTTCTCCTCTCTCTCTCTCTTGGCCTTGGAGCTGGCTGAGCTTCTCTGGTTCTCTGACTCAACTCTGACAGACTGACTGACCGACGTCTCACAGACTGACCCTGATCTCAGATGGTTCCCACCTTATATACTCCCTCTATGTGTGAGCTCAGGTGACCAGCACCCAATGAGCTCCTAGCCTTACCCAGGCTGCTCCCCCTATCTGCCCCTACACTACTGGGATGTTCCACCCCCCTCCCACTCCAGCCAGGAACAGACACTGTCGTACCTGCACATTTCTCTAGTGGGAGTACCATCGGTCTGTTCCCTGGAAATGGGATGTGTGTAGTGCATGCAGCCTACTAGCTCAGTTCCACACTCCATCCTTACCCGGGAGTGGAATATCACACCTCTGGGTTGAGGTGCAATACCCCTGTAGCAGCCGAATCCTCAGGGTGCTACACTTGCATTCCAAGAAAACAAAGCAGATGCTAACTTCTATCATCATCATCATGCTCCTCACCTTGGCACTCTCAATTCCCCTGATGGAGAAGCCCGGGCCCACCGGAGGAGTCTGGTTCTCTGGTGGGCTCGTCCAATGCTGCCCTAAAGCAGGCCAGGCTAAGAAAAGTGTGGGGGAAGGTCACAGGAGAAATAGGGGCGGCTGAGGACCATTTATGGACACCCGGCCGCCCCCAGGCAGCTGGGGACCATGTGTGAACACCCGGCCGCGGGGAAGCTTGGGGACCGAGTATGGACACCGGCTGCCCCCTGGCGGCTGGGGACCGAGCGTGGACACCCGGCCACCAGGTGGCTGGGGACTGAGTATGGATACCTCGCTGCCGAAGCAGCCATGAGGTAGTGGCCAACTTCGGCCTCCTCCAAACTAAAAGGCCCCATTTCAAGTGCAAGCTAGCAATATGGTATTGCAGCCTGCAGGTGGGTGTGTGATTGGCTGCACATTTGCGCTTGCATTGCAAGGAATGGGGGAGGTACAATTGAACACTGCCCTGGGACAAGGACTTACACGGGGATAGTTGCAAGTCTGCAACGACAGGTGCAGGGTGGGAGGCATCTTCGCATGTGCCATGAACAGGGGGTTAGCATGCACACACTACAGCAGAATAGGCTGTCCTTCCCACTAAATGCACTGGGGAGTGCACAGGTAATGTTTTGGTATGCGCGCTTAATCTTATGTATAAGGCGCACAGGGACAAATAGGGGCGGCTGGAGACCAAGTATAGACACTCTCAACTCCCCTGATGGAAAAGCCAGGACCCACCGGAGGAGTCTTGTTCTCTGGTGGGCTCGTCCAATGCTGACCTAAAGCAGGCCAGGCTAAGAAAAGTGTGGGGGAAGTTCCCAGGAGAAATAGGGGTGGCTGGGGACCGTGTGTGGACACCCGGCTGGGGGGCGGCTGGGGACCGAGTATGGACACCCGGCCGCCCCTGGCGGCTGGGGACCGAGCGTGGACACCCAGCCGCTGGGCGGCTGGGGACTGAGTATGGATACCTCACTGCCGAAGCAACCATGAGGTAGTGGCCAGCTTCGGCCTCCTCCAAACTAAAAGGCCCCATTTCAAGTGCAAGCAAGCAGTATCGTATTGCAGCCTGCGGGTGGGTGGGTGATTGGCTGCATATTTGCGCTTGCATTGCAAGAAATGGGGGAGGTACAATTGAACACTGCCTTGGGACAAGGACTTGCACGGGGATAGTTGCAAGTCTGCATCTTCTGATGCGGCAAGGATCACTTCTGATGGGCAAACTTTTAGGCAGTGACCTGGGAGTCAGAGATGCTTTCAGGGGTCTTCCCCATGCTGTTCCCATGTCTTTTCAGCACTGTATGCATGTGTCACACAGCACATGGCCAGATAAGGTTGTAAAATGTTAAAATGACATTTCCCGGTGAATGCATTTGTCACAGTTGAAAGCAATACAAAAATGCAAAAACGCATAAAAAATGCTACTTGTGAACATAGCCCAAGGTGTAGAGGAGTATTTTTGTTTTTGGTTATTTATTTTACCTTATACACTAGTCATTACCCTGGAAAGTAAATTCCTTAACATATTTCACAAGAAAACCGTTTCAGTTTCGTTTTTGAACGTTTTATTGTGAGCCTGTAAAAGTGGCTTAATACCTCTGACCACATTGTTGACAGCAGTGACCTGGGGGTCAGAAATGCTTCCTGGGGCGATCCCCATGCTGTCCCCATGTCTTTTGAGCACTGTCACTATCGTTTTGGGCACTTTTTAGGCTTTCTACAGACAGCTGGGAGTTCCGCCGCAAAAATGCTGGGGTCTCCCATAGACTAACATTGGGCTCGTTGCTCGGGTCGAGCACCCGAGTATCACGGTGAGCTCGGCCCGAGCTTCGAGCATCCGAGCATTTTAGTGCTCGCTCAACACTAGTTACTACAGAAAAGACCAGACTATGTATGAGCCATGTTTTCGTCACCAGTGAAATGTTCCTAGATTTGAAGACCTTGTCTAGTGACTTCATTGTTAGTTTGCCCACTACTATTCAATTGACTTCCGGTGTCATTACTGGATCTTGAGATCTTGAGTGATCATTGATAGGAGTAGGTTGAAGTCCTTTACTCTGTGATTGACTGAAGTGGCCACGTGAGTTATAATCATTATATTGCCACTGCAACCTGTAAGCCTGAATGGAACAGTAGCAGAGGGACATTCCTGGACCAGGGGAATGAGTAATGCTGATTTTATTATTTTTTCCCTAGCATATGCCTATGAGCAGAAAAAACTTTAAGAGAGGGGGGCCAATTAAACAATTCTTGAATAGGGGCCCTTTGCTCTCAGTGTCTGCCTTTGGGTCTGCCTGATCACAAATGACTAAGAGGGATAATTTTGAGATGGTTTTTTTAATTTAAGCAGATAACTAGTGAAGAGCGCAAGTGCTCGTTACTTGAGTTTGCCTAGGGTGCTCGGGTATGCACCGAGTATTGCGGGCTGCATGTTTTGCAGCTGTTAGACAGCCACAAAATATGCTGGATTGTCCATATTTGTCAGACAATCCCAGCATGTTTTGTGGCTAACAGCCATGAAACATGATGCCATGGGACTCGAACATGTCACTCAAGCACCCGCGGTACACGGTGCATAACCGAGCACCCCAGGCAAACTCGAATAATGAGCACTTGCGCTCATCACTACAGATAACGTGAAAAGTTTGTCAGTGCACTGTGTAATGTAATAGGCTGATGAGAAACATACCCAAATAGAAGAAAGCTAGTCTTATTTGATATGAATGGATATTCACGACAAAATATATATAACTACACAATAGGGTGAATAACCAAAGACAAAATTATGTTAAAAAGGTAACAATTTAGTTGATACATACAATTTGAAATATGTAAAATTATGGGGATAAATGCACAGAAGGCATATAAGAAAGTTCATGACAAATGTATGCATTAAATGTATAAGTAAAAGGGGCTAAAAGCTATATTCTCATTGCATCAGTTATATATAAGATGAAAGATCACCTATATCTATTAAATCAATCAATAAATGTATAAATACAAAAAAATAGATAAATAGATACACTGCATATACATATTGCAAGAACAAAATAATATGTAGGAGAGAAATAACATAAATTTTCTTGATCGCAAATTTTCTGAAATGCTGTGTTATTTCTACGCCAGATGTAATGGGACATACACCTTCCAAAAAGTTAAACTTTTGTCTAGTTAGTGCACAGAGTATTTTCCCAAAAGTCTTGGCGATCATCAAGATGTTTCTGGCAAAACGGAAACTAGCAATTGTGTTCTTTTTGACCAGCAGTGGTTTTCGTCTTGGAACTCTGCCATGCATGCCATTTTTGCCTAGTCTCTTTCTTATGGTAGAGTCAAGAATACTGACCTTAATTGATGCAAGAGAGGCCTGCAGTTCTTTGGATGTTGTTGTGGGATCTTTTGTGACCTTTTTGATGAGTCGTCGCTGCGTTCTTTGAGAAATTCTGGTCGGCCTGCCACTCCTGGTGAGGTTCACCACTGTTTTGCCATTTGTGGATAATGGCTCTCACTTTGATTCGCTGGAGTCCCAAAGCTTTACAAATGGCTTTATAACCTTTTCCAGACTAATAGATCTTAATTACTTTTTTTCTCATTTGTTCCTAATTTTCTTTGGATCGCAGCATAATGTCTAGCTTTTGAGGATTCTTTAGCCTACTTTACTTTGTCAGGCAGATAATATTTAACTGATTTTTTAATTGAGAACAGGTGTGTCAGTAATCAGACCTATGTGTGGCTAGGGAAATTGAACTCAGCTTCCCAAAGATGTGATAAACCACAGCTAATTTATATTTTAAGGGGGGGGGTGCAATCACTTTTTCACACAGGGCTCTGAAGGTTTGGATTTAATTTCCCCTTAATAATAAAGACCTTCATTAAAAAACTGCATTTTGTGTTAACTTGTGTTATCTTTGTCTAATATTTAAATTTGTTTTGTCATCTGAAACATTTAACTGTGACAAACATACAAAAGAGTAAGAAATCAGGAAGGGGGCAAACACTTTTTCTCACAACTGTATTTCTGTGGTGAGATCACTATGGCATTATTAAGGCTTTGTTTGTGTTAAAGAAGAGCTTGAAAGGGGTTGGATATATTCCTAGGAGACCTCAGATAGTAACACATATGTTCTCAGAGTAATTGGAGTCTTTACAGTGTTGTGATTCATGGCGAATAGTGATGAGCGAGTATGTTTCATTAACTCTTTAGGCGAGCACGCTCAGGTGCTTGCCGAGTATTTTGGCGTGCTGGGCATTTCTTTTAATGTCGCTGTGCCTGAAAGTGTCATGGCTGTTAGACAGGTGTGACACATGCAGAAATTGCCTGTCGAACAGCTAATGAAACATACTCGCTCATCACTAATGGCGAATCAAACGTTTGGGAAAAATTTGCTGAACTTGGCAAATTCAAACTACAAAATATTCCATTCTGTCTAGTATCCAGACTTTTAACCAATCACAGAAGCAGAATAGAAGGCTTGTTTAATCGAGAGTTGAGGTGTAATCACAGCCTGAGTCACCAATCAGAGAAACCACAATATAGAGTTGTGTCATTAAGCTGAACAACCAATCAGATTATAACTAAATCAGTATGGTAGGAAGAGTTTTGTTGGATGGTTGGTCTGCACAAAGGGTGCTGGTGGGTACCAGAGTTGTCAGTCCATGTGTATTGCCATTGTCAGTATATAAACCAATGATGGCAAAGTCTTATTTATTCACCCAAGATGTATGACAGGTCTTCTAGTGTATTAAACTGCAGTAATAAGGTAGACATATAAAATATTATGGGTAACAAATCCATTTTAGTCTGTCTGGCCACAACAAAATAGTACAATTTACAAGTTAGCTCAATCAAAAGATATGTTGTACTTCTATATGGTTAAATTAACAGGTACATTTTTGGTCTGTGCTCAAGACAGTCGCAAACTACCTTTACTAGGGCGCATTACAATGCCGGAAAACAGCGCATAACATGATAGCTGCAGGATATGATGGTAGATGCACATGATACCCATCTGGCCTGGAAAAGGAGCACATCATAATAGCAATAAAACATAGACAGGTGCACTGCACAGGTGTTATACAGAACTATTTTATATTTTTACTAGGGGCCTAACAACTAACAGGCCGGTTGTTAAAACTACCTGCCTGTCGTGGCCGGTGCCAATATCTGTCAACTCACAGCTCTCACAGACCACTACAGCCAGCAATTCAGCTGTTTCTGCTGACATCACATTGTCAGAACAGCTGCTTCTTTTTTGCTGTGCTTTGTTGATGTGGCATGACTGCAGATGTCATGTTGATTGACAGCCGGCTCCCCTCTACCTTACTGCAGGAAGTGGTCTGTCCATCAGCATTATGCCAGCAGTCACACTCCATCAACAGCAGAATCATTGTAGAAAAAATGCTCTGCACTCAAAATTTAAGGGAGAGGTGCAGGAGAAGTGGGTCGTGGTCCCAATGCATACAGGAAGGAAAATCCGCCGCTCTCTCAAAGTTGATACTTTGCAAGGTGATTTTACTGCAAGGCGGATGTGCAGTACCCCGTGGCGGCCACTACAGATGGATGGCCAAGCACTGCAGGTAAGGACTTCCGGCCAGCGGCCGCTGACACCGATTACAGCTGATAGGCGGGGGGGTGCTGGGTGTGGGACCACGGCCGATCAGACATTGATCCCCTATCCTACAGATAGGGCATCAATATGAAAGTAGTGGACAACACCTTTAAAGGTAGTTGAAGGACAGTTTTTTGCATCTCTTAATTAGATATATTTAGGAGTGTGTTTAGTATGTGCTGTTAATATTCTTTATAAATTGTAGCTAGTTTTAATTTTCTTAATTTAATCAATTATTTAATTTAATTTTCAATATTTCAATAGTACAAGTGAAGTCAAGGAACTTGGTAATACAGTGCTAGCCAAAAGTATTGGCACCCCTGCAATTCTGTTAGATAATACTCAGTTTCTTCCTGAAAATGATTGCAATCACAAATTCTTTGGTATTACTCTCTTCATTTAATTTGCTTGCAAGGAAAAAACACAAAAGAGAATGAAGCAAAAATCAAATCATTGATCATTTCACACAAAACTCCAAAAAAGGGCCGGACAAAAGTATTGGCACCCTCAGCCTAATACTTGGTTGCACAACCTTTAGCCAAAATAACTGCGAACAACCGCTTCCGGTAACCATCAATGAGTTTCTTACAATGCTCTGCTGGAATTGTAGACCATTCTTCTTTGGCAAACTGCTCCAGGTCCCTGATCTTTGAAGGGTGCCTTCTCCAAACTGCCATTTTGAGATCTCTCCACAGGTGTTCTATGGGATTTAGGTCTGGACTCATTGCTGGCCACCTTAGAAGTCTCCAGTGCTTTCTCTCAAACCATTTTATAGTGCTTTTGGAAGTGTGTTTTGGGTCATTGTCCTGCTGGAAGACCCATGACCTCTGAGGGAGACCCAGCTTTCTCACACTGGGCCCTACATTATGCTGCAAAATTTGTTGGTAGTCTTCAGACTTCATAATGCCATGCACACGGTCAAGCAGTCCAGTGCCAGAGGCAGCAAAGTAACCCCAAAAACATCAGGGAACCTCTGCCATGTTTGACTGTAGGGACCGTGTTCTTTTCTTTGAATGCCTCTTTTTTTTTCCTGTACACTCTATGTTGATGCTTTTTCCAAAAAGCTCTAGTTTTGTCTCATCTGACCAGAGAACATTCTTCCAAAACATTTTAGGCTTTCTCAGGTATGTTTTGGCAAACTCCAGCCTGGCTTTTTTATGTCTCGGGGTAAGAAGTGGGGTCTTCCTGGACATCCTACCATACAGTCCCTTTTCATTCAGACGCCGACGGATAGTACGGGTTGACACTGTTGTACCCTCGGCCTGCAGGGCAGCTTGAACTTGTTTGGATGTTAGTCGAGGTTCTTTACCCACCATCCGCACAATCTTGCGTTGAAATCTCTCGTCAATTTTTCTTTTCCGTCCACATCTAGGGAGGTTACCACAGTGCCATGGGCTTTAAACTTCTTGATGACACTGCGCACGGAAGACACAGGAACATTCAGGTCTTTGGAGATGGACTTGTAGCCTTGAGATTGCTCATGCTTCCTCACAATTTGGTTTCTCAAGTCCTCAGACAGTTCTTTGGTCTTCCTTCTTTTCTCCATGCTCAATGTGGTACACACAAGGACACAGGACAGAGGTTGAGTCAACTTTAATCCATGTTAACTGGCTGCAAGTGTGATTTAGTTATTGCCAACACCTGTTAGGTGCCACAGGTAAGTTACAGGTGCTGTTAATTACACGAATTAGAGAAGTATCACATGATTTTTCAAAGGGTGCCAATACTTTTGTCCACCCCCCTTTTTTAGGTTTGGTGTGGAATTATATCCAATTTGGCTTTTGGACAATTCTTTTTGGGTTTTTTTCATTGAAGACAAATTAAATGAAGAGAATAATACCAAAGAATTTGTGATTGCAATCATTTTCAGGAAGAAACTGAGTATTATCTGACAGAATTGCAGGGGTGCCAATACTTTTGGCCAGCACTGTATGTCTTATTAGAGAAAAACAAAAAGCCTTTTTCCCCACTTATGAGCCATTTCTGTTTTCCATAAGGGATCAAATTACAATACACCTTCTGCCTACGAGTATAAGGAGAGGGACAGAGGGAGAAGATGGAGGGAGAAAATTGCAGAAAAATGCGAAAAAATAGACAAATAAATGTATTGTAATTTTTCTCAATACCTTAAGAAAATGTAGTCACTAGATGAGTGAAAAAGTGCACCTATATTGTATATTCTTCACAGATGTGTTTCACTGAGAGACATTGCTAAGTGGCTAAACATGTCTGGTTTGGATATAAAGTGTAAATAAATTGAAAATTATTTTATTTTTCTATACTCATATTATAGAGAGCACAGTATATTAGCATCTGGCAAGAATAATTGAAAGCATTTTAGTGGAATTAACAGCAAACCAATTATAAATCTATTTTATAGTTGTATTATCTGATGAAAGATGACTTAGTACAGCATGTGATATGTATATCTGTCTAATTTATATCCCACTCATATTTGTTATTATTTATGGTTCCTGATGATCAATAAGACAGAATACAAGAAGCTCAATCTGTGTAGTAAATAATATATTTTCTGAAATAGTACTTTGCTCTTATTATGAGATAATTTTTATGGAAAAGTAATCTGTCTTTTTCCCATGAATATGACAAAGTGTCCGAAATTAAACTTACTTTTTCATTTTTTAAACAGACAGCTATATATCTAAGGTGCTAATTAGCCATCAAGCACTCATTGATATTTCAACAGAGCCCACATTAGTATTAGACAGTTTGACACATCTCTCTGTACAGATTCCTTTGGCTTGTTAATTCAGTTCCAAATGTAATGATTTGAAAAGAATAAAATAATGGGTATGGAAGGTAAAAAAAAACAAAACGCATTGCTTAAACAGACTGCGTCAGTGTATTTAGAGCATAGATTTAATATAGCAAGTATAAGGCTCACATTGTGAAAAAAAAATCCACTGACAGTGTTTTCATTAGTGACTCCCATTCTTACAATGATGTTCTAATCCATTGCATAATATTAAATGTTGTTTTCAAGAACTGTTATATGAAATGATCACCCGGTGCTTGAAGAAAAGGTGCTTATTTTTGAGAAATGACAGGCTGGGAAGGCGCTTTACAATGAGCTGTGCTTTATTTGGTAACAGTAGTAGCAGCCTCAGTGCCAATTTTCTGCTGTTTAAGCTTATTATCTAATTGCATGCTTGCATTGACTTTAGAAACAGCATGACATTAAGTCTGACTTGTGCCTACATTCTGCACTAGTGGAATATTCAATTATTTGTTCTGACTTGTGTAATTCCCTGTATTCCAAGCTTGTTAATGTCATTACAGGACTGAAATAAAGTGATTATTCTAAATGAGTATTTATCCGCTAGGATATGCAAGTGTGTCAGCCCCCTCTACCCACACTCTTCTCCTCATTTCGTCTTTCTGTCATCTACCAGCGGAATGATTATGGCTTTCACTCCCCCCCCCCAATTCTGCTCCCCCTCCCTCTGAAGCAAAGCAACATAACGTTGTAGGTGCTTTCTGAGAGACCTTGTCATTTTGCATGTGTATGTAAAATAAAATGAAAAAAATTGCAACCTCGCGAGCAGCAACAGCACAGTTACAGTTAATGACCACTACTTCCACTCACAGTCAGTGATGACAGCTTGAACTAACTGATAATGGCATGCCTGCTGTTGAGTCGCCCACTTATGTTATTCCTCTTGACATGATTTTGGAGAAGGGCTAATTTTTTTGACATTTGACCATGCAAATTTGAGTCCTGATACATTATTCTGCATTTACATTCTCCTACTGCTGCTGTTTAAAATGTGCTACAAGCTGTGGGAGCCCGGCTAATAAAGGCCACTGAATGAAAGGAAGTTAAATATGAATGTTAGAGGCAGACTTTAACTGAAGAACTTGCTTGTAAAGTTCAAAGATGACCTTCTGGAAATACTGGCATGCAAATCAAAGCAAACTAACTTCCAAACCATATTTTCTCTTTAGAAAAAAAAAAAAAGTCATGCCTTTCAGAATAATGAATTATTAAACTCTAGCTTTATACCATTCTAAGTAGGGCAGTGGTTGTATCAATTCATATATTATTATTTTAATTTATAAAATGTGTGATTGAATTTGAATAAAAGTATTTGAATGTCATCTACGTTCAAGTTGCCCATAAGAATAATATAAATGACGCTTTGTAAGAGAAATAGATAAACTTCAGAGAAGACTTAGATTTATAGATCATCCATTAAATTGTTAATGTATCATTGTTCAAGATAATTTAGCTAGTAAAAATATTCATTGTAACAAATTATAATTTTTTCGTGTTTTGCAAAAGAAAAAATGGTAGAGAGCTACGCTGTACAGCTCCATACCTGAGCAGTTCTGAACGACAAGGGAACAACTGATTGGCGGGGGTAACAGGTGTCGCATCCTCACCGATCAGACATTGATGACCTATCGTAAATCCCAGACAACCCCTTTAATAAAATGGTAAAAGAGAGACAGTGGTGTTGCGTACCTTAAGGGATAATTTAAGGGTATGGTCTAAATTTGTGTTACTAGAAATGGATGCAGAAGAGATGGGCCAATTGTGTTGGGGCAAAAAATGCAGTCTATCATTCTGGTCAAAATAGAGAAGATGAGGAAAGAGGAAGTTAACAGAAGATCACCTGTGAGCCATTGGATAGTATGCTGCTTATTCTACTGCATCTACATCAATTTGTCAATAATAAAATATATAGAAATTTATTATGTTTATTATGTTTTGTATGAGATAAGATGAACACATATTACACAATTCTGGCATTATTTATGGGGGATAAATAATGAAATCGTTTTATAGAACAAGTTGTTAAGGACACAGCAATACCTCATATGTGTACTTTTGCTTTTTCCTACACCAAACAATTTTTAATTATTAACCATTAAACCTGTAAAAAAATTTCACTTTAATATTTGTCCCCATTTTCCAAGAGCCATACATTTTCTGTTTTTTCAGAAAAAAAGCCATATGAAAACATGTTTTTTGCACGAAATTTCACTTCTGAACTCTGCCTTTTTATTTACCATATAAAGTGAAAAGCTAGGACCAATTTGAGGTTCACATGACATTTTTATCACATTTTCTGGAAAAACAGCAAATCTGGCCTACTTATTAAACATTTCAAAAGAACTCCGGCACTCCAATGTAGATGCAAAAGGAAGTTCCTGCATCTCACTGCTCTCTTCTGCGTTCCAGCACGCGCACCAGAAGTCCACATGTTCGCACTGCGCATGACCGGATATGCATTAGCGGTATCACCGCGCACACGGCACTAATCATTGCACTGGGTATAAGAAGGATGGGGTTTCACTCCTTCTACACCACACGGCGTCCCACCGCTATACATGCCAAGCATATATCCCCATCTACCTGGTATGTTTACAAATAGTGTGCTCTCGCTGTTTTTTCATTGCCTATGTATGTTTGTCATTGTCCAATTCTGTTCTCATATGTGCCTGTCATCTATAAGGACTGCTTTATGTACAATTAAGACTCTTTCTCTCCTTTCTCCCTACTTGAAACCCCCCCTCCTTTTTTTCAAAAACGCAGCATGAAAATTCTGGGCAAACAGTGACTTCATATCAGTTCCTAAATATTACCGAGCAAAGCCCTCAATATATTTTGTATGTCAATTTCTCATGCTAGTTCCTAAATACTATTGAATAAAACCCTGTATATACATTATGTATGTTATTTTTTACCCTTGGATACCATACCAATTAACTATAACTTATGCTTAATTATAAAGCTAATACGTTTACGTACTCTCTTGGCATAGATGGACTATGATCGTCTAATTGTTTATGTTTTGGATTTATAACTGTATTTCTAATGTTTATCATTTTGTTTATGTTTAAGAAAAGGCCCTGAAAAAGACCATGCAAGGTCGAAACGTTGGCCTATGCATCTCCTATGGGTTTTTTTTCAAATAAAGAATATTGATATTTTAGTAACGCATTACTTCAGAGCACCCTAATATTTTGACAGTGAAGCGACCCCTCACTTTAGCTATTAAACATTTCAAACATTTTTTAAGTTCTTTTTGAACTTGAACTTGAACTTTCAATATGTTCATCACTTGTACAATACTTCTGTAATAAGGTCTTCACCTCCCTACTTCACCACAACCCAGCTTTTACACTACAGTCCTGTTTAACATGTGTCTTGCTTCCACTATTGGTGCCCTGGAACTCTCACTTCACCTTCACTAGTCCCATGTTCTCAGTCCTGCTTAGGCCCATTACATTCCAGTGTTGTAATCTTGTGGTCTCGTGGCTAGGCGTCCTCTACTAGGACCGATCTACAGAAGGCCACTCTGCCTCTTTGTCACTTATGTTCATGATCTTGTTATCCCTTCTATTCAGTCTCCTGTCATTTAGGGTCACCACAGAATGCGGTACTTCAACCTTTTTGTCCACTTACTGCACACTCCAGGACCTGTCTTTCTATCAGGAAGTTCCCCACTGTCTTTCCACATAGCCCCAACAATTAACTCCAACTTTTCCTATAGTCAAACTACACCTATCTTAGGCTGTGTGCACACGATGCGTTTTTAATGCGTTTCCGCAGCGATTTTGCAGCTGTGGAAACGCTGCAGAAACGCATTAAAAACGCATGGTAGAAGGGCAGCAATGTTCCCCAATGATAATCCGCATGTGCTGTGCCCATGCTGCGGATTTTTCCACAGCGTTTATGCTGCGCTCAAAAATCCGCAGCATGTCCATTAATTCTGCGGAAATGCGGCATTTTCGCCGCCATTGACTTGCATTAGAACGCGCAAGACTGCATTTGTGCTTGCGTTATTGGCGCGTTCTAATGTGCGGATGGTACCCGAGTGTGGAGAAGATGAGACTCTCCTCCACACCCAGGTACCATAAAAAAGCTGTAAAAACAAGAATAAAATAAAAAATAAATATATACTTACCTTCTGTCGGCCCGAGCACCGCTCCTGCTTGGTTCCCGGCACTTTGCAGTGAGTTGAAGGACCTGCGCTGACGTCAGAGTCATGTGATGGGTCACGTGACGCTGACATCGGCAGGTCTTTCAATTCACTGTTGCCGGCAAGGGAGAATGGAGTGAGCGGGACATCGGGGGCCATCGGAGGGTAAGTATACATTTATTTTTTTATTTTTACCACTCTCTCGGGTCACACTATATAAATCCATGTTGTTTGCATGGATTTATATAGTGTGACCTAGTTGTCACAAGCACTTTCCAAGTGATGCTAATCGCTTGGCAAGCGCTTGTCAATCCGCATGCGGAAATGTCAGTGGGTAACCGCTTCATTTCCGCATGTCCCTGGCAGGAAAATGCATGTACAATCCGCATGCGTTTTTTTCTGCCAGGGAGATGCAGAAAAGCTCAGGAAAAATTCCTGAGCATTTCTGCATCGTGTGCACATAGCCTTACGCACATCACAATTCACATTCACAACTCAGTTCACATTACATATTATTAACACTTATCACATTACACCACATAACACATTTCACAACATTAAAACTTGTCTCTTCAAGGGGGAAACATTGGCAAAATGTCAATATCCTTATAGTTGAACCCTCAGTGATCCAATGATTCGAGGGATATGTCATTAATTTAATTTTCCCAAGAGAAGCCCCTTACTGTTTTCACTTACCGATTTCATGGCTGCTTTGAGTATAATGTGTAATGCACGCGCCCGGACTGACTGGCGTGTGCGTGTATATGTAGTGATTCCACGGGACCGTACCGGAGAGTGAATGCCTGGAGGGGCGTAACTAAGTATGCACCCGATCCGACCAAGGTCGCACGACGGCATACGACGCCAGTGCACCAAGGAGCAACCGAGCAGAGGGACCCAGTGCTACTCCAGGTCAGACCCCGGACACGGCTGTTGACCCACACTGGGGAATACAGGAACAGGCAGGTTAGGCTGGCACACAGACTGGTGGGTATAGGCAGACACGGCTGGTATGCAGACGGGTGGATGCTGGCAAGCACGACTGGTATGCAAACAGGGAGGTACTGGCAGGTACGGCTGGTATGCAGGCAGGTGGATGCTGGTAAGCATGACTGGTATGCAGGCAGGGAGGTACTGGCAGGTATGACAGGTTGGAGCACGGAGTGGATAGGACCCAGTACAGACTGGGACTCAGGAACAGAACCGCAGATGCGGTGGACAAACACAGCAGAGTGAGGCCGCCCGGAGCGGTGAGCAAGAGCAGAGCAAGACGAGACTGCCTGGAGCGGTGAGCGAGAGTAGAGCAGGACGAGACTGCCGGAGCAGTGAGCAAAGGGTCAGAGCAGAGCGAGACTGCCGGAGCGGTGAGCAAGGCAGAGGAGGCAAGAACCGCCGTAGCAGTGAGCAAGGCAGAGCAGGCAAGAACCGCTGAAGCGGTGAGCAAGGCAGAGCAGGCAAGAACCGCCGGAGCGGTGAATAAGGCAGAGCAGGCAGAAACTGCCAGAGCGGCGAGCAAGGCAGGGCAGAGGGGACAGGGCTCTGTTCACACGGAACAGACAGGAAGGGAAAGGCAGAACCAGATACCCACAGGGTACTTGCAATGAAGTAGCGAGTGGACCACAAACTCACAAACAGAAGTACAGTGACAACGAGCAGGAGTAGGTATGAGTTCAGACTGCAGAAAAAGGGGAGATATGAGCATAGAGAGAAACGGGAAACAGGCTGGAAGATAGTTAGGGCAGGAACAGTCACTGGGAAAAGACACAGACAACAGATCTAGGTATGCGGCCCTAGAGGGCAGAAGGAATAGGCTAAGAGCGTGTTCACACGAGCCTGGAATTACAGCCTCCAGGAAAGGCAGCTGGCTAGAGTACACAGACAGGAAACAGTTCAGACACGGGAACTGATACCGCAAGGCAGGAAACATAGACAGGACCTGGCACATCAGTGACTAGAAGCCAACTGACAGAACAAGATGCTCAGGCAAGGATTCCAGGGAGGAGCTGGGTTAAATACCAGGTGACAGACAGCAATAGGCTGTGGAAGCATCGGGGGTGCGTCTGCAGCAGCTGCAAGAAAAAGGAAGTTCAGCTGGCGTCGCCCTAAGCAGCCAGAGCAGAGCAAAGCAGACAGTATGGAAAGAAGCCAGAGTGATAGTCTGGACAGGAAATCAAGTGCGCGCTCTTGCACAGTGGGAGATGGACCACTATGCAAGGACGCCGCCAGGTATGTTACATAATGCAAGCAATAATGTCTCCCCCATGTAAAGTATGATACCCCCACAGCAAATTCCCCACACAAGCTCAGTATGATGACCCCAGAGTGACCTTAGCCCACAGTATGATGGCCCACAGTTCCACATATACAGTATATATTATATCCCGACTGCTTCCTATATACAAGCAAAAGGGTGGACACTGGGAATTAAATGCTTACATAGAGAAACTTTTATTCAGTGCTACAAATTATCCAAGTGAAAATCACAAGAACTAATTAAAAACAGAGGCAGGAAAGTATATAGAAATGGATCATATCCTGTGGCACTAACAATGATATATACATATGCAATTGTAAATTGAAAGTATACATAACAATCTAAATATTGAACATAGCAATTGCAAGCAGGCTATACTGCTTCTATCTCTCATACATAATATACGAGAGTATCAGCAGTGTTTTATTTAAAGCGCTAGTAGTGCATAAACTATTGGAAAGAGGATACCGCATATGTGATAAGTTTATACCCATGATGCTGGCTGTTGAACATGCCAATGGTCAGACCAAATCACAGAAGTCCAACGTGCATTTCGCAATCTTTCCAGTGTAATGCTTCATCAGAGCGAGATCCAGTGTCTCCGACCTCAAAATTGGCTACTTAAATACACTCAGCTTTACTCAAAAATCTAGCATTCAGCCAATGCAGCTGAGCATAGCGGTGCATGCACACTCAAACTCGCCCGCGCCCCCCAGAGTCATTACCATGGCTCCTGCGCATGCGCAGACACCGTTGAAGACAGCTGATGACACCAGGGGGCGGAGGGCAGAGCACATGTGAGTTATTGAAAAATTTCAAACACAGTTCTATGCCCAGGTGGCGAGCATTTTTATTGGTATATGGTCCCTTACCCTGGCATATGCTCCCCCATCCTGGTCCCCCATCATGGTATATGCTCCTCCATCCTGGTCCCCTATCCTGGTATATGCTACCCCACTCTATCCCTCATCCTGGAAAAAGCTCCCTGTGAAGACACAGGGTTTTCTGTGAGCATAATACTACTCAGACAACACAGGGTAAGAGTAAAACAATGTGGCAATACATTATTGAACTATCAAACACACAATAAATATATAGAACAGTCCCAGAAAATACCCAAGATGGTGTAAAATTACACAGTCTCATCCTTCCGCTGGCCCACCAGAATTAAAGCCGCTGCGATACTGGTGCTGCCATGGCCAACTACCCCACCAGTGGCACCCCGTGGGCAACCACAGAGAGGAGGTAATGGCAAGCTTAGGAGGCTGCCAGTTAATTAAGGTACAAGGCCAGGAGACCCGAGGGTCCCACCCTGGCTTCTCCTTACATAGACCAGGTAAATGGATGATCCCAACCTGGCTTCTCTGAACATATTCATGGGACCAGGTGACCAGAGGGTCGCAATCCTGGCTTCCTTAAATGTCTCCATAGGGCCAGGTGACCAGATTATCCAAACCTGGCTTTTCAGAACATATCTATGGGACCAGGTGACCGGAAGAAACCAATCCTGGCCTCCCCAAATGTCTCCATGGGGACAGGCGACCTCATTGTCCTTAATAGAGATGAGCGTTGTTCTACTCGAACTGTTCGCCAATCTCAAATTCGAGCTGTTTTGGGCGGTGTTCGAGCCGTTCGGTGAACACGAACGATTTGAGAAAAATTCGGCTGTTCGAGGTTATGTTCGATAACTGTTCGTGCACCAAAATCATAACTGGATTTTTTCTCAGTAATGATGAAAATTAATGTTAATACGCAGTTTGAGTGTACAGCGGGGTGGGGGGAGGGACAGGGGATGGATCTCTGCAGGAATAATGAAGATCTCCATTTTTTTTTCTCTTTCCCGCATTTGCAGTGGGGAGGTGCAGTCTGTCAGCCTATCAGCAGCGCACACACGGAGCGAACTGCTTTTTTTCACACAAGCAAGGGCATGTGTCATTGGCAGTGTATGTCACATGTCCTTGCCCTATAAGACCAAGCCATTTTCCCCGTCGCCACCATTTTCTCACTGCTGCAGCTGCGTGTTAGACGGCACCGCTGTTGCTGTGTGCACTATACCTTGTTAATTTCAAGCCAATTTTCGCACAAATCTACAGATAGCTTGGGAGTAGGGAATAGTTGTGATTGCAGTCCTTTTAAGGACTAGGTTACAGCATTTCCTACGACTTTTATCAGGCAGGTCTGTGCTCTTAAATAGATAGATTGTGGGAGTAAAGACTAATTGTAATTGCAGTCCTTTTCAGGACTAGGTTACATCAGTTCCTATCAGTTTTTGCCAGGCAGGTCTGTGCCAGTGCTGTGCAAGTTTTTTTCACAGCATTTGGCTGAATCTAGCAAAGCTAATCCTTTTTGGCCTATTGCAGCGTGTGTTAGTCAGTGGAGTAGCCTATCTGTGTTGCAAGATATACCACCTGTGCATAGAATACCAATTTTTTTACTGCACCTAGTAAAGTAAAATCTTTTGGGCATAGCATCATTCTATTAGTCCATCTATACTGACCTCCATCAGGTTGCAAATTGAATATAATTTTTTTCTGCATCTAGCTCTGAAAAAATATTTGGGCTTCTAGCAGTGTCTGTGACTTGTTCTATTAGTCCATCTATACTGACCTCCATCAAGTTGCAAACTGAATATAATTTTTTTCTGCATCTAGCTCTGAAAAAATATTTGGCCTTCTAGCAGTGTGTGGGACTTTCTCTATTAGTCCATCTATACTGACCTCCATCAGGTTGCAAATTAAAAATATTTTTTATCTGCATCTAGCTCTGAAAAAATATTTGGCCTTCAAGCAGTGTGTGGGACTTTCTCTAATAGTCCATCTATACTGACCTCCATCAGGTTGCAAATTGAAAATAATTTTTATCTGCATCTACCTCTGAAAAAATATTTGGGCCTCTAGCTGTGTGTGGGACTTGTTCTATTAGTCCATCTATACTGACCTCCATCAGGTTGCAAACTGAATATAATTTTTTTCTGCATCTAGCTCTGAAAAAACATTTGGCCTTCTAGTAGTGTGTGGGACTTTCTCTATTAGTCCATCTATACTGACCTCCATCAGGTTGCAAATTAAAAATAATTTTTATCTGCATCTAGCTCTGAAAAAATATTTGGCCTTCTAGCAGTGTGTGGGACTTTCTCTATTAGTCCATCTATACTGACCTCCATCAGGTTGCAAATTAAAAATAATTTTTATCTGCATCTACCTCTGAAAAAATATTTGGGCTTCTAGCTGTGTGTGGGACTTGTTCTATCAGTCCATCTATACTGACCTCCATCAGGTTGCAAACTGAATATAATTTTTTTCTGCATCTAGCTCTGAAAAAACATTTGGCCTTCTAGTAGTGTGTGGGACTTTCTCTATTAGTCCATCTATACTGGCCTCCATCAGGTTGCAAATTAAAAATAATTTTTATCTGCATCTAGCTCTGAAAAAATATTTGGCCTTCTAGCAGTGTGTGGGACTTTCTCTATTAGTCCATCTATACTGACCTCCATCAGGTTGCAAACTGAATATATTTTTTTTCTGCATCTACCTCTGAAAAAATATTTGGGCTTCTAGCTGTGTGTGGGACTTGTTCTATTAGTCCATCTATACTGACCTCCATCAGGTTGCAAATCAAATATAATTTTTTTCTCCATCTAACCCAGCCAATAGTTTTGGCCTAATACCACAGTTTGGCCACTCAGCTCTGCTCGGTTCCCATCCATTGTTTTTTTGTGCAAACAACTCCAGAGTTGTGAATTAGTTAACCACTAAAATGAGTGGAAAAAGGCCTGCTGCTGGTGGAAAGGGGAATAGGCGTGTTGGGAAGGGGAAAAAAGGTTGTGTCCGTGGGGTAGGTGTTAAAGCAACAGTAACATCTGCAGAAGAAAGACCATCTTCCAGCCAAACTAAAATGTCTACTTCTTTTAGCGGACAATGTGATAAGATCCCTTTCTTACGGCCACGCCAATCGCTACAAATTCCAGATGAGGCACAAAAACAGCAGGTGCTTCAACGGATATCAAGTGCTCCTTTAAGTGGGCTCTCCTCCACATCAACTTCAACATCACAAATACTCCAGTCCTCAAAGGTGTCACCCCAATCGCACTTGCTTCCTCACAGCTCCCAAATCTCCAGCTGCCCGTTTGAGTATGAGGTAGAACAGATGGTTGAGTCTGCAGAGCTGTTTACTCATACTATAGCCTGGGAATCAGAGGTCGACTCCAGCGCTTCTGTGAATCCAGACGAGGAAATGATCTGCACTGATGCCCAGAATCTTTATGAGTCGGATCCAGGACCAGACGCAGAAGGTTCTGACCATAATGTAGACCCTCATTCCCAAACTGTAACTCCTGTTGGTGGAGACAATGAGGAAGACGATGATGAGACTCAAATACCTGATTGGAGCGACAACTTTAGTTTTTTGTCAGGGCAGGAACAGGTTGGCTCTGAGGACGACGGGTGTGATAATGCACAGGGTGATGATGATGAGGTTGGAGATCCCACTTACTGTCAACCCACAGTCAGCCAAGAGATGAGGTCAGCAGAGGAGGTGGAGGAAGATGCTAGTGACGACGAGGTCAGGTTGCGCCTTCCTGGACAGAGACGTAGTACTGGAAGCACGTCAACAACTGCATCCTCAAACACAACTCTGCCTCTCACCACAAGTCGTGGTGGCTCTTCAGGTCGCATGGGTGCTAAGCCTTGCATAGCCTGGGCATTTTTTCAGATCGATAAAGATGACCCAACTCGTGTTATCTGTAACATTTGTCAGCAAAAGCTAAGTAGAGGCCAAAAAATACATAGTTTGAGTACTTCATGCATGAACCGGCACATGGACATGAAGCATAAGTTGCAGTGGGAAGCTCAGTGTGCTACAATGTGGCCTAGCCGGCCGGGCCAATCACCGTCTGCCATATCTTGTGCATCCGCGGCCTCTTTATCCTCTGTGACTGGGGGGACAGCAGTCACACCTGTTTTGGGGCGCAGACCTGCCACCTCTTTACCCGCAACAGCCAGCGTGATTGGCAGGTCATCATTTTCTTTGGAGGTGGTAACACCAGCTGGTGTTGAGCGCTGTCCGACATCGATAGCACCACCTTTGGATCAAGGCAACCTAACATGTCCGCCTGCATCTTCCTCACAGACCGGCAGTTTGCCGGGGACACCCTTATCAACCCCGTCTAAGCACAATAGCCAGCCCTCGGTCCCTCAGATGTGGACAAGTAAAAGACCATTTCCTCCTAGCCATGAGAAAGCTAAGAGGTTGAATTTCACCATCTGCAAGCTCTTGGCTACAGAAATGCTGCCTTTCCGCCTGGTGGACACAGAGGATTTTCGAGACCTTATGTCCGTCGCAGTGCCCCAGTACCAGATGCCCAGTCGGCACTACTTCTCAAAGAAAGGTGTGCCTGCGCTCCACCAGCATGTCGCACACAACATCACCGCTTCTTTGAGAAACTCTGTGTGTGACAGGGTGCATTTCACCACAGACACTTGGACGAGTAGGCATGGACAGGGGCGTTACATGTCGCTGACTGGGCACTGGGTAACTATGGTGACAGCAGGACAAGGGGCTGCTGTCCAAGTCTTGCCGTCCCCACGAGTTGTGCGTCAATCCTCTTTATGTCAAAGTTCCTCCACTGCTTCTGCCTCCTCAACCTCCTCTCGGTCTTCCACCTGCACCCAAAGCCTGTCTGGTCATGCCACAAGCTTTCTAACTGCGCAGAAGGGATCCTGCACACCTCCTTACTATGCTGGCAGTAGGGCTCAACGTCATCAGGCGGTTTTTACTTTGAAATGTCTGGGAAATGTGAGTCACACAGCTGAGGAGTTGTGGTCAGCTCTGGAGAACCAATTTCATGAATGGTTGTCTCCACTGGACCTGAAACCAGGGAAGGCCGTGTGCGACAATGCTGCAAACCTGGGTGCGGCCCTTCGCCGGGGCAATGTCACACACGTGCCTTGTATGGCTCACGTGTTGAACCTGGTTGTCCAGCAATTTTTAGCCCACTATCCCAGACTAGATGGCCTTCTGCAGAGGGCACGGTCGCTGTGTGCTCACTTCCGCCGTTCGCATCCCGCAGCTCAGCGACTTACATCTCTACAGAAGTCGTTGGGCCTGCCACTTCACCTGCTAAAATGCGATGTGCCTACCCGGTGGAATTCAACTCTGCACATGTTGCAGCGACTGTGGCAGCACCGACAAGCCCTGGTGCAATACGTTCTGACGTATAGCCTGGGCCAACGAGATCCAGAGGTGGGGCAAATCACGCTGGAGGAGACTTCTCAGATCAGGGACCTATGCACCCTTCTGCACAGTTTTGAAATGGCGACGAAGATGTTTAGTGCTGATGATGCCATTATCAGCATGACTATTCCGGTGATTTACATGCTGGAGCACATGTTAAACAGAATTTGGAGTCAGGTGGTGGCACAAGAGGAGGTGGAGGAAGTAGAGGAGGAGGAGTTGTATGCGGAAGGGCTAACATCTGCAAGGTCCAGACGGTCGGCAGCACCAAGGCGGCAGGCATGTGAGGGTGGGGGAGATGGTTTTACCAGGGCGCATGGTAGCAGCCAAACTAGTGAGGAAGGTGCAGGAGCCCAGGAAGAAGTGGAGGACGAACTGATGGAAGACTCATCAGATGAGGGAGACCCTGATCACATTTCTGTTGTGCGAGGTTGGGGGGAGAGGACAGAGGAAGGAAGCATGATTGTTACCTCGCCACCAACACAACAGGGCCTTGGTGCTCCTGGATGCGCAACACACATGAGTGCCTTCTTGCTGCACTACCTGCAACATGACCCTCGAATTGTGAGAATTAGAAATAATCCTGACTACTGGGTTGCCACACTGTTAGATCCCCGGTACAAAAGTAAATTTGCCGAAATTATTCCTGCCATAGAAAGGGATGCACGCATGCAGGAGTATCAGCAGAGACTGTTGCAGAATCTTACATGTGCTTTTCCACAAAACACCAGTGGTGCACGTAGTGAATCTCACATTTCCAACTTGCCAACCGTGGGACCGTCAAGTGTTCAGCACTCAAACCGTAACAGAACCACAGTATCTGCTGGTAACATCAATTTTGCGGAATCATTTCACCACTTTTTTAGCCCATCCTTTGCAAGGCCACAGGAGACAAGAAGTCTGACACATAGTCAACGCCTAGAGACGATGGTACAGGAGAATCTCCAAATAAAATTGAAGCCATGACTGTGTCACTGGACCCTTGCTCTTTTTGGGCTTCCAATCTGGATAAATGGCCGGAGCTAGCCACTTACGCCTTGGAGATCTTGTCATGCCCCGCAGCCAGCGTTCTGTCTGAACGTGTGTTCAGCGCTGCTGGTGGTGTGCTGACAGATAAGCGCACGCGGCTCTCCACTGATAATGTAGACAGACTCACGTTCATAAAGATGAACAAATCATGGATCCGAAACGACTTTTCTACCCCTGTGTCATCCTGGGGAGAGTAAAAGCTTGATGATTGGTTAAAATCACCCTACCAACCGTTTTAAGCTTTCAAATTACTAATCATGTTTATCTGTATCTTGGCTGGAAAATAATTTGGGCTTTGTAGCAGTGTGCAGCACTGATTCTATTAGGCCATCTATAATAAGCTCCACCAGATTTAAAATTACTAATCATGTTTATCTGTATCTTGGCTGAAAAATAATTTGGGCTTTGTAGCAATGTGCAGCACTGATCCTATTAGGCCATCTATACTAAGCTCCACCAGATTTAAAATTAATAATAATTTTTAGCTGCATCTAGCCCAGAAAATAATTTTGGGGCTCCGAGATGCACAAGACACATAAGTGCCTTCTTGCTGCACTACCTGCAACATGACCCTCATATTGTCAGAATTCGAAGTAATCATGACTACTGGGTTGCCACACTCTTAGATCCCCCAAACTTTTCGATCAACCTTTTCATTTTAATAAAAACCAAAAAAATGGTCATTTTTGAAATTATAAGCATTAGCAGGTTATTAGAAACTGAAATCAAACAGTTTTCAACTCAAAACTTTATTCTAGGTGATGTTACATTTTCACATAGGACCCCTTGTTCGAAAGGAGCTTCTGAACTCTCTCGTCCATTGAATTTGTCAGGTTTTGGATGGTTTCTGCTTCAATTGTTTTGCATGAGGACAGAATACCCTCCCAGAGGTGTTGCTTAGATGTGAACTGCCTCCCGCCATCATAGACACTCCTTTTGATGATGCTCCAGAGGTTCTGAATGGGGTAGAGGTCAGGGGAGCATGGGGGTCACACCATAAGTTTGTCCCCTTTTATGCCCATATCAGCCAGAGATGCAGATGTTTTATGTGCAGCATGAGATGGTGCATTATCATGCAAAAAAATGATCTTGCTGTGAAATACACGGTTCTTCTTCTTGAACCATGGCAGGAAGTGCTGTTTGAGAAAATCCACATACATTATGGAGTTCATCTTTAGCGCCTTCAGGGATCCTAAAGGGGCCGACAATCTCTCTCCCCATGATTCCAGCCCAAAACATTACTCCACCTCCTCCTTGTTGGCGCTGTAGCCGTGTTTGCGTGGGGTGTCCATCAACCAGCCATCCTCCACTCCATCCATCTGGACCATCGAGCGCTGCACGACACTCATCCGTGAACAAAACAGTTTTGAAATCAGTCTTCATGTAATGTTTAGCCCACTGGAGCCGTTTCTGCTTGTGTGAAGTGGATAGAGGAGGTCGACAGGATGGTGTATGCACAGCTGCAAACCTCTGAAGGACCCTGCATCTTGTTGTTCGGGGGACGTTGGAGGCACCAGCAGCTTCAAAAACTTGTCTGCTGCTATGACAAGGCTTTTTTGCCGCTGCTCTTTTAACCTGACGTAATTGCCTGTAGGAAAGAGTCCTCAATTTGCCCTTATCAGCACGCACACGTGTGTACTGTGAATCAGCTACATACTTCTTGATTGCCAAGACACTTCATCCTGATCATCGCACAATGTTGATTGTAGTCATGCCTTGACCTAAACACTCCACAATTTGTTGCTTCTCAGCAGCCGACACATCCTTTTTCTTTCCCATTTTGGCAGAAAATGTAGGCTGCTTAATAATGTGAGACAGCCTTCTTAAGTAGTCTTGCCTTTCATTGGACACACCTGCCAAACTAATTAGCACAGGTGTCTGCAATTGATTACAGTGATATAAAGAGCCCTGACACACATCACCATCAATGAGTTTAACTGACAAACAAACAAATTCTTCCCTTATCACTCCTAAACACTTTTTGCATAATAATTTGGAACACAGTGTACATGTGCTTTTCCACAAAACACCAGTGGTTCACGTAGTGAATCTTACAGTTCTAACTTGCCAACCGTGGTCTGTATGGAGTTGTTCAATAAAGGGCCCAAAATTAAGATAACATAGATGGGAGAGGTCTCTATGAATAGGAATTCCTAAGTATTTGATACCCTGTGAGGGCCAGGCAAAGGTAAAGTTGGACTGGATGGAATCCTATATGGATTTGGGGAGGGAGACATCGAGGGCCTCAGACTTCGCTGCATTGATTTTAAAATTTGACCATGTAACAAAGTGATCTATTTCAGCCATAACAGCATGGATGGATATATGTGATTGAGTGATATATACTAGGACATCATCAGCAAATAGAGAGCACTTGTACTCGGTGCCTCCCACCTCAATCCACCTAATATTGGGGTTATGACGAATTGATGAGAGCAGGTGCTCCGTCACTAGGATGTATAAGAGAGGGGACAGAGGACATCCCTGCCTTGTCCCATTGGTGATTGTGAAAGGTGATGAAAATGTTCTGATGCACTCCCTGGGCCTTGGGACACCCGGAGCCGGACCCTTTTTGGTGGATGCTGGTGGTTGTAGTCTTCGTGGCGGCGACCCGGTTCCGTGGCTCAGGGTGGTCAAACCAGTGGCGGAACTATTTATGTGGTTTTGATGTTTAAATGTCCGACTACGCCACCCGTGGATTGCGGTCAGAGTGAACCGCCGCTGCAGGGCAGACCGCTGAGGCTGGTGTTGTGGGTGCAGCAGAGCGTAGCATAACTTCCCACGGGAGGAGTATAGCCTCAGGGCAGTGTATGCGGAGGATGGGGGTGATGGTGCAGGGCAGCAGCAGTAACGACACGGAGTCAGTGATGCAGTCCAGGGCCTTTACTCACAGTTCTTAATATCCAGACCACGTCTGCAGGTAACGGCTGCCCACGTCGTACTGTGCTCACCAGGTGAGGGGCTCAGACAACTCCCAGATAACTTTGGAGCGCTTCACAGGACCCCCTTTGTTTGTCCTTTGTCTGGCCTTTCTTACCAACCCTTCTGTCCGGCTGCCTCGGGCCTCCTCTTGGTAAACTTGGCGCCAGTTTCCCTGACCCTATGTGGTGCCTTCCTAGCGGGTGTAGCGAGGGGCTGCGCCACATAAAATGTCAGAGCCTCCGGTTTCTAGCTGAGGGTCGTTTCCTGCCTCCACTAGTTACGGGGACCGGTCTCCCCCTTTGGCCTGACCCCTCCACGCAGGTGGATTCGGGCGTGCGGTGGCGACTCGCCCGTCCGCACCCCTGGGATCCCTTCATTCCTCGTTCCTGGAGCCTTCTCCGCTCCTCTTCCTTCCTTCTCCCTCTTCCAGGCCTGGGCCTCTGTTACTAGGCCCGCCTCCGGAGCAGAGCTCTTGCAGAGCCCCTGCTCCCTGCCACTTCTGCTCAGACTTCTCTGCACTGAACTAAGATGGTGCCCACCTTTTATACTCCCTTCTCAATGCACCCAGGAACTGCTTCCTCCCTGCTCCTGCACTACAGGGTTCCCCTTCCTCAGTGTTCCCTCCCCCCACTCCAGCCAGGGACAGGGACTGTCGTCCCCATCTCAGAGGCATATTGGTCGCCCTGCCCCACGGCAATGTGGTGTAATGCATGCAGGTGTTGGGTCCTGATCCACACTCCATCCTTACCTGAGAGTGAGATATCACACCTCTGGGTGAGGTGCAATACCTCTGTAGCAACCGAGCCCTCAGGGTGCTACAGTTCCATTTATCTTCAGCCTAGGTGACGTATTGTGATACAGGGCCGTGATTTTGGCTATAAAAGGGTCCCCTAGACCCCTACCCCAAGCTTTTTAAGAGAATCATATATGGCGTGCCAGGAGACTCTATGGAATGCTTTCTCAGCATCCAACGAGAGTATCTAATTACAAATTTTTAACTGCATCTAGCCCAGGAAATACTTTGTGCCTAGTAGCAGTGTCTGCTAGTCAGCGGATTATCCCGGCTGTTAAGCAAGCTACACCACCTGTAGTTTGGACACTTAATTTTTTCAAAGGAAATGCTTCGGGACCACGGGATACTCAGTGAAGAGCATCAGGAGGCACCCCAAGGCATAGGGGCTGGGACTGGCAGTAGGATGCCTTGCGGTGGACAGCCGAGCTCGATCCTTATAAAAGCTTTTTAACTGCAGCAGCTTTAGTGGACGCTACTGGAGCTGGAATTACGCGGCTGCTGGCATGAGACTTGCCCTCCAATAGATCCTTGTAAATGGATTTAAAGTGTATTCATTCAAATTAGAGAGACAATTTAAATTAAAAAGCTTAGAGCTGCCTCCACCACAGGGGGGCTCGCTCGACCCACCAGCGGACAGGCACCAGTATTGGGAGAGGGGGGCTGGCCGTCAGGGTTCACCGCGGCTCTGGCACAAACCCGGCGACACGGAGGTGGCACGGGCAGGAGCGGACTGAACGTGTCGGCTTCTCACTTTTTGGATTTTAGAAGGGCATGACATGCCTATATTTGTGTCTCCCCCTCCTTTTACTCCTCCACCTCTTTTCTTTTCGCATGACTATATGTACTTGTCACTTTTCCATGTGTTAGTTGTGTCTTCTGAGCAGTTTGTCAGCTTTTGGACACCTTTGAAGGTGTTTTCTATGTGTTTCTATGTGTTTTTGTTTGCCTGCCATTGGTTTTAACGGTGTTCGAAGGTGTTCGACGAACAGTTCGACGAACAGTTCGGCGAACACACGGGTGTTCGACGAACCGAACCGAGCTCGAACACTACGGGGGTGGCTCAACACTAGTCCTTAACTGATTTCCCAAAATGTATCCATGGGTTCTGTGATAATCAATAGAGCAGATCTGTATCCCTTCAGATGGGGCCGGGGTCCCCTAAGCTGACATCTTGTTGAGTCACATCTGTATCCCTCTTGATGGAGCCATGTGTCCTGGTTGCTGTCCTGAAGAGTCTCTCTGATTCTACTTGCAGCACGATAGAAATCCCTTTTTATATTTACATCTGTGGCTCAGGTTATCATTCACAGGTCACAGGAGAAGGTGGTAGGGGCTCATGTCTCATTGTTTGAGCATTTAATCAATTTGCATAGTTTGTATCCCACTGCTCTGCAGATCAACAAACTAGTTGGACTAGTACAATATGTAATTAGCATATTAGCAAACAACATTGTTTCCTGACCCTCAGTCACTGTCTTCCAGACAATAAGTTGCAGAAAATATAAACTCAAGTGTCAACATTCAGGTTTATACAAATAACAGTCAGTCCTTCTTGACTCACCAAATTAAAATACATAAATTCAAAATTCAACATAAACTTAATAGTGTATTTCTCCTGGCCTACTAAATTTAGACATCTGGATAATTAAGGATAAAAGCTGTGTCGTTACTCTCCCCCATCCTGGTCCCCCATCCTGGTATATGCTCCCCAATCCTGGTCCCCCATCCTGATATATGCTCCTCAGTCCTGGTCATCCATCCTGGTATATGCTCCCCAATCCTGGTCACCTATCGTGATTTATGCTCCCCAATCCTGGTATATGCTCCCCAATCCTGGTCCCCCATCCTGGTATATACTCCTCCATCCTGGTCCCCTATCCTGGTATATGCTCCCCTATCCTGGTTCCCTATCCTGGTATATGCTCCCCTATCCTGGTTCCCATCTTGGAATATGCTCCCCCATCCTGGTATATGCTCCCCTATCCTTGAATATGCTTCCTCATCCTGGTATATGCTCCCCCATCCTGGTTCCCATCTTAGAATATGCTCCTCCATCCTAGTATATGCTCCCCCATTCTGGTATATGCTCCTCATCCTGATCCCCATCCTGTAAAATGCATCCCCATACTAGTATATGCTTCCCCATCCTGGTATACACTCCCCCATCCTGGTACCTATCCTGGAAAATGCTCCCCCATCCTGATATATGCTCCCCAATCCTGGTCACCTATCGTGATTTATGCTCCCCCATCCTGGTATATGCTCCCCAATCCTGGTCCCCCATCCTGGTATATACTCCTCCATCCTGGTCCCCTATCCTGGTATATGCTCCCCTATCCTGGTTCCCATCTTGGAATATGCTCCCCCATCCTGGTATATGCTCCCCCATCCTTGAATATGCTTCCTCATCCTGGTATATGCTCCCCCATCCTGGTTCCCATCTTAGAATATGCTCCTCCATCCTAGTATATGCTCCCCCATTCTGGTATATGCTCCTCATCCTGATCCCCATCCTGTAAAATGCATCCCCATACTAGTATATGCTTCCCCATCCTGGTATACACTCCCCCATCCTGGTACCTATCCTGGAAAATGCTCCCCCATCCTGATATATGCTCCCCAATCCTGGTCACCTATCGTGATTTATGCTCCCCCATCCTGGTATATGCTCCCCAATCCTGGTCCCCCATCCTGGTATATACTCCTCCATCCTGGTCCCCTATCCTGGTATATGCTCCCCCATCCTGGTTCCCATCTTAGAATATGCTCCTCCATCCTAGTATATGCTCCCCCATTCTGGTATATGCTCCTCATCCTGATCCCCATCCTGTAAAATGCATCCCCATACTAGTATATGCTTCCCCATCCTGGTATACACTCCCCCATCCTGGTACCTATCCTGGAAAATGCTCCCCCATCCTGATATATGCTCCCCTATTCTGGTATACACTCCCCCATCCTGGTATATGATTCCCCTTTCTGGTATATGCTCCCCATTCTGGTCCATGCTACCCCATCCTGGTATATGCTCCCCCATCCTGGTCCCCCATCATGGTATATGTTTCCCCATCCTGGTTCCCATCCTGGTATATGCTTCCCCATCCTGGTATATGCTCCCTCATCCTGGTATATGCTCCCCCATCCTTGTATTTGCCCCCCTATCCTGGTATTTGCTCCCCCATCCTGATTCGCATCCTGTAAAATGCTTCCTCATACTAGTATATGCTCCCCCATCTTGGAACCTATCCTGGAAAATGCTCCCCCATCCTGTTATATGCTCCCCCATTCTGGTATACACTCCCCCATCCTGGTATATGATGCCCCATTATGGTTCTTACTCCCCCATTCTGGTCCATGCTCCCCCATCCTGGTATATGCTCCTCAATCCTTGTCCCCCATAGTGGTATATGCTTCCCCCCATCCGGGCTTATGCTCCCCCATCTTGGTATATGCTCCCTCCATTCTGGTCCCCCATCCTGGTATATGCTCCCACATCCTAGTCCCTCATCCTGGTATATACTCCCTCATCCTGGTCCCCTATCCTGGTATATGTTCCCCCATCCTTATTCCCATCCTGTAATATGCTCTACCATCCAGCTATATGCTCCCCAATCCTAGTATACGCTCCTCCATCCTGGTATATGCTCCCCTATTCTGGTGTATGCTCCTCATCCTGATCCCCATCCTGTAAACTGCTCCTCCATACTGGTATACACTCACCCATCCTGGTATACACTCCCCCATCCTGGTGCCGATCTTGGAAAATGCTCCTCCCCATCCTGGAATATGTTTCCCCATCCTGGTATATGTTCCCCCATCCTGGTTCCTATCCTCGAATATGCTCTACCATCCTGGTATATGCTCCCCAATCCATGTATACGCTCCTCAATCTTGGTATATGCTCCCCCATCCTGGTATATGCTCTCCCATCCTGGTATATGCTCCCCCATCCTAGTTCCCATCCTGGAATATGCTCCCCCATTCTGGTATATGCTCCCCCATCCTTGTATACGTTCCTCCATCCTGGTATATGCTCCCATATTCTGGTGTATGCTCTTCATCCTGATCCCCATCCTGTAAAATGCTCCTCCATACTGGTATACACTCACCCATCCAGGTACCTATCTTGGAAAATGATCCCCCCCATCCTGGTATATGCTCCCCCATTCTGGTATATACTCCCCATCCTGGTATACGCTCCCCAATCCTGGTATATGCTCCCCAATACTGGTATATGCTCCCCCATCCTGGTATATGCTCCCCAATCCTGGTATATGCTCCCCAATCCTGGTCCCCCATCCTGGTATATGCTTCCCCCCATCCTTGCATATGCCCACCCATTCTGGTATATACTCCCCCATCCTGGTATATGCTTCCCCATCCTGGTATATGCTCCCCCATTCTGGTATATACTCCCCCATCCTGGTATATGCTTCCCCATCATGGTATATGCTCCCCCATCCTGGTATACGCTCCCCAATCCTAGTATATGCTCCCCAATCCTGGTCCCCCATCCTGGTATATGCTTCCCCCCATCCTGCTCCCTCATCCTTGTATATGCTCCCCAATCCTGGTCTCCCATCCTGGAGTATGCTCCCCCATCCATTCATCCATAAATAATGAAAAAATAACATTCCTAATCACTTTTCCACTGCTCCCTTGCATCACGTTGCCTGTGTTATTTTACTAAAATGGTACCGGAATCAGTGCCTGTGCATAGCGCGATATCTGGCACCATTTTATTGAAGACAAATGTGCAGAGTATATTCAACAAAATGGCGCCGGAGTAAGCACATGTGCATACCGCGCTGTCCAGCGCTATTGTGTTGAAGACACTGTGCAAATTTGTCTTCACTAAAATGGCGCAGACAAAGCGCTATGATCAGGCACTGATTCCGGTGCCACACTCCTCCCCTGGCGTCTCCAGAGATGACGGTATGTGTTTATGGCGCAGGACGTTGCGGTAAGCGCTCACACATACTGCGTCCGGTGCCACACTTCTCATCCCTGTCTGGGATTTGGATGTGTCTTTCTGTCTTCGGCCAGACTGCGCAGGCACATTGCGCAGTCTATATAGGCTTCGGGCAGAAGCACACATCCCTGATTATAATATAGATGCAGGCCCCACAACTTCTTGTATAAAATATAATTTTCCACCAACTCGCTATATGCAATATGATGTTCCCACAGGTCCCTATATGCATTATGATGGCACCCACAACTTGTTACACTCAGTATGATTTTCTCCTTATGCACAGTGGGTACGGAATGTATTCAGACCCCTTTAAATTTTTCACTCTTTGTTTCATTGCAGCCATTTGGTAAATTCTAAAAAGTTCATTTTTTTCTCATTAAAGTACACTCTGCACCCCATCTTGACTGAAAAAAAAAACAGATATGTAGAAATGTTTGCAAATTTACTAAAAAAGAAAAACTGAAATTTCACATTGTCATAAGTATTCAGACCCTTTGCTCAGACACTCATATTTAATCACATGCTGTCCATTTCCTTGTGATCCTCCTTGAGACGGTTCTACTCCTTCATTGGAGTCCAGCTGTGTTTAATTAAACTGATAGGACTTGATTTGGAAAGGCACACACCTGTCTATATAAGACCTCACAGCTCACAGTGCATGTCAGACCAAATGAGAATCATGAGCTTAAAGGAAATGCCCAAGGAGCTCAGAGACAGAAATGTGGCAAGGCACAGATCTTGCCAAGGTTACAAAAGAATTCCTGCATTAGTCAAGGTTCCTAAGAGCACAATGGCCCCCATAATCCTTAAATGGAAGAAGTTTGGAACCACCATATGTCTTCCTAGACCTGGGCATCCAGCCAAACTGAGCAATCATGGGTGAAGAGCCTTGGTGATAGAGGTAAAGAAAAACCTCAAGATCACTGTGGCAGAGCTCCAGAGATGCAGTAGGGAGATAGGGGAAAGTTCCACAAAGTCAACTATCACTGCAGCCCTCCACCAGTCGGGCCTTTAAGGCAGAGTGGCCCGATGGAAGCTTCTCCTCAGTGCAAGACATATGAAAGCCTGCATAGTTTACTCAAAAACACATGAAGGACTCCCAGACTATGAGAAACAAGATTCTCTGGTCTTATGAGATGAGGATAGAACTTTTTGGTGATAATTCTAAGCGATATGTGTAGAGAAAACCAGGCACTGCTCATCACCTGCCCAATACAATCCCAACAATGAAATATGGTGGTGGCAGCCTCATGCTATGGGGGTGTTTTTCAGCTGCAGGGACAGGGCGACTGGTTGCAATTGAAGGAAACATGAATACGGCCAAGTACAGAGATATCCTGGATGAAAACCTCTTCCAGAACACCTCAGACTTGGCCGAAGATTCACCTTCCAACAAGACAATGACTCTAAGCACACAGCTAAAATAACAAAGGAGTGGCTTCAGAACAACTCTGTAACCATTCTTGACTGGACCAGCCAGAGCCCTGACCTAAATCCAATTGAGCATCTCTGGAGAGACCTGAAAATGATTGTCCACCAACGTTCACCATCCAACCTGACGGAACTGGGGAGGATCTGCAAGGAAGAATGGCAGAGGATCCCCAAATCCAGGTGTGAAAAACTTTTTGCATCATTTCCAAGAAGACTCATGGCTGTACTAGCTCAAAAGGGTGCTTCTATTCAATACTGAGCAAAGTATAAGTCATAAGTGCGAAGTCGATCGCAGCATTGCGGTGGCAAGGGGAGGTGATCGGTATACTCACCTCCTCTTCCGGCCTCCAGCGCTGTCTGCCTCGGCTTCCCGAGTGTTGCCATGACGACCCGATGTCGTCATGACAACATCCAGGTCACCAGGAAGCAGGAACATTGTTTGGTCATGCGCAGTGCACGACCACACAATGTTCTCACTGTGCAGCGCTGACTGCCTGCATAGCACAGGGATGGTGCTCCATCCCTATGCTGTGCAGGCGATCAGAATAAAAAAAGTTAAAGTCCCAGAGTGGGACAAAGTAAAAAAGTGTAAAAACTCACAGAAAGTGAAAAAATAAATAAAAAAAAAATTGTAAAAATATTAAAAAATAAATAATAACAATAATCCACCAAAAATAAAAATATAATGTACCCATCAATAAATATTATTATGAAAAAAAGCAAACAAGCAATAAAAGTACACATATTTGGTATCCCCGCGTCCGGAACGACCTGACCTATAAAACTGTCCCACTAGTTAACCCCTTCAGTGAACATGGTAAAAAAATAAATAAATAAACAAAGCAAAAAACAATGCTTTATCATCATACTGCCAAACAAAAAATGGAATAACACGCGATCAAAAGACGAATATAAATAAAAATGGTACCGCTGAAAACGTCATCTTGTCCCGCAAAAAACAAGCCACCACACAGCTCCATTATCCAAAAAATCAAAAAGTTATAGCTCTCAGAATAAAGCAATTCAAAAAAATATTTTTTTCTATAAAATAGCTTTTATTGTGTAAGAGCGTAAAAACATAGAAAAACAATATAAATGTGTTACCGCTGTAAACGAACTGACCCAAAGAATAAAGCTACCTTATCAATTTTACCACACGCGGAACAGAATAAAAAAAATAAAAAAAAACAATTCCTGAATTGTTGGTTTTTGCTTATTCTGCCTCACAAAAATTGGAATAGAAAGCGATCAAAAAATGTCACGTGCCTGAAAATGGCACCAATAAAAACGTTAACTCATCCCTCAAAAAACAAGCCATCACATGACACTGTCTGCCAAAATATGGAAAAATTATAGCTCTCAAACTATGGCGATGCAAAAACTAGATTTTACAAAAAATGCGTCTTTTAGTGTGTGAGAGCTGTCAATCATAAAAACCCGATATGATTCTGGTATCACTGTAATCGCACCGACCCGAAGAATAAAGTCGTCTAATCACTTATACCACATGAGGAACGGCGTAAAAAATAAACTCTCGGGTTAGGGTTGTGCAAGGGTTAAGGTTGTGCTAGGGTTAGGGTTGGGGTTGGGATTTTTTTCAAAAGAAAGAAAAAAAGATGATGATATGGTGACTAGTGTTGAGCGCAAGTGCTCGCTACTTGAGTTTGCATCGGGTGCTCTGGTATGCATTCAGTATCGTGGGTATTTGAGTGACATGCTCGAGTCTACGCCCCATATGCTTCGCAGCCAAAAAAACTTTGCGGGGATTGGCTGCCATGCACGAGCGATCCCTGCATGTTTTTTTTGGGTGTCTAATAACCATGAAACATGCGGGGCAGGGACTCGAGCATGTCACTCGAGCACACGCAGTACATGATGCATACCTGAGTACCCGATGCAAACTCAAGTAGCAAGCACTTGCGCTCAAGACTAATGACAACTTATTCAATATGATGACCTATTGTTATCAAATTTTCTGTCGTACCTCTGGGTTCAAAATGTTTACTATAGCCCTTGATAAAATCCTTGAGGGGTCTAGTTTTCAAAATGGGGTAATTTGTGGGGGGTTTCCACTGTTTAGGCACACAGGGGCTCTCCAAACTTGACATGGTGTCCGCTAACAAATTGAATGGAAAATCGGCTCAAATTGTTAGCGGACACCATGTTGCGTTTGGAGAGCCCCTGTGTGCCTAAAAATTGGAGCTCCCCCACAAGTGACACCATTTTGAAAACTAGACCCCCCAAGGCACCTATCTAGATGCACAGTGAGCACTTGGAACCCCCAGGTGCTTCACAAATTGATTCGTAAAAATGAAAAAGTGGAAAAAAAAAACACTTTTTTATATTTACGGATTAATTTGTGAAGCACCTGGGGGTTCCAAGTGTTCACTATGCATCTAGATAGGTGCCTTTGGGGGTCTAGTTTCCAAAATGGGGTCACTTATGGAGGAGCTCCAATGTTTAGACACACAGGGGCTCTCCAAACGCGACATGGTTCCAATTTGTTAGCGGACACCATGTCACGTTTGGAGAGCCCCTGCGTGCCTAAACATTGAAGCTCCCCCACAAGTGACCCTATTTTAGAAACTAGACCCCCCAATGCACCTATCTAGATGCATAGTGAGCATTTGGAACCCCCAGGTGCTTCACAAATTGATACATAAAAATGAAAAAGTGGAAAAAAAAAACACTTTTTTATTTTTACGGATTAATTTGTGAAGCACCTGGGGGTTCCAAGTGCTCACTATGCATCTAGATAGGTGCCTTTGGGGGTTTAGTTTCCAAAATGGGGTCACTTATGGGGGAGCTCCAATGTTTAGACACACAGGGGCTCTCCAAACGCGACATGGTTCCAATTTGTTAGCGGACAGCATGTCACGTTTGGAGAGCCCCTGTGTGCCTAAACATTAGAGCTCCCCCACAAGTGACCCCATTTTGGAAACTAGACCCCCCAAGGCACCTATCTAGATGCATAGTGAGCACTTGGAACCCCCAGGTGCTTCACAAATTGATACATAAAAATGAAAAACTGGAAAAAAAATACTTTTTAATTTTTACGGATTAATTTGTGAAGCACCTGGGGGTTCAAAATGCTCACCACCCATCTAGATAAGTTCCCAGGGGGTCTAGTTTCCAAAATGGTGTCACTTGTGGTGGGTTTCCACTGTTTATGCACATCAGGGGCTCTCCAAATGCGACATGGCGTCCGCTAATTATTCAAGCAAATTTTACAATCAAAAATTCAAATGGCGCTCCGTCCCTTCCGAGCCCTGCCGTGCGCCCAAACAGTGGTTTTTCCCCACATATGGGGTATCTGTGTGCCCAGGGGAATTTGCACAACAAATTTTGGTGTCCATTTTTTCCTGTTACCCCTGCGAAAATAAAAAAAAATTGGGTCTAAAGTAACATTTTTGTGAAAAAAGTTAAATGTTCATTTTTTTCTTCCTCATTCCAAAAATTCCTGTGAAGCACCTGAAGGGTTAATAAAGTTTTTGAATGTGGTTTTGAGCACCTTGAGGAGTACAGTTTTTAGAATCGTCTCACTTTTGGGTATTTTCTGTCATAAAGACCTCTCAAAGTGATTTCAAATGTGATGTGGTCCCTAGAAAAATGGTTTTGTAAAATTTGTTGGAAAAATGAGAAATTGCTGGTCAACTTTTAACCCTTATAGCTCCATAACAAAAAAATGTTGGTTCCAAAATTGTGCTGATGTAAAGTAAACATGTGGGAAATGTTATTTATTAACTATTTTGTGTGACATATCTCTCTGATTTAAGGGCATAAAAATTAAAATTTTGAAAATTGCTAAATTTTCAAAATTTTCGCCAAATTTCCATTTTTTGCACAAATAAACGCAAGTGATATCGAAGAAATTTTACCACAATCATGAAGTACAGTATGTCACGAAAAAACAATCTCAGAATCAGGGGGATCCGTTGAAGCGTTCCAGAGTAATTACCTCATAAAGTGACAGTGGTCAGAATTGTAAAAATTGGCCTGGTCATTAACGTGCAAACCACCTTGGGTTGTAAAGGGGTTAAGCATTGAAACGGGAACAAATAACATTTTTTTGTTTCTTCCTACAAAGATTTAATGAAATTTAAAGAAAGTCTGGCATTAGATTATATAGAGCCCTAAATAGTTTAGCTGGCAAATTTAACTAATACTAGAAAATTCAAGCCCATATACATTTAAGAAAAATGAATGACTCCTGCAATGTACAATGAGAAAACAAGAACAAAAGTGTGATCCTTAATGCCAAAATAGGCCTGGTCTAGGGTTAGGCACGTGGTTAATAGCTGTATCAATGCCTCTAGTCCATGTTGCTCACTTTGACAAACAGCTTAGTGAAACAACCTCAGCAGGCGAGTGAAAACAACCTAAGCATAGTTGTACTACATATGGATATTATGCTACATTTCCAAGATCAGTGTTTGGGGAGTTTTTGAGGCTGCAGATATTCTAATTATTCTAGTATTAAACATGTCACCCCTGTAATGTTTTAGTACTGGCTTACAACCAGCATGTGGTCACATCTCAGAGCTGACTAAGATGCTAGACGTTATCTCCGCTCCTGAAATGTAGCTACTATGCACACTCGGCTACGATATGATGGCCGAGCTCCACGGAAGCAAAACGTACGCTATGTATGGCAGAAGCTCTCTAAGCAGGAGAATTAAAGCAGATAGGAAATGTAAACTTGCTTATTTTCATGATGTCTATTTGACTAATGCAATTTTAATCTTATGAGTTTAATGAGTAATAACTCATAAATTCGAGCCTCTAAGGATTAGATAAGTTCTAGGCATCAATGACCCTGTTTATATCTATTACTTCTTGGGAAAAAAAACTTTTGATAGGTTCAAACAACTGCATACTAAGAATACTTGGCATTTTGAAGATGCTTTGACCGAATCATCTAGTCATAACAATTTGACCCTTGTCAAAGAGTCTTACGCTCACTTATTTCCCTGTTTTGAAAACATCAGTTGCAAGAACTGACTGTTCACTTGCTGCCTAATCAATAATATCCCTTTACAAGGTGTCATTGTCATGAGATAATTTATGTTATTTACTTCACCTCTTAGCGGTTTTAATGTCATTTCTGGTTAGTGTACAGTAAGTATGCTTGCAAAAAGTTTGTGAGAGTTCATGAAAGGGAAAGTGCTTATATGGTCTGATAAAGTTAAAATTGGCAGCAAATTTGAAATAAAGAAAGATAAACAATCTTAGTTTCCACATGAATGGAATACATATTTCCTAAAATAAATAATGGAACTACATTGAGAATTAAATCCCAGTGCCAGGAATAGCCTATGAAAGAAAGCAGAATGGGAATGATTCTCTTAGTTTACAAAGTGCACCCCCTTGGTTCTCTAAGAACTGGAGACAAGCACTGTCTATTGTTTTTTGACTATTTCATAAACTAATGTCTTTCTCTCTTTTTTATCCTTTGGGAAGTACATGCCTTCAAAAGGGAAAACTAATCTCATTTTTATTCCGTGACTCATTAACAACCTGCATGGGTACTTTTAATGAGTTCAAATGAGAACCCTTGTAAGCTAATTTGTACAAACTACACAGTGTGGCTCACAGCGGGGAACGCAAAACATCAATAACCTCTTAAAAGTTTGGTAGCAAGTTATTTCTGTCATAGCCTTTCATCCTTTAAAGTCTAATATTGTTGGAAACACATCTTAACAAGGCCCACTTGTGCCAAAATTCAAAGTGCTAAATGATGCATCCCCATTCTTTTTTGCTAGAATATGTCTGATTTTCACAAAACAAACATGCCTTTATTCTCTGGGTTGTTTGGAAATCCCTAGATGAAACACAGTATAATTAATATAATCACAGATCGCTGTTAAAAGAAACAGTTACTGAAAGTCATCTTTGAAAACTTGTTTTTTAATCTGCGTTATTACTTACTTTGATGTAAAGTCCAGTTATTTCCAGGGTTCACAGGGCAGTGCTTAGACATTTAGACAACAGAAACAATTTACAAGATATCATGTCATGAGTCTTATATACAGAAACCTTAAATTAGGTTAACTATTTGTTTAGTGTCCACGTTTGGCTTATATGTTGGGAAATTATGTCAATGTACAGTATAATATTCCCTCAGACATTCATTAGCCAGACAAATGTAAAAACATTGACATTTTGGCCTATTTTTGCCCAGGTAACATCAGGACAGAGCACCTTTGCATTAATTGTATTGAAGTTGCATACTGCATACATGTGGCTCATATGTCCCTTGAACCATTTCTAAAAGTTCCACCAAACTGAATGGCTGAAGATAAGATACACCTTGATTTTCAGGGATTCTTGAAGATACTTGGATTTTTTATTAATGGCCTATACTTAAGATAGATAATTGTTGCATGTTCAATAGGATGAGGAGAAATGATCACCACTGGATCCATTTTAAACCTTAAATCCAAATAGTCAATTTTGAACATAAACTATTAAGTTTATCATTTTGAAATCATAATTAAGTGGGGAGAGGTCTATTGATTTTAATATAAAACTTGTTTTAATGAGGTGGATTTTCCAAGCAGTAGGTTAGGGTGGACAACACGAACCGAAAGCGATGGCACAGTGGGCAGGACATGTCTCTAGACCATGTATCGGGGGTGGGCTTCCTAGGATACAGCAAAGCTGTGGAAAAAGGAAGCAGCTTACACCAAACTTGCCAAATGAACTTTTACTGTTGAATTCAGATAGAGTGAGTTTACAGCAACTGAGAAACTGAAACAAGTTAACTCACACACACCCAGTGAGGACTAACTGGGACCACTGTGCAGCATCACTCAGTGAGCCCGGAAATGTTGACTATGATGCTATAATTTACCTAGTCGTGCAACTGCCTAGTGCGGTTACTGAGCATTTACTTGGAGCTCATGACCAATCAAATGAATGTCAAGGGTGGCCTACTGGTGATGCAGCACAGAAGCTCATAAACTTAACAAAATGACTCTGAATCCATTAGGTAGAACCCAGTTATTAAATTATACACCTTAATTTTCCCTCTAAGGATGGCACGAGCGCAATGTATTGCTCCCCGGAAAATCTCTGCATACTCTGGTAGATTCTGCTTTAATGCTTTGAACTAAGGCACTAGTGGTTCAGAAAGCTGAGTCTGCTGGGCACTGGTGCCTTCAAGTGCTTGTATCTGCCTGTCTTAGTTTGGCACTAAAGTAACTGTGTGTGTGTATGTATCCACCGTAATCCCTGCAGTGGGCCTGAGCTCAGGACTTACCGACCTGTGTCTGGTCACTGTATCTCTATAGAGATTCGTCAGCCGGAATGACGGCCGTATAACCAAGGGATGGCAAGTCTCTAACTGATGCGTGATACCACGGACGCTTGCTGGAGAGCCCCTCCGGATGCATTGCTGATATCGGATCCTGGAGATTTCGGTTCCTTCCTGTGGACATTGTCACTCCAAACTTCTCCCCTGCCAGTGGAACTGGAACAAACGGTATCCTCTGCTAACCAGTGTGGTCTTCTTTTCCCTACAATACACAGCTTCACCAATGGCGCTGGATGGAGATGCAACACATCCTCCTTCTTCCAGCTCTCATCTTCTTCTCTCTCAAGGTGGCCACCAAACAACCCCTTCCTATGATGCTCTTCCTCCTAATTGCTTGCACTGCGCCCCCCGCCTTGGGATTCATTTGATTCTGTCAAAAAGCAGTTCAAACCAGCAGAAAAGAGTCCATTTAACATGGCTCAAGTCTCTGCCAACAGAGGAGCTGTTTTTATGTCTCCTCACGAACTGGGTATCTGTATATATATCCTTCACACAAGTTTCAGCCAGAAGAGTTACAGAGGAAACAGTGGCCACCTGTGGCCGGTGGTTAGTACTGCAGGCAACCATTGTTTCCTATGTCCCTTTACATTACTATTGAAATAGAAGAGCGTCTGAAAATTACATCCAAAGGTTAATGGTGGGTGACGGTCATCGTCATATTCCCCATCACCTCACACCTCACATGCCATGTAGAGCAGCGAGAACCATGACTGCAAGCAGATAAGAGGAGTAGACAACACCAGAAGACACAGAGCCAGGAGTGACACACACAACAACAAACATGTATAGTCAGGTCTTGACTTGCAGCAGCATTTGTAGTGTGAACAAGTCCCGAGAAGAGTTTGTTATGTGTACACCAGATGAAAAGTTAATAAGCAAACGAATGGATAACCACTGCCAGCAGAGATAAACATCAAAATTTGTATTTAAAGAACATACAGTCTGTTGTCGAAATGTTTGAAATGGGAATAAGTCCTAAAGAGGGCTTACAGCAGACTAAATGTTAGCTGCATGTCTGAGCTAGAAAATAAATGCAGATTATAGGAACAAGCAGAATGCTGTTGAGTTGATTGCCAGCAAAGAGAACTGGTGAGACAATCTACAAAATACAAGATAACTGAACACAGAGATATTTTAATGCTCAGAGACAAAGAGGTGTCATAGTTGGACTTGCTTCAAAGTAGCAGCATGCAGACCCTTCCTCAACATTCTGCCTTCAAGGTCAGTACAATGCACTGCTAATACCACATCTTGAACCTCCTTCATGCACCAGAATGTAGCAGGGCACTGCACTTCAGCAAATTCTATACACAGATGCCCACGTGCAAGCCAATATGCAGGCAAGTCATCACATTCTGGTCAGTCACACAATTCAAGTTTCATGCCTATGCGGCAACATACTTTCCTGCATCTCAATATCAGGACGCTCCCTGCCAAATGATAGCACTACTCAGCAAGCAATTGTCTTTTTCAAAATCAGAGAAAACTGACATGTCTGACTTTGCAAGTGGTTCACCGTGAACTTACTAAAAACGGTCTCACGCTGTTCAATGATCAACCTGAGAACTATAGAGGTTGAAAAAGTGCCTTTAGAACCGTAATTAGTGACCTCGGGACCTTTGCTACTGAAGACCTGGATCTGTTGATCAGGTGCCTTAGACCGCAATTTGCAGACCGAGTCAAGAGGATAAGCTCTGTCCACATCAATAATCCAGGGGCTGATCTCATGGCTGCATGGGAGAGGCCAGAACAAAGCTTTAGCAGACCTGAAGCCATAGAAAATGCACTGTTCAAGCGACTACAGGATTTTCCAAAAATATCCAGTAAGTAGTGATGAGCGAGTGTATTTGTTACTATTTGCTATTCACACGGATATTACGGTATTTGGGTTACTCGTTATATAGCGAGTATTTGTGTAGTCGCCTCGCTATATTCGGATGTCCCGCCCTGCAATTTTGGCGCCTCCTTTGCAGCCACTAAACATGCTGGGCTTCTTAACCAATCACAGTAATGCCGCAGACATCTTGGTTGTGGCATTACTGTGACTGGCTGGCCGCCCAGCATCATAGGGTCTATTTAAGCCCTGCCGCCGCCATTTTGTGCACATTGTGTCCGGAGCCTGCATTCTACAAGCATAGGGAGAGATCACTGAGCTGCTAGGGAGAGTGTTTAGGCCTCTTGATAAAACAAAAGCCCTTTTAAGGGCTACCTGCAGTGCATACTAGTTCAGTGTAGAGTAGGGAGGGAGAGATACTCGAGCAGGGACAGTTTAAAGGAGCCGCTCACTAGCTCCATAATACCACCAAAAAATAGCTCTTTTCAGAGCTGAAGACACACAACAAAGTCAGAGTACAGGCAGGGAGAGATTGTGTATTAGGTAGGGAGAGGTTAAAGTGTTCTTCCAGTGTCCATCTTAAAACAGCTCTTGTCAGAGGCAAAGCAATATTTTTCCAGCACACAGAGTAGTAGCATTTTGTGCTGTCTTTTTTTTTTTAAAGCACCAGTCTATTTTCCCCACTGTTTTAGGGGTCAAAGCTTGGCTTCTGTTGTCCACATTAGTCCAATTAAAAAGGCATTTAGTGCCCTACGCTAAGAAGTAGTCCAAACATTTCCTACTGCCTGCTACAAAGCACGCACCAGGACATTTCCCCGCTGTTTTTGGGGTGACAGCCTGCCTCCTGTCCATATTAGTCCACTTAAAAAGGTGTTTAGCGCTTTACGCAAAGCAGTAGTCCAAACATTTCCTACTGCCTGCTACAAAGAACACACCAGGTCATTTTCCCCGCTGTTTTTGGGCTGACAACCTGCCTTCTGTCCACATTAGTCCACTTAAAAAGGTGTTTAGTGCCCTATGCAAAGCAGTAGTCCAAACATTTCCTACTGCCTGCTACAAAGCACGCACGAGCCCATTTTCCCCACTGTTTTTGGGGTGACAGCCTGCCTTCTGTCCACATTAGTGCAATGAAAAATGTGTTTAGTGCCATACGCAAAGCAGCAGTCCAAACATTTCCTACTGCATGCTACAAAGCACACACCAGGCCATTTTCCCCGCTGTTTTTGGGGTGACAGCTAGCTTGGCTTGTGCCATCAACATCTGAAAATCTGGCAATGAAACCCAAAATGCCAAAAAAGCCTGTTGTTAAAAGACAGGGACGTGGACGTGGTGTTGTCAGTGGAGCGCGAGAAGGCACTCAGTCTGTGTCAGGTCATAAGAAGCTTGTTGCATCCACTATGTTCTTGAAAAAATTTCCCTGTCTGGAATGTAAACGTGTGTGGAAGCCAGAAGAGCGAGAGCAGATCCTGTCTCGGATAGGAGATAAGGCCTCAACGCATTTGTCAAGCAGCAACAAATCTTCCACAACCACACAGTCTACTGTCGATACACAGAAGGCTGGCCCATCCAATCCTGAAGCTGATTCTCCTTCCTCCCGCCCTTATCAGTCACAGGACACATATGACCCCAAGCTTGGCCACTCCAAGGATCTGTTTGGTACTCATCCTTTGGTTGGCTCTGGCCTATCACCGTGCAGCATTGAAGAGGGACAAGAGGAGGTGGCGTGCGTTGATGCTCAAGTATTTAAGGACCTACGGTCAGAAGAAAGCCACTTGGAGGAACGTCATTCACTATCTCCAGAGGTGGAGGCTGATGATGTTGAGACAAGTCAGCCTACAATGTCAGCTGGGAAGGAAGATGAGGTGGTCGATGATGAGTCCACTGATCCGACCTGGACCGTTGGCACACAAAGCCATGACAGCAACACAGAGGAAGATGGATATGTAGCACCAACACAGGCACGAAGGGGTCGTGGCTTGCCCAGAGTGAGAACTGGGTCAACGGTTCCCAAGAGCACCCCTGCTGTGTTCCAAGTTAGGGCAATGGGGCGTTCAGCTGCTGTGTGGAATTTTTTTTCTGAAAGTCCTTCAGAGAAAAACATTGTAGTCTGTAGCATCTGCCATACCAAGTTGAGCAGAGGCAGGGCAAAGGCAACCTGAGCACCACCAGTATGCAAAACCACATGGCAGCCAAGCACCTCAGTAGGTGGGTGGAACATCTGATGCGCCCCAAGGGCCGTGGGGTAACTGGCAACCGGGCCTACGGATGCCGATGGGGGATATCACGGTGGCGGGCCCGGTCCGTGGCCCAGGGCGGTCAACAAAAAGGGGTTTATTTATAGGGGATTTGTAAAGTGTTCGTGACGCCACCTGTGGAATGCGGCCAAAGGGAGCCGCCGCTGCGGAGCAGTCCTCTGAAGCTGATGTTACTGCAGCAGGGATGGTGTGGCTCTCCACAGGAAGAGCTAGCTCCAGGGCAGTGTAGATAGTGTGAGTTGCGCTGGGCGTTGTAATGCAGGGAGGGAAAGATGGCGCAGCTGAAATAATGGACGGAGGTAGAACGGTGCAGTCATTCGAGTCTTTACTCACAGTTCTTATGAAAGTACCACTGGTGCACAGTACGGGTGCCAGCCTCCCACGTCACGCTGCGCTCACCAGGCAGGGGTTCAGCTCTTCCTCAGGCAGATTAGGAGCACCTGAAGGAACCCCACTTTCTTGTGTTCCTAGCTAGACCGTCTTCACACTGGGTCTTCTCCCTCCTGCCCTGCGCTTTCCCACTCTCAATCCCGCTCGGGTGCTCTGAGTTCCCTCCTGTCTTGCTGGAGTTCCCAGACCTGCTTGACCCTCATGGAGATTAGAATAAGGCTGTGGCAACTGGTCTATGAAAGCCCGAAGCCTCCGGTTTTTCCAGCCGAGACTTGGAGTTACATGACTGGTCCAGGGGCCGGTCCCCTTCTTGCGGCCTACGATCCCTCTGTCTTCTGACAGATTCGGGGCGTACAGGTGCTGTCCCGCACTCGCCGTACCCCCTGGGATCCCTTCTTTAGATTGGAGCCTACTCCTCTGCTCCCCTCCTGGGCCTCTAGGACAGGGCCCTACTTATGGAGCCGAGCTCCTAGAGAGACTCTGCTCACTGACTGACTTCACCCACTGACTAATCTGTTCTCTCCTGCCACCCTAAGATGGCTTCCCTTTATATCCCTACTACCATGGTGCTCCCCTAAACTGCTTCCTCCACCCACACCCACTACTGGTTCCCCCTACCTTTGGGTTCCCCCCACTCCTTCCAGGGACAAGGCTCAGCAGATGCGCACATGCATGTTGCCCTTCCAGCTGGCCTGGAGCAGTGTAGTGTTGAATGTGGGTGTTGGGGTTCCGGGCAGCACTCCCTCCTTACCTGAGAGAAGGAGACACCACACCTCTGGGTGAGGTGCAGTACCTCTGTGGCGACTGAACTCTCAGGGGCGCCACACATCAGGGTACCAAATCTGCGTCTGCTGGTCAAACCAATGCCATGTCGCCTGGGCTATGCCCTTCAGAATCTGCTGTTCAGGAAGCAGGTACTAATACCTCCTGCCCACAAGCTGCAGTTACTCACACACAACCACATCCACCTCTTTGTCCCAGTGAAGCGTCCAATTGTCCATGCCTGAGTGCTTGGAAAGAAAGCGTAAATACCCAGCCACGCACCCACAAGCACAAATACTAAACTCGCACATTGCCAAATTGCTAGCTGTGGAGATGTTGCCTTTTAGGTTTGTGGGAACACAGTCTTTCCGTGATCTTTTGGCTGTGGCTGCCCCATGATACAGTGTTCCCAGCCGCCACAATTTTGTCCTGTCCCATCCCTGCGTTACACAAGCACGTGTTAAACAATCTAAACCATTCTCTCACCAATGCCGTAACCTGGAAAGTCCACCTAACAAAAGACACCTGGACAAGTTGTTGTGGACAGGGATGATACATTTCTGTCACGGCACACTGTGTGAACCTGGTGGAGGGTGGGACAAAGGCACAAACTGGGACATCACACATCCTACTCACGAAAAGAATAGTGGGCCCAACTTCTGTCAGGGTTTCCGCCTCTCCATATTTCACTTTCTCTCTCCCCTCCTTATGCGCCTCATGCGCTGCTGAATTTCCTTCCTCAATACTGCCAAGCTGGGACCTATGCAGCAGCGCATCGGCAAAGTGGTAACACGCTCTGCTGAAGCTGATCTGTTTAGGTCAGAAAGCACACACTGCAGCAGAGCTGTGGCAAGATTTAAAGCAATAGACTGATCAGTGGCTTTCCCGGCTGCACCTCCAACCTGGTCTGGTCGTCTGGGATAATAGGCGTAACCTGGTGGCGGCTTTAAAGGTCGGCCAGCTGGTACACGTGCCATGCATGGCTCAAGTGCTGAAACTAGTTTTTCAGAAATTTCTGAAAACTTACCCTGACTTGCCGTACCTACAGTACATGAGAAGGTGCGCCGTATTAGCGCCCATATCCGCCATTCCTCTACCGCTTTTGCTGCTCTTCTGCGACCTGCCCACGTGGTGGAACTCAACCTATCATATGTTGGCAATGATTAGTGAACAGCAGAGGGCAGCAGCTGAATACCAGCTTCAACATGCCCGTCAGACTAAGAGTCATCCACCACACATAACAACTGTCGAGTGGGTGTGGATTGCTGACATTTGTGAGGTTCTTGGGAACTTTGAATACTGCACCAACCTTGTGAGCGTTGATCAGGCTATTATCAGTGTAAACATCCCCCTGCTGTGTCTCTTGAAACAATCACTGCATAATCTCAAAAAGGAAGCTTTGAGTGCTCAGCATGTTGGTATGGAGCCAGATTTCCCAATGTGTGATACTATCCAGCCCAACCTATATTCTGAGGCAACATTGGGTGATGAGGAGGAAGATGAGGAGGATTAGGTGGGAGAGGACTTGTTTTTCTGTGCTACTGAGGGGACTCATAATGCTACAGAGGGGACAGCCAACCCAAGCTTCATGTCTGTCCAGCCTGGATGGGCTGGAGAGGAGGAGGTGGAGGAGGAGGAGGAGGCGAGTCAGCGTGAGGAGTGGATTGGTACTGTTTCTACTGTTGGGGACAAAGAAAATTTGCCTTTTTGCAGCTTGACCCACATGGCACAGTTCATGTGTAAGTGTCTGTGACAAGACCTTCGTGTGGTACACATTTTATCCAACAACCTATACTTGTTGGCCACCTTTCTCGATCCACAGTACAAGGAGAAATTTCCTTCTCTCCTTTTGGAGTCACCAAAGAGTTTTACAATGTAATCATTCAAGAGGGCCGCTGTAGATCAGTTGCTGAAAACATCACCCTCAGACAATGCTGGTGGCAGAGGTACTGGCTCTTTTCAACACCAAGGGATAATGGGGAGAGACACGAACACCAGCTCCAACAGAGGTGGGGGGAAAATGTGCGCAAATTGGGCAATAAACCAGCACAACAGCAAGGGCTATCTGTGCCTGTAACAATGCCAAGGAGGGATAAGTTGCAGAACATGGTCAAGGGCTACTTAAGTGACCATATGTGTGTCCTCTCTGACACTTCAGTTCCCTTTAATTATTGCGTGTCTAAGCTGAACACTTGGCCCGATCTCTCCTTATATGCCTTGGAGGTGCTGGCCTGCCCCGCTGTTAGTGTGATTTCAGAGCGTGTTTTCAGTTCCACTGGGGCAATCATCACTGATAGGCGCACACGTCTCTCCACGGAAAATGCAGGCAGACTTACTCTGATTAAATTCAACAAGGACTGGATATCTCCACATTTTGTAATCCCTCCAGATGATAGCAAGCCAATGTAAATTCACCAAAAATGCAGATTCATGCTACTGCTGTTAATGTCACCCCCTTCCCATAAAAACCTGTTTCTTTCCTTCGTCAACCATGACTCAGCCCATAGGGCTAATTTTTACAAACCCTATGCACATTGTGCATTGGACATACCAGGACAGTATTCCTACTCCAGCCTAACTACTATTTGGATTGGGGACCCTTGGGATTGTGGCTTCCTGCGTCAACCATGACTCAGCCCATAGGGCTAATTTTTACAAACACTATGCACATTGTGCAGTAGACAAATCTGGAATGTACAGTGGTCCTACCAAACTAATATTTGTCATGGGAGGCCCTTGTCACAGGTTGTGCCACATATTCAGTAGAAATGCACTGTCAGTCACCCTTTTTGGCAAAAAAACATGCCTGGCTTATGCCACCAACTAGTACAGTATCAAGAAGTCTTCTCTTCCTATATAATTTGGGGAATATTGACAATCAAAATCTCTGAGCCATTTGTAGAAGCTTCTCCAAACAATCCTGGAGGGCGGGCACCAAATATCCTTTATCCATTGACTTGCACGAGTGATATATTTGAGCTCGTCATCCAGTTGACTAATGCAGCTTTATTTTTCCGGTTCCAAGAGTTCAAGTAAACCTGAGGATCTGCAGGAATTAAGTAACGTCATAGATAGACCATTATTTTTAATCTCTAAAGATTCCATAATAACAGGGTCTGTACCACAGGACTGGCGTATAGCAAATGTGGTGCCAATATTCAAAAAGGGGACAAAAACCGAACTTGGAAATTATAGGCCAGTAAGCTTAACCTCTACTGTGGGTAAAATCCTGGAGGGTTTCCTAAGAGATGCTATACTAGAGTATCTGAAGAAGAATAACCTCATGACCCAATATCAACATGGGTTTACGAGGGACCGTTCCTGTCAAACTAATCTGATCAGCTTTTATGAAGAGGTAAGTTCCGGACTGGACCAAGGAAATGCAGTGGATGTTGTGTATATGGACTTTTCAAAAGCTTTTGATACGGTTCCACACAAAAGGTTGATACATAAAATGAGAACAATGGGGATAGGGGAAACTATATGTACTATGGGTTAAGAACTGGCTCAGTGATAGGAAACAAAGGGTGGTTATTAATGGAACACACTCAGACTGGGTCTCAGTTAACAGCGGGGTACAGAGTAATATGTTAATATTTGCAGATGACACTAAACTCTGCAGGGTAATCAATACAGAGGAGGACAATTTTATATTACAGGAGGATCTATGTAAACTAGAAGCTTGGGCTGTTAAATGGCAAATGAGCTTTAATGGGGATACATGTAAGGTAATGCACTTCGGCAGAGGAAATAAAATGTATAATTATATTCTTAATTGTAAAAAACTGGGCAAAACTGTAACTGAAAAAGACCTGGGTGAATTGGTGGACGACAAGCTCACATTTGGTGGCCAGTGTCAGGCAGCTGCTGCAAAGGCAAATAAAATAATGGGATGCATTAAAAGAGGCATAGATGCTCATGAAGAGAACATAATTTTACCTCTATACAAGTCACTAGTGCGACCACACTTAGAATACTGTGTACAGTTCTAGTTTCAAGTGTGTAAGAAAGATATAGCTGAACTAGAGCGGGTGCAGAGAAGAGCGACCAACGTTATTAGAGAGCTGGGGGGTCTGCAATACCAAGACAGGTTATTATTACACATGGGGTAATTTAATTTGGAAAAACGAAGGCTTAGGGGTGATCTTATTATTATGTACAAGTATATGAGGGGACAGTACAAAGACCTTTCTACTGATCTTTTTACTGAGATTCCTTGATAGGGCATTGATCCAGGGAACTAGTCTAATTATCGCATGGAGTCAGGAAGGAATTTTTTTCCCCAATGTGAAGCTTAGTGTTTGCCACATGTTTTTTTTTTTTGCCTTCCTCTGGATCAACATGTTAGGCTATGGGTTGAACTAGGTGGACTTAGTCTTCCTTCAACCTTAAAAACTATGTTACTATGTTACTATGTAATGTAACACAAAGCATGTTACACTGTATGGATAACTGTCACGCCCCTGCGGGTCCAGTTGCCACAGAGGTACTTCATCTCACCCAGATGTTTGGTGCCCCACTCTCAGGTAAGGAGGGAGTACTACCCGGGACCCACACATCTACATCCAACACTACACCACTCCAGACCAGCAGGAGGGGCAAGATACACTTGTCCACTGCTGAGCCCTGTCTCTGGCTGGAAGGGGGTGAACCAAGAGAGGGGGAACCATGTAGTGGGTGTGGGTGGAGGAAGAAGGTCAGTGGAGCACAGACAGAAAGGGTATAAAAAACAGAGAGAAACATTTAGAAGGGTCCAGTCCTGCTCAGGAGAGCAGTGCAGAAGGGTCCATGCTCCTGGCTCCAGTGTTTGGAGCAAGATTTCAGTAGAGGGAGGGGAGTCAGGCCTAGAGAGAGAGGCCCAGGAGGAGAGAGGAGAGAGGAGCAGTGAGAAGGGCTCCAGGAAGACAGAAGGGATCCCAGGGGCACGGCGAGTGCAGAAGCCAGCCTTCCCCTTTGCATCAGACTGAGGGGGAAGATTGTTGCCTCCCCTGCAGAGGGCTGTGTGATCCCATCTATCCCATCCATCCCAGCTGCTGCAGCTCTGTGCTGTGTGATCCCATCCATCCAGCTGCTGCAGCCCTGTGCTGTGTAATCCATACACCCATCCGACGATCCCAGCTGCTGCAGCTCTGTGAATACAACACAAGTGTGAGAAGCTATGCAGCAATAGTGCAGCTGTACAGTGACCAGCAAAGCAGTCTCGGTAACCGGCTGTGTAAGGAGCGACAACATAAGCATCCGGAGCGGTGAGTCCTACTTTGGCAAGGGTGAACTTGGGGGGAAGAAAGATGCCCACCTTAAGAGAAGTTCCAACAGTGGGTGCTACCTGTAGTATCAGTGTCTCTGCCCCCTGACAGGCAGAGACGCCATCCCCCCTACCGCCGCGCTCCCGGCCCGGCGTCTTCCGGCTCTCCTGCTGCTGCTGCCGCCGGCGCGCGCAGCTTCCCGGGCACTGTGCTTAGGGCGCGTGCTCCCTCCCTCTTAAAGGGGTGGCGTGCGCCGTCCTAAGGAGTCACCGGCCAATGGCCGGAGGACCTCTCAAATAAAAGGCACCTCCTCCAAAATGGAAGTGCCCATGCAAGGTTGTAGCTTTGTGTCCTAAACTCTGCTTCAGCCCTCATGTCTCGCTGCCTGTCTGACTACCAGTCCAGTCCGCCAGCTTGACTACCAGTCCAGTCCACCAGCTTGACTACCAGTCCATTCCGCCAGCCTGACTACCTGTCCAGTCCGCCAGCCTGACTACCAGTCCAGTCTGCCAGCCTGTCTACCAGTCCTGTCTGCCAGCCTGTCTACCTGTCTCCGCCAGCCAAGTGTACTCTCCAGCCCGACGGTCTGCCTATGATCCAAACCCGCCAGTCTGTCTATGGGCCTCGCATGCCTGCCTACCCGGAGAATGTACCAGTTACCTGCCGTGCCTATCAGCTAGCCTACCTGGAGGCTCCTACCAGTTACCTGCCGTGCCTACCCGGAGGCTCCTGCCAGTTACCCGTGGGAGTCACCTGCTCTCATATAAGGACAGGCCCAGAGTAGCACCTCTGCTCGGTCCTTCCCTGGTTCACGGAGCCGCCTTGCGACCTTGGTCAGTGCGAGTTGATGCATAGTTACGCCCCTCTGGTAACTCCTTGCACTGCAGAACAGAGGTTCCACCACCCTATCCGTAACAGTTTGCATGGGCCATGGAACCCGATGGCCCCCAGGCTCCTTCGCTTGCTGACCTGTACCAGGAGGTTTCTCGTCAGAGATCCCAACAGGAAACCATCCTGACCTACCTACAGTCTGTCAACACTCGCCTGAACACGCTGCCTGTCCCACCGGTGTCTGCCTCGAGCCGAGCGACACCCGCTCCGGCGGCGCCTCTGCCTACCTGTGCCATGGCATCCAGCTCAGGACCCCGGCTGTCTGCGCCTCCTCATTTTGGGGGTGACCCCGTCTTATGTCGGGGTTTTCTGAACCAGTGCACGCTGCACTTTGAACTACTGACACATCAGTTTTCCTCCGACCGAGCCAAGGTGGCATTCATCATGTCTCACCTCACCGGGGAAGCATTGGCATGGCTAAACCCTCTATGGGAGAGAGGGGATCCCCTGGTGTCTGATCTTCCGGCTTTCCTCACTGCCTTCCGGAGGGTCTTCGATGAGCCCGGACGAAGGACTTCTACTGCCTCCTCATTGCTCCGACTCCGCCAAGGGAGTCTCACCGTGGGCCAGTATGCCATACAGTTCGGTACTCTTGCTTCTGAGCTTGCCTGGAATGATGAGGCCCTGGTGTCCACCTTCTGGGTGGGTCTTTCCGGACGGATCAAGGACAAGCTAGTTGGCCGGGACATTCCTACCACCCTGGATGACCTGGTGTCACTAGCTACCCGGATTGACATCCGTTTCCTGGAACGAGCTAAGGAGACTACCCGGGGGAGAAGATTTCCTCATCTTGCTCCTGTTTTCCAGAAACCTGCCTCCCAACCTGCAACACCCCGGGCACGCTCGCCCGAACCCATGCAGATCGACCAGACCAAGATGGTCAAGTCTCGCCAAGAAACACACCGTGCAGAGGGGAGATGTTTCTACTGTGGTAGTAAGGAGCAAATGATCCGTTCCTGTCCGGTGAAGCTGGGAAACGCCAGTGTCTAGGACCGCTCAGAGTGGTCGTCCTAGGCAAGAGTAAATCCTCTCCGTTCTTGACTTTATCCGTCTCTATTTCCTGTGGAGAGAACCGCTTCTTTGAAACCGCCCATCTGGATTCCGGAGCCGCTGGGAATCTCATTTCCCAATCCCTTGTAGAGAAGTATCAGATTCCTACCAAACCTCTGGCTGAGCCATTGGCAGTCGCTTCCGTGGATGGAAGACTCCTTCCGATGACCATCTTGCTCGTCACTGAGCCCGTAACCCTTCAAGTGGGAATGCTGCACTCAGAGAGGATCTCCTTCCATGTGCTTTCTGGACTCTCTCACTTCCTTTTGCTAAGTCTACCCTGGCTACAGAGACATGAACCTGTTCTGAATTGGCAATCCAGTGAGGTGCTCCGTTGGGGGCAGGATTGCCATAAGACCTGCCTGGTCCCGGTTCGCCCGGCTCGACCTCCGTCTACTCTGGCTAATTTACCTGGTCTACCGCCACCTTACTGGTCCTGTGCAGATGTCTTTGACAAGAAGGAAGCAGAGACACTGCCACCTCATAGGCCATATGATTGCCCTATCGACCTGGTACCTGGTGCCACTCCACCCCGTGGGCGTATTTACCCGTTGTCGTTGGCCGAAACCCGGGCCATGTCGGAGTACATCAAAGAAAATCTGGCTAGAGGATTCATCCAGAAATCTACCTCTCCGGCTGGAGCCGGATTCATCTTTGTAAAAAAGAAAGATGGCTCCCTACACCCCTGTATCGATTATAGAGGACTCAACCAGATTACTATCAAAAACAAATACCCCCTACCGCTCATCTCTGAGCTGTTCGACCGCATTAAAGGCGCGAAGATCTTCTCCAAGCTCGATCTTCGTGGGGAGTATAACTTGGTCCGGATCCGGAGACGAGTGGAAGACGGCATTCAATACCCGGGACAGCCACTGTGAATACCATGTGATGCCCTTCGGCCTCTGTAATGCTCCAGCCGTCTTCCAAGAATTAGTTAACGACATCTTCCGTGACCTCTTATATTCTTGCATGGTAGTGTACCTGGACGGCATCTTGGTCTTCTCTTAAAAAATGTCTTTCCGGCCTAAAAAGAGGGGGCGTAAAGGGGGGGGTTCTGTACCTGTCTGGGGGAAGAGACTCCGTCCCCCTTACCGCCGCGCTCCCTGCCCGGCGTCTTCTGGCTCTCCTGCTGCTACTGCCGCAGCTTAACTGGCACTGTGCTTAGGGTGCGCGCTCCCTCCCTCTTAAAGAGGTCGCGCACGCCGTCCTAAGGAGTCCCCGGCCAATGGCCGGAGGACCTCTCATATAAAAGGATCCTCCTCCAAAATGGAAGTGCCCGTGCAAGGTTGTAGCTTTGTGTCCTAAACTCTGCTTCAGCCCTCAGGTCCCGCTGCCTGCCTGACTACTAGTCCAGTCCGCCAGCTTGGCTACCAGTCCAGTCCGCCAGCCTGACTACCAGTCCAGTCCACCAGCCTGACTACCAGTCCAGTCCGCCAGCCTGACTACCAGTCCAGTCTACCAGCCTAACTACCAGTCCTGTCTGCCAGCCTGTCTACCTGTCTCCGCCAGCCAAGTGTACTCTCCAGCCCCACGGTCTGCCTACGATCCAAACCCGCCAGTCTGTCTATGGGCCTCGCGTGCCAGCCTACCCGGAAACGTACCAGTTACCTGCCGTGCCTATCAGCTACTCTACCTGGAGGCTCCTACCAGTTACCTGCCGTGCCTACCCGGAGGCTCCTGCCAGTTACCCGTGGGAGTCGCCTGCTCTCATACAAGGACAGGCCCAGAGTAGCACCTGGTCCCTCCGCTCGGTCCTTCCCTGGTTCATGGAGTCGATTGAGCCGCCGTGCGACCTTGGTCAGTCCGAGTTGATACCTAGTTACGCCCCTCTGGTCCCTCCTTGCACCGTAGCACAGAGGAGCGGCCTGGTTACCACAATACTCAGGAGAGAGGAGGTGGTACGCGCTTGATGTGCAGAAGGCGAGCGCAGAGGACATTCCCTTGACTTCTGGTGTCGCTGATCCTGGACGTCCACAAGCAGCTTCTGCTCCGGCTGCAGCTAAGTACCCTGGAGACAGGGTCACCTACACCCGTCGCCATGGAGAACGTGGGAGGTACACCCTACATATGTGTAGAGAGGAGGAGAATGAACCCCTGCCATCTAGAGCTGATGACCTTGCTGGACCAATGCTTCCCCGAAGGGAGCACCACTACTAAATTGAAATGCACCAGTTAAAAATTAAAGACTGTACATAGTTACCAGGAAGGGTATTGCAATAATCTTGTGTGTTTGAAAAGTTTTTGTTTATTTGTTTAGTGTACCCGCTTAAGGTACAAGTACTAATAGGTTGTGGACTGTGAGCAGCCAAAAACTTTATTTGTACAATGTTAGCACTTCTTAAGGTGCTCCTTGTTGGTTTTATAAAGAGCATTGAACAAAAACCCGTTTGGTGTGGCTGAAGACGTGGTCCAACAAGTGGATCAGCTATGCCCTGCAGCCATGCCCAGGGCCTACGTTGGGGGTTTTCGGACGGGTCCCTCGTGTTGCACTTTCACCAGTGAGATGGACACCCTGTTGAGGAACTCACTACAGCCTACTGAACTTGTTTGATAAAATGTTATTAAAAGTAGTTTTATATAATGATAGTAACCTGAAACGTTCAAGAAATGTGCCATCCATAAAGGGAAGAAAAGTTTTATTATGGTTGTTCTACTATATGAATGCATTCTAAAAATGTGCATGTGTTTAAAATACCTGTGCTTTTACTCTGTTCCAGCCCCGGTTGTGCTGTGTTTAACAGGGGGGGGAATGTGGCGCCCCTGCGGGTCCAGTTGCCACAGAGGTACTTCATCTCACCCAGAGGTGTGGAGCCCACTCTCAGGTAAGGAGGGAGTACTACCCGGGACCCACACATCTACATCCAACACTACACCACTCCAGACCAGAAGGAGGGGCACGATGCACTTGACCACTGCTGAGCCCTCTCCCTGGCTGGAAGGGGGTAACCAAGAGAGCGGGAACCATGTAGTGTGTGTGGGTGGAGGAAGAAGGTCAGTGGAGCACAGACAGAAAGGGTATAAAAAACAGAGAGAAACATCTAGAAGGGTCCAGTCTTGCTCTGGAGAGCAGTGCAGAAGGGTCCATGCTCCTGGCTCCAGTGCTTGGAGCAGTAGTTCAGTAGAGTGAGGGGAATTGAGCCTAGTGAGAAAGGCCCGGGAGGACAGAGGAGAGAGGAGCAGTGAGGAGGGCTCCAGGAAGACAGAAGGGATCCCAGAGGCACGGCGAGTGCAGAGGCCACCCATGCGCCCTGGAGGGATCAGGCCGCAGAAGGGGACCGACCCCAGACTATTGGAGAACAACCAGGCTCAGCTAGCCAACCAGAGCGTGCAGCATTTTCAAGGTGTTGCAGCCAAAATCCACAATTATATCGCCGAAAAGGTGGCCGCATAGGGTCCAGGGGACTGAGAGTACGTCGCCTGACAAGGCCCGAGGCCACTGGCTTGGGGCACTGATTGTGAGGCACAGGGCAGGAGGGCAAGAGCCAGCGCAGTGAGACGACCAGGTACATAGAACGGGGTCCCATCTAAGTGCTCCTGAGGTACCTGAGAGATTGCTGGATCCCTACCCCGGTGGACACAGGACGACGTGGGCGGTCATTACCGTCTGCAGTGGTGACCTGGAACTGCCTTGAACTGTGAGTAAAGCCTGAAGACTTCACCCCACTGTGTCCTTGACTCATTACTGCATCGCAAGCCCTGCAAAACACCGCACCGACAACAGCTACCTCATAGCATCACTATATCCTGCCCTGGAGCTTAGCTCTACCTGTGGAGAGCTGAACCAACTCTGCTGCGTCACCATTAGCTCCAGTGGATCTGCACCACAGCGGCGACCCCATATAGCCGCATACCACATGTGGCGTCACAAACATTATCTCTAAAAACTCGCGGTCACTTTTCCTTTAATTGACCGCCCTGTGTCACGGACGGGGTCACTGCCACCGTGACTTTCCCAGCACCGACGGGCCCGGCTACCGAGTACCCCACATCACCAACTATATATTTACAAAAAGAAAGTGTAGCAGCACTCTATAAGGGCCAAGATACATACTAGTGAGTGACGCTCGCAGCCCTGCCCTGAGAGATGGGGGTACTCAGAGCCGGGTCAGATGTTTGGTGGGTTGTAGCCGTGGCCTGGACCCATTCCGTGCCCAGGGCCGTCACATTAAAAGGGTGTAATGGGCCTTCAAGGTTGGTGTTCATCGAGTGGTGGTATAGACTACGCTGCGTTCAGTCCTCTAAGGCGGGATGTAGTGGCAGCAGAAGATGGTACTACTCCTCACAGGCAGAGCAGGGCCTCAGGGCAGAGGAAACAGGAGGATGGGAGTTGTAGTGGAAGATGTGGTGCGGTGTGGTGCGGTGCCGCGTTGCAATAAGGAACCGGAGGCCATAGGGGTAGTCTTCCAAGCTTTACTCACGTTAGAATGCACAGCTGCAAGGCTTCTCCCTGCTCCTCACGGCGCGCTGTGGCCACCAGGACCGGGGATCGACCACCTCCGAGTAATTCAGATGCTTTGATCAGGGCCCCGCACCAGAGTGTTCCTAGACTTTTCCCACTAGGTCCTCTCCTGTCCGTGTGTAGTACTTGTACTAAGGCCGGGTCTCCCTCTGGGCTATGCACAGAACAAGGGTACGGGAGGCGACTCCGCTCCGTTACCCGGTGGAATCCACTGAGCCTCCGGGCTTCTCCGACTGAGACATAGAGTAACAAAGTCAGATATCGGGAGCCGGTACCCCTCTTGCAGCAGGAATCCCTCTACCTAGGCCAGAATAGCGAGGACAGGTGGCGTATACCGCTCCGTCTGCATCCCCCTGGGATCCTTTTGCTTGTGGAGCCTTATTCCTCCGCTCCAGGCCTTCTTGGGCAGGGACCTTGACTGGGCAGAGACAACCGTTAACTCTTGCCCGCTCCTCGACTCAAGGCCAGAGTACGAGGAGCATGTCCCCATCAACTGCAGGTTCACACAGAAAGCCACGTTCAGTGATGAAGATCACAATCAAAGACCATAAGCCCAAGATGGCCGTTTATTAAGTATGAATTTTTAAGTGTAACCTAAATGTGCGTCCTCCACCCTCACCCACTACATGGTTCCCCCTAACTTTTGGTTCCCCCCATCTCCTCTTATCCCGACTGGGGCAGCACCCTGGTGCATATAAGCCCCCTTCAGGTGGGAGAGGTGTAGTGTTGGATGCAGATGTGGGGTCCTGTCAGCCGCACCATCCTTACCTCGAAGGGGAGATACCACACCTAATCAAAGAGGTGCAGTACCCCTGTGGCGGTCGAACCCTCAGGGGCGCCACATTCCCCCCTGGTGAAACACAGCACGTCCGCGGGCTGCAAAGAGAGCAAAACCTGGTACAGACTTTTTATATTTTTATATAACAATTGAACAATCTTCCCATTATGGGAGGCACTTTTTCTTAAACGTTACAAATTTTAAATAGTGCAAACGTATAAAAGCATATAAAAGCATCACAGAGACATTATGCATGTAGACAGACTGATTAAAGTGCGGTATAAAGGAGTCAGTTCAGAAGCAAGAGGGACCTGTCCCAAACCCTCAACGTAGGCCCTGGGGTGTCTGCAGGGCATAAAGATCCCGAGTTGGACCTCCAGGAGAGCCACGCCAGACAGGATTTTCTTCCGAGGTCTGAGGTAGAAGTATATGCGGTTTTGCATAAAACCAATAGGGGGCACCTAAAGAGATGCAAACTATTTACAAGAAGTAGAAAAGTCTGTCTACTGCAAGTCCGCAGGGACAAAATGTCTCTAGAATCCGGGAGGAAAACATGGGGTTAACTGGAAACACAATAACATAACAACTGAAAAGAGGTTACAGCCACCGGGGCCGCTTAATCCATATCTCCCCACCGAGGAAAATGCTCATTCCTCCCGACTGAGGCTGGTCGGTCCTCCACTGCCGAGCGCGAGGGGGCGTCGCTCCTGGACACCTTGTGAACATCCAGGGTGTACCACCCCCGCACCCCGTGGTGGCGGGTGTACGATACAAAGTCACCAGGGAAAAGGTTCCGGCCATGGTGTCCCTTCTTCAGCCACGGCTTGACGTCCCGCCGGCTGACGAAGACTTCTTGCTCAAACTGTGGACTCCTAATGAAGCCCCATCCCACCTCCTTGTGGAAGCAGACAATCTGCCCTTCCTCACGGGGGCTTGGACGGGCTGCCTCCTCCTGGCGGGCCCTGGATTTTGTTGCCTTGGTGCGCACTTCGAGGTGCTCGCAGCGGACCTCCCTCTGCCGTTGCTCCCGATTGAGCTGGAGGTTTTGCAGCCGACACAGCTCGCTCCTCCTCCGCGCTTCAGCCCGGGTCTCCCGGGGGAAGCCCATCAGGTCCCCCCCCTGGTTGTCCCAGGCCAACTCTTCAGCTGCCGGCCAGGTAACTGGAGGTGTGGGCAGCGGTGACAGCAGGGGCTGCTGCAGGTCCTCTAGGAGTGGGGACCAGTCCGGGTTGGGGTCGGTGGATTCCCCAGCAGACTCAGGTTCCTCCGCGACGGGAGGTGGGAGGCAATGCAGGCCTTCTGCGATGGCGGAAGCTGCTAGCTCCGGGGCAAAGACCTGCTCCCAGGTTACCGCACCAGGTAGCAGGTACTCCGTCATCAGATCCAGGAGGGGCACGGTGGGCTCAGCAGCCGGGACGGGGGTATCACACTCACCCGATCCTGGGCTGCACGCGACCTCTGTTGCTTCTTCCTCCCGAGTTGCTGCTCCTTGGCGGCGGACCCAAATCCGCTGTAGTATTTCTTCCCACCATGCGGTGGAAGCTGCATGCTGGGCCTGAGCTACCCTTCTAGAAAGGTCCAGGGTTTCCTTGCGGAGAAACTCAAGATCTCCCGGGGTCAGGGACATGCCACCCTCCTCGCCGACGGGAAAAGGACCTGGGCCTGGTTCGAAAGGCTCCGGTAGACCTCCCTCAGCAGCGTCCATGTCTGCTCCTGAGGATGGTAAGTCTCGGACTGTTATGGCCGCACCTTGTGGTTTCCTTCATTCCCTCCTCTTTTCGGGGCGGCTCCAGGGCGGTAAGCTGACAGGAACGCCTTCGGACATCCCATCCAGTTTGACGGGCACTACCCCGCGGATAGTCTCTAATGGAAGGGGCGGTCTGCTCTTTTGGCGCCATGGGGGAGCCAGGCCCACGATCGGAGGTGCTAGGAAGCTGTCCTTTCTGCACATTTTGGCGACCGTTCTTCTTGGGCGGGCTCCATTTTAAGTGGAAAATGACAGTCTAAGGTAAAAGGCGCACAGTACCCGGTAGCAATGGGCAATCTCTTCCGTTGCTACGGGCACGCAATCCTGCCGACTACGCCAGTGGAGTGATGCTCGCAGCCCTGCCCTGAGAGATGGGGGTACTCGGAGCCGGGTCAGATGTTTGGTGGATTGTAGCCGTGGCCTGGACTCGTTCCGTGCCCAGGGCCATCACTTTAAAAGGGTGTAATGGGCTTTCAAGGTTGGTGTTCATCGAGTGGTGGTATAGACTACGCCACCTGTCGTGTCTGGTGATCCTCCACCAGCCTGCGTTCAGTCCTCTGAGGCGGGATGTAGTGGCAGCAGAAGATGGTACTACTCCCCACAGGCGGAGCAGGGCCTCAGGGCAGAGGGAACAGGAGGATGGGAGTTGTAGTGGAAGATGTGGTGCGGTGCCGCGTTGCAATAAGGAACCAGAGGCCATAGAGGTAGTCTTCCAAGCTTTACTCACGGTAGAATGCACAGCTGCAAGGCTTCTCTCTGCTCCTCACGGCGCGATGCGGCCACCAGGACCGGGGGTCAACTACCTCCGAGTAATTCAGATGCTTTGATCAGGGCACCGCACCAGACTGTTCCTACACTTTTCCCACTAGGTCCTCTCCTGTCTTTGTCTAGTTCTTGTACTAAGGCCGGGTCTCCCTCTGGACTATGCACAGAACAAGGGTAAGGGAGGTGACTCCGCTCCGTTACCCGGTGGAATCCACTGAGCCTCCGGGCTTCTCCGACTGAGACATAGAGTAACAAAGTCAGATATCGGGGGCCGTTACCTCTCTTGCAGCAGGAATCCCTCTGACTAGGCCAGAATAGCGAGGACAGGTGGCGTGTACCGCTCCGTCTGCATCCCCCTGGGATCCTTTTGCTTGTGGAGCCTTATTCCTCCGCTCCAGGCCATCTTGGGCAGGGACCTTGACCGGGTAGAGACAACTGTTAACTCTTGCCCGCTCCTCGACTCAAGGCCAGAATACGAGGACCGTGTCCTCATCAACTGCAGGTTCACACAGAAAGCCACGTTCAGTGATGAAGATCACAATCAAAGACCATAAGCCCAAGATGGCCATTTATTAAGTATGAATTTTTAAGTGTAACCTAAATGTGCATCCTCCACCCTCACCCACTACATGGTTCCCCCTAACTTTTGGTTCTCCCCATCTCCTCTTATCCCGACTGGGGCAGCACCCTGGTGCATATAAGCCCCCTTCAGGTGGGAGAAGTGTAGTGTTGGATGCAGAGGTGGGGTCCTGTCAGCCGCACCATCCTTACCTCGAAGGGGAGATACCACACCTCATCAAAGAGGTGCAGTACCCCTGTGGCGGTCGAACCCTCAGGGGCGCCACACTAGCAATGAAAACATTTGATTTAAATTGTATTTATATTCAGTAAGCTGTACTTACAAAAAACAAAGGTTCTTAGCCCATAAATTGGCCAATTCATGTGTCCCCATCAACCGCGGCAAGGTGACCTCCCATCTGATGGGTATTGCTCTACCCTACATGCCACTTTTGGGCTACAAGTCTACAACTAAACATGCATGTCTCTCCTGGGCTAAACCACCTACAATTTAAATGGGCAAATAGAACTGATTATTCATCACCTGCTGGTTAATGGGAGGAGTGAAGAGTCAGATAGGGGGCAGTTACAACCTCCTATAGTAATATATAGTAAACAAAAACCTGACCAGCCCCTCCTAAGTGTGAACTGGTGCCATCTGCAGTAACTGCATAATATACATAAAGAAAGGTTCCGTTCCTTTTATAACTTCTGATTAGGTAATCACAGTAATGCCACTAACAAGATATCTAAGGCACTACAGTGACTGGCAGGCAATCCCTGCATGTTTTTTGGCTGTGTAACAGGCGCCAAACATGCGAGTTGGGGATTCGAGCATTAAATCCGAACAACAGCCAATGCTCAGTGAGTGCTGAGCTCATCTGAGCACCCAGAAACTCAAGTGATATCCGAGTATCACCAAGCATGTTTACTCATCAGTGATAATAAATAAAAATAATAATCTGATGCTTGGCATTGTTCTGTCTTGTGCAAGCTGCTCGCCCCTAAGATTTTGCTCAGATGTTAATGCCATAGGAGGTTTGGAACACTGCAATTATTGAGTCAGTAGAGCATTGTGAACATTATGCACCTTAGCTTTCAGTAGCCACACTCTGTAACGTTATGTGTAACTTCATGGCTGAATTTCTGTGGTTCTTAAGCGCTTCAACTTTTCAGTTATACCACTCACAGTAAATGGTGTAATATTTATGAACTGATTTATTACACCCTATTACTGTACCATGCAGTAATTCAAGGAGCTTTTTAAAACAACCTATCCTTTTCCAAAAGTTAGTATAAGCAGACTGAATAGTTAGGTGCTTTCATACACCCGTAGATAAAGGAACAGAATAAAAAAACTTGAATTCAATGATTAAAGCACCAATCCAGCATTTTTTTAAATTGCAACTGTGGAGTGGTGTCTGTGGCACCCTTGAGGGTTCATTCGCCACAGAGGTAATGCACCTCACCCAGAGGTGTGGCATCTCATTCTCTCAAGTAAGAATGGAGTGCTGCCCGGGACCCTAAAACCTGCACCCAACACTACACTACTCCAGACCGGCTGGAGGGGCAAGATGCACTGCTTTCTGCTGGCCCCGTCCCTGGCTGGAGTGGGGGGAACCAAAGTGAGGGGGAACCATGTAGTGGGCGTGGGTGGAGGACGCAGACCAGGGGAGCACCGGGTATTGTGCGCCTAGACACTGTTTTTCTTCACTGAATGTGGAGCCCGCCCCAGAAGAACGGGCGCCATTATGTGCATTCTCAAAGACAACAAGGAATCACCTCCCATCGTGAGCCGGGTCCCAGAGTGGCGCCAAAAGCGAGGCCAGCCCCAAGCAGCAATAGCCATGTATGTAGATGTGTCTATAAAAGTGGGGGGGCCGCCCCTAGGAGTGACCGACAACAGGATGCTATGGAACCGCCCCCGAAAGAGGAGAGGAGGAGGAGAGAAGCAGTGGAGACAGGGTGTGGTCTCGACCAGTCTAGACAGACCACACCCGCAGCCAGCATGGACGGAAGCCAGGACCGAGTCTCCGCCCCTGGCCTGCAACGACAAGAGACCCCCCCTCACCCTGAAGGGAGAGATATCCAAGTTGTCCCCAGGGGATGCCGAGTTCCTCCAAGCAGAGGTGCCGGAGCTGAACCTCAAAGTGCAGGAGGCTCAGCAGGCAGCAGTTGCGAGGAGGAAGAGGACATTCCACTGCAGTCTAGGGATGATGGCTCGGCTGGGTCAGTCGGCAAAAACCAAGAATATCCCCGGCGGGGATACCACTACTGCGCAAAAGTAAGTGGAACTGAACAGTGTAAATAGTTACCCGTAAGGGTACAGAAGAAAATTTGTGTGTGTGTTGTCTAGTTGCCCGGAAAGGGTATAAAGACTTGCAGGCTGAGGACTGTGAGCAGCCAAAAACTGTCCATTGTAAATAGTTGCACTTACTAAAGTGCCCCATATTGGTTTTGTATTAAAAGACCACTGAACAAAAACCTGTTTGGCGTGGCCGAAGATGTGGTCCAACACCTGGATCACTTATGCCCTGTAGCCATGCCCAGGGCCTTCATTGAGGGTTTTCGGACGGGTCCCTTATGCTGCTCATGTTGCATCTTCACCAGTGAGATGGACACCTGGTTATGGGACTCACTGTAACTTTAAGAAGAATGCCTTGTATGAAAAATGTTTTATATGCTTGAAGAAAGTTTTATAATGTTTTGATAAAAGTAACCAGTAACGTTTAAGAAAAACTGCTTCCCACAAAGGGAAGAAAGCGTTTGTTTATAATCTTATATGTGATGCATCTAAAAATTGTATGTCTGTAAAATACCCTGTTTTTACTCTGATCCAGCCCGCGGACATGCTGTGTTTTACCAAGGGGGTATGTGGTGCCCCTGAGGGTTCAGGCGCCACAGAGGTAATGCACCTCACCCAGAGGTGTGGCATCTCATTCTCTCAGGTAAGGATGGAGTGCTGCCCGGGACCCTAACACCTGCACCCAACACTACACTACTCCAGACCGGCTGGAGGGGCAAGATGCACTGCGTTCTGCTGGCCCCGTCCCTGGCTGGAGTGGGGGGAACCAAAGTGAGGGGGAACAATGTAGTGGGTGTGGGTGGAGGACGCAGACCAGGGGAGCACTTGAAGAGGAGGTGTATATAAAGGGGAGCCATCTTAGAGAGTGTGTTCAGTCAGAGAGGGAGGACGAGAGGAGCAGAGGCTCTGCAGGAGCTCTGCTCGGGATGTGGGCTTAGCCTGTCATGCCCAAGGCTGAGAGAGGAGTGGGAGGAGGAGAAGAGCTCCAGGAACAGAAGGGATCCCAGGGGGTACGGTGAGAGCAGGACGGCACCCGTACGCCCGAATCTGCCAGGCGGTGGAGGGATCAGGCCGCAAGAAGCGAACCGGTCCATGGACTAGCCGAGTTACTTTAGGTCTCAGCTAGAAAACCGGAGGCTTCTGCACTTTCAAGGTGCAGTCGCCACATCCGCACCTAAGCCGCCGAAAAGGTCACCAAGTAAGATGCGGGAACTCCAAGTTGCCCAGAGGGATCCCAAGGTACTGGATCGGGACTTTGTTTGGCGTGGCGCAGGGCAGGAGGGAGAGACCCAGCGCGGGAAGTCGGCTAAGAAAGTAACATACAGAAAGGGGTCCCGTTAAGTGCTCTTGAGATACTTGAGGGAGTGCTGAACCCCGGCTGGTGAACGCAGCGCGACGTGGCAGGCTGTCACCTGTACAGTGCAATCTGAGGAACTTAACAACTGTGAGTAAACTCGGATGACTGCACCCCACTGTCTCTGTCAGTTATTGCTGCTGCGCCATCGCTCCTGTACTACAACGCCAAGCATCACCATTTACATCTGCACTGCCCTGGAGCTGAGCTCTGCCTGTGGGGAGCCGCAGAAACCCAGCTGCCTTAACATCTGATCCAGAGGGTCTGCTCCGCAACGACGGCTCATTTTTGGCCGCATGCCACAGGTGGCGTCACGAGACAAGACTGTTATTCATCCCTTCAAGTAACAAACCTCTTTTTTTAAAGAGTGACCGCAGGGTACGGGCCTGGGAGCCGACCGCCATGACGTCCCAAGAAGGTAATGGCTCGGGTACCGAGTCCCCCATATCCCCCTGGTCGAGTCATACTCTTCTTGGCGTCACGAATAGGATTCGAACAAACCCGTTATCACCGGGTATTGTGCGCCTAGACACTGTTTTTCTTCACTGAATGTGGCACCCGCCCCAGAAGAACGGGCGCCATTATGTGGGTTCTCAAAGACAACAAAGAATCACCTCCCATCGTGGGCCGGGTCCCAGAGTGGCGCCAAAAGCGAGGCCCGCCCCAAGCAGCAATAGTCATGTATGTAGATGTGTCTATCAAAGTGGGGGGGCCGCCCCTAGGAGTGACCGACAACAGGCTGCCATGGAATCGCCTCCGAAAGGGGAGAGGAGGAGGAGAGAAGCAGTGGAGACAGGGTGTGGTCTCGACCAGTCTAGACAGACCACACCCGGCAGCCAGCATGGACTGAAGTAAGGACCGAGTCTCCGCCCCTGGCCTGCAATGACAAGAGACCCCCCCTCACCCTGAAGGGAGAGATATCCAAATTGTCCCCAGGGGATGCCGAGTTGATCCAAGCAGAGGTGCAGGAGCTGAACCGCAAAGTGGAGGAGGCCCAGCAGGCAGCAGTTGCGAGGAGGAAGAGGACATTCCCCTGCAATCTAGGGATGATGGCTCGGCTGGGTCAGTCGGCAAAAACCAAGAATATCCCCGGCGAGGATACCACTACTGAGCAAAAGTAAGTGGAACTGAACAGTGTAAATAGTTACCCGTAAGGGTACAGAAGAAAATTTGTGTGTGTGTTGTCTAGTTGCCCGGAAAGGGTATAAAGACTTGCAGGCTGAGGACTGTGAGCAGCCAAAAACTGTCCATTGTAAATAGTTGCATTTATTAAAGTGCCCCATATTGGTTTTGTATTAAAAGACCACTGAACAAAAACCCGTTTGGCGTGGCCGAAGACGTGGTCCAACACCTGGATCACTTATGCCCTGTAGCCATGCCCAGGGCCTTCATTGAGGGTTTTCGGACGGGTCCCTCATGCTGCTCATGTTGCATCTTCACCAGTGAGATGGACACCTGGTTATTAGACTCACTGTAACTTTAAGAAGAATGTCTTATATGAAAAATGTTTTATATGCTTGAAGAAAGTTTTATAATGTTTTGATAAAAGTAACCAGTAGCGTTTAAGAAAAAGTGCTTCCCATAAAGGGAAGAAAGCGTTTGTTTATAATCTTATATGTGATGCATCTAAAAATTGCATGTCTGTAAAATACCCTGTTTTTACTCTGTTCCAGCCCGCGGACATGCTGTGTATTACCAAGGGGGTATGTGGCGCCCCTGAGGGTTCAGGCGCCACAGAGGTAATGCACCTCACCCAGAGGTGTGGCATCTCATTCTCTCAGGTAAGGATGGAGTGCTGCCCGGGACCCTAACAACTGCACCCAACACTACACTACTCCAGACCGGCTGGAGGGGCAAGATGCACTGCTTTCTGCTGGCCCCGTCCCTGGCTGGAGTGGGGGGAACCAAAGTGAGGGGGAACCATGTAGTGGGTGTGGGTGGAGGACGCAGACCAGGGGAGCACTTGAAGAGGAGGTGTATATAAAGGGGAGCCATCTTAGAGAGTGTGTTCAGTCAGAGAGGGAGGACGAGAGGAGCAGAGGCTCTGCAGGAGCTCTGCTCAGGATGTGGGCTTAGCCTGTCATGCCCAAGGCTGAGAGAGGAGTGGGAGGAGGAGAGGAGCTCCAGGAACAGAAGGGATCCCAGGGGGTACGGTGAGTGCAGGACGGCACCCGTACGCCCGAATCTGCCATGCGGTGGAGGGATCAGGCCGCAAGAAGGGAACCGGTCCATGGACTAGCCGAGTTACTTTAGGTCTCTGCTAGAAAACCGGAGGCTTCTGCACTTTCAAGGTGCAGTCGCCACATCCGCACCTAAGCCCCCGAAAAGGTCACCAAGTAAGATGCGGGAACTCCAAGTTGCCCAGAGGGATTCCAAGGCACTAGATCGGAAATTTGTTTGGTGTGGCACAGGGCAGGAGGGAGAGACCCAGCGCGGGAAGTCGCCTAAGAAAGGAACATACAGAAAGGGGTCCCGTTAAGTGCTCTTGAGATACTTGAGGGAGTGCTGAACCCCTGCCTGGTGAACGCAGCGCGACGTGGCAGGCTGTCACCTGTACAGTGCAATCTGAGTAACTTAACAACTGTGAGTAAACTCGGACGACTGCACCCCACTGTCTCTGTCAGTTATTGCTGCTGCGCCATCGCTCCTGCACTACAACGCCCAGCATCACCATTTACATCTGCACTGCCCTGGAGCTGAGCTCTGCCTGTGGGGAGCCGCAGCAACCCAGCTGCCTTAACATCTGCTCCAGAGGGTCTGCTCCGCAGCGACGGCTCATTTTTGGCCGCATGCCACAGGTGGCGTCACGAGACAAGACTGTTATTCATCCCTTCAAGTAACAAACCCCTTTTTTTAAAGAGTGACCCCAACGTATGGGATTGGGAGCCAACCGCCATGACGTCCCAAGAAGGTAAAGGCTCGGGTACCGAATCCCCCAAATCCCCATGGGCGAGTCATACTCTTCTTGGCTTCACAAACAGGATTCGAACAAACCCGTTATCACCGGGTATTGTGCGCCTAGACACTGCTTTTCTTCACTGAATGTGGCACCCGCCCCAGAAGAACGGGCGCCATTATGTGCGTTCTCAAAGACAACAAGGAATCACCTCCCATCGTGGGCTGGGTCCCACAGTGGCGCCAAAAGCGAGGCCCGCCCCAAGCAGCAATAGTCATGTATGTAGATGTGTCTATCAAAGTGGGGGGGCCGCCCCTAGGAGTGACCGACAACAGGCTGCCATGGATTCGCCTCCGAAAGGGGAGAGGAGGAGGAGAGAAGCAGTGGAGACAGGGTGTGGTCTCGACCAGTCTAGACCGACCACACCCGGCAGCCAGCATGGACGAAAGTCAGGACCGAGTCTCCGCCCCTTGCCTGCAACGACAAGAGACCCCCCCTAACCCTCTAGGGAGAGATATCCAAGTTGTCCTCAAGGGATGCCGAGTTCCTCCAAGCAGAGGTGCAGGAGCTGAGCGGCAAAGTGGAGGAGGCCCAGCAGGCAGCAGTTGCGAGGAGGAAGAGGACATGCTCCTGCAGTCTAGGGCTGATGGCTCGGCTGGGTCAGTCGGCAAAAACCAAGAATATCCCCGGCGGGGATACCACTACTGAGCAAAAGTAAGTGGAACTGAACAGTGTAAATAGTTACCCGTAAGGGTACAGAAGAAAATTTGTGTGTGTGTTGTCCAGTTGCCCGGAAAGGGTATAAAGACTTGCAGGCAGAGGACTGTGAGCAGCCAAAAACTGTCCATTGTAAATAGTTGCACTTATTAAAGTGCCCCCTATTGGTTTTGTATTAAAAGACCACTGAACAAAAACCCGTTTGGCGTGGCCGAAGACGTGGTCCAACACATGGATCACTTATGCCCTGTAGCCACGCCCAGGGCCTTCATTGAGGGTTTTCGGACGGGTCCCTCATGCTGCTCATGTTGCATCTTCACCAGTGAGATGGACACCTGGTTATTGGACTCACTGTAACTTTAAGAAGAATGTCTTATATGAAAAATGTTTTATATGCTTGAAGAAAGTTTTATAATGTTGTAATAAAAGTAACCAGTAGCGTTTAAGAAAAAGTGCTTCCCATAAAGGGAAGAAAGCGTTTGTTTATAATCTTATATGTGATGCATCTATAAATTGCATGTCTGTAAAATACCCTGTTTTTACTCTGTTCCAGCCCGCGGACATGCTGTGTATTACCAAGGGGGTATGTGGCGCCCCTGAGGGTTCAGGCGCCACAGAGGTAATGCATCTCACCCAGAGGTGTGGCATCTCATTCTCTCAGGTAAGGATGGAGTGCTGCCCGGGACCCTAAAACCTACACCCAACACTACACTACTCCAGACCGGCTGGAGGGGCAAGATGCACTGCTTTCTGCTGGCCCCGTCCCTGGCTGGAGTGGGGGGAACCAAAGTGAGGGGGAACCATGTAGTGGGTGTGGGTGGAGGACGCAGACCAGGGGAGCACTTGAAGAGAAGGTGTATATAAAGAGGAGTCATCTTAGAGAGTGTGTTCAGTCTGGGGGGAGGACGAGAAGAGCAGAGGCTCTGCAGGAGCTCTGCTCGGGATGTGGGCTTAGCCTGTCATGCCCAAGGCTGAGAGAGGAGTGGGAGGAGGAGAGGAGCTCCAGGAACAGAAGGGATCCCAGGGGGTACGGTGAGTGCAGGACGGCATCCGTACGCCCGAATCTGCCAGGCGGTGGAGGGATCAGGCCGTAAGAAGGGAACCGGTCCCTCGACTAGCCGAGTTACTTTACGTCTCAGCTAGAAAACCGGAGGCTTCTGCACTTTCAAGGTGCAGTCGCCACATCCGCTCCTAAGCCGCCAAAAAGGTCACCAAGTAAGATCCGTGAACTCCAAGTTGCCCAGAGGGTTCCCAAGGTGCCAGATCGGGACTTTGTTTGGCGTGGCGCAGGGCAGGAGGGAGAGACCCAGCGCGGGAAGTCGGCTAAGAAAGGAACATGCAGAAAGGGGTCCCGTTAAGTGCTCTTGAGATACTTGAGGGAGTGCTGAACCCCTGCCTGGTGAACGCAGCGCGAAGAGGGAGGCTGTCACCTGTACAGTGCAACCAGAGGAACTTAACAACTGTGAGTAAACTCGGACGACTGCACCCCACTGTCTCTGTCAGTTATTGCTGCTGCGCCATCGCTCCTGCACTACAACGCCCAGCATCACCATTTACATCTGCACTTCCCTGAAGCTGAGCTCTGTCTGTGGGGAGCCGCACCATCCCAGCTGCCTTAACATCTGATACAGACGGTCTGCTCCGCAGCGGCGGCTCATTTTTGGCCGCATACCACAGGTGGCATCACGAGACAAGACTGTTATTCATCCCTTCAAGTAACAAACTCTTTTTTTTAAAGAGTGACCACAGGGTACGAGCCTGGGAGCCGACCGCAGTGACATCCCAAGATGTTAAAGGCCCGGGTACTGAGTCCCCCATATCCCTCTGGGCGAGTCATGTCAATAATGTAAGTTTCCTGACCCCAAACTTATACTTAACAGCCCCTGTCTTCATCTGTTATCGGCGCCACTCCAGTCAGTCTTCTGTAGGTTGTGACCCCAAGCGTTTACTGGGTGAGACGGAAGTCAATTCTGAATGTAAGTCTATGAATTTTGGTCAGTCAAAAGTTGTGGTCACAAGATGGCAGATTGGAGTGATGCTGGGAACAGCTGAGGACAGCGGCTGGTAATTATATTACTAGGGGCAGGGAACATGGGTTAGTGATATCACTCCAGTACTGAAATAAAAAAAAAGAGATGAAGTTGTGCTTTAAAAGCAGTGTCTCAGTACTCTTGTCCATAGAGGGAATGTGCACAAGAGGGACAGAGAGGTAAATGGGACAATTCAACAAAATATTTTAACTTCCTCCATACATGGAAAAACATAAGGAAAAATGGCCCAATATTGATTTATCTTGCTTCTAAAACCTGCTAAATGTTTTTCCCGTCAAAAGGATTTCAAATGTCATCAGGAACCAAGAGAGAATAAACAAAGATGCCGATTCACTAAGACTTGTGTATGCAACACCAGTTTGAGGCTATGTGCCCACGATGCAGAAATGCTCAGGATTTTTTCCTGAGCGTTTCTGCATCTCCCTGACAGAAAAAAACGTATGCGATTGTACATGCGTTTTTCCTGCCAGGGACATGCGGAAGTGAAGCTTTCTTCACTTGCATTTCCACATGTGGAATGACAAGCGCTTTCCAAGCGATTTTAGCATCACTTGGAAAGTGCTTGACAACTTGGTCACACTATATAAATCCATGCAAACAGCATGGATTTAAATAGTATGACCGAGAGAATGTCAAAAACTAAAAAAATAAATATATACTTACCCTCCAATGGCCCGCGCTGTCTTGCTTCACCGTCCCGGCTGCCGGCAGCGGTGGATTGAAGGACTTGCCGACGTCAGCGTCGCGTAACCCGTCACATGACTCTGACGTCAGCGCAGGTCCTTCATTCCATCGCGAAGTGCTGGGAAGCAAGGAGGAGCGCACCGCGGGCCACCGGAAGGTAAGTATGTATTTATTTTTTATTCTATTCTTTTTTTTACAGCTTTTAATGGTACCTGGGTGTGGAGGAGACTCTCCTCTCCTCCACACCCGAGTACCATCCGCACATTAGAACGCTCCAATTACGCAAGTACAGATGCAGTCTTGCGGAATTGGCGCGTTCTAATGCAAGTCAATGGCGGCAAAAACGCAGCACTTCCGCAAAATAATTGGTAGTGCTGCGTTTTTTTCCGCAATGATAATCCGCAGCGGAATTTTCCGCAGCATGTGCACAGCACATGCGGATTATCATTGGGGGACATGGCTGGCCTTCTACCATGCATTTTTTAAGCGTTTCTGTAGCGTTTTTGCCGCTGCGGAAACGCTTAAAAAACGCATCGTGGCCACACAGCCTTAAAAGGGTTTTCCAATTTTCTGGTAAAAGTCTGTTGTCACTCTATGTGATTGCATACTTTTGAATTCATACAGCGCATGCTGACAGAATTATTTGGTATTGCTGCCAAGACTGGGCAGTCACATGACCGCAAGTATGCGATTTGCATGCTTTTGGCCACATTGCGAGTAGACATGCTCAGCTTTGCTCAAAACAAGTGAATTGACAAATTTGGAATGTGGCAAGTCTCATACTTGCAACTGTGACAGCCCTGTCTTGGCAGCAATACCAAAGAATCCTGACAGCATGCAATGTGCGCACTGTAAGGATTTAGAAGTCTGCAGTCACATAGAGACTGGACAACCCTTTAAATTAAGGGCTTGTTGGCGTATGATGTGCTAATTTCATTAAGAGGTGCATGACACTTAATAAATTTTCTCTGTAACATGTACCTCATTGTTCCTTGCCAGAAATGCTAGTCCAGTCAGGACACTTAGGACAGGTGAGTATAAGGTTCTTTTAATTTTATTCTTATTTTTACAGTTGGACACTGTGGGAGCAGACACTACTACTCTCATCATTGTCCCTGCTGGTGCTGATTGCAGTGCCAGCAAGGAACAATGATGAGGGCAGCGTTCAGCACCAGGAGCTTTGGAACAGTGCAAACTGTACCGCTGATTCCCAAGTGCCGGTACGTGTGCTCCTGATGTGGCACACGGGTGGCACATGGTTACCACACATGTGCCACACAAGCGCACACGGACACGGATATCTCCGGTACTACTTTTTCTAGTACTGGAAAGATCAGGACGTGCGAAAGAGCCCTTACACGGTTGGTGGTGGCCATGCCTGATGCCTGGCACTGCAGAGGTACAATGATAAGGCCACACAGCTGTGAGCGTGCAGGTGGTCAAACACAGTTTTCCTTATTGCTCCCTCCGCTTAGTGTATGATGTTACCTGCATTTCCCATGGCATAAGTGCAGTGGGAGACAGGGGAGACAAGAGAGGAGGCAGATGAACTTTTAAAATATATAGAACTTTTAATTGTAAACACAGCCAAGAAGGATCACAGCCACAGACACAGGTACAGAGTAAACATGTGCAGTTGACAAAGTTTCTCAGCCAGCCAGATTCATGGAAACGGCAGATATGGGGTGTGAAAGACATCAAGTGTGAACAGAGCCTATCCTATTCTCCAAACTGACATGATAGAGTCTTCTTCTATTCCACCGGGGTGGTGTCCTCCAGCAGAATCCTATATCCTTGCTCCCTCTGACCTTCATTATGTTGTAGGATTCCTGTTTTCCACCATGGGCCCGTACTCCTCTTACATCCAGAGTGTAGTATTCTGGTAGGCTAAATGTGCCATACAGACCAGGGAATTCCATCTGCCTCAAAGGTTCTAGTCCTCAGGTTATCCTGCATGTTTCTTCTGGTCAGTCCATCTCTATTTGGCCTTGTGGAAGTCGAATAATAATCCCCTCACATGTTCTTCTGGCTGATCCTCAACTGTACTCTTAAGGTGTCCCCTGAAACTTTGAAACTTTAGAACTCCACTAGAATAACGGTTGAAGCTAACTTTTGTACACTCCAGGACTCCTCCTACAAGGCCATTTGCCTAGCAACTATCCTGGTAAGGGAACTTAACTATTACTCTACTGAAAGTGCAACAGACAATCATAGATAGATATTAGGAATAATTTATACAGGGTTTTCTTTGTAATATAACTCTGGGGTATTACATGGGCACATGGAGAGATGAGTCATTAAAATTAGGGAACATCCATATGAGGAACACCAAGTCATTGTTAGATGGCTTTGTCACTTTTTGATAAAAAAAACTTTTCAATTTTGCCTTAGTCCCTTTTAAATGTGTTTTGGCCCAGAGAGATGACAGCGTTCCTGGATAGTGTTAATATATGGGTTCTTTGCATGATAGGGCAGTACATTACATTCATGAATTGTATTGTCAATTATATTGACAGATAATGATTCCTGGAAGGATTTCTTAGCCCATGCTGTTATAAGCATAACCAAATCATGACTATTATCAGTACAGTGCTGATTTAGGGCCCGTAGATGAAGAGCATCCAATATTTACTGCTGTCCTGTACCTTGTGCTCATAGATTTCTCCAGAATCTTTGAATCTTTTGATTATATTATGTACTGAAGATGGTGGGGTATCCACAGTATTCACAATATTATGTTGAGGAATATTTTCTGAAATTGTTCCACAATTTTTAAACGCAGTTGTTCACAGATTGCTGAAGCTCTCTGACCATCTTTGTGTGGCACCCCAGGGGTCTGGTTCCCACAGTAATAGCAATATTACGTCTGTGAGCAGGTGGGAGGTTTCCTGGTCAGACATCCTATGCATGCCACACCTCCTGCCCAGTCCTGGGAGGGGAAGAACTTCCCCTATATAAAGCTGGGGCTGAGGCAGGGTTAGGGAGAAAGAGCAGAGAACACAGACAGAGACATAGTCTGGTCTGGAGTGGAGCAGCTTTAGGAACAAGAAAGATCAGGAGCTCTGTGGGAGCTGTGCTAAAAGAGATCAGGGGCTGGAAGCTGTAGAGCTCGCCCTGATTGAAGAGTTCTTACCGGACCCGGAGTCCGAGGCTGTGGGGACTAATCCTTACCCCGCAGCAGAAACCGCCCGGCAGGGGATTTCAGGTCCTCTGGCCAAGAAACCCGAAGGCACGGTCACACGCAAGGGACCAGCACCGCGACGTGGAGCGGAAGCTAACAAAAGGCCCCGAGTCACCGGCCATACGGGTGAGCACCACACGGTACACTCAGGGACGTGGGCTACTTTTACCAGCCTCTAGCAAGGTAGCCAGAAGAGTACGATTAGTTGGGGAGGCCTACAACTCCACCTGGCCAGGGGAGATCCCATCTGCTCGCGGACTGACCAGGCCCCGATCGCTAGCCAGTACTCCGGGAGGGTCTACCTTTGCCACCAGTAAAGACCCTGAACTACACCGCACCGTCTCCGAGTGTTTCATCATCCACGTCCGCTGCCCTGAGGCCATACCCCTCCCGTTGGGGGTTATACCATCCCCGCTGCACAACCGTATCACCGGCCTCAGCGGTCTGCCCTGCAGCGGCGGTCTCATGACCTCATTCAACGGGTGGCGTAGTCGAACATTCTAACATCTACTGCTAAATACTGCCGCTCAGTTTGACTCCCTGGGCACGGACCGGGTCACCGCCACGAAACTACTACCCCTCTCAGATCAGGCTCCGGGTAGACCCCCGCGTGCGCAACGCTACTCAGCACAGGCCCAGGGGCGTGTCAACTTTTGGCGTAGTCGGCAGGATTCCGTGCCCGCAACCACCGGGTACTGCGCGCCTGAAAAAGAGACTTTTAAACTTACCTGTGGTGAAGATTCCCGCCATCCGACGCCATCTTCTACCTCCTTCCCGCCATCCGTGGAGTTTTCCCACCGTTGGACGCCATCTTCTGCCTTCTTCCCGCCATCCGTGGAGTTTTCCCGCCGTTGGACGCCATCTTGAAGACGCCGCGCGGGAAGAAGAGGGGCGTGGACTCCGAAAAGCCCGCGAGAACTGAAGCCCCGCCTCACGTCCGGACGTTGCGTAAGGTCCTGGAAGGAGCCCAGCAGACGCAGACGTCATAGGAGCGCGACGGAAGGTCCTCGACCCTGACGATCCACTGCGGAGCCGCGGCCTACGGAAGAGGATCATCACAAGGTAGGCCACGGTCCACTAGGGGGGAGGAAGATGTCGGATACGGAGGAGAGCTTCACTGCCGCAGCCACCGCCAGCGCCACCGCTGCTGCGGTCATGCCTTTCACTATGCCCTATATCCCGGGGGCAGCCTGGCTACCCCAGTACTCAGGGGAGTCACATACCCTGAATGACTTTAGAGAAAAGCTGGATAGCCTCTTCCAGGTGTACCCCCTCACAGAAGAGCAAAAAGTGAGCATCCTGGTGGCCCAACTAACCGGGGCAGCCCAAAGGGAGGTAAAGTCCTGGCCACCTGGGAGGAGGACTGTCGCAGGGATATTAACCCGGCTGAAGGACACCTTTGATACCCGCACCTCAGCTGAGATTAAGCTTAGATTCTACGGGTGCAAACAGCGAGCACATGAGAGTATAAGAGACTATGCTTTAAACCTACAAGAGGCCCTGAGAGCCATTAAGCAGACCGACCCTGACGGCGTGGGAAACGAGGACAGGCTGTTGACCGAACAATTTATAGAGGGACTATATTGCAATGCCCACCGAACCCAGTTGCGGGCAATGGCCTTACAGGATCCTCATCTGGACTTTGCACAGTTCAAGGACAGAGCCATCCGGGTGCTCCGAGAACCGGCACCGGGTAGCGTTGTGACCCACAGGCGCCCTACTACCGCTTACCACCAGGAGGCGGCGCCCTTGTCGGCAGGGCCTGTGGGAGCTGATGCGCAGGCTTTGAACAATGACCCGGCTCCAGACCTGCACCATCAGGTCCAAGAGCTAGCTAAAAGCGTTGCCGCGCTAACCCGAACTGTGCAGTCGTTACAGGTTTCTGCTCCAGGGAAGATCCAGCTGGCATCCGGACCGGAGGACATCCCATGGCGTCGACCAAGGAGGACCCCACCGGCCAGAGGAAGACCCAGCGACCGATACAACGAGGACGGACAACCCATCTGCCGCCGCTGCAATCAATCCGGACATATGGCAAGGTACTGTCCTTTAAACTGGCACAACCTGGGGTAGAGGGCCGACCCCTAGGAATAAGATCACCAGGCCCATCGAACTGGCGTGACAAATATGTGGGAGGACGTCCAGTCTTGCCTGTGGTACTGGATGGCATTCCTATGAGTGCCCTACTTGACACCGGGTCACAGGTCACCACCATCCCGTACGTGCTCTTCAAGCAGTACTGGAATGACTCGGATATAACACGCTACCCTGACGACGACTTGAGTATCATCGCCAGCAATGGTCAACCCGTGCCACAGATCGGATTCAAAGAGATGACCATTAAAATCGGTATAGTCGAACTGGCAGCACAGGGACTGATCATTGTAGACATTGACAAGCGCGAGAGTCACCCAAAGATAACGCTAGGAACTAATGTGATTGAAAATTGTCTTGCAGAGGTGATTTTCATTTTACAGCAGGTTGCCAAGAACGCCAGCTCCGGCCAGCAGCGAGTGCTCCAAAAAGAGATCCGGGCACTGATGCGGCGGCAACAGGTGGAACTCTCCAGTGGTGAGATTGGAAGCGTGAGAATGTGTGACCCTTTCCCAATTGCCATGCCCCCAAAAAGTGAAATGATGATTTGGTGCCGGGCAGCTATTGGTCTAAGAGGTAGAGACTACCAAGCAATGGTAGAACCCGTCTACTCAGACAGTAGGCCCACCATTTTGACAGCACGGGGGGTGGTTGATGTACGCCATGGGAGGGTGCCCGTTCGCATAATAAACATCGGGAAAAGGGAAGTGTACCTGCCCCGGTATGCTACGCTAGCCAAATTGTATACCATCAATCAAAATTCTGTACAGTCCGTGGAACCCTTGCCTCCATCTCATCCAGAGGAGGGTAACGGCTCTAAGAAAACAATAGAGGACTGGTGTCAGCAACTACATTTGGGTACTGACTCCACTCCCTCACACCAGAAACAGGGAGTCTATCGGGTGGTTCAAGAGTACGAGAGAGTGTTTAGTAAACACCCGTTAGACTTCGGGCGAGTAAAGGGGGTAGAACATCACATCCCCACGGGAGACCATCCTCCCATAAAGGAGAGGTATCGTCCCGTACCCCCTGCACACTACCAACACGCCAAGGGAATGCTTAGAGACATGAAGGAGGCTGGGGTAATCAGGGATAGCTGTAGCCCCTGGGCAGCTCCACTAGTCTTGGTTAAAAAGAAAGACAACACCATGAGAATGTGTGTAGATTACCGGAAAATCAACCGTATCACACACAAAGATGCGTACCCCTTACCAAGGATAGAGGAGTCTTTGGCTGCTTTAAAATCTGCTAACTTCTTCTCTACTTTGGATCTCACTAGCGGGTACTGGCAGGTTCCTGTAGCAGAGGCGGACCGGGAGAAGACCGCATTTACCACCCCGATGGGACTTAGCGAGTTTACCTGCATGCCGTTCGGACTCTGCAACGCACCAGGAACCTTCCAACGGTTGATGGAATGCTGTCTGGGACACCGAAACTTCGAGACGGTCCTGTTATACCTGGACGATGTCATCGTCTACTCCAAGACCTACGAGGACCACCTGAAACACCTGGCAGAAGTGTTCGAAGCCCTGGCAAACTACGGCATAAAGGTGAAACCCTCCAAGTGTCACCTCCTGAAACCAAAGGTGCAGTACCTGGGACACGTGGTGAGTGCTGACGGAGTGGCTCCCGACCCTGATAAGATCACCGCAATTAAGGAATGGCCAAGCCCCTCCAGCGTAAAGGAAGTGCGGCAGTTCCTCGGGTTGGTAGGCTACTACCGAAGGTTCATTCCGGGTTTCACCAAAAAGGCAGCTCCTATGCAGGACCTCCTGATAGGCCAGTCCAGGAAGGCCAAGAACCAGAAGCCGCCCTTCAGATGGGAGAAGTTGGAAGAAGAGTCCTTCCGCCAGCTGAAGATGGCCCTCACGGGGGATGAGATCCTGGCGTACCCTGATTACAGCCAGCCCTTTATCCTCTACACCGACGCAAGTAACATCGGGCTAGGAGCCGTACTGTCCCAGATCCAGCAGGGGAAAGAACGGGTAATTGCTTACGCCAGCCGAAAACTGCGACCCACCGAAAGAAACCCTGAGAATTACAGCTCATTCAAGCTAGAATTCCTGGCAGTGGTGTGGGCAGTCACCGAACGCTTTAAGCACTACCTCGCCTCTTCCCGGTTCACCGTGTACACGGATAACAACCCGTTGACACACCTGGATACGGCAAGACTTGGTGCCCTGAAGCAGAGATGGATGGCCCGCCTGTCCAACTACGAGTTCACGATCAAGTACCGGGCAGGACGCTCCAATACCAACGCGGATGCCTTGTCCAGAATGCCAAACCTACCGGACGTAGGGGAAGATCCAGAGGAACTGGAAGAGGTTGAACTCCCCGCGTTCCACCGTCATGGGACTTTCCAGTATTCCCACCGTGTAAGGGGTAAGCAATCCGCTACGTTCAACCCCTTACCTCATTACAACTGGGCGGAAACGCAAGACAGTGACCCCGCCGTCCGACTGGTGAAGGAGATGCTGACTCAGCCAGATGCCCGCCTTGACCCAGACGCTCCGGAGGAGGCCAAGCAACTGTGGATTGAGAAGAGTCGACTGTTCCTTTACAAGGGGAAGTTGTGCCGCAGAATGGTTAACTCCCGGACGCATGAACTGATCTGGCAAGTAGTGGTGCCAAGAAGAGACGCGGCTATGGTGCTGGAGGCATACCACAACGGAGCTGGGCACTTCGGATGGAAGAAGCTGGAGTTCCTGCTGCGTGCGCGGTTCCACTGGGTAGGCATGAGAGGAACCATCGAGAGGTGGTGCAGAGACTGTGGCCCATGCAACCTAAGAAGGAAGGACCGTGCCAGCCAGAAGACTCCCCTGCAGTCCATCGTCACCAGGCAGCCGTTGGAACTGGTAGCCTTGGATCATGTAAAACTGACCCCCAGCCGAAGTGGCTACGTCTATGCGTTAACCATCGTGGATCACTACTCCCGGTTCTTGGTTGTCGTCCCCGTCAAGGACTTAACGGCTCAAACAGCAGCTAGAGCCTTCCAGCAGCACTTCTGCCATCCACACGGATACCCGGAGCAGGTGCTGACGGACCAGGGACCTGCCTTTGAAGCGGAAGTCTTCCAGGAGTTCTGTACTCTGTATGGCTGCCGGAAGATAAGAACAACACCCTATCATCCGCAAACCAATGGGCTCTGCGAGAAAATGAACCAGGTGGTGATAGATCTTCTGAAAACATTGCCCCTGGAGGAACGCAGTCTGTGGCCTGAGAAACTGCCTGATCTGGTGGACCTATACAACCACATCCCGGTAGGTTCTACCAACTGTACCCCGGCTTACCTAATGAGAGCAAGACCTGGTAAGCTTCCTGTTGATCTGGAGATGGGAGTCCTGACACCCGAGGACACTTCACCAGAAGCAGACTGGGACACAGAAAGGCAGCAGCAATACCGGAAAGTACAGGAGAGCGTGGAGCGAAGTCTCTGTCAAGCTAGAGAAAGACAGGAGAAGACTTACAACCAGTATGCTCCCGCTGTTCCCCTGGTACCTGGAGAGCAGGTCTTGAAGAGGAAGAGACGCCTCCACAAGTTGGACGACCAGTGGGAGAAGGACCCATACACCGTACTGCCCTCAAGCCATGAGAACCCGAAAGTCTGCATAATCAGTAAGGACGGAGGAGAAACCACAGCCATTGTCTCCCGAGATCACCTGAAGAAGTGTCCCGAACAGCTACGAAGCCCTGAAGAAGAACAAGAAGACCCTCGACCCGCAGAGGAAAGGGAAGATATGGTCAGTACTGTGCTCGGAGACTTCCCTCGGTCTTGGACTCAAGTCAATGGCGCTGTTGTGGTACCCGTCCTCACTTTCCTCCAACCAGCATCTCAAGTACCTACGGAGAAACAGGTAGAGCTGGAAGAGCAGCCGGTCCAGGAGGCAGAAGACCCCACACAAGCAGACCAGGAGGATCAACCCTCTGCTTATAGTGAGCCTGCCGTACCCCTAGTGAGCCAAAGAGCCCGTAGACAGCTGCCCAGTTTATCTTTGACAGCTCCTACACCCCGTAGCTCAGGACCAGTCAGTCAGGGACGGCACGGAGCCAGTCCACAGCTTTTTTTGCTGAGTTGTATTTCACCACATCCATATTCTTTAGCTTGTGAAAGAACTTGGGAAACCATATCTACCCAGCTGTCATTTCTCCCAGGAAGTCCTCTAAAGCTGCTTTCATTTAAATGTGGCCTTTTAGGCTCATGGAGGTGGAATCTTTTCATAACCTCATGCTGGCGGCGGCCGGGTGTCCATACTCGGTCCCCAGCCGCCACTATTTCTCCTGGTATCGTCTTTGCCTTCCACAAGCACGTGTCCCACAACATTACCCATTCCCTCCCAAGTGCATTTACTGGGAAGGAGCACCTAACCACAAACACGTGGACAGGTGAATGAGGCCCGGGACGGTACGGAGCCAGTCCAAAGCTTTCTTTGCTGAGAGTTGTATTTCCCCTACTGCCATATTCTTTAGCTTGGTGAAAGGACTGGCATAGAGGGAAACTGTATCTACTCTGGGTGTCATTTCTCTCAGGAAGTCCTCTAATGCAGCTTGTTGCAGAAGCAATGGCAGCCTGTCCAACATCAACTCGCACGTGTCGGTGGTGCTTTGACCCACAAACATCTTTCTTTGCAAATTTAATTTCATGACTACAGAGTTGGGCAATGGCCTGATCTACAATGCGGTCTGAGAAATAACATGCATAAGCACATCCGATCCACATTAAAAAAGCAGCCATAGAGTGTCCGGGAGCCTTCCCCCACACTTTTCTTAGCCAGGGCTGCTTCTCGGCTGGGTTGGACCGAACCATCAGAAAACCAGAGTCTCCTCCAGTGGGTCCTGGCTAGTGTTGAGCCACCCCCGTAGTGTTCGAGTTCGGTTCGGTTCGTCGAACACCCGTGTGTTCGCCGAACTGTTCGTCGAACTGTTCGTCGAACACCTTCGAACACCGTTAAAACCAATGGCAGGCAAACAAAAACACATAGAAACACATAGAAAACACCTTCAAAGGTGTCCAAAAGCTGACAAACTGCTCAGAAGACACAACTAACACATGGAAAAGTGACAAGTACATATAGTCATGCGAAAAGAAAAGAGGTGGAGGAGTAAAAGGAGGAGGAGACACAGATATAGGCATGTCATGCCCTTCTAAAATCCAAAAAGTGAGAAGCCGACATGGCCAGTTCGTTCCTGCCCGTGCCACCTCCATGTCGCCGGGTTTGTGCCAGACCCTGACGGCCAGCCCCCCTCTCCCAATACTGGTGCCTGTCCGCTGGTGGGTCGAGCCCCCCCGCGGTGAGGGGGGTAACATCTGCAGAAGAAAGACCATCTTCCAGCCAAACTAAGATGTCGACTTCTTTTTGTGGACAATGTGACACGATCCCTTTCTTACGGACACGCCCATCGCTACAAATTCCAGATGAGGCACAAAAACAGCAGGTGCTTCAGCGGATATCAAGTGCTCCTTCAAGTGGGCTCTCCTCCACCTCAATTTCAACATCACAAATACTCCAGTCCTCAGAGGTGTCACTCCAATCGCACTTGCCTCCTCACAGCTCCCAAGTCTCCAGCTGCCCGTCTGAGTATGGGGTAACACAGATGGTTGAGTCTGCAGAGCTATTTACTCATACTATAGCCTGGGAAACGGAGGTCTGCTCCAGAGCTTCTGTTAATCCAGACGAGGAAATGATCTGCACTGATGCCCAGAATCTTTATAAGTCGGATCCAGGACCAGATGAAGAAGTTTCTGAGCATAATGTAGACCCTTGTTCCCAAACTGTCACTCCTGTTGGTGGAGACAATGATGAAGACGATGATGAGACTCAAATACCTGATTGGAGCGACAACTTGACTTTTCGGTCAGGGCAGGAAGAGGTTGGCTTTGAGGACGACGGGTGTGATAAACACAGGGTGATGATGACGAGGTTGGAGATCCCACTTACTGTCAACCCACAGTCAGCCAGTCGATGAGGTCAACGGAGGAGGTGGAGGAGGATGTGACTAGCCCAGTAGATGGGGATGACTCGGTACCCGGGCCTTTGCCTGGCCTTGGGGATGTCGCGGTGGTCGGCTCCCTGGCCCGTACCCTGGGGTCACTGTTTAAAAGAGTGGATAATTGTTAATTTTATAAGAGTTCGTGATGCCACCTGTGGTATCTGGTGAGAAGCACCAGCGCTGCAGCAGTCCACTGAGGCCGGTGATAAGGCAGCTCGATGGTATAGCTCCCCACAGGTGGACCTAGGTCTCAGGGCAGCGTATGCAGGGGGAATGCAGGACAGGCGAGACCCAGCTGGGTCAGAGCAAGAACGGGAACGGACATGGTAGTCACTTCAGTACCTTTTACTGGAGGAAATTCAGGCACATCCCGGAGCACTGTAGGGTGAAGGGTGAATATCAGGATCCTCCCCAATGAGCGGGTGTAGGGCCTCCTGTTTCTTGCCCCTGCATAGTAAGTTTCTGACCTGCCTGGAGCTAGGCCTAACTTTGTCTCTGTCCTGCGCTGGCTGACCTTGTGGTAGGGCCTTCTCTTGGAGTTCACGCTCCCACTATGTGGGGCCTAAGCGTCTCCTGGCTCTGTTACGTATCAGCACCTTAGCGATCCTTGGACTTGTAGTTCTCCAGGGATTCCGTTATGCCTTACTGAATCTAGCTAGCAGGAGCCTCGTGCTCCACTGCTGAACTATTAACTGAGTTCTCTAGACTAGACTGAGCTCCACTGCAGACTGACCTCTCTTAGGCTTCTCTACTGCAGGAACTCTTCAGAGGAACTGAACTGCCTAGCTCCACCTTCCCTATTTATATCCCTAATGGGCTCCCTCTGCTGGTCTGAGGTGGAAGGTGGAGATGTGTTAATGTTTATGGGGGCCTCTTGTGGAGGATTCCATCAATACACTCTTCTAGGATCTGTGATACCAAGCACAGTGGGGCGTCACAGATGATATTGACGACGAGGTTAGGTTGCGCCTTCCTGGACAGAGACGGAGTACTGGAAGCACATCAACAACTGCATCCTCAAACACAACTCTGCCTCTGACCACAAGTCGTAGTGGCTCTTCAGGTCGCATGGGCTCTAAGCCTTGCATAGCCTGGGCATTTATTCAGAATGATAAGGATGACCCAACTCGTTTTATCTGTAATATTTGTCACCAAAAGCTAAGTAGAGGCCAAAAAATCCATAGTTTGAGTACTTCATGCATGTACCGTCACATGGATATGAAGCATAAGTTGCAGTGGGAAGCTCACTGTGCTACAATGCGGCCTAGCAGGCTGGGCCAACCACCGTCTGCCCCATCTTGTGCATCCGCGGCCTCTTCATCCTCTGTGACTGGGGGGACAGCAGTCACACATGTTTTTGGACGCAGACCTGCCACCTCTTTACCTGCAACAGCCAGTGTGATTGGCAGGTCGTCAGTTCATTGGGAAGTGGAAACACCTGCTGGTGTTGAGCGCTCTCTGACATCGAGAGCACCACCTTTGGATCAAGGCAACCTAACATGTCCGCCTGTATCTTCCTCACAGACCGGCAGTTTGCCGGGGACACCCTACTCAACCCCGTCTAAGCACAACAGCCAGCCCTCGGTCCCTCAGATGTGGAAAAGTAAAAGACCATTTCCTCCTTGCCATGAGAAAGCTAAGAGGTTGAATTTCACCATCTGCAAGCTCTTGGCTACAGAAATGGTGCCTTTCCACCTGGAGGACACAGTGGATTTTTGAGACCTTATGTCTGTCGCAGTGCCCCAGTACCAGATGCCCAGTCGGCACTACTTCTCAAAGAAAGGTGTGCCTGCGCTCCACCAGCATGTCGCACACAACATCACCGCTTCTTTGAGAAACTCTGTGCGTGACAGGGTGCATTTCACCACAGACACTTGGACGAGTAGGCATGGACAGGGGCGTTACATGTCGCTGACTGGGCACTGGGTAACTATGGTGACAGCAGGACAAGGGGCTGCTGTCCAAGTCTTACCGTCCCCACGAGTTGTGCGTCAATCCTCTTTATCTCGAAGTTCCTCCACTGCTTCTGCCTCCTCAACCTCCTCTCGGTCCTCCACCTGCACCCAAAGCCTGTCTGGTAATGCCACCTGCTTTCTAACTGCGCAGAAGGAATCCTGCACACCTCCTTACTATGCTGGCAGCAGGGCTCAAGGCATCAGTGTTTACTTTGAAATGTCTGGGAAATGTGAGTCACGCAACTGAGGAGTTGTGGTCAGATCTGGAGACCCAGTTTCATGAATGGTTGTCTCCACTGGACCTGCAACCAGGGAAGGCCGTGTGCGACAATGCTGCAAACCTGGGTGCGGCCCTTCGCCGGGGCAATGTCACACACGTGCCTTGTATGGCTCAGGTGTTGAACCTGGTTGTCCATAAATTGTTAGCCCACTATCCCGGACTAGATGGCCTTCTGCAGAGGGCACGGTCGCTGTGTGCTCACTTCCGCCGTCCCGCAGCTCAACGACTTACATCTCTACAGAAGTCGTTGGGCCTGCCAGTTCACCGGCTGAAATGCGATGTGCCAACACGGTGGAATTCAACTCTGACCATGTTGCAGCGACTGTGGCAGCACCGACAAGCCCTGGTGCAATACGTTCTGACGTATAGCCTGGGCCAACGAGATCCAGAGGTGGGGCAAATCACGCTGCATGAGTGGTCTTAGATCAGGGACCTATGAAGTTGACGCGCCCCCTGGGCCGTGGGGTACCCTGAGCCGGGCCGCTAGACGCTGGGGGTTGTAGTCACTGTGGCTGTGACCCGGTCCGTGATCCAGGTCGGTCAATCCAAGGGTAATTTGTATATATGGGTTTTATAATGTCCGACTTCGCCACCTCTGGAGTGGGGCAAAAGGGGCTGCCGCTGCGGAACAGTCCTCTGAAGCTAGTGGTTTTGCAGCAATGGTATTATTACTCACCACAGGAAGAGTGTAGCTTCAGGGCAGTGTGGGTGGATGATGGTGGTTGTAGTGCAGGGAGTCAGTAATGAACACAGAGTCCGTGTGATGCAGTCCCAAGATCTTTACTCACAGTTGTTGCAGTCCAGATTACAGGTACCAGAGCAATCTCACCCGTCGTGCTGTGTGTACTCAGTGAGGGGCTCAGTCCACGCCCAGATAGCTCCAGAGTACTTAGCAGGACCCCCTTCTGTGTGTCCTTTCTCTGGCCTTCTCCCTGCACCTCACACCCAGTGACACTTCTATCCAGTATCCTCGGGCCTTGGCGGGCGACTTGTGTTCCGTCCCCTGGGTCCTATGTGGCTACCTTCTTAGTGAGACTGGTGTGGACTTTTACCTGCAGTACAAGAAATGCTGCAGCCTCCGGTTTCTAGTTGAGCCTTGCTGTTTCTCCGCTAGTTGAGGGACCGGTTCCCCTTATTTGGCCTAACCCCTCTACCTCCTGGTAGCAGCAGGAGTACGGGTGGCCTTCTGCACGGCCCGTAGCCCTAGGGTCCCTTCGGTTCCTGGAGCCTTCCTGCTCCCACTCCTCTCTTCTCTCCTTCAGTCCTGGGCCTCCCAGGCTAGGCCCGCCTCTGGAGCAGAGCTCATGCCGAGCCTCTGCTCCTGTCACTTTTCCTCCTCTGACTAGCTTGCTCTTTCTAAGATGGCTTCCTATTTATACTCTCCCTGTCATGTGCTCCGCTAAGCTGCTCCCCTAAGCACCCACTACATAGGACCCTCCCACCAGCTAGGGACCTGGGACTGTGCTCTCCCTTAGGAGCAATCTCCCCACTGCGGGTATGTGTTGGATGCTGGTGTTAGGGTCCCGAGCCATATGCCTTTCTTACCTGAGGGTGAGATACCACACCTCTGAGTGAGATGCAGTAACTCTGTGGCGACTGAACCCTCAGGGGCGCCACACACCCTTCTGCACAGTTTTGAAATGGCGACGAAGATGTTTAGTGCTGACGATGATGCCATTATCAGCATGACTATTCCGGTGATTTACATGCTGGAGCACACATTAAACAGAATTCAGAGTCAGGTGGTGGGACAAGAGGAGGTGGAGGAAGTAGAGGAGGAGTCGTATGCGGAAGGGATAACATCTCCAAGGTCCAGACGGTTGGCAGCACCAAGGCGGCAGGCATGGGAGGGTGAGGGAGAGGGATTAACCAGGGCGCATGGTAGCAGCCAAGCTGTTGAGGAAGGTGCAGGAGCCGAGGAAGAAGTGGAGGACGAACTGGCGATGGGCATGGAAGACTCATCAGATGAGGGAGACCTTGATCACATTTCTGTTGTGCGAGGTTGGGGGGAGAGGGCAGAGGAAGGAAGCATGATTCTTACCTAGCTACCAACACAACAAGGACTTGGTCCTCCTGGATGCGCAAGACACATGAGTGCCTTCTTGCTGCACTACCTGCAACATGACCCTCAGATTGTCAGAATTTGAAGTAATCCCGACTACTGGGTTGCCACACTCTTAGATCCCCGGTACAAAAGTAAATTTGCCAAAATAATTCCTGCCATAAAAAGGGATTGACGCATGCAGGAGTATCTGCAGACGCTGTTGCAGAATCTTACATGTGCTTTTCCACAAAACACCAGTGGTGCACGTAGTGAATCTCACAGTTCTAACTTGCCAACCGTGGGACTGTCGAGTCTTCATCACTCAAACCGTAACAGTAACACAGTATCTGCTGGTAACAGCAATTTTGTGGAATCGTTTCACCACTTTTTTAGACCATCCTTTGCAAGGCCACAGGAGACAAGAAGTCTGACACATAGTCAATGCCTAGAGAGGATGGTGCAGGAGTATCTCCAAGTGAACATCGAAGCCATGACTGTGTCACTGGACCCTTGCTCATTTTGGTATTCCAATCTGGAAAAATGGCCGGAGCTCGCCCCTCACGCCTTGGAGATCTTGTCATGCCCTGCAGCCAGTGATCTCTCTGAACGTGTGTTCAGTGCTGCTGGTGGTGTGCTGACAGATAATCGCACGCGTCTGTCCACTGAGAATGTAGACAGACTCACATTCATAAAGATGAACAAATCATGGATTCGCAAGGACTTTTCTACCCCTGTGTTATCCTTGGGAGACTAAAACCTTGAGGATTTGGTAAAATCACCTCACCAACCGTTTTAAGCAACTGTGGGGCAATTGATGCCACTTAACCCTAGAACGCATGACCATAAAAATCTGCACTTTCATATACCTGGGACCTTTTAGGCCCGTGTGCAAATAACATGGAATAACTCAAACTCAAATGACAAACAACTATATACATGAAGAATACCTAGAGTTTCAAAATTCTAACTAAAGTAATCTTGCAGAAAATAGAAAACAATTAACAGGGCAGGCCTGCGAGGCCCCAGGTATGCGTTCTAGGGTTAAGTGGTGTCTGTGTCACAATTTTGGGAAAAAATGGAGACTCTTTTTGGAGTCCCCTTGCTGTGTCTTACGTGACGTTGGCATCGTCAATTCCAGGTGGGTTGGGTCGCTCCCCCCCCCCCTTTTAACTGTAAGAAACTACATACACTATGGCTTGGGGTAACACAGATGGTTGAGTCTGAAGAGCTGTTTACTCAGAGGTCTGCTCCAAATCTTCAGTGTCTGCTAGTCAGCGTAGAATTTTTAACTGCATCTAGCCTAGGCAATACTTTGGGCGTAGTAGCCCAGCTGCGAAGCAAGCTGCACCGCCTGTGTATCTAATAAGAATTTTTAAATGCATCTAGCCTAGGCAGACTGTGGGGACCCCCAACCAAACCCAGCCCCCCTACTGCCCCCCTTTCCTTGACAATACAATAATGTAACTCTTACAACTGGATGGGTGAGGATCGGTCACAGCTTTATTAACTCTTTATACTCATTCCATTAGAAAGGCATTTTATTTCTAAAATAATTCAGCTTGTTGCAGCATGCCCTCGGTCTCCACTCCGGCAAGTTGGCCAACAAGTGTAACTCTCCAACATGTCCTTTCTATTTCCAGGCCACGGAGGATCCTGCGTACTCGTATGCAGGACTCTGACCCCCACCCATCACTCTTAACGCTTGTTCCACTCCATCCTGGAGTCCTGACAGGAATATGTCCAGTACAATATCCATTAAGTGAACAACGTCGGGCCGAATGAGGCCTGCTTTATCTCCTTCCAGTTGTCGGTGTCGTACCACCACACCGCCTCTGTCTCTTCTAAATTTTGCCATCCGAATATTTATTACCCGCCTTGTCCGTTCGATGGCCGTGATGTCTCGCGCACCTTGCCATACCGCTATCGGCACAATCTCTGACCATACTATAGCTAGTTTTGTGAAAAATTCTCTGAAGCGCTCAGTGTCTAGTTTCATTATTGCCATTAGTTATGCGCTGTTGTGATGACCTAGGTTTTTTCCCCCGGCCTGTATAGCTAAGATGACCGGACATCTTGCCTCTCTCCCTACCTTGATTACCTCCATTAGTACCTGTGGCCATAGCAGGCCTCTAATACCTCTCTAGATGAAATATGTGTTATGAAACTCTAATTTCCTCCCGCCTGGGCAGACTTTCGCCCTTTTTTCTGCCCAATACATATACGAGTGGCCTATCACCCACACTGTTGGCTTAGCGTCACCTGTAAAAGAAACAAACCACGTTAGGATAACAAGTCCGGTCTTATGTATCTTGCCAAACACGTGGATCGCCATCTCCCTATCATCTGAACTTCCGTTTCTGACAGTCCTGCTCTTGCTGCTTCCGTGGCCGCGCCTACGCGGAATGAGTGAGTCCCGTAATCTTTGGGGTGGTTCCCTGCTGATGTTATGCATTTATTAAATATAGCTTGGAACTGGTATCTTGATAATGGAATTCCATCAATGTGTGATAGGAAGAAATTACTTTGTGATCTGATGGTTAGATATGTTTTTACTATTGTTACCCGACTCAGTGTACCGTTTGTGGGCTGTAGAAGTACCCAAGTGCCCCTGCCCGCTGGAACCGTTTTCGATTTGTGTATGCGTAGACGTATTGCATTATTGGCTATGACTACGTCCTGGTGTAATAAGCCTCCACTGGTGGTAATTTTGGATTGAGGGACTAATTCGCTTATGCATAGCGCCCCGAAGAAGGCGATCACAAATGCAGTAGACAGTAGTGTTGCTTCAAATTGTGAGTGTCATGTTAATGGTGTTAGGGATATGATGTGAGAAATCAGTTTTAGTGACACGGGACGGGACGTCTTCACTCCTGACTTGGCTGACCCCTTTTCCACCCTTTTATGGATTGTCTGATGATGAACCTTTGTCACATCTCCCCAATTCAGTAGTTGGAAGTGAAATGCTACTCCGGTCAGACACCGCTGCACTGACGCCCCTGATATGCCCCTCATAATTAGCTGGTGGAGAAATTCTATGGTGACTTGTGATCTGGCTTGTTCACATTGGTCAACCCGTCTGCCTGCTACTAGTGGTGTCCACTCTTCCCATGCCTTACCGTATGCTTGCCACATCGACGGGGCAACTGACGCTCTGATTAATGGCATCAACTATTCGCCACTAGATCCCATAGGGAAGGTGGGCAAGTGTTGCCCGATGGGTGGGCGTTGTGGAAGAGCTCTGTGAAAATCTGCCAATTGAATTGTTATAAAGCGTTAGCAGCAGCTTTAGACCCCTCAGCATAGTGGCTAGCGCGGACCCATACATTGTGTTTTAGGCACAGGAATGCTAGCCTGGGTAGTAGGCCTAGCACTGGGAGAGACGATGATGCCATCTTATTAATGCAGTGCGCTAGGCTGGTGTTTTTTGTTATGAAGCGTATATTTTTGTAAGCCAGGCGCGCGCCGATATTTCTATTGCTACCACTTTTGGGAAGAAAAATTATTTTCAGGGCTAGATGCAGCTAAAAATTATTATTAATTTAAAAGCTGGTGGAGCTTGGTATAGATGGCCTAATACAATGAGTCCCACACACTGCTAGAAGGCCAAATATTTTTTCAGAGCTAGATGCAGATAAAAATTATTTTTAATTTGCAACCTGATGGAGGTCAGTGTAGATGGACTAATAGAGAAAGTCCCACACACTGCTAGAAGGCCAAATATTTTTTCAGAGGTAGATGCAGAAAAAAATGATATTCAGTTTGCAACCTGATGGAGGTCAGTATAGATGGACTAATAGAACAAGTCCCACACACAGCTAGAAGGCCAAATATTTTTTCAGAGCTAGATGCAGAAAAAAATTATTTTCAATTTGCAACCTTATGGAGGTCAGTATAGATGGACTAATAGAATGATGCTATGCCCAAAAGGTTTTACTTCACTAGGTGCAGTAAAAAAATTGGTATTCTATACACAGGTGGTGTATCTTGCAACACAGATAGGCTACTCCACTGACTAACACACTCTGCAATAGGCCAAAAAGGATTAGCTTTGCTAGATTCAGCCAAATGCTGTGAAAAAAACTTGCACAGCACTGGCACAGACCTGCCTGGCAAAAAGTGATAGGAACTGATGTAACCTAGCCCTGAAAAGGACTGCAATTACAATTAGTCTTTACTCCCAACCTATCTATTTAAGAGCACAGACCTGCCTGATAAAAGTCGCATGACATGATGTAACGTAGTCCTTAAAAGGACTGCAATCACAACTATTCCCTACTCCCAAGCTATCTGTAGATTTGTGCGAAAATTGGCTTGAAATTAACAAGGCATAGCGCACACAGCAACAGCGGTGCCGTCTAACACGCAGCTGTAGCAGTGAGAAAATGGTGGCGACGGGGAAAATGGCTGGGTCTTATAGGGCAAGGACATGTGACATACACTGCCAATGACACATGCCCTTGCTTGTGTGAAAAAAAGCACTTCGCTCCGTGTGTGCGCTGCTGATAGGCTGACAGATTGCACCTCCCAGTGTAACTGCGGGAAAGAGAAAAAAAAATGGAGATCTTCATTATTCCTGCAGAGATCCATCCCCTGCCCCTCCCCCCGCCCCGCTGTCCACTCAAACTGCGTATTAACATTAATTTTCATCATTACTGAGAAAAAATCCAGTTATGATTTTGGTGCACGAACAGTTATCGAACATAACCTCGAACAGCCGAATTTTTCTCAAATCGTTCGTGTTCGCCGAACGGTTCGAACACCGCCCAAAACAGCTCGAATTTGAGATTGGCGAACAGTTCGAGTCGAACAACGCTCATCTCTAGTCCTGGCTTCTCCTTCAGGAGAGTTTGTAGTGCCGAGGTGAGGCCATGATGATGATAGAGGCCACCATCTGCTTAGTTTTCTGTTACTTGGAATGCAAGCGTAAGTATGCAGCCAGCCACCCACAGGCCGCAATACTAAACTGCCAGATTTCTAGGCAGCTGCTTGCCCTTGAAATGTGGCCTTTTAGGCTCATGGAGGTAGACTCTTTTCACAACCTCATGCATCATACCTCGTGTCCATACTCGGTCCCCAGACATCACTATTTCTCCAGGTGTACTGCTGGTACTTTTCTGTGGGAATTTGCTTGCCTCCTACCAGCCTGGAATATTTCCAGTAAACTATGGTAAAATGCCATGGTATTATCACTGCCCCCAGTACCAGTAGCGATGCCATCCCCAATTTCCTTCTCAGGAATTTTATTTGGTGGACTGAGTGGCTGCCAAAATACATTAGTTTCTCACAAAGGAGCTGAAGAGTGGCAGTAGGTGCAAGTTTCTCCAGCCTGTTAGTTATTAGAGGGTGAATGGCAGCACATTGGATCAGTGGTTAGCACTGAAGACTTGCAGCACTGGGATCCTGGTTTCAAATCCCAGCAAGGACAGCATCTGCAAGGACTTTGTATGTTCTCCCCGTGTTTGTGTGAATTTCCACCTTAGTAAAAAAGCAGCCATAGAGTGTCCGGGAACCTTCCCACCCACTTTTCTTAGCCAGGACTGCTTCTCGGCAGGGTTGGACAGTCCCATCAGAGAATCTTCTGGTGTGCCCTGGCTTCTACATTGGGAGAGTTCATGATAGCGCTAACTTTGCAGCTGCTATGGGGCTCTTGAGCAGGGGGAGAAAGGTGAGCCCTCAGAATCAAATCCTCTGGTGGGTACAATGTTTTTCAATCTGAAACAGCTTCTCAGTGGGAGTTGTATTTCATCACAGCCATATTCTTTAGCTCGGTGGAAGGACTGGCATAGAGGGAAACCGTATCCACTCCGGCTGTCATTTCTCCATCACCAGGTTCCGCCCATTGTAACACACGACCATGCCTGGCTGTATGTACAGCGGTGAGAGCCACAGATCAGGCTGCTGTGTTACAGCTTTCAATAACTCTGCAGCGGTGGGCGGTTTGTCACCTAAGCGTTAAGCATGTTATCTTCAGCACAGCCTGTTGCCGCTTGGCCAAGGCAGTGCTGCAGTGCTTTCAGCTTGTGACTGATGTGGTCATTTCAGAGATGGAGGAGGAGGTGCAGGAGCTGAACAATGTGATTACATTGAGGTTACATTGGCGACTCTGTTTTTTATACTAAAGAAAGATCCTACTGTTTTGTTTTTTTTACATTATTTTTTAAGACAAATGCATTCCCAAATGCATCTTCCCAAACTTTGCACTCCTTGTGAGAGCACTCCGCACCTCAGGGCATGTGCGATGGGAGGGTCTGAGAAAACTGTCCCAGAACTTTGACAGTGTTCCCTTGCCTCTGCTGGATTGCATTTGTGTCTCTCTTGCCTGTACTCCTTGGTTGTCCAACGAACTTTGACCTCTGCCCCCACCGTTTTCAGATGGGAATTTTTTTAATAGTTCTGCAACAAGAGCCTTCTGCCTCATTTTTGTAGACCTGTCTGCCTCAGGAATAAGAGATATAAAGTTCTCCTTGTAGAGTGGGTCTAGAAGTGTCACCAACCAGTAATGACTGTCACCTAAAATTTTGAGAACGCAAGGGTCATGGGAAATTTAGTGTAACATGCGTGCCAGACTGCTAACATGCAAGACTTCCATGTCCTCACCAAGAGGATGACTGACCATGCTCTCCTCCTCCTCCTCCTCTCTGTCCTCTGGCCATCCATGCTGAACAGACAGTATGTCAGTTGTGCAGGTAGTACCGTCTATAGCGCATGAAACTAGCTCCTGTTCTTCCTCCTCCTCCTCTTCTCATTGTCATCCAATCCACGTTGGGATGAGATGAGGCTGGGCTGTGTGTAATCACCCTGTATGGTTCCTTGCTCCATCTCATCGTGCTCTGCCTGCAATGCATCCTCTTTGATTGTGAGCAGAGAGCATTTCAGAAAACAGAGAAGCGGGATGGTGACTCTAATTATGGCGTCATCGCCGCTCACCATCTTGGTGAAGTCCTCAAAATTTTGGAGGTTGGTACATATGTCTGACATTCATGTCCACTCCTGAGGTCTTATGTGTGGAGTCTGAATTGAATACCGACGGCCTTGTTGATGCTGGTACTCAACAACTGCCCTCTTCTGCTCACAAATCCTTCCCAACATCTGCAGTGTAGAGTTCCAAAGCGTGGGGATATCACATACCAGTCTGTGAGCTGGAAGCTGCAAAAGCTGCTGAAACATGGCAAGGGCGGCGGATGCTGTAGGTGACTTTCTAAAATGGGCACACAGGCGGCGTACTTTAACAAGCAGATCCGACTGCTCCGGGTTGGATTTGAGAAACCGCTGAACCACAAGGTTAAGCTCATAGGCCAGGCATGGTGCGTGTGGGATCTCACCTCGCCTCAGAGCCGCTACCAGGTTCGGCCATTGTCACACACGACCATGCCTGGCTGTAGGTTCAGCGGTGTGAGCCATAGATCTGCCTGCTCTTTCAGAGCTGTCCACAACTCTTCAGCATTGTGCGGTTTGTCACTTAAGCATATTAGCTTCAGCATACCCTGTTGCCCCTTGGCCGAGGCAGTGTTGCAGTGCTTCCAACTTGTGACTGATGTGGTAAATTCGGAGATGGAGGCTGAAGAGGAGAAGGAGGCTGAGGAGGATGAGGTTCAGGAGCTGTAGACCATGGGGGCAACCCTGATTGACCTAGGGCCCGCAATCCTCAGCGTTGGGTGGACGTGTTCCGCCCCAAGGTCCGACTGGGTCCCGGCTTCCACTTTGTTAACCCAATGTGTCGTCAGCGAGATGTACCGTCCCTGCCTACAAGCACTTGTCCACGTATCCGTAGTTAGGTGGACTTTTCCAGCAACTGCGATGTTGAGGGCACGGCTAATGTTTTGGGACACGTGCTTGTGTAATGTGGGGACGGCACACCGGGAGAAATAGTGGCGGGTGGGGACCGAGTACCGAGGGATGGCCGCTGCCATCAGGTTGCAGAATGCATCTGTCTCCATGAGCCTAAAAGGTAACATTTTGAGCGCAAGCAGTCGTGAAATGTGGGAATTTAGTAGTGTGGCCCGTGGGGCGTTGGCTACGTATTTGCGCTAGCGTTCCAAAGACTGGGGTATGGACAACTGAACGCTGCACTGGGACATGGATGTGGACGCTCTTCCTGATGCTGCTACTTGAGAGTGTGAAACGACAGGTGCAGGGCAGGAGGCATCTTCGCATGCACCATGGACAGGGGATTGGCTTGCATGCAGAACAGCAGAAGAAGCAATGGTGCCACCCGAAGACACTGTTACTGGACCCTGGAGTTCTGCCCACAAAGTCTGGTGCTTAGCTGCCATGTGCCTGATTATGCTGGTGGTGGTCAGGCTGCTAGTTTTGCCACCCCTGCTGATGCTGGCCTGGCAGGTGGTACAAATGGCCTTTTTGGGGTTATCGGCAGAGTCTTTAAAAAACAACCAGACTCGGGAAGACCTAACAGTTGTAATGGCAACTTCCTTCGTTTTGGTGTTACAGGGAACGGTTGCTTTTTTTCTGCCGCCACCACACTGCTTCTTCTTGCCTGTTGGGGTGCTCTGCCTCCCTCCCCCTGTGTGCTGCTGTTCTCGCTCTGCATGTCCTCCTGCCAGGTTGGGTCAGTTACTATATCATCCACCAAATCGTCTTCCACTTCCGCACTCTGGTCCTCCTCCTGACTTTCTGGCAATTGTGTCTCATCAACGTCCACCTCTTGTAACACTTTCCCATGGTCACCTTCGTGTGATTGTGGATGCTCAAATATTTGGGCATCGCTACATGCGATCTCCTCTTGCCCCGTTTCAAGTGGACCAGGCGAGAGGCACAAATCTATAAATGGAAAAGTGAACAGCTCTTCGGAGTGTCCTAGTGTATGATCAGTTGTCTCTGGGCACTCGACATGGTGGGAGGATGGAGGTTCAGGATGAGGAATATGCAGTCCAGACTCACAGCTACTGAGACTTTACCATGTGGAAGACAAGGTGGTGGTGGTGGTGGCTAAGGGACTGGAAGCATCATCTGTTATCCAACCAATAACCTTTTCACACTGCTCTGTGTTCAATAATGGTGTTCTGCTGTCCCCTATTAATTGGGACAGGAAGGTCGAGCGAGAAGATGTGGGTGTTTGTTGTGCCACAATTTCAGCTTGCCCACGGCCACGGCCTCTGCATGCACCATCATCACCATCACATCCAGTTCCCCGTCCCTTGCAAAGTGCCTTGCCCATTTTAAATGGAGGACAATATCTTCCACGCTCACTACAAATGACTGAATTTGGAGCGAACTTATAAGTGATTCGTGTGACGGACAAACCACAATTTTAAATACCTGGCCTGTAGGTAACTATTTTGAACAGCAAACCGGAGTCAAAAACTTTGCTGACACACTGAAAAAAATTTAATGGAGGTCAGAGATGACAGTATTTTCTGAAAACGTACAGTATATGTGATTCGTGTGACGGAGAAAATCCGGTTTTAAATACATGGCCTGTAGGTAACTATTTTGAACAGCAAACTGGTGTCAATTGCATCACTGACACACTGAAACTAATTATTAATGACGGTCAGAAATGGCAGCATTTTCTGAAAATTTATATGTGATCCGTGTGATGGAGAAAACACAGTTTTAAATGCCTGGCCTGTAGGTAACTATTTATAACAGCAAACTGGTGTCAGTAGCTTCACTGACACACTGAAACAAATTTTTAATGGAGGCCAGAAATGGCAGTATTTTCTGAAAACGTATATGTGATCCGTGTTACGGAGAAAATACAGTTTTAAATACCTTGCCTGTAGGTAAGTATTTTGAACAGCAAACTGGTGTCAATTGCTTCACTGACACACTGAAAAATGTTTTAATGGAGGCCAGAAATGGCAGTATGTTCAGCGCAATTATATGTGATCCGTGTGACGGACAAACCAGTTTTAAATAGTTGGATTTTTAGTGCTGTAATATGGAAAGGACCTGACTGTATTCTGCAGTGCCAACAAGCAAATGGCGCAGAAAAACTGCGTTCTCTGGATTGCTTTTTAAGCAAATAGTGAGGATTAAGATCGAAAAAAAATTATTCCTGTCCCCAGAGACCTGGGCCTATTTCTAGAAATATCTAACAGCAGCAGCAGACAGAACTGGAATGGAGCCTCTTGTGCTAGAGGCACTACTGCAGGCTGTTATATACACTGCCTGCCTGCGTATATACACTGCCTGCCTGATATCTCTGCAGATGGATTAGTCCTCAGAAGAACTGTTTGTTGAGATGGATATGTGTCTCTAATATAGTTTGGTACACCTACACTAACTAGAAATAAGCAAATCTCTCCCTAGCTCAGCAGCACCTCTCCCTACACTGTCTGATTCCAGAGTGACTGTGACCAGCATGGCGGCAACAGGTCTGATATAGACCTGATAACGCTGTGCGGCCATCCAATCACTGTAATGCCACAACCAACATGGCTACGGCATTACAGTGAGTGGCAGGCAATCCGTGCATGTTCATTGGCGCTCTAAAGAGTGCCAAACATGCATGGAGGAGACCCGGGCTCCCACCGAGCAACCCCGGAAATACTCGGCGAGCGCCGAGCATCTCGAGCAGTGAGATGCTCGGGCGTGCACCGAGCAGTAGCGAGCATGCTCGCTCATCACTAGTTGGCACACTTGAAATTGTTCCAGAAAATGATGTATTTCTCCCAGAAAATTATTGCACTTACACATATTTTGTTATACACGTGTTTATTTCTTTTGTGTGTATTGGAACAAGACAAAAAAAGAGAAAAAAAGGGAAATTGGACATAATTTCACTCAAAACCCCAAAAATGGGCCAGACAAAATTTTTGGCACCCTCAACTTAATATTTGGTTGAACACCCTTTAAAAAAATATCTGCAATCACTTCCTATAAATATCAACAAGCTTCTTACATCTCTCAACTGGAATTTTGGACCATTCTTCTTTTGCAAACTGCTCCAGGTCTGTCAAATTTAAAGGCTGCCTTCTCCCAACAGCAATTTTAAGTTCTCTCCACAGGTGTTTAATGGAATTTAGATCAAGATGTATTGCTGGCACTTCAGGACTCTCCAGCATTTTGTTTCCATCAATTTCTCAGTGCTTCTTGAAGTATATTTGTGATCATTGTCCTGCTGTAAGACCCATGACCTAAGACGCAAACCCAGCTTTCTGACACTGGGCACTACATTGCGACCCAAAATCCTTTGGTAAACTTCAGATTTTTATGATGCCTTGCACACAGTCAAGGCACCCAGTGCCAGAGGCAACAAAACAACCCCAAAACACCTTTGAACCTCCACCATATTTTACTGTAGGTACTGTGTTCTCTACTTTGTAGGCTTCATTCCGTTTTCGGTAAACAGTAGAACGATGTGCTTTACCAAAAAGAGTTATCTTGGTCTCATCTGTTCACAAGACACTTTCCCAGAAGGATTTTGGCTTACTCACATACATTTTGGCAAACTGCAGTCTAGCAATTTTATCTCTCTATGTTAGCAATGGGGTCCACCTGGATCTCCTACCACAGCGTTTCACTTAATTCAAATGTCTTCGGATAGTTCACGCTGACACTGACCATGAGCCTGCAGGACAGCTTTGATTTCTTTGGAACTTGATTGGGGCAACTTATTCATCATCCGGACTTTCCCGCATTGCCCCCTTTCATCAATTTTTCTCTGCCATCCACGTCCAGGGAGATTAACTACAGTGCCATTGGTTGTAAACTTCTTAATCATGTTGCGCATCATGGACAAATGAATGTCAAGATCTCTGGAGATGGACTTGTAACCTTGAGATTGTTGATATTTTTTAAAAAAAATTGGTTCTTAAGTCCTCGGACAGTTCTCTTGTCCTCTTTCTATTCTCCATGCTTTGCAAGGCACACACAGACTTGTGGTGCCCTGCAAATATCTGTGAACTCTGATGGTGTAAGAAGCCAGCTCTTCAGCAATTTTTACACACACAGATGTAATACGTGTAAGGACTATTGTGAAATCTGGTGGGTACAGCATCTGCAGGAGAACTAATAAGCCCAGGAGAAGTAACCCTGCTTCCTTGAGATTGAGTGGTGCTGGAAATCGAGGAGGCCAGCCAGTGCCTTTGCTATGGTCGTTGTTGGGACAACAGCAAAACCTGTGCCAGATGACGTCAGTTAGGGATCAGACGTGGGATGTCTATGGAGGATCCTTAGTTGTCAGCGGTGGGAAGAGAGCAGAGGTATTTTGCTGTTAATCCTGAGGTGCCATAGATGCTGAGATCCAGGATGAGAGGAGAAGTTTTAAGTGTACATATAGTGCTATATGCAGTGGGAGTGAGGAGTGCTGCTACACATTGCCAAAAAAAAGCTGGAATCATCACACCATGAGGGGCTTGTTGGCTCAGTGTAATGAATAACTGTGGAGAGCTGTAATCAATCATCATCATCATTAACTGCTCTAGTAAAATTGAGTTTCTCTTCCTGCTGCTCCTGAAGTCTGGACATTGTTTACTGACTCAGGCTGATCCTATATCCCTTCCACAACTTTTCCCTTTTTATTCTGCTGCGGATGGCCTGCCAGCCGGCAAGTCCACCATGACAGTTGGCCGCCGTTACGCCCTAGCTCGATGGAGGCCAATCCAGGCAGACACATAATTCAAAGATTGAATCAACTTCTCTCCTTTTTATCTGATTACAGGTGTGATTTTCATATTGCCCACACCTGTTACTTGCCACAGGTGCCTTTGAGCAAGCATCACATGCTTGAAACAAAGTTTCCATATTTGGAAAGATAGATAGATGAATATTGCAGTAGGAATTCAAAAAATAACTGAACTGCTATTTAAGTTAGAAGAATATATACAATTTTGTAATTTATCTTGCTAGAGAAATATTTGTCTGTACTTAGAGCCACATCTTTCCCTCCCCACTGTCACATGAGAAGTAAGGAACACTTATCACAGTGAGAGATCAGGCAGATAATAGGAGAGAAACGAGCAGATTCTACTGTGGTTTTTATCAAACAGATATTACCCCAGAGTTTGATTCCCAGCCACACAGCTCAGTACTGCTGCATAATGTCTTCCATGCTGCTGCATCTGTATATGTGTTACATAGGGTAGGAAGATGTTAAAATTAGATATGGAGATTTAAAAGGGGAAAACTGGTGTAAAATGCAAGACAAAAGTCATTTCATTGCCGATGAACAAATTAAGAGTCAAGAGGCTCTAATTTGAGCAATTATAAAAAGAAGAAAGAGGGCAACCTTGCTAAACAAAGAGTATTTGATGGAGTGCCATATCACCAGACACAAACTGTATACATTATTAAATAGACATTGTAGACCTGATAAGACTGATGTACTTACTTTGAATATACATAGCAGAATAGCTGTATAACTGAAATTGCAAACACTGTCTCCATCTACCTAGTCAGACTGACACCTACTGTATTCAGTGACACCTAGCTGTGGAAATCTCTCACTGCTCAGTACAAGCTACAGTTGTCAGTCAGACTAAAAGAGTAAAGAATAACAGGACTCATAAATGCTGTGTTTAATAACTAATCAGGTGTAAGAGATGAAGTTTTATTCTAAAATCTGGTGACAAATCTGCTTTAACTGGAAAACACTGACAGGACAACACACTGCTTTACAAAAGTATTGCAGAGTATTGCAGTGGTAATGAAACCATGGCATATTCAATTCCTCTAATGGTGCCAATAAAACAGAATTAATTTTACTACCATTTTGAAAAATATAAAAACACCAAATTTAACAATTAAAATAAAACATTATGTTACAAAAAATTATAACTGTTAAAAAGATAAACTTTTCATATCATGTTATTTATCTCATAGGGTAAGCGCCGGAAAGAAAAAAAGCTGCTTGGTCACCTTTGATTGCTATAGTTACCACATAGTTAATGTTAAAATGAAACTATAAAATAACTAGCGAAATTGTTGCTTTTTTTTATTTCACCCTCATAAGAAATTTTTCGGTACGTTATGCTTAAAATTAAATGATGCTATTAAAAAGTTTAACTTAGCCCATAAAATAAAGTCCTTTTACAGTTATGTTGACAGTTATGTTGAAGCTAAAAAGTACAGGTCTTATAAGGTGGAAGTGAAAAAAAATTATTTATATAAAACTAACAGTTAGCAAGAGGTTAGTAAAACATGTCCCTACTCACTCTGAGTTCAGGGTACGAGCATATAAAAAATAATCCGATTTCATATAGAAAACTCAGACGATTTTCTTACATATTGTTGTGGCGCCCCTGAGGGTTCAGTCGCCACAGGGGTACTGCACCTCACCCAGAGGTGTGGTGTCTCCTTCTCTCAGGTAAGGAGGGAGTGCTGCCCGGGACCCCAACACCCGCATTCAACACTACACTACTCCAGGCCGGCTGGAAGGGCACTATGCACTTCTTCTGCTGCCCTGTCCCTGGCTGGAGTGGGGGGAACCAAAGAGAGGGGGAACCAGTAGTGGGTGTGGGTGGGGGACGCAGAACAAGGGAGCACTTTTATAGGAGATATATATAGAGAAGCCATCTTAGTTAGTGGGTTCAGTGCAGTGCTGTGCAGGGAAGTGAGTAGTAAGGAGAGGATAGGAGAGGAGAGGAGCAGAGTCTCTTCAGGAGCTCTGCTCCAGAAGTGGGGCCTAGTAAGAGAGACCCAGGAGGGGAGCAGAGGAGAAAGGCTCCGGTAACATAAGGGATCCAGGGGGTACGGTGAGTGCAGGACGGCACCCGTATGCCCGAATCTGCCAAGCGTCAGAGGGATCAGGCCGCAGGAAGGGAACCGGTCCCTGGACCAACCGTGTTACTCCAGGTCTCGGCTGGAAAACCGGAGGCTTCTGCACTTCCATGGTGCAGTTGCCACAGCCTCACCCTAGTCACCATGAAGGGCGTCAAGCAGGTCCGAGAACTTCAGGTTGCCCAGAGGGACTTCAGAGCACCCGATCGGGACTTTGTGTGGGGAAGCGCAGGGCAGGAGGGAGAAGACCCAGCGCGGGAAGTCGGTCTAGAAAGGAATATACAAAAGCGGGGTTCTGTCAAGCGCTCCTGATATTCTTGAGAAAGTGCTGAACCCCTTGTCTGGTAGACGCAGTGCAACGCGGGAGGCTGACACCCGTACAGTGTACCTGAGGAACTTAAACAGAACTGTAAGTAAACTCGGATGACTGCACTCCCCTGCCTCCATCAGTTATTTCTGCTGCGCCATCTCTCTCTTGCGCTACAAGCCCCAGCATCACCACCCTTCATGCTACACTGCCCTGGGGCCCGCTCCACCTGTGGGGAGCCGTTCCAACCCAGCTTGCCCTATCAACCGCCCCAGAGGTGTGAAGCAGCGCTGGTACCTATTACCAGAAACCACAGGTGGCATCACGAACACTTCCTAAGAACTACAAATCCCATATAAATGTTTCTTCCCCTTTTTTGTTGACCGCCCTGGGCCGCGGACCAGGCCGCCGCCACTGTGACATATCCCTCCCCCAGCATCTATAGGTCCGGCACCGAGTACCCCACGGCACTGGGGGTACATCATTGTCATTCGTGTGTTTGTATTATACATGCACGTGACATCCGTGTAGGATTCATATAAATGCATCAAAAGGATGAAGTATGTGTAAGTCGTGTACCAGGAGTATTCTTGAGGACACGGCAGAGCCACGGGCGAGAAAACAAACTCTTATTCTATGTGCCCATGATGCAGAAATGCTCCCGATTTTTCCTGAGCGTTTCTGCATCTCCCCTGGCAGAAAAAACGCATGCGGATTGTACATGCGTTTTTCTTGCCAGGAACATGCAGATGTGAAGCGTTCTTCACATGCATTTCCGCATGCGGGTCGACAAGCGCTTTCCAAGCGATTTTAGCGTCACTTGGAAAGTGCTTGACAACTTGGTCACACTATATAAATCCATGCAAACGGCATGGATTTATATACTGTGACAGTAAAGAATGTTAAAAAATAAAAAAATAATTCTATACTTACCTTCCGATGGCCCCCACAGTCTTGCTTGCTTCCCTCCGTTCTCCCTTGCCGGCAGATCGCGGTACATTGAAGGACCTGCCGACGTCAGCATCGCGTGACCCGTCACATGACTATGACGTCAGCGCAGGTCCTCCAGTCCATCGCGAGCTGCCGGCAAGAGAAGACAAGCACACCGGGGGCCATCAGAAGGTAAATATAACATTTATTTTTTATTTTATTCTTTTTTTTACAGTTTTCTATGGTACCCGAGTCCGGGGAAGAGTCTCCTCTCCTCCAGACCCGGGTACCATCCGCACATTGGAACGCGTGGAATGCGCATCTACATATACAGTGATGCGGAATCCATGCGGTGTAATGCAAGTCAATGGCGGCAAAAACACAGCGCTTCCGCAAAATAATTGCTAGTGCTGCGTTTTTTTCCGCAATGATAATCCGCAGTGGAAATTTCCGCAGCATGTGCACAGCACATGCGGATTATCATTGGGGGACATGGCAGGCCTTCTACAATGCATTATTTAAGCATTTCTACAGCATTTTTGCCGCTGCGGAAACGCTTTAAAAACGCATCGTGGGCACACAGCCTTAGACAGTTTGATCTTAAAGTAAACTATTTTACAGTATAATTTTTACCCAGACCAAGCAAAAAGAAAACATTTAAATATTATGTGAACATTAGTTAACCTTAGTGCTATACAGCGTGGCACCTAAGCAATCTGTATTTACTCTCTTTTTTATAAATCTGCCTGCTGGCATACCAGTCCAAACTGGCCGCCTGTTACCGTTTTACACCTTAAGAATTAGATTAATTATATGCATGTAACATACTGGCTAGCCAGCGGTATAACACTGAGGTCTTACAATCTTACCAATATTTCCCCTATTTTCCCAACCAAATGTCCCTTTCCCTACCCGTAATATTTAAAGCGGAACAGTATTAGGAAGCTGTGAAGAAACTTCCTCCTGTACAAACTGAAGCTCAGACATGGTCTGGAGTCCGTAGTGTGCCATGTCGGCACCTCAAAGTGGATAGTTATTAAATCAGCATAAACCGTGGCAGCAAATCTGAAAGTTCTGGTCACTGATACTAGCCTCAAACGCTGTGTGAAGAAGTCAATATACCTAACTAACTAACTACAGGCTATACTTTAGCCTTGAGTATTCTGGCACCAAAATGTCATGTGTGAACAGTTACTCATTGCAGGGCCCCTTCAACAGTTGAGCGGTACCATTGATGCTTAACTTCTCTGTGATGTCCAACACCTCTTCACCATAGATCCTGGCAGTTGTCGTCTCTGGACAGCATTTCTGACAGGAATTTTCTCAGATTTGGACAGGATCCGGTCGTAAGCAATCTCAGCTTCAATATCCCGTTCCTCTGGAGCCAATTGGGTATTTTCACAAGCAGATGCCGCTGAATTACCTTTCAGTGTGTCCTTTTCTGTTCAGGACATATTCCAGAATACCCCCAAAATGGCCGCTCCACTTATTCCTGTCACGTCCGTTTTTCAACTGTCACTGAGAAATCCTCTGAGCACAATAACTAAGCCCCTCCCACACTGGAGCTAAACCAATCACCAACTCCCCTGTGGTTGTTGGGCAGATATCACCATTACTATCATCAATATATTAACTGCTTATTCTCCTTACAAAATCATGTAATATAATACATTTTAAATCATTCACAGAGTTAAAACCTTGCATATATATACAGTACAGACCAAAAGTTTGGACACACCTTCTCATTTAAAGATTTTTCTGTATTTTCATGACTATGAAAATTGTACATTCACACTGAAGGCATCAAAACTATGAATTAACACATGTGGAATTATATACTTAACAAAAAAGTGTTAAACAACTGAAAATATGTCTTATATTCTAGGTTCTTCAAAGTAGCCACCTTTTGCTTTGATGACTGCTTTGCACACTCTTGGCATTCTCTTGATGAGCTTCAAAAGGTAGTCACCGGAAATGGTCTTCCAACAATCTTGAAGCAGTTCCCAGAGATGCTTAGCACTTGTTGGCCCTTTTGCCTTCACTCTGCGGTCCAGCTCACCCCAAACCATCTCGATTGGGTTCAGGTCTGGTGACTGTGGAGGCCAGGTCATCTGGCATAGCACCCCATCACTCACCTTCTTGGTCAAATAGCCCTTACACAGCCTGGAGGTGTGTTTGGGGTCATTGTCCTGTTGAAAAATAAATGATGGTCCAACTAAACGCAAACTGGATGGAATAGCATGCCACTGCAAGATGCTGTGGTAGCCATGCTGGTTCAGTATGCCTTCAATTTAGAATAAATCTCCAAGAGTGTCACCAGCAAAGCACCCCCACACCATCACACCTACTCCTCCATGCTTCACGGTGGGAAACAGTCATGTAGAGTCCATCCGTTCATCTTTTCTGCGTCGCACAAAGACATGGTGGTTGGAACCAAAGATCTCAAATTTGGACTCATTAGACCAAAGCACAGATTTCCACTGGTCTGATGTCCATTCCTTGTGTTCTTTAGCCCAAACAAGTCTCTTCTGCTTGTTGCCTGTCTTTAGCAGTGGTTTCCTAGCAGCTATTTTACCATGAAGGCCTGCTGCACAAAGTCTCCTCTTAACAGTTGTTGTAGAGATTTGTCTGCTGCTAAAACTCTGTGTGGCATTGACCTGGTCTCTAATCTGAGCTGCTGTTAACCTGCGATTTCTGAGGCTGATGACTCGGATAAACTTATCCTCAGAAGCAGAGGTGACTCTTGGTCTTCCTTTCCTGGGGCGGTCCTCATGTGAGGCAGTTTCTTTGTAGCGCTTGATGGTTTTTGCAACTACAATTGGGGACACTTTCAAAGTTTGCCAAATTTTTCGGACTGACTGACCTTCATTTCTTAAAGTAATGATGGCCAGTCGTTTTTCTTTACTTAGCTGCTTTTTTCTTGCCATAATACAAATTCTAACAGTCTATTCAGTAGGACTATCAGTGTTAGAACCTTGCTGTTAGGTTTTTTTTCCTTTGCTGGTCACATGACCTTGTTGGCCTATTTAATCCTGCTCCGCCCTTCTGGCTTTGCTGGACTTCATTGTATATCTACTTTCTAGCTAGCCTGTGCTCTGTATCTAACTCTGTTAGTTTGCTTGGTCTACGGACCTCTAGGTTCTATCTATTTTGTTTGTTCGTCTGTCTGCTGCTATTTCTGTTAGGAGGTGTCCCATATTCCTCCCAGTCCTTAGTACTTGTAGGGATTCCCTCCCCAAATCTATAGGTCTCCGTACAGACTAGATTAGGACTTTAGCAGGTCTGATCGCAGGATCAGGTTCCCTGTTACATCGTAGGGATTCAGCTGAGTCTTATAGTAGGGACAGATCTCCTCTCTTTCCTTAGCTTTGGTAGCAGAACATAACAGTAAGTCCAGCCTGTAAATTCTCTAAGGAAAGATTTTTTTTTGTTCCATCATGGTGTCGGTTCAGGATTTGGCTAAACACCTGCAGGGACTCTCTCTGGAAGTGGCCGAGCTCCGTCAGCACGTGAGTAACTGTCCTGGAGCATATTTCTTGGAGCCTAAGGTATGTTTGCCGGATTTATTTTTTGGTGAACATCGAGAATTTTTTTCATTTAAAAATGCTTGCTTATTGTATTTTCGTTTGAGACCCAAGTCCTCTGGGGATGAATCCCAGCGCGTAGGGTTCATAATGTCACTTTTGCGCAAAGAGCCTCAGGAGTGGGCCTTTTCTTTGCAACCTAGTGATACATGCTTCAGATCAGTGGATAGTTTTTTTTCTGCTTTAGGACTATTATATGATGATCCTGACCGTGTGGCATCAGCTGAGACTGAGTTGAGACGTTTAAAACAAGGATCAGGTAATATGGAAAAATATTGTACACATTTTCGTCGTTGGTCCACTCAAACAGGGTGGAACGATTCTGCTCTGAAAAGTCTATTTCTTGCTGGGCTCAGTGAAAAGGTTAAAGACCTGCTAATTGCTTATCCTACACCTGAGGATTTGCAACAGGCTATGCAATTAGCTATACGGGTGGACAGAAGACTGCGTGCTAGGGTTAATGAGAGCAAATCCTCTGCTATGTCAGTTTCTGGTTATGATAATGTGTGTACTAACAGTGGTGAACCGATGGAGATTGGATCGGTGGCACCTCGCTCTCAAGAAAAACACCGTCGTTTTTCAGAAGGCTTGTGTTTCTATTGTGGAAAATCTGGTCATTTGATTAAAGGCTGTGAGCTTCGTATGAAGAAAGAAAAAAAAATGGTCAGTCACGCCCGTATTGCCTGTTTAAATTCCAAGGGTATATTTTTAGCTGCTTCCACGATTGCTCAGGAAAAATTAATGGAATTTCGGGTGTTTGTTGATTGCGGGTCTACACTGAATGTTATTGATGGGGGATTCGTGGAAAAACTCAATTTAAAACCTGAACCTTTATCATCCCCCATTGCTGTGGTTTCTGTGGATGGCTCCCCTTTGAAGAATATTACTCTCAAGGTCAGTGAATTTCCTCTCACTATTAATGGTGTTCACCATGAGAAATTGGATTTGGTAGTGTTGAATAACTTGCCTTCTCCAGTAATATTGGGTTTGCCCTGGTTAAAATTTCACAATCCTGTACTGGATTGGTCTACCAGTGAAATTAAATCCTGGAGCCATAAATGTTATGACAAGTGTTGTAACGGGCGTATTGCAGCTTTGGATAGGGGAGAATTGCCTGTTCCTATTCAGGATTTTTGGAGAGTTTTTTCTGAGAAAGAATCGCAGGTTTTGCCTCCCCATAGAGACTATGATTGTTCTATTGAATTTGTCCCTGGAGCGACTCTTCCTAAAAGTCGTTTATTTAACCTTACTATTCCTGAGAGGAAGGCTTTGGAGGAATACATACAGACAAGTTTGGCCGCCGGTCACATTAGGCCCTCTAAGTCTCCTGTGGCGGTTGGATTTTTTTTTGTAAAAAAAAAGGACGGCGGTTTACGTCCTTGTCTGGATTTTCGTGAGATTAACAAAATTACGGTACGCAATCCTTACCCACTGCCATTGATTCCTGATCTGTTTAACCAGTTATTGGGGGCCAAGTGGTTCTCTAAAATTGACCTTAAGGGGGCATACAATCTGTTGCGCATGAAGGAGGGTGATGAATGGAAGACTGCTTTTAACACTCCTGTGGGTCATTTTGAGAATCTGGTTATGCCTTTTGGTCTTACTAATGCTCCTGCATTTTTTCAGAATCTGATTAATGACATCCTTAGACCTTTGATCGGTAAAAATGTGGTTGTGTATTTGGATGACATTTTGATTTATTCGCCAGATCTGGAGTCTCATTGGCGGAGCGTGCGTGAGGTATTACAGTTATTAATGGACAATTCGCTTTTTGCTAAGCTGGAGAAATGTGAGTTCGCTGTACAGAGAATTAGTTTTTTGGGCTACATTATCTCCAGCAAAGGTTTTGAGATGGATCCGGTTAAGGTTCAGGCTGTGCAGGAATGGCCTAGGCCTATTGGTTTGAAATCAATACAGAGGTTTTTGGGTTTCGCCAATTACTATAGAAAATTCATAAAAAATTTTTCTAGTATTGTCAAACCTCTGACTGATCTCACCAGGAAAGGTGCTGATGCGGTTCAGTGGTCTTCTGAGGCCATTGAAGCTTTTGTGTATCTCAAGGAGAGGTTCACCTCTGCTCCCATCCTTATGCAGCCTGATGTTACTAGGCCGTTTTTGGTTGAGGTTGATGCTTCCTCTGTGGGGGTTGGCGCAGTATTGTCTCAGGATAACGGGGATGGATTACATCCCTGTGCATTTTTTTCAAAAAAATTTTCGGAGACTGAATTGAATTACGATATTGGTAATCGGGAATTATTGGCTATTAAACTCGCATTTGAACACTGGCGCCACTTCTTGGAAGGTGCGGAATTTCCCGTTCAGGTTCTTACGGATCATAAAAATCTGATATATCTTGACGCTGCCAAGCGCCTGAATGCCCGTCAGGCTAGGTGGGCACTGTTTTTCTCGCGGTTTAATTTCTCCGTTACTTACATCCCTGGTACTAAGAATGTTAAGGCGGATGCCTTGTCTCGCAGTTTTTCTCCCATAGTCGGTGCTGAGAAAGAGGAAAACATTTTACAAGAAGGTGTTGTGATAGCTGCTTTAGACTCCGTTTTGGAAGATGAGATTCTTAAAGCTCAGGAGAATGCCCCATCTAACACTCCTCATGGGAGGTTGTTTGTGCCTGGGACCTTTAGGAGAGATTTGTTTGTTGAGTGTCACGAATCTCGGTTGGCAGGTCATCCCGGAATCTCTGAGACCAAGAGACTGGTGGGTCGCAGTTTTTGGTGGCCTGGATGGCAGAAGGAAGTCATTAAGTGGGTGCGCCAATGTACTATATGTGCTAGATCTAAGTCCTCACATACTCCTGCTGCGGGGTTGCTTTGTCCTTTGGAGGTCCCCAGTGCTCCTTGGACACATTTGGCTATGGACTTTATAACTGACCTTCCCCCCTCTGAGGGTTTTACTGTCATCTGGGTGGTCGTGGACCGTTTTAGCAAGATGTGTCACTTGGTTCCCTTCGTCAAACTGCCCTGCGCTAAAACTCTCGCTAAGGCCTTTGTCAAGGAAATTGTCAGACTTCATGGCGTTCCTACTGACATTGTTTCTGATAGGGGTCCTCAGTTCGTGGCTCGTTTTTGGCGTGCCTTTTGTGACAGGTTGGGAATTCATTTGTCGTTTTCGTCCGGATATCATCCTGAATCTAATGGCCAGACAGAAAGGAAAAACCAGGATGTTGAGCAGTTCTTGCGTTGTTTTGTGGCAGACAATCAAGAGGGGTGGTCTGAGTTTCTGCCACTTGCCGAATTTGCTCTGAACAATCATACATCTTCTTCTGCTGGTTGTTCGCCTTTTTTTTGTTGTTCTGGGAGACATCCGTCGTTTGGGTCGTTCTCCAAGTTGGGATCTGCCGTGCCTGAGGAGGAGAATTTTTCCGGTGATTTGGAAAGAGTTTGGACGGATGTGCGTGGTAATCTTCAGGAGGCCAACAGAAAATCTAAAGACTACTTTGATAGGAAACGACAGGAGGTTTTGTTCGCTGTTGGTGACATGGTTTGGTTGTCCTCTAGGAATCTGCGGTTGAGGATTCCTTCTAAGAAATTGGGTCCCAAGTTTGTAGGGCCCTTTAAGGTGCTTCAGGTTGTCAACCAATCTGCTGTTAGGTTGGAGGTTCCTACCTCCTGGAGAATTAATCCGGTCTTTCATGTCTCTCTGTTAAAAAAAGCTGTTGTGTCGGATGGTGACGCCTCTGCCTCTGTTCCTCCGGTGGTGGAGGACGGGGAATATGAAATTTCTCGCATCCTTGACTCTAGACGGTATAGAGGTAGTTTGCAGTATCTTGTGGCCTGGAAAGGTTTCGGACCCGAGGATAACTCTTGGGTGAGGTCAGATATGTTTCCGCGTCCAGACTTATCAGAGCGTTTCACAGGAGATTTCCTGATAAGCCTGGTCCTAGGGGATCCGGAGGATCCTCTTAGAAGGGGGGGTACTGTTAGAACCTTGCTGTTAGGTTTTTTTTCCTTTGCTGGTCACATGACCTTGTTGGCCTATTTAATCCTGCTCCGCCCTTCTGGCTTTGCTGGACTTCATTGTATATCTACTTTCTAGCTAGCCTGTGCTCTGTATCTAACTCTGTTAGTTTGCTTGGTCTACGGACCTCTAGGTTCTATCTATTTTGTTTGTTCGTCTGTCTGCTGCTATTTCTGTTAGGAGGTGTCCCATATTCCTCCCAGTCCTTAGTACTTGTAGGGATTCCCTCCCCAAATCTATAGGTCTCCGTACAGACTAGATTAGGACTTTAGCAGGTCTGATCGCAGGATCAGGTTCCCTGTTACATCGTAGGGATTCAGCTGAGTCTTATAGTAGGGACAGATCTCCTCTCTTTCCTTAGCTTTGGTAGCAGAACATAACAATCAGCTGTGTATCCAAAAGACTTCTGCACAACACAACTGATCGTCCCAACCCCATTTATAAGGCAAGAAATTCCACTTATTAAACCTGTGAGGGCACACCAGTGAAGTGAAGACCATTTCCGGTGACTACCTCTTGAAGCTCATCAAGAGAATGCCAAGAGAGTGCAAAGCAGTGATCAAAGCAAAAGGTGGCTACTTTGAAGAACCTAGAATATAAGACATATTTTCAGTTGTTTCACACTTTTTTGTTAAGTATATAATTCCACATGTGTTAATTCATAGTTTTGATGCCTTCAGTGTGAATGTACAATTTTCAAAGTCATGAAAATACATAAAAATCTTTAAATGAGAAGGTGTGTCCAAACTTTTGGTCTGTACTGTATATATATATATATATATTTATATACATTCTTACAACAAGTACAGTGTGGTACTGGTGGGGATACAGACTTACACAATAATATCAATCTGGTGAACCAACACACATCTCATATATGCATGATCAAATACAGTTTACTGGGTAATTATGGCAATGTATCTTAAAAATCCAGTGTAATATAGATGTTCTGTATGGGATCTGTTTTTTTGTCCACCCATAGACTTGAATGGGTGAGTTTCACCTGATATATGGAGAAGAATAGTGCATATTGCTCGTTTCCTGTAAAATGACTGTCATGTGAACCACCTCATTGAATTACATTGGTCAGTGTGCTGTCCTATTTTTACTCGGTCAGTATACGTTCATAATACGCTTGTCTGAATAAGCCCTAAGGGCTTACGTTAAATGAAAGCAGACACATTATCACTGATACCTCTAAAATTGTAGTCTGGCTACTTTGCCTTCGCCTTTTCAAGTTTTGTTGTATAAAATTGTACAAGATATTTAAGACAGATGTGGAAATGTTCATGCGCAGACTGTGTTCATCTTCTTGCTGCTCTAGATTTTAATTTCCATTAAGGAACAGCAGACATATAAACATGCTCCATACACTGTTTACTTGTGTATAAATACTATGGGAAATACAGAATGCCAACGAGTACACATTCCCATTGATAGTACACAGTATGTGATTTCAGCCTTTCGTCTGTTTCTAGACAAATCTGCCTATTTTCAGATTGCAGTCATATATAACTGTCTTCATGACTCATGCCTAATATTTCCTATTCTAACAAAATGATACACCATTTCCACTTTTAAAACAGCACATTACTTTCATGATTGCATGAGACAATCCATCAGACAAAAACGGACATTAAAATTAAATGGTAAAAAAGCTACACAAACCACTTAAGCACACTCATTATTATTGCCCTTGCAACCTGAGGCCACTGGAGAATTTCTAATTTAGTCAGCATTATGCAGTTTGAAGTGTTTCATGTTCTGCATGGGAGCAGGCTGCAATTCAAATATCAGTGGCCATGAAAAATATGCACATACGTTTAGTATTAAAATCTCCAAGGGCATATCGGAAGAGACGGGCACATGTTGCTATGTGTGATGGAGACTTTTCTTGAATCAATCATTTAGACATAATTTATCACCATTTTATTTTTTGCCAAAGACATTTCCTCTCCATTTGTTGAAGAGTTTTATTATGCATGCACATCCTGGAAAGGTAATAAGTCCCAAACCTTTGATGCTTAGAGCAACACGCCTTTGTTAGATACAGTAGTGGCATATACAACTTCCCCACTGACAGTGCATTGCAGATAACAAGAGTAATTGCTTATTTTATCAAGTTCAGGGAGTAGGGCTCATTTCTACCTCCCCGTCTATTACATCAGTTATTATGGTGTTATCTTTCATTGGGTTCTCTCATTAAAGGTGCCTACCCTAGCAATAACGGCCTTATTTAAATTCATTTTTGCATCTATGATACATGCATATTCCTGAACCTTACTTTTCTGGCTAGTCACTTGTTTGTCTGCCTATGGTGAATCTAATACTTTTGAAGGGTCAGAAAAGCAAATCTGAAAAAAGACTAAATAACTTAACTGTAATGACTTATACCAAAATAAATACATGACACAAAAGCAAATTACAATTTAGAATAAACAAATTTTAGCATATAAAATACATGTATACAAAGTGATTCAAAAAGGATAGGGCAAAATTATTGCCTCGGTACTCATAATAGAGAGAGCATAATATAAATTTAATAATATGAAAAGACACACTATCTATCCAAATTGCATCTACACACCATAAATTTCCAAAGCAGCTTCCTTTGGTAACAGGACAGGCGTCTAGGTAGTCCAGTTCTGCCAGCTTATCCTTGGATATGGACTCCACACTCCTCAATGCATTTTGTCAGGGCATTCAGATTGTGTGGCTATGGGGACAGATACGCTGAGTCCTTGATGTAGTCCCACAGAAAGAAGAGGCAGAGTATTAGATTTGGTGATCGTGGAGGCCAGCGCAACATTGGTGAATCCTTTTTTCCAGCACGGCTGATACAAAATTTTGCTTTGCTGTTGCCTGCAGACATTCATTATTGAATTGCTCTCTACCGCTTCGGCAAACAAACTGTTTTTTTATCACAGTTAAATATTTCACATTTTGACTCATTTAGTCCAGAGCACCTGCTGATGTTTTTCTGCATGCCAAATCATGTGTTTTTGTGCATTGTTGAGTCACTTGGCCCTGTTTCCATGTTGATGATGTTTTTTGTCTGAAATTCCGTTATAAACTTTTGTCCAGACTTCTCCGGTGGTTGAGTTAAGCTATTGTATGTCCCACTGATTTCTTCCAGTTATGAGCTGATAACACTGGATATCTAATGATTTTAAAAGGAAGGAAGAGTGATGTGACTTTCATTTGCTGCACTAAGTTTTCTTGGCCAACTACTCTGTTTATAATTCTCTATATAAACCATTTCTTGGTGCTCTCAATGCCGAGAAATATAGGCAGACACTTATCCATCTATCATGCTATACCATTAGGGATACATCTGATTGGACTACAAATTTATTCTGCAGCAGGACAAAGACCCCAAACATACAACTAATGTCATTAAGAACTAGTTTCAGTATAAAGAAGAACAAGAAGTCGCGGAAGAGCTAATGCCCTCACAGAGCCCTGATCTCAACATCATGAATTCTGTGTTACAGAAGGTCACAAATCATGATATAGAATTTTAGCAAGCCTACATCCACAAAAGATCTTTAGTGATTTCTCCAAGATGTTTGGAACAATCTTCCGGCCAAGTTCCTTCAGAAACTATGTGCAAGTGTACCTAGAAGAATTTATGTTGATTTGAAGGCAAATTGTAGTTCCAACAAACATTGATTTGATCTAGATTAGAGATGAGCCAACTCGAACAGTAAAGTTTGGGACCCGTGCCGAATACCCAGTGTTCCTAAAGAAGTCCGTGTTACTGTTTGGGTTCGGCAGCCCGAACACCGTATCTTTTTTGTGCTGTCATCTGCATGACAGCATGGGAAACAGGGGGGCTCTGATCAACAGTAACATCGTTACTGCCGGTCAGAGCGCTGCGGGATCATGCTGTCAGATGTCAGCATGATCCCGCAGCTGTTACTGTGACCGGCGCTAAAAAGCTTACTGCGGGTCACAGGTATCAGCTGATGAGAATACTAATACTCCCATCAGCCTGCTGTCACTGATAACAGGGAGAGCAGGCACTGCTGATGGGAGGAGTCATCAGCTGGCGCCTGAGCTCAAAGTAAAAAAAAAAGTAAAAATAAATAAATACATATTGAAATAAAAATAAAAAACACAGTTATACTGACCTAACACCTAATCCCTGAAGCCCTTGTCCCTTGTAAAAAAAAAAAATAAAAAGCACCACAATACTCACCTTAACACCCAATCTCTGAACCCATTGTCACCTGTAAAAGAGGAAAAATAATAAACCACCATAATACTCACCTATCCACCACAATCTACATAATCCATACTGTTCCACTATGATCCGCATCACTTGTAGAACAGTCGTTAGATGAGTATAACCGTGTTTTTAATTGTTAAATAAGTGAATCAAAACGTGTGGATTTTTACTTCAAATAAAGGAATTTTTATATGCCTTGTCATTATTTCCAAACTTTTACTATGCGGTTAGTAGTGAGGGTGGGGCCGGGCCACTCAGAGCTTGATGGGTGCAGAGCCTTCCCAGGCATAGGTTCAGCTACACACAGGCCCGCCAAGCTTTCCTGCTATGTTCCTAGCAGGTCCCAACACTGAACAACACTAATCCTTAATGCAGGGTTTTTAAAGGACTTGTGGCAAGAGTCACTGGAAAACCCGGGTTGGAGGGAGGTGGCCGCCCCACTGGCTTCCTGTAGCCACCTCCAAGAAATGAAGGCCCTACCGGGTTTTACTAATCTGCCTTAGCCAGATAGCCTGACCAGGTCAATGCTCACCTTCATTCCTGCATTGCAGCCGCAGGTGTGTCTGTGACTGCACTGCACTTCAATAGGTTTAATAGGTCTCTGTACACATTCTGGGGGATATATACCGTCCCTCGTACACTATCCCCGTCACTGCGTCACATATCCCCCCCCCTCTGTTCAAACTTGTGGGGTTGAACATTTGTCACCATACAGGGTGCCCGGGACAGGGCATCCGCATTTTCCTGCGACTTCCCAGGGCGATGTTTTACAGAGAAACTGAAATTTTTCAGTGACAGGAACCACCTGGTGACTCACGCATTCCTCTCATTGGCGTTCCTCATCAATATCAAGGGTGAGTGGTCCGTCACCAAGCGGAACTGACGCCCGAGTAAATAAAAACGTAGCGATTCCAAGGCCCACTTTATAGCCAAACACTCTTTCTCTACCACGCTTTAGCTTTTCTCTGCCAGGATAAGTTTTCTACTCAAGTAGGTGACCGGGTGCTCTTCACCATTCACTTTTTGTGACAATACCGCCCCTAGTCCTACCTCCGAGGCATCGGTCTGTACATTGAAGGTTTCCTTGAAGTTGGGGCTGAAGAGGACCGGCTGTCCACAAAGGGCCAACTTCATGGACTGAAAGGCTTCTTCTGCCTGAGGGTTCCACCGAACCATTACCGATTTCTTTCCTTTCAAGAGATCGGTCAGGGCTGCCGTTCTCCCAGCAAAATTAGTTATAAACCAGCAGTAATACCCAAGGATGCCAAGGAACGCCCTCTCCTGCTTTGTACTTGAAGGTTTAGTCCAGTTTTTTATGGCCTCAACTTTATTGATTTGGGGCTTGATAACTCCTCGGCCAATCACATACCCCAAATATCGGGCTTACTCTAGCCCTATCCAGCACCGCTTGTACCTGGGATAGTCGCGTATGCCAGTCAGTGCTAAAGATGATAATATCATCTAGATACGCGGACGCGTACTCCTGATGAGGCTTGAGCACTATGTCCATCAACCTCTGGAATGTAGCCAGGGCCCCATGTAACCCAAAAGGTAAGACCACATAGTGATATAGACTTTCCGGAGTTATGAAGGCGGTCTTTTCCTTCGCCGATTCCGTGAGAGGTACCTGCCAGTAACCCTTAGTGAGATCGAGCGTGGTAAAGTATTGGGCCTGCCCCAGTCTCTCAATCAGCTCATCCACCCTGGGCAATGGATGTAGGTCAAATTTCGACACTTCATTTAATTTCCGGAAATCGTTACAGAAGAGTAACGATCCGTCTGGTTTCAGAATCAGTACGATGGGGCTCTGTGATTCCTTGACTAACTGGAGTATTTGTTTTACCTCAGCCGTGATGGCTTGCCTCCGTGCTTCGGGTACCCGGTACGGTCTCATTCGTACCCTTACTCCCGGTTCGGTGACAATGTCATGTTGGAGAACCGTAGTCCTACCTGATAGCTCTGAGAAGACGTCAGTATTCTGCTGCACCAGCGAGCGAGCCTCCCGTCGCTGCTGTTTAGAGCATCACTTATCCTGACCTCTTCCCCAGAAGCATCCCTGGCTGAAGGTAGAGAACTCTCTGGCGGCATGCCCTAAGTGATGTCTGTAACTAAACTCTCTCGATCTTTCCAAGGTTTTAGTAGGTTTACATGATAAAGCTGCTCCGGTTTCCTCCTTCCGGGCTGATACACCAGGTAATTTACCTCCTCCACCTTTTCTCGAACCTCATATGGCCCTTGCCACTTGGCCTTGAGCTTACTCATGGCTGTGGGTACCAGTACTAACACCCAATCGCCCTTGTTAAAAGACCTGACTGTGGCTCTTTAATTACAGTACAGACCAAAAGTTTGGACACACCTTGTCATTTAAAGATTTTTCTGTATTTTCATGACTTTGAAAATTGTACATTCACACTGAAGGCATCTAAACTATTAATTAACACATGTGGAATTATATACTTAACAAAAAAATGTGAAACAACTGAAAATATGTCTTATATTCTAGGTTCTTCAAAGTAGCCACCTTTTGCTTTGATGACTGCTTTGCACACTCTTGGCATTCTCTTGATGAGCTTCAAGAGGTAGTCACCGGAAATGGTCTTCCAACAATCTTGAAGGAGTTCCCAAAGATGCTTAGCACTTGTTGGCCCTTTTGCCTTCACTCTGCCGTCCAGCTCACCCCAAACCATCTCGATTGGGTTCAGGTCTGGTGACTGTGGAGGCCAGGTCACCTGGCGTCGCACCCCATCACTCTCTTTCTTGGTCAAATAGCCCTTACACAGCCTGGAGGTGTGTTTGGGGTCATTGTCCTGTTGAAAAATAAATGATGGTCCAACTAAACGCAAACCGGATGGAATAGCATGCCGCTGCAAAAAGGCTGTGGTAGCCATGCTGGTTCAGTATGTCTTCAATTTTGAATAAATCCCCAACAGTGTCACCAGCAAAGCACCCCCACACCATCACACCTCCTCCTCCAAGCTTCACGGTGGGAACCAGGCATGTAGAGTCCATCCGTTCACCTTTTCTACTTCGCACAAAGACACGGTGGTTGGAACCAAAGATCTCAAATTTGGACTCATCAGACCAAAACACAGATTTCCACTGGTCTAATGTCCATTCCTTGTGTTCTTTAGCCCAAACAAGTCTCTTCTGCTTATTGCCTGTCCTTAGCAGTGGTTTTCTAGCAGCTATTTTACCATGAAGGCCTGCTGCACAAAGTCTCCTCTTAACAGTTGTTGAAGAGATGTGTCTGCTGCTAGAACTCTGTGTGGCATTGACCTGGTCTCTAATCTGAGCTGCTGTTAACCTGCGATTTCTGAGGCTGATGACTCAGATAAACTTATCCTCAGAAGCAGAGGTGACTCTTGGTCTTCCTTTCCTGGGGCGGTCCTCATATGAGCTAGTTTCTTTGTAGCGCTTGATGGTTTTTGCAACTACACTTGGGGACACTTTCAAAGTTTTCCCAATTTTTCGGACTGACTGACCTTCATTTCTTAAAGTAATGATGGGCACTCGTTTTTCTTTACTTAGCTGCTTTTTTCTTGCCATAATACAAATTCTAACAGTCTATTCAGTAGGACTATCAGCTGTGTATCCACCAGGCTTCTGCACAACACAACTGATGGTCCCAACCCCATTTATAAGGCAAGAAATCCCACTTATTAAACCTGTGAGGGCACACCTGTGAGGTGAAAACCATTTCCAGTGACTACCTCTTGAAGCTCATCAAGAGAATGCCAAGAGTGTGCAAAGCAGTCATCAAAGCAAAAGGTGGCTACTTTGAAGAACCTTGAATATAAGACATATTTTCAGTTGTTTCACACTTTTTGGTTAAGTATATAATTCCACATGTGTTAATTCATAGTTTTGATGCCTTCAGTGTGAATGTACAATTTTCATAGTCATGAAAATACAGAAAAATCTTTAAATGAGAAGGTGTGTCCAAACTTTTGGTCTGTACTGTATATGTACGCTTCTGTGCTGCCTGGGCATCTAACAGATGTTCTTTCACGATGGGCATGACCGCCACAATTCGGTCCTGCATACTAGCCATGTGTTCAATTATACTCCAATGTGGAGTTGGCTCTTGTTCCCATGTCTTTTTGGCTACATCCAACAGACCCCTAAGGTGTCTGCTGTACAATAACTCAAAGAGAGAGAACCCTGTGGAAGCCTGGGGTACCTCACGGACAGCAAACATCAAATAGGGTAGCAACATGTCCCAATCCCTTCCATCCTTAGAAACCACCTTTTTTAAAATGGACTTGAGGGTTTTATTGAACCGTTCTACTAGCCCGTCGGTTTGAGGTTGGTACACTGAGGTGCGCAATTGTTTTATTTTTAGCAGTTTGCACAGTTCCGTCGTCATCTAGGACATAAAAGGGGTCCCTTGATCCATCAGGATATCCTTAGGTAGCCCAAGGCGACAGAACATGGCAAACAGCTCCCGTGCAATCAGTTTCGCCAAGATGTGGTGTAGCGGTACAGCCTCCAGGTACCAGTTGCAATGGGCCCTACCAAGTCCATGGCAACTCTTCAAAAGGTACCTCTATCACTGGCAGAGGTACCAATGGGCTACAGAAACTGGCAGTGGGTGTGGTCAGTTGACATTCAGGGCAGGATTCGCAGTACTTTTGACCTTCACATAAATCCCAGGCCAAAAGAACCGCTGCAAGATACGTTCTTGCATCTTTTTAACCCCTAAGTGTCCACCCAGCAGGTTTGTGTGTGCCATCTCCAGAACCGCCCGACGGTATGACTGAGGTGCCACTAACTGTTCCACGACCTCGTCCTTGATTTTGTCTACCCTATAGAGCAATTCACCATTGACTACAATGCGTGGAAATACAGTATCTGCATCGGGCTGTTGAGCTACGCCATTTACCTCTAACACCCTTTCCTGCTGTCCCAAACGTGTCCTGAGACACTTCCAGCTCAGGGATCGATGGGGTCTCCTGCCAGCACCTCTAGGGGAGACCTATAGGGGTCACTCTCTGTCCCTAGGTTGGACACACCTACGGCTGGTACCCCTGAGTCGGGTTCATCGGGTACAGCGCCTGTAACAAATTTTACCTGAGGAGAGTGGATTTTGTGTTTCTACAGAGTCCAGAACAGGGGCAAGTTTCTTCCCAACACAGTCCCATAGGAAAGAGTTTTTACCACCCCCACCACATGTTTTATGTCGCCACATGGCGTGGACAAAACTACCTCTGCGGTTGGGTACTTTCGGAGGTCCCAATGGTACACACAACCCCGACTGTCCGTCCACTGGGGTTGTCTCGTGCCACCAGCGACCCATGTACCAAAGTCTCTAGGCTCCCCGAGTCTAGGAAGGTCTCCGTGGGGTACCCATTAACCAGTACCTGGCACAGTTGAGGTTCACTGTCCGAGAGGTCGGCACTCGCAATGCAGACTGTCTGGGCATACATTGAGACCCGTAGTCAGGGAGCAGTTAGCAACCACATGTCCCGCCCCTTACACCGCCAGCACCTAATGGTGGGGGTACTGTTAGTTCTTATGACCTTTTTGGAGGGAACCGTTCCCCTTCTACTTTCACTCCGAGGTACCCCTTCAGCACGGGCACAGTGCTGACTGTCCTCAGCAGAGGGATGCGACCCCTTTCCCAGTTCCTCGGTTGGCAGGGATAGGCGTGACAGCCGCGAGGGGGCAGAGTCCCGGATAAAGTCCTGAGTGGCTGAGTAGCGTTCGATCAGGCTGATCACATGGTCGAGGGTGCCAGGGTCCGCTTACCCCACCTAACGTTGGATAGCGGCCAGCAGAGTCCTCACCAGCCAGTCGACCACCACCCTCTCCACTATCTGGGCTGGAGTCAAAGACTCAGGCTGGAGCCACCTCTTGACCAGCTGCAAAAGGTCATAAGCCTGATACCGGGTGGGTCGAGTCTCCACAAAGTCTCATGAAAATATGCGCTGAGCCCTCATGTACGTATTGACCCCAAGCCGGACAAGGATCTCACCTATGAGCCTCTGGTAGTCCTGGGCGTCCTCCTGACTGAGGTCGAAGTAGATCTTCTGGGCATCGCTGACCAAAAATGGAGCCATCACTTCTGCCTACTGGCCGACTGGTAGGTTTCCCACTCAGCCGTGCATTCGTAGATGGTCAGGAAGTCTTCCACGTCATCCTCCGGTCCCATCTTCCTCAATGCTGAGCGAACCTTGTCCCGGGCCTCTCGATGTTCCGGGTTCGGCACTGTGGCTGTTTCCCGCAGGGCAGCAATCCGTTGTAGGATCAGTTAATTTGTTTTTTGCTGCTGCTGGTATAGTAGCTACTGCTGCTGATTATGCTGCTGTTCCCGCTCCTGCTGTTGCCGCTGAGACTGCAGCTGTTGCTGCTGGGTGAGTACCAACTGCTTTAACAGCTCATCCATTTTGTCCACGGGGTGGGGCTGAAAGGTGGCAGGCCGAATTGTGGTCATGCAGCTGCCGGTGGAGTATGCCTCAGTCACAATGCCCGCACCACAATGCCACAGCCACCAAGCTGTAAGGCGGCGGTGTTCACACCGTGCAGTAGCTGAGGCAGTGACCCAATCAAGTCCAACATAAGCAGCTTTTATTCAGCACTCATGGGTAAAACAAAAAGTCCTCCAGTTCGCAGCCGGGTTAACATAAGTCCATAAAAACAGTTGCCGTGGGCAGTCGCCGCGCCAGGCCGCTCAGAGCCTGACGGGTGCAGAGCCTTCCCAGGTGTAGGTTCAGCTACACACAAGCCCGCCAAGCTTTCCTGCTATGTTCCTAACAGGTCCCAACACTGAACAACACTAATTCTTAATGTAGGATTTTTAAAGGACCTGTGGCAAGAACCACTGGAAAACCCGGGTTGGAGGGAGGAGGCCACCCCACTGCTTTCCGATAGCCTCCTCCAAGAAATTAAGGCCCTGCCGGGTTTTACTAATCTGCCTTAGTCAGATAGCCTGACCAGGTCAATGCTTACCTTCATTCCTGCATTGCAGCCGCGGATGTGTCTGTGACTGCAATGCACTTCAATATGTTTAATAGGTCTCTGTATACATTCTGGGGGATATATACCGTCCCTCGTACACAATCCCCGTCACTGCCTCACAATATCTACATATATACTGTATGTATATATATATATATCTATATATATATATATATATATAGATATATAGATATATATAGATATATACTGTAAAATGGCCACCGGACATGTCCTTGAGGGGAGATATGCATCGCTGAGATTGGTAACTTCAGTGATATAAAGCAGGGAAAAGTTTGCTCCAGCACACATAGTGCTGAGAGGATTAATTGGGCGTATTAGGGCCAGTTTTTATGAGCAGTCATAAGAGATGGGTGGGATTGGCTGCTCACATAACCCCACCCCATGGCGTGTGTATAAAATGGAGGTCGAGTGTCTCATTCAGTGTCTATGGCTGGAGGTGTGGAGACCTCCAGCGTGGCTGTGCTACAGGACACTCAATGTGAGCGGGTGAGCCCGCAGTATTGTATGGACTGTTTATTTTCCTGTTTTGTTACTTTGTGCCAGACAAGGCTGTGTTTTGTTACTTTGTGCCGGACAAGGCTTTGCTTCATTTACTTTGAAAGTGCGGTTTATGAAGTCCAAATAAACCTGCCTTGGACATTTTAAAGAAACTGACTCCTGTGCCTACCTCAAAAGCGGCTGAGTGAGTACCAAACCCCTTGCAATTGGTGCTAGATGCATGGGCATGAATCCCAAGGGGCAGTGTGACTGCTACAAGAGGGACTGTATGTCCTGGGTGAAGTCTGCCACAAGCCAGCAAGTGACATCAGACAAAATGGAGGATCTGCTGAAACATTTGGTGCAGGCGCAGCAAGCACAACACCAGCAGCACCAGCAATTATTGCAGCAGCAACAAATGGCACAGCAAGAGACCACTAAGTTGCTGATGCAGCAGATCCAGCAGCGGAAGCAGCAGCAACAGGATCAGCATCGTCAACAGCAGCAGCAGATCGAGTTTCTGGCAGAGGTGGTCCGTGGCACAGCGACGGCTCCGACAAGTCCAGGTGATGACTCTCACGTCAGGAAGACGGTAAGGAGAGTGTTACAAAAGATGACGTTGAGGCGTTCCTGACTTTATTTGAAAAGGTGGCGGAACGGGAGAAATTGCCTCTGGAGCAGTGGGCGGAGGTGCTGGCACCATATTTAACAGGGGAGCCACAGAAGGCCTAATATGACCTGGCCTTGCAGTATGCAAAGGAGTACGCCAAATTGAAAACTGAGATTTTGGTGTGCTTGGGAGTGACTCTGACTATCAAGGTGCAACGGGTGCACCACTGAGCCTATTGCAGTGACAAACCTCCCCGGTCCCAAATGTTCGACCTCCTACACCTGGTTCCAAAGTGGTTGTAACCTGAATCTTCCTCTCCAGCACAGATGGTGGAGAGGGTCATCATGGACAAGTTCATCCACTCCCTTCCGAGGTCGGTGCTAGCCTGGGTTGCCCAGGGAGATCCCCGTAATGTTGATTACCTGGTGGGGTTGGTGGAAAGGTACCAGGCGGTGGAAGGTTCCTTGGGAAAGCCTGGGGTCGTAGCATCTCCATACTGGGATTCCCAAAAGGGGTGGACACCCAAAAGAGGGGAACTAGAGCCACATCTGGGGGGCATCCTAGAGCCCAGGAGGGGTCGAAGTTGCTACCAAAGGACCCGTCCCTTAACATAGTATGTTGTAGATGTCACACCCCATGTCACATAGCCACCCGGTGCCCCATGACAATTGAGCCAATGAACTGCAGGATTTTATTTTGCATATCCTGCCTGCAGTGCTGTCCCTCAACCAGGCGAGGAACCGCAGGCATGCCTCATGTCGGTGAATGGTATGCAAGTGACTGCTCTGTTAGACTCGGGGAGTTTGGCAACCCTAGTGAGGGTCACAGTTCCTCATAGACTGGTTCCGGGGAAAAAGGTCAGCATCTGTTGTATCCATGGGGATGCTAAGGACTACCCTGAGGCCCGAGTGGTCATAGACACAAACTGTGGCGCCGAGTCCAACAAGGTCAGAGTAGTCAAGGACCTGTTGTACCCTGCTATAATAGGGCAGGACTTTGCCTTGTTTTGGAAATTGTGGGAGAAAGGGAGGAAGCCAGGTTGTCCAGGCAACAACCAAGTCGCCCCTGAAGAAACTTCATCACAGGCCGCAGCCGACGGGGTTCCCTTTTGTGTGCTGGTTGGGGATGAGGATGAGGCAGCATCCCCGGAGGCTAACATCCCTGAACAGGAGGTGTCTGGGGGAAACTTTGGAACCGCCCAGCTCAAGGACTTAACTCTAAAAGGGGCGTTTAATAATGTAGCGGTTCTTAATGGTGTTGCTCAAGAGCCGGGGGCTGACACCCGATATCCGCACTTTGCCATAAATGGTAAATGGGGAGTTACTATATGGAGTCAACAAGCTCAGAAGGGAGGTAATTGAGCAGTTACTAGTGCCAGGGCCGTACAGACACAGGGTTTTAGATATGGCCAATGCACATGTTTTGGGTGGTCATCAAGGGGTAGAAAAAACCCAGGAAAGGATCCTCCAGAGGTTCTATTGGGCTTGGTGTCACCGAGAGATAGTGAATTATTGTAGGTCGTGTCCCACCTGTCAGCCGACCTCTCCGGTGGCTCACTTCCGTAGTCCTTTAGTGCCTGTACCTGTCATTAAGATCACAGTCGAGCGCATCACCATGGATCTGGTGGGACCCCTGGTCAAGTCCGCCAAAGGACATCAGTATATCCTGGTGGTACTGGACTATGCTACGCGGTATCCGGAGTCCGTGCCACTATGAAACTCCTCCTCCAAGTGTATAGTCTGGTAGTTGGCCCATATCATTTCTAGGACGGGGTTGTCTAAAGAGATTCTAACAGACCAAGGGACTCCGTTTATGTCAAAAGTGATGAGGGAGTTGTGCCAGATCCTGAAAATCACACAACTCAGGACCTCAGTCTACCACCCACAGACAGATGGCTTGGTGGAGCGGTTCAATAAAACCTTGAAGGCCAAGTTGAAGAAGTTTGTAGAGAAAGACGGCTGGGACTGGGACTGCCTACTGCCGTACCTTCTGTTCTCCATCAGAGAAGTCCCACAGGCCTCTACTGGATTCTCCCCTTTCGAGCTGTTGTATGGCTGACACCCCCGTGGACTCAATGACGTAGCAAAGGAAACATGGGAGGCTGAGACTACACCCTACAGGAGTGTAATCGAACATGTGGCACAAATGCAAGAGAGGATTGCAGAAGTAATGCCCAAAGGAAGTTGCCTAATAATTAAGCACACCTTATATAGGGTGTTGATGTCATTAGTCAACACCACTCCTCATTACAAAGATGCACATCACCAGATTTACTTAATTGGTAGTTGGCTCTCAAGCCTATGCAGCTTGGAGTAGGACAACATGTATAAAAAGTATCATGTGATCAAAATACTCATTTGCCTAATAATTCTGCACGCGGTGTAAAGCCCAAGATGTATTAATACGCATCTGTGCCCTGGGCTTTAAGAGCCTGACCCGTATTAATATGTCATTGCGATCGCGCGCACACACAGGCTGTGCGGGCGCGATCACTGCCAGGTGTCAGCTCATTGTCACAGCTGACACCCGGTGCTATGTGCTAGGAGTGGTTCCGCACCACTCCTGGCACATTAACCCCTGCAATGCTGCAATCGAAGTCCATCGCAGTATTGCGGTGGCTAAGGGGAGGTGATCGCAATACTCACCTCCTCTTCCGGCCTCCAGCGCTGTCTGCCGCGGCTTCCCGGATGTTGCCATGATGACCCGATGTCGTAATGACAACATCCGGGTCACCAGACAGCAGGAAGATTTTTTGGTCATGCGCAGTGCATGACCAAACTATCTTCTCCCTGTGCAGCGCTGACAGCCTGTATAGCACAGGGATGGTGCTCCATTCCTGTGCTATGCAGGCGATCAGAGTAAAAAAAGTGAAAGTCCCATAGTGGGACAAAGTATAAAAGTAAAAAACTGTCAGAAAATTAAAAAAAAAATTGTAAAAATATAAAAAAAATATATAAAAAAAATAATCTATCAAAAATAAAAATATTATGTACCCATCAATAAATATTATTATAAAAAAACAAAACAATAAAAGTACACATATTTGGTATCGCCGCGTCCGGAACGACCTGACCTATAAAATTGTCGCACTAGTTAACCCCTTCAGTGAACACGGTAAAAAAAAATAAAAATAAAACGAAGCAAAAAACAATGCTTTATCATCATACTGCCAAACAAAAAATGGAATAACACGCGATCAAAAAGGCGAATATAAATAAAAATCGTACCTCTGAAAACATCATCTCATCCCGCAAAAACAAGCCACATACAGCTCTATCAGCTGAAAAATAAAAAAGTTATAGCTCTCAGAACAAAGCAATGCAAAAAAATATTTTTTTCTATAAAGTTGCTTTTATTATGTAAAAGCGCCAAAACATAGAAAAACGATATAAATGTGGTACCGCTGTAAACGTACTGACCCGAAGAATAAAGCTACCTTATCAATTTTACCACACGCGGAGCAGAAAAAAAAAAAATTAAAAGAAAAACTATTCCTGAATTTTTGTTTTTTGTTTATTCTGCCTCCCAAAAATCGGAATAGAAAGCGATCAAAAAATGTCATGTGCCTGAAAATGGCACCAATAAAAACGTCAGCTCATCCCGCAAAAAACAAGCTGTCACATGACTCTGCCAGCCAAAATATGGAAAAATTATAGCTCTCAAAATATGGCGATGCAAAAACTAGATTTTACAAAAAAATGCGTCTTTTAGTGTGTGACAGCTGTCAATCATAAAAACCCGATATGATTCTGGTATCTCTGTAGTCGCACCGACCCAAAGAATAAAGTCATCTAATCACTTATACCACACGAGGAACGGCGTAAAAAATAAACTGTCTGGTTAGGGTTGTGCTAGGGTTAGGGTTGGGGTTGGGGTTACGGTTGTGCTAGGGTTAGGGTTGAGGCTAGGGTTAGGGTTGGGCTAGGGTTAGGGTTGGGCTAGGGTTGGGGTGTGGGTTAGGGTTGGGGTTAGGGCTAGGGTTGGGCTAGGGTTGGGGTTAAGGTTGTGGTTAGGGTTGGGCTAGGGTTGGGTTAGGGTTAGGGTTGGGGTTGGGGTTAGGGTTGGGGTTGGGCTAGGGTTAGGGTTGGTGTTGGGGTTAGGGTTGGGATTTTTTTCAAAAGTAAAAAAAAAAAAAGATGACCATATGGAAACTAGTGTTGAGCGCAAGTGCTCACTACTTGAGTTTGCATCGGGTACTTGGGTAGGCACTGAGTATCGCGGGTGCTCAAGTGACATGCTCGAGTCTCCGCCCCATAAGCTTCGCGGCCAAAAAACTTGCGGGGATTGCCTGCCATACACGAGCGATCCCCGCATGGTTTTTTTTGGGTGTCTAATAACCGTGAAACATGTGGGCAGGGACTCGAGCATGTCACTCGAGCATGTCACTAGAGCACCCTTGATACAGGGTGAATACCTGAGTACCCGATGCAAACTCAAGTAGCGAGCACTTGCGCTCAAGACTAATGACAACTTTTTCAATATGATGACCTAATGTTATCAAATTCTGTGTCATACCTCTGGGTTAAAAATGTTCACTATACCCCTTGATAAAATCCTTGAGGGGTGTAGTTTCCAAAATGAGGTCACTTGTGGGGGGTTTCCACTATTGAGGCACATCAGGGGCTCTCCAAACGCGACATGGTGTCTGCTCTCGATTTCAGCCGATTTTGCGTTCAAAAAGTCACACAGTGCTCCTTCCTTTCTGAACTCTGCCGTGCGCCCAAACACTGTATTTTCCCCACATATGGGGTATTGACATACTCAGGAGAAATTGCACAACAGTTTTTGGGGTCCATTTTCTCCTCTTACCCTTGTGAAAATAAAAAAATTGGGGCTAAAACATAATTTTTGTGGAAAAAGTTTGATTTTTTTATTTTCACGGCTCCATGTTATAAACTTCTGTAAAGGACTTGGGGGTTCAGGGTGCTTACCACACATCTAGATAAGTTCCTTGAGGGGTCTAGTTTCCAAAATGGTGTCACTTATGGGGGGTTTCCACTGCTTATGCACATCAGGGGCACATCCGCTAATTATTCAAGCAAATTTTACAATCAAAAAGGCAAATGTCACTCCTTCCCTTCCGAACACTGCTGTGCACCCAAACAGTTGTTTTCCCACACTTATGGGGTATCTGCTTACTCAGGAGAAATTGCACAACAAATTACATGGTGCAATTTCACCTGTTACCCTTATGAAAATGCAAAATTGGGGGCTGAAAAACATTTTTGTGGGAAAAATGTGAAAATTTTATTTTTACGGCTCAATATTATAAACTTCTGTGAAGCACCTGGGGGTTCAAGGTGCACAACACACATCTAGATAAGTTCCCTGAGGGGTATAGTATCCAAAATGGGGTCATTTGTGGGGGGTTTCCACTGTTTAGGCACATCAGGGGCTCCCCAAATGCAACAAGGCGTCCGCTAATTATTCAAGTAAATTTTACATTCAAAAGTCAAATGGTGCTACTTCCCTTCCGAACCCTGCCGTGCGCCAAAACAGTGTTTTTTCCCCACATATGGGGTATCTGCATGCCCAGGGGAAATTGCACAACAATTTTGGGATCCATTTTTTCCGGTTACCCCTGCAAAAATAAAAAAAATTGGATCAAAAATAACATTTTTGTGAAAAAAGTTAATTGTTAATATTTTTCTTCCACATTCCAAAAATTCCCGTGAAGCACCTGAAGGGTTAATAAAGTTCTTGAATGTGGTTTTGAGCACCTTGAGGGGTGCAGTTTTTAGAATGGTGTCACTTTTGGGTATTTTCTGTCATAAAGACCCCTCAAAGTGACTTAAAATATGATGTGGTCCCTAAAAAATGGTTTTGTAAATTTTGTTGGAAAAATGAGAAATCGCTGGTTAACTTTTAAGCATTATAGCTCCCTAATAAAAAAAATTTTGTTTCCAAAATTATGCTGATGTAAAGTAGACATGTGGGAAATGTTATTTATTAACTATTTTGTGTGACACATCTCTCTGATTTAAGGGCATAAAAATTCAAATTTTGAAAATTGCAAAATTTTCAAAATTTTCACCAAATTTCCATTTTTTTCACAAATAAACGCAAGTGATATCGAAGAAATTTTACCACAATCATGAAGTACAATATGTCACAAAAAAAAATCTCAGAATCAGGGGGATCCGTTGAAGCGTTCCAGAGTAATTACCTCATAAAGTGATAGTGGTCAGAATTGTAAAAATTGGCCTGGTCATTAACATGCAAACCACCTTGGGTTGTAAAGGGGTTAAAAGGGTTTAAAGTTGATCAGCATTTTTTTATTTTTCCAGCAAAATATACAAAACAGTTTTTCATAGGGACCATATCACATTTGAAGTGACTTGGGGGGCCTATTTTACAGAAAATACCCAAAAGTGACAACATTCTATAAACTTCAGCTTGCAAAGTCTTCAAAAACACATTCAAGAACTTTATTAACCCTTCAGGTGCTTCACAGGAATTAAAGTAAGTGAAAGGAAAAAATTAAACGTTTTCCTTTTTTTCACAAAAATTTTACCTATTTTTTTTTTACACAAGGGTAACAGGAGAAAATGGACCTCAAAATTTGATGTGCAGTTTCTCTTGAGTATGCCAATACCCCATATGTGGTGGAAAACTACTGTTTGGGTGCACGGCAAGGCTCGGAAGGAGCATCGTTTGACTTTTTGAACGCAAAAATGGCTGGAATCGCCATGTCATTTTTGGAGAGCCCTTGATGTGCCTGAACAGTGGAAACCCCCACATCTGATCCCATTTTGGAAATTAGACTCCTCAAGAAATTAGATGTGTGATGAGCACCTTGAACCCCCAGGTGCTTTACAGAAGTTTATAACGTAGAGCCGTTTAGCCCCAATTTCTTTTATTTTCACAAGGGTAACAGGAGAAAATGGACCACAAAATTAGTTGTGCAATTTCTCCTAAGTACGCTATATGTGGGAGAAACCTATTGTTTGGACGCATGGCAGGGCTTGGGAAAGGAAGAAGTGACGTTTTGGAATACAGACTTTGATGATATGGTCCGCGGGTCTCATGTCATGTTTGGAGAGCCCATGATGCGCCTAAACAGTGGAAATCCCCCACAAGTGACTACATTTTGGAAACTAGACCACTGAAGCAATTTATCTAGATGTGTAGGGAGCAGGGCCGGTGTCAGCACCCGGCGCACCCGGGCAAGTGCCGGGGCCCTGAGCAGGCAGGGGGGCCCACTGGCGGTCGCGTACCCCGCTGGTCTATGGGTGGAGGAGAGCGGTGTCAGCACCCGCCCTTCTCCGCCGCTTGCTCAGGGCCCCGGCAGCCGGATACTTACCTCTCCCCATGCCTCCGCAGATCCGCTGTCTTCCTGCTCTGCGCTCCATGTGACGTCTCAGGTCAGAGGGCGCGGTGACGTCTTTCCACCGCACGCTTCCCTAAGCCGTCACAGGGAGCGCAGAGCGGGACGACGCCGGCAACGCTGGAGTCCAGACCCGAGCAGCGGCAGCAGGTGAGGAGGAGGGAGGTGAGTATTGGATTTTTTTTTTTTTTTTTTTAATGTATGGAGGCATGGGGCATAATATGGGGGGGGTGACATCTTGCATGGGGCATTATAAAGAGAGGGGGGGTGACATCCTGCATGGGGCATTATAAAGAGAGGGGGTGACATCCTGCATGGGGCCTTATAAAGAGGGGGGTACATCCTGCATGGGGCATTATAAAGAAGAGGGGTGACAGCCTGCATGGGGCGTTATAAGGGGGGGGGGACAGCCTGCATAGTGCATTATGTGGGGGGAACAGCCTGCATGGAGCATTATAAGGGGGGGGGACAGCCTGTATGGGGCATTATGTGGGGGGTAACATCCTGCATGCAGCATTATATGGGGGCCAGTATCCTGTATGGAGCATTATAAGGGGACCAGTATCCTGTATGGAGCATTATATGGGGGCCAGTATCCTGTATGGAGCTTTATAAGGGGACCAGTATCCTGTATAGAGCTTTATAAGGGGACCAGTATCCTGTATGGAGTGTTATACGGGGGCCAGTATCCTGTATGGAGCCTTATATGGAGGCCAGTATTCTGTATGGAGCCTTATATGGAGGCCAGTATTCCGTATGGGGCCTTATATGGGGGCCAAGTATTCCGTATGGGGCCTTATATGAGGGCCAGTATTCCGTATGGGGCCTTATATGGGGGCCAGTATTCTGTATGGGGCCTTATATGGGGGCCAGTATTCCGTATGGAGCCTTATATGGGGGCCAGTATTCTGTGTGGAGCGATTCGCTGGTTTCTGAGCTATTGTGGAATTTACAATAGATATCGCTCATGTAATGTAAGAAGTGAAATCTTTGCATTGTACTATATGGATATATATATATTTCTCTGCGGTATCTGTGCATCATGAATCGTGGTATGTATTAAAGGGGCCCACTGAGACTCTTTCGCACGGGGCCCAGAAAAACCTGGAGCCGGCCCTGGTAGGGAGCACCTTGAACCCACAGGTGCTTCACAGAATTTAACAACGTTGAACTGTGAAAATTAAAAGTTTTCCCACAAAAATGTTGTTTAACCCCTTAATAACATCTGACGTACTAATACGCGTCTGTGCCCTGGGACTTAAGAGCCAGACCCGTATTAGTACGTAATGGCGATCGCGCGCGCACACAGGCTGTGCGGGCGCGATCGCCGCCGGGTGTCAGCTGATTGTCACAGCTGACACCCGGTACTATGTGCAGGGAGCGGTCCTGCTCCGCTCCCAGCACATTAACCCCCGCGATGCTGCGATCGAAGTCGATCAAAGTCGATCGCGGCATTGCGGGGGCAAGGGGAGGTGATCGGCGATACTCACCTCCTCTTCCGGCTTCCAGCGCAGTCTGCAAAGGCTTCCCGGGTGTTGCCATGACGACCCGATGTCGTCATGACAACATCCGGGTCACCAGAGAGCAGGAAGATTGCTTGGGCATGCGCAGTGCATCTCCAAGCAATCTTCACACTGTGCACTTCTGACAGCCTTCATGGCATAGGGATGGTGCATCATTCCTGTGCCATGCAGGCGATCAGAAAAAAAGAAGTGAAAGTCCGAGAGTGGGACAAAGTAATAAAGTGTATAAACTGTGTGAAAGTGGAAAAAAAAAAAATGTGCAAAAATATTATAAAAAAATAAAAAAAATAATACACCAAAAATAAAAATATAATGTACCCGTCAATAAATATTATTATAAAAAAAAAAATAAATAAAAATAAAAGTACACATATTTGGTATCGCCGCGTCCGGAACAACCTGACCTATAAAACTGTCCCACTAGTTAACCCCTTCAGTGAACACGGTAAAAAAAAAAAAAAAAAAACGAAGCAAAAAACAATGCTTTATCACCATACCGCCAAACAAAAAGTGGAATAACACGCGATCAAAAAGATGCAGATAAATAAATATGATACCGCTGAAAACGTCATCTCGTCCTGCAAAAAAGAAGCTGCCAAACAGCTCCATCAGCTGAAAAATAAAAAAGTTATAGCTCTCAGAATAAAGCGATGCTAAAAAATATTTTTTTCTATAAAATAGCTTTTATTGTGTATAAGCGCCAAAACATAGAAAAATGATACAAATGTGGTACCGCTGTAAACGTACTGACCCGAAGAATAAAGCTACCTCATCAATTTTACCACACGCGGAACAGAAGAAAAAAAAAAACAAAAAAACAATTCCTGAATTGTTGGTTTTTGTTTATTCTGCCTCCCAAAAATCGGAATAGAAAGCGATCAAAAAATGTCACGTGCCTGAAAATGGCACCAATAACAATGTCAAGTCATCCCGCAAAAAACGAGCTGTCACATGACTGTCTGCCAAAATCTGGAAAAATTATAGCTCTCAAAATATGGTGATGCAAAAACTAGATTTTACAAAAAATGCGTCTTTTAGTGTGTGACAGCTGTCAGTCATAAAAACCCCATATGATTCTGGCATTGCTGTAATCACACCGACCCGAAGAATAAAGTCGTCTAATCACTTATACCACATGTCAGGCAAAAGGTATTTTTGCCTGAGTTTTAAAAAATGAGAGATGTTTTAAAAAAGAAAAAAAAAAACCACCCCCTATCTGTTTGTAAGTGAAGACATAGAACTCACTTTTGCTTTTCCCCAAACCAGGAATTTTTATGTCCCGCCATAAAACCTCAGTCCAGGGCAAGCACTGGAACAAACCGGAAAATCCCTCCAAACAATCCCATTGTTTAATTGTACAAACGTTTTATGCCAATTTTAATCACGCACAGGTCTGACAGAAACATCGGAACTACGTTTTTTGAATGCTTACCTTTTTCCCATTACAATAGTATAACTTGCATAACTGAGGAATGACCGGGAACTGAGATAATGGATTCTGAGCTTCTGAGCGTCATAGAGGTTTCATATTTAATATCTATCTTCATGAATATTGGTGACGGTCAAGATGATGTCTCCCTCTTGGATGTGGGACCCCCCCACACCAAGATATGGAATCTGAAGGATCTGTTAGGTCTTCTGCAGCTGGGTGGGCTCGCAAAGCCGAGCCCCCCTTGTAAGGTAAATAAGGGGTGTTCCCCAGAGTTTTGGCTGCTTACTAAAAAGCAAATCGGCCATTTTCAGGTCATTCTTCTCAGGGACGTCGAACGCACGCACATGACGCGGCGTAAGAAGAATCACCTCTAATTTCCGGGGAGCCGTCCCTCCCACAGAATCTGAGACCATCACCTTGTGAAGCAGGTTTTGCTATTACTTATCCCTTTTATTTTAATAACTGTTGATGCATACATGTAAATTGTCTCCTTTATAATATCTTGTATATCTTTTGTAAACACTGCCCCCCTTTTGGGAGTAAATCATTAATTATTTACCAGTTTCTTTCTTCTTGTCCTATGTCGAGCAAACACGTTCCTCACCCGCTAATTCACGTTACCTACCAGGTACCCGATCCACCTGTTAAGCGATCGGTGGTGGCAGTATACCAGTATTTATGTGATATTGTGGTTTGAGGGTGGCTGGTCGGAGGTATATATACGTCCTGTCACATCACGTGCCACAATAGTCGACATAAATTAGAGCAGCTGCACCCGTGCTTATCCTCTGTCAATACCGTGTTTGACCAGCAGGATAAGGGGGCGCCAGAGAGCTGCAAGGTCTGACCCAAGAGTGGGTGTTGTTTTCATGACAAATTGGTGGCAAGCGGTGGGATCATAGGACATTAGTGATCTGGTTTGAGCAATCATTCCTCTCACTAAAAACTTGCACAAAAGTTTTGAAGATCGAACTCAGTGTTTATTAGATCTGAGACAATACTGTATGTGTAGCAGTTACCCCTACCCTTCTTCGCTTTTTCTTTTCTATTTTTATTTTGGTGATCATGGTCGTAGTTGGGGAGTCCTGGTATCACCAGCAGAAAAAGGACACTCTTACTGGAATATGTATAACCAAAGGCATTGACCCCCACGGCAAAAGCAAAGAACAAATGATTTCTGAACTGTTACAAGATGCTGCAGAGCCCGTCCGACCGCAGAGCCCTGATGAGGGGGCGGCCAGCCAGGGCCCGGATGGTGTTGCTGCCGGGGTCCAACCGGTGATTGCCAGCCATACCCGCAACCAGGGTAGTGTGGACCCCCACCTGCAGATGGCCTTGGAGGAGCTCGCCACAGACAATCATGATGGATGACTGGAGCTGATCCTGAAATTCCAGGAGCGGGCTGAGCGACAAGCTGACCGAGAGGCTGCTGAACGACAAGCTGACCGAGAGGCTGCTGAGCGACAAGCTGACCGACAACACCAGCTGGAGCTAGCCCGGATTCAGAAGGAGTCGCCCTCTACGCAGACCCGTGAGTCCAACAGTGCCAGCTGCTTTAAACCTCGTCCTGAGCACTTCCCTGTGATGGAAAAGGATGGGGACTTGGACACATTTCTGCGAGGCTTTGAAAAGGCCTGCAGGCAGTATCAGCTGCCCATGGACCAATGGGCAAGATATTTGACTCCAGGGCTCCGAGGAAAAGCTTTGGAGGTGTTTGCTTCCCTCCCTCGAGAGCAGGATGGAGACTATGAGGCCGTCAAGCAGGCCCTGATAAAAAAGTACCAGCTGACTCCGGAGGTTTACCGGAAAAAATTCAGAACCCTCCAACGTGGACCACAGGACACCTACCGCGATGTGGTAGACGGGCTCAGAATCAACTTTGAGCAGTGGATCCAAGGACTGTCAGTGACCACCTTTGAGCAGCTAAAGGACCTGATGGTGAAAGACCAGTTCCTGCATCTGTGTCCGACTGAGGTACGGCAGTTCGTGATGGATCGGGAGCCACCTGATGCCAATAAAGCAGCGCAGATCGCAGACACCTACGAGGCCAACCGGAGACCAGAGGTGCGGAAGCCGGTCGTCGCCAGCTGGAAAGGGGGTAAGCCATCAACCACCATCCCTGCCCCTGCCAGCCGACCTTCCGGAGGCCTTTTTCCCGTTGCCAAGGCCCTGCCTGCATCTGATGCCCGCAGGTGTTATTCCTGCAACCAGACTGGTCATCTCAGCGCCACTTGCCCAGAGAAGCAGAGGAAGAACCCCCCATCCAAGGTCCCAGGGCCTAATGCCTCAGTTCTTTTGGTGGGAGGGCCGGTTGGAAGGGCCTGTGAAAACTTTCAGTCTGTCAGGGTGGGGAACACTCTCACTGTAGGCCTCAAGGACACTGGGGCCGAACGAACCCTCATCCGACCCGAACTGGTGTCCCCTGAAGCGCTTATTCCAGGAAAGACCCTGACTGTCACTGGGATTGGGGGCGTCCGATGCCCCTTGCCCATGGCCCGGGTTTTTATTGATTGGGGTGCGGGGAGTGGGGTGAAGGAAGTGGGAGTATCCAAAAACCTACCTGCAAATGTTTTGTTGGGAACTGATTTGGGGAGGATGTTTGCTTATTATGTCCCTGACACCCCTCCCCGATCTGATACGGTTGGTAAGGTTAATGCTGATAATGTGAATGTCAAGGCTTTACCTGATGATGATGATGATGATGATGATGATGATGATGATAATGATGTTGTTGTATTGGAAGGTGCAGGAGAACTCAGCCATGTCACTCTGCGGGGTGATGTGGCTGAGGATCCCCTAGCAGGAGCAAATGTCAGTGCCAAGGGTAATGGGGAGAGGCACGAGGACCATGAAGCAGGTGGTGCTGTGCCAGTGACCAGTGTCACAATAGATGGAGACCTGGCTGATGGTAGCTGCCGCATACGTAGCACTGTGCCTGAGGTAATGGAGGATGATGGAGAAGTAGTTCTCATGGCCTCTCAGGCTAATGAGACGGTGTTATTCCCCGGGGAGACGGCCTATATAGCCGCTGTTACCCGCAGTCAGAGTGCCCAGAATGCAAGTAACGCCCTGCCTTCTGGACCCTCCTCGGACAGAGGAATAACAGGATCAGGTATGGACCCAGAGCCGGTCCCAGAGGGTCCCAGTGAGGACGTGGCCTTAACCTCACTTCTGGCTTCCTCCAGCCAGGAGTTTCAGGCAGCTCTGCACTCAGATGCTAGCCTGGAGAAATTAAGGAGCCTCGCGGAGAAACCCACCTCCGAGTCGGATAAGGAGAGGGTATTCTGGGACCAAGGGAGGTTGTACCGGGAGACAGTTCCCTGTACACCCCAACAGGAGTGGCTGAGGGAAAGACAGCTGGTCGTCCCCTACCCATTCAGGGATGAGTTGTTGCAGATCGCCCATGAAATTCCACTCGCTGGACAATTGGGGGTCAGCAAAACCAAGGCCCGGCTGTCTCATCACTTTTATTGGCCCAAAATGAGGACAGATGTGGTGAACTACTGTCGATCCTGTACCACGTGTCAAAGAGTGGGAAAGTCAGGGCCGGCCCCCAAAGCCCCCCTGATCTCTTTGCCAGTGATAGAGGAGCCTTTCCAGAGGATTGCTGTGGACATTGTGGGACCACTGGCCATACCCAGCAGCTCTGGAAAACGATTCATCCTTACCGTGGTAGACTATGCTACCCGGTATCCGGAGGCAGTAGCCCTGTCCTCAATTAGGGCGGATAAGGTGGCGGACGCCCTCTTGGCCATCTTTTCGCGAGTAGGATTTCCCAGGGAGATGCTTACCGACCAGGGGACTCAGTTCATGTCACGCTTAATGGAGGCCCTATGTAAGAAAATGCAGGTGCAGCATCTGGTATCGAGTGCGTATCACCCACAGACCAATGGTTTGTGTGAGCGATTCAACGGTACCCTCAAACAGATGTTAAAAATGCTGGTTGAGACCCAGGGTCGCGACTGGGAGCGTTACCTCCCACACCTGCTATTTGCTTACAGAGAGGTTCCACAGGCCTCGACGGGGTTCTCCCCCTTTGAGCTCCTGTATGGCAGGCGTGTCCGAGGACCCCTTGGGTTGATAAGGGAATTCTGGGAAGAAGAGCCGAGCTCCCCAGGAGTGTCCATCGTGGAGTATGTCATGCGCTTCCGTGACAAGATGCAGACCTTGACGCAGTTGGTGCATGACAACATGGCGCAAGCCCAGGCTGACCAGAAGCATTGGTACGACCAGAACGCCCGAGAACGGACCTACCAGGTGGGTCAGAAGGTGTGGGTGCTGGTCCCCGTACCAAAGGACAAGCTTCAGGCGGCCTGGGAAGGCCCGTACGTCATTCACCAACAGCTCAACCCGGTCACCTACGTGATCACCCTTGACCACGAGCGGGGTAGGCGGAAGGCGTTTCACGTTAATATGATGAAGGCTCATCAAGAACGTGGAACCTGCGTCCTACCGGTCTGCAACCTGCCCGAGGATGGGGAGGATGACCCCCTCTTGGACATGCTCGCCCAAGCAAAGGCCAGCGGGTCCCTAGAGGATGTAGAGCTAAGCGACTTGCTATCCGCAGACCAGAGGTCTCAGATGCAAGCAGTGCTGAAACCCTTCCAAGCAGTGTTCACCAACCTGCCTGGCAGGACTGCAGTGGCGGTCCATGAAGTGGACACCGGGAATCATGCCCCACTCCGGCGGACAGCCTATCGAATCTCCGACGAGGTGCAGCATGTCATGCGCCAGGAGGTCGAGGAGATGCTGCAGTTGGGGGTGATTAAGCGGTCCAAGAGCGCGTGGGCCTCACCTGTAGTCCTGGTGCCTAAGAAGGACCGGACCACCCGGTTCTGTGTGGACTACAGGGGGCTCAACGCTATCACCGCCTCTGACGCACAACCAATGCCACGCATTGAGGAGCTGCTGGAGCGGTTAGCCAGCGCGAGCTATCTCTCCATTATGGATTTGAGTCGGGGATATTGGCAGATTCCCTTGAGCCCCGGGGCTCAGGAGAAGTCCGCCTTTATCACCCCCTTCGGATTGTATGAATCCACGGTCATGCCCTTCGGCATGAAAAATGCCCCTGCCACGTTCCAGCGAATGGTCAACCACCTGCTCCAGGGACTGGAGAGGTACGCAGTAGCGTACCTGGATGACATTGCCATCTTCAGTCCCACCTGGGAGGATCACCTCGAGCATCTGCAGCAGGTGCTCGGGCGCATTCACCAGGCGGGCTTGACCATCAAGCCGGGAAAGTGCCAGATGGGCATGAACGAGGTCCACTACCTGGGGCACCGGGTAGGTGGGGGTACTCTGAAGCCAGAGCCTGGGAAGGTGGACGCTATCGTGTCCTGGCCCACCCCCAGGACCAAGAAGCAGGTGCAGTCCTTCTTGGGCACCGCAGGGTACTATAGACGCTTTGTGCAGGACTATAGTAGCCTTGCGAAGCCCTTGACAGACCTCACCAGGAAGAGCCTACCCCATTCCGTCAAATGGACGGATGAATGCGAGGTGGCCTTTAGGGCTTTGAAGACTGCCCTGAGCAGCTCTCCTGTACTAAAGGCGGTCGACGGCACACGGCCACTCTTAGTACAGACCGACGCCAGTGAATTTGGCCTCGGTGCTGTACTCAGCCAGGTCGACTCGGGGAACCAAGAACACCCCGTGTTGTATCTAAGCCGGAAACTGCTGCCGAGGGAAGTGGCCTATTCCACCATAGAGAAGGAGTGCCTGGCCATTGTATGGGCCCTCAACCGCTTACAGCCTTACTTGTACGGGCGCCCCTTCACTGTCGTGACTGACCACAACCCCCTGAGTTGGCTGCACACCATGTCAGGTGCCAACGGAAGGTTGTTACGCTGGAGCCTCACCCTCCAGCAGTACGATTTTACCGTTCAACACCGCAGGGGCAGCGAGCATGGCAATGCCGATGGGTTGTCCCGGCGAGGGGAGCCTCCAGACATACGCTTGGAGGAGTACCAGAAGGTCCTACCTCCATAGCGCAGTCAAAAAGGGGGAGGTGTCAGGCAAAAGGTATTTTTGCCCGAGTTTTAAAAAATGAGAGATGTTTTAAAAAAGAAAAAAAAAAACACCCCCTATCTGTTTGTAAGTGAAGACATAGAACTCACTTTTGCTTTTCCCCAAACCAGGAATTTTTATGTCCCGCCATAAAACCTCAGTCCAGGGCAAGCACTGGAACAAACCGGAAAATCCCTCCAAACAATCCCATTGTTTAATTGTACAAACGTTTTATGCCAATTTTAATCACGCACAGGTCTGACAGAAACATCGGAACCACGTTTTTTGAATGCTTACCTTTTTCCCATTACAATAGTATAACTTGCATAACTGAGGAATGACCGGGAACTGAGATAATGGATTCTGAGCTTCTGAGCGTCATAGAGGTTTCATATTTAATATCTATCTTCATGAATATTGGTGAGGGTCAAGATGATGTCTCCTTCTTGGATGTGGGACCCCCCCACACCAAGATATGGAATCTGAAGGATCTGTTAGGTCTTCTGCAGCTGGGTGGGCTCGCAAAGCCGAGCCCCCCTTGTAAGGTAAATAAGGGGTGTTCCCCAGAGTTTTGGCTGCTTACTAAAAAGCAAATCGGCCATTTTCAGGTCATTCTTCTCAGGGACGTCGAACGCACGCACATCACGCGGCGTAAGAAGAATCACCTCTAATTTCCGGGGAGCCGTCCCTCCCACAGAATCTGAGACCATCACCTTGTGAAGCAGGTTTTGCTATTACTTATCCCTTTTATTTTAATAACTGTTGATGCATACATGTAAATTGTCTCCTTTATAATATCTTGTATATCTTTTGTAAACACTGCCCCCCTTTTGGGAGTAAATCATTAATTATTTACCAGTTTCTTTCTTCTTGTCCTATGTCGAGCAAACACGTTCCTCACCCGCTAATTCACGTTACCTACCAGGTACCCGATCCACCTGTTAAGCGATCGGTGGTGGCAGTATACCAGTATTTATGTGATATTGTGGTTTGAGGGTGGCTGGTCGGAGGTATATATACGTCCTGTCACATCACGTGCCACAATAGTCGACATAAATTAGAGCAGCTGCACCCGTGCTTATCCTCTGTCAATACCGTGTTTGACCAGCAGGATAAGGGGGCGCCAGAGAGCTGCAAGGTCTGACCCAAGAGTGGGTGTTGTTTTCATGACACCACACAAGGAACGGCGTCAAAAATAAACTCTTGGGTTAGGATTGGGCTAGGTTTAGGGCTGGGTTTGGGGCTAGGGTTGTGCTGGGGCTAGGGTTGTGCTGGGGCTAGGGTTGTGCTTGGGCTAGGGTTGTGCTAGGGCTAGGGTTGTGCTAGGGTTAGGGCTGGGGTTGGGATTTTTTTCAAAAGTAATCAAAAAAGATGATGATATGGCGACTAGTGTTGAGAGCAAGTGCTCGCTACTTGAGTTTGCATCGGGTGCTCTGGTATACATTGAGTATCGTGGGTATTTGAGTGACATGCTCGAGTCTCTGCCCCATATGCTTCGCGGCCAAAAATCTTAACGGGGATTGCCTGCCATGCACAAGCGATCCCCGCATGTTTTTTTTTGGGTGTCTAATAACCGTGAAACATGCGGAGCAGGGACTCGAGCATGTCACTCGAGCACACGCTGTACATGGTGCATACCTGAGTACCCGATGCAAACTCAAGTAGCGAGCACTTGCGCTCAAGAATAATGACAACTTATTCAATATGATGACCTAATGTAAACAAATTCTGTGCCGTACCTCTGGGTTCAAAATGTTCACTATACACCTTAATAAAATCCTTGACGGGTATAGTTTCCAAAATGGGGACACTGGTGGGGGTGCTCCACTCTTTAGGCACATCACGGGCTCTCCAAACGCGACATGGTGTCCGCTAACAAATTGAATGGAAAGTCGGCTCAAATTGTTAGCGGACGCCATGTTGCATTTGGAGAGCCCCTGTGTGCCCAAACATTGGAGCTCTCCGAATGCAACATGATATCCGCTAACAAATTGTCGGCTCAATTTGTTAGCGGATATCATGTTGCATTTGGAGAGTCCCTGTGTGCCCAAACATTGGAGCTCCCCCACAAGTGACCCCATTTTGGAAACTAGACCCCCCAAGGCACCTATCTAGATGCATAGTGAGCACTTGGAACCCCAGGTGTTTCACAAATTGATTCATAAAAATGAAAAAGAGGTTTTTTTTTCACTTTTTCATTTTTACGAATCAATTTGTGAAGCACCTGGGGGTTCCAAGTGCTCACTATGCATCTAGAAAGGTGCCTTGGGGGGTCTAGTTTCCAAAATGGGGTCACTTGTGGGGGAGCTCCAAAGTTTGGGCACAGAGGGGCTCTCCAAACGCAATGTGGTGTCCGCTAACAATTTGAGCGGATTTTCCATTCAATTTGTTAGCGGATACCATGTTGCATTTAGAGAGTCCCTGTGTGCCCAAACATTGGAGCTCCCCCACAAGTGACCCCATTTTGGAAACTAGAGCCCCCAAGGCACCTATCTTGATGCATAGTGAGCACTTGGAACCCCTAGGTGCTTCACAAATTGATTCGCAAAAATGAAAGTGTTTTTTTTTTCACTTTTTCATTTTTACGAATCAATTTGTGAAGCACCTGGGGGTTCCAAGTGCTCACTATGCATCTATAAAGGTGCCTTGGGGGGGTCTAGTTTCCAAAATGGGGTCACTTGTGGGGGAGCTCCAAAGTTTGGGCACACAGGGGCTCTCCAAACACAACATGGCGTCCGCTAATTATTAAAACAAATTTTACAATCAAAAAGTCAAATGGTGCTCCTTCCCTTCCGAGCCCTGCCGTGCGCCCAAACAGTGTTTTTTCCCCAAATATTGGGTATCTGCGTGCCCAGGGAAAATTGCACAACAAATTTTGGGGTCCATTTTTTCTTGTTACCCCTGTGAAAATAAAAAAAATTGGGTCTAAAGTAACATTTTTGTGAAAAAAGTTAAATGTTCATTTTTTTCTTCCACATTCAAAAAATTCCTGTGAAGCACCTGAAGGGTTAATAAAGTTCTTGAATGTGGTTTTGAGCACCTTGAGGGGTGCAGTTTTTAGAATGGTGTCACTTTTGGGTATTTTCTGTCAAAAAGACCTCTCCAAGTGACTTCAAGTGTGATGTGGTCCCTAAAAAAATGGTTTTGTAAATTTTGTTGGAAAAATGAGAAATCGCTGGTCAACTTTTAACCCTTATAGCTCCCTAACAAAAAAAAATTTTGGTTCCAAAATTGTGCTGATGTAAAGTAGACATGTGGAAAATGTTATTTATTAACTCTTTTGTGTGACATATCGCTCTGATTTAGGGCTTAAAAATTAAAATTTTGAAAATTGCAAAATTTTCTAAATTTTCACCAAATTTCCATTTTTTTCACAAATAAACGCAAGTGATATCGAAGAAATTTTTCCACAATCATGAAGTACAATATGTCACGAAAAAACACTCTCAGAATCAGGGGGATCCGTTGAAGCGTTCCAGAGTAATTACCTCATAAAGTGACAGTGGTCAGAATTGTAAAAATTGGCCCGGTCATTAACGTGCAAACCACCCGCGGGGCTTAAGGGGTTAAGCCCAATTTTTTTTAATTTTCACAAGAATAGCAGGCAAAAATCGACTCCAAAATTTGTTGTGCATTTTCTCCTGAGTATACTAATACCCTATATGTGGTCAAAAACTACTTTTGAAGAACAGTGCAAAGCTCAGAAGAGAAGAAGCACCATATTGGCGTTCAGATTTTGCTGGAATGGCTTGAGGGTGCAATGTCACATTGGCAGAGCCCCTGAGGTGCCAGAACAGCAGAAACCCCTCATAAGTGACTAGAGATGAGCAAACCTTTAAAGGTTTGATTCGCTTCAGATCGGCAAACTGTCTGTTGTTCGCCGAACAGTTCATCAAACCTATCCGAATCCCATTGCATTCAATGGGAGGCAATACCAAACGAATACACACCACCTTCAAATGGGCCCAAAAGCTTCCAAAACAGCTCAAATTAGGAGCAGATACCAGTAAAAGTTGCATCAATTGACCCACAGTACAAATAGTATTATTATTATTATTATTATTATTATAGCGACATTTATTTCATGGAATTTTACATATGAAAAGGGGTATACATAGCAAACAACAAGTACAGTAATCTTGAACAAAAATTGCACCGACTGGTACAGGAGGAGAGAGGACCATGCCCATGAGGGCTCACAAACAATCTACAAGGGATGGATGTGGATTCAGTAGGTGAGGTTAGAGCTGGTCATGCAGTGGTATGGTGGAGCGAGGGTTACTGCATGTTGTATACTTGTCGGAAGAAGTAGGTCTTCAGGTTCCTTTTGAAGGTTTCCACGGTAGTCGAGAGTCTGATATGTTGGGGTAGAGAGTTCCAGAGCAGGGGAGATGCACGGGACAAATCTTGTATGCGATTGTGGGAAAAGGAGATAAGAGGGGAGTAGAGAATGAGATCTTGTGAGGATCGGATGCTGTGTGAAGGCAATTTCTGGCAGACTAGGTCACAGATGTATGGAGGAGACAGGTTTTAGATGGTATTGTATGCCAAAGTTAGGGTTTTGAACTGGAGTCTCTGGGCAATATGGAGCCAGTGCAAGGAATGACAGAAGGGAGAAGCCAGGGAATAGTTGGGTGACAGATGGATTAGTCGTCCAGCAGCGTTTAAGATAGGTTGGAGGGGTGCGAGAGTGGTATAAGGGAGGCCACAGAGCATGAGGTTGCGGTAGTCAAGATGGGAGATAATGAGGGTGTGCACTAGTGTTTTTGCAGATTCATGGTTGAGGAATGTGCCGATACAGGAGATATTTTGGAGTTAAAGTTGGCAGGAAGTCGAAAGGGCTTGAATCTCAGGTTTGAAGGAGAGATCAGAGTCAAGTTTGCGGGACTGGGGAGAGTGGGCAACCATTGACTTTGATGGATACTTGAGGGGGTTGAATGAGATGGTGGAAAGATGAAAAACTATCCATGTTAACTTTTAGAAATCTAGCAGAGAAGAAAGATGAAATAGCCGACCAAAATTGTGGAATTCTGGTTAGTAAGGAGGTGATATTAGGTCCAGAGAGGTAGATCTGTGTAACATCAGAGGCACACGCGGACTATACTGTGCTGTCAGGGCAGGAAGAGGAGGAGGGTGACTCTCAGGGCAAGGATTGGGAGAACAGATAGGATGACGATAAGGTTGTAGATCCAACTTGGTGTGAGCCCAGAGCCACGCAGATAAGTAACTCAGCAGAGGAGGTGGATGAGGAGGAAGATGAGATTACGTTGCGGCTTTCTGCACAGATGACTCGCCCCCTGGGCCGTGGGGCACGCGGATCCGGGCAATAGGGAAACGATGGGGGTAGTAGTGGCAACCCGGTTCCGTGGCTCAGGGTGGTCAGACCAATGGTAGTCTGCTATGCACTATTGATAATGTTCGACTACGCCACCCGTGGATTTGCGGTCATTAGGAACCGCCGCTGCAGGGTAGACCGCTGGGGCTGATGGTGGGTGCAGCTGAGGTGGTGTGAATCCCCACGGGAAGAGTGCAGCCCCAGGGCAGTGTAGTGGATGGTGGGAGTGATGGTGGTGAGAGTCCCAGTACCGGTAGTGCTGGAGGCGCGAAGGAGCACACAGACAACAAGTTACAGTCCAGGGTCTTAACTCACAGTTCATTTGTTCCGGGTCACTTCTGTCAGCAGTGACTGCCCGAGCCGTGCTGCGTCCACCAGGTGTGGGGCTCGGTCAACTCCCAGGCAGTTCAGGAGCATGGCACAGGACCCCCTTTAATCCTTTCTCTGGCCTGCCTCACCAGTGACCCACTTTTGTCCAGCTGCCGCGGACTTGTGCGGTAAAACGTGGGCCCCGTCCTCCGCTGTCCTATATGGTGCCTTCCTAGCAGGTTTGATGAGGTGTCGCACCAATAGATGATCACGACGACCGGTCTTTGGCTGAGGGTAGTTTCTCCTCCACCAACTTGGGATCCGGTACCCTTAATCTGCCTGACCCTTCATCCTGGATTCTCGTGGGTTCTTAGGGTCCCTTCCACCTTCTTGTTCCTGAGCCCTTCTGTTTCTCTGTCTCTTCTTCTCCCTTTCCGTTCCTTCCTGTTCCTTTCTGTTCCGTTCTCTTGGAGCTGAGATGAGCCAAAATCTCAGCTCCCCTTCACCTCCTCCTCGGCCTCTCACTAGGCCCTCCTGGAGTAGAGCTCCTACAGAGCCTCTACTCCCTGTCTTCTCCTCTCTGGACAGAACGAACTTCTCCTAGTGCTAAGATGGTGCCCACCTTTTATACCTCCCTCTGACCATGAGCCCAGGTGACCAGCAACCAATGGGCTCCTACCTACGCTCAGGAACCAAACCCTATCTGCCCCTACAGCACTGGGTGTTCCACCCCCCTCCCCACTCCAGGCAGGGACATAGTCGGTCGTGCCTGCACTTCTGTCTAGTGGGAGCACCGTTGAGCTGGCTGACTGGGCACTGGATGACTCTGGTAGCTGTGTGGGCAGGTGTGGAATGGGCTGCTCCACAAGTCATAGCATCCCGAAGGCTTGCAGGTCGCTTGGGGATGGATAACTAAACCACTACCCACCAGTAGTAAGACAACAAATTTAGATTTTTTCATATGAACCCCTGTATGGAGAACAATATCATCACCAAAGAATTTAAAGCTAAAATGTGGAATGTTTTATGTAGCACAGTGGTAAGACAACAAATTTAGATTTTTTTCATGTGAACCACTGTATGGAGAACAATATCAGCACCAAAGAATTTAAAGCTAAAATGTAGCTTGCTTTATGTAGCACAGTAGAAAGACAACAAATTTAGACTTTTTTCATGTGAAACCCTGTATGAAGAACAATATCAGCACCAAAGATTTAAAGCTGAGATGTGGCCTGTATGTATCACGGTAGCAACAGAAGAAATTAGATTTTTTTTATTGTGGCCGAGCCCTGTATACAGCTGAATCTCTGTGCAAAAAAATTACAAGCTGAGATGTGGCCTGCTAAATGTATCATGGTATTAACAGAAAAAAATAATTTTTTACTGTGGAGTGCTGGATACAGCTGAATCTAAGCACAAAAGAATTACAAGCTCAGATGTAGCCTGCTTTATGTAGCACAGTAGGAACAGAAAACAATTTGTTTCAAAGGGGTACTCCTGCATGGAGCACAATATCAGCACAGCAGAGTTCTATGCTGAAATGTGGCCTGCTGTCTCTGTCTGGACCACACTATTAGCAAAAATGACTGATTTGCTGGAAGGACAATTTCACAGCCAAACAGGATCCTAGCTATCTAAACTATCTGACTTAGAAGCAACTGCCTAGTTAACTATCTCAATCTATCAGTGTACAGGAGCAGCCTCTCTGCGCTGTTACACTGACAAAATGGCGCTAAAACAACATGTACACTCTTTACATGGAGAGGCACATGTGACTTTAGCAGCCAAAGGCTGGATGTTGTGGATGGTTCCTCCGCCCTGATTGGCTTGCCGGAATCTGCACATAGTAAGTTAAGAAAAAAAAATAATATTAACACCCTGCCACTACTCTGACCTCTCTCCACCCCTCATCAAACACGTTCCCCAGGCTCATCATACAGCATCACTATCCTAGCCAAAGTCATAAAAAATACAGCAGTGGAAACGTGATAATTTACCGCACTTTTGCCGAATTTTGGCCGATTTTCAGTAAAAACACTCAGGTGTCCGATCACTAATTCGAATGTGCAATGTTCATGCTGAATTTGAAAAAATTGAACATTTGCCGAACATGTTTGCTCATCTTTATAAGTGACCTCATTTTACGAACTACACTGCCCAGTGAATTCATCTAGGGGTGCAGTGAGCATGTTGACACCACATGTGTCTCACAAAATGTTATACCATTGGGCGGTGAAGAAAGAAGAATTACATTTTTACTACTAAAATGTTTTTTTTAGCTCCAAGATTTTAAGTTTTCTAAGGGATAATAGGAAGAAATGGACCTCAGTATGTTGAGCAATTTCTTCTGAGTACCCCAATACCCTACATGTAACCGGGAACTACTTTTCAGGCACAGAGAAAAGCTCAGAAGGGAAGGAGCGCCATCACTTAGTTCAGGTTTTACGGTTATGGTTTGCGGGTGCCATGACCCACTGGGAGAGCCCCTAAGGAGCCAGAACAGCAAATCCCCCATAAGTGAACCTATTTTACAAAATATACCTCTCAATGAAGTCATCTAGGGCTACAATGATCATATTGACACCACAGGTGTGTCAGAGAATTTTATACCATTGGGCAGTGAAGAAAAATGAATTACATTTTTTCCACAAAAATTTAGTTTTAGTCCAAGATATGACATTTTCATACGTGGAAATGGGTACAATGGCATCAGAATTTGTCACACAATTTCTGCTGAACGTAGAAATACCCCATATGTGGTTTTACAGTACAGTTTAGCCACACGACGAGACTCGGGAGGGACAGAGCGCTATTTGCCTACTGGAGCACAGATTTTCCTAGAATAGTTTCCATATACAGAGCACGTGCTTCTGGAGACATGCACCTGTAAATTAGGCGGGCTCTCACAGGAATGTCAAACATGTGGACGCTAAATGTGGTTTAGACAAACTGTGGGGCTCAGAAGGGAGGGGGTCATTTGGATTTGGGAGTGCAGAATTCGCTAAATTTATTTTGGACGGCGAGGAGCCATAGTGCTTTTCCAGAGCCTTTGTGCTACCAGTAACGAGGAAGTGCCCTATATTTCCATTAACAAATGATGGACCTAAGTGGGGATTTGCTTTTTTTGTGGATTGAATTGAAGTTTTTATTGGAAACATTTTACATAGCATTTATCCTGCGCGCTAAGCTGAGCACTTACATCGGGGTTTCCCTATAAATCTCCAAATGACATAATTCAGATGACACATCAGATGAGTCCATTCACTATAATGAGGCAGCAGAGTTAGTCTGGACTCCATCTGGCCTCTGATCAGTGGTGTCCTTCTTTTCGGAGGTGCACAAAACTGTGTTGGACCACTCTTTTATTCACGCCTAAAAAGACGGACACCGCCAGATCATAGACCAGAGAACACCCAAAGTGATGCCATTTGCTTCATTATAGGTAAACCTCAAATAGGGGTTTCTTCTGAATCACGTATTTCAGAGATTAACACGGAAAACCCATTGTAAGCACTTAGTGTAGGATAAATGTGAGCCGAGCTATAGCTATTTTATATTTCCACTCAGGGGCGGACACAGACTGTAGTGGGCCCCTGTGCAAGAAATTTTTGGGGGCCCCCTTCATAAGGCAACAAAGTTATGTAAACATAACCCCCCCATGTGCAGCTCTCATCCCCCCTGTGCATCTCTCACCCTCCCCCGTGCATCTCTCATCCTCCCCCGTGCATCTCTCATCCCCCCCATGTGCATCTCTCATCCCCCCCATGTGCATCTCTCATCCCCCCCCTTGTGCATCTCTCATCCCTCCCATGTGCATCTCTCATCCCCCCATGTGCATCTCTCATCCCCCCCATGTGCATCTCTCATCCCCCCATGTGCATCTCTCATCCCCCCCATGTGCATCTCTCACCCCCCCATGTGCATCCCTCATCACCCCATGTGCATCCCTCATCCCCCTGTGCATCTCTGATTCCCCCCTGTGCATCTCTGATTCCCCCCCTGTGCATCTCTGATTCCCCCCACTCCTAGTTAATTAATTGTATTTAAAAAAAATAAAACTTGTTATACTTACCCCCATGCGATCCCTGCAGAATCCTGGCGCTCGTCACGTCGCTCGTCCACGTCGCTGTCACCAGGTTCTCCTGACGTTCGGCCATGTGACGGCGCCACATACATAGCCATCAGCTTTTGTTTTGGCCAAAATATTTTTAAAGCCACCACCACAATAAGGCACGATAAGGTAGACTCTTCTGGCCGGGCCCTACTCTAACCTATTAAAATTTTCTTAAAATATCCAATACTCTTTTTAGATATATTTTTATTTAGTTTTCTTTAAGGGAATGTGTCATATACATTTTTTTTTTAAAATGACCAATAATACCACATACAGGGAATACCGCCACACCATGACCAGACCACATATTACCACAACATAATGACCGAATAATACCACACAGAAGGGAGAAAAACTGCCACACCATGACCAGACCACATATTACCACCACATTACTAATATTACCACCACATTACTAATATTACCATAAGTGTCATTATACATGGGAGCTCTATACATGGTATGTATAATGTAAGTGTCCAGGTAATCTAGTGATCACCAGTGACATTATACACAGGAGCTCTGTATATAGTGTCAGTGTACAGGTAATACAGTGATCACCAGTGACATTATACACAGGAGCTCTGTATATAGCGTACAGGTAATACAGTGATCACCAGTGACATTATACACAGGAGCTCTGTATATAGTGTCAGTGTACAGGTAATACAGTGATCACCAGTGACATTATACACAGGAGCTCTGTATATAGTGTACAGGTAATACAGTGATCACCAGTGACATTATACACAGGAGCCCGGTACATAGTATATAGTGTAAGTGTACATGTAATACACTGACTCACTGGTGACGTCTCTAGGTGAAGTCCTTCAGCTACGCTTTTCTCCTTCATCCAGCACAGACCGCCATCACGTCTTCCAGCCAGGACTCGTCTCTGCATAAAATAACACAGTTATCTAGAGCACATTCCCCAACTTCTACATTACGCAGCTGCATCCACCATCAATATATGGTTAGTTATTATGCAACCTACCATTCCAAATATAAATTGTAATCCACCACGGTGCCCCCATTAACTGTAAATAGGTACTTAATATATAATTTAATTAGAACCTCTACTCTTTCCGACAATTTGTTACCAGTTACACTCCTGCATCCGCAACGCCCCCTTCTCTATACTTCCTGCTCCCCGCATTCATTATTTACATGCACCCCCTGCCCCAATTCATTATATCATGTCCGTGCTCTCCCCACCCCATCATCCTTTACTCTCCCCCACCCCACATTCATTATGTGCAGCTCATTATCCCCCTACTCCCAATTCCCCCATGTGCAGCTCATTTTCTCCCAATTCCCCCATGTGCAGCTCTCTTTCTCCCAATTCCCCCACATGCAGCTCTCATCCCCCCCATGTGAAGCTCTCACCCCCCCATGTGCACATCTCTCATCCCCCTCCCCCACATGTGCCCCTCTCTCATCCCCCCATGTGCATCTCTCACCACTCCCATGTGCACATCTCTCATCCCCCTCCCCCACATGTGCCCCTCTCTCATCCCCCTCCACCACATGTGCACCTCTCTCATCCCCCTCCACCACATGTGCACCTCTCTCATCCCCCTCCCCCACATGTGCACCTCTCTCATCCCCCTCCCCCACATGTGCACCACTCTCATCCCCCTCCACCACATGTGCACCTCTCTCACCCCCCTCCACCACATGTGCACCTCTCTCACCCCCCTCCACCACATGTGCACCTCTCTCATCCCCCTCCATCACATGTGCACCTCTCTCATCCCCCTCCCCCACATGTGCACCTCTCTCATCCCCCTCCCCCACATATGCACCTCTCTCATCCCCCTCCACCACATGTGCACCTCTCTCATCCCCCTCCACCACATGTGCACCTCTCTCATCCCCCTCCACCACATATGCATCTCTCATCCCCCCCACATGTGCATCTCCCATTCCCCCCACTCATAGTTAATTGTATTTTAAAAAAAATAAAACATGTTATACTTACCCCCATGCGATCCCTGCAGAATCCTGGCGCTCGTCCAAATCACTGACACCAGGTTCTCCTGACTTCCGGCCATGTGACGGCGCCGTCACATGACCGGAAGTCAGGGGAATCAAGAAGGCGCTGCCGCAGGAGCGCAGCGCTGAGATGTCCCGGACTCGGCGCTTAGCATGGGGCCGGGGGCCCCATGAGGAGAGAGACGCACAAGAGGGGGGCCCCCAACGGGGCTCCGAGGGGGGCCCTACCGGCCGGGCCCCATACTGGAGTCAGGGCAGTCATGGCTGGAGGGGCCCCCTCTCCCTCGGGGCCCCCGTTCAATGAACCGGCTGCACGGGCAGTAGTTCCGCCCCCGTTTCCACTGATGGAAATGTATGGTGGCTTTTTTTGCAGGACAAGATGACAAGATGACATTTTCAGCGATACCATTTTTATTTACATTCATCTTACATTCATCTTTTTGATTGTGTTTTATTAGACTTTTTGTTTGGAATAAAAACATAGTTTTTTGCCTTGATCTTTATTTTATTTTAGGGTATTCACTGAAGGGGTTAGTCAGTATGACAGTTTTATAGGTGGGTCTTTCTGGACTCGGCAATACCAAGAATGTGTATTTTTTTTTGTTTATTTTTATTTTTTTTACATAAAAATACATATTTATGGGTACAATACATATATATATATATATATATATATATATATATATGCATATATATACATATATACATATATAATCTCTCTATGGGACTTTCACTTTCAAGGCTCTGATCGCTGTTAAAAATCATTGCATAGCAGTAGCATTGCAATGCTTTACAACTTCACTGATGCACTGACAAAAGCCTCTTAGATCATGTTAACTGGCGTGACATGGCCTGGTTACCCAGATGTTGTCATGATGACCTCGGGTCTAGTGTTGAGCGACCCCCGTAGTGTTCGAGTTCGGTTCGGTTCGTCGAACACCCGTGTGTTCGCCGAACTGTTCGTCGAACTGTTCGTCGAACACCTTCGAACACCGTTAAAACCAATGGCAGGCAAACAAAAACACATAGAAACACATAGAAAACACCTTCAAAGGTGTCCAAAAGCTGACAAACTGCTCAGAAGACACAACTAACACATGGAAAAGTGACAAGTACATATAGTAATGCGAAAAGAAAAGAGGTGGAGGAGTAAAAGGAGGGGGAGACACAGATATAGGCATGTCATGCCCTTCTAAAATCCAAAAAGTGAGAAGCCGACACGTTCAGTCCGCTCCTGCCCGTGCCACCTCCGCGTCGCCGGGTTTGTGCCAGAGCCGCGGTGAACCCTGACGGCCAGCCCCCCTCTCCCAATACTGGTGCCTGTCCGCTGGTGGGTCGAGCGAGCCCCCCTGTGGTGGAGGCAGCTCTAAGCTTTTTAATTTAAATTGTCTCTCTAATTTGAATGAATACATTTTAAATCCATTTACAAGGATCTATTGGAGGGCAAGTCTCATGCCAGCAGCCGCGTAATTCCAGCTCCAGTAGCGTCCACTAAAGCTGCTGCAGTTAAAAAGCTTTTATAAGGATCGAGCTCGGCTGTCCACCGCAAGGCATCCTACTGCCAGTCCCAGCCCCTATGCCTTGGGGTGCCTCCTGATGCTCTTCACTCAGTATCCCGTGGTCCCGAAGCATTTCCTTTGAAAAAATTAAGTGTCCAAACTACAGGTGGTGTAGCTTGCTTAACAGCCGGGATAATCCGCTGACTAGCAGACACTGCTACTAGGCACAAAGTATTTCCTGGGCTAGATGCAGTTAAAAATTTGTAATTAGATACTCTCGTTGGATGCTGAGAAAGCATTCCATAGAGTCTCCTGGCACGCCATATATGATTCTCTTAAAAAGCTTGGGGTAGGGGTCTAGGGGACCCTTTTATAGCCAAAATCACAGCCCTGTATCGCAATACGTCACCTAGGCTGAAGATAAATGGAACTGTAGCACCCTGAGGGCTCGGTTGCTACAGAGGTATTGCACCTCACCCAGAGGTGTGATATCTCACTCTCAGATAAGGATGTAGTGTGGATCAGGACCCGACACCTGCATGCATTAAACCACATTGCCGTGGGGCAGGGCGACCAATATGCCCCTGAGATGGGCACGACAGTCCCTGTCCCTGGCTGGAGTGGGGGGAGGGAACACTGAGGAAGGGGAACCCTGTAGTGCAGGAGCAGGGAGGAAGCAGTTCCTGGGTGCATTGAGAAGGGAGTATAAAAGGTGGGCACCATCTTAGTTCAGTGCAGAGAAGTCTGAGCAGAAGTGGCAGGGAGCAGGGGCTCTGCATGAGCTCTGCTCCGGAGGCGGGCCTAGTAACAGAGGCCCAGGCCTGGAAGAGGGAGAAGGAAGGAAGAGGAGCGGAGAAGGCTCCAGGAACGAGGAACGAAGGGATCCCAGGGGTACGGACGGGCGAGTCGCCACCGCACGCCCGAATCCACCTGCGTGGAGGGGTCAGGCCAAAGGGGGAGACCGGTCCCCGAAACTAGTGGAGGCAGGAAACGACCCTCAGCTAGAAACAGGAGGCTGTGACATTTTATGTGGCGCAGCCCCTCGCTACACCCGCTAGGAAGGCACCACATAGGGTCAGGGAAACTGGCGCCAAGTTTACCAAGAGGAGGCCCGAGGCAGCCGGACAGAAGGGTTGGTAAGAAAGGCCAGACAAAGGACACACAAAGGGGGTCCTGTGAAGCGCTCCAAAGTTATCTGGGAGTTGTCTGAGCCCCTCACCTGGTGAGCACAGTACGACGTGGGCAGCCGTTACCTGCAGACGTGGTCTGGATAATAAGAACTGTGAGTAAAGGCCCTGGACTGCATCACTGACTCCGTGTCGTTACTGCTGCTGCCCTGCACCATCACCCCCATCCTCCGCATACACTGCCCTGAGGCTATACTCCTCCCGTGGGGAGTTATGCTACGCTCTGCTGCACCCACAACACCAGCCTCAGCGGTCTGCCCTGGAGCGACGGTTCACTCTGACCGCAATCCACGGGTGGCGTAGTCGGACATTTAAACATCAAAACCACATAAATAGTTCCGCCACTGGTTTGACCGCCCTGAGCCACGGAACCGGGTCGCCGCCACGGAGACTACAACCACCAGCATCCACCAAAAAGGGTCCGGCTCCGGGTGTCCCAAGGCCCACGGGGCGCGTCAGAACATTTGCATCACCTTTCACAATCACCAATGGGACAAGACAGGGATGTTCTCTGTCCCCTCTCTTATACATCCTAGTGACGGAGCACCTGCTCTCATCAATTCGCCATAACCCCAATATTAGGTGGATTGAGGTGGGAGGCACCGAGTACAAGTGCTCTCTATTTGCTGATGATGTCCTAGTATATATCACTCAATCACATATATCCATCCATGCTGTTATGGCTGAAATAGATCACTTTGTTACATGGTCAAATTTTAAAATCAATGCAGCGAAGTCTGAGGCCCTCGATGTCTCCCTCCCCAAATCCATATAGGATTCCATCCAACTTTCCCTTTGCCTGGCCCTCACATGGTATCAAATACTTAGGAATTCCTATTCATAGAGACCTCTCCCATCTATGTTATCTTAATTTTGGGCCCTTTATTGAACAACTCCATACAGACCACGGTTGGCAAGTTAGAACTGTAAGATTCACTACGTGAACCACTGGTGTTTTGTGGAAAAGCACATGTACACTGTGTTCCAAATTATTATGTAAAAAGTGTTTAGGAGTGATAAGGGAAGAATTTGTTTGTTTGTCAGTTAAACTCATTGATGGTGATGTGTGTCAGGGCTCTTTATATCACTGTAAGCAATTGCAGACACCTGTGCTAATTAGTTTGGCAGGTGTGTCCAATGAAAGGCAAGACTACTTAAGAAGGCTGTCTCACATTATTAAGCAGCCTACATTTTCTGCCAAAATGGGAAAGAAAAAGGATGTGTCGGCTGCTGAGAAGCAACAAATTGTGGAGTGTTTAGGTCAAGGCATGACTACAATCAACATTGTGCGATGATCAGGATGAAGTGTCTTGGCAATCAAGAAGTATGTAGCTGATTCACAGTACACACGTGTGCGTGCTGATAAGGGCAAATTGAGGACTCTTTCCTACAGGCAATTACGTCAGGTTGAAAGAGCAGCGGCAAAAAAGCCTTGTCATAGCAGCAGACAAGTTTTTGAAGCTGCTGGTGCCTCCAACGTCCCCCGAACAACAAGATGCAGGGTCCTTCAGAGGTTTGCAGCTGTGCATACGCCATCCTGTCGACCTCCTCTATCCACTTCACACAAGCAGAAACGGCTCCAGTGGGCCAAACATTACATGAAGACTGATTTCAAAACTGTTTTGTTCACGGATGAGTGCCGTGCAGCGCTCGATGGTCCAGATGGATGGAGTGGAGGATGGCTGGTTGATGGACACCCCACGCAAACACGGCTACAGCGCCAACAAGGAGGAGGTGGAGTAATGTTTTGGGCTGGAATCATGGGGAGAGAGATTGTCGGCCCCTTTAGGATCCCTGAAGGCGCTAAAGATGAACTCCATAATGTATGTGGATTTTCTCAAACAGCACTTCCTGCCATGGTTCAAGAAGAAGAACCGTGTATTTCACAGCAAGATCATTTTTTTGCATGATAATGCACCATCTCATGCTGCACATAAAACATCTGCATCTCTGGCTGATATGGGCATAAAAGGTGACAAACTTATGGTGTGACCCCCATGCTCCCCTGACTTCTACCCCATTCAGAACCTTTGGAGCATCATTAAAAGGAGTGTCTATGATGGCGGGAGGCAGTTCACATCTAAGCAACAGCTCTGGGAGGGTATTATGTCCTCATGCAAAACAATTGAAGCAGAAACCATCCAAAACCTGACAAATTCAATGGACGAGAGAGTTCAGAAGCTCCTTTCGAACAAGGGGTCCTATGTGAAAATGTAACATCACCTAGAATAAATTTTTGAGTTGAAAACTGTTTGATTTCAGTTTCTAACAACCTGCTAATGCTTATAATTTCAAAAATGACCATTTTTTTGGTCTTTATTAAAATGAAAAGGTTGATCGAAAAGTTTGGGGGATCTAAGAGTGTGGCAACCCAGTAGTCATGATTACTTCGAATTCTGACAATATGAGGGTCATGCTGCAGGTAGTGCAGCAAGAAGGCACTTATGTGTCTTGCGCATCTCGGAGCCCCAAAATTATTTTCCGGGCTAGATGCAGCTAAAAATTATTATTAATTTTAAATCTGGTGAAGCTTTAGTATAGATGGCCTAATAGGATCAGTGCTGCACACTGCTACAAAGCCCAAATTATTTTCCAGTCAAGATACAGATAAACATGATTAGTAATTTTAAATCTGGTGGAGCTTATTATAGATGGCCTAATAGAATTGGTGCTGCACACTGCTACAAAGCCCAAATTATTTTCCAGCCAAGATACAGATAAACATGATTAGTAATTTGAAAGCTTAAAACGGTTGGTAGGGTGATTTTAACCAATCATCAAGCTTTTACTCTCCCCAGGATGACACAGGGGTAGAAAAGTCATTTCGGATCCATGATTTGTTCATCTTTATGAACGTGAGTCTGTCTACATTATCAGTGGAGAGCCGCGTGCGCTTATCTGTCAGCACACCACCAGCAGCGCTGAACACACGTTCAGACAGAATGCTGGCTGCGGGGCATGACAAGATCTCCAAGGCGTAAGTGGCTAGCTCCGGCCATTTATCCAGATTGGAAGCCCAAAAAGAGCAAGGGTCCAGTGACACAGTCATGGCTTCAATGTTTACTTGGAGATACTCCTGTACCATCGTCTCTAGGCGTTGACTATGTGTCAGACTTCTTGTCTCCTGTGGCCTTGCAAAGGATGGGCTAAAAAAGTGGTGAAATGATTCCGCAAAATTGATGTTACCAGCAGATACTGTGGTTCTGTTACGGTTTGAGTGCTGAACACTTGACGGTCCCACGTTTGGCAAGTTGGAACTGTGAGATTCACTACGTGCACCACTGGTATTTTGTGGAAAAGCACATGTAAGATTCTGCAACAGTCTCTGCTGATACTCCTGCATGCGTGCATCCCTTTCTATGGCAGGAATAATTTCAGCAAATTTACTTTTGTACCGGGGATCTAACAGTGTGGCAACCCAGTAGTCAGGATTATTTCTAATTCTCACAATTCGAGGGTCATGTTGCAGGTAGTGCAGCAAGAAGGCACTCATGTGTGTTGCGCATCCAGGAGCACCAAGTCCCTGTTGTGTTGGTGGCGAGGTAACAATCATGCTTCCTTCCTCTGTCCTCTCCCCCCAACCTCGCACAACAGAAATGTGATCAAGGTCTCCCTCATCTGATGAGTCTTCCATCAGTTCGTCCTCCACTTCTTCCTGGGCTCCTGCACCTTCCTCACTAGTTTGGCTGCTACCATGCGCCCTGGTAAAACCATCTCCCCCACCCTCACATGCCTGCCGCCTTGGTGCTGCCGACCGTCTGGACCTTGCAGATGTTAGCCCTTCCGCATACAACTCCTCCTCCTCTACTTCCTCCACCTCCTCTTGTGCCACCACCTAACTCCGAATTCTGTTTAACATGTGCTCCAGCATGTAAATCACCGGAATAGTCATGCTGATAATGGCATCGTCAGCACTAAACATCTTCGTCGCCATTTCAAAACTGTGCAGAAGGGTGCATAGGTCCCTGATCTGAGACCACTCCTCCAGCGTGATTTGCCCCACCTCTGGATCTCGTTGGCCCAGGCTATACATCAGAACGTATTGCACCAGGACTTGTCGGTGCTGCCACAGTCGCTGCAACATGTGAAGAGTTGAATTCCACCGGGTAGGCACATCGCATTTTAGCCGGTGAAGTGGCAGGCCCAACGACTTCTGTAGAGATGTAAGTCGCTGAGCTGCGGGATGCGAACGGCGGAAGTGAGCACACAGCGACCGTGCCCTCTGCAGAAGGCCATCTAGTCCGGGATAGTGGGCTAAAAATTGCTGGACAACCAGGTTCAACACGTGAGCCATACAAGGCACGTGTGTGACATTGCCCCGGTGAAGGGCCGCACCCAGGTTTGCAGCATTGTCGCACACGGCCTTCCCTGGTTTCAGGTCCAGTGGAGACAACCATTCATGAAATTGGTTCTCCAGAGCTGACCACAACTCCTCAGCTGTGTGACTCACATTTCCCAGACATTTCAATGTAAAAACTGCCTGATGACGTTGAGCCCTACTGGCAGCATAGTAAGGAGGTGTGCAGGATCCCTTCTGCGCAGTTAGAAAGCTTGTGGCATGACCAGACAGGCTTTGGGTGCAGGTGGAAGACCGAGAGGAGGTTGAGGAGGCAGAAGCAGTGGAGGAACTTTGACATAAAGAGGATTGACGCACAACTCGTGGGGACGGCAAGACTTGGACAGCAGCCCCTTGTCCTGCTGTCACCATAGTTACCCAGTGCCCAGTCAGCGACATGTAACGCCCCTGTCCATGCCTACTCGTCCAAGTGTCTGTGGTGAAATGCACCCTGTCACACACAGAGTTTCTCAAAGAAGCGGTGATGTTGTGTGCGACATGCTGGTGGAGCGCAGGCACACCTTTCTTTGAGAAGTAGTGCCGACTGGGCATCTGGTACTGGGGCACTGCGACGGACATAAGGTCTCGAAAATCCTCTGTGTCCACCAGGCGGAAAGGCAGCATTTCTGTAGCCAAGAGCTTGCAGATGGTGAAATTCAACCTCTTAGCTTTCTCATGGCTAGGAGGAAATGGTCTTTTACTTGTCCACATCTGAGGGACCGAGGGCTGGCTATTGTGCTTAGACGGGGTTGATAAGGGTGTCCCCGGCAAACTGCCGGTCTGTGAGGAAGATGCAGGCGGACATGTTAGGTTGCCTTGATCCAAAGGTGGTGCTATCGATGTCGGACAGCGCTCAACACCAGCTGGTGTTACCACCTCCAAAGAAAATGATGACCTGCCAATCATGCTGGCTGTTGCGGGTAAAGAGGTGGCAGGTCTGCGCCCCAAAACAGGTGTGACTGCTGTCCCCCCAGTCACAGAGGATGAAGAGGGCGCGGATGCACAAGATATGGCAGACGGTGGTTGGCCCAGCCGGCTAGGCCGCATTGTAGCACACTGAGCTTCCCACTGCAACTTATGCTTCATGTCCATGTGCCGGTTCATGCATGAAGTACTCAAACTATGTATTTTTTGGCCTCTACTTAGCTTTTGCTGACAAATGTTACAGATAACATGAGTTGGGTCATCTTTATCGATCTGAAAAAATGCCCAGGCTATGCAAGGCTTAGCACCCATGCGACCTGAAGAGCCACCACGACTTGTGGTGAGAGGCAGAGTTGTGTTTGAGGATGCAGTTGTTGACGTGCTTCCAGTACTACGTCTCTGTCCAGGAAGGCGCAACCTGACCTCGTCGTCACTAGCATCTTCCTCCACCTCCTCTGCTGACCTCATCTCTTGGCTGACTGTGGGTTGACAGTAAGTGGGATCTCCAACCTCATCATCATCACCCTGTGCGTTATCACACCCGTCGTCCTCAGAGCCAACCTGTTCCTGCCCTGACAAAAAACTAAAGTTGTCGCTCCAATCAGGTATTTGAGTCTTATCATCGTCTTCCTCATTGTCTCCACCAATAGGAGTTACAGTTTGGGAATGAGGGTCTACATTATGGTCAGAACCTTCTGCGTCTGGTCCTGGATCCGACTCATAAAGATTCTGGGCATCAGTGCAGATCATTTCCTCGTCTGGATTCACAGAAGCGCTGGAGTCGACCTCTGATTCCCAGGCTATAGTATGAGTAAACAGCTCTGCAGACTCAACCATCTGTTCTACCTCATACTCAGACGGGCAGCTGGAGATTTGGGAGCTGTGAGGAAGCAAGTGCGATTGGGGTGACACCTTTGAGGACTGGAGTATTTGTGATGTTGAAGTTGATGTGGAGGAGAGCCCACAGGAGCACTTGATATCCGTTGAAGCACCTGCTGTTTTTGTGCCTCATCTGGAATTTGTAGCGATTGGCGTGGCCGTAAGAAAGGGATCTTATCACATTGTCCGCTAAAAGAAGTAGACATTTTAGTTTGGCTGGAAGATGGTCTTTCTTCTGCAGATGTTACTGTTGCTTTAACACCTACCCCACGGACACAACCTTTTTTCCCCTTCCCAACACGCCTATTCCCCTTTCCACCAGCAGCAGGCCTTTTTCCACTCATTTTGGTGGTTAACTAATTCACAACTCTGGAGTTGTTTGCACAAAAAAACAATGGATGGGAACCAAGCAGAGCTGAGTGGCCAAACTGTGGTATTAGGCCAAAACTATTGGCTGGGTTAGATGCAGAAAAAAATTATATTCAATTTGCAACCTGATGGAGGTCAGTATAGATGGACTAATAGAACAAGTCCCACACACAGCTAGAAGCCCAAATAATTTTTCAGCGGTAGATGCAGAAAATTTTTTTATTCAGTTTGCAACCTGATGGAGGTCTGTATAGATGGATTAATAGAACAAGTCCCACACACAGCTACAAGCCCAATATTTTTTCAGAGGTAGATGCAGAAAAAAATATATTCAGTTTGCAACCTGATGGAGGTCAGTATAGATGGACTAATAGAGAAAGTCCCACACACTGCTAGAAGGCCAAATATTTTTTCAGAGCTAGATGCAGACAAAAAATTATTTTGAATTTGCAACCTGATGGAGGTCAGTATAGGTGGACTAATAGAACAAGTCCCACACACAGCTAGAAGCCCAAATATTTTTTCAGAGGTAGATGCAGATAAAAATTATTTTTAATTTGCAACCTGATGGAGGTCAGTATAGATGGACTAATAGAGAAAGTCCCACACACTGCTAGAAGGCCAAATATTTTTTCAGAGCTAGATGCAGATAAAAATTATTTTTAATTTGCAACCTGATGGAGGTCAGTATAGATGGACTAATAGAGAAAGTCCCACACACTGCTAGAAGGCCAAATATTTTTTCAGAGCTAGATGCAGATAAAAATTATTTTTAATTTGCAACCTGATGGAGGTCAGTATAGATGGACTAATAGAGAAAGTCCCACACACTGCTAGAAGGCCAAATATTTTTTCAGAGCTAGATGCAGATAAAAATTATATTCAATTTGCAACCTGATGGAGGTCAGTAAAGATGGACTAATAGAACAAGTCCCACACACAGCTAGAAGCCCAAATATTTTTTCAGAGGTACTGTAGATGCAGATAAAAATTATTTTTAATTTGCAACCTGATGGAGGTCAGTATAGATGGACTAATACAACAAGTCCCACACACAGCTAGAAGCCCAATATTTTTTCAGAGGTAGATGCAGAAAAAAATATATTCAGTTTGCAACCTGATGGAGGTCAGTATAGATGGAGTAATAGAACAAGTCCCACACACAGCTAGAAGCCCAAATATTTTTTCAGAGGTAGATGCAGATAAAAATTATTTTTAGTTTGCAACCTGATGGAGGTCAGTATAGATGGACTAATAGAGAAAGTCCCACACACTGCTAGAAGGCCAAATATTTTTTCAGAGCTAGATGCAGATAAAAATTATATTCAATTTGCAACCTGATGGAGGTCAGTATAGATGGACTAATAGAACAAGTCCCACACACAGCTAGAAGCCCAAATATTTTTTCAGAGGTACTGTAGATGCAGATAAAAATTATTTTTAATTTGCAACCTGATGGAGGTCAGTATAGATGGAATAATACAACAAGTCCCACACACAGCTAGAAGCCCAATATTTTTTCAGAGGTAGATGCAGAAAAAAATATATTCAGTTTGCAACCTGATGGAGGTCAGTATAGATGGAGTAATAGAACAAGTCCCACACACAGCTAGAAGCCCAAATATTTTTTCAGAGGTAGATGCAGATAAAAATTATTTTTAATTTGCAACCTGATGGAGGTCAGTATAGATGGACTAATAGAGAAAGTCCCACACACTGCTAGAAGGCCAAATATTTTTTCAGAGCTAGATGCAGATAAAAATTATATTCAATTTGCAACCTGATGGAGGTCAGAATAGATGGACTAATAGAGAAAGTCCCACACACTGCTAGAAGGCCAAATATTTTTTCAGAGCTAGATGCAGATAAAAATTATATTCAATTTGCAACCTGATGGAGGTCAGTATAGATGGACTAATAGAACAAGTCCCACACACAGCTAGAAGCCCAAATATTTTTTCAGAGGTACTGTAGATGCAGATAAAAATTATTTTTACTTTGCAACCTGATGGAGGTCAGTATAGATGGACTAATAGAGAAAGTCCCACACACTGCTAGAAGGCAAAATATTTTTTCAGAGCTTGATGCAGAAAAAAATATATTCAGTTTGCAACCTGATGGAGGTCAGTATAGATGGACTAATACAACAAGTCCCACACACAGCTAGAAGCCCAATATTTTTTCAGAGGTAGATGCAGAAAAAAATATATTCAGTTTGCAACCTGATGGAGGTCTGTATAGATGGATTAATAGAACAAGTCCCACACACAACTAGAAGCCCAATATTTTTTCAGAGGTAGATGCAGAAAAAAATATATTCAGTTTGCAACCTGATGGAGGTCAGTATAGATGGACTAATACAACAAGTCCCACACACAGCTAGAAGCCCAATATTTTTTCAGAGCTAGATGCAGAAAAAAATTATATTCAATTTGCAACCTGATGGAGGTCAGTATAGATGGACTAATAGAATGATGCTATGCCCAAAAGATTTCACTTCACTAGGTGCAGTAAAAAAATTGGTATTCTATACACAGGTGGTATATCTTGCAACACAGATAGGCTACTCCACTGACTAACACACTCTGCAATAGGCCAAAAAGGATTAGCTTTGCTAGATTCAGCCAAATGCTGTGAAAAAATCTTGCACAGCACTGGCACAGACCTGCCTGGCAAAAACTGATAGGAACTGATGTAACCTCATCCTGAAAAGGACTCCAATTACAATTAGTCTTTACTCCCACAATCTATCTATTTAAGAGCACAGACCTGCCTGATAAAAGTTGTAGGAAATGCTGTAACCTAGTCCTTAAAAGGACTGCAATCACAACTATTCCCTACTCCCAAGCTATCTGTAGATTTGTGCGAAAATTGGTTTGAAATTAACAAGGTATAGCGCACACAGCAACAGTGGTGCCGTCTAACACGCAGCTGCAGCAGTGAGAAAATGGTGGCGACGGGGAAAATGGCTTGGTCTTATAGGGCAAGGACATGTGACATACACTGCCAATGACACATGCCCTTGCTTGTGTGAAAAAAAGCACTTCGCTCCGTGTGTGCGCTGCTGATAGGCTGACAGATTGCACCTCCCCACTGTAAATGCGGGAAAGAGAAAAAAAAAATGGAGATCTTCATTGTTCCTGCAGAGATCCATCCCCTGCCCCTCCCCCCACCCCGCTGTACACTCAAACTGCGTATTAACATTAATTTTCATCATTACTGAGAAAAAATCCAGTTATGATTTTGGTGCACGAACAGTTATCGAACATAACCTCGAACAGCCGAATTTTTCTCAAATTGTTCGTGTTCGCCGAACGGCTCGAACACCGCCCAAAACAGCTCGAATTTGAGATTGGAGAACAGTTCGAGTAGAACAACGCTCATCTCTACTCGGGTCACCATGGCAATGATCAGGTCCTCGCGATGACGTTGAGGGGGCGCCAAGAGGATGGGAGAGGGAGCCCCCTCCCTCTCCCTGCTTTCTATAAGCTGCCATCGATATTGATCACAGAATTTAGGAGGTTAAACAACCGGACACCACTCCTGACTGTGAGAGCCGGGTGTCAGTTATCATGATTGATCAGAGCCTGTGCATGCAAAATCGCCAGGACGTATCCGTAAGTCCAAGGCTGGGAAGTTCTTCTCAACCAGGACATATGGATACATCTAAGGTCATGACGGGGTTAATACATGACTTTGAAACAGCACGGTGGCTCAGTGGTTAGCACTGTAGTCTTGCAGCACTCAAATCGCACCAAGGAAAGCATCTGCAAAGAGTTTATATGTTCTCGCAATGTAATCAAAAAAGGGAGAGGAAAAAAAGGGAAAACTTCTAGTTCTGTGGGAAATGTTTGATTTAAAAAATATTTATAGCGTCGAGCGAGTGTGCTCACTTAACTCTTTAAACGAGCACGCCCAGGTGCTCGCCGAGTATTTGCGGTGTGCTTGGTATCTAGGTTTGATCCGCTGCGGCTGCATGTGTTGCGGCTGTTAGACAGCTGTGACTCATGCAGGGATTGTCTAACAAACAGGCCAGTTTTACTAGCCAGTATTGAGGGTTTTAAATGGACTGACACTTCTTTCTGGGTCACCTGTGATGTTTCTTCATTATACTCAAGAATCCCACATAAGCTATCCCTTCAGGCTCTTTGGTTTAACCTGTTGAGATGCCACACTTATTCTCCTGAGCTATGTGATTTTATTCCCATTGTTTCTAAATTTCTTTTAGAAAATATTTTTTTCAGTTTCGATGGATCATTTTTCTTTTAAATTTATGGTAGTCCAATGGGGTCAGTTTTTCACTTTCACTGGCCAACCTATACATGTCTTGGTCAGTGGAAAAGTTTATTCATACCATTAATAATCCCTTTCTAGCTTCCATCCAAAGGTATGGGAGAAATATAGATGATTTAGTCAAGATTTGGCAGAAACCACCTCATTGCTCACCCCAAGACATTGTAACATCTTTTTGGGAAAACATTAATAACAATGAATTAAATCTTGAGTTTAAGACTGACTTACATACCCACATAGCACCTTTTTTGGATGTCACATTACATGGCGATGTTACTGATGGGTCAATTCACACTTCATTGTATAGGAAACCTAAAAGCGGCACCTCTATCCTACATGCAGACAAGTGCCATCCCCCAAATACTGTACATAGCTTGCCGCTAAGTGAATTTATTAGAACTTGCGGTCTTTGGTCTTCAGACAGTAGTTTCCATTGGGAAAGCCTTAATATCAGAAGGCGGTTGTCTAAACAGGGCTATAAAAATTTACAACTTAATAGAGCCAAAGCTATCGCTTGCAATAAAACACCATGTTCCATATTACATAATAAACAAAAAAACAACCAACATTAGGGCAAGTAACTTTTTCCACATCTTACAGTACAGATTACTATAAAATAATTCATTTAATACGTAAATATTCTCCTAAGTTACATCAGGATACTATTTTATTCCAAATGTTGTCGAATGGCATGAATTTTGTAGCTAGAAAAGCCAGTAATTTGGGAAATATTATTTCCCCTAACTTATTTTCCAGCCACCAGGCTCCCACAACTTGAATTGATGTGCCAGGTTCTTATAACTGCGGAGGTTCTAAATGTAATCTCTGTAAATACATGTCCAAAACTAAAACTTTCAACAGTAGAACATATAATATTAAGTCTTTTATTAATTGTTGCACCACCCATGTCGATTATATGGCCACTTGTAAAACTTGCCAGAAATATTACATAGGCTGTACTACACATATGCTAAAAAAAGGATAGCTGAATACATTACCACATCTTCACAAGATCCAACACAAATGAACTGCTCCTCATCAAGTCTGTCAAGTCTGTGTCTAACATTATGTCCTCCCTCTGTCTAAAACTAAATCTGTCAAAAACTGAACTACTCGTATTTCCTCCCTCCACTAACCTACCTGTGCCCGATATTGCCATTTCCGTTTGTGGCTCAACCATTACTCCACAGCAACAAGCCCGCTGTCTTGGGGACATTTTTGATTCAGATCTTTCCTTCACTCCACACATCAAATCACTCGCTCGTTCATGTCATCTACACCTCAAAAACATCTCAAGAATCAGGACTTTTCTCACCTTTTACTCGACAAAAACTTTTACTGTAGCTCTTATTCATTCCCGTCTCGACTATTGCCACTCTCTACTAATCGGTCTCCCTCTTACTAAACTCTCCCCTCTCCAATCCGTCCTTAATGCAGCAGCCAGGATCATATTCCTCGCCAACCGCTACACCGATGCCTCTTCCCTGTGCCAGTCATTGCATTGGTTGCCCATCCAATATAGAGTTCAATTTAAATTTATCACGCTTACCCACAAAGCGCTCCATTCTTCAGTACCCCCCTACATCTCCTCCCTTGTCTCAGTCTACCACCCTACACGTGCCCTCCGTTCTGCCAATGACTTCAAACTAAAATCCTCCATAACCCAAACTTCCCACTCCCGTTTCCAAGATTTCTCGTGTGCTGCACCAATTCTTTGGAATGCACTACCCAGGACAGTTTGATTAATTCCCAATGCCCACAGTTTCAAGCGGACCCTAAAAACCCATTTCTTTAGACTGGCGTATCGCCTCAACAAACTATCTGTCCGTCCCAGTTTTGGCCTATATTAAAATCTTCTTCAATTTCAGCTTCATACCATCCATGCACTTAATAGCCTTGATCAGGACTGTACACATACTGGCTGGCGACCAGTCCTTGTATTATTATTTATCCTATTTAGTATATCAAGGCTGCATTATACAACATATGTACATTTTACCTTTTGTGTCTCCCCCATTTCCTTATATACTGTAAGCCTGCGAGCAGGGCTCTCACTCCTTTCGATATGAGATATGCGTATTCTGTATTGTCTGCATACGTCCCCCTTAAAATTGTAAAGTGCTGCGGAATATGTTGGCGCTATAAAAATAAAAATTATTATTATTAAAACATTTTTGAGAAGTACACTGTAAACAGATATGGGGATGCAACAGTGCAGAGAAGGATGACTCAGTGGTAACTTATCCAACAGATCTTTATTTGATTAACACAGATATGTGTGGTGCCTACGGCATAATATCTGAGGGTAAAGCAAACTGTTATTATAGTAAATTATTATATAGTGCGAATGCAACAATTCGGCTATACTGGGTGTTAAGACAATTCTATTAACACATTAATGTTCTGCTATTACAAGTAAACAACTATTATCATTAGTGGTGTCTTGGATCTAGCATCTTCACCTGAAGTGCATCACAGTACTATTGGACCTATCACCATCGTCTCTCTCACTCTCTAAGCAATATGGACCATCATACAGGCCCCAACTAGAGTCTGCAATACTCCGTCGCTAGGCCACAAGTCCTATATTAATGAGCCACTTTACCCACCCATCACTCCTTTGTCCCCTGAAGTATGGCCCCAATCCCCTTTGTACTGTACGTCCACTCCGGAGGCTACGGCTCACATGCATATTCATCATCTGCAGCCTGGTTCTCTCTCTCTCAGCTTTGACATGCTCACTCGGCTCAGATCTCCCAGCTCTGGTCTTCCATCTCCAGTTCTGGTCACTCGTTCCGGAATCTGGTTACTTTGTTCCTCATTCGGGTCTGGTTATTTGGTTCCTCAGTTAGGTCCGGTTACTCATTTCCTTGCTCAGGTCTGGTTACTCAGTTCCTCACTCGGGTCTGGTCACTCGGTTCCTCACTAGGGTCTGGTCCTCGGGTCTGGGGACTCAATTCCTCACTTGTAATAGCAGCTGTAAACCAACTCTGCTATACCGCATGTCCGACCTGCCACAGATTCAGGTGTCGACTTCTCCCCTTCACTTCCCTTCAGAGCCTTTTATAATTACTAACTGTTACACAGTTATCACCTAACTTGGTGTCTCCTCCAATCTCTTCCCTCAGGGAACATGAGCTACACACTACAGTTCCTACTATTCCTACTAATGTAACTCTCTGTGCTTTTTTTTCCTATCATCTTTGATCAGCAGATGGCGGTGTTTGATTGGTTAGCACTCGGTTAGGCATTAACTGTATGAACCTTCTTACTTGTCCATCTCCTTACAACACTGGGGCGATGTTTCCTCTCTATAAATTATGGGTATTGAAAAGGTCAATAGACCCAGAAAGGGAGGAAATTGGAATAAACTGCTAGGCACAAGGGAGGCATTTTGGATTTTACTATTAAATGCACAATCTCCTGTTGGCTTGATCTATTGTACAGTTCTTTTATATCTTTTCTAATACCATTTCATGCATGCTTTTAGTTTTAATAAGCTTAACTTTATTGCTACTTTGTACATTATATCCCCATATTATACTTATATATACATATCACTCTTGTCCATAGAAAAGCCTGTGGGGAGGTTCCTTTGCTCTTCCATTACCAGGGAGTCATACTACTATTTATTTGTCAGTTTAACTGATTTGTTTTACCAATGAATAAGGACTTAGGTCAGTCCAAAACGTGTAAGTTCATATGCGCTCATCCTCCTCTTTCCCAATCCCCACTTTTGTCATGGTTTTATTGCTCCCATAACTATTTAATAGAGTAAGCTCCTAAATAAATGTTATTTTTCAACACAACCATTTCCCATGGTGCTGGAAGTTTTCCCTTTATTTCCTCCTCCATTTTTTGATTATATCGCTGATGGCTCTAGGTTACCGGCCTAGAGGATTCCATGCATCATAAACTTGTGCGTGATGGGGATCCGGAAATGGAAAACCACAAGAAAAGTGGCTACATGTGTGCTGGACCTGAAGTGTGGAGAATGAATTATAGGCTGCCAGACCATGGCATGTATAGTGCACGGTAAGAGGGTTTATTTTTGTAAAGTGGACTAACTTGTTCATAATTTATACTGAAAGGTCTGGGTTCCTATGTCGTCAATGTGCCGCCCAAGGGGGAAATGCTTATAAAGGCTACCGTCATACAAACACCCCGAGGAACTTGTTTCACCAGCTCTAAGGTTCATTCAAGTGGTTTTCAGAGTGGCGTTTTCACTTCTATATGGCCTCAGTTTTGTATGAGGCACAAAAGTTTTTTTTCTGTCATATTTTTTACATCAAAATGGATTCTGTTGAGATTGCATTATATTACATTTATCAATTGAAAGCAACGTTTCTCTGTCTATCCAAATCATCTGTCCATTGTTCCTGTTTGCATATTTGTTTTGTCTAACATTAAAATCAATAAAATGATGGATGTGACAGAACCTACCAAAATCTAAAGGAAACAATTTCAATCAGCTCACCTGTCTGCCCTGTAGGTAATCAGTTGAGTAGACAAAAAGGAAAATTGGCACTTAATTAGCACTTAATTAGAAAGTGACAGTTTTTGTCATTAAATATGAAAAAGTGCAGATACTATATCAGACACTGGGCTATCTTCACATTTAATAATAACACCTACAAAAATCCAGCACAAGACCAAAAATTACATATTAAAACAATCTTTATTGAATACAAAGTGGACAGGACAGAAATTAAAACCATGTATGACAAAAAAAGACAAGCTAAAACATGTGATGGTGGAGGAATACAGTGCAAAAAAATTTGATGTAAATATATAGTAAAGAGTGACCCAAACAAAATAATGAATCATATAGAAGATCCTATAGACCTTCTTAATGATCAAAAGGTGAAAAAGTGCTTAATTCTTGATATCCCTATTCATAAATATAGTAGTCAAAGGAAGTGCAGAGTGCAAAAATATGAATGTATAAATACAACAAATAAAGTGGCAGCGCACAATAAAAACATTCAGCACTTAATTAATAAGAATGTAGAGTTCAATTCATAATGAATGATGGAATACCAAAAATAGATCACTTAAGGGGTATAAATATAAATGAGGGGTCACATCAATATAAGAATAATGAAAGGATTAACAAACCCATAGAGTCAAAACTTGTCCTTCACATCACCCTCCTGCATGTTTTTAGTGGCAATTGACACAATAAAACCATGTATCCCTGAGAATAAGACCTACCCTGAAAATAAGCCCTAGCATGATTTTTCAGGATTTTTGGAGTACAGTAATACCTTGACTAATGAGTGCATCTACTTACGAATTTTCAGAGATATGAGCCGTTGCTCGGTCAATTTATCGTTTTATGAGCGAGCGAGTTTCGTTCTTCTTCCATGGGTCCTAAGAAAGTGAGCTGACCTGTCAGTTGCACTTTTGACCTTTTGTTGTGAATCATTTTCCTGGGGTGGACTCTCTTTTTAGCACTGCATGCATTTGATATTGGGCTGAACATAGGATAATAGTTATTTTTTGGTTTATGCTTCTGCTATTTTTTCTGTGGCAGTACGTTATTTTACATGTTAAACAAGGTACAGTATACTGCACTATTATGTGTACTCTCTGACTCTTTGGAGTGTTGGCTTTAGGGTTTAATATTTGCTATATTTATATGTGGACCTTTTATACTTTTTTATTTAAAAAAATTTAAAATTAAAAAATAAAGTACAGTACAATAGCTTATTACACGTTTAATAGTTTTTAATACTGTACATTATTGTATTTGTTAATAAAGTTAATTTTTCTTATTTAAAAACACCTAACAAAAAAAATTGTGGTTTTTGGGAGGCTGGAACGGACTAATAGCATTTCAATTCATTTTAATAGGGACATTTAATTTGATATACGAGCAAATTGAGTTAAGAGCTTGGTCACAGAACGAATGAAACTCGTAAGTCAAACTATTACTGTAAGCTCGACTTCAAAAATAAGCCCGAGTTACAGTTCAATAAAAAAGTGTCCAGACAGTTAAAAAAGTTAAAGAATATAGCAAAACCCTTCATCAAGGAAATCAGACACACACAAAAGAAAGCAGACACCACCAAAAGAAAGCACACCCCCTTAAAAGAATCGCACACACCAGACCCCAAACAATTAGAGTTGGCAAGTGCTGATGGTATATGGGCTCTCACACACATGTAATTACAGTACAGGTAGTGTATACTGTAGTATCAATAATGGCACCCTTGAAACAATTTACTTTTTACCATAATTGTGGCTATAAATAGAGTAGCATTGAAAAAGACCTATTCACAAATGAGGTATAGCCATGCATAAATTATAAAAGTATATCTTTATTACTTGTATCAAATATCACAAAAGGTTAAAAACAAGAGGAGTACTTTATAATTTAATCATAGCTATACCTCATTTGTGAATATTGTAGGTCTATTTAACTTTTTTGCACATATACCAGTATGGTAACTGCTTGGACACCTTTTTACTGATTCTGCTTTTCTTGGTGAATAGACATTCACCATTTACTGTGGTACAATATCGTATGTACTGATAAACAGACCCACAGACAACATGAGTTCAAGGACAAAGAACTATTCCGTTGAGTACAAGAAAGGAATCATGGAAAACTTCCTGGGCAAAAATCTCACTGCTTTCTGCACACAGAAGATGTCCAAATGGTCTGAAAATGGCTAGCAGAGTACAATAACCTCAGTCAACAAGTGTGCAAGGGAAATGCTAAGAATCGCAAGTGTGAATCAGGTTGGCATCCATTAGAAGACATGATCTGTGAATGGGTTGTGAAGAGGGCTGATAATCAAGAATTTGCCCTTACAATAGCATCACAATTAGAAATTGTGGATGGCTTCCTTCAGCGATGTGAACTGTCTCAAGAAGATGCTGAAGTTGTTGAACATGCTCTTGCATTCAAGTCCTTTGTTGATGGCATTGACTTTTCTAAATACCAACCTTCCAACATGTTTGCTATGGATGAAGCTGCAGTGTTTATGGGCCAAGGTTCACAAATGATAATTGATCAGCAGTTTGTCTCCTCTCTCTATGTTCCCTCCACTGGTTATGAAAGTATATGCTACCTGTATTTTGGCAATATGTCTGGATTTAACTAAGGCCCCACCTCTAATCATTAGTATGGGCAAGAAGAAGAGGATTGAACATGTTTTAAGTATTTATATTCTTGAAACTGAAAAAACATGGTGCACACAACTAGTTATAAGGAAATGGGTCAATTAAATGCTGTCACTTGTTTTATAATGTGACCAAAGAGGACTGCTAGTCTGGGATTCAGCCAGCACACGAGACACTAAAGACATGAAGAACTTCCTTCATAAGAGAAAAATAGATCAAAACAAATAGAGTAGTGGACAAATTTACCAAATAATAATGGGATGTACCTAATGCATATTGTTTTTAAACATCAAAACAAGAAAGAAGAGATATGCAAATATTGGGATCGCATAATAAACAAATTTCTTTATTAAATACAATGCATGGCAAGCAAAAAACATCTATTAAAAACAATTTAAAAAGCACATGGCTATCAAACCTGACCAAACAACCCTTTATATGGTTGTGGTGGTCCTGGTTGACCAGAAATCTGTGTACAATATATAACAAACATAAGGGTACACTGCTAGACTGTTATTCCAAAATGTAACTCTGCTTATATACGTAATGAATAAATCACAAATTTAGTTAAGAAGAACTTTCCTGGTTGCCAAAAGACATTAGATATAAATAATGTACTGCCAGCACAATACACATAAGTCATATATATATATATATATATATATATATATATATATATATATATATATATATATATACAGTACAGACCAAAAGTTTGGACACACCTTCTCATTTAAAGATTTTTCTGTATTTTCATGACTTTGAAAATTGTACACTCACACTGAAGGCATCAAAACTATGAATTAACACGTGGAATTATATACTTAACAAAAAAGTGTGAAACAACTGAAAATATGTCTTATATTCTAGGTTCTTCAAAGTAGCCACCTTTTGCTTTGATGACTGCTTTGCACACTCTTGGCATTCTCTTGATGAGCTTCAAGAGGTAGTCACCGGAAATGGTCTTCCAACAATCTTGAAGGAGTTCCCAGAGATGCTTAACACTTGTTGGCCCTTTTACCTTCACTATGCGGTCCAGCTCACCCCAAATCATCTCGATTGGGTTCAGGTCTGGTGACTGTGGAGTCCAGGTCATTTGGTGCAGCACCCCATCACTCTCCTTCTTGGTCAAATAGCCTTTACACAGCCTGGAGGTGTGTTTGGGGTCATTGTCCTGTTGAAAAATAAATGATGGTCCAACTAAACGCAAACCGAATGGAATAGCATGCCGCTGCAAGATGCTGTGGTAGCCATCCTGGTTCAGTATGCCTTCAATTTTGAATAAATCCCCAACAGTGTCACCAGCAAAGCACCCCCACACCATCACACCTCCTCCTCCATGCTTCACGGTGGGAACCAGGCATGTAGAGTCCATCCGTTCACCTTTTCTGCGTCGTACAAAGACACGGTGGTTGAAACCAAAGATCTCAAAATTGGACTCATCAGACCAAAGCACAGATTTCCACTGGTCTAAGGTCCATTCCTTGTGTTCTTTAGCCCAAACAAGTCTCTTCTGCTTGTTGCCTGTCCTTAGCAGTGGTTTCCTAGCAGCTATTTTACCATGAAGGCCTGCTGCACAAAGTCTCCTCTTAACAGTTGTTGAAGAGATGTGTCTGCTGCTAGAACTCTGTGTGGCATTGACCTGGTCTCTAATCTGAGCTGCTGTTAACCTGCGATTTCTGAGGCTGGTGACTCGGATAAACTTTTCCTTAGAAGCAGAGGTGACTCTTGGTCTGTCTTTCCTGGGGCGGTCCTCATGTGAGCCCGTTTCTTTGTAGCGCTTGATGGTTTTTGCAACTGCACTTGGGGACAATTTCAAAGTTTGCCCAATTTTTCAGACTGACTGACCTTCATTTCTTAAAGTAATGATGGCCACTCGTTTTTCTTTACTTAGCAGCTTTCTTCTTGCCATAATACACATTTTAACAGTCTATTCAATAGGACTATCTGCTCTGTATCCACCTGACGTCTGCACAACACAAATGATGGTCCCAACCCTATTTATAAGGCAAGAAATCCCTCTTATTAAACCTGACAGGGCACACCTGTGAAGTGAAAACCATTTCCAGTGACTACCTCTTGAAGCTCATCAAGAGAATGCCAAGAGTGTGCAAAGCAGTATTCAAAGCAAAAGGTGGCTACTTTGAAAAACCTAGAAAATAAGACATTTTCAGTTGTTTCACACTTTTTTGTTAAGTAGATAATTCCACATGTGTTAATTTATACTTTTGATGCCTTCAGTGTAAATGTACAATTTTCATAGTCATGAAAATACAGAAAAATCTTTAAATGAGAAGGTGTGTCCAAACTTTTGGTCTGTACTGTATATATATAAATATAAATATGTATATATATATATATATATATATATATATATATAGGTGCTTCTCACTAATTTAGAATATCATCAAAAAGTTAATTTATTTCAGTTCTTCAATTCAAAAAGTGAAACTCATATATTATGTAGAGTCATTACAAACAGAGTGATCTATTTTAAGTATTTAATTTGGTTAATGTTGATGATTATGGCTTACAGTCAATGAAAACACAAAAGTCATTATCTCAGTAAATAACACTATATATGTGGCTGTAATATTGTTCCCTTTTCTAACAGATATTCTAATATCTCAGTAAATTAGAATAATTAACAAAAAACACCTGTAAAGGTTTCCAAAGCGTTTAAAAAGGTCCCTTAGTCTGTTTCAGTAGGCTCCACAATCATGGGGAAGACTGCTGACTTGACAGCAGACACTCCACAAGGAGGGTAAGCCACAAAAGGTCATTGCTAAAGAAGCTAGCTGTTCACACAGTGCTGTATCCAAGCATATTAATGGAAAATTGAGTAAAAGGAAAAAGTGTGGTAGTAAAAGGTGCACAAGCAACTGGTACAACCACAACCTTGAAAGGATTGTTAAGAAAAGGCCATTCAAAAATTTGGGGGAGATTCACAAGAAGTGGACTGCTGCTGGAGTCATTGCTTCAAGAGCCACCACACACAGACATATCCAGGACATGGGCTACAAGTGTCGCATTTCTTGTGTCAAGCCACTCATGACCAATAGACAACGGCAGAAGCGTCTTACCTGGGCCAAGGAGAAAAAGACCTGGACTTTTGCTCAGTGATCCAAGGTGTTGTTTTCAGATGAAAGTAAATTTTGCATTTCATTTGGAAATCAAGATCCCAGAGTCTGGAGGAAGACTGGAGAGGCACACAATCCAAGCTGCTTGAGGTCTAGTGTGAAGTTTCCACAATCAGTGATGGTTTAGGGCACCATGTCATCTGCTGTGAAGGTCCACTGTGTTTTATCAAGACCAAAGTCAGCGCAGCCGTCTACCTGGAAATTTTAGAACACTTCATGCTTCCCTCTGCCGACAAACTTTTTGGAGATGGAAATTGCATTCTCCAGCAGGACTTGGCCCCTGTACACACTGCCAAAAGTACCAATACCAGGTTTAAAAACAACAATATCACTGTGCTTGATTGGCCAGCAAACTCGCCTGACCTTAACCCTATAGAGAATCTATGGGGTATTGTCAAGAGGAAGATGAGAGACACCAGACCCAACAATGCAGACGAGCTGAAGGCTGCTATCAAAGCAACCTGGGCTTCCATAACACCTCAGCCATTGCCTCCATGCCACGCCGCATTGATGCAGTAATTAATGCAAAAGGAGCCCCGACAAAGTATTGAGTGCATTTACTGAACATACATTTCAGTAGGCCAACATTTCGGATTTTAAAAACATTTTTCAAGCTGTTTTAATAAAGTATTCTAATTTACTGAGATAAAGACTTTTGTGTTTTCATTGGCTGTAAGCCATAATAATCAACATTAACAGAAATAAACACTTGAAATAGATCACTCTTTTTGTGATGACTATATAATATGAGTTTCACTTTTTGCATTGAAGAGCTGAAATAAATTAACTTCTTGATGATATTCTAATTTTGTGAGAAGCACCTGTGTGTGTGTATATATATCTATAATATAACGGGAGATGCGTGTCTCTGTCTGCAGCCTTTATAGACTGCGCATGCGCAACACGCAGTCTGGCTCCAGACAGAAGCACGCATCCAGCCGTTACAGGTAAGAGGAGTGTATGACGCTGTATGCGTAGACACTGAACGCATACCGCGATCTCCGGTGCCATACTTACATACTTACCTGATCGGGAGGAGCGTTGCCGCATCGCCTCTCTTCTCGCTGGAGACCGGGGCAGGCGTGAGGCGTCGGATCGGCACATGCGCCTAGCGCTATCCGGCACCATTTTACTAAAGACACATTTGGACGCAGCAGCGCTGGAGCACCGGGAAGAAAGGTGAGTATAAGTGTTTATTTTTTAGTATGTGTGTGCAGCGTGAAAGGGATGAGGGGGCCACACATACCAGGATTGGCGGGTGAGAGGGTCACATATACCAGGATTTGGAGATGAGGGGGCCACACATACCAGGATTGAGGGGTGAGGGGGCCACACATACCAGGATTGGGGGGGATGAGGGGTACCAAACATACCAGGATTGTGGGGTGATGGGATCATGCATACCAGAATGAGAGGTACCACACATACCAGGATTGGGGGGTGAGGGGACCATGCATACCAGGATTGTGGGGTGAGGGGATCATGCATACCAGAATGAGAGGTACCACACATACCAGGATTGTGGGGTGAGGGGACCATGCATACCAGGATTGTGGGGTAAGGGGATCATGCATACCAGAATGAGAGGTACCACACATACCAGGATTGGGGGGGTGAGGGGACCATGCATACCAGGATTGTGGGGTGAGGGGATCATACATACCAGAATGAGAGGTACCACACAGACCAGTATTGGGGGGTGAGGGGACCATGCATACCAGGATTGTGGGGTGAGGGGACCATGCATACCAGGATTAGGAGGTGAGGGGACTATGCATACCAGGATTGGGGGGATGAGGGGTGCCATACATACCAGGATTGTGGGATGAGGTGTACCACACATACAAGGATTGTTGGGTGATGGGACCATGCATACCAGGATTGGGGGGTGAGGGGACCATGCATACCAGGATTGTGGGATGAGGGGATCATGCATACCAGGATGTGAGGTACCACACATAACCGGATTGGGGGGGTGAGGGGACCATGCATACCAGGATTGGGGGATGAAGGGACCATGCATAGCAGGATTGCCGGGTGAGGGGTCCATGCATACCAGAATTGGGGGGATGAGGGGTACCACACATTCCAGGTTAGGAATGTGGTGTACCATGCATAGCAGGATGATTGATGGGGTGTGTTCTTTAGCCCAAACAAGTCCCTTTTGCTTGTTGCCTGTCCTTAGCAGTGGTTTCCTGGCAGCTATTTTACCATGAAGGCCTGCTGCACAAAGTCTCATCTTAACAGTTGTTGAAGAGATGTGTTTGCTGCTAGAACTCTGTGTGGCATCAGAACTATGAATTAACACATGTGAAATTATATACTTAACAAAAAAGTGTGAAACAACTGAAAATATGTCTTATATTCTAGGTTCTTCAAAGGAGCCACCTTTTGCTTTGATGATTGCTTTGCACACTCTTGGCATTCTCTTGATGAGCTTCAAGAGGTAGTCACTGGAAATGGTTTTCACTTCACAGGTGTGCCCTGTCAGGTTTAATAAGTGGGATTTCTTGGCTTATAAATGGGTTTGGGACCATCAGTTGTGCTGTGCAGAAGTCAGGTGGATACCCAGCTGATAGTCCTACTGAATAGACTGTTAGAATTTGTATTATGGCAAGAATAAAGCAGCTAAGTAAAGAAAAACGAGTGGCCATCATTACTTTAAGAAATGAAGGTCAATCAGCCTGAAAAATTGGGCAAACTTTGAAAGTGTCCTCAAGTGCAGTTGCAAAAACCATCAAGCGCTACAAAGAAACTGGCTCAAATGAGGACCGCCCCAGGAAAGGAAGACCAAGAGTCACCTCTGCTTCTGAGGATAAGTTTATCCGAGTCACCAGCCTCAGAAATCGCAGGTTAACAGCAGCTCAGATTAGAGACCAGGTCAATGCCACACAGAGTTCTAGCAGCAGACACATCTCTACAACAATAGTTAAGAGGAGACTTTGTGCAGGAGGCCTTCAAGGTAAAATAGCTGCTAGGAAACCACTGCTAAGGACAGGCAACAAGCAGAAGAGACTTGTTTGGGCTAAAGAACACAAGGAATGGACATTAAACCAGTGGAAATCTGTGCTTTGGTCTGACGAGTCCAAATTTGAGATCTTTCGTTCCAACCACCGTGTCTTTGTGCGATGCAGAAAAGGTGAACGGATGGACTCTACATGCCTGGTTCCCACCGTGAAGCATGGAGGAGGAGGTGTGATGGTGTGGGGGTGTTTTGCTGGTGACACTGTTGGGGATTTATTCAAAATTGAAGGCATACTGAACCAGCATGGCTACCACAGCATCTTGTAGCGGCATGCTATTCCATACGGTTTGCGTTTAGTTGGACCATCATTTATTTTTCAACAGGACAATGACCCCAAACACACCTCCAGGCTGTGTAAGGGCTTTTTGACCAAGAAGGAGAATGATGGGGTACTACGCCAGATGACCTGGCCTCCACAGTCACCAGACCTGAACCCAATCGAGATGGTTTGGGGTGAGCTGGACCGCAGAGTGCAGGCAAAAGGGCCAACAAGTGCTAAGCATCTCTGGGAACTCCTCCAAGACTGTTGGAAGACCATTTCTGGTGACTACCTCTTGAAGCTCATCAAGAGAATGCCAAGAGTGTGCAAAGCAGTCATCAAAGCAAAAGGTGGCTACTTTGAAGAACCTAGAATATAAGACATATTTTCAGTTGTTTCACACTTTTTTGTTAAGTATATAATTCCACATGTGTTAATTCATAGTTTTTATGCCTTCAGTGTGAATGTACAATTTTCATAGTAATGAAAATACAGAAAAATCTTTAAATGAAAAGGTGTGTCCAAACTTTTGGTCTGTACTGTATATATATATATATATATATATATATATATATATATATATATATATATATATATATATATATATATAGGTGCTTCTCACTAAATTAGAATATCATCAACAAGTTAATTTATTTCAGTTCTTCAATTCAAATGTGAAACTCATATATTATATAGAGTCTTTACAAACAGAGTGATCTATTTTAAATGCTTAATTTGGTTAATGTTGATGATTATGGCTTACAGTCAATGAAAACACAAAAGTCATTATCTCAGTAAGTAAGACTATATATGGGGCTGTAATATTGTTCCCTTTTCTAACAGATATTCTAATATCTCAGTAAATTAGAACAATTAACAAAAAACACCTTTAACCACTTCGCGCCAGAGCCTGTTTTTGCCTTCGTGACCGGGCCAATTTTTTCAATTCTGACCACTGCCAGTTTATGAAGTAATTACTCTGGAACGCTTCAACGTATTCCCCTGATTCTGAGAATGTTTTTTCGTGACATATTGTACTTCATGATAGTGGTAAAATTTCTTCGATATAACTTGTGTTTATTTGTGAAAAAATCATAAATTTGGCAAAAATTTTGAAAATTTTGCAATTTTCAAACTTTGAATTTTCATGCCCTTAAATCAGAGAGATATGTCACACAAAATAGTTAATAAATAACATTTCCCACATGTCTACTTTACATCAGCACAATTTTGGAACCAAAATTTTTTTTTGTTAGGGAGCTATAAGGGTTAAAAGTTGACTAGCGATTTCTCATTTTTCCAACAAAATTTACAAAAACATTTTTTTAGGGACCACATCATATTTGAAGTCACTTTGAGGGGTCTTTATGACAGAAAATACCCAAAAGTGACACCATTCTAAAAACTGCACCCCTCAAGGTGCTCAGAACTAGTGTTGAGCCACCTCCGTAGTGTTCGGGTTCGGTTCGGTTCGTCGAACACCGGGATGTTCGAGGAACTGTTCGTTGAACTGTTCGTCGAACACCTTAGAACACCGTCGAACACCGTTAAAACCAATGGCAGGCAAACAAAAACACATAGAAACACATAGAAAACACCTGCAAAGGTGTCCAAAAGCTGACAAACTGCTCAGAAGACACTCTCTTTAAAAAAGCCGGCCGGCAAATTCAGCAGCGGCATACACCGGTACCCGACAATTTAGACAAGAAGGAATAGAGCATCACACATAGATTAGATAGATAGAAACATGTCAGTCACACATATAAGAAGCACAGTGACAGTGTTGGTTACTGCACTTGTCATTTAGTGTAAAGGATTTATTAAAAAAAATATTAGTGTTTTCATGCACCGTCTCTTTAAAAAAGCCGGCCGGCAATTCAGCATCTGTACCCGACAATTTAGAACAGAAAGAATAGAGCTTCACACATAGATTAGATAGATAGAAACATGTCAGTCACATATATAATAAGTACAGTGATAGTGTTGCTTACTGTACTTGTCATTTAGTGTAAAGGATTTATTTAAAAAAATAATAGTGTTTTCATGCACTGTCTCTTTAAAAAAGCCGGCCGGCAATTCAGCAGCGGTACCCGACAATTTAGAACAGAAAGATAGAGCATCACACATAGATTAGATAGATAGAAACATGTCAGTCACATATATATGAAGTACAGTGATAGTGTTGGTTACTGTACTTGTCATTTAGTATTAAAATAAAGGATTTATTATTAAAAAAATTGGCGTGGGGTTCCCCTTAATTTTAGGCTCTAGCGGCGGTTAAGCAGACGGCTGGGGCAGATGTTTGAAGCCTGGGAAGGGGGTAATACCCACGGAGCTTCCCAGGCTACTAATATCAGCCTCCAGCTGAATACATAGCCTTTACTAGCTATTAAAATGGGGGACCCCCCAAAAAAAATGACGTGGGGTCCCCCCTAATTTAATAGCTAGCAAAGGCTAGGCAGACAGCTGGGGGCTGATATTAATAGCCCAGGAAGGGAGCCATGAATATTGGCCCCCTCCCAGGCTAGAAACACCAGCCGTCAGCCGCCCCAGAAATGGCGCATTCATAGGATGCGCCAATTCTGGCACTTAGCCTCGCTCTTCCACGCTGCCCTGGTGCGGTGGCAGGGGGTAATAGGGTTGGGGTTGATGTCAGCTTATAATGCCAGCTGACATCAAGCCCAGGTTAGTAATGGAGAGGCGTCTATAAGACACCCCCATTACTAACCCCATAGTCAAAGTTAAAAAAAACACAAACACCCAGAATAAAGTCCTTTAATTGAAATAAAGACACAATCCTTTATTGTTCTAAATTAAACCATACTTACCATCACGCCCATTCCAGCTGAAGCCAACGATCTCCTGCAATAAAAGAAAAATAATAAAGCAACCTCATCCTTACCTTTCCATGGTTCCCACGACAGCTTCAGCTCTGCTACATCGAGATGACAGGCTGGACCGCAGCAGAACGCTGCCATCCAGCCTGTCATCCCGCAGACACTGAGAAGCGCAGGCTTGCTTGCGCTGCTCAGCGTCTCTCTATGACGACATCCAGATGAGCCGAGTTCATGTCCAATGAACTCGGCTCACCTCATGCACGTCACTGACAGCGTGGGAAAATTCTCACGCTGAAGCGCTGATTGCAGGAGAATTTTCCCACGCTGTCAGTGACGTGCAGGAGGTGAGCTGAGTTCATTGGACATGAGCTCACCTCATGCACATCACTGACAGCGTGGGAGTATTCTCCTGCACTCAGCACTTCAGCGTGAGAATTTTCCCACGCTGTCAGTGACGTGCATGAGGTGAGCCGAGTTCATTGGACATGACCTCGGCTCATCTGGATGCCGTCACAGCGAGACAGTGAGGAGCGCAAGCATGCCTGCGCTTCTCAGTGTCTGCGGGATGACAGACTGGATGGCAGCGTTCTGCTGCGGTCCAGCCAGTCATCTCGATGTAGCAGAGCTGAAGCTGTCGTGGGAACCATGGAAAGGTAAGGATGAGGTTGGTTTATTATTTTTCTTTTATTGCAGGAGATCGTTGGCTTCAGCTGGAATGGGTGTGATGGTAAGTATGGTTTAATTTAGAACAATAAAGAATTGTGTCTTTATTTCAATTAAAGGACTTTATTCTGGGTGTTGTGTTTTTTTTAAATACTTTACTAGAAATTCATGGCGGTCATGTCTAATACTGGCGTGACCCCATGAATTTTGGGCTTGGGGCCAGCTGATAATACCAAGCTGGCCCTAACCCCTTTATTACCCAGTGAGCCACCGCACCAGGGCCCTGGATGAGTTGGGTACAGCGCCAGAAGATGGCGCTTCTATGAACGCGCCATTTTCCGGGGTGGCTGCGGACTGCAATTTGTAGCGGGGGGGGGGCCCAGAAAGCTTGGGCCTCCCTGCGCTGCAGATTCCAGCCCCCAGCTGCCTAGTTGTACCTGGCTGGACACAAAAATAGGGCGAAGCCCCACGTACTTTTTTTTTAATTATTTCATGAAATTCATGAAATAATTAAGAAAAAAAGGGCTTCCCTATATTGTTGTGTCCGGCCAGGTACAAATAGGCAGCTGGTGGATGGGGGCAGCCCGTTCCTGCCTGCTGTACCTGGCTGGACACAAATATAGTGCGAAGCCCCACTTCAATTTTTTTTAATTATTTCATGAAATTCATGAAATAATTAAGAAAAAAAGGGCTTCCCTATATTGTTGTGTCCGGCCAGGTACAAATAGGCAGCTGGTGGATGGGGGCAGCCCGTTCCTGCCTGCTGTACCTGGCTGGACACAAATATAGTGCGAAGCCCCACTTCAATTTTTTTAAATTATTTCAGGAAATTCATGAAATAATTTAAAAAAAATTGACGTGGGGCTTCGCACTATATTTGTGTCCAGCCAGGTACAGCAGACAGGAACGGGCTGCCCCCAACCACCAGCTGCCTATTTGTACCTGGCCGGACACAACAATATAGGGAAGCCCTTTTTTTCTTAATTATTTCATGAAATAATTTAAAGAAAATTGACGTGGGGCTTCGCCCTGTTTTTGTGTCCAGCCAGGTACAACTAGGCAGCTGGGGGCTGGAATCCGCAGCGCAGGGAGGCCCAAGCTTTCTGGGCCACCCCCGCTGCAAATTGCAGTCCGCAGCCACCCCGGAAAATGGCGCGTTCATAGAAGCGCCATCTTCTGGCGCTGTACCCAACTCATCCAGGGCCCTGATGCGGTGGCTCACTGGGTAATAAAGGGGTTAGGGCCAGCTTGGCATTATCAGCTGGCCCTAAGCCCGAAATTCATGGGGTCACGCCAATATTAGACATGACCACCATGAATTTCTAGTAAAGTATTTAAAAAAAACACAACACCCAGAAAAAAGTCCTTTAATTGAAATAAACACACAATTCTTTATTGTTCTAAATTAAACCATACTTACCATCACGCCCATTCCAGCTGAAGCCAACGATCTCCTGAAATAAAAGAAAAATAATAAAGCAACATCATCCTTACCTTTCCATGGTTCCCATGACAGCTTCAGCTCTGCTACATCGAGATGACAGGCTGGACCGCAGCAGAACGCTGCCATCCTGCCTGTCATCCCGCAGACACTGAGAAGCGCAGGCTTGCTTGCGCTCCACAGTGTCTCTCTGTGAGGGCATCCAGATGAGCCGAGTTAATGTCCAATGAACTCAGCTCACCTCATGCACGTCACTGACAGCGTGGGAAAATTCTCCTGCACTCACCGCTTCAGCGTGGGAGAATTCTCACACTGAAGCGCTGAGTGCAGGAGAATTCTCCCACGCTGTCAGTGACGTGCAGGAGGTGAGCTGAGTTCATTGGACATGAGCTCACCTTATGCACGTCACTGACAGCGTGGGAAAATTCTCCTGCACTCAGCGCTTCAGCGGGAGAATTCTCACGCTGAAGCGCTGAGTGCAGGAGAATTTTCCCACGCTGTCAGTGACGTGCATGAGGTGAGCCGAGTTCATTGGACATGAACTCGGCTCATCTGGATGTCGTCACAGAGAGACGCTGAGCAGCGCAAGTAAGCCTGCGCTTCTCAGTGTCTGCGGGATTAGAGGCTGGATGGCAGCGTTCTGCTGCGGTCCAGCCTGTCATCTCGATGTAGCAGAGCTGAAGCTGTCGTGGGAACCATGGAAAGGTAAGGATGAGGTTGCTTTATTATTTTTCTTTTATTGCAGGAGATCGTTGGCTTCAGCTGGAATGGGCGTGACGGTAAGTATGGTTTAATTTAGAACAATAAAGGATTGTGTCTTTATTTCAATTAAAGGACTTTATTCTGGGTGTTTGTGTTTTTTTTAACTTTGACTATGGGGTTAGTAATGGGGGTGTCTTATAGACGCCTCTCCATTACTAACCTGGGCTTGATGTCAGCTGGCATTATAAGCTGACATCAACCCCAACCCTATTACCCCCTGCCACCGCACCAGGGCAGCGTGGAAGAGCGAGGCTAAGTGCCAGAATTGGCGCATCCTATGAATGCGCCATTTCTGGGGCGGCTGACGGCTGGTGTTTCTAGCCTGGGAGGGGGCCAATATTCATGGCTCCCTTCCTGGGCTATTAATATCAGCCCCCAGCTGTCTGCCTAGCCTTTGCTAGCTATTAAATTAGGGGGGACCCCACGTCATTTTTTTGGGGGGGTCCCCCATTTTAATAGCTAGTAAAGGCTATGTATTCAGCTGGGGGCTGATATTAGTAGCCTGGGAAGCTCCGTGGGTATTACCCCCTTCCCAGGCTTCAAACATCTGCCCCAGCCGTCTGCTTAACCTCCGCTAGAGCCTAAAATTAAGGGGAACCCCACGCCAATTTTTTTAATAATAAATCCTTTATTTTAATACTAAATGACAAGTACAGTAACCAACACTATCACTGTACTTCATATATATGTGACTGACATGTTTCTATCTATCTAATCTATGTGTGAAGCTCTATTCTGTCTGTTATAAATTGTCGGGTACAGATGCTGAATTGCCGGCCGGCTTTTTTAAAGAGACAGTGCATGAAAACACTATTATTTTTTTTGATAAATCCTTTACGCTAAATGACAAGTACAGTAAGCAACACTGTCACTGTACTTCGTATATATGTGGCTGACATGTTTCTATCTATCTAATCTATGTATGATGCTCTATTCTGTCTGTTATAAATTGTCGGGTACCGCTGCTGAATTGCCGGCCGGCTTTTTTAAAGAGACGGTGCATGAAAACACTATTATTTTTTTTGGTAAATCCTTTACGCTAAATGACAAGTACAGTAAGCAACACTATCACTGTACTTCGTATATATGTGGCTGACATGTTTATATCTATCTAATCTATGTGTGAAGCTCTATTCTTTCGGTTCTAAATTGTCGGGTACCGGTGTATGCCGCTGCTGAATTGCCGGCTTTTCATGTTTCACTGTTGGCACTGTTCCCATCGATTTGGGCAATCACTGTAATGCCACAACCACCATGGCTGTGGCATTACAGTGAGTGGCAGACAATCCCTGCATGATTGGTGCTCTAAATAGCGCCAGACATGCAGGACACGCTTTTGGTGCACGAACAGTTATCGAACATAACCTCGAACAGCCGAATTTTTTGCAAATCGTTCGGGTTCGTCGAACAACTCGAACACCGCAAAAACAGCTCGAATTTGAGATTGGCGAACAGTTCTAGTCGAACACCGCTCATCTCTACTCAGAACCACATTCAAGAACTTTTTTAACCCTTCAGGTGCTTCACAGGAATTTTTGGAATGTGGAAGAAAAAAATTAACATTTAACTTTTTTCACAAAAATGTTACTTTAGACCCAATTTTTTTTATTTTCACAGGGGTAACATGAAAAAATGGACCCCAAATTTTTTTGTGCAATTTCTCTTGAGCGTGCTGATACCCCATATGTGAGGGAAAACTACTGTTTGGGCGCACGGCAGGGTTCGGAAGGGAAGGAGCGCCATTAGACTTTTTGAATGTAAAATTTGTCTGAATAATTAGCAGACGCTATGTTGCGTTTGGAGAGCTCCTGATGTGCCTAAACAGTGGAAACCCCCCACAAGTGACACCATTTTGGAAACTAGGCCCCTTAGGGAACTTATCTAGATGTGTGGTGAGCACCTTGAACCCCAAGGTGCTTCACAGAAGTTTATAATATTGAGCTGTAAAAATAAAATTTTCACATTTTTCCCACAAAACTGTTTTTCATCCCTTAATTTTGCATTATCATAAGGGTAATAGGATAAATTGCACCATGAAGTTTGTTGTGCAATTTCTCCTGAACACGCCGATGCCCCATATGTGGAGGCAAATTACTGTTTGGGCACATGGCAGGGTTTGAAAGGGAAGAAGCGCCATTTGACTTTTTGAATGTAAAATTTGTTTGAATAATTAGCGGACGCCATGTCACATTTGGGGAGCCCCTAATGTGCCTAAACAGTGGAAACCCCCCACAAGTGCCACCATTTTGGAAACTAGACCCCTTAGGGAACTTATCTAGATGTGTGGTGAGCACCTTGCACCCCCAGCTGCTTCACAGAAGTTTATAATATTGAGCCGTAAAAATAAAATTTTCACATTTTTCCCTCAAAAAATGTTTTTCATTCCCTAATTTTGTATTATCATAAGGGTAACAGGATAAATTGCTCCATGAAATTTGTTGTGCAATTTCTCCTGAACACGCCGATACCCCATATGTGGAGGCAAATTACTGTTTGGGCACATGGCAGGGTTTGAAAGGGAAGGAGCGCCATTTGACTTTTTGAATGTTAAATTTGTTTGAATAATTAGCGGATGCCATGTCACATTTGGGGAGCCCCTAATGTGCCTAAACAGTGGAAACCCCCCACAAGTGACACCATTTTGGAAACTAGACCCCTTAGGGAACTTATCTAGATGTGTGGTGAGCACCTTGCACCCCAGCTGCTTCACAGAAGTTTATAATATTGAGCCGTAAAAATAAAATTTTCACATTTTTCCCTCAAAAAATGTTTTTCATTCCCTAATTTTGTATTATCATAAGGGTAACAGGATAAATTGCACCATGAAATTTGTTGTACAATTTCTCCTGAGTACGCTGATACCCCATATGTGGGGGAAAACCACTGCTTTGGTGTACGGCAGGGTTCGGAAGAGAAAGAAGCGCTATGTAGGCTGGGATAGGCAGCAGACACCATGTCACATTTGAAGAGTCGCTGACATGCCAAAACAGCAGAAACCCCCACAAGTGACCCCATTTTGTAAACTACACCTCTCAAGGAATTCATCTAGGGAAGTAGTGAGCATTTTTTAATTTTTTAATTTATACCATTGGGCAGTGAAAAAAGCATAATTATATTTTTACCACAAAAAAATGTTTTACCCTCAGATTTTACATTTTCACACAGGGCAATGGGTAAAAATGGTGCCGAAATGTGTCACACAATTTCTTCTAAAAGTGTCAATACCCCATATGTGGCTGTATCGTACCACTTAGCCATACGGTGAGATTTGAGGGGGAAGGAGTGCTATTTGACAATTGGAGAACAAATTATTGTAGAATAGGCATTTGGATTTGGGAGCACAAAATTTTCTGAATTTCTTTTGCGGGGCAAGGACCATTTTTCTTTCCAGAGCCTTTCTGCTACCAGTAACTTGGAAGTCCCTTATATTTTTAACAGATGATGGACCTGAGTGGGGACTAGCTTTTTTTGAGGACTGAGTTGAAGCTTTTATTGGGAACATTTTACGTAACATTTATCCGGCGCTCTAGGCTGAGCACTTACATCGGGGTTTCCATCTAAATTTCCAAGTGATGTAATTCAGATGAAACCCCTGCGGGATCCATTCGCTGTAATGAGGCAGCAGAGTTACTCTGGACTCCGTCTGGCCTCTGTTTAGTGGTGTCCTTTTTTTCAGAAGTGCACAAAACTGTGGCCAACTGCACTTTTATGCACGCCTAAAACAAATGACACCGTGGGATCCCAGGCTAGACGGCGTCCACAGTGGCCTATATCTGCCTCATTACAGGGAATCTTCCGTCATGGGTTGTGGCTGAATCACGTATTTCAGAGATTTACACGGAAACTCTGGTGTAAGTGCTCAGCGCAGAGCACAGGATAAATGTGAGCAGAGCCTTACTGGGATCTTTGGGAGACATAATAAACAAATCAGTAGCAGGTGAATAATATTTGTTTTATTTATTTTTTATGCCGTTCCTAGTGTGATATAACTGATTAGATTACTTTATTCTTCGGGTCGGTGCGATTACAGAGATACCAGATTTATATCGGGTTTTTATGACTGACAGCTGTCACACACTAAAATACGCTTTTTTTGCAAAATCTAGTTTTTGCATCACCATATTTTGAGAGCTATAATTTTTCCATATTTCGGCCGATAGAGTCATGTGACAGCTTGTTTTTTGCGGGACGAGTTGACATTTGTATTGGAACCATTTTTGGGTACGTGACATTTTTTGATCGCTTTCTATTCCGTTTTTTGGGAGGTAAAGTTAACAAAAACAAACACTTCAGGAATTGTTTTTTGAGTTTTTTTTTATGCCGTTCTGCGTGTGGTAAAAGTGATCAGGCAGCGTTATTCTTCGGGTCAGTACGTTTACAGTGATACTACACTTACTGTATTTTTTTTATGTTTTGGCGCTTTTACACAGTAAAACAATTTTATAGAAAAAAAAATATTTTTTTTGCATTGCTTTATTCTGAGCGCTATAACTTTTTTATTTTTCGGCTGATGGAGCTGTATGGCGGCTTTTTTTGCGGAACAAGATGAAGTTTTCAGTGGTACCATTTTTATTTCTATTCTGCTTTTTGATCGCATTTTTTTCCACTTTTTGTTTGGCGATATGATGAAAAAGCATTTTTTTTGCTCCGTTTTTTATTTATTTTTATTACGGTGTGCACAGAAGGAGTTAATTAGTGTGACAGTTTTATAGCTCGGGTTGTTTCGGACGCGGCGATACCAAATATGTGTACTTTTTTTGGTTTTGTAATAATATACGGATTTATTGGTTTAATATTTTATTTATTTATGTTTATTTATTTTGTGATTTTTTTTTAATAGTTTAAAAACTTTTTTTTTACTTTTTTTTACATTTTTACTTAGTCCCTGTATAGGACATTAATTTTTATTTTTCTGATCACTGATCTCATGTAATGTAATAGACATATATTACATTATATGAGATCTTCACTGACTGTTTCAGTCAGAGTCTCCTGTCTGGCATCAGCTACATACAGGCTGAAGCCAGACAGGAAGGACACCATATATGGCAGAGCTGGAGGCGGTCATGTGACCTCCAGCTGCCTTAGCAACCCCAGGTCCTGGAAGGAAACGGAGGTCTTCGGAGGTAAGTAAGACGACCCCCTCTCTTCCTGCTGTCTCCTATATGCCGCGATCACTATAGATCGCAGCATATAGAAGACAGCAAAGGGTTAACATCACTGGGACCTGATCTAATCCGGTCGCGATGATGTACCCTGTCAGAGCTAACGCTCTGCACCGGAATCGCAGTGCTTGCAGGACCCTGGGGGTCCTGAGCACTGCGAGACCACCCACCGTTTTTAAACGTCGGCGCTGCACAGAGCCCGGCAAGCGCCGACGTTTATCCACAGTTGGCGGTCGGGAACCGGTTAAAGGTTTCCAAAGCATTTAAAAAGGTTCCTTAGTCTGTTTCAGTAGGCTCCACAATCATGGGGAAGACTGCTGACTTGACAGCAGACACTCCACAAGGAGGATAAGCCACAAAAGGTCATTGCTAAAGAAGCTAGCTGTTCACACAGTGCTGTATCCAAGCATATTAATGGAAAATTGAGTAAAAGGAAAAAGTGTGGTAGAAAAAGGTGCACAAGCAACTGGGATAACCGCAACCTTGAAAGGATTGTTAAGAAAAGGCCATTCAAAAATTTGGGGGAGATTCACAAGAAGTGGACTGCTGCTGGAGTCATTGCTTCAAGAGCCACCACACACAGACATATCCAGGACATGGGCTACAAGTGTCGCATTCCTTGTGTCAAGCCACTCATGACCAATAGACAACGCCAGAAGCGTCTTACCTGGGCCAAGGAGAAAAAGACCTGGACTGTTGCTCAGTGATCCAAGGTGTTGTTTTCAGATGAAAGTAAATTTTGCATTTCATTTGGAAATCAAGATCCCAGAGTCTGGAGGAAGACTGGAGAGGCACACAATCCAAGCTGCTTGAGGTCTAGTGTGAAGTTTCCACAATCAGTGATGGTTTAGGGCACCATGTCATCTGCTGTGTAGGTCCACTGTGTGTTATCAAGACCAAAGTCAGCGCAGCCGTCTACCAGGAAATTTTAGAACACTTCATGCTTCCCTCTGCCGACAAACTTTTTGGAGATGGAAATTGCATTCTCCAGCAGGACTTGGCCCCTGTACACACTGCCAAAAGTACCAATAATTGGTTTAAAAACAACAATATCACTGTGCTTGATTGGCCAGCAAACTCGCCTGACCTTAACCTCATAGGGAATCTATGGGGTATTGTCAAGAGGAAGATGAGAGACACCAGACCCAACAATGCAGACGAGCTGAAGGCTGCTATCAAAGCAACCTGGGCTTCCATAACACCTCAGCCATTGCCTCCATGCCACGCCGCATTGATGCAGTAATTAATGCAAAAGGAGCCCTGACCAAGTATTGAGTGCATTTACTGAACATACATTTCAGTAGACCAACATTTCGGATTTTAAAAACATTTTTCAAGCTGATTTAATAAAGTATTCTAATTTACTGAGGTAATGACTTTTGTGTTTTCATTGGCTGTAAGCCATAATCATCAACATTAACAGAAATAAACACTTGAAATAGATCACTCTGTTTGTGATGACTATATAATATGAGCTTCACTTTTTTCATTGAAGTGCTGAAATAAATTAACTTCTTGATGATATTCTAATTTTGTGAGAAGCACCTGTGTGTGTGTTTATATAAATATATTATAACGGGAGATGCGTGTCTCTGTCTGCAGCCTTTATAGACTGCGCATGCGCAACGCGCAGTCTGGCTCCAGACAGAAGCACGCATCCAGCCGTTACAGGTAAGAGGAGTGTATGGCGCCAGAGATCACGGTATGCGTAGACACTGAACGCATACCGCGATCTCCGGTGCCTTACTCACATACTTACCTGATCGGGAGGAGCGTTGCCGCAGCGCCTCTCTTCTCGCCGGAGACCAGGGCAGGCGTGAGGCATCGGATCGGCGCATGCGCCTAGCGCTATCCGGCGCCATTTTACTGAAGACACATTTGGACGCAGCAGCGCTGGAGCACAGGGAAGAAAGGTGAGTATAAGTGTTTATTTTTTTGTATGTGTGTGTAGCGTGAAAGGGATGAGGGGGCCACACATACCAGGATTGGGGGGTGAGAGGGTCACACATACCAGGATTGGGAGATGAGGGGGCCACACATACCAGGATTGGGGGGTGAGGGGGCCACACATACCAGGATTGGGGGGATGAGGGGTACCACACATACCAGGAATGTGGGATGACGGGTACCACACATACCAGGATTGTGGGGTGAGGGGACCATGCATACCAGGAACAGGGGGTGAGGTGACCATGCATACCAGGATAGTGGGGTGAGGGGATCATGCATACCAGAATGAGAGGTACCACACATACCAGGATTGGGGGGTGAGGGGACCATGCATACCAGGATTGGGGGGTGAGGGGATCATGCATTCCAAAATGAGAGGTACCACACATACCAGGATTGGGGGATGAGGGGACCATGCATACCAGGATTGTGGGATGAGGGGATCATGCATACCAGAATGAGAGGTACCACACATACCAGGATTGGGGGGTGAGGGGACCATGCATACCAGGATTGTGGGGTGAGGGGATTATGCATACCAGAATGAGAGGTACCACACATACCTGTATTGGGGGGTGAGGGGACCATGCATACCAGGATTGCGGGGTGAGGGGACCATGCATACCAGGATTGGGGGATGAGGGGGCACACATACCAGGATTGGGGGGGTGAGGGGTGCCATACATACCAGGATTGTGGGATGAGGGGTACCACACATACAAGGATTGTGGGGTGAGGGGACCATGCATACCAGGATTGGGGGGTGAGGGGACCATGCATACCAGGATTGTGGGATGAGGGGATCATGCATACCAGGATGAGAGGTACCACACATAGCTGGATTGGGGGGGTGAGGGGACCATGCATACCAGGATTGGGGGATGAAGGGACCATGCATAGCAGGATTGCGGGGTGAGGGGTCCATGCATACCAGGATTGGGGGGATGAGGGGTACCACCCATACCAGGATAGGAATGTGGGGTACCATGCATAGCAGGATGATGGATGGGGTGTGTTCTTTAGCCCAAACAAGTCCCTACTGCTTGTTGCCTGTCCTTAGCTGTGGTTTCCTGGCAGATATTTTACCATGAAGGCCTGCTGCACAAAATCTCCTCTTAACAGTTGTTGAAGAGATGTGTCTGCTGCTAGAACTCTGTGTGGCATCAAAACTATGAATTAACACATGTGAAATTATATACTTAACAAAAAGGGTGAAATAACTGAAAGTATGTCTTATATTCTAGGTTCTTCAAAGGAGCCACCTTTTGCTTTGATGACTGCTTTGCACAAATCTTGGCATTCTCTTGATGAGCTTCAAGAGATAGTCACTGGAAATGGCTTTCACTTCACAGGTGTGCCCTGTCAGGTTTAATAAGTGGGATTTCTTGGCTTATAAATGGGGTTGGGACCATCAGTTGTGTTGTGCAGAAGTCAGGTGGGTACACAGCTGATAGTCCTACTGAATAGACTGTTAGAATTTGTATTATGGCAAGAAAAAAGCAGCTAAGTAAAGAAAAACGAGTGGCCATTATTACTTTAAGAAATGAAGGTCAGTCAGACTGAAAAAATGGGCAAACTTTGAAAGTGTCCCCAAGTGCAGTTGCAAAAACCATCAAGCGCTACAAAGAAACTGGCTCACATGAGGACCGCCCCAGGAAAAGAAGAACAAGAGTCACCTCTGCTTCTGAGGATAAGTTTATCCGAGTCACCAGCCTCAGAAATCGCAGGTTAACAGCAGCTCAGATTAGAGACCTGGTCAATGCCACACAGAGTTCTAGCAGCAGACACATCTCTTCAACAACTGTTAAGAGGAGACTTTGTGCAGCAGGCCTTCATGGTAAAATGGCTGGTAGGAAACCACTGCTAAGGACAGGCAACAAGCAGAAGAGACTTTTTTGGGCTAAAGAACACAAGGAATGGACATTAGACCAGTGGAAATCTGTGCTTTGGTCTTATGAGTCCAAATTTGACATCTTTGATTCCAACCACCGTGTCTTTGAGCAACGCGGAAAAGGTGAACGGATGGACTCTACATGCCTGGTTCCCACCGTGAAGCATGGAGGAGGAGGTGTGATGGTGTGGGGGTGCTTTGCTGATGAGACTGTTGCGGATTTATTCAAAATTGAAGGCATACTTAACCAGCATGGCTACCACAGCATCTTGCAGCGGCATGCTATTCCATCCGGTTGTGTTTAGTTGGACCATCATTTATTTTTCAACAGGACAATGACCCCAATCACACCTCCAGGCTGTGTAAGGGCTATTTGACCAAGAAGGAGAGTGATGGGGTGCTACGCCAGATGACCTGGCCTCCACAGTCACCAGACCTGAACCCAATCGAGATGGTTTGGGGTGAGCTGGACCGCAGAGTGAAGGCAAAAGGGCCAACAAGTGCTAAGCATCTCTGCGAACTCCTTCAAGATTGTTGGAAGACCATTTCCGGTGACTACCTCTTGAAGCTCATCAAGAAAATGCCAAGAGTGTGCAAAGCAGTAATCAAAGCAAAAGTTGGCTACTTTGAAGAACCTAGAATATAAGACATATTTTCAGTTGTTTCACACTTTTTTGTTAAGTATATAATTCCACATGTGTTAATTCATAGTTTTGATGCCTTCAGTGTGAATGTACAATTTTCATAGTCATGAAAATACAGAAAAATCTATAAATGAGAAGGTGTGTACAAACTTTTGGTCTGTACTGTATATATATATATATATATATATATATATATATATATATATATGTATATATATATATATATATATATAAATATATAGGTGCTTCTCACTAAATTAGAATATCATCAAAAAGTTAATTTATTTCAGTTCTTCAATTCAAAAAGTGAAACTCATATATTATGTAGAGTCATTACAGACAGAGTGATCTATTTTAAGTGTTTAATTTGGTTAATGTTGATGATTATGGCTTACAGTCAATGAAAACACAAAAGTCATTATCTCAGTAAATAAGACTATATATGTGGCTGTAATATTGTTCCGTTTTCTAACAGATATTCTAATATCTCAGTAAATTAGAATAATTAACAAAAAACACCTGTAAAGGTTTCCAAAGCGTTTAAAAAGGTCCCATAGTCTGTTTCAGTAGGCTCCACAATCATGGGGAAGACTGCTGACTTGACAGCAGACACTCCACAAGGAGGGTAAGCCACAAAAGGTCATTGCTAAAGAAGCTAGCTGTTCACACAGTGCTGCATCCAAACATATTAATGGAAAATTGAGTAAAAGGAAAAAGTGTGGTAGAAAAAGGTGCACAAGCAACTGGGATAACCGCAACCTTGAAAGGATTGTTAAGAAAAGGCCATTCAAAAATTTGGGGGAGATTCACAAGAAGTGGACTGCTGCTGGAGTCATTGCTTCAAGAGCCACCACACACAGACATATCCAGGACATGGGCTACAAGTGTCGCATTCCTTGTGTCAAGCCACTCATGACCAATAGACAACGCCAGAAGCGTCTTACCTGGGCCAAGGAGAAAAAGACCTGGACTGTTGCTCAGTGATCCAAGGTGTTGTTTTCAGATGAAAGTAAATTTTGCATTTCATTTGGAAATCAAGATCCCAGAGTCTGGAGGAAGACTGGAGAGGCACACAATCCAAGCTGCTTGAGGTCTAGTGTGAAGTTTCCACAATCAGTGATGGTTTAGGGCACCATGTCATCTGCTGGTGTAGGTCCACTGTGTTTTATCAAGACCAAAGTCAGCGCAGCCGTCTACCTGGAAATTTTAGAACACTTCATGCTTCCCTCTGCTGACAAACTTTTTGGAGATGGAAATTGCATTCTCCAGCAGGACTTGGCCCCTGTACACACTGCCAAAAGTACCAATACCTGGTTTAAAAACAACAATATCACTGTGCTTGATTGGCCAGCAAACTCGCCTGACCTTAACCCCATAGAGAATCTATAGGATATTGTCAAGAGGAAGATGAGAGACACCAGACCCAACAATGCAGACGAGCTGAAGGCTGCTATCAAAGCAACCTGGGCTTCCATAATACCTCAGCCATTGCCTCCATGCCACGCTGCATTGATGCAGTAATTGATGCAAAAGGAGCCCCGACCAAGTATTGAGTGCATTTACTGAACATACATTTCAGTAGACCAACATTTTGGATTTTAAAAACATTATTCAAGACGTTGTTATAAAGTATTCTAATTTACTGAGATAATGACTTTTGTGTTTTCATTGGCTGTAAGCCATAATCATCAACATTAACAGAAATAAACACTTGAAATAGATCACTCTGTTTGTGATGACTATATAATATGAGTTTCACTTTTTGCATTGAAGAGCTGAAATAAATTAACTTCTTGATGATATTCTAATTTTGTGAGAAGCACCTGTGTGTGTGTATATATATCTATAATATAACGGGAGACGCGTGTCTCTGTCTGCAGCCTCTATATACTGCGCATGCGCAACGCGCAGTCTGGCTCCAGACAGAAGCACGCATCCAGCCGTTACAGGTAAGAGGAGTGTATGGCGCCAGAGATCACGGTATGCGTAGACACTGAACGCATACCGCGATCTCCGGTGCCATAATTACATACTTACCTGATCGGTAGGAGCATTGCCGCAGCGCCTCTCTTCTCGCCGGAGAACGGGGCAGGCGTGAGGCATCGGATCGGCGCATGCGCCTAGCGCTATCCGGCACCATTTTACTAAAGACACATTTGGAGGCAGCTGTGCTGGAGACAGGGAAGAAAGGTGAGTATAAGTGTTTATTTTTTTGTATGTGTGTGCAGCGTGAAAGGGATGAGGGGGCCACACATACCAGGATTGGGGGGTGAGGGGGCCACACATACCAGTATTGGGGGGATGAGGGGTACCACACATACCAGGATTGTGGGATGAGGGGTACCACACATACCAGGATTGTGGGGTGAGGGGACCATGCATACCAGGAATTGGGGGGTGAGGTGACCATGCATACCAGGCTTGTGGGGTGAGGGGATCATGCATACTAGAATGAGAGGTACCACACATACCAGGATTGGGGGGTGAGGGGACCATGCATACCAGGATTGGGGGGTGAGGGGATCATGCATACCAGAATGAGAGGTACCACATATACCAGGATTGGGGGGTGAGGGGACCATGCATACCAGGATTGTGGGGTGAGGGGATCATGCATACCAGAATGAGAGGTACCACACATACCAGGATTGGGGGGGTGAGGGGACCATGCATACCAGGATTGTGGGGTGAGGGGATCATGCATACCAGAATGAGAGGTACCACACATACCAGGATTGGGGGGTGAGGGGACCATGCATACCAGGATTGTGGGGTGAGAGGTTCATGCATGCCAGAATGAGAGGTACCACACATACCAGTATTGGTGGGTGAGGGGACCATGCATACCAGGATTGCAGGGTGAGGGGACCATGCTTATCAGGATTGGGGGGTGAGGGGGCACACATACCTGGATTGGGGGGATGAGGGGTGCCATACATACCAAGATTGTGGGATGAGGGGTACTACACATACAAGGATTGTGTGGTGAAGGGACCATGCATACCAGGATTGGGGGGTGAGGGGACCATGCATACCAGGATTGTGGGATGAGGGGATCATGCATACTAGGATGAGAGGTACCACACATAACCAGATTGTGGGGTGAGGGGACCATGCATACCAGGATTGGGGGATGAAGGGACCATGCATAGCAGGATTGCTGGGTGAGGGGACCATGCATACCAGAATTGGGGTGATGAGGGGTACCACACATACCAGGAGAGGAATGTGGGGTACCATGCATAGCAGGATGAAGGATGAGGTGTGTTCTTTAGCCCAAACAAGTCCCTTCTGCTTGTTACCTGTCCTTAGCAGTGGTTTCCTAGCAGCTATTTTACCATGAAGGCCTGCTGCACAAAGTATCCTCTTAACAGTTGTTGAAGAGATGTGTCTGCTGCTAGAACTCTGTGTGGCATCAAAACTATGAATTAACACATGTGAAAATATACTTAACAAAAAAGTGTGAAATAACTGAAAATATGTCTTATATTCTAGGTTCTTCAAAGGAGCCACCTTTTGCTTTGATGACTGCTTTGCCCACTCTTGGCATTCTCTTGATGAGCTTTAAGAGGTAGTCACTGGAAATGGTTTTCACTTCACAGGTGTGCCCTGTCAGGTTTAATAAGTGGGATTTCTTGGCTTATAAATGGGGTTGGGACCATCAGTTGTGTTGTGCAGTAGTCAGGTGGATACACAGCTGATAGTCCTACTGAACAGACTGTTAGAATTTGTATTATGGCAAGAAAAAAGCAGCTAAGTAAAGAAAAATGAGTGGCCATCAATACTTTAAGAAATGAAGGTCAGTCAGACTGAAAAATTGGGAAAACTTTGAAAGTGTCCCCAAGTGCAGTTGCAAAAACCATCAAGCGCTACAAAGAAACTGGCTCACATGAGGACCGCCCCAGGAAAGGAAGACCAAAAGTCACCTCTGCTTCTGAGGATAAGTTTATCCGAGTCACCAGCCTCAGAAATCGCAGGTTAACAGCAGCTCAGATTAGAAACCAGGTCAATGCCACACAGAGTTCTAGCAGCAAACACATCTCTTCAACAACTGTTAAGAGGAGACTTTGTGCAGCAGGCCTTCATGGTAAAATGGCTGCTAGGAAACCACTGCTAAGGACAGGCAACAAGCAGAAGAGACTTTTTTGGGCTAAGGAACACAAGGAATGGACATTAGACCAGTGGAAATCTGTGCTTTGGTCTTATGAGTCCAAATTTGAGATCTTTGATTCCAACCACCGTGTCTTTGAGCAACGCGAAAAAGGTGAACGGATGGACTCTACATGCCTGGTTCCCACCGTGAAGCATGGAGGAGGAGGTGTGATGGTGTGGGGGTGCTTTGCTGATGACACTGTTGCGGATTTTTTCAAAATTGAAGGCATACTGAACCAGCATGGCTACCACAGCATCTTGCAGCAGCATGCTATTCCATCCGTTTGCGTTTAGTTGGACCATCATTTATTTTTCAACAGGACAATGACCCCAATCACACCTCCAGGCTGTGTAAGGGCTATTTGACCAAGAAGGAGAGTGATGGGGTGCTACGCCAGATGACCTGGCCTCCACAGTGACCAGACCTGAACCCAATCGAGATGGTTTGGGGTGAGCTTGATCGCAGAGTGAAGGCAAATGGGCCAACAAGTGCTAAGCATCTCTGGGAACTCCTTCAAGATTGTTGGAAGACCATTTCCGGTGACTACCTCTTGAAGCTCATCAAGAGAATGCCAAGAGTGTGCAAAGCAGTCATCAAAGCAAAAGGTGGCTACTTTGAAGAACATAGAATATAAGACATATTTTCAATTGTTTCACACTTTTTTGTTAAGTATATAATTTCACATGTGTTAATTCATAGTTTTGATGCCTTCAGTGTGAATGTACAATTTTCATAGTCAAGAAAATACAGAAAAACCTTTAAAAATGAGAAGGTGTGTCCAAACTTTTGGTCTGTACTGTATATACTGCTCAAAAAAATAAGGGGAACACTCAAATAACACATACTAGATCTGAATAAATGAAATATTCTCATTGAATATTTTGTTCTGTACAAAGTTGAATGTGCTGAGAACAAAATCACACAAAAATCATCAATGGAAATCAAATTTATTAACCAATGGAGGCCTAGATTTGGAGTCACCCCCAAAATTAAAGTGGAAAAACACACTACAGGCTGATCGAACTTTGATGTAATGTCCTTAAAACAAGTCAAAATGAGGCTCAGTATTGTGTGGCCTCCACATGCCTGTATGATCTCCCTACAGCGTTTGGGCATGCTCCTGATGAGGTTGTGGATGGTCTCCTGTGGGATCTCCTCTCATCTCGATACCTAATGGCAGTCAGGCTACCTCTGGTGAGCACATGGAGGGCTGTGCAGCCCTCCAAAGAAATGCCACCCCACACCATTACTGATCCCCTGCCAAACCGGTCATGCTGAAGGATGTTGCAGGCAGCAGATCGCTCTCCACGGCATCTCCAGACTCTGTCACGTCTGTCACATGTGCTCAGTGTGAACCTGCTTTTATCTGTGAAGAGCACAGGACGCCAGTGCCGACTTTACTAATCCTGGTGTTCTGTGGCAAATGCAAAGCTTCCTGCACGGTGTTGGGCTGTGAGCACAACCACCTTCTGTGGACCTCGGGCCCTCATACCACCCTCATGGAGTCGGTTTCTAACCGTTTGTGCAGACACATGCACATTTGTGGCCTGCTGGAGGTCATTTTACAGGACTCTGGCAGTGCTCCTCCAGTTCCTCCTTGCACAAACGTGGAGGTAGCTGTCCTGCTGCTGGGTTGTTGCCCCCCTACGGCCCCCTCCATGTTTCCTGGTGTACTGGCCTGTCTCCTGGTAGCGCCTTCTGCCTCTGGACACTACGCTGACAGACACAGCAAACCTTTTTGCCGCAGCTCGCATTGATGTGCAGTCCTGGATGAGCTGCACTACGTGAGCAACTTCTGAGGGTTGTAGGTTCCGTCTCTTGCTACCACGAGTGTGAAAGCACAAACAACATTCAAAAGTGACCAAAACATCAGCCAGAAAGCATTGGTACTGAGAAGTGGTCTGTGTTCCCCACCTGCAGAACCACTCCTTTATTGAATGTGTCTTGATAATTGCCAATAATTTCCATCTATTGTCTATTCCATTTGCACAACAGCATGTGAGATTGATTGTCAATCAGTGTTGCTTCCTAAGTGGACAGTTTGATTTCACAGAAGTTTGATTTACTTGGAGTTATATTCTGTTGTTTAAGTGTTCCCTTTTTTTTAGCAGTGTTCAGTATATACACAGGGTGGGCCATTTGCATGGATACACCTAAATAAAATGGGAATGTTTGGTGATATCAACTTCCTGTTTGTGGCACATTAGTATATGGGAGGGGGAAAACTTTTCCAGATGGGTGGTGACCATGGCGGCCATTTTGAAGTTGGCCATTTTAGATCCAACTTTATTTTTTCAATGGGAAGAGGGTCATATGACACATCAAACTGAGAATTTCAATAATAATAGTAATGGTAATAAAATACTTAGAAGTCCATGATTAAAAGCTACTATAGACACAAGACTGATCAAGAAAGGGAATGGACCCAACGAACGCATATCGACACAGATGTGTCTTCCTCAGTGGTAAGTATTCATTGGAGAGGTTTGTACACATATACAGTACAGACCAAAAGTTTGGACACACCTTCTCATTTAAAGATTTTTTTGTATTTTCATGACTATAAAAATTGTACATTCACACTGAAGGCATCAAAACTATGAATTAACACATGTGGAATTATATACTTAACAAAAAAGTGTGAAACAACTGAAAATATGTCTTATATTCTAGGTTCTTCAAAGTAGCCACCTTTTGCTTTGATGACTGCTTTGCACACTCTTGGCATTCTCTTGATGAACTTCAAGAGGTACTCACCGGAAATGGTCTTCCAACAATCTTGAAGGAGTTCCCAGAGATGCTTAGCCCTTGTTGGCCGTTTTGCCTTCACTCTGCGGTCCAGCTCACCCCAAACCATCTCGATTGGGTTCAGGTCTGGTGACTGTGGAGGCCAGGTCATCTGGCGTAGCACCCCATCACTCCCCTTCTTGGTCAAATATCCCTTATACAGCCTGGAGGTGTGTTTGGGGTCATTGTCCTGTTGAAAAATAAATGATGGTCCAACTAAACGCAAACCGGATGGAATAGCATGCCGCTGCAAGATGCTGTGAAAGCCATGCTGGTTCAGTATGCCTTCAATTTTGAATAAATCCCCAACAGTGTCACCAGCAAAGCACCCCCACACCATCACACCTCCTCCTCCATGCTTCACGGTGGGAACCAGGCATGTAGAGTCCATCTGTTCACCTTTTCTGCGGCGCACAAAGACACGGTGGTTGGAACCAAAGATCTCAAATTTGGACTCATCAGACCAAAGCACAGATTTCCACTGGTCTAATATCCATTCCTTGTATTCTTTAGTCCAAACAAGTCTCTTTTGCTTGTTGCCTGTCCTTAGCAGTGGTATCCTAGCAGCCATTTTACCATGAAGGCCTGCTGCACAAAGTCTCCTCTTAACAGTTGTTGTAGAGATGTGTCTGCTGCTAGAACTCTGTGTGGCATTGAACTGGTCTCTAATCTGAGCTGCTGTTAACCTGCAATTTCTGAGGCTGATGACTCTGATAAACTTATCCTCAGAAGCAGATGTGACTCTTGGTCTTCCTTTCCTGGGGCGGTCCTCATGTGAGCCAGTTTCTTTGTAGCGCTTGATGGATTTTGCAACTGCACTTGGGGACACTTTCAAAGTTTTCCCAACTTTTTGGACTGACTGACCTTCATTTCTTAAAGTAATGATGGGCACTCATTTTTCCTTACTTAGCTGCTTTTTTCTTGCCATAATACAAATTCTAACAGTCTATTCAGTAGGACTATTTAGCTGTGTATCCACCTGACTTCTGCACAACACAACTGATGGTCCCAACCCCATTTAGAAAGCAAAAAATCCCACTTATTCAACCTGACAGGGCACACCTGTGAAGTGAAAACCATTTCCATTGACTTCCTCTTGAAGCTAATCAAGAGAATGCCAAGAGTGTGCAAAGCAGTCATCAAAGCAAAAGGTGGCTACTTAGAAGAACCTAGAATATAAGACATATTTTCAGTTGTTTCACACTTTTTTGTTAAGTATATTATTCCACGTGTGTTAATTCATAGTTTTGATGCCTTCAGTGTGAATGTACAATTTTTATAGTCATGAAAATACAAAAAAATCTTTAAATGAGAAGGTGTGTCCAAACTTTTGGTCTGTACTGTATATAGTAAAAATAATTATAATAATGGAGAGGCGGTATCAGAAGTTTGGCGTCTCATAAAATGTAATGCGCAAGCGCCGCTTATGTATGGACTGGAAGTCACAATTCCCCGTTGTCTACTATGTTATACTGAACATGTGTCAGCCACGTGCCTTCCGGAAGTCAGGTTTCCCTGGAATCATGTCGTATGGCGCACGCGTCAGTGCTTAACAATGCAAGCCGCACCGGGCTGCACAAGTGCAAAGCGCAGCAGCCCACAGTCATACATTATAGCAGAAGAACGGTAAAGGATTGTATCTGCTCAAATGGTGTAGGCTCAAATGTAAAGCCTCACCATAGCATTGTTTGATCAAACAAGATTATAGATGTTGTTATCGTACAGTGATCCATGCAAGTATATGTAAGAGATCAACATAAACAAAAACAATAATAATGAATTTATGATGATGAAATTATGAATTATGTATTCAATATAGAGATTTGACCATGATCATAAAGAATAGATAAAGACATGATAGTTATAAAAGGTTATAATGAGTGGAGAAAAATGGGAATAGGGAAAGAGGGGGAGAGAGAGGCAGGGAAAAAGGAATGTATTTGGTAAATTGTAAGGCTCTAGATATTAATACCAAAGATAAGAGCTATACAATAAGTATAATAAAATCACTGCCATTGTGTTGCCAATTCGCTATAAGCAGACTACATGGACAAGAAGTGCTCATTCAAGGAAAGCACTATTGCTAGACATGAGAAATTGGGGCGAATGATTCTAAAGGCAACTGTCACAAGAAATTCACAATGGATTTCAGGGTTTGGAAACATATGATGAATGATTTTCCAGAAGATGATGATATGACTGCATTTGAATAAATGTTGATTTTTGTTCATGATGAATACCGGTTCATTTAGATTGTTGTACATGGGTAAAGGAAAGGCCATAGGATCTCAAGTAATTCATGATGGAATTCAGGGTTTAGAGAGTTATGATGATGTTCCAGAATGTGATGACATCATTATATTTAAATAAATGTTGATTTTTTTGTTTAAGAATAAATGTGGATTGTTGTCTTTTTTTTCCCATGAACATCTCCTGAAAGTATGCCCCAATGCATTTTTCGGAGTTCGAGCATAAAATAATATAACACCCTGTCTTATTTTCGGAGAAACATGGTAGGTATGTAGACTTTATCTGTCTATAAATAGCAAAATTATTAACCAAGTAATTCCAGAATCAAGCCTAAAACAACAAGCCTAAATTTATTTTCAATAGCAATATCAAGTGGTTTCCCAAATTTCGCAGACAGAGTAAGCAGGTGATACCAGTATGCTGCTTATACAGTGGGGGAATAAGTATTTGATCCCTTGCTGTTTTTGTAAGTTTGCCCACTGACAAAAACATGAACAGTCTATAATTTTAAGGGTAGGTTAATTTTAACATTGAGAGATAGAATATCCCCCCAAAAAATCAAGAAAATCACATTGTATAAATTAGATATTTTTTTTTTTTGCATTTTGCAGTGAGAAATAAGTATTTGATCCCCTACAAAACATTATGAGTTCTGGCTCCTACAGACCAGCTAGACACTCCTAATTAACTCGTTACCTGCATTAAAGACAGCTGTCTTATGTAGTCACCTTTATAAAAGACTCAATAAGTCAGACTCTAACCTCTACAACATGGGCAAGGCCAAAGGGCTTTCTAAGAATGTCAGGGACAAGATCATAGACGTGCACAAAGCTGGAATGGGCTACAAAACCATAAGTAAGACACTGAGTGAGAAGAAGACAACTGTTGGTGCAATAGTAAGAAAATGGAAGAAATGCAAAATTACTGTCAATCGACATCGATCTGGGGCATGAGGAAGGTGAGAGATCAGCCTAAAATTATACGGGGGCAACTTGTTAATGGTCTCAAGGTGGCTGGGACCACAGTCACCAAGAAAACCATTGGTAACACATTACGCCTTAAAGGTTTAAAATCCTGCAGTGCCCGCAAGGTCCCCCTGCTCAAGAAGGCAGATGTGCAGGCCCATCTGAAGTTTGCCAATGAACACCTGGATGATTCTGTGAGTTTTTAGGAGAAGGCGCTCTTGTCAGATGAGACAAAAATTGAGATCTTTGGCATTAACTCAACTCACTGTGTTTGGAGGAAAAAGAAGAATGAGTACAACCCTAAGAACATCGTCCCAACTGTGGGGGAAACATTATACTTTGGGGGTGCTTTTCGGCAAAGGGGACATGACGACTGACCCGTACTGAAGGGAAGATGGATGGGGTCATGTATCGCGAGTCTTTGGCCAACAACCTCCTTCCCTCAGTAAGAGCATTGAAGATGGGTCGCGGCTGGGTCTTCCAATGACAATGACCCAAAACATACAGCAAAGGCAACAAAGGAGTGGCTGAAAAAGAAGCACAGTAAGGTCATGGAGTGGCCTAGCCAGGCTCCAGACCTTAATCCCATAGAAAACTTATAGAGGGAGTTGAAGCTCTGAGTTGCCAAGCGACAGCCTCAAAATCTTAATGATTTAGAGATGATCTGCAAAGAGGAGTGGACCAAAATTCCTCCAGACATGTGCGCAAACCTCATCATCAGCTACAAAAAAGTCTGACTGTGCTTCCCAACAAGGGTTTTGCCACCAAGTATTAAGTGTTGTTTGCCAGAGGGATCAAATACTTATTTCTCACTGCAAAGTGCAAAAAATGTATCTAATTTATACAATGTGATTTTCTTGATTTTTTTGGGGATATTCTATCTCTCAATTTTTTTAAAATTAACCTACCCTTAAAATTATAGATTGTTCATGTCTTTGTCAGTGGGCAAACTTACAAAAACAGCAAGGGATCATATATACATTGCTCAAAAAAATAAAGGGAACACTTAACCAACAGAATATAACTCCAAGTAAATCAAACTTCTGTGAAATCAAACTGTCCACTTAGGAAGCAACACTGATTGACAATCAATTTCACATGCTGTTGTGCAAATGGAATAGACAATAGATGGAAATTATTGGCAATTATTAAGACACACTCAATAAAGGAGTGGTTCTGCAGGTGGGGACCACAGACCACATCTTAGTATAATTGCTTTCTGGCTGATGTTTTGGTCACTTTTGAATGTTGTTTGTGCTTTCACACTCGTGATAGCATGAGATGGACTCTACAACCCACAGAAGTTGCTCAGGTAGTGCAGTTCATTCAGGATGGCACATCAATGCGAGCTGTGGCAGGAAGGTTTGCTGTGTCTGTCAGCGTAGTGTCCAGAGGCTGGAGGCGCTACCAGGAGACAGGCCAGAACACCATGAGACGTGGAGGGATCCGTATGAGGGCAACAACCCAACAGCTGGACCGCTACCTCCGCATTTGTGCAAGGAGGAACAGGAGGAGCACTGCCAGAGCCCTGCAAAATGACCTCCAGCAGGCCACAAATGTGCATATGTCTGCACAAACGGTTAGAACCGACTCCATGAGGGTGGTATGAGGGCCCGACGTCCACAGATGGGGGTTGTGCTCACAGCCCAACACCGTGCAGGACGCTTGGCATTTGCCACAAACACCAGGACTGGCAAAGTTGCCACTGGCGCCCTGTGCTCTTCACAGATGAAAGCAGGTTCACACTGAGCACATATGACAGACGTGACAGAGTCTGGAGATGTCATTGAGAGCGATCTGCTGCCTGCAACATCCTTCAGCATGACCGGTTTGGCAGTGGGTCAGTAATGGTGTGGGGTGGCATTTCTTTGGAGGGCCGCACAACCCTCCATGTGCTCGCCAGAGGTAGCCTGACTGCCAGTAGGTACCGAGATGAGATCCTCAGACCCCTTGTGAGAACATATGCTGGAGCGTTTGGCCCTGGGTTCCTCCTAATGCAGGACAATTCCAGACCTCATGTGGCTGGAGTGTGTCAGCAGTTCCTGCAAGATGAAGGCATTGAAGCTATGGACTGGCCCGCCCGTTCCCCAGACCTGAATCCGATTGAGCACATCTGGGACATCATGTCTCGCTCCATCCACCAACGTCACGTTGCACCACAGACTGTCCAGGAGTTGGCGGATGCTTTAGTCCAGGTCTGGGAGGAGATCCCACAGGAGACCATCCGCAACCTTATCAGGAGCATGCCCAGGCATTGTAGGGAGGTCATACAGCCACACAATACTGAGCCTTATTTTGACTTGTTTTAAGGACATTACATCAAAGTTGGATCAGCCTGTAGTGTGTTTTCCACTTTAATTTTAGGGGTGACTCCAAATACAGGCCTCCTTTGGTTAATAAATTTGATTTCCATTGATGATTTTTGTGTGATTTTGTTGTCAGCACATTCAACTTTGTACAGAACAAAGTATTCAATGAGAATATTTCATTCATTCAGATCTAGGATGTGTTATTTGAGTGTTCCCTTTATTTTTTTGAGCAGTGTATATATCCATTATATTTGCAATATATATGCTTTATTTCATGGTGGTATGACAACTATTGCTGCTTATATGTTCACATAGCTGGGATCTCTGTGCACCATATTATTGGCTCATGGAGGCTGCAATATATTTGGTGGATTAATGTGGCTATAGCAGACACTGTGTCAATTCCTGCAACATATCTGCTTTATTCCATACAATAACCATTGTTGTTCATATGTCTACATAGCTGGGATCTCTACTTACCATATTATTGTCTCATGGAGGCTGCAATATATTATGTGGATAAATGTGGCTTGGGGATGCTCGATGTACCATTTGTTGGTATTTAAATGCTTTTATTGTTGTTTTCTGTGATTGCAATAATTTTTTTTTGTATTGTATATTATATGAGGTGTGCACCTCTACATGCAGTGTCTTTTTTTCTCTTTGTTACATGCATCTTCATTCTCTGCTTGATGTAGCACCCTTTGTTACTTGACACCTACTGGTGGTGCGCCCTCGCTCTTTTTGTAATATACTGGTACCAGTATCCTCTTCACAACTATATACCTACGGTACAATGAGCCCATTTACTCTAGACTCAACTGCACACACAGAGATACACAGATAAGATACAAAGACAAGACAGACATACACCCACTCAGAGACAGACACAAAGATAGGGGACTTACCACTAGTCCATCTCCTCTTCAGTTCTTCCGACTCCGAGTGCAAGACCTGTGGTGACAGTGTTATCATTGCTACAGACTTTTTCCTGTGCTCACTTATTGGTTTGAAGCCTTTGTGCCACAGACCCCTTGTCAACTAGCCATGGACAGGACTTTTACATGAAAGTATTTCTCCTCTTGAGACCCCATACAATTTAAATGTGCATACACTAAGAGTGGTGCCTAAAGGTGAAACTAATGGTGCCTAAAGTATATATTTATGGTCTATGTGGGCTTGTCTACCAACAAGTATTTTAGTGGTCTGGAGCAATGTGACACCGTGCCTGAGGAGAAGTTGAGCAGTGGGTCTCCTGAAGTTGACTGGGACCCAGAGGAACAAAGGATAAATTAGCACATGAATTATGTATAGAACAGAAAAAGATGCATTCATAAAACATTTCCCCACAGCTTGTCTTAAACAAGTGACTCTGAGTTATGCCACGGCCCCACTCTCAGTATTTGGCCAGTATTAGGTCAATATATTTTCTCAGGAGTGGGAGCCAAAACCAGGAGTGGGTGATAAATGCAGAATTGGTGACTTGTTTCTATTATACCTTTTCTCTGATTGTTCCTCTCCTGGTTTTGTCTCCCACTCCTGAGTAAAATACTGATAGTGGTGCCATGGCCTTACATTTTTTTCTGAGTTCTGATTTTATTTAGGAGTCTAGTCTGAGGTCTAAATTTATTTGGGGCTTGATCTATGATTCGAATTTTCTCTTCTGTCTGAGATCTATACATTTTGACAGGCTTACAGAATTTAATATATGTTGGGCCACATAGAGTAAATATATGAGCCTTACAGCAAGTACCACATGACAAAATCTTCCACCAAATGATCTAGGGTCTGATTTGATTTTGGAGTCTGAAATAATTTGGAATTTTGGTCTGGGTGTGAGTTCTAAATTAACTTTGGGGTCTGAAGTCTAGGGTCTCCTCTAGGGTCTGGATTTTACATGGCCTGTATTAGATGAGATCATACCACACTTTATATCAATACACATATAGATCAGAAGGCTCTAACACATCTTGGGTGGTGCTCAACTAGAAAAAATGTCCATCAAAATATATCATTAACGAGACAGATGTGCAACTCTTCAATCTACTAAATTATTTATTCGTTTTGTGTATGGTCTGGTGTCTATCTTTGTTTATGGGCCTAGTCTGGGGGTTGCATTAGTTCAAGTTTATTTACAGAAGACTTTTCACCAATTTTTTCATGTTGATCTGGACACACAAAATAATAGTGGCTGCAGAGCAGATCAAAACTTTTTTTTAATTTTGCCTCTCCCTTGCAGAGATGTTACCAATCAAAGTATTTGACACCTAATGAATTAACTTTTGTTATGTCCAAGTGGGTGTTATCAGATAGTTTTCACTGGGGCGGTGTACTTCTTCTCCCTGTATGAGTTACCCAATCATAAGCAGTCAGCAACACAGCAAATAAAGAACATTTGGATTCAGATCTAAATACTTTTTGGGGTCGAACCTGTAGTCTGAGCTGCATATCTCAGGAAAAGAGCACACCAGAACAGACTATAGTACAGATAGAGAACTACCTTGATGTTAGTGAGCATGACCTGCTTTGGCACTGTGTACCTATACTATTTAACTTTCACATCTTATTAGATAAGAGGAGATAAAGGATAGACCATGGCTGCAAACACTGGCTGCTGAGTTGGACAAAGAAAGACTAGATACCTTGAGGTTTCCTTTAGGGACTAGGATTTTTTTTTGTATAAAAAGAATTACATTTTCATAATTTTCCATCTTACTCTACTTTTCCAAACTGTTGAAAAAAAAAATTTACATTGACAAAATGTCACCAGAGTACCTGTGTGAGAATGAAAGCAGTAGACAATAACAACGGATCACAATGATACAAATTGCACAGGGACATCTAGTAAATCCATTTAGATAAAAAATAACTAATAATAACTGGTAAGTGACTATTTATACTTGTGTCGCTATTATTCTATTTTTATTATTATTCTATAATGAGCTGACAAATAGGTGGGTATTATGAAAACAGAAGCAGCCAACACCAACATGCTAATTAACTGTCTTTCCACAAATAATAATAACCACTTTTTATCTTTCAGCTAATTGTCAGCATATACTGAAACACAGTTTCACACCTTTAACTTCTTTTCAAAATGTGCAGTGCTCATTGAAAACAATATCTAATAATAGAGCTATGGCAAAGTTTCATGTTCTTTTTTTGCTCGCAACAGCAATTAAATAAGGACAACTGATTTGTCTCCATGCTGCTTTTGACAGAACTAGTACTGACAGCCTTTTCTTTATGTTCCTTTGTGGGGAAAAACAATGGTAATTAGCATTATTCCCTTTCTCACCCTCTCATGAAACACGCAAACAATGCCACATAATAAATAAGATTAACATCTTTGAGATACATTTCTTCAAATGTTTCTATTTTGACATGTTATACCGTATATTGGCTCTACAATACATAATATACACATATGCAGACAGGTAATAAAAAACACTTTTGTTTTCAATGTGTCAATTTCAATTTAATTAACATTTTAAAGTGCAGGGTGTCTTCTGAATAAATAGAAAAATCTTTTCTTATCTGTTGGTCTAGCACTGGTGATAATAGGAAACTTGGTGCAACAGTGCCCTCTTCTGGGCAAAGTGTTTAAAACACGTACTGCAAAGCCCTGTTTGAATATCAGTGTATATACACCATTGAGAGACATCTACGTGCATTGATACACTTGCATTAAAATTGCTTTAAAAATGGATGAGTTATGTATTTTTTCTCTAACCTCCAGGTGAGATGTGAGAATAACCATGCACAATACTGGTACATATTATTGTTAGCCCTTACTTGTCATCAAAATCATATACAATCTTGTACAGCTTAACATGACAAATGTAAAACAACCTGATGAGTTGGTAGCAAATTGAAATCCAGGTCAAAATGGTCTCAGGTGTCCTCTGTAGTGCCCTTGATTTGAAGAGGAAAGTTTACTAGGTGTTTTCATTTAAACCAGGCAGCATGGTGGCTCAGTGATTAGCACTATTTCTTTCCAGCACTGGGGTCCTGGGTTCCAATCCCATCAAGGACAATATCTGCAAAGAGCTTGTATGCTGTCCCCATGTTTATGTGGATTTCCTCCAAAGGCATACTGATGGAAATTTAGATTGTGATCCCCAATGGGCACAGTAACAATAGTGTCTGTAAAGCGCTGCAAAATATGTTGGGGTCATATATATATATATATATAGTGCCTTGAATAATTATTCATACCCTGTGAACTTTTCCACAGTTTTTCATGTTACACTGACAAACTTAAATGTATTTTATTGGGATTTTATGTAATATGCATAAGAAAAAAAAAACCGATCCTATCAATTAGTAGAGGTAGCAGCAAGAGTGAATAATAGAATAATAAAATCTAACTTTTAATTAATATCATTAAAATATGGGGAATATGATCAAACAGATAATCCACAAAGTGCTCAATAAAAACCAGTGCACATTAAAAAATGGTTTGGTCTCACCCCTTTTGATGTTCAGGATGGGTCGCCCATAGTCTTAGGAAAGGGAGAGGGGAAAGGGTATCAAATATTTCTAAGCATCCCTATCGTGACCTGTTTATGTCCCTAAGGCTTTGTGCCCACGATGCAGAAATGCTCAGGATTTTTTCCTGAGCGTTTCTGCATCTCCCTGGCAGAAAAAAACGCATGCGGATTGTACATGCGGATTGTACATGCGGATTGTACATGCGGATTGTACATGTGTTTTCCTGCCAGGGACATGCGGAAATGAAGCGTTATTCACTGACATTTCCGCATGCGGATTGACGAGCGCTTTCCAAGCGATTAGCATCACTTGGAAGGAAAGTGCTTGTGACAACTAGGTCACGCTATATAAATCCATGCAAACGGCATGGATTTATATAGTGTGACCCGAGAGAATGGTTAAAAATAAAAAAATAAACTAATACTTACCTTCCGATGGCCCGGAGACTTGCTGCGCTCCTGTGCTGGCTACCGTCAGATCGCGGTACTGAAAAGACCTGCCGTCACATGACTGTGACGTCAGCGCAGGTCCTTCTGTCCTGCGCGATCTGTCAGCAAGCGAAGAGAAGGAGTCCGGGGGCCATCGGAAGGTGAATATAATCTTTATTTTTTATTTTATTCTTTTTTTTACAGCTTTTAATGGTACCTGGGTGTGGAGGAGAGTCTCCTGTCCTCCACACCCGGGTACCATCCGCACATTAGAACGCGCCAATTACGCAAGTACAGATTCAGTATTGCGGAATTGGCGCATTCTAATGCAAGTCAAAGGCGACGAAAATGCAGCGCTTCCGCAAAATAATTGGTAGTGCTGCGTTTTTTTCCGCAATGATAATCCGCAGCGGAAATTTCCGCAGCATGTGCACAGCACATGCGGATTATCATTGGGGAACATTGCTGCCCTTCTACCATGCCTTTTTAATGCATTTCCGCAGCTGCAAAAACGCTGCGGAAACGCATTAAAAACGCATCGTGGGCACACAGCCTAAGTGTGGTCCTGTCCTCACTAGTGTCCCTTAATAGCCTGTGTGGATTCATTAGGGGAGTTTAAATAAGTCTTGCAGGTTATTCCAAGGTTCAAAGGTTCCAAGTTCAGAACCGTAATGAAATTATGGGAACAGAAGTCCTGGAGGTTAGCCCAGATTAAAGGAAATCCTCCCCTGTATGCAAAGTGCAGCACACTAAACAGAGTCAGTACTCTGTTTAGTGTGCAGCACTTTGCATGCAGAGAAGGGTTTCACGTAATCTTGTCTAACCTCCAGGACTTTTTTGATCAAAAAAGGTGTTTACAAAGTACCCGATGTTATTTACTTGCACTATTGCTTTTACTTATTTATTTGCAGAAGGATATTTAATTATTTTAATTTATTTTGTTTCTGTTTTAGTGGGATCCTGCAGGTTGTAGACTTGGCAGAAGAGTCCAATACATGTTTTTTTTGTAAACTGCAAATAGGACTTCTTATGGCTTGCTTTCAAAAATGCTTCTCTTATTGCCACTCTTCCATAAAGGCTAGATTTGTGGAGTATGCAACTAATAGTTATACTGTGGACAGATTCTCCCACCTGAGCTGTGGATCTCTTCAGCTGCTCCAGAGAGACCATGGGCCTTTTGGTTGCATCTCTAATTAGTGCTCTCCTTGGTTGGGATGTCAGTTTAGGTGGACAGCCATATCTTGGTAGATTTTCAGTTGTGCTATACTCCTTCCAGTTTTGGATGTTGGATTGAACAGTGCTCCATGACATGTTCAGAGCTTGGGCTATTTTTTAAGAACCTAAACCTGCCTTACTATTTTTCACAACTTTATCCCTGACCTGTCTGGTGTGTTCCTTGGCTTTTATGATGCTGTTTGATCCCTAATGTTCTCAAACAAACCTCTGAGGCCTTCACAGAAGATCTGTAGTTATACTGAGAATAAATTATACTTATGTGACTTCTGGAAGCAATGGGTTATTCAGGACTTTATTTAGGGGTATCAGCCTTCTGAGGGCTGAGTACAAATGCACATCACAATTTTCTCTTTTGATATTTTTAAATTAATTAGAAATCTATATATCATTTCCTTTTCGTTTCACAAATACTTGCAACTTTTGTTGGTATATTACATAAAATCACAATAATATACCTTTATGTTTGTGAGTATAATGTGAAAAAAGTGGAACAGTTCACGGGGTATCAATACTTTTTACAGGCACTGTATAAACATACTTATATATATGTATGTTGAATATAATATCAACTGGACATACACCGCAGAACTTTTCTGTTGGCATTTGCTTGTCCTCCTCTATGTCACTGGCCAATCAAAACACAATCCTCACAAAGAGGGGAGAAAGCAAGCACCCACAAAGAAGGTCACAGCTGCAGCCTGGGTCAGCATGTTCTCACTCATCAGTAGCAGTGTTCCTTCTTGCTACTGGAGTGCCAGAGAACAGGAAAGCAAGAGCACTGAAGAGCAAGAGCAGCAGACCGAATGTCTTACAAACAATGCACTATGTTGCTTTTCTCCTGTGCTCTAGTACTTCAATAACAGTAAGGAAAACAGTTATTGCTGAGTACTCAGCATTTTCATATAAGACAAATCTCACATCAGAACACGCTGAGACAGGCTGCAGCTGTGATCTTCTCTGTGGGTGCTTGCTTTTTCCCTTCTATGACAGAGGTGTGCCATAATGTTATAATTCATTGTCATAATGGAAAAAAGCAAACACAGAGAGAATTCTGTGGTACACAGTTTGAATTATCCGTTTCACTGATTTCTATGGTGGCAGCAAGACATTTCAGCCCATACAACCTTTATGCAATAAATTGTTATAGTTACCAGAATAAGGTATCCTTCAAGAAGCTGATTAAGGTGATGAAGTTTGGTGCAGTTAGAAAGCAATAGTTGGTCCATTGTGGGTCAAGACCATGCAGAGTGGTGTAAGGAGCAACCCAGTCCATAAATGTGACAGACAAAAAGGCAATATGCAGTACTGAAGGAAAATCCTGTCATGGGAGGTACATGTGTGGCACCCTGCTGTTCACAGGTACCACAGGACCCAAAAGGGTGCATGGACGGACTTCTCCACAAGAGACCCTCACTACATACAAACACCTCCACCCTTCCACCTCATACCACCAGAGGGAGCCCTGATAGGGATATATATATGGAGGGTGGAGTCAGGCATTTGAGTTCAGTCAGAGAGTGTGCTGCCACCGAGAGCAGTGAAGACGCAGCACGTCTGCTGCTGTATTGAGGGCCCCGAGTGTGGCCGGAGGCAAGGAGGAGAGGAGAGAGGAGTTGAGGGGGCAGAGGAGCATCATAGGCTCACCCCAAGACACGAACCGGACACCGGGTCCGCGCCTACAGGGTCCTTTATACCCAGTAGGGATCACCGGCATACCAGGAGGACTACAAGTCCTTGGTCGACCTGAAGCTAAACCCTTGACAGGACTAGGAACCATGAAGGCCCGGCGTCCAGGGATAGTGGTTGCCAGAAAAAGGTCCTACTACCAAGCGACAGGTGAACGAACAGCACGACACAGAAGCTAGGCCCAGTTGCAGGCTGGCCAGGAGCTTAGAGAGAGGGGGACACGGACCAGGAGGCCTTATGCCCGCTCATTGGGGAGAAGTCCTGAAGTGCACCCTTCCTACCGAGTACCCTGGACCGTACCTGACATCCGCACCAGTAAAGGTACTGAAGTGAATCTCCTGTCTCTGTCAGCTACTCCTGTTGCGCCATCTCGCCTGCACTACAAGCCCCAGCATCACCACCATCTGCACCAACACTGCCCCGAGGGCCCGCTCCACCTGTGGGGAGCAAGAACATCCCAGCTGTCATCCCATCACACCCGGAGGTCTGCAGCAGCGCCGGTAACCATTACCGGAAACCACAGGTGGCGTCATGAGACAAACTGTATACTAAAATCCCTTTTTAAAGAGAGACCCAGAGTACGGGCCCGGGAGCCGACTGCCGTGACCTCCTAAACAAGGTAAAAGGCCCGGGTACCGAGTCCCTATATTCCCCCTGGGTGACACAGCTCTCTTTCCTGGCGTCATGAACAGGATTTCGTGCCCGTTGCCACCGGGTACTGTGTGCCATAATTGAACTGTGTTTGTACTGTGGTGAACATCGCCGCCATTACCGCGTCGCCGCGTGGGAAGAAGAGGGGCGTAACCGCGGGAAGCAGAGAGGCGTGACTGCTGGAAGCGCGCGAAGCTCAAGCCCCGCCTCGCGCTCAGACGCAGCACCAGGAAGTGTCAGGCCCTGGAAGGAGACCATCGTCTGCGGAGCTGCGGCCTTCCTGAAAAAGGAAAGGAAGGTAGGCTACGGTTCACTAGGGGGGCGCAACCATGGCCAACGACCAACGTCGCCCTCCGGGAGAATTCATCTGCTACCGTTGCCACAAGGAAGGCCACACCGCGCGGAACTGTCCTTTAAATGGGCAAACCCTGGGGCCAAGGGCTGACACCCAGGAGTAAATCAACCAGGCCCATCAAGCTGGTACGACCGGTTTGTAGGAGGAAGGACTTTCCTGTCCATCGTGCTGGATGGCATAGCAACACCTGCATTACTGGACACCGGCTCACAGGTAACCATCATACCTGATGTCCTCTACAAAAGGTACTGGTCCATAGATGAACTCCATCCGCCAGCCCCAAATCTCTCTGTGTATGCATCCAATGGCCTTCCTCTTAACCTAGTAGGGGTTAAGGACGTGACAGTGAAGGTGGGGAGAGTGGAACTAAAAGACCAAGGACTAATTGTCATAGAATTTAACCCTGGCGATACCAATCCGTATATGATACTTGGTACAAATATTGTTGGTAACTGTTTGGGAGAAGTGTTGTTTTTACTCCAACAGATTGCTGACACTGCCAAACCAGGGCAGAGGAAGGCGCTCCAGAAAGAAATTCGAGCCCTCCTGTACCAGCAACAGGTAAAACTAACAGGTGGTGAGATTGGTAATGTACGGTGACAGACCCGATACCCATTGTGACTTTCCCGATGAGTGAAATGCTGATTTGGTGTAGGGCAGCAATTGTCTCAAGGGACAGAACTACCAGGCGGTAGTAGAGCCCATTAGCTCAGAGCACAGACCTACACTCCTAACTGCTAGAGGGGTAGTTGATGTACGCAATGGGAGGGTACCTGTACGTCTCCTAAATTGTGGGGAGGAGGAAGTTAAACTGCCAAGATACGTCACTTTTGCCAGATTGTATACTGTGAATAATGATGCCATACACACAGTGGAATCCTTGACCCCACCAGACACAGTGGAGGACAATGACTCCGAGGCTCAGCTGGAGGATTGGTGTCAACAGCTCCATGTTGGAACTGACGCCACTCCTGTCCATCAGAAACACGGTGTTTACAGAGTGGTTCGGGAATATGAACAAGTGTTTAGTAAGCACCCACTTGATTTTGGAAGGGTTAAAGGGGTACAACACCACATACCCACCGGTAACCATCCACCCATTAAGGAGCGTTACAGACCCATACCACCAGCACATTACCAAAAAGCCAAGGAAATGTTGCATGACATGAAAAAGGCAGGGGTAGTAAGGTATAGCTGTAGCCCCTGGGCAGCTCCTCTGGTCCTGGTCAGAAATAAGGACGGTAGCATGAGGATGTGTGTAGATTATAGACAAATTAATCGAATAACGCATAAAGATGCATACCCTTTGTCCCTGGCTGCACTAAAATCTGCCAATTACTTCTCTACATTACATCTCACTAGCGGGTACTGGCAAGTCTCTGTTGCTGAGGAAGACCGGGAGAAGACAGCCTTCACCACCCCGATGGGATTATGAAAGTTCAACAGCATGCCGTTTGGAGTGTTGCTTGGGACACCGGAACTTTGAGACAGTGCTGCTGTACCTGGATGACGTTATCGTGTACTCAAGGATGTATGAAGACCATCTGAAGCACCTGGCGGAGGTATTTGAAGCATTGTCCCGGTATGGGATGAAAATAAAACCTTCTAAGTGCCACCTGCTCCAGCAGAAGGTTCAGTACCTGGGACACGTGGTCAGCTCCGAGGGAGTAGCACCAGACACGGAGAAGGTCGCTGCCATCCAGAAGTGGCCTGAATCGAGAAGCATCAAAGAAGTACGGCAATTCCTGGGACTGGTCGGGTACTACAGGAGGTTCATAAAGGACTATACCAAAAAGGTAGCACCTCTACAAGATCTCCTGGTAGGACAGTCCAAAAGAGGAAAAAGTCCCCCCTTCCAGTGGGGCAAAGAGCAGACTGAGTCCTTTGTATCAATGAAGGAAGTCCTAACTGGTGAAGAAATCCTGGCTTACCCTGACTACAGCCAGCCTTTCCTGTTGTATACCGACGCCAGCAGCAAGGGACTGGGAGCTGTGTTGTCCCAGAAGCAAAACGGCAGAGAAAAGGTAATTGCGTATGCCAGTAGGAAGCTTCGCCCTACTGAGAGCAACCCAGAGAATTACAGTTCCTTCAAGCTGGAGTTCCTGGCCTTGGTCTGGGCTATCACTGAAAGATTCAAGCATTACCTAGCCTCAACCAAGTTCACAGCCTTTACCGACAATAATCCCTTGACACACGTGGAGACAGCCAGGTTGGGAGCTATGGAACAGCGTTGGGTGACCAGACTGTCAAATTATCAGTTCACAATCAAGTACCGGGCAGGTCAAAAGAATACCAATGCTGATGCCTTGTCGAGAATGCCCCACCAGTCGGACACCGAGGAAGAAGTGGATGATCTCGAAGAAATTGAACTACCTGCTTTCCACAGAAATGGAATGGTCCACGAGCAACACGCCTCCAGAAGATGTCATGGTAGGATGCCAAACCCTCTACCTCATCACAGCTGGAAGGAAACCCAGGACAGTAACCCGGTTGTCAGCCTCATCAAAAGACTGATAACCCAAGAAGGTTCTCACCTGGAGAAGAATGCTCCCCCACAAGCCAAACACCTGTGGAATGAGAGAAGCCGGCTGTTCATCTACAGAGAGAAGCTGTGCAGAAGGTATGTCAAGCCCAAGACCCATGAAAAGGTGTGGCAGATTGTTGTACCTAGGACAGATGTCCAGATGGTGTTAGAGGCCTACCACGACCAGGCAGGTCACTTTGGCTGGAAGAAGCTGGAAACCCTGCTGAAGGACCGGTTCCATTGGGTTGGAATGCAGACTTCCATAGAAAGGTGGTGCCGGAATTGTGGACTCTGTAGCCTCAGAAGGAAAGACTACGGCAGCCAGAAAGCACCCTTGCAGTCCATCTAAATAACCCAACCCCTGGAGATTGTAGCTCTGGATCACGTCAAACTGTCAACCAGCAGGTTAGGCTACACCTATGCCCTGACCATGGTGGATCACTATTCCCGGTTCCTGGTGGTAGCCCCTGTCAAGGACCTGACAGCAGAAACTGCAGCAAGAACGTTCCAAGCCTACTTCTGCAGACCCCATGGATATCCGGAAAAGGTGCTCACAGATCAAGGCCCTGCTTTCGAAGCTGAGCTATTCAAGGAATTCTACCACCTGTATGGATGCAAGAAGATCCGGACTACGCCATATCATCCTCAAACCAACGGTATGTGCGAGAAAATGAACAACATCGTTATAGACCTGTTGAAAACCCTACCTTTGGAAGAAAGGAACCAGTGGCCAGAAAAGCTACCTGACCTAGTGGACCTGTATAAACACATACCCGTGAGTTCTACTAATTGTACCCCAGTGTACCTTATGAGAGCAAGACCTGGAAAATTGCCTATGGACCTGGAGCTCGGAGTGGTAGAACCTGCTGCAGATACGTCCACTGAAGACTGGGACACAAGTCGGCAAGAGCAGTACAGGAAGGTACAAGCCTGTGTCGAAGATAGTCTTAACAAGGTGAGGGAAAGACAGGAAGAGCAGTACAATAAACATTCACCAGCAGAACCCTTGGCACCTGGAGAGATAGTGCTGAAGCGGAAAAAAAGAGGTCACAAGCTCGATGAAAAGTGGGAAAGAGAGCCCTACACTGTGTTAAATTCCAGATTTGACAACAGTAAAACCTGCCTGATTAGTAAGGATGGAGGTAAGACAACCGCAACAGTCTCAAGAGACAACTTGAAAGTGTGCCCAGATCTACTGAAGACAACGGAGGAAGAAGTACCTCCTATAGCACTGGAAGAACCCAAGGAAGATGTGCTTCGCACAGTTCTAGGAGATTTCCCTGCGGACTGGCCTCAACTTGATGGAGCAGTTATTATACCAGTAATACACTTCTATCAACCACAAGAAGAACCTGTGAGCGCCCTAGAGGAACCTGCTCAGGAACAGGAAGAGTCCCCAGTCAGAGAAGAATCACCCGTTGAAGCAGAGCCTGAAGTCCCAGTAATCAGTGCACTTGCCAGTCCCATAGAGAGATTAAGGCAGTTCTATGATTTACCTACACAAAGACCTGATAGGCTAACAGACACTAGTATCACCCCAGTGCTACATAGGTCAACACGCAGCACACAAGGCCAAATCCCTGCCAGGTATAGGGAATGAGTTAAAAATGCCTACAGTGTAAATAGTTACCCAGTTGGGTATTGCCTACTGTTATTAGTAGGGTATAAAGACTTATAGGCTGAGGACTGTGAGCAGCCAAAAACTGTCCTTGTAAATAGTTGCACTTATTAAAGTGCCCCTTATTGATTGTATGCAACACATGACTTCAGAACAAAAACCTGTTTGGCGTGGCCGAAGACTTGGTCCAGCACCAGGATCACTTAAGTCCTGTAACCACGCCCGGGGCCTACGTTGAGAGTTTTCAGGCGGGTCCCTCAAGTTCTTTCTTCGGTGAAATGGACACAAGGTTACGGGACATACTGTAACATTGTTATTATTATAATTACCGTATATTCCGGCGTATAAGACGACTTTTGAAGACTGAAAAATCTTCTGTCTAGTCTGGGGTCGTCTTATACGCCGGTAATGCTTTTGAACTTTCAGAAATTGACATGCGGGGATACTCTGGGGGTGTTAATAAGCTGCCGTGGCCGTATCCCTGCCATGTCGGAGTTAATATAAGGTGGAGGGAGTTAAAATACGGCGGCGGTAGGTCCAGACAGTCAGCGCTTCTGTGCTGAAACTGACACATCGCTGTGTATTCCCAGCTCCGGACACAGCGCAGGACTTCTGTGCCGACAGTTTTCACTTGTCACAGAAGCGCTGCGCTGTGTCCGGAGCAGGGAAGTTCGCATCGCTTCTGTGACAATATATGAAAAGCCGGCAATTCAGCAGCGGCATAAGCCGGCACCCGACAATTTAGAATAGAAAGAATAGAGCATCACACATAGATTAGATAGATAGAAACATGTCAGTCACATATATATGAAGTACAGTGATAGTGTTGCTTACTGTACTTGTCATTTAGTGTAAAGGATTTATTAAAACAAATATTAGTGTTTTCATGCACCGTCTCTTTAAAAAAGCCGGCCGGCAATTCAGCATCTGTACCCGACAATTTATAACAGAAAGATAGAGCATCACACATAGATTAGATAGATAGAAACATGTCAGTCACATATATAAGAAGTACAGTGACAGTGCTGGTTACTGTACTTGTCATCTAGTGTTAAAATAATGGATTTATTTAAAAAAAAATTGGCGTGGGGTTCCCCTTAATTTTAGTCTCTAGCGGAGGTTAAGCAGACAGCTGGGGCAGATGTTTGAAGCCTGGGAAGGGGGTAATACCCACGGAGCTTCCCAGACTACTAATATCAGCCCCCAGCTGAATACTTAGCCTTTACTAGCTATTAAAATGGGGGACCCCCCCAAAAAAATTACGTGGGGTCCCCCCTAATTTAATAGCTAGCAAAGGCTAGGCAGACAGCTGGGGGCTGATATTAATAGCCCAGGAAGGGAGCCATGAATATTGGCCCCCTCCCAGGCTAGAAACACCAGCCGTCAGCCGCCCCAGAAATGGCGCATCCATAGGATGCGCCAATTGTGGCACTTAGCCTCGCTCTTCCACGCTGCCCTGGTGCGGTGGCAGGGGGTAATAGGGTTGGGGTTGATGTCAGCTTATAATGCCAGCTGACATCAAGCCCAGGTTAGTAATGGACAGGCGTCTATAAGACACCCCCATTACTAACCCCATAGTCAAAGTTAAAAAAAACACAAACACCCAGAATAAAGTCCTTTAATTGAAATAAACACACAATTCTTTATTGTTCTAAATTAAACCATACTTACCATCACGCGCATTCCAGCTGAAGCCAATGATCTCCTGCAATAAAAGTAAAATAATAAAGCAACCTCATCCTTACCTCTCCATGGTTCCCAGGACCGGTCCAGCTCTGCTACATTCACATGACAGGCTGGACCGCAGCAGAACGCTGCCATCCAGCCTGTCATCCCGCAGACACTGAGAAGCGCAGGCATGCTTGCGCTCTGCAGTGTCTGGCTGTGACGGCATCCAGATGAGCCGACAATGAACTCAGCTCACCTCCTGGACGTCCGTCACTGACAGCGTGGCAAACTTCTACTGCGCATGCGGGGAGCAGGAGAATTTTCCCACGCTGTCAGTGACGTGCATGAGGTGAGCCGAGTTCATTGGACATGATCTCGGCTCATCTGGATGCCGTCACAGTCAGACACTGAGGAGCACAAACATGCCTGCGCTTCTCAGTGTCTGCCGCATGGCAAGCTGAACGGCAGCGTTCTGCTGCGGTCCAGCCTGTCATGTGAATGTAGCAGAGCTGGACCGGTCCTGGGAACCATGGAGAGTTAAGGATGAGGTTGCTTTATTATTTTACTTTTATTGCAGGAGATCGTTGGCTTCAGCTGGAATGGGCGTGATGGTAAGTATGGTTTAATTTAGAACATTAAAAAATTGTGTCTTTATTTCAATTAAAGGACTTTATTCTGGGTGTTTGTGTTTTTTTTAATTACTTTACTAGAAATTCATGGCGGTCATGTCTAATATTGGCGTGACCCCATGAATTTCGGGCTTAGGGCCAGCTGATAATGCCAAGCTGGCCTTAACCCCTTTATTACCCAGTGAGCCACCGCACCAGGGCCCTGGATGAGTTGGGTACAGCGCCAGAAGATGGCGCTTCTATGAACGCGCCATTTTCCGGGGTGGCTGCGGACTGCAATTTGCAGCGGGGGGGGGCCAGAAAGCTTGGGCCTCCCTGCGCTGCAGATTCCAGCCCCCAGCTGCCTAGTTGTACCTGGCTGGACACAAAAATAGGGCGAAGCCCCACGTCTTTTTTTTTTTAATTATTTCATGAAATAATTAAAAAAAAAAGGGCTTCCCTATATTGTTGTGTCCGGCCAGGTACAAATAGGCAGCTGGTGGTTGGGGGCAGCCCGTTCCTGCCTGCTGTACCTGGCTGGACACAAAAATATGGCGAAGCCCACGTCAACATTTTTGGGAAAAATTAATTACAAAATTAATAATAATTTAGGGACTGCATCTTTATTAACCCCTCAATTGTCATTTAGTGTTAAAATAAAGGATTTTTTAAAAAGAAAATTGGCGTGGGATCCACCATCATTATAGTCTCTAGCGGAGGTTAAGCAGACGGCTGGGGCAGATGTTTGAAGTCTGGGAAGGGGGTAATACCCACGGAGCTTCCCAGGCTACTAATATCAGCCCCCAGCTGAATACCTAGCCTTTACTAGCTATTAGAATGGGGGACCCCCCCAAAAAATGACGTGGGGTCCCCCCTATTTTAATATGTTTATGAGTGACAGTTTTCCTGCTATATACCTGCATGTCATAAGAATTTAAATTAAAAAAAGGACCATGTTAAATTCAAATCTGTTTTTTTTAAATTTTTACCGGTGTTTGGTATGCGTTGGAAAAGGGGTAGTCTTATACGGTGAATATATCCTAAACTCTATATTTTAACAGGAAAGTAGGGGGATCGTCTTATACACCAGGTCGTCTTATACGCCGGAATATACGGTACTGTTATTGTTGTAACCTGTTACAAAATGCTTCAGTCCAGGAGTACTGAATTGTACTAGGGGGAAATGTGGCACCCTGCTGTTCACAGGTACCACAGGACCCAAAAGGGTGCATGGACGGACTTCTCCACAAGAGGCCCACACTACATACAAACACCTCCACCCTTCCACCTCATACCACCAGAGGGAGCCCTGATAGGGATATATATATGGAGGGTGGAGTCAGGCAGTTGAGTTCAGTCAGAGAGTGTGCTGCCACCGAGAGCAGTGAAGACGCAGCACGTCTGCTGCTGTATTGAGGGCCCCGAGTGTGGCCGGAGGCAAGGAGGAGAGGAGAGAGGAGTTGAGGGGGCAGAGGAGCATCATAGGCTCACCCCAAGACACGAACCGGACACAGGGTCCTTTATACCCAGTAGGGATCACCGGCATATCAGGAGGAATACAAGTCCCTGGTCGACGTGAAGTTAAACCCTTGACAGGACTAGGAACCACGAAGGCCCGGCGTCCAGGGATAGTGGTTGCCGGAAAAAGGTCCTACTACCAAGCGACAGGTGAAGGAACAGCACGACACAGAAGCTAGGCCAAGTTGCAGGCTGGCCAGGAGATAAGAGAGAGGGAGACACGGACCAGGAGGCCTTATACCCGCTCACTGGGGAGAAGTCCTGAAGTGCACCCTTCCTACCGAGTACCCTGGACCGTACCTGACATCCGCACCAGTAAAGGTACTGAAGTGAATCTCCTGTCTCTGTCAGTTACTCCTGTTGCGCCATCTCGCCTGCACTACAAGCCCCAGCATCACCACCATCTGCACCTACACTGCCCCGGGGGCCCGCTCCGCCTGTGGGGAGCAAGAACATCCCAGCTGCCATCCCATCACCCCCCGGAGGTCTGCAGCAGCGCCGGTAACCATTACCGGAAACCACAGGTGGCGTCACGAGACAAGCTGTATACTAAAATCCCTTTTTAAAGAGAGACCCAGAGTACGGACTCGGGAGCCGACTGCCGTGACCTCCTAAACAAGGTAAAAGGCCAGGGTACCGAGTCCCCTATATTCCCCCTGGGTGACACACATGCCTAAGGGGGGAGGCAAAGGGAGAAGCAAAGAAGTGCTGTTATGAGTGGTGAAACCTCACTGGATGATGAAAAAGCAACTTATGCCGGTAAAAAGATGGATATCAAAGAGGAAGAGACAAAGCTGCCAAGGTGCTGTGATGCAATGAGGAGACAGCGCCATTACTGAGGGAGGCAGTGAGAAGACAGTAGCAAAATTATCTGGTCAGCACTGTGCTCGATCTGACTTGAGACATTATTGCTGATCATGAAGCAAAAGCAAATGGTAGCAGTGGAAAAGATGGAGTTCACGGTCATGCAACCAGCCGAAAGCCAGGAGCAAGAAGTGCTTTCCTTGCAGAGGCCTAGCCAGACATTGGACCTAGAAAGGCTGTTCCACCAAAGTGAGCTATGATATCGCCTGCGATAAAATGCTCCACCGTGCAGTCTAATGATGGAGGACTGATAGGCAAGGGAGAAAAAGAGGTGACCACTGTGAAGTCAACTGCGACTGTGAAGTCTGACTTATAAGATAACAGAGTATGCCGGAAAACCTGTGTTGTAGAAGTGGTTGTACAGTCAGAATGCCAAGCCGCTCCATTGCCAACCCTCAGGAAGATGTTCTTCACAGTGCCAGACTAGTACTCTCCCAATGTTGTACTATGGGTGAGTACAAATCTGTGATTATTTTCTCATGCCGATCCAGCCTGAGAAAGTAATGATCATGTGCAGCCATACAAGTCTATGGTGGTGTATAAAACAATGGACTGCACTCGGATGTCATCTGACTGCAGTCCACTGTACGCTCACAGAGACAATGGAGAAGATGGAGAAATTAAGTTCTCCATCTTCTCCACACCTGTGCTGCAATTCTCTCATGCAAGTTTAAGCCAACTGTCATCAGCATAATCGGCCCGATTCTTTCACATAAGAAAACATGCACCAGTGTCAGTGTACCCTAACTAACACTGTCGGTGAAACGACTGTAACGCAGTCGTATATGAGTGTGTGTGAGATACGACGCTGCTATGAATGACTCAGACTTCGATATGTTACCAAACACCCCACTTATAGTTTGGCGTCCTGACAAACGGCTTCTCACTACTCACATGCAGCACGTACTTTTCAGGATTGTATCGTATTGGGGGAACACCAGCTGTGCTCCTCTCCGACCTCTGTAAGCCGGTACCTGTCGGACTCAATGGAGCATTCGTCACATCTGGTGAAATAGTAACATTGGGAGCCGTCCCAGGTACATCAGGAACTTGCAATGTCGGACTCTGCATGTCCGGGGAATCGGCCCCAAAGTCATCCCAACAGTCACATTCAACATTGTTTGGCATAACCGCCGCAGGCGGCTTAGACGATTCAGAGAGATAGGCAGGTTTGTCAGACATACACCTCTTTAACAAATTTCGGTGCATGGTGCGACGGGGTCCAATGCACCCTTCAGGAAACACTGTATACACGCTTCCCCTTGGAAATACCCTTTCCACTACTGTGTAAGGTGTATCCTCCCACCTGTCACTCAACTTCTCTCCCGGACACGTGACCCGCACTAGTACCTTATCACCCACCAGGAACTCATCCTTGTGCACCGGTCCCTGATCTCGGTAGGGTTGATCGTGTACACGTTCTTCCACTCTTCGGTGGATTTCTGACAACTTTCGTCGATGATCCTAAACCCACTCACTGGCTGTACGATACTCCGGCTCATCCTTTACAGTCAGTCCCAGTTCTTCAATTTCTCGTCCAGGCCGACCGAACATCATCATGTAAGGCATGAACTCCGTGGTGCTATGGACCCTGTTGTTATAGGCCCACATAAGTTTTGGGATGAACTCAGTCCATCGCTCCTTTTGCCTCTGTTCCAGTGTTATCAGCATCTGGAGCAGTGTTCGGTTAAATCGCTTGCAAGCCCCATTTCCTTGTGGGTGATAGGGCGTCATCCACGATTGCTGAATTCCATAGACCTGCAACAACTCAGTCATGAGCTGACCCTGAAAGCAGGCACCTTGATCTGAATGCACCCTTTGGGGACACCCATTAACCGGAATGAAATGCTTACAAATCGCCTCTGCTGCGGACTTAGCTGTCTGATCCTTGGTTGGAACAGCCACAGCAAACTTTGTAAAATGATCGGTCATGATTAGGCATGAATGATGACCACTTCTGGAGTATTCAACTGTTAGGTAATCCAACATTAATATCTCCAATGGGGCAAACGTCACGATCGTCTGAACAGGAGCCCTCTGTTCTGGCGACTTATTCAATTCACACGGCCGGCACCTAGCACACACCTCTCTCACAACTTCTTCTAAGCCTGGTGTGTACACAAACCGGTGTAACCTTCGATAAGTCTTCTCAGGCCCAAAGTGTGCACCCTGTACATGAGCCTCTCGTGCAATGTCTTGAGCCACTGAGGCTGGGATTACCACCTGCCAATGGTACCCCAGCTCTGCCGCTAAGTAGATCCAGCGATACAATACCCCTTCCGCTATGGCCAATCGGTCCCACTGCCATAGCAGCCTCTGCCCTTCTATGCCCAGACGAGCTCCTGCCCTTTCATCGGGCCAGTACTTTTGACTCAGCCATTTTTTTACTCGCAACAGCTCGGAGTCTGCATCCTGTAGATCGGCCCACTCCTGACAAGTCTTTCCCAACAATGTGGCGACCTGTGTTGCCACCCCACTTGAAAGTGCCACATCTATGAACACAGGTAATCGCCTCAGATTGGGGATCTCTGTATCGTTGAAATCTTCATCCACCACATGCTCGGGTGTGCCTCGAATCACTCATGACAATGCATCAGCATTGTAGTTCTCTTTACCAGAATGAAACCAAATCCGGTAATTGAACTTGGACATCCACACCACCCACCTCTGCTCCAAGGCTCCCAGTTTGGCATTCTCCAAGTGCGCCAGTGGATTATTGTCCATCATCACGAGAACCTCCGAACCAGCCAGGTACTCTGTGAACTTCTCGGTCATGGCACACACCAGGGCCAACATCTCCAACTTGAACCAGCTGTAATTGTCTGGATTTCGCTCGGTGTCCCGTAAGGACCGGCTGGCATACACGATGGCCCTCTCACGCTCCTCTTGTTCTTGCGTTAACATGGCTCCCAGACCATGGAGACTCCCGTCAGTGTACAGAGTAAAAGGTCGGTCAAAATGTGCATATGCTAACAAGGATGCCTGCACCAGAGCGGCCCGAATCCGATCGAATGCCTGTTGTTGTCGGTCTGTCCATTGGATAGGCTGGTTCCTGGGCCCCTGCGCCATCCCTCTCAACAGCTCATGCAGTGGCTCAGCAACTTTAGCAAAGTCTTTCACAAAACGATGGTAGTATCCGGCTAAACCGAGAAGCGCCTGTACTTCCCTCAGGGTCTTGGGCCAGGGCCACTCCTGAATGGCCTCAATTTTACTCGTTACCGGCTGAACACCCTCAACCGATACTTCATGCCCCAGATACTCGATCTGTGTCCGGAACAGGTGACATTTTTTGGGCTTGATCTTAAGTCCATTGTCTCTCAGCCGGTGCAACCTTTGTCGGAGTTTTTTTAAGTGATCATCGAACGAATCCCCGAATATAATCACATCGTCCAGATGTGATCAACACAGATAGATCAACACAGACTCAAAATTCAACCGCTGAAACGTTCCTGGGGCATTAGCCAGTCCGAAGGGCATTTGGTTAAACTCCTACAGACTCATCGGTAAGATGAATGCTGTCTTCTGCCGATCTTGAGCCGCCATGGGTACCTGCCAGTAGCCGCTGGCCAGGTCAAGCGTGGAGAAGTATTTCGCCTTTCCCAGATTCTTGGTAACGGGTAGGAGTCACGTACAGTATGTGCATTCAGCTTGCGGTAACCAACACAAAGCCGTATGGACCCGTCCTTCTTCCGTACAGTCATGACCAGTGATGCCCAAGGACTCTGACTCGGGCGGATAACCCTATTATCCAGCAATTGTGCTATCATCCCCTTGACCTCTTGGTAGAGATTCGGTGGGATCTGGAGATATCTCTCCCAAATTGGGGGGGTGTTTCCCGTGGGTATCTCGTGTTCCACTGCCTTCGTGCAACCAAAGTCTTCATCACTCCTGGAGAAAGCAGCCTGATATTCCCACAGTGTAGCCTCCAGCCTGTGCGCCTGCTTGGCTGTCAACTGAGACTCATCCACTTCCATAATTTCCATAATCTTCCTGCCATTCCACGCAGGTGTGGGGGACTCTTCTGCTGCCGTCTGCATTGACAGGGTCCAGGCGGTCTGGCGGTCTTCCCTCAGTGTGAACTGACATTTGGGAATGACTCCTTCGCCACACACATGTACATCAGCCAGCTTAGTGCCTGCTGCCAAAGTCACCTCATGATTCTGCAGATTCAGACACCTTACGGGTACACTTCCATCTTGTACAATGGCCAACGTTCGGGCAATCATCAGACTATCAGAATCTTCTGACCGACTCACCGGTTCCAAAACCACCTCCACACCATTCAGTTTTCTGTGTGTCCCTACCGGCATCAACACAAGCTTCTCTTGACCCAGGGCGATCACAACAGCAGACCTGTGTGGGACATACACCACTCCCACTTCTTCCCTCTGCCGAACTCTTCTGAATACCACAGGAATGAACCACCTACTGCAGGGCTTTCTGAGTGGCTTTGTGGGGTGTTGCCCGTTTCCAATACCTCGGACCATCGCGCTCAAACAGAAGGGCGTCCAGCTCTCTCAGGATATTCATTCCCAGAACCACCGGGAGGCTCGGTCTCACCTATGTCTTCACGAGTACCACTCCTTTGATTCCCAACTCCTGGCCGCACATCTGTACCTTCATCCATGCAATGCCTGCCACTGGGATTTCCTCATTATTAGCGGCTTTCAGCCTTAACAGATGTCCCGACTCTGGTTTGACAGTATCCTCGAAGTGCGCCTGGAAAAATTTCATCGGCATGGTCTTCACCTCCAATCCGGTATCCATCAAGCACGTCACCTTCTGTCCTGCAAACTGCACCTCCAGAGTGGGACTCTCCACAATCAGACCTTCGGAATAGACTTTGGGCATTAATTTTCATTCCTGACTCGCCGTATGCCCAACTACAGCGAGGGTCTCCCTTTTGCCGATGCCTGGACTTCAGCTGGCAGGTTCTTCTGGCAGTCTCGCTGCATATGACCGAGTTCTTGGCATCACCAACATTAGACCGGCCTTCTTGCCTTTCTTCTGGCACCTCAGGTCTTAACGCAATCGACGTCCTCCCTGGGGTATAGGGTGCTTGCTCATACAGGAGAGCAGAAGGGTTAGTCGGCGCCGAGTATATTGGAGGCGTTTCTCGAACCTGCATCTGCTACATCTGTTCCGCCAGCCTTTCCATGGTTTTCTGTAAAACCACCAACTGTGTCTGTATAGGGTCTGGTCTCGGCCCTCTTGTATCAGTCACCTGTAGGTTACTCCACTGCAGAGCGGGCTTCACTTCTAAGGTCCGTGCTACCGCCTCTTCTTGTATTTCTGAATAGGTGACACCAGGGGTACTTCGCGTCTTCAATAACAATTCACTCCTTAGAGCCTCACCCCGTATCCCCTCAATGAACTGATCCCAAAGGATGCTGTCAACATTGGCCTCAGTACCCACAGTCACAGGTGATTTTTTTTTATCTCATGATGAAGTTCCTCCAACACTATAGCATACTGAATCAGGCTTTCTCCGTCTCTCTGAATCCGGGCGAAAAACTGTACTCGCAGTTGCCCTGCTGCCACCACATGGTCAAATGCTTTTTCCAATATCTGAATAATATCATCGACCGTCTTCTGCTTATTTTCAGATTTCAACAAGACAACTTTGCGGGCATCCCCCTCCAGAGCATTCAGCGCAACTTCCGGCTGCAGTTGGGGGCTAACACCGGTTTGGCAGTGGGTCAGTAATGGTGTGGGGTGGCATTTCTTTGGAGTGCCGCACAGCCCTCCATGTGCTCACCAGAGGTAGCCTGACTGCCATTGGGTACTGAGATGAGATCCTCAGACCCCTTGTGAGACCATATGCTGGTGCGGTTGGCCCTGGGTTCCTCCTAATGCAGGACAATGCCAGTCTTCATGTGGCTGAAGTGTGTCAGCAGTTCCTGCAAGATGAAGGCATTGAAGCTATGGACTGGCCCGCCTGTTCCCCAGACCTGAATCCGATTGAGCACATCTGGGACATCATGTCTCGCTCCATCCACCAACGTCACGTTGCACCACAGACTGTCCAGGAGTTCGTAGATGCTTTAGTCCAGGTCTGGGAGGAGATCCCACAGGAGACCATCCGCAACCTCATCTGGAGCATTCCCAGGCATTGTAGGGAGGTCATACAGGCACGTGGAGGCCACACACAATACTGAGCCTCATTTTGACTTGTTTTAAGGACAGTACATCAAAGTTGGATCAGCTTGTAGTGTGTTTTTCCACTTTAATTTTGGGGGGTGACTCCAAATCCAGGCCTCCATTGGTTAATAAATTTGATTTCCATTGATGATTTTTGTGTGATTTTGTTGTCAGCACATTCAACTTTGTACAGAACAAAGTATTCAATGAGAATATTTCATTTATTCAGATCTAGGATGTGTTATTTGAGTGTTCCCTTTATTTTTTTGAGCAGTGTACATATTTACACGACAATCACTTGAACCAACACTAAATATACACAGTGCACTGTCCTCTTTGTGAGCAATTAGGACGGACACCCTAACAGAATAACCTCAAACAGAAAACGATTGGACTTGTTATGATAACATCCAGCCACATGATTTGATCAGCTTCCTAGGTCACCAATTTCTCTGTCACAAGAGCAGAAACAGTTTCAGATCAATCCCAGTATTATTTCACAGAGCTGTCTTATGGCGTCCACGTTCACACAGTCTCCATCAGTCCATCTATATTCTCATTAACAGCAATGTTCCTTGAGAAGCTGTGAATCCTATCTAGCTCTCCCTAACTAACTAATCAGTCGGTGACTGGTCACACATTAGAGTTTACTCTCAGAGCTTGTACCTCTGTATGACACTATCTAATTTGGATCACTTTAAAGTCCCAGTCTTCCGTGTCACAACCGCAGGACGTCTCTTCAAAATCACCTCAGGGAAAACGACTGTTTTTCTCTACTTCCTGTTTTCAGTGTTTTCTTCTCTTGTTCCAAGGTGACCTCTAGTGGCCAAACTAAGTTATTGTGGCATCATATCTTATAACAGAAAACATTAATATACTACATCGGCAAGAGGGGCTTGTCAAGATGAAGGCCACAGTGCAGAGGCAGGCAATACAAGAGAAGCACCATGGTGGGAAGGAACCGGATGATGCTAAGAAAGGTCCAATGCAATAAAGGTTCCTGTGAAGCGGGTGAGGCCTGTCGTCTGTTAGCTCAATTGTTAAACAGGGGAAAGTTCCTGTTGCTGACCTCTGGAATTAAGGATAGGTCCCTCAAATGGTGAGCTGTTCCTGCTAGGCAGGGGAAGAAAGTGGAAGAATAATCAGCAATCCCTGAACATCCTATAATAATTGTATTGTGTTAAGTTAATCCATTTCTCAGTTGCTGCATTGATTTATAAGTGTACTGTGAAAATTATTGGTAGCCGTAGGAGTTTTGGTAAAGAAATGGTTAGAAATTATTGGGAAGTTCAGGGAGGAGCTTCAAAAATATAAGAGGCTGCAGAGTGCCTGCAGTTACAGTACAGTGAGCATGACCCAATCAATTCTATCAGAACAGGAATCCCGAAAACTGGTAGAAGAATTATCCTGGAAGTGAGTACAGCTTAATGGAAATCCAGGAGTGGCACAAATGGGAGCATAGTTGGTAACAATAATGGAGCAGAGATATTGATAGTGCTGAGTCTGCTGTGGACTGGACAACATTGCCTTGTAACAGTGTGGAAGAATTTATAGAAGGAATTCTATGTCTTGCCTCATGGGAACATCTGAAAAGATAGCTGCTGCAGCCGGTGTGCAGGAAGTGGTAAAGATGTATTCTGCTACAGTGGATTTATATAATTGTGTGATTATATTGAAGATGACATGTAAAATACTGCCATGTATAACTATTAGTGATGAGCGAGCATGCTTGCCACTGCTCAGTACTCGCCCGAGCATCTCACTGCTCGAGATGCTCAGCGCTCGGTGAGTATTTCCGGGATGCTCAGGCAGAAGCTTGGGTCCCCTCCCTGCATGTTTGGTGCTCTTTAGACATACAATTAACATGCAGGGATTGCTTGCCACTCACTGTAATGCCGTAGCCATGTTGGTTGGGGCATTACAGTGATTGGCTGGCCGCATAGCGTCATCATCTCTATATAAAACCTAGTGACCTTATGCTCATCACAGGCAGAGTAGGGAGAGCTGCTGCTGAGTGAGGTACAGAATTGGCGGATTAATAGTTAGATATAGGTATTCCACAGCAAGATATATATACTGTATATCCATCTGAACTAGCAGTCCTTCTGAGGACTAATCCAGCTGCATTTATTACTGGTGATTGCAGGAGTTAGGCAGGCAGAGTTTGTGGACACTGTATACAGCACAATAGGGTCCATTTCACATTCTATCTGCTGCAGCTGTTACAGATATACATAGCCCTACATATCAGGGCTATTTTTTTTTTTTTTTTGCTCTTAATCCTGATTATTTGCTTAACAAGCAATACAGTATACCATTTTACTGCTCCTTTTGCTTGTTAGCAGAATACAGGCAGATATTTTTATTTTATTCACATTGCTGTATTGTGGAAGCAGAGAAACTTTTCCATTATCAGACGTGATCCCATATTACTGCGGTAATAATACAGACATTTTGTGGAGCGGAACAAATATTACTCTCCATTTAAAGTCAGCCAGCTGTGTTTTGTTGAACCTATTCACACTTGGTCGCTGACAAATACCACATCTATAAGGTCACTTCCTAAAACCGTGGTCGTCACACATGATCCCATATTACTGCAGTAATAATATAAACATTTTTTGAGCGAGCCAAATATTACCTCCATTTAAAATCAGCCAGCTGTGTTTTGTTGAACCTATTCTCACTTGGTCGCTGACCAATACCTCATCTATAAGGCCACTTCCTAAAACTGTGGTCATCACACGTGATCCCATATTACTGTAGTAATAATACAGACATTTTGTGGAGCGGGCCAAATATTACACTCCATTTAAAATGGTAAAGACGTGTGGCAAGGGACGGGGACGTGGTGATTGAATAGAATCTTTTATTGGCAGTCGAAAAATAAGTTAACAAACAGTGTAGAGTGCCGCAGCCCAGTACACACAGAATTTTACATCATATGTACATGGCATAAGAATACAACGCACTAACTAGACACATCACACCCCTATGCTACACAAAACACTTAATCTGAAATAAAAGCATGTCAATCAATACAGTACGACGAACCGTGATAGGGGATGGGGGATGGGAAAGAGGGGATAGGGAGGGGAAAATCACATGCCCGAAGCTTTATTGAAAGACAAGACACATAAGGGGAAAGAGGGGGAGGAAAAGTGGTTTAGGCCTCGTGCTCATTCTCCGGACCGTCCACGATGGAATAGTCTCTGAACAGGCTGTGGATCAGCCTGCGGAAGTCCTGGATGGACATCCTCTCCCTCCTCAAGATGAGCCAGTTCCTGGAGACCCAAATGGCATTCTTGAAGCAGTTCATAAGGCGCCTCCTGGATGGTGATGGTGCACGTAGAGGCCGAGGCCATGGGTAAGATAAAACTGTGCCTACTGAGGGAGCATAACAAACACCCATATCATGTGAAACTACCTTCCTGTCCCAATTACTAGGGGGCCGTGGTACGCCACTCTTGAAGTCAGAGTTGTTATGATAGGCTACAAGCACTAAGGAAAGACAGGAGATCTGTCCCTACAATAGAACTAAGCTAGATCCCTACGATGAAACGGGGAACCTGATCCTGCGATCAGACCCGCTAAAGTCCTCAGCTAGTCTGAACGAAGACCTATAGATGTGAGGGAGGGATCCCTACAAGAACTAGGGATTGGGAGAAAGATGGACACCTCCTAGCAGAAATTGTAGCAGTAAAAAGACAAACACACAACATAGAACATAAAGGTCAAAAGACCTAGCTAAACTGACTGAGAAAGGTTACAAAGCACCTGGCTAGCTTAAGAGTAGAAATTACAATGAAGTCCAGCATGGCCAGAAGGGCGGAGCAGGATTAAATAGGCAAAAAGGTCATGTGACCAGCAAAATAGAAAAAACCTAACAGGAGAGTTCTAACAGTACCCCCTCTTCTAAGAGGATCCTCCGGATCCCCTAGGCCCAGGCTTATCAGGAAACCTCTTGTGAAACGCTCTGACAAGTCTGGAAGCAGAAACATCATCCGCCCTCACCCATGAGTTATCCTCGGGACCAAAACCCTTCCAAGCGACGAGATACTGCAAACTCCCCCTATACCGTCTAGAATTAAGGATGCGGGAAATTTCATATTCCCCGTCCTCCACCACCGGAGGAACAGTGGCAGTGGCGTCTCTATCTGATACATCAGCTTTTCTCAATAGAGAAACATGAAACACCGGATTAATCTTCCAGGAGGTAGGAACCTCCAACCTAACAGCAGATTGGTTAACTACCTGAAGCACCTTAAAGGGCCCTACAAACTTGGGACCCAATTTTTTAGAAGGAATCCTCAACCGCAGATTCTTAGAGGACAACCAAACCATGTCACCAACCGTAAACAAAACCTCTTGACGTTCCCTGTCAAAGTACCTCTTAGATTTTTTGTTAGCCTCCTGAAGATTACCACACACATCCGTCCAAACTCTCTCCAAATCACCGGAAAACCTCTCCTCCTCAGGCACAGCCGATACCAATTTGGAGAATGACCCAAAAGACGGATGTCTCCCAGAACAACAAAAAAAAGGCGAACACCCAGCAGAAGAGGATGTATGGTTGTTAAGAGCAAATTCAGCAAGCGGCAGAAACTCAGACCACCCCTCTTGATTGTCTGCCACAAAACAACGCAAGAACTGCTCAACATCCTGATTCTTCCTTTCTGTCTGGCCATTAGACTCAGGATGATATCCAGATGAAAACGACAAATGAACTCCCAACCTGTCACAAACGGCACGCCAAAAACGAGCCACGAACTGAGGTCCCCTATCAGAAACAATGTCAGTAGGAACACCATTGAGTCTGACAATTTCCTTGACAAAGGCCTTAGCGAGTGTCTTAACGCAGGGCAGTTTGATGAAGGGAACCAAGTGACACATCTTGCTAAAACGGTCCACGACCACCCAGATGACCGTGAAACCCTCAGAGGAGGGAAGGTCAGTAATAAAGTCCATAGCCAGATGTGTCCAAGGTGCACTAGGAACCTCCAGAGGGCAAAGCAACCCCGCAGCAGGAGTATGAGAAGACTTCGATCTAGCACACACAGTACATTGACGTACCCACTTAATGACTTCCTTCTGCCATCCAGGCCACCAAAAACTGCGACCCACAAGTCTCTTGGTCTCAGAAATTCCTGGATGACCTGCCAACCGAGACTCATGACACTCAACAAACAAATCTCTCCTAAAGGTCCTAGGCACAAACAACCTCCCATGGGGAGTGTTAGATGGGGCATTCTCCTGTGCTTTAAGAATCTCATCTTCCAAAATGGAGTCCAATGCAGCAATCACAACACCTTCTTGTAAAATGCTCTCCTCCTCCTCAGCACCGACCATGGGAGAAAAGCTGCGAGACAACGCATCAGCTTTAACATTCTTGGCACCCGGGATGTAAGTAACGGAAACATTAAACCGCGAAAAAAAAAGTGCCCACCTAGCCTGACGGGCATTCAAGCGCTTGGCAGCATCAAGATGGATCATATTTTTATGAGCAGTGAAAACCTGAATGGGAAATTCAGCACCTTCCAAGAGATGACACCAGTGTTCAAATGCGAGTTTAATAGCCAGCAATTCCCGATTACCAATATCGTAATTAAGTTCAATCTCAGAAAAATTTTTTGAAAAAAAAGGCACAGGGATGTACTCCATCCTTGTTTTCCTGAGACAACACCGCACCGACCCCCACAGAAGAAGCATCAACCTCAACCAAAAACGGCTTAGTCACAACAGGCTGCATAAGGATGGGGGCAGAGCTGAACCTCTCCTTTAGAAACACAAACGCTTCAATGGCCTCAGTAGTCCACTGAACCGTATTAGCACCTTTCCTGGTGAGATCGGTCAGTGGTTTAACAATAATAGAAAATTTTTTAATGAATTTTCTGTAATAATTGGCGAAACCCAAAAACCTCTGTATCGATTTCAAACCAATAGGCCTAGGCCATTCCTGCACAGCTTGAACTTTCACCGGGTCCATCTCAAAGCCCTCGCTGGAGATAATGTAGCCCAAAAAACTAATTCTCTGTACAGCGAACTCACATTTTTCTAGCTTAGCAAAAAGCGAATTGTCAATTAATAACTGTAATACCTCACGTACGCTCCGCCAATGAGACTCCAGATCAGGCGAATAAATCAAAATCTCATCCAAATACACAACCACATTTTTGCCGATCAAAGGTCTAAGGATGTCATTAATAAGATTCTGAAAAAATGCTGGTGCATTGGTAAGACCAAAAGGCATAACCTGATTCTCAAAATGACCCACAGGAGTGTTAAAAGCAGTCTTCCATTCATCACCCTCCTTCATGCGCAACAAATTGTATGCCCCCCAGAGATCAATTTTAGAGAACCATTTGGCCCCCACTAGCTGGTTAAACAAATCAGGAATCAATGGCAGTGGGTAGGGATTACGTTCAGTAATTTTATTAATCTCGCGAAAGTCCAGACAAGGACGTAAACCGCCGTCCTTTTTTTTAACAAAAAAAATCCAACAGCCACAGGTGTCTTAGAGGGTCTGATATGACCGGCGGCCAAGCTCGTCTGTATGTATTCCTCCAAAGCCTTTCTCTCAGGAATAGTAAGATTAAATAAACGACTTTTAGGAAGAGTCGCTCCAGGGACAAATTCAATGGTACAATCATAGTCTCTATGGGAAGGCAAAATTTACGACTCCTCCTCAGAAAAAACTTTCCAAAAATCCTGAATAGGTACAGGTAATTCCCCTTTATCCACAGCAGCAGTGCGCCCTTTACAACACTTGTCATAACACTTAGGGCTCCAGGACTTAATTTCATTAGTAGACCAATCCAGTACAGGATTGTGCAATTTTAACCAGGGTAACCCCAAAATTATTGGAGAAGGCAAATTATTTAATACTACCAAATCCAAATTTTCTTGGTGAATACCATTAATAGTGAGGGGAAATTCATAAACCTTGTAAGTAACACATTTCAAGGGAGAGCCATCGACAGAAACCACGGCAAGAGGGGATGACAAAGGTTTGGGTTTTAATTTAAGTTTTTCCAAGAATCCCCCATCAATCACATTCAGAGAAGAACCACAATCCACAAATATCCGAAATTCAAATAATACTTCCTGAGCTGCAGTAGTAGCAGAAAGAAATACCCCCTTAGTGTTTAAACAGGCTATACGGGCGTAACTGACCTTTTTTTTTTTTTCTTTGTTCATACAAAGCACACAGTTCTTAATGAAATGGTCAGATTTTCCGCAATAAAAGCACAAACCTTCAGAAAACCTGCGGTCTTTTTCCTGAGAGCGGGGTGACATCGCCCCAATCTCCATCGGCTCTCCAATGTCAGTACAGACCCTCTCAAGACTAGGAGCTGACATGGCAAAGGATTTACTCTCATTAACCCTTGCACGCAGTCTCCTGTCCACCCGTATAGCTAATTGCATTGCCTCCTGCAAGTTTCCAGGTGTAGGATAAGCAATAAGCAGATCCTTAACCCTTTCACCTAGCCCAGCAAGAAACAAACTTTTCAGAGCTGAATCGTTCCACCCCACCTGAGCAGACCACCGACGGAAGTGAGTACAATAATTTTCCACATTACCTGATCCCTGTCTCAAAAGTCTCAATTCCGTCTCAGCTGATGAGACACGATCAGGATCATCATACAACAACCCCAAAGCAGAAAAAAAGCTATCCACTGATCTAAAGCACGGATCACTAGTTTGGAGAGAAAAGGCCCATCACTGAGGTTCTTTGCGCAAAAAATGACATTATGAACCCTATGCGCTGTGATTCATCACCAGAGGATCTGGGTCTCAAACGAAAATACAATAAACAAGCATTTTTAAAGAAAAAAAAATCTTGTTGTTCACCAAAAAATAAATCAGGCAATCGTACCTTTGGCTCCACAAAATGCGCTCCAGAACAGCTACTCACGTGTTGTTGGAGCTCGGCCACCTCCAGAGAGAGTCCCTGCAGGCGTTGAGCCAACTCCTGAACCGACACCATGATGGAAACTGGAGGTCTTTCCTTAGAGATCTTTTTGGTGTGGACTTACTGTTATGATAGGCTACAAGCACTAAGGAAAGACAGATCTGTCCCTACAATAGAACTAAGCTAGATCCCTACGATGTAACGGGGAACCTGATCCTGCGATCAGACCCGCTAAAGTCCTCAGCTAGTCTGAACGAAGACCTATAGATGTGAGGGAGGGATCCCTACAACAACTAGGGACTGGGAGAAAGATGGACACCTCCTAGCAGAAATTGTAGCAGTAAAAAGACAAACACACAACAGAGAACATAAAGGTCAAAAGACCTAGCTAAACTGACTGAGAAAGGTTACAAAGCACCTGGCTAGCTTAAGAGTAGAAATTACAATGAAGTCCAGCATGGCAAGAAGGGCGGAGCAGGATTAAATAGGCAAAAAGATCATGTGACCAGCAAAATAGAAAAAACCTAACAGGAGAGTTCTAACAAGAGTAGTGTTAAAAAGTTGATCCCACACTTGGACATTCCGAATAGCTGTTCACTTTTCCATTTATAGATTAGGGCCTCTCACTCAGCCCGCTTCAAGTGGGGGCAAGAGAAGATCGCATGTAGCGATGCCCAAATATTTGAGCATATTTGAGAGGATTGTGATATGCCAAAAAAGATTTTTATTTTAAATTGAGAGCGACCCAGAAATGAGATAATCATCAACGTTTCGGCTATTGCCTTTTTCAAGGTTATCTAAACATACAGTGGGTACGGAAAGTATTCAGACCCCTTTAAATTTTTCACTCTTTGTTTCATTGCAGCCATTTGGTAAATTCTAAAAAGTTAATTTTTTTCTCATTAAAGTACACTCTGCACCACATCTTGACTGAAAAAAAACAGAAATGTAGAAATTTTTCCAAATTTATTAAAAAAGAAAAACTGAAATATCACATGGTCATAAGTATTCAGACCCTTTGCTCAGTATTGAGTAGAAGCACCCTTTTGAGCTAGTACAGCCATGAGTCTTCTTGGGAATCATGCAACAAGTTTTTCACACCTGGATTTGGGGATCCTCTGCCATTCTTCCTTGCAGATTCTCTCGAGTTCTGTCAGGTTGGGTGGTGAACGTTGGTGTACAGCCATTCTCAGGTCTCTCCAGAGATGCTCAATAGGGTTTAGGTCAGGGCTCTGGCCGGGTTAGTCAAGAATGGTCACAGAGTTGTTCTGAAGCCACTCCTTTGTTATTTTAGATGTGTGCTTAGGGTCATTGTCTTGTTGAAAGGTGAAAATTCTATGCAGGCTTTCATTTGTCTTGCACTGAGGAGAGGCTTCCTTCGGGTCACTCTGCCATAAAGGCCCGACTGGTGGCTAGTTGACTTTGTGGAACTTTCTCCTATCTTCCTACTGCATCTCTGGAGCTCAGCCACAGTGATCTTGGGGTTCTTCTTTACCTCTTTCACCAAGGCTCTTCTCCCACGATTGCTCAGTTTGGCTGGATGGCCAGGTGTAGGAAGACTTCTGGTGGTCCCAAACTTCTTTCATTTAAGGATCATTGAGGCCACTGTGCTCTTAGGAACCTTGAGTAATGCAGAAATTCTTTTGTAACCTTGTCCAGATCTGTGCCTTGTTACAATTTTGTCTCTGAGCTCCTTGGGCAGTTCTTTTGAGCTCATAATTCTCATTTGGTCTGACATGCACTGTGAGCACAGTGCACAGGTTTGTGCCTTTCCAAATCAAGTCCTATCAGTTTAATTAAACACAGCTGGACTCCAATGAAGGAGTAGAACCATCTCAAGGAGGATCACAAGGAAATGGAGAGCATGAGACTTAAATATGAGCAAAGGGTCTGAATACTTATGACCATGTGATATTTCAATTTTTCTTTTTTAATAAATTTGCAAAATATTTAGATTTGAGAGTCCTCAGTGGTTAATACCTTTTAATGGCTAACTGAAAAGATGGTAACAAATTGCCAGCTTTCGAGACTCCTCAGGTCTCTTCATCAGGCATAGTATACCACAAAATCTGAAGAGTCACATATTTATGCACAATAAGACACACAAAAAATGCAATAGGTAAGACAGGTGATGAAAAGCAGAGTTATTATGGAAGAGATAAACAGTTCTGGCTATAAATATTTTAGCAGTTAATAGATAAGGAGTGTGAAGGTTTTATTGTCCTGTGACTAGGTCCAGTGTAAACCTGCTGACAAGGGTGGTGCAATAGTCATGATGAACACATCAAACTGCATAAAGTAAGCAAACAGACAACTGGTGGACACACACTACTACAAAAAACTGGAGTCTGATCCTACACAGGACTATTACAAGGAACTAAACAAGTTGGTATCGTGTCTGCCTGATGAATTCATAAGAGCCAATGACCTGATACCAGAGAGTCCAAGAATAGGGCCATTCTATATGCTCCCCAAAATCCACAAATCTGGAAATCCAGGAAGACCAATTATTTAATGTGTAGGCACCCTTACTGAGCAAGTTTCTGGATGGGTAGAGTGTGTTCTTAATCCACTGGTAAAGAGTACACCCAGCTACATTCAGGACACAACAGACCTACTGAATAAACTAGCAGCAGTAGGTCCTCTACCAGAAGGAACCATCCTGGCCACCATGGATGTGGAATCTTTGTATTCTAATATCCCACACAAGGATGGATTAAATGCCTGCAATATCTTCATAGAAAATACAGGAATTGTTGCTGATTCTGTGGTCAAACTTACAGAATTCATCCTCGCCCACAATTACTTTGAATTTGATAACAACATATATCTACAGGAAACTGGTACAGCGATGGGAAGTAAAATGGCTCCACAGTACGCAAATCTTTTCATGGCCAAGCTTGAAAGTGACTTTTTGTCCTCATGTCCCATCAGGCCTCTGGCTTACTATCGTTTCATTGACGATATTTTAATCATCTGGAAGGGGTCTGAGCAACAGCTGAAGATGTTTCATGAACACTTTAATCGATTTCATCCCACCATCAACCTAACACTCAACTACTCCTGTACTGAAATTAACTTTTTGGACACCATCATCAAGCTACAGAACAATGAAATAGAGACATCCTTGTACCGGAAACCAATCAACCATCCTACATACCTTAAATGGGACACTTTCCATCCAAAACACATAAAAAACTCTATTGTTTACAGCCAAGCCATCAGATACAAATGGATATGTTCCAACCAGATGGATAGAGACAAACACCTTGATGGCCTCAGAAAGACCTTTTTGAAACAGGGCCTACCATCCAAGAACAATTGAGAACCAGATTACAAGAGCCACCAGAATATCAAGAAATCATCTCCTACATTACAAAACCAAACAAGAAAACAACCGGGTACCTCTAGTAGTCACCTACAATCCAAATCTGGAGGCGTTAAGAAGAGCTGCACGGAAACTACAACCCTTACTACAAAAAGATGGCCGATTACAATCCATATTTCCAGACCCCCCACTTCTGTGTTTCAGGCAGCCCCCAAATCTAAGAAGCATCATTGTCAGAAGCTCCCTGTCATCTCCACCAGCTACATGTACCTTTCCTTGCAACCAGAAAAAATGTAAAACCTGTCCGTTTATAACGACCACAGACAAGATAAAGATTCCCAATTCACATCAGGACTATAAGATCCCAGGTACGTTCAGCTGTATCACATCTAATGTACTGTACTTAATTATATGTACCAAATGTCCAGCTTGGGGTCTTTATGTAGGGGAGACAGGGCAAAAACTTAGAACAAGGATGAATCATCATCGCCACACAATAAAAGAAAAAAGAATAGATCGGCCTGTAGCCAAGCATTTTTGTTCCCCTGATCACAGCATAAAAGATATGAAATTACTAGTATTAAAAGGTAACTTCAAATCTCAAAGAGAAAGAAGAATCTCAGAATATAAACTGATGATGACCTTTAACACTTTCAGAGCAGGAATGAATGTGTCGCATGGATTTATGTCATTCTACATCAACTAAGGGATGTGCTCCTCAGAATTGTGAGGCCATCACAACATTGGACCTGGTCACAGGACAATAAAACCTTCACACGCCTTATCTATTAACTGCTAAAATATTTATAGCCAGAACTGTTTATCTCTTCCATAATAACTCTGCTTTTCATCACCTGTCTTACCTATTGCATTTTTTTTTTCTTTTGTGTCTTTTGTGTATAAATATGTGACTCTTCAGATTTTGTGGTATACTATGCCTGATGAAGAGACCTGAGTAGTCTCGAAAGCTTGCAATTTGTTACCATCTTTTCAGTTAGCCATTAAAAGGTATCAACCACTGAGGACTCTCAAATCTAAATATTGTAGAATGACATAAATCCATGCGATACATTCATTCCTGCTCTGAAAGTGTTAAAGGTCACCATCAGTTTATATTCTGAGGTTACTACCTCTTGAAGCTCATCAAGAGAATGCCAAGAGTGTGCAAAGCAGTCATCAAAGCAAAAGGTGGCTACTTTGAACAACCTAGAATATAAGACATATTTTCAGTTGTTTCACACTTTTTTGTTAAGTATATAATTCCACATGTGTTAATTCATAGTTTTGATGCCTTCAGTGTGAATGTACAATTTTCATAGTCATGAAAATACAGAAAAATCTTTAAATGAGAAGGTGTGTCCAAACTTTTGGTCTGTACTGTATATACAGTATATATATATATATATATATATATGCAGCAATATATGAAAACACACTTATACATACAGATTATATATACTGTATGCATGTGTATATAAATATATACAGTATAATCTGTATGTATGTCTCTCTCTCTAATGTCAATAAGTGCAGAGTTAGCCACATTAATCTATCTATAAATAAATATTCACTGTACATTTATTTCTATGTGTGTACTATTTGTGGCATTTATGAAAAAAGTTTGCCCAGGATTAAAAAAAGCCAGTATCAGGAAACAATATAAAGTGAATATAAAAAAAAAACAATACTCACTTGGCAAATCCCTGACATTCTAGTGCTGCGACTCGTTGTTCTGAGTAAGCGCTCAGAGCTTGACTCATAGAGTTATGTCCATGGAGAAATCCCTACAAGCCCAGTACTAAACACTCACCAGCGATGCATCAGTCAGTCTGCGCCCCGGCCGGCATTGTAAATTTGTAATACTGTAAGAGCTTGTGATGTTCAGTTAGGCCACATTCACACATTTCTTATTTGGTCAGTTTTTTACCTTAGTATTTTACATCAGTATTTGTAAGATAAAACCATGAGTGGGTGATAAATACAGAAGTGGTGACGTGTTTCTCTAATTCTCTAATTGTTCTACTCCTTACAAATACTGAAGATAAGAACTCACCAAATAATGAACGTGTGAATTTGGCCTTAGGGATATGTGGTGTCTACTCCCTGGAGCTGAGCACCAATTAGAGGAATAAGCAGCACAGCTTTCATTTACTTGCACCATGAGGCAGCACCGCTTATATTTTGGAGAAGCCACTTATCCCTGCCAGAAGTGTTCAGCATATACAATTTTAGCACTGTCACAGTGCCGGCCAGGCCACAGACAGACTGCTGCATCACTGATAAGTGCTTAGCACTGGACTAGTACAGAGATTCTCAGGGAAATCCCTCCTCAAGCCCAGATCTGAGAAGTCTCAGGAGCGCAGCAGTCAATTTGCGTCCTGACAAACACTGTGTACCTATATTGTATATGCTTAGCAATGCTCAGCCCTTGTTACACTGATCAGTGCTGTACTGGTAGAGGGATTCCTGCTCATAGTCCCAAACTGAGTGCTCATCATTAGCTCAGTCATCATTGCATTAGTCAGTCTCTAGCGCTAGGGAACCTATACTTTATATGCTGAGCAATGCTGACAATACTAATGTAGCACCCCGAGGACTCGGCTGCTACAGGGGTATTACACCTCAAACCAGAGGTGTGGTATTCCACTCCCGGGTAAGGATGGAGTGTGGAACTGAGCTCAGCAAGCTGCATGCACTACACTCATCCCATTTCCGGGGGACAGAACAACGGTACTCCCACCAGTTAGATGTACAGGTACGACAGCGTCTGTCCCTGGCTGGAGTGGGAGGGGGGGAGGAACATCCCAGTAGTGTAGGGGCAGATAGGGGAGGGGCTCTGGGCATAGAAGTAGGAGCCCATTGGGTGCTAGTCACCTGGGCTCACACATAGAGGGAGTATATACGGTGGGCACCATCTTAGGAACAGGGTCAGAGAGTCCAGGAGAGAGTTCAGCCAGGAGGGCTGACAGGGAGCTGTGGCTCCGGCTGGGCCCAGCTCCAGGGCCAGGCCTGAAGCAGAGAGAAGGAGGAAGAGAGGCCCGGAGACATAAGAACAAGAGGGAACCCCGAGATCCCACGAGTGAACCAAAAGGGTGAAGGGTTGGCAGAAGAGGGCACCGGATCCCAAACTGACGGAGGCAAAACATCCTTAGTCAGGAACCGGAGGTCGTGGTCAAGTTTTGCCACGACCCTCACCACATCCACCAGGAAGGTACACCACGAGTAGGGTCAGGAAAGCCATAAAAGGTTTTGCCATTGAGAGACCCGAGGGAACCGGACAAAGGTGGATCCCTGGTGGGGACGGCCGGAGAGAGAGAGAGAGAGAGGGGAGCTCAGGACCACGCTCCGGAATTGCCTGGGGGTTAGCCGAGTCCCGCACCTGGTGGACGCAGCACGGCTCGGGTGGTCACTCCCGGCCGAAGTGACTGAAGTAACACCTGTGAGTAAAAACCCTGAAACTGCATTATACGTTTCTGACTCTCCTTGCTGCACCATCACTACCTCCATCATCCACATCAGCTGCCCTGAGGCCATACCCCTCCCGTTGGGGGTTATACCATCTACGCTGCACAAACGTACCACCGGCCTCAGCGGACTGTCCTGCAGCAGCAGCCCTAAAGCTGCATTCAACGGGTGGCGTAGTCGACACTTAAACAACATCTACTGCTAATACTTCGCCGCTCAGTTTGACTCCCTGGGCACGGACCGGGTCACCGCCACGAGACTACTGCCCCCATCTGATCCGGATCCGGGTAAGCTCCCCCGTGCGCGCGATGCCGCGCGAAGCAGCAGGCCCAGGGGCGCGTCACTAACAGTGAACAATAAATTGTAGGAATGTTAATATATATCTATCCCTATAAATAACTGCTCAGTGTACAGTATATGTATAAGATTTAAAAAGAAAAATAGCAAAGCAGCACTAATGCACAAAATGCGGGTGACCATTGGACCTCAAAGTGCAAAAATAAAAATAAAGGCAGCACTTGTTTCAGACAAAGTAAACTTTTTAAGTGAAAACTAAGAGCCTTCAGTAGGGGCACTATTTCTGTGTACTTGCCACAATACATATCCCTCTCCCTGTCTTTAACCCCTTCACGACGGGGCCAATTTCCGTTTTTGCATTCCTGTTTTCTCCTCTTATTCCCAGAGCCATAACTCTTGTATTTTTCTGTCCACATAGACATATGAGGGCTTGCTTTTTGCGGGACAAGTTGTCCTTTTGTACTGACAGCATTCATTTTACCTCATAGTGTACTGGAAAACAGGAAAATAATCCCAAGTGGGGAGAACTTGTGAAAAAAAAATGTAATTCTGTTTTTTGGGAATTGTTTTTACAATTTTGTGGTAAAAATTACCTTGGAATATGATTCTGCTCATCAATATAATTACGGCGATACCAAACATGTCCAGTTTTTTTATTATTGTAATGGTGAAAAAAAAATCTGAAAAATTTTGGATTGTGTCACCATTTTCCAAAACTCGTAACATTTTCATTTTTCAGCCAATAGCTATGTGATGGCTTATTTTTTGCTGAGCGAGACAATGCTTTTATTGATACTATTTTGGAACAAATGTGAAGTTTTAATCGGTTGTTACGGCATTTTTTGTGGAATTGCGAAGACCCAAAAACGTAATTTTGGCGTTCTTGAATTTTTTTCGTTCACGGTGTTTACCAATTTGGTTAATTGTTTTCATATTTTGATAGATCGGTCTTTTCTGAACTCACCGAGACCATATCTATGTTGTTCTTTTTTTTTTTATATATATATATATATATATATATATATATATATATATATATACATATACACAGTATATATCTTTATTTTTAATGGGTGAAAAGTGGCGTGACTTGAACTTTTATGTTCTTATTGTTTTCATATTTTTTAAAACTTTCTCTTTACTTTTCATTGTACTTGTTAGTCCCCTTAGGGGACTTGAAGCTGCGATAATCTGATTGCTTGAGCTACATACATCATATAGCTATATATGTCACAGAAATCACGGTCTCCTTTGAAGCATGGCCACAGGCTGGGTTTCAAAGGAGCTTCGTAATGACAAGCATGGAGGTCTTCAGTAGACCCCCTGCTGTCACAGCAAGCAATTGTCAACCCACGATCACATCTCGGGCGCACCAACGGATGCAGCGAATGACGCGCACGCATGCCGGCGTGTGTTACATGCCCCTGTCAGAGATTGACTGCGGCATTTACCAGGTCAGCAATCATCAACAACTGTTAGAGACAGGTCCTGGTTGTAATGCAAAGTCATCACCTGCTGGGTTGAGCACGCTCCATATACCTGCTTCCAAATTGCACCTTATATGTACGGCGGATGTCGTGAAGGGGTTAAGAGTTGGTTAGGTATGCCCTGGAAATGAACCTATGGGCCGTGACATCGCCAATTTTTTATTTTTTTATTGGTAGGGTGGAGGACGGGGCAATTACAAATTTAGTTGTTTAGTTTTAGGGTCCTATGATTTTTTTTTACGCCTCTGGTGCAAATATAAAAATATACACACATAAACACACGCATATCCCTAATGATATATACTGTGAGTGTATATAATAAATATACAATGGGGAAAAAAAGTATTTAGTCAGCCACCAATTGTGCAAGTTCTCCCACTTAAAAAGATGAGAGAGGCCTGTAATTGACATCATAGGTAGACCTCACTATGAGAGACAAAATGAGAAAACAAATCCTGAAAATCACATTGTATATATATATATATATATATATATATATATATATATATATATATATATATATATATAAAAATTACACATACACATATATATACACACACACACACACACACTTGGACCGTGTTAGCCAGTTAGTTAGAATAATTAACTGCAATCATTTGCTTCCCTATAACCATCAACTAACTTCTTACACCGCTCAACTGGAATTTTGGACCACTCTTCATTTGCAAATTGATCCAGCTCTCTCATATTTTAACCCCTCAACAACCTTGGGTTTTTCCTTTTTTGCGTATTCATTTTTTGCTCCCCTTCTTCCCAGAGCCATAGCCTTTTTATTTTTTCGTCAATATTTTTGCGGGACAAGATGTACTTTTAAACGCCATCACTGGTTTTACCATATTGTGTACTGGAAAACGGGAAAAATATTCCAAGTGCGGTAAAATTGCAAAAAAAATGCAATTCCACAGTTGTTGGGGTTTTTTTTTAACACGTTTACTGAATGCTAAAACTGACCTGCCATTATTATTCTCCAGGTCATTACAAGTTCGTAGACACCAAACATGTATAGGTTCCTTTTTATTTAAGTGGTGGAAAAAAAATCCAAAGTTTGCGTAAAAAAAAAAAAATGGCGCCATTTTCCGAGACCCTTAGCGTCTCCATTTTTTGGGATCTGGGGCCGAGTGAGCGCTTATTTTTTGCACGTCGAGCTGATGTTTTTACTGATACCATTTTGGGGCAGATGTGAGGTTTAGATCGTCCGTTATTGCATTTTATTGCAATGTTGCGACGACCAAAAAAACTTAATTCTGCCGTTTAGAATTTTTTTCTCATTACGCTGTTTAGTGATCAGATTAATTCTTTTTTTATTTTGATAGATCGGGCGATTCTGAATGCGGCGATACCAAATATGTGTATGTTGTTTTTTTTTTATTATTATTCTATTTTGAGGAGCAAAAGGGGGATGATTTAAACTTTTATATATATTTTTTGTATTTTTAAAAACATTTTTTTTTTACACTTTTTGCTTGCTTCAAGAGTCTCCATAGGAAGTTGCCAGTACAATTGTTAGGTCTTCCCGAGTCTGGTTGTTTTTTAAAGACTCTGCCGATAACCCCAAAAAGGCCATCTGCACCACCTGCCAGGCCAACATCACCAGGGGTGGCTAAACGACCAGCCTGACCACCACCAGCATGATCAGGCACATGGCAGCAAAGCACCCAACTTTGTGGGCCGAACCCCAGGGTCCATTAACAGCGTCTGCGGGTGGCACCATTGTCCATGGTGCATGCGAAGATGCCTCCTGCCCTGCACCTGTCGTTGCACACTCTCAAGTAGCAGCATCAGGAAGCACGTCCATGTCCTTGTCCCAGTGCAGCGTTCAGATGTCCATACCCCTGCCCTTGGAACGCAAGCGCAAATACGCAGCCAACGCCCCACAGGCCACAGTACCTTTTAGGCTCGTGGAGATGGAAGCATTCCGCAACCTGATTGCAGCGGCCGTTCCTCGGTACTCGGTCCCCACCCGCCACTAATTCTCCCGGTGTGCCGTTTCCGCATTACACAAGCACGCATCCCAAAACATTAGCCATGCCCTCAACAATGCAGTTACCGGGAAAGTCCACCTAACCACTGACACGTGGATAAGTGCTTGTGGGCAGGGACGGTACATCTCGCTGACGGCACACAGGGTTAACATAGTGGAAGCCGGGACCCAGTCGGACCTTGGGACGAATCACTGCGTACCCTATAACTGTATAGCAGACCCTATCCTTTCTTATGGGAACATGTCGTACTTGTTACTGTTGCCCTGCTCTATGTGTCTTTTAATTCTTAGTGAGGTTTTTTCTAAATTTTGGCAGCCGTTGGACTCACAGCATACCCTATAACTGTTCAGCAGACCCGCTCCTTTCTAATGGGAACATGTCGTTACTGTGGCTCAGCTCTATGTGTCTTTAAATTGTTAGTAGAGTTATTCCTAAATTTTGGCAGCCGTTGGACTCACTGCATACCCTATGACTGTATAGCAGACGCTCTCCTTTCTAATGGGAACACGCCATACTTGTTACTGTGGCTCAGCTCTGTGTGTCTTTAAATTGTTAGTAGGGTTTTTCCTAAATTTTGGCAGCCGTTGGACTCACTGCATACCCTATAACTGTATAGCAGACCTGATCTTTTTCTAATGGGAAAAAGTCGTTACTGAGGCCCAGCTCTATGTGTCTTTCAATTGTTAGTAGGGTTTTTCTTAAATTTTGGCAGCTGTTCGAATCACTGCATACCCTAAAACTGTATAGCAGACCCTCTTCTTTCTAGTGGGAACATGTCGTTATTGTGGCCCAGCTCTATGTGTCTCTAAATTGTTAGTGGTTTTTTTTTTCTAAATTTTGGCAGCCATTGGACTCACTGCATACCCTATAACTGTGTAGCAGACCCGCTCCATTCTAATGGGAACATGTTGTTACTGTGGCCCAGCTCTATGTGTCTTTAAATTGTTAGTAGTGTTTTTCCTAAATTTTGGCAGCCGTTGGACTCACTGCATACCATATACCTGTATAGCAGACCTCCTCCATTCTAATAGAAAAATACCATTACTGTTGCCCTGCTCTATGTGTCTTTAAACTCTTAGTGGGGTTTTTCCTAAAATTGGTCAGTCGTTGGACTCACTGCATACCCTATAACTGTATAGCAAACCCTATCCTTTCTAATGGGAACATGTTGTACTTGTTACTGTGCCCCTGCTCTATGTGTCTTTAAATTCGTAGTGGGGTTTTTCCTAAAATTGGTCAGCCGTTGGACTCACTGCATACCCTATACCTGTATAGCAGACCTCCTCCATTCTAATAGAAAAATGCCGTTACTGTTGCCCTGCTCTATGTGTCTTTAAATTCTTAGTGGGGTTTTTCCTAAAATTGGTCAGTCGTTGGACTAACTGCATACCCTACAACTGTATAGTAGACCCTCTCCTTTCTAATGGGAACATGTCGTACTTGTTACTGTGCCCCTGCTCTATGTGTCTTTAAATTCTTAGTGGGGTTTTTCCTAAAATTGGTCAGCCGTTGGACTCACTGCATACCCTATAACTGTTTAGCAGACTCTCTCCTTTCTAATGGGAATTTGTCGTTACTGTGGCCCTGCTCTATGTATCTTTAAATTCTTAGTGGTTTTTTTTCCAAATGTTGGCAGCCCTTGCAGTCACAGCATGGGCATTACCACTATAGGAGACCCGCTCCTTTATAATGGGAACATTTTTTTTACTGAGACCTTCCTCTATGTCTCTTCAAAGGGGTATTGGGTTGCGTCCAAATTTTTGGCAGGCCTTGCAGTCACTGCATACACAATAACAGTATAGGACACCCACTTGTTAATAATGGGAACAACAAAACATAGCTGATGGCTCTCTAACAATAGCAAGGGCCGTCTGATGGCCCTATAAAAATAGGCTTTATGACTTTCAGAGTCCCTCCATCATAGATGAATCAGGATGTGTCTGATGATGTGTCACACACCACATTGCCAGATAAGGTTGTAAAATGTTAAAATGACATTTCCCGGTGAATGCATTTGTCTTAAAAAAAAAACATTAGGATCTTTCTTTAGTATAAAAAAACAGCGTTGCCAATTTAACCTCAATTTAATCACATTGTTCAGCTCCTGCACCTCCTCCTCCATCTCCGAAATGACCACATCAGTCACAAGCTGACAGCACTGCAGCGCTGCCTTTGCCAAGCGGCAACAGGCTGTGCTGAAGATAACATGCTTACTGCTTAGGTGACAAACCGCCCAGCGCTGCAGAGTTGTTGAAAGCTGTAACACAGCAGCCTGATCTGTGGCTCTCACCGCTGAACATACAGCCAGGCATGGTCATGTGTGACAATGGGCGGAACCTGGTGAAGGAGAGATGACAGCCGGAGTAGATATGGTTTCCCTCTATGCCAGTCCTTTCACTGAGCTAAAGAATATGGCTGTGTTGAAATACAACTCCCACTGAGAAGCTGTTTCAGATTTAAAAACATTGTGCCCACCAGAGGATTTGATTCTGAGGGCTCACCTTTCTCCCCCGCTCAAGAAGAGCCCCATAGCAGCTGCAAAGTTAGCGCTGTCATGAACTCTCCTAAGGTAGAATCCAGGGCACACCAGAGGATTCTCTGGTGGGACCGTCCAACCCTGCCAAGAAGCAGTCCTGGCTAAGAAAAGTGTGTGGGAAGGTTCCCGGACACTATGGCTGCTTTTTTAATGTGGATCGGACGTGCTTATGCATGTTATTTCTCAAACCACATTGCAGATTAGGCCATTGCCCAACTCTGTAGTCATGAAATTAAATGCGCAAAGAAAGATGTTTGTGTGTCAAAGCACCACCGACAAGTGCAAGTTGATGTTGGATAGGCGGCCATTGCTTCTGCAACAAGCTGCATTAGGAGGACTTCCTGGGAGAAATGACACCCAGAGTAGATACGGTTTCCCTCTATGCCAGTCCTTTCACCGAGCTAAATACAACTCTCAGCAAAAAAAGCTGTGGACTGGCTCCGTAACATCCCTGGCCACATTCACCTGTCCATCTGTTTGTGGTTAGGCGGTCCTTCCCAGTAAGTGCACTGGGGAGGGCACGGGTAATGTTGTGGGACCCATGCTTGTGGAAGGCGGAGACGATACCGGGAGAAATAGTGGCGGCTGGGGACCGAGTATGGACACCCGGCCGCCGCAGGCATGAGGTTATGAAAAGCTTCCGCCTCCACGAGCCTAAAAGGCCACATTTTAAGGGCATCAATGTAAAAGTAGTGGACAACTTCTTTAAGGATGACACATTTCCTTTGAATTTTAGGCAAAATTATATATATATGTTTCATCTTTTACATTCTAAAAATTACAAACAGGAAAATGGGCTGATGCAAAAGTTTGGGCACCCTGCATGGTTAGTACCTAGTAGCACCCCCTTTTGAAAGTATCACAGCTTGTAAACGCTTTTTGCAGCCAGTCAAGGGTCTTTCTATTCTTGTTTGAGGGATTTTCAATCATTCTTCCTTGGAAAATTCTGTGAGATTCCATGGTTGTCTTGCATGCACTGCTATTTTGAAGTCTATACACAGATTTTCAATGATGCTCAGATCAGGGGACTGTGAGGGCAATTGTAAAACATTCAGCTTGCACCTTTTGAGGTAGTCTATTGTGGATTTTGAAGTGTGTTTAGGATCATTATCCATTTGTAGAAGCCATCCTCTTTTTAACTTCAGCCTTTTACAGATGGTGTTATGTTTGCATCAAGAATTTGTTGAAATTCCATTGAATTCATTCTTCTCTCTACCCATGAAATGTTCCCCATGCCATTGGCTGTAACACAACCCCTAAGTATGATTTATCCACCCCCATGCTTAATGATTGGCAAGATGTTCTTTTGCTGAAATTCTGTGCCCTTTTTTCTCTACACACACCTTTGATCATTGTGGCCAAAGAGTTCTATTTTAACTTCATCGGTCCACAGGACTTGTTTCCAAAATGCATCAGGCTTGTTTTGATGTTATTTTGCATACTGATGTTGAATTTTATTTTGAGGACGCAGGAGAGGTTTTTTTCTGATGACTCTTCCATAAAAGCCATATTTGTGCACATGTCTCTGAACAGTAGAATAATGTACCACAACTCCAGAGTCTGCTAAATCTTTCTGGAGGACTTTTGCAGTCAAGCTGGGGTTCTGATTTGCCTCTCTAGCAATCCTACGAGCAGCTCTTACTGAAATTTTGCTTGGTCTTCCAGACTTTATCTTGACCTCCACTCTCCCTGTTAAATGTCATTTCTTAATTACATTTAGAACTGAGGAAAGGGCAAATTGAAACTGCTTTTCTATCTAATTATTGTCTTCTCCTACTTTGTGGGGCTTCACCATTTTCATTTTCAGAGTGCTAGGCAGCTTAGAAGAACCCTTGGCTGCTGTTTTGGCACAAGGTTAGAGAAGGCTGGGTTTTTATAAAGCTGAGAAATTTTCATCCCGTGGCCTTTCCTAACGATGATAGTGAACAAGCCATAACCCTACCAGGCTAATTAAGGTCTGAAACTTTGGTCAAACTTATCTGAACACAAAAATCTCCAAGGGGGCCCAAACTTTTGCATTCGCCAATTTCCCTTTATGTCATTTTTAAATTGAAAAAAATTACAATATATTTTTTTGGGGGGTAAAATACAAAGGAAATGTGTCATCTTTAACTTCAGGCCTTTTAGAGATCATTTCATCTTCAACTTTCTTAACTGTTCATAATAACAGTAATTTTGACGAGCGGTGCCCAAACTTTTACATGCCACTGTATCTATCTATCCTATCTATCTATATCTGTATATTGATTGCTGTATTAATTTGTAAACTAGCTTTAAATGACATAGAGAATCACAGTATGTAAAAGCTGATATTAAAAACGCATTGCATACAGATTTCACCCGCATGTCACAGATGTCATACTGATGTCATACTCATGCTAGTTGAGGAAAAATTGCATTGTTCTCGCATGACACTAGTCCGAGTTTTCTGTATCAACATTGGACCGATTGTTTATACCCTAGTGTGACTCCAGCCTTCTGCTGAGAAAGAACCACATCAAGAATTCAAGGATGTATTGACCCCTGAAAAAAATGTTTATTAGGATTGGATGAAATAAAGCCAAAACAGAAGAAATTAAGACTTAAGATGGTTAAAGTCTTGCACCACAGTCTATTGAATTCATTTAATAAGCTCCCGATGGTGTTTCAGGAGGTGGCATAATGATCTACTCATGCGCCTCACCCTCTGTTGTGATAACATTGGGCAATAATTGAATGCCTTCACAGAATCACTGCTCGGAGTCGTCTCATCAGAAGGGTGGGGTACAAGCAGATCTCCAGCGAGAGCCTACCTGTTGTCTGCACATACACCACCCCCTCTACAAGCAGGGATTCTGCACAGGAGCTGAATTATCTATCACACAATATTGTCTCAAGAGAGGGTGTGTCACATGTGTGGATTGTTAAAACGGCTGTTGCAACGTCATCAGGAGCTTACTGCATGTGCACTGACCCACCTGATGAGATGACCCCAGGCAATGCTTCATCACTTGTGCAGAATCTGGGGCAGAGAAGACAGAAGAGTGACTGTGTACAAAGAGCGGCAACTGTAACCATGCCCCTGGCACTGACTGACAGCAGGACCTAATGCTAAGTGAGTGTCAGTCAGTTCCGGGGGCGCAGTTACAGCTACCGCTCTCTATACACTGATCAGCGACTGAAGATTTGTCGGTGCCACTCCCATGACTGAAACACGAATGCTGCGGGAGGAATAAAGTTTATTTTCTTCTGGCAGTGGGGCTCCAAGTACAGGCACCGGGCAGGTTCAGAATGATATTAACCTGCAGATTAACCCGATTTCTGCAAGTAATAGCATTTATTTACATGACAGGTTCAATTTAAGGTGGAACCACCCGCAGAAATGGAAATATTAGATTTAGGTATTTTAGTATAGGGAGGAAACATAAGAAGTTCAGTTTTGAGAAGATTTTTGCTTCTGATTGACAATCACTGATATTAACCACTTCATGACTGGAGCATTTTCCGTCTTTGCGTTTTCGTTTTCTGCTCCCTTTGTTCCCAGAGCCATAACTTTTTATTTTTTGGTCAATATGGCCGTGTGAAGGCTTATATTTTGCGGGACAAGTTTTACTTTTGAAAAACTTCACTGGTTTTACCATATCGTGTACTAGAAAACGGGAAAAAAATTCCAATTGCGGTTAAATTTCAAAAAAAGTGCAATACCGCAGTTGTTTTTTTTTTTTTTTAACCCGTCCACTGAATGATAAAACTGACCTGCCATTATTATTCTGCAGGTTGTTACAAGTTCGTAGACACCAAACATGTATAGGTTCTTTTTTTTTAAGTGGTGAAAAAAAAATCCAAACTTTGCTAAGAAAAAAAAAAAAAGTCGCCATTTTTCGAGACCTGTAGCGTCTCCATTTTTCCTGATCTGGGGCTGGGTGAGGGCTTATTTTTTGCGCGCTGAGCTGACATTTTAATTGATACTATTTTGGGGTTGATCTGATGTTTTGATCGCCCGTTATTGCATTTTATTGCAATGTTGCGGCGACCAAAAAAACTTAATTCTGGCGTTTAGAATTTTTTTCTCGTTACACCGTTTAACGATCAGATTCATTCTTTTTTAATACTGATAGATTAGGCGATTCTGAACGCGGTGATACCAGACATGTGTATGTGTTTTTTTTTTTATTGTTTTATTTTGAATGGGGCGAAAGGGAAGTGATTTAAACTTTTACACATGCGGTCAAAATTGTTGGTACCCCTCATTAAATGAAAGAAAAACCCACAATGGTCACAGAAATAACTTGAATCTGACAAAAGTAATAATACATTAAAAAATATATCAAAATGAACAAATGAAAGTCAGACATTGCTTTTCAACCCTGCTTCCACAGAATTTAAAAAAAAATGAAACTCATGAAATAGGCCTGGACAGAAATGATGGTACTCTTAACTTTTAACGATTCCTGTAGCTGTCAATGAGACTTCTGTACATCTCAACAAGTATTTTGGCCCACTCCTCATGAGCAAACTGCTCCAGTTGTCTCGTGTTTGAAGGATGCCTTTTCCAGATGACATGTTTCAGCTCTTTCTAAAGATGCTCAATATGATTTAGGTCAGGGCTCATAGAAGGCCACTTCAGAATAGTCCAATGTTTTCCTCTTAGCCATTCTTGGGTGTTTTCAGCTGTGTGTTTTGGGTCATTATCCTGTTGCAAGACCCATGACCTGCGACTGAGACCAAACTTTCTGACAATGGGCAGAACATTTCTCTCTAGAATCCCTTGAATGCCTTGAGCTTTTATTGTACCCTGCACAGATTCAAGACACCCTGTGCCAGATGCAGCAAAGCAGCCCCAGAACATATCAGAGCCTCCTCCATGTTTCACAGTAGGGACAGTGTTCTTTTCTTGATATGCTTCATTTTTCTATCTGTGAACATAGAGCTGATGAGCCTTGGCAAAAACTTCCATTTTTGTGTCTCATCTGTCCATAGGATATTCTCCCTGAAGCTTTGAGGCTTGTCAACATGTAGTTTGGTAAATTCCAGTCTGACTTTTTTATGATTTTTTTTCAACAATGGTGTTCTCCTTGGTCGTCCCCCATGAAGTCCACTTTGGACGGATGGTGCGATCTGACACTGATGTTCCTTGAGCTTGAAGTTCACCTTTAATCTCTTTAGAAGTTATCCTGGGCTATTTTGTTACCATTCGTATTATCCGGCTCTTTGATTTGTCATCAATTTTCCTCCTGCGGCCACGTCCAGGGAGGTTGGCTACAGTCCCAAGGATCTTAAATGTCTGAATAATATGTACAACTGTAGTCAAAGAAACATCAAGCTGCTTGGATATGGTCTTATAACCTTTACCTTTAACATGCTTGTTTATAATTTTCTTTCTAATCTCCTGACACAACTCTTTCCTTTGCTTCCTCTGGTCCATGTTGAGTGTGGTACACACCATATCACCAAGAAAACACAGTGAGTATCTGTAGCCTTATATACAGGCCCACTGACTGATTACAAGATTGTAGACACCTGTGATGCTAATTAGTGGACACAACTTGATTTAACATGTCCCTTTTGTCACATTATTTTCAGAGGAACCATCATTTCTGTCCAGGCCTATTTCAGGAGTTTAATTTTTTTTTTAATTCTGTGGAAGCAGGGTTGAAAAGCAATGTCTGACTTTCATTTGTTCATTTTCATAGATTTTTAATGCATTATTACTTTTGTCAGATTCAAGTCATTTCTGTGACCATTGTGTTTTTTTCTTTCATTAAACAAGGGGTACCAACAATTTTGACCACGTGTGTATATATATTTTTTTTTTATATTTTTAAAAAATTTTTTTTTTTACTTTTTGCATGCTTCAATAGTCTCCATAGGAGACTAGAAGGAGCAATTACCCGATTGCCTCTATTGCATACAGGCGACGAGCAGATCGCCTGTATGCAGCAGAAATGCTCACTTGCTATGAGCGCCGACCATTGGGCGGCGCTCATAGCAATCAGGACATGACAACCAAAGGAGTCTGCTGCAGACCCCGGGTTGTTATGCCAACCCATCGGTGACCCGCGATCATGTGACGGGGTCACTGATGGGCGGAGTAAGTGACGCTCATCCGGTGTGCACGAGTTAAGTGCTGCTGTGCATACTATTACGTACCCTGTCAGAAAGGGTAATAGCATCCCCAAAATGGTTATTCATTCACTAAAACTGGACATAAATCTATGGCGCTACTTTATCTCCATTTTTAATTTTGTCTCCTCAACAGATTGGCGCACAATATCTGTATATCTATCTGCAGCTTCTTTTTACTTACATCCATTCTACCCTCATCTTTAGGGCGCTTGTGAAATTATTTTACACTATTATTCATTAACTGTTGGAAAACAGCAGAGGCAATGCAAAGGCAGAATGACAACTACAAATATTCAGAAGGCCCATCCTCAGTATTGAAGGTGTTTTCCATATTCAAATTAGGTTACAAATTTACCAGCTTCATTGGACAAACAAGATTGTAGACACATAGGTTACCCTTTAGCCCACAGTGGAGACAATGTTTGAGTTTTAAAGGGGTCCTCTGATGATACTGATGATCAATACTAAGGATGGTCATTACTATCATATCTGTGGGGGGTCCAACACCCAGAACCCCATCAATCAGCTGCTACCAGCTCCAGCAGAGGCCAGATGTAAATATTGAAGAGCTACACTGAGCAGCTGTATTCAATTTGTAGCGGCCACTACCAAGTATTGCAGAACAGGTCATGTACAAGAAAATAGGAGCAGATCTACAGTACCTGGCTGCAGATCCTACATATTTAATGGAGCTGCACAGTGCAGCTCTTTTCTATATTTATATTTGTCTGGTGGATTGAGATAGACCTGAGCAAGTGGAGAAGTGACCACGCTCAAGAAGAAGTAGGAAATTCATACAATGGTCAGGAATTGCTACGTTGATACTTACTAATTGTATGTAAAAAAATGGCTAATAAAATTTACATCTTAATTTTTTTTTTACTTTTTTTTATTTTAAATTGATTTTGAATAATTGAAATTGAATATTGTGGGGATAAGTATTGTGTAAGTCATTTTCTAACAATATGTTTTAAATCTTTCTAAACCTGTATTTTGTATGATTTGCTTGTTTGTGGATTTATTAAGGATAAAACTTTTTTTTGATAAATTTGCTTTGCTACTCCGTTTTAATATAATATTTATTTAGACAGATTTCATAAAAAAATGTAAATAGGAAGTCTGTTCCTAAAAAATCCACTAGATGCCAGTATAACATAGGCTTTAGCTTTATTTTAACAGCTTACTGCAGCATGACAGTACATACCAAGCCATGAATAAATCCCAGACAAAATCAAGAACTGACCAAGGAGATATGATTCAGTACTAGATTGTAAGGGTCTGATCACAAACTCTACAGCTTATGGCAGGTTTATATTTCCAATGAATGCTCTAAAAGTTTTGTGAATAGACCCTAAGATTCAGCAGATGGTTGCCTCAGTGTGGGAAAAGTGCTGAGCAATCCCCCCGATTCCTACCTTTAGATTTACCCAGGCTCAGAGTGCCACTACCAATAACACAAGTAGTCAATTTAACCATGTCCTCCATCTCCTCTGGCCCTATGTAATCTGACTGTTCATCTCATCTAATAAATTAACTAGAAGATGTTTTTCTTGTGAAATATTTACCTTACCCACGTAGTGGTGTGGGATAGAGACCTAAGGGGTTGAACAGATAGAGAACTCTTACTGTTGCTCTTATTCAATTTTGTCTGGATTACTGCACTTTTTACTAATCAGTCTTCCTCTTACTAAACCCTCCACTCTCCAATCGAATCTGAATGTAGCAGCCTTGGTCCTATTTCTGTCCAGCCACTACACCGATGCCCCCAGACTATGCCAGTCATTACACTGGTTTCCCATCTTCTAAAGACTACTATATAAACTTATCATTCTTCACAAAGTTCTCCACAGTTCTGCACCGCCATACATCTCCTCCCTCATCTTTGTCTACCTTCCTACTAAAACATGGATGAGGGGGACGGCCACAGGACGAGGGGTACAGCAGCAATAAGGAAACATGCGCAAAGATTAGATAATATAATATAAATATTTACTAACCAGTTTATAAAAAACAAAGGAAAGGATGGTAGGTAAACAATGCATAAATAACAAATGACAGGAGTTACTCTAAATAATACCGACTAAGAGTATTCACAGGTACACTGAAACAGAATTTACAGTTATATGGGAACAAAATACAACGCAATTAACCCTTTCTATACATAAATCAATAAAACGACATTGTTTTGCCAGTACTTTAGTCACACCGCTCTATCCAGACTTTCCACAAGTATCTGCACCTCCACTTCCCTCAGGTCTCTTCTTCACCTCTTTCCAACCGCTCACCAACTGCCAAAACCCCCGTGCTCTAACTCAGACCTCGCGCTGCTGCCCTCTACTGACCAGATCATATATTACATCACAAATCTCCAACAATACAATAAACTGTGATTAAACCTTACACTACCTGTGCTCTCAATTTCCACTAATGATCTAAGACTGACATTCTCTATAGTCCAAACCTCCCACTCCCATCTCCAAGATTTCTCTCATGCAGGACCAGTTCTCTGAAACGCATGACCCCAAACAATCCAGTTAATTCTCCATAATCACATTTCTTTAGACCGGCCTCACTAATCTAACTATTCTCAGTTCTCTCTTCCTAACTTTTCTTCTGATTCTGGTCCTTCCGATCGTCTATTTTCTCACCTTCCATGCACTCAGTAGCACTTTGTATCTGTTCTTGTACAGATACTGGCTGATTACTAGTCATGCAGTACTATTTTAATTCTCCTCTCTATAATATAATCAGGGATGTGTCCGTCTGTCCGAAGCCTCTATAGACTGCGCTAGCACCTGGGTAGTCTGGCCCCAGACAGAAGAACGCTTCCAGCCGTTACAGGTAAGAGGAGTGTGGCACCAGAGATCGTGGTATGCGTAGCCACTGAACACATACCACAATCTACGGCACCATAAGCACATACCTGACCAGGAGGAGTGTGGCCAAGGCGGCTCTGTTCGAGCCGGAGACCGAGGAAAGGGTGCGGCGTAAGAGTTGGCGCATGCAAATAGCTCGCTATCCGGCGCCATTTTAGTGAAGACACATTTGCAGTGTGTCTTCAACAAAATGGTGCGTATGCACACATGCGTACTCCGGCATAACAGGATGGGGGAGCACATAACAGGATAGGGGGGCAAATAGTAGGATGGGGGAGCAGGATGGGGTAGCACAAAACAGGATGGGGAAGCACAAAACAGAATGGGGGTGCATATCACAGAATGGGGCTGCACATAACAGGATGGGGGAGCAGGATGGGGGAGCACATAACAGGATGGGGGATCACATAACAGGATGGGGAAGCAGGATGGCGGCACACATAACAGGATGGGGACCCACAATGGGGGAGCACATAAGAGTATGGGGGAGCAGGATGGGGAAGCACATAACAGGATGGGAGAGCACATAACAGGATGGGGGAGCACATAACAGGATGGGGGAGCAGGATGGGGTAGCGCAAAACAGGATGGGGAAGCACAAAACAGAATTGGGGTGCATATCACAGAATGGGGCTGCACATAACAGGATGGGGGAGCAGGATGGGGGAGCACATAACAGGATGGGGGATCACATAACAGGATGGGGAAGCAGGATGGCAGCACACATAGCAGGATGGGGGTGCACGATGGGGGAGCACATAAGAGGATGGGGGAGCAGGATGGGGAAGCACATAACAGGATGGGAGAGCACATAACAGGATTGGAGAGCATATAACAGGATGGGGGAGCAGGATGGAGGTGCACATAACAGGATGGGAGAGCACATAACAGGATGGGAGAGCACATAAATGGATGGGGGAGCAGGATGGAGGTGCACATAACAGGATGGGGGAGCAGGATGTGGGCACACATCAAAATGGTGGAGCATATAACAGGATGGGGAGCACATAACAGGATGGGGGAGCAGAATGGGGTGCACATAACAGAATGGGGGTGCACATAACAGGATGTGGGAGCATATAACAGGATGGGGTGCACATAACAAGATGGGGGAGCACATAACAAGATGGGGGAGCATATACCAGGATGGGGGAGCACATACCAGGATGGGGAGCACATAACAGGATGCGGGAGCATATAACAGAATGGGGGAGCACATAACAAAATGGGGGTGCACATAATAGAATGGGGGAGCATATACCTGGATGGGGGAGCACATAACAGGATAGGGGAGCAGGATGGGGGAGCATATACCAGGGTGGCGTTGCACATAACAGGATGGGGGAGCACATAACAGGATGAGGGAGCACATAACAGGATGAGGGAGCACATAACAGGATGGGGGTGCAGATAACAGGATGCGGGAGCACATAACAGAATGGGGGAGCGCATAACAGAATGGGGGAGCACATAACAGAATGGGGGAGTATATACCAGGATGGGGAGCACATAACAGGATGGGGGACCAGGATGGGGGAGCATATACCAGGGTGGGGGTGCAGATAACAGGATGGGGGAGCACATAACAGGATGAGGGAGCACATAACAGGATGGGGGAGCAGGATAGGGTGCACATAACAGGATGGGGGAGCAGGATGGGGGAGCACATAACAGAATGGGGGATCACATAACAGGATGGGGAAGCAGGATGGCGGCACACATAACAGGATGGGGGCGCACAATGGGGGAGCACATAAGAGTATGGGGGAGCAGGATGGGGAAGCACATAACAGGATGGGAGAGCACATAACAGGATGGGGTAGCACATAACAGGATGGGGGATCACATAACTGGATGGGGAAGCAGATAACAGGATGCGGGAGCATATAACAGAATGGGGGAGCACATAATAGAATGGGGGAGCTTATACCAGGATGGGGAGCACATAATAGGATGGGGGACCAGGATGGGGGAGCACATAACAGGATGAGGGAGCACATAGCAGGATGGGGGTGCAGATAACAGGATGCGGGAGCATATAACAGAATGGGGGAGCACATAACAGGGTGGGGGTGCAGATAACAGGATGGGTGAGCACATAACAGGATGGGGAAGCAGATAACAGGATGCGGGAGCATATAACAGAATGGGGGAGCACATAATAGAATGGGGGAGCTTATACCAGGATGGGGAGCACATAATAGGATGGGGGACCAGGATGGGGGAGCACATAACAGGATGAGGGAGCACATAGCAGGATGGGGGTGCAGATAACAGGATGCGGGAGCATATAACAGAATGGGGGAGCACATAACAGGGTGGGGGTGCAGATAACAGGATGGGGGAGCACATAACAGGATTAGGGAGCACATAACAGGATGTGGGTGCAGATAACTGCATGGGGATGGCATAACTGGATAGGGGAGCATATAACAGGATGGGGGAGCAGGATAGGGTGCACATAACAGGATGGGGGAGCAAATAACAGGATGGGGGAGCACATAGCGGGATGGGGAAGCACATAACAGTATGGGGGAGAATATACCAGGATGGGGGAGTACATAACAGGATGGGGGATCAGGATGGAGGTGCAGATGACAGGATGGAGGAGCACATACTAGAATGGGGGAGCACATACCAGGATGGGGGTGCACATACCAGGATGGGGGAGCACATTCCCGGATGGGGGAGCACATAACAGGATGGGGGAGCATATACCACTATACCAGGATAGGGGAGCGCATAACAGGATGGGGGACCAGGATTGGGGAGCATATACCAGGATGCAGGAGCACATAATTGGATGGGGGGAGCATGGACCAGGATAGGGTTCCATATACCAATAAAAAAGCTCCCCACCTGGGCGTAGGACAAGTTCAATAGCTAGTTTGTTATATTGATGATTGACCATACAATTCAAGCACTTTTTTTTTACCTTTTTTGTCTCCTCTATTTCCTCATAGATTGTAAGCTTGCGAGCAGGGTCCTCATGCCTCTCTTTATCTGTTAAATTATATGTTACTCTGTAATGTCTTATTTTGCTTTTCCATGTCCCCTCTGAAATGTAAAGTGCTGCAAAATATGTTGGCCCTATAGAAATAAAAATTAACATAATTAAGATTGATGGAACTGAAAACCTTCTTTATAAAAGATTAAACCTTATAGTGACAGAAGAGGTACTAATTGCTAGGTAGGTACACGCCCGGAAGTGAAAATGTGGCAAAAGCCTGCAGTATTGTCATGGGGTGTACAGTTGCTAACTTGGTCTAGTAAACAGATATGCAGAAAGTGAATGGCTTCTTAATTTTATTATACTTACAGCTATACCAGATGATAATTTATATTTCTAAAAACTATATATTTACATTTATAGATTTTTATGTTGGTGCTCCCAACGAATAAAAATGTAATAGTTTTATCACTTTAACATAATATCATACACCTTTACCATCAAATCAACATGGCCATATGCAAGAAAGAGAGAAAGCGAGAGAAGTTAATTTAATTCGTCAAATATCTAAACTCATCTTATATCTATCAATCATGTCAGTAGGAATAAAGTTATTTCTTTCTAATTTCAATTATGAGTAGAAGTAACATGCTCTAGAAGCCAATATGTTTTCGCAAGTCGAATAGTTATCGTTGCCAAATGGCTCAGACTCTTGGAAACATTTCCATTTTTCTATGTAACAGCAATGGCTTATACTCAGTTTAGTTTACTAAATGTTTTTGCAGAGACTTAAACAATTTCTGGGTGGTGTTTTACAACACCTGGCAGATGGACATTTTTTATATAAAAATGATGCAAATGACTATTTATGAAATTACGAAATTAGAATTATGTGTTGATTAAGCTTAGACACAGATGAAACAAAGGTCTGAGCTACTGTATAGTTTACAAAGGATACTTTACAAAATCTTTTACAAAATGATAAGAGTTAGGCTATGTGCCCACGATGCAGAAATGCTCAGGATTTTTTCCTGAGCGTTTCTGCATCTCCCTGGCAGAAAAAAACGCATGCGGATTGTACATGCGGATTGTACATGCGGATTGTACATGCGTTTTCCTGCCAGGGACAAGTGGAAGTGAAGCGTTCTTCACATGCATTTCCGCATGCGGGTTGACAAGCACCTTCCAAGCGATTTTAGCATCACTTGGAAAGTGCTTGTCAACTTGGTCATACTATATAAATCCATGCAAACAGCATAATCCTGCTGACAGGTGCGCTTTAATTAAAATATAAATTTTTAATATTTTGTAGAGAATCCTATGAAGGCAATGAGTGCCTAAAGCCTGGAAGCTCGATGGGGTTGAAATCTAGTGATTGACTTGATCATTCCTGAATATTCTACTTCTTTGCCTTAAAAAACTCCTGGGTTGATTTTGCAGTATATTTTGAGTCATTGTCCATTGCTGCATTTAATTGAATCTAAGAAGAAAGTATAGCTCGTGTGAGGAGTCAGCTCTGGGTAGATGCAGGTTCACATAGGAATGCAGTCCGCAGGTTAAAAAACCAGCTGGTGGTTTATTAAGTGTCCATAAACCAGTAAGGAAAACAAAACATAACAGCCTCTTCCTGGCACAAAAAGGTATATAACCAGTCCATACAGCATGGCCTCAGCCGTTTAAATGAAGTGCCTTTCTCTGCGTCCAGCAAAGTCAGAGCAGCAAATGCAAGCCTTCCTCACCTTGCACAACACACAGCCCTCTGAGACAAGTGCAGCTGTCTTAAATCAGACCTTCCAAGAACTGGACTGGAGGTAAGTGAGCAACTGATCCCCCCATCTCTTTCAGCTGCTCGTAAAACCCTTCCCTATAATCCGGGCCCATTAACCACCTCTCAGTACTATGTGTACTGGAGCCTGCTTTTCCGAGTCCTACATCAGCAAGGTTTGGCACCTTGGGGACACATACCTCCAGTCCACGACCTGTCCGGCTGCAACCTTACACCCTTTACATTTTAGAATTCATCCGGCTGCTTCTGTCTTCAGTCACATTATCAATAAACGTTAGTGACTCAGTGCCATTGTACGCCATGCATGCCCATGCCATAACACTGCCTCCACCATGTCTTACAGAGGATGTGGTGTGCTTTGGATCATGAGCTGTTCGAAGACTTGTTCATACTTTCTTCTTTCCATCATTCTGCTACTGCAGGTTGACCTTAGTTTCGTCTGTCCAAAGAATGCTTTTCCAGAACTGGACTGACTTCTTTAGATAATTTTTGGTAAAATTTTTCGCAAAATCTAATCTGTCCTTTATATTTTTAAGGCTGATTAATGGTTTGCACTTTGTGGTGAATCCTCCGTATTTGCTCTCATGAAGTCTTCTCTTTATGGTAGACTTAGATACTGAAACACCTACTTTTTAAGAGTGTTCTTCGCTTGGATAGATGTTGTGAAGGAGTTTTTTTCCACATAGAATGGATTCTGCGATCATCCACCACTGTTGTTTTCCATAGACGTCGAGGCCTTTTTGAGCTCACCAGTACGCTTTTTTTTTTGCAGAATGTACGAAAACAAACTGTTGATTTGGCCACTTCTAATATTTCCATAATCTGATGGATTTCTTCTTTTTTTCAGCCTAATGATGGTCTGTTTCTCTTCTATTGAAAGTTCCTGTGACCACATGTTACAGGTTCACAGCAATAGCTTCCAAATGTAAATGCCACACCTGGAATCAGCTCAAGACGTTTTACCTGCTTAGTTGATGATGGATTAATGTGGGAATAGCTCATGCAGTCCATCAAAGAGCTTTTGTGATAATTGTCCAATTACTTTTGGTCCCTTTAATAGAGGCAGCCACATATTAAAGAGTTGTAATTCCTAAACCCTTACTCCAATTAGGATGTGAATACTCTCAAAAGCTGAGAGTTTGCACTTTAGGTTCACACTGATTGTGTAACTGTATCTTGATTATGTTTCGGTAAACAGCTAAACTGCCTGTTATTTCTTGACCTATTTTGCTGATATCATACAGCCAGTGTCAGGTTCCCTTAAAATACACTGGTAAAGGTAGAGTGGCGGCTCCTGCAAACATTGAACACTTTCTATTGTCAGTGTCGCTCCAGAATGAATGAATGATTTAAACTGCTTTAGTAGTTCAGTCAGTTCTTTAGTAGAATTTGTTCATGTCTACTTGTTCTAAATAATACAATGCCTGAAGTGGAATCTGAAGTGTCCTTTGCATAATAGTCATCCTTTCCTTTAATTACCATCACCAAAAAGACAAGGCAGTTTTGTTTCAATTTTAAATTGTAGGGCTCATTTTATTTGCCATTTGCTGACTTGACTTGTCTGCTGTCAAATGTCTTCACCTTTTCCTAATGTCATTTAGATAATGGCAATCTTAGTTCTTTTTATTCTGAAGCTTTATGGCAGCTTCTTTGTGACAGCCCACACAAATATGTAAGGCTTTTCAGCCTTTCTGGCCTGCATCCCAAGGTCTTGCCAACTCTGTGCTCTGTTCATTCAGAAAAGGGAAGGTTCAGCAAAGCCCCCAATGTATGTATTAGAAAAATAGAGCCTATGAGGACAGCATGTTGGTCATCTGGTCAAGTAAATGGCTCCTCTTTGTCTCTGGTTTTGCTATTGTACTAGAGCAATAAAATTAAATAAGAGGAATATATAGGCATTTGAGTTTAATATGAAGTGACATTAATGTGAATTATTGTGACTCCTTTGGTGCTACTTCTATTGTGTAGTTTGTTTTTTAAACATATCTTTGACATCTAATTTCTATTATTATTATTATTTTTCCTTCTATTACACTTGCATTGTAGTACATGTATTTTTTGCCATATTTGTAGAACAAATAAACAGCACTCTACAAATCTGGACTTTTCCAGCATTTCAAACATGCCTGTCTTGGCCTAAACAACTAAAGCTTTTTTGACAAAAAATAAGTTTAAATGTGGTCATGAGACATGCTAATTAACTTGCTACCAGTCATCTGGGTGGCACCTCATCCATGAACATCATAATCACTCCTGGAAGTGTACATTTGCTGTAATATACACAGTACAACTGTATACTCCATGCATACATTGTTCTGTAGGCACAAAAGATGTTTTTAGTAAACCAACAAAGAGGTATAAAGAACTACAATATAGACAATTATTAATACATAATTTTTATTGAATACATAAAGAGATAAAAACAGACAACAAGACTAAAATTAAAAATTAATATAAAACACAATTAAAATAAGACTCCCTGAAGAAGCGAGGAGCGAAACGGCGTTGGAGTGGTGTGAGGGGGCCAGGGTATGTTCACTTATTATTTTCTTTATGTTTATGTGGTCTCCCATTTTGGATGTATTATTGAAGTGCTCAGGATCTCCCCATTAGTGAGAGCCTGCACATGGCAGGTATTTAAGAAAATGTATGGCAGCTAATCTTTCCCGAATGGGATTTTTGTGATGAACTAAATTTGATTTTTTCTTAGATGTATTGCACAAGCACTTTACGCTTATTGACTTTGGTATATATATTATTTCCATCACGTTTCCATTTTTTTAAGTGACTACGGATGCCAAATTTATAATAAAGTGGGATTCCTTTGGGCTAATTTGTGTGCTTCTCTTTATATGGCGGTGTTTATAGCAATAAATTAACACATATTGTCTGCTATTTTTACTTAATTTTTGTAAGTTGGGATAAATTGATAAATATATTCTGTGCACTGGCACTTTATATTATATACATTTTTTATATTCTTGATATATATTCACACTATACCGCCACATCTAGATGAGTATGTTTGTTGGAATGGTGACTATGAACAATTTATCTAGTAATTGAATCTATGTGATAGACCCATTTGATGATATAAAAATATTCCTTTTTTTTGTGAGCATCCCCTTTCCCCCTCTTGAGTCTTATTTTAATTGTGTTCTATATACATTTTTAATTTTAGTCTTGATGTCTGTTTTTATCTCTTTATGTATTCAATAAAAATTATGTATTAATAATTGTCTATATTGTAGTTCTTTATACCTCTTTGTTGGTTTACTTTGTATGGTTTGAGGTATTTTGTTATATACTTCTTTGAAACCTGTGGTATTTCCTTCTTCTATAGGATCTACAAAAGATGTTTTTAACCTGGATCAAAGAATTGTGTGCAATTTCTAACATCAGCGGCTCCCGACTCAGTAGTAGGTGGTGACACCTCCAGTTACTGAAAATGCCCTGTGTTCTGATAAAGCAGGCAATCGTTGCACATGCCCAGGCTGGAAGTGTCTCACAGCGTCTTGGACTGATTACAACATGGAAGCTGGATTGTTCCTGGTTGAAGTGCCATAGCAGAGCCATTCTATGAAATCTTGGAAGGAGTAGAATTGGAGAGTGGTGGTTTGTAACACTAAATTAAAGTTAAAGGTTCCCTTAAAATAAACTGTATATGTGTTGAAAGAAATGATGTCCTTAAAATATCATTCAGATCAGCAACTTAATGGTTATCACTGTAGATTTGCAGCGCTGTGGTCCTGGGTTTAACATCTGCAAGGAGGAGTTTTGTATGTTCTCCCCATGTTTGCGTCCAAAGATGTCCTGATTAGTGATGAGTGAGCACTAAAATGCTCAGGTACTCATTGCTCGGTTAGAGCAAATTGGAATACTCGGGTGCTCGGTCCGAGTAACGAGCCCAATTTAAGTCTATGGGAAACGCGAGCATTTTTTTGGCGGCTCCCCCCAGCAGTTCGCAGAGGGCCTAAAAATTGTCCAAATCGATGGAACCGTGCTCAAATGATATGAGAACAGCATGGGGAAGACCCCTGGAAGCATTTCTGACTCCCAGGTCACTGCTGTCAACAACGTTGTCAGAGTTATTGCGCCACTTTTACGGACTCACAATAAAACATCCAAAAACTAAACCAAAATGGATTTTCCTGGGAAATATGTTAAGGACATCCTTTCCAGGATAATGGCTTGTACATAGGGCAAAATAAATAACCAAAAACAAAAATGCTCCTCCACACCTTGGGCTATGTTGACATGTAGTGTTTTTAATGCGTTTTTGCTCTTTTGCATTGTTTTCAACCGTGACAAATGCATTCACCGGGAAATGTCATTTTAACATTTTACAACCTTATCTGGCAATGTGGTGTCTGAAGCATCATCAGACATATCCTGTTTCATTTATGAAGGAGGGATTGTGAAAGTCACAAACACTATTTTTACAGCCTTACTATTCTTAAAAGGCCAATAGTCTGCTATGCTTTGTTGTTCCCATTATTAAAGAGTGGGTCTCCTATTCTGTTATTGCATATGCAGTGATTACAAGGGCTGCCAAAAATTTGGACGCACCCCAATACCCCTTTGAAAAGTGATAGAGGAGGGTCTCAGTAAAAAATTTTTTCCCATTATAAAGGAGTGGGTCTCCTGCTGTGACTGCAAAGGCTGGCAAAATTTGGGAAAAACCCCACTAACAATTTAAAGACACATAGAGATGGGCCACAGTAACAACATGTTCCCATTAGAAAGGAGAGGGTCTGCTATACAGTTATAGGGTATGCATTGAGTCCAACAGCTGCCAAAATTTAGGAAAAACCCCACTAACAATTTACACACACATAGAGCTGGGCCACAGTAATGACATGTTCCTATTAGAAAGGAAACGGTCTGCTATACAGTTATACGGTATACGGTGAGTCCAACAGCTGCCAAAATTTAGGAAAAACCCCACTAACAGTTTAAACACAGAAAGCAGGGCCACAGTAATGACATGTTCCAGTTAGAAAGGAGAGGGTCTGGTATCCAGTTATAGGGTATGCAGTGAGTCCAACGGCTGCCAAAATTTAGGAAAAACCCCACTAATAATTTAACCCCTTTAAAGCCTGGGGCGTATTAGTACGCCCCAGGCCATCACCCCAGGTTCAGTGAGGGCTCCGGCGCTGAGCCCGCACTGAACCGGGCACATGTCAGATAATTCTTACAGCTGACATGTGCCCGCGATCCACCCACAGCTGTTAACAAGTTAAACACCGCTGTCAATCTCTGACAGCGGCATTTAACAACGCCGCGCTTGAAGTGCGGCTTTAGCCCCGCCCATCACTGACTGCAGCAGACCCTTGTGGTTGTCATGTCTCGCTAGCAATGAGCGCCACCTAGTGGTCGGTGCTCATAGCACAGGAGTATTTCTCCTTCATTCAGGCGATCTGCTCGTCGCCTGTATGCAGTAGAAACGATCAGGAAACTGCAGCTTCTAGTCTCCTATGGAGACTATTGAAGCATGCAGAAAGTGTAAAACAAATGGTTTTAACCCCTTAATTACCGGGGACGTATTAGTACGCATATTTGCGTACCGCCCGTTCAGTGAGGGCTGCTGCGCTGAGCCCTCACTGAACGGAGCACATGTCAGCTGATTCTTACAGCTGACATGTGCCCGCAACAGCCGCGGGTGGAATCGCGATCCACCCGCGGCTGTTAACATGTTAAATGCCGCTGTCAATCTCTGACAGCAGCATTTAATGCGCGCTTCCGGGTAGCGCATCATAAGCCCCGCCCACCGGCGACCCCGTCACGTGATCGCGGGTCGCCGATGGGTGGGCATGACAACCCAGGGTCTGCAGCAGACGCCTGTGGTTGTCATGATCTTGTCGCTATGAGCGCCACCTAGTGGTCGGCGCTCATAGCACAGGACCATTTCTGCTGCATGCAGGGGACCTGCTCGTCCCCTGTATGTAGCAGAGGCGATCGGACAGTTGCTGCTTCTAGTCTCCTATGGAGACTATAGAAGCATGCAAAAAGTAAAAAAAAAAAGTTTTTAAAAATATAAAAAAAAATAAAAAAATATAAAAGTTTAAATCACCCCCCTTTTGCCCCATTCAAAATAAAATAATAAAAAGTAAACCCCACATACACATATTTGGTATCGCCGCGTTCAGAATCGCCCGATCTATCAATATAAAAAATGAATTAATCCGATCGGTAAACGGCGTAACGAGAAAAAAATTCTAAACGCCAGAATTACGTTTTTTGGTCGCCGAAAAATTGCAATAAAATGCAATAACGGGCGATCAAAACATCGGATCTAGCCCAAATGTTATCAATAAAAATGTCAGCCTGGTGTGCAAAAAATAAGCCATCAACCAGCCCCAGATCACGAAAAATGGAGACGCTACGGGTCTTAGAAAATGGCGCTATTTTTTAAATTTTTTTTTTTACCAAATTTTTTAATTTTTTTTCACCACTTAAATATAAAAGAACCTATACATGTTTGGTGTCTATGAACTCGTAATGACCTGTAGAATAAGAAGGGCAGGTCAGTTTTAGCATTCAGTGAACGTGGTAAAAAAAATAAATAAAAAACAACTGTGGTATTGCCCTTTTTTTTGCAATTTTACCGCACTTGGAATTTTTTTCCCGTTTTCCCGTAAAGGATATGGTAAAACTAGTAATGGCGTTGAAAAGTACAACTCGTCCCGCAAAAAATAAGCCCTCACATGGCCATATTGACCAAAAATAAAAACGCTATGGCTCTGGGAACAAGAGGAGCAAAAACGAAAATGCAAAAACGGAAAATGCTCCGGGGCTTAAGGGGTTAAAAATATAAAAAAAATAAAAAATATATAAAAGTTTAAATCACCCCCATTTTGCCCCATTCAAAATACAATTAAAAAAAATTCCCACACACATATTTTTGGTATCACCGTGTTCAAAACCGCCCGATCTATCAACATAAAAAAAGAATTAATCTGATTGGTAAACGGCGTAATTAGAAAAAAATTCTAAACGCCAGAATTACGTTTTTTTGGTCATCGCAACATTGCAATAAAATGCAATAACGGACGATCACAACATCGGATTTATCCCAAAATGGTATCAATAAAAATGTCAGCTCGGCACACAAAAAATAAGCCCTCACCCGGCCCGAGATCACGAAAAATGGAGATGCTAAGGGTCTCGGAAAATGCCACCATTTTTTTTTTTTTTAGCAAACCTTGGATTTTTTTTTCACCACTTAAATAAAAAATAACCTATACATGTTTGGTGTCTGCGAACTCGTAATGACCTGGAGAATAATAATGGCAGGTCAATCTTAGCATTAAGTAAACGTGGTAAAAAAACAAACTAAAAAACAACTGTGGAATTGCATTTTTTTTGCAATTTCACCGCACATGGAATTTTTTCCCCATTTTCCAGTACATGATATGGTAAAACCAGTGATGGTGTTTAAAAGTAGAACTCGTCCCACAAAAAATAAGCCCTCACATGGCCATATTGACAGGAAAATAAAAAGGCTGTGGCTCTGGGAACAAGGGAAGCAAAAAACGAAAACGCAAAAACAGAAAAACCCAATGTCCTAAAGGGGTTAACACACATAGAGTTGGGCCACAGTAATGACATGTTCCCATTAGAAAGAGGATCTGCTACATAGTTTTAGGATATGCAATGAGTCCAACAGCTGCCAAAATTTGGGAAAAATCCTACTAACAATGTAAAGACACAGAGCTGGGCTACAGTAACGAGTATGACATGTTCCCATTAAAAAGGAGTGGGTCTCCCATACCGTTTGCCTACGGAGTGAATGCAATGGCTTCAAAAAATTTGGAGGAACTCCAATGTCCCTTGAAAGAGACGTACAGGTCGGAGGGCCTCTTGAAAATAATGTTCCCATTATTAGAAAGTGGGTCTCCCATACTGTTTGCCTATGCAGTGAATGCAAAGGCTGCCAAAAATTTGGAGGAATTCCATTGTCCCTTGCAAGAGACGTAGATATGTTGATATGGTAGATATGGTGGTGATATAGAGGAGGATGATGAGGAGAAGGAGGAGGACAAGAGCAAATAGACAAAATCAGGAAGCGTATGCCCATGTTTGGGTGTGAAGACAGAGGTGCATGGGAATAGAGTTAGACCTCCCAAAAAAAGGTCACTGTATTTGAGTTTATGTTACGCTGCTATCATTCGGTGGTGTTGAGAAGTCTGGCCTAATCCAGCCCTTGTTCATTTTTATAAAAGTCAGCCTGTCAACATGTTCAGTTGACAGGTGGATACGCCTATCAGTTATAATTCCACCGGCAGCACTAAAAACCCACTCTGACAAAACGCTATCGGCAGGGCAGGCCAGGACCTCCAAGGCATAGAGAGCCAGTTCATTCCACGTATCCAGCTTGGATACCCAATAATTATAAGGCACAGAGGAATCACGGAGGACCTTGGTACGGTCAGCAAGGTACTCCTTCACCATTTTCTAAAACTTTTCCCTCCTTGGGAGAGTACCCCGCGCCTCAGGGCCTGTGCGATGGGATGGTCTGAGAAAACTGTCCCAGAACTTTGACAGTGTTCCCCTGCCTCTGCTGGATTGCATTTGTGTCTCTCTCGCATGTACTCCTTGGTTGTCCAACAAACTGTGACCTCTGCTGCCAGCGTTTTCAGATGGGAATTTTTTAAATAATTCCGCCTTCTCGTACTGCAACATTTTATTAGGCCTGTACTGCAAGGGAATAAGAGACAGAAAGTTCTCCTTGTAGCGTTGGTCTAGAAGTGTCACCAAACAGTAATGACTGTCCGTTGCTGAGGGCACGGCTAATGTTGTGGGACATGTGCTCATGTAATTCGGGGATGGCACACCAGAAAAAATAGTGGCGGCTGGGGACGAATTCCCGAGGGACAGCCGCCCCCATCAGGTTGCGGAAAGGTCCATGAGCCTAAAAGGCAACATTTTGAGTGCAAGCATTCACGAAATGTGTGAATTTAGTAGAGTGGCCTGTGGGGCATTGGCTGCGTATTTGCGCTTGCTTTCAAAGCACTGGGGTAGAGACAACTGAACGCTGCGCTGGGACAAGGATGTGGACGTGCTTGCTGATGGTGCTAGTTGAGAGTGTGCAACGACACGTGCAGGGTGGGAGGCATCTTGGCATGCGCCATGGACAGGGGATTGACGTGCACGCATAACAGCGGAAGAAGCAATGGTGTCACTAGCAGACACTGTTTCTGGACTGTGGGGTTGGTGCTTTGCTGCCATGTGCCTGATCATGCTGGTAGTGGTCAAGCTGCTAGTTTTGCTACCCCTACTGATGCTGGCCTGGCAGGTGGTGCAAATGGCCTTTTTGTGGTTATCTGAAGAGTCTTTAAAAAACAACCAGACTCGGGAAGACCTAACAGTTGTACTGGCAACTTCCGTCGTGTTGGAATTACGAGGAACGCTTTCTCGCCTTGTGTCTGCGGCCACCACACTGCTTCTTCCTGCCTGTTGTGGTGCTACGCCTCCCTCCCCCTGTGTGCTGCTGTCCTCTCTCTGTATGTCCTCCTGCCAGGTTGGGTCAGTTACTATATCATCCACCACCTCATCTTCCACTTCCGCACCCTTGTCCTCCTCCTGACTTTCTGGCAATTGTGTCTCCTCATCATCATCATCAACCTCTTGTGACAGTAATTGTACTTTCCCACCATTGCCTTCATGTGACCGTGGCTGCTCCAATATTTGGGCATCGCTACATGCGTTCTCCTCTTTACTCGCTTGAAGCTGGCTGGGCGAGAGGCCCGAATCTACAAATGGAAAAGTGAACAGCTCTTCTGAGTGTCCAAGTGTGTGATCAGTTGTCTCCAGGCACTTGGCATCGTGGGAGGAAGGAGGATCAGGGTGAGGAATATGCGGTCCAGACTCATGGCTACTGAGATTTGATCTTGTGGAAGACAGGGTGGTGGTGGTGTCAAAGTGACTGAAAGCATTATCTGCTATCCAACAAACAACCTTTTGACACTGTTCTGGGTTCAAAAGTGGTGTACTGTGGTCCCCTAGTAATTGGGACAGGAAGGTCATGCAACAAGATGTGCGTGTTTGTTGTGGCACAATTTCAGTTTGCCCACCGCCACATCCTCGGCCTCTGCATGCACCACTTCCCGATCCCTTGCCACGCACCTTGCCCATTTTAAATGGAGGACAATATTTTCCACGTTCATGAGAAATGGCTGATTGTGTAACGCAGTTATATGTGATACATCTGACAGAGAACCACGCTTTTAAATAGCAGGCCTGTAATTTACTAATATTATTCTACACAGAGACCTAGTGTGAATAGCTTGACCGACACACTGCAACGAAATGGAAGGCAGAAATGGCTGATTTTGAAACAATGTTATAGGTGATATGTCTGACAGAGAATCACGTTTTTAAAAAGCAGGCCTGTAATTTAATAATATTATTCTACACAGAGACCTAGTGTGAATAGCTTCTCCGACACACTGCAACAGAAACACGTTCAGTTCAAATTTCTGGATTTTTATCGCTGAAATAAGGAACAGATCTGGCTGTATTCTGCAGTGCTAACAAGCAAATGGAGCAGAGAAATGGTGTACTCTGGATTGCTTTTTAAGCAAATAGCCAGGATTAAGATAAAAAAAAAATTTGCCCTGGCCCCTGATATCTGGGGCTATGTCTACAAATATCTATAATTATTACAGCAGCAGCAGACAGGACGTTCAATGTACCCTCTTGAGCTGTATGTACTGCAGTCTGCCACATACACTGCCTGCCTGCCTAACACTGATTATATGCAGCTGTAATAGTCCTCAGAAGGACTGTTAGTTCAGATGGATATATATATATATATATATATATACAGTATGTATATATACTAGCTATTGAACCCGTTCTAAGCCCGGGTGGCAAGCATTTTTATTGGTATATGGTCTCCCATGCTGGTATGTGCTGCCCCCCTCCTGGTATTTGTGCTACCCCCATCCTGTCCCCACCATCCTATCCAGGCATGCATGGCACCCCTCACCTCTAATCCTGGTATGCATGGCTCCTCTCACCCCCAATTCTGGTATGCATCGCACCCCTCACCCCCAATCCTGGTATGCATGGCACCCCTCATCCTCAATCCTGGTATGCATGGCACCCCTCACCCCCAATCCCGATATGCGTGGCACCCCCCCTCATCCCCAATTCTGGTATGTATGGTATCCCTCATCCTGGTATGCATGGGCCCCTCACCCACATCCTGGTATGCATGGCACCCCGCATTCCCATCCTGGTATGCATGGCCCCTCATCCGAATCCTGGTATGCATGGCACTCCTCATCCCTATCCTGGTATACATGGCCCCTCATCCGAATCCTGGTATGCATGGCACTCCTCATCCCTATCCTAATATGCATGGCCACTCATCCGAATCCTGGTATGCATGGCACCGCTCATCCCCAATCCTTTTATGCATGGCACACCTCATCCCCAATCCCGGTATGTATGGCACCCCTCATCCCCAATCCCAGTATGCATGGCACCCCTCATCCCTAATCCCGGTATGCATGGCACCCCTCATCCCCAATCCCGGTATGTATGGCTTCCCTCATCCCCAATCCCGGTATGTATGGCTTCCCTCATCCCCAATCCCGGTATGCATGGCAACCCTCATCCCCAATCCCAGTATGCATGGCACCTCTCATCCCCAATCCTGGTATGCATGGCACCAGTCATCCCCAATCCTGGTATGCATGGCTCCCTCATCCCCAATCCTGGTATGCATGGCTCCCTCATCCCCAATCCTGGTATACATGGTACCCCTCATCCTGGTATGCATGGTGCCCCGCATTCCTATCCTGGTATGTATGGTACCCCTCATTCCTATTCTGGTATGCATGGCACCCCTCACATCCCTATTCTGGTATGCATGGCACCCCTCACCCCCCAATCCTGGTATGCATGGTCCCCTCACCCCCCAATCCTGGTATGCATGGTCCCCATCACCCCAATCCTGGTATGCATGGTACCCTCACGCCCCAATCCTGGTATGCATGGTCCCCTCACCCCCAATCCTGGTATGCATGGTCCCCTCACCCCCCAATAATGATATGTGTGGTACCCCTCATCCTGGTATCCATGGTCCCCTTACCCCCCAATCCTGTTATGTGTGGTACCCCTCACCCCCCAATCCTGGTATGCATGGTCCCCTCACCCCACAATCCTGGTATGCATGGTCCCCTCACCCCCCAATAATGGTATGTGTGGTACCCCTCATCCTGGTATCCATGGTCCCCTTACCCCCCAATCCTGGCATGTGTGGTACCCCTCAGCCCCCAATCCTGGTATTCATGGTCCCCTCAGCCCGCAATCCTGGTATGTGTGGTACCCTTCACCCCCCAATCCTGGTATGCACGGTTCTCTCACCCCCCAATCCTGGTATGCATGGTCCCCTCACCCCCCAATCCTGGTATGGGTGGTACCCCTTACCCCCCAATCCTGGTATGCATGGTCCCCTCACCCTACAATCCTGGTATGTGTGACCCCCTCATCCCCTAATCCTGGTATGTGTGGCCCCCTCACCCCTTTCACACTGTACACACATGCAAAAAAACAAACAGTAATACTCACCTTTCTTCTCTGTGCTCTAGCGCTGCTGCGTCCTGTTCTGCCGGAGGCCGGGGGGGGAGTGCGGCGCTGGAGCACTGTGCTGTCCAGCGCCATTTTGCTGAAGACACATTGCAAATGTGTCTTCAGTAAAATGGCGCCAGATAGCGCTATGTGCATGCGCCGATCCGACGCCTCACTCCTGCCCCGGTCTCTGGCGAAGAGAGGCGCCACGGCAACGCTCCTCCCGGTCAGGTAAGTGTGTAAGCATGGCGCCGGAGATCGCGGTATGCGTTCAGTGCCTACGCATACCGCGATCTCCGGCGCCATACACTCCTCTTACCTGTAACGGCTGGATGTGTGATTCTGTCTGGAGCCAGAGTGCGCGTCGCGCGTCGTGCATGCGCAGTCTATTGAGGCTTCAGACAGAAACACGCATCCCTGGTTATATTATAGATATATATATTGTGGAATGCCTATACTAACAGGGCGTTCAATGGATCCTCTTGCACTATATTCACTGCAGTCTGCCACATACCCTATGTGCCTGTCTAACTCCTGCTATCACCACTGAATATATGCAGCTGGATTAGTCCTCAGAAGGACTGTTAGTTCAGATGGATATATATATATATATATATATATATATATATATATATATATGTTGTGGAATACTTATACTAACTATAAACAAGCAAATCTCTCCCTGATGCAGCAGCAGCTCTCCCTACTCTGTCTGTTTCCAGGGTAGATTGTGACGAGCATAGAGGGCCTGGTCTTATATAGACCTGATGACGCTGTGCGGCCAGCCAATCACTGTAATGCCACAACTAACATGGCTACGGCATTACAGTGCGTGGCAGACAATCACTGCATATTCACTGGCTCTCTAAAGATGCAAGGCGGGGACCTGAGTTCCTGCCCGAGCAACCCGGAAATACTCGCCGAGCTTGTCGAGCACCATGATGCTTGGGCGAGTACCGAGCAGTGGTGAGCACGTTCACTCATCACTAGTCCTTATAGAGAATTTAGATTATGAGCCCCAATGGGGACAGTGATGATAATGTCTGTAAAGCGCTGTGGAATTAATGAAGCTCTGTAAGAAAGTAAAATAAGAAAATCCAATCCCACTCCTGCAATGAAAAATCTCTAGTCATTTGCCTTTATTATGCCACTGCAGTGATGACTTGTTATTCTATGATATTATCATTGCATGAAGATGGATTTGGTTTAGTGCCATGCCTTGCAGTAGTCAATCATAATGAACAGGTGTCAATGGATTTTCTCATAGAATTGTTTCTTTGTGTACAAGTATGCTGACAAAAACTTTAATGAGCTACCAGAAGAAAAATTAAAAGTATATTGAGCTATAAATGTTTTCAAAGTACTAGAAGGATACACACCACTTCTAACTTAAAATGTGTAGTGAGTGATGCGCTCTTAAAGATACTGGTTGTAGCTCTATACTTTAACCTCATATCCAAAGAAGAAATGGAGTTCTTTACCCCAAATCATCCTGTAATACCTACCTTTTACATTCTGTCTCAAATTCATAAAGGGCTAGGACTAGTGATGAGCGAGTGTATTCATTATTATTCACTCTTTCACGGATAGTACGGTATTTGGGTTACTCGTTATATTGCGAGTATTTGTGTACTCGCCTCGCTATATTCGGATGTCCTGCCCTGCAGTTTTGACGCCAACTTTGCAGCCACTAAACATGCTGGGCTTCTTAACCAATCACAGTAATGCCACAGACATCTTGGTTGCGGCATTACTGTGATTGGCTGGCCGCCCAGCATCATAGGGTCTATTTAAGCCTTGCGCCGCCATTTTGTGCACACTGCGTCCGGATCCGCATTCTACAAGCGTAGGGAGAGATCGCTGAGCTGCTAGGGAGAATGTTTAGGCCTCTTGATAAAACAAAAGCCCTTTTAAGGGCTACCTGCAGTGTATACTAGTTCAGTGTAGAGTAGGGAGTGAGAGATACTCGAGCAGGGACAGTTTAAAGGAGCCGCTCACTAGCTCCATAATACCACCAAAAAATAGCTCTTTTCAGAGCTGAAGACACACAGCAAAGTCAGAGTACAGGGAGGGAGAGATTGTGTATTAGGTAGGGAGAGGTTAAAGTGTTCTTCCAGTGTCCATCTTAAGGCTATGTGCCCACGATGCAGAAATGCTCAGGATTTTTTCCTGAACGTTTCAGCATCTCCCTGGCAGAAAAAAACGCATGCGGATTGTACATGCGTTTTTCATGCCAGGGACATGCGTAAATGAAGCGCTCTTCACTGGCATTTCCGCATGCGGGTGTCAAGCGCATTCCAAGCGATTTTAGCATCACTTGGAAAGTGCTTGACAACTAGGTCACACTATATAAATCCATGCAAACGGCATGGATTTATATAGTGTGACCCGAGAGAATGATTAAAAATAAAAAAATAAATATATACTTACCTTCCGATGGCCCCCAAGTCTTGCTGCGCTCCTGTGCTGGCTGCCGGCAGCTCGCGGTGCTCTGTAGTGAAGGACCTGCCGTCACATGACTCTGACGTCACCGCAGGTCCTACAGATCTGCCCGCGATCAGCCCGCAAGCAAAGAGAAGGAGTCCGGGGGCCGTCGGAAGGTGAAAATAATCTTCATTTTTTATTTTATACTTTTTTTTACAGCTTTTAATGGTACCCAGGTCTGGATGAGAGTCTCCTGTCCTCCACACCCCCGAACACCCTCCATACCATCCGCACATTAGAACGCGCCAATTACCGAAGTACAGATGCAGTCTTGCGGAATTGGCGCATTCTAATGCAAGTCAATGGCGGCAAAAACGCAGCGCTTCCGCAAAATTAATTGACATGCTGCGGATTTTTGATCGCAGCATAAATGCTGCAGAAAAATCCGCAGCATGGGCATTGAAAGTGCGGAATTGCATTGGAGACCATGGGGAAAGGTTTACCAAGCGTTTCCCAAGCGTTTACACTGCGGAAATTCCACAGCGTAAACGCTTGAAAAACACATCGTGGGCACACAGCCTAGTAGCATTTTGTGCTGTCTTTTTTTCTTTTTTTTTTTTTTTTAAAAGCACCGGTCTATTTTCCCCGCTGTTTTACGGGTCAGAGCCTGGCTTCTGCTGTCCACATTAGTCCACTTAAAAAGGCGTTTAGTGCCCTACGCTAAGCAGTAGTCCAAACATTTCCTACTGCCTGCTACAAAGCCCGCACCAGGCCATTTTCCCTGCTGTTTTTGGGGTGACAGCCTGCCTTCTGCCCACATTAGTACACTTAAAAAGGCATTTAGTGCACTATGCAAAGCAGTGGTCCAAACATTTCCTACTGCCTGCTACTAAGCATGCATCAGGCCATTTTCCCTGCTGTTTTTGGGGTGACAGCCTGCCTTCAGTCCACATTAGTCCACTTAAAAAGGCGTTTAGTGCACTATGCAAAGCAGTAGTCCAAATATTTCCTACTGCCTGCTACCAAGCACGCACCAGGCCATTTTACCCACTATTTTGGCTGTGACAGCTAGCTTGGCTTGTGCCATCAACATCTGAAAATCTGTCAACAAAACCCAAAATGCCAAAAAAGCCTGTTGTTAAGGGACATGGACGTGGTGTTGTCAGTGGTGCGTCTGTGTCAGGTCAGAAGAATCTTGATGCATCCACTATGTTCCTGTAAAAATTTCCCGGTCTGGAACGTAAACGTGTGTGGAAGCCAGAAGAGCGAGAGCGGATTCTGTCTTAGACAGCAGACAAGGCCTCTACGTATTTGCCAAGCAGCAACAAATCTTCCACGACCACATAGTCTACTTTGTCAACCATGACTCAGCCCATAGGGCTAATTTTTACAAACCCTATGCACATTGTGCAGTGGACAAATCTGGAATGTACAGTGTTCCTACCAAACTAATATTTGTCATTGGAGGCCCTTGTCACAGGTTGTGCCACATTGTGACTGAGATAGGGGATACATATTCAATAGAAATTTACACTGACTGTTGATGACCGACTGATGGCCCTCTGAAAACTTGAACTGAGGGCCACAACTACAACAGTACTCCATCGTAGATAATGTTTGTTAAGGGAAGCCCTTGTTATGGAATCTCCCTGCACCTATGACACAGCCCCCAGGAGTAATTTTTGGAAATACGGTGCACATTCTGCACTGGACCAAGTACTACAGTATCAAGAAGTCTTCTCTTCCTATATAATCTGGGGAATATTGACAATCAAAATCTCTGAGCCATTTGGAGAAGCTTCTCCAACCCATCCTGGAGGGAGGGCACCATATATCCTTTGTCCATTGACAAGTGATATATTTGAGCTCATCATCCAGTTGACTAGTGCAGCTTTATTTTTCCAGTTCACAGAGTTAAGGCAAACCTGAGGATCGCAGGCCGCACTCACTGCTACCTTCTAGTACTCCTTGTCTCTTGGCCTTTACTCTGTAGTCTCTGCCCTTAAATGAGTTAAATAATAGAGTGAGGGTCCTACAATATGAATAAGTGAGGGCACTCTCAAATGCACACAAGAGGCACTTCCAAAATTTATAGAGGAGGGCACTTCAAAATGTATGTTACAGGGCCACACGAGGGCTCTCACAAAACTCAGCTTTCCTGCCTAATGCAGGCCCTCTGAACATTTGAATTTAGGGCTGAATTATCACAAGGTGGTGGAGGAGGAGGAGGAGGAGGATCAAGCCCAATGCTACAATGGGCACATTGTAAACTGCTATGGAATATGTATTCCACTATTTGAGTGTCAATGATGGAGGTACCGCCCAAATGTCTAAGTAACAGCTGTCCCTCCAAACCGCATGTTACAGAGCCACCTGAGGCCTCTCAGGTCAAAGATCAACATACCTACTAGTACGTTCTAGCTGTGCTTGTAAAGTGCTGGGGAATAGCGAACTAAAAATGATGTATGACAGAGGGACCTACAAAATGTATAACTCAGGCCCCTCCCAATTGTAAAAGGCGAAAAAAAGCCACAACAGTATGTGTGAACAAACCCTAAAAGGGATATTTTTTGGGTTTCTCTGGTTTATTTAGCCTTATATACAAGTGATTATGCAGGAAAAACTGTTTCTTAACCTTTTTGGCCTGTTAAATGCAATATAGGTTAGGATTGGTAGTTGTTCTTGTGTGTTTGTATAAGTGGCGTAATACTGCGACAAACTTATTCCCGGAAACCATATGTGAGTCAGAAATGCATGCAGGTATATTCTCCAGGCTCTTCCCATTCTGTTTCATCACTTTCCCATCCATTTCAGCCTTTTCCTCAGGACCCCAGTCCCCTTTGTAGCGTCCAGCAGAAAATTACTCGCATTTCCCATTGAATTACATTGTACTCGCTATTTGTAACGAATACGTGATTATTATAAAGTACTCGTTACGAGTATAGCGATTACAAATATTATGGTACTCACTCAGAACTAGATAGGACCCCTTAAAGGATGAATGATAGTAGCATGCATAGTTTCCACACACAAAATAAGTGTTATACGCTTTGCAGAGGGAGCCAACAAGACTAACACCAAACCAGCAAAGCCGCAGCCACAGATGCACTTGGCACAAGCTGCCCAGCTAGGTGAGCCCTTGAGGGCTGGGAATACATTTCACCCAGCTCCAAGTAAATGGAAGGGGGACTTTGGCAGAGCCCTTCCCAGGCCCACTGTCGTCGGACAGTTGGCATCTGATCACGCGGTCAGTGCCTAGTCAAAAATCAGGGGAGTACCTCTGTAAGAACCCCAGAAAGTGTAGCCAGAAGAGAAAATGAGAAAACCCCAGAAAAGATAGCAACACTAATGCTGGCACCACTCACCACTCAGCACATAGGAACTGCAATAAACAGCAAAGGACTGAGCAGGGAGCAGGATTAAATAGCCCACCTAATGATCAGGTGTTGAATACCTCCCAATCATCCCCAGACAGCCACTCCCTGCTAGTTTGAGCAGTAGAATGGACAACATCCTACCACTTCATAGTGCCAGACACTGCAGAATCCTGCATTGCCTGACAACCAGAGAAATCAGTGTCATCACACATCCTATAACACCAGAACGCGATGCTCCATAAGATTGGGACAGTCTCCATGCGTGTGTAGTAGCTCCTTCTCTAAGGTCAGGACAATGGCGGCGCCTGCGACCGGAGTAGCGTAGCACAAGTCCTACTCCATTACCAGGTGGGAGCACAGGACCACGATTCCTAACAATAAAAGCTTTTACATAGATCACATTTTGTACTCCTTTGTCATTGTTCAATTTAGAGGGACACAATTCACCTCTCACCAAACCTTTGTCTTACAGTTGCTGGTAATTTATACTTATCTGCAACTATCTTATGTTTGACCATAAATTCTACCATCTGCTCAGAGGCATAACAATAGGGAGTCCCCGTGCCCTAGCAAATGCTAATTTGCTCCTGGGCAGGTGAGATAATGCGGTAGTTTTCAGGACCAGGTCTCCAGCTGGTGCTCCCAGATATTTTTCTGGGGGCACTTTATAGTTTATGGGCCTGATCCTTTAAAGCTTTTGTGGCAGTGTTCCGGTGTAAAAGCTTTGAAAAGAGACATCATTTTGGTGAAAGTTGAGGCTGCGATAAACTTTTGTGACTTTTGGCATTCTATGCCATTTTTGCCCAGCTTTGACAATGTGAGCGGAGATGGGGAGAGACCGGGGCATTGCGACTGCCACTTGTCAAACGCCTGAATCCCGTTTTGTAGTGGGGTTCGGACGCAAACACAGGACCCACGAATGTGAAGAAAGCACAATGTGAAAGCACCCTAAACCGGGATCCCTAATTACTTCTGGTTTAATGATGGGATACAATTTACCCTCGGTGACTAGAGTCAGTGTTTCATTTCTAGAGTTGCATTGTATATATATATGTATATATACACACATACACAGTGGGTACGTAAAGTATTCAGACCCCTTTAAATTTTTCACTCTTTGTTTCATTGCAGCCATTTGGTAAATTCTGAAAAGTTCATTTTTTTCTCATTGAAGTACACTCTGCACCCCATCTTGACTGAAAAAAAACAGAAATGTAGAAATTTTTGCAAATTTATTAAAAAAGAAAAACTGAAATATCACATGGTCATAAGTATTCAGACCCTTTGCTGAGTATTGAGTAAAAGCACCCTTTTGAGCTAGTACAGCCATGAGTCTTCTTGGGATTGATGCAACAAGTTTTTCACACCTGGATTTGGGGATCCTCTGCTATTCTTCCTTGCAGATCCTCTCCAGTTCAGTCAGGTTAGATGGTGAACATTGGTGGGCAGCCATTTTCAGGTTTTTCCAGAGATGCTCAATTGGGTTTAGGTCAGGGCTCTGGCTGGGCCAGTCAAGAATGGTCACAGAGTTGTTCTGAAGCCACTCCTTTGTAATTTTAGCTGTGTGTTTAGGGTCATTTTCTTGTTGGAAGGTGAACCTTCGGCCAAGTTTGAGGTCCAGAGCACTCTGGAAAAGGTTTTCATCCAGGATATCTCTGTACTTGGCCTCATTCATGTTTCCTTCAATTGCAACCAGTCGTCCTGTCACTGCAGCTGAAAAACACCCCTATAGCATCATGCTGCCACCACCATGTTTCACTGTTGGGATTGTATTGGGCAGGTGATGAGCAGTGCCTGGTTTTCTCCACACATACCGCTTAGGATTCTCACCAAAAAATTCTATCTTCATCTCATCAGACCAGAGAATCTTATTTCTCACAGTCTGGGAGTCCTTCATGTGTTTTTGAGCAGACTCTATGCGGGCTTTCATATGTCTTGCACTGAGGAGAGGCTTCCGTCGGGTTACACTGCCATAAAGGCCTGACTGGTGGAGGACTGCAGTGATAGTTGACTTTGTGGAACTTTCTGCCATCTCCCTACTGCATCTCTAGAGCTCAGTCACAGTGATCTTGGGGTTCTTCTTTACTTCTCTCACCATGGCTCTTCTCCCACGAGTGCTCAGTTTGGCTGGACGGCCAGGTCTAGAAAGACTTCTGGTGGTTCCAAACTTCTTCCATTTAAGGATTATGGAGGCCACTGTGCTCTTCAAAACCTTGAGTAATGCAGAAATTGTTTTGTAACCTTGGCCAGATCTGTGCCTTGCCACAATTTTGTCTCTGAGCTCCTTGGGCAGTTCCTTTGAGCTCATGATTCTCATTTGGTCTGACATGCACTGTGAGCTAGGTCTTATATAGACATGTGTGTGCCTTTCCAAATCAAGTCTTGTCAGTTTAATTAAACATAGCTGGACTCCAATGAAGGAGTAGAACCATCTCAAGGAGGATCACTAGGAAATGGACAGCATGTGACATAAATATGAGTGACTGAGCAAAGGGTCTGAATACTTATGACCATGTGATATTTCAGTTTTTCTTTTTTAATAAATTTGCGAAAATGTCTACATTTCTGTTTTTTTCAGTCAAGATGGGGTGCAGAGTGTACTTCATTAAGAAAAAAAATGAACTTTATTAAATTTACCAAATGGCTGCAATGAAACAAAGAGTGAAAAATTTGAAGGGGTCTGAATACTTTCCGTACCCACTGTATGTATGTATGTATGTATGTATATATATATATATGTATATATATATATATATATATATATATATATACACACACAGTGTTAAGCAAAAGGGTAACTTTTGACTTTCAGACTCCATATCTCTCCATCCACTACTGCTTCGAAAGTGAGACTACCATCATTTTATAGACAATCATCTTGGCTATCTCATGCATAAATTTGACTTGCAACTATTTAGCATATGATTATTTATGCATATTCGTGTCATGTCTGTGCATTGTTACTGTTTTGCTTCTAAAAATCAAAATTTAAATTTTTGTTATTTTGCTAGTGTGGCACCCCAGAGGGTCTGGTTGCCACAGTGGTATTGCTTCCCTCAAAAGAGGTAAAGCCATGTCTGAAGGCAAGCAGGGGTTTCCTGGTCAGGAACATAATACATGCAACACTTCCTGGCTTCAGACCAGCAAGGGGAGGACCCTCCCCTTGGCAACTGGATCTGGAGGCAGGGTTAGCTTAGTCTAGTGTGAGGAGTCGAGTTGAGGACATCAAGGAGTGAGGAGCTAGGGACTGGAGCTGAGGTAGCTCGTCCTAGCCAGAATACACAGAGAACCGTCAGGAGTCAGAGGCTGTGGGATACTTCAGGCCCAGCAGCAGATACCGCAGGGCAGGAGATTGCAGGTCTCCTGGCCCCATCAGACGCACGGAGGCTCAGCAGCACCAAGGGACCAGTACCGCCAAGGAGGAGCGAGGCATCCACAAGGCCCGAGCTGCCAGCCATACAGGTGAGCACAGCATGTTACACTCAGGGACATGGGCTACAACGCAGCTATAAGCAGAGAAGCCAAAAGAGTATAGTAAGAACAGCAGGCCTACAACTCCACCTGGCCAGGAGGGCTCTATGCTTGCTCCCTGACTTATCAGACTCTTATTTCTAGCCAGTACTCCAGTCCAGGCCTGTCTAATTGCTACCAGTAAAGACCCTGGGACTGCACTATACGGACTCTGTGGTTATTTCTGCACCGCGACACCCTGCACAACCACCATCATCCACACACACTGCCCTGAAGCTAACTCTTCCTGTGGGGAGTTATATCAACTTTGCTGCTATACAACCGGAATCAGAGGACTGTTCCGCAGCGGCGGTCTCTATTGGCCGCACTCCACAGGTGGCGTAGTCGGACATTATATAACCTATATACATCTACTACCCTTGGATTGACCACCTGGGTCACGGACCGGGTCACCGCCACGGTGACTACAACCCCCAGCGTCTACAGGCCCGGCTCCGGGTACCCCACGTCACTAGTATTTTGTAAATCCACCTTTGACTTTCAACACTGCCTGAATCCTTCTGGGCATTCTATCTATCAGATTCAAGCAGAAATCTGATCCCAGGTCTCTTCTACACATTCCCAAAGTTAATGTATACTGGTCGACTCACTTGGGTATATATACAGCTTTTTCTTCAACTCTACCCACAAGTTGTCAATTGGATTGCGGTCTGCGGACTGTGGAGGCCAATCCAGTACCTCTGCTTCATTGTCATTGAACCATTTCTTCATCAATCTCTACGTATGCTTTGTACTGTTGTCCTGCTGGAACACTATGTCATCCTTTTCATACCCATAGTACTTGAGTGTACAAAGTAACTCATCTTTTAGGATACTCATATATAGCTCAGCATTGAGACCACCATCTTTCCTGGTCAACTATCCAATGCCTTTGGCTGTGAAGCAACCCCATATCATCAGGCTTCCTCCACAGAACTTGACAGTTCCTTCATTTTCTCGATTCATTAGCCCCCTTTTCCCTTATTTCTTCCAGACCCATTTGCACCCATCAGAGCCTAGTCTATTGACTTTTGTTTCATTGCTCCAAATCAACAGTTTCCAATCTTCTACTGTCCAATTTTCATACTTTTTTTGCAAATTCGAGCTGACGTTTCTTATGACGATATTGAAGTTGAGGTTTCTTCATCTTTTTTCTGGCCACCATGTCAGAGTTATGTAACATGCATCGCACAGTGCTTGCATGGACATTTGTGATCTCACTATTAAGAAGCATATGGGTCACCTCCACTACCATGTTTGTCGCCCCAGAACTGATAGACCTTGTGATGAGAGTTACGGGTCCGGGTGGTGGAACCTCTGTGCCGTGGTGCAAGGAGGGACCCAGAGGGGCGTGACTAAGTATCAACTCAGACCGACCCTGGTCGAACGGTGGCTAACGACTCCATGACCAGGGAGGGACCGAGCAGAGGGACCAGGTGCTACTCTGGGGATGACCTTGTAAGAGAGCAGGTGGCTCCCACGGGTCAGATGACTGGGACTGACCGGTATAGCGGATGGGCACAGCAATCAGGCAGAAGTCTCTGGGTCAGCAGACGGGTGATCACGGTTAGTGATGGCAGGAGCCTCCAGGTAGGCTATCAGGTGGTCACGGCAAGTGACGGCAGGAGCCTCTGGGAAGGCTATCAGGTGGTCACTGCAAGTGACGGCCAAGCAGGCTGAAGTTTCTTGGTTAGCAGACGGGTGGTCACGGCAAGTGACGGCAGAGCCTCCAGGTAAGCTAGCAGGTAACAGGCAGGTAACAGGCGAGTGCTCCCAGGTGAGCAGGCTAACAGGCACAGCAGGTAGCAGGCAGGTAACTGGCAGGTGCTGCCTGGTAAGCAGGCGGGCTTGCCCATAGACAGACTGGCGGGATGAACGGAAGACTGTCGGGCAGGAGAGTAGTCAGGCTGGCGGACTGGAACAGTAGTCAGGCTGGCAACTGGACCTGAGGGCTGAAGCAGAGGTAAGTATACTTGTGCAACAACTATTGCTCGGGCACCTCCATTTTGGAGGTGGTGCCTTATATATGGGAGGTCCTCCGGCAATTGGCCGGGGACTCCTTAGGACGGCGCGCGCCGGCAGCAGCAGGAAGAGGAGCGCGGGAGGACGCCGCGCGGGGAGCGGGGAGGTGAGAGGGACGGCGAATCTGCCTGGCAGGGGGCAAATATGCCGATGCTACAGTACCCCCCCCCTTTACGCCCCCTCTTTTTTAGGCCAGACAAAAAAATTTCTAGGAGAAGCGGGGCATGGATATTCTCCCTTGGTTCCCAAGTTCTCTCCTCTGGGCCAAACCCCTTCCAATCCACCAGAAAAAAGGTTTTCCCTCTTACCCTTTTGGTGGCCAGAATATTCTCTACCTCAAAAACGTCCTCAGCAGAAACCGGAGCAGGAGGAGTACCTGAATTATTGGAGAAAGAGTTAAAGACAGCAGGTTTGAGGAGAGATACGTGGAAGGAGTTGGGAATGCGTAAGGTGGGTGGAAGCTTCAACTTGTAGGCCACTGGATTGATCTGTTTAAGGACCTCAAATGGACCGATGAACCGAGGGCCAAGCTTGTAGGAGGGTATTTTGAGCCGCACATGTTTGGAGGAGAGCCAAGCCTTGTCTCCCGGACAGAATTGAGGCGGATCCAGACGTCTTTTGTCAGCAAATCTCTTCATCCACTCGGAAGACTGAAGAAGTGCGGATCTAGTATTCTCCCAAATGGTGGAAAAATCACTGACCAGGGACTCCGCAGCAGGGTTGTCCACAGAAGCGGAGACGGGAAATGGAATCCGGGGGTGTTGGCCATTGACTATAAAGAACGGGGACTTGGAAGTGGATTCGCTCTCATGATTGTTATAAGAGAATTCGGCCCATGGTAGGAGGTCCACCCAATCAGTATGGTGGGCATTGACAAAGTGCCGGAGGTAGCTGGTAAGGATCTGGTTGATCCGCTCTACTTGACCATTGGACTGTGGATTGTAAGCGGAGGAGAAATCCAGGGTGACATCCAGCAGCTTACAGGTAGCTCTCCAGAAGCGTGAGTTGAACTGAACCCCTCAATCTGACACGATGTGGAGGGGTAGGCCATGGAGACGAAAGATATGGTGAAAGAAGACCTTAGCTAGCTCTGATGCAGACGGGAGACCAGGCAGAGGAATGAAGTGGGCCATTTTAGAAAAGCGGTCCGCGACCACCCAAATGACTGTACAACCGGCAGAAACAGGGAGATCGGTAATAAAGTCCATAGCAATGTGTTGCCATGGGACCGCAGGTACGGGAAGAGGCAGGAGATGACCGGCTGGTAAATGTCTGGGAACAAGATGAATAGGGTGAGACGAAGTCTACCACATCCTTACACAGGGTAGGCCACCAGTAATGCCGGGTAATGAGCAGGAAGGTCTTCTTTTGGCCAGCATGGCCAGCTAGTTTTGAAGAATGACCCCAGTGAAGAACCCTCTCACGGTCTGGAACCGCTACAAATGTCTTACCGGGTGGAAGACAAGTCACATCCAAGGGGCCACATTCATCACCTTGGAGGGGTTGATGATGTGCATAGGCTCCTCCTATTGATCGGAGGACAGGAATGATCGGGACAAGTCATCGGCTTTGACATTCTTCTCCGCCGGCCGGAAATGTAGGATGAAGTCGAAGCGGGCAAAGAACAAAGACCACCGGGCCTGACGCGGATTGAGTCTTTGGGCGTTCTGGAGATATGCCAGATTTTTGTGATTCGTATAGATGATCACCGGGTAGAGAGCCCCTTCAAGCAGGTAGCGCCACTCCTCCAGCGCCAATTTGACGGCTAGCAATTCTCGGTCTCCTATGGAGTAGTTGCGCTCAGATGAGGAGAAGATTTTAGAGAAGAAGCCGCAGGTTACCATTCTCCCAGAAGATTTTTGGGTGAGCACCGCTCCGGCTCCGGAGAAGGAAGCATCAACCTCCAGGTAGAATTGTTTATTGCAGTCCGGACGGTGCAGTACTGGGGCAGAGGAGAAGGCTTGCTTTAAGGAAAGGAAGGCCTCCTCGGCTTCGGGCGACCATACCTTGGGATTTGCCCCCTTACGGGTGAGCACAGATATGGGGTCAGTCCGGGACGAGAAGTGTGGAATGAAGAGACAATAGTAATTGGCGAAGCCCAGGAATCGATGTATAGCCTTCAACCCCTCCGGACGGGGCCACTTTAGGACAGCAGAGAGTTTCTCGGGATCCATCCACAAGCCTGTCTGGGAGATAACATAGCCCAGAAATGGAAGAGAGGTCTGCTCGAAGAGGCACTTCTCGTATTTAGCATAGAGGTGGTTCTGCCTGAGCCTAAGCAGGACCTGACGAACATCCCTCCGGTGTGTGGGAAGATCCGGAGAGAAGACCAAGATATCGTCCAGGTATACCACCACGCAGGAGTAAAGAAGATCAACGAAGATGTCGTTGACCAGTTCTTGGAAGATGGCGGGAGCATTGTGTTATGCACACGCCCGGGCTAGAGCGGCGTGTGCATGTGACTGGTAGTGATTCCACTGGACCGTGCCGGAGAGTGTATGCCTGGAGGGGCGTGACTAAGTATTCACCCGATCCGACCAGGGTCGCACGACGGCATACGACGCCAGTGCACCAAGGAGGAACCGAGCAGAGGGACCAGGTGCTACTCCAGGACAGACCCCGGACACGGCTGTTGACCCACACAGGGAAATACAGGAACAGACTGGTATGCAGGCAGGCGGGTATGCAGGCAGGCGGGTATGCAGGCAGGCGGGTATGCAGGCCGGGGGGTAAAGGTAAGCACAGATAGAGTGCAGACGGGGAGGCACTAGCAAGTAGGAACACAGGCGGGATAGGACCCAGTACACACCGGGATTCAGGAACAATACAGGCAGAGGGGTACAGGCAAGCACAACTAGAGTGCAGAAGACTGAGCAGGGAGGACAGGGCTCTGTTCACACTGAACAGACAGGAAGGGAAAGGCAGAGCCAGACACCCACAGGGTACTTGCAGTGAAGTAGCGAGTGGACCACAAACTCACAAACGGGAGTACAGAGACAACAGGCAGGAGATAGGTACGAGTTCAGACTCTGCAGGAAAAGGAAGGGAACGGGCATAGAGGCAAAACAGGTAAAGGATAGGAGAGAGTTCAGACTGGAACTGAGTGTACGGAGGAGACCGACACTGCAGCGGGATACAGGAGCGGGTCTGGGAATACTGCCCCCAGAGGGGCGGGACGAACAGGCAAGGAGCGTGTTCAGACAGGACAGACAAGATACACAGAAAGGACTTAGTTCAGACACGGGAACTAATACCGCAAAGCAGGAGACATACAGGACTTAGTTCAGACACGGGAACTAATACCGTAAAGCAGGAGACATACAGGACACAGTTCAGACACGGGAGCTGACACCGCAAGGCAGGAGACATACAGGACTTAGTTCAGACACGGGAACTAATACCGTAAAGCAGGAGACATACAGGACACAGTTCAGACACGGGAGCTGACACCGCCAGGCAGGAGACATACAGGACTTAGTTCAGACACGGGAACTAATACCGTAAAGCAGGAGACATACAGGACACAGTTCAGACACGGGAGCTGACACCGCCAGGCAGGAGACATACAGGACTTAGTTCAGACACGGGAACTAATACCGTAAAGCAGGAGACATACAGGACACAGTTCAGACACGGGAGCTGACACCGCAAGGCAGGAAACATACAGGACTTAGTTCAGACAGGCCTGGAAACAAGCCTCCAGGAAAGGCGGACAGGGAAACAAAGACGGGACCTGGCACCTTCAGAGTGCAAGCACACACTGAAAGAAACACATATGCTCAGGCAGGGATAGAAGGGAGCTGCTGAGCTATATACCAAGAGACAGACAGCGATAGGCTGAGGACGCACAAGGGGTGTGGCCCACAGCAGGTACAAAAGGCAGGAAGTGATCGGGCGCCGCCCTTAAGCAGCAGAAACAGACACAGACACAAACAAGACAGCATGGAGGGAAGCCAGAGAGACATTCTGGACAGGAGATCAAGTGCGCGCTCCTGCACAGTGGGAGATGGACCACTATGCAAGGACGCCGCCAGGTATGTTACAGTACCTCCCCCCTTACGCCCCCTCTTCTTCAGGCCTGCCAGAATCTTCCGCAGGGAATTCGAGGACCAGTCGTTCACTGGGTTGGAGGGGGACAGAGACTTGAGGGTAATCTCTGCTTCGAGGTACATCTTGTCAAGCTCACAGGAAGAAATAGACGGGTTATCAGGTACATAATGAGGAAAAGTCACTGTCTCTTTGTTATCTGGTGGTACCCCGGAGGATTCAGGAAACAACTGGAGGTCCTCCGCCGGGTCAGAAGAGTACTGAGGCTCAGAGAAAACATCTGCTTCAGAGTACACTAGGTCGGACTCACTGGAGGAAGCAGGCGAGGTATCAGGTACAGGAAATAGGAAAGTCTCTGTCCATTCACCACCAGGTGGCACCCCGAAGGGTTCTAAACACAACTGGAGGTCCTCCGCCTGGTCGGAGGGGTGTAGAGACTCGGGAGTAACTTCTGCTTCGGAGAACACTAGGTCGGACTCACTGGAGGAAGCAGGCGAGGTATCGGGTACCGAGTATAGGAAAGTCTCTGTCCATTCACCACCAGGTGGCACCCCGAAGGGTTCTAAACACAACTGGAGGTCCTCCGCCTGGTCGGAGGGGTGTAGAGACTCGGGAGTAACTTCTGCTTCGGAGAACACTAGGTCGGACTCACTGGAGGAAGCAGGCGAGGTATCGGGTACCGAGTATAGGAAAGTCTCTGTCCATTCACCACCAGGTGGCACCCCGAAGGGTTCTAAACACAACTGGAGGTCCTCCGCCTGGTCGGAGGGGTGTAGAGACTCGGGAGTAACCTCTGCTTCGGAGTACACCAGGTTGGACTCACTGGACGAAGCGAGCGAGGTATCAGGTACAGAGTATAGGAGAGTCTCTGTCCTTTCGTTACCAGGTAGCTCCCCGAAGGGTTCAGGAGGTCTCAGGGAGGACAGACCCAGGCGTGACTGCTTGCCTCTAAGTCTAGCACGTCTGGACTGCCTCTTGAGGTTGGAAGAAGTATTCCGGAAAGCGTAGTCACCCTGTGAGGATTCTGGGTGGGCAGTAGTCTCATTGGGCTGGAGAACTATTACGCTACCCACACACATTACCCATTGGGGCTGCTCCGGGATATTGGGAAGTGAAGCTTCAGCAGGAGCCTCCGGGTTAGGATCATCGAAGACCATTAGAAAGGCCACCAGGAAGGCCATTAGGTCCCGGAGGATCGGATCCTGTGTCTCATATAGGGGGTTGATCCATTCCAAGGCATCCCCCGCCAGGTAAGACATAATAAAGGCCACTTTAGCCCAATCGGAAGGAAAATAAAGAGGGTAGGCCTTAAAGTGTAGCATGCATTGCTCCACAAATGCACGACACTGTCTTGGATCCCCATAGTAACGTGGCGGATCCGCAGGAACGAGAGCTGATAGATCCATCTGGACGGTGCGTAATTCGCCTGGAACTCAGCTAAGGGAAAAAAAAATTATTTATTTATTTTAATGCAAGTCTTCGCTGGAAACTTCTCAGAGAGCGAAGGCCGTGGGGCTCAACGGGAACCATGGCCTGAGCATGCTGTTATGCACACGCCCGGGCTAGAGCGGCGTGTGCATGTGACTGGTAGTGATTCCACTGGACCGTGCCAGAGAGTGTATGCCTGGAGGGGCGTGACTAAGTATTCACCCGATCCGACCAGGGTCGCACGACGGCATACGACGCCAGTGCACCAAGGAGGAACCGAGCAGAGGGACCAGGTGCTACTCCAGGACAGACCCCGGACACGGCTGTTGACCCACACAGGGAAATACAGGAACAGACTGGTATGCAGGCAGGCGGGTATGCAGGCAGGCGGGTATGCAGGCAGGCGGGTATGCAGGCCGGGGGGTAAAGGTAAGCACAGATAGAGTGCAGACGGGGAGGCACTAGCAAGTAGGAACACAGGCGGGATAGGACCCAGTACACACCGGGATTCAGGAACAATACAGGCAGAGGGGTACAGGCAAGCACAACTAGAGTGCAGAAGACTGAGCAGGGAGGACAGGGCTCTGTTCACACTGAACAGACAGGAAGGGAAAGGCAGAGCCAGACACCCACAGGGTACTTGCAGTGAAGTAGCGAGTGGACCACAAACTCACAAACGGGAGTACAGAGACAACAGGCAGGAGATAGGTACGAGTTCAGACTCTGCAGGAAAAGGAAGGGAACGGGCATAGAGGCAAAACAGGTAAAGGATAGGAGAGAGTTCAGACTGGAACTGAGTGTACGGAGGAGACCGACACTGCAGCGGGATACAGGAGCGGGTCTGGGAATACTGCCCCCAGAGGGGCGGGACGAACAGGCAAGGAGCGTGTTCAGACAGGACAGACAAGATACACAGAAAGGACTTAGTTCAGACACGGGAACTAATACCGCAAAGCAGGAGACATACAGGACTTAGTTCAGACACGGGAACTAATACCGTAAAGCAGGAGACATACAGGACACAGTTCAGACACGGGAGCTGACACCGCAAGGCAGGAGACATACAGGACTTAGTTCAGACACGGGAACTAATACCGTAAAGCAGGAGACATACAGGACACAGTTCAGACACGGGAGCTGACACCGCCAGGCAGGAGACATACAGGACTTAGTTCAGACACGGGAACTAATACCGTAAAGCAGGAGACATACAGGACACAGTTCAGACACGGGAGCTGACACCGCTAGGCAGGAGACATACAGGACTTAGTTCAGACACGGGAACTAATACCGTAAAGCAGGAGACATACAGGACACAGTTCAGACACGGGAGCTGACACCGCAAGGCAGGAAACATACAGGACTTAGTTCAGACAGGCCTGGAAACAAGCCTCCAGGAAAGGCGGACAGGGAAACAAAGACGGGACCTGGCACCTTCAGAGTGCAAGCACACACTGAAAGAAACACATATGCTCAGGCAGGGATAGAAGGGAGCTGCTGAGCTATATACCAAGAGACAGACAGCGATAGGCTGAGGACGCACAAGGGGTGTGGCCCACAGCAGGTACAAAAGGCAGGAAGTGATCGGGCGCCGCCCTTAAGCAGCAGAAACAGACACAGACACAAACAAGACAGCATGGAGGGAAGCCAGAGAGACATTCTGGACAGGAGATCAAGTGCGCGCTCCTGCACAGTGGGAGATGGACCACTATGCAAGGACGCCGCCAGGTATGTTACACATTGCAGAGACCGAAGGGCATCACACGGTACTCATAGTGACCGTCCAGGGTATTGAATGCCGTCTTCCACTCGTCTCCTTGACAGATATGGACCAGGTTATATGCTCCACGTAGATTCTGCTTGGAAAAGATCCTGGTGCCTTTAAGGCGGTCAAACAACTCGAACATGAGTGGCAGGGGGTATTTATTTTTTACCGTGATCTGATTGAGTCCTCTATAGTCAATACAGGGGCGTAGCGAGCCGTCCTTTTTTTTGACAAAGAAGAATCCGGCTTCAGTTGGGGAGGTAGACTTCCGGATGAATCCCCTAGCCAGATTCTCTTCAATGTACTCAGACATGGCCCGGGTTTCAGCCGCAGACAACGGGTAAATACGCCCATGGGGAGGAGTGGCGCCAGGTACCAGGTCGATCGGGCAATCATATGGCCTATGAGGTGGCAATGTCTCTGCTTCCTTTTTACCGAAGATGTCTGCATAGGGCCAGTAAGGAGCCTGAAGACCGGGTAAATTAGCTGGGGTAGGTGGTGGACGAATCGGGCGAACCGGAACCAGGCAGGTCTTATGGCAGTCCGGCCCCCACCGGAGTACTTCACCGGATTGCCAGTTCAACACGGGTTCATGTGTCTGGAGCCAAGATAGTCCTGCAATAGCGAGTGAGAGAGTCCGGGTAGCACATGGAAGGAGATTTTCTCAGAGTGCAGCATTCCCACCTGCAGGGTTATGGGTTCCATGACGAGCAGGATGGTCACCGGAAGGAGTCTTCCATCCACGGAGGCGACTGACAATGGTTCAGCCAGAGATTTGGTGGGAATAAGGTATTTCTCAACCAGGGACTGGGAGATGAGGTTTCCAGCAGCTCCAGAATCCAGGTGGGCTAGTTCAAAGTGATGGTTCTCTCCCCAGGAGATAGAGACAGACAAAGTCAGGGATGGAGAGGGCTTACTTTTGTCTAGGGCAACCTCTCCGAGCGGACCTAGACACTGGAGTTTCCCGGCCTCTCCGGGCAGGAACGGATTAGGTGTTCCTTACTGCCACAATAGAAACAGCTCCGCTCGGCTCGGCGTGACTCTTGGCGAGATTTGACCATCTTGGTCTGGTCGATCTGCATAGGCTCGGGTGAGTGCACCCGGGGAGTGACAGATGAGGAGACAGGTCTCTGGAAAGTAGGAGCAAGGTGGGGAAACCTTCTCTCACGGGTGGTCTCTTTGGTGCGTTCTTGGAACCAGATATCAATCCGGGTAGCTAGTGACACCAGGTCCTCCAGGGTGGTAGGAATGTCCGGACCGGCAAGCTCGTCTTTAATCCGACCGGAAAGACCCTCCCAGAAGATGGACACCAGGGCCTCGTTATCCCAGGCAAGCTCAGAAGCGAGGGTGCGGAACCGTATGGCATATTGGCCCACGGTGAGACTTCCCTGGCAGAGACGCAGCAGAGAGGAGGCTGATGAGGTCTTTCGTCCCGGTTCATTGAAGACTTTCCAGAAAGCAGAGAGGAAAGATGACAGGTCAGACACCAGGGGATCCCCTCTCTCCCACAGGGGATTTAGCCAAGCCAGTGCCTCCCCAGTGAGGTGGGACATGATGAATGCCACTTTGGCCCGGTCGGAGATAAACTGATGTGCCAAGAGTTCAAAGTGCAGGGTGCACTGGTTTATGAAACCTCGAGCCAAGGCGGGGTCTCCACCAAAACGAGGTGGTGCAGAAAGCCGGGGACCGGGGCTGGATGCCATGGTATGGGTGGACAGCGGCGCTGCCGGAGCGGGAGTCGTACGACTCGCAGCAGACGCAGCTGGAACATTCAGTGTGTCTAGGCGGGAGTTGACACTCCGCAGGTAGTTTAGGATGGTCTCCTGTTGGGATCTCTGATGGGACACCTCCTGGAATAGGTCAGAGAGAGAGGGAGCTTGGGTGCCACCGGCTTCCATGGCCCGAGCAAACTGTTACGGGTCCGGGTGGTGGAACCTCTGTGCCGTGGTGCAAGGAGGGACCCAGAGGGGCGTGACTAAGTATCAACTCAGACCGACCCTGGTCGAACGGCGGCTAACGACTCCGTGACCAGGGAGGGACCGATCAGAGGGACCAGGTGCTACTGTGGGGATGACCTTGTAAGAGAGCAGGTGGCTCCCACGGGTCAGATGACTGGGAGTGACCGGTATAGCGAATGGGCACAGCAAGCAGGCAGAAGTCTATGGGTCAGCAGACGGGTGGTCACGGCAAATGACGGCAGGAGCCTCCGGGAAGGATATCAGGTGGTCACGGCAATTGACGGCCAAGCAGGCTGAAGTATCTTGGTTAGCAGACGGGTGGTCACGGCAAGTGATGGCAGGAGCCTCCAGGTAGGCTATCAGGTGGTCACGGCAAGTGACGGCAGGAGCCTTCGGGAAGGCTATCAGGTGGTCACGGCAAGTGATGGACAAGCAGGCTGAAGTCTCTTGGTTAGCAGGCAGGTGGTCATGGCAAGTGACGGCAGAGCCTCCAGGTAGGCTAGCAGGTAACAGGCAGGTAACAGGCGAGTGCTGCCAGGTGAGCAGGCTAACAGGCACAGCAGGTAGCAGGCAGGTAACTGGCAGGTGCTGCCTGGTAAGCAGGCGGGCTTGCCCATAGACAGACTGGCGGGATGAACGGAAGACTGTCGGGCAGGAGAGTAGTCAGGCTGGCGGACTGAAACAGTAATCAGGCTGGCAACTGGACCTGAGGGCTGAAGCAGAGGTAAGTATACTTGTGCAACAACTATTGCTCGGGCACCTCCATTTTGGAGGAGGTGCCTTATATATGGGAGGTCCTCCGGCAATAGGCTCCTTAGGACGGCTCGCGCGGCCCCTTTAAGAGAGAGGGAGCACGCGTGCCCTAAGCACAGTGCCCGGGAAGCTGCGCGCGCCGGCAGCAGCAGGAAGAGGAGCGCGGGAGGACGCCGCATGGGGAGCGGGGAGGTGAGAGGGACGGCGTCTCTGCCTGGGAGGAGGCAGAGATGCCGATGCTACAATGAGCTGACTTGTTAACTCCAATACTTTGCCTGGACACCCACCTCTTTGCGTTTGGACTTCATTTGTTTTCTTCCAACTGTCATGGTACTCACATGATGCAGTTTGGCAATTTTCTTGGCCGAGATGCCCCTATCGATGTGCTGAATGATGCGGTTTCTGTTTTCTTGGGAAATCTTCTTCATGGCTGCTCCTCAGTGACCTTTTGCTTGGGAATCATTGGGAATCAACCTATTAACACACTGAGCTATTAGGAAATGTGAGAATAGTTTGTATTTTGTAGTATACAGAAAGAAAAAGATTTTTCCACCACCAGGAGCAAAACAGTAACAATGCAGTGACATGATAAGACTATGCATAACTTATCATATGCTAAATAGTTACAAGTCAAATTTATGCATGAGATAGCCAAGATGATTGTCTATAAAATGATAGTAGTCTCACGTATGAAGCAGTAGTGGATTGTGAGATATGGAGCCTGAAAGTCAAAAGTTCAAAACATTGTGTTACCCTTTTGGTCGTCATTATATATACGGACCCTGAAGATGTGTAAACCAGACTAACTGCTTACTATTATATTATATTATACTGCTAAATCTAATTTTGCTTTGTTAAGATATTTGTCAAATTGCAATGTGGCAATTGCTGTTACATGCACAGGTGTGAGGGATGAATTGAGTGGATAAAATGACTTCCCAATATGAACTGAATTAACCCTTCTGTTATGTTCATTTCATTCACAGCTACAAAAGTACCATGATATGGTAAAGCTAGCTAAATATATGTATAATTCTTAGCTTGTGCAGAGGGGTATAGGTTAATTTAGATGAGTATAATTATTCTTATTGCAAATGTTTATACTTATGTGATTTTATTTGGATTACAACCACATATGTATTTAATAATAGTACATATCTATTATTACCCCCTAATATACAGTCATGGCCAAAAGTTTTGAGAATGACACCAAAATTATATTTTCACATGATCTGCTGGCCTCTGGTTTTTATTAGTGTTTGTCTGATGTTTATATCACATACAGAAATATAATTGCAATCATATTATGAGTACCAATAGGTTATATTGACAGTTAGAATGAGTTAATGCAGCAAGTCAATATTTGCAGTGTTGCCCCTTCTTCTTCAAGACCTCTGTAATTCTCCCTGGCATGCTCTCAATCAACTTTTGGACCAAATCCTGACTGATAGCAGTCCATTCTTGCATAATCAATGCTTGCATTTTGCCAGAATTTGTTGGTTTTTGTTTGTCCACCCGTCTCATGATGATTGACCACAAGTTCTCAATGGGATTAAGATCTGGGGAGTTTCCAGGCCATGGACCCAAAATCTCTATGTTTTGTTCCATGAGCCATTTAGTTATCACCTTTGCTTTATGGCAAGGTGCTCCATCATGCTGGAAAAGGCATTGTTGGGCGCCAAACTGCTCTTGGACGGTTGGGAGAAGTTGCTCTTGGAGGACATTCTGGTACCATTCTTTATTCATGGCTGTGTTTTTAGGCAAGACTGTGAGTGAGCCGATTCCCTTGGCTGAGAAGCAACCCCACACATGAATGGTTTCAGGATGCTTTACAGTTGGCATGAGACAAGACTGGTGGTAGCACTCACCTCTTCTTCTCTGAATAAGCTGTTTTCCAGATGTCCCAAACAATCGAAAAAGGGATTCATCAGAGAAAATGACTTTGCCCCAGTCCTCAGCAGTCCACTCCCTGTACCTTTTGCAGAATATCAGTCGGTCCCTGATATTTTTTCTGGAGAGAAGTGGCTTCTTTGCTGCCCTCCTTGAAACCAGCCATTGCTCAAAGAGTCTCCGCCTCACAGTGCATGCAGAAGCACTCACACCAGCCTGCTGCCATTCCTGAGCAAGCTAGGCACTGCTGGTAGTCTGATCCCGCAGCTGAAACAGTTTTAAGATACGGTCCTGGCGCTTGCTGGTCTTTCTTGGGCGCCCTGGAGCCTTTTTGACAACAATGGAAGCTCTCTACTTGAAGTTCTTGATGATGCGATAGATTGTTGACTGAGGTGCAATCTTTGTAGCTGCGATACTCTTCCCTGTTAGGCCATTTTTGTGCAGTGCAGTGATGGCTGCACGTGTTTCTTTAGAGATAACCATGGTTAACTGAAGAAAAACAATGATACCAAGAACCAGCCTCCTTTTAAAGTGTCCAGTGATGTCATTCTTACTTAATCATGACTGATTGATCGCAAGCCCTGTCCTCATCAACACCCACACCTGTGTTAATGGATCAATCACTAAAATGATGTTAGCTGCTCCTTTTAAGGCAGGACTGCAATGATGTTGAAATGTGTTTTGGGGGTTAAAGTTCATTTTCTGGGCAAATATTGACTTTGCAAGTACAGTAATTGCTGTTAAGCTGATCATTCTTTGACATTCAGGAGCATATGCTAATTGCCATTACAAAAAATGAAGCAGTAAACTTTGGAAAAATTACTATTTTTCTCATTCTCAATACTTTTGGCCATGACTGTATAGTGTGCAGTCTCTATAAATATAAAAAGTGCTATAAGCAGGCATGCTTAGCTGAGATATGATGGCAAATTAATTGGAAAGCTCTATAGCAGGTTGTATAGTTAATATGCACAGTAGGAAAACCATTATAATCTGGCACGCTATGATTGCATCGTGTATTATGCCACTTACAGTAGCATATAGAGACTAGGCAAATCCTGCTATTATTGTAGGACACATTGAAAAAGCGTGTGCATTTTATTATGCTGTTTGCAGTGGCGTGTGGAAGCTAATCCTGTTGTTATCATGTAACCCATTGTGATATGCGTATGAGTTAATCACAGTAAGCACCTGCACTGGTCGCCGGCTGTAGCGTGCGTGCAGGGCAAGGATTTAAACTGCGCTTGTGGCTGTCCCTGCATCAGAGCATATTCCGCACATATGCTCATGGTGGCCGATGCAGGGACAGCCAGTAGCACAGTTTCAAATTGACTCATACAGTGTACTTTTATATTTGAATCCTCATCCTGCATCATTTCGTATTGTTATTTATGGCAAGTGTTGACTAATTGGGATGGAAAAGATTGTCAAAAGTAAATGATAGTATTGTAGAAAATGTATGGCAAGAGAAAAAATGGCAATGGCAATAGATGGGTTAGTGTAGAAGTAAAAAAAAAATACCACTGCTAAAAATGTGGGAACCACTAGCAGGAACAAAAACACCACTACCACCAATGGTACCAGTCGTCTGGGGAGTAGTACTACCAAACACATGCCACAATTGGCCTATTAGCCTCCAGCCATGTGTTAGTGGTGAGGAAGTGAAGAACATTATGGAATATATGGCACGTCACTTGACTCAGTCACAACAGGACTCTGAAAGCAACATCAATGGTTGAAGTCAGTGTTCTGCTTAGAACTGTCTGCCTGAGAACAAATGACTAAGAGGGATAATTTTTGGATCATTTTTAATTTATAACAAAAAAAAACATGAAAAGTCTATCAGTGTACAGTATTATTAAATGTGCTCTTGGTTGCTATCAGATTACATCTGCTTCTCTAGTGAGGTCACTTTGAGATTACTGAAGCTGCGTTTGTATTAAAGTGATTGAGAGGGTTGATACAGTCCTGGCAGACCTCAGAGTGTTACACTTATCTTTTCAGTGCAATTGGGGTACCTCCGATTAGAAAACATTCTTTGAACTCGCAGAATTTGAATTTTGAAATATTTGATCATCTTTAGTGATAAGATGATAATGTTATTTGCTGTTTACTATTTGGTGTTTTAAATCTGTAAACTTAACAATAAAGAAATGAATGACTGTTGATGTCTTGGCAAGTGTGCCAGATCAGGAATTGGACAAAGCTGGCAATAGGCAATGTATTTAGCAGTAGACATTCACCTATTTAAATGCTGTATTTATAAAAAAAATTGGACAGGTCCCATAGAAAGGCACTTCTGTTAAATGGCGTGTTGTTCAAAAAGCCTTAAGTGAACCAAGCAGGAAAGTGTTATAGTTCTAAACAACTAGCACTTCTAATGTTTCTCATTTGCATTCTCTTTTTGGACTCCCAGCAATCCATTTTCTAAAATGCAGACAGATCTACAGGGCTTTGCACACAAGCCCCCTACAGAGAACAAATCTATTATGCAGCAGCTATCGACACTGAATGCAGATTATTTCTGGATGACTTTTCAGGTGCACCATGATGTCATCTTTAAAATAGTCTCTGCTTTGAAAAGTTTCTTCTCTCTGTCTTAGAAAGGAAGCAGCCATAGTTTAAAGGTAATCTGTCAGCAGGTTTTTGCTGCACCATCTCAGAGTAGCCTGATGTAGGGGCAGAGACCCTGATTCCAGTGATGTATTATTTACTAGGCTGCTTGGTGTAGTTTTGATTGAGAATAGAATAAGGTACCATAAGATTAGTGTTGAGTCACCCCCGTAGTGTTCGAGTTCGGTTCGGTTCGTCGAACACCCGTATGTTCACCGAACTGTTCGTCGAACACCTTCGAACACCGTTAAAACCAATGGCAGGCAAACAAAAACACATAGAAATACATAGAAAACACTTCAAAGGTGTCCAAAAGCTGACAAACTGCTCAGAAGACACAACTAACACATGGAAAAGTGACAAGTACATATAGTCATGCGAAAAGAAAAGAGGTGGAGGAGTAAATGGAGGGGGAGACACAGATATAGGCATGTCATGCCCTTCTAAAACCAAAAAAGTGCGAAGCCGACACAGCCAGTCCGTTTCTGCCCGTGCAACCTCCGTGTCGCCGGGTTTGTGCCAGATCCGCGGTGGACCCTGACGGCCAGCCACCCCTCTCCCAATACTGGTGCCTGTCCGCTGGTGGGTCGAGCGAGCCCCCCTGCGGTGGAGGCAGGTCTAATCTTTTTAATTTAAATTGTCTCTCTAATTTGAATGAGTACACTTTAAATCCTTTTACAAGGATCTATTGGAGGGCAAGTCTCATGCAAGCAGCCGCGGTAATTCCAGCTCCAGTAGCGTCCACTAAAGCTGCTGCAGTTAAAAAGCTTTTATAAGGATCGAGCTTGGCGGTCCACCGCAAGGCATCCTACCGCCAGTCCCAGCCCCTGTGCCTTGGGGTACCTCCCCGATGCTCTTCACTGAGTGTCCCGGGGGCCCGAACCATTTCCTTTGAAAAACTGTAGTGTCCAAATTACAGGTGGTGTAGCTTGCTTAACAGCTGGGATAATCCGCTGACTAGCAGACACTGCTACTAGGCACAAAGTATTTCCTGGGCTAGATGCAGTTAAAAATTTGTAATTAGATACTCTCGTTGGATGCTGAGAAAGCATTCCATAGAGTCTCCTGGCACGCCATACATTATTCTCTTAAAAAGCTTGGGGTAGGGGTCTAGGGGACCCTTTTATAGGCAAAATCACGGCCCTGTATCGCAATACGTCACCTAGGCTGAAGATAAATGGAACATTTTCATCACCTTTCATAATCACCCATGGGACAAGGCAGGGATGTCCTCTGTCCCCTCTCTTATACATCCTAGTGACGGAGCACCTGCTCTCATCAATTCACCATAACCCCAATATTAGGTGGATTGAGGTGGGAGGCACCGAGTACAAGTGCTCTGCATTTGCTGATGATGCCCTAGTATATATCACTCAATCACATATATCCATCCCTGCTGTTATGGCTGAAATAGATCACTTTGTTACATGGTCAAATTTTAAAATCAATGCAGCGAAGTCTGAGGCCCTCGATGTCTCCCTCCCCAAATCCATACAGGATTCCATTCAGTCTAACTTTCCCTTTGCCTGGCCCTCAAAGGGTATCAAATACTTAGGAATTCCTATTCATAGAGAGCTCTCCCATCTATGTTATCTTCATTTTGGGCCCTTTATTGAACAACTCCATACAGACCACGGTTGGCAAGTTAGAACTGTAAGATTCACTACGTGAACCACTGGTGTTTTGTGGAAAAGCACATGTACACTGTGTTCCAAATTATTATGCAAAAAGTGTTTAGGAGTGATAAGGGAAGAATTTGTTTGTTTGTCAGTTAAACTCATTGATGGTGATGTGTGTCAGGGCTCTTTATATCACTGTAAGCAATTGCAGACACCTGTGCTAATTAGTTTTGTAGGTGTGTCCAATGAAAGGCAAGACTACTTAAGAAGGCTGTCCCACATTATTAAGCAGGCTACATTTTCTGCCAAAATGGGAAAGAAAATGGATGTGTCGGCTGCTGAGAAGCAACAAATTGTGGAGTGTTTAGGTCAAGGCATGACTACAATCAACATTGCCAAGACACTTCATCCTGATCATCGCACAATCAAGAAGTATGTAGCTAATTCACAGGACACACGTGTGCGTGCTGATAAGGGAAAATTGAGGACTCTTTCCTACAGGCAATTACGTCAGGTTAAAAGAGCAGCAGCAAAAAAGCCTTGTCATAGCAGCAGACAAGTTTTTGAAGCTGCTGGTGCCTCCAACGTCCCCCAAACAACAAGATGCAGGGTACTTCAGAGGTTTGCAGCTGTGCGTAAGCCATCCTGTCGACCTCCTCTATCCACCGTACACAAGCAGAAACGGCTCCAGTGGGCCAAACATTACATGAAGACTGACTTCAAAACAGTTTTGTTAACCGATGAGTGCCGTGCAACGTTCGATGGTCCAGATGGATGGATTGGAGGATGGCTGGTTGATGGACACCCCATGCAAACACGGCTACGGCGCCAACAAGGAGGAGATGGAGTAATGTTTTGGGCTGGAATCATTGGGAGAGAGATTGTCGGCCCCTTTAGGATCCCTGAAGGGGAAAAGATGAACTCCATAATGTATGTGGAGTTTCTCAAACAGCACTTCCTGCCATGGTTCAAGAAGAAGAACCGTGTATTCCGCAGCAAGATCATTTTCATGCATGATCATGCACCGTCTCATGCTGCACATAACACATCTGCATCTCTGGCTGATATGGGCATAAAAGGGGACAAACTTATGGTGTGACCCCCATGCTCCCCTGACCTCTACCCCATTCAGAACCTCTGGAGTATCATCAAAAGGAGTGTTTATGATGGTGGGAGGCAGTTCACATCTAAGCAACAGCTCTGGGAGGGTATTCTGTCCTCATGCAAAACAATTGAAGCAGAAACCATCCAAAACCTGACAAATTCAATGGACGAGAGAGTTCAGAAGCTCCTTTCGAACAAGGGGTCCTATGTGAAAATGTAACATCACCTAGAATAAAGTTTTGAGTTGAAAACTGTTTGATTTCAGTTTCTAATAACCTGCTAATGCTTATAATTTCAAAAATGACCATTTTTTTGTTCTTTATTAAAATGAAAAGGTTGATCGAAGAGTGTGGGGGATCTAAGAGTGTGGCAACCCAGTAGTCAGGATTATTTCGAATTCAGACAATCTGAGGGTCATGTTGCAGGTAGTGCAGCAAGAAGGCACTCATGTGTCTTGCGCATGTAGGAGCCCCAAAATTATTTTCCGGGCTAGATGCAGCAAAAATTCTTATTAATTTGAAAGCTGGTGGAGCTTAGTATAGATGGCCTAATAGAATCAGTACTGCAAACTGCTACAAGGCCCAAATTATTTTCCAGCCAAGATACAGATAAACATGATTAGTAATTTTAAATCTGGAGGAGTTTAGTATAGATGGCCTAATAGAATCAGTACTGCACACTGCTACAAGGCCCAAATTATTTTCCAGCCAAGATACAGATAAACATGATTAGTAATTTGAAAGCTTAAAATGGTTGGTGAGGTGATTTTAACAAATCATCAAGCTTTTACTCTCCCCAGGATTACACAGGGGTAGAAAAGTCATTTCGGATCCATGATTTGTTCATCTTTATGAACGTGAGTCTGTCTACATTATCAGTAGAGAGCCGCGTGCGCTTATCTGTCAGCACACCACCAGCAGCACTGAACACACGTTCAGACAGAACGCTGGCTGCGGGGCATGACAAGATCTTCAAGGCGCAAGTGCCGAGCTCCGGCCATTTATCCAGATTGGAAGCCCAAAAAGAGCAAGGGTCCAGTGACACAGTCATGGCTTCAATGTTTACTTGGAGATACTCCTGTACCATCATCTCTAGGCGTTGACTATGTGTCAGACTTCTTGTCTCCTGTGGCCTTGCAAAGGATGGGCTAAAAAAGTGGTGAAATGATTCCGCAAAATTGATGTTACCAGCAGATACTGTGTTTCTGTTACGTTTTAAGTGCTGAACACTCGACGGTCCCACGGTTGGCAAGTTGGAACTGTGACATTCACTACGTGCACCACTAGTGTTTTGTGGAAAAGCACATGTAAGATTCTGCAACAGTCTCTGCTGATACTCCTGCATGCGTGCATCTCTTTCTATGGCAGGAATAATTTCTGCAAATTTACTTTTATACGGGGATCTAACAGTGTGGCAACCCAGTAGTCAGGATTATTTCTAATTCTCACAATTCGAGGGTCATGTTGCAGGTAGTGCAGCAAGAAGGCACTCATGTGTCTTGCGCATCCAGGAGCACCAAGTCCCTGTTGTGTTGGTGGCGAGATAACAATCATGCTTTCTTCCTCTGCACTCTCCCCCCAACCTCGCACAACAGAAATGTGATCAAGGTCTCCCTCATCTGAGGAGTCTTCCATCAGTTCGTCCTCCACTTCTTCCTGGGCTCCTGCACCTTCCTCACCAGTTTGGCTGCTACCATGCACCATGGTAAAACCATTTCCCCCACCCTCACATGCCTGCCGCCTTGGTGCTGCCGACCGTCTGGACCTTGCAGATGTTAGCCCTTCCGCATACAACTCCTCCTCCTCTACTTCCTCCACCTCCTCTTGTGCCACCACCTGACTCCAAATTCTGTTTAACATGTGCTCCAGCATGTAAATCACCGGAATAGTCATGCTGATAATGGCATCGTCAGCACTAACCATCTTGGTCGCCATTTCAAAACTGTGCAGAAGGGTGCATAGGTCCCTCATCTGAGACCACTCCTCCAGCGTGATTTGCCCCACCTCTGGATCTCGTTGGCCCAGGCTATACATCACAACGTATTGCACCAGGGCTTGTCGGTGCTGCCACAGTCGCTGCAACATGTGCAGAGTTGAATTCCACCGGGTAGGCACATCGCATTTTAGCCGGTGAAGTGGCAGGCCCAGCGACTTCTGTAGAGATGTAAGTCGCTGACCTGCGGGATGCGAACTGCAGAAGTGAGCACACAGCGACCGTGCCCTCTGCAGAAGGCCATCTAGTCCGGGATAGTGGGCTAAAAATTGCTGGACAACCAGGTTCAACACGTGAGCCATACAAGGCACGTGTGTGACATTGCCCTGGCGAAGGGCCGCACCCAGGTTTGCAGCATTGTCGCACTCGGCCTTCCCTGGTTTCAGGTCCAGTGGAGACAACCATTCATGAAACTGGTTCTCCAGAGCTGACCACAACTCCTCAGCTGTGTGACTCACATTTCCCAGACATTTCAAAGTAAAAACCGCCTGATGACATTGAGCCCTGCTGCCAGTATAGTAAGGAGGTGTGCAGGATCCCTTCTGTGCAGTTAGAAAGCTTGTGGCATGACCAGACAGGCTTTGGGAGCAGGTGGAGGACCGAGAGGAGGTTGAGGAGGCAGAAGCAGTGGAGGAACTTCGAGATAAAGAGGATTGACGCACAACTCGTGGGGACGGCAAGACTTGGACAGCAGCCCCTTGTCCTGCTGTCACCATAGTTACCCAGTGCCCAGTCAGCGACATGTAACGCCCCTGTCCATGCCTACTCGTCCAAGTGTCTGTGGTGAAATGCACCCTGTCACACACAGAGTTTCTCAAAGAAGCGGTGATGTTGTGTGCGACATGCTGGTGGAGCGCAGGCACACCTTTCTTTGAGAAGTAGTGCCGACTGGGCATCTGGTACTGGGGCACTGCGACGGACAAAAGGTCTCAAAATTCCTCTGTGTCCACCAAGTGGAAAGGCAGCATTTCTGTAGCCAAGAGCTTGCAGATGTTGAAATTCAACCTTTTAGCTTTCTCATGGCTAGGAGGAAATGGTCTTTTACTTGTCCACATCTGAGGGACCGAGGGCTGGCTGTTGTGCTTAGATGGGGTTGAGAAGGGTGTCCCTGGCAAACTGCCGGTCGGTGAGGAAGATGCAGGCGGACATGTTAGGTTTCCTTGATCCAAAGGTGGTGCTATCGATGTCGGACAGCGCTGAACACCAGCTGGTGTTTCCACCTCCAAACAAAATGATGACCTGCCAATCACGCTGGCTCTTGCGGGTAAAGAGGTGGCAGGTCTGCGTCCCAAAACAGGTGTGACTGCTGTCCCCCCAGTCACAGAGGATGAAGAGGCCGCGGATGCACAAGATGTGGCAGATGGTGGTTGGCCCGGCCGGCTAGGCCCCATTGTAGCACAGTGAGCTTCCCATTGCAACTTATGCTTCATATCCATGTGCCGGTTCATGCATGAAGTACTCAAACTATGTATTTTTTGTCCTCTACTTAGCTTTTGCTGACAAATGTTACAGATAACACGAGTTGGGTCATCCTTATCGATCTGAAAAAATGCCCAGGCTATGCAAGGCTTAGTACCCATGCGACCTGAAGAGCCACATGCGACCTGAAGAGCCACCACGACTTGTGGTCAGAGGCAGAGTTGTGTTTGAGGATGCAGTTGTTGACGTGCTTCCAGCACTACGTCTCTGTCCAGGAAGGCGCAACCAGACCTCGTCGTCACTAGCATCCTCCTCCACCTCCTCTGCTGACCTCATCGACTGGCTGACTGTGGGTTGACAGTAAGTGGGATCTCCAACCTCGTCATCATCACCCTGTGTGTTATCACACCCGTCGTCCACAGAGCCAACCTCTTCCTGCCCTGACAAAAAGCTCAAGTTGTCGCTCCAATCAGGTATTTGAGTCTCATCATCGTCTTCCTCATTGTCTCCACCAACAGGAGTTACAGTTTGGGAACGAGGGTCTACATTATGGTCAGAACCTTCTGCGTCTGGTCCTGGATCCGATTCATAAAGATTCTGGGCATCAGTGCAGATCATTTCTTCGTCTGGATTCACAGAAGCTCTGGAGCCGACCTCTGATTCCCAGGCTATAGTATGAGTAAACAGCTCTGCAGACTCAACCATCTGTTCTACCCCATACTCCGACGGGCAGCTGGAGACTTCGGAGCTGTGAGGAAGCAAGTGCGATTGGGGTGACACCTTTGAGGACTGGAGTATTTGTGATGTTGAAGTTGAGGTGGAGGAGAGCCCACTTAAAGGAGCACTTGATATTCATTGAAGCACCTGCTGTTTTTGTGCCTCATCTGTAATTTGTAGCGATTGGCGTGGCCGTAAGAAAGTGATCTTATCACATTGTCCGCTAAAAGAAGTAGACATCTTAGTTTGGCTGGTAGATGGTCTTTCTTCTGCAGATGTTACTGTTGCTTTAACACCTACCCCACGGACACAACCTTTTTTTCCCTTCCCAACATGCCTATTCCCCTTTCCACCAGCAGCAGGCCTTTTTCCACTCATTTTGGTGGTTAACTAATTGACAACTCTGGAGTTGTTTGCACAAAAAACAATGGATGGGAACCGAGCAGAGCTGAGTGTCCAAATTGTGGTATTAGCCCAAAAGTATTGGCTGGGTTAGATGCAGTAAAACAATTTTATTACATACACAGGTGGTGGAGGTTAGTATAGATGGACTAATAGAACAAGTCCCACACACTGCTACAAGCCCAAGCCCAAATATGTTTCAGAGCTAGATGCAGATAAAAATTATTTTGAATTTGCAACCTGGTGGAGGTTAGTATAGATGGACTAATAGAACAAGTCCCACACACTGCTACAAGCCCAAGCCCAAATATTTTTTCAGAGCTAGATGCAGATAAAAATTATTTTGAATTTGCAACCTGGTGAAGGTTAGTATAGATGGACTAATAGAACAAGTCCCACACACTGCTACAAGCCCAAATATTTTTTCAGAGCTAGATGCAGATAAAAATTATTTTGAATTTGAAACCTGGTGGAGGTTAGTATAGATGGACTAATATAATGATGCTATGCCCAAAAGGTTTTACTTGGCTAAGTGCAGTAAAAAAAATTGTATTCTACACACAGGTGGTGTAGCTTGCAACACAGATAGGCTTCTCCACTGACTAACACACACTGCAAGAGGCCAAAAAGGATTTGCTTAGCTAGATTTAGCCAAATGCTGTGAAAAAAACTTGCACAGCACTGGCACAGACCTGCCTGGTAAAAAGTGATAGGAACTGATGTAACCTAGCCCTCAAAAGGACTGCAATTACAATTAGTCCCTACTCCCAAGCTATCTGTAGATTTGTGCGAAAATTGGCTTGAAACTAACACTCAAAGTATAGCGCACACAGCAACAGCGGTGCCGTTTAACATGCAGCTGCAGCAGTGAGAAAATGGTGGCTACGTGGAAAATGGCTGGGTCTTATAGGGCAAGGACATGTGACATACACTGCCAATGACACATACCCTTGCTTGTGTGAAAAAAATCAGTTCGCTCCGTGTGTGCGCTGCTGATAGGCTGACAGATTGCACCTCCCCACTGTAAATGCGGGAAAGAGAAAAAAAAATGGAGATCTTCATTATTTATGCAGAGATCCATCCCCTACCCCTCGCCCCGCTGTACACTCAAACTGCGTATTAACATTAATTTTCAGCATTACTGAGAAAAAATCCAGTTATGATTTTGGTGCACGAACAGTTATCGAACATAACCTCGAACAGCCGAATTTTTTGCAAATTGTTCGTGTTCGCTGAATGGCTCAAACACCGCCCAAAATAGCTCGAATTTGAGATTGGCGAACAGTTCGAGTCGAACACCGCTCATCTCTACATAAGATAAAGAAAGTTGCTCAAATATCTCGTCTTGCTAATGTTATAATAGTATCTATATACTGATGAAAAGCTGATTCTTTGTTTTGTAACACTATACTGCACTACTATTAATTATGGAAAAATGCACGTCTGCAGTCTTACAGAGTAAATATCATCACATGAGTTCTTGCAGCAGAATGTTTGCCTTCCTCTGACACCTGTTCTTCCTCCCCCATCATTTTTTCATAGAAATTTATCAGCAGCAACTGTCATCTTCTAAATATGTATTGCGGAAATCGCTATTCATTGAATACAGATTTTACCAATGAATTGAGAATAATGAATCGGTCCACGAGAAGAAAGAAGCAGATTTCTTTGATAACATATATTTCAAGATTTCTTATATTCACATATATTGTTGATTTAGGAATAAAAAGAATTAACCCCTTCACGACATCCACCGTACATGTATGGAGCCTTGGGAGATGCGTTACCGCAAACCACCGTACTTGTATGCAACGATCGCATCGCCTCATTCGCAGAGCGAACCACATTGTGCCGATGGTCTCTATGGTGACCCAGGACCAAAAGATGATCGCGAGGTCAACCAGCTACGATGACCTGTAAGTTCCTGCTCAGAGCAGGAGCTGAAACACCTCCTCCCTGTATGCAATGCACAGATCTAATACCGTGCAATTTAAAAGCATTGCAGAGTATCAAATCAGCCATCAGGTCAAGGAAAACCCTGGAACAAGGTAAAAAAATAAAAATAAAGTTTTAAAAAATTGTAAAAATAAAAAAAATCACAAAGTACACATATTTGGTATTGCTGCATCAGTAATGACCCGATGTACAGTATAAAACTGTCCCTCTAGTTAACCCCTTCAGTGAACACTGTATAAAAAGTGTAAAAAACATTTTTCAAACTGTCAAAAGTGTCAAATGTAAATATAAATGATATAGAAGAAAACACAATCTTGTCCCCCAAAAAACAAGCTGCAATAGCACTCCATCAGCAAAAAAATAAAAAAGCTCTAGCTTTCTGAATATAGTGATGAAAAAACAATTCTTTTTTCTAAAAAATCGTTTTTATTGTGTAAAAGCGGCAAAACATTAAAAGGTACACATATTTGGCATCATCGCATCCAGACAGACCCAATGTATAAAACTGTCACACTAGAGAACGTCTTTAGTAATGTTGAGCGAATTTGTCTGGCATTTCAAATTCGGGTTCCTGCTCAGGGTTCCGGCTTGTTCGCGCAAAAAAAATCGGCTCCGCCCATGAACATCCCTGATTTGTCATCTGCGTGACAGCGTGGCAAATCAGGGATGTTCATGAGCGGAGCCAATTTTTTGGAAATGCCGAACAAATTCGCTCAACACTAGTCTTTAGTGAATACAGTAAAAAAAAAATGTGGCAAAAAACTATGCTTTTTCATCATACCACCGAACAAAAAGTGAAATGTGATCAAAATGTCAAATGTAAATAAAAATGGAATCGCTGGAACACATTGTCAGGCAAAAAAGAAGCCGCCACATAGCTCCATCAATGCAAATATTGATTTTGTTTGTGTAAAAGCGGCAAAACATAAAAACAAGACAAAGATGTGGTATCGCTTTAATTGTACTGACCCGAAGAATAAATCTTAACACTTTTACCACAAAGTGAACGACATAAGAAAAAAAAAACAATTCCTGAATTGCTGGTTTTAGTTCATTCTGCCTCCCAAAAATCGGAATAGGAAGCAATCAAAAAATGTTATGTGCCAAAAAATGTTACCAATAAAAACTCAGATTCACCCCTCAAAAATCAAGCCCTCAGGGGTTTCATCTGAATCACGTCATTTGGAGAGTTAGATGGAAACCCTGCTGTACAGTAAGGCTATGTGCCCACGATGCAGAAATGAAGCAGAAAATTTCTGCAGCATTTCTCCATCTCCCTGGCAGAAAAAACGCATGCAGATTGTGCATGCGTTTTTCCTGCAGAATACATGCGGATCCACATGCGGATTCACAAGCGTTTCCGCATGCAGATTGACAAGCGCTTTCCAGGCGATAGCATCACTTGGAAAGTGCTTGACAACTAGGTCACACTGTATAAATCCATGCAAACAGCATGGATTTATACAGTGTGAACCGTAAAAATTAAAACAAATAAAGCTATACTCACCCCCGAGGCCCCGGTGTGTGCTGCAGCGCTGCTTCCTGGCTGGTTCCCGGCTGCCGGCATATCGCGAGACAGAGCGGTGAAGGGCCTGCGGTCACATGACTGTGACGTCACCGCAGGTCCTTCAGCGATGCCCGCATTCAGAGAGAAGCCTTCGGAAAGGTGAGTATAAACTTTATTTGTTACTTTATTCTTTTTTTACAGGTACAATGGTACCCTGGTCTGGATGAGAGTCTCCTCTCCTCCAGAACTGGGTACCATCCGCACATAGAGATGCATAGAAGCCGCTTGTACAAATGTACAGTCGCGGTTTCTATGCGTCTCAATGCAAGTCAATGGCGGGAGTTCCGCTGCGCTTCCGCAAAATTAAATGACATGCTGCGGATTTTTGTATGCAGCATAAACGCTGCGGAAAAATCCACAGCATGTGCATAGAACATGCGGAATCCCCTTGGGGACCATGGGGTGCCGATTACCTAGCGCTTCACAAGCGTTTCCGCTGCATAAATTCCGCAGCATAAGCGCTTGAAAAACGCTACGTGGGCACCCAGCCTCAGTGCTCAGCATAGATTGGAGGATAAATGTGATCCAAAATGTTCTGTAAAAAGTTCCCAACAAAAGATTCAACTCAATCCACAAAAAAAGCAAGTCATTTGCTAATGGAAATATAGTGGGCTTTAACATAACTGGTAACAGAAAGGCTCAGGAAAAGTAAAATGGCTCCCCCCCAAAGAAATCCAGTGAATTGTGCACGCCCAAATCCAAATGCCTCCTCCTTTCTGAGCCCCAGTGTGCTTAAACCATATTTAGCATCCACATGTACTGTAGCGATGAGAGCCCACTTAATTCACTGGGTGCATGTCTATAGAAGCATGAGCTTAGCACTGTTAGAACCCTCCTGTTAGTTTTTTCTATCTTGTGTTTTGCGGTCACGTGACCATCTGCCTATATATTTCAGCTCCGCCCTTCTGGCTTTGCTGGACTTCAGTGTTATTTGCCTGTCTCTCTAGCCAGGTGCTTCGGTGCCTATCTCTGTCTAGTTTGCTTGGTCCTCGGGGACCTCTAGTACTTTTTGTCAGTTTGTCTTTTGTGTTCTGCAGCAACTTCTGTTAGGAGGTGTCCCTTTTTTGTCCCAGTCCTTAGTACTTTTAGGGACCCCTCCCTTATTTCTATAGGTCTCCGTTCAGACTAGCCGAGGACAAAGGCGGGTCTGTTCACAAGGAACAGGCAGCCCGCTACATCGTAGGGATTCAGCTTAGTCTTACTGTAGGGACAGCGTTCCCCTATCTTTCCTTAGTTCTTGTTGCAGATCATAGCAAGCACAATGTACGGGCACTACAATGTATGTACACTACAATGAACTGGGCACCACAATATCAAATTTGCAATTTTCACTTAGGAACATCCATTGCTGATTGTTTCTGGAAAATACCAAAAAGAGTCAAAATCGTCACTACACCTGTAGATAAATTCCCAGAGGGGTGTAATTTCCAAAATGGGGTCACTTAAGGGGCGATTCTGCTGTTCTGGAACTTAGAGACTTGACATATGGAGTCCACAAACTATTCTAGGAAAATATGCACTCCAAGAGTCAAATAGCGCTCCTTCCCTCCCGAGTCTCGCCGTGTGGTGAAGCAGTACTGTACAGACACTTATGGGGTATTGCCACGTTCAGCAGAAGACAAATTTTGGTGCCATATTTACTTCTTTTCCCATTTGAAAAGGTAAAATCTGCGGGCTAAAACAACATTTTTGTGATAATAATGTAATTACTTTTTCTTCTCCTCTTAATGGTATAAGGTTCTGTGGCATACAGTGCTGGCCAAAAGTATTGGCACCCCTGCAATTCTGTCAGATAATACTCAGTTTCTTCCTGAAAATGATTGCAATCACAAATTCTTTGGTATAATTCTCTTCATTTAATTTGTCTTCAATGAAAAAAACACAAAAAGAATTGTCCTAAAGCCAAATTGGATATAACTCCACACCAAACCTAAAAAAGGGGGTGGACAAAAGTATTGGCACCCTTTGAAAAATCATGTGATGCTTCTCTAATTTGTGAAATTAACAGCACCTGTAACTTACCTGTGGCACCTAACAGGTGTTGGCAATAACTAAATCACACTTGCAGCCAGTTAACATGGATTAAAGTTGACTCAACCTCTGTCCTGTGTCCTTGTGTGTACCACATTAAGCATGGAGAAAATAAAGAAGACCAAAGAACTGTCTGAGGACTTGAGAAACCAAATTGTGAGGAAGCATGAGCAATCTCAAGGCTACAAGTCCATCTCCAAAGGCCTGAATGTTCCTGTGTCTTCCGTGCGCAGTGTCATCAAGAAGTTTAAAGCCCATGGCACTGTGGCTAACCTCCCTAGATGTGGACGGAAAAGAAAAATTGACGAGAGATTTCAACGCAAGATTGTGCGGATGGTGGATAAAGAACCTCGACTAACATCCAAACAAGTTCAAGCTGCCCTGCAGTCCGAGGGTACAACAGTGTCAACCCGTACAATCCGTCGGCGTCTGAATGAAAAGGGACTGTATGGTAAGATACCCAGGAAGACCCCACTTCTTACCCCGAGACATAAAAAAGCCAGGCTGAAGTTTGCCAAAACTTACCTGAGAAAGCCTAAAACGTTTTGGAAGAATGTTCTCGGGTCAGATGAGACAAAAGTAGAGCTTTTTGGGAAAAAGCATCAACATAGAGTGTACAGGGAAAAAAAAGAGGCATTCAAAGAAAAGAACACGGTCCCTACAGTCAAACATGGCGGAGGTTCCCTGATGTTTTGGGGTTGCTTTGCTGCCTCTGGCACTGGACTGCTTGACCGTGTGCATGGCATTATGAAGTCTGAAGACTACCAACAAATTTTGCAGCATAATGTAGGGCCCAGTGTGAGAAAGCTGGGTCTCCCTCAGAGGTCATGGGTCTTCCAGCAGCACAATGACCCAAAACAAACTTCCAAAAGCACTATAAAATGGTTTTAGAGAAAGCACTGGAGACTTCTAAGGTGGCCAGCAATGAGTCCAGACCTGAATCCCATAGAACACCTGTGGAGAGATCTCAAAATGGCAGTTTGGAGAAGGCTCCCTTCAAATATCAGGGACCTGGAGCAGTTTGCCAAAGAAGAATGGTCTACAATTCCAGCAGAGCATTGTAAGAAACTCATTGATGGTTACCGGAAGCGGTTGTTCGCAGTTATTTTGGCTAAAGGTTGTGCAACCAAGTATTAGGCTGAGGGTGCCAATACTTTTGTCCGGCCCTTTTTTGGAGTTTTGTGTGAAATGATCAATGATTTGATTTTTGCTTCATTCTCTTTTGTGTTTTTTCCTTGCAAGCAAATTAAATGAAGAGAATAATACCAAAGAATTTGTGATTGCAATCATTTTCAGGAAGAAACTGAGTATTATCTGACAGAATTGCAGGGGTGCCAATACTTTTGGCCAGCACTGTAACTGTGGTGTTAAATTGTTCACTGCACCCTTAGATGAATTTATTGAGGGGGTGTAGTTTGTAATGTGGGGTCATTTATGGAAGGATTCTGCTGTTATGGCATCTCAGGGGCAAACCATAGCTGAAATATCTTCACTATAACATGGTGCTCCTTCCATTCTGATGTTTGTACTGTGCCTTAAAAGTAGTTTTGACCACATATGGGGTATTGATGTACACAGAAGTAATTGCCCAACAAATTTTAATATTTGTTTCCTCCTATTTACCCTTGTTAAAATGAAAAATTTGGGGCTAAAGGATAATTTTTGTGGGAAAAATGTAATTTTTTTATTTTCATGGCTCATCGTTATAAAACCTGCAGGTGCTCACCACACGCTAGATAAATTCCTTGAGGAGTATAGTTTACAAAACGGTGTCACTTGTGGGGGGTTTCCACTGTTTAGGCACATCAAGGGCTCTGCAATCGCAACATGGTGCCCACAGACCATTCCATCAAAGTGTGAGCTCAAAAACGTTGCTCCTTCCTTTTGGAGTTCGGTAGTGTGCCCAAACAGTAGTTTCCGACCACACATGGGGTATTTTGGCACTTATTTTCTACTTCTACAGTTGTGAAAAGAAGAAAATTGGGGCTAAAGCAACATTTTTGTGGGAAAAATGTAATTTTCTACATTTTCACGGCTCAACGTTATAAAAATCTGTAAATCACCTGCAGGTTCAATGTGATTAGAGGTGTGGTAGATAAATTCCTTGAAGGGTGTGATTTGCAAAATGGGGTCACTTGTGGGGGGTTTCCACTGTTTAGGCACATCAGGGGCTCTGAAAACACGACATGGCGCCCGCTATCTGTTCCAGCCAATTTTGTGCTTCAAAAGTCAAATGGTGCTTTCTTACCTTCCAAGCCCTGCTGCGGGCCCAAATAGTAGTTTTCCACCACATAAAGGGTATTGCCGTACTCAGAAGAAACCTAAAAGGTTAATAAACTTCTTGAATGTGGTTTTGAGCACTTTGGCGGGTGCAGTTTTTAAAATGGTGTCATATTTGTGTATTTTCTGTCACATAGGCCCATCAAAGTCACCTCAAATGTGATGTGGTTCCAAAAAAAGATGGTTTTGTAAATTTTGCTGAAAAAATGAGAAAATTGCTGAAAATTTTTTAACCCTTCTAACTTTCAAACAAAAAAACTGTTTAAAAAATTACGCTAATGTGATGTAGAAAGTTATTTATTATCTATTTTGTGTGATGTAACTCTTTGGTTTAAAAATTAAGTTTGAAAATTGAAATTTTTTTGCCAAACTTCTAATATTTTCACAAATAAACTCAAAAAATATCAACTTAAATTTACCACTATTATAAAGTACAATGTGTGAATTAAAAACATACTCAGACTCACTGGGATACCTTCAAGTGTGCCAGAGTTATTACCACATGCTTCGGTGTGAACGAGTTAAACAACAGTTAGTCGTCAAATCAGGGGTCCCCAACCTGTGGCTCAGGACCGATTTGAGGCTTGTGGGCCTGTGATGTGTGGCTTGCCCATCATTAAGACTGGCATGCACAACCTTAAAGAATATAGGGTATAGAGACCTACAGTGTTTGCTTTTCTTCAGTGGTGTTAACTTGACTTTTTTTATGCAATAAAAATTGCTGTGACAATCTGTTGGTTGTAAGTCATTAGGGAATTATTTATGGAATTATTTAAAGGGAACCTGACAGCTTGTACATGCTGCTCGACAGGCAGCTGTGTTAGACACTGGCTATATGATTTCTGCCATTTATGTTTGACTCTGAAACAGTGTGACTTTTAAGTGAAAAACTTAGTTTAAACACTGCCTGGTGATCGAGCCGTATGGGAGCCTTATTGGAGTCTTCTCCACGCCAACTGCCAATAACTGATAGGTCTCTCCCTATACACGCATGCAGGGAAAAAACTATTACTCAAGGGGCTTTCAAAGTATGTTTTTCTCTGAAACGTTCAGAGGGTATGTGCACATGATAAGTATTTGCAGCAGACCTTTCTGCTTCATAAACGTGTTTCTTGGCAGGAAAAACAATGCATGTTTTCTCTGAGTTATTGATGCATTTTTTATGTTTTTTGCTGCAAAAACGCTGAAATAATTGACATGCTGCAGATTTAAAACTGCTTCACATCTGCATGGAAAAAATAATTAGCATGAGCATGAGATTTCAGAAATCTCATTATTCACTTTGCTGGTACTGTAAAACACTGTGGTTTCTCCTGCAAAAACACCATAAATGCTGCAAAAACGCAAAATGTGAAAAATCTTTAAAAATGGCATAAAACAACAAATGCTGCAAAATAAACAAACAAAAGAATCAGTACTCACCCTTTCTGCCTCCAATCCAGCACAGGTGCTCTTTCGGTCCTCTAGGGCTTTAACAAACAGCCAATATGTGATTGCTGCAGCCAGTGATCACCGCAGTCATGTATCATACTACTGGCAATATGGCTCTGTGCTGAGCGGGGATACCAGTAAAGTATCGAACTTATATAATACGTGCATCTAAATGTTTGATGTATGTTTTATATTTTAAGGCGATATCTAAGTTCATATAAAATGTATGCTCTATGACACATAGGGGCTAATTCATTAAGACGCTTGCACTACACCAGTCTTGATGGAGTACAGTGCACCACATTCATTAAGAAAGTGACACGGCTTAATGAATTTGGTGCCTCTTCGGTGCCTCTGTGTGCCGCATCAGAAATGCTATGCCAAGTCAGGAACTGGATAGAATTTCTGCTGTACAAAACGCAGACACTCACTTTGATGAATTTGATGAGCAGGAGTGGACACGCACCGATCCACAGCTCCCGCTATTTCGGCGGTGCTGACTCGAATAGGTTTGAAAATACCAAAACTTGCAAAATTTTTGTTTAACTTTTTTAAAGCTTTTTTGCCAATTTTCTGGCATAAAAGCTTTGATGAATCAGCTACTTTATCTTTTGTGCTAATATAAGACTAGATAATGAACCCGTTCTACGCCCAGGTGGCAAGCATTTTTATTGGTACATTTCCAGTGCCATGTTTTTAAGACACTGTGTCTGCGAATTCGCACACAGTGTCTTCAATAAAATGGCGCCAGATAATGTGGTATGCACATGCGGTGACTCCAGCACCATTTTATTGAAGTAATGTATTACAACATCAACACAGTGGTGCGCACGCGGCAGCCATAGGGGTAATGAAGATGGGCGGTGCATGCGCACTGCTATGTCGACGTTACAGTACATTACATAAATAAAATGGCGCCGAGTCAGCACATGCGCATACCACGCTATCTGTTGCCATTTTATTGAAGACACTATATTTGTGAATTCGCAGACCTAGTTTCTTTAAAAAAAATGTTGCCAGATAGAGAATGCGTATGCCTTGACTCCGGCGCCATTTTATTGAAGTATTGTGCAACAAAATTAAAGGGGTCCTGTCATCAGAAATAACGCTATTAACCTGCATATATGCTGTTAATCTGCAGGTTAATAGAATTATTATGCTGCCTAGTGCCCACATGCAGCCAAATGCAGTGGAGAGAAAATGAACTTTCTTCACCCCGCCAGCATTCGGTTTCAGTCATAGAGGTGGGAACGGTGCCAGTTCGGTCACCGCTCTGAATATACAGAGTATACTGAGCGTTCCCAGTAACCATGCCCCCACCACCCATCCTTCTCCCTCATCCTGGTATATGCTCCCCATCCTGGTATATGCTCCCCATCCGGGTCTCCCATCCTGGTGTATAGTCCCCCATCTTGGTCCCCCATCCTGGTGTATGCTCCCACATCCGGGTCCCCCATCCTGGTGTATGCTCCCCCATTCAGGTCTCCCATCCTGCTATATGCCCCCCCCCATTCTGGTATATGCTCCCCTCCCATCCTGGTATATGCTCCCTCATCCTGGTCTCCCATCGTGGTATATCCTCCCCCATCTTGGTATATGCTCCCCCATCCTATTCCCCCATCCTGGTATATGCTCCTTATCCTAGTATAAGCTCCCTCATCTTGGCATATGCTTCCCCATCCTGGTATATGCTCCCCCATCCTGGTATATGCTCTGCCATCCTGGTTCCCCATTCTGGTATATGCTCTCCCATCCATGTCTCCCATCCTGGTATATGCTCCCCATTCTAGTATATGCTTCCCTATCTTGGCATATGCTTCCCCATCCTGGTATATTCTCCCCCATCCTGGTATATGTTCTGCCATCCTGGTCCCCTATTCTGGTAAATGCTTTCCCATCCATGTCCCCCATCCTGGTATATGCTCCCCCATCCTGGTATATGCTTCCCCATCCTATTCACCCATCCTGGTATATGCTCCCCCATCCTGGTCCTCCATCCTGGTATATGCTCTGCCATCCTAGTCCCTCATCCTGGTATATGCTCCCCCCATCCTGATATATGGTTCCCCATCCGGGTCCCCCATCCTGGTATATGCTCCCCCATCCTGGCATATGCCCCCCCATCCGGGTCCGCCATCCTCGTATATGCTCCACCAACCTAGTCCCCCATTCTGGCACATGCCCCCCCATCCTGGTATATGGTCCCCTTATCCAGATCACCCATTCTGGTATATGCTCCCCCATCTGGGTCACCCATCCTGGTATATGCTCCCCCATTTTGGTATATGCTCCCCCATCCTATTCCCCCATCCTGGCATATGCTCTCCTCCAGGTCCCCCATCCTGGTATATGGTCCCCTTATCCAGATCCCCCATCCTGGTATATGCTACCCCATCTTGGTATATGTGACGCGCCCCCTGGGCCTGTGCTGTGCAGGGGATACCCGGAGCCGGATCGCTGGGGGTTGTAGTCTCTGTGTGGCGGTGACCCGGTCAATGCCCAGGGCGGTCAAACCAGTGGCAGTCTTAGGTAATAACAATGTCCGACTACGCCACCCGTGGATTGTGGTCAGTGGGGACCGCCGCTGCACGGCAGACCGCTGAGGCTGATGTTGTTTGCGCAGCCGAGTATGGGATAACTCCCCACGGGAGAAGTATTGCCTCAGGGCAGCTAGTGTGGATGATGGGAGTGATGGTGTGAGCATCCCAGTACTGATGGTGCTGGTGCGGTGATGAAACACAGAGACGTGTGGTGCAGTTCAGGGTCTTTACTGATGGTATAACGCAGACCCTCCCGGGAGTACTGGTTAGCAGTAGGGGCCTGGTCAGTCTGTAAGCAAGTAGGATCTCCCCTGGCCAGGTGGAGTTGTAGGCCTCCCCGACTATCTGCACTCTTTCCTGGCTACCTTGCTCTATGCGGGTGGAAGTAGCCCTGAGTCTACCGTGTGGTGCTCACCCGTATGGCCGGTGACTTGGGGCCTTCCGTTAGCCTCCGCTGCACGATGGCGGTGCTGGTCCCTTCCTTGTGACCGTGCCTCCGGGCTTCTATGGCCAGAGGACATGGAATCCCCTGCCGGTTGGATTCTGCTGCTGGACCTGGATGTCCCCACAGCCTCGGACTCCGTGTCCGGGTTTAGTGTCTTCAGCCAAGGCGAGCTTTCTAGCTTCCAGCCTCTGGCACTCGCTCCTGCTCCTACAGAGCTCCTAGTTCTTGCTTTCCCTCTCCAGCTCTAACTGACCTAATCCCGCCCCAGACCCAGTTTATAAGGGCAGATTCCTCCCCTCCCAGGTCTGGGCGGGCAGTGTTGCATGCTTAGGGCTCCTGACCAGAGAAACCTCCCACTTGCTCTCAGACATAATATTTCTATTACTGTGGCAACCAGACCCCTGGGGTGCGACATTCCCCCCTAGTAAATTTTAGTACTCCGGGACTAAACACATTTTTAAAGAAACATAAATGCAGGGTATAACAATAACACAATAACATATTTACAAGAAGCTTTAGTTCTTTAAAGGTCACGGCGTGTCCGCAATCGGGTGTCCATATCACCCAAGGTGAAGTTTGTGAAACTAGAGAGTGTCCATGTCACCCAAGGTGAAGCTTTAAGCGAAGTAGGGGACCTGTCCAAAGCAAACCCCTTGCGTTGGCCCTGGGCGTGGCTGCAAGGCTGGAGCTAGCTACTTTGGGCCGCAAGGAGGCCACGCCAGACAGGTTTTCTCTTCCGCGGCCGTCTTCGCAAGAGGCACCAAGGTGCAACTATCTACAAAACTGTTCCGGTTATCCAGTGTCCATAACCTGTTAGTCCAAATAAATCTGCAGGGTAACTGAGAAACATAATTAATAACAGGCAACAAACATAAACCACAAACATTTCTCAATAAACAGGTAAATTTACAGTGTATTATTTTATATTTTCCAGCGAGCGGGCATCTGACCTCTAGTGACTCTAGTGGACCTATGGAGCTCACTAACTGGTCCTGCACTACAGGGTGTAGGAGGTGTTATGGGCAAGCTGGGCAGCTGTCTGCGCACTCTTTGGCTCACTAGGGGCACGGCAGGCTCACTACTAGCAGAGGGTTGATTCTCCTGGGCTGCTGGTGTGGACTCTTCTGCCTCCTGGGCCGGCTGCTCTTCCAGCTCTACCTGGTCTTCTGTAGGCACTTGAGGGGCTGGCTGGAGAAAGGTGAGGACGGGCACCACGATAACGTTGTTTACTTGTGTCCAGGACCGGGGAAAGTCTCCGAGTACGGTGCTGATCATTTCCTCCTTTTCTTCTACGGGTTGAGGGTCTTCCTGATCTTCATCCATGCTTTGCAACTTCTCGGGGCACTTTTTCAGGTGGTCTCTGGAGACAGTGGCTGTGGTCTCTCCTCCATCCTTGCTGATGACGTACACCTTTGGATTATTGTGGCTTGAGGGCAGTACGGTGTACGGGTCCTTTTCCCACTGGTCGTCCAACTTATGGAGCCGCCTTTTTCTTTTCAAGACCTGCTCTCCAGGCACCAGGGGAACAGCGGGAGCATGTTGGTTATAAGTCCTCTCCTGCCTTTCTCTTGATTGACAGAGACTTTGCTTGACGCTCTCCTGTACTTTCCGGTACTGCTGCTGCCATTCTGCATCCCAGTCTGCCTCTGGCGAGGTGTCCTCCGGTATCAGGACTCCCATATCCTGGTCAACAGGCAGCTTACCAGGTCTTGCTCGCATTAGGTAAGCCGGGGTACAGTTGATGGAACCTACCGGGATGTGGTTATACAGGTCCACCAGATCGGGCAGTTTCTCAGGCCACAGACTGCGTTCTTCCAGGGGCAATGTTTTTAGCAGATCTATCACCACCTGGTTCATCTTCTCGCAGATTCCATTAGTTTGGGGGTGATAGGGCGTTGTTCTTATCTTCTTGCAGCCATACAGGTTGCAGAACTCCTGGAAGACCTCTGCCTCGAAGGCTGGTCCTTGGTCCGTCAACACTTGGTCCGGGTACCCGCGTGGGTGGCAGAAGTGCAGCTGGAAGGCTCTGGCTGCTGTCTGAGCCGTCAGGTCTTTGACAGGGACCATCACCAGGAACCGGGAGTAGTGATCCACGATGGTTAGGGCGTAGACATACCCGCTTCTGCTTGGAGCCAGTTTAACATGGTCCAGAGCGACCAGTTCCAGCGGCTGCCTGGTGATGATGGGCTGCAGGGGAGTCCTCTGGCTGGCACGGTCCCTTCTTCTTAGATTGCACGGGCCACAGTCTCTACACCACCTCTCAATGGCTCCTCTCATGCCTATCCAGTAGAACCATTCACGCAGCAGGAACTCCAGCTTCTTCCATCCAAAGTGCCCTGCCCCATTGTGGTAGGCCTCCAGCACCATAGCTGCGTCCCGTCTCGGTACCACCACCTGCCAGATCAGCTCATGTGTCCGGGAATTGACCATTCTGCGGCACAACTTCTCCTTGTAGAGAAACAGTCTGCTTTTCTCCGTCCACAGTTGCTTGGTCTCTTCTGGAGCGTCTGGGTCCAGGCGTGCGTCAGCCTGGGTCAGCATCTCCTTCACCAGATGGACTGCGGGGTCACTGTCTTGCGTCTCCGCCCAGCTGTAGTGGGGTAAGGGGTTAAACGTAGCGGATCGCTGGCCCCTCACACGGTGGGAATACTGGGTAATCCCTTGACGGTGAAACGCAGGGAGTTCGATCTCTTCCAATTCTTCTGGATCCTCCCCTTCGTCCGGTAGGTTTGGCATCCTGGACAGGGCGTCCGCGTTGGTATTGGAGCGTCCTGCCCGGTATTTGATCGTGAATTCATAATTGGACATGCGGGCCATCCATCTCTGCTCCAGGGCACCCAGTCTTGCAGTGTCCAGGTGTGTCAACGGGTTGTTGTCCGTGTACACGATGAACCTGGAAGAGGCAAGGAAATGCTTGAAACGTTCGGTTACTGCCCACACCACTGCCAGGAACTCTAGCTTGAACGAGCTGTAATTCTCAGGGTTTCTTTCCGTGGGTCGCAGTTTTCGGCTGGTGTAAGCAATTACCCGTTCTCTCCCCTGCTGGATCTGGGACAGTACGGCTCCTAGCTCCATGTCTGTGTGGAGGATAAAGGGCTGGCTGTAATCAGGGTATGCCAGGATTTCATCCCCCGTGAGGGCCATCTTCAGCTGCCGGAAGGACTCTTCCAGCTTTTCCCATTTGAAGGGTGGCTTCTGGTTTTTGGCCTTCCTGGACTGGCCTATCAGGAGGTCCTGCATAGGAGCTGCCTTCTTGGTAAAACCGGGAATGAATCTTCGGTAGTAGCCTACCAACCCGAGGAACTGCCGCACTTCCTTTATGCTGGATGGTCTTGGCCAGTCCTTAATCACGGTGATCTTGTCAGGGTCGGGGGCTACTCCGTCAGCACTCACCACGTGTCCCAGGTACTGTACCTTTGGCTTCAGTAGATGACACTTTGAGGGTTTTACCTTTAGGCCATAGTTTGCCAGGGCTTCAAACACTTCTGCCAGGTGTTCCAGATGGTCCTCATAGGTCTTGGAATAGATGATGACGTCATCCAGGTATAATAGGACCATCTCGAAGTTCCGGTGTCCCAGACAGCATTCCATCAACCGTTGGAAGGTTCCTGGTGCGTTGCAGAGCCCGAACGGCATACAGTTAAATTCGCTGAGTCCCATCGGGGTGGTGAATGCGGTCTTCTCCCGGTCCGCCTCTGCTACAGGAACCTGCCAGCACCCGCTAGTGAGATCCAAAGTAGAGAAGAAGTTAGCAGATTTTAATGCAGCTAAGGACTCTTCTATCCTTGGTAACGGGTACGCATCTTTGTGTGTGATACAGTTGACCTTCCTGTAGTCTACACACATTCTCATGGTGTTGTCTTTCTTTTTCACTAAGACTAGTGGAGCTGTCCAGGGGCTACAGCTGTCCCTAATTACCCCAGCCTCCTTCATGTCTTTTAGCATCCCCTTGGCGTGTTGATAGTGTGCAGGGGGTACGGGTCGGTATCTCTCCTTTATGGGAGGATGGTCTCCCGTGGGGATGTGATGTTCTACCCCCTTTACTCGCCCGAAGTCCAGCGGGTGTTTACTAAACACTCTCTCGTACTCTTGAACCACCCGATAGACTCCCTGTTTTTGGTGTGAGGGAGTGGAGTCAGTACCCAAATGCAGTTGCTGACACCAGTCCTCCATTGGTTTCTTAGAGTCGTTACCTTCCACTGGTTGAGATGGAGGCAAGGGTTCCACGGCCTGTACAGAGTTCTGGTTGATGGTGAACAATTTGGCTAGCGTGGCATACCGGGGCAGGTATACTTCTCTCTCCCCGATGTTTATGATGCGGACGGGCACCCTCCCATGGCGTCCATCGACCACCCCCCGTGCTGTCAAAATGGTGAGCCTACTGTCTGAGTAGACGGGTTCTACCATTGCTTGGTAGTCTCTACCTCTTAGACCAATAGCTGCCCGGCACCAAATCATCATCTCACTTTTGGGGGGCATGGCAATAGGGAACGGGTCACACATTCTCACGCTACCTATCTCACCACCAGATAGTTCCACCTGTTGCCGTTTCATCAGTGCCCGGATCTCTTTTTGGAGGACACGCTGCTGGCTGGAACTGGCGTTCTTGGCAACCTGTTGCAAAATAAGAATCACCTCTGCAAGACAGTTTTCGATTACATTAGTACCTAGGGTTATCTTTGGATGACTCTCGCGACGGTCAATGTCCACAATGATCAGTCCTTGTGCCAGCAGTTCAACCTTACCGACCTTGATGGTCACCTCTTTAAATCCTATCTGGGGCACGGGCTGACCATTGCTGGCTATAATGCTCAGGTCGTCATCTGGGTAGCGGGTTATGTCCGAGTCATTCCAGTACCGCTTGAAGAGCACGTACGGGATGGTGGTGACCTGTGACCCGGTGTCTAGTAGGGCACTCATAGGAATGCCATCCAGTACCACAGGCAAGACCGGACGTCCCCCTACGTATTTATCATGCCAGTTTGATGGGCCTGATGATCTTATGCCTGGGGGTTGGCCCTCTACCCCAGGTTGTGCCCGTTTAAATGACAGTACCTTGCCATATGTCCGGGTTGATTGCAGCGGCGGCAGATGGGTCGTCCGTCCTCGTTGTATCTGTCGCTGGATCTCCCTCTGGCCGGTGGGGTCCTCCTCAGTCGGCGCCATGGGACATCCTCCGGTCCGGATGCCAGCTGGATCTTTCCTGGAGAAGAGACCTGTAAAGACTGCACAGTTCTGGTTAGCGCGGCAACGCTCTTAGTCAGCTCTTGGACCTGATGGTGCAGGTCTGTAGCCGGGTCATTGTTCAAAGCCTGCGCATCAGCTCCCACAGGCCCTGCAGACAAGGGCGCCGCGTCCTGGTGATAAGTGATAGCAGGGCACCTGTGGGTCACAGCGCCACCTGGTGCCGGTTCTCGGAGCACCCGGATGGCTCTGTCCTTGAACTGTGCAAAGTCCAGGTAAGGGTCCTGTAAGGCCATTGCCCGCAACTGGGTTCGGTGGGCATTGCACAGTAGACCCTCAATAAATTGTTCGGTCAGCAGCTTTTTTTCATTTTCCACGCTGTCAGGGTCTGCCTGCTTAATGGCTCTCAGGGCCTCTTGTAGGTTTAGAGCATAGTCTCTTATACTTTCGTGTGCCCGTTGTTTGCACCCGTAAAATCTTAGTTTTATCTCGGCTGAGGTGCAGGTGTCAAATGTGTCTTTCAGCCGGGCTAGTATTTCTCTGACTGTCCTCTTCTTCCCAGGTGACCAGGACTTTACCTCCCTTTGGGCTGCCCCGATTAACTGGGCCACCGGAATGCTCACTTTTTGCTCTTCTGTGAGGGGGTATACCTGGAAGAGGCTATCCAGTCTTTCCCTAAAGTCACTTAGAGTATGTGACTCCCCTGAGCACTGGGGTAGCCAGGTTGCCCCCGGGATATAGGGCATGGTGAATGGCATGACCGCTGCAGCGGTTGCGCTGGCGGTGGCTGTGGCAGTGGAGCTCCCCTCAGTGTCCGACATCCTTCTACCCCCCTAGTGGACCGTGGCCTACCTTGCGATGCTCTTCTTCCGTAGGCCGCGGCTCCGCAGTCAATCGTCGGGGTAGAGGACCTGGCGTCGCGCTCCGATGACGTCAGCGTCGCTCTTCCTCCCTTCCAGGACCTTGCGCAGCGTCAGTGCGTGGGGCGGAGCTTCGGATCTCGCGCACTTTCGGCGTCCACACCCCTCTTCTTCCCGTGCGGTGTCCCGAACATGGCGTCTGAAGGCGGGAAGCAGCTGCGGAAGGCGGGAAGACAGCAGAAAACGGCGGGAAATGGTCCAAGATGGCGTCCGATGGCGGGAAACGACTCCGGACGGTGGGAAACTTCACAACAGGTAAGTATAAAAGTCTTTTTCAGGCACGCAGTACCCGGAGGTTGCGGGCACGAAATCCTGCCGACTACGCCAAAGTTGACGCCCCCCCTGGGCCTGTGCTGTGCAGGGGATACCCGGAGCCGGATCACTGGGGGTTGTAGTCTCAGTGTGGCGGTGACCCGGTCCGTGCCCGGGGCGGTCAAACCAGTGGCAGCCTTAGGTAATAACAATGTCCGACTACGCCACCCGTGGATTGCGGTCAGTGGGGACCGCCGCTGTGCTGCAGACCGCTGAGGCTGATGTTGTTTGCGCAGCCGAGTATGGGATAACTCCCCACGGGAGAAGTATTGCCTCAGGGCAGCTAGTGTGGATGATAGGAGTGATGGTGTGAGCGTCCCAGTACTGATGGTGCTGGTGCGGCGATGAAACACAGAGACGTGTGGTGCAGTTCAGGGTCTTTACTGATGGTATAACGCAGACCCTCCCGGGAGTACTGGTTAGCAGTAGGGGCCTGGTCAGTCTGTAAGCAAGTAGGATCTCCCCTGGCCAGGTGGAGTTGTAGGCCTCCCCGACTATCTGCACTCTTTCCTGGCTACCTTGCTCTATGCGGGTGGAAGTAGCCCACGTCCCTGAGTCTACCGTGTGGTGCTCACCCGTATGGCCGGTGACTTGGGGCCTTCCGTTAGCCTCCGCTTCACGATGGCGGTGCTGGTCCCTTGCTTGTGACCGTGCCTCCGGGCTTCTATGGCCAGAGGACATTGAATCCCCTGCCGGTTGGATTCTGCTGCTGGACCTGGATGTCCCCACAGCCTCGGACTCCGTGTCTGGGTTTAGTGTCTTCAGCCAAGGCGAGCTTTCTAGCTTCCAGCCTCTGGCACTCGCTCCTGCTCCTACAGAGCTCCTAGTTCTTGCTTTCCCTCTCCAGCTCTAACTGACCTAATCCCGCCCCAGACCCAGTTGATAAGGGCAGATTCCTCCCCTCCCAGGTCTGGGCGGGCAGTGTTGCATGCTTAGGGCTCCTGACCAGAGAAACCTCTCACTTGCTCTCAGACATAATATTTCTATTACTGTGGCAACCAGACCCCTGGGGTGCCACACATGCTCCCCCATCCGGGTCCCCCATCCTGGCATATGCTCTCCTCTGGGTCCCCATCCTGGTATATGGTCCCCTTATCCAGATCCCTCATCCTGGTATATGCTCCCCCATCTGGGTCCCCCATTCTGGTATATGCTCCCTCATCTTGGTATATGCTCCCTCATCCTGGTATATGGTCCCCAATCCAGGTATATGCTCCCCCATCCCAGTCTCCCATCCTGGTATATGCTCCTCCATCCTGGTATATGCTCCCCCATCCCGGTCTCCCATCCCGGTCTCCCATCCTGGTATATGCTCCCCTATCCTGGTCCCCCATCCTGGTATATGATCCCCCATCCTGGTCTCCCATCCTGGTATTTCTGCCCCATCATGGTCCCCCATCCTGGTATGTGCTCCCCCACCCTGGTCCCCTATCCTGGTATATGCTCCCCCATCCTGGTCCCCTATCCTTGTATTTGCACCCCCATCATGGTCCATGCTCCCCCATCCTGGTATTTGTGCCCCCATCCAGGTATTTGTGCCCCCATCCTGTTATATGCTCCTCCATCCTTGTCCATGCTCACCCATCCTGTCCATGCTCACCCCTCCTGGTATATGCTCCTCCATCCTGCCTGCTCTGCTGTTCTTCCATCCAGAAGAAAAAAAAACACTGCTACTCATCTTTTCCCCTCTCCCTTGCAGCGCGTCCTTGGTCTCCAGCGACGCTGGAGGAAGAGTGTGGCGCCGGAGTTCGCGCCTGCATATAGTGCGATCTCCGGCGCAATTTTGTTGAAGACAATATGGTGCCAGAGATTGAGGTATGTATCCTAATGGTGCCGGAGATAGCGGTATGTGGTCAGCGCTTATGCATACTGCAATCAACACAGTCCTTCATCATTGTCCTCCTCCCTCTCACTTGTAACAGCTGATGTGCTCTTCTGCCTCTGGCCAGACTGCACAGGCGCATTGCGCAGGCGTGGTCTATAGAGCATTTGGACAGGCAAATCCCTGGTTATATTATAGATCTCAAAATGTCGAACTTGACTTATTTTATGAGCTGATATTGCACATGTAACTTGTGTTTGCTCTTGTTGTATTTACATGCATAATTAGAATTGGTTGTGAGGTTGTGATATGCCTTGATATATGATACGTGCACATTTTTCTCATGTTAAACGAGTTAATTGTCTGATTATACCGATAATTCTATTCACCTTTTATGCACAATAACGTTATTGTAAGTATATATACATTTATACTCAGGAGTATATGAAAATCCTATTAAAATAATGAAACAGCAATTAAAACAAAATTGTGATGATGTATTTTACTTTTAATTAGTGTTTCATCATCTGAAACAAATGAGATCACATCTTGGTCTTAGACTAGAGTTCCTCTATTATTACAGTTCAGTGTAGTGTTAAATTAAAATACAATGTGCAGTTAATAAAGAAAATAGCGCCATAGTGAATAGTTCACAGCACTCACCTTATTTTCTTTCTTCAAGTTCTCTATGACAGGACAGCAATGTTATAGTCACAGGATATTAATGGGAGATCAATGAAGATCAATGGAAATGACAAAGAACGCTTTGAACCTAGTCTTGTGACTATGGCAGAGAGATAGATGTGGGGTTGGCAGGGCTGGTATCCTAGGGGTGCTCAGTGGGAGGACAACAAGCCACTAGGTCTCGGTCAGACCTTTACATATAATGCTAAGGCAGTGGACCAATATTAGCTTCACAGAGTAGTTTAGCAACTTATATTTAGGGAAACTACTGTGTTTCTGGTTCTATTTAAACATATAAGTTTTACATTTCCTCCATGAACCGTTATGTAAATGTAAGGATATTCATATTTACCTCCCTATTAAAGAGTGAAAGGTATGAAAGGGTTGTCCACTTCCTTGTACAACACCTTCTTAAGTAAATATGAATATCCTTACATTTACATAACGGTTCACGGAGGAAATGTAAAACTTATATGTTTATATAGAACCAGAAACACAGTAGTTTCCCTAAATATAAGCAGCTAAACTACTCTGTGAAGCTAATATTTCTTTTTCATTTTAAATGGGGGAATATTAATGCTATATTCCCTCATTTAAAATGAAAAAGAAAACAGAAACTTACGTACTTCTAGCACCAACGCCTTTCCAGCTATGTCGGTGAAAGGCTCCATGATACATGTGTGACATTTTTATGCTATGTGAACACTGTAGCCAATCGATGCTCACACTTCTTACCTTTGGAGAGCAGTGAGCACTGCAGCCCAATAGCGGCTGCTGATTGGCTGCAGTACTCATGTATCAACGACCGGCTTCAGGTTTTCGTGGACCCCCGGCGAAAGAGTCTCAGTGGGGCCTTCCGTTAGCCTCCGCTTCACGATGGCGGTGCTGGTCCCTTCCTTGTGACCGTGCCTCCGGGCTTCTATGGCCAGAGGACATGGAATCCCCTGCCGGTTGGATTCTGCTGCTGGACCTGGATGTCCCCACAGCCTCGGACTCCGTGTCCGGGTTTAGTGTCTTCAGCCAAGGCGAGCTTTCTAGCTTCCAGCCTCTGGCACTCGCTCCTGCTCCTACAGAGCTCCTAGTTCTTGCTTTCCATCTCCAGCTCTAACTGACCTAATCCCGCCCCAGACCCAGTTTATAAGGGCAGATTCCTCCCCTCCCAGGTCTGGGCGGGCAGTGTTGCATGCTTAGGGCTCCTGACCAGAGAAACCTCCCACTTGCTCTCAGACATAATATTTCTATTACTGTGGCAACCAGACCCCTGGGGTGCGACATTCCCCCCTAGTAAATTTTAGTACTCCGGGACTGAACACATTTTTAAAGAAACATAAATGCAGGGTATAACAATAACACAATAACATATTTACAAGAAGCTTTAGTTCTTTAAAGGTCACGGCGTGTCCGCAATCGGGTGTCCATATCACCCAATGTGAAGTTTGTGAAACTAGAGAGTGTCCATGTCACCCAAGGTGAAGCTTTAAGCGAAGTAGGGGACCTGTCCAAAGCAAACCCCTTGCGTTGGCCCTGGGCGTGGCTGCAAGGCTGGAGCTAGCTACTTTGGGCCGCAAGGAGGCCACGCCAGACAGGTTTTCTCTTCCGCGGCCGTCTTCGCAAGAGGCACCAAGGTGCAACTATCTACAAAACTGTTCCGGTTATCCAGTGTCCATAACCTGTTAGTCCAAATAAATCTGCAGGGTAACTGAGAAACATAATTAATAACAGGCAACAAACATAAACCACAAACATTTCTCAATAAACAGGTAAATTTACAGTGTATTATTTTATATTTTCCAGCGAGCGGGCATCTGACCTCTAGTGACTCTAGTGGACCTATGGAGCTCACTAACTGGTCCTGCACTACAGGGTGTAGGAGGTGTTATGGGCAAGCTGGGCAGCTGTCTGCGCACTCTTTGGCTCACTAGGGGCACGGCAGGCTCACTACTAGCAGAGGGTTGATTCTCCTGGGCTGCTGGTGTGGACTCTTCTGCCTCCTGGGCCGGCTGCTCTTCCAGCTCTACCTGGTCTTCTGTAGGCACTTGAGGGGCTGGCTGGAGAAAGGTGAGGACGGGCACCACGATAACGTTGTTTACTTGTGTCCAGGACCGGGGAAAGTCTCCGAGTACGGTGCTGATCATTTCCTCCTTTTCTTCTACGGGTTGAGGGTCTTCCTGATCTTCATCCATGCTTTGCAACTTCTCGGGGCACTTTTTCAGGTGGTCTCTGGAGACAGTGGCTGTGGTCTCTCCTCCATCCTTGCTGATGACGTACACCTTTGGATTATTGTGGCTTGAGGGCAGTACGGTGTACGGGTCCTTTTCCCACTGGTCGTCCAACTTATGGAGCCGCCTTTTTCTTTTCAAGACCTGCTCTCCAGGCACCAGGGGAACAGCGGGAGCATGTTGGTTATAAGTCCTCTCCTGCCTTTCTCTTGATTGACAGAGACTTTGCTTGACGCTCTCCTGTACTTTCCGGTACTGCTGCTGCCATTCTGCATCCCAGTCTGCCTCTGGCGAGGTGTCCTCCGGTATCAGGACTCCCATATCCAGGTCAACAGGCAGCTTACCAGGTCTTGCTCGCATTAGGTAAGCCGGGGTACAGTTGATGGAACCTACTGGGATGTGGTTATACAGGTCCACCAGATCGGGCAGTTTCTCAGGCCACAGACTGCGTTCTTCCAGGGGCAATGTTTTTAGCAGATCTATCACCACCTGGTTCATCTTCTCGCAGATTCCATTAGTTTGGGGGTGATAGGGCGTTGTTCTTATCTTCTTGCAGCCATACAGGTTGCAGAACTCCTGGAAGACCTCTGCCTCGAAGGCTGGTCCTTCGTCCGTCAACACTTGGTCCGGGTACCCGCGTGGGCGGCAGAAGTGCAGCTGGAAGGCTCTGGCTGCTGTCTGAGCCGTCAGGTCTTTGACAGGGACCACCACCAGGAACCGGGAGTAGTGATCCACGATGGTTAGGGCGTAGACATACCCGCTTCTGCTTGGAGCCAGTTTAACATGGTCCAGAGCGACCAGTTCCAGCGGCTGCCTGGTGATGATGGGCTGCAGGGGAGTCCTCTGGCTGGCACGGTCCCTTCTTCTTAGATTGCACGGGCCACAGTCTCTACACCACCTCTCAATGGCTCCTCTCATGCCTATCCAGTAGAACCATTCACGCAGCAGGAACTCCAGCTTCTTCCATCCAAAGTGCCCTGCCCCATTGTGGTAGGCCTCCAGCACCATAGCTGCGTCCCGTCTCGGTACCACCACCTGCCAGATCAGCTCATGTGTCCGGGAATTGACCATTCTGCGGCACAACTTCTCCTTGTAGAGAAACAGTCTGCTTTTCTCCGTCCACAGTTGCTTGGTCTCTTCCGGAGCGTCTGGGTCCAGGCGTGCGTCAGCCTGGGTCAGCATCTCTTTCACCAGATGGACTGCGGGGTCACTGTCTTGCGTCTCCGCCCAGTTGTAGTGGGGTAAGGGGTTAAACGTAGCGGATCGCTGGCCCCTCACACGGTGGGAATACTGGGTAATCCCTTGACGGTGAAACGCAGGGAGTTCGATCTCTTCCAATTCTTCTGGATCCTCCCCTTCGTCCGGTAGGTTTGGCATCCTGGACAGGGCGTCCGCGTTGGTATTGGAGCGTCCTGCCCGGTATTTGATCGTGAATTCATAATTGGACATGCGGGCCATCCATCTCTGCTCCAGGGCACCCAGTCTTGCAGTGTCCAGGTGTGTCAACGGGTTGTTGTCCGTGTACACGATGAACCTGGAAGAGGCAAGGAAATGCTTGAAACGTTCGGTTACTGCCCACACCACTGCCAGGAACTCTAGCTTGAACGAGCTGTAATTCTCAGGGTTTCTTTCCGTGGGTCGCAGTTTTCGGCTGGTGTAAGCAATTACCCGTTCTCTCCCCTGCTGGATCTGGGACAGTACGGCTCCTAGCTCCATGTCTGTGTGGAGGATAAAGGGCTGGCTGTAATCAGGGTATGCCAGGATTTCATCCCCCGTGAGGGCCATCTTCAGCTGGCGGAAGGACTCTTCCAGCTTTTCCCATTTGAAGGGTGGCTTCTGGTTTTTGGCCTTCCTGGACTGGCCTATCAGGAGGTCCTGCATAGGAGCTGCCTTCTTGGTAAAACCGGGAATGAATCTTCGGTAGTAGCCTACCAACCCGAGGAACTGCCGCACTTCCTTTATGCTGGATGGTCTTGGCCAGTCCTTAATCACGGTGATCTTGTCAGGGTCGGGGGCTACTCCGTCAGCACTCACCACGTGTCCCAGGTACTGTACCTTTGGCTTCAGTAGATGACACTTTGAGGGTTTTACCTTTAGGCCATAGTTTGCCAGGGCTTCAAACACTTCTGCCAGGTGTTCCAGATGGTCCTCATAGGTCTTGGAATAGATGATGACGTCATCCAGGTATAATAGGACCATCTCGAAGTTCCGGTGTCCCAGACAGCATTCCATCAACCGTTGGAAGGTTCCTGGTGCGTTGCAGAGCCCGAACGGCATACAGTTAAATTCGCTGAGTCCCATCGGGGTGGTGAATGCGGTCTTCTCCCGGTCCGCCTCTGCTACAGGAACCTGCCAGCACCCGCTAGTGAGATCCAAAGTAGAGAAGAAGTTAGCAGATTTTAATGCAGCTAAGGACTCTTCTATCCTTGGTAACGGGTACGCATCTTTGTGTGTGATACAGTTGACCTTCCTGTAGTCTACACACATTCTCATGGTGTTGTCTTTCTTTTTCACTAAGACTAGTGGAGCTGTCCAGGGGCTACAGCTGTCCCTAATTACCCCAGCCTCCTTCATGTCTTTTAGCATCCCCTTGGCGTGTTGATAGTGTGCAGGGGGTACGGGTCGGTATCTCTCCTTTATGGGAGGATGGTCTCCCGTGGGGATGTGATGTTCTACCCCCTTTACTCGCCCGAAGTCCAGCGGGTGTTTACTAAACACTCTCTCGTACTCTTGAACCACCCGATAGACTCCCTGTTTTTGGTGTGAGGGAGTGGAGTCAGTACCCAAATGCAGTTGCTGACACCAGTCCTCCATTGGTTTCTTAGAGTCGTTACCTTCCACTGGTTGAGATGGAGGCAAGGGTTCCACGGCCTGTACAGAGTTCTGGTTGATGGTGAACAATTTGGCTAGCGTGGCATACCGGGGCAGGTATACTTCTCTCTCCCCGATGTTTATGATGCGGACGGGCACCCTCCCATGGCGTCCATCGACCACCCCCCGTGCTGTCAAAATGGTGAGCCTACTGTCTGAGTAGACGGGTTCTACCATTGCTTGGTAGTCTCTACCTCTTAGACCAATAGCTGCCCGGCACCAAATCATCATCTCACTTTTGGGGGGCATGGCAATAGGGAACGGGTCACACATTCTCACGCTACCTATCTCACCACCAGATAGTTCCACCTGTTGCCGTTTCATCAGTGCCCGGATCTCTTTTTGGAGGACACGCTGCTGGCTGGAACTGGCATTCTTGGCAACCTGTTGCAAAATAAGAATCACCTCTGCAAGACAGTTTTCGATTACATTAGTACCTAGGGTTATCTTTGGATGACTCTCGCGACGGTCAATGTCCACAATGATCAGTCCTTGTGCCAGCAGTTCAACCTTACCGACCTTGATGGTCACCTCTTTAAATCCTATCTGGGGCACGGGCTGACCATTGCTGGCTATAATGCTCAGGTCGTCATCTGGGTAGCGGGTTATGTCCGAGTCATTCCAGTACCGCTTGAAGAGCACGTACGGGATGGTGGTGACCTGTGACCCGGTGTCTAGTAGGGCACTCATAGGAATGCCATCCAGTACCACAGGCAAGACCGGACGTCCCCCTACGTATTTATCATGCCAGTTTGATGGGCCTGATGATCTTATGCCTGGGGGTTGGCCCTCTACCCCAGGTTGTGCCCGTTTAAATGACAGTACCTTGCCATATGTCCGGGTTGATTGCAGCGGCGGCAGATGGGTCGTCCGTCCTCGTTGTATCTGTCGCTGGATCTCCCTCTGGCCGGTGGGGTCCTCCTCAGTCGGCGCCATGGGACGTCCTCCGGTCCGGATGCCAGCTGGATCTTTCCTGGAGAAGAGACCTGTAAAGACTGCACAGTTCTGGTTAGCGCGGCAACGCTCTTAGTCAGCTCTTGGACCTGATGGTGCAGGTCTGTAGCCGGGTCATTGTTCAAAGCCTGCGCATCAGCTCCCACAGGCCCTGCAGACAAGGGCGCCGCGTCCTGGTGATAAGTGATAGCAGGGCACCTGTGGGTCACAGCGCCACCTGGTGCCGGTTCTCGGAGCACCCGGATGGCTCTGTCCTTGAACTGTGCAAAGTCCAGGTAAGGGTCCTGTAAGGCCATTGCCCGCAACTGGGTTCGGTGGGCATTGCACAGTAGACCCTCAATAAATTGTTCGGTCAGCAGCTTGTTTTCATTTTCCACGCTGTCAGGGTCTGCCTGCTTAATGGCTCTCAGGGCCTCTTGTAGGTTTAGAGCATAGTCTCTTATACTTTCGTGTGCCCGTTGTTTGCACCCGTAAAATCTTAGTTTTATCTCGGCTGAGGTGCAGGTGTCAAATGTGTCTTTCAGCCGGGCTAGTATTTCTCTGACTGTCCTCTTCTTCCCAGGTGACCAGGACTTTACCTCCCTTTGGGCTGCCCCGATTAACTGGGCCACCGGAATGCTCACTTTTTGCTCTTCTGTGAGGGGGTATACCTGGAAGAGGCTATCCAGTCTTTCCCTAAAGTCACTTAGAGTATGTGACTCCCCTGAGCACTGGGGTAGCCAGGTTGCCCCCGGGATATAGGGCATGGTGAATGGCATGACCGCTGCAGCGGTTGCGCTGGCGGTGGCTGTGGCAGTGGAGCTCCCCTCAGTGTCCGACATCCTTCTACCCCCCTAGTGGACCGTGGCCTACCTTGCGATGCTCTTCTTCCGTAGGCCGCGGCTCCGCAGTCAATCGTCGGGGTAGAGGACCTGGCGTCGCGCTCCGATGACGTCAGCGTCGCTCTTCCTCCCTTCCAGGACCTTGCGCAGCGTCAGTGCGTGGGGCGGAGCTTCGGATCTCGCGCACTTTCGGCGTCCACACCCCTCTTCTTCCCGTGCGGCGTCCCGAACATGGCGTCTGAAGGCGGGAAGCAGCTGCGGAAGGCGGGAAGACAGCAGAAAACGGCGGGAAATGGTCCAAGATGGCGTCCGATGGCGGGAAACGACTCCGGACGGTGGGAAACTTCACAACAGGTAAGTATAAAAGTCTTTTTCAGGCACGCAGTACCCGGAGGTTGCGGGCACGAAATCCTGCCGACTACGCCAAAGTTGACGCCCCCCCTGGGCCTGTGCTGTGCAGGGGATACCCGGAGCCGGATCACTGGGGGTTGTAGTCTCAGTGTGGCGGTGACCCGGTCCGTGCCCGGGGCGGTCAAACCAGTGGCAGCCTTAGGTAATAACAATGTCCGACTACGCCACCCGTGGATTGCGGTCAGTGGGGACCGCCGCTGTGCTGCAGACCGCTGAGGCTGATGTTGTTTGCACAGCCGAGTATGGGATAACTCCCCACGGGAGAAGTATTGCCTCAGGGCAGCTAGTGTGGATGATAGGAGTGATGGTGTGAGCGTCCCAGTACTGATGGTGCTGGTGCGGCGATGAAACACAGAGACGTGTGGTGCAGTTCAGGGTCTTTACTGATGGTATAACGCAGACCCTCCCGGGAGTACTGGTTAGCAGTAGGGGCCTGGTCAGTCTGTAAGCAAGTAGGATCTCCCCTGGCCAGGTGGAGTTGTAGGCCTCCCCGACTATCTGCACTCTTTCCTGGCTACCTTGCTCTATGCGGGTGGAAGTAGCCCACGTCCCTGAGTCTACCGTGTGGTGCTCACCCGTATGGCCGGTGACTTGGGGCCTTCCGTTAGCCTCCGCTTCACGATGGCGGTGCTGGTCCCTTGCTTGTGACCGTGCCTCCGGGCTTCTATGGCCAGAGGACATTGAATCCCCTGCCGGTTGGATTCTGCTGCTGGACCTGGATGTCCCCACAGCCTCGGACTCCGTGTCTGGGTTTAGTGTCTTCAGCCAAGGTGAGCTTTCTAGCTTCCAGCCTCTGGCACTCGCTCCTGCTCCTACAGAGCTCCTAGTTCTTGCTTTCCCTCTCCAGCTCTAACTGACCTAATCCCGCCCCAGACCCAGTTGATAAGGGAAGATTCCTCCCCTCCCAGGTCTGGGCGGGCAGTGTTGCATGCTTAGGGCTCCTGACCAGAGAAACCTCCCAATTGCTCTCAGACATAATATTTCTATTACTGTGGCAACCAGACCCCTGGGGTGCCACACATGCTCCCCCATCCGGGTCCCCCATCCTGGCATATGCTCTCCTCTGGGTCCCCATCCTGGTATATGGTCCCCTTATCCAGATCCCCCATCCTGGTATATGCTCCCCCATCTGGGTCCCCCATCCTGGTATATGCTCCCTCATCTTGGTATATGCTCCCTCATCCTGGTATATGGTCCCCAATCCAGGTATATGCTCCCCCATCCCAGTCTCCCATCCTGGTATATGCTCCTCCATCCTGGTATATGCTCCCCCATCCCGGTCTCCCATCCCGGTCTCCCATCCTGGTATATGCTCCCCTATCCTGGTCCCCCATCCTGGTATATGATCCCCCATCCTGGTCTCCCATCCTGGTATTTCTGCCCCATCATGGTCCCCCATCCTGGTATGTGCTCCCCCACCCTGGTCCCCTATCCTGGTATATGCTCCCCCATCCTGGTCCCCTATCCTTGTATTTGCACCCCCATCATGGTCCATGCTCCCCCATCCTGGTATTTGTGCCCCCATCCAGGTATTTGTGCCCCCATCCTGTTATATGCTCCCCCATCCTTGTCCATGCTCACCCATCCTGTCCATGCTCACCCCTCCTGGTATATGCTCCTCCATCCTGCCTGCTCTGCTGTTCTTCCATCCAGAAGAAAAAAAAACACTGCTACTCATCTTTTCCCCTCTCCCTTGCAGCGCGTCCTTGGTCTCCAGCGACGCTGGAGGAAGAGTGTGGCGCCGGAGTTCGCGCCTGCATATAGTGCGATCTCCGGCGCAATTTTGTTGAAGACAATATGGTGCCAGAGATTGAGGTATGTGTCCTAATGGTGCCGGAGATAGCGGTATGTGGTCAGCGCTTATGCATACTGCAATCAACACAGTCCTTCATCATTGTCCTCCTCCCTCTCACTTGTAACGGCTGATGTGCTCTTCTGCCTCTGGCCAGACTGCACAGGCGCATTGCGCAGGCGTGGTCTATAGAGCATTTGGACAGGCAAATCCCTGGTTATATTATAGATCTCAAAATGTCGAACTTGACTTATTTTATGAGCTGATATTGCACATGTAACTTGTGTTTGCTCTTGTTGTATTTACATGCATAATTAGAATTGGTTGTGAGGTTGTGATATGCCTTGATATATGATACGTGCACATTTTTCTCATGTTAAACGAGTTAATTGTCTGATTATACCGATAATTCTATTCACCTTTTATGCACAATAACGTTATTGTAAGTATATATACATTTATACTCAGGAGTATATGAAAATCCTATTAAAATAATGAAACAGCAATTAAAACAAAATTGTGATGATGTATTTTACTTTTAATTAGTGTTTCATCATCTGAAACAAATGAGATCACATCTTGGTCTTAGACTAGAGTTCCTCTATTATTACAGTTCAGTGTAGTGTTAAATTAAAATACAATGTGCAGTTAATAAAGAAAATAGCGCCATAGTGAATAGTTCACAGCACTCACCTTATTTTCTTTCTTCAAGTTCTCTATGACAGGACAGCAATGTTATAGTCACAGGATATTAATGGGAGATCAATGAAGATCAATGGAAATGACAAAGAACGCTTTGAACCTAGTCTTGTGACTATGGCAGAGAGATAGATGTGGGGTTGGCAGGGCTGGTATCCTAGGGGTGCTCAGTGGGAGGACAACAAGCCACTAGGTCTCGGTCAGACCTTTACATATAATGCTAAGGCAGTGGACCAATATTAGCTTCACAGAGTAGTTTAGCTGCTTATATTTAGGGAAACTACTGTGTTTCTGGTTCTATATAAACATATAAGTTTTACATTTCCTCCGTGAACCGTTATGTAAATGTAAGGATATTCATATTTACCTCCCTATTAAAGAGTGAAAGGTATGAAAGGGTTGTCCACTTCCTTGTACAACACCTTCTTAAGTAAATATGAATATCCTTACATTTACATAACGGTTCACGGAGGAAATGTAAAACTTATATGTTTATATAGAACCAGAAACACAGTAGTTTCCCTAAATATAAGCAGCTAAACTACTCTGTGAAGCTAATATTTCTTTTTCATTTTAAATGGGGGAATATTAATGCTATATTCCCTCATTTAAAATGAAAAAGAAAACAGAAACTTACGTACTTCTAGCACCAACGCCTTTCCAGCTATGTCGGTGAAAGGCTCCATGATACATGTGTGACATTTTTATGCTATGTGAACACTGTAGCCAATCGATGCTCACACTTCTTACCTTTGGAGAGCAGTGAGCACTGCAGCCCAATAGCGGCTGCTGATTGGCTGCAGTACTCATGTATCAACGACCGGCTTCAGGTTTCGTGGACCCCCGGCGAAAGAGTCTCAGTGGGCCCCTTTAACACATACCACGATTCCTGATGCACAGATACAGCAGAGAAATATAGGTATAGTACATGGCCAAAGATTTCACTTTGTAAAGTCTACAATACCACACAGCAGAGGGGATTCAATTGATCTAGTGTCCATAAGTTTTAAGGTTTCAGTACCTGTAGTATTAGAGGTAAAGGGGATATTTGTAAATGTACCCTGCCAGTAGAAACTGCCCTCAGCAGTTTACCCTTTGCAAAAGTCATTTTCCTCCTATATAGTAATCTATACAGTATTTTGGGCACAGCTTAGTCCTCCATGCAGTATTATGGGCACCACATAGTCCTCCATACAGTATTATGGGCACCACATAATCCTCCATACAGTATAATGGGCACCACATAGTCCTCCATACTGAATTAGGGGCACCACATAGTCCATCCTTTACATAGTAATTTTCCCCCTGCTAAAGTCCTAGATTCCCCTTTCATTGCCCCCATAAAGTGTGATGCCAACAAAAGTGCCCCCCCTAAACACAGTATGATACCCCCATGCTGAATGCCTCCACATGCACAGTATAATGACCCTACTGTGCCCCACTTCAACTCCCAAGGCAAATGTCACGGGTGTGTCAGAGGTGACAGACAGTCGCCCTGCAGTGATGTGCAGGAAATCTCCACGTTTGGCAAAGCAGACAGCTGCCTAGATAGGAGGCTGTGTTTAGGACCCAGCAACTACCTCCCTTTAGTCTGGGTGTATATATACCTGCTGTGTCTAGGTGGGCATCGCCAGTTATACTCATTGCTTCTTGGAACTTGGCTGAAGCAGCATCGCGTCCTCTCTGGAGTCTTGAGGCCATGAGCCCTGTTGGAGTTCTTCTAAAGCTAAGTTGTTATTCCCCTGTGTTGTCTTCCTCTTTTTGTCTTTAGAGTGCTAGTGGAGGTTGACTAGAGCTCATCTCCTTCCATCCCCAGCCATAGCCTTATGCCAGGGATAGTAGGGCGAGGCACGTGATCGGCGACAGCTGCGGAGGCTGTATAGGGATGTTAGGGGGAGACAGGGTGACTCTAGTCCAGATAAGGAGGTCACCTCTTCCCCCTTTCCCTAGTGCCTGGGCTCCCTTTCCCCTCTGCGTTACGCTCACATCTGGCGTGACAGAAAAGTATGGTGACCCCAACACAGTATGATCCCCCCAACTGTGACCCCTACACAGCCCTCCATAGACATTAAAGGGCCTGCATACAGTATAATGGCCTTCAGTAGCCCTCCAAACAGTAAGATGGCTCCCACACAGTATGATGGACCCACACAAACCTTCACACTGTATAATTGCTTGCACATAACCCTATAGATATTATAATGGCCCCACATAGCCTTCCATATAGTATAATGCACCCCCGATAATCCTCCATATAGTATAATGCACTCCCCATGGCCCTCCACGCAATAAAATGCACTCTCCATGGCCCTCCATGCAATGAAATGCACCCCATAGTCCTCCATATAGTGTAATGCGGCTCCCATAAGGCATAGTGTGGCCCCCATAGGGCATAGTGAGGCCACAGTCCTCTAGTAATATGGGCACCACATTTAAATAAATACACACTTACCGCTTCTCATACCCTCATTACTTCAGTGTTCTTCAGCACGTCTCCTCAGCTCCACTGCCTGACCCAGTGGCGAGATGAAGTGACGTCATCACGCCGCTGCATCAGACGCAGATGGGGAATGATGGGAGAGGCAGGGCCGGTTTTAGACAAAGTGGGGCACTAGGCAAAAGTTTAAAGTGGGGCCACAAATGCTCACATATTGCACCATCACACTCAAAGATTTAGGTTGTATTTACATGCTCTGAGCAGAGGCCATTAAATGGGCGTGATTGACAATACTGAAGTCGTTCTACACTTTTTCTCCGGCCTCTTTACACCGGCTGAGGAAGAATGATAGGGACTGAACGATCACTAATCGATCAATCTGTCCCCATACACATCATGTTATCAGCAGCATATCTGCAGCTTCCACCGGGCGATGTGCTGCTGAGAACGATGATGTTTGTTCTGCCATAAACAATAAAATCACCCGATGAATGAGCAGCATTTTGCTCGTTCGTTGGATGATTGCCGATATGTTAAGGCTATGTGCACACGATGAAGAAATGCTCAGGATTTTTTCCTGAGCGTTTCTGCATCTCCCTGGCAGAAAAAAACGCATGTGGATTGTACATGCATTTTCCTGCCAGGGACATGCAGAAATGGAGCATTATTCACTGTCATTTCCGCATGATGATTGACAAGCGCTTTCCAAGCGATTAGAATCACTTGGAAAGTGCTTTTGACAACTGGGTCACACTATATAAATCCATGCAACCGGCATGGATTTATATAGTGTGACCCGAGAGAGTGGTTAAAAATAAAAAAATAAATGTATACTTACCCTCCGGTGGCCCCCGGTGACCTGCTTTACACTCGGTTCTCCCTTGCCGGCATCGGTGGATTGAAAGACCTGCCGACGTCAGCGTCGCTTGACCCGTCACATGACTCTGACGTCAGCGCAGGTCCTTCAACCAACTGCGAAGTGCCGGGAAGCAAGCAGGAGCGCAGCGCGGGCCGCCGGAAGGTAAATATACATTTATTTTTTATTTTATTCTTTTTTTACAGATTTTTTTATGGTACCTGGGTGTGGAGGAGACTCTCCTCTCCTCTACACCCGGGTACCATCCGCACATTAGAACGCGCCAATTACGCAAGTACAGATGCAGTCTTGCGGAATTGGCGCGTTCTAATGCAAGTCAATGGCGGCGAAAACGCAGCACTTCCGCAAAATAATTGGTAGTGCTGCGTTTTTTTCCGCAATGATAATCCACAGCGGAAATTTCCGCAGCAAGTGCACAGCACATGCTGATTATCATTGGGGAACATGACTGCCCTTCTACCATGCGTTTTTAATGCATTTCCGCAGCTGCAAAAACGCTGCAGAAACGCATTAAAAACGCATCGTGGGCACACAGCCTTACACCTATGAAGGCTCATCTGTGCAGCTGGGATTTATAAATGTGGAATCTATACACACACAAACACATACACACACAGTGTCACATGCTGCCACTGTGTCTATACCTGGCCATCTACATATACTATTAACATACATACAAGTTAGAATAATGCAATCAAATATATAAATATACATATATAAACACACACATGTACACGGCACACAAACGTAACACATATGTGCATGCACACACTGATACACACACACGTACAAGGCACACACACACTTATACCTACACTACAAGGCACACACATGCTGCACAACAAATGCTCAGTAGATACACACATTACACACAGCACATGTATGCAGGACAACACATGTTCATTCCAATCTCTCACAGACAGCACACACTACACACACCTCACATACATACACTGCTTTATATTGCAGGAGCAGCACAGAACACAGGTGGACACACTAGAACTTATCTGGCAGCTCAGGTTGGTAGATGCCGGTCTCTGGCTCCCTCTTCCCTCAGAGGTCCGTGCAGGAGGACAGGAGCACGTTCCTCTTGTGTCACCCTGGCCTGGATGCCACAAATATAATAAAGCTGTGTCTGAGAGCAAAGGGGAGGTTCTTTGGTCAGGGGAACATTAGCATGCAATACCTCCTGTCTCAGGCCAGTAGGGGGAGCAGGCTGCCCCTATAAAAGCTGGAACTGGGGGCAGGGTTAGAGAGAACTGGACGACCTGTTTCAGGATTGAGAGTTGTCCCAGAGCAGAGAGGGACAGTTGTATTGCACCCTAAGAGGAAGTGTGGCAGTAGGAGAGCTACAAGCCAGAGACAAGAGGCGAAGTGAGCCTGTCTTGGCAGACAAAGAACTCAATTTACCAGACTTTGGTGTCTGAGGCTGGGAGGATTCCACATCCTACAGCAGATAACCAGTCCGCAGGGGACTGTATGTTCCTTGGCCTAAGAAGCCCGGAGGCTCTGCCACAATAGAAGGGACCAGCAAAGCCGTACCAGGCCGGGAGCAGAAAGGAAACCACGTTGCAGGCCATACAGGCGAGAATACACGGAGAGCTCGGAAACGTGGGCTGTTACCCTATAAGGAGGAAATAGCCAGAAGGAGCGCAGAGAGCACGGTAGGCCTACACCCTCACCCTGACCAGGGCCAATTTCCCGTTTGCTCTCAGACGTACAGGCCCCCTCCTAGCCGGGCCTGTTTGTGGGTCAGTTCACCTGTTCTAGTAAAGACCCTGGACTGCAACCTGTTGTCTGTGTGCTCCTTGCTCCTCCTGCACTATCAGCACTGGGACTCTCACCACCATCGCTCCCACCATCCACTACACTGCACTGGGGCTGCACTCTTCCCGTGGGGAGTCACACCACCTCAGCTGCACCCACCATCAGCCCCAGTGGTCTGCCCTGCAGCGGCGGTTCCTAATGACCGCAAATCCACGGGTGGCGTAGTCGGACATCACTTAAAACTTATAAAGGGACTACCACTGGTCTGACCACCCTGAGCCACGGACCGGGTCGCCACTACTACCCCCATCATTCCCCTATTGCCCGGATCCGAGTGCCCCACGGCCCAGGGGGCGAGTCACTCTTAAAATGCCAGGCCCTCATCAAAGGTTCTGAAGTTCCCCAGACTGCAAGACCTGAGGAGACATCATGGTCACATGACAAGTCACATGATCTTGATGTCACTACAGGTCATGAACCAGTCTCTACATCAGAAGCTTCACTGACAATGCTATTATCAGTGAAGCGCCTGCTGTAGACAGTGGGGGGCCCGATGCCTACGAGGGCCCCATGCGGGCGCTGACGTCGGGCCCTCATGGCTCCTGGCCCCCATAGCAGTCGCGTGGCCTGCCGCCATTGGCGGTATGCCACTGCATACAGTATAATGGGCCCCATATATAGCTCCATTCAGTTTAATAGGCCCTATATATTGATCCACTCAGTATAATGGCACCCATATATTGCTCCATTCAGTATAATGGGCCACATATACAGTACAGACCAAAAGTTTGGACACACCTTCTCATTTAAAGTTTTTTCTGTATTTTCATGACTATGAAAATTGTACATTCACACTGAAGGCATGAAAACTATGAATTAACACATGTGGAATTATATACTTAACAAAAAAGTGTGAAACAACTGAAAATATGTCTTATATGCTTGGTTCTTCAAAGTAGCCACCTTTTGCTTTGATGACTGCTTTGCACACTCTTGGCATTCTCTTGATGAGTTTCAAGTGGTAGTCACTGGAAATGGTCTTCCAACAATCTTGAAGCTGTTCCCAGAGATGCTTAGCACTTGTTGGCCCTTTTGCCTTCACTCTGCGGTCCAGCTCACCTCAAACCATCTCGATTGGGTCCAGGCCTGGTGACTGTGGAGGCCAGGTAATCTGGCGTAGCACCCCATCACTCTCCCTCTTGGTCAAATAGCCCTTACACAGCCTGGAGGTGTGTTTGGGGTCATTGTCCTGTTGAAAAATAAATGATGGTCCAACTAAACGCAAACCGGATGGAATAGCATGCCGCTGCAAGATGCTGTGGTAGCCATGCTGGTTCAGTATGCCTTCAATTTTTAATAAATCCCCAACAGTGTCGCCAGCAAAGCACCCCCACACCATCACACCTCCTCCTCCATGCTTCACGGTGGGAACCAGGCATGTAGAGTCCATCCGTTCACCTTTTCTGCATCGCACAAAGACACGGTGGTTGGAACCAAAGATCTCAAATTTGGACTCATCAGACCAAAGCACAGATTTCCACTGGTCTAATGTCCATTCCTTGTGTTGTTTAGCCCAAACAAGTCTCTTCTGCTTGTTGCCTGTCCTTAGCAGTGGTTTCCTAGCAGCTATTTTACCATGAAGGCCTGCTGCACAAAGTCTCCTCTTAACAGTTGTTGAAGAGATGTGTCTGCTGCTAGAACTCTGTGTGGCATTGACCTGGTCTCTAATCTGAGCTGCTGTTAACCTGCGATTTCTGAGGCTGGTGACTCGGATAAACTTATCCTCAGAAGCAGAGGTGACTCTTGGTCTTCCTTTCCTGGGGCTGTCCTCATGTGAGCCAGTTTCTTTGTAGCGCTTGATGGTTTTTGCAACTGCACTTGGGGAAACTTTCAAAGTTTGCCCAATTTTTCAGACTGACTGACCTTCATTTCTTAAAGTAATGATGGCCACTCGTTTTTCTTTACTTAGCTTCTTTTTTCTTGCCATAATACAAATTCTAACAGTCTATTCAGTAGGACTATCAGCTGTGTATCCGCCAGACTTCTGCACAACACAACTGATGGTCCCAACCCCATTTATAAGGCAAGAAATCCCACTTATTAAACCTGTCAGGGCACACCTGTGAAGTGAAAACCATTTCCGGTGACTACCTCTTGAAGCTCATCAAGAGAATGCAAAGAGTGTGTAAAGCAGTCATCAAAGCAAAAGATGGCTACTTTGAAGAACCTAGAATATAAGACATATTTTCAGTTGTTTCACATTTTTTTGTTAAGTATATAATTCCACATGTGTAAATTCATAGTTTTGATGCCTTCAGTGTGAATGTACAATTTTCATAGTCATGAAAATGCAGAAAAATCTTTAAATGAGAAGGTGCGTCCAAACTTTTGGTCTGTACTGTATATCTTTGTGTATATATTATATCTAAATGTAAATGTGGGGAACAGAGCGCACAATAGGTAAAAATTCGTTCAGGTTAAGTCATAGGAGTCATCTGTAACTCAACCTTGGGCAGACATGTACTCACAGTACATAGAATGTAAAAAATACAAACACATTTAATAAGAAACAAGAACACAATAGATTAAAGGAAAATGTATGTCCACAACTTGTGCAAACTCTTCTTGCGCAATATGAAAATCACACTTCAAATCAGATTAAAAGGGGAGAAGTTGACTCAATTGTTGCATGTGTGTGTCTGTGTGTGCCACACTGAGCATGGAGAACAGAAGAGAAGAAAAAAAATGTCTGAGGACTTGAGAAGCAAAATTGTTGGAAAATATCAACAATCTAAAGGTTAGTTGTCCATCTCAAGTGATCTTGATGTTCCTTTGTCCATGGTGCCCAACATAATCAAGAAGTTTACAACCCATGGCACTGTAGCTAATCTCACCGGACATGAACGGCAGAGAAAAATTGGTGAAAGGATTCAATGGGGAATAGTCCAGATGGTGGATAAGCAGTCCCAATCAAGTTCTAAAGAAATTCAAGCTGCCCTGTAGGCTGTCACTGTCTCACTGTCAGCACAAACTATCCATCAACAATTGAATGAAATGAAACTTTATGGCAGGAGACCAAAGAGGACCCCACTGCTGACAGAGACAAAAAAGCTAGACTGTAGTTTGCCAAAATGTACGTGAGTAAGCCAAAATCGTTCTGAGAAAGAATTTTGTGGACAGATGAGACCAAGATAGAGTTTTTCTGGTAAAGCACATCATTGTACTGTTTACCGAAAATAGAATGAGGCATACAAAGAAAATAACAGCACCTACAGTCAAACATGGTGGAGGTTCAAAGATGTTTTGGGGTTATTTTGCTGCTTCTGACACTGGGTGCCTTGACTGTGTGAAAGTCACCATGAAATCTGAAGATTACCAAAGGATTTTGGGTCACAATGTAGCACCCAGTGTCAGAAAGCTGGGTGGGCGTCTTAGGTCATGGGTCTTCCAGCAGGACAATGACCCCAAACATACTTCAAGCAGCACCCAGAAATGCATGAAAAAGCACTGCTGGAGAGTTCTCAAGTGGCCAGCAATGAGTCTGGATCTAAATCCCATTGAACACCTGTGAAGAGATCTTAAAATTGCTCTTGGGAGAAGGTATCCTTCAAATATGAAAGACCTGGAGCAAAAGAAGAGTGGTCTAAAATTCCAGCTGAGAGGTGTAAGAAGCTTGTTGATAGTTATAGGAAGCAATTGATTGCAGATATTTATTTAAAAGGGTGTGCAAAGAAATATTAAGTTAAGGGTGCCAACAATTCTGTCCGGCCCATTTTGGGGGGTTTTGTGTGAAATTATGACCAATTTTCCTTTTTTTTCTGTTTTTTTTTGTGTTGTCCCAATACACACTAAGGAAGTAAACATGTGTAACAAAACATTTGTAATTGCAATAATTATTACTCACAGAATGTAAAAAATATTTTAATAAGAAATAAGGTAACATAAAAGCTTTGTGTTGTTTGCTAAACATTTGGTTACACATTGGGTTAAAATGTTGAGAAAGAATTACTGACTGAACAAGAACTCAACAAAAATACCACACACTAACACTTTAAACAATATACAGTATAAACAGTTTTGGATCCTGCTGACAGATACCCATTATTGCTATTAAATTGTTTGCCACTTGGATTCATACATCTGATATCATAGAAAGGTTTGGTTAGACATGTTAAGCATAAAGCTTCATTTTCTGAAATAAACAAATATTTCTTCAAAAAAAGCCAGAATTCTAAGTAATTTGTGCCAAGTTAAAATCAAGTAATGAACAGTTGTCCTTAAACCACAAAAAGCTGACAATGTGTGTCAGACAGTATTTGCTGGCACACAGTAACTAAATCCTCGCTGTATTGCCAAAATGACATCACGGGGCTTCCAATGAAATAGCGTGTCCATTACACTTGCAGAGCAGCATCATAGATATGTATGGTATAATTATGCTGTGCAATTTAATGATTCATTGAATCTACAGATGATGACATTATTAATATTTGCCACATCTCATTATCCCTGGCACAGCTACATAAATAAACTCTTTTTTTTTTCAATTAAATTAAAATGAATTACACATTATGTAAGGACCGCAAATATGGACATAAGCACACCCATTGTATTCAATGGGTGTGCACACATGTCAGGTTTTTCACACGGACATATCGCTATCTGGAATTAAAGATTCCCATCAACAATGACTGGGGAAGGTGGTGGTGGAGATGGTTCAGAGGAATCAATATATTTTTTGAGAAATGATCAGTGAAACACATAACGAATCTTGAAGCAAGGTGAAATGCTACTGGATTTATGACGGCAAGTATCTTATAGGGGCCGATGAATCTGAGTCCCAATTTCCAAGAAGGAACCATGAACTTAATATTCTTTGAGGACAACCACACCAAATTACCAACCCACAGGTCCAGAGTCCAGACCCACCAATCATTACCGATCAGCCATACTCTTATATTTGGACCCCATCCTCCTCAAATTATAAATAACACCTTGGCAAACTGATGTAATAGACGAAGAAAACCGATGCTCCTCAGGTACTCCAGAAGAGACGATTCTTATTGAAGGAGCAGAATTGAGTATGAAAACCGTATGCCCCGAAGAACGGGGACTAGCCAGTAGATTCATGACAACTGATATTCACAGCAAACTCAGCTAGAGGTAAATAAGAAATCCAATCCTCCTGATTCTCAGACACAAAGCACCTAAGATATGGGTGCAGAATCAATAGCGATTACAGGTAAATGTCTAGACAATTTATGAGGATTGATACCCTGGTCCTGGATGAACCAGGAATCAATCAGATTCAGCCTCACCCCTTTGTCCAAAAAGGCTGAAATAACCGCCATACTTTAGCCAAAATGGATCTCGGCAAAAGGAATTTTGACCTACCCACAGAGGAAATATGTACACCCGGGTTGCTAACCTCCCGACAACCTGGGCTCCTTAGGTTTCCGGTGGCTGTTTGCAGTTGCGTAAAGATGGACAGGTACCAACAAAATGATCCTTCTTACCACAGAAAAAACACACTCCCTGTTTGTTCCGAACTGCAGGAGAATGGATAAAACAAACTTCATGGTTTCCTCGGTAGACTCTGCTTAGGTTTCATTGACCCCTGATCCCTCGAATATTGAGATGTCTCTTTATGTCTCTCACATAGATGGCTGTCCAGTCTGGTAGCTAAAGACGTGATTGCCTCCAAGGATACCGGGGTCTCATGCAGAACAAAGACATCCATTACCCTCTCAGAAAGCCCCTGACAGAACTGATTATGGAGCGCGGGGTCATTCCACCTAGTATCCGTAGACCACCTACGGAACTTGGAACAATACTCCTCCGCTGGCCGGTCTCCCTGCTGCAGCTGACATAGTTTAGACTCAGCCAGAGAGACATGGTCTGGTCATCATAGATCAGACCCAGAACCTGAAAAAATTCCTCAACCAACTAAATCAACTGGGAATCAGATGGGAGAGAAAATGCTCAGGCTTGAGGGTCACCCTGGAGAAGAGAGATTGTGACCCGTTGCTCCTCGGTACCCGAGGGGTGAGGACGTAACCTAAAATAAAGTTTGCAAGCCTCCCTGAAAACCATGAACTGTCAGAGAACCTATCAGGCAAAGTGATCTTGGGCTCTACCAGAGGTTGCCTAGGAGCCGTGGGCCCTAAGCCTGGAGTCAATGGGTGCTGCAAACCAACTGAGCGCAAGTCTTCCACCTCAGGCAAAGTTGTTGTAGCTGCTCTGCCAGAGTAGTCACAGGATCCATAATGGATCCAAAAAGGTACAGACAGAGATAATGTCACGTAGGGACATGGGACTGGGAGTACCTACCCAATCCCTTGAACTAGGGGCACCCTAGGCTATTCCTGTCCCTCAGATTACCACAGATGGTTGAGATGCTGGGGTCTTGTACCTTGCTATGCTCCTATCTTAACCCTTATCTGTTAACTCCCCCACGAGGGGAGGTATGAGGCCAAAGTGTATTGGAAAACACTAACCAAACAGACTGGGGTTAACAGACAGGGATAAAAGAAAACTACAATCATACAAATACACTCTAAAAAAACACAGAGTGGGAAGCGGAAGGAAAAAGAAGTCACAAACCAAATGGGAGAGGATAAGGATGAAAACGCAAACCAACTCCAAGCAGAAAGCTCGTGAAAAACTCTCCAACCGCCTACTCCAAACACTGAACTTCTCCTTCAACACCAAACCAGGAAGTAGAACAACTATCAATGGTAACTTCCAAGTGCCAGTGGCGAGCATACATTGGCTTGCAAAAGTATTCACCCCTTTGGCTTTTTACCAATTTTGTTACATTACAACCTGTGTTTAAATTTTTTTGTGTGATGCAACAGTACTGAATAGTCTAATTTGGTGAAGTGAAGTGAGAAAAATATAGACATAAGTTACATTTATGGGATCAAATAACTAAATATTGGCATGTGCATGAAGCCCCTAAAAATTTCTGGTGCAAGCAATTACCTTCATAAGTCACAAGCAAGAGGCACTGCTAGCCAAACAACACCATGAAGACCAAGGAGATCTCCAAACAAGTCAGGGACTAAGCTGTTGAGAAGTAAAAGTCAGGTTTAGGTTATAAAAAAAAATCCCAATCTCTGATGATTGCCTAGAGCACCATGAAATCCATTATCATCAAATTGAAAGAACATGGTACCACAACAAACCTGCCAAGAGAGGGCCACCCACCAAAAACTCTCAGCCCAGGAAAGGAGGGCATTAATCAGAGAGGCACCAAAGAGACCAAAGGTAACCCTGAAGGAGCTGCAGAGTTCCCAAGCAGAAACTGGAGTATCTGTTCACATGACCACAATAAGCAATACACTCCATAGAGGTGGCCTCTATGAAAGAGTGGTCAGAAAAAAAGCCTTTACTTACACAAGAATTGTAAGGCTCATTTTAAGTTTGTTTAAAGACATGTGGGAGACTCCCCAAATGTATGGAGGAAGATGCTCTTGTCATATGAGACTAAAATTTAACTATTTGACCACCAAGGTAAATGCTATATCTGGCGCCAAACCAACACAGCTCATCACCCCAAGAACACCATTCCCACAGTGAAACATGGTTTTGGCAGCATCATGCTGTGGTGATGTTTTTCGGGAGCAGGAACCGGGAAAATGATCCGAGTTGAGGGGAAGATGGATAGTGTAAAATACAGGGATACTCTTGAGCAAAACTTGTTTCAGTCAGTCAGTGATTTGAGACTGGGAAGGAGGTTCACCCTCCAACAAGACAATGACCCAAAGCATACTGCTAAAGCAACACTGGAGTGGTTTAAGGGGAAACGTGTAAATGTTTTGGAGTCATCCCCAGACCTTAATTCAATTGAGAATCTGTAGTCAGACTTGAAGATTGTTGTTCACCAGACGAGACCATCTAACTTGAAAGAGCTGGAACCGTTTTGCCTTGAGGAATAGGTAAAAATCTAAGAGGCAAGATGTGGAAAGCTCATAGAGACTTATCCAAAGTTACTTGCAGCTGCAATTGCCACAAAAAGAGGCTCTACAAAATACTGAATTTAGAGAGGTGAATAGTTATGCGCACTGAAGTTTTCAGTTATTTTGTCCTATTTGTTGTTTGCGTCGCAAAAAAAAGAAAATCAAATGTTGACAGTTGTAGGCATGTTCTTTACATGAAATGATGCAAACTTTCAAAAAAATTCTGTGAAATTCCAGGTTGTGAGGTAGCAAAGCATGAAAAATGCCACTGTAGTGGTGCTTTAGCATACTCATTTTAGTTTCTAAGTTCTTGACATATTGCTGTGTGCCTTTTTTCCTTTGAAACATATCCTCAACACCTGGGGTTTTCTAGTCCAGGTTCCTGCCCAGTTCTTTCCCACCTCAATCCCTTTGGCTGACAGGTCTCTAACTATGTACAGTAGATATATAGGGAGAGACCTGCCAGTGAACTGGAGCAGGACATGGAGAATCTGCTGGGGACCTGCCTAGGACTAGTCAGCGAAGACGTTCGGAGTAAAATGTATACATACTTGATGTGACTCATGTATACATGAACTTCAATATTGCTGAAGATGTTAAAAACTAAAGGTACTTTTCGTTTTTTTTCGGAGTAAAAAAGTGTTTTTTTTTCCACTTTTTCATTTTTACTAATCAATCCAAGTTCTCACTATGCATCTAGATAGGTGCCTTGGGGGGTCTAGTTTCCAAAATGGGGTCACTTGTGGGGGGTTTCCACTGTTTAGGCACATCAGGGGCTCTCCAAACGCAACATGGTGTCCGCTAACAATTTGAGCCGATTTTCCATTCAATTTGTTAGCGGACACCATGTCGCGTTTGGAGAGCCCCTGATGTGCCTAAACAGCGGAGCTCCCCCACAAGTGACCCCATTTTGGAAACTAGACCCCCAAGGCACCAATATAGATGCATAGTGAGCACTTGGAACCTTCAGGTGCTTCACAAATTGATTCGTAAAAATGAAAAAGTGGAAAAAAAATACTTTTTCATTTTTGCGAATCAATTTGTATAGCACCTAGGGGTTCCAAGTTCTCACTATGCATCTAGATAGGTGCCTTTGGGGGTCTAGTTTCCAAAATGGGGTCACTTGTGGGGGTTTTCACTTTTTAGGCACATCAGGGGCTCTCCAAACGCAACATGGCGTCCGTTAATTATTCAAGCAAATTTTACAATCAAAAAGTCAAATGGCGCTCCTTCCCTTCCGAGCCCTGCTGTACACCCAAACAGTGTTTTTTCCCCACATACGGGGTATCTGCGTGCCCAGGGGAAATTGCTCAACAAATTTTGGGGTCCATTTTTTCCTGTTACCCCTGCGAAAAAAATTGGGTCTAAAGTAAAATTTTTGTGAAAAAAGTTAAATGTTCATTTTTTCTTCCACATTCCAAAAATTCCTGTGAAGCACCTGAAGGGTTAATAAAGTTCTTGAATGTGGTTTTGAGCACCTTGTGGGGTGCAGTTTTTAGAATGGTGTCACTTTTGGGTATTTTCTGTCATAAAGACCTCTCAAAGTGACTTCAAATGTGATGTGGTCCCTAAAAAAATGGTTTTGTAAATTTTGTTGGAAAAATGAGAAATTGCTGGTCAACTTTTAACCCTTATAGCTCCCTAACAAAAAAAAAAATTTGGTTCCAAAATTGTGCTGATGTAAAGTAGACATGTGGGAAATGTTATTTATTAACTCTTTTGTGTGACATATCTCTCTGATTTAAGGGCATAAAAATTCAAATTTTGAAAATTGCAAAATTTTCAAAATTTTCACCAAATTTCCATTTTTTTCACAAATAAACGCAAGTGATATCGAAGAAATTTTACCACAGTCATGAAGTACAATATGTCACGAAAAAACAATCTCAGAATCAGGGGGATCCGTTGAAGCGTTCCAGAGTAATTATCTCCTAAAGTGACAGTGGTCAGAATTGTAAAAATTGGCCTGGTCTTTAACGTGCAAACCACCCTCGGGGGTAAAGGGGTTAAAAAAAAGTTTTTTTTTGTTTTTTTTTAAATATTGTTATTTTTCCCATGAGTAATAATGTATGCTGTATATAATGTTTGCTAAACATATTATTATTTTATATATACATTTCATTGGACCAATGTACTTACGCTTCTCTCTTCCAAGCATATTTTTTTATTTTATTTTGTTAACATTAACACTTCAGACTATTATGAAATGTGTGCACAATAGAGAGAGAGAGAGATTTTTCATCATATTAACCCCTTCACCCCCCAGGGCGATTTTCCGTTTTGGTTTTTTACTTTCCTTCTTCCAAAAGCCATAACTATTTTATTTTTCAGTGAATATAGCCGTATTAGGGCTTGTTTTTTGCAGGACGAGTTGTACTTTTGAATAACACCATTCATTTTACCACATAGCATACTGGAAAACAGGAAAAAATTCAAAGTGTGGTGAAATTGCAAAAAAGTGCAATTCCACAATAGTTTTTTGAGGTTTTTTATTTGCCATGTTCACAATATGTTAAAACTGACCTGGAAGTATGATTTTCCAAGTCAGTCTAAGTACACAGATACCAAACATGTATAGTTTTTTTTTTATTTTGATAGATCGAACTACTGCTATGTATAGCTAAAATCACAATCTCCTTTAACAGCTGCTCCGACCGCAGCTGTTAAAGGCACATAATGGCTGATTAAGTCAGCCTTTATGTGTGGGGAAAAATGTGTGCTCGACGTGCGAGTTCGTATTAAAGTCAGAGACACGACTTTTGATGTACATGAAGGGGTTAAATACCTTTTGGCCAATTGTTTGCTTTGTTAGTTTTAGCACTAATATTGAAGTTGATTTCAACAACTTAGTTATTGCTGAATCATTGGTTTTATACATCACAAACTCCCACAAACATATTCATTTCCGACAGAAGCCAGTTGTAATCAGTGTAGAGAGACACACAATGGTTATTGTCTGTTTCTACATGCTGAGATCATCTCCTAGTCTTGAAATAGGAGGTGTTCTGCAGCACCAGGCGACTGACAGTAGTCAGTGTGATGGAGTGGTTGTGTTTCGCTGCGTACACTGTCTACACCTGGCCTCTGCAAGAAATTAATAAAGATGATTTTGGGGGTCCTGGTTTTGCAAATCCAATGACATGATATTAAATGTTTCCATATTGGGTTGCTTGTTGTGAACCACAAGCATTTTAACAAAGGCAATAGGTAATTAGGAAGGATGACAGATATTAGAATTACCATTACTGCACATATCATACAGATTTTACCACTATTGGCTAGTTTACACAAAAACTGGAATGTGGTCAGACAAATTTGTCATATTCATCCTTTGGTGAAATGTGCAACTACTATTTTAAGACCCTTTGATTGATCTCTAGGGCCACGCTAAACCCTGGCTGCCACCTCCTCCTCTCCTCCTATGACTTTGACTTCTGCCACATCCCAACACTGTTTTCTCTTCTAACAATTCTCTTAGCTGTTGTGTCGCAATCGCCCAGGCCTTTTCCAGATGAGGTCAGGTCAGCTTTCCAAAGATGCTTGTAGTTGGGTTTTCCTCTTTAGGTTCATCAGGTTGGATTTGGTGATCTGGTCAGCTTCAGGGTAGCAAGAGCAGACTGTAATGCGTACAGGTTGCCCGTGCCGCATGCTCCTTGCCTAGGTAATGGGTCGGTAAGCTAAGCAAGGAGATGTACACTATAAAAATAAAAAATTATAAATCCCTCCAACCTTGAGAACAGAGGAGATTTATAATAAGGGATAAATTGCAATTTTTTTGTCATTTTTACAAATACTTTGATATTTTACCCATTTATGAACTTGAAACAACCCCTTTAATTGAAAATGTCAATTCATGAAGTCTATATTTTACATTTCCTTTTTAAAAAGAAAATGTCAACAATTCATATATTATTCATGGGTTTCCAATTTACTTGTTAATTACACATTATCTGTGTTAACACATCATAAAATCTAGCAGATGGTTTATTTTGGCAATTTCATTTAGCCTATGCTTTCACTTAGCTAATGATTATTCATTCAGTACATTATATTTCTAAGTAGTAAGTTCCAGCTGCCAATATTAGCTGACCAATCAGCTTAAATCATTGATAATGATAAAATAACATGGTGTGCGCACAGCAGATGTGACACCATTAGTCATTTCTTTATATATATTCTATTTGTACATTCATTGCAATAATATTTTACAATTTGGTTACAAAAATGAGATTGCTATACCCAGAGATGAATCTAGGTTTTCCTGCATCCGGGGCAAATTTTCAGTTCAGTGCCCCTTCTGTATCACACTTAAGTGGTTTGAGTAGTCATCATATGACCACTCATGTGTGATTTGCATAATTACTATCAGTTGCCAACTGTTAGGCGTCGGTCTGTGGCTGGATTCAAAATGGGTCAAGGACCTTCTGTGGTCTCCCATGCTGGTCCAGCTGGGGCTGATGCTGCTCAGCATCGTCATCAGCCCCAAGCTTAGCTGGTCTAAGTCTAAGTCCAGGATTCGCCGCACTGAGCATGCCTGTGACCTGGTGGATCGTGATTGGTGGTTTGGCACCCACCTGACTCGGTGACCTGGCACAGCCTGATTGGTCCACGGGTGGCATCACCAATGGCGCGTCGGTGGGCAGGACTTAGTCTTTAAAAGGCCCGCCCACAAACACGGCTTTGATCATTTTGAGCAAGTAATGCTGTTGTGTGGACGACTGTGTTCCACATGCTCCCTAGCTGCTCTCTCCGTGACCTGCCGATGCCAGAGTTCGCTCGGCTAATTAGCACAGGTCGCTTAGGCAGGTTTAGATGTGCTTAGGCAGGTAGCTTCGTCTTGCAGCCTGGCTCAGCCAAAGGGGTCGTCTAACACCCCGAGCAGCCTGCAGACGTCCTGTCCACGGCTATCGCCTGTCAGCCACGTGGAGTAGTACCCTTCAGTCCGGTGGCACGCCAGCTGGAGGCACGTCTACCCGTCGGCGTAGTCACACACGCATTCTAGCTCCGCCAGAGTAGTCCCTGTGCAGTAACAGGGCTACAGATAGTTTTCCGGTCGCACATCTCCCGTGCTGCTAACGGAGATAGTGCGAACCGCTATACCCATTCATGTGTGCAGTAACACGGAAGGGCTTATCGTTTAAATTGGTTGCGTACCTTTTCACCCGGAAAGTGTTCGGCAGCAGCCCAACAGGCTGCATCGCGGACCCCAGGGTCGGTTGCGTTCCATTAAAATGAAGTTGTCTGCAACCGCCCTCCTAACAGTATCAGAGCGCCAGGGTCTTGCCGAATATGGCCGACAACCAGCAACTGCAGCGTTACATACAGCAACAGGAGATAGGTCTCTGGAACAAGCTCCGGTCACTGATATCACTGCAGTAGCTACCCAGGCGGCTTCTCAAGCAGCCAATCTGGTTCACTCGGCTGCGGTGAATGCTGCAACAGCTGAAATTGCCCCATTACCCCGTTTTGCTCTCCCGGAAAAATTTTCTGGAGACAGTAAATCCTGCAGGGGTTTTATTAATTTATGCTCCATTCAGTTGGAGATGATGGAGGCACGGTTCCCCTCCGAAGGAGCCAAAGTGAGTTATGTCATCTCATTACTCTCCCACAGGGCTCTGGAGTGGGCTACTCCTCTTTGGGAGCGGAATGATCCGGTTGTAGCAAATGCGGGTCTTTTCCTTAAGACATTAAAAAGTGTATTCCTAGGCCCTCAGGTCACGCATGATACAGCTCTTAAGCTACTTGCGTTGATCCAGGGTTCGGCCACCGCCAGCCACTATGCCATCCAGTTTAGAACCCTAGCGGCTGAACTGGATTGGTCTGAGCGGTCGCTTATCCCAGTGTTCTGGAAGGGTCTAGCTGGGCATATTAAAAATGCTCTATCTGCCAGAGAGATTCCAACCTCCCTGGAGGAGTTAATCTCGCTTGCTAACCGAATAGATTTGCGTCATGCAGAACATAAATTAGAGCTGGAGGTCCCTAGACGCCAGTGTCGGTTAGCACCGTCCTTCTCTAGACCCGTTTCCAAACCCGTGACTCCTGACCCGGAGGCTGAGGCTATGGATATATCCAGGCCTGAGTCTAGTCCCTCTCGTTCCCGACCTGCACATCTCTTGGAGTACCCCGTTATTAAGGGCCCTAAGCAGTCGGGAAAACGAGTAGGTCTTACCACCGTTGGAGGAGGTGTGTTAGATTCTGGGGCTTCTTCCTCCAAATTATTATATAAGGTGACATTGTCCTTCGGTACATCTGCAGTTACTGCCAAGGCGTGGGTGGACTCTGGTGCTGATGGCAATTTTTTGTCATCTACGTTTGCCCAGAGGCACGCCATTCCTATAGAGTTACTGCCAAGACCAATGAACATTAGAGTAATCAATGGTTCACTCCTGGACATGCAAATCACCCACCAGTCAATTCCCCTCACCATGTCATTTCCTCAGGGCCACCGGGAGGTCATCTCCTTTCTTATTATTCCCGGTGGATTAGATAAGGTGTTATTGGGTCTCCCCTGGTTACGTTGTCATACTCCACACATTGACTGGAATACGGGGAGAATTTTTTCCTGGAGTGAGAATTGTGTGTCTCAGTGTATGGTTACTGTCACCCGGAGGGTAGTTTCTGATCCCTTTACCATCGTGGCTTCCGGTACAGATTCTTTGTCTGTCCCCAAGACCCGGGTCTTTTCAGACTATGCCAAAAAGAACTCTCAGGTAGAGTGGGTGGCTCCAGTGTCCTCTAACCAGGTTCCGTCGGGGAGGACGTTTGTTTCCCCTAAGTTACAAAACGAGGTGCTCTCCTGGGCTCATACCCCTAAGATCGGAGCTCATCTGGGGGTCAAACGTACCACTAAGTCCCTTTAACGGTCCTATTGGTGGCCCCGGTGGCGCCAGGACGTCAAGGACTTTGTTCTCTCATGTCCCGTCTGTGCGAGAGATAAATCTTTCAGCCAAAGTCCGGCTGGTCTTCCCCAGCTGTCACCCGTGATGGACTCCACACATAGAGAGTCGGTTTTCACTTCTCGTCGTCCTGCCGACGTATTCTATCCGGGCGACAGAGTGTGGCTCACGGCCCGTAATACTAAAGTACGCGGGGAATCTGCAAGGTTTGCCCCCCTGCTTTAAAAAAGGGTACCCTGTACATCGGAGGGGTCACGGTTCTGTGAATCCCCTCTGTGACCCGGTGGACCACATTTTTGCCCCCCTGCTCATGGAGGAAAATGAGCGTCAATTGGAGGGGGATAATGTTAGACATCGGTCTGTGGCTGGATTCAAAATGGGTCCAGGACCTTCTGTGGTCCCCAATTTCAGTCCAGCTGGGGCTGATGCTGCTCAGCATCGTCGTCAGCCCCAACGCCTAGCTGGTCCACGAAACGTACAGATTGTATCTTGTGTATTGGTACCTAGCAATGTTAAGCATGGGTTGCAGAGGGAGACAGGGCATTTGGAGTCTAAGTCCAGGATTTGCCGCACTGAGAATGCCCGTGACCTGGCGGATCGTGATTGGTAGTTTGGCACCCACCTGACTCAGTGACCTGGCACCGCCTGATTGGTCCACGGGTGGCATCACCAATGTCGCGTCGGTGGGCAGGGCATAGTCTTTAAAAGGCCCGCCCACAAACATGGCGGCGCGCTCTGATCATTTTGAGCAAGTAATTCTGTTGTGTGGACGACTGTGTTCCACGTGCTCCCTAGCTGCTCTCTCTGTGACCTGCCGATGCCAGAGTTCGCTCGGCTAATTAGCACAGGTCGCTTAGGCAGATTTAGATGTGCTTAGGCAGGTAGCTTCGTCTTGCAGCCTGGCTCAGCCAAAGGGGTCGCCTAACACCCCGAGCAGCCTGCAGACGTCCTGTCCACGGCTATCGCCTGTCAGCCACGTGGAGTAGTACCCTTCAGTCCGGTGGCACGCCGGCTGGAGGCACGTGTACCCATCAGCGTAGTCACACATGCATTCTAGTGCCGCCAGAGTAGTCCCTGTGCAGTAACAGGGCTACAGATAGTTTTCCGGTCGCACATCTCCCATGCTGCTAACGGAGATAGTGCGAACCGCTATGCCCATTCCTGTGTGCAGTAACACGGAAGGGCTTATCGTTTAAGTTGGTTGCGTACCTTTTCACCCGGAAAGTGTTCGGCAGCAGCCCACCAGGCTGCATCGCGGACCCCGGGGTCGGTTGCGTTCCATTAAAATAAAGTTGTCTGCAACCGCCCTCCTAACACCAACTTGCTTCTCTTCCTAATTGTCTTATTGTTCAGCAGGAAGAGAAGCTATTTGGCACATGGCTAAGTTTGAAAATTGCATGTGAGTGGTTACATGATGATCGACATGCTACAGTAGATGTCGAAAACTTGCTGTGGTCTGAAAAAAAACTTTTAACCTATATGTCCTGTCTATGTGTTAAACAAAGGTCACACACTTCATATGAACAGAGGATTCTCCAAGATTTTTTTGTTTAAATCATAAGCTTGCATACATACAGTACAGACCAAAAGTTTGGACACACCTTCTCATTTAAAGATTTTTCTGTATTTTCATGACTATGAAAATTGTACATTCACACTGAAGGCATCAAAACTATGAATTAACACATGTGGAATTATATACTTAACAAAAAAGTATGAAACAACTGAAAATATGTCTTATATTCTAGGTTCTTCAAAGTAGCCACCTTTTGCTTTGATCACTGCTTTGCACACTCTTGGCATTCTCTTGATGAGCTTCAAGAGGTAGGCACCGGAAATGGTTTTCACTTCACAGGTGTGCCCTGTCAGGTTTAATAAGTGGGATTTCTTGCCTTATAAATGGGGTTGGGACCATCAGTTGTGTTGTGCAGAATTCAGGTGGATATACAGCTGATAGTCCTACTGAATAGACTGTTAGAATTTGTATTATGGCAAGAAAAAAGCAGCTAAGTAAAGAAAAACGAGTGGCCATCATTACTTTAAGAAATTAAGGTCAGTCAGTCCTAAAAATTGGGCAAACTTTGAAAGTGTCCCCAAGTGCAGTTGCTAAAACCATCAAGCGCTATAAAGAAACTGGCTCACATGAGGACCGCCCCAGGAATTGAAGACCAAGAGTCACCTCTGCTTCTGAGGATAAATTTATCCGAGTCACCAGCCTTAGAAATCGCAGGTTAACAGCAGCTCAGATTAGAGACCAGGTCAATGCCACACAGAGTTCTAGCAGCAGACAAATCTCTACAGCAACTGTTAAGAGGAGACTTTGTGCAGCAGGCCTTCATGGTAAAATAGCTGCTAGGAAACCACTGCTAAGGACAGGCAACAAGCAGAAGAGACTTGTTTGGTCTAAAGAACACAAGGAATGGACATTAGACCAGTGGAAATCTGTGCTTTGGTCTGATGAGTCCAAATTTGAGATCTTTGGTTCCAACCACCATGTCTTTGTTTGACACAGAAAAGGTGAACGGATGGACTCTACATGCCTGGTTCCTACCGTGAAGCATGGAGGAGGAGGTGTGATGGTGTGGGGGTGCTTTGCTGGTGACACTGTTGGGGATTTACTCAAAATTGAAGGCATGCTGAACCAGCATGGCTACCACAACATCTTCCAGCAGCATGCTATTCCATCCGGTTTGCGTTTAGTTGGACCATCATTTATTTTTCAACAGGAAAATGACCCCAAAACACACCTCCAGGCTGCGTAAGGGCTATTTGACCAAGAAGGGGAGTGATGGGGTGCTACGCCAGATGACCTGGCCTCCACAGTCACCAGACCTGAACCCAATCGAGATGGTTTGGGGTGAGCTGGACCGCTGAGTGAAGGCAAAAGGGCCAACAAGTGCTAAGCATCTCTGGGAACTCCTTCAAGATTGTTGGAAGACCATTTCCGGTGACTACCTCTTGAAGCTCGTCAAGAGAATGCCAAGAATGTGCAAAGCAGTCATCAAAGCAAAAGGTGGCTACTTTGAAGAACCTAGAATATAAGACATATCTTCAGTTGTTTTACACTTCTTTGTTAAGTATATTATTCCACATGTGTTAATTCATAGTTTTGATACCTTCAGTGTGAATGTACAATTTTCATAGTCATGAAAATACAGAAAAATCTTTAAATGAGAAGGTGTGTCCAAACTTTTGGTCTGTACTGTATAAAATACAAAGTCAGTTATAATCACCCTCTGCAAGTCCAGTGCTGCCTCTCCATTACTGCTTCGGTCTTTGTTTGCATACTACAGTGATGATGTCATGTCTACAGCTAGCAGGAGTGCTGCACACAATTACTAGGTTCAGCTTTTTTGGGCTGACTACCTCTGCATTACTGATGAGCCTAATAATTGACTGCTGTAGTCACGTCAGTTGGAGTCATGACATCATAACTGCAATCTGTCAACAGAGACTGCAGCAGCATTGGAGAGTCAGCCCTGGGCTGGCAGAGGATGAGTATAACTGACTTATATCAGCTTATGTGCAAACTGAACACAATCCCAACACCTCTGGTGTTACTGAGGCTGACAATTTAGGTGGGAATCTCAGGTGACAGCAGGGGTGGGATTCAAATTTTTAAAAATTTGCAACCTGTTTATATGACAGAAACCATGTCCTTTTCAGACTATGCCCCTTTCTGCAAACCAAACCCAGTTACTTAGCCCCTCCTCAGTCCCATGCAACATCACAAATAACACACAGTGGTAAAATTTTGAATACTGATATTGTAGTAGGTTTTTGACTAGTATTTAATGAGTACTAAGTCTACACAGATTTACCTGCCCCCAGAGATTGGACTCATATCTTTTTGCCTCCAACAAATACAAAAAAATATTTATGCTCTTAATATAAATACAAATTTAGCAATCCTTTTATTGTCAGATGACACAATACTTTATTAACATAGCAAACATAGCACATTATCTGACAAGTTATGAATTGCTATACGTGTACAAGATCAGAATGAATAACAGTAGAGGAATAAAGCATCATAATGGAGAAATGTAGCATCACAGCGATCAACAGTCCATGAATGTATCACCAGAAACATCATCAGTACATGAATACAGCACCAAAACCAACATCAATACATGAATACATCACCAGAACTATCTGTACATAAATACATCACCAGAACTACCATTACTACATGTATACAGCATCAGAATCACCATCAGTACATGACTGCAGCACTGGATCCACTATCAGTACATGAAAACATCACCGCAGCAATCAATTGCAATGTCAGGTCAGCACCATATATACAGTTATATGAAAAAGTTTGGGCACCCCTATTAATCTTAAGCTTAATGTTTTATAAAAATTGGTGTTTTTGCAACAGCTATTTCAGTATGATATATGTAATAACTGTTGGACACAATAATGTTTCTGCCTTGAAATGAGGTTTATTGTACTAACAGAAAATGTGAAATCTGCATTCAAACAAAATTTGACAGGTGCAAAAGTATGGGCACCTCACCAGAAAAGTGACATTAACCCCTTCGCAACCTTGGGTTTTGTCGTTTTTGCTTTTTCGTTTTTTGCTCCCCTTGTTCCCAGAGCCATAGAGTTTTTATTTTTTAGTCAATATGGCCGTGTGAGGGCTTATTTTTTGCGGGACGAGTTGTACTATTCAACGCCATCACTAGTTTTACCGTATCGTGTATGGTAAAACGGGGAAAAAATTCCAAGTGCGGTAAAATTGCAAAAAAAGTGCAATACAACAGTTGTTTTTTATTTATTTTTTTTACCACGTTCACTGAATGCTAAAACTGACCTACCATTCTTATTCTCCAGGTCATTATGAGTTCGTAGACACCAAACATGTATTGGTTCTTTTATATTTCAGCGGTGAAAAAAAATTCCAACATTTGGTAAAAAAAAAAAAAAAATAGCGCTATTTTCCGACACCTGTAGCGTCTCCATTTTTCATGATCTGTGGCTGGGTGAGGGCTTATTTTTTGCGTGCTGGGCTGACGTTTTTATTGATAACATTTTGGGGTATATCCGATGTTTTGATCGCCAGTTATTGCATTTTATTGCAATTTTGCGGCGACCAAAGAAACGTAATTCTGGCGTTTAGAATTTTTTTCTCGTTACGCCGTTTACCAATCGGATTAATTCTTTTTTTATATTGATAGATCGGGCGATTCTGCACGCGGAAATACCAAATATGTGTATGTAGGGTTTTTTTTTTATATTTTATTTTGAATGGGGCGAAAGGGGGGTGATTTAAACTTTTATATTTTTTTATTTTTTTTTTAATTTTTAAAAACTTTTTTTTTACTTTCTGCATGCTTCAATAGTCTCCATAGGACACTAGAAGCAGCAACTGTCCGATCGCTTCTGCTACATACAGGGGACGAGCAGGTCCCCTGCATGCAGCAGAAATGGTCCTGTGCTATGAGCGCCAACCACTAGGTGGCGCTCATAGCGACCAGATCATGACAACCACAGGCGTCTGCTGCAGACCCTGGGTTGTCATGCCCACCCATCGGTGACCCGTGATCACGTGACGGGGTCGCCGATGGGCGGGGCTTATGACGCGCAACCCGGAAGCGCGCGTTAAATGCCGCTGTCGGAGATTGACAGCGGCATTTAACATGTTAACAGCCGCGGGTGGATCGCGATTCCACCCGCGGCTGTTGCGGGCACATGTCAGCTGTAAGAATCAGCTGACATGTGCTCGGTTCAGTGAGGGCTCAGCGCAGCAGCCCTCACTGAACGCGGGGTACGCAAATGTGCGTACTAAGACGTCATGGGTTGGAAAGGGGTTAATATTTAGTAGATCCTCCTTTTGCAAAAATAACAGCCTCTAGTCGCTTCCTGCAGCTTTTAATGATTTCCTGGATCCTGGATGAAGGTATTTTTGACCATTCCTCTTTACAAAACAATTCCAGTTCAGTTAAGCTTGATGGTCGCCGAGCATGGACAGCCCTCTTCAAATGACCCCACAGATGTTCAATGATATTCAGGTCTGGGGACTGGGATGGTCATTCCAGAACATGGTAATTGTTCCTCTGCATGAATGCCTGAGTAGATTTGGAGCGGTGTTTTGGATCATTGTCTTGCTGAAAGATTCATCCCCTGCGTAACTTCAACTTTGTCACTGATTCTTGAACATTATTGTCAAGAATCTGCTGATACTGAGTGGAATCCATGCATCCCTCAACTTTAACAAGATTCCCCGTGCCGGCATTGGCCACACAGCCCCAAAGCCCCAAAGCATGATGGAACCTCCACCAAATTTTACTGTGGGTAGCAAGTGTTTTTCTTGGAATGCTGTGTTTTTTTGCCGCCATGCATAACGCCTTTTTGTGTGACCAAACAACTCAATCTTGGTTTCATCCGTCCACAGGACCTTCTTCCAAAAAGAAATTGGCTTTTCCAAATGTGCTTTTGCATACCTCAGCTGACTCTGTATGTGGAGTGCTTGCAGAAACGGCTTCTTTCGCATCACTCTCCCATACAGCTTTTCCTTGTGCAAAGTGCGTTGTTTAGTTGACCGATGCACAGTGACACCATCTGCAGCAAGTTGATGCTGCAGGTCTCTGGAGGTGGTCTGAGGATTGTCCTTGACTGATCTCACCATTCTTCTTCTCTGCCTTTCTGATGTTTTTCTTGGCCTGCCACTTCTGGCCTTAACAAGAACTGTCCCTGTGTTCTTTCATTTCCTTACTATGTTCCTCACAGTGGAAACTGACAGGTTAAATCTCTGAGACAGCTTTTTGTATCCTTCCCCTGAACAACTATTTTGAATAATCTTTGTTTTCAGATCATTTGACAGTTGTTTTGAGAAGCCCATGATGCCACTCTGCAGAGGAGATTCAAACAGGAGAACAACTTGCAAGTGGCCACTTTAAGTAGCTTTTCTCATGATTGCATACACCTGGCTATGAAGTTCAAAGTTCAATGAGGTTACAAAACCAAAAAAAGTGCTTTAGTAAGTCAGTAAAAAGTAGGCAGGAGTATTTAAAACAAGAAAATGATAAGGGTGCCCATACTTATGCACCTGTCAAATTTTGTTTGAATGCAGATTGCACATTTTCTGTTAGTATAATAAACCTCATTTCAAGGCAGAAACATTACTGTGTCCAATAGTTATTACATATATCAAACTGAAATAGCTGTTGTAAAAACACCAATTTTTATAAAACATTAAGCTTAAGATTAATAGGGGTGCCCAAACTTTTTCATATAACTGTATTTGTAAAGTATGAACCTACAACTTCCAGTATGTCCTTAACAATGGTAAGGAGACACAATGAGTTGTTGTTAACAGCCATCATCAGGCTGCCACAGTACAGGAGCCACAGTACTGATTAGTGTAGCGTAGGCAGGGACGCCGTTCACCTCACCTCTCCGCTCCGTGCCCGGCGTCCTCCTCCCGCTCTGCTGGCAGCGTGTGCTGCTTCCCGGTCACTGTGCTTAGGGCGCGTGCGCGCGCGCTCCCTCTCTCTTAAAGGGGCCGCGCGCGCCGTCCTAAGTAGTCCCCGGCCAATGGCCGGAGGATCTCACCATATATAAGGCACCTCCTCCAAAATGGAGGTGCCCGAGCAATGTTGTTGCAAAGCCTTTCAACTCTGCTTCAGCCTTCAGGTCCCGTTGCCAGCTTGTTTTCCAGTGCTGTCTACCTGCTTGCAATCCTGCGGTCCGACAGTCTGCCTACCAGCATCTGCCAGTCTGTCTATGGATCAGTCCGCCTGCGGACCAGGAAGCACCTGCCAGATACCTGCCTGATACCTGCCTGATACCTGTCTACCTGCTTGCAATCCTGCGGTCCGACAGTCTGCCTACCAGCACCTGCCAGTCTGTCTATGGATCAGTCCGCCCGCGGACCAGAAAGCACCTGCCAGATACCTGCCTGATACCTGCCTGCCTGCCAGCCTGTCCAGAGACTCTTACCCGCTCACCTGGGAGCGCTCACCTGCTACCCGCCTGCTAGCCTACCTGGAGGCTTAGCCGTCACTTGCTGTGACCACCTGCCTGTCCAGAGACTCTTACCCTGCTGTCACTTGCCGTGACCACCTGCCTGTCCAGAGACTCTTATCCTGCTGTCACTTGCCGTGACCACCTGCCTGTCGAGAGACTCTTACCCTGCTGTCACTTGCCGTGACCACCCGCCTGTCAAGAGATCGTCCCCGTCACTCGCCGTGACCTCCTGCCCTTCTACCCAGAGACTGTCCCTGTCACTTGACGTGACTGCCTGCCCGCTTTCCCTGGGAGCCACCCGCTTCCTTACAAGGACTGCCCCTTTGTATAGTAGCTCAGAGGTTCCACCTCCCAGACCAGTTACAATTAGATGAAGTTCATATCACAAATATACATTTATACCCAGGTACCTTTCAAGTGACATCTTCTCTGATATGAGACTTTTTCAACCCTTTCATCTCTACTTGGTCCAGATGCCATCATGGCTTTTCACATGCACAGCTCGTCTTCTCTAGCCTTCTGAAGCACATCCCAACATATTGCCTTCAAAAATGACAGTGTCTTTTTAATAATAATCATACTTTTATTTATATACAGTGACTTGCAAAAGTATTCACTCCTCTTGGCATTTTTCATGTTTTGCTAGCTCACAACCTGGAATGTCACAGCTTTTTTGAGTGTTTGCATCTGTTTATTTAAAGAACATGCCTACAATTGTGAACATTTGGTTTTCTTTTTATTGTTAAACAAACAACAAATAGGACAAAATAACGGAAAACTTCAGTGTGCATAACTATTCATCCCTCATCAGTCAGTACTTTTGTAGATCCGCCTTTTGGGGCAATTACAGCTGCAAGTTGCTTTGGTAAGTCTCTATGAGCTTTCCACATCTTGTCACTGGGATTTTTGGCCATTCCAAAAGGAAGCTGCTTCCGGTCCTTCAAGTTAGATGGTTTAATCTGGTGAACAGCAGTCTTCAAGTCTGACCACAGATTCTCAGTTGAATTAAGGTCTGGGCTTTGACTAGGCCACTCCAACACATTTACACTTTTCCCCTTAAACCACTCGAGTGTTGCTTTAGCAGTATGCTTTGGATCATTGTCTTGTTGGAAGATTAACCTCCGTCCCAGTCTCAAATCAATCACTGACAGACTGAAACAGGTTTTGTTCAATAACATCCCTATATTTTGCACCATGCATCTTCCCCTCAACTCGGACCATTTTCCTTCCTGCTCCCGAAAAACATCACCACAGCATTATGCTGCTACTACGATGTTTCACTGTGGGGATGGTGTTCTTTGGGGCGATGAGCTGTGTTTGTTTGGCGCCAGACATAGCGTTTACCTTGGTGGCCAAAACATAAAATTTTAGTCTCATCTGACCACAGCACCTTCCTCCATACATTTTGGGAGTCTCCCACATATCTTTTGGCAAACTTAAAATGAGCCTTACAATTTTTGTGTGTAAGTAAAGGATCTTATCTGTGGTACACGTGGCAAGGTACCATACCAGCAAAGAAAGGATCCCGGCACTCACATGTAGCAAATCAATAGTTCTTATTCACTTAAGCAAAACATTTCAGCTCTACCAAAGACTTTGTCAATTGTGAACACTTACTTTCAAGTACAACATATATAGAAAAAAACAAGGAAATTACATCACAAATTACAATCAAAAAAGAACTATAAGAAAATTTCATATAATTACAATTACACTAAATAATAATAAATCCACATAAATACATACATAAAAATACATGCATAATAAATAGATATACATTCCATATATGAGAATTCCCCACTAAAAAGGTAACAATTGTCATATGATCTCAAAAATATTAATCTAAAAGGGATAAAAACGATTGATTCGCTACACGTGAGTGCCGGGATCCTTCTTTTGCTTGTATTTTACCTTGCCACGTTAACCACAGATGAGATATGGTGAACTACGGAGTGGATATTCTAATTAACTATTGACTTTCAAAATTATTTAAATTTTTATTTATTTTCTCATTATTTTTGTTATTTTTTTATTATTATTTTCTAATGCTCATAATTAATTTTAAAGATGCACCATTGACAAAATAATTTTTGATAACTCATAACACCCCTTTTCCATATATGTAAAAATTTGATATGATACAGCGTTTCATTCATATTAACGGTATAATTCACCCACATCTTAAAAAAATATAACTTCTTTCAACAGCATATTTTTCTATAAATTACTTCTTGTACGTCCTTTATAAATTCCCCAATCAAATAATCTACCAATCTATATATATATATATGTGTATATATATATGTATATATATATATACTAATATGCAATGCGGCATCCATGTTCAAATGATGAATTGTGAAGTCTGTAAAGGGAAAGTCAAATATATTATTCAACTTAGAACCTCAATATACTTCAATCTAAATCATCTGACTCACATTATAGTCTTTATTAACACCATTAGGGGACAAGCTGTTCAAGGTAAAAATCCAAAAGGCTTCTCTCCGCAACAATTTCTTCTTAATGCTACCTCCTCTTCTAGCTATAAACACCTGTTATTTTAATTGCGGTACTGAATGATTTTTTTCTTTAAAGTGTGACGGTAAAGGCAATGAAATATCGTCACATCTGATCATGGACTTGTGTTTATTGATACATGTACCTACTGCCTGCATCGCTTCCCCCACGCATATTAAACCACACTGGCATTTTATCAAATAAACCAGATTGGTGGACTTTCAAGTGAAAAAAACATTTATTTCATACTTTATTCCAGTGTGCGGATGTCTAAAATATAATCCTTTAATAACATTGCCACACTGTAAGCAGCCTAAGCATGGATACGTTCCATTGTTCTTAACAGACAAAAAAGTTTGCCGAGGAACTTGTGTATTACTTCCAACATCTGCATGTACCAACTTGTCCCTCACATTGGGTAATCTTTTGTTGCATATCCTAGGAGAAGAAGGAAATTCAACTTTATCTGGATATGCTTGTTGAAGAATATACCAATTTTTTTTATTACTTCATCAATTTTAATGTTTATAGGGTGATATTCTCTCACGAATGAGATACGTGGTCTATCATCTTTAGTAATATCCCTTCCAATTAAAACGTCTTTCTCTGCTTTATCTAAAATATACGAAGGGTGTCCCCTGGACTAAAATTTACCTCTCATTTCAGCTGTTTCCTCCGAATAATTGGATCAGTGACAATCCTTTGTACTCTTAAAAATTGTGATCTTGAGATAGCCTTTTTCAAAGAATGAGGGTGAGCACTATTAAAGTGTAAAACACTATTCCTATCTGTGCTTTTCTTATACAAATCTACCTCTTGATAATCATAGTGTCTAAAAATTTCATTTGTTGCGTACTATATGAGATAGTAAATTTTAACTCTGTCCATATGTTATTTAAATAATCAAAGAATTCCATCAGGGTGTCATGTGGCCCCTCCCACACACAATAAAATGTCCTACTAATATTATAAATGCGAAAGTTTGTGAGTATGTATGTTTGTTACTGTTTCAGGAAAAAACTACTGGACGGATTTGCATGAAACTTTACAGTAATATAGATTATACATCGGAATAACATATAGGCTACAATTTGTAATGATTTTATGTAATTTTGGTCGTAATATAACGATACATGTCAATTAAGTTGGAAAAAAATCTGGCCTCTGAGAGCTCTCTTATATACACACATACACAGGTGATATTTAAATGGCTGATTTACAGCAGTCAGAAGAGATTGATAATACAATAATTTGCCCATAGTGGATCATTGTATAGTGAGGTCACAGTTGCCGCCTGTCCACAGTCAGAATACAGGGGTGATCATATACCGTGGCCAGGTACAAGTGTGGCACAGGGGGTTCACACACGACCCCCAGGGACTGACATTTCCTAGAAACTTTGGCAGCTGTCAGTCATGAGCTCACCCTGATACATTACACTCTGGAAACAGCTGAAGGGAGAAGGATCATTTATGACATTTTCTCAGACTTAAAAAAAAACCACAGAAAACAGCCCATATGTCAGGAACAGGTTACTAGGGAACTACACGTCCCAGCACAGCCTGCCCGCGCCCACAGCCCGGGGGGAGTGTGAGGCTTCCTCCTGCAGGTTGCCCGGGGGCACCGGGCCGTCATTGTCCTCACACAGGGGGTCCCCGCCGCCATTGTCCCTCCACATAACACCGTATAATAAAACATGCGCTCACCTGCGCCAGCTGCTGCAGCCGGGAAAGTTCCGAGCGCCTCACCTGGGCGGAGGGGAAGTGACTCATACACGGGGAGGGGCAGTAACCTGAGTGCGGCTCCATGGAGGATGCACACACTGCAGCCTGACAGCACCGGCAGCAGCTCTACACAAATGGCGTCCTCCCCTCCTGTGTGCAGCATAGCCCTGTGTGTGTGCAGCGCAGCATGTCACCCACAGCACCAGCAGGCTGCTCTGAGCTCCCACAGAGCACTGGGAATGGTTGCTATGCGATTGTAATATAACTAATTAGATTGTTTTAGTATTTTGTTTGAACTTTACTAAGTACCTATTTTGTAATTAGTACTTATAAAAATGCCGCGAAAGCGTAAGTTTAACATTTCGCAAAGCTCTAATAAAGCCCGAGCTATGAAAATAATTAGACGTGATGAGACGTCTCAACAAGCCGAGCAACGAAGGCTTGAGCAGGCGGTGCGTTGTGCGGCACATAGAGCTGCAGAGACTCCAGAACAATCCCAAGCCCGACGTGAACGGAATGCGGAGTTTTTGGCATCTCAACGGGCTGCTGAAACTCAAGAACAGTCCCAAGCCCGATGTGAACAGCATGCGGAGTATCTGGCGTCTCAACGGGCTGCTGAAACTCCAGAACAGTCCCAAGCTCGACGTCAGCAGCAAGCAACTTACATGGCGTCCCAAAGAGCCACTGAAACTTATGAAATGGCCGAATCTCGCAGACGCACTGTTGCTGAAAGGGCAGCACAGCGACGTCAAACATTTACAAGAAATACATGGATATTGTTTAATAAAGCAGCATTTGAGTATGACGAGACTCTTGATTATGAAACTCACAAGCTTATAAAAATAGAAGCAATGACCATAGATTGCAAATATTGCGGAGCTCTTAAGTGGAAAGAGGAAGCAGCAGGTATGTGTTGTTTGGGCGGGAAAGTAGCTCTTCCTTATATAGATGAGCCAGTTCAACCTTTAAAAGAGCTTTTCTCTAATGAAACTGATGTATCTCGCCTTTTTCTAAATAATATAAGAAAATACAGCATGTGCTTTCATATGACGTCTTTTGGAGCAGATCAAATTGTCTCAATGCCAGGGTTTTGCCCGACCTTTACAATACAAGGACAAGTATACCACCGTATCGGTTCTTTAATTCCTACGTCCATTTCGCAACCACAATTTTTACAAGTTTATTTCATAGGTGACGAAGAAGAACAAATCAACAGGCGTACTGAGTGCGTGCAAAGCGTAGATAGAAACATAGTTAAAAAATTACAACGAGTACTTCACGACCACAACATTTTGGTGCATGAATTTAAAACGGCTAGAGACAGAATGATCAATGACGATCATTTCAAAGTAGTGATTCACCCAGACCGTGTACCACATGGTCAACATGAGAGACGATTCAATGCCCCTACTACAAATGAAATAGCTGCTGTAATAGTTAGTAGCGAACAAACTATGTCTCGGGACATCGTTGTGCAGCCCCGATATGGCATGCTCACTAGGGTTCCCGATTAGTGTTGAGCCACCCCCGTAGTGTTCGAGTTCGGTTCGGTTCGTCGAACACCCGTGTGTTCGCCGAACTGTTCGTCGAACTGTTCGTCGAACACCTTCGAACACCGTTAAAACCAATGGCAGGCAAACAAAAACACATAGAAACACATAGAAAACACCTTCAAAGGTGTCCAAAAGCTGACAAACTGCTCAGAAGACATAACTAACACATGGAAAAGTGACAAGTACATATAGTCATGCGAAAATAAAAGAGGTGGAGGAGTAAAAGGAGGGGGAGACACAGATATAGGCATGTCATGCCCTTCTAAAATCCAAAAAGTGAGAAGCCGACACGGCCAGTCCGCTCCTGCCCGTGCCACCTCCGTGTCGCCGGGTTTGTGCCAGAGCCGCGGTGAACCCTGATGGCCAGCCCCCCTCTCCCAATACTGGTGCCTGTCCGCTGGTGGGTCGAGCGAGCCCCCCTGTGGTGGAGGCAGCTCTAAGCTTTTTAATTTAAATTGTCTCTCTAATTTGAATGAATACACTTTAAATCCATTTACAAGGATCTATTGGAGGGCAAGTCTCATGCCAGCAGCCGCGGTAATTCCAGCTCCAGTAGCGTCCACTAAAGCTGCTGCAGTTAAAAAGCTTTTATAAGGATCGAGCTCGGCTGTCCACCGCAAGGCATCCTACTGCCAGTCCCAGCCCCTATGCCTTGGGGTGCCTCCTGATGCTCTTCACTAAGTATCCCATGGTCCCGAAGCATTTCCTTTGAAAAAATTAAGTGTCTAAACTACAGGTGGTGCAGCTTGCTTAACAGCCGGGATAATCCGCTCACTAGCAGACACTGCTACTAGGCACAAAGTATTTCCTGGGCTATATGCAGTTAAAAATTTGTAATTAGATACTCTCGTTGGATGCTGAGAAAGCATTCCATAGAGTCTCCTGGCACGCCATATATGATTCTCTTAAAAAGCTTGGGGTAGGGGTCTAGGGGACCCTTTTATAGCCAAAATCACGGCCCTGTATCGCAATACGTCACCTAGGCTGAAGATAAATGGAACTGTAGCACCCTGAGGGCTCGGTTGCTACAGACGTATTGCACCTCACCCAGAGGTGTGATATCTCACTCTCAGGTAAGGATGGAGTGTGGATCAGGACCCGACACCTGCATGCATTACACCACATTGCCGTGGGGCAGGGCGACCAATAGGCCCCTGAGATGGGCACGACAGTCCCTGTCCCTGGCTGGAGTGGGGGGAGGGAACACTGAGGAAGGGGAACCCTGTAGTGCAGGAGCAGGGAGGAAGCAGTTCCTGGGTGCATTGAGAAGGGAGTATAAAAGGTGGGCACCATCTTAGTTCAGTGCAGAGAAGTCTGAGCAGAAGTGGCAGGGAGCAGGGGCTCTGCATGAGCTCTGCTCCGGAGGCGGGCCTAGTAACAGAGGCCCAGGCCTGGAAGAGGGAGAAGGAAGGAAGAGGAGCGGAGAAGGCTCCAGGAACGAGGAATGAAGGGATCCCAGGGGTGCGGACGGGCGAGTCGCCACCGCACGCCCGAACCCACCTGCGTGGAGGGGTCAGGCCAAAGGGGGAGACCGGTCCCCGAACTAGTGAAGGCAGGAAACGACCCTCAGCTAGAAACCGGAGGCTCTGACATTTTATGTGGCGCAGCCCCTCGCTACACCCGCTAGGAAGGCACCACATAGGGTCAGGGAAACTGGCGCCAAGTTTACCAAGAGGAGGCCCGAGGCAGCCGGACAGAAGTGTTGGTAAGAAAGGCCAGACAAAGGACACACAAAGGGGGTCCTGTGAAGTGCTCCAAAGTTATCTGGGAGTTGTCTGAGCCCCTCACCTGGTGAGCACAGTACGACGTGGGCAGCCGTTACCTGCAGACGTGGTCTGGATAATAAGAACTGTGAGTAAAGGCCCTGAACTGCATCACTGACTCCGTGTCGTTACTGCTGCTGCCCTGCACCATCACCCCCATCCTCCACATACACTGCCCTGAGGCTATACTCCTCCCGTGGGGAGTTATGCTACGCTCTGCTGCACCCACAACACCAGCCTCAGTGGTCTGCCCTGTAGCGGCGGTTCATTCTGACCGCAATCCACGGGTGGCGTAGTCGGACATTTAAACATGAAAACCACATAAATAGTTCCGCCACTGGTTTGACCGCCCTGAGCCACGGAACTGGGTCGCCGCCACGAAGACTACAACCACCAGCATCCACCAAAAAGGGTCCGGCTCCGGGTGTCCCAAGGCCCAGGGGGTGCGTCAGAACATTTTCATCACCTTTCACAATCACCAATGGGACAAGGCAGTGATGTCCTCTGTCTCCTCTCTTATACATCCTAGTGACGGAGCACCTGCTCTCATCAATTCGCCATAACCCCAATATTAGGTGGATTGAGGTGGGAGGCACCGAGTACAAGTGCTCTCTATTTGCTGATGATGTCCTAGTATATATCACTCAATCACATATATCCATCCATGCTGTTATGGCTGAAATAGATCACTTTGTTACATGGTAAAATTTTAAAATCAATGCAGCGAAGTCTGAGGCCCTCGATGTCTCCCTCCCCAAATCCATATAGGATTCCATCCAGTCCAACTTTCCCTTTGCCTGGCCCTCACAGGGTATCAAATACTTAGGAATTCCTATTCATAGAGACCTCTCCCATCTATGTTATCTTAATTTTGGGCCCTTTATTGAACAACTCCATACAGACCACGGTTGGCAAGTTAGAACTGTAAGATTCACTACGTGAACCACTGGTGTTTTGTGGAAAAGCACATGTACACTGCGTTCCAAATTATTATACAAAAAGTGTTTAGGAGTGATAAGGGAAGAATTTGTTTGTTTGTCAGTTAAACTCATTGATGGTGATGTGTGTCAGGGCTCTTTATATCACTCAAGTGTAGCGCTGGCGTCCCTGCCCTCTGCTAGGCAGGGACGCTGCTCCCCTCACCGCTCTGCTCCGTGCCCGGCGTCCTCTCCCCGCTCTGCTGTCAGCGCGCGCTCCTTCCCGGCGTCCTCCTCCTGCTCTGCTCTCAGCGCGCGCTCCTTCCCGGCCCCTGTGCTTAGGGCGCGCGCGCGCGCGCTCCCCTCCTCTTAAAGGGGCCGCGCGCGCCGTCCTAAGGAGTCCCCGGCCAATGGCCGGAGGACTTCATCATATATAAGGCACCTCCTCCAAAATGGAGGTGCCCGAGCAATGTTGTTTGCACCTGTGTCTCACCTGTGCTTCAGCCCTCAGGTCCCGCTGCCAGTTACCTGCCAGTTTCCTGCCAGTTACCTGCCTGATTCCTGCCTGAATACTTGTTACCTGTCTGCCAGTCTGAGGTCCGACGGTCTGCCTTACTACTCCTGTCAGTCTGTCTAAAGGACCAGCCTGCCCGCTCACCTGGGAGCGCACATCAGCTACCTGCCTGCTTTCCTGAGGTCCGACGGTCTGCCTTACAACTCCGGTCAGTCTGTCTATGGACCAGCTTGCCCGCTCACCTGGGAGCGCTTCTCCGTTACCTGCCTGCTTGCCAGCCCGGAGGCTCCGTTGTCACGTGCTGTGACCACCAGCTATTCCAGACTCTTGCCCGCTCACCTGGGAGTGCTTCTCCGTTACCTGCCTGCTTGCCTGCCCGGAGGCTCCATTGTCACGTGCTGTGACCATCAGCTACTTCAGACTCTTGTCCGCTCACCTGGGAGCGCTTCTCCGTTACCTGCCTGCTTGCCAGCCCGGAGGTTCCGCCGTCACGTGCCGTGACCACCTGCTATACCAGAGACTCTCGCTTGCTCTCCTGGGAGCACACATCTACCATCTGCCTGCTAGCCTACCCGGAGGCTCTGCCATCACAGGTCGTACCTTCCCTTTACCCAGAGACTGCCCTGATCACTTGCCGTATCTCCCTGTCCGTTCATCCAGAGACTGCCACCCGCTCCCTTACAAGGGCCGCCCCCTTGTATAGTAGCTCAGAGGTTCCGCCTCCCAGACCCGTTACAGTTTGCTCGGGCCATGGAACCCGGTGGCACCCAAGCTCCCTCGCTCTCGGACCTCTGTCTTGAACTGTACCGTCAGAGGTCCCAACAGGAGTCCATCCTGGGTCACCTGCGGAATGTTAATACTCGCCTGAACACTCTGTCTGATCCACCAACAACCTCCGCCAGTGCCATATCTTGCAATCCGGCAGCTCCGCTGCCCACTAATACCATGGTATCCTACCCCGGACCCCGGCTTTCTGCACCTCCTCGCTTCGGAGGCGACTCCGTCCAGGCTCGGGGCTTCTTAAATCAGTGCACCCTGCATTTCGAACTTTTGTCCTACCAGTTTAACTCCGACCGGGCCAAAATTGCCTTCATCATGTCCCATCTCACCGGGGAGGCCCTGGCCTGGCTAAATCCTCTATGGGAGAGAGGAGACCCCCTGGTGTCCAACTTGCCTGCTTTTCTCACGGCTTTCCGGAAAGTCTTCGACGAACCCGGACGGAAGACCTCATCTGCATCATCGTTGCTACGCCTCCGTCAGGGGAGTCTCACCGTGGGCCAATATGCCATACGGTTCCGTACCCTTGCCTCGGAGCTGGCCTGGGATAACGACGCTCTGGTTTCCGTCTTCTGGGAGGGTCTGTCCGGCCGTATTAAAGATGAACTTGCCGGTCGGGACATTCCTACCACTCTCGATGACTTAATCACTCTTGCCACCCGGATTGACCTACGGTTCCAGGAGCGTGCCAGAGAGGTCACCCGTGAGAGGAGGTTACCACGTCTAGCTCCTACTTTTCAGAAACCCGTCACTCCCTCTGTCTCTAACCAGGTACACCCTCCTGAGCCTATGCAGGTCGACCAGACCAAGATGGTCAAGACCCATCAGGACTTACGCCGTGCCGAGGGGACCTGCTTCTACTGTGGCAGTAAGGAGCACCGGATCCGTGCCTGCCCGGAGAGGTCGGGAAACGCCTGTGTCTAGGTTCGCTCAGAGAGGTCCACCTAGACAAGAATAAATCCTCTCCATCCCTGCTGTTGTCAGTTTCAATCGTCTACGGGGAGAACCGTTATTTCGAACTAGCCCAACTGGACTCTGGAGCAGCCGGGAATCTTATTTCACAGTCCCTGGTAGAGAAATACCGCATCCCCACCAAACCTCTGGCTGTACCCTTGTCTGTGGCTGCCGTGGATGGGGGTCTCTTACCACGCCCCATCCAACTCATCACCGAATCCATTACTCTGCAGGTGGGAATGCTGCATTCTGAGAGTATCTCCTTTCATGTTCTGCCTGGACTCTCTCACGCCCTCTTGCTAGGTCTGCCTTGGCTCCAGAAACATGCACCCGTGCTTGACTGGCAAACCGGAGAAGTCCTTCGCTGGGGACAAGACTGTCATAAGACCTGCCTGGTTCCCGTCCATCCCGTCCGTCCCTCTCCTACCCCAGCTAATCTACCTGGACTTCCAATTCCTTATTGGTCTTATGCTGATGTCTTTAATAAAAAGGAGGCAGAGACATTACCCCCTCATAGACCATACGACTGTCCCATCGACCTGTTACCCGGTACTACTCCTCCCCGTGGGCGTATTTATCCTTTATCCGCTGCTGAGACCCGGTCGATGTCCGAATATATAGAGGAGAATCTGGCCAGGGGATTCATCCGGAAATCTACCTCCCCGGCGGGAGCAGGCTTCTTTTTCGTCAAAAAGAAGGACGGCTCTCTCCGTCCCTGTATAGACTATAGAGGCCTAAACCAGATCACGGTGAAGAATAAGTATCCCCTTCCGCTCATTCCAGAATTATTTGATCGTCTGAGGGGGGCTAGAATCTTCACCAAACTAGACCTCCGTGGGGCGTACAACCTGGTTCGTATCCGTCAAGGGGATGAATGGAAGACGGCATTCAACACCCGGGACGGCCACTATGAATACCTGGTAATGCCCTTTGGTCTCTGTAACGCTCCTGCCGTCTTTCAAGAGTTGGTCAATGACATCTTCCGGGACCTTCTCTACTCCTGCGTAGTGGTGTACCTGGACGACATCTTGGTCTTCTCTCCGGATCTCCAGACTCACCGGAGGGACGTTCGTCAGGTCCTGCTCAGGCTCAGGCAGAATCACCTCTTCGCTAAATACGAGAAGTGCCTCTTTGAGCAGACCTCGCTTCCATTTTTGGGCTACATTATTTCTCAGACCGGCCTACGAATGGATCCAGAGAAACTGTCTGCCATCGAGAAATGGCCTCGACCGGAGGGGCTGAAGGCCATTCAGCGGTTCCTGGGCTTCGCCAACTACTACCGCCTCTTCATACCACACTTCTCTTCCCGGACTGCCCCAATTTCCGCGCTCACCCGTAAGGGTACTAATCCCAAAGAGTGGCCGCCCGAAGCAGAAGAAGCCTTTCTTTCCTTAAAACAGGCCTTCTCTTCCGCCCCGGTGCTGCATCGCCCGGACGGCAACAAGCAGTTCTTCCTGGAAGTGGACGCCTCCTCCTCTGGAGCTGGAGCGGTACTTACTCAAAAATCTTCTTCCGGGAGGATGGTAACTTGCGGCTTCTTCTCTAAACTCTTCTCCTCCTCAGAGCGCAATTATTCCATAGGAGATCGAGAGTTATTGGCCATCAAACTGGCATTGGAGGAGTGGCGTTACCTGCTTGAGGGGGCTCTTCACCCGGTAATAATTTACACTGACCACAAGAACTTGGCTTACCTCCAGCATGCCCAGAGACTTAACCCGCGCCAAGCCCGGTGGTCCTTGTTTTTTGCTCGTTTTGATTTTGTCCTTCATTTTCGCCCGGCTGACAAAAACGTCAAGGCGGACGCCTTGTCTCGATCCTTTCTGGTATCTGATCTCGAGGAAGATCCGAAACACATCATCGATCCTGCCAGAGTAATGCAGGTGGCTCCCGTGAGTCTAAATCGTCTCCCTCCCGGAAAGACGTTCGTATTAGTACCTGATCGGGAGAAGATCCTTCACTGGGGTCACTCGTCTAAACTGGCTGGCCACGCTGGTCAGAAGAAGACCCTCCAGCTTATTTCCCGGCACTACTGGTGGCCTACCCTGCACAAGGATGTAATAGACTTTGTTTCTGCCTGTGTGTCCTGCGCCCGCAACAAGGTTCCGAGACATCTGCCAGCCGGTCGCCTCCTTCCGCTCCCAGTACCTGCTGCCCCCTGGCAGCATATTGCAATGGACTTCATAACTGACCTCCCACTCTCTGCCGGTTGTACGGTCATTTGGGTGGTCGCTGACCGCTTCTCCAAGATGGCTCATTTCGTTCCCCTGCCAGGCCTCCCGTCTGCACCCGAGCTAGCTAGAGATTTTATTTGTCACATCTTCCGTCTTCATGGCCTGCCCCTCCACATCGTGTCGGATCGTGGGGTACAGTTCACCTCACGCTTCTGGAGAGCCACTTGTAAACTACTTGACGTCACCCTGGACTTCTCTTCCGCTTACCACCCACAGTCCAATGGTCAAGTGGAGCGGATCAATCAGAACCTGACCAGTTACCTCCGGCACTTCGTTAATGCCCACCATTCTGACTGGGTGGATCTCCTACCATGGGCCGAGTTCTCTTACAATAATCACGAGAGCGAATCCTCCTCCAAATCCCCGTTTTTTGTAGTCTTTGGTCAGCATCCTCGGATTCCTTTTCCTGTCTCCACCTCGGTGGACAACCCGGCTGCGGAATCTCTCGTTAGCAAATTTTCCTCCATTTGGAAGAGTACCCGATCCGCACTCCTTCAGTCTTCCGAGCGTATGAAAAGACACGCTGACAAAAAACGTCTGGACCCTCCTCAATTCCGTCCTGGGGATAAAGTCTGGCTCTCATCCAAATATGTCCGGCTCAAGATCCCTTCCTATAAGTTAGGGCCTCGGTTCATCGGCCCACTGGAGGTCATCAGTCAGATCAACCCGGTGGCCTATAAATTGAAACTCCCGGCCAACTTACGGATCCCTAACTCCTTCCATGTATCTCTCCTCAAACCTGTGGTACTTAACTCTTTTTCCAAGTCTACAGGTACGCCTCCTGCTCCGGTTTCTGCTGAGGACGAGTTTGAGGTAGAGAACATTCTTGCCACCAAAAGGGTAAGAGGAAAGACCTTTTTTCTGGTAGATTGGAAGGGGTTTGGTCCTGAGGAGAGAACGTGGGAGCCCCGGGAGAACATCCATGCCCCTCTCATCCTAGCTAAATTTCTGTCTGGCCTAAAAAAGGGGGGGCCTAAAGGGGGGGGTACTGTAGCGCTGGCGTCCCTGCCCTCTGCTAGGCAGGGACGCTGCTCCCCTCACCGCTCTGCTCCGTGCCCGGCGTCCTCTCCCCGCTCTGCTGTCAGCGCGCGCTCCTTCCCGGCGTCCTCCTCCTGCTCTGCTCTCAGCGCGCGCTCCTTCCCGGCCCCTGTGCTTAGGGCGCGCGCGCGCGCGCTCCCCTCCTCTTAAAGGGGCCGCGCGCGCCGTCCTAAGGAGTCCCCGGCCAATGGCCGGAGGACTTCATCATATATAAGGCACCTCCTCCAAAATGGAGGTGCCCGAGCAATGTTGTTTGCACCTGTGTCTCACCTGTGCTTCAGCCCTCAGGTCCCGCTGCCAGTTACCTGCCAGTTTCCTGCCAGTTACCTGCCTGATTCCTGCCTGAATACTTGTTACCTGTCTGCCAGTCTGAGGTCCGACGGTCTGCCTTACTACTCCTGTCAGTCTGTCTAAAGGACCAGCCTGCCCGCTCACCTGGGAGCGCACATCAGCTACCTGCCTGCTTTCCTGAGGTCCGACGGTCTGCCTTACAACTCCGGTCAGTCTGTCTATGGACCAGCTTGCCCGCTCACCTGGGAGCGCTTCTCCGTTACCTGCCTGCTTGCCAGCCCGGAGGCTCCGTTGTCACGTGCTGTGACCACCAGCTATTCCAGACTCTTGCCCGCTCACCTGGGAGCGCTTCTCCGTTACCTGCCTGCTTGCCTGCCCGGAGGCTCCGTTGTCACGTGCTGTGACCATCAGCTACTTCAGACTCTTGTCCGCTCACCTGGGAGCGCTTCTCCGTTACCTGCCTGCTTGCCAGCCCGGAGGTTCCGCCGTCACGTGCCGTGACCACCTGCTATTCCAGAGACTCTCACTTGCTCTCCTGGGAGCACACATCTACCATCTGCCTGCTAGCCTACCCGGAGGCTCTGCCATCACAGGTCGTACATTCCCTTTACCCAGAGACTGCCCTGATCACTTGCCGTATCTCCCTGTCCGTTCATCCAGAGACTGCCACCCGCTCCCTTACAAGGGCCGCCCCCTTGTATAGTAGCTCAGAGGTTCCGCCTCCCAGACCCGTTACAGTAAGCAATTGCAGACACCTGTGCTAATTAGTTTGGCAGGTGTGTCCAATGAAAGGCAAGACTACTTAAGAAGGCTCTCTCACATTATTAAGCAGCCTACATTTTCTGCCAAAATGGGAAAGAAAAAGGATGTGTCGGCTGCTGAGAAGCAACAAATTGTGGAGTGTTTAGGTCAAGGCATGACTACAATCAACATTGTGCGATGATCAGGATGAAGTGTCTTGGCAATCAAGAAGTATGTAGCTGATTCACAGTACACACGTGTGCGTGCTGATAAGGGCAAATTGAGGACTCTTTCCTACAGGCAATTACGTCAGGTTGAAAGAGCAGCGGCAAAAAAGCCTTGTCATAGCAGCAGACAAGTTTTTGAAGCTGCTTGTGCCTCCATCGTCCCCCGAACAACAAGATGCAGGGTCCTTCAGAGGTTTGCAGCTGTGCATGCGCCATCCTGTCGACCTCCTCTATCCACTTCACACAAGCAGAAACGGCTCCAGTGGGCCAAACATTACATGAAGACTGATTTCAAAACTGTTTTGTTCACGGATGAGTGCCGTGCAGCGCTCGATGGTCCAGATGGATGGAGTGGAGGATGGCTGGTTGATGGACACCCCACGCAAACACGGCTACAGCGCCAACAAGGAGGAGGTGGAGTAATGTTTTGGGCTGGAATCATGGGGAGAGAGATTGTCGGCCCCTTTAGGATCCCTGAAGGCGCTAAAGATGAACTCCATAATGTATGTGGATTTTCTCAAACAGCACTTCCTGCCATGGTTCAAGAAGAAGAACCGTGTATTTCACAGCAAGATCATTTTTCTGCATGATAATGCACCATCTCATGCTGCACATAAAACATCTGCATCTCTGGCTGATATGGGCATAAAAGGGGACAAACTTATGGTGTGACCCCCATGCTCCCCTGACCTCTACCCCATTCAGAACCTTTGGAGCATCATTAAAAGGAGTGTCTATGATGGCGGGAGGCAGTTCACATCTAAGCAACAGCTCTGGGAGGGTATTCTGTCCTCATGCAAAACAATTGAAGCAGAAACCATCCAAAACCTGACAAATTCAATGGACGAGAGAGTTCAGAAGCTCCTTTCGAACAAGGGGTCCTATGTGAAAATGTAACATCACCTAGAATAAAGTTTTGAGTTGAAAACTGTTTGATTTCAGTTTCTAACAACCTGCTAATGCTTATAATTTCAAAAATGACCATTTTTTTGGTCTTTATTAAAATGAAAAGGTTGATCGAAAAGTTTGGGGGATCTAAGAGTGTGGCAACCCAGTAGTCATGATTACTTCGAATTCTGACAATATGAGGGTCATGCTGCAGGTAGTGCAGCAAGAAGGCACTTATGTGCCTTGCGCATCTCGGAGCCCCAAAATTATTTTCCGGGCTAGATGCAGCTAAAAATTATTTTTAATTTTAAATCTGGTGAAGCTTTAGTATAGATGGCCTAATAGGATCAGTGCTGCACACTGCTACAAAGCCCAAATTATTTTCCAGTCAAGATACAGATAAACATGATTAGTAATTTGAAAGCTTAAAACGGTTGGTAGGGTGATTTTAACCAATCATCAAGCTTTTACTCTCCCCAGGATGACACAGGGGTAGAAAAGTCGTTTCGGATCCATGATTTGTTCATCTTTATGAACGTGAGTCTGTCTACATTATCAGTGGAGAGCCGCGTGCGCTTATCTGTCAGCACACCACCAGCAGCGCTGAACACACGTTCAGACAGAACGCTGGCTGCGGGGCATGACAAGATCTCCAAGGCGTAAGTGGCTAGCTCCGGCCATTTATCCAGATTGGAAGCCCAAAAAGAGCAAGGGTCCAGTGACACAGTCGTGGCTTCAATATTTACTTGGAGATACTCCTGTACCATCGTCTCTAGGCGTTGACTATGTGTCAGACTTCTTGTCTCCTGTGGCCTTGCAAAGGATGGGCTAAAAAAGTGGTGAAATGATTCCGCAAAATTGATGTTACCAGCAGATACTGTGGTTCTGTTACGGTTTGAGTGCTGAACACTTGACGGTCCCACGGTTGGCAAGTTGGAACTGTGAGATTCACTACGTGCACCACTGGTATTTTGTGGAAAAGCACATGTAAGATTCTGCAACAGTCTCTGCTGATACTCCTGCATGCGTGCATCCCTTTCTATGGCAGGAATAATTTCGGCAAATTTACTTTTGTACCGGGGATCTAACAGTGTGGCAACCCAGTAGTCAGGATTATTTCTAATTCTCACAATTCGAGGGTCATGTTGCAGGTAGTGCAGCAAGAAGGCACTCATGTGTGTTGCGCATCCAGGAGCACCAAGTCCCTGTTGTGTTGGTGGCGAGGTAACAATCATGCTTCCTTCCTCTGTCCTCTCCCCCCAACCTCGCACAACAGAAATGTGATCAAGGTCTCCCTCATCTGATGAGTCTTCCATCAGTTCGTCCTCCACTTCTTCCTGGGCTCCTGCACCTTCCTCACTAGTTTGGCTGCTACCATGCGCCCTGGTAAAACCATCTCCCCCACCCTCACATGCCTGCCGCCTTGGTGCTGCCGACCGTCTGGACCTTGCAGATGTTAGCCCTTCCGCATACAACTCCTCCTCCTCTACTTCCTCCACCTCCTCTTGTGCCACCACCTGACTCCGAATTCTGTTTAACATGTGCTCCAGCATGTAAATCACCGGAATAGTCATGCTGATAATGGCATCGTCAGCACTAAACATCTTCGTCGCCATTTCAAAACTGTGCAGAAGGGTGCATAGGTCCCTGATCTGAGACCACTCCTCCAGCGTGATTTGCCCCACCTCTGAATCTCGTTGGCCCAGGCTATACGTCAGAACGTATTGCACCAGGGCTTGTCGGTGCTGCCACAGTCGCTGCAACATGTGCAGAGTTGAATTCCACCGGGTAGGCACATCGCATTTTAGCCGGTGAAGTGGCAGGCCCAACGACTTCTGTAGAGATGTAAGTCGCTGAGCTGCGGGATGCGAACGGCGGAAGTGAGCACACAGCGACCGTGCCCTCTGCAGAAGGCCATCTAGTCTGGGATAGTGGGCTAAAAATTGCTGGACAACCAGGTTCAACACGTGAGCCATACAAGGCACGTGTGTGACATTGCCCCGGCGAAGGGCCGCACCCAGGTTTGCAGCATTGTCGCACACGGCCTTCCCTGGTTTCAGGTCCAGTGGAGACAACCATTCTTGAAATTGGTTCTCCAGAGCTGACCACAACTCCTCAGCTGTGTGACTCACATTTCCCAGACATTTCAATGTAAAAACCGCCTGATGACGTTGAGCCCTACTGCCAGCATAGTAAGGAGGTGTGCAGGATCCCTTCTGCGCAGTTAGAAAGCTTGTGGCATGACCAGACAGGCTTTGGGTGCAGGTGGAAGACCGAGAGGAGGTTGAGGAGGCAGAAGCAGTGGAGGAACTTTGACATAAAGAGGATTGACGCACAACTCGTGGGGACGGCAAGACTTGGACAGCAGCCCCTTGTCCTGCTGTCACCATAGTTACCCAGTGCCCAGTCAGCGACATGTAACGCCCCTGTCCATGCCTACTCGTCCAAGTGTCTGTGGTGAAATGCACCCTGTCACACACAGAGTTTCTCAAAGAAGCGGTGATGTTGTGTGCGACATGCTGGTGGAGCGCAGGCACACCTTTCTTTGAGAAGTAGTGCCGACTGGGCATCTGGTACTGGGGCACTGCGACGGACATAAGGTCTCGAAAATCCTCTGTGTCCACCAGGCGGAAAGGCAGCATTTCTGTAGCCAAGAGCTTGCAGATGGTGAAATTCAACCTCTTAGCTTTCTCATGGCTAGGAGGAAATGGTCTTTTACTTGTCGACATCTGAGGGACCGAGGGCTGGCTATTGTGCTTAGACGGGGTTGATAAGGGTGTCCCCGGCAAACTGCCGGTCTGTGAGGAAGATGCAGGCGGACATGTTAGGTTGCCTTGATCCAAAGGTGGTGCTATCGATGTCGGACAGCGCTCAACACCAGCTGGTGTTACCACCTCCAAAGAAAATGATGACCTGCCAATCACGCTGGCTGTTGCGGGTAAAGAGGTGGCAGGTCTGCGCCCCAAAACAGGTGTGACTGCTGTCCCCCCAGTCACAGAGGATTAAGAGGCCGCGGATGCACAAGATATGGCAGACGGTGATTGGCCCGGCCGGCTAGGCCGCATTGTAGCACACTGAGCTTCCCACTGCAACTTATGCTTCATGTCCATGTGCCGGTTCATGCATGAAGTACTCAAACTATGTATTTTTTGGCCTCTACTTAGCTTTTGCTGACAAATGTTACAGATAACACGAGTTGGGTCATCTTTATCGATCTGAAAAAATGCCCAGGCTATGCAAGGCTTAGCACCCATGCGACCTGAAGAGCCACCACGACTTGTGGTGAGAGGCAGAGATGTGTTTGAGGATGCAGTTGTTGACGTGCTTCCAGTACTACGTCTCTGTCCACGAAGGCGCAACCTGACCTCGTCGTCACTAGCATCTTCCTCCACCTCCTCTGCTGACCTCATCTCTTGGCTGACTGTGGGTTGACAGTAAGTGGGATCTCCGACCTCATCATCATCACCCTGTGCGTTATCACACCCGTCGTCCTCAGAGCCAACCTGTTCCTGCCCTGACAAAAAACTAAAGTTGTCGCTCCAATCAGGTATTTGAGTCTTATCATCGTCTTCCTCATTGTCTCCACCAACAGGAGTTACAGTTTGGGAATGAGGGTCTACATTATGGTCAGAACCTTCTGCGTCTGGTCCTGGATCCGACTCATAAAGATTCTGGGCATCAGTGCAGATCATTTCCTCGTCTGGATTCACAGAAGCGCTGGAGTCGACCTCTGATTCCCAGGCTATAGTATGAGTAAACAGCTCTGCAGACTCAACCATCTGTTCTACCTCATACTCAGACGGGCAGCTGGAGATTTGGGAGCTGTGAGGAAGCAAGTGCGATTTGGGTGACACCTTTGAGGACTGGAGTATTTGTGATGTTGAAGTTGATGTGGAGGAGAGCCCACTTAAAGGAGCACTTGATATCCGTTGAAGCACCTGCTGTTTTTGTGCCTCATCTGGAATTTGTAGCGATTGGCGTGGCCGTAAGAAAGGGATCTTATCACATTGTCCGCTAAAAGAAGTAGATATTTTAGTTTGGCTGGAAGATGGTCTTTCTTCTGCAGATGTTACTGTTGCTTTAACACCTACCCCACGGACACAACCTTTTTTCCCCTTCCCAACACGCCTATTCCCCTTTCCACCAGCAGCAGGCCTTTTTCCACTCATTTTGGTGGTTAACTAATTCACAACTCTGGAGTTGTTTGCACAAAAAAACAATGGATGGTAACCGAGCAGAGCTGAGTGGCCAAACTGTGGTATTAGGCCAAAACTATTGGCTGGGTTAGATGCAGAAAAAAATTATTTTGAATTTGCAACCTGATGGAGGTCAGTATAGATGGACTAATACAAATAGTCCCACACACTGCTAGAAGCCCAAATATTTTTTCAGAGGTACTGTAGATGCAGATAAAAATTATTTTTAATTTGCAACCTGATGGAGGTCAGTATAGATGGACTAATAGACCAAGTCCCACACACTGCTAGAAGCCCAAATATTTTTTCAGAGCTAGATGCAGAAAAAAAATATTTTTAATTTACAACCTGATGGAGGTCAGTATAGATGGACTAATAGACCAAGTCCCACACCGCTAGAAGCCCAACTATTTTTTCAGAGCTAGATGCAGAAAAAAATTATATTCAATTTGCAACCTGCTGGAGGTCAGTATAGAAGGACTAATAGAACAAGTCCCACACACTGCTAGAAGCCCAAATATTTTTTCAGAGCTAAATGAAGAAAAAAATTATTTTTAATTTGCAACCTGATGGAGGTCAGTATAGATGGACTAATAGACCAAGTCCCACACACTGCTAGAAGCCCAAATATTTTTTCAGAGCTAGATGCAGAAAAAAATTATTTTTAATTTGCAACTTGATGGAGGTCAGTATAGATGGACTAATAGACCAAGTCCCACACACTGCTAGAAGCCCAAATATTTTTTCAGAGCTAGATGCAGAAAAAAATTATTTTTAATTTGCAACCTGATGGAGGTCAGTATAGATGGACTAATAGACCAAGTCCCACACACTGCTAGAAGCCCAAATATTTTTTCAGAGCTAGATGCAGAAAAAAATTATTTTTAATTTACAACCTGATGGAGGTCAGTATAGATGGACTAATAGACCAAGTCCCACACACCGCTAGAAGCCCAACTATTTTTTCAGAGCTAGATGCAGAAAAAAATTATATTCAATTTGCAACCTGCTGGAGGTCAGTATAGAAGGACTAATAGAACAAGTCCCACACACTGCTAGAAGCCCAAATATTTTTTCAGAGCTAAATGAAGAAAAAAATTATTTTTAATTTGCAACCTGATGGAGGTCAGTATAGATGGACTAATAGACCAAGTCCCACACACTGCTAGAAGCCCAAATATTTTTTCAGAGCTAGATGCAGAAAAAAATTATTTTTAATTTGCAACCTGATGGAGGTCAGTATAGATGGACTAATAGACCAAGTCCCACACACTGCTAGAAGCCCAAATATTTTTTCAGAGCTAGATGCAGAAAAAAATTATTTTTAATTTGCAACCTGATGGAGGTCAGTATAGATGGACTAACAGACCAAGTCCCACACACTGCTAGAAGCCCAAATATTTTTTCAGAGCTAGATGCAGAAAAAAATTATTTTAAATTTGCAACCTGATGGAGGTCAGTATAGATGGACTAATAGACCAAGTCCCACACACCGCTAGAAGCCCAAATATTTTTTCAGAGCTAGATGCAGAAAAAAATTATTTTTAATTTGCAACCTGATGGAGGTCAGTATAGATGGACTAATAGACCAAGTCCCACACACTGCTAGAAGCCCAAATATTTTTTCAGAGCTAGATGCAGAAAAAAATTATTTTTAATTTGCAACCTGATGGAGGTCAGTATAGATGGACTAATAGACCAAGTCCCACACACCGCTAGAAGCCCAACTATTTTTTCAGAGCTAGATGCAGAAAAAAATTATATTCAATTTGCAACCTGCTGGAGGTCAGTATAGAAGGACTAATAGAACAAGTCCCACACACTGCTAGAAGCCCAAATATTTTTTCAGAGCTAAATGAAGAAAAAAATTATTTTTAATTTGCAACCTGATGGAGGTCAGTATAGATGGACTAATAGACCAAGTCCCACACACTGCTAGAAGCCCAAATATTTTTTCAGAGCTAGATGCAGAAAAAAATTATATTCAGTTTGCAACCTGATGGAGGTCAGTATAGATGGACTAATAGAATGATGCTATGCCCAAAAGATTTTACTTCACTAGGTGCAGTAAAAAAATTGGTATTCTATACACAGGTGTTATATCTTGCAACACAGATAGGCTACTCCACTGACTAACACACTCTGCAATAGGCCAAAAAGGATTAGCTTTGCTAGATTCAGCCAAATGCTGTGAAAAAAAACTTGCACAGCACTGGCACAGACCTGCCTGGCAAAAACTGATAGGAACTCATGTAACCTAGTCCTGAAAAGGACTCCAATTACAATTAGTCTTTACTCCCACAACCTATCTATTTAAGAGCACAGACCTCCCTGATAAAAGTCGTAGGAAATGCTGTAACCTAGTCCTTAAAAGGACTGCAATCACAACTATTCCCTACTCCCATGCTATCTGTATATTTGTGCGAAAATTGGCTTGAAATTAACAAGGTATAGCGCACACAGCAACAGCGGTGCCGTCTAACACGCAGCTGCAGCAGTGAGAAAATGGTGGCGACGGGGAAAATGGCTTGGTCTTATAGGGCAAGGATATGTGACATACACTGCCAATGACACATGCCCTTGCTTGTGTGAAAAAAAGCACTTCGCTCCGTGTGTGCGCTGCTGATAGGCTGACAGATTGCACCTCCCCACTGCAAATGCGGGAAAGAGAAAAAAAATGGAGATCTTCATTGTTCCTGCAGAGATCCATCCCCTGCCCCTCCCCCCACCCTGCTGTACACTCAAACTGCGTATTAACATTAATTTTCATCATTACTGAGAAAAAATCCAGTTATGATTTTGGTGCACGAACAGTTATCGAACATAACCTCGAACAGCCGAATTTTTCTCAAATTGTTCGTGTTCGCCGAACGGCTCGAACACCGCCCAAAACAGCTCGAATTTGAGATTGGCGAACAGTTCGAGTAGAACAACGCTCATCTCTATTCCCGATACACATAGATTCTATGACGCTCTCGAGTACCCAATAATTTTTTGGAAAGGACAAGAGGGGTACAGCATTGATATTCCTCAGATAAATCCAATTACCAAACAAGCAATGCCAAGCAAAAAGGTGTCCTGCAAAGATTTTTATGCCTTTCACTTGATGGTCCGTCGCAGCGATTTTAATTTGATGCTTAAGTGTAGGCTCCTACTTCATCAGCTTCTGGTCGACATGTATGTAAAGATGGAAAGTGAGCGCTTAAGGTTCATTTCTTTAAATAAAAAAAAACAGCGCGCAGAAAATTATATTCACTTGCAAGATGCAATAAGAAATTATGCGGATTTGGATCCAAATAACTTAGGTCAGATGGTGATTCTCCCGTCATCATTTGTAAATAGCCCAAGATACCTACACGAATACACACAAGATGCGTTCACATACGTACGTAATTATGGGAGGCCTGATTTATTTATTACAATGACTTGCAACCCCGCTTGGCCAGAAATCACCAAAGAGCTTATGGCTGGTCAAAATTCAACGGACAGACATGACTTAACAGCTCGAGTATTTAGAATAAAAGTACTGAAATTGGTAGCTCTACTTACAAAAGGTAACATATTTGGTGATATGCAATGCTTCATGTACTCGATTGAGTGGCAAAAGCGAGGTTTGCCTCATGTGCACTTAATGCTGTGGTTAAAGGAAAAATTGCATCCGAACCAAATTGACGAAATCATATGTGCTGAGATACCAAACCCAGAAACCGATCAAAAGCTCTATGATACAGTGACAAAGAATATGATTCACGGGCCATGTGGTACATTCAATTCTTCATCACCATGCATGAAGGAAGGAAAATGTACCAAAAAATATCCGAGGAAGCTTTTAAAAGATACCCAAACCAATGACAAAGGTTATCCTTTGTACAGGCGCAGAGCACCAGAGAATGGTGGACGCACGATGATTATAAAAACCCGTAGAGGAACACAGGAAATATTGGTGGACAATAGCTGGGTGGTCCCATATTCTCCACTCTTATCAAAAAACTTTAATTCTCATTTAAATGTAGAGTTCTGTAATACGGTACAAGCAATAAAATATATTTGTAAATATATTAATAATGGTAGCGACCAGGCTATTTTTAACATCCGCCAGCAAGGGAATGTTAACATTGACCCAAGAGATGAGGTGCAGACCTTTAGAACCAGCCGATATATTAGTAGTAATGAAGCAGCGTGGCAGATCTTAGGTCTGCCTCTGCACGAGAGACACCCAACCGTCACTCATCTCGCGATTCATTTACCCAATGGCGAGAGGGTTTACTTTACGGAAAATAATTTTAGAGAGAGATTAGAAGCACCACCTAAAACTACACTAACTGCATTTTTCCTGTTGTGCCAAAGTGATACGTTTGCAAAAACATTACTTTACATTGACGTGCCTTGCTACTATACTTGGAATGTGGCACGGAAGCAATGGAAACGTCGTTTACAAGGAACACCTGTCGATGGCTGGCCAGGTGTGAAGGCAGGAGACGCTCTAGGTCGCATTTACACGGTGCACGTTAAAAATTTTGAATGTTATTGCTTGCGTATGCTGCTGAATGTAATAAGGGGTCCAACCAACTTCTCGGATTTAAAAACATTTGAAGGTCAAGAACTTGCAACTTTTCGGCAGGTGTGTGAGAAGATAGGGTTTTTGGAAGATGATAACCACTAGGATACCACCTTAGAAGAGGCCGTGCTATGTCGCTCCCCGGCGCAAATAAGAGAGCTGTTTGCCATATTGATATGCACTTGCGGTTTATCCAATCCTCTACAACTCTGGCACAAGTATAAAACTGCGTTATCAGAGGATATCATGCACAGATTTGAAAGAATGGATCACGTTAACGATGATCTCTGTTTCAATGAGGCGTTGGGGCTTATCGAGGACAAAATATTAATAATTTCTGGAAAGAAATTGTCCGATTTTGGTCTACCCTCACCGCGGCGTAGAGGAGAGCTGTCGAATGAGTTGATAAAAGAGCTAAGCTATGATACCAACCAGTTAGACGCTCACGTTTGCGAAACTGAGCACGTTTGCTACCTGATCAAAGAGAGATTTTTCACAAAATAGTAGGACGAGTTGAGAATGGTGAAGGCGGACTTTTTTTCCTTGATGCCCCGGGTGGTACAGGAAAAACTTTCTTGCTTAATTTACTTTTAGCAAAAATTCGTAGCGGTCATAACGTTGCATTAGCTGTGGCTTCCTCTGGAATTGCTGCAACATTGCTAAGCGGTGGACGGACGGCACATTCAGTCTTTAAATTACCTCTTAATCTGGTGAACGAAGAAACCCCATCGTGTAATATCAGCAAGAGCAGCGCCCGTGGCCTCCTGTTGCAACAGTGCAAACTAATCGTGTGGGACGAGTGCACAATGTTACACAAACGCGCCATCGAAGCTCTTGATCGTTGTCTACAAGACTTACACAGTAAACAAACAATAATGGGTGGTGTGGTTGTTTTATTGGCTGGGGACTTTAGGCAAACTTTGCCTGTCATCGAGTGAAGCACTGCAGCAGACGAAATTAACGCATGTCTGAAATCCTCATATTTATGGACCAAAGTTGAAAAGCTGCACCTCACCACCAACATGCGTGTCCAGTTATTCAGTGATCTAGAGTCGGGCGCGTACGCTGAGAAACTGCTCGAGATCGGTGAAGGTCGAATCGAAACTGATGAAGAATGTATGGTTCTATTCACTAACCAATTTTGTCATGTTGTGGATTCGGAAGACGCACTTATTGCTCAAGTTTTTCCAAATTTGCAACAAAACATCCACAATGAAAATTGGCTATGTGAAAGAACTATACTAGCACCAAGAAATGAAACAGTTGCGAAAATCAATAAAATTATCTTGGACCAAGTAACCAGCGATGCAACAACCTACAACTCCATCGACACAGTCATGTCATCTGAAGACTGTACGAGCTACCCCGTGGAGTTTCTTAACTCTTTGGAGCTATCCGGGGTCCCATCTCATAAGCTCGAATTAAAGGTCGGTATACCTGTTTTGTTAATGCGCAACTTGGACGCCCCGAGATTATGTAATGGCACTAGATTGCGAGTCACTGAACTAGGCAGGCACATTGTAAAGGCCACAATTTTAACTGGAGAAGCTAAGGGTGAAAATATTCTTATACCACGCATCCCAATAATACCCAATAACTTACCCTTTAATTTCAAACGTTTGCAGTTCCCACTTAAAGTTGCATTTTCAATGACCATCAATAAATCGCAAGGGCAAACTTTGAAGGTAGCGGGGATACATTTAGGCACGCCCTGTTTTTCCCACGGTCAGCTATACGTAGCTTGTTCACGTGTTTCTAAATCGCAAAATCTACATATTTTCGCTGAACGAAAGAAATCAAATAACATAGTTTACAGGAGTATATTGCAGTAAAAACACATAGATAAATTACCTGCAGATGTCCATTATTCCAATTACATACTAATTCTTTACTAACATGAACAATATTAAACGCAAGTAACTTCAGTCCGTCCTGTTTATTAATCAGTGTTTAGTAATCCGTTTGTGATGAAATTTGATATGGATAATTTCAAGCCTGGGGAAGGACATAGGGCTACTTTTTTATAAACACACCATACAGGCGAAGATTATATAAAACTGTAAACCTGATTGACTGACACACCTAGCGGTCAACGCACAGCCGAAACCACTGAACTTAGCATCTTGAAATTTGCAGATAGGTTCTATTATAGCTTAAATGAGCACTAAGAAAGGAATTTTGATAATTCCACCCTCAAGAGTTTCCCTCTTCATATTATAGGGGTTCAAAGATTGTATGGAATCCGTCAGTTTTGAAGTTAGACATCTGAAATTTTGGATGTACGAGTAACTAAATAAGATTATTTTTTTTTACTATTAAGATTATTTTTTTTTACTATTAAAATGATCTGTCACGAAACTTAATGTGGCAGACCAAATTCCACGCGAGCGAAGCCGCGGGTAAAAGCTAGTAATCTATAAATCTAAGCCAAATTTTGACATGTGTCTTATATAGCATATGATTATAAATAAAATGTTCTTCAATGAATGACATATAAATATTTGCGTATTGGGGGGGCACATTGGCACCCATTGCTGAGCCCCTCCTCTGTTTGTAATAAAGGTCCTGAAACAAGAAATAATTCTCATACAGCACCATTTCCAATAAGTCAACTATAAATTCCCTCTGTGACTCCGAAATCCCACAAAGATCCAAATGCCATTTCACTGCATTCAACCCCTTGAGATGTTCAATAGAAGTATATAAACTTGTAACATCAATTGTTACTATCATACTATCCTTAGAAATAGTATCAATATTCTTGAATTTCTGTAAAAAATCACCCGTGTCTAATACAAATGATATACTTTGTTTCATTAATGGTGTCAAAATACACCGCGTGCAGAATTATTAGGCAAATGCGTATTTTGATCACATGATACTTTTTATACATGTTGTCCTACTCCAAGCTGCATAGGCTTGAGAGCCAACTACCAATTAAGTAAATCTGGTGATGTGCATCTCTGTAATGAGGAGGGGTGTTGTTTAATGACATCAACACCCTATATAAGGTGTGCTTAATTATTAGGCAACTTCCTTTCCTTTGGCAAAATGCGTCAGAAGAGAAATTTGACGGGCTCTGAAAAGTCCAAAATTGTGAGATGTCTTGCAGAGGGATGCAGCAGTCTTGAAATTTCCAAACTTTTGAAGCGTGATCACCGAACAATCAAGCGTTTCATGGCAAATAGCCAACAGGGTCGCAAGAAGCGTGTTGGCCAAAAAAGGTGCAAAATAACTGCCCATGAATTGAGGAAAATCAAGCGTGAAGCTGCCAAGATGCCATTCGCCACCAGTTTTGCCATATTTCAGAGCTGCAACGTTACTGGAGTATCAAAAAGCACAAGGTGTGCGATACTCAGGGACATGGCCAAGGTAAGGAAGGCTGAAAAATGACCACCGTTGAACAAGAAACATAAGATAAAACGTCAAGAATGGGCCAAGAAATATCTTATGAATGATTTTACAAAGGTTTTATGGACTGATGAAATGAGAGTGACTCTTGATGGGCCAGATGGATGGGCCAGAGGCTGGATCAGTAAAGGGCAGAGAGCTCCACTCCGACTCAGACGCCAGCAAGGTGGAGGTGGGGTACTGGTATGGGCCGGTATCATCAAAGATGAACTTGTGGGACCTTTTCGGGTTGAGGATGGAGTGAAGCTCAACTCCCAGAGCTACTGCCAGTTTCTGGAAGACAACTTTTCCAAGCAGTGGTGCAGGAAGAAGTCGGTATCGTTCAAGAAAAACATGATTTTCATGCAGGACAATGCTCCATCACATGCTTCCAACTACTCCACAGCGTGGCTGGCCAGTAATGGTCTAAAAGAAGAAAAAATAATGACATGGCCCCCTTGTTCACCTGATCTGAACCCCATAGATAACCTGTGGTCCATCATAAAATGTGAGATCTACATGGAGGGAAAACAGTACACCTCTCGTAACAGTGTCTGGGAGGCTGTGGTGGCTGCTGCACGCAATGTTGATCGAAAACAGATCAAGCAACTAACAAAATCTATGGATGGAAGGCTGTTGAGTGTTATAAAGAAAGGTGGCTATATTTATCACTAATTTTTTGGGTTTTTGTTTTTGCATGTCAGAAATGTTTATTTCTAAATTTTGTGCACTGATATTGGTTTACCTGGGGAAAATAAACAAGTGAGATGGGATTATATTTGGTTTTTATTAAGTTGCCTAATAATTCTGCACAGTAATAGTTACCTGCACAAACAGATATCCTCCTAAGATAGCCAAATCTAAAAAAACCCCACTCCAACTTCCAAAATATTAAGCGTGGATATTTATGAGTCTTTTGGATTGATTTAGAACATAGTTGTTGATCAATAATAAAAATAATCCTCTAAAATACAACTTACCTAATAATTTTGCACACAGTGTATGTTCCAATACAATAGAAAGAGGGCTCAATACAGATTCTGTTGAGGCCACTATGGACCAGCAGGGGGGTCAGTCAACGTCTTATGTACTTTGGGCAATACGTATAGCACTGGAGTGATGGGATCCTCTTTTACCAACTATTCCATTAATAAAGCGTCTATATGTTGCCTTGATTTATATTTTACAACCAAATCATTAATTTTAGCTTTAATCTCCTGCAATTTTTAATGGCATATAGGTATCGGTGTCAGATAACTGCCTCTGTATTTCTTTTATTTATCCCTATCCATAATGACGATTGACCTCCCCTTATCAGCTGGCTTAATTTCAATGGTTTTATCCATATGCAACAGTTTTAATGCCTCTTTTTCCTCAATCGTGAAGTTATTACTGATCTTAAATTCACCCCTACGCATTTGATTTACTAAAACATCAATATCCCTTTTCACAAAACTGATATAAGTTTCAGCAGGGTGATATATCTTAGGCGGCATAAATTTACTTCTATTCTTCAAACATAAATCCAAGAACCTCAAGTATCCACTTTAAACAATATTGTGTGTTACAGGTATAGAAGGTGGTATATTGGCAAAATGGGTTTTTAGTCTTACATTCCTAAAAATACGTTTCAAATCTATATCCAATTGAAAGTAATTTAGATTAGACATGATGCTAAATGATAAACCCTTCTGTAATGTCCACATTTGTATAGGATCCAAAGTTTTTGAGGAAATGTTAATCACTAATGATTCTTTGGTACCTGTGATCTGGTGACCATCGTTGGTGTAGTTCCTCCTATGGTGGCGTCCGGGTCCCCTCTTTTTCTTGTGAACTGACGTCCTCTCCCTCTCCGAAAAAAAAGGACGGTGTTGATACCAGGAACCAGATGTATCACTTCCAGAACCAGAGGAATAATGATTACACCTAGAATAAGGTCTGAAAGTTCTTTCAAAGACACGTGTGGGATCACGCCACCTGTATACTTTATTCATCAAGTAGTCCTCCGCATCCCTGGTAAATTTTCGTCGCTTACGCTCTTGCAATTCTTTTCAGAAAGCTGCCACCACAGTATTAATGGAATCCTTAAAGGGGTTTTCCCATGAACAATAGTTCATTTTAATCAATAAATCTTGGAATAATAATAATTTCCACAATTGGATGTGTTTTAAATAAAATGTTCCTGTTCTGAGATAATCTTATAAATGTGCCCCTGCGGTCTACTGTGTAAGGGCTGTGTCTGACCGTGTACAGAACATGGTCTGATCATACCACTTCTCCTGTGCAGGGGAGGAAGCAAAAGAGTATACAGACATTACAGTAAGGGATCACAAATAATTTTTTATTTTAAGTAAAACATTGTTTAAAAACAGACAGTGAAATGTTTTACTTCAAAGAAAATATCAGCCGCAATCCCATGCTGTAATGTCTGTTTCCGCCCCGGCCAAGAGATGTGGTATGATCAGACCTTGTTCAGCATCAACGTCCACGTCCACGTCCCACCGCAGCGTTCAATTGTCCATATCCCAGACCTTTGAACGAAAGCGGAAATTCGCAGCTAACACCCAACAGGCCACAGTCCTAAATTCGCACATTTCACGACTGCTTGCGTTGGAAATGCTGCCTTTTAGGCTGGTGGAGACGGAATCCTTCTGCAATCTTATGGCAGTGGCCGTCCCTCGGTACTCGGTCCCCAGCCGACACTATTTTGCCCGGTGTGCCATCCCCGCACTACACAAGCACGTGTCCCAAAGCATCTGCCGTGCCCTCAACAATGCAGTTACTGGGAGAGTCCACCTGACAATGGACACGTGGACAAGTGCTTGTGGCCAGGGACGGTACATCTCTCTGACGGCACACTGGGTAAACATAGTGGAAGCCGGGACCCAGTCGGACCTTGGGACGGAACACATCCTCCCCACACCGAGGATTGCGGGCCCTATGTCAGTCAGAGTTGCCCCCACAGTGTACAGCTCCTGCGCATCCTCCTCCTCCTCCTCCTCCTCCTCATGTTCTGCCTCCATCTCAGATATCACCACATCAGTTACAAGCTGGAAGCATTATAATAATATAATAATAATAATAGTTTATTTTTATAGCGCCAACATATTCCGCAGCACTTTACAAATTTTAGGGGGGACTTATACAGACAATACAGAATAAGCATATCTCATATCGAACGGAGTGAGGGCCCTGCTCGCAAGCTTACAGTCTATGAGGAAGTGGGGGAGACACAAAAGGTAAAAAGTACATATATTGTATAATGCAGCCTTGATATACTGAATAGGATAAATAATAATACATGGACTGGTCGCCAGCCAGTATGTGTGCAGTCCTGACAGAGGCTTTTATGTGCATGGTTGGTTTGAACCCGAAGTTGAAGAAGATTTTAATATGGGGGAAAGCTGGGATGGACAGAGTGTGTTTAGGTGATACGCCAGTCTAAAGAAATGTGTTTTTAGGGTTCGCTTGAAACTGTGGGTATTGGGAATTAATCGAACTGTCCTGGGTAGTGCATTCCAGAGAATTGGCGCAGCACGCGAGAAATCTTGGAGACGGGAGTGGGAAGTTCGGATTATGGAGGATTTTAGTTTCAAGTCATTTGCAGAACGGAGGGCACGTGTAGGGTGGTAGACTGAGACAAGGGAGGAGATGTAGGGGGGTACTGAAGCATGGAGCGCTTTGTGGGTAAGCGTGATAAGTTTAAAACGAACTCTATATTGGATGGGCAACCAATGCAATGACTGGCACAGGGAAGAGGCATCTGAGTAGCGGTTGGCGAGGAATATGATCCTGGCTGCTGCGTTCAGGACGGATTGGAGAGGGGAGAGTTTAGTAAGAGGGAGACCGATTAGTAGAGCGTTGCAATAGTCAAGACGAGAATGAATAAGAGCGACAGTAAGAGTTTTTGCCGAGTCAAAGGTGAGAAAAGTCCTGATTCTTGAGATGTTTTTGAGGTGTAGATGACATGAACGAGTGAGTGATTTGATGTGAGGAGTGAAAGAAAGATCTGAATCAAAAATGACCCCAAGACAGCGGGCTTGTAGCTGGGGAGTAATGGTTGAGCCACAAACGGAGATGGCAATATCGGGCACAGGTAGATTAATGGAGGGAGGAAAGACGAGTAGTTCAGTTTTTGACAGATTCAGTTTTAGGTAGAGGGAGGACATAATGTTAGACACAGCAGAAAGACAATCACTGGTCTTTTGTAGTAATGCAGGGGTGATGTCCGGAGCAGAGGTGTATAATTGGGTGTCATCAGCATAGAGATGGTACTGAAAACCGAATCTACTGATTGTTTGTCCAATAGGAGCGGTGTATAAGGAGAAAAGAAGGGGGCCTAGGACTGATCCTTGAGGAACCCCGACAGTAAGAGGAAGTAGGGAGGAGAAGGAGCCGGCAAAAGACACAGAGAAGGAGCGGTCAGAGAGATAAGAGGAGAACCAGGAGAGAACCGTGTCCTTGAGGCCAATAGTGCGGAGCATAGTGAGGAGGAGCTGGTGATCCACAGTGTCAAATGCTGCAGAGAGATCCAGGAGAATCAGCAGGGAGTAGTGACCATTAGATTTAGCTGTTAGTAGATCATTAGAGACTTTAGTGAGGGCAGTTTCAGTAGAATGTAAAGAGCGGAAACCAGATTGTAAAGGGTCAAGAAGAGAGTTGTCTGAGAGATAGCGGATTAGACGGGAGTGGACCAGGCGTTCCAGGAGTTTAGAGATAAAGGGAAGATTGGAAACAGGTCTGTAGTTGGCCGTGCAGTTCTGGTCGAGGGATGGTTTTTTAAGTAATGGTTGTATGCTGGCGTGTTTAAAAGAAGAGGGAAAGATACCAGATGAGAGGGAAAGGTTGAAAATTTTAGTTAGGTGAGAGGTGACAGCTGGAGCAAGGGACTGAAGGAGATGTGAGGGAATAGGGTCGCTGGTGCAGGTGGTAGGGCGAGAAGATGCAAGGAGCCTGATCACTTCATCTTCCGTGACTGGTTCGAAGTCAGAAAATGAGCAAGATACAATGTGGCGGGGGGGAGCATGCATAACATTTGGGGATTGGGAGAAAATTTCCTGTCGGATATGGTCAATTTTTTCTTTGAAATAGTTAGCCAGATCGTCAGCGCTGAGGTCGGTGGTCGGGGCCTGTGCTGTTTGATTGAGGAGAGAATGAAACGTGTCAAAGAGTCGTTTAGGATTATTGGAAAGTGAGATGATGAGGTTGTTAAAGTAGGTTTGTTTGGAGAGGTGAAGGGCAGAGTTATATGTTTTCAGCATAAATTTATAGTGGAGGAAATCTTCGGGCAGATTTGATTTTCTCCACAGCCGTTCAGCGCACCTGGAGTACCTCTGGAGAAGACGTGTTTGAGGCGTGTGCCAGGGTTGTCGCCGTCTATGCCGAATTGTTCTTTGTGTAGGAGGTGCGGCTTCATCCAGGGCGCATAACATTATTTTGTTATAATGCTTCAATGCAGATTCGGGACATGAGAGGGAGGAGATTGGGGCCAATGATGATTGCAACCTTTTTATAAATTTCTGGGTGTTAATGGCGCGTAAATTTCTATAAGTGTGGACGGTGGGAGTGTCTTGAGTAGAGTCACAGTTCTTGACAGAGAATGAAAGAAGATTATGGTCAGAGAGTGGAAGGGGAGAGTTAGTAAAGTCATGTACTGAGCAAAGCCGGGAGAAGATCAGGTCCAATGTGTTCCCGTCCTCATGTGTAGGAGAATTAGCAAGCTGTGAAAGGCCGAAGGAGGAGGTTAATGATAAAAGATGCGTGGCAGATGGGGAAAGAGGATCGCCAATTGGGATGTTAAAGTCTCCCATGATTATCGTGGGGATGTCGCAGGATAGAAAATTTGTAAGCCAGGCAGCAAAGTGATCCAGGAATTGACGGGGGGGACCTGGGGGGCGATAGACAACCGCCACTCGCAGGGAGAAGGGCCGGTAGAGTCTGACTGTGTGGGCCTCAAAGGACGGGAAGATAAGGGAGGGTACAGGGGGGATAACCTGAAAAGTACATTTTGTTGAAAGAAGCAGACCAACACCTCCACCTGATCTGTTGTCAGGTCGCGGGGTATGAGAGAAATGTAGGCCACCATAGGAGAGAGCTGCAGCGGCGGTGGTGTCCGACTGCTGGATCCAGGTTTCAGTGAGAGCCAGAAGGTTGAGGGAATTAGAGAGGAAAAAGTCATGGATGTAAGAGAGTTTATTACAAGCTGAGCGTGCATTCCAAAGGGCACAGTTGAATGAGACAGAAGATATGCAGGGAATATTAATGAGATTAGCAGGGTTTCTGAATGTAACAGGGAAAGAGTTAGTGTTATTATTACTGGAGGGTCCTGGGTTGGGAGAAATATCACCTGCGACTAATAGAAGGAAGATACAGAGAGTGAGTAGATGATTGAGTGATTTGTGAGAGCGTTTCCTGCGTTGTATGGTGGGAATGAATGGATCTGCGTGGTATAACATTGTGAAGAGAGCATGACAACTGTACATAGGAGAAGAGAGGAGTGAGGGATTAATATGGATGAAGTGTGCCGCATTTGTGGGTGAACGGTGAATGTGGATGATTGTAGCAACCAGAGTATAAATGGCACAGATACAAATGGTGAATACTGTTTGCCAAAAAGATGACCTGGAAGCAAGTTTGTTGGTTTGTCTTGCATGTCTTACCTGTCTCCTGCCCTGTCCAACTGCCATTTTCTAACTGCCAGGGCACTTTGCTAAATTATGGCACTTCGATAAAGTATGCATAAATGCTATATGCATAAATGCCCCCGCATAAATGCCTCCCCTTAACTAAGTCTCAATATATAGGGACGTATCTGCTTAGATCTGCACAGATTTAACTCATTAACAATCAATCACTAGCTTAAAAGACAACAGGAGACCATAAAGTGAAGGGGAAAAAAAAAAAAACAGACTAGTAAACTCGGCATGGATCATAAACTCTTAAAGTAAGTGTGATGACCTTTAAGTATCATGGAATAAAAAAGCTAGAGGAGTGAAAAAATATATACCAGAAATTGATAGGCTGCAGAGCATTGCATGGAGATATAATGCAGTTTTCAGGACAGATCACACAAGCAGTGAAAAATATATACCAGAAATTGATAGGCTGCAGAGCATTGCATGGAGATATAATGCAGTTTTCAGGACAGATCACACAAGCAGTGAAAAATATATACCAGAAATTGATAGGCTGCAGAGCATTGCATGGAGATATAATGCAGTTTTCAGGACAGTATTGCATTACTGCCTCCGCCAAGCGGCAACAGGCTGTGCTGAAGCTCATAAGCTTAGGTGATAAACCTCACACTGCTTGTGAGTTGTGGACAGCTGTGAAAGAGCAGGCAGATCTGTGGCTGAGACCGCTGAACCTACATCCCGGCATGGTGGTGTGTGACAATGGCCGTAACCTGGTGGCGGCTCTGAGGCGAGGTGAGATCACATACGTACCATGCCTGGCTCATGTGCTAAACCTCGTGGTTCAGCGGTTTCGTAAATCGTACCCCGAGTTGCCAGATCTGCTCGTGAAAGTACGCCGCCTGTCAGCTCATTTTCGCAAGTCGGCTCCAGCTTCCGCCGCCCTTGCTGTGTTGCAGCAGCATTTGCAGCTTCCGGCACACCGACTGGTGTGTGATGTCCCCACACATTGGAACTCTACCCTCCACATGTTGCAAAGAATTTGTGAGCAGAAGAGAGCAGTTGTGGAGTACCAGCTGCAACAAGGCCATCGATATTCAGGTCAGACTCCACACATAAAACCTCAGGAGTGGACCTGGATGTCTGACATATGTACCATCCTGACAAACTTTGAGGAGGCCACCAAGATGGTGAGTGGCGATGACTCCATCATTAGTGTCAGCATCCCACTTGTCTGTCTTTTGCAACGCTCTTTGCAGAGAATTAAAGAGGAGGCAATGCAGCCAGAGTATGATGAGATGGATCAAGAAGCCGTAGCGGGTGATTACACACAGCCCAGCCTCATCTCATCCCAACGTGCATTGGGGGACAATGAGGGAGAGGAGGAGGAGGAGGAAGAACAGGAGCTGCTATCATGCGTTGTAGACGGTAGTACCTGTACAAGTGTCATACCGTCGGTTCAGGGTGGGTGGCGTGAGGACAGGGGGGAGGAGGAAGAGGAGGAGGAGGAGGAGGCGGAGAGCATGGTCAGTCGTCATCTTGGTGAGGACACGGAAATCTTGCCTGTTACCAGTCTGGCACGCATGGCTGACTTTATGTTACGCTGCCTTAACCGTGACCCTCGCGTTGTCAAAATGTTGGGAGACAGTCATTACTGGTTGGTGACACTTGTAGACCCCCGCTACAAGGAGAACTTTCACTCTCTTATTCCTGAGGTGGAGAGGTCTACAAAAATGGGGCAGTACTAGAAGGCCCTTGCTGCAGAACTCTTAAAAAAATTCCCATCTGAACACGCTAGCGGCAGAGGTCACAGTTCGTTGCCCAAACAAGGCGTACAGGTGAGAGAGATGCAACTCCAATCCAGCAGAGGCAGGGGAATACTGTCAACGTTCTGGGACAGTTTTCTGACACCCGCCCAGCTTACAGGCCCTGAGACGCGGGGTACTCTCACAAGGAGTGGAAAGTTTCAAAAGATGGTGAGGGAGTACCTTGCCGACCGTACCAGCATCCTCCGTGATTCCTCTGTGCCTTTTAATTATTGGGTATCCAAGCTGGACACTTGGAATGAACTCGCTCTGTACGACTTGGAGGTCCTGGCCTGCCCTGCCGCTAGCGTGTTATCGGAGCGTGTTTTTAGTGCCGCTAGGGGAATTATAACTGATAAGCGCACTCGCCTGTCAACTGACAATCCTGACAAGCTGACCCTTATCAAAATGAACAAGGGCTGGATTGGGCCAGACTTCTCATCACCACCAAATGACAGCAGAGTAACATAAAGTCAAATCCACTGTGTTATTTTGGGAGGTGCATTCACATGCACCGCTTCACACCCACACATGGGTATACGCTTCCTCGTTTCGTCTGTTTTATCTTCTTCTCCTTATCCTCAGCCTCCACCACCACTATACCACCAGGGTGCCAGCATTGCAAGTTCCTCAGTCCTTATTTTTGGCAGCTTTTGCTTGCAAGGCATAAGCAAATAATATGGGACACCCACTCCCCAATAATGGGACTTATGTTTGTAATATGCTGTACTGCATGGCTCTTGTTAGGGGCATTGCAAGTTGCTCCATCCTAATTTTTGGCAGCTTTTGCTTGGAAAGCATAAGCAAATACCATGGGATACCCACTCCCCAAGATTGGGACTTATGTTTGTAATATGCTGTACTGCATGGCTCTTGTAAGGGGCATTGCAAGTTGCTCCGTCCTAATTTTTGGCAGCTTTTGCTTGGAAAGCATAAGCAAATACCATGGGACACCCACTCCCCAATAATGGGACTTATGTTTGTAATATGCTGTACTGCATGGCTCTTGTAACGGGCGTTGCAAGTTGCTCCGTCCTAATTTTTGGCAGCTTTTGCTTGGAAAGCATAAGCAAATACCATGGGACACCCACTCCCCAATAATGGGACTTATGTTTGTAATATGCTGTACTGCATGGCTCTTGTAAGGGGCATTGCAAATTGCTCCGTCCTAATTTTTGGCAGCTTTTGCTTGGAAAGCATAAGCCAATACTATGGGAGACCCACTCCCCAATAATGGGACTTATGTTTGTAATATGCTGTACTGCATGGCTCTTGTAAGGGGCATTGCAAGTTGCTCCAGCCTAATTTTTGACAGCTTTTGCTTGGAAAGCATAAGCAAATACCATGGGACACCCACTCCCCAATAATGGGACTTATGTTTGTAATATGCTGTACTGCATGGCTCTTGTAAGGGGCATTGCAAGTTGCTCCGTCCTAATTTTTGGCAGCTTTTGCTTGGAAAGCATAAGCAAATACCATAGGACACCCACTCCCCAATAATGGGACTTATGTTTGTAATATGCTGTACTGCATGGCTCTTGTAAGGGGCATTGCAAGTTGCTCCGTCCTAATTTTTGGCAGCTTTTGCTTGGAAAGCATAAGCAAATACCATGGGACAGCCACTCCCCAATAATGGGACTTATGTTTGTAATATGCTGTACTGCATGGCTCTTGTAAGGGGCATTGCAAGTTGCTCCGTCCTAATTTTTGGCTGCTTTTGCTTGGAAAGCATAAGCAAATACCATGGGACACCCACTCCCCAATAATGGGATTTATGTTTGTAATATGCTGTACTGCATGGCTGTTGTAAGGGGCATTGCAAGTTACTCCGTCCTAATTTTTGGCAGCTTTTGCTTGGAAAGCATAAGCAAATACCATGGGACACCCCCTCCCCAATAATGGGACTTATGTTTGTAATGTGCTGTACTGCATGGCTCTTGTAAGGGGCATTGCAAGTTGCTCTTTCCTAATTTTTGGCAGCTTTTTCTTGGAAAGCATAAGCAAATACTATGTGACACCCACTCCCCAATAATGGGACTTATGTTTGTAATATGCTGTACTGCATGGCTCTTGTAAGGGGCATTGCAAGTTGCTCCGTCTAATTTTTGGCAACTTTTGCTTGGAAAGCATAAGCAAATACTATGGGAGACCCACTCCCCAATAATGGGACTTATGTTTGTAATATGCTGTACTGCATGGCTCTTGTAAGGGGCATTGCAAGTTGCTCCGTCCTAATTTTTTGCAGCTTTTGCTTGCAAGGCATAAGCAAATACCATGGGACACCCACTCCCCAATAATGGGACTTATGTTTGTAATATGCTGTACTGCATGGCTCTTGTAAGGGGCATTGCAAGTTGCTCCGTCCTAATTTTTGGCAGCTTTTGCTTGCAATGCATAAGCAAATACTATGGGACACCCACTCCCCAATAATGGGACTTATGTTTGTAATATGCTGTACTGCATGTGACGCGCCCCCTGGGCCGTGTGTACACGTGTGTGGGATACCCGGTGACGGGTCTCTGGGGTCTGTAGTCTCCGTGGCGGTGACCCGGTCCCGTGGCTAAGGCTGGTCAAACCAGTGGCAGTCTTTCTTAGGTTTTGAGGTTAATTGTCCGACTGCGCCACCCGTGGATTGCGGTCAGGGAGTACCACCGCTGCGAGGAAGACCGCTGAGGCTGGTGTTGTGTGCGCAGCAGAGAATGGGATAACTCCCCACGGGAGGAGTATAGCCTCAGGGCAGTGAGTGTGGATGATGGGGGTGATGGTGCACGAGCGCAGCAGGAACGACTCAGAGTCTTTGCAGTGCAGTTCAGGGTCTTTACTGATGATTATAAGGTAGACCCTCCCGGGAGTACTGGCTAGCATAAGAGGCCTGGTCAGTCTGTGAGCAAGCAGGAGTTCCCCTGGCCAGGTGGAGTTGTAGGCCTCCCCGTCTGTCTGCACTCTTCCTGGCTACCTTGCTGTAAGCGGGTAGAAGTAGCCCACGTCCCTGAGTGTACCTTGTAGTGCTCACCCGTATGGCTGGTGACTTGGGGCCTTCTGTTAGCCTCCACTCCACAACGGCGGTGCTGGTCCCTTGCTTGTGACTGAGCCTCCGGGCTTCTATGGCCAGAGGACCTGAAATCCCCTGCCGGCTGGTTTCTGCTGCTGGATATATAAGTCCTCACAGCCTCCGACTCCTGTGTCCGGTTCCTATTGTCTTCTGCCAGGGCGAGCTCTGCTCAGCTTCCAGCCCCTGGTCTTTAGCTCCTAGCTCCTACAGAGCTCCTTGCTGTTACTTTCCCTTGCTCTCACTCTGACTCTGACTGTTCTCTGTTCTCTGACTCACTCAACCCCGCCCCAGATCCAGTTTATAAGGGCAGAATTCTCCCCTCCCAGGACTGGGGCAGGAGGATGTTGCATGTTTAAGGGATCCTGACCAGGAAACCTCCCACTTGCTCTCCAACGTAATATCTCTATTACTGTGGTGACCAGACCCCTGGGGTGCCACACATGGCTCTTGTAAGGGGCATTGCAGTTCCTCATAATTTTTGGAAAGCCTTCCATTCACTGCTTAGGCCAGCAGTGCACAGGAGACCCAGTTGCTATAAATGGAAAAAAAGGTTTAGTTAACGCCCCCTGACCTCCATGTCATTTCCAAGGGGCATTGGAGTGGCTCGAAATTTTTGGTAGGCATTGCACTCACTGTATGCCCTATAACTGTGTAGCCGAACCACTCCTTTTGTTACAGAAACATATCCTACAAGGAATATCTGGTTGACTGGCCTGATATTGATGTGAATGGTCCTTGTTCCTCCTGCTCTTTCTCCTTTGCCACTACCTCATCCATCATTTATCACCTGAAGCTTTGTTTTAACAGGAGTCATAGAACTTGGAAAGTAGCAGGAAAACATCCAGCAATCCTCGGAGGAGGTAGGATATGCGCCAAAACGCTGACCACCTCAGGCCTAGCAGCTACTACATACATGCGCTTGCATTACAACAAAACAAAGCAGATGCTAACTTCTATCATCCTCATCATGCTCCTCACCTTGGCACTCTCAACTCCCCTGATGGAGAAGCCAGGGCCCACCAGAGGAGTCTGATAGTCCGGTGGGCTCGGCCAATGCTGCCCTAAAGCAGGCCAGGCTAAGAAAAGTGTGGGAAAGGTTACCGGGACAAATAGGGGTGGCTTGGGACCGAGTATGGACACTCGGCCACCCCCTGGAGGCTGGGGAGCAAGCGGGGACACCCGGCCACCAGGCGGCTGGGGACTGAGTATGGATACCAGGCCGCCGACACAGCCATGGCGTGGTGGCCAGATTCCGCCTCCACATGCCTAAAAGGCCCAATTTAAAGTGCAAGCAAGCAAGCAGTATGGTATTGCAACCTTGATGTGGGTGGATGGCAGGCTGCATACTTGCGCTTGCATTGCAAGGAATGAGAGAGGTACAATTGAACACTGCCCTGGGACAAGGACTTGAATGGGGATAGTTGCAAGTCTGCAACTACAGGTGCAAGGTGGGAGGCATCTTCGCATGTACCATGAACAGGGGTTTGGCATGCACACACTACAGCGGAAAAGGCTCTCCTTCCCACTAAATGCACTGGGGAGGGCACAGGTAATGTTTTGGTATACGCGCTTAATCTTATGTATAAGGCACACCAGGACAAATAGGGGCGGCTGGGGACTGAGTATGGATACCTCGGTGCCGAAGCAGCCATGAGGTAGTGGCCAGCTTCGGCCTCCTCCAAACTAAAAGGCCCCATTTCAAGTGCAAGCTAGCAGTATGGAATTGCAGTCTGGGGGTGGGTGGGTGGCAGGCTGCACACTTACACTTGCATTAAAACAAAACATAGCAGATGCTAACTTCTGTCATCATCATCATGCTCCTCACCTTGGCACTCTCAACTCCACCGATGGAGAAGTCAGGGCCCACCGGAGGAGTCTGGTTCTCTGATGGGCTCGTCCCCAGCCGGGGCGGCTGGGGACCGAGTATGGACACCCGGCCGCCGGGCGGCTGGGGACTGAGTATGGATTCCAGGCCGCCAACACAGCCATGACGTGGTGGCCAGATTCTGCCTCCACATGCCTAAAAGGCCCAATTTCAAGTTCAAGCAAGCAAGCAGTATGGTATTGCAGCCTGGGGGTGGGTGGGTGGCAGGCTGTATACTTGCGCTTGCATTTCAAGGAATGGGGGAGGTACAATTGAACACTGCCCTGGGACAAGAACTTGCATGGGGATAGTTGCAAGTCTGCATCTTCTGATGCGGCAAGGATCACTTATGATGGGCACACTTTTAGACAGTGACCTGGGAGTCAGAGATGCTTCCAGGGGTCTTCCCCATGCTGTTCCCATGTCTTTTCAGCACTTTATGCATGTGTCACACAGCACATGGCCAGATAAGGTTGTAAAATGTTAAAATGACATTTCCCGGTGAATGCATTTGTCATAGTTGAAAGCAATACAAAAGTGCAAAAACGCATAAAAAATGCTACTTGTGAACATAGCCGAAGGTGTGGAGGAGTATTTTTGTTTTTGGTCATTTATTTTAACTTATACACAAGTATTTTCCCTGGAAAGGATGTTCCTTAACATATTTCACAGGAAAAAAGTTTCACTTTCGTTTTTGAACGTTTTATTGTGAGCTCGTAAACGTGGCTTAATACCTCTGACCACGTTGTTGACAGCAGTGACCTGGGGGTCAGAAATGCTTCCTGGGGCGATCCCCATGCTGTCCCCATGTCATTTGAATACTGTCACTATCATTTTGGGCACTTGTAGGCTTTTGAAAGACTGCCGGGGGTGCCACTGCAAAAATGCTCGAGTCTCCCATAGACTAACATTGGGCTCGTTGCTCGGGTCGAGCACCCGAGTATCACAGCGAGCTCGGCCCGAGCTTCGAGCACCCGAGCATTTTGGTGCTCGCTCAACACTAGTAGGCACTGAACGCATACCGCGATCTCCAGCGCTATAAGCACATATCTGCCAGGGAGGAGTGTGGCGCCTCTGGGCGGGAGGCCAGGGGAGGAGTGCGGCATCGGAATCGGCGCGATATCCGGCACCATTTTAGTGAAGACACATTTGCAGTGTGTCTTCAACAAAGCTGACCAGGATGGGGGAGCATATGCCAGGATGGAAGAGCATATACCAGGATGGGGGGGCACATACCAGGATGGGGGGAGCAAGATGGGGGCACAAATACTAGGATGACAGAGCATGGACCAGGATGAATGCTCAAATACAAGGATCGGGGCACACATAACAGGTTGAGGGAGCATATACCAGGATGGGGGAGCATGGACCAGGATAGGGGCACAAATACCAGGATGGGGGAGCACATAATAAGATGGGGGAGCATATACCAGGATGGGGGAGCAGGATGGGGGCACAAACACTTGGATGGGGGAGCATATACCAAGATGGGGGGGCCCGGGATGGAGGAGCAAATACCAGGATGGGGGGACCAGGATGAGGGAGCACATAATAGGATAGGGGAGCATATACCAGGATGGGTGGACCAGGATGGGGGAGCAAATACCAGGATGGGGGGACCAGGATGAGGGAGCACATACCAGGATGGGGGCACATACACCAGGATGGGAGACCAGAATGGCGGAGCATATACCAGGATGGGGGTACAAATACCAGGATGGGGGAGAATGGACCAGGATGGGGGCACAAATACCAGGATGGGGGACCTGGATGGCGGAGGATATAATAGGATGGGGAACCAGGATGAGGGAGCACATACCAGGATGGGGGCGCATATACTAGGATGGGGGACCAGAATGTGGGAGCATATACCAGGATGGGGAACCAGGATGGGGGCACAAATACCAGGATGGTGGACCAGGATGGGGGAGCATATACCAGGATGGGGGAGCATATACCAGGATGAGGGAGTATGGACCAGGATGTGAGAGCATGGACCAGGATGGTGGATTAGAATGGGGGAGCATGAACCAGGATGGGGGAGCATATGCCTGGATGGGGGCACAAATACCAGGATGGTGGACCAGGATGGGGGAGCATATACCAGGATGGGGGAGCATATGCCAGGATGAGGGAGTATGGACCAGGATGTGAGAGCATGGACCAGGATGGTGGATTAGAATGGGGAATCATGAACAAGGATGGGGGAGCATATGCCTGGATGGGGGAGCATATACCAGGATGGGGGAGCATGGACCAGGATGGGGGAGCATATACCAGGATGGGGGAGCATGGACCAAGATAGGGGACTATATACCAATAAAAATGCTCGTCACCCGGGCGTGGAACGGGTTCAATAGCTAGTATTTAATAATCATGAACATATTAAAACAAAAAGTTCTACATTTCTCAACTACCGCCAAATAGCCGTCAGTTTTCATGACATAACTGTTACTAAACATTGTGCTTTAGAGACCACCCTCTTTTTTTCTAAGAAAATCCTATTTATTTCCACAAACTTTGCATTATTCATTCATAAAACAAGTTAAATAAACTATTGTGATGAATAAAAAGAGAAAATAGTAACTTTTAAATATGAGACAAGTTCAGGCACAGTGAGCCTGAGACGTCACAAAGGTCAGATCTGCTCTCCAGAAGGTCTGCTGTAAGGGTACGTTCCCACGATCTGGAGCCGCCTGCGGCCCCGACGCTGCAGAGCAGCCGCGCAGCTTCCACCCTCAAATGCAAATGAGCAGCGGTGAAAGAGAAATTGACATGCTGTGGGTCTGAAAGACACGCCGCTTGTCAGTTTCCGCGGGTGATCCGCAGGTGCACGGAGTCGCATAGTGGACAAGGGATTTCTAGAAATCCCATCCACTATGCTGTAATATCTTGCCGCTGCCCCTTTGACGCTGCATAAGCACGCAGCATCAAACGTGCAGCAAATTCTGATCGTTGGCACATACCCTAACACTGAGATCAAGCTTCAAAGAGCATGTAAAGACAGGAAATAACTGGGAGGGGGGAGATTTTCTGATAATTTGGAGGGGAGAGAGAAACAAAACTAGTTGAGCTGTGCCTGTCAGATCAGCTGCGCCTGATGGAGGGTTAAACAGTCAATGAATGAAAAACGGACTGTTAGGATCATTCAGCCATGGAGGGTCCTTGTTGGAGTCGGGGTATCCCCGTAACAAGAAATACACAGACACGTAGTGTATAATCAAGTACTGGGAAGCCCCTGAGCGCGTCTCCCTCTATGGGTGCTGTCCCTTTATTTATAATAATAATCATTTTTTTTTTTTTTTTTTTTGTCAGACATGCGCAGTAAAATGCCTTTGTTTCACAGGCAGCGAAATGATGATTCATAACAGTGGAATGTTGATAAGAAAGTTTCATAAACAAAAAAGTGATAATTAGTAGAAGGTTGCTGAGACAGCTAAAACAAGTTACAATCTAGTTTCTGGGCGTCAGTCCAAATGTCCAGATAAGGGAAGAATAACTTCATCTGTGTCTTACATCGTAGTCTTGCGTGAAGTACAACTCCCATCATCCTCTCAGTCCCCCCTTTGATTCTTCCTTATGGACTTTTGGTAGAAAACCTGGTCCGGGAGTTCTTTTCTTTCATATTCTTGAGTCCGTGTTACAAAGCTTATTTATGCATATTAAAATAATTTTTAATCCTATTTTAAACACTACATATATGACTACTATAATTAGCACAATCTGTAATATACCTTGCAGAATTCCAGCCACCCAACCTCCAATACCCTTAAACCAGTTCTTTGGGTTGAGAAAGGAGAAGGTGTCTGACCACCAGCTATCTTTATTTTGGTCATTGTGTCTGTCATATTCATCCCGTAATCGTTGTATATCTGCCAGCTTGAACCTCATACTCATTGTACTGTTTGGATCTATGTAATGACAACAGGTTGGACCAATAATTTGACACATTCCTCCCTGGGCCGCAGTTAGGTAGTCTAACACTACAGTATGTTGATTAGTAACAATTATAAGTTGATTTTGTACAGCTATACTAGTATTAAGTATATCCATAATATCCCATATCTGATCATCTAGATAGTCGGTGGCCTGAACTAATTTATCCCACATCTGCATCAACATTGGATACACAAAGAAAGTGCTGAATATTTTATTAGGAATTCCCATTTGGACCACATGTGGCCTACCTGAAGGTCTAGGCGAGTTGTCGGCTGCTCTTTTGTATAGTGTGTGTTTAGGTACTGCTTGCATATCTACCTGCTGATTCTGAACTATAAATGTGGCCGGTGTTAAGCGTCCTAGAGTACATGTACCTTTTATTCCTACTGGGAGCCATTTGTATGCTCCATTTCCACAAATCCAGAAGGTTCCTTCAGGCAGATCCCATATTGCAGAGTGTTGGAGCACCAACCTATGTACCAAATCTAAAAATTTAGATACATTCTGAAGTATACACCAAGGGGGTTTTTGACCTAATGGACTACAGTATCCTGCATCTGGATTTTCACAAGTCGGTGTACCTGGGTCATATGCACTTGACTCATTACATAATATATTACCTGGTATCTTTGAACATGTATCATTGTTTCCATCGGGGAATAATTGTGAATATTTCCAACCATTATTGTGTATGTATTTTTCTACTATATCAGGTTTAAAAGGTTGAGAAGAAGATACTGTGCTACTAAAACTGAGTTGTATATTTTCTATAGGAATTAACCCTAAGTCTGTTAGTCCCGTCTTATTTCTAGGAACCCATACACCTCCTTTAAACGCTAAATATTGTAAGTTGTTTATTTTTCCAGTCATATTACCTTGCCACCAGGGAAATCCCACCCACCCCACAACTGGGATGGCAACAGTGGTGTTCCATAATCTAGAATTAACGGTTTGGTTATTTGCTAATTTGTCTGAGCAATTAGTCCATGTAAACACTTCCTCAGGGGTCATGGGTACGGCCAGGAAGGGTATGCTCGTGGCTGATATTGGAGAATGCGTACAAATCCAACAGTCTGCTATTTTCTGTCCGCCATCGAGCAGCCCGTTTACCAATGTCTCATGATGTTTTATAAATTTATTATCTGTAGGTTTTGGGGAACTTAGTTTATCCCACAGGTCTCCCTGATCTATCGTTATAGCTAACACAAGTACAATCACCACTATTTCTTTTTGCAATGGCTTGCATGTACCCATGCTGATTTTCCTTCCAATTTTACTGCAGTTGGAGTTGTCAATAACACCTGATATGGACCCTCAAATCTGGGTTCTAGCGTTCTTCTGTTATGTTTTTTTACGTAGACTTCGTCTCCTGGTTGCAGCTTGTGCGTTCCCTCAATGGAATCTGGATCTGGAATGGAAGAGAACACTAAAGAGTGTATTTTAGACACATGCTTACATAAATTTTGTACATAAGCAGTTAAGCTTTCAGTTTCTAACATTAAAGTCTGTGGGAAATACAATCCTGTATTGGCAACTCTACCAAACAATATTTCATGGGGGGTGAGTTTGCTCTTTCCCTGGGGGGTGTTTCTGACTGAATACAATGCTATTGGGAGACACTCAGTCCATGGTTTCTGTGTTTCTGCCATGGCTTTCTGTATTTTTAACTTAAGTGTTCCATTCATTCTCTCAACCTTACCAGAACTCTGTGGGTGGTAAGGGGTGTGTAGTTCACTTTTTATACACAACATTTTCATTACATTCTGAAAGATCTCTCCAGTAAAATGTGTACCTCTATCTGACTCGATCACTTCTGGGATACCATAACGGGGTACCAGTTCATGTGCTATTTTTACTGCAGTGACTTTAGCCGTGGCTGTATGAACTGGATAAGCCTCTGGCCACCCCGAAAACATGTCCACACATACCAGTACATACTCATAGTGTCCATGCTTAGGCATCTGGATGTAATCGATCTGAAGTCTCTGGAACGGATATAGTGGTCTTACATGGTGCTTCTGGGGGGTCTTAACAGTCTGTCCTGGATTGTGGGCTAAACAGATTTCACAAGAACCTCATTTTGCTCGAGCTACCTGGCCGAACCCTGGGGCTAACCACTTCTGTCTGACCCTCTGTATCATACCGTTTGCAGACACATGTGTAGGTCCGTGGGCTTCACTGACCACAACAGGGTACCATGCTCGGGGGAGACAAAGCTCATCTCCTTTTCTCCATAGTCCTTCTTTTTCTTCTGCCCCCTGTTTCTGCCACTCTTCTTTTTCTTCTCTACTCACCTGCTGGTGGGCTTCTTTGAGCCGTGTAATTAAGTCAAATTCTGATACTGCACTAATAGTGTGGTCAGTTGTCAGAGGTTTTACTGCAGCTCGCTTAGCAGCCTTGTCGGCTCGGTCATTACCCCTAGCTATCTCGGTGTTGAGTCTTACATGTGCAGGTACTTTTATTACTGCTACTTGTTTGGTTGAAGCAGCTGATTCTAGGATTTGTCTAATCATTTGTCCATGTTTTACTGGTTGACCTGAAGTTGTCATGTAACCTCTAGCTCTCCATATACATCCAAAATCATGTACAATACCATATGCATATCTAGAATCGGTAAAAATATTAGCGGTTTTTTCTTTTGCTAACTGTAATGCTCGTATTAGAGCTAATAGTTCAGCTTCCTGGGCTGAACAGCTGGCCTGCATTGGCTCAGCTTCAATAACATCATAATCTGATACAATGGCATAACCTGTGTGAAAGTTACCAGTTTCATCTGCATACCTACTACCATCTATATACATATGTAGGTCTGGATTGTCAAGAGGGGTGTCCTGTACATTAGGTAGCCCTTGTGTTTCTTGTTCTATACACTGTAAGCAATCATGTATTATATTGTCTTGTTCGTGGTATTGTAAAAAATTTTCATCTTCGTCTTCCTGACCTCCTTCCACTCCCCCCTTTGTCTCTAGTGGTAACAGAGTGGCTAAATTTAGAGACAATATGCGGCGAAAAGTGAGGTTTGGTGGCATTAGTAAGGAGCATTGTAATCTAAGATGTCTAGCCATTGAAATGTGTTTTGGCAATACCTGATTCAGTATGCCATGTACATCATGTGTAGTTTGTACTATTAGGGCATGGTCTAGTACTATTTCTGAGGCTTTTTCTACCAAAAGAGAGACAGCTGCTACTACTCTGACACATGATGGTGCAGCTTTGGTAACATTATCTAATTGAGCAGAATAGTATGCGACAGGTCTTTGTTTATTTTCATGTTTCTGTGTTAGTACTCCTGTAGCATGATTAGACATTTCCGCAGCCATTAATTGGAATGGTTTGGCGTAGTCTGGGATTCCCAAGGCCGGGGCTGACATGAGACCTTTCTTGAGGTCTTGAAAGGCTATGAGTGCTGATTCAGTTAACTGGAAAGGTTCGATTTTTAAACAATCATATAGAGGTTGCATAAGCTGACTAGCATGTATAACCCATTGTCTGCAGTGTGATACTATTCCCAAAAATGCTCTTAATGTTTTGTAGTTCTTGGGAGGAACAAGATCTCTAATGATTTTTAGTCTGTCGGCGGTGAGGTGCCGAATACCTTGTGAAATGCAGTGTCCTAGAAATACTACCGTAGTCATACAAAGTTGTACTTTTTTCTTGTTAACTTTACAGCCCATGTCTGCTAGAAATATTAACAACCTTATTGTGTTGCTGTTTGCGGACTCTTGAGCAGGGGCACATAATAATAGGTCATCAACATATTGGAGAATTACAACCTCATCCGTAGGTTTGAAATTTTGAAGAACTGATCTCATAGCTTCTGAGTACAAGGTAGGTGAATGTATCATACCCTGTGGTAATCTTGTCCATGCTAATTGTCTATTCTTAAATGTAAATGCAAACAGTTTGTAACAGTCTGGGTGTAATGGTACTGAAAAAAATGCATTTGATAAGTCTATGACAGAAAATACTCGTGCTGTTGCTGGGATCTGTGATAGCAACGTGTGTGGATTTGGCACAACAGGAGTAATAGGTTCCAAAATTTTATTTATCTCTCTTAGATCATGTACCATCCGGTACCTAGCAGCTGACCCCTCAGTAGATTTCTTTTTTACGGGGTACAACGGTGTATTGGCTGGTGACTTTACTTCTATCAGTACTCCAGTTTTTAGATAATCTTTTATCTGTTCTCCTATGGCGTGTTCTTGTTGGGCACTAATAGGATACTGTCTCAATTGGGGTAGTGTCACACCTGGAACAGGAGTGACTTTTACTGGAGCTATTGGCATTAGTCCTACATCGGTGTCATGTTGTGCCCATAATTTTTCTGGTACCTCAGAAAGATCTAAAATAATTTGGGTAGGGGCAGGATCTTTCTCATCCTCTAAGGCTTGGACTTTTACAATGTTTTCTAGAGACTCTTGGTCATCAGGCACCAAAATTTGGACTCTACCATCCTCCAAAAATTGGATATTCATTTCTGTCTGCTTTAATAGGTCTGTACCTAGAAGACAAGTAGGTGCCCCTTTGACAAAAAGAAATTTAGATAAAAATATTTTAGATCCTATCTTTGTTTCAAGGGGAATACTATATGGGAGTGGCCTGATTCCTCCATCATACCCTTCGGTATAGGTTACATCATCTGATAAACAATCAGCATTTGGTAAGGCGTCTTCATTGAGGACGGAGGAAGTTGCTCCGGTATCTATTAGAAAAGGGCATTGTTTTCCTGCTACTTTTACCTGAATTATTGGGCGCCTTCCAGTCAAAGTGGTTTGCATCACGTCTAGTCACTCGCTTGCTGCAGGAGCAGAAGCCTGTACTGTCTTTTCTTGTGATTCTCTTGGGACATAGGTACCATCTTCTATATCCCTGGCTTTTTTCCTGCATTCTCTAATCCAATGTCCTGGTTTCTTACAGTAGTGACATGGATTAGTTTTCTTATCCAAATTCCCTTTGTCATAGGTCTGATTTGATCTGTTGTTTTTATTGACCAGACTATTATTTGCTGCTACTCTGATGGGTTTGGATGCTGCCTCACGCATATCCATTTCTATCCCTAATAGTTTTTGTCTGACTATCTGGGGATCATCTAGGGTTCTCCAATCAGGAGTTGCAGCCTTGAACTTTTCCCTAAGTTTTGGGTTAAGATTCTCTATAAAAGTTTTTGTCATCAGTCGAATGACTCCTTCATTGGTAAGGTCCATTCCCTCGTCTCTGTAACTGTTTTCTACCGCTAAGTAGTATTCATCTACAGGCTGTCCTGACTTCTGGGAGACAGTTCCTGAAGTCCCTCTCATTCGTTGTTTAGTTCTCATAAACTCCATAAGTCTGATCATAAAATTCTGTCCTGACAGTGCGGTATTTGGATCCTCACCATCTACTGGTTGAGGTCTATGAGGTTCTATAACTGTCATCAATTCCTGATACAACCCTGGTGTCATTTTCATTCTACATAATTCTGTCCCATCTGACCATGTTCCATTATGGGTGTGTATTATCTGCTGTATGTACGTAGCAAATCTTAGTGGGCATTGTATTGGATCTGGTGCATTCTGAAGTAGGGACATTCCCTCAGCGGGGGTCCATGGAAAATATTGTCTAGTCTGATGGTATCTAGTTACTCTACGCGGTGGATTGCCACCATCTTCTTCTCTGTATGGTCGACTGAGGATACGCACTGGTGCCAACATATCATGTGGTCGTGGTGCTCCACATCCTGCACATGTGTCTCTCCAGTCTGGATTCTGGAGTCCACAGTTTGTACATGTCCATCCACCCGGACCCCGAAAATCAGGATACGGTGTGGGTTCTGACCTGGGCTGATATGGTGGTGCCAATGGGTTCATTTGTTTACTGTTTTCTGTTTGTACAATGGGACCCTGTCTGACTGGAGTTCTCCATAATCCATTGTCTTTATTAAAAGTCCAATGGTCTGTCTCTGCTGTTTTTGATAGTTCGACCATGGCCTCTACTTGTTCCTGCCATCCTTTGTCTCTTATCACTCCTGCTTTTCTAACCCGAATGTCCTCCCATAGTTTCCTGTTAAACCTGTCATGCCTTGCTACCTGAAAAGTTTTGCAAACTTTCCCTAAATTCTTAGTTGCTTCTACACCACACCTTTCTTTCACGATTGTATAGACATCTTGTTCATCATTTGTGGTCTTAGTCTGTTTGTTGCCCATTTTTCCTGACTATTCTTACCTTAGGAGGCTTTTTGGGTTAGATAAAATATATTCTATATTCTACCTTTCCTCGTTACCTATTCTGTCCTAAGGAGCCAGTATCTGAAACGGTTTCTCTGGACCGTTTTGTCTGAAGTGTAGAGTAATTCTAACACACATATATATGGCAACAAGGGCAAGACCAACAATACATAAAATGAACCATACAGTCTCCATTATATATCGTGTCCCTGGAGTATTATCATTACTTCCATGGGCTCATTCTGTCAATCTCTTATCCGTCAAAAAGGAGGACAAAGGTTCGGGAGTTAAGCGTGAGCGAAGGTTTCCCCGAAAGGACACAACCTTATGACTCAGTTAGGCAATCTCCGTAATACTTATGTCATCTACCTTAGTGCGGCTTATGAGGCTATTCCCGACATCCACATCTCTTTCATACCATCCGTTTCATAACCTTCTCTGACCTCTCCTTCGGCAGATCCTACAGTATATACATGAATGACCCGAGCTATAGGTATCCTTCTCTACTAGTTCCTCAATCCCAACACAAGATATGCATGAAATTTATGGACTATCGCAGAGCAGATGTAAGAGAACTAACAGTGTCTCTTACCTGGCCAGGTTTGTCATCTGCTGTTCCGATGTCCCAATCTCAGCGGTTACTCGTGCCGGTCGATGAACTTGAAGGAATACGCAGACCTCGGGTCCCTGTTTCGGGCGCCAGGAATTGTTAGGATCATTCAGCCATGGAGGGTCCTTGTTGGAGTCGGGGTATCCCCGTAACAAGAAATACACAGACACGTAGTGTATAATCAAGTACTGGGAAGCCCCTGAGCGCGTCTCCCTCTATGGGTGCTGTCCCTTTATTTATAATAATAATCATTTTTTTTTTTTTTTTTTTTGTCAGACATGCGCAGTAAAATGCCTTTGTTTCACAGGCAGCGAAATGATGATTCATAACAGTGGAATGTTGATAAGAAAGTTTCATAAACAAAAAAGTGATAATTAGTAGAAGGTTGCTGAGACAGCTAAAACAAGTTACAATCTAGTTTCTGGGCGTCAGTCCAAATGTCCAGATAAGGGAAGAATAACTTCATCTGTGTCTTACATCGTAGTCTTGCGTGAAGTACAACTCCCATCATCCTCTCAGGACAGCACCTGATTGAAACTAGAATACCATAAAAATACATTGACATGCGGCCCTGTTTATAAATTTAGGTTATGGTACGGTTGCTAGGAAGGAATTTTCAAAGTTGTAAAAAAACGGGCATTGTTCTCCTAGATCAGTACAACGGGTTCTATTGTGTCTCCTCAAGTGAGTTCCTGCTTGTTGCCTGTGGATTACCACAAATTCTGCAGGATAAAGTAGAGTTCATTGAAAAAGTGTCTGTTCCATTGCTCCCAACAGTCAAATTAACAGTTAGGTTAAGGATCAGGAAATTCCCTCCAATCAGACATTTTTTACTTATCCTATCGGATATTAATTTAATCCTTTATTGGACTTCACAGAGATCTCCATGGTAAAAATATTTCAGAGATGCTGAAAAATTTGATGCAAAGGGAATAAAAAAAGCATTTCAATTGAAAGATCAGATATCTTACAGCTCTCTATACACAAATGAAGCCAAGTTTATATCTTATGTTAGAGCTTTGTTAAAGTTTTGTTAAAGTACACTACTGCCATCTTTACTTCTACATCCATAAGATTACATCCCCAGATCTCCATAAAATATTACAATACTGGGGGATTTATTGTCAGATGGCAAATGCAAATTCTGTCTTTATTTCATGTTTCAGTGTGGAAATATGTATTTTTATGCCTTAAGAGTTTAGCTCATACTTAATATAGGCAAACAGTAACACTAATGGATATATAATCAGAGCATACAAAATTAAAACAACATTTATGATGAAGAGCTGCTTCTTGAAAATAAAATTAAGAAATTAATAAAACATAAAATGGCCACGATTCATCAAAGCAATTTCGCCAAATTCTGTTCCCAGATGTCCAAAACATATGGTATATTTCTTTATTAGAAAATAATCAAGTGAGAATAAACATAAATATGAAAAGGTGCCTAACAGAGGGAACATGTATGATGGTCAGATAATAGATATGTAATACCCCAGAGTTGTATTACTAAGTAAACTCTGTATAAGTTATTCTTAATATGCCTATATATGGTTTGCTGTTGCACTGTTAGTACAGTAATATTTAATGTCTCCTCACTAGAATAGTTGCTAGGAAAGTAGCTTAGTGGATAGAGTTCCTGAGTGTACAAAAGTTAGATACAAGTTTTATTCGGAGAGCTGGAGATATAGCAAGAAACATCTTTAGAGGAGAGAAGGGGTACAGGCAGAGAAGCATGTGACGGGATTCATCATCCTTTCCCTTTCCGGATAGTGATTGACTGGAGAACACTTGTGGGATATCCTTAGGACTAAAACCCTTTAGTCAAATGGAATTCCCTGGTCTTCACAGCATCCTTAGCCTACCCAAAGTATACGCTGTGGACGCAGGAGGAGTACGGGTCTGGAGAGTTGTCCCCCATGTTGGAGAACAGGAGTCCTACAATATAATGAAGGTCAGAGGGAACCGGGATGCAAGAGTCTGCTGGGGAGCGCCAACTCAGTGGGATAGATGGAACACTCTATCGTGTCAGTTTGGAGAACAGGATAGGCTCTTTTCACACTTGCTGAATATCGCACCTCATCTGCAGTTTTCCCTGTATCTATTGTAAAACGCCCGTCTGACGAACCGTGTCATCTGCACATGTCTGCTCTGTACCATCTGTGGCTGTAAATCTCTTAATGGCTGTGTTTGAACAAAGTAAAGAGTTAAATCTGTTTGGAAAAGCACATTTGCCTTGGCCTCCTCTTGTGTCTCCCTCTTTACCCATGTCTCCTTACCCACCAAACGCCATGAGGAACGTCGACCACACCATCAGGTAGGAGACAGTAGAAACGGCGTTTTAACCTCTGCACACCCGCTGTGTCCTTCCTTATTTATAATGTGCCTCTGCAGCACCAGGCATCGGGCACGGCCCCCACTGACTGTGTAACGGGGTCCACAGATAGGATCCAACCCATGGCCGGCATACTGGAGGGCTCCCCATCGCCTTGCGTTCTGGCGTGCTACAGATAGTATACATTATATTGAGAATCCAGGGAGTATCTTTACAACAGTGTACATAAATCCATCCACAAGTAGATATTAAATCACCTTAGTACTCTAATACTAAACATAATTGGAAAGGCCTAGTATATAAAGTAGTGTTTTAGGTATTACCTAATTGTAGATTTAGCTGCAGCCAGAAGCAAGACCATTGCGCTCCAGCTTCATCCAGGGATGGAGGGACATGGTGATACATACTGTTGTAAAGATACTCCATGGTTTCTCAATATAATATATACTATCTTTTATCTGATTATCATACATGTTCCCTCTGTGAGGCACCTTTTTATATTTATTTTCACTTGATTATTTTCTAATAAAGACATATAACATATGTATTGGACATCTGTGTTCACTTTTTTCAGTGACTTACTTCATCACTGAGCTGGTGTGATAGTCTATGTAGTAAAAGGAAGTCTCTTTTCCCTGAAAAAAATCATTCTACTCTTCAACTCCTGAACCAGCTGCTGCTCTTCCTCCCCCCTACCAGGGACTTTTGCAGTGACTTATGACTTATACAGAGAAAACTGACCTACTGTTTCTACATAGAGCTTAGAAGGATTCAGCTAGTCATCTTTTAATCACTTGATTAGGAATAAGCAAACCTGAACCATGTCCGGTACCGAACTCCAAACACTGAATTTTTTCCGTAAGTCCGTTTTACTGTTCATGTTTGGTGTCGAATAAAGTTTGTTGAAATTTTGTTAATAAATAATTTGTTAAAAAAATGACATGGGGTCCCCCCTATCTTTATAACCAGCCAAGATAAAGCAGACAGCTGTGAGCTGGTGTTATTATGCTGGGAAAGGGCCAATATCCATGGACCTTCTCAGCCTATTAACATCAGCCCCCAGCTCTCTGCTTTGCCTTTGCTGGTTATTAAAAATGGGGGGACCCAAGAAAAATTACATGGGGTCCTCCCTATTTTTAGTAACCAGTGAAGACAAAGCAGACAGCAGGGGGATGATATAAAGAGGCTGGGAAGGTCCAAGGATATTGGCCCCATCCGAACCTCATAGGACTAGCCCTCAGCCGACCCAGAAATGGCACATCCACATCCATCCACATTACTAACCCTATATGTAAAAATAAAAAGACACACACACAGGAAAAAAAAGTTTATTTGAATAATGACTCCCCCACAAATTCCTTGGTTTCCCATTTATTATTTGAAAAATAATCCCAGCAGCTCCGACGTAATCCATTGTGGTTCCCACGACATCCAGCGATTCTCTTCTGCAACCTATGGAGCGTCATTCTGAGAATGACGCTTCATAGATTACTCTCGGTCATGTTTCACAAGCGATGACGTCAGTAATGTCATCGCCTGAGAGACATGACCACGAGTGACCTATGTATCCTATAAGATCAAATGATGTAAGGTGACATATGATATGGACAACAAAAATGGGCAAGCTGAAACAGCAAATGTAACACTAAAAACCAAAGGAAAAGTTGCCATATACCTACAAAAAAGAGGCAGTATAAAGAAAAAACTATACAAATAGATAATACGCTGTATATGCCTCTGTATGAGGATTAATACCCTTATTGCATGCGTGAAATCAGGGTCCATTTATGGAAGGTCGGATGTACACAGATCATCATTATCCTCGCTCCTGTGCAGTACTCTGTCCCTTTTATAGGCATTGGCTTCAACTTCTTCCTGTATGGCTTGGCAGTGCTTGCCAGAAGGAAGTTGTGGTACATAGTAGTGCTTATGCATTGAAGTACAAAAAAATAGTCAGGTATAGAACATACTATGGATTTCAAATCCTATTTTAAAGTGAGCCTGTTATGTTCCCAAACACTATTAACCTACAGATATGGTGGTAATATGCTGGTTAATAGTGTCCCGAAGGTACCCACCCGCCATACTACAAATCGCAGCTACCAGGAGGAAATGAATTAATGAACTTTATTTCTCTAAGGAGCCGCCAGCTTTCACTCATAGAGGAGTGATGGTGTGGCATCAGTCATCATTTAGCTTATACATTTCTCTTTAGGACCCTGAGTTATCCTCACCTTTCTGCTGTTACTTAGCACTTCCTTCCTGTGTCCTTAAATGCACTCAGACCCTCAGAGAGTTGCTGGTGATAGCGTGTTATTCCTATTCGGGCCTGAGATTCTAGTAGTCAACTAGAATTACCTTGGAGTTCCTTCATGGATTGTTTCCTTGCTTTCTACGGTGTCATCTTGAAGCTACGTTTATTCCCCTGCTAGTTTCCCTTGTGTGTATTTTAATTGTAGTGGGGCTGACTTAACGCTCTCCTCTCCCGCTCCCCACCTAGGACCTAGCCTTAGGGTCAGCTAGGGCCAAGTTTCCTGCCCGGCGATAGGTGCAGAACCTATTTAGGGTCTATAGGGGAGTCAGGGTTTGTCGTCAGATCTTTTTAGGGGTCTCTACTCTCCCTTTCCCTAGATGTAGGGCTCCCTCCCCTTTTCCTGTCATATACGTTGGATTCTCCCCATGCTTAGCATTATGCCCAGTCTCAAATCAATAACAGACTGAGACAGGTTTTGCTCAAGAATATCCCTGTATTTCGCACCATCCATCTTCCCATTGACTTGGACCTGTCCCTGCTGCTAAAAAGCATCCTCACAGCATGATGCTACCACCCCTATGTTTCACTCTGGGGATGATGTTCTTGGGGTGATGAGCTGTGTTAGTTTAGTGCCAGACATAGTGTTTAACTTGGTGGCCAAAAAGTTAAATTTTAGTTTCATCTGACCACAGCACCTTCTTCCATACATTTGAGGAGTCTCCCACATGTCTTTTGGCAAACTCAAAACAAAACTAACACACAAAAATTGAAGCAAAGGATTTTTTTTATTGACGATACTCCCTTGGCAGGTTTGTTGTGTACCATGTTCTTTCCATTTGATAATAGATTTGATGTTGCTCCAGGGGACCATCAGAGAATTGGGATATTTTTTTGTAACTCAACCCTGACTTGTACTTCTCAACCCTTTTGTCCCTGACTTGTTTGGAGATCTCTTTTATGGTGTTGTTTGGTTAGTGGTGCCTCTTGCTTAATGGTGTTGCAGCCTCTGTGGCCTTTCAGAAAAGGTGAGTATATACTGACAGACCATGTGACAATTAGATTACACACAGGTGGACTTCCTTTCACTATGCATATGACTTATGAAGGTAATTGCTTGCACCAGAATTTTTTAGGGGTTTCATAGAAAAAGGGGTGAATACATATACACATGCCAATTTTTAGTTATTTGAACCCATAAATTTAATTTATGCCTATATTTTTCTCACTTCACTTTACCAACTCAAACTATTTAGAACTTGTCTAGTCAGCCAGAGGTATGTACAAGTCCTGTGGAATTCACGCCTGGTTCACTTTAATGAATTTTAGATTCCCCATTTTGGATGTGGATAGGCAGATGCGCCTGTCTGTGATCACACCCCGTGCTGTGCTAAACACATGTTCCAACAGTACACTTGCCACAGGGCAGGCAAGCACATCCAAAGCATAAATCGCAAGCTCAGGCAATGTGTCCAATTTGGAGACCCAGGAGTTAAATGGGGCAGACTCATCACTTTGTACGTGGAGACATGTGGACATGTACTCTTCCAACCATGTTGTTGTAATACTGCCTCCTGCTAATACGGAACGTTTCAGATGGTGGTGTCGGATGTTTTGCCACATTTTGGCCATGCTAACACTGCTTTCTGAGGTGATGGCGGTGCCTGAGTTGCATTGGCAACTTCCTCCTCCTCCACTGCCTTGTTCTTCAATTGAACCCTCGCTGTCAAGTGGGAACACTGTTAGTAGTGCCTCTACCTACGTGCGCTTGTATTAACGCATTTTGCGATCCCGCACCAGTGATGGAACTAATGATGGTACATTATCCTTGTAGCAGGGATCCAGCAGGATGGCCACCCAGTAATTAGCAGTGGTAACAATACGGGCAACTTGGCGGTCATTGAGCAGACACAGCACGTATTGGATCATGTGTGCCAGTGTGCCGCCCCTGAGGGTTCAGTCGCCACAGAGGTACTGCACCTCACACAGAGGTGTGGTGTCTCCTTCTCTCAGGTAGGGAGGGAGAGCTGCCCGGAACCCCAACACCCACATTCAACACTACACTGCTCCATGCCGGCTGGAAGGGCAAGATGCATGTGCACAGTGCTGAGCCCTGTCCCTGGCTGGAGTGGGGGGAACCCAAAGGAAGGGGGAACCAGTAGTGGGTGTGGGTGGAGGAAGCAGTTTAGGAGAGCACTTTTACAGGAGGTATAAAAAGGGAAGCCATCTTAGGTGGCGAGGAGAGTTCAGTCAGTGAGAGGAGAGAGTGAAGACAGTCTGGGAGCAGAGTCTCCTTAGGAGCCTAGTGCTAGAGGCCCAGGAGGGGAGCAGAGGAGTAGGCACCGTGGTATTGGAGGGATCCCAGGGGGTATGGCGAGTGCAGGATGGCACCCGTACGCCCCGAATCTGTCAGAAGACAGAGGGATCGTAGGCCGCAATAAGGGGACCGGCCCCTGGACCAGCTGTGTTACTCCAGGTCTCGGCTGGAAAAACCAGAGTCTTCTGGCTTTTATAGTCCAGTTGCCAAAGCCTCATTCTAATCTCCGTGAGGGTCAAGCAGGTCCAGGAACTCCAATTAGACAGGAGGGACTTCAGAGCACCCGAGCTGGACTGAGAGTGGGGAAGCGCAGGGCAGGAGGGAGAAGACCCAGCGTGAAGACGGTCTAGAGAGGAACACAAGAAAGCGGGGTTCCGTCAGGTGCTCCTAACCTACCTGAGGAAGAGGTGAACCCCCGGTCTGGTGAACGCAGCGCGACGTGGAAGGCTGACACCCGTACAGTGCACCTGTGGAACTTACATAAGAACTGTGAGTAAAGACTCGGATGACTGCACCTCACTGCCTCCGTCCATTATTTCAGCTGCGCCACCCCCCCCTGCACTACAACTCCCAGCGCAACCAACAACTCCTACACTGCCCTGGAGCCAGCTCTTCCTGTGGAGAGCCACACCATCCCTGCTGCAGTAACATCAGCCTCAGAGGACTGCTCCGCAGCGGCGGTTCCCTTTGGCCATATTCCACAGGTGGCGTCACAAACACTTCCTAAAACTACAAACCACTTACAAATAATATTTCCCCTTTTTGTTGACCGCCCTGGGCCACGGACCGGACCAGCCACCGTGATATCCCCCACCAGCATCCATAGGCCCGGCTGCCGAGTACCCCACGGCTCTGGGGGCGCGTCAACCTTTGGCGTCACGAACAGGATACGTGACCAACCCGTTAACAGCGGGTATTGTGTGCCTAAGGAACTGTTTTTCTACATTGAATGTGGCGCCCGCCCCAGAAGAACGGGCGCCATTATGTGCGTACTCAAAGATAACAAGGAAGCACCTCCCATCGTGGGCCGAGTCCCAGAATGGCGACAAAAGCACACCCTGCCCCTTGCAAAGGTGACTGTCCGCATAAATGTATCCGTCGAGGCAGGGAGGACGTCACAAGGAGTGACCGACAGCAGGCTGCCATGGGACCGCCCCCGAAAGGGGAGAGGAGGAGGAGAGAAAGAATAGAGACAGGGTGTGATCTTAACCAGTCTAGACAGACCGCACCCGGCAGCCAGCATGGACGGAAGCAAGGATCCAGCCTCCGCCTCTAGCCTGCAGCAACAAGCGACCCCCCCTCACCCTGGAGGAGGAATCCAGTAAATTGTCCCCGGAGGATGCGGAATTTCTGCAAAGTGAGATCCTGGAGCTGAGCCCGCAAGTGGAGCAAGTTTCAGAGCAGCCTGCTGTCATTTTCCCCTGGCTGTGGTGCAGTTGGTGTTGGCGAACTTACTGTGACCCGATGAGTAGGCGATGGAGGAGCAGAGTAGGAGGAGGAGGCTACCTGGACAGAGAAACATCCAGCAATCCATGGTAGTGATAGAACATGCTATAGAACGCCTTCCGCCTCTGTCGCAGCCGCCACTACATTTACCCAGTGTACAGTTAGGGAGATGTACTGTCCCTGCCCATGCTTACTGGTCCTCGTACCAGTGGTTATATGGACCTTACCACTGATGGCGTTATGCAGCGCACACCTGATTTAGTCTACAACATGTGTGTACAGGGCAGGGATGGCCCGCATGGAAAAGTAGTGACGGCTGGGAACAACGTACTGTGGGACAGCCACCGCCATCAGTTTTTTAAAACTCCACCAGCAGGAATGGCAGCATTTCAGAGGCCAGGAATTTGGAAATGCTGTTATTAAGGACCATGGTTCGTGGGTGGGTACGGATGTATTTCCTCTTTCTCTCTATGGTTTGAGGGGTGGAGTGCTGAACACTTCCATGGGATGGTGTGGAGATGCTCGGTAACATTGCTGGTCGTGGTGGTGCCGTCACATCCTCTCTTTGCGGGGAGACATATGGCCCTGTTCATAGTAAGCGGGAGGAAGAGGACGAGATCGCAGCAGAAGAGGGAGCAGGAGAAGGCTCAGATTTGTCCTGCTTTTTAAGGTGTGTACTCGACTAAATACCATGCTTGGAATTCAGGTGCCTTGTCATGCAGGTGGTAATCAGGTTCAGAACATTTTTGTCTCGCTTCAGGCTCTGACAGCACAGCGCGCAAACCACCCGTGTCTTGTTGTCAGCACATTGCCTGAAGAAATGCCACGCCAGGGAGCTCCTCTGAGCTATCTTTGGTTTGCTAATTTCCTCCTCTTCGTGGCAGTTGCAGCCGACGTACTGGCTAGGGGCCGACCGATGTGTTTTTGCACCCTGCACCTTCTTTTGTTTTGCTGCTGGGGCGGCGGGACCCCCTCCTCCGGACTGCACACATCACTAGGATGGCCTTCTCACCATATGGGGTCTAGGACCTCATCATTCCCAGCATAATCTTCCATCCACCCTTCACCCCTTCCCTCCTTGGCGCCAGGCAGTTAGGGCAATATGCACCAGGCTTTAATATGGGCACGCTACACCAGCCTGTATTACAGGCACGCTACACCAGGCGGTATTACGGGCACGCTGCACCAGGCTGTATTACGGGCATGCATCACCAGGCTGTATAACGAGCACGCTACACCAGGCTGTATTACGAGCATGCTGCACTAGGCTGTATTTCGGACACGCTGCACCAGGCTGTATTACGGGCACACTACACAAGTCTGTATTACCGGCAAGCTGCACAAGACTGTATTACAGGCATGCTGCACCAGAGTATATTACAGACACACTACACAAGGCTGTATTATGGGCACTTTACAATCAGCTGTATTTCGGGCACGCTACACCAGGTTGTATGACGGGCACGCTACACCAGCCTGTCTTACAGGCATGCTACACCAGACTGGATTACGGGCACGATACACCAGGCTGTATTGCAGGCACGCTACATCACTTTGCATTACGAGCACTCTACACCAGCCTGTATTACGAGCACGGTACACCAGGCTGTATTACAGGCATGCTACATCAGGCTGTATTACAGGCACACTGCACCAGGCTGTTAAGGCACTCTACACAAGGCTGTTATGCCACTCCACACAAGGCTGTTAGGGCACTCTACACAAGGCTGTAAGGGGACCCTGCACCAGGCTGTTATGGGACTGTACACCAGGCTATTAGGGCACCAGGTGCCAGATTGGCAGCGCAACCCATCCTGCCTTTATACACGTCGGGTCAAGTATTGTGTCGGCCAATCACAGCCATGCCAATATTTGGCATGGCTGTGATTGGGTCGGAAGTGCCCACAGCCTATGAGCTTGTTAATCGGCTGCACTGCAGCATTTCAACAATCTTTAGTAGGCTTGCAAACTCGAACAGTAACCAGTACTTTGAAAGTTTATGTTCGGTACTGGTACGGTCCCTACTAGTGTTGAGCGATACCTTCCGATATCAGGAAATATCGGATCGGATTGGATCGGGCCGATACTCAAAAAGTATCGGATATCGCCGATTCCGATACCGGAAACCAATGCAAGTCAATGGGACACAAATATCGGAATGAAAATAAACCCTTTCTTTCCTTGTAGGTTAATTCTACATGAAGGAAAACAACTAACAATAATGTAGAATGTATTGGGGGAGGTGGTTGTCCAAATCGATGGGAACAGTGCTCACAGTGAAACATGAAAAGCCGGCCATTCAGCAGCGGCATACACCGGTACCCGACAATTTAGAACAGAAAGAATAGAGCTTCACACATAGATTAGATAGATAGAAACATGTCAGTCACATATATATGAAGTACAGTGACAGTGTTGCTTAGTGTACTTGTCATTTAGTGTAAAGGATTTATTTAAAAAAATAATAGTGCTTTCATGCACCGTCTCTTTTAAAAAGTCGGCCGGCAATTCAGCCTCAGTACCCGACAATTTATAACTAGTATTGAGCCACCCCCGTAGTGTTCGAGTTCGGTTCGGTTCGTCGAACACCCGTGTGTTCGCCGAACTGTTCGTCGAACTGTTCGTCGAACACCTTCGAATACCGTTAAAACCAATGGCAGGCAAACAAAAACACATAGAAACACATAGAAAACACCTTCAAAGCTGTCCAAAAGCTGACAAACTGCTCAGAAGACATAACTAACACATGGAAAAGTGACAAGTACATATAGTCATGCGAAAATAAAAGAGGTGGAGGAGTAAAAGGAGGGGGAGACACAGATATAGGCATGTCATGCCCTTCTAAAATCCAAAAAGTGAGAAGCCGACACGGCCAGTCCGCTCCTGCCCGTGCCACCTCCGTGTCGCCGGGTTTGTGCCAGAGCCGCGGTGAACCCTGATGGCCAGCCCCCTCTCCCAATACTGGTGCCTGTCCGCTGGTGGGTCGAGCGAGCCCCCCTGTGGTGGAGGCAGCTCTAAGCTTTTTAATTTAAATTGTCTCTCTAATTTGAATGAATACACTTTAAATCCATTTACAAGGATCTATTGGAGGGCAAGTCTCATGCCAGCAGCCGCGTAATTCCAGCTCCAGTAGCGTCCACTAAAGCTGCTGCAGTTAAAAAGCTTTTATAAGGATCGAGCTCGGCTGTCCACCGCAAGGCATCCTACTGCCAGTCCCAGCCCCTATGCCTTGGGGTGCCTCCTGATGCTCTTCACTGAGTATCCCGTGGTCCCGAAGCATTTCCTTTGAAAAAATGAAGTGTCCAAACTACAGGTGGTGTAGCTTGCTTAACAGCCGGGATAATCCGCTGACTAGCAGACCCTGCTACTAGGCACAAAGTATTTCCTGGGCTAGATGCAGTTAAAAATTTGTAATTAGATACTCTCGTTGGATGCTGAGAAAGCATTCCATAGAGTCTCCTGGCACGCCATATATGATTCTCTTAAAAAGCTTGGGGTAGGGGTCTAGGGGACCCTTTTATAGCCAAAATCACGGCCCTGTATCGCAATACGTCACCTAGGCTGAAGATAAATGGAACTGTAGCACCCTGAGGGCTCGGTTGCTACAGAGGTATTGCACCTCACCCAGAGGTGTGATATCTCACTCTCAGGTAAGGATGTAGTGTGGATCAGGACCCGACACCTGCATGCATTACACCACATTGCCGTGGGGCAGGGCGACCAATATGCCCCTGAGATGGGCACGACAGTCCCTGTCCCTGGCTGGAGTGGGGGGAGGGAACACTGAGGAAGGGGAACCCTGTAGTGCAGGAGCAGGGAGGAAGCAGTTCCTGGGTGCATTGAGAAGGGAGTATAAAAGGTGGGCACCATCTTAGTTCAGTGCAGAGAAGTCTGAGCAGAAGTGGCAGGGAGCAGGGGCTCTGCATGAGCTCTGCTCCGGAGGCGGGCCTAGTAACAGAGGCCCAGGCCTGGAAGAGGGAGAAGGAAGGAAGAGGAGCGGAGAAGGCTCCAGGAACGAGGAACGAAGGGATCTCAGGGGTGCGGACGGGCGAGTCGCCACCGCACGCCAGAATCCACCTGCGTGGAGGAGTCAGGCCATAGGGAGACCGGTTCCCCAAACTAGTGGAGGCAGGAAACGACCCTCAGCTAGAAACAGGAGCCTGTGACATTTTATGTGGCGCAGCCCCTCGCTACACCCGCTAGGAAGGCACCACATAGGGTCAGGGAAACTGGCGCCAAGTTTACCAAGAGGAGGCCCGAGGCAGCCGGACAGAAGGGTTGGTAAGAAAGGCCAGACAAAGGACACACAAAGGGGGTCCTGTGAAGCACTCCAAAGTTATCTGGGAGTTGTCTGAGCCCCTCACCTGGTGAGCACAGTACGACGTGGGCAGCCGTTACCTGCAGACGTGGTCTGGATAATAAGAACTGTGAGTAAAGGCCCTGGACTGCATCACTGACTCCGTGTCATTACTGCTGCTGCCCTGCACCATCACCCCCATCCTCCGCATACACTGCCCTGAGGCTATACTCCTCCCGTGGGGAGCTATGCTACGCTCTGCTGCACCCACAACACCAGCCTCAGCGGTCTGCCCTGGAGCGGCGGTTCACTCTGACCGCAATCCACGGGTGGCGTAGTCGGACATTTAAACATCAAAACCACATAAATAGTTCCGCCACTGGTTTGACCGCCCTGAGCCACGGAACCGGGTTGCCGCCACGGAGACTACAACCACCAGCATCCACAAAAAAGGGTCCGGCTCCGGGTGTCCCAAGGCCCAGGGGGCGCGTCAGAACATTTTCATCACCTTTCACAATCACCAATGGGACAAGGCAGGGATGTTCTCTGTCCTCTCTCTTATACATCCTAGTGACGGAGCACCTGCTCTCATCAATTCGCCATAACCTTAATATTAGGTGGATTGAGGTGGGAGGCACCGAGTACAAGTGCTCTCTATTTGCTGATGATGTCCTAGTATATATCACTCAATCACATATATCCATCCATGCTGTTATGGCTGAAATAGATCACTTTGTTACATGGTAAAATTTTAAAATCAATGCAGCGAAGTCTGAGGCCCTCGATGTCTCCCTCCCCAAATCCATATAGGATTCCATCCAGTCCAACTTTCCCTTTGCCTGGCCCTCACAGGGTATCAAATACTTAGGAATTCCTATTCATAGAGACCTCTCCCATCTATGTTATCTTAATTTTTTGCCCTTTATTGAACAACTCCATACAGACCACGGTTGTCAAGTTAGAACTGTAAGATTCACTACGTGAACCACTGGTGTTTTGTGGAAAAGCACATGTACACTGTGTTCCAAATTATTATGCAAAAAGTGTTTAGGAGTGATAAGGGAAGAATTTGTTTGTTTGTCAGTTAAACTCATTGATGGTGATGTGTGTCAGGGCTCTTTATATCACTGTAAGCAATTGCAGACACCAGTGCTAATTAGTTTGTCAGGTGTGTCCAATGAAAGGCAAGACTACTTAAGAAGGCTCTCTCACATTATTCAGCAGCCTACATTTTCTGCCAAAATGGGAAAGAAAAAGGATGTGTCGGCTGCTGAGAAGCAACAAATTGTGGAGTGTTTAGGTCAAGGCATGACTACAATCAACATTGTGCGATGATCAGGATGAAGTGTCTTGGCAATCAAGAAGTATGTAGCTGATTCACAGTACACACGTGTGCGTGCTGATAAGGGCAAATTGAGGACTCTTTCCTACAGGCAATTACGTCAGGTTGAAAGAGCAGCGGCAAAAAAGCCTTGTCATAGCAGCAGACAAGTTTTTGAAGCTGCTTGTGCCTCCAACGTCCCCCGAACAGCAAGATGCAGGGTCCTTCAGAGGTTTGCAGCTGTGCATACGCCATCCTGTCGACCTCCTCTATCCACTTCACACAAGCAGAAACGGCTCCAGTGGGCCAAACATTACATGAAGACTGATTTCAAAACTGTTTTGTTCACGGATGAGTGCCGTGCAGCGCTCGATGGTCCAGATGGATGGAGTGGAGGATGGCTGGTTGATGGACACCCCACGCAAACACGGCTACAGCGCCAACAAGGAGGAGGTGGAGTACTGTTTTGGGCTGGAATCATGGGGAGAGAGATTGTCGGCCCCTTTAGGATCCCTGAAGGCGCTAAAGATGAACTCCATAATGTATGTGGATTTTCTCAAACAGCACTTCCTGCCATGGTTCAAGAAGAAGAACCGTGTATTTCACAGCAAGATCATTTTTCTGCATGATAATGCACCATCTCATGCTGCACATAAAACATCTGCATCTCTGGCTGATATGGGCATAAAAGGGGACAAACTTATGGTGTGACCCCCATGCTCCCCTGACCTCTACCCCATTCAGAACCTTTGGAGCATCATTAAAAGGAGTGTCTATGATGGCGGGAGGCAGTTCACATCTAAGCAACAGCTCTGGGAGGGTATTCTGTCCTTATGCAAAACAATTGAAGCAGAAACCATCCAAAACCTGACAAATTCAATGGACGAGAGAGTTCAGAAGCTCCTTTCAAACAAGGGGTCCTATGTGAAAATGTAACATCACCTAGAATAAAGTTTTGAGTTGAAAACTGTTTGATTTCAGTTTCTAACAACCTGCTAATGCTTATAATTTCAAAAATGACCATTTTTTTGGTCTTTATTAAAATGAAAAGGTTGATCGAAAAGTTTGGGGGATCTAAGAGTGTGGCAACCCAGTAGTCATGATTACTTCGAATTCTGACAATATGAGGGTCATGCTGCAGGTAGTGCAGCAAGAAGGCACTTATGTGTCTTGCGCACCTCGGAGCCCCAAAATTATTTTCCGGGCTAGATGCAGCTAAAAATTATTTTTAATTTGAAATCTGGTGGAGCTTATTATAGATGGCCTAATAGGATCAGTGCTGCACACTGCTACAAAGCCCAAATTATTTTCCAGTCAAGATACAGATAAACATGATTAGTAATTTGAAAGCTTAAAACGGTTGGTAGGGTGATTTTAAACAATCATCAAGCTTTTACTCTCCCCAGGATGACACAGGGGTAGAAAAGTCGTTTCGGATCCATGATTTGTTCATCTTTATGAACGTGAGTCTGTCTACATTATCAGTGGAGAGCCGCGTGCGCTTATCTGTCAGCACACCACCAGCAGCGCTGAACACACATTCAGACAGAACGCTGGCTGCGGGGCATGACAAGATCTCCAAGGCGTAAGTGGCTAGCTCCGGCCATTTATCCAGATTGGAAGCCCAAAAAGAACAAGGGTCCAGTGACACAGTCGTGGCTTCAATGTTTACTTGGAGATACTCCTGTACCATCGTCTCTAGGCGTTGACTATGTGTCAGACTTCTTGTCTCCTGTGGCCTTGCAAAGGATGGGCTAAAAAAGTGGTGAAATGATTCCGCAAAATTGATGTTACCACCAGATACTGTGGTTCTGTTACGGTTTGAGTGCTGAACACTTGACGGTCCCACGGTTGGCAAGTTGGAACTGTGAGATTCACTACGTGCACCACTGGTATTTTGTGGAAAAGCACATGTAAGATTCTGCAACAGTCTCTGCTGATACTCCTGCATGCGTGCATCCCTTTCTATGGCAGGAATAATTTCTGCAAATTTACTTTTGTACCGGGCATCTAACAGTGTGGCAACCCAGTAGTCAGGATTATTTCTAATTCTCACAATTCGAGGGTCATGTTGCAGGTAGTGCAGCAAGAAGGCACTCATGTGTGTTGCGCATCCAGGAGCACCAAGTCCCTGTTGTGTTGGTGGCGAGGTAACAATCATGCTTCCTTCCTCTGTCCTCTCCCCCCAACCTCGCACAACAGAAATGTGATCAAGGTCTCCCTCATCTGATGAGTCTTCCATCAGTTCGTCCTCCACTTCTTCCTGGGCTCCTGCACCTTCCTCACTAGTTTGGCTGCTACCATGCGCCCTGGTAAAACCATCTCCCCCACCCTCACATGCCTGCCGCCTTGGTGCTGCCGACCGTCTGGACCTTGCAGATGTTAGCCCTTCCGCATACAACTCCTCCTCCTCTACTTCCTCCACCTCCTCTTGTGCCACCACCTGACTCCGAATTCTGTTTAACATGTGCTCCAGCATGTAAATCACCGGAATAGTCATGCTGATAATGGCATCGTCAGCACTAAACATCTTTGTCGCCATTTCAAAACTGTGCAGAAGGGTGCATAGGTCCCTGATCTGAGACCACTCCTCCAGCGTGATTTGCCCCACCTCTGAATCTCGTTGGCCCAGGCTATACGTCAGAACGTATTGCACCAGGGCTTGTCGGTGCTGCCACAGTCGCTGCAACATGTGCAGAGTTGAATTCCACCGGGTAGGCACATCGCATTTTAGCCGGTGAAGTGGCAGGCCCAACGACTTCTGTAGAGATGTAAGTCGCTGAGCTGCGGGATGCGAACGGCGGAAGTGAGCACACAGCGACCGTGCCCTCTGCAGAAGGCCATCTAGTCTGGGATAGTGGGCTAAAAATTGCTGGACAACCAGGTTCAACACGTGAGCCATACAAGGCACGTGTGTGACATTGCCCCGGCGAAGGGCCGCACCCAGGTTTGCAGCATTGTCGCACACGGCCTTCCCTGGTTTCAGGTCCAGTGGAGACAACCATTCATGAAATTGGTTCTCCAGAGCTGACCACAACTCCTCAGCTGTGTGACTCACATTTCCCAGACATTTCAATGTAAAAAGAGCCTGATGACGTTGAACCCTACTGCCAGCATAGTAAGGAGGTGTGCAGGATCCCTTCTGCGCAGTTAGAAAGCTTGTGGCATGACCAGACAGGCTTTGGGTGCAGGTGGAAGACCGAGAGGAGGTTGAGGAGGCAGAAGCAGTGGAGGAACTTTGACATAAAGAGGATTGACGCACAACTCGTGGGGACGGCAAGACTTGGACAGCAGCCCCTTGTCCTGCTGTCACCATAGTTACCCAGTGCCCAGTCAGCGACATGTAACGCCCCTGTCCATGCCTACTCATCCAACTGTCTGTGGTGAAATGCACCCTGTCACACACAGAGTTTCTCAAAGAAGCGGTGATGTTGTGTGAGACATGCTGGTGGAGCGCAGGCACACCTTTCTTTGAGAAGTAGTGCCGACTGGGCATCTGGTACTGGGGCACTGCGACGGACATAAGGTCTCGAAAATCCTCTGTGTCCACCAGGCGGAAAGGCAGCATTTCTGTAGCCAAGAGCTTGCAGATGGTGAAATTCAACCTCTTAGCTTTCTCATGGCTAGGAGGAAATGGTCTTTTACTTGTCCACATCTGAGGGACCGAGGGCTGGCTATTGTGCTTAGACGGGGTTGATAAGGGTGTCCCCGGCAAACTGCCGGTCTGTGAGGAAGATGCAGGCGGACATGTTAGGTTGCCTTGATCCAAAGGTGGTGCTATCGATGTCGGACAGCGCTCAACACCAGCTGCTGTTACCACCTCCAAAGAAAATGATGACCTGCCAATCACGCTGGCTGTTGCGGGTAAAGAGGTGGCAGGTCTGCGCCCCAAAACAGGTGTGACTGCTGTCCCCCCAGTCACAGAGGATGAAGAGGCCGCGGATGCACAAGATATGGAAGACGGTGGTTGGCCCGGCCGGCTAGGCCGCATTGTAGCACACTGAGCTTCCCACTGCAACTTATGCTTCATGTCCATGTGCCGGTTCATGCATGAAGTACTCAAACTATGTATTTTTTGGCCTCTACTTAGCATTTGCTGACAAATGTTACAGATAACACGAGTTGGGTCATCTTTATCGATCTGAAAAAATGCCCAGGCTATGCAAGGCTTAGCACCCATGTGACCTGAAGAGCCACCACGACTTGTGGTGAGAGGCAGAGTTGTGTTTGAGGATGCAGTTGTTGACGTGCTTCCAGTACTACGTCTCTGTCCAGGAAGGCGCAACCTGACCTCGTCGTCACTAGCATCTTCCTCCACCTCCTCTGCTGAGCTCATCTCTTGGCTGACTGTGGGTTGACAGTAAGTGGGATCTCCAACCTCATCATCATCACCCTGTGTGTTATCACACCCGTCGTCCTCAGAGCCAACCTGTTCCTGCCCTGACAAAAAACTAAAGTTGTCACTCCAATCAGGTATTTGAGTCTTATCATCGTCTTCCTCATTGTCTCCACCAACAGGAGTTACAGTTTGGGAATGAGGGTCTACATTATGGTCAGAACCTTCTGCGTCTGGTCCTGGATCCGACTCATAAAGATTCTGGGCATCAGTGCAGATCATTTCCTCGTCTGGATTCACAGAAGCGCTGGAGTCGACCTCTGATTCCCAGGCTATAGTATGAGTAAACAGCTCTGCAGACTCAACCATCTGTTCTACCTCATACTCAGACGGGCAGCTGGAGATTTGGGAGCTGTGAGGAAGCAAGTGCGATTTGGGTGACACCTTTGAGGACTGGAGTATTTGTGATGTTGAAGTTGATGTGGAGGAGAGCCCACTTAAAGGAGCACTTGATATCCGTTGAAGCACCTGCTGTTTTTGTGCCTCATCTGGAATTTGTAGCGATTGGCGTGGCCGTAAGAAAGGGATCTTATCACATTGTCCGCTAAAAGAAGTAGACATTTTAGTTTGGCTGGAAGATGGTCTTTCTTCTGCAGATGTTACTGTTGCTTTAACACCTACCCCACGGACACAACCTTTTTTCCCCTTCCCAACACGCCTATTCCCCTTTCCACCAGCAGCAGGCCTTTTTCCACTCATTTTGGTGGTTAACTAATTCACAACTCTGGAGTTGTTTGCACAAAAAAACAATGGATGGTAACCGAGCAGAGCTGAGTGGCCAAACTGTGGTATTAGGCCAAAACTATAGGCTGGGTTAGATGCAGAAAAAAATATATTCAGTTTGCAACCTGATGGAGGTCAGTATAGATGGACTAATAGAGAAAGTCCGACACACTGCTACAAGGCCAAATATTTTTTCAGAGGTAGATGCAGAAAAAAATTATATTCAGTTTGCAACCTGATGGAAGTCTGTATAGATGGATTAATAGAACAAGACCCACACACAGCTAGAAGCCCAATATTTTTTCAGAGGTAGATGCAGAAAAAAATATATTCAGTTTGCAACCTGATGGAGGTCAGTATAGATGGACTAATAGAGAAAGTCTGACACACTGCTAGAAGGCCAAATATTTTTTCAGAGCTAGATGCAGAAAAAAATTATATTCAGTTTGCAACCTGATGGAGGTCAGTATAGATGGATTAATAGAACAAGACCCACACACAGCTAGAAGCCCAATATTTTTTCAGAGGTAGATGCAGAAAAAAATATATTCAGTTTGCAACCTGATGGAGGTCCGTATAGATGGACTAATACAACAAGTCCCACACACAGCTAGAAGCCCAAATATTTTTTCAGAGGTACTGTAGATGCAGATAAAAATTATTTTTAATTTGCAACCTGATGGAGGTCAGTATAGATGGACTAATACAACAAGTCCCACACACAGCTAGAAGCCCAAATATTTTTTCAGAGGTACTCTAGATGCAGATACAAATTATTTTTAATTTGCAACCTGATGGAGGTCAGTATAGATGGACTAATACAACAAGTCCCACACACAGCTAGAAGCCCAAATATTTTTTCAGAGGTAGATGCAGAAAAAAATATATTCAGTTTGCAACCTGATGGAGGTCAGTATAGATGGACTAATACAACAAGTCCCACACACAGCTAGAAGCCCAAATATTTTTTCAGAGGTACTGTAGATGCAGATACAAATTATTTTTAATTTGCAACCTGATGGAGGTCAGTATAGATGGACTAATACAACAAGTCCCACACACAGCTAGAAGCCCAAATATTTTTTCAGAGGTACTGTAGATGCAGATAAAAATTATTTTTAATTTGCAACCTGATGGAGGTCAGTATAGATGGACTAATAGAGAAAGTCCGACACACTGCTAGAAGGCCAAATATTTTTTCAGAGCTAGATGCAGAAAAAAATTATATTCAGTTTGCAACCTGATGGAGGTCAGTATAGATGGATTAATAGAACAAGACCCGCACACAGCTAGAAGCCCAATATTTTTTCAGAGGTAGATGCAGAAAAAAATATATTCAGTTTGCAACCTGATGGAGGTCAGTATAGATGGACTAATACAAGTCCCACACACAGCTAGAAGCCCAAATATTTTTTCAGAGGTACTGTAGATGCAGATAAAAATTATTTTTAATTTGCAACCTGATGGAGGTCAGTATAGATGGACTAATACAACAAGTCCCACACACAGCTAGAAGCCCAAATATTTTTTCAGAGGTACTGTAGATGCAGATACAAATTATTTTTAATTTGCAACCTGATGGAGGTCAGTATAGATGGACTAATACAACAAGTCCCACACACAGCTAGAAGCCCAAATATTTTTTCAGAGGTACTGTAGATGCAGATAAAAATTATTTTTAATTTGCAACCTGATGGAGGTCAGTATAGATGGACTAATAGAGAAAGTCCGACACACTGCTAGAAGGCCAAATATTTTTTCAGAGCTAGATGCAGAAAAAAATTATATTCAGTTTGCAACCTGATGGAGGTCAGTATAGATGGATTAATAGAACAAGACCCACACACAGCTAGAAGCCCAAATATTTTTTCAGAGGTAGATGCAGAAAAAAATATATTCAGTTTGCAACCTGATGGAGGTCAGTATAGATGGACTAATACAACAAGTCCCACACACAGCTAGAAGCCCAAATATTTTTTCAGAGGTACTGTAGATGCAGATAAAAATTAGTTTTAATTTGCAACCTGATGGAGGTCAGTATAGATGGACTAATAGAATGATGCTATGCCCAAAAGATTTTACTTCACTAGGTGCAGTAAAAAAATTGGTATTCTATACACAGGTGGTATATCTTGCAGCACAGATAGGCTACTCCACTGACTAACACACTCTGCAATAGGCCAAAAAGGATTAGCTTTGCTAGATTCAGCCAAATGCTGTGAAAAAAACTTGCACAGCACTGGCACAGACCTGCCTGGCAAAAACTGATAGGAACTGATGTAACCTAGTCCTGAAAAGGACTCCAATTACAATTAGTCTTTACTCCCACAACCTATCTATTTAAGAGCACAGACCTCCCTGATAAAAGTCGTAGGAAATGCTGTAACCTAGTCCTTAAAAGGACTGCAATCACAACTATTCCCTACTCCCAAGCTATCTGTATATTTGTGCGAAAATTGGCTTGAAATTAAAAGGTATAGCGCACACAGCAACAGCGGTGCCGTCTAACACGCAGCTACAGCAGTGAGAAAATGGTGGCGACGGGGAAAATGGCTTGGTCTTATAGGGCAAGGACATGTGACATACACTGCCAATGACACATGCCCTTGCTTGTGTGAAAAAAAGCACTTCGCTCCGTGTGTGCACTGCTGATAGGCTGACAGATTGCACCTCCCCACTGCAAATGCGGGAAAGAGAAAAAAAAATGGAGATCTTCATTGTTCCTGCAGAGATCCATCCCCTGCCCCTCCCCCCACCCCGCTGTACACTCAAACTGCGTATTAACAGTAATTTTCATCATTACTGAGAAAAAATCCAGTTATGATTTTGGTGCACGAACAGTTATCGAACATAACCTCGAACAGCCGAATTTTTCTCAAATTGTTCGTGTTCGCCGAATGGCTCGAACACCGCCCAAAACAGCTCGAATTTGAGATTGGCGAACAGTTCGAGTAGAACAACGCTCATCTCTATTTATAACAGAAAGATAGAGCATCACACATAGATTAGATACATAGAAACATGTCAGTCACATATATAAGAAGTACAGTGATAGTGTTGGTTACTGTACTTGTCATTTAGTGTTAAAATAAAGGATTTATTAAAAAAAAATTGGCGTGGGGTTCCCTTTAATTTTAGTCTCTAGCGGAGGTTAAGCAGACGGCTGGGGCAGATGTTTGAAGCCTGGGAAGAGGGTAATACCCACGGAGCTTCCCAGGCTACTAATATCAGCCCGCAGCTGAATACCTAGCCTTTACTAGCTATTAAAATGGGGGATCCCCCCCAAAAAAATGACGTGGGGTCCCCCCTATTTTAATAGCTAGCAAAGGCTAGGCAGACAGCTGGGGGCTGATATTAATAGCCCAGGAAGGGGGCCATGAATATTGCCCCCCCCAGGCTAGAAACACCAGCCGTCAGCCGCCCCAGAAATGGCGCTTAGCCTCGCTCTTCCCACTGCCCTGTAGCGGTGTGAAGGGCCCTGGATGAGCTGGTTACAGCGCCAGAAGATGGCACTTCTATGAACGCGCCATTTTCCGGGGTGGCTGCGGACTGCAATTTGCAGCGGGGGGGGGGGGGGGGCAGAAAGCTTGGGCCTCCCTGCGCTGCAGATTCCAGCCCCCAGCTGCCTAGTTGTACCTGGCTGGACACAAAAATAGGGCGAAGCCCCACGTATTTTTTTTTTAAATTATTTCATGAAATTCATGAAATAATAAAAAAAAAGGGCTTCCCTATATTGTTGTGTCCGGCCAGGTACAAATAGGCAGCTGGGAGTTGGGGGCAGTCCGTTCCTGGATTCTGTACCTGGCTGGCATACAAAAATATGGCAAAGCCCACGTCAAAATTTTTGGGAAAAATTAATTAAAAAATAAATAATAATTTAGGGACTGCATCTTTATTAACCCCTCAAGTGTCATTTAGTGTTAAAATAAAGGATTTATTTTAAAAAAAATTGGCGTGGGATCTCCCATAATTTTAGTCTCTCGCGGAGGTTAAGCAGACAGCTGGGGCAGATGTTTGAAGCCTGGGAAGGGGGTAATACCCACGGAGCTTCCCAGGCTACTAATATCAGCCCCCAGCTGAATACCTAGCCTTTATTAGCTATTAAAATGGGAGACCCCCCCAAAAAAATGACGTGGGGTCCCCCCTATTTTAATAGCTAGCAAAGGCTAGGCAGACAGCTGGGGGCTGATATTAATAGCCCAGGAAGGGTGCCATGAATATTGGCCCCCTCCCAGGCTAGAAACACCAGCCATCAGCCGCCCCAGAAATGGCGCATCCATAGGATGCGCCAATTCTGGCACTTAGCCTCGCTCTTCCACGCTGCCCTGGTGCAGTGGCAGGGGGTAATAGGGTTGGGGTTCATGTCAGCGCCAGCTGCCATGAAGCCCTGGTTAGTAATGATGGGCGTCTATAAGACACCCCCATTACTAACCTACAAAGTGTTAAAAAGAAAAAACACACACTACACCCAGAAAAAAATAATTTATTTGAAATAAAACACACCATTTTATTTAATTCTTAGTTTACTAAAAAAAATAGTTACCTGTCCACGTTCCTGCGCTGATCTCCCATGCACAGCTGTCACATCTGGAGATGGTGACAGCTGTGCATGGCTGCTGTAAGCTCACGCTGCCGGGAACACGTCCGCTCCCGCCAGCGTGAGCCCTGACTGAGGTCACCGCAGTGCATTCTGTCAGCGCAGCTCCGGAGACCTCCTTTACGGCACTGCTGTACCGTTTGAATTTCTCACGGTACAGCAGGGCCGTAAAGGAGCTGACTGGAGCAGCGCTGCCTGAACTCCGGCGAACCCGCTTATGCAATGACGGGGCTGCTTTACGGCCCCGTCATTCTAGCGGCGGCAGCGGTTCAGAGCGGTCACATTCTATGTGGCTGCTCTAAGCTGGAGATCATGGTGGAACACTCGTGGACTACTACGGAGGGGTAAGGATAAGGTTGAGGTTTATTATTTTATATTTTATTACAGGAGATCGATGGCTTCGGGGAATTAGGTGTCTAGGTAAGTATAGGTGTATTTTTTTATTTTTTACTTTATTTTAGGTGGCGATCGGCGGGGACAGGTAATGTATATGTAGCACCCCGAGGGTTCGGCCGCTACAGGGGTATTGCACCTCTGCTAGAGGTGTGGTATTCCACTCCCGGGTAAGGATGGAGTATGGACCAGGGCTCAGTTAGCTGCATACAGCACACACACCCCATTTCCGAGGGACAGCTCAACGGTGCTCCCACTAGACAGAAGTGCAGGCACGACCGACTATGTCCCTGACTGGAGTGGGGAGGGGGGGGTGGAACACCCAGTGCTGTAGGGGCAGATAGGGGTTGGTTCCTGAGCGTAGGAAGGAGCCCATTGGTTGCTGCTCACCTGGGCTCATGGTCAGAGGGAGGTATAAAAGGTGGGCACCATCTTAGCTCTGGAAGAAGTGAAGTTCAGTCTGTGCAGAGAGGGGAGAGCTCTGTAGGAGCTCTGCTCAGAGGCAGGCCTAGAGAAATGACCGGAGCCAGAGAGGAGAAGGGGAAGTGGGCCTGGAGAAGAGGCCAAGGGAAGGAGGAGAAGACAGAACAGAAAAGGAGAAGAAGAGACAGAGGAACAGAAGGGCTCAGGAACAAGAAGGTGGAATGGACCCTAATAACCCACGAGAATCCTGGGTGCAGGGTCAGGCAGATTAAGGGTACCGGATCCCAAGTTGGTGGAGGAGAAACAACCCTCAGCCAAAGACCAGAGGCTGTGACCATTTATTGGTGCAGCACCTCATCAAACCTGCTAGGAAGGCACCATATAGGACAGCGGAGAACGGGGCCCATGTTTACCTGCGCAAGTCCGCGGCAGCTGGACAAAAGTGGGTTACTGGTGAGGCAGGCCAGAGAAAGGATTGAAGAGGGTCCTGTGCCATGCTCCTGAACTGCCTGGGGGTTGACCGAGCCCCTCACCTAGTGGACGCTGCACGGCTTGGGTGGTCACTGCTTGCGCAGAAGTGACCCGGAGCACCTGAACTGTGAGTAAAAGACATTGGACTGCAGTACGTTGTCTGTGTGCTCTTTCGCTCCTCCAGCACTAACGGTACTGGGACTCCCACCACCATCACTCCCACCATCCACTTCGCTGCCCTGGGGCCGCACTCTTCCCGTGGGGAGTCACACCATCCCAGCAGCATACATCATCGGCCCCAGCGGTCAGCCCTGCAGCGGCGGTTCCTAATAACCGCAATCCACGGGTGGCGTAGTCGGACATTATCTAAAACATCTAAAAGACTGCCACTGGTCTGACCACCCTGAGCCACGGGACCGGGTCGCCACTACTACCCCCATCGTCTCCCTATTGCCCGGTTCCGAGTGCCCACGGCCCAGGGGGCGAGTCATATAAACTAATTTATTTTAGGTAACCACTGGCCACCAATGAAATGTATTTAAAATTTATTGGGGACACAGTAGGGCAATTTAAATAGCAGGATCAGGCTGATGGGAACTACTGCTCCCATCGAGCTGATCCTGCTGGCACGAGTGGACGGGGGACAGACATAGGCCGATGGGAGTAGTAGTGTCTCATCGGCCTATGTCTGCCTGCACGCACACACCCGCAGACATCGCACAGACACCCGCACACACCAATCATGACCGGTCTGATCGTCTGGGAGGTGAGGCTGACCTGTGCGGCTGTGGGAAAGTTCATGTGAGTTCATGCAATGCAGTCAAGCATGAACTCACATGAACCATCTGAGGGCACCGCGGCGACTTCAAATGAACAGCTGATCAGCATCACCTGATACCTCAGCTGTTCATTTGAAATAACCGGCGGGAAAGCGCAGCACTGAACGGGAAAGCCGGCTGTGAAGTCTTTTCGTTGCCGGCTTCCCCGCCCGGGTCCTTCGCTCCCCGCTCCTTGGTGCTGCGCTCCCCGCCCGGTCCTAACTTATGATCGGGATGGGAGGTGGCGAGGGGAGCGGGGGATCGGGGTGGGAGGCTGCGGGGAAGCGAGAATGGGGCTGAGTGATTGTTTAAAAGCCGGCGGGCGGTAAAAAGCCGCCGGCTTTTAAACAATCAGGAGAATTCTCCCACGCTGGGATGGCATTCTGATGACAGGCTGGATCGCAGCTGAGCGCTGCCATCCAGCTTGTCATCCTTCAGAGACACTGCAGAGCGCAGGCATTATGGGAACTTCCGATTCCGGTATCCGATATTGTAAAAATATCGGAACTCAGTATCGGAACTCCGATACCGCGAATATCGGCCGATACCCGATATTACAGTATCGGAATGCTCAACACTAGTCCCTACACATCACAATTTTCAGATTTATATTTTTAAAATGTTTAGAAAACTATGTATCATTTCCATTACACTTCAGAAATACTTGCTACTTTGCATTGGTATATCACATAAAATCCCAATAAAATGCTTTTAACTTTGTTGGTGTAGTGTGAAAAAATGTGGAAAACTATTCAGGGGGTATGAATACCTTTTCAAAACACTGTAGAGGGAGAATCACAGTTCATATTAGTCTACCAGAAGTCTGATAATGTCTTACAATTCAGAGAACATCAGTGTAATTACTGGAATCTCTAACATTGGTGAGATCAGGCAAGATTCACAGTTCTCATTATTTTCTGATTCAGTATTATTGAATTGTCTATTAATATTGAATATAGTTGCATGTAATCAATTGCTTACATGAGATACAGTGAGACATGCTTCTCTGCTCTTTCATACCTAATATTCTCCCTGATGAAACGTGAGGAAATGTGTAACGCATATGAGAGATAAGAAATATTTTATGAATTTCTGCACTGCACTTTACTATTTATTCACTTAGGACCAGAATAAGAGTTGCATGTATGCAGCTTAATTCAACATTAATTGACAGCTCAATAATACTGAATCAGAAAATGACTAGTGATGGGCGAACCATGGGTGAAAGTTCGGGATCCGTACTGGACACCTAGCATCCATGCATGGACTCTGAACACGGACTTCTCATGGAAGTCCATGTTACTGTTCGGGTTCGGCTGCCCGAACAAAGTTTGTTCCTTCAGGACCCAGCCTATTTTGACCCTAAAGACCTTGGCATTTTTGTCAATTCTGACCAGTATCCATTTACGAAGTAAAAACTCTGGAACACTTCAACGGATCCTAGCAATTCTGAGATTGTTTTTGCGTGACATATTGGGCTTCATGTTAGTATTAAATTTAGGTCGATAATCTTTGCGTTTATTTGTGAAAAAATCAAAAATATGGCAAAAATGTGGAAAATTTTGCAATTTTCAAATTTTGAATTTTTATTCTGGTAAACCAGAGAGTGATGTGACACAAAATAGTTAATAAATAACATTTCCCACATGTCTACTTTACATCAGCACAATTTTGGAAAAAAAATAATTTTTGGTAGGAAGTTTGAAGGGTTCAAAGTTCATCAGCAATTTATCTTTTTTCCAGCAAAATTTACAAAACCATTTTTTTTAGTGACCACATCACATTTGAAGTCCCTTTGAGGGGTGTAATTGACAGAAAACACCCAAAAGTGACACCATTCCAAAAACTGCACCCCTAAAGATACTCAAAACTACATTCAAGAAGATTATTAACCCTTCAGGTGCATCACAGGAACTAAAGAAACATGGAAGAAAAAAATGAACATTTTAATTTTTCTAACAAAAATTTTCTTTCAGCCTAAATTTTTTAGTTTTCACATGGGTAACAGGATAAAATGCATCCTAAAATTTGTTGGCCAATTTCTCCTGAGTACACTGATACTTTATATGTGGTCATAAACCTTTGTTTGGGCGCACGGCAGGGCTCAGAATGGAAGGAGCGCCATTTCACTTTTTGAATAGAAAATTAGCTCCAAAAGTCAAATTGTGCTCCTTCCCTTCTGAGCCCTGCCATGCACCCAAACAGTGGTTTATGACCACATATGAGGTATCGGTGTACTCAGGAGAAATTGCCCAACAAATTTTAGGATGCATTTTGTCCCGTTACCCATGTGAAAATTAAAAAATTTAGGCCAAAAGAAAATTTTTGTGAAAAAAAAAAGTACTTTCTTGTTTTCACAGATCAATTTGTGAAGCACCTGGGGGTTCCAAGTGCTCACTATGCATCTAGATAGGTTCCTTGGGGGGTCTAGTTTCCAAAATGGGGTCACTTGTGGGGGAGCTCCAATGTTTAGGCACATAGGGGCTCTCCAAACGCAACATGGTGTCCGCTAACAATTTGAGCCGATTTTCCATTCAATTTGTTAGCGGACACCATGTCGCGTTTGGAGAGCCCCTGTGTGCCTTACATTGGAGCTCCCCCACAAGTGACCCCATTTTGGAAACTAGACCCCCCCAAGGCACCTATCTAGATGCATAGTGAGCACTTGGAACCCCAAGGTGCTTCACAAATGAATCCATAAAAATGAAAAAAGAAAATTTTTGTGGAAAAAAAAATACTTTTTCATTTTTATGAATCAATTTGTGAAGCACATGGGGGTTCCAAGTGCTCACTATGCATCTAATTAGGTTCCTTGGGGGGTCTAGTTTCCTAAATAGAGTCACTTGTGGGGGAGCTCCAATGTTTAGGCACACAGGGGTTCTCCAAACGCAACATGGTGTCCGCTAACAATTTGAGCTGATTTTCCATTCAATTTGTTAGCGGACACCATGTCGCGTTTGGAGAGCACCTGTGTGCCTAAACATTGGAGCTCCCCCACAAGTGACCCCATTTTGGAAACTAGACCCCCAAAGGCACCCATCTAGATGCATAGTGAGCACTTGGAACCCCCAGGTGCTTCACAAATTAATCCGTAAAAATAAAAAAGTGTTTTTTTTCCACTTTTTCATTTTTACGAATCAATTTGTGAAGCACCTGGGGGTTCCAAGTGCTCACTATGCATCTAGATAGGTGCCTTGGGGGGTCTAGTTTCCAAAATGGGGTACTTGTGGGGAGCTCCAATGTTTAGGCACACAGGGGGTCTCCAAACGCAACATGGTGTCCGCTAACAATTTGAGCCGATTTTCCATTCAATTTGTTAGTGGACACCATGTCGCGTTTGGAGAGCCCCTGTGTGCCTAAACATTGGAGCTCACCCACAAGTGACCCCATTTTGGAAACTAGACCCCCCAAGGCACCTATCTAGATGAATAGTGAGCACTTGGAACCCCCAGATGCTTCACAAATTAATCCGTAAAAATAAAAAAGTGGTTTTTTTTCCACTTTTTCATTTTTACGAATCAATTTATGAAGCACCTGGGGGTTCCAAGTGCTCACTATGCATCTAGATAGGTGCCTTGGCGAGTCTAGTTTCCAAAATGGGATCACTTGTGGGGGAGCTCCAATGTTTAGGCACACAGGGGCTCTCCAAACGCAACATGGTTCCAATTTGTTAGGGGACACCATGTCGTGTTTGGAGAGCCCCTGTGTGCCTAAACATTGGAGCTCCCCCACAATTGACCCCATTTTGGAAACTAGACCCCCCAAGGAACCTATCTAAATGCATAGTGAGCACTTCGAACCCTCAGGTGCTTCACAAATTGATTCATAAAAATGAAAAAGTATTTTTTTTTCCACAAAAATTTTTTTTTTTCATTTTTATGGATTAATTTGTGAAGCACTTGCGGGTTCAAAATGCTCACCACCCATCTACATAAGTTCCGTGGGGGGTCTAGTTTCCAAAATGGGGTCACTTGTGGGGGAGCTCCAATGTTTAGGCACACAGTGGCTCTCCAAACACGACATGGTGTCCGCTAACAAATTGGAACCATGTCGCGTTTGGAGAGCCCCTGTGTGTCTAAACATTGGAGCTCCCCCACAAGTGACCCCATTTTGGAAACTAGATCCCCAAGGGAACTTATTTAGATGCATAGTGAGCACCCCCAGGTGCTACACAAATTGTGTAGTGTATGTCAGTTTGGTGTGCGGTGTGGTATAGTGTAGTGTATACACCACACACACACAACCTCACATACACTACAACACACACACCAACCTGACATAGCCTCCTCAGCTGAGTGCGCCCTAGACTGGGATGAGCGGGATGGGCGGGACACTTTGTGTGCTGTGTGCATGTGTAAAAAAAAAAATCAAAACTTTATTATAGTGTGAGTGTACGTGTGCATGTGTGAGTGCTTGGTGTAACCTTCTGCAGTCACGTGTGGGGGCGGTCAGGTGTGGGGGCGGTCAGGCGTAGGGGATGGTCAGGCGTAGGTGACAGTCAGGCATAGGGGACGGTCAGGCGTAGGGGGGCGCGCTCAGGCACACGGGGCGCATGAGGGGGCGGTCAGGCGTAGGAGGGGGCTGAGGAGATGAAGGAGCCAGCAGCAGCAAGGGGGGTGATCACTGGGGCAGAAAGAGGGGCAGGAGCCAGCAGTAACAGCAGCAAGGGGGTGAACCCTGGGGCAGAAAGCAGGGCAGGAGCCGGCAGCAGCAAGGGGGGTAGGAGGCCGGCAGCATCATGGGGGGTGATTACTGGGGCAGAAAGGGGAGCAGGAGCCGGCAGCAGCAGGGGGGTGATCACTGGGATTGCAGGGGGGGTGATTACTGGGACGGGGGGGTGATCACTGGGACGGGGGTGATCACTGGGACAGGGACGGGGGTGATCACTGGGACGGGGACGGGTGTGATCACTGGGACGGGGGGGTGGGTGATCACTGGGACGGGTGATCACTGGAATGGGGCGGTGATCACCGGGACGGGGGGGTGATCACTGGGACGGGGGGGTGATCACTGGGACAGGGGGGTGATCACTGGGACGGGGGTGATCACTGGGACGGGGGGATGATCACTGGGAGGGATGGTGGGTGATCACAGGCGCAGGGGATTCACAGTGAGCCTGCTGCTGCCTGTGATCACCGTACACCGGCTGGCAGAAGGAGAGCACCAGCCGGTGGATGAAGATGTGGGAGAGGGAGCAGAGGGAGCGGAGGTCGGGGTACAGGTATGAAAGTGGAGGGAGGGGGTTGGAGGGGGGGTCGGGGAGGAGTGGGGGCTGGAATCGGACAAAGGGGGGTAATATTACCGGCATCGGATCGTCGGAGTCGGCGGTGGATCGTCGGCGTCGGCAGATCGGTGGGTGACGAAGCTCCACAGCTTTCACGGATGGGAGAAAACTGTGAAGTTTCATCAGCCATTGTAAAAATTATACCCTCCACATCTGATTGGAGGGCTAGCGTCACATGGACACTAGAGCCAATCAGATCTGGGGGGCGGGGGGTGACAGAGCTGACACTCCCCCCAGCCAATGGCTGATGCTATATGCATCAAGCCATGCCCAAATCATAAATATTTCACCAATTTCCATTGGTGAAATATTTAATTCATTCCGATTGGCAGTTTCACTAAAGTGAAAGAGAAACTGCCAATCGGCGGGGTCCTAGGCACGGGGGGGTTAATCCACCCCCCGTGGGGTCAACTACTAGTTGTCCAGTTGCAGTAGCAACTGTGACACCTGAGCGACCCCGCTCGCAGGCGCTGCAGGGGTGCGATCCCTCCATGTCACAGACGCTGTGACATGGGTTGGGAACGCACCGGTTTCCATGTCACAGACGCTGTGACACGGGTCGGGAAAGGGTTAAAGGCTGCAGTGCAGCCAATCAATAAGATTTTCCAGTGTGTCCACTTACGGCCCCCTTACAGCCATACCAAATATTAGCAAGGCTGTGATTGGCCGGCACAGCATGTGAAAAAAAAATTCATTATATGCGCCAATTCTGGCACTTTGCTCAGATTATTATGCTGGGAAGGGGCCAATATTCATGGACCTTCCCAGTCTATTAATATCAGCCCCCAGCTGTCTGCTTTGCCTTTGCTAGTAATTAAAAATGGGGGGACCCTAAAAAAATGATGTGTGGTCCCCCCTATTTTTAATAACCAACTGAGGCAAAGATAACAACTGGGGGCTGATATTAATAGGATATTGGCCCCTTCCCAGCCTAATAAGACCAGCCCTCAGCAGCCCGAGAAATGGTGCATCTATTAGAAGCATCAATTCTGACGCTTAGCCTGGGCTCTTCCCAACTGCCCTGCTGAGGTAGCAATCAGGGTAATGGGATTGTGGCATTGATATCAGCTGTGTAATGCCCACTTGCATCAAGCTCACAGGTTAATAATAATGAGGCGTCAATCAGACAACCTTATTATTAACCCAGTAAGTAAAATAGAAAAAAACATACCAAAAAAATGTTTTTATTTGAAAAAAGACTCCCCAACAATTCCCTCTTTCACCCATTTATTAAAAAAATAATAATAATCCACAGCTTCCACCGTAATCCAAATGGAGGTCCGCGATAATCATGGGAGAATCGCAGAGAATGCAGCTCCATAGATTGGAGCAGCAGCCTTTGCTCGGGCTCACACTGTTCTCTGCAAGACCCAGCCGCTGTGAGGTGAAGTCATTAAGGTTAACTCAGTGCACAATGGCCCGTTCTCAAGAGGGCAGCACGAGTGTTGGACAGATGAACGGTTGCTGATATTAATAGGCTGGGAAGGCCCATTGTTATTGGGCCATTCCCAACCTACAAATATCAGCGAGCAGCTGCCTCAGAAGTGGCGCATCATATTTGATGTGCCAATTCTGGCTCTTAGCCTCAGCTTTTTCCGACTGCCCTGGTGCGGTGGCAATCGAGGTAATTGCTTTTGGGGGTTAGTAATGGAGAGGTATCAGTCAGACACCCCCATTACTAACCCAGTGGTAAAAATAAATAAACACACACACAAAAAAAAACTTTATTTGAATAAAGACTCCCCCACACTATCCCTTGTTCACCAATTCATTAATAAATGATCCCAAGAAGCAATTTGTGTTCTTCTTTTGGGCCTCCGGCACCTGTGGTTAACAGTAAAGCTGCCGCTTTGAACAGATGCTGGCTGATGACTACTCTCATCAGCATCGCCTGCTCTCGCTGCTACCAGTGAGAGCAGGCAGCGCTAGTGGCAGTAGTAGTCATCAACCGGCGCCTGACCGGCTAACATAGTCCAGAGCCGCTGTTTCCCACACAGTCATACTGAGCACCGCGTGTGAACCATTGGCTGTTCAGGCCCCCCATTCAATTGAATGGGGTTCGGGTTCAGGATCAAGTTCGGGTACCATTCTGGTACCCAAACCTGAACCCGACAGACCAGAACATCCACGGGTCCACCCATCCCTAAAAATAACGCGATCTGTAAATCTTAACTGATCTCAGTAGGGATATTAGGGATTCCACTAGTTACACTGATGGTCTCCATACTGTAAAAGACTGTGAGATTTCTGGAATACAAATATGAACAGATTCTTCCTTTGCACAATATGGACATAATATATACGTAGGGGACTGAAAATATGTTTAATTCCCTCTCAATTTTGGACATTTTGATAAATATGTACAGTGAATCCCTCACCCAATGGATATACTAATTGTCACAAATGGAACATAGAATTTATTTTACTCTTTGTTGTACTCACAATTAAATAACAATAATGCCCCCCTCCTGGCCTAAATATCTCTTCTCTATAATCCTCAAAGGAGAGACGGTATTTATTACTGGAGTGCACTTTGGGGTGATGTAATAATTATGCAGTTACTCACATTTTTTTTTCATGACATAATTATTTTAAAGCATTTACAATAAGGAATTATTTTTAATAAGTATCCCTCACTATGTATTGAGCAGTGACTTAGGCTGCACTGGTACACCTCAATGACTGAAAGCTGGGGGCTCCCAAAAGAAATAAAGTTCATTTCCACCCAGCAGCAGTGTTTTCAGTGCAGCACCAGGCAGCTTTAGAACACTTTTAACCTGCAAATTATCTGATTATCTGCAGGTTAATAGTGCTGAGGGACATGACAGGTTCCCTTAATCCCTTTCCGACCTTGTTAGTAATAGCACGTAGCTGCACCTTGGGCCTATAGGGCCAGCTATGTACTATTACGTACGATCTTTAATGCGGTCCCAGCCAATTACAGCATTTCCCACTGTTTCCGGCAATCAGATTGACATAAAAAGTGAAGTGCAGCCTAGGATCGGTGCTCCTAAGAGCATCGATCCTAGATTGTTTCTAGGAGACCCCAGCTCTGTCCCCAACTCACTATGATCGGTGTGATCGCCGATCACATCGATCTCACTGCTCATAGTGCGACTGCGCGGTAACAGGGTGGTCACGGGGTGGTGACCGGCTTGTGACCTGCTTGTCACCGCCCCATGACCCCCGGCATGTAAGTCCAGCCCCAGCCACCTCTGATTGGAGCGATCGATTAAGACATTGATCGCTCCAATCAGAGTACCTGAACACAGGTGACAGGGCGGTCAAAGGGCGGTGACTGGCTTGTGATCTGCCTGTCACCTCCCTGTGACCCCCTGTGGTGTGTACCCAAGCCCCAGCCATCTCTGATTGGTGCGATCGATGTCAGCATCAATCGCACCAATCAGAGTACCTGACCGGAAGGTGACCCGCCTGAGACCTGCCTGTCACCACCCTATCACCCCCCCTCTGTGACCGCCCTGCAGATCCTCACACTTGGTGAAGATTTCTACAGAGTGGTCAAGTCTGATCTGCGCTGTTCTGGGCCTTGTAGTGCCACAGAATTTTCTGTGACACTACAAGACCTTCTCCTACCTGCTCCGGTGTTCGGTCTTCTGGATTTGCTCCTCCTGTGTCCTGCTTCTGCTCCTGAGCCTGCTCCTGATCCTGCTGATAGAAGAACAGAGAAGACTTTGGTAAGTCCATCTCTGTTCTCCCCTCATCCACCCCAATTCAGCAAAGGAGGCATACGCTTTGCTTGCCTCCGACACTGACAGCGAGGGCGAGGATCCCACATTTCTTTACTTTTCTCATTCCTCGTCTTCCTCCTCTTCTTCTTCCTCCTCCTCTTCCTCCTCAGGTGCTGCTGGACCACCATGAAGATGCCCGAGGATAGAAGATGAACCAGCGCCCAACAATTACTGACCCCGTATGGACCTTGCCCCCCAAAAATTAAGACTGAGCCACTGATTCATGATTTCATGGCGGAATCAGGAATCAAGTTTGACACCACCGGCCTCACAGAAATAGACTTTTTCAAAGTCTTTCTCTCTGAGGATTTTGTAAACCTCATGGTGGGCCAAACTAATTTGTACGCTCATCAATTTTTGGAACAAAACCCCTCTTCATCATTTTCTAACTGGTCTTCTATAGACGCAGAAGAAATTATGAAGTTTTGGGGCCTGGTCCTTGATATGGGGATCCTGAAGAAGCCAGAACTTCAGCAATACTGGAGTGTTGACATTTTGTATAACACTCCAGTGTTCCGAATGGTCATAACCCGGAAACGTTTTGAGACCATTCACAAGTTCCTGCATTACAATGATAATGCAAGGTGTCCTGCACGCGATGACCCAAACTTTGATAGTCTTTTCAAAGTTCGGCCGGTCATCGAGCACTTCAACAAAAAGTTTGCTGAAGTGTACAGTACAGACCAAAAGTTTGGACACACCTTCTCATTTAAAGATTTTTCTGTATTTTCATGACTATGAAAATTGTACATTCACACTGAAGGCATCAAAACTATGAATTAACACTAGAGATGAGCGGTGTTCGACTAGAACTGTTCGCCAATCTCAAATTCGAGCTGTTTTGGGCGGTGTTCGAGTTGTTCGACGAACCCCAACGATTTGCAAAAAATTCGGCTGTTCGAGGTTATGTTCGATAACTGTTCGTGCACCAAAAGCGTGTCCTGCATGTCTGGCGCTATTTAGAGCACCAATCATGCAGGGATTGTCTGCCACTCACTGTAATGCCACAGCCATGGTGGTTGTGGCATTACAGTGATTGCCCAAATCGATGGGAACAGTGCTCATAGTGAAACATGAAAAGCTGGCAATTCAGCAGCGGCATACACCGGTACTCGACAATTTAGAACCAAAAGAATAGAGTATCACACATAGATTAGATAGATAGAAACATGTCAGTCACATATATAAGAAGTACAGTGACAGTGTTGCTTACTGTACTTGTCATTTAGTGTAAAGGATTTATTAAAAAAAATATTAGTGTTTTCATGCACCGTCTCTTTAAAAAAGCCGGCCGGCAATTCAGCAGCGGTACCCGACAATTTAGAATAGAAGGATAGAGCATCACACATAGATTAGATAGATAGAAACATGTCAGTCCCATATATAATATGTACAGTGACAGTGTTGATTACTGTACTTGTCATTTAGTGTTAAAATAAAGGATTTATTTAAAAAAAAATTGGCGTGAGGTTCCCCGTAATTTTAGTCTCTAGCGGAGGTTAAGCAGGCGGCTGGGGCAGATGTTTGAAGCCTGGGAAGGGGGTAATACCCACAGAGTTTCCCAGGCTACTAATATCAGCCCCCAGCTGAATACCTAGCCTTTACTAGCTATTAAAATGGGGGACCCCCCAAAAAAAATGACGTGGGGTCCCCCCTATTTTAATAGCTAGCAAAGGCTAGGCAGACAGCTGGGGGCTGATATTAATAGCCCAGGAAGGGTGCCATGAATATTGGCCCCCTCCCAGGCTAGAAACACCAGCCGTCAGCCGCCCCAGAAATGGCGCATCCATAGGATGCGCCAATTCTGGCACTTAGCCTCGCTCTTCCCACTGCCCTGTAGCGGTGGCAGTGGGGTAATAGGGCTGGGGTTGATGTCAGCTTATAATGCCAGCTGACATCAAGCCCAGGTTAGTAATGGAGAGGCGTCTATAAGACACCCCATTACTAACCCCATAGTCAAAGTTACAAAAAAACACAAACACCCAGAATAAAGTCCTTTAATTGAAATAAAGACACAATTCTTTATTGTTCTAAATTAAGCCATACTTACCATCACGCCCATTCCAGCTGAAGCCAATGATATCCTACAATAAAAGAAAAATAATAAAGCAACATCATCCTTACCTTTCCATGGTTCCCAGGACGGCTTCAGCTCTGCTACATTCACATAACAGGCTGGATCGCAGCAGAACACTGCCATCCAGCTTGCCATGCCGCAGAGACTGAGAAGCGCAGGCATGATTGCGCTCCTCAGTGTCTGCCTGTGACGGCATCCAGATGAGCCGAGGTCATGTCCAATGAACTCGGTTCACCTCATGCACGTCACTGACAGCGTGGGAAACTTCTCCTGCACTCAGCGCTTCAGTGTGAGAATTCTCCCACGCTGTCAGTGACGTACAAGAGGTGAGCTGAGTTCATTGGACATGAGCTGGGAAGCTCCACAGGTATTACCCCCTTCCCAGGCTTCAAACATCTGCCCCAGCAGTCTGCTTAACCTCCGCTAGAGACTAAAATTACGGGGAACCAAACGCCAATTTGTTTTTAATAAATCCTTTATTTTAACACTAAATGACAAGTACAGTAACCAACACTGTCACTGTACTTCTTATATATGTGACTGACATGTTTCTATCTATCTAATCTATGTGTGATGCTCTATTCTTTCTGTTATAAATTGTCGGGTACCGCTGCTGAATTGCTGGCCGGCTTTTTTAAAGAGACGGTGCATGAAAACACTAATATTTTTTTTAATAAATCCTTTACACTAAATGACAAGTACAGTAACCAACACTGTCACTGTACTTCTTATATACGTGACTGACATGTTTCTATCTATCTAATCTATGTGTGAAGCTCTATTCTTTTTGTTATAAATTGTCGGGTACCGCTGCTGAATTGCCGGCTGGCTTTCTTAAAGAGACGGTGCATGAAAACACTAATATTTTTTTTAATAAATCCTTTACACTAAATGACAAGTACAGTAACCAACACTGTCACTGTACTTCTTATATATGTGACTGACATGTTTCTATCTATCTAATCTATGTGTGATGCTCTATTCCTTCTTGTCTAAATTGTCGGGTACCGGTGTATGCCGCTGCTGAATTACCAGCGGCCTTTTTTTAAAGAGAGCGTCTTCTGAGCAGTTTGTCAGCTTTTGGACACCTTTGAAGGTGTTTTCTATGTGTTTCTATGTGTTTTTGTTTGCCTGCCATTGGTTTTAACGGTGTTTGACGGTGTTCGAACAGTTCCTCGAACATCCCGGTGTTCGACGAACAGAACCGAACCCGAACACTACGGGGGTGGCTCAACACTAATTAACTCATGTGGAATTATATACTTAACAAAAAAGTGTGAAGCAACTGAAAATATGTCTTAAATTCTAGGTTCTTCAAAGTAGCCAACTTTTGCTTTGATGACTGCTTTGCACACTCTTGGCATTCTCTTGATGAGCTTCAAGAGGTAGGCACCGGAAATGGTTTTCACTTCACAGGTGTGCCCTGTCAGGTTTAATAAGTGGGATTTCTTGCCTTATAAATGGGGTTGGGACCATCAGTTGTGTTGTGCAGAAGTCTAGTGGATACACAGCTGATAGTCCTACTGAATAGACTGTTAGAATTTGTATTATGGCAAGAAAAAAGCAGCTAAGTAAAGAAAAACGAGTGGCCATCATTACTTTAAGAAATGAAGGTCAGTCAGTGCGAAAAATTGGGAAAACTTTGAAAGTGTCCCCAAGTGCAGTTGCAAAAACCATCAACGCTACAAAGAAACTGGCTCACATGAGGACCGCCCCAGGAAAGGAAGACCAAGAGTCACCTCTGCTTCTGAGGATAAGTTTATCCGAGTCACCAGCCTCAGAAATCGCAGGTTAACAGCAACTCAGATTAGAGAGCAGGTCAATGCCACACAGAGTTCTAGCAGCAGACACATCTCTTCAACAACTGTTAAGAGGAGACTTTGTGCAGCAGGCCTTCATGATAAAATAGCTGCTAGGAAACCACTGCTAAGGAAAGGCAACAAGCAGAAGAGACTTGTTTGGGCTAAAGAACGCAAGGAATGGACATTAGACCAGTGGAAATCTGTGCTTTGGTCTGATGAGTCCAAATAAGAGATCTTTGGTTCCAACCACCGTGTCTTTGTGCGATGCAGAAAAGGTGAACGGATGGACTCTACATGCCTGGTTCCCACCGTAAAGCATGGAGGAGGAGGTGTGATGGTGTGGCGGTGCTTTGCTGGTGACACTGTTGGGGATTTATTTAAAATTGAAGGCATACTGAACCAGCATGGCTACCACAGCATCTTGCAGCGGCATGCTATTCCATCCGGTTTGCGTTTAGTTGGACCATCATTTATTTTTCAACAGGACGATGGCCCCAAACACACCTCCAGGCTGTGTAAGGGCTATTTGACCAAGAACGAGAGTGATGTAGTGCTACGCCAAATGACTTGGCCTTCACAGTCACCAGACCTGAACCCAATCGAGATGGTTTGGGGTGAGCTGGACCGCAGAGTGAAGGCAAAAGGGCCAACAAGTGCTAAGCTTCTCTGGGAACTCCTTCAAGATTGTTGGAAAACCATTTCCGGTGACTACCTCTGGAAGCTCATCAAGAGAATGCCAAGAGTGTGCAAAGCAGTCATCAAAGCAAAAGGTGGCTACTTTGAAGAACCTAGAATATAAGACATATTTTCAGTTGTTTCACACTTTTTTGTTAAGTATATAATTCCACATGTGTTAATTCATAGTTTTGATGCCTTCAGTGTGAATGTACAATTTTCATAGTCATGAAAATACAGAAAAATCTTTAAATGAGAAGGTGTGTCCAAACTTTTCGTCTGTACTGTATCTCTCTGATTTAAGGGCATGAAAATTCAAAATTTTAAAATTGTGAAACTTTCAAATTTTTTGCCAAATTTCCATTTTTTTCACAAATAAACACAAGTGATATCGAAAAATTTTACTACAATCATGAAGTACAATATGTCACGAAAAAACAGTCTCAGAATCAGGGGGATCCGTTGAAGCCTTCCAGAGTAATTACCTCATAAAGTGACAGTGGTCAGAATTGTAAAAATTGGCCTGGTCATAAACGTGCAAACCACCCTGGGGGGTAAAGGGGTTAAATTTCAAGCTAAGAATCATGTTTTGCAAACAAAGAAAATTGCACTGTTAATTAGGATTAAAACAGGCACTTATTTTAATATTCAATAACTATTTAAAACAAAAATTATATTTTTAGATGTGACTCATTGTCTTATTTTTTCATCAGTTCAAATATTAATTGGAAAGAGTGACATGACTAGTAGAAACATGTCATAAAATTAAACCTATGGAGAATAAAGGAGCTGAGGAAACCACTAAAAAATGCCTTTTGGCCTGTAGCCACTAATTTGATAACCTTGTGCTACAATAATTGTACTGAAGGTATGACATTTTGAACAGTACTTCAGAAAATGAAAAATGTAAAACATCATAATACTGTTAGACATAAACAGGCCTACTGCTCTTTGTAGGCACTTGAGGCATGACTGGACAATAATTGGGATTGCAGAAGGATCTGGAAGAAGGGAACTGGCTTAGTCTATAAACAGATCCCTGTGTGTTGATAAAGTTCAGTCAACAGTGTTCAGTGTGAAGTCTACATAGATAGTGTGACAGTCTAAGCCGCACAATTTTGGTAGTATGAAAATAACTGGATTGTAGAAATGTTGATTTGTATCCCAGATATGGCAGAGCACCCTTGATCCACTGGAAAGTGGAGCAGAGAGAAAGTGGTTCTGGAGCTGAGAGCCAAGAAAAGGAATAGCTGTGGGGTTGCGGAGACCCTGAAAGACCCTGAAAGGCCAAATCACGTAGATGAGGCGACTTGTAGGCCGGACCTGGAAGTATTAGTGAAAGGAAACTAGACTTGCCTGGCCAAAGCATGGGTATTATGCAGAAGAGAGCTGTGGGCAGAAGAGAGAAAAGATGTCTGAAAATATTCAGGGCTCAGATCAGATATATTGTGTAATTGAAATGTTGCTCATAAATGTGGTAGCACATGTAATGGTTAAACCTGTATAAAACAGAAGGTGTAACCATTATCCCTGTGCCTGTGCCTCTGTTAAATGCAGAAGATGTAACCACTAAGCTGTGAACCTGCTACCAACTGTATTTATATTTTGCCAAATTTCACAATAAAATCATGTTTTGCTTTGTAAATTGAACTGACTACTTCTTAATCTACAAAGAGTCTGGGGTTCCTGTACCATCTTAAAGTATGCGGCCATAAACTGAAAAAGCTGCAGAGGTTAACAACACACCTTGACCAATCCATTTCACTGGAGTCTACTGTTGCAATGAAACACCTCCGCCTATGTGACCCTTACAGTATAATGATTAAATAATACCATTAGGTATTGATTAAATAATACCATTAGGCAAAGTATGAATAATGCTCCAGTGATTAAATTATATATTTACACAATTTGAATATAAGTGCTTATTAATGCTAAATAATACTTTTGTACATACAATAAATAAAAGGAATATTTTGTCTTCTGCATTGCAATTCTATAATCATTAACCAACTACAAGTAGGCTTTCACTAACATTCCTCTATAATTATTAATATCTTCCGCTAGATGGTTTGCTGTCTGTTTAGTAAAATATCTTGATTTAGACTCATAAAAAAAATCATCTATGATTTCGCCAAAATACATTGACGCCAAAAGTTGTAAAACACAATAATGAGGTCATGATGTTTTTTCTCAACACATTCACACAGACATTCTGTTGTGCCTTGTAGGAAAATTGAAAGAGAATCTAAAGATTCAAAGTTCAGAGAAAAACTATATTATTAACTATTTCATTAAATGGACCAATACACACAGAAATGTCTCCCTGCTCATTGTATTTGTAGCAAATATTCATTTTGATTTGGCAAAATAGCAAACAAATCATGGGGTTGCAGAAAAGTCTACTTTCTACATAGAGAACAGAGGAACTTTGTCATAATGTCACACTAGTTATGTAAAAAGTGCTAAAAAACATCCATATTTTTAAAGACATAATTTTATGGGCCCTGCAAGTGCATAACACTTCAACTATTATCCATAGGTAATATGGCATATAAAAAAAAGAAAAAGAAACAAAATACGGTAAGTATAAAAAATGTATGAATTTCATAGTGGATACGATCCAGTGTTAGATTGTTAATGTTAGCAAGAGCCCAACATTTGGGACAGGATTGTTAATCCCTTCTAGTTTTGGTTTTAAATAGAAATTTCCAAGGAATCATGTGTAAGAAAATGTCTCACATTTGCCAAAAATGACTGTAGTGATTCAGAAACAAGTAATCACATATGTGCACATCATTAACTAACAGCTAATAAGTAAAATGCTGTAAAAATGCACGCATCATTCAGGAGGGAGGCCCTCTATATTTAGCTATGATGTGCCTTTTGGCTTTTACATCACATAATATTTAATTCCATTTATTAAGGGATCCTAGCAATATTTCCTGTGAGGAACTTTCCATGTAATGCAGTTAGACACTTCCCATATTAATACAAGCAAGCATCATTATGTAATCACCAAGCATTTGCTTTATGAGGTTTACTTTATACTTTCATCAGGAATCCTAATAGGAATGCCCAGAGAAGACTCTTTCCTATAAGATCACCAGATTTATTGGACTTGCCAGGCTCTTAGGTGAAGGAATGTATGAACACAAAGCTAAACTTGCTCTACATTTATAGTCCAGTGACATAATTTCAAGCTGGAATGGGTTTCCCTGGGAAAACGGCAGGTATACGACAGGAAAATAACAATTATTCCAGTTCCCTTGTTTTCATGTCATTTTATAAAAAAATATTTTGAATGGGATGGTGGAATTCATGAATTAGTAGATATGTATTGTCTGTGGTTCAAAAAAAATGAGTAATACTTTTGACATATTTAGAATTTCAAGTGTAACTTTTTTTATATATATAAATCAATAGTACATATGAAAATAAGCAACTTTGTAATATGTGTTATTAGAGAAATCTGCTTCTTTTTGCTCCAGGATTGTTAAATCATTTTCAAAACTCTCAATTCACAGGTACAATCTGTCCTCAGGGAGTACATATTTTCCCATTATTGAGATTAAAGATGAGAGTTGGTTCCATGGAACTTGCAGCAGAATGTCTGTCTGCCTCTAGCTCCCCTCTCACCTCTTCATAGAACTTAATGAGCGCCATCTGTCATCTATCTCACTGATCGAAAGATCTGTCTTTGCTGAATACAGATTTTAACAATGAATTAGGAATGAAAAATCAATCCAGGAAGAGGAAGAAGCAGATTTCTCTAATAAGATAAGTTGTTAATTTTCATATGTCCTATTGATTTATGATATAAAACTTAAACGGCAGTTACTCTTTAACCCCTTTCCGACGTGGTACGTAATAGTATTCACCACATGTGAATCGGGCACATGTCAGCTGATTCTTACAGCTGACATGTGCCCGCAATAGCTGCGGGTGGAATCGCGATCCACCCGCGGCTGTTAACATGTTAAATGCCGCTGTCAATCTCTGACAGCGGCATTTAACTCGCACAAACCGGATGTACTTCACTTAACCCGCCCATCTGCGACCCTGTCACATGATCGCGGGTCACCGATGGGTTGGCATGACAACCCGGGGTTTGCAGCAGACCCCTGTGGTTGTCATGTCTAGATTGCTATGAGCGCCACCCAGTGGTCGGCGCTCATAGCAAGTGAGCATTTCTGCTACACAAAGGTGATCTGCTCATCGCCTGTGTGTAACAGAAATGATCAGATAAGTGCTGCTTCTTGTCTCCCATGGACACTATTGAAGCAAGCAGAAAGTGTAAGAAAAAAGTTTTTAAAAAAATAAAAACTATATAAAAGTTGAAATCATCCCCCTTTCGCCATAATCAAAATAATTGTAATGACCTGGAGAATAATAATGGCAGGTCAGTTTTAGCATTCAGTGAACGTGGTAAAAAAAAAACAACAATTGAGGTATTGCAATTTTTTTGCAATTTCACCGCACTTGGAATTTTTTTCTCATTTTCCAGTACACGATATGGTAAAACCAGTGATGTCGTTCAAAAGTACAACTCGTCCCGCAAAAAATAAGCCCCCACACAGCCATATTGACCAAAAAATAAAAAAGTTATGGCCCTGGGAACAAGGGAAGCAAAAAAACGAAAGCGCAAAAACATCAAATGGCCCAAGGGTAAAGGGGTTAAAAAGCTGCTGCTCTCTCACTTCCTCTGGTTGTATGTGATTCGTTCTAATGTGGTGAGAGTGAAGCCAGTGCTGATTGGACTCAGGGATTGCGTGACAAAAAATGTGCTTGAACCACTGGAAAGGCGCCGATACCGGAGATGAGAATACGTTTTATTATTTTATGAGAGAGAAACATAGAAATTGAAAATGGGTTGCCCAAGTAGTAGACCACACGTTTAAAGCGAATGCCCACTCTGTAAAATTTCAATGATATTCCCTAATAGGAGAGGCCTTTTTCAGTAGGATAATGCACCCTGCCGCACGCAAAGACAATTTAGTAATGGTTTGAGGAAATTATTAAAAAGTACATGATGTTCACTTTGTCCACAAATTTCCCAACCCTCAGTTCAATCAAGCATCTGTGAGATATGCTGGGAAAATAAGTTCAACCCATGGCGACCTCAGCACACAACCTAAAGGATCTACTGCTAACATCTTGGTGTTAGATACCACAAGACGTTTTTATAGTAGTGGACTCCATGTCTCAAATTGTCAGTGCTGATTTGGTAGTACAGGGTAGGCCATTTATATGGATACACCTAAATAAAATGGGAATGGTTGGTGATATCAACTTCCTATTTGTGGCACATTAGGATATGGGAGGGGGAAAACTTTTCCAGATGGGTGGTGACCATGGCGGCCATTTTGAAGTTGGCCATTTTTTATCCAAGCTTACTTTTTTCAATGGGAAAAATGAGTAATTAACGAAACGCGTAGGGAATGGGAAACTTTTTGGGACATGTGCAATAGTTCCCCAGTACACTTTCTACACATGAGATATTTTTCTTATGGGTATTGTGTGGGTATTTTTTTTTTCCCCATCTGCTGCATCTCCTCTGTGGATTGTGTCTATCTGGATGAAATATTGACTAATTGGGGATCTCTTTTACTTTGAGTAAGGCTATACTCCAACAAATGGTGAGATTGTTCCTTTCTCAATTATATTTGTGTCACTGTTGCACTGTAAGGGGGCTTTAAAAGTAGGGTACGTTTACCCTCCCCCGTTTTGCCCGTGACCTTCTCTGATGTGTGTCGTTTGTGTGTTTTGTTCATTGTTTATATTTTATCTGAGCCATATGGTCATTTTTTAATATGTCTTCATTAAAAGTTACATTTTATTATACCATCTACCAGCAAGAACAAGGAGGAGATATTTGGAAACCAAGCAGGTGAGAAGGTGCACTTAAATGTTTGGCCACGCCATGAAGCACCGAGTGTCTGCACTTTGTTTTAAAGGTACTCTATCAGCACAGAATGTACAAACCAACAAATAGGTTAACTGGCTTTAATTGTATCGTTCAGATTGGGATTAGTTTCTTAGAGCCATTGGGGACAACGAATGATGGCAATCTTTGTACAGCACTGCAGATTATGTTGGCGCTATAGAACCAATAGAAAATAAATTAATGACTCTTCTGAACTTGTCTAATAAGTTTAACTCATTAAATAGGTGCTTACTCTGGTTAATAACAAGTACACAGTAATTAAAATGCTCAAATTGAAAAGTTTCAATTACTGAAAATATTGAGAATATATAAAGAAACAACAAATGCTTTTTTCAATTTGGTAAGTAATTTATTTATTTCATGCCAGTGATCCTTCTTCCGAGCCTAGGAACACTAAATGGTGTTTTTAGTATTCTAACACATAGAATCAGAAATTCCTTTTGAGAAAACTTTCAAAAATGTAAAGCAGTTAACAATGTGGATTAGTTACAAGTTATTGCATCGCTGCACACATATTAATGGAAAAAAGACCTCTAGTACTGCTCTTGTGTGATTCATGTTAAAGTTTATGAACCCTGAAGTCTGACTCTACTCTGGCAGTCATTATTCTTCACGAGATAAGAATTTTTTTTAGTCTGAATAGTGAGCTTAAAAACAGCCGAGGAGCTTTTATTATGCTGACCAAATACTTTATTCAGATTCTTTTGGTTAAAGGAAACCTGTCAGCAATAATCACTGTTCTACATATTTTAAAAAGTTGTCAGGCCCAGTTATGAAATGAGCCATTTCTTAATGATTTTGAGCTCCTGAATTCAAATCTGACAATGGAAATTTTTAACTTTCACTTCTTTCTATGATATCAAAGAGTTTTCCTTTTACTACATTATTATTTTTGCCAATATAAAAATGCTGAATATTTGCTGAAACGTAGCAACAATTCAAGTAACTAAAACATGTCTAAACACTAATTCTAAACAGTTACAGAAATTGCAGTACAAAATTTGGTCCTCATTCAGTGACAACACTTTTGTTAGGACTCAAACCCAGCAGCTCTTGTGCACCAAGCGGCAACTCTTCCCTCTGAGCTATTCAGCTAGCTGGACAGTTCCTGGCTAACCCAGATTCTAGTACCTGTGTTGTTCCTGAGTGGCTCCACCTTGTGTTGTTTCTGATTGGCTTCATCCTATGAGTTCTTGATTGAACACCTTATTTAAACCTGGCCTGTCTCCTCCTTCCTTGCGAGATTATTGAGCTCCCAGCCTTTAGTCAAGCTCTCCCTTCACCTGCTGCCTCATTCAAGATTATACTGTTGTTCTTGTGTACTGGCGTCTAGCTTTTCCTGACTACGCAGTGTGCTAAATCTTTCAAGTTTATACTGTTGTTCCTGAGCACCGACCTCTGGCTTTTCCTGACTACGCAACTTGCTAAATCCTTCAAGACTATACTGCTGATCTTGTGTACCAACCTCTGGCTTTTCTTGTCTACGCTACCTGCTGGTGCTGACCCTAGTGGTTTCAATACCACTACTCCAACCCATGTCAGTTCCTAACAGAATATTCTTGCACACAAAATTATGTCTGCTACAGCCACCCTAAGACAAATTGCTGAACTTCAGAATTTTCGTGCCACATGCCAAGAAAAATTTTCTAAGTTGCAAACACAGGTGTGGGATCAGCAAAAAGAAATTACTGAGTTGCAGAGGCAACTTCTGGATATGCGCAACTCAGGTCCGGAATCAAACGCTCACATGCCACTGCCCGCAAAGTTCAGCGGGGATCATCATAATTACTGTGGATTCCTCAATCAATGTCATATCTATTTCCAGATGCAACCTTCTCCGTTTACTAGTGACAGGAAAAAGGTTCTGTTCATCATTAATCTCCTGATGGATGAGGCTCTTGCATCGGCCTCACCTTACGAGGAAAAGAATTGTGATCTCCTAAATGACTTAGTTTCCTTCATCACAGCTATGGATCAAGTGTTTGATGACTGAAATCGTTGTGCTACAGCTGAAAAAAAGTTGCATAATCTACATCAAGGGCGGCGCTCTGTAGCTAAATATACCTCAGAATTCCGACATTGGGTGACAGACATCACATAGAATTTAGCTGCTCAGGGGAGTTAATTTCAGCAAGGATTATTGGAGCTACTAAAGGATGAACTTGCCAGGGTTGAGACCCCTAATAATTCAGAGGAGTTTATTCAATTGTGCATGCGAATTGATCAGAAACTCACTGAACGAAGAAAGGAAAGACTGCGAGTATTTGGAAACAACCCTAACTACTCCTTCACAAAATCAGCATTAAAAAACCAATAGGAAAGTGTGCCTGAATCTATTCAAATTGATGGCATCCGAAAACCTCTCTTTGCAGAGAGAGGCGGCGCACAGAAAATGTATGGTGGGGGCTCTGAACATTTTGCCGTTAACTGTCCTAATAAAAGGACTATAGCTTTCACAAATGCCAAAACTGCAAGCAATTTGGACCTTTCTGAACGGCTAGATCCGGTTATGCAGACCATCTCATCTGTAATGCAGGATAAAAGCAAAGAGCAATCACTATCTTCTAATTTTTTTGTTTCCATACAGGTCATAATCGGGATCCAAAAAATACAATGTTCTGCCTTGTTAGATTATGGAGCAGGAGGGAATTTCATGGACTTACAATTTGCACTGATAATAACATTGCAAGTAGGACTAAATCCATTCCAATTGATATGGAAATTGTGGATCAATCATCTTTATCTTCTGGACCAGTTACTCACGAGACAATTGAACTTGAAATCTGTATTGAACCAAATAATCAAGATGCGGTTAGTGTTCACCTTATTTCCTCTTAAAAATTTCCAGTTATTCTAGGAATTCCCTGGTTTTCAACCCATAACCTGTCTATCAACTGGGCATTGAGGACCATTACCTTTCTCTCTGAGTACTGTAAGAAAAATTGCCATGCTAATTTACCTGTTCTCAAACAAATTCAAGTATCATCAGAATTGTGATAAACTACCACCTCAGTACCAGCAGTTCAGTGAGGTCTGCAATAAAAAGAAAGCCGATCAACTGCCTCCTCATCGTTCTTACGATTGTCCCATCGAATTGCTTTTTGGAGCATCCATTCCATTTGGGCGAATTTAAAATATTTCTGAACCAGAACTAAAAGTACTAAAAGAGTACCTAGATAAAATTTAGAGAAAGGCCTCATTCAACCTTCTTCTTCGCCAGCTGGAGCCCCCTTTTTTTTGTAGAAAAGAAGGCCTCAACCCTGCGGCCATGTATTGGTTATAGGGAAATAAAAAAGATTACCATTAAGAATCACTCCCCTTAATTCCTGGGTTACTGGAGAGACTACCTTCTGCCAAGATTTTCACCAAACTCGATCTAAGAGGGGCATATAATCACAAATTTACCTGGGAGATTAGTGGAAAACCTCCTTTAGAACTAGATATGGAATACCTGGTTTTGCCTTCCGGCCTTAGCAACGCCCCTGCCACTTTTCAGCACTTCATTAATGATGCTTTTCTAGATTTCTTGAATCGATTTATTGTTATCTCGTCGACATTCTTATATAGTCAGATACCTTGGAGGAGTATTGAAGGCTTGTCCAGTTAGTACTGGAACATCTACAGGAGAATCATCTCTATATCAAGCTTGAAAAGTGTGAATTTGAACAAACCAGGACTCAATTTCTGGGATATATCATCTCCCCAGAAGGTTTGAGCATGGATCCCAGTAAAATCAGAGCGGTAGTTGACTGGCCTACCCTGAGAAATTTAAATTTAAAAGACACCCAGCACTTTATAGGATGTGCAAAATTCTATAGAAGATTCATTAAAAACTTTACAAAAATCATTTTACCAATTACTTCACTCACAAAGAAAACCAAAGTGCTTTTCTGGTCTCCAGAGGCACAAGTGGCTTTTGACCAACTAAAGACTTATTTTACTTTTGCACTATTGCTATTTCATCCAAATCCTGAACTGCTTGTTGTCGTAGTAGACGCCTCAGACTGTGTGCTGGGGGCCGTTTTGCCACAGCGGGTAGGAGACAAGATGCAGCTTCATCCATGTGCATTCCTATCTCATACCATGTCTTCTGCAGAAAAGAACTATGACATTGGAAATAAAGAACTTTTACCTTTAAAATGTTTCCTTCTCCTAATGGAGGCATCTTTTGGAAGGGGCCAATCATCCGGTGACTGTCCTTACTGAGCACAAAAATTTAGAATTCTAAACAGCTAAGAGATTGTCTGCAAGACAAGCACGTTGGGCCTTACTTTTCTCAAGGTTTAATTTTATAATTAGAGATGAGCGGTGTTCGACTAGAACTGTTCGCCAATCTCAAATTCGAGCTGTTTTGGGCGGTGTTCGAGTTGTTCGACGAACCCGAACGATTTGCAAAAAATTTGGCTGTTCGAGGTTATGTTCGATAACTGTTCGTGCACCAAAAGCGTGTCCTGCATGTCTGGCGCTATTTAGAGCACCAATCATGCAGGAATTGTCTGCCACTCACTGTAATGCCACAGCCATGGTGGTTGTGGCATTACAGTGATTGCCCAAATCGATGGGAACAGTGCCAACAGTGAAACATGAAAAGCCGGCAATTCATCAGCGGCATACACCGGTACCCGACAATTTAGAACCGAAAGAATAGAGCTTCACACATAGATTAGATAGATAGAAACATGTCAGTCAAACATATAAGAAGCACAGTGACAGTGTTGCTTACTGTACTTGTCATTTAGTGTAAAGGATTTATCAAAAAAAATAATAGTGTTTTCATGCACCGTCTCTTTAAAAAAGCCGGCCGGCAATTCAGCAGCGGTACCCGACAATTTATAACAGACAGAATAGAGCTTCACACATAGATTAGATAGATAGAAACATGTCAGTCACATATATATGAAGTACAGTGACAGTGTTGATTACTGTACTTGTCATTTAGTGTAAAGGATTTATTTAAAAAAATAATAGTGTTTTCATGCACCGTCTCTTTAAAAAAGCCAGCCGGCAATTCAGCATCTGTACCCAACAATTTAGAATAGAAGGAATAGAGAATCATACATAGATTAGATAGATAGAAACATGTCAGCCACATATATATGAAGTACAGTGACAGTGTTGCTTACTGTACTTGTCATTTAGTATAAAGGATTTATTAAAAAAAATAATAGTGTTTTCATGCACTGTCTCTTTAAAAAAGCCGGCCGGCAATTCAGCATCTGTACCCGACAATTTAGAATAGAAGGAATAGAGCATCACACATAGATTAGATAGATAGAAACATGTCAGTCACATATATATGAAGTACAGTGACAGTGTTGATTACTGTACTTGTCATTTAGTGTTAAAATAAAGGATTTATTTTAAAAAAAATTGGCGTGGGGATCCCCATAATTTTAGTCTCTAGCGGAGGTTAAGCAGACAGCTGGGGCAGATGTTTGAAGCCTGGGAAGGGGGTTATACCCACGGAGCTTCCCAGGCTACTAATATCAGCCCCCAGCGGAATACCTAGCCTTTACTAGCTATTAAAATGGGGGACCCCCCAAAAAAATGACGTGGCGTCCCCCCTATTTTAATAGCTAGCAAAGGCTAGGCAGACAGCTGGGGGCTGATATTAATAGCCCAGGAAGGGTTCCATGAATATTGGCCCCCTCCCAGGATGCGCCAATTCTGGCACTTAGCCTCGCTCTTCCCACTGCCCTGTAGCGGTGGCAGTGGGGTAATAGGGTTGGGGTTGATGTCAGCTTATAATGCCAGCTGACATCAAGCCCAGGTTAGTAATGGAGAGGCGTCTATAAGACACCCCCATTACTAACCCCATAGTCAAAGTTAAAAGAAAACACAAACACCCAGAATAAAGTCCTTTAATTGAAATAAAGACACATTCCTTTATTGTTCTAAATTAAACCATACTTACCGTCACGCCCATTCCAGCTGAAGCCAACGATCTCCTGCAATAAAAGAAAAATAATAAAGCAACTGTAGCACCCTGAGGATTCGGCTGCTACAGGGGTATTGCACCTCAAACCAGAGGTGTGATATTCCACTCCCGGGTAAGGATGGAGTGTGGACCTGAGCTCGGTAGGCTGCATGCACTACACACATCCCATTTCCGAGGAGCAGACCAACGGTACTCCCACTTAGAAATGTGCAGGTACGACCGAGTCTGTTCCTGGCTGGAGTGGGAGGGGGGTGGTACATCCCAAGTAGTGTAGGGGCAGATAGGGGGAGCAGCCTGGGTAAAGATAGGAGCTCATTGGGTGCTGGTCACCTGAGCTCACACATAGAGGGAGTATATAAGGTGGGCACCATCTTAGATCAGGGTCAGTCTGTCAGAGTAAGAAGCAGAGGTCCAGATGAGCCTGCAGAGAGAGAGTGGAGCAGAGAAGGAAAGACCCAGAGAGGGACAAGGAGAGGACTCTGAGAACCCAAATTCAATCCCCGGGTGAAGAGTCGGCAATAGGGTACCGGATCCCAAACTGGTGGGGGCAAAAGCACACCCTAGCCAGAGACCGGAGGCCGTGGGCAGGATCTGCCACGGCCACCCACCACATCCACCCCGAAGGCAAACCACGTGGAGGGTCAGGGAACCCAAGGCCAAGGGTCTCCCAACAGAAGGCCCGAGGGAGCTGGACCTAGGTGGATCACTAGTGGGGACGGCCAGAGGAAAGGACAGAAGGAGAGCTCAGGGTCACGCTCCGGACTTGTTTGGGGGTTTGCTGAATCCAGGACCTGGTGGACGCAGCACGGCTCGGGTGGTCACTTGAAGCTGGAGTGACCGGAACATCAGCAGTGAGTAAATACCCTAAACTGCACAACCCGACTCTGTCTTCACTTAACATCTATGCTGCACCACCACAACCCCAATCCTCTGCACCTGACCCCCTGAGGCTATACCCCACCCGTTGGGGGTTATACTATCAAAAGCTGCACCAACACCATCAGCCTCAGCGGACCCTGCTGCAGCGGCGGCCGTAGTGACCGCAATACAACGGGTGGCGTAGTCGACATTAAGAACTTTATAACATCTGTAGGACTGCCACATACTCTGAGCTTGACACCCTGGGCACGGACCGGGTCACAGCCACTCGGAAGACTACAACCCCCATCTGATCCGGCTCCGGGTATTCCCCTAAAGAATATGGCCCAGGGGGCGCGTCAACTTTGGCGTAGTCGGCAGGATCACGTGCCTGCAACACCCGGGTACTGCGTGCCTGAAGAAAAGAACAAGTTTACCTCGGGGGGGGGTCTCCTGCCGGTTCCGGGGGGTCCCCGCCGTCGGGCTCCGTCGCGGGTCGGTTCCCGCCGGTTGTCCGCCATTGGCAGCTTTTTCACGCCGTCTGCGGGGTTTCCCGCCGCTGGGGGACGGTTCCCGCCGTTTCCGGGGGTTTCCCGCCTTGGAGGAGCGGACGCCATTATGGGCGTGCCAGAGGGTGGCAAGAGGCCACCTCCCATCGTGGGCCAGGACCGAAAATGGCGCCAAAAGTGGAAACCGCCCCCACCAACAGAGACTGTGATGCTAGAGGTGTCTGTCAGCGTGAAAGAACTTCCCCTGGAGCTGACAATCACCAAGTGGCCCCGGGACCGCCCTCGAAGTGGGAGGACTGAGAAGGAGAGAGCAAAGATGGGTGTCGCCTGGAGCAGTCTGGAGAGAGCGCACCCGGAGGCAAGAAGCCTGGAGAAGAGTATCGGAGGAGCTTACCCGGAGATGGCGAGAAAGCAGAGCAGCACCGGCCCGTTGGCCAGGAGCCTGCTAGAAACAGAGGAGGGAGAGCAGAGCAGCACCGGCCCGCTGGCCAGGAGCCTGCTGGAGACAACAGGAGGAGAGCAGAGCAGCACCGACCCGTTGGTCAGGAGTCTGCTGGAAGCAACGACCCCACTAGGCCTAGTGGAGGTCCTAGCACAGCTCCCCCGAGATCGGGAGTGTGCGCAGACCGCTCTGGAGGGCCTCGCAAGGAGGATGGCCCGGGTGCAGCGAGAGACGTTGGCGGAGTGGAGCCGGGAGATGGCCCAGCAGACCGAGACCCGTCAGCGGAGCACGCCACCCAAGACGAGGAGACAGACCGCCTCTGAGGATGGCGCGGGAGGACTCAAGGCCGGAGACGGCGCCGAGAAGGGAGCCGAACGAGTGGAGGCAGGTAAAGGGGACGTCTATACCCCAAACCGGGAAACCGCGTACCTGCCCCAGCTCCCCGTCGCAGAGCCCGAAGTCTATCCTGCCGTGCCCGTCGCTGCAACGTCACCGCCGCAGACTAGGCCTCAAACGGGAGCCGCGACCCCTGTGACGTCACACGCCTCGACCCCGAGCGTGACCAAGCAGGAAGTACCACCAGCCTGGTCGCAAGGCCTAGTACCCCCGGGCGTCGCAATACCAACAGCGCCCCCTACCTCCGCGGAGCCCCCGGCCTGGTCGCAGGGCCAAGTAGCCCAGGGCGCCGCCGTCCTTACGGTGCCCTTCACCTTCCAGATACCCCAGGCCTGGCCGCAAGGCCTGGGCAACCCGGGCGCCACCACCACCGCGCCCATAAAACCAAGAGTGCCGCATCTGGGAGAAGATCTGTTCGCCCAGCATACGGACTCGGACGGGTCTGAAGCTAAAGGTAACCATAAAGAAAGAGCAGGAGGACGTCGTCGTTGAGTACAGCAGAGTACAAGCTGTATATAGTTGCCCGTCGGGGCACAGTGAACTGTTGATAATATAGTCCCCGTTGGGACCAGCAAGTGTGAACTGTTTACCCGTTTATCCCTTAAATACCTGGCCGAGGACTGAGAGCGGCCATATCCCTTGTAAATAGTTGCGCGTCCTAAAGCGCCCCCTACCGGTTTTATAGGAAAGCCACGAGTTCCAAAGACTGTCGCACTTTACCCGGTCACACGTTGCACAGTGACCGGAGGAGGAGCCAGAGGCGACGAGAATGTTATTAATATGAAAAGTTTTATATGATGTTTGTATTATGATGTTAATGAAAAAAAATTGTATGTTTTGGTGTTTTTTTGTCTTACAGCCCGAGGACGTGCTGTGATTTACCAGGGGGGAATGTAGCACCCTGAGGATTCGGCTGCTACAGGGGTATTGCACCTAAAACCAGAGGTGTGATATTCCACTCCCGGGTAAGGATGGAGTATGGACCTGAGCTCGGTAGGCTGCATGCACTACACACATCCCATTTCCGAGGAGCAGACCAACGGTACTCCCACTTAGAAATGTGCAGGTACGACCAAGTCTGTTCCTGGCTGGAGTGGGAGAGGGGTGGTACATCCCAAGTAGTGTAGGGGCAGATAGGGGGAGCAGCCTGGGTAAAGATAGGAGCTCATTGGGTGCTGGTCACCTGAGCTCACACATAGAGGGAGTATATAAGGTGGGCACCATCTTAGATCAGGGTCAGTCTGTCAGAGTAAGAAGCAGAGGTCCAGATGAGCCTGCAGAGAGAGAGTGGAGCAGAGAAGGAAAGACCCAGAGAGGGACAAGGAGAGGACTCTGAGAACCCAAATTCAATCCCCGGGTGAAGAGTCGGCAATAGGGTACCGGATCCCAAACTGGTGGGGGCAAAAGCACACCCTAGCCAGAGACCGGAGGCCGTGGGCAGGATCTGCCACGGCCACCCACCACATCCACCCCGAAGGCAAACCACGTGGAGGGTCAGGGAACCCAAGGCCAAGGGTCTCCCAACAGAAGGCCCGAGGGAGCTGGACCTAGGTGGATCACTAGTGGGGACGGCCAGAGGAAAGGACAGAAGGAGAGCTCAGGGTCACGCTCCGGACTTGTTTGGGGGTTTGCTGAATCCAGGACCTGGTGGACGCAGCACGGCTCGGGTGGTCACTTGAAGCTGGAGTGACCGGAACATCAGCAGTGAGTAAATACCCTAAACTGCACAACCCGACTCTGTCTTCACTTAACATCTATGCTGCACCACCACAACCCCCATCCTCTGCACCTGACCCCCTGAGGCTATACCCCACCCGTTGGGGGTTATACTATCAAAAGCTGCACCAACACCATCAGCCTCAGCGGACCCTGCTGCAGCGGCGGCCGTAGTGACCGCAATACAACGGGTGGCGTAGTCGACATTAAGAACTTTATAACATCTGTAGTACTGCCACATACTCTGAGCTTGACACCCTGGGCACGGACCGGGTCACAGCCACTCGGAAGACTACAACCCCCATCTGATCCGGCTCCGGGTATTCCCCTAAAGAATATGGCCCAGGGGGCACGTCACAACCTCATCCTTACCTTTCCATGGTTCCCATGACAGCTTCAGCTCTGCTACATCGAGATAACAGGCTGGACCGCAGCAGAAAGCTGCCATCCAGCTTGTCATCCCGCAGACACTGAGAAGCGCAGGCATGCTTGCGCTCTGCAGTGTCTGACAGTGACGGCATCCAGATGAGCCGAGGTCATGTCCAATGAACTCGGCGCACCTCATGCACGTCACTGACAGCGTGGGAGAATTCTCCTGCACTCAGCACTTCAGCGTGAGAATTCTCCCACGCTGTCAGTGACGTACATGAGGTCAGCTGAGTTCATTGGACATGAATGAGCTCACCTCATGCACGTCACTGACAGCGTGGGAGAATTCTCATGCTGTAGCGCTGAGTGCAGGAGAATTTTCCCACGCTGTCAGTGACGTGCATGAGGTGAGCTGAGATCATTGGACATGAAGGAGCTCACCTCATGCACGTCACTGACAGCGTGGGAAAATTCTCCTGCACTCAGCGCTTCAGCGTGAGAATTTTCCCACGCTGTCAGTGACGTGCATGAGGTGAGCTCATTCATGTCCAATGAACTCAGCTGACCTCATGTACGTCACTGACAGCGTGGGAGAATTTTCACGCTGAAGTGCTGAGTGCAGGAGAATTCTCCCACGCTGTCAGTGACGTGCATGAGGTGCGCCGAGTTCATTGGACATGAACTTGTCTCATCTTTATGCCGTCACAGCGAGATACTGAGGAGCGCAAGCATGCCTGCGCTTCTCAGTGTCCGCGGGATGACAGGCTGGATGGCAGCTTTCTGCTGCGGTCCAGCCTGTCATCTCGATGTAGCAGAGCTGAAGCTGTCGTGGGAACCATGGAAAGGTAAGGATGAGGTTGCTTAATTATTTTACTTTTATTGCAGAAGACATTGGCTTCAGCTGGAATGGGCGTGACGGTAAGTATGGTTTAATTTAGAACAATAAAGAATTGTGTGTTTATTTCAATTAAAGGACTTTTTTCTGGGTGTTGTGTTTTTTTAAATACTTTACTAGAAATTCATGGTGGTCATGTCTAATATTGGCGTGACCCCATGAATTTCGGGCTTAGGGCCAGCTGAAAATGCCAAGCTGGCCTTAACCCCTTTATTACCCAGTGAGCCATCGCACCAGGGCCCTGGATGAGTTGGGTACAGCGCCAGAAGATGGCGCTTCTATGAACGCGCCATTTACTGGGGCGGCTGCGGACTGCAATTTGCAGCGGGTGGGGCCCAGAAAGCTTGGGCCTCCCTGCGCTGCGGATTCCAGCTCCCAGCTGCCTAGTTGTACTTGGCTGGGCACAAAAATAGGGCGAAGCCCCACGCATTTTTTTTTTTAATTATTTCATGAAATTCATGGAATAATTAAGAAAAAAAGGGCTTCCCTATATTGTTGTGTCCAACCAGGTACAAATAGGCAGCTGGTGGTTGGGGGCAGCCCGTCCCTGCCTGCTGTACCTGGCTGGACACAAATATAGTGCGAAGCCCCACGTCAATTTTTTTTTAATTATTTCATGAAATAATTTTTTTAAAAAAGGGCTTCCCTATATTGTTGTGTCTGGCCAGGTACAAATAGGCAGCTGGTGGTTGGGGGCAACCCGTTCCTGCCTGCTGTACCTGACTGGACACAAATATAGGGCGAAGCCCCACGTCAATTTTTTTTTAATTATTTCAGGAAATTCATGAAATAATGAAAAAAAAATTGATGTGGGGCTTCGCCCTATATTTGTGTCCAGTCAGGTACAGCAGGCAGGAACGGGCTGCTCCCAACCACCAGCTGCCTATTTGTACCTAGCCGGACACAACAATATAGGGAAGCCCTTTTTTTCTTAATTATTCCATGAATTTCATGAATTAAAAAAAAAAATACGTGGAGCTTCGCCCTATTTTTGTGTCCAGCCAGGTACAACTAGGCAGCTGGGGGCTGGAATCTGCAGCGCAGGGAGGCCCAAGCTTTCTGGGCCCAACCCGCTGCAAATTGCAGTCCGCAGCCGCCCCCGAAAATGGCGCGTTCATAGAAGCGCCATCTTCTGGCGCTGTACCCAACTCATCCAGGGCCCTGGTGCGGTGGCTCACTGGGTAATAAAGGGGTTAAGGCCAGCTTGGCATTATCAGCTGGCCCTAAGCCCGAAATTCATGGGGTCACGCCAATATTAGACATGACCACTATGAATTTCTAGTAAAGTATTTAAAAAAAAACACAACACCCAGAAAAAAGTCCTTTAATTGAAATAAACACACAATTCTTTATTGTTCTAAATTAAACCATACTTACCATCACGCCCATTCCAGCTGAAGCCAATGATCTCCTGCAATAAAAGTAAAATAATAAAGCAACATCATCCTTACCTTTCCATGGCTCCCAGGACAGCTTCAGCTCTTCTACATCGAGATGACAGGCTGGACCGCAGCAGAACGCTGCCATCCAGCCTGTCATCCCGCAGACACTGAGAAGCGCAGGCATGCTTGCGCTCCTCAGTGTCTGACTGTGACGGCATCCAGATGAGCCGAAAATGAACTCGGCTCACCTCATGCACGTCACTGACAGCGTGGAAAAATTCTCACGCTGAAGCGCTGAGTGCAGGAGAATTTTCCCACGCTGTCAGTGACGTACATGAGGTGAGCCGAGTTCATTGTCGGCTCATCTGGATGCCGTCACAGTCAGACACTGAGGAGCGCAAGCATGCCTGCGCTTCTCAGTGTCTGCGGGATGACAGGCTGGATGGCAGCGTTCTGCAGGTCCAGCCTGTCATCTCGATGTAGCAGAGCTGAAGCCGTCCTGGGAACCATGGAAAGGTAAGGATGAGGTTGCTTTATTATTTTTCTTTTATTGCAGGAGATCGTTGGCTTCAGCTGGAATGGGCGTGATGGTAAGTATGGTTTAATTTAGAACAATAAAGAATTGTGTCTTTATTTCAATTAAAGGACTTTATTCTGGGTGTTTGTGGTTTTTTTTTAACTTTGACTATGGGGTTAGTAATGGGGGTGTCTTATAGACGCCTCTCCATTACTAACCTGGGCTTGATGTCAGCTGGTATTATAAGCTGACATCAACCCCAACCCTATTACCCCCTGCCACCGCACCAGGGCAGCGTGGAAGAGCGAGGCTAAGTGCTAGAATTGGCGCATCCTATGGATGCGCCATTTCTGGGGCGGCTGACGGCTGGTGTTTCTAGCCTGGGAGGGGGCCAATATTCATGGCTCCCTTCCTGGGCTATTAATATCAGCCCCCAGCTGTCTGCCTAGCCTTTGCTAGCTATTAAATTAGGGGGGACCCCACATCATTTTTTTTGGGGGGGTCCTCCATTTTAATAGCTAGTAAAGGCTAGGTATTCAGCTGGGGGCTGATATTAGTAGCCTGGGAAGCTCCGTGGGTATTACCCCCTTCCCAGGCTTCAAACATCTGCCCCAGCTGTCTGCTTAACCTCCGCTAGAGACTAAAATTACGGGGAACCCCACGCCAATTTTTTTTAATAATAAATCCTTTATTTTAATACTAAATGACAAGTACAGTAACCAACACTATCACTGTACTTATTATATATGTGACTGACATGTTTCTATCTATCTAATCTATGTGTGAAGCTCTATTCTGTCTGTTATAAATTGTCGGGTACAGATGCTGAATTGCCGGCCGGCTTTTTTAAAGAGACGGTGCATGAAAACACTATTATTTTTTTTGATAAATCCTTTACACTAAATGACAATTACAGTAAGCAACACTGTCACTGTACTTCATATATATGTGGCTGACATGTTTCTATCTATCTAATCTATGTGTGATTCTCTATTCCTTCTATTCTAAATTGTCGGGTACAGATGCTGAATTGCCAGACGGCTTTTTTAAAGAGACGGTGCATGAAAACACTATTATTTTTTTTAATAAATCCTTTGCAGCAAATGACAAGTACAGTAAGCAACACTGTCACAGTACTTCATATATATGTGACTGACATGTTTCTATCTATCTAATCTATGTGTGAAGCTCTATTCTGTCTGTTATAAATTGTCGGGTACCGCTGCTGAATTGCCGGCCGGCTTTTTTAAAGAGACGGTGCACGAAAACACTATTATATTTTTTAATAAATCCTTTACACTAAATGACAAGTACAGTAAGCAACACTGTCACTGTACTTCATATATATGTGACTGACATGTTTCTATCTATCTAATCTATGTGTGATGCTCTATTCCTTCATGTCTAAATTGTCGGGTACCGGTGTATGCCGCTGCTGAATTGCCGGCCGGCTTTTTTAAAGAAAGCGTCTTCTGAGCAGTTTGTGAGCTTTTGGACACCTTTGAAGGTGTTTTCTATGTGTTCCTATGTGTTTTTGTTTGCCTGCCATTGGTTTTAACGGTGTTCGACGGTGTTCTAAGGTGTTCGACGAACAGTTCGACGAACAGTTCCTCGAACATCCCGGTGTTCGACGAACCGAACCGAACCCGAACACTACGGGGGTGGCTCAACACTATTTATAATTTCTTATAGGTCTGGTTCAAGAAACGGCAAGGCTGATGCTCTGGTCAGGATATCTACTGAACCTCAGGAAATGTCTAACACTGACTATACCATTCTTCGTCCAAAAAATTTCTTGGGTATACTGGACACTAAAGAATTTTTAAGAAAGGTTAAAGATGGATACCAAACTGACTTTTTTCTTAAGTATCCTTCTAAAGACTCTTATCTTTCTTTTAAGGGGGATTTTGGATGCAGAACCACCAAATATATGTCCCCGAATCTGCTCGACTTGAAGTTCTCAAACTGGTCCATGATTCTCAACTTGTAGGACACCCTGTAGTTATGAAAACTCAAGAACTACGACTTTGTTCTTTTTGGTAGGCAAATTATAGGAGGGATGTGAGAATATATGTTTCTTCCTGTTTAACATGTGCACGGAACAAGACGCCACGATCTTCTCCTTCAGGACTGCTTCAACCTCTTCCAGTTCCATCCAGGCTTTGCGGATCAATCTCAATGGATTTTATCGTGGACCTACCAATACTTGTTGTGGTGGATAGGATCACAAAGATGGCCCATTTTATTCCAAACAAACCGCAGAATTAATGGTCAGAGAGATATTTAGGCTGCATGGAATTTCTGACAACGTAATTCCTGATAGAGGTGTTCAGCTTACATCAAGATTTTGGAAAAGCTTCTGTACAGGTTTAGGAGTTACTGTCAATTTGTCTACTTCCTTCCATCCACAATTCAATGGCCAGACTGAAAGAACTAACAAAATTCTCGAACAATACCTGCGCTGTTTTATTTCTTACCTGCAGGATTACTGGGTGGACTATTTACCAACAGCAGAATTTGCCTCTAATAACTCCAAATACAGTTCTACATCCCAAAGTCCATTTTTTGTTAATTATGGCTTACATCCAGTATTCATTCCTAAATCCATTTAATACTTCGGTTCTTGCTGTTACTGATAGACTTACAAAGTTACAGGAAGCTCAGAAAATACTAATTGAGATGTTAAAAGGCCCAAAAAGATTTAAAAAATACAGCAAAAAAACATCGCAAAGCCCTTTCTACCCTCCAGGACTGTGACAAGGTTTGGCTATATACAAAAAGTCTGAAAACAAACGTACCGTTGTCGAAGTTGGGTCAAAAATTCATAGGACCTTTTCAAACTTCTACACAAATTAACCAAGTTGCTTTCCATTTAAAACTTCCTAACAGCCTGAAAATTCACCTTGCTCTGCAGTTTGGTGGAAAAAAGTCTACTTGTGAATGTAAGAAATGAATCTTTAAGGATATGTTACAGCCAAGATCCTTATGTTTTGAGGAGATTTTCCACCAACTCTTCATAGTTATGTGCTCTTGAGTTTCCCAAAAAATTAGTTACCACTAATGCGAGTGCTACCCATGCAGCCTTTTCCATTCCCTGCAACAAAAGGAGAAACTTCTCGTCATGAAGAAGCTTACAAATCTGAGATCCAATAAAGATTCCTTCCTATGTTTTTGCTTCACTCAACCTTGAAAATTTATCACTGAGATACTTGAAAGCTTTTGTATTTTTATCCATTGCCTTTATAAAGTTCTTCATTAGGCCCAACTTAATATGCAATGGTGGTAACAAAATCTTATGTGGGTCAACAAGTGCTGGATGCAGACATTTTTACTTCCTGGCTGAAGTGAATGTTGGAGAGGCCAGTCTCTTTTATTGTAGTGATATTTATTGTAGCAGTACTTATGTATAGAGATGAGCGTTGTTCTACTCGAACTGTTCGCCAATCTCAAATTCGAGCTGTTTTGGGCGGTGTTCGAGCCGGTCGGCGAACACGAACAATTTGAGAAAAATTCGGCTGTTCGAGGTTATGTTCGATAACTGTTCGTGCACCAAAATCATAACTGGATTTTTTCTCAGTAATGATGAAAATTAATGTTAATACGCAGTTTGAGTGTACAGCGGGGCGGGGGGAGGGGCAGGGGATGGATCTCTGCAGGAACAATGAAGATCTCCATTTTTTTTTCTCTTTCCCGCATTTGCAGTGGGGAGGTGCAATCTGTCAGCCTATCAGCAGCGCACACACGGAGCGAAGTGCTTTTTTTCACACAAGCAAGGGCATGTGTGATTGGCAGTGTATGTCACATGTCCTTGCCCTATAAGACCAAGCCATTTTCCCCGTCGCCACCATTTTCTCACTGCTGCAGCTGCGTGTTAGACGGCACCGCTGTTGCTGTGTGCGCTATACCTTGTTAATTTCAAGCCAATTTTCGCACAAATATACAGATAGCTTGGGAGTAGGGAATAGTTGTGATTGCAGTCCTTTTAAGGACTAGGTTACAGCATTTCCTACGACTTTTATTAAGCAGGTCTGTGCTCTTAAATAGATAGATTGTGGGAGTAAAGACTAATTGTAATTGGAGTCCTATTCAGGACTAGGTTACATCAGTTCCTATCAGTTTTTGCCAGGCAGGTCTGTGCCAGTGCTGTGCAAATTTTTTTCACAGCATTTGGCTGAATCTAGCAAAGCTAATCCTTTTTGGCCTATTGCAGAGTGTGTTAGTCAGTGGAGTAGCCTATCTGTGTTGCAAGATATACCACCTGTGTATAGAATACCAATTTTTTTACTGCACCTAGTGAAGTAAAATCTTTTGGGCATAGCATCATTCTATTAGTCCATCTATACTGACCTCCATCAGGTTGCAAATTAAAAATAATTTTTTTCTGCATCTAGCTCTGAAAAAATATTTGGGCTTCTAGCAGTGTGTGGGACTTGGTCTATTAGTCCATCTATACTGACCTCCATCAGGTTGCAAATTAAAAATAATTTTTTTCTTCATTTATCTCTGAAAAAATATTTGGGCTTCTAGCAGCGTGTGGGACTTGTTCTATTAGTCCATCTATACTGACCTCCATCAGGTTGCAAATTAAAAATAATTTTTTTCTGCATCTAGCTCTGAAAAAATATTTGGGCTTCTAGCAGTGTGTGGGACTTGTTCTATTAGTCCTTCTATACTGACCTCCAGCAGGTTGCAAATTGAATATAATTTTTTTCTGCATCTAGCTCTGAAAAAATATTTGGGCTTCTAGCGGTGTGTGGGACTTGGTCTATTAGTCCATCTATACTGACCTCCATCAGGTTGCAAATTAAAAATAATTTTTTTCTGCATCTAGCTCTGAAAAAATATTTGGGCTTCTAGCAGTGTGTGGGACTTGGTCTATTAGTCCATCTATACTGACCTCCATCAGGTTGCAAATTGAATAAAAAAAATTTCTGCATCTAGCTCTGAAAAAATATTTGGGCTTCTAGCGGTGTGTGGGACTTGGTCTATTAGTCCATCTATACTGACCTCCATCAGGTTGCAAATTAAAAATAATTTTTTTCTGCATCTAACCCAGCCAATAGTTTTGGCCTAATACCACAGTTTGGCCACTCAGCTCTGCTCGGTTACCATCCATTGTTTTTTTGTGCAAACAACTCCAGAGTTGTGAATTAGTTAACCACCAAAATGAGTGGAAAAAGGCCTGCTGCTGGTGGAAAGGGGAATAGGCGTGTTGGGAAGGGGAAAAAAGGTTGTGTCCGTGGGGTAGGTGCAGAAGAAAGACCATCTTCCAGCCAAACTAAAATGTCTACTTCTTTTAGCGGACAATGTGATAAGATCCCTTTCTTACGGCCACGCCAATCGCTACAAATTCCAGATGAGGCACAAAAACAGCAGGTGCTTCAACGGATATCAAGTGCTTCTTTAAGTGGGCTCTCCTCCACATCAACTTCAACATCACAAATACTCCAGTCCTCAAAGGTGTCACCCAAATCGCACTTGCTTCCTCACAGCTCCCAAATCTCCAGCTGCCCGTCTGAGTATGAGGTAGAACAGATGGTTGAGTCTGCAGAGCTGTTTACTCATACTATAGCCTGGGAATCAGAGGTCGACTCCAGCGCTTCTGTGAATCCAGACGAGGAAATGATCTGCACTGATGCCCAGAATCTTTATGAGTCGGATCCAGGACCAGACGCAGAAGGTTCTGACCATAATGTAGACCCTCATTCCCAAACTGTAACTCCTGTTGGTGGAGACAATGAGGAAGACGATGATAAGACTCAAATACCTGATTGGAGCGACAACTTTAGTTTTTTGTCAGGGCAGGAACAGGTTGGCTCTGAGGACGACGGGTGTGATAACGCACAGGGTGATGATGATGAGGTCGGAGATCCCACTTACTGTCAACCCACAGTCAGCCAAGAGATGAGGTCAGCAGAGGAGGTGGAGGAAGATGCTAGTGACGACGAGGTCAGGTTGCGCCTTCCTGGACAGAGACGTAGTACTGGAAGCACGTCAACAACTGCATCCTCAAACACAACTCTGCCTCTCACCACAAGTCGTGGTGGCTCTTCAGGTCGCATGGGTGCTAAGCCTTGCATAGCCTGGGCATTTTTTCAGATCGATAAAGATGACCCAACTCGTGTTATCTGTAACATTTGTCAGCAAAAGCTAAGTAGAGGCCAAAAAATACATAGTTTGAGTACTTCATGCATGAACCGGCACATGGACATGAAGCATAAGTTGCAGTGGGAAGCTCAGTGTGCTACAATGCGGCCTAGCCGGCCGGGCCAACCACCGTCTGCCATATCTTGTGCATCCGCGGCCTCTTCATCCTCTGTGACTGGGGGGACAGCAGTCACACCTGTTTTGGGGCGCAGACCTGCCACCTCTTTACCCGCAACAGCCAGCGTGATTGGCAGGTCATCATTTTCTTTGGAGGTGGTAACACCAGCTGGTCTTGAGCGCTGTCCGACATCGATAGCACCACCTTTGGATCAAGGCAACCTAACATGTCCGCCTGCATCTTCCTCACAGACCGGCAGTTTGCCGGGGACACCCTTATCAACCCCGTCTAAGCACAATAGCCAGCCCTCGGTCCCTCAGATGTGGACAAGTAAAAGACCATTTCCTCCTAGCCATGAGAAAGCTAAGAGGTTGAATTTCACCATCTGCAAGCTCTTGGCTACAGAAATGCTGCCTTTCCGCCTGGTGGACACAGAGGATTTTCGAGACCTTATGTCCGTCGCAGTGCCCCAGTACCAGATGCCCAGTCGGCACTACTTCTCAAAGAAAGGTGTGCCTGCGCTCCACCAGCATGTCGCACACAACATCACCGCTTCTTTGAGAAACTCTGTGTGTGACAGGGTGCATTTCACCACAGACACTTGGACGAGTAGGCATGGACAGGGGCGTTACATGTCGCTGACTGGGCACTGGGTAACTATGGTGACAGCAGGACAAGGGGCTGCTGTCCAAGTCTTGCCGTCCCCACGAGTTGTGCGTCAATCCTCTTTATGTCAAAGTTCCTCCACTGCTTCTGCCTCCTCAACCTCCTCTCGGTCTTCCACCTGCACCCAAAGCCTGTCTGGTCATGCCACAAGCTTTCTAACTGCGCAGAAGGGATCCTGCACACCTCCTTACTATGCTGGCAGAAGGGCTCAACGTCATCAGGCGGTTTTTACATTGAAATGTCTGGGAAATGTGAGTCACACAGCTGAGGAGTTGTGGTCAGCTCTGGAGAACCAATTTCATGAATGGTTGTCTCCACTGGACCTGAAACCAGGGAAGGCCGTGTGCGACAATGCTGCAAACCTGGGTGCGGCCCTTCGCCGGGGCAATGTCACACACGTGCCTTGTATGGCTCACGTGTTGAACCTGGTTGTCCACCAATTTTTAGCCCACTATCCCAGACTAGATGGCCTTCTGCAGAGGGCACGGTCGCTGTGTGCTCACTTCCGCCGTTCGCATCCCGCAGCTCAGCGACTTACATCTCTACAGAAGTCGTTGGGCCTGCCACTTCACCGGCTAAAATGCGATGTGCCTACCCGGTGGAATTCAACTCTGCACATGTTGCAGCGACTGTGGCAGCACCGACAAGCCCTGGTGCAATACGTTCTGACGTATAGCCTGGGCCAACGAGATTCAGAGGTGGGGCAAATCACGCTGGAGGAGTGGTCTCAGATCAGGGACCTATGCACCCTTCTGCACAGTTTTGAAATGGCGACGAAGATGTTTAGTGCTGACGATGCCATTATCAGCATGACTATTCCGGTGATTTACATGCTGGAGCACATGTTAAACAGAATTCGGAGTCAGGTGGTGGCACAAGAGGAGGTGGAGGAAGTAGAGGAGGAGGAGTTGTATGCGGAAGGGCTAACATCTGCAAGGTCCAGACGGTCGGCAGCACCAAGGCGGCAGGCATGTGAGGGTGGGGGAGATGATTTTACCAGGGCGCATGGTAGCAGCCAAACTAGTGAGGAAGGTGCAGGAGCCCAGGAAGAAGTGGAGGACGAACTGATGGAAGACTCATCAGATGAGGGAGACCTTGATCACATTTCTGTTGTGCGAGGTTGGGGGGAGAGGACAGAGGAAGGAAGCATGATTGTTACCTCGCCACCAACACAACAGGGACTTGGTGCTCCTGGATGCGCAACACACATGAGTGCCTTCTTGCTGCACTACCTGCAACATGACCCTCGAATTGTGAGAATTAGAAATAATCCTGACTACTGGGTTGCCACACTGTTAGATCCCCGGTACAAAAGTAAATTTGCAGAAATTATTCCTGCCATAGAAAGGGATGCACGCATGCAGGAGTATCAGCAGAGACTGTTGCAGAATCTTACATGTGCTTTTCCACAAAATACCAGTGGTGCACGTAGTGAATCTCACAGTTCCAACTTGCCAACCGTGGGACCGTCAAGTGTTCAGCACTCAAACCGTAACAGAACCACAGTATCTGCTGGTAACATCAATTTTGCGGAATCATTTCACCACTTTTTTAGCCCATCCTTTGCAAGGCCACAGGAGACAAGAAGTCTGACACATAGTCAACGCCTAGAGACGATGGTACAGGAGTATCTCCAAGTAAACATTGAAGCCACGACTGTGTCACTGGACCCTTGCTCTTTTTGGGCTTCCAATCTGGATAAATGGCCGGAGCTAGCCACTTACGCCTTGGAGATCTTGTCATGCCCCGCAGCCAGCGTTCTGTCTGAACGTGTGTTCAGCGCTGCTGGTGGTGTGCTGACAGATAAGCGCACGCGGCTCTCCACTGATAATGTAGACAGACTCACGTTCATAAAGATGAACAAATCATGGATCCGAAACGACTTTTCTACCCCTGTGTCATCCTGGGGAGAGTAAAAGCTTGATGATTGGTTAAAATCACCCTACCAACCGTTTTAAGCTTTCAAATTACTAATCATGTTTATCTGTATCTTGACTGGAAAATAATTTGGGCTTTGTAGCAGTGTGCAGCACTGATCCTATTAGGCCATCTATAATAAGCTTCACCAGATTTAAAATTAAAAATAATTTTTAGCTGCATCTAGCCCGGAAAATAATTTTGGGGCTCCGAGATGCGCAAGACACATAAGTGCCTTCTTGCTGCACTACCTGCAGCATGACCCTCATATTGTCAGAATTCGAAGTAATCATGACTACTGGGTTGCCACACTCTTAGATCCCCCAAACTTTTCGATCAACCTTTTCATTTTAATAAAGACCAAAAAAATGGTCATTTTTGAAATTATAAGCATTAGCAGGTTGTTAGAAACTGAAATCAAACAGTTTTCAACTCAAAACTTTATTCTAGGTGATGTTACATTTTCACATAGGACCCCTTGTTCGAAAGGAGCTTCTGAACTCTCTCGTCCATTGAATTTGTCAGGTTTTGGATGGTTTCTGCTTCAATTGTTTTGCATGAGGACAGAATACCCTCCCAGAGCTGTTGCTTAGATGTGAACTGCCTCCCGCCATCATAGACACTCCTTTTAATGATGCTCCAAAGGTTCTGAATGGGGTAGAGGTCAGGGGAGCATGGGGGTCACACCATAACTTTGTCCCCTTTTATGCCCATATCAGCCAGAGATGCAGATGTTTTATGTGCAGCATGAGATGGTGCATTATCATGCAGAAAAATGATCTTGCTGTGAAATACACGGTTCTTCTTCTTGAACCATGGCAGGAAGTGCTGTTTGAGAAAATCCACATACATTATGGAGTTCATCTTTAGCGCCTTCAGGGATCCTAAAGGGGCCGACAATCTCTCTCCCCATGATTCCAGCCCAAAACATTACTCCACCTCCTCCTTGTTGGCGCTGTAGCCGTGTTTGCGTGGGGTGTCCATCAACCAGCCATCCTCCACTCCATTCATCTGGACCATCGAGCGCTGTACGGCACTCATCCGTGAACAAAACAGTTTTGAAATCAGTCTTCATGTAATGTTTGGCCCACTGGAGCCGTTTCTGCTTGTGTGAAGTGGATAGAGGAGGTCGACAGGATGGCGTATGCACAGCTGCAAACCTCTGAAGGACCCTGCATCTTGTTGTTCGGGGGACGTTGGAGGCACAAGCAGCTTCAAAAACTTGTCTGCTGCTATGACAAGGCTTTTTTGCCGCTGCTCTTTCAACCTGACGTAATTGCCTGTAGGAAAGAGTCCTCAATTTGCCCTTATCAGCACGCACACGTGTGTACTGTGAATCAGCTACATACTTCTTGATTGCCAAGACACTTCATCCTGATCATCGCACAATGTTGATTGTAGTCATGCCTTGACCTAAACACTCCACAATTTGTTGCTTCTCAGCAGCCGACACATCCTTTTTCTTTCCCATTTTGGCAGAAAATGTAGGCTGCTTAATAATGTGAGAGAGCCTTCTTAAGTAGTCTTGCCTTTCATTGGACACACCTGCCAAACTAATTAGCACAGGTGTCTGCAATTGCTTACAGTGATATAAAGAGCCCTGACACACATCACCATCAATGAGTTTAACTGACAAACAAACAAATTCTTCCCTTATCACTCCTAAACACTTTTTGCATAATAATTTGGAACGCGGTGTACATGTGCTTTTCCACAAAACACCAGTGGTTCACGTAGTGAATCTTACAGTTCTAACTTGCCAACCGTGGTCTGTATGGAATTGTTCAATAAAGGGCCCAAAATTAAGATAACATAGATGGGAGAGGTCTCTATGAATAGGAATTCCTAAGTATTTGATACCCTGTGAGGGCCAGGCAAAGGGAAAGTTGGACTGGATGGAATCCTATATGGATTTAGGGAGGGAGACATCGAGGGCCTCAGACTTCGCTGCATTGATTTTAAAATTTTACCATGTAACAAAGTGATCTATTTCAGCCATAACAGCAGGGATGGATATATGTGATTGAGTGATATATACTAGGACATCATCAGCAAATAGAGAGCACTTGTACTCGGTGCCTCCCACCTCAATCCACCTAATATTGGGGTTATGGCGAATTGATGAGAGCAGGTGCTCCGTCACTAGGATGTATAAGAGAGGGGACAGAGGACATCCCTGCCTTGTCCCATTGGTGATTGTGAAAGGTGATGAAAATGTTCTGACGCACCCCCTGGGCCTTGGGACACCCGGAGCCGGACCCTTTTTGGTGGATGCTGGTGGTTGTAGTCTTCGTGGCGGCGATCCGGTTCCGTGGCTCAGGGCGGTCAAACCAGTGGCGGAACTATTTATGTGGTTTTGATGTTTAAATGTCCGACTACGCCACCCGTGGATTGCGGTCAGAGTGAACCGCCGCTACAGGGCAGACCGCTAAGGCTGGTGTTGTGGGTGCAGCAGAGCGTAGCATAACTCCCCACGGGAGGAGTATAGCCTCAGGGCAGTGTATGCGGAGGATGGGGGTGATGGTGCAGGGCAGCAGCAGTAACGACACGGAGTCAGTGATGCAGTTCAGGGCCTTTACTCACAGTTCTTATTATCCAGACCACGTCTGCAGGTAACGGCTGCCCACGTCGTACTGTGCTCACCAGGTGAGGGGCTCAGACAACTCCCAGATAACTTTGGAGCGCTTCACAGGACCCCCTTTGTGTGTCCTTTGTCTGGCCTTTCTTACCAACACTTCTGTCCGGCTGCCTCGGGCCTCCTCTTGGTAAACTTGGCGCCAGTTTCCCTGACCCTATGTGGTGCCTTCCTAGCGGGTGGAGCAAGGGGCTGCGCCACATAAAATGTCAGAGCCTCCGGTTTCTAGCTGAGGGTCGTTTCCTGCCTCCACTAGTTCGGGGACCGGTCTCCCCCTTTGGCCTGACCCCTCCACGCAGGTGGATTCGGGCGTGCGGTGGCGACTCGCCCGTCCGCACCCCTGGGATCCCTTCATTCCTCGTTCCTGGAGCCTTCTCCGCTCCTCTTCCTTCCTTCTCCCTCTTACAGGCCTGGGCCTCTGTTACTAGGCCCGCCTCCGGAGCAGAGCTCATGCAGAGCCCCTGCTCCCTGCCACTTCTGCTCAGACTTCTCTGCACTGAACTAAGATGGTGCCCACCTTTTATACTCCCTTCTCAATGCACCCAGGAACTGCTTCCTCCCTGCTCCTGCACTGCAGGGTTCCCCTTCCTCAGTGTTCCCTCCCCCCACTCCAGCCAGGGACAGGGACTGTCGTGCCCATCTCAGGGGCATATTGGTCGCCCTGCCCCACGGCAATGTGGTGTAATGCATGCAGGTGTCGGGTCCTGATCCACACTCCATCCTTATCTGAGAGTGAGATATCACACCTCTGGGTGAGGTGCAATACGTCTGTAGCAACCGAGCCCTCGGTGCTACAGTTCCATTTATCTTCAGCCTAGGTGACGTATTGTGATACAGGGCCGTGATTTTGGCTATAAAAGGGTCCCCTAGACCCCTACCCCAAGCTTTTTAAGAGAATCATATATGGCGTGCCAGGAGACTCTATGGAATGCTTTCTCAGCATCCAACGAGAGTATCTACTTACAAATATTTAACTGCATCTAGCCCAAGAAATACTTTGTGCCTAGTAGCAGTGTCTGCTAGTCAGCGGATTATCCCGGCTGTTAAGCAAGCTACACCACCTGTAGTTTGGACACTTAATTTTTTCAAAGGAAATGCTTCGGGACCACGGGATACTTAGTGAAGAGCATCAGGAGGCACCCCAAGGCATAGGGGCTGGGACTGGCAGTAGGATGCCTTGCGGTGGCCAGCCGAGCTCGATCCTTATAAAAGCTTTTTAACTGCAGCAGCTTTAGTGGACGCTACTGGAGCTGGAATTACGCGGCTGCTGGCATGAGACTTGCCCTCCAATAGATCCTTGTAAATGGATTTAAAGTGTATTCATTCAAATTAGAGGGACAATTTAAATTAAAAAGCTTAGAGCTGCCTCCACCACAGGGGGGCTCTCTCGACCCACCAGCGGACAGGCACCAGTATTGGGTGAGGGGGGCTGGCCGTCAGGGTTCACCGCGGCTCTGGCACAAACCCGGCGACACGGAGGTGGCACGGGCAGGAGCGGACTGGCCGTCTCGGCTTCTCACTTTTTGGATTTTAGAAGGGCATGACATGCCTATATCTGTGTCTCCCCCTCCTTTTACTCCTCCACCTCTTTTCTTTTCGCATGACTATATGTACTTGTCACTTTTCCATGTGTTAGTTGTGTCTTCTGAGCAGTTTGTCAGCTTTTGGACACCTTTGAAGGTGTTTTCTATGTGTTTCTATGTGTTTTTGTTTGCCTGCCATTGGTTTTAACGGTGTTCGAAGGTGTTCGACGAACAGTTCGACGAACAGTTCGGCGAACACACGGGTGTTCGACGAACCGAACCGAACTCGAACACTACGGGGGTGGCTCAACACTACTTATGTATCCACCTTAGAGACCAGGTAAGAGGGCAACCACCTTTAAGTCATCACAGAGCAGCCACAAATGTTGGTCATAGATCAGGCACCTCAACAGATGTTTCATGTTGTCAAAAGTTTCTTTCATGTGGACTACATAACCAACTGGAATTGAAGGTAGTGCATCGCTATTATGCAGCAAGATGCCTTTTAGGCTTGTTTTTGGACAAGTCGATGAAGAGCCCCATTCCTCTGGATTAGACTTATCTTCCAAGCTTTCATTAAATTGTTGATATTGTTGCATGCCACAAGATCGCCTCCATGAAGAAAAATTGGAAAAGATTTTTATCACGGTTGGGGAACAAAGAAATCCGAACATCGCCCACTAGAAGATTTCACTGCTATAATCTGGAACCTAAGAGCTCAGACTTACTCTTGTGCAGATCCAAATCTCTAACAAGATCATTCAGTTCACTTTGTATTGTAAGGTATGGTTCAATTGAGGTTGCTGACAGAAAGTCTGGGTCATGAGAGGAAGATGCTTAATGACATCAAGGGCCCTCTTTTGTTTCTGGTGCTTTTGAAACTGACTGTTCTTCTGTATGTGGTACTGGGTGTATTACAGATGGAATATTTGGATACTGTAAAGTCCTCTTCTTCTTTGAAACTCCTTTCCTAATGGGGTGCACCATGCAGAAATAGCAATTGTTAGTGGGATGGGTTAGCTCTCTCCAGATCATTAGCACTGCAAAAGGCATAAATTGCCTCTTCCCATGCAACCACTGGTAAAGATGTGATGCACATCTATTGCAGCATACTGTATGTGTGGAGCCCAACTCTTGTCCTGATCTCCTGTTCTGCAACAAAAATACAGATTGTAGGCTTTACTTACCATGGTAGTCAAGTTTCGCCTTTGTGACAGAAAAGTGACTTCTCCCCATATGTAGCAAAAACTATCCTCTTTGTTAATGCAAGAACGAGGCATATCTGAAAACACATATAGAAGCATTTCAATATGCTAAGAAACTAAGCTATGAAATCCTAAAACGGTATACCTTACGCAGAGAGCATTTATAAAAGTAGGTGATGCTACTGTAATTAGGATTACATCATCGGAGCTGAATTGGCATTTTTTGGTCACTCAAAGATACAATACTGAAGGCTCAATAGAATAAATAAATGATGAAATAGACTAGCTTCTAACAATGCAATGATGATTAAATAATAAAGATGCAATTTTTCTATAGGCCTGTATGAATGGTGTCATAAGTAATTACAACCTCCTCTGGATCTTGGAAATTAGAGTAAATCAGATAATTTAAGCATTATATTAATTTTCAGTACCACAAAAAGTTAGTTCAGTTCTATTGTTTTCTTTTCTGAACCAATTTGGCTGAAGAACAGTGAATTTGATCTCTAAACCATGGACAGAATGCTATGAGGCCCATACAGTTATTAAAATGTCGCACAGCACCTTCACTAGCCATCCGGGTGGTCCTGTAGTCATAACTAGCAAGGATCTCCTGACTGTTATCACTCCCAGTCTGCTTTATTTAACATCCCACCCAGCTATGCTGAGCAGGACATCAAACAAGGTAGAGTGGGCATGCTAACAGTGAATAGATGGTACTAGTCCCTATTGCAGCACCGCCCAGATGGCTAATCAGAACCGTGCACAGCAGGTTTAATACCTTCAATATTTTCATCCTAATAAGCTGGCAATATTCACAGTGGGACCTCTGCAAAAGTAATCAGCCCATGATTTAATAACCACATTTTGAACAATAGGCTCCCTTTTAAGTATACTTGTACATCTTTTAGTATTCTCTTGTGAACATAAATGTTGTACTTGGCAATTAATATAGATTTTCGAAAACAATTTTTGCAGGTAAGACTTTAATGGTAGGTAATACCTTTTTGTGTCTTTAAATGTTGTAAAATGACATATGCTCACAAACAGTCAATGAAAGATTAGAATTCTGAATACTTATCAGGCAAAAGTGCTCGGACCATGGAACACTGATGGCTGAATTCGGCTTATGGCCTCATTCAGACATTTATATATCACAGTCTGAAACCATGAATAAAAGAGAACCTGTCACCAGAAAAAATGCTATTAACCTTAAGATATGGGGTTAATCTGCAGGTTAATACTTACTAACTGCTTAATACTCATATGTAACCTAAAAAAGGACCAGAACTGTTTGTGGTCCATAAGAATCACTGACTAAATGGCACAACTAAAAGAGACAGGAATAAATAGAATAGAGCATGACACCATCGGTTGCGAAGACTACTGCTAATCCTGAATAGGATGAAAAGATAATCTATACAGGCAACCACCAAAGGGATTCAAAAGTATGAAAAACCTTTATTGAATACAAATCCAAAATCTATACATAGTGAAAAATACAACGGGGGTGACAAATAGGAGAGATGCGGCTAAAAAGTAAAAGTATGATGGAAGAAATACTTCTAAAGAGACCAACATCCCCTGCATGGAGTCAAATAAAAAATTGCTCTCAGTGAGCTTGACAAGATATCCTCAACTTCCAGCTGAGAAGTGCACAATGCCAATGATCAAGGATATTCAGGGTGGTCCAAAAGTAGGTGGACAGAAAGTGTAATAAGGTTATGAAGGGGGAGATTTATCAAACATGGTGTAAAGTGAAACTGGCTCAGTTGCCCTTAGCAACCAATCAGATTCCACTTTTCATTCCTCACAGTCTCTTTGGAAAATGAAAGGTAGATTCTGATTGGTTGCTAAGGGCAACTGAGCCAGTTTCACAGATCTAGTTTTCAGAGATAGATTTCCCCCAAATCTGTTTTCTTTTCAGATAATTCAGATAACACATAATGGCAAATAAAATCCATTTTCTTTGATCTGTATTTAAATTAACAGAGTATTGGAAATCTCAAAATGCTGAAACTGTTAGAGCAAATTGGGTTGAAACATTTGGTACTCAAGCCCCAAAGAGTCTGGCAGGTGCCCGTGGCCGAACATGACCATGCGAAGACGGCGTTCATATTACCCATGGAACTGTTCAAATTCAATTGGATGCCCTTCGACCTGACTAACGCCCCCGGGACGTTCCAGCGTCTGATGGAGAGGTGCCTGGGCGATTTAAACTTCGAGGACACAGATTTACCTTGACGACATAATTGTCTATGCCGCCACCTTTGAGGAGCACCTCCAGCGACTGGAACAAGTACTGAGTCGCCTACAGAATCAGGGCCTAAAGGTGAAGCCCCAGAAGTGGCACCTGTTTCGCAAACAGATCGAATATCTCGGTCATACTGTGTCCGGTGAAGGAGTCAGGCCCACCCAGGAAAAGGTGGCCGCCGTACAGGAGTGGCCTACCCCGAAGACAGTGAGGGACGTTCGGGCCTTCCTGGGACTTGCCGGGTGCTACCGAAGATTCGTGAAGAACTTCACCCGCATAGCCAACCCATTGCTGGAGCTACTTAAGGGAGTGCCGGCGGGCTCCAAGAATCAGGCGATTCGGTGGGGAAGCAGCCAGGAAGAGGCCTTCCGTGCCCTAAAAATGGCCATGACCGAGGCCCCAATACTTGCCTATGCGGATTTCTCCCAACCCTTCATACTCCACACTGATGGGAGCATACATCGTCTGGGAGCCGTGTTATCCCAAGTACAGGAGGGGAAAGAGCGTGTGATTGCGTACGCCAGCTGCTCCCTTCACGACTCTGAGAGGAACCCGGATAATTATAGCTCTTTCAAATTAGAGTTGCTGGCTCTGGTTTGGGCAATGACCGAGAAGTTTGCAGAGTATTTGTCTGGGTCCGAAGTACTGATGAGAACAGATAACAACCCGCTGGCCCACCTGGAGAATGCGAAATTGGGGGCCCTGAAGCAGCGGTGGGTGGCCCGCATGGCCAGGTACCGGTATAAGATCGCCTACCGGCATAAGGCAGAGAATACTCATGCCGACGCCCTCTCCAGAGTGACATATGAATGGCCTGATCATGACTGCGATGGAGATTTGGAGGCGGATTAGACCCCTAGCTTCCGAAGTTTCGTGGGACCGCTGGCCGCGGCGCAGGGACAGATCGGAGAGACGTCGGAAGAACAAGTGCTAGGTCGGCCAAGAGATGACTGGATCTGACTTCAACAGACTGACAGAGAAGTTGCTCAATTACATCAATGGGTGGCTTTGCGGCAAGTCCCCAGTCGAGTAGAGAGGAGTACCCTGTCCCCAGGAGCACTGAAGATGCTGGGACAATGGGAGAGACTGTGTTTGCGAGACGGGCTGCTGTACCGACGGGTGCAGCTACTGCGAGAGTTCGTGACCACCTGGCAAGTGGTGATCCCAGAGAAGTTGGTCGGAGTAGTGGCTAAGGAGGCTCATGAACGAGGGGCTTACTTCGGACCAGAGAAGACGTTTCAGTGGTTGCAGAGGCTGGTGTATCATCCCAGACTGCGAGCAACAATAGAAGACACTTGTCGAAGATGTCGGAGCTGTGAGCTGGTTAATCCCCCGGAGCAGCGGGTCCCCATTCAAACTATTGTGACTTCTGCCCCCTTGGAGGTGCTGATGATCGACTATTTGACTGTTGGACCGGCGCATCTTGGGTATGAACATTGCCTGGTAATGACAGACCACTTCACAAAGTTTGCGGTAGTGACCCCGACCAGAGACCAGACCGCCGAGTCCGCTGCGCAGGCCATCTGCCGAGACTTCATTCGGGTGTACGGATGCCCAAAGAGGATTCATTCTGATCAAAGCACCTGCTTCCAATGCCGGGTGATACAAGAGATGCACCGGTTGTACAAGATTGAGAAGTCACGGACTACTCCTTACCACTAGAGATGAGCGGTGTTCGACTAGAACTGTTCGCCAATCTCAAATTCGAGCTGTTTTGGGCGGTGTTCGAGCCGTTCGGCGAACACGAACGATTTGAGAAAAATTCGGCTGTTCGAGGTTATGTTCGATAACTGTTCGTGCACCAAAAGCGTGTCCTGCATGTCTGGCGCTATTTAGAGCACCAATCATGCAGGGATTGTCTGCCACTCACTGTAATGCCACAGCCATGGTGGTTGTGGCATTACAGTGATTGCCCAAATCGATGGGAACAGTGCCAACAGTGAAACACGAAAAGCCGGCAATTCAGCAGCGGCATACACCGGTACCCGACAATTTAGAACCGAAAGAATAGAGCTTCACACATAGATTAGATAGATATAAACATGTCAGCCACATATATACGAAGTACAGTGAAAGTGCTGCTTACTGTACTTGTCATTTAGCGTAAAGGATTTATCAAAAAAAATAATAGTGTTTTCATGCACCGTCTCTTTAAAAAAGCCGGCCGGCAATTCAGCATCTGTACCCGACAATTTATAACAGACAGAATAGATCTTCACACATAGATTAGATAGATAGAAACATGTCAGTCACATATATATGAAGTACAGTGACAGTGTTGATTACTGTACTTGTCATTTAGTGTAAAGGATTTATTAAAAAATATAATAGTGTTTTCATGCACCATCTCTTTAAGAAAGCCGGCCTGCAATTCAGCAGCGGTACCCGACAATTTATAACAGACAGAATAGAGCTTCACACATAGATTAGATAGATAGAAACATGTCAGTCACATATATATGAAGTACAGTGATAGTGTTGGTTACTGTACTTGTCATTTAGTATTAAAATAAAGGATTTATTATTAAAAAAATTGGCGTGGGGTTCCCCTTAATTTTAGGCTCTAGCGGAGGTTAAGCAGACAGCTGGGGCAGATGTTTGAAGCCTGGGAAGGGGGTAATACCCACGGAGCTTCCCAGGCTACTAATATCAGCCCCCAGCTGAATACATAGCCTTTACTAGCTATTAAAATGGGGGCCCACCCCAAAAAAATGACGTGGGGTCCCCCCTAATTTAATAGCTAGCAAAGGCTATGCAGACAGCTGGAAGCTGATATTAATAGCCCAGGAAGGGAGCCATGAATATTGGCCCCCTCCCAGGCTAGAAACACCAGCCGTCAGCCGCCCCAGAAATGGCGCATTCATAGGATGCGCCAATTCTGGCACTTAGCCTCGCTCTTCCACGCTGCCCTGGTGCGGTGGCAGGGGGTAATAGGGCTGGGGTTGATGTCAGCTTATAATGCCAGCTGACATCAAGCCCAGGTTAGTAATGGAGAGGCGTCTATAAGACACCCCCATTACTAACCTCATAGTCAAAGTTAAAAAAAACACAAACACCCAGAATAAAGTCCTTTAATTGAAATAAAGACACAATTCTTTATTGTTCTAAATTAAACCATACTTACCGTCACGCCCATTCCAGCTGAAGCCAACGATCTCCTGTAATAAAAATAAAATAATAAAGCAACCTCATCCTTACCTTTCCATGGTTCCCACGACAGCTTCAGCTCTGCTACATCGAGATGACAGGCTGGACCGCAGCAGAACGCTGCCATCCAGCCAGTCATCCCGCAGACACTGAGAAGAGCAGGCTTGCTTGCGCTCCACATTGTCTCTCTGTGACGGCATAAAGATGAGCCGAGGTCATGTCCAATGAACTCGGCTCACCTCATGCACGTCACTTACAGCGTGGGAGAATTCTCACGCTGAAGCGCTGAGTGCAGGAGAATTTTCCCACGCTGTCAGTGAGGTGCATGAGGTGAGCTGAGTTCATTGGACATGAGCTCACCTCATGCACGTCACTGACAGCGTGGGAGAATTCTCCTGCACTCAGCACTTCACCGTGAGAATTTTCCCACGCTGTCAGTGACGTGCATGAGGTGAGCCGAGTTCATTGGACATGACCTCGGCTCATCTGGATGCCGTCACAGCGAGACACTGAGGAGCGCAAGCATGCCTGCGCTTCTCACTGTCTGCGGGATGACAGGCTGGATGGCAGCGTTCTGCTGCGGTCCAGCCTGTCATCTCGATGTAGCAGAGCTGAAGCTGTCGTGGGAACCATGGAAAGGTAAGGATTAGGTTGGTTTATTATTTTTCTTTTATTGCAGGAGATCGTTGGCTTCAGCTGGAATGGGCGTGATGGTAAGTATAGTTTAATTTAGAACAATAAAGAATTGTGTGTTTATTTCAATTAAAGGACTTTATTCTGGGTGTTGTGTTTTTTTTAAATACTTTACTAGAAATTCATGGCGGTCATGTCTAATACTGGCGTGACCCCATGAATTTTGGGCTTGGGGCCAGTTGATAATACCAAGCTGGCCCTAACCCCTTTATTACCCAGTGAGCCACCGCACCAGGGCCCTGGATGAGTTGGGTACAGCGCCAGAAGATGGCGCTTCTATGAACGCGCCATTTTCCGGGGTGGCTGCGGACTGCAATTTGCAGCGGGGGGGGCCCAGAAAGCTTGGGCCTCCCTGCGCTGCAGATTCCAGCCCCCAGCTGCCTAGTTGTACCTGGCTGGACACAAATATAGTGCGAAGCCCCACGTATTTTTTTTTAATTATTTCATGAAATTCATGAAATAATTAAGAAAAAAAGGCCTTCCCTATATTGTTGTGTCCGGCCAGGTACAAATAGTCAGCTGGTGGTTGGGGGCAGCCCGTTCCTGCCTGCTGTACCTGGCTGGACACAAATATAGTGCGAAGCCCCACTTCAATTTTTTAAAATTATTTCAGGAAATTCATGAAATAATTAAAAAAAAATTGACGTGGGGCTTCGCACTATATTTGTGTCCAGTCAGGTGCAGCAGGCAGGATCGGGCTGCCCCCAACCACCAGCTGCCTATTTGTACCTGGCCGGACACAACAATATAGGGAAGCCCTTTTTTTCTTAATTATTTCATGAAATAATTTAAAGAAAATTGACGTGGGGCTTCGCCCTGTTTTTGTGTCCAGCCAGGTACAACTAGACAGCTGGGGGCTGGAATCCGCAGCGCAGGGAGGCAAAAGCTTTCTGGGCCACCCCCGCTGCAAATTGCAGTCCGCAGCCACCCCGGAAAATGGCGCGTTCATAGAAGCGCCATCTTCTGGCGCTGTACCCAACTCATCCAGGGCCCTGATGCGGTGGCTCACTGGGTAATAAAGGGGTTAGGGCCAGCTTGGCATTATCAGCTGGCCCTAAGCCCAAAATTCATGGGGTCACGCCAATATTAGACATGACCACCATGGATTTCTAGTAAAGTATTTAAAAAAAACACAACACCCAGAAAAAAGTCCTTTAATTGAAATAAACACACAATTCTTTATTGTTCTAAATTAAACCATACTTACCGTCACGCCCATTCCAGCTGAAGCCAACGATCTCCTGAAATAAAAGAAAAATAATAAAGCAACATCATCCTTACCTTTCCATGGTTCCCATGACAGCTTCAGTTCTGCTACATCGAGATGACAGGCTGGACCGCAGCAGAACGCTGCCATCCAGCCTGTCATCCCGCAGACACTGAGAAGCGCAGGATGATGTTGCTTTATTATTTTTCTTTTATTGCAGGAGATCGTTGGCTTCAGCTGGAATGGGCGTGACGGTAAGTATGGTTTAATTTAGAACAATAAAGAATTCTGTGTTTATTTCAATTAAAGGACTTTATTCTGGGTGTTTGTGTTTTTTTTAACTTTCACTATGGGGTTAGTAATGGGGGTGTCTTATAGACGCCTCTCCATTACTAACCTGGGCTTGATGTCAGCTGGCATTATAAGCTGACATCAACCCCAGCCCTATTACCCCACTGCCACCGCTACAGGGCAGTGGGAAGAGCGAGGCTAAGTGCCAGAATTGGCGCATCCTATGGATGCGCCATTTCTGGGGCGGCTGATGGCTGGTGTTTCTAGCCTGGGAGGGGGCCAATATTCATGGCTCCCTTCCTGGGCTATTAATATCAGCCCCCAGCTGTCTGCCTAGCCTTTGCTAGCTATTAAATTAGGGGGGACCCCACGTCATTTTTTTGGGGGGTCCCCCATTTTAATAGCTAGTAAAGGCTATGTATTCAGCTGGGGGCTGATATTAGTAGCCTGGGAAGCTCCGTGGGTATTACCCCCTTCCCAGGCTTCAAACATCTGCCCCAGCTGTCTGCTTAACCTCCGCTAGAGACTAAAATTACGGGGAACCCCACGCCAATTTTTTTTAATAATAAATCCTTTATTTTAATACTAAATGACAAGTACAGTAACCAACACTATCACTGTACTTCATATATATGTGACTGACATGTTTCTATCTATCTAATCTATGTGTGAAGCTCTATTCTGTCTGTTATAAATTGTCGGGTACAGATGCTGAATTGCCGGCCGGCTTTCTTAAAGAGACGGTGCATGAAAACACTATTATTTTTTTTCATAAATCCTTTACACTAAATGACAAGTACAGTAAGCAACATTGTCACTGTACTTCATATATATGTGACTGACATGTTTCTATCTATCTAATCTATGTGTGATTCTCTATTCTGTCTGTTATAAATTGTCGGGTACCGCTGCTGAATTGCCGGCCGGCTTTTTTAAAGAGACAGTGCATGAAAACACTATTATATTTTTTAATAAATCCTTTACACTAAATGACAAGTACAGTAAGCAACACTGTCACTGTACTTCATATATATGTGACTGACATGTTTCTATCTATCTAATCTATGTGTGAAGCTCTATTCCTTCTTGTCTAAATTGTCGGGTACCGGTGCATGCCGCTGCTGAATTGCCGGCCGGCTTTTTTAAAGAAAGCCTCTTCTGAGCAGTTTGTCAGCTTTTGGACACCTTTGAAGGTGTTTTCTATGTGTTTCTATGTGTTTTTGTTTGCCTTGCCATTGGTTTTAACGGTGTTCGACGGTGTTCTAAGGTGTTCGACGAACAGTTCGACGAACAGTTCCTCGAACATCCCGGTGTTCGACGAACCGAACCGAACCCGAACACTACGGGGGTGGCTCAACACTACTTACCACCCTCAAGGAAATGGGGTCTGTGAATGCTTTAATCGGACACTGATCCAAATGCTCCGCACGTTGGAGGAAGATCGGAAGGTACGGTGGCCTGAGTTTGTGGCCGAGCTGGTGTGGGTCTACAACAACCGAGTGAATAGTACGATGGGGTTCACTCCTTATACCTTGCTGTTCGGGCGAAAGGGGCGAGAGATTACTGAGTTAGAGCTGGACCCCGAGGAGGACTACCCATGGACGGGGGTGTCTTCCTGGGTCCGTGAACATCGGCATCGACTGCAGACCCTCTGACGGTTGGTACAACAAAAGTTTCAGGAGCTCAAACATCATGAGACATTGCCTCTTCGAGGGACAGCTCTGAGGCCCGGGGAGAGGGTGTTGGTTTGGGACAGGCGGCCCGTGGCAAATTAAGTAGGCAGTGGGAACGGACCCCGCACCGAGTGAAGCGCAGGATTGGCGCTGAATGACCTGTGTATGAAGTTCAACCCAAGGGGGCTGAAGGAGCCCGTACCAGAGTGGTTCATCGTAGTAGGCTGCGACCCTGTCTGTCTAAAGATGACGAGGATGGAGAAGAATCACCTGCTTCTAGAGAGGGTCCTGTCACAGTTGCCCCAAGCCACAATATGGATGAATAAGAGTTTTTGATTCTACCTCCGAGCCCCAGCACTCGATTACCTGCAGTCCCCAGTGCAGGCGGTGAGGGAACAACATCAGTTGAAGCCATCGGGCAGGCGGAGATTGGAAATCCGAGTGACCCTGCACCCCCCATCGGTCAGACTGAGTTACGCCGGTCAGAACGGACAACAGCAGGAGTGCCTCCTCACCGTTACGAACTAGATCAATTCATATGGTACTGTATTGTCCAGGAAGTCCAAGAATGTGAACTTTTGATGAAGGAACTCTCGTCCGTGGAATGGCGATTTTTGCTATATGTGGAGTAAAAGCTAAGCTCCTGAGTACTCTCCATTCTTGCGGACCTCAGTGCTGACGTACAGATACATAATTTTATGCTAAGTGTTTAATTAATAATAACTGTGAGTATTCATTCAGCAAGAACCAGGGTTATGTTTTTCATGGTGCACCCTGTACATGTTTCCTAAGTAACCCATCAATTTCAACTTTGTCTTTCTTATACAGTATATTGGTGCCCAAAATTGGTGCTTTACCAGCTACTGCCTGACGCTAGTTTCTACAGTTAAGTTTACTGTCAACTAAGATATCATTTTCATGTCAGTCTTGCCCAGTGTTTTTTCATTTAATAAAACAACTTGACGTGCAGTTTCTCTTTTGTAGGTGCCTAACCCTACATTTATCAGTGTATTACACCTTCTATCATTTTGCTGTTCATTTACTAGTTGAACACATTTCTCCCAAGTCCAAGCATTCTGTTTTAAAGGGGTTTTCCAAGAAAACAGAGGTTTGGTGTATTAAAAAATAACAAACGATGCAATAATTACCTACAGGGGCTTATTTATCATTGGTGAAATCACTGATGACGTGTTATGGAAAATCACCTGACCGCGATGGCCAGTAACAGGTCCTAGTGGTCCTGCTGAATGATGACCACTTACTTATAGCGTAAACATAGACCACTTAGCAGTTTACTCTGGGTCCAGGTAAGTGCCGAGAGATGGGTAACACCTCATTTGTTATTTTTTAACATACCAAACTGTCGGGAAAATGTTTATTAAACTTCTTTAAGTACCAACTTTTATGAGGCAAATTATCAAATGAATTGGAAAAATCAAGATACTCACCCCACTTCATCATCGAAGCTGATCAGATTGGTTTGATGATGATTTACTGTTCTAAATTTATTTTCATTGAGATACTCCATGATGGAATCTGTAAACTTTCAAATATTTTACCCACAATAGAAGATAAAGGTAACTTGTCACCAGGATTTTGCTACCCCATCTGACAGCAGAATAATGATTCCAGCGATTTGTCACTTACTGGGCTACTTGCTGTCATTATATGAATGTTGAACTCTGTATAACCCAACCCCATGCCCATGTGCAGTGTGCACAGAAAGCGGCCCACCAGTGGTGTGGGTGGGGTTATATAGAGCTCATGAATAAGCTTGACTACATGGCAGCAGGATTACTAGTCCTCTAATGAAAAATGTTCTGCTGATAAATCAGTGATTTTATCAAAACTACACTAAGCAGCTCAGTAAGTGATACATTGCTGGAATCAGGGTTGTAGTCTCTACATTATGCTGCTCGCAGATTAGGTGGCAAAAACCAGATGACAGATATTATGTACAGATCTATAGTTTCTGGGTTAATTTTTAATTCCCTTTTTTAATTTTAGCATATTTTTTATACACCAGTCCTGTAGAGCAGACTTTTCTTCTTAAAATATATATTTTTATTCTTAAAATATTAGAAATAATAGCCTGTTTTTGTCGCTGTACTTAATTTTTTTTGGTTTTAAATCAGTAAACTTTTATTGAAAACAAAATCCAGAAGTGACATGAGAACAATTGGCAATGTGCAGATCCTTATAAAACACAGATTCAAGAATAACAAACTTATAAACCAATGTTCATTCATTTTTAGTACACAGGTAATAGAATTTCAGAACTCCCCTCAAACAATCAAATGTCGCCCCCAGACCCACTTCCTGTGATGTGCAATACAGAATAATAAGAAATGCTAAACTTAGGTCATTCCCTTGGCAAACAAATCAGATATGACTTACCCCGCCAGGACACTAAATAAACATAACTTATCAAATCAACAAATTGAAAATAATATCCCTTGCCAGCACCTCAGAAACTACAGCTTGGCATCTAATCCAGTCTCCCCATATTTTTCCAAATTTACCAACAGCCCCTCTCCTAATGTATACCTTTTTTTCCTTTAGAATTTTATTATTTAAGCCCTAGACCACTTCCCCACTGAAGGAGGACCGTTTGCCAGTCAATGTTTGGCAATAGATTTCCTAGTCTGGTAAAATATTTTAGCAAAGGCCAACTGTACCTGGGACGATCCTTCCACATCCCCCACCAATCCTAACACATAGAATTTTGAGCAAAGAGGAATTTGACTATTTAATACCTCCGCAACTAATCTGCCAATACCTTCCTATAGCCCAACTAATCTAGGGCATGTCCAGAACATGTGAAATAAGTTTGCATTCTCTTCTCTACAACAACAGTCATCCACCCTAAGGCCCATTGTATACAGAACTATAGGGGTCCTATAGACTCAATGAACAAGAAATAATTGGGACCTTCTCTGTGCTGTATTTATTGAAACTGATCATGTCGGTACTAGCACATCCTCACACTTTTCTGAGGAAATGCTACCCTCTCCTACCAAGACTGGACAAGTACTATTTGATCACGCAAAGATTTTAACAGCAAAGAGTTGTATAATAAGGAAATAATTCCCTTAGTAGATTTATCCTGTACTACAAAGTCTAACAACCCATTATAAGAAATAGAAAGATCAGATATGGCTTCCTGGGCTCTTATTGCATGTCCTTATTGCAGATGCTTTAAAAATTTGGAATTATGCAAATTAAACTTCTGTTTCAAATGGTTAAAAGAGCAAAGATGACCATGTAAGTACAGCTGATGAACAAATTTTAACCCCTGATTTTTCCATTCCCCAAATCCCTTCAGATGCTGCAGTTCCCTCAGGTTAGGATTATTTCAAATGGGTGTATATTTTGAACAGCTGCTCATCTCAAGCCATTTTTTAAATGACCATCAAATTTTATGTACCAGGAGGAGGTTAGCGTATTCTCTGGAATTACCTTTGAATTTGTGAGATTCCAACAACTCTAATATACTGCATCCCCTCCCAAATGTTTTAGTACTATCGACCCTGACTACTGGGTCCTTAGAACACGGTAGAATATGATATCTGGACCTGGTAAATTTGTCTATATTAAACTTTTTAAGTCAGTTACCCTCAACAATTTCTCCTTTTCTACTTTTTAATGGAATAACACTTTTGGTCTTTCAGTCTCCTACTCCATCTCTGTTTTTTATATACGGGTAATTTATTTTTTTTCTTATAACTTTGTACTGCTTCTTTGCTTCTCGCCTCTTTTTAATTTAATTTAATGCTTACTTTTTGTTACTTTTTGCTACCTTTATATTTTGTATTCATCCACGTTTATTCATCAAATAGTTTTTCAACTCTTCCTAATCATTTTATTCACATGTTTGTAATTCACAATGCTTGTAAAATATCCTTACTCTTATTGGTAAGTAATATTACTGTCTTATTCATTGAGGTTAAGAGCATCTCTAAGCCGATAGTTTGACCTTCCTGATATTTCTTGTTTTTGTGGCTCCTTGACAAAACAGCCCATTGAAAACAAGCAGAACATTATTCTCACTGTCATGAAAGGACCTCTCTACCACCATGACTTGAGTGCCACTTTAAAGGGTAAACACAGCTCAGTCTACGATTGCTTCTCATTCCGGCTGTAACACGTCTCAAACAGGAACTTTTAAAACATATTTTGGAATAAAACATATTCCACCACCAGACTTATAGCAATAGGATGCAGAACAATTTGACTTACTAATAAGTGATATTAAATGTCTACAAGAGACATGTTGGTGGAAATGTTTAGCTTAAAACTAGTTGGAACACAGTTTGGACTTAGTGCATAAATGGGTGTTTTGTTGTTTATTACCATGTCTCCAGTATAGAGGTTTTGAGATAATCCCAAATATATAAAAAAAACTGGACCCAAAAAAACTAGTTTAATTTTAGTTAAAAAAAACTTGCTTCCTGTATGAGAAACATAGGTTTCCGTTTTCCAATTTATATTTGAGCAGTTGAAGTCTCTCAGATATCTAATTATGACATGCTGGTATTATGAACGTAACACACACTCACTCACAGGTGACGGAAAAGAGAAGACCTACTAAAGGGAGATGTCGCACCCACACCCAACTAGTCCCTGTGCAGACTAGAAGACCCCAACCACCACCTCAAAAATATCACTTTGGACCTGAATCCCTAATAGGCCATAGAGGTGTTTCTCATACCTCCTGAGGAACCAGGGGGAAGGCCGCAACATACTGTACTGCCAACATGTGGAGAGGAAAGTGTGCAGAAAGATACAAAAACCCAGGGTGAGAAAATTAAAACACATTCATATAAGTTAGAGAGGGAAAGCTAAGGAGAGCCAAAATTAAATGGAATAAGAATAACGTCCCAGAAACCTAAAGAGCTGAAAGGAAGAGGAACTGGGAGGATAAACCCCTTAGCTGAAGGGCTGGAACTCCTAAATCCAAGTCCACCAGCAAGGAAGTGCTGTGAAGGGTGAACCCAACCCAGAATGTGATAGAGCAGACTAAAACGGGAAAATGGAAAACACCTGTAGAGGAGCTATGGTGAACAAAGACATTTTGAACCATTGTAACATGACGCGGGACGGTAGCTGTGGGCAAGGTACGCGTCTCTTACTCACCAGCATGCTTCATGAAGATGGGGGTCCTGGTTGAATGTGTGGGCTTGTAAGAAACTTGTGTGGGCTTGGAGATGTGGGCTTGGACGCTACACCTTTACAGGCCACATGATGCCGGTGACTTCGGCTGGCCAGGATCGGATGTTAAACTGTTCAATGAGGGAGACCACCACTCAAAAATAAACAATCTTTAACTTAACATTAACTTGGTGAGTACTATGTACAATAAATAGCGGGTGCATAACTTCACAAACATTTCCTTTTGCAATAGAGAGCATCTTCACACATAGTCTCTCTACATCTTCCAAACCTACTTGTTTCTGCCTAAAGTTCCTTTATCTTCACCACAACCCAGCACAGTACTACAGTCCAGTAAGTGAGAGCCCTATACTTCAACCAGCAGTTTTGTGCCTTTTTCCCTTAGGGGAACTAGTTTTCCACTATGGCCAGCACTTACCTTTCTACTTGCTGATGCCTTGGAACTCCCGCCCGGGGCACTGTCTTTGCCTTACGTTCCCTGTCCCAGGACCCATCTCCAGTAATTCACTCTGCCTCAGTCTCCACTCACTTTAGGAGCACCCAACTCATGCAGTTCTGCTGAGTACTCAGACTAAATGTCTGCTCTATATGCAATCGAGGCTCTGTCTGTCTTCCTGACAGGAAACTGTCTCTGTCCCTGCACTTCAGCTTCTCCTACTCTGGGCTTGTCTGAACCGTCAACAATAAATCTTGCTACTGTCATGCAGAGCACAACACTATCAACAATAACGCATATCAAAATACACATTTTACATTTCTACAATAAACGTGTCAAGGGGGAACGTGGGAACGTCCTTCTCCTTACACCATCAGCATTTGGACAGGGAAGAGAAGGCAATAGCTCAGCAGTCAAAGGAATTCACCATAGAGCAACAGGTCAGTGGATCAAATCCCCAATCTGAGCTATGACAGCTGGCTCATCTACTTACCTTATTTTTGCATTTTATTTAGTATTTTATTATTGTTTTACCCTCAATGTATTCCTGACCTACAGCACATGTTAATTTTATACTTCTTTTTTATGGCACCAGTTCTCTATTTTATCCATATAGTAATATGGGCACCACATAGTCTTCCATACAGTATTATAGGCACCAAATAGTTTTCCATACAGTATTATGGGCTCCACATAGTCTTCCATTTAGTATTGTAGGCACCACATAGTCCCCCATACAGTATTATGGGCACCACATTGTCTTTCATATAGTAATATGGGCACCACATAGTCTACCATACAGTATTATAGGCACCAAATAGTTTTCCATACAGTATTATGGGCTCCATATAGTCTTCCACTTAGTATTGTAGGCACCACATAGTCCTCCATACAGTATTATTGGCAACACATAGTCCTCCATACAGTATAATAGGCACCATATAATGCTCTATACAGCATAATGGGCCTCATATAGTGCTCCATACAATATAATGGGCCCCATATGGTGCTGCACATAGTATAATGGGCCCCACATAGTGCTCCATTCAGTATAATGGGTACCATATATTGCTCAGTTCAGTATAATGAGCCTCATATAGTGCTCCATACAGTATAATGGGCCCCATATAATGATCCATACAGTATCATGGGCTCATATAGTGTTCCATACAGAATAATGGGCCCCGTATAGTGATCCATACAGTATAATAGGTACCATATTATACTATATACGGTATTATGGGCACCACTTCATCTTCCATACAGTATTATGGTCACCACATAGTCCTCCACACAGTATATGGGCACCACATAGTCTTTCATACAGTATTATGGGCACCACATAGTCTTTCATACAGTATTATGGGCACCATATAGTCCTCCATACCATATTATGGGCACCACATAGTCCTCCATACCGTATTATGGGCTCCACATAGTCCACCATGCATTATTATGTGGATCACATAGTCCTCCGTACAGTATAATGGGCCCTATATAGCGCTCCATACAGTATAATGGGCCCCACATTGTGCTTCATACAATATAATGGGCTCCATACAGTGTAATGGGCATCACATAGTGCTCCATACATTATAATGGGCCCAACATAGTGCTCCATAGAGTTTAATGGGTCCCATATAGTGCTCTATACAGTATAATGGGCCCAATATAGTGCTCCATACAATATAATCAGCTCCACATAGTGCTCCATATAGTATAATGGGCCCCATATAGTGCTCCATAGAGTATAACAGGCCCCACATAGTGCACCATACAGTTTAATGGGCCACATATGGTGTTCCATACAGTATAATTGCCCCATATAGTGCTCCATAAAGTATTATGGGCTCCATATAGTGCTCCATACAGTATGATGGGACCCATATAGTGCTCTATACAGTATGATGGGCCCCATATAGTGCTCCGCACAGTATAATGGGCGCCCACATAGTGCTCCATACAGTACAAAGGGCCCCATATAGTGCTCCATACAGTGTAATGGACACCATATAATGCTCCATACAGTATAATGGGTCCCATATAGTGCTCCATATAGTATAATGGGCCCCATATAGTGTTCCATACAGTATAATGGGCCCAATATTATGCTCCGTACAATATAATGGGCCCCATAAGGTGCTCCGTACAATATAACAGGCCTCATATAATGCTCCAAACAGTATAACGGGCCCTAGATTCTGCACCATACAGTATAATGAGCCCCATATAGTGCTCCATATAGTATAATGGGCTCCATATAGTGCTCCATACTGTATAATGGGCCCCATATAGTGCTCCATATAATATAATGGGCCCCATATAGTGATCCATACAGTATAATGGGACCCATATAGTACTTCATACAGTACAATGGGCCCCATAGAGTGCTCTATACAGTATAATGGGCCCCATATAGTGCTCCATTCAGTATAATGGGCCCCATATAGTTCTACATATATAAAAAATAAATAAACAAATACTCACCTCTCCCAGTTGCTCCAGTCTCTGCAGTCTCTGGTCTTCTCACCCTCTGCACTGCTCAGCACAAAGGACGTGCTGTAGTGACATCATCGTACTCTCTGCTCTGAGACGTCACAGAGCTCAGATGCAGAGCGGAATGATGGGAGAGGGAGCGTCAGCTGATGGCTCCCTCTCCCATTATTGTTTTCAACTTTATCGGCAACAGGTTGCTGAAACAGTTGAAAGTATGATGTGGGTCCTCACAGGCCCCATAGCGGCTGTCATTGGCCACTGGTTCCATATAAAATTGGTACCAATACAGTAGATGAAATTGCTAGAGAGATTTTGTAATTTGTTTTATTTGTGCTTTCTAGACAAATCCTATTCTCTGCTGTCACCATCACCTGTAGTTTCTGGGTAAATGCAATTCTGCATTCTTTTGCCCTGTATGTTCATCACTGTCCAAATATCTCTTATCACATCTTCCTTTACTTATTATTTGGGACCAAAGCAGTCAGAGGTCTCAAACCTGCAGCCAGACAATAGATGTAAGTTATCAATTGTTTTATTCTATACTTCTGAATAAAAGGGAATGAAAACGACAGAGCTCTCATTCGATATGCTACTTCACCCTAACAAAATTTTATTTTCATGAATGTGTCATTATTAAGTTCTTGACTACACAAACTATTGTGACATTTTATTTCATATTCAGTTTTATATCCCCTAGATAATGCTTTAAGTTTAGAAAGGAAAAGAAAGTAATAAAATTGGATTAACAATCCTAATAAGAAGAGTAAAACAAATAAACAACAGGTTTATGTTGTTTGGTCTGCCCGTTCAGTCTAGCTACATTCATTCTTGATACCTGATACTGCTATTAATGTCTAGGAGCATAGCTCGGGCACTTTAGCTTGTCTCTAGTAATCACTTTCATAAGAGCTGAGAGAGTAGTGTAATATAGTACATGTCATGAGTAGGTCAAAAAGGAATGTTTGAAGTACAAGATAGGAACATGATGTAATGTGTCTTGGTACAGCCGCATGCCCGTCTGCATATCATACATCATCTCTAAGTAAAGCCATAGTTACTTAGTAAAAGATAGAAATATGATGCCCTTCTGTGTCATAAAATATATTTTAAGATGTTAAGACAGCCATTTAAAAAGCCTTTCACATGAGGATTAAATATCTTGATTAACCTGGTGGATCAGCTTCAGTGTCCGACACACTTTGTAATAGGAACACACTTCACATGAGTTATGTAAAAGAAACATGTTCTTTACACATAAGAGGGAGATACACGGATTACTATTACTGTTCATTTGCAGTGTAACCAAAGCACATCATACAAATGATATTCAAAATTGTAGGTGTTAAAAGGAAACTGTCATTTCAAAAAGGTGACCTGTCAGCAGAGCACCCCTAGCACACGTACAGTTGGATGGGGTTTCAGTAACTGGACCCCCACAGTTCCAAACCTCTGACTTTTCCGTATGTCTGTTGCTTATCAAAGAAGAGGCTGTTACAAAATTGATGAGCTATCCAATCAAACCCTCTGCAGCCCTGTAGGTAACTATAGAAAAGCAAAGATTAATTTGTCTCTGCCCACCTTTTTGATGGTATTTTGAAGATAGTTCATATAGTGATCCAAATTTTTGACAGTGCAAGGTAAACTATCCCAGCCGGCTAATGGGTGCTGCTTAATGATTCCAGAATGGAGTTACAACACTAATCTTCTTAGGAAAAAAAACTCTGATTACATAGTATTAAAATCCAATGTGATTAATCCATGACTAAAAACTTTCCAATACCATAGGTTCGAAACTCGTAATATGGCAATATTTTTTAACCCCTTTGCAACCTTTTGACATATAGGTCACCATTCCCATTCATCTGCGCCCGTCACGTGATCACAGAGCGCCGATGGGTTGTCATTACAGCTGGGGGTCTGCAGAAGACCCCTGTGCATGTCATTGTGAATCTCCTATGAACGCCAGCTCGTGGTCAGCATAGAAGATCGTGATTTTTGCAGATGATCGGATGATCGCAGTTTCAAGTCTCCCAAGCAGACTATTAAGGCCAGTAAAAAGTTAAAAATTATAAAACAAACACAATAATTCAAATCACCCCCCTTTTGCTCCATTGAAAATAAAACAATTAAAAATTAATTAAAAATACACATATTTGGTATAACTGCATTCATAAATGTCTGATTTTTCAAAATATAAAGTAAATTAATCAGATTGGTAAATGGCATAACAAGAAAAAAACTCTAGTATTACGTTTTTTTGGCAACATTGCAATAAAATGCAATAACGGGCGATCAAAACAACGTATCTACCCCAAAATAGTATCAGTAAAAATTTCAGCTCAGTGTGCAAAAAAATAATACTTACAAATTTTGGATTTTTTTTACCACCACTTAAAAAACAACCTGTACATGTGTGGTATCTTCGTACTCGTACTGACCTGGGGAATCATAGTTCCAGGTCAGTTTTAGCATTTAGTGAACATGATAAATAAAAAAGTAAAAAAACAATTGTCAAATTGCCTTTTTTATACAATTTAGAATTTTTTTTCCCAGTTTCCAGTATGCTATTTGGTAAAATCAATGGTGTCATTCAAAAGTACAACTCCCTTATACGGCTATGATGACGGAAAAATAAAAAGTTATGACTCTGGGAAGAAGAGGTTGAACTTGGATTATCTGCTATTTTCATATCACATTTGATTTTAATATTGTGCAATAAAATATCAGAGATTTTTATTAAGAAGTCAAGTGCTGGAACTCTGCTTTTTGTTTGATCTGGAACAACTGGAAAGCACTTGCTTATCTGAGTAGACTTTTATCCGGTTATAAAATTTATTTTTTTCTGCTTACACCTAGAACCACAGAAACTTTCTACTAAAACTGTAGCATCAACTTTTCACTTTCTATGGCTAAATTGATTCCATATTTATTGTAAACACACGCAGACATTAGTTGACAAGTGTACACGCCAGAATAGTGTCTATTTGATAGTTGTTTTATCGAGAAATATTGGGAAAATGCAACCCCAACTTTATTGAAAATCACAGAGACAGTCATTCAAAAAATCTACCCACACTTTTCAATGCAAATTTATTTTTAATATATTTTTTATGGCAATCTACATAGGTTGTATATGTCTGCCTATGTGTACAGGGTGGTATATAGACACTAATTATGGTATAGTTTAGCCTACAATGGTAGTCCACATACTGTAGGTTGTATATCTCTACCTATATGTACAGGGCTGAATGTAGACATTATTTATGGTATGATTTGAGCCAACTAATTTTCCTTTTCTCTATTTATACTACTCACTACTTTGATCCAATGAGTTCTAATGTGACTTGTACTTACTTCATCCGGGACCCGACAATCACAGTTTAGCACCTCAAAATCTCCTTTTCTTCTAATCTTTACAATGGAGGTCCATTTTAGTATCATTTATATTATAAAAATCTATTTTAATTTACTCCCAAACTAAAGGCATCCCACGAATTACTTTTCAATGTAAACTGTATTGTCTCTTAAATTGTGTTCATATTGAGGAGCCTACATAAGGTAAGGGTTGGATAAATTGTTTCCATATATTCTAAACAGTAAAATGTCATCAGAGACCATGATGCACTATACAAAGCTATCAATTGTGATTATTGTCTGAAAGCAATTGTCAGGTCATCGTAAGGGTGCAGTATCCAATGGTATTTTATCCAAAATCAGCTAGAAATAGCTAGGAATAAATTCTATACAGAAACTGATTGTTGTGCATTCTTTGACCTCACTTGAAAGGCTTTTGAAAACGCACCATTAAACATTTGATTTGGGTTTTCTTTACCTTTTATGTCCCATTTATCAGAGTGTGTGGTCTCTGCCTCACGATGTAAAGCTGAGTAAGAGTTCAGAAGTTAAAAGATGAAAAAACTCAACTGTAAACATTGGATCTTTACTTCTAAAGTTGAAAAGTCGTTGGACAATAAGAAGTCTTAGTTATTTAAAATTAAGTTAATGTCAACCTGTAGGAATAGATTCAAGCGGAATAGGAAAAAAATCACTAAAAATGTTACTTTCAGCTTACATAACACTTCATTGTCAGAAAATGGAATCAATATTGCAGTGTAACTGTTTATTTAATCAATTTTTTTAAAAAAAATTGTAATATTTTATATAATGCTAGTTTGTTCTAACTTTTGTTAGATGTTTCTGAATAGTTGGCAATATACAATAAAAAATTTAGGCAGGTGTGAAAAAATGCTGAAAAGTATGAAAGCTTTCAAAAATAGTAGTGCTAGTTATTTTTTATCAAATAACAAAATGCAAAGTGAATGAACAAAAGAGGAATCTAAATTAAATTATTATTTGATGTGACCACCCTTTGCTCCCTTTTCAAAACAGCATCAATTCCTCTAGGTACACTTGCACACAGTTTTTGAAGGATCTTGGCAGGTAGGTTGTTTCTAACATCTTGGAGAAAGCACAAATCTTCTGGGAATGTAGGCTTGTGCAAATCCTTTTGTTTCTTCATAAAATTCAAGACAGACTCGATGTTTGAGATCAGAGCTCTGTGAGTCCATATTACACTGCACTACGTATTTTCAAACGTTGTCAAGTTCAGTTATGAAATTAACCATTTCTTAATAATTTTGATGTCCTGATTGATGAACACCTCAGCAGTGAAACAGGCTGATCGCCTCCATGCCACACCGCATTGATGCAGTAATTGATGCAAAAGGAGCCCCGACCAAGTATTGAGTGTATTTACTGAGCATACATTTCAGTAGACCAACATTTTGGATTTTGAAAACATTATTCAAGCCGTTGTTATAAAGTATTCTAATTTACTGAGATAATGACTTTTGTGTTTTCATTGGCTGTAAGCCATAATCATCAACATTAACAGAAATAAACACTTGAAATAGATCACTCTGTTTGTAATGACTCTATATAATATATGAGTTTCACTTTTTGAATTGAAGAACTGAAATAAATTAACTTTTTGATGATATTCTTATTTTGTGAGAAGCACCTGTATATGGGTATGGGCAAGTAGGACATAGGAAGCTGTATAAAATTATACCTTGATATCTGCAATATGATGTCTTATTGCAGAGAATCCATTTTTTTTCTTAAATATAAATGAGCTGTTCAGGACACTGATATCAAGGTATCATTTTATTCAGCTTCCTATGACCTATATGCCCATATATACAGCTTAGGAGAGCTGATCCTATGTTTGGAGTCATTGTCCCATTGGGGAATAAAATTTGAGCCAGTTGGATGTCTCTTTTGTGGTATTGAATGATGGATAAGCAACTGCTTATTTTCACATAGAACTGAATTCGCGCTGAATTCCTGGAGAATTTGAGTAGAATTAAACTCCCCTTGAATAAATTCACCCATATCTAGTTACAGGAAATCCCCAAATTATTAACATTTGACTTATATATGACCCCTAGTTATGAACGTTGAATGTTAAAAAAAAGCTAATACTCACCACACCCTTGACCCCTCCGGACGCTGTCTGGTCTTTTCCACCATTACGTGCCTCAATTCAGACGTCTTCACTATAAACCAGGACTTCAGGCTTGTTCAGGCTGGAGCAACCTTATGACACGTAGTGTAGTGACCTAAAAAGCTTGAGTGTGGTTGTCTAGGTCTATAGTGAAGGCCCAAAATGCATCATAGGACAGTGAAAAGAAGAGGTGGGTAGTGAGCAGCGGAGCAGTCAGCAGTGAGGTATTTGGTTTTTTTCTCTGGCCCTGTTTTAATATACAGTTAGGTCCATATATATTTGGACAGAGACAACATTTTTCTAATTTTGGTTCTAGACATTACCACAATGAATTTTAACAAAACAATTCAGATGCAGTTAAAGTTCAGACTTTCAGCTTTCATTTGAGGGCTATCCACATTAAAATTGGATGAAGGGTTTAGGAGTTTCAGCTCCTTAACATGTGCCACCCTGTTTTTAAAGGGACCAAAAGTAATTGGACAATTGACTCCAAGGCTATTTCATGGACAGGTGTGGACAATCCCTTCGTTATGTCATTCTCAATTAAGCAGATAAAAGGCCTGGAGTTGATTTGAGGTGTGGGGCTTGCATTTGGAAGGTTTTGCTGTGAAGTAAACATGTGGTCAAAGAAGCTTTCCATGCAGGTGAAACAAGCCATCCTTAAGCTGCAAAAACAGAAAAAACCCATCCGAGAAATTGCTACAATATTAGGAGTGGCAAAATCTACAGTTTGGTACATCCTGAGAAAGAAAGAAAGCACTGATGAACTCATCAATGCAAAAAGACCTGGGCGCCCACGGAATACAACAGTGGTGGATGATCGCAGAATAATCTCCATGGTGAAGAGAAACCCCTTCACAACAGCCAACCAAGTGAACAACACTCTCCAGGAGGTAGGTATATCAATATCCAAATCTACCATAAAGAGAAGACTGCATGAAAGTAAATACAGAGGGTTCACTGCACGGTGCAAGCCACTCATAAGCATCAAGAATAAAAAGGCTAGACTGGACTTTGCTAAAAAACATCTTAAATAGCCAGCACAGTTCTGGAAGAACATTCTTTGGACAGATGAAGCCAAGATCAACCTCTACCAGAATGATGGAAAGAGAAAAGTATGGCTAAGGCGTGGTACAGCTCATGATCCAAAGCATACCACATCATCTGTAAAACACGGCGGAGGCAGTGTGATGGCTTGGGCATGCATGGCTGCCAATGGCACTGGGTCACTAGTGTTTATTGATGATGTGACACAGGACAGAAGCAGCCGAATGAATTCTGATGTATTCAGAGCCATACTGTGTGCTCAGATCCAGCCAAATGCAGCCAAACTGATTGGTCGTCATTTCATACTACAGATGGACAATGACCCAAAACATAAAGCCAAAGCAACCCAGGAGTTTATTAAAGCAAAGAAGTGGAATATTTTTGAATGGCCAAGTCAGGCACCTGATCTCAACCCAATTGAGCATGCATTTCACTTGTTAAAGACTAAACATCAGACAGAAAGGCCCACAAACAAACAGCAACTGAAAACCACCACAGTGAAGGCCTGGCAGAGCATCAAAAAGGAGGAAACACAGCATCTGGTGATGTCCATGAGTTCAAGACTTCAGGCAGTTATTGCCAACAAAGGGTTTTCAACCAAGTACTAGAAATGAACATTTTATTTACAATTATTTAATCTGTCCAATTACTTTTGGTCCCTTTAAAAACAGGGTGGCACATGTTGAGGAGCTGAAACTCCTAAACCCTTCATCCAATTTTAATGTGGATATCCTCAAATGAAAGCTGAAAGTCTGAACTTCAACTGCATCTGAATTGTTTTGTTTAAAATTCATTGTGGTAATGTCTAGAACCCAAATTACAAAACTGTTGTCTCTGTCCAAATATATATGGACCTAACTGTAGATATATATCCAGGTTACAAACAAAGCTATAGAACAAATCTGGTTCTTAACTCGGGGACTGCCTGTACCAATAGAGATGAGCAGATCTTTTAACCCTCCGTCACATACAATATCGGTTCTAACGAGTTCACATACAATGTGACTGTCAGGCGCAGGCTAGAAAAATACCTATAATATCTAATGTTTGCAATTTCAGTGCTCTAAAAGTGATCAGTGACCTTCATAGGGATGTAATAAAAGAGACTACACATAATCAGGTGCAAAAAAAAAACATTTACTTAACATAAAACTAATAACTCTGAAATACAAACATTTCAAAACTCCCGCCAAATAGTCCCCAGTTCGACTCTGTCAAAAAACTCTACAAAGAAAATTTATGGAAACAAACTTAATTTTAAGGTACCTTAAGTACTATTAAACACATATTCAGTCAGAATTAGATCCTGAAGTTTCCCCAGAAAAATTATACTTGCAGAGCAAAGAGCAAGAATTACACATCATTTTTGCATGTGTCAGGCAGATTGCATTATGACATTTGTGACATTCATAATTAGAAAGCCTTCTGATTCCGCTTTCCGTGGTGCAGGTGGTGCATCTCCTTCTTTTGGGAGGTGGTGCAGGTGGTGAATTTTCACTATCATCTTCTGGGCGGAATCTTTTGAGCTGAACTTGAAGGCGAGAGGGGATACCGATTGTTTTCATACTTCTCCTGCGTAGCTCTCCAAGCACTAGTTCATGGGCCAATTTTTTCAGATAGAATTGTCTACGGAGTGGTTCAAGCTTGTTTTCAAGGTAAATGACTTGTGAATAGTGTTGAGCATTCCGATACTGTAATATCGGGTATCGGCCGATATTCGCGGTATCGGAATTCCGATACTTAATTCCGATACTTTTACAATATCGGATACCGGAATCGGAAGTTCCCATAATGCCTGCGCTCTGCAGTGTCTGTGAAGGATGACAAGTTGGATGGCAGCGCGATCCAGCCTGTCATCAGAATGCCATCCCAGCGGGGGAGAATTCTCCTGATTGTTTAAAAGCCGGCGCGCGGTAAAAAGCCGCCGGCTTTTAAACAATCACACAGCCCCATACTGCTTCCCCGCAGCCTCCCACCCCGATCCTCCGCTCCCCTCGCCACCTCCAATCCCAATCGTAAATTAGGACCGGGCGAGGAGCGCAGCACCAAGGAGCGGGGAGCGAAGGACCCGGGCGGGGAAGCCGGCAGTGAAAAGACTTCACCGCCGGCTTTCCCGTTCTGTGCTGCGCTTTCCCGCCGGTTATTTCAAATGAACAGCTGAGGTATCAGGTGATGCCGATCAGCTGTTCATTTGAAGTCGCCGCGGTGCCCTCAGAGGGTTCATGTGAGTTCATGCTTGACTGCATGAACTCACATGAACTTTCCCACGGCCGCACAGGTCAGCCTCACCTCCCAGACCCGTCATGATTAGTGTGTGTGCGGGGTGTGTGTGCGGGGTGTGTGTGCAATGTTTGTGCGGGTGTGTGCGGGTGTGTGCGGTGTCTCTGCGATGTGTGCGGGGTGTGTGTGCGGGGTGTGTGTGCGGGGTGTGTGTGCGATGTTTGTGCGGGTGTGCGCGGTGTCTGTGCGTGCAGGCAGACATAGGCCGATGTGACACTACTACTCCCATCGGCCTATGTCTGTCCCCCGTCCACTCCTGCCAGCAGGATCAGCTCGATGGGAGCAGTAGTTCCCATCAGCCTGATCCTGCTATTTAAATTGCCCTACTGTGTCCCCAATAAATGTTAAATACATGTCATTGGTGGCCAGTGGTTACCTAAAAGAAATTAGTTCATACATTACCTGTCCCCGCTGATCGCCACCTAAAATAAAGTAAAAAATAAAAAACTACACCTATACTCACCTAGACACCTAATTCCCCGAAGCCATCGATCTCCTGTAATAAAATATAAAATAATAAACCACAACCTTATCCTTACCCCTCCGTAGTAGTCCACGAGTGTCCCACGAAGATCTCCAGTTCAGAGCAGCCACATAGAATGTGACCGCTCTGAACCGCTGCCGCCGCTAGAATGACGGGGCCGTAAGGGTTCACCGGAGTTCAGGCAGCGCTGCTCCGGTTAGCTCCTTTACGGCCCTGCTGTATCGTGAGAAATTCCCACGGTACAGCAGTGCCGTAAAGGAGGTCTCCGGAGCTGCGCTGCCTGAATGCACTCCGGTGACCTCAGTCAGTGGCTCCCGCTGCCGGGAGCGGACGTGTTCCCGGCAGCGTGAGCTTACAGCAGCCATCACAGCTGTCACCATCTCCAGATGTGACAGCTGTGCATGGGAGATCAGCGCAGGAACGTGGACAGGTAACTATTATTTTTAGTAAACTAAGAATTAAATAAAATTGTGTGTTTTATTTCAAATAAATTATTTTTTTCTGGGTGTAGTGTGTGTTTTTTCTATTTAACACTTTGTAGGTTAGTAATGGGGGTGTCTTATAGACGCCCATCATTACTAACCTGGGCTTCATGGCAGCTGGCGCTGACATGAACCCCACCACTATTACCCCCTGCCACCGCACCAGGGCAGCGTGGAAGAGCGAGGCTAAGTGCCAGAATTGGCGCATCCTATGGATGCGTCATTCCTGGGGCGGCTGACGGCTGGTGTTTCTAGCCTGGGAGGGGGCCATTATTCATGGCACCCTTCCTGGGCTATTAATATCAGCCCCCAGCTGTCTGCCTAGCCTTTGCTAGCTATTAAAATAGGGGGGACCCCACGTCATTTTTTTGGGGGGGGTCCCCCATTTTAATAGCTAGTAAAGGCTAGGTATTCAGCTGGGGGCTGATATTAGTAGCCTGGGAAGCTCCGTGGGTTTTACCCCCTTCCCAGGCTTCAAACATCTGCCCCAGCCGTCTGCTTAACCTCCGCTAGAGACTAAAATTATGGGGGATCCCACGCCATTTTTTTTTTAAATAAATCCTTTATTTTAACACTAAATGACATTTGAGGAGTTAATAAAGATGCAGTCCCTAAATTATTATTTATTTTTTAATTAATTTTTCCCAAAACTTTTGACGTGGGCTTCGCCATATTTATGTATGCCAGCCAGGTACAGCATCCAGCTTCTATGAACGCGCCATTTTCCGGGGCGGCTGCAGACTGCAATTTTCAGCGGGGGGGCAGAAAGCTTGGGCCTCCCTGCGCTGCAGATTCCATCCCCCAGCTGTCTAGTTGTACCTGGCTGGACACAAAAATAGGGAGAAGCTCCACGTTTTGTTTTTTTTAATTATTTCATGAAATTCATGGAATAATTAAGAAAAAAAGGGCTTCCCTATATTGTTGTGTCCAACCAGGTACAAATAGGCAGCTGGTGGTTGGGGGCAGCCCGTTCCTGCCTGCTGTACCTGGCTGGACACAAATATAGTGCAAAGCCCCACATCAATTTTTTTTAAATTATTTCAGGAAATTCATGAAATAATTAAAAAAAAATTATGTCGGGCTTCGCCCTATATTTGTGTCCAGTCAGGTACAGCAGGCAGGAATGGGCTGCCCCCAACCACCAGCTGCCTATTTGTACCTAGCCGGACACAACAATATAGGGAAGCCCTTTTTTTCTTAATTATTCCATGAATTTCATGAAATAATTAAAAAAAAAAATGCGTGGGGCTTCGCCCTATTTTTGTGCCCAGCCAGATACAACTAGGCAGCTGGGGGCTGGAATCCGCAGCGCAGGGAGACCCAAGCATTCTGGGCCACCCCCGCTGCAAATTGCAGTCCGCAGCCGCCCCAGAAAATGGCGCGTTCATAGAAGCGCCATCTTCTGGCGCTGTACCCAACTCATCCAGGGCCCTGGTGCGGTGGCTCACTGGGTAATAAAGGGGTTAAGGCCAGCTTGGCATTATCAGCTGGCCCTAAGCCCGAAATTCATGGGGTCACGCCAATATTAGACATGACCACCATGAATTTCTAGTAAAGTATTTAAAAAAACACAACACCCAGAATAAAGTCCTTTAATTGAAATAAACACACAATTCTTTATTGTTCTAAATTAAACCATACTTACCATCACGCCCATTCCAGCTGAAGCCAACGATCTCCTGCAATAAAAGTAAAATAATAAAGCAACCTCATCCTTACCTTTCCATGGCTCCCACGACAGCTTCAGCTCTGCTACATCGAGATGACAGGCTGGACCGCAGCAGAACGCTGCCATCCATCCTGTCATCCCGCAGACACTGAGAAGCGCAGGCATACTTCCACTCCTCAGTGTCTGGCTTTGACGGCATCCAGATGAGCCGAGGTCATGTCCAATGAACTCAGCTCACCTCATGTACGTCACTGACAGCGTGGGAAAATTCTCCTGCACTCAGCACTTCAGCGTGAGAATTTTCCCACGCTGTCAGTGACGTGCATGAGGTGAGCTGAGTTCATTGGACATGACCTCACCTCATGTATGTCACTGACAGCGTGGGAGAATTCTCACGCTGAAGCGCTGAGTGCAGGAGAATTTTCCCACGCTGTCAGTGACGTGCATGAGGTGAGCTGAGTTCATTGGACATGAACTCGGCTCATCTGGATGACGTCACAGAGAGACACTGAGGAGCGCAAGCATGCCTGCGCTTCTCAGTGTCTGCGGGATGACAGGCTGGATGGCAGCGTTCTGCTGCGGTCCAGCCTGTCATCTCGATGTAGCAGAGCTGGAGCTGTCCTGGGAACCATTGAAAGGTAAGGATGATGTTGCTTTATTATTTTTCTTTTATTGCAGGAGATCGTTGGCTTCAGCTGGAATGGGCGTGATGGTAAGTATGGTTTAATTTAGAACAATAAAGAATTGTGTGTTTATTTCAATTAAAGGACTTTATTCTGGGTGTTTGTGTTTTTCTTTAACTTTGACTATGGGGTTAGTAATGGGGGTGTCTTAGAGACGCCTCTCCATTACTAACCTGGGCTTGATGTCATCTGGCATTATAAGCTGACATCAACCCCAGCCCTATTACCCCACTGCCACCGCTACAGGGCAGTGGGAAGAGCGAGGCTAAGTGCCAGAATTGGCGCATCCTATGGATGCGCCATTTCTGGGTCGGCTGGCGGCTGGTGTTTCTAGCCTGGGAGGGGGCCAATATTCATGGCACCCTTCCTGGGCTATTAATATCAGCCCCCAGCTGTCTGCCTAGCCTGTGCTAGCTATTAAATTAGGGGGGACCCCACGTTATTTTTTTGGGGGGGTTCCCCCATTTTAATAGCTAGTAAAGGCTAGGTATTCAGCTGGGGGCTGATATTAGTAGCCTGGGAAGCTCCGTGGGTATTACCCCCTTCCCAGGCTTCAAACATTTGCCCCAGCTGTCTGCTTAACCTCCGCTAGAGCCTAAAATTAAGGGGAACCCCACGCCATTTTTTTTTTAAATAAATCCTTTATTTTAACACTAAATGACAAGTACAGTAATCAACACTATTACTGTACTTCATATATATGTGACTGACATGTTTCTATCTATCTAATCTATGTGTGAAGCTCTATTCTGTCTGTTATAAATTGTCGGGTACAGATGCTGAATTGCCGGCCGGCTTTCTTAAAGAGACGGTGCATGAAAACACTAATATTTTTTTAAATAAATCCTTTACACTAAATGACAAGTACAGTAAGCAACACTGTCACAGTACTTCATATATATGTGACTGACATGTTTCTATCTATCTAATCTATGTGTGAAGCTCTATTCTGTCTGTTATAAATTGTCGGGTACCACTGCTGAATTGCCGGCCGGCTTTCTTAAAGAGACGGTGCATGAAAACACTAATATTTTTTTAAATAAATCCTTTACACTAAATGACAAGTACAGTAAGCAACACTGTCACAGTACTTCATATATATGTGACTGACATGTTTCTATCTATCTAATCTATGTGTGAAGCTCTATTCTGTCTATTATAAATTGTCGGGTACAGATGCTGAATTGCCGGCCGGCTTTCTTAAAGAGACGGTGCACGAAAACACTAATATTTTTTAAAATAAATCCTTTACACTAAATGACAAGTACAGTAAGCAACACTGTCACAGTACTTCATATATATGTGACTGACATGGTTCTATCTACCTAATCTATGTGTGAAGCTCTATTCTTTCTGTTGTAAATTGTCGGGTACCGGTGAATGCCGCTGATGAATTGCCGGCTTTTCATGTCATTCTACATTATTCTTAGTTGTTTTACTTCATGTAGAATTAACCTACAAGGAAAGAAAGGGTTTATTTTCATTCCGATATTTGTGTCCCATTGACTTGCATTGGTTTCCGGTATCGGAATCGGCGATATCCGATACTTTTTGGGTATCGGCCCGATCCAATCCGATACGATATTTCCTGATATCGGAAGGTATCGCTCAACACTACTTGTGAATTTATACCACCCAAATTCAACATAGCAAAAAATATGACCATTGGCCAGCGTTTGGTGTTTCTGCTGACGTTGAAAGTTGAGCACATCTGATCAGCTGTATCAACAACCCCTTTGGTTGCATTATAAAATGTAATTAACTCCTTTTTTTTGTGCCTCAGTCCCAGGATCGATGGCATCATCATCGTGAAGTGTTGATAGAAGAAGTACAATTTTTTTTTGCTTGTGGTACATAGGAAACCAAAACCTTTCCATTATGGAATGCAAACATACTGCTGTACTGTTGTCTCCCTTTCACACTTACAAACTGTGTAGGCAATTCTTTTTTATTTTTTCTTACAGTTCCGACATATGAAAGCTTCTGCATTTTCAGATAATCAATCAGATCACAATTTGAAAACAATTGTCAGCTGTTATATTGCGACCCGATCCAAATAAGGGCTCAGCCAGTCTTTTTACAACATCACTGGGTTTGCTGCTGACACAGTAAGGACCTTCTAGTTGTTTTCCTGCATAAACTTCCAGGTTGTAAGTGTAGGTCTTACTGGCATCAACAAGGGCATACATTTTATTCCATATTTGTTAGGCTTTGATGGAATATATTGACGAAAGGCACATTTACCACGAAAACCAGGGAGCATTTAGTCAATAGTGAGATTCTCCCCAGGGCAATAGTTTTTTTTACAGTTTTCAACAAATTTTTGGAATATATCACGAATTGGAGCAAGTCAGTCATGTGTTTTACGTTCGGTTCGGGTAGTTCTGTCGTCAAACCGAAGGCAACGAATTAGAAGCTTGAATCTGTTTATGGACATAACAAGGCCAAATTTTTCAACTCCATCCCCATCTTTACTCCAAAGTTCCTCCAAACTTTGTCTATTTGCCCTTTAAGCTCCTGCAAGGTATAATAATCCAAAAAAAGCACGCAGTTCTATTTCATCTGTGGCCTTGATGGTTCTGTTGCAGATGAGCGTGTCCTTTATAATGTCTATATATTGGTTGGTATATGTGACAATAGAGTCCAGAATGTCATCTGTGAATAAACTATTCCAGCATTCAACTGCAGTTTTTGTATTACTTGCAGTTCCTATAACTGCAGGAAGGTGAATAATAATGTTTTGAGGTTCCCTATGTTTTTTTCTGGAGTGGCTTCTTGTTCCTTTGGTTTTTTTTATCTTTTCCCATATAATAAGATTCTACATCTTCATCCTCATCACTGTCACCATCTTTCTCTGTTTCAGAATCCACTTCACATACTTCCACCTCATCATGAGAATCAATCTCACTTTCCTTTCCTAAATCCTCATTCAGTATGGGGTCTGCATCATCTAACAGCATGTTTGTTACTTCCTCAACATCAAGGTTTTTTGATAAATTGTACATTTTCCTCTCTATTTCAGCAGATAATCTGAAGCAAGAGAAGGAATATGTGTTAGGGAACGACTGCATATGCCTGTGCAGCACACTTTCTTTTTTAATCTGCCTTATTTCTATGAAATATCCTCACACTTTGTGCTATACATTCATAAAACAAGCTAAATAAACAATTGTGATGAATAAAAACATAAAATACCAACCTTATTGAGTGTGACTTGTTCACATACAATGAGCCTGAGAGATTAGCGCAGTTATATCTGTCCTCCTGAAGCTCTGCAATCCAACTGTGGTATGAGGTTTCACAGAGCTGCTAGAGACAGGAGACTACCTGGAGGGAGGGGATTTCCTCACAATCTGGTGAGGAAGGAGAAATGAAAGTAAAAGAGATGTGCCTGTCCGGCCTATTGTATGTGACGGAGGGTTAAAAGTTAGATTCACCCGATTTGCAGAATTTTCCAATAAAATTCAATTTGCACCAAATCTTTTCTTACTCCAAAGTTGCTGTGAAAATCGTGTATGACACTTTTCTCTTGTTTTTATACTTTAATCTTCTTTACTGCTGTGTTGTCATAAATATAATCTTCAGACTGTACTCACGTGTTTCATTTGCGTTGCTTTTTTTCACAATCATGGTAGAACTGTAACATTTTTGCAGAAATTATCAAAAATCACTGCAAAACTATGTATTTTGCATAATTACTGCAGAAAAATGCAGTGCGGTCTGTCTCTATGGCTAAGCTATGATCTGTGACATTATCTAACTATCCAGATTCACCATAAAATGGCTGTTGCATTTCCTTCTTCTATTTTTATAGGTGCTATGATACCCCCTCCTAATTGGCAGTGTTATACCATGTGATTTAATAGTTGTTATATCATGAGATTTAATAGTTGTTATACCATGTGATTTAATAGCTACATGTTCTTATGGGGAAGCCCGTCCGAGGTCATATAATCCCTCTCAGGCTGAGGCAATCTTCCACAATGTGTAAAATGGTGGCAACCATTTTGGTAGATTAATATGAAGCAAATCACAAATTATTCGAATTTGACAGGTTCAGGAAATTCCTAAAAAAAATTACATATTTCATATCAAATCAATTCTCTCATCTCTAGTTACCTCCTACTTATTTCTATATACTATTACAGTTGATTCCCATTTTTCTGCACGGTCACAATATAAGTGGAAACTCTTCCACACAGAAACTTGTCAGTATGGATTGAATGCATATAAATGCTTTTATTTTCTATGGACTTGTGTCCTATAAATAAAGGAGCACTTATAGAAAGTTCCTGGACTGAATCATTACTTGAAATACGTTAAAGGCTGTGAGCGTCTAGTGTGCTTATGTCAATGAACTTCCTTTGTTACTCTAAGTGAACCATTAAGCAGCCTGAGTGGTTTTCTTAAGCCACACAAAGTGAGGATATTTACTTAAGACAACATTTTAAATTCACTAAGACTAACCAGTCACCCAGCAAGGTACATTTATAGTCTGTTAAGGGTATAGTCAGGTATAAATGAATTCTCATATTAAGGTACCGATCGGCAATAATATCTCATATGATTGCAGCACACTTTGGTTTTGTCGATAGGTTCTAAGTTGACTGTTTTTTATGTCTACAGAGTTTGCCAAAGTAAAGACTAGGAAGTGACTCTATCCATGTGTGATCATCACTATTTCAGCTAATTTTCCAGCTCAATATAATTTGAATTATTTCTTCCTAACAGGTGAAAAATTGTCTAACTATCCAAGTGACCTAAACTTGTTAATCTATATTTCAGCTCTCTTAACCTCTAAAGTCACAAAATATCCTATGAATGACTTCACAGAGATGTCTGAAATCTATTGAAGCCATGAGACCTTGTAAAATCCCTCATGGTTCGTTGGTTGGAAACTGAACACAACTTGGCCAGAAACGTCTGTTACATTTTTTTCCTTCTTTTTCTTTATGCTTTTCCATCAAAATCTTTTATTATGGTTAAAATGACTGAGTTGAATAGGTAATTCTATATGGGAATTAAAATTACAAACACATAATGTAAATTGCATGTCTAATGTGATAGTACAAAATACTTACAGAAGCATTATATTTAAAGGGGGTGTACCATGGTTAAATATTAATTTACTCTGATAGATCATACAAAAAAAACTATTCTCCAATTTAAAGCATGCCTTTCACAAGAAAATTATTTTTACATAGGACTCTGTTTTTGCTGGTCCTCCCAAAGTCTGTGCTACATGCTGCACTAAATTAGGAGGTGTCCTGCTCTTCACTCTTATAGTAATAATTTTATTTCTATAGCACCAACATTTTCTGAAGCACTTTACTATTCAGAGTGGACATGTACTGACAATAAAAGACATTACCCAGAAACATTCTACAATTTCTAAGAGGTGCGAGGGTCTGGCTCTCAAGTTTATAATCTATAAGGAAGTAAGTGAGACACAAAACATAAAAAAGTGGTTTTAGTGTATGGTGCAGTGATCAGTATAATAAAAAGGGGTATTTAAATAACGCTGCATGAACCAGTCATCAGTTAGTATAAGTATATGACAGATACAAGTCCTACTTAGTGCATGGAGGATGTGGAAACAGAGGATGGAAAGAACCAGATTGTCAGGAGAGTTTAAGAAGATAGAACTGAAGAGATGCATTTTTAAAGCACACTCAACTCCTTCATAACATTTGACGTAAGTTTACTTAATGGTCGGGAAGGAGTTCCCACAAAATTAGGTAAACTTATGTCATGTCAGTCATGTAGGCACAGGAGCAGTGCAAGCATGATTGAAGTCAGGAGCTCGGCTTAAATGAAAGCCTAGCTCCAGATGTCATGGCTTTGGGCCATTTAACCCACTAAATGCTGTAATCAATAGCGATTGCAGCATTTAGAAGGCTGGGAGAGGGAGGGGTCTCCCTCTAACTTCAGATCAGCACCCCCTGTGAAGTCATCGCAACGCCCCGGTCAATGCTCTGGCAACCTGAGGTGCAGCACTGACAGGTAAAATGCATTGCAATGCTGGTGCATTGCAATGCATTATACCAGCAATCAAAATGATAACAGTTAAAGTCCCATAGAGGGACTAAGAAAAAAGTTAAAAAAGTTAAAAAAAAATTGTAAAAATATTTCGGAAAAATATGGTGATGCAAAAACTTGTTTTTGACAAAAAAAACGTTTTTTAGTGTGTGACAGCAGCCAAACATAAAAAAACGATATGAATCTGGTATCGCTGTAATCTGGTCTATGATCCTTTGTGTCCGTTTTGTTTTGGGTGAACTGATTTATTATTGGAAATGGGAAGTTTGTTATTTGTTCTAACTGTATATACCAGGGAAACTGAATGTTCTTCACATATCATTATGTGAGACTACTGTGGATACAGTGGCATGTAAAAGTTTGGGCACCCCTGGTCAAAATTACTGTTACTGTATTATGAACACTTAAGCAAGTTGAAATGATCTCTAAAAGGCCTAAAGTTAAAGACACATTTCCTTTGTATTTTAGGCAAAAAATATGTATTTTTTTCATCTTTTACATTTTAAAAATTGCAAAAAGGAAAATGGGCTGATGCAAAAGTTTGGGCTTGTTGCATGGTTAGTACTTGGTAGCACCCCCTTTTGAAAGTATCACAGCTTGTAAACGCTTTTTGTATCCAGCCAAGAGTCTTTCCATTCTTGTTTGAGGGATTTTCATCTATTCTTCCTTGGAAACTTCTTTCAGTTCTGTGAAATTCTTTTGTTGTCTTGCATGCACTGCTATTTTGAGGTCTAGCCACAGATTTTCAATGATGTTCAGATCATGGGACTGTGAGGGCCATTGTGAAACCTTCAGCTTGCGCCTTTTAAGGTAGTCTATTGTGGATTTTCACGTGTGGTTAGGATCATTATCCATTTGTAGAAGCCATCCTCTTTTCAACTTCAGCATTTTTACAAATGGTGGTATGTTTGAATCAAGAATTCTTTGAAATTTTATTGAATCCATTCTTCCCTCTACCTGTGAAATGTTCCCTGTGCCATTGGCTGCAACACAACCCTAAAGCATGATTGATCCACCTCCCATGCTTATGGTTGGCAAGATGTTCTTTTCCTGAAATTCTGTACGAGATGAGATCTAGGTGCCAAGATCTCAATCTGAGCATGCGCCGCCTCCAGCGGCCATTTTCCTGGAGTCCACCGCATAGGAGAGTATGGAATTTGCGGGGCTCCGGCTTCCACAAAATGTCAGCGGAGCCCCCGCACCACCGAACATTTCCATCTGAACTTGGCAGACAGCATGGGGCCCACAGCCATCTCCCGACTCCTCCCTCCGAACTCCCCGTCCTGCCTCCGCAACATCTCCTGTCTCAGCCAGCATCTCCTGCTTGAGCCAGCGGCAACCCTGGGACCCCGCTCTACCAACACCACCCCCCGCCCAGGTAAGCTGATTATAACACGCACCGGTTTATTAAAAAACATTTTTTCCTATTTTCCTTCCCAAAATTTGGGGTGCGTCTTATAAACTGATGTGTCTTATAATCCATATATTTGGCATCGCCACGTCTGGAACAACCTGACCTATAAAACTGTCCCACTAGTTAACCCCTTCAGTGAACACCGCAAAAAAAAAAAGAGTCAAAAAATTATGCTTTATCATCAAAATGACGAACAAAAAGTGGAATAAAATGCAATCAAAAAGACAAATGTAAATGGTATCTCTGAAAACTTCATCTTGTCCCACAAAAAACAAGCCGCCATACAGCTCCATCAGCCAAAAAATAGAAGAGTTATAGCTCTCAGAATAAAGCAATGGAAAAATAATATTTTGTTCTATAAAATAGTTTTTATTGGGTAAAAACGGAAAAACATAAAAAAGGTATAAATGTGATATCGCTGTAATCGTACTGACCCAAAGAATACAGCTGCCTTATCAATTTTACCACACGCGGAACGACATAAAAAAAAAAAAATTCATGAATTGCTGGCTTTTGTTCATTCTGCCTCCCAAAAATCAGAATAGAAAGCGATCAAAAAATGTCACATGCCCGAAAATGGAACCAATAAAAACGTCATCTCGTCCCGTAAAAAACAAGTGGTCAAATGACTCTGTCGGGAGAAATATGGAAAAATTATAGTTCTCAAAATATGGCGATGTGCAATAAAAAACGTCTTTTAGTGTGTGACAGCTGCCAAACATAAAAACCAGCTCTAAATCTGGTATCACTGTAATTGCACTGACCCGAAGAATAAAGTCGTCTAATAAATTATACCACATGAGGAATGGCATAAAAAAATAAATAAAAACAATTCTTCACCTGCTATTGATTTGTTAATACAGCATTCCAAAGATCGCAGTAAGGCTCGGCTCACATTTATCCTGCGCTCTCCAGTGAGCGCCTACACCGAGGTTCCATGTATATCTCTGAAATACGTGATTCAGACAGAACCCCTGGTGGAAGATTCCTTATAATGAGGCAGATGGAGGCACTGTGGGCGCCGTCTGACCTGTGATCCAGCTGTGTCCGTCTTTTTAGGCGTGCATAAAAGTGCCATCGGCCACAGTTTGAACGAGTTAAGGGTAATTCTGCTACTTCATTATAGTGAATGGATTCCTCGGGGGTTTCATCTGAATCACGTCATTCGGACATTTAGATGGAAACCCCAATATAAGTGCTCAGAGTAGAGAGCCGGATAAAAGTGATCCAAAATGTTATGTAAAATGTTCCTAACAAAAGCTTCAAATCAATCCACAAGAAAAAGTCCTCACTCAGGTCCGTCATCTGTCAATGGAAATATAGGGGGTTTCACGTTACTGGTAGCACAAAGGCTCGGGAAAAGTGCTATGGCTCCTCACCCCATAAAAGAAATTCAGCAAATTCTGTGCTCCCAAATCCAAATGCCACCTCCCTTCTGAGCCAAAAGTTTACCTAAGCCGCAGTTAGTGTCCTGTTTGGCATTCCTGTAGCGATGAGAGCCTGCCCAATTTACAGATGCGTGTCTCCAGAAGCATGAGCTTCACTACAACGTACTGGTCACAACAAAGGCTGTTTGCAATTTTCACTCAGCAACATCCACTGCTGCTTGTTTCTGGAAAACACCCATGGAGTCAAAATCGTCACTACACCTGGAGATAAATTCCCAAAGGGGTATAATTTTCCAAAATGGGGTCACTTGAGGGAGGATTCTGCTATTCTAGCACTTAGAGACTCTGTATATGGAATACACATACTATTCAAGAAAAATCGACACTCCAGGAGGCCAATAGCGCATCGTCCTTCCTGAGTCTCACCGAGTGGCTAAGTAGTACCGTACAGCCACACATGGGGTGTTTCTACATTCAGTAGAAATTGTGGGACACACTTTGGTGGCATTTTCACCCATTTCCCAATGTAAAAAAAATAAAATCTTTGGCTAAAACTACATTTTGGTGGTAAAAATGTAATTATTTTTTTCTTCACTGCCCAATGGTATAAAATTCTGTGGTGTCAATAAAATCACTGCACCCCTAGATGAACTCATTGAGAGGTGTAGTTTGTAAAATGGGGTCTCTTATGGGGATCTGCTGTTCTGGCACCTCAGGGGCTCTGCCAATATGACATGGCACCCTCAAGCCAGTCCAGCAAAATCTGAACTGCAATATGGTGCTTCTTCCCCTCTGAGCTTTGCACTGGGCATCAAAAGTAGTTTTTGACAACATTTGTGATATTGACGTACACAGGAAAAATTTGGGGGTCAAATTCTCCTGCTATACTTGTGAAAATGTGAAAAAATTGGGGTTAAAACAACATTTGTGTTGGAAAAATATTTTTTTTTATTTTTACAGATCTACATTGTAAAATTCTGTGAAGCACCTGTGGGGTCAAGGTGCTCACTACACATCTAAATAAATTCCTTGAGGGGTCTAGTTTCCAAAATGGGGTCACTTGAGGGGGTTTTCCACTGTTTAGGCACCTCAGGAGCTCTCCAAAAGCGATATGACACCTGCAGACTATTCCATCAAAGTCATGGTTCCAAAATGTCACTCCTTCCTTTCTGAGCCCTGCCGTGCGCCTAAACAATAGTTTTGCCCACATATTGGGTATCTGTGTGCTCAGGAGAAATCGAAAAACAATTTTTAAAAGTCCATTTTCTCCTGTTACCCCTTTGAAAATAAAAAATTTGTGGCTAAAAAACATTTTTGTGGGAAAAATGGGATTTTTTTATTTTCACAGCACTACGTTATAAACTTCTGTGAAGCACTTCGGGGTTCAAGGTGCTGTCCACACATCTAGATAAGTTCCCTGAGTGGTCTAGTTTCCAAAAGGGTGTCACTTGTGGATGGTTTCCACTGTTTAGGCACATCAGGAGCTCTCCAAACTCGACATGGCGTCTGCTAATTATTCCAGCAAATTTTACATTGAAAAAGTCAAAAGGTGCTTCTTCCCTTCCAAGCCCTGCCGTGTGCCCAAACAGTGTTTTTTTCCCCACATATGGGGTATCAGCATACTCAAGAGAAATTGCACAACAAATTGAATGGTGCAATTTCTCCTGTTACCCTTATGAAAATGCAAAATTTGGAGCTGAAAAACATCTTTGTGGGAAAAATCTGAAAATGTTAATTTTTATCGTAAAATATTTTAAACTTCTGTGAAGCACCTTTGGGTTCAATATGCACACCACATGTGGCGCCCCTGAGGGTTCGGTCGCCACAGGGGTACTGCATCTCTTTAATGAGGTGTGGTATCCCTCCTTCGAGGTAAGGATGGTGCAACTGTCAGGACCTCACCTCTGCATCCAACACCACACCTCTCCCACCTGAGGGGGGCTTATAGGCACCAGGGTGCTGCCCCAGCCGGGATAAGTGGAGATGGGGGAACCAAAGTAAGGGGGAACCTAGTAGTGGGTGAGGGTGGAGGACACACTTAAAGGTTACACAACAAAAATTTATATTTAATAAACAGCCATCTTGGGCTTATGGTCTTTGATTGTGATCTTCATCACTAAACGTGGCTTTCAGTGTGAACCTGCAGTTGATGGGGACACGGTCCTCGTACTCTGGCTTTGAGTCGAGGTGCGGGCAAGAGTTAACGGCTGTCTCTACCCGGTCAAGGTCCCTACCCAAGAAGGCCTGGAGGGGAGCTTAGGAGTAAAGCTCCGCAGGCAAAAGGATCCCAGGGGGATGCAGACGGAGCGGTATACGCCACCTGTCCTCGCTATTCTGGCCTAGTCAGAGGGATTCCTGCTGCAAAAGGGGTACCGGCCCCCGATATCTGACTTTGTTACTCTCTGTCTCAGTCGGAGAAGCCCGGAGGCTCAGTGGATCCCACCAGGTAACGGAGCGGAGTTGCCACCCGTACCCTTGTTCTGTGCATAGTCCAGAGGGAGACCAGGCCTTAGTACACGCACCACATATGGACAGGAGAGGACCTAGTGGGAAAGTTTAGGAACACTCTGGTGCGGGGTCCTGACCAAGGCACCAGAACTACCTGGAGGTTGTCGGACCCCCGGTCCTGGTGGCCGCAGCGCACCGTGAGGAGCAGGGAGAAGCCTTGCAGCTGTGCATACTACCGTGAATAAAGCTTGGAAGACTACCCCTATGGCCTTCGGTTTCTTATTGCAACGCGGCACCGCACCACATCGCACCACATCTCCCACTGCGACTCCCATCCTCTTGTCCTCTCTGCCCTGAGGCCCTGCTCCACCTGTGGGGAGTAGTATCATCTCCAGCTGCCACTACATCCCGCCTCAGAGGACTGAACACAGCGCTGGTGGGGAATCACCAAACACCACAGGTGGCGTAGTCAATACAACCACTCGAGTAACACCAAACCCTGAAAGCCCATCACACTCTTTTAAATGTGATGGCCCTGGGCATGGAACGGGTCCATGCCACGGCTACAACCCACCAAACATCTGACCCAGCTCTGAGTGCCCCCACCTCTCAGGGCAGGGCTGCGAGCGTCACACACACACATCTAGATTAGTTCCCTGAGGGGTCTAGCTTCCAAAATCAGGTCACTTGTGGGGGGTTTGGTTTCCACTGTTTAGGCACATCAGGAGCTCTCCAAACTCGACATGGCGTCCGCTAATTATTCCAGCAAATTTTATATTCAAAAAGTCAAATGGCGCTCCTTCACTTCCGAGCTCTGCCGTGGGCCCAAACAGTGGTTTTCCCCAACATATGGGGTATCAGCTTACTCAGGAGAAATTGCAAAACAAATTTTGGGGTTCATTTTTTCCTGTTACAACGTCGAAAATTAAAAAATTGGGGTCTAAAGTAAATTTTTTGGTAAAAAATGTTACATGTTCATTGTTTTCTTCCACATTCCTGAAGGAATTAATATATTTCTTGAATGTGGTTTTGAGCACCTTGAGGGGTGCAGTTTTTCGAATGGCGTCACTTTTCAGTATTTTCTGTCATATAGGCCCCTCAAAGTCATTTCAAATCTGATGTGGTCCCTAAAAAATGGTTTTGTAAATTTTCTTGGAAAAATTAGAAATCGCTGGTCAACTTTTAACCCTTATAACTTCCAAACAAAAAACATTTTGGTTCCAAAATTGTGCTGATGTAAAGTAGACATGTGGGAAATGTTATTTATTAACTATTTTGTGTGACATATCTGTCTGATTTAAGGGCATAAAAATTCAAATTTTGAAAATTGTGAAATTTTCGCCAAATTTCCATTTTTTTCACAAATAAACACAAGTCATATCAAATAACTTTTACCGCTATCATGAAGTCCAATATGTCACAAAAAAAAACAATCAGAATCAGTGGGATCCGTTGAAGCGTTCCAGAGTTATTACCTCATAAAGTGTCACTTGTCAGAATTGTAAAATTTTGCCCGGTCATGAAGGTGAAAACAGGCTCAGGGGTGAAGAGGTTAAGGGTAGTCGCACACATACTGTTTTTAGAGTGTTTTGCATAATTTGTATGGTATTTTTTTTGTTTGTTTTCATTAAAAAGAAACACTTTGGCCTGATGTTAGATGAAAGTCAAAAGGGAGTTATGAAATGGACTATAGACAGTACAATTTTTATGTGTTGCTATTCTGCAACTTTTGTGGGTCAGTGATGTTTTTTAACATACAGCATGTGTGACATTTTTTTATGTGTTCTTCCATAGGCCTCTCCATACAACTGGAAAAATGCATGAAAAAATGTAAATGTGGCAAAAATGTATGTATAAACAATGCCTGCAATAGAAAATGTTATGTATTATGCAATTTATAGTCTAAATAATTTACAAAAAATATATATTTTCTACAATGAGAAGTTATCCAGAGAGTATATTAGGGCCCTTTGTGCACTATTCTGGAAAAGTGTCACATTCTGCTGATTTGGGAGCTAACAAATAATGTAGTCTTGTTGTCTAGGGTGGATTATGGATTAAAGTGGATATTCTCATGTGTGGTTAAGTGTATTCTTAGTGGTCTGGGTTAATTCATCAGTTGATTGTAATAGCCCTGATGGTGCACAGTACTATATACAACATTCTCTTCTAGTGTTAATCCTAATAGATCTATGCATGAGAGTTCGGTTTCCATGCAATAACCTTGGTAAAGCAAATGCATTTTACGTATATGTTTTCCCTAGGTTAAAGCCAAGAATTATAGGATCAAGGGTATTGGCACAATACTATAACTTATCAGCAACAAAGACTAAGGCTGAGTTCACACGATGCGTTTTTCATGCGTTTCCGCGGCGTTTTTGCAGTTGCGTAAACGCCGCGGAAACGCATGAAAAACGCATGGTAGAAGGGCAGCAATGTTCCCCAATGGAAATCCGCATGTGCTGTGCCCATGATGCGGATTTTTCCGCAGCGTAAACGCTGCGGTCAAAAATCCGCAACATGTCAATCAATTTTGCGGAAACGCTGCTCTTTTGCCGCCATTGACTTGCATTAGACCGCATGGAATCCGCATCACTGTATATGTTGATGCGCTTTTCATGCGGTCTAATGTGCGGATGGTACCCGGGTGTGGATGAGAGGACTCTCATCCAGACCCAGGTACCATTAAAAAAAAAAGAATAAAATAAAAAATATATATATTCTCACCTTCTGACGGCCCGCGCTGCGTCCTGCTGGCTTCCCGCGCACTTCGCGGTTGAATGAAGGACCTTCGCTGACGTCAGAGTCATGTGACGGGTCACGTGACGCTGACGTCGGCAGGTCCTACAGTCTCCACTGCCGGCAGCCGGGACCGATGAAGCAGGACACCGGGGGCCATCAGAGGGTAAAGTATAGATTTATTTTTTATTTTTTAACATTCACACACTATATAAATCCATGCCGGTTGCATGGATTTATATAGTGTGAAGTTGACAAGCAGTATGTGCACACGATGCAGAAATGCTCAGGATTTTTTCCTGAGCGTTTCTGCATCTCTCTGGCAGGAAAAAACGCATGCGGATTGTACATGCGGTTTCCTGCCAGGGACATGCGGAAGTGAAGCGGTCTTCACTTTCATTTCCGCATGCGGGTTGACAAGCGCTTCCCAAGCGATTTTAGCATCACTTGGAAAGTGCTTGTCAACTTCACACTATATAAATCCATGCAACCGGCATGGATTTATATAGTGTGTGATGTCAAAAAATAAAAAATAAATCTATACGTTACCCTCTGATGGCCCCCGGTGTCCTGCTTCATCGGTCCCGGCTGCCGGCAGTGAAGACTGTAGGACCTTCCGACGTCAGCGTCACGTGACCCGTCACATGACTCTGACGTCAGCGAAGGTCCTTCATTCAACCGCGAAGTGCGCGGGAAGCCGGCAGGACGCAGCGTGGGCCATCAGAAGGTGAGAATATATATATTTTTTATTTTATTCTTTTTTTTTTTAATGGTACCTGGGTCTGGATGAGACTCTCCTCTCCTCCACACCCGGGTACCATCCGCACATTAGACCGCATGAAAAGCGCATCAACATATACAGTGATGCGGATTCCATGCGGTCTAATGCAAGTCAATGGCGGCAAAAGAGCAGCGTTTCCGCAAAATTAATTGACATGCTGCGGATTTTTGACCGCAGCGTTTACGCTGCGGAAAAATCCGCATCATGGGCACAGCACATGCGGATTTCCATTGGGGAACATTGCTGCCCTTCTACCATGCGTTTTTCATGCGTTTCCGCGGCGTTTACGCAACTGCAAAAACGCCGCGGAAACGCATGAAAAACGCATCGTGTGAACTCAGCCTAACACTTTCCCTGCCATGGATTTATTTTACACGATTTTGAAGGGTGTCAAATTAAAAACAAAACCCAAGAAGAAAACAAAATGAGCATATACCCTATAGTGAGTAATTAAGTAAATAGTAATAATACATGTAAATACTACCCGTCTCGACTGGGCAAACCTTGCCGCGGTAGGATGGCTTTCACGCTGTTTTTGATCAAAATAGTGAGAACTAGGAACTCTGTATTATTTACATGTACTATTACTATTTATTTATTTATTCACTATAGGGTATATGCTCATTTTGTTTTCTTGAGTTTTCTCTGTGAAATTGCCACAGTGTGAACATGCTCTTACACTTTGCATTTATATCAACTTTTTCTTTGGCTAATTTCTTTGTTTTTTTTTTAGTTTTTTGTACTTTGTACAAACAGAGGCATTGCCTCCCCTTTCTGAGGGTGTGGCCCATCCGCAATTGCGGGGCTGTGCGATGGGTACGTGATTCGCACCCAGTTACGCCAACTTGTTCATGGGTCACTTTGAGTCACTGCACATTGCTGGACTAGCAGCATCCTAGGAGTAGCCATTACTCTAAATGGATTACCAACATTCCTTATGGCCAATATAGGAGAATCAGAAAAAACTGCACGACTAATGAAGACTTCCTGAAGGAAGCTCACATACTAACAAAAAGATTTAGAGAAAAAAAGTATCCAAAAAAAGTATTAAATTATGATTTTACACGTATGGTCAGATTGAGCCAGGGGGGACTGTCTTGGCAAACTAAAGGACACAACCAATAAAATTCACATGGACGATACAAAAAAATCAAATATAGTTTTATTACTACATTTAACCAATCACACAAACTAATAAGGGACGCCATGACCAGGCATTGGACTTTTCTCAGCAATTATCTCGTTTTATCGGGGTACATCACAGACAAACCTAATATTATTTTCCGTAGAAGTAGGAATATAAAAAAACATATTTCTCCGAGCAAAATAAAATCTAATGTAGTTCAAAAATCACTTTCCTTTGTTTCATCTTCAGCATCTCCAATCAAGGGATCCTATCATTTTGGCACTAATAAATGTCTTTGTAGTAAAATGATCATTTAAGGATGTAAGGAGTTTTCCTCTGCTGTCACAGGAGAATTCTTTTCCATCAACCAATTAGTCAACTGCAATACCAATTATGCAATCTACCTATTAAAATGCAACTGTAATTTGCAGTTTGTAGGTCACACAACCCAAGCGATCCGTAAGAGAATGAATAGCCACAGACACAACATTAAGAAAGGCTTGATCTTCCATAGCCTGTCCAGACATTTTCTTTTAGAACATAAACGTGATCTCACTAATTTAAGACTTATTGTATTGAATCAAATATCAAAAAATACATCTAATAGGATCCAGAGACTAGTGAATAGGGAATCCTACTGGATCTTTAAATTATCCATGCTGAAACCGGAGGGTCTAAATGAGTGTACTTAAAACACCACACAATAAAGGTAATCTTTTATTATTATTTATTTATGTACTTTTTCTATGTATGTAATTTTCCTCACATGAATTTTATGGTATATTTAATGTGCATTTTATATGCGTTTCCATTTGTCCATATAAGATAGAAGGTTGCTATACAGAAGCTGTGCACTATAGGTGCGGTTTAGTCAAGGAATCAATTAACGGAATTAATGACACCTGTTTTGGAGGATATAAAACAAACATGATGTATAAATCATTTGTATATGCCTGAAGAAGGAGCTAGATCAGCTCTGAAATGCGTAGCATTTTAATAAATATAATTTTTATACTCAATATTTTGGTACCCATCCCTTGGTCCAGAACTGGCAGCGCTTTTTAAACCCTCATTTTTTTCAACTTCTCCATCCCTTTCTGAGTTAGTCATTTCATTTCTATAGCTTCACATGCACAGGTGTTTGGACTAGTCAGGATTATGGTAAAGTTTAAAAGGGAATCTGTCACTCCCTGGCACTTATCTGACCTCTTATGTGGGCATACAGGTGATAGAAATGTAATTCTATACCTACCTGTTTGCCCCATATTAGAGGTCTTGTTGCTGTGAAATGTCTTTTTATTCAATCAAGCTTCTGTTGCTTGCAGGCCAGTGGACCGCCTACTGTGTGAATTACAATGTTTCCTCCCTCCCCTGCATGTCACAGTGCCTGGATTTGGCTGCTGCAACTGCACATCACAGGGCACTATGACATGCAGGGGAGGGAGAAACATTATAATTACCTGCCTGAAAGCATCAGAAACTTGATTGAATAAAAAGACATTTCACACCAGCAAGACCTCTAATATGAGGCATACAGGTAGCAATAGATTTGATTAAAATAGCAATAACTAAGTACCCTAAGTTACTTACATTTACTATTGCCATTTACTTGACGCGCCCCCTGGGCCTGTGTTGTGCAGGGAATACCCGGAGCCGGATCGCTGTGGGTTGTAGTCTCCGTGGCGCTGACCCGGTCCGTGCCCAGGGTGGTCAATTCAGTGGCAGTCTTATTAGTGAGATAACAGTCCGACTACGCCACCCGTGGATTGCGGTCAGTGGGGACCGCCGCTGCAAGGCAGACTGCTGAGGCCGGTGTTGTGTGTGCAGCTAAGAACGGGATGACTCCCCACGGGAGGAGTATAGTTTCAGGGCAGTTAGTGTGGATGATGGGAGTGATGGTGCACGAGCGCAGCAGGAATAACTCAGAGTCCGTGCAGTGCAGTTCAGGGTCTTTACTGATGTTATAAAGCAGACGCTCCTGGGAGTACTGGCTAGCAGTAGAGGCCTGGTCAGTCTGAGAGCTAGCAGGATCTCCCCTGGCCAGGTGGAGTTGTAGGCCTCCCCATCTATCTGTACTCTTTCTTGGCTACCTTGCTGTGTGCGGGTAGAAGTAGCCCACGTCCCTGAGTATACCGTGTGGTGCTCACCCGTACGGCCGGTGACTTGGGGCCTTCTGTTAGCCTCCGCTTCACGATGGTGGTGCTGGTCCCTTGCTTGTGACCGTGCCTCCGGGCTTCTCTGGCCAGAGGACATGGAATCCCCTGCCGGTTGGATTCTGCTGCTGGACCTGGATGTCCCCACAGCCTCGGACTCCGTGTCCGGTCTTAGTGTCTTCAGCCAGGGGGAACTATCTAGCTTCCAACCCCTGGCACTCGCTCCTGCTCCTACAGAGCTCCTTGCTGACACTTTCCCTGTGTCTGGAACTGTCTCCAGGCTCTGACTCACTTAATCCCGCCCCAGACCCAGTTTATAAGGGCAGATTCCTCCCCTCCCAGGTCTGGGCGGGCGGTGTTGCATGCTTAGGGCTCCTGACCAGAGAAACCTCCCACTTGCTCTCAGACGTAATATTTCTATTACTGTGGTAACCAGACCCCTGGGGTGCCACATTCCCCCCTAGTAAAATTTAGTACTCCGGGACTAAACATATTTTTAAAGAAACATAAATGCAGGGTATAACAATAACAAGTCAACATGAAAAAGTACATTTTGTGGTCACGGCGTGTCCGTAACCGGGTGTCCATATCACCCAAGGTGAAGTTTTTGAGAATAGGTAGGGGACCTGTCCAAAGAAAACCCCTTGCGTTGGCCTTGGGCGTGGCTGCAAGGCTGAAGCTAGCTACTTTGGGCCGCAAGGAGGCCACGCCAGACAGGTTTTCTCTTCCGCGGCCGTCTTCGCAAGAGGCACAATGTGCAACTATCTACAAAATTGTTCCGGTTATCCAGCATCCATAACCTGTTAGTCCATAGAAATCTGCAGGGTAACTGAGAAACACAATTAATAACAGGCAACAACAAAAACCATAAACATTTTCAAGAAACAGGTAAATTTACAGTGCATTACTTTATATTCTCCAGCGAGCGGGCATCTGACCTCTAGTGACTCTAGTGGACCTACGGAGCTCACTAATTGGTCCTGCACTACAGGGTGTAGGAGGTGTTATGGGTAAGCTGGGCAGCTGTCTGCATACTCTTTGGCTCACTAGGGGCACGGCAGGCTCACTACTAGCAGAGGGTTGATCCTCCTGCGCTGCTGGTGTGGACTCTTCTGCCTCCTGGGCCGGTTGCTCTTCCAGCTCTACCTGGTCTTCTGTAGGCACTTGAGGGGCTGGCTGGAGAAAGGTGAGGACGGGCACCACGATAGCGTTGTTTACTCGTGTCCAGGACCAGGGAAAGTCTCCGAGTACGGTGCTGATCATTTCCTCCTTTTCCTCTACGGGTTGAGGGTTTTCCTGATCTTCATCCGTGCTTTGCCACTTCTCGGGGCACTTTTTCAGGTGGTCTCTGGAGACAGTGGCTGTGGTCTCTCCTCCATCCTTGCTGATGACGTACACCTTTGGATTATTGTGGCTTGAGGGCAGTACGGTGTACGGGTCCTTTTCCCACTGGCCGTCCAACTTATGGAGCCGCCTTTTTCTTTTCAAGACCTGCTCTCCAGGTACCAGGGGAACAGTGGGAGCATGTTGGTTATAAGTCCTCTCCTGCCATTCTCTTGATTGACAGAGACTTCGCTCGACGTTCTCCTGTACTTTCCGGTACTGCTGCTGCCGTTCTGTATCCCAGTCTGCCTCTGGCGAGGTGTCCTCGGGTGTCAGGACTCCCATATCCAGATCAACAGGCAGCTTACCAGGTCTTGCTCGCATTAGGTAAGCCGGGGTACAGTTGGTGGAACCTACCGGGATGTGGTTATACAGGTCCACCAGATCGGGCAGTTTCTCAGGCCACAGACTGCGTTCTTCCAGGGGCAATGTTTTTAGCAGATCTATCACCACCTGGTTCATCTTCTCGCAGAGTCCATTAGTTTGGGGGTGATAGGGCGTTGTTCTTATCTTCTTGCAGCCATACAGGTTGCAGAACTCCTGGAAGACCTCCGCTTCGAAGGCTGGTCCTTGGTCCATCAGCACTTGGTCCGGGTACCCGTGTGGGCGGCAGAAGTGCAGCTGGAAGGCTCTGGCTGCTGTCTGAGCCGTCAAGTCTTTGACAGGGACCACCACCAGGAACCGGGAGTAGTGATCCACGATGGTTAGGGCGTAGACATACCCGCTTCTGCTTGGAGCCAGTTTAACATGGTCCAGAGCGACCAGTTCCAGCTGCTGCCTGGTGAGGATGGGCTGCAGGGGAGTCCTCTGGCTGGCACGGTCCCTCCTTCTTAGATTGCATGGGCCACAGTCTCTACACCATCTCTCAATTGCTCCTCTTATGCCTATCCAGTAGAACCGTTCACGCAGCAGGAACTCCAGCTTCTTCCATCCGAAGTGCCCTGCCCCATTGTGGTAGGCCTCCAACACCATAGCTGCGTCTCGTCTCAGTACCACAACCTGCCAGATCAGTTCATGTGTCCGGGAATTGACCATTCTGCGGCACAACTTCTCCTTGTAGAGAAACAGTCTGCTTTTTTCCGTCCACAGTTGCTTGGTCTCTTCCGGAGCGTCTGGGTCCAGGCGGGCGTTAGCCTGGGTCAGCATCTCCTTCACCAGACGGACTGCGGGGTCACTGTCTTGCGTCTCCGCCCAGTTGTAGTGGGGTAAGGGGTTGAACGTAGCGGATCGCTGGCCCCTCACACGGTGGGAATACTGGGTAATCCCATGATGGTGGAACGCAGGGAGTTCAACCTCTTCCAGTTCTTCTGGATCTTCCCCTCCGTCCGGTAGGTTTGGCATCCTGGACAGGGCGTCCGCATTGGTAATGGAGCGTCCTGCCCGGTATTTGATCGTGAACTCATAATTGGACAGGCGGGCCATCCATCTCTGCTCCAGGGCACCCAGTCTTGCAGTGTCCAGGTGTGTCAACGGGTTGTTGTCCGTGTACACGGTGAACCTGGAAGAGGCAAGGTAATGCTTAAAACGTTTGGTTACCGCCCACACCACTGCCAGGAACTCTAGCTTGAACGAGCTGTAATTCTCAGGGTTTCTTTCCGTGGGTCGCAGTTTTCGGCTGGCATAAGCAATTACCCATTCTCTCCCTTGCTGGATCTGGGACAGTACGGCTCCTAGCCCGATGTTGCTTGCGTCCGTGTGGAGGATAAAGGGCTGGCTGTAATCAGGGTACGCCAGGATTTCATCCCCCGTGAGGGCCATCTTCAGCTGGCGGAATGACTCCTCTTCCAGATTTTCCCATCTGAAGGGTGGCTTCTGGTTTTTGGCCTTCCTGGACTGGCCTATCAGGAGGACCTGCATAGGAGCTGCCTTCTTGGTAAAACCGGGAATGAATCTTCGGTAGTAGCCTACCAACCCGAGGAACTGCGGCACTTCCTTTATGCTGGATGGTCTTGGCCAGTCCTTAATCATGGTGATCTTGTCAGGGTCGGGGGCTACTCCGTCAGCACTCACCACGTGTCCCAGGTACTGTACCTTTGGCTTCAGTAGATGACACTTTGAGGGTTTTACCTTTAGGCCATAGTTTGCCAGGGCTTCAAACACTTCTGCCAGGTGTTCCAGATGGTCCTCATAGGTCTTGGAATAGACGATGACATCGTCCAGGTATAATAGGACCGTCTCGAAGTTCCAGTGTCCCAGACAGCATTCCATCAACCGTTGGAAGGTCCCTGGTGCATTGCAGAGCCCGAACGGCATACAGTTAAATTCGCTGAGTCCCATCGGGGTGGTGAATGCGGTCTTCTCCCGGTCTGCCTCTGCTACAGGAACCTGCCAGTACCCGCTAGTGAGATCCAAAGTAGAGAAGAAGTTAGCAGATTTTAATGCAGCTAAGGACTCTTCTATCCTTGGTAACGGGTACGCATCTTTGTGTGTGATACGGTTGACCTTCCTGTAGTCTACACACATTCTCATGGTGTTGTCTTTCTTTTTCACTAGGGCTAGTGGAGCTGCCCAGGGGCTACAGCTGTCCCTAATTACCCCAGCCTCCTTCATGTCTTTTAGCATCCCCTTGGCGTGTGGATAGTGTGCAGGGGGTACGGGTCGGTATCTCTCCTTTATGGGAGGATGGTCTCCCGTGGGGATGTGATGTTCTACCCCCTTTACTCGCCCGAAGTCCAGCGGGTGTTTACTAAACACTCTCTCATACTCTTGAACCACCTAATAGACTCCCTGTTTTTGGTGTGAGGGAGTGGAGTCAGTACCCAAATGCAGCTGCTGACACCAATCCTCCATTGGTTTCTTAGAGCCGTTACCTTCCTCTGGTTGAGATGGAGGCAAGGGTTCCACGGCCTGTACAGAGTTCTGGTTGATGGTGAACAATTTGGCTAGCGTGGCATACCGGGGCAGGTATACTTCTCTCTCCCCGATATTTATGATGCGGACGGGCACCCTCCCATGGCATACATCGACCACCCCCCGTGCTGTCAAAATGGTGGGCCTACTGTCTGAGTAGACGGGTTCTACCATTGCTTGGTAGTCTCTACCTCTTAGACCAATAGCTGCCCGGCACCAATTTATCATCTCACTTTTCGGGGCATGGCAATAGGGAACGGGTCACATATTCTCACGCTACCAATCTCACCACCAGATAGTTCCACCTGTTGCTGTTTCATCAGTGCCCGGATCTCTTTTTGGAGGACACGCTGCTGGCTGGAACTGGCGTTCTGGGCAACCTGTTGCAAAATAAGAATCACCTCTGCAAGACAGTTTTCGATTACGTTAGTACATAGGGTTATTTTTGGGTGACTCTCGCGACGGTCAATGTCCACAATGATCAGTCCTTGTGCCGGCAGTTCAACCTTACCGACCTTGATGGTCACCTCTTTAAATCCTATCTGTGGCGCGGGCTGACCATTGCTGGCGATAATGCTCAGGTCGTCATCTGGGTAGCGGGTTAAGTCCGAGTCATTCCAGTACCGCTTGAAGAGCACGTACGGGATGGTAGTCACCTGTGACCCAGTGTCTAGTAGGGCACTCATAGGAATGCCATCCAGTAGCACAGGCAAGACCGGACGTCCCCCTACGTATTTATCATGCCAGTTCGATGGGCCTGATGATCTTATGCCTGGGGGTTGGCCCTCTACCCCAGGTTGTGCCCGTTTAAATGACAGTACCTTGCCATATGTCCGGGTTGATTCCAGCGGCGGCAGATGGGCTGTCCGTCCTCGTTGTATCGGTCGCTGGGTCTTCCTCTGGCCAGTGGGGTCCTCCTCAGTCAGCGCCACGGGACGTCCTCCGGTCCGGATGCCAGCTGGATCTTTTCTGAAGAAGAGACCTGTAAAGACTGCACAGTTCTGGTTAGCGCGGCAACGCTCTTAGTCAGATCTTGGACCTGATGGTGCAGGTCTGTAGCCGGGTTATTGTTCAAAGCCTGCGCATCAGCTCCCACAGGCCCTGCAGACAAGGGCGCCGTGTCCTGGTGATAAGTGATAGCAGGGCGCATGTGGGTCACAGCGCTACCTGGTGCCGGTTCTCGGAGCACCCGGATGGCTCTGTCCTTGAACTGTGCAAAGTCCAGGTCAGGGTCCTGTAAGGCCATTGCCTGCAACTGAGTTCGGTGGGCATTGCACAGTAGACCCTCAATAAATTGTTCGGTCAACAGCTTGTCTTCATTCCCCACGCTGTCAAGGTCTGCATGCTTAATGGCTCTCAGGGCCTCTTGTAGGTTTAGAGCAGGGTTCCCCAACTCCAGTCCTCAAGGCCCACCAACAGGTCATGTTTTCAGGATTTCCTTAGTATTACACAGGTGATAATTGCATCACCTGCACAGGCAATAATTCCATCACCTGTGCAATACTAAGGAAATCCTGAAAACATGACCTGTTGGTGGGCCTTGAGGACTGGAGTTGGGGAACCCTGGTTTAGAGCATAGTCTCTTATACTTTCATGTGCCCTTTGTTTGCACCCGTAAAATCTGAGCTTTATTTCGGCTGAGGTTCGGGTTTCAAAAGTGTCTTTCAGCCGGGCTAGTATTTCTCTGACAGTCCTCTTCTTCCTAGGTGGCCAGTACTTTACCTCCCTTTGGGCTGCCCCGATTAACTGGGCCACCAGGATGCTCACTTTTTGCTCTTCCATGAGGGGGTATACCTGGAAGAGGCTATCCAGTCTTTCCCTAAAGTCACTTAGGGTATGTGACTTCCCTGAGTACTGGGGTAGCCAGGTTGCCCCCGGGATATAGTGCATGGTGAATGGCATGACCGCAGCAGCGGTTGCGCTGGCAGCCGGTGTGGCGGTGGAGCTCCCCTCGGTATCCGACATCCTCCTTCCCCCCTAGTGGACCGTGGCCTACCTTGCGATGCTCTTCTTCCGTAGGCCGCGGCTCCACAGTCGATCGTCGGGGTTGAGGACCTTGCGTCGCGCTCCTGTGATGTCAGCGTCGCTCCCTCTCCCTTCCAGGACCTTGCGCAGCGTCAGCACATGGGGCGGAGCTTCGGATCTCACGCGCTTTCGGTGTCCATGCCCCTCTTCTTCCCGCGCGGCGTCCCGAAGATGGCGTCCGATGGCGGGAAGCGGCTGCGGATGGCGGGAAGACGGCAGAAGATGACGGGAAACCACCCAAGATGGCGTCCGATGGCGGGAAACGACTCCGGACGGCGGGAAACTTCTCTCAGGTAAGTGCAAAAGTATTTTTTTCAGGCACGCAATACCCGTTGGGGCGGGTTGGTTTGAATCCTGCCAACTACGCCAAAGTTGACGCGCCCCCTGGGCCTGTGTTGTGCAGGGAATACCCGGAGCCGGATCGCTGGGGGTTGTAGTCTCTGTGGCGCTGACCCGGTCCGTGCCCAGGGTGGTCAAATTAGTGGCAGTCTTATTAGTCAGATAATAGTCCGACTACGCCACCAGTGGATTGCGGTCAGAGTAGAAGTAGCCCACGTCCCTGAGTATACCGTGTGGTGCTCACCCGTACGGCCGATGACTTGGGGCCTTCTGTTAGCCTCCGCTTCACGATGGCGGTGCTGGTCCCTTGCTTGTGACCGTGCCTCCGGGCTTCTCTGGCCAGAGGACATGGAATCCCCTGCCGGTTGGATTCTGCTGCTGGACCTGGATGTCCCCACAGCCTCGGACTCCGTGTCCGGTCTTAGTGTCTTCAGCCAGGGCGAGCTGTCTAGCTTCCAGCCCCTGGCACTCGCTCCTGCTCCTACAGAGCTCCTTGCTGACACTTTCCCTGTGTCTGGAACTGTCTCCAGGCTCTGATTCACTTAATCCCGCCCCAGACCCAGTTTATAAGGGCAGATTCCTCCCCTCCCAGGTCTCAGCGGGCGGTGTTGCATGCTTAGGGTTCCTGACCAGAGAAACCTCCCACTTGCTCTCAGACGTAATATTTCTATTACTGTGGTAACCAGACCCCTGGGGTGCCACATACTTATTTACTCACTATAGGGTATATGCTTATTTTGTTTTCTTCTTGAGTTTTGTCTGTGAAATGGCCACAGTGTAAACATGCTCTTATACTTTGCATTTATGCCAACTTATGCTCCTGCTCATTTCTTTGGTTTGTTTTAAGGTGGCAAATTAGTAGCTAAGGATATATCCATGTCTCGATAACCATATCTCAGCCTGTTTTACAGATACAGAGAGATTAGACTCAGCTTTAGGACTCATTCAAACGAGTGTATGCTCAGACTTGTCACATCTGTGTAAATTCGGACGCACATTGACAAATATAATTCAATATGGCTGATTGTATTTTCTGATCTATAAAAATGAATACCATACAGAAGAAAACACAGATGAAAAAAAAATAATTTTTCTGGATGAAAATCAGATGATTTTTTTATGTTGTCATGTAAACTTAAGAAAAACCAAAGAAATGGACTGACACACGTGTAGGTATACTGTAAGTGTAATGTGCAGATACACATTCAGACTGTGGCCATTAACAGAAAGAACCTAGGATAAAAACAAAGGAGCAAATACCCTGCAGTAAGTAAATAAATAGTACTAGTACATGTAAATAACGTAGGATACTTAGTTGACACTATTTTGATCAAAGGATTGTAAAAGTCATCCCATAGTGACAAAGTGTATCCAAGCAGGATGGACCCTAAATGTTGTAGTTCACCTCGCTAGGTGCCAGCAGGCCATAAAAGGCGGGTGCAAAGCAGAACCCAGACCTGACTGTTTTGCACCTGCCCGTGTAAAACTATCTAGACAAAATGTACAGCCCACAAAGGGGGGCATGCCCCTATCTTACAAATTACAAGAAACTAAAGAAAAACTGAAGAAATGGGCTGTAAGGGATCCTACACAGAAAAAAAAACAAAATCAGATGGTCCGTGTGGGATTATTTTTTCACACACCCATGGACTAGCATGTGAGAGTCGGAAGAAGGTAGTGCATGCTGCAATTTTTTTCACACGAACAGTTGGACTAAGAAAAAAAACAAAATTCTAATATATCAATCCCTCAATGGCAATTGAGAACTGAATCGACCTAAGAATTGAATTGACCCGTAAAAAAAAGGTTTCTGAAAGCTTCTTGAAAAGTTGAAACCTGCTGCTTCCAATAGGTGGCGCTATACAGTTCAAGTCCTCTTTTTCTCTGAAGAGGCAATTTGCATATTACATTTCCCAGAGGAGCATTGCACGGCGAATAAGCCTCCTTACCTTGACATGCCAGAGCCGGTATGTCACTCTCCACAAGGAGAAACGTTACCGCTTAGACCTCAGTCCAGAGCCTCTCATCTAGCCAAATCAGTTCTCATAGTTTGCACTGACGAGGGCCAACAGCCCAAAACACCATGTCTGCAAATTGAGATTCTGATTTGGCTTTTATCCTAAGTCATATTGCACGACTCGTTAAAGGGTTGATTGTGGCTTGTAGGATTGCTGCTTCCAATAGGTGGCGCTATAGAGTTCAAGTCCTCTTTTTCTCTGAAGAGGCAATTTGCATATTGAAAAGTTGAAAAATTGTTGCTGAACTAATAAAAGTCTAACGTCTCCAAAAGATAAATAGATATATGAAAATGATGACAACAAAAAGTAGGCATATGGGAATCATTAACTTATTTTGTGTCGTATAACTAAGGGCAAACACATTGAGGTATTATAAAGTGCAATTTTTTCACAATTGTTTAAAAACTCCTGATTTTTTTTAAAATAAATTTAAAATATATTAATCTAAGTTTATTATTAAGATAAAGTACAATATGTCGCGAAAATAATCTGACTTGAAAATCTGGGATACGTGTTGGAGTATTTAGTTTATAGAGTTACACTGACGAGCAAAAGGGTGACAATGTTTTGAACTTTTGACTTTCAGGCTCCATATCTCACCATCCACTACTGCTTCATACGTGAGACTACAATCATTTTATAGACTATTATCTTGGCTATCTCCTACATAAATTTGACTTGCAATTATTTTACATATGATTAGTTATGCAGATTCTTGTCATGTCACTGCATTGATACTGTTTTGCCCTGAAAAATCTAAATTTTAATTTTTATTATTTTGTTAGTATTTTGTAAATCCACCTATGGCATTCAAAACTCCCTGAATCCTTCTGGACATTCTCTCAAACAGATTCAAGCATGTCTCAACCAAAATCTGATCCCAAGTCTCTTTTACACGTTCCCAAAGTTGGTGCATACTGGTCGGCTCACTTGGATTTGTATACAGCTTTTTCTGCAACTTTACCCATAAGTGTTTGATTGGGTTGAGGTCTGGAGACTGTGGGGGCCAATCCAGCACTTCTACTTCATGGTCAGAAAACCATTTCTTCGCCAATCTTGACGTATGCTATGGGTCGTTGTCCTGCTGGAACACTATGTTTTCATACCCATAGTACTTGAGTGTATGAAGTAAATTGTCTTGTAGAATACTTACATATATCTCAGCATTGAGACCACCATTGATCCTGGTGAAATATACAATGCCTTTGGCTGTGAAACAACCTTATATCATCAAGCTTCCTCCACCGAACTTGACAGTTCCTACAATTTCTTGCTCCATTGACCCCTTTTTTCCTTGTTTCTTTGAGACCTATTTGTACCCATCTGAGCCTAATCAACTGACTTTTGTCTCTTCGCTCCAAATTACCCGTTTCCAATCTTCTACTGTCCACTTTTCGTACTTTTTTGCAAACTCAAGCCGACGCTTCTTAAGACGATATTGAAGACGAGGCTTCTACTCCTTTTTTTTAGTCCACTATCCCTGACTTGTGTAATGTGCATCACACAGTGCTTGCATGGATGTCTGTGATCTCACTATTATGACCAAACTTCCACTTCCACTGCTGTATTTATCGCGCCATAACTGATAGACCTTGTGATGAGCCGAATTGTTGACTTCGATATTTTACCTGGACATTCACCTCTTGGCTTTTGAATGGAAGGACAGACTTCATTTCATATTCTTCCAACTGCTATGGCACTCTCATGATGCACTTTGGCAATATTCTTGGCTGAGAGATCACTATTGATGAGCAGGACGATGCCGTTTCCTTTTTCTTGGTTAATCTTTTTCATGGATGCTCATTGATTCAAACAATTAACCTACAAACACACTGAGCTATTAGGGAATGTGAGAACAGTTTGTAATCTTTAGTATAGAGGAAGAAAAAGATTTTCCACCACCAGGAGCAAAACAGTAACAATGCCGTGACATGACAAGACTATGCATAACTTATCATATCCTAAATAGTTGCAAGTCAAATTTATGTGTGAGATGGCCAAAATGATTGTTTATAAAATGATAGTAGTCTCACGTACAAAGCAGTAGTGGATGGTGAGATATGAAAGTTGAAAGTTAAAAGTTCAAAACATTGTTACTGTTTTGCTGGTCAGTGTAAGAAATATGCTGAATAGTCTTATGCACATCTGCTTACTTCCTTGTATGAATAGTTTCATGGTCTATTGCCGACTTTCATGTTATAATTTCTTGTACTTTCAGAAATCTGCTGACCATTGACAGATGGACATAATGACCAAAAAACATTCTGATTAACCATGTGTTAATGCATTTATGGTGTTTTCTTTCTGATTATGAATTTGTTTGAAGCTAATTGTGTTGAAAAATTTTGCTTAGCGTGCAGGCATAGCGTGCAGTTACTATGGATAGTGTGGTACGTATATATGTAGTGTCTTCACCCAATAAATGTGAGCGCATACTATACCCACACAGCCTACCTGAGTGAGGTGATCTGCTTTCCAACAGATGTTATATAATCGATAATGAGGAACACCTTTGTCAGAAGGGCACTCTAATATAACATACGTAAAAACATTACAGAGTTATTACTGCGATAGGTAACTTGTAAAGATATACATCAGGTTGGCATAGACTAAATTGGTATATAAGGACTCTGTAAATCTTAAACTTTTATTTTAATGAGGTATTAAATAAATATGTAATTTTGTTTGGGTGACATCTTTAGTGACTAATATCAATTTTTATGTATTATTGGTAAAAAAAAATACTCACATGCAAAAATTGCATGAAGGTGCCTGGACTTATATTGTATGTGCTTAGTGACATTTTGATAATGTGATTTTATTTGTACACGTTAACAATATGAAAATTATCCTTGCTAAAACACTTGACAGCAATGGTGGTGTTTTTATGTCCATTTTAATATTTGCAGTACAGACCAAAAGTTTGGACACACCTTCTCATTTAAAGATTTTTTTGTATTTTCATGACTATGAAAATTGTACATTTACACTGAAGGCATCAAAACTATGAATTAACACATGTGAAATTATATACTTAACAAAAAATTGAGAAACAACTGAAAATATGTCTTATATTCTAGGTTCTTCAAAGTAGCCACCTTTTGCTGTGATGACTGCTTTGCACACTCTTGGCATTCTCTTGATGAGCTTCAAGAGGTAGTCACTGGAAATGGTCTTCCAACAATCTTTAAGGAGTTCCCAGAGATGCTTAGCACTTGTTGGCCCTTTTGCCTTCACTCTGCGGTCAAGCTCACCCCAAACCATCTCGATTGGGTTCAGGTTTGGTCACTGTGGAGGCCAGGTCATCTGGTGTAGCACCATATCACTCTTCTTCTTGGTGAAATAGCCCTTACACAGCCTGGAGGTGTGTTTGGGGTCATTGTCCTGTTGAAAAATAAATGATGGTCCAACTAAACGCAAACTGGATGGAATAGCATGCCGCTGCAAGATGCTGTGGTAGCCATGCTGGTTCAGTATGCCTTCAATTTTGAATAAATCCACAACAGTGTCACCAGCAAAGCACCCCCACACCATCACACCTCCTCCTCCATGCTCCACAGTGGGAACCAGGCATGTAGAGTCCATCTGTTTGTGAGAGTGTGAACTGTGATAGCAGCAGGAGAGGATTAGGGCTCTGTGACTTTTGCCTGGCTGAGCTCAGAGCAGGGGCAGAGCAGGAGACCCTGTTTGTTCTGTGTGTATCTGCGGTGTGAGACGCTGGAGAAGAAGTCTGAGAGAGCTGAACTGCAACAGAACTCTCTACACGCTTTGCTGTGGAGATTGTTTATCCCTGGCCCTGGTGAAGCTGTGTCCCTGCTTAAGAACGAGTGCTGAGCTGGGGAAAGCTGTGTGGCTCCTTGGAGTTTTGTGGGAGGCCATGCTGAATGACTAGAGACTTTGTGCTGAAGGAGCCAAAGTGTCGTGTGAGAGGGAAAGAGACTCAGGATTCCATCTCTGTGACGGAGCACGTGATCAGTGGTCTGGAAAACAGTGAGTGACTGCGAGAGGAGAGAAGGGGTCCGGTGCCATTCACATTGAGAGGACACTGACAAGCCTTGTGAAGAGTTATTCCCAGACCTTACCCTGAGGCTACAGGACTAAAGTCCCCGGCGTGTGGGCTCGGCATCGGCCGACAAGACCAGGAACCTTTGCTGTGTTTGTGAACTTTGTTGTTATTTGGCGCCAAAGTTTTCCGGGAATAGCTGCAGCCACCGCGATTCACAGGCCTGTGATAGACCACATCTGAGGTTAACCGTACCATAACTTTAAGATACCCAGGTATCCTTATACTAGGGGTATAAGAGCAATTGGTATAGTTTCATGCATTGTTATTGTAAATAGTGGTAGGATTGTACTCAGTGTGCCATCTCAGGGAGTTCCTACAGACCGCCCTCAATAGACTGTCACTGTGTTTAGGTAAAATTGTTCCAGATCTTTAGAATAATTCACATAAACTGGAAACCTTGAGATTGGCACATTGATTTCAGCTTTTGCTGATTGTGTGTATTTATTAGAGACAGTGTCCCAGGTAGAACCTGAGACTGATTCATGCAATACTGAATTTTAGTCCAATCCCTGTTTTAGTAAAGAAAGTGTTGTTTATTTCTGTCTCTGTCTCAGTTTGTGACTCACTGGATCTCTCTCGGACCCTTGGTCATTACACGTTCACCTTTTCTGCGTCGCACAAAGACACGGTGGTTGGAACCAAAAATCTCAAATTTGGACTCATCAGACCAAAGCACAGATTTCCACTGGTCTAATGTCCATTCCTTGTGTTCTGTAGCCCAAACAAGTCTCTTCTGCTTGTTGCCTGTCCTTAGCAGTGGTTTCCTAGCAGCTATTTTACCATGAAGGCCTGCTGCACAAAGTCTCCTCTTAACAGCTGTTGAAGAGATGTGTCTGCTGCTAGAACTCTGTGTGGCATTGACCTGGTTTCTAATCTGAGGTGCTGTTAACCTGCGATTTCTGAGGCTGGTGACTCGGATAAACTAATCCTCAGAAGCAGAGGTGACTTTTGGTCTTCCTTTCCTGGGGCGGTCCTCATGTGAGCCAGTTTCTTTGTAGCGCTTGATGGTTTTTGCAACTGCACTTAGGGACACTTTCAAAGTTTGCCCAATTTTTCGGACTGACTGACCATCATTTCTTAAAGTAATGATGGCCACTCGTTTTTCTTTACTTAGCTGCTTTTTTCTTGCCATAATACAAATTCTAACAGTCTATTCATTAGTAGTGTTGAGCCACCCCCGTAGTGTTCGAGTTCGGTTCGGTTCGTCGAACACCCGTGTGTTCGCCGAACTGTTCGTCGAACTGTTCGTCGAACACCTTCGAACACCTTTAAAACCAATGGCAGGCAAACAAAAACACATAGAAACACATAGAAAACACCTTCAAAGGTGTCCAAAAGCTGACAAACTGCTCAGAAGACACAACTAACACATGGAAAAGTGACAAGTACATATAGTCATGCGAAAAGAAAAGAGGTGGAGGAGTAAAAGGAGGGGGAGACACAGATATAGGCATGTCATGCCCTTCTAAAATCAAAAAAGTGAGAAGCCGACACGGCCAGTCCGCTCCTGCCCGTGCCACCTCCGTGTCGCCGGGTTTGTGCCAGAGCCGCGGTGAACCCTGACGGCCAGCCCCCCTCTCCCAATACTGGTGCCTGTCCGCTGGTGGGTCGAGTGAGCCCACCTGTGGTGGAGGCAGCTCTAAGCTTTTTAATTTAAATTGTCTCTCTAATTTGAATGAATACACTTTAAATCCATTTACAAGGATCTATTGGAGGGCAAGTCTCATGCCAGCAGCCGCGTAATTCCAGCTCCAGTAGCGTCCACTAAAGCTGCTGCAGTTAAAAAGCTTTTATAAGGATCGAGCTCGGCTGTCCACCGCAAGGCATCCTACTGCCAGTCCCAGCCCCTATGCCTTGGGGTGCCTCCTGATGCTCTTCACTGAGTATCCCGTGGTCCCGAAGCATTTCCTTTGAAAAAATTAAGTGTCCAAACTACAGGTGGTGTAGCTTGCTTAACAGCCGGGATAATCCGCTGACTAGCAGACACTGCTACTAGGCACAAAGTATTTCCTGGGCTAGATGCAGTTAAAAATTTGTAATTAGATACTCTCGTTGGATGCTGAGAAAGCATTCCATAGAGTCTCCTGGCACGCCATATATGATTCTCTTAAAAAGCTTGGGGTAGGGGTCTAGGGGACCCTTTTATAGCCAAAATCACGGCCCTGTATCGCAATACGTCACCTAGGCAGAAGATAAATGGAACTGTAGCACCCTGAGGGCTTGGTTGCTACAGAGGTATTGCACCTCACCCAGAGGTGTGATATCTCACTCTCAGGTAAAGATGGAGTGTGGATCAGGACCCAACACCTGCATGCATTACACCACATTGCCGTGGGGCAGGGCGACCAATATGCCCCTGAGATGGGCACGACAGTCCCTGTCCCTGGCTGGAGTGGGGGGAGGGAACACTGAGGAAGGAGCAGGGATTAAGCAGTTCCTGGGTGCAGTGAGAAGGGAGTATAAAAGGTGGGCACCATCTTAGTTCAGTGCAGAGAAGTCTGAGCAGAAGTGACAGGGAGCAGGGGCTCTGCATGAGCTCTGCTCCGGAGGCGGGCCTAGTAACAGAGGCCCAGGCCTGGAAGAGGGAGAAGGAAGGAAGAGGAGAGGAGAAGGCTCCAGGAACGAGGAACGAAGGGATCCTAGGGGTGCGGACGGGCGAGTCGCCACCGCACGCCCGAATCCACCTGCGTGGAGGGGTCAGGCCAAAGGGGGAGACCGGTCCCCGAAACTAGTGGAGGCAGGAAACGACCCTCAGCTAGAAACCGGAGGCTGTGACATTTTATGTGGCGCAGCCACTCGCTACACCCGCTAGGAAGGCACCACATAGGGTCAGGGAAACTGGCGCCAAGTTTACCAAGAGGAGGCCCGAGGCAGCCGGACAGAAGGGTTGGTAAGAAAGGCCAGACAAAGGACACACAAAGGGGGTCCTGTGAAGCGCTCCAAAGTTATCTGGGAGTTGTCTGAGCCCCTCACCTGGTGAGCACAGTACGACGTGGGCAGCCGTTACCTGCAGACGTGGTCTGGATAATAAGAACTGTGAGTAAAGGCCCTGGACTGCATCACTGACTCCGTGTCGTTACTGCTGCTGCCCTGCACCATCACCCCCATCCTCCGCATACACTGCCCTGAGGCTATACTCCTCCCGTGGGGAGTTATGCTACGCTCTGCTTCACCCACAACACCAGCCTCAGCGGTCTGCCCTGCAGCGGCGGTTCACTCTGACCGCAATCCACGGGTGGCGTAGTCGGACATTTAAACATCAATACCACATAAATAGTTCCGCCACTGGTTTGACCGCCCTGAGCCACGGAACCGGGTCGCCGCCACGGAGACTACAACCACCAGCATCCACCAAAAAGGGTCCGGCTCCGGGTGTCCCAAGGCTCAGGGGGTGCATCAGAACATTTTCATCACCTTTCACAATCACCAATGGGACAAGGCAGGGATGTCCTCTGTCCCCTCTCTTATACATCCTAGTGACGGAGCACCTGCTCTCATCAATTCGCCATAACCCCAATATTAGGTGGATTGAGGTGGGAGGCACCGATTGCAAGTGCTCTCTATTTGCTGATGATGTCCTAGTATATATCACTCAATCACATATATCCATCCATGCTGTTATGGCTGAAATAGATCACTTTATTACATGGTCAAATTTTAAAATCAATGCAGCGAAGTCTGAGGCCCTCGATGTCTCCCTCCCCAAATCCATACAGGATTCCATCCAGTCCAACTTTCCCTTTGCCTGGCCCTCATAGGCTATCAAATACTTAGAAATTCCTATTCATAGAGACCTCTCCCATCTATGTTATCTTAATTTTGGGCCCTTTATTGAACAACTCCATACAGACCACGGTTGGCACGTTAGAACTGTAAGATTCACTACGTGAACCACTGGTGTTTTGTGGAAAACCACATGTACACTGTGTTCCAAATTATTATGCAAAAAGTGTTTAGGAGTGATAAGGGAAGAATTTGTTTGTTTGTCAGTTAAACTCATTGATGGTGATGTGTGTCAGGGCTCTTTATATCACTGTAAGCAATTGCAGACACCTGTGCTAATTAGTTTGGCAGGTGTGTCCAATGAAAGGCAAGACTACTTAAGAAGGATGTCCCACATTATTAAGCAGCCTACATTTTCTGCCAAAATGGGAAAGAAAAAGGATGTGTCGGCTGCTGAGAAGCAACAAATTGTGGAGTGTTTAGGTCAAGGCATGACTACAATCAACATTGTGCGTTGATCAGGATGAAGTGTCTTGGCAATCAAGAAGTATGTAGCTGATTCACAGTACACACGTGTGCGTGCTGATAAGGGCAAATTGAGGACTCTTTCCTACAGGCAATTACGTCAGGTAAAAAGAACAGCGGCAAAAAAGCCTTGTCATAGCAGCAGACAAGTTTTTGAAGCTGCTGGTGCCTCCAACGTCCCCCGAACAACAAGATGCAGGGTCCTTCAGAGGTTTGCAGCTGTGCATACGCCATCCTGTCGACCTTCTCTATCCACTTCACACAAGCAGAAACGGCTCCAGTGGGCCAAACATTACATGAAGACTGATTTCAAAACTGTTTTGTTCACGGATGAGTGCCATGCAACGCTCGATGGTCCAGATGGATGGAGTGGAGGATGGCTGGTTGATGGACACCCCATGCAAACACGGCTACAACGCCAACAAGGAGGAGGTGGAGTAATGTTTTGGGCTGGAATAATGGGGAGAGAGATTGTCGGCCCCTTTAGGATCCCTGAAGGGGTAAAGATGAACTCCATAATGTATGTGGAGTTTCTCAAACAGCACTTCCTGACATGGTTCAAGAAGAAGAACCGTGTATTCCACAGCAAGGTCATTTTTATGCATGATAATGCACCATCTCATGCTGCACATAAAACATCTGCATCTCTGGCTGATATGGGCATAAAAGGGGACAAACTTATGGTGTGACCCCCATGCTCCCCTGACCTCTACCCCATTCAGAACCTCTGGAGCATCATCAAAAGGAGTGTCTATGATGGCGGGAGGCAGTTCACATCTAAGCAACAGCTCTAGGAGGGTATTCTGTCCTCATGCAAAACAATTGAAGCAGAAACCATCCAAAACCTGACAAATTCAATGGACGAGAGAGTTCAGAAGCTCCTTTCGTACAAGGGGTCCTATGTGAAAATGTAACATCACCTAGAATAAAGTTTTGAGTTGAAAACTGTTTGATTTCAGTTTCTAATAACCTGCTAATGCTTATAATTTCAAAAATGACCATTTTTTTGGTCTTTATTAAAATTAAAAGGTTGATCGAAAAGTTTGGGGGATCTAAGAGTGTGGCAACCCAGTAGTCAGGATTACTTCAAATTCTGACAATATGAGGGTCATGTTGCAGGTAGTGCAGCAAGAAGGCACTTATGTGTCTTGCTCATCTCGGAGCCCCAAAATTATTTTCCGGGCTAGAAGCAGCTAAAAATTATTATTAATTTTAAATCTGGTGGAGCTTAGTATAGATGGCCTAATAGAATCAGTGCTGCACACTGCTACAAAGCCCAAATTATTTTCCAGCCAAGGTACAGATAAACATGATTAGTAATTTTAAATCTGGTGGAGCTTAGTATAGATGGGCTAATAGAATCAGTACTGCACAATGCTACAAAGCCCAAATTATTTTCCAGCCAAGATACAGATAAACATGATTAGTAATTTTAAATCTGGTGGAGCTTATTATAGATGGCCTAATAGAATCAGTGCTGCACACTGCTACAAGGCCCAAATTATTTTCCAGCCAAGATACAGATAAACATGATTAGTAATTTGAAAGCTTAAAACGGTTGGTGAGGTGATTTTAACCAATCATCAAGCTTTTACTCTCCCCAGGATGACACAGGGGTAGAAAAGTCGTTTCGGATCCATGATTTGTTCATCTTTATGAACGTGAGTCTGTCTACATTATCAGTGGAGAGCCGCGTGCGCTTATCTGTCAGCACACCACCAGCAGCGCTGAACACACGTTCAGACAGAACGCTGGCTGCGGGGCATGACAAGATCTCCAAGGCGTAAGTGGCTAGCTCCGGCCATTTATCCAGATTGGAAGCCCAAAGAGAGCAAGGGTCCAGTGACACAGTCGTGGCTTCAATGTTTACTTGGAGATACTCCTGTACCATCGTCTCTAGGCGTTGACTATGTGTCAGACTTCTTGTCTCCTGTGGCCTTGCAAAGGATGGGCTAAAAAAGTGGTGAAATGATTCCGCAAAATTGATGTTACCAGCAGATACTGTGGTTCTGTTACGGTTTGAGTGCTGAACACTCGACGGTCCCACGGTTGGCAAGTTGGAACTGTGAGATTCACTACGTGCACCACTGGTGTTTTGTGGAAAAGCACATGTAAGATTCTGCAACAGTCTCTGCTGATACTCCTGCATGCGTGCATCCCTTTCTATGGCAGGAATAATTTCTACAAATTTACTTTTGTACCGGGGATCTAACAGTGTGGCAACCCAGTAGTCAGGATTATTTCTAATTCTCACAATTCGAGGGTCATGTTGCAGGTAGTGCAGCAAGAAGGCACTCATGTGTGTTGCGCATCCAGGAGCACCAAGTCCCTGTTGTGTTGGTGGCAAGGTAACAATCATGCTTCCTTCCTCTGTCCTCTCCCCCCAACCTCGCACAACAGAAATGTGATCAAGGTCTCCCTCATCTGATGAGTCTTCCATCAGTTCGTCCTCCACTTCTTCCTGGGCTCCTGCACCTTCCTCACTAGTTTGGCTGCTACCATGCGCCCTGGTAAAACCATCTCCCCAACCCTCACATGCCTGCTGCCTTGGTGCTGCCGACCGTCTGGACCTTGCAGATGTTAGCCATTCCGCATACAACTCCTCCTCCTCTACTTCCTCCACCTCCTCTTGTGCCACCACCTGAATCCGAATTCTGTTTAACATGTGCTCCAGCATGTAAATCACCGGAATAGTCATGCTGATAATGGCATCGTCAGCACTAAACATCTTCGTCGCCATTTCAAAACTGTGCAGAAGGGTGCATAGGTCCCTGATCTGAGACCACTCCTCCAGCGTGATTTGCCCCACCTCTGGATCTCGTTGGCCCAGGCTATACGTCAGAACGTATTGCACCAGGGCTTGTTGGTGCTGCCACAGTCGCTGCAACATGTGCAGAGTTGAATTCCACCGGGTAGCCACATCGCATTTTAGCCGGTGAAGTGGCAGGCCCAACGACTTCTGTAGAGATGTAAGTCGCTGAGCTGCGGGATGCGAATGGCGGAAGTGAGCACAGCGACCGTGCCCTCTGCAGAAGGCCATCTTGTCCGGGAGAGTGGGCTAAAAATTGCTGGACAACCAGGTTCAACACGTGAGCCATACAAGGCAGTGTGACATTGCCCCGGCGAAGGACCGCACCCAGGTTTGCAGCATTGTCGCACACGGCCTTCCCTGGTTTCAGGTCCAGTGGAGACAACCATTCATGAAATTGGTTCTCCAGAGCTGACCACAACTCCTCAGCTGTGTGACTCACATTTCCCAGCATAGTAAGGAGGTGTGCAGGATCCCTTCTGCGCAGTTAGAAAGCTTGTGGCATGACCAGACAGGCTTTGGGTGCAGATGGAGGACCGAGAGGAGGTTGAGGAGGCAGAAGCAGTGGAGGAACTTTGAGATAAAGAGGATTGACGCACAACTCGTAGGGACGGCAAGACTTGGACAGCAGCCCCTTGTCCTACTGTCACCATAGTTACCCAGTGCCCAGTCAGCGACATGTAACGCCCCTGTCCATGCCTACTCGTCCAAGTGTCTGTGGTGAAATGCACCCTGTCACACACAGAGTTTCTCAAAGAAGAGGTGATGTTATGTGCGACATGCTGGTGGAGCGCAGGCACACCTTTCTTTGAGAAGTAGTGCCGACTGGGCATCTGGTACTGGGGCACTGCGACGGACATAAGGTCTCGAAAATCCTCTGTGTCCACCAGGCGGAAAGGCAGCATTTCTGTAGCCAAGAGCTTGCAGATGGTGAAATTCAACCTCTTAGCTTTCTCATGGCTAGGAGGAAATGGTCTTTTACTTGTCCACATCTGAGGGACCGAGGGCTGGCTATTGTGCTTAGACGGGGTTGATAAGGGTGTCCCCGGCAAACTGCCGGTCTGTGAGGAAGATGCAGGCGGACATGTTAGGTTGCCTTGATCCAAAGGTGGTGCTATCGATGTCGGACAGCGCTCAACACCAGCTGGTGTTACCACCTCCAAAGAAAATGATGACCTGCCAATCACGCTGGCTGTTGCGGGTAAAGAGGTGCCAGGTCTGCACCCCAAAACAGGTGTGACTGCTGTCCCCCCAGTCACAGAGGATGAAGAGGCCGCAGATGCACAAGATATGGCAGACGGTGGTTGGCCCGGCCGGCTAGGCCGCATTGTAGCACAGTGAGCTTCCCACTGCAACTTATGCTTCATGTCCATGTGCCGGTTCATGCATGAAGTACTCAAACTATGTATTTTTTGGCCTCTACTTAGCTTTTGCTGACAAATGTTACAGATAACACGAGTTGGGTCATCTTTATCGATCTGAAAAACTGCCCAGGCTATGCAAGGCTTAGCACCCATGCGACCTGAAGAGCCACCATGACTTGTGGTGAGAGGCAGAGTTGTGTTTGAGGATGCAGTTGTTGACGTGCTTCCAGTACTACGTCTCTGTCCAGGAAGGCGCAACCTGACCTCGTCGTCACTAGCATCCTCCTCCACCTCCTCTGCTGACCTCATCTCTTGGCTGACTGTGGGTTGACAGTAAGTGGGATCTCCAACCTCATCATCATCACCCTGTGCGTTATCACACCCGTCGTCCTCAGAGCCAACCTGTTCCTGCCTTGACAAAAAACTAAAGTTGTCGCTCCAATCAGGTATTTGAGTCTCATCATCGTCTTCCTCATTGTCTCCACCAACAGGAGTTACAGTTTGGGAATGAGGGTCTACATTATGGTCAGAACCTTCTGCGTCTGGTCCTGGATCCGACTCATAAAAATTCTGGGCATCAGTGCAGATCATTTCCTCGTCTGAATTCACAGAAGCGCTGGAGTCGACCTTTGATTCCCAGACTATAGTATGAGTAAACAGCTCTGCAGACTCAACCATCTGTTCTACCTCATACTCAAACGGGCAGCTGGAGATTTGGGAGCTGTGAGGAAGCAAGTGCGATTGGGGTGACACCTTTGAGGACTGGAGTATTTGTGATGTTGAAGTTGATGTGGAGGAGAGCCCACTTAAAGGAACACTTGATATCCGTTGAAGCACCTGCTGTTTTTGTTCCTCATCTGGAATTTGTAGCGATTGGCGTGGCCGTAAGAAAGGGATCTTATCACATTGTCCGCTAAAAGAAGTAGACATTTTAGTTTGGCTGGAAGATGGTCTTTCTTCTGCAGATGTTACTGTTGCTTTAACACCTACCCCACGGACACAACCTTTTTTCCCCTTCCCAACACGCCTATTCCCCTTTCCACCAGCAGCAGGCCTTTTTCCACTCATTTTGGTGGTTAACTAATTCACAACTCTGGAGTTGTTTGCACAAAAAAACAATGGATGGGAACCGAGCAGAGCTGAGTGGCCAAACTGTGGTAATAGGCCAAAACTATTGGCTGGGTTAGATGCAGAAAAAAATTATATTCAATTTGCAATCTGATGGAGGTCATTATAGATGGACTAATAGAACAAGTCCCACACACAGCTAGAAGCCCAAATATTTTTTCAGAGGTAGATGCAGAAAAAAAATATATTCAGTTTGCAACCTGATGGAGGTCAGTATAGATGGACTAATAGAGAAAGTCCCACACACTGCTAGAAGGCCAAATATTTTTTCAGAGCTAGATGCAGACAAAAAATTATTTTTAATTTGCAACCTGATGGAGGTCAGTATAGATGGACTAATAGAGAAAGTCCCACACACTGCTAGAAGGCCAAATATTTTTTCAGAGCTAGATGCAGATAAAAATTATTTTTAATTTGCAACCTGATGGAGGTCAGTATAGATGGACTAATAGAGAAAGTCCCACACACTGCTAGAAGGCCAAATATTTTTTCAGAGCTAGATGCAGATAAAAATTATTTTTAATTAGCAACCTGATGGAGGTCAGTATAGATGGACTAATAGAGAAAGTCCCACACACTGCTAGAAGGCCAAATATTTTTTCAGAGCTAGATGCAGAAAAAAATTATATTCAGTTTGCAACCTGATGGAGGTCAGTATAGATGGACTAATAGAACAAGTCCCACACACAGCTAGAAGCCCAAATATTTTTTCAGAGGTAGATGCAGATAAAAATTATTTTTAATTTGCAACCTGATGGAGGTCAGTATAGATGGACTAATAGAGAAAGTCCCACACACTGCTAGAAGGCCAAATATTTTTTCAGAGCTAGATACAGACAAAAAATTATTTTGAATTTGCAACGTGATGGAGGTCAGTATAGATGGACTAATAGAACAAGTCCCACACACTGCTAGAAGGCCGAATATTTTTTCAGAGCTAGATGCAGAAAAAAATTATATTCAGTTTGCATCCTGATGGATGTCAGTATAGATGGACTAATAGAACAAGTCCCACACACTGCTAGAAGCCCAAATATTTTTTCAGAGCTAGATGCAGAAAAAAGTTATATTCAATTTGCAACCTGATGGAGGTCAGTATAGATGGACTAATAGAATGATGCTATGCCCAAAAGATTTTACTTCACTAGGTGCAGTAAAAAAATTGGTATTCTATACACAGGTGGTGTATCTTGCAACACAGATAGGCTACTCCACTGACTAACACACTCTGCAATAGGCCAAAAAGGATTAACTTTGCTAGATTCAGCCAAATGCTGTGAAAAAAAACTTGCACAGCACTGGCACAGACCTGCCTGGCAAAAACTGATAGGAACTGATGTAACCTAGTCCTGAAAAGGACTGCAATTACAATTAGTCTTTACTCCCACAACCTATCTATTTAAGAGTACAGACCTGCCTGATAAAAGTCGTAGGAAATGCTGTAACCTAGTCCTTAAAAGGACTGCAATCACAACTATTCCCTACTCCCAAGCTATCTGTAGATTTGTGCGAAAATTGGCTTGAAATTAACAAGGTATAGCGCACACAGCAACAGCGGTGCCGTCTATCACGCAGCTGCAGCAGTGAGAAAATGGTGGCGACGGGGAAAATGGCTGGGTCTTATAAGGCAAGGACATGTGACATACACTGCCAATGACACATGCCCTTGCTTGTGTGAAAAAAAGCACTTCGCTCCGTGTGTGCGCTGCTGATAGGCTGACAGATTGCACCTCCCCACTGTAAATGCGGGAAAGAGAAAAAAAAATGGAGATCTTCATTATTCCTGCAGAGATCCATCCCCTGCCCCTCCCCCCGCCCCGCTGTACACTCAAACTGCGTATTAACATTAATTTTCATCATTACTGAGAAAAACTCCAGTTATGATTTTGGTGCACGAACAGTTATCAAACATAACCTCGAACAGCCGAATTTTTCTCAAATCGTTCGTGTTCGCCGAACGGCTCGAACACCGCCCAAAACAGCTCGAATTTGAGATTGGCGAACAGTTCGAGTCGAACAACGCTCATCTCTATTCATTAGGACTATCAGCTGTGTATCCACCTGACTTCAGCACAACACAACTGATGGTCCCAACCCCATTTATAAGGCAGGAAATCCCACTTATTAAACCTGACAGGGCACACCTGTGAAGTGAAAACCATTTCCGGTGACTACCTCTTGAAGCTCATCAAGAGAATGCAAAGAGTGTGCAAAGCAGTCATCAAAGCAAAAGGTGGCTACTTTGAAGAACCTAGAATATAAGACATATTTTCAGTTGTTTCACACTTTTTTGTTAAGTATATAATTACACATGTGTTAATTCATAGTTTTGATGCCTTCAGTGTGAATGTACAATTTTCAAAGTCATGAAAATTCAGAAAAATCTTTAAATGAGGTGTGTCAAAACTTTTGGTCTGTACTATATGTTAATTAAAAAATACCAAAATCTTCCTGTGAACATTGTCATTAAATTGCGCTTGGACTTTACTTTTATTTGATCATCTCAATATTTACTATATGATTTATAATTCATAATGCAGTAAGTGCTATTGCTTTTGTCCCTTGTGGTCAATCCAGTGATAATGATTTTTTTTTAAATGGATTGTTAGTGTTGTTCTACACTAATTTGTATTGACTAGATTTATATATGTTCAAAACTGACTGTATTGATGCATATTACTCTTCCCCATTATATTCTCCTGTGGTCATATATTATTTAATATTTGATTCTCTCAGGTCCTCATCTGACCTATGTAACATCTGTTACTCATGTGGTCTTTTTACGTTTAATATGTTTTTAATATAATCTCAATAAATATTTTGTGTTTTTATCCATATTTGGTGAGTTCAGTTTACTCTAATTGTTTTGTGTCCTATTCAATTTGTGCAGCTGAGCCTCAGTGCACATTTTTTATGCTGAAAAATCCCCCATCTGCTTATACTTGAGTATATACTTACTGTATATATATACTGTATATATATATATATATATATATATATATATATATATATGGAGGGTGGTGGGGGGTGTTGCAGAGGCAGGGGAGCGGTGCACAGGCAGTAGCCGGCTGCTGCCGCTACCACGTGTGCCCGCTGCTTAAGACAATGAAAATTCACTCTTCTCAAGTGAATATTCATTGTCTTTAGTACCAGGCACACAGGATCGCAGAGCCACAGCAGGAGCTGCGGCCACTGCTGACACTGCGCGCTATTAAAAAAAAATTAATATTCACCCATCTCCACTTCCATAGTCCCGGCATGGAGAGGAGTAAATATCCCCGCAGCTCACCTCAGCATCTGAGGGTGCATAGCAGTGATGTCATGCACTGCTCAGACGCTGAGATCAGATGCTGGTAGAACAGGACCCAGCGCTGAAGTAGAGGGGAGGAAGGTGAGTAGAAGTGTTTATTTTTTTCATGTGTGCAATGATGGGGGGCCATACTTACCAGGATGGGGAATGATGGGTCCATGCATACCAGGACAGGGGTCCATGCATACCAGGACAGGGGTCCATGCATACCAGGAAAAGGGTCCATGCATACCAGGATTGGGGTCCATGCATACCAGGATTGGGGTCCATGCATACCAGGATTGTGGCCCATGCATATCAGGATTGGGGATGAGGGGTCCATACATACCAGGACAGGGGTCCATGCATACCAGGATTGGGGTCCATGCATACCAGGACTGGGGTCCATGCATACCAGGATTGGGATTGAGAAGGTCCATGCATACCAGGATTGGGGATGAGGGGTCCATGCATGTCAGGATTGTGGATGAGGGGGTCCATGCATACCAGGACAGGGGATGAGGGGTCCATGCATACCAGGACAGGGGTCCATGCATACCAGGATTTGGGTCCATTCATACCAGTACTAGGGTCCATGCATACCAGGACAGAGGTCCATGCATACCAGGATAAGGGTCCATACATACCAGGACAGGGGTCCATGCATACCAGGATTGGGGATGAGGGGTCCATGCATGTCAGGATTGTGGATGAGGGGGTCCATGCATACCAGGACAGGGGATGAGGGGTCCATGTATACCAGGACAGGGGTCCATGCATACCAGGATTTGGGTCCATTCATACCAGGACTAGGGTCCATGCATACCAGGACAGGGGTCCATGCATACCAGGATAGGGGTCCATACATAACAGGACAGGGGTCCATACATACCAGGACAGGGGTCCATACATATCAGGATTGGTGATGATGGGGCCATGCATATCAGGATTGGGGGATGAGGGGGCCATGCATACCAGGATTGGGGGATGAGGAGGCCATGCATACCAGGATTGGGGGATGAGGGGGCCATGCATACCAGGATTGGGGATGAGGGGGCCATGCATACCAGGATTGGAGATGATGGGGCCATGCATAGCAGGATTGGTGATGAGGGGGCCATGTATACCACGATTGGGGGATGAGGAGGCCATGCATACCTGGATTGGAGGATGAGGGGGGCATGCATACCAGGATTGGTGATGAAGGGGCCATGCATATCATGATTGGGGGATGAGGAGGCCATGCATACCAGGATTGGGGGGCAGGGGGCCATGCATACTAGGATTGGGGAATGAGAGGGCCATGCATACCAGGATTGGAGAATAAGGAGGCATGCATACCAGGATTGGGGGATGAGGAGGCCATGCATACCAGGATTGGGAATGATGGGGCCATGCATACCATAATTGGGGGTTGAGGGGGCCTTGCATACTACGATTGGGGGATGAGAGGGCCATGCATACCAGGATTGGAGGATGAGGGGGGCATGCATACCAGGATTGGTGATGAGAGGGCCATGCATATCACAATTGGTGGATGAGGAGGCCATGCATACCAGGATTGGGGGGCGACGGGGCCATGCATACTAGGATTTGGGGATGAGGGGGACATGCATACCAGGATTGGAGGATGAGAGGGTCATGCATACCAGGATTGAGGGATGAGAGGGCCATGCATACCAGGATTGGGGGATGAGGGGGCATGCATACCAGGATTGGGGGATGAGGAGGCCATGCATACCAGGATTGGGAATGATGGGGCCATGCATACCATAATTGGGGGTTGAGGGGGCCTTGCATACTACGATTGGGGGATGAGAGGGCCATGCATACCAGGATTGGAGGATGAGGGGGGCATGCATACCAGGATTGGTGATGAGAGGGCCATGCATATCACAATTGGTGGATGAGGAGGCCATGCATACCAGGATTGGGGGGCGACGGGGCCATGCATACTAGGATTTGGGGATGAGGGGGACATGCATACCAGGATTGGAGGATGAGAGGGTCATGCATACCAGGATTGGGGGATGAGGGGCCATGCATACTAGGATTGGTGATGAGGTGGCCATGCATACCAGGATTGAGGGATGAGAGGGCCATGCATACCAGGATTGGGGGATGAGGGGGCCATGCATACCAGGATTGGGAATGAGGGGGCCATGCTTACCAGGATGAGGAAATTTTTCCCAGTAGCTGCTGCATTTTCCACTCTAGGCTTAAACTCGAGACAATACGTTTTCCCATTTTTTTGTGGTAAAATTAGGTGCCTTGGCTTATAATCAGGTCGGCTTATACTCAAGTATATACAGTAATTTGTCATGCACTTCTGTTCATCTTAAGTTGTATTCTTGACTATATATCCTACAAAAGCTGAGTTGCTTTTTGAGTTAGGAACCTATTAAGGCTGCGTGCCCACTATGCGTTTTTCAAGCTTTTTTGCAGCAGAATTTCCGCAGCAAAAATGCTTAAAAAACTCTTGGTAATACATGCCCCATGTTCCCCAATGATAATCCGCATGTGCTGTGCACATGCTGCGGAAATTTCCGCTGCGGATTATCATTGCGGAAAAATTGGCAGCATGTCCATTAATTTTGCGGACACGCAGCGTAATCGCCGCCATTGACTTGCATTGAATCGCATAATATCCGCATGAGCACATGTGCACATGTGGATATTAAGCAATTCAATGTGCGGATGGTACCTGGGTCTGGAGAAGAGGAGACTCTCCTCCAGACTTGGGTACCATAGAACCTGTTAAAAAAATAATTTAAAATAAAAAATAAAGATTATACTTACATTCCGATGGCCCCCGGTGTTTTCTCTGCTGCGTCCGGTCTGTTGTACGGCTCGCGATTGTCTAAAAGGACCTTCCATGATGTTATTTAGTCATGTCACAGGTCACGCGACCGCTGATGTCGGCGATCACGTGACCTGTCACATGACTAAATGACATCACCGCAGGTCCTTTTAGACCACCGCAAGCCGTACAACAGACCGGACGCAGCGGAGAAAACACCGGGGGCCATCAGAAGGTAAGTATAATCTTTATTTTTTACCATTTTTATTCTTTTTTTTTAACTATTAACTTGGTCACACTTTAAAAATCCATGCGGGTTGCATGGATTTATATAGTGTGACCAAGTTGTCAAACACTTTTCCAAGTGAAGCTAAAATCGCTTGGAAAAGCGCTTGATAACCTGCATGCAGAAATGCATGCAAAAACGCTTGACAAACGCTTCTACCTGGCAGAAAAAAAAGCATGTAAAATCTGCATGCATTTTTCCTGCCAGGGAAATGCGGAAAAAATATGCAGCATTTCTGCATCGTGGGCACATAGCCTAAATCGCAAGCCAAAGTTTATCTTTTAAATTTAAAGAAGTTAAGGATGTTTTCTACAGTGAGTACGGAAAGTATTCAGACCCAGAGTGCAGAGTGTACATTAATGAGAAAAAAAATTTACTTTTTAGAATTTACCAAATGGCTGCAATGAAACAAAGAGTGAAAAATTTAAAGGGGTCTGAATACTTTCAGTACCCACTGAATATATATATATATATATATATATATATATATATATATATATATATATAAATATATACATATATATGACGCTCCCTCTGGGCCGCGTGTGTGTGGGGATACCCGGAACCGGACCCATTGTGGATGCTGGGAGCTGTAGTCCTTGCGTGGCGGGGACCCGGTCCCGTGGCTCAGGGTGGTCAAACCAAATGGCAGTCTATATGCTGAATGTCCGACTATGCCACCCGTGGATTGCGGTCAGAGTGAACCGCCGCTGCAGGGCAGACCGCTGAGGCTGGTGTTGTGGGTGCAGCAGAGAATAGTATAACTCCCAACGGGAGGAGTATAGCCTCAGGGCAGCAAGTGTGGATGTTGGGGGTGATGGTGCGCGGGAGTACCAGTAACGACACAGAGTCCTGAAATGCAGTCCAGGGTATTTACTCACAGTTCTTTATCCACGTTACTACAGCTGGTCATAACGTCCCACGTCGCACTGTGTTCACCAGGTGAGGGGCTCGGCCTACTCCCAGATAACTTTGGAGCGTTTCACAGGACCCCCTGGGTGTGTCCTTTCTCTGGCCTGACATACCCCGCCAGTGACCTCGCTTCTGTCCAGCTGCCTCGGGCCTTCTCGGGCAAACGTTGGTGCCGTTTCCCTGACCCTATGTGGTGCTTTCCTAGCGGGTGTAGCGACGGGCTACGCCACATAAAATGTCACAGCCTCCGGTTTCTAGCTGAGGGTAGTTCCCCGCCTCCACTAGTTTCGGGGACCGGTCTCTCCCTTTGGCCTGACCCACCTATGCAGGTAGATTCGGGTGTGCGGTGGCGACTGGCCGGTCCACACCCCTGGGGTCCCTTCGTTCCCTGTTCCTGGTGCCTCCTCCACTCCTCTTCCTTCCTTCTCCTTCCTCCAGGCCCCGGCCTCCCTCTCAGGCCTGCCTGCGGAGCAGAGCCCATGCAGAGCCTCTGCTCCCACCTCCTGCTCTCTCTTCTTCTCTGTCTGGACTCACTCTCACTAAGATGGTGTCCACTTTTATACCTCCTTCTCAATGCACCCAGGAACTGCCCCCTTCCTCCTATGCACTACAGGGTCCCCCCTTCCTCGGTGTTCCCTCCCCCCACTCCTGCCAGGGACAGGGACTGTCGTGCTCTACTTGGAGCATATAGGTCGCCCTGCCCCCCGGAAATGTGGTATAATGCATGCAGGTGTCGGGGTCCTGATCCACACTCCATCCTTAAATGGAAGTGAGATATCGCACATCTGGTTGAGATGCAATACCTGTGTAGCGGCCGAACCCTCGGGGCGCTACATATATATATAAGAAAGTGCCGACTAGGGCAGTTATTGATGTCCATAAATTAAAATGATAAAGATTGTATAATGCATATATACATTATTGTAATCAAAACATAAACTAGAAAAAAACTCTATACATTAAAAGTTTTGTCCAGCATCCGAAAATATATGGCTGATTTCTTCCAACAACAGCACCACACTTTTCAAGAAGTTCTATGTAGTATTACAGATAAATCCCATTTTATTTAATTGCGCAGAACTGTCAAACTAGGCCTAACACATAGACAGGTGTGGCGCTATTCTTGGAATAAAGCAATCGTATTTTTTTAAAAAAATATATATATACAACCACTTTAATCAATTCACCAAACAAACATTTTCCCTTTTTTGATAGAAGCATTTCATCTGTATAACTTCTTTAAAGACACCTTGCTGGTATGAAGTAGTCACTGATACCTTCTGTTAAATTTTAGACCATTCTGCATCTGACCCACATTTATAACTGATATTCACCTTTACACAATGAAGTAGAACATTGTATAGAAGTCTGAAAAAAAATCAGTAAAGGTGGCCATATAAGTTAGACTAAAGTTGATGAAAATGTACAATTCCAGCCATAAGTAATATTCTTCAGTGGGAATTTAACAAAGAGCAATCCTTTAAACTGACCAATTCTATACCTTTATCACTTTAAAAGAAGTAAGCCATATGAGGTATATTATTTTTATCTGTCACTGTTCATAAAGATCTTTCTATTAAAGAACATTCCCAGAATGTTCCCAGAACTTTCTCAAAAAGATTGTGAAATTTAGTAAGAACTGTAACAGACAATATAGTGTTAATGTTGCTAAAATAGGTATGCAATCTTTTCGTCCTTCTATAGTGGATGTCACTTTCAAAATTTCTTGTTTTTCACTGTCACAATTCCTCCCCTCAGTGTGTCATGGGTGCAGTGAGTGACAGCTCAGTCATCCAATCGGCTTCAAGGGAGCTGTCAGTGTGTTGATAGATAGCTCAGATGTCCAATCCAGTGCAGAGGGGTGCTGAGCTGTCGGTACTTTGACAGCTCAGTTGTCCAAATCGAGACTGGAAGGTGCAGAGCTTCTTGCAGGTGCTCCCTGTTTCTAAACTATTACCTTGCTACTTAGCTGAGCTCGCAGCCCTAGATCTCTGCCAATCGGTCCATTTGCTTGGTGGTGCTGTTTGCCTGGTAATTTTGTGCTCTATTTGTTGATTTATTGCTGGACCTCATTCTGACCATTTGTTTGCTCAACCCTTTCGGTCTGATCCGCTATTTTCCTGGCATCCTGACCTCGGACCGTGACCTGACTTTGCCTTTGTATTTTCCCTTTCGTTCACTATGTGCTCTCTTGGTAGTTGTCTGTAAGTGGTGACTAACGTTATATTCACTTCTTCGATGTAATTTATTATGTATAGCTGTTTGGATCAACTGCAATGGTCAACATCAACTATGATTTGCATGGTCGCATCATCGGTTGAATGATCATTCAACAGTCAGCAGAGATTGCTTTGTGACTGTACTAAAATAGCTTGACAGATAGTGGGCTCATGACATTAAGCACAGCCGGGTGAACTTCCCCATAAATGCCTTGCATTTATTAAAGGGAATCTGTCAGCCGGTTTTTGCTATGTAGTCTGAAAACAGCATGAGGTTAAAACACAACATTTAACGATGTGCTACATGTCAAGCTGTGTGCTGCTCTTTGTTCTTTACTTAGACTGAAAGTTTTATCACCTGGTGATTATCATTGCTGTGACTAGCTGTTGTGCTGGCTCTTGTCCGACCATGCCCCCTCCTTTGATAAGCAGCTCACCGTCTATAGATAATGTAAATACAGAACTTGGGGTGGGGGGGGGTCACTTGTGGTGGGGGCGGGGTTAGCTTTCTCAGCTCTTTTGCACTGCTAAATCTAAAAACTGTGTGTCAGAACGGCTGCACCCAGTAAACTAAGTGATACAGCATTGGATTAAGGATCTCTTTGCCTACATCATGCTGCTCTTAGATGAGGTAGCAAAAGCCTGCTGACAGATTCCCTTTAAAGCACATGGTAATCTGGGGGCTATCACAGCCACTATAAAAGATGAGGGCTGGCCAAGCAGCACCATTTTAGAATTTTATGGCCTAGGAATAGTAGTGCAGAGCACACAGCTCATTACACATAGGGAATGGATAGAACAAGGGCTAAATCTGATTGTGGTGCTGCACCGGAAAATGCACACATTGAAAATGAGAGTGGTATTTTGCACACCCCAAAAAAAGCAATTTTCCTAAAAAATCCATTCAAAACCTTGTTGCAAAAATGAGGACAACCCAATGAAAGTCTTAGGAGCATAGCTAAAGTTTAGATAAAATTCTAAATTAATTTTACAAAATTCTAATTAACAAGAATTCAAACACATAGAAGTCTTATTATTCATTAAACAAGTGTCCAGCAAAGAGATGACCATAAAAGGGCATTACTTAAAAATTGAAATGACAGTTACTCTTTATTTCATAAATAAATAGTACACATGAAAATAGGAAACTTTGTAATATATGTTAAAATAGAAATCTGCTTCTTTCTCCACCATGACTAAAAATTTATTTTTAAAATTCTTCATTTCATGGGTAAAATCTGTATTCGGTCAGTCACTGAGATATGAAATGATGATTGCTACTGATAAGATTATATACCACAAAAGGTCACAAACTTATATGCTTCCAATAAATATATCACCATCAAAGAAACCTAGGCCATATGCGCCTTGGTTTAAATGGAAGAAAAATAGAAAGACACATAAAATTAATTATTATTTATTTCAACAGTTTAAAATAGAAACAGGATTAAAAAACAAGTGCCCTCAGAATACATAACAAACATATTTCCTTAGCTAAACAAATACAGTGGTGGGGGGCCCTATATCAAAAAGGGTCAAAAAGGTATATTACAACTGTAATAAATATTGTGCACAATTCCTATAAAAAGGGGGCTAATAATGATATAATAATTTGATAATTTAATATCGGTAAATAGTACAACCTGCAGATAAGTAAAGTGCAAATGTGCCTGAAACAGTATCAAAATATGTAAATTAACATATATATACACATATATATATACATACACCCTAAGTCAAATTATAAATAAATATATAAAGTGAAAAAGTGCATAAAGAGATTAGTGCATACAAAAATACACTTGCAGGTGTACCAGAAGAACAAAGGTAGTGCAATGATTGTAATTACATCTTATGCATCCCATTTAGCAAGTGCTAACAACAAGACCTGTCAGGTGGATGCATAGAAATAAAAGCACAGAAGTAATGTGTACACCTCAAAAGAGATTACTTACATAATGACCACCAAGGGAATAGCAAGGGGAGATATGCCGTCCTAAACCCCGACGACGCCGTTTCGCCTGTAGCTTTTCGCCCCTTTGAAAAAGCTACAGGCGAAACGGCGTCGTCGGGGTTTAGGACGGCATATCTCCCCTTGCTATTCCCTTGGTGGTCATTATGTAAGTAATCTCTTTTGAGGTGTACACATTACTTCTGTGCTTTTATTTCTATGCATCCACCTGACAGGTCTTGTTGTTAGCACTTGCTAAATGGGATGCATAAGATGTAATTACAATCATTGCACTACCTTTGTTCTTCTGGTACACCTGCAAGTGTATTTTTGTATGCACTAATCTCTTTATGCACTTTTTCACTTTATATATTTATTTATAATTTGACTTAGGGTGTATGTATATATATATGTGTATATATATGTTAATTTACATATTTTGATACTGTTTCAGGCACATTTGCACTTTACTTATCTGCAGGTTGTACTATTTACCGATATTAAATTATCAAATTATTATATCATTATTAGCCCCCTTTTTATAGGAATTGTGCACAATATTTATTACAGTTGTAATATACCTTTTTGACCCTTTTTGATATAGGGCCCCCCCACCACTGTATTTGTTTAGCTAAGGGAATATGTTTGTTATGTATTCTGAGGGCACTTGTTTTTTAATCCTGTTTCTATTTTAAACTGTTGAAATAAATAATAATTAATTTTATGTGTCTTTCTATTTTTCTTCCATTTAAACCAAGGCGCATATGGCCTAGGTTTCTTTGATGGTGAAAAGATTATATGTAAAGGGGAGGAACCAAGAGCTACCCCACCCTCCTCCTGGCCTACATTGAATCTTATTGGTAGCAACTGCCATTTCATATCTCAGTGATGTAAAAGTCTTCACTGAATACAGACTTTGGGTATGTGCACAAGATGCAGAAATGCTCAGGATTTTTTCCTGAGCGTTTCTGCATCTCTCTGGCAGGAAAAAACGCATGCGGATTGTACATGCGGTTTCCTGCCAGGGACATGCGGAAATGAAGCGGTCTTCACTTTCATTTCCGCATGCGGGTTGACAAGCGCTTCCCAAGCGATTTTAGCATCACTTGGAAAGTGCTTGTCAACTTCACACTATATAAATCCATGCAAATGGCATGGATTTATATAGTGTGTGATGTCAAAAAATAAAAAATAAATCTATACGTTACCATCTGATGGCCCCCGGTGTCCTGCTTCATCGGTCCCGGCTGCCGGCAGTGAAGACTGTAGGACCTTCCGACGTCAGCGTCACGTGACCCGTCACATGACTCTGACGTCAGCGAAGGTCCTTCATTCAACCGCGAAGTGCGCGGGAAGCCGGCAGGACGCAGCGCGGCCCGTCAGAAGGTGAGAATATATGTATTTTTTATTTCATTCTTTTTTTTTTAATGGTACCTGGGTCTGGATGAGAGTCCTCTCCTCCACACCCGGGTACCATCCGCACATTAGACCGCATGAAAAGCGCATCAACATATACAGTGATGCGGATTTCATGCGGTCTAATGCAAGTCAATGGCGGCAAAAGAGCAGCGTTTCCGCAAAATTAATTGACATGCTGCGGATTTTTGACCGCAGCGTTTACGCTGCGGAAAAATCCGCATCATGGGCACAGCACATGCGGATTTCCATTGGGGAACATTGCTGCCCTTCTACCATGCGTTTTTCATGCGTTTCCGCGGCGTTTACGCAACTGCAAAAACGCCGCGGAAACGCATGAAAAACGCATCGTGTGAACTCAGCTTTTATCCGTGAAATGAGAATTTTGAAAATGAATGATCAGTCCTGGCAGAGAAAGAATCACATTTCTCTAATATGATATATTACAAAGTTTCTTATTTTCATGTGTACTATTGATTTATAAAATAAAAATCAATACGACAGTTACTCTACACCAAGAAAACAATTTCCTTACATAAGAAAGGTGTACAAAGCATGAAGATCAGCAAAGCTTTACTTATCAGTCAGAATACTGTGATACAAACATTTAATAAAGGTGGAGCCATCTGAGAAAGATGTAAAAGTCGACCTCAGAAGTGAACAACTACACAGGAGCGTCTCCTGACGAGAAGAGTTGAAGAAAAGAAAGAATGGGGAAGTCTGTAATTTTTATTATAGGTATATTTCAACTCTGAGAGACAGAATCTAAAGAAAAAAAAATGGAAGAAACACAGGATGACTGTCAGCATTCCTCGGCCGTGGCTCCAAGCAAGATCTCGCCTCATGGGGTAAGGATGATTCTGATAAAGATCAGGAATCAGCTCAGAACTACACGGGAGGACCTGGTCAATGATCTGAATAGAGCTGGGACCACAATCTCAAACATTACCATTAGTAACGCACTACGCCGTCGTGGATTAAAATCCTGCAGGGCAGGCAAGGTCCCCCTGCTCACGTCAGCACATGGCCAGGCCCATTTGAAGTTCACTAATGACCATCTGGATGATCCAGAGGAGGCATGGGAGAAGGTCATGTGGTCAGATGACACCAAAATAGAACTTACAATGTTTGGAGGAAGCTCACCGAGTTTGGAGGAAGAAGAAGCATGAGTACAGCCCCAAGAACAAAATCCCAATCGTGAAGCATGGTGGGTGAAACATCATACTTTGGGGGTGGTTTTCTGCAAAGGTGACAGGACAACTACACCGCATTGAAGGGAAGATGGATGGGGTCATTTATCGTGAGATTTTGGCCAACAACCTCCTTTGCTCAGTAAGAGCGTGGAAGATGGGTCATGTCTGGGTCTTCCAGCATGATAATGACCCAAAACACATAGCCAGGGCAACTAAAGAGTGGCTCCGTAAGAAGAATTTCAAGATCCTGGAGTGGCCTAGCCAGTCTCCAGACCTGAACCCAATAGAAAATCTTTGGCGGGAGCTCAATGTTGCCAAGCGACAGTAAAGAAAACTGAAAAATCTGGAGAAGATTTGTATGGAAGAGTGGGCCAAAATCCCTGATTCAATGTATGCAAACTTGGTCAAGAACTACAGGAAATGTCTGACCTCTGTAATTGCAAACTAAGGTTTCTGTACCAAATATTAAGTTCTGTTTTTCTATTGCATCAAATACTTATTTCATGCAATAAAATACAATTTAATTATGAAAAAATCATACAATGTGATTTTCTGGATTTTTTTTTAAGATTCTGTCTCTCACAGTTGAAGTGTACATACGATAAAAATTACAGACTTCTAAATTCATTGTAGGTGGGAAAACTTGGAGCCCCAGACTGAGGAAGATTGATAGTCATCTTATGTTTCTTCCATTTTCTAATAATTGTGCCAACAGTTGTTGCCTTCTCACCAAGCTGCTTGCCTATTGTCCTGTAGCCCATCCCAGCCTTGTGCAGGTCTATAATTTTGACCCTGGTGTCTGTAGACAGCTCTTTGTACCTCTCCACCGTGGCCAAGACCAAACAAGTTTAAACAGGTGCAATTAATCCAGGTAATGAGTGCAGAGTAGGAGGGCTTCTCAAAGAAAAACTAACAGATCTGTGAGAGCCAGAATTCTTGTTGGTTAGTAGATGATCAAATACTAATTTCATGCAATAAAATGCAATTTAATTATTTAAAAATCATACAATGTGATTTTCTGGTTTTTATTTTTAGATTCTGTCTCTCACAGTTGAAGTGTACCTACGATAAAAATAACAGACCTCTCCATTCTTTGTAGGTGGGAAAAATTGCAAAATCGGCAGTGTTTCAAATACTTATTTTCCTCACTGTATATAGATAGATAGATAGATAGATAGATAGATAGATAGATAGATAGATAGATAGATTTGAAAACTGTTTTTTATTTCTTGCATTATTTTTTTAGCCTTGATTCTAATAAGGCATAGGCCTCTAATTGCCCTGAAAATATGTATACATATGTAAGTAATGTTTAAGCAAATTATTAATATGAAAATTTACAAGATATAAGTGTAAACTTTACAGTAATTTCAGGATATAGGGTATGGTCGAGTATAGTAATGGAGATTTAACGACACAGATAACTCACAGCTCAAAGAATCTGTGGCAGATTTCAGGCTTAACATGGATTTTGAAATCTGCAGCATGCCCTGTTGTATAAATAATAAGATTTTCGCTAAAAATTGTATTTACTGCTATACAAATTCATGACTACACCTACAAAGGCAGATTTCACTTGAGGAAAAGTTATATAAACTTAGCTTAAAAGATACTTACATCAGTTTAAATAAATTTATCCTCACACGTTTTTGTGCATAAAGGATGGGTATAATAGCTAGTAAACTATAACATTGCACAAAATATGCATAGGACACTAGGTGGCGTACCTTCTAAGCATCAAAGCAAGGTAAAAATATATATTGAAAAATTTCATAGACAAGTATCATTTGCTCCATGAACTAACGTGCTACATTTGTTTTACTCTCCTACCCAACCATAATAATGGATATTGAATATTAGTAATAGATAATGATAATGATGATTTTGCTACCGCCAGTCCAGTTAAAAATTTCACCCACAGAGCATGTGGAACAATACCCCCACATAAGATTATTAAAAATTTCCGTCACAGAGCATGGTGCACAATACTTCCACAGAAGAAGCTTAAAAATGGCAGCCTCAGAGCATGGGGAACAATACCCCCACATAAGATTACACTAAATTTTAGCCACAGAGCATGGCCATGATATCCCAAAAGTTCAAACATTTACGCTACAGTACTATGTGTACGGAAAATGCATCTGAGGAAAACATAGTAGGTCCCAAATCCCGAAGAGTTTACCTTGAAAAAATGACTGTTCAAAGAAGGCATCCATATCTGAATTTATGTTTTTAGCACTAGTCTGGATTAGACGATTATGCAAACTTTTTTATTGTGGGGGCCCTTAAAATTTGTGTACAATACCCTAAACAAAAGAAGTTTAAACATTTCAGCCTTAGAGCATGGGGAACAATACCCCAACAAAAGATTTTTAAAAATTTCAGCCTCAGAGCTAGGGGATCAATACTCCCACATAAGATTATTTAAATTTTCACCCACAGAGCATGGGGCACAATACCCCCAAAGACACTAATTCAAATTTCACTCCAAGAGGCAATGGGTGCCTGAAATTTTGTGCTGTAAAATGGTGGTAGTAAGGGGTAGGGTGCTAAACCCCTCTACAAATGGGGATAGGCCACTGACTTTTAAAAAAATCATCATGAACCAGGAGGTTGAGGTTCAAGTGAAGGTGGAGGTGGATGTGGTGATGTACGTGCAAGAGTCAAAGTTAGGAGGTAGCCAACACACGTTTGTTTGTGTTTTTTTTATTTTTTTTATATATTTTTTTTATTTTTTTGTTATTTTTTTTTATTTTTAAGGGGAACTAATGGAAATAGCAGAAGAAAATTCAAAACCAAAAAGTTATCTTGAGCCAGGAGGCTGAGGTCCAAGTCGAGGATAAGGTACACATTGTGATGTAAGTATAACAGTCCAAGTAGGAGGTAGCCAACACTTGTTTTAGATTTTTTATATATATTTCTCTTATTTTTAAGGGGAACTAATGAAAATAACAGAAATTACTTTGTTTTTGTATTTATTATCTTGAACCAAGAGACTGAGGTCCAAGTGAAGGATGAGGAGAAAGTGGAGGTGGACGTGGCAGAGGAGTAGAAGGAGGTAGTCAACACCTTTTTTAATTTTTGTTTTTTTTGGTGGGAAAGGCCACAAAATTATAAGAATAACAAATAAAGTCTAACCATGCCTGGGTGCGGTTGTTATAGTTGTCTAGTCATCCAAAGGTATGGCCAAGTCTTGAGGGATCCACGCCTTGTTCATTTTAAGGAATGTTAGGTTCCACACATTGAAAGTGGACAGGCAGACGTGCCTGTTTGTGATCACACCACCTGTTATGCTAAACTCATGTTCCAAAATGACACTTGCCATAGGGCAGGCCAGCACCACCAAGGCATAAAGGGCAAGCTCAGGCTATGTGTCCAATATGGAGAACCAGAAGTTAATTGGGGCAGACTCATCTGTTAGTAATTGGAGACGTGTGGACACGTACTCTTCCACCATATTGTTGTAACACTGGCTCCTGCTAATACGGATCCTACTACATGGTGATGCTGTATGTTGTGGCATGCTCATAACATTTTGACACATTTTGGCCATGCTAAGCCTGCCTTCCGAGGTGCTGCCGGTGCCCCAGCTGCATTGGCTACTTCCTCCTCCATCTCTGCCTTGTTGTTCCACTGAGCCCCTGCTGTCACGTGGGAAAGTCAATAGTAGTTTGTCTACCAGCGTGTGCTTGTATTCATGTGTTTTTTGATTCCTCTACAGTGATGGAAGTAATGATGGTATGTTGTCCTTGTAGCAGGGATCCAGTAGGATGGCCACCCAGTAATATGCATTGGTAACAATACGGGCAACTCGGCGATCATTGCACAGAAACTGCAGCATGTATTGGTTCATGTGTGCCAGGTTGCCCAGAGGCAAAGACAAGCTGTCCTCGGTGGGTACTCTGTATCCCCCAGCCACACTTCAGTATTGTCCGTGAGCTGCTCTGAGTGACATCCTTTTTGAACATGGTTGTTTCTCCTCCCATCAAAAAGCAGAAGAGACTGCTGCATAACTAGGGGCTCAGACTGCTTGGCTGATTTACAAAGGGGTGAGGTAGAAGCCAGATGACCATGGTCCTCAATACTTGGCATGGCTGTGATGGCTCTGGAAGTTCACAAATTCTAAAAGCATGTTGATTGGCTGCGCTGCACAGGAAACCGAACGTACAGTAAAAAGTCCGTGTTCGGAGTTCAGTAACGGACACTAGGTGTCCGGTACAAACCCCGAACGTTCCCATTCGGGTTCGCTCATCCCTAGACACAATTGCCAATGTATTGAAAAAGGGGAAACAAATTCCAAGTGGAATGGAATTGTTAAAAAATGTAATTCCGCCATTGTTTTTTACGTTCTGTTTTTGCGGCGTTCATTGTATAATAAAAATTACCATCTGGAAAAATCAACTTTTTCTCTATTTAACTTGTGAAAAAAATGTCCTAATTTTTTTTAACCCCTACCTGAAATTTGCAGTATATATGTGTCATAGCAGGGAAGTACTTCCCAACCGATGCAGCATATATACACGTCATGGCAATCGCTCACGCACAGCCTCCTGTGGTGATCACCGTAGGGTGTTCAGTAGTGTTGAGCGAACATGCTCGACACTGCTCGGTACTCGCCCGAGCATCACGCTACTCGAGATGTTCGGCGAGCACCGAGCATTTCCGGGTTACTCGGGCGGGAGCTCGGGTCTCCGCCCTGCATGTTTGGCGCTCTTTACAGAGCCAATGAACATGCAGGGATTGCCAGCCAGTCACTGTAATGCTGCAGCCATGTTGTTTGCGGGCATTACAGTGATTGGCTGGCCGCACAGCGTCACCTCGAGTATTTAAAACCGGGCGCCGCCATCTTGGACACAGTCGCTCCGGATCAGACAGTGTAGGGACAGCGCTGCTGATTTAGGGAGAGATATATCCTGCAAAATAGTTAGTGTAGGGTCTGTAAAGGCTGCCAGATCAAACAAACAGTCCTTCTCAGGACTAATATTCATCCCAGGTATATCAGGCAGGCAGGCAGGCTGTATAGGAGACACAGTGGTTATACCAGCAAACGCTGCATTACAGTCCTGTGTGCTGCTCCTGTTGCTGAAATTGCTGGACTTAGCTCCAGGTCCCGGGGGCCAGGAAAAATCCTTTTTTATTATCTAAGTTCTCTTTTTTTTTACCTCCTTCACAATGTACAAATACCCATCTTATTAACCTTTTGGTGCCCCCCCCCCCCCCCCCCCAAAAAAAAAAAAAGTGTGCCTCTGATTTTTCAGACACAAATATATCTGTTGAAAATAGTCTGGTGTAGGCCAGAGAAATAGAAGTGTGGTTTTGCAGTTCTATGGGCCATTTGTATCTAAAAAAAACAGTTTGAGTGTGTCGCTCACTGTTCAGCCGCAAATATATATATATTTTAAAAAGCCTGGTATACACCAGTAAATTATTACTGTGGTTTTGATGTTCCACGGTAAAACATCTCTATTATCCTGTTTTTGCCATTTTTTGCTGTATAAAAATAATAAGTGTCTCCCTGATTTTTCAGACACAAATATATCTGTTGAAAATAGTCTGGTGTAGGCCAGAGAGACAGAAGTGTGCTTTTGCTGTTCCACGGTAAAAAATCTCTATTATCCTGCTTTTTGCATTTTTTGCTGTAAAAAAAAAAAAAATAGTGTCTCCCTGATTTTTCAGACACAAATATATCTGTTGAAAATAGCCTGGTGTAGGCCCGAGAAATACAAGTGTGGTTTTGCAGTTCCACGGTACAAACCTCTGTATTATCCACTTTTGGGCTATTTGTATCTAAAAACAACAGTTTGAGTGTGTCGCTCACTGTTCAGCCACAAATATATATATATTTTAAAAAGCCTGGTATACACCAGTAAATTATAACTGTGGTTTTGCTGTTCCACGGTAAAAAATCTCTATTATTCAGGTTTTGGTAGTTTTTTCCGTAAAGAAAAACAGTAGTGTCTCCTGACTGTTGTGACACAAAAATATATCTGTTGAAAATAGTCTTGTGTAGGCCCGACATCCCAGTGTGGTTTCGCAGTTCCACGGGTCAAATCGCTGTACTATCCAGTTTTGGGCCTTTGGTATCTAAAAAAAAAGCAGTTTGAGTGTGTCGCTCACTGTTCAGCCGCAAATATCTCTATTTAAAATAGTGTGGTATACCTCAGTAAACAATAACTGTGGTTTTCCTCTTCCACGGTTCTAATCTACTCTTTATTACTCTTTTTCCATTGATAGTGCAAGTGTAAGCTATTTTACTTCATTTACAATGGGCAAGGCGTGTGGCAAGGGACGTGGAAGTGGACGTTCTGGTGATGGTACATGTAGAGGACGGGGCCGTGGCCAAGGTGAAAATGTGCCACAACCAACAGCCACATCTTCTCGCTCCCACTTCTTGACCGAATTACTACGGAAGCACAGAACAACACCAGTATTGAGAACTGATCAGTGTGAACAGGTTATTAATTGGATAGCAGACAATACTTCCAGTTACCTGGGCACCACCACCTCCGGTCTGTCTTCCACACGGTCAACTCTTAGTAGCCGTGAGTCTCGACCGCATACTCCTCCTCACCCTGATGCTCCTTCCTCCCACCATGCCGAGTGTCGTCAGACAGCAAGTGATCCCACACTTGGACACTCTGAAGAGCTGTTCACTGGTCCATTTCCATATTTGGGCCCCTCGCCTGATACGCTTGAAGTGGTGGAAGAGGAGATCCCATGTTGCGATGCCCAAATATTTGAACAGCCACGGCCACAGGAAGTCGACGTTGGCAATCTATCACAAGAGGTGGACGATGACGAGACACAATTGCCAGGAAGTGAGGAGGAGGATCGTGGTGCACAAGTGGAAGAGGAGGAGGTGGTGGATGATCTAGTAACTGACCCAACGTGGAAGGAGGACATGCAGAGTGAGGCCAGCAGCACACAGGGGGAGGGAGGCAGAGTACCCCAACAGGCAGGAAGAAGCAGTGTGGTGGCCGCAGACAGAAGGCAGGCAACCGTTCCCCGTAACACCAACACGAGGGACGTTGCCAGTACAAGCGGTAGGTCTTCCAGAGTCTGGAATTTTTTTAAAGACTCTGCTGATAACCCCAAAAAGGCCATATGTTCCACCTGCCATGCCAGCATCAGCAGGGGTGACAAAACTACCAGCCTGACCACCACCAGCATGATCAGGCACATGGCAGCAAAGCACCCGACTTTGTGGGGCGAAACCCAGGGTTCACGACCAGTGTCAGCGGGTGTCACCACTGCTTCTTCCACTGTTGTGCGTGCAATAGAACCCCCTGTTGTGTGTGCAAGGCAATCCCCTGTCCATACTGCATGTAAAGATGCCCCCTCCTCTCAGTCTTCACTTGTTATGGCAGTTTCTCAAGAAACAGCATCAACGTCCACGTCCATGTCCCACCGCAGCGTTCAATTGTCCATATCCCAGACCTTTGAACGAAAGCGGAAATTCGCAGCTAACGCCCCACAGGCCACAGCCCTAAATTCGCACATTTCACGACTGCTTGCATTGGAAATGCTGCCTTGTAGGCTGATGGAGATGGAATCCTTCCGCAATCTTATGGCGGTGGCCGTCCCTCGGTACCCGGTCCCCAGCCGACACTATTTTGCCCGGTGTGCCATCCCCGCACTACACAAGCACATGTCCCAAAGCATCTGCCGTGCCCTCAACAACGCAGTTACTGGGAGAGTCCACCTGACAACGGACACGTGGACAAGTGCTTGTGGCCAGGGACGGTACATCTCTCTGACCGCACACTGGGTAAACATAGTGGAAGCTGGGACCCAGTCGGACCTTGGGACGGAACACATCCTCCCCACATCGAGGATTGCGGGCCCTATGTCAGTCAGAGTTGCCACCACAGTGTACAGCTCCTGCGCATCCTCCTCCTCCTCCTCCTCATGTTCAGCCTCCATCTCAGATATCACCACATCAGTTACAAGCTGGAAGCATTGCAGTACTTCCTCCGCCAAGCGGCAACAGGCTGTGCTGAAACTCATAAGCTTAGGTGATAAACCTCACACTGCTTGTGAGTTGTGGACAGCTGTGAAAGAGCAGGCAGATCTGTGGATGAGACCGCTGAACCTACATCCCGGCATGGTCGTGTGTGACAATGGCCGTAACCTGGTGGCGGCTCTGAGGCGAGGTGAGATCACACATGTACCATGCCTGGCTCATGTGCTTAACCCTTATGGTTCAGCGGTTTCTTAAATCGTACCCCGAGTTGCCAGATCTGCTCGTGAAAGTACGCCGCCTGTAAGCTCATTTTCACAAGTCGGCTACAGCTTCCGCCGCCCTTGCTGTGTTGCAGCAGCGTTTGCAGCTTCCGGCACACCGACTGGTGTGTGATGTCCCCACATGTTGGAACTCTACCCTCCACATGTTGCAAAGGATTTGTGAGCCGAAGAGAGCAGTTGTGGAGTACCAGCTGCAACAAGGCAGTCGATATTCAGGTCAGACTCCACACATAAGACCTCAGGAGTGGACCTGGATGTCTGACATATGTACCATCCTGACAAACTTTGAGGAGGCCACCAAGATGGTGAGTGGCGATGACGCCATCATTAGTGTCAGTATCCCACTTGTCTGTCTTTTTCAACGCTCTCTGCAGAGAATTAAAGAGGAGGCATTGCAGCCAGAGTATGATGAGATGGATCAAGAAGCCGTAGCGGGCGATTACACACAGCCCAGCCTCATCTCATCCCAACGTGCATTGGGGGACAATGAGGGAGAGGAGGAGGAGGAGGAGGAGGAAGAACAGGAGCTGCTATCATGCGTTGTAGACGGTAGTACCTGTACAAGTGTCATACCGTCGGTTCAGCGTGGGTGGCCTGAGGACAGGGGGGAGGAGGAAGAGGAGGAGGAGGAGGATAGCATGGTCAGTCGTCATCTTGGTGAGGACACGGAAATCTTGCCCGTTACCAGTCTGGCACGCATGGCTGACTTTATGTTACGCTGCGTTAACCGTGACCCTCGCATTGTCAAAATGTTGGGTGCCAGTCATTACTGGTTGGTGACACTTGTAGACCCCCGCTACAAGGAGAACTTTCTCTCTCTTATTCCTGAGGTGGAGAGGTCTACAAAAATGGGGCAATACCAGAAGGCCCTTGCTGCAGAACTCTTAAAAAAATTCCCATCTGAACACGCTAGTGGCAGAGGTCACAGTTCGTTGACCAACCAAGGCGTACAGGCGAGAGAGATGCAATTCCAATCCAGCAGAGGCAGGGGAACACTGTCAACGTTCTGGGACAGTTTTCTGACACCCGCCCAGCTTACAGGCCCTGAGGCGCGGGGTACCCTCACAAGGAGTGGAAAGTTTCAAAAGATGGTGAGGGGGTACCTTGCTGATCGTACCAGCGTCCTCCGTGATTCCTCTGTGCCTTTTAATTATTGGGTATCCAAGCTGGACACTTGGAATGAACACGCTCTGTACGCCTTGGAGGTCCTGGCCTGCCCTGCCGCTAGCGTGTTATCGGAGCGTGTTTTTAGTGCCGCTGGGGGAATTATAACTGATAAGCGCACTCGCCTGTCAACTGACAATGCTGACAAGCTGACCCTTATCAAAATGAACAAGGGCTGGATTGGGCCAGACTTCTCATCACCACCAAATGACAGCAGAGTAACATAAAGTCAAATCCACTGTGTTATTTCGGGAAGTGTATTCCCATGCCTCACTTCACACCCACACATGGGTATACGCTTCCTCATTTCGGCTGTTTTTTGCTCTTCTCCTTATCCTCAGCCTCCACGACCACTATACCACCAGGGTGACCGTGGTCCATGTTGCCAGCATTGCAAGTTCCTCTGTCCTAATTTTTGGCAGCTTGGAAGGCATAGGCAAAGACTATGGGAGACCCACTCCCCAATAATGGGAATAATGTTTTTAATATGCTGTACTGCATGGCTCTTGTAAGTGACATTGCAAATTCCCCCTTCCTAATTTTTGGCAACTTTTGCTTGGAAGGCATAGGCAAAGACTATGGGAGACCCACTCCCCAATAATGGGAATAATGTAAGGGGCATTAAAATCGTCTTGTTAAGCTACTGTGACCTCCACGTCTCTTCCAAGGGTCGTTAATATCGTCTTTTTATTCCACTGCGACCTCCACCACTCTTCCAAGGGGCATTAAAAGCGTCTTGTTAAGCTACTGTGACCTCCACGTCTCTTCCACAGGGCGTTGATATTGTCTTTTTATTCCACTGTAACCTCCACCACTCTTCCAAGGGGCATTGATATTGTCTTTTTATTCCACTGCGACCTCCACCACTCTTCCAAGGGGCATTAAAACTGTCTTGTTAAACCACTCTGAACTCCACGTCTCTTCCAAGGGGCATTAAAACCATCTTGTTAAGCTACTGTGACCTCCACATCTCTTCCAAGGGGCATTAAAACTGTCTTGTTAAACCACTCTGAACTCCACAGCTCTTCCAAGGGGCATTGACATGTTGTTTTTAATTACCTCTAACCTCCACGACTCTTGCAATGGGCATTGCATTTCCTCCTAATTTTTGTCAGCTTTTGCTTTTCAATGCATAGGCGAACACTAAGGGAGACCCACTCCCCAATAATGGGTAGAAGGTTTTTAATACGCTGTAATCCACGTCTGTTTCAAGGGGCATTGCAGTGCCTAATAATTTTTGGAAAGCCTTCCATTCCCTGCTTAGGCCAACAGTGTACAGGAGACCCAGTTGCTATAAATGGAAAAAACGGTTTAGTTAAGGCCCTCTGACCTCCATGTTACTTCCAAGGGGCATTGGAGTGCCTCGAAATTTTTGGTAGGCATTACATTCACTGTATGCCTTATAACTGTGTAGCTGAATCGCTCCTTTTGGTACAGAAACATATCCTACAAGACATGTGTGTTTGGCTGGCCTGATATTGATGTGAATGGTCCCTGTTCCTCCTGCTCTTTCTCCTTTGCCACCACCTCATCCATCATTCATCACCTGAAGCTTTGTTTTAACGGGAGTCATAGAACTGGGATAGTAGCAGGAAAACATCCAGCAATCCTCGAAGGAGGTAGAACATGCGCCAAAACGCTGACCACCTCAAGCCTAGCTGCTACTACATACATGCGCTTGCATTCCAAGGAACAGAAAGCTAAGGAGGTGGATGGCCTCATGATCATGAATAATTTACTCGTTGTGTAGGAGGCCGACCACTGCTGCTGTCTACCTTCTGAACTTTGTGTTGAAGCCTGATTGACCCAGGACTCGTAATCCTCTATGTCTGGAGGACGTGTTGCATCCCAGTGTCCAACTGTGTCCCGGCTTCCACAATATTAACCCAGTGTGAACGGCGTCAGTGAGATGGACCATTCCTGGCCACATTCACTTGTCCACATGTTTGTGGTTAGGCTGTCCTTCCCACTAAATGCACTGGGGAGGGCACAGGTAATGTTTTGGTATGCGCGCTTGTGTATAAGGCGCACCGGGACAAATAGGGGAGGCTGGGGACCGTTTATGGACACCCGGCCACCCCCACGCTGCTGGGGACTGTGTGTGGGCACCCGGCCGCGGGGCGGCTGGGGACTGAGTATGGACACCCGGCCGCCCCCTGGCGGCTGGGGACCAAGCGTGGACACCCGGCCGCCGGGCGGCTGGGGACTGAGTATGAATACCAGGCTACCGACGCAGCCATGACGTGGTGGCCAGATTCCACCTCCACATGCCTAAAAGGCCCAATTTCAAGTGCAAGCAAGCTAGCAGTATGGTATTGCAGCCTGGGGGTGGGTGGGTGGCAGGCTGCATACTTGCGCTTGTATTGCAAGTTATGGGGGAGGTACAATTGAACACTGCCCTGGGACAAGGACTTGCACGGGGATAGTTGCAAGTCTGCATCTTCTGATGTGGCAAGGATCACTTCTGATGGGCACACTTTTAGGCAGTGACCTGGGTGTCAGAGATGCTTCCAGGGGTCTTCCCCATGCTGTTCCCATGTCTTTTTAGCACTGTATGCATGTGTCACACAGCACATGGCCAGATAAGGTTGTAAAATGTTAAAATTACATTTCCCGGTGAATGCATTTGTCACGGTTGAAAGCAATACAAACGTGCAAAAACGCATAAAAAATGCTACTTGTGAACATAGCCCAAGGTGTGGAGGAGTATTTTTGTTTTTGGTTATTTATTTTACCTTATACACAAGTCTTTACCCTGGAAAGGATGTTCCTTAACCCCTTTCCGACCTGGTCAGTAATAGTACGCACCAGGTCGGGAAGGCCGGTTCAGCGGGGGCTCCGGCGGTGAGCCCGCACTGAAGCGAGCACATGTCAGCTGATTATTGGAATCGCAATCCACCCGCGGCTGTTAACATGTTAAATCTCTGACAGTGGCATTTAACTCGCGCTTCCGGGAGTCCTAAGCCCCGCCCATCAGTGACCCCGTCACGTGATCGCTGGTCACCAATGGGTGGACATGACAACTCAGGGTCTGCAGCAGACGCCTGTGGTTGTCATGTCTCAATTGCTATGAGCGCCACCTAGTGGTCAGCGCTCATAGCAAGTGAGCATTTCTCCTGCATACAAGCGATCTGCTCATCATTTGTATGCAGCAGAAGCAATCAGACAACTGCTGCTTCTAGTCTCCTCTGGAGACTATAGAAGCAAGCAGAAAGTGTAAAAAAAAAGTTTTTAAAGAAATAAAAAAAACAAAAAATATATAAAAGTTTAAGTCACCCCCCTTTCGCCCCATTCAAAATAAAATATATATATATAAAAAAAAACACACACACATATTTGGTATCGCCGCGTTCAGAATCGCCCGATCTATCAATATAAAAGAAGAATTAATACAATCAGTAAACGCCGTAACGAGAAAAAAAATTTAAACACCAGAATTAAGTTTTTTTGGTCGCTACAACTTTGCAATAAAATGCAATAACGGGCGATCAAAACATCGGATCTACCCCAAAATGGTATCAATAAAAACGTCAGCCCGGCACACAAAAAATAAGCCCTCACCTGGCCCCAGATCCCGAAAAATGGAGAAGCTAAGGGTCTCGGAAAATGGCGTCATTTTTTTTTGTTTTTTTAGCAAGCTTTGGATTTTTTTTTTCACCACTTAAATGAAAAAGAACCTATACATGTTTGGTGTCTATGAACTCGTAACAACCTGGAAAATAATGATGGTAGGTCAGTTTTAAAAAAGGACGCAAAAAACAACTGTGGAATTGCATTTTTTTTGCAGTTTCACTGCACTTGGAATTTTTTTCCCATTTTCCAGCACAAGATATGGTAAAACCAGTGATGGTGTTTAAAAGTACAACTCGTCCCGCAAAAAATAAGCCCTCACATGGCCATATTGAACGAAAATTAAAAAAGTTCTGGCTCTGGGAAGAAGGGGAGCAAAAAAGGAAAACACAAAAACAGAAAGACCCATGGTCGTTAAGGGGTTAACATATTTCACAGGAAAGCACTTTCACTTTCGTTTTTGAACGTTTTATTGTGACCCTGTAAAAGTGGCTTAATACCTCTGACCACGTTGTTGACAGCAGTGACCTGGGGGTCAGAAATGCTTCCAGGGGCGATCCCCATGCTGTCCCCATGTCATTTGAGCACTGTCACTATCGTTTTGGGCACTTTTTAGGCTTTCTACAGACTGCCGGGGGAGCCGCCGCAAAAATGTTCGGGTCTCCCATAGACTAACATTGGGCTCGTTGCTCGGGTCGAGCACCCAAGTATCACAGTGAGCTTCGAGCACCCGAGCATTTTAGTGCTCGCTCAACACTAGTGTTCAGCTGATATGACAGCTGACACCCGGTGCAACAGGCCAGAGTATACCCTGTCCAGACTATACCCGGGGTTAAAACGGCCTAGGCTGGATTATACCCCGGGGGATAAACTAGCCTAGGCCAAACTATACCTGGGGGCATAAAATAGCCTAGCGCAAACTATACCCCTCCAGAATATACCCCTCTATTTCATGAGCAAATTAGATTTTAGATGCCATTTTTTTAATAACTTAAAATTGACTTACATGTAGTGGAAAGGTATTTGTGTTATTAGTCACATGATGAAGATTGATCTTACAACACAATGTGACTGGGAGGTCTTGCATCTGAGATGTATCATGTTTGTTGTAATTACTCAGATGTTAGAGTTACACAAAGATAAAGATGACTTCTTAATAGTATTTACTCATTAAATTAAAAGTACTTATTGTCTTATTGTAACAAAGTCACAGGTAGCGTGTTGGAAGGGAGATATGTTTCACTGAGGCTGTTAGTCTCAGTGATGTGAAACATGGAAGTTTCTCCTGCACAATTAGGTGCAGAGAGGGTTAACGGCCCAGGTTTACAATGAGCATGTTTTTAGTGGTGTTAGAAGTCCAGGCAAAACTCCCAGTGAACATGTGTGACTGTTACAAGAGGTGCTGCATGTCCTGGGTGAAGTTGGCCATAAGCCAGCAAGTGACACCGGACAAAATGGAGAACCTGCTTAAGCATCTGTTGCTGGCACAGAAGGCACAGAAAATGCAGCACCAGCAGCAGCTACAGCAACAGCAGGCACAGTACCAGCAGCAGCATCGGGAGCTGTCACGGGTGTGTCAGAAGTGACAGACAGTCACCCTGCAGTTGATTACAGGAGATCTCTTCGTTTGGCATTACAGATACCTTCTTAGAAGCTGTCTCTCTAGGACCCAGTGGCTACCTTCCTTCTGCTGATTAACACCCTGGCCTGGGTGTATAAATACCTGCTGTTTGCTAGAGGGAGGTGCCGGCGATATTCACATGATCCCTTGTGAAGGCTTGAACAAGAGCAGTACTTATTCCTCTCTGGAGCTAAGAGAACGTGTGTGCATCTTTCTGAAGTCAACTAAAGGTAAGCTCTTTTCTCTTGTTTGTTACCCCTTGTTGTCTTTAGTTGCTAGCAGGGATCGACTAGTGCTCACCCCCCCATCCCTAGCCATGTACATACACCAGGGAAAGACTGGGCTGGGTTCCTATGTGGCGATTGGTGCGGAACCAATATAGGGACCTTTAGGTGAGTCAGGGCGATAACAGGACAGCCGAGGAGGTCTCCACTCCCCCCTTTCCTTGGAGTCTAAGCTCCCTTCCCCCCCTTCCCTTCGTGTCACTTAGTCTTTCATATACCTTGCGTGACAGGAGCAGCCACAGCAGCGAGAGCAGCAGAGCCAGCAGGTACAGCAGGAGACAAATAAACTTTTGACGCAGCAGATCCAACAGCAGCAAGGACAGATGGAAATCCTACCAGGGGAGATCCGTGGCAGGACAACCGCCCCATCCCCAAATCCAGGTGATGACTAGTGTTGAGCCACCCCCGTAGTGTTCGAGTTCGGTTCGGTTCGTCGAACACCCGTGTGTTCGCCGAACTGTTCGTCGAACTGTTCGACGAACACCTTCGAACACCGTTAAAACCAATGGCAGGCAAACAAAAACACATAGAAACACATAGAAAACACCTTCAAAGGTGTCCAAAAGCTGACAAACTGCTCAGAAGACACAACTAACACATGGAAAAGTGACAAGTACATATAGTCATGCGAAAAGAAAAGAGGTGGAGGAGTAAAAGGAGGGGGAGACACAGATATAGGCATGTCATGCCCTTCTAAAATCCAAAAAGTGAGAAGCCGAGACGGCCAGTCCGCTCCTTCCCGTGCCACCTCCGTGTCGCCGGGTTTGTGCCAGAGCCGCGGTGAACCCTGACGGCCAGCCCCCCTCTCCCAATACTGGTGCCTGTCCGCTGGTGGGTCGAGAGAGCCCCCCTGTGGTGGAGGCAGCTCTAAGCTTTTTAATTTAAATTGTCCCTCTAATTTGAATGAATACACTTTAAATCCATTTACAAGGATCTATTGGAGGGCAAGTCTCATGCCAGCAGCCGCGTAATTCCAGCTCCAGTAGCGTCCACTAAAGCTGCTGCAGTTAAAAAGCTTTTATAAGGATCGAGCTCGGCTGTCCACCGCAAGGCATCCTAGTGCCAGTCCCAGCCCCTATGCCTTGGGGTGCCTCCTGATGCTCTTCACTAAGTATCCCGTGGTCCCGAAGCATTTCCTTTGAAAAAATTAAGTGTCCAAACTACAGGTGGTGTAGCTTGCTTAACAGCCGGGATAATCCGCTGACTAGCAGACACTGCTACTAGGCACAAAGTATTTCCTGGGCTAGATGCAGTTAAAAATTTGTAAGTAGATACTCTCGTTGGATGCTGAGAAAGCATTCCATAGAGTCTCCTGGCACGCCATATATGATTCTCTTAAAAAGCTTGGGGTAGGGGTCTAGGGGACCCTTTTATAGCCAAAATCACGGCCCTGTATCACAATACGTCACCTAGGCTGAAGATAAATGGAACTGTAGCACCGAGGGCTCGGTTGCTACAGACGTATTGCACCTCACCCAGAGGTGTGATATCTCACTCTCAGATAAGGATGGAGTGTGGATCAGGACCCGACACCTGCATGCATTACACCACATTGCCGTGGGGCAGGGCGACCAATATGCCCCTGAGATGGGCACGACAGTCCCTGTCCCTGGCTGGAGTGGGGGGAGGGAACACTGAGGAAGGGGAACCCTGCAGTGCAGGAGCAGGGAGGAAGCAGTTCCTGGGTGCATTGAGAAGGGAGTATAAAAGGTGGGCACCATCTTAGTTCAGTGCAGAGAAGTCTGAGCAGAAGTGGCAGGGAGCAGGGGCTCTGCATGAGCTCTGCTCCGGAGGCGGGCCTAGTAACAGAGGCCCAGGCCTGCAAGAGGGAGAAGGAAGGAAGAGGAGCGGAGAAGGCTCCAGGAACGAGGAATGAAGGGATCCCAGGGGTGCGGACGGGCGAGTCGCCACCGCACGCCCGAATCCACCTGCGTGGAGGGGTCAGGCCAAAGGGGGAGACCGGTCCCCGAACTAGTGGAGGCAGGAAACGACCCTCAGCTAGAAACCGGAGGCTCTGACATTTTATGTGGCGCAGCCCCTTGCTCCACCCGCTAGGAAGGCACCACATAGGGTCAGGGAAACTGGCGCCAAGTTTACCAAGAGGAGGCCCGAGGCAGCCGGACAGAAGTGTTGGTAAGAAAGGCCAGACAAAGGACACACAAAGGGGGTCCTGTGAAGCGCTCCAAAGTTATCTGGGAGTTGTCTGAGCCCCTCACCTGGTGAGCACAGTACGACGTGGGCAGCCGTTACCTGCAGACGTGGTCTGGATAATAAGAACTGTGAGTAAAGGCCCTGAACTGCATCACTGACTCCGTGTCGTTACTGCTGCTGCCCTGCACCATCACCCCCATCCTCCGCATACACTGCCCTGAGGCTATACTCCTCCCGTGGGGAGTTATGCTACGCTCTGCTGCACCCACAACACCAGCCTTAGCGGTCTGCCCTGTAGCGGCGGTTCACTCTGACCGCAATCCACGGGTGGCGTAGTCGGACATTTAAACATCAAAACCACATAAATAGTTCCGCCACTGGTTTGACCGCCCTGAGCCACGGAACCGGATCGCCGCCACGAAGACTACAACCACCAGCATCCACCAAAAAGGGTCCGGCTCCGGGTGTCCCAAGGCCCAGGGGGTGCGTCAGAACATTTTCATCACCTTTCACAATCACCAATGGGACAAGGCAGGGATGTCCTCTGTCCCCTCTCTTATACATCCTAGTGACGGAGCACCTGCTCTCATCAATTCGCCATAACCCCAATATTAGGTGGATTGAGGTGGGAGGCACCAAGTACAAGTGCTCTCTATTTGCTGATGATGTCCTAGTATATATCACTCAATCACATATATCCATCCCTGCTGTTATGGCTGAAATAGATCACTTTGTTACATGGTAAAATTTTAAAATCAATGCAGCGAAGTCTGAGGCCCTCGATGTCTCCCTCCCTAAATCCATATAGGATTCCATCCAGTCCAACTTTCCCTTTGCCTGGCCCTCACAGGGTATCAAATACTTAGGAATTCCTATTCATAGAGACCTCTCCCATCTATGTTATCTTAATTTTGGGCCCTTTATTGAACAATTCCATACAGACCACGGTTGGCAAGTTAGAACTGTAAGATTCACTACGTGAACCACTGGTGTTTTGTGGAAAAGCACATGTACACCGCGTTCCAAATTATTATGCAAAAAGTGTTTAGGAGTGATAAGGGAAGAATTTGTTTGTTTGTCAGTTAAACTCATTGATGGTGATGTGTGTCAGGGCTCTTTATATCACTGTAAGCAATTGCAGACACCTGTGCTAATTAGTTTGGCAGGTGTGTCCAATGAAAGGCAAGACTACTTAAGAAGGCTCTCTCACATTATTAAGCAGCCTACATTTTCTGCCAAAATGGGAAAGAAAAAGGATGTGTCGGCTGCTGAGAAGCAACAAATTGTGGAGTGTTTAGGTCAAGGCATGACTACAATCAACATTGTGCGATGATCAGGATGAAGTGTCTTGGCAATCAAGAAGTATGTAGCTGATTCACAGTACACACGTGTGCGTGCTGATAAGGGCAAATTGAGGACTCTTTCCTACAGGCAATTACGTCAGGTTGAAAGAGCAGCGGCAAAAAAGCCTTGCCATAGCAGCAGACAAGTTTTTGAAGCTGCTTGTGCCTCCAACGTCCCCCGAACAACAGGATGCAGGGTCCTTCAGAGGTTTGCAGCTGTGCATACGCCATCCTGTCGACCTCCTCTATCCACTTCACACAAGCAGAAACGGCTCCAGTGGGCCAAACATTACATGAAGACTGATTTCAAAACGGTTTTGTTCACGGATGAGTGCCGTGCAGCGCTCGATGGTCCAGATGAATGGAGTGGAGGATGGCTGGTTGATGGACACCCCACGCAAACACGGCTACAGCGCCAACAAGGAGGAGGTGGAGTAATGTTTTGGGCTGGAATCATGGGGAGAGAGATTGTCGGCCCCTTTAGGATCCCTGAAGGCGCTAAAGATGAACTCCATAATGTATGTGGATTTTCTCAAACAGCACTTCCTGCCATGGTTCAAGAAGAAGAACCGTGTATTTCACAGCAAGATCATTTTTCTGCATGATAATGCACCATCTCATGCTGCACATAAAACATCTGCATCTCTGGCTGATATGGGCATAAAAGGGGACAAACTTATGGTGTGACCCCCATGCTCCCCTGACCTCTACCCCATTCAGAACCTTTGGAGCATCATTAAAAGGAGTGTCTATGATGGCGGGAGGCAGTTCACATCTAAGCAACAGCTCTGGGAGGGTATTCTGTCCTCATGCAAAACAATTGAAGCAGAAACCATCCAAAACCTGACAAATTCAATGGACGAGAGAGTTCAGAAGCTCCTTTCGAACAAGGGGTCCTATGTGAAAATGTAACATCACCTAGAATAAAGTTTTGAGTTGAAAACTGTTTGATTTCAGTTTCTAACAACCTGCTAATGCTTATAATTTCAAAAATGACCATTTTTTTGGTCTTTATTAAAATGAAAAGGTTGATCGAAAAGTTTGGGGGATCTAAGAGTGTGGCAACCCAGTAGTCATGATTACTTCGAATTCTGACAATATGAGGGTCATGCTGCAGGTAGTGCAGCAAGAAGGCACTTATGTGTCTTGCGCATCTCGGAGCCCCAAAATTATTTTCCGGGCTAGATGCAGCTAAAAATTATTTTTAATTTTAAATCTGGTGATGCTTATTATAGATGGCCTAATAGGATCAGTGCTGCACACTGCTACAAAGCCCAAATTATTTTCCAGTCAAGATATAGATAAACATGATTAGTAATTTGAAAGCTTAAAACGGTTGGTAGGGTGATTTTAACCAATCATCAAGCTTTTACTCTCCCCAGGATGACACAGGGGTAGAAAAGTCGTTTCGGATCCATGATTTGTTCATCTTTATGAACGTGAGTCTGTCTACATTATCAGTGGAGAGCCGCGTGCGCTTATCTGTCAGCACACCACCAGCAGCGCTGAACACACGTTCAGACAGAACGCTGGCTGCGGGGCATGACAAGATCTCCAAGGCGTAAGTGGCTAGCTCCGGCCATTTATCCAGATTGGAAGCCCAAAAAGAGCAAGGGTCCAGTGACACAGTCGTGGCTTCAATGTTTACTTGGAGATACTCCTGTACCATCGTCTCTAGGCGTTGACTATGTGTCAGACTTCTTGTCTCCTGTGGCCTTGCAAAGGATGGGCTAAAAAAGTGGTGAAATGATTCCGCAAAATTGATGTTACCAGCAGATACTGTGGTTCTGTTACGGTTTGAGTGCTGAACACTTGACGGTCCCACGGTTGGCAAGTTGGAACTGTGAGATTCACTACGTGCACCACTGGTGTTTTGTGGAAAAGCACATGTAAGATTCTGCAACAGTCTCTGCTGATACTCCTGCATGCGTGCATCCCTTTCTATGGCAGGAATAATTTCTGCAAATTTACTTTTGTACCGGGGATCTAACAGTGTGGCAACCCAGTAGTCAGGATTATTTCTAATTCTCACAATTCGAGGGTCATGTTGCAGGTAGTGCAGCAAGAAGGCACTCATGTGTGTTGCGCATCCAGGAGCACCAAGTCCCTGTTGTGTTGGTGGCGAGGTAACAATCATGCTTCCTTCCTCTGTCCTCTCCCCCCAACATCGCACAACAGAAATGTGATCAAGGTCTCCCTCATCTGATGAGTCTTCCATCAGTTCGTCCTCCACTTCTTCCTGGGCTCCTGCACCTTCCTCACTAGTTTGGCTGCTACCATGCGCCCTGGTAAAATCATCTCCCCCACCCTCACATGCCTGCCGCCCTGGTGCTGCCGACCGTCTGGACCTTGCAGATGTTAGCCCTTCCGCATACAACTCCTCCTCCTCTACTTCCTCCACCTCCTCTTGTGCCACCACCTGACTCCGAATTCTGTTTAACATGTGCTCCAGCATGTAAATCACCGGAATAGTCATGCTGATAATGGCATCGTCAGCACTAAACATCTTCGTCGCCATTTCAAAACTGTGCAGAAGGGTGCATAGGTCCCTGATCTGAGACCACTCCTCCAGCGTGATTTGCCCCACCTCTGAATCTCGTTGGCCCAGGCTATACGTCAGAACGTATTGCACCAGGGCTTGTCGGTGCTGCCACAGTCGCTGCAACATGTGCAGAGTTGAATTCCACCGGGTAGGCACATCGCATTTTAGCCGGTGAAGTGGCAGGCCCAACGACTTCTGTAGAGATGTAAGTCGCTGAGCTGTGGGATGCGAACGGCGGAAGTGAGCACACAGCGACCGTGCCCTCTGCAGAAGGCCATCTAGTCTGGGATAGTGGGCTAAAAATTGCTGGACAACCAGGTTCAACACGTGAGCCATACAAGGCACGTGTGTGACATTGCCCCGGCGAAGGGCCGCACCCAGGTTTGCAGCATTGTCGCACACGGCCTTCCCTGGTTTCAGGTCCAGTGGAGACAACCATTCATGAAATTGGTTCTCCAGAGCTGACCACAACTCCTCAGCTGTGTGACTCACATTTCCCAGACATTTCAATGTAAAAACCGCCTGATGACGTTGAGCCCTACTGCCAGCATAGTAAGGAGGTGTGCAGGATCCCTTCTGCGCAGTTAGAAAGCTTGTGGCATGACCAGACAGGCTTTGGGTGCAGGTGGAAGACCGAGAGGAGGTTGAGGAGGCAGAAGCAGTGGAGGAAAAATGACAAAAAGAGGATTGACGCACAACTCGTGGGGACGGCAAGACTTGGACAGCAGCCCCTTGTCCTGCTGTCACCATAGTTACCCAGTGCCCAGTCAGCGACATGTAACGCCCCTGTCCATGCCTACTCGTCCAAGTGTCTGTGGTGAAATGCACCCTGTCACACACAGAGTTTCTCAAAGAAGCGGTGATGTTGTGTGCGACATGCTGGTGGAGCGCAGGCACACCTTTCTTTGAGAAGTAGTGCCGACTGGGCATCTGGTACTGGGGCACTGCGACGGACATAAGGTCTCGAAAATCCTCTGTGTCCACCAGGCGGAAAGGCAGCATTTCTGTAGCCAAGAGCTTGCAGATGGTGAAATTCAACCTCTTAGCTTTCTCATGGCTAGGAGGAAATGGTCTTTTACTTGTCCACATCTGAGGGACCGAGGGCTGGCTATTGTGCTTAGACGGGGTTGATAAGGGTGTCCCCGGCAAACTGCCGGTCTGTGAGGAAGATGCAGGCGGACATGTTAGGTTGCCTTGATCCAAAGGTGGTGCTATCGATGTCGGACAGCGCTCAAGACCAGCTGGTGTTACCACCTCCAAAGAAAATGATGACCTGCCAATCACGCTGGCTGTTGCGGGTAAAGAGGTGGCAGGTCTGCGCCCCAAAACAGGTGTGACTGCTGTCCCCCCAGTCACAGAGGATAAAGAGGCCGCGGATGCACAAGATATGGCAGACGGTGGTTGGCCCGGCCGGCTAGACCGCATTGTAGCACACTGAGCTTCCCACTGCAACTTATGCTTCATGTCCATGTGCCGGTTCATGCATGAAGTACTCAAACTATGTATGTTTTGGCCTCTACTTAGCTTTTGCTGACAAATGTTACAGATAACACGAGTTGGGTCATCTTTATCGATCTGAAAAAATGCCCAGGCTATGCAAGGCTTAGCACCCATGCGACCTGAAGAGCCACCACGACTTGTGGTGAGAGGCAGAGTTGTGTTTGAGGATGCAGTTGTTGACGTGCTTCCAGTACTACGTCTCTGTCCAGGAAGGCGCAACCTGACCTCGTCGTCACTAGCATCTTCCTCCACCTCCTCTGCTGACCTCATCTCTTGGCTGACTGTGGGTTGACAGTAAGTGGGATCTCCGACCTCATCATCATCACCCTGTGCGTTATCACACCCGTCGTCCTCAGAGCCAACCTGTTCCTGCCCTGACAAAAAACTAAAGTTGTCGCTCCAATCAGGTATTTGAGTCTTATCATCGTCTTCCTCATTGTCTCCACCAACAGGAGTTACAGTTTGGGAATGAGGGTCTACATTATGGTCAGAACCTTCTGCGTCTGGTCCTGGATCCGACTCATAAAGATTCTGGGCATCAGTGCAGATCATTTCCTCGTCTGGATTCACAGAAGCGCTGGAGTCGACCTCTGATTCCCAGGCTATAGTATGAGTAAACAGCTCTGCAGACTCAACCATCTGTTCTACCTCATACTCAGACGGGCAGCTGGAGATTTGGGAGCTGTGAGGAAGCAAGTGCGATTTGGGTGACACCTTTGAGGACTGGAGTATTTGTGATGTTGAAGTTGATGTGGAGGAGAGCCCACTTAAAGGAGCGCTTGATATCCGTTGAAGAACCTGCTGTTTTTGTGCCTCATCTGGAATTTGTAGCGATTGGCGTGGCCGTAAGAAAGGAATCTTATCACATTGTCCGCTAAAAGAAGTAGACATTTTAGTTTGGCTGGAAGATGGTCTTTCTTCTGCACCTACCCCACGGACACAACCTTTTTTCCCCTTCCCAACACGCCTATTCCCCTTTCCACCAGCAGCAGGCCTTTTTCCACTCATTTTGGTGGTTAACTAATTCACAACTCTGGAGTTGTTTGCACAAAAAAACAATGGATGGTAACCGAGCAGAGCTGAGTGGCCAAACTGTGGTATTAGGCCAAAACTATTGGCTGGGTTAGATGCAGAAAAAAATTATTTTTAATTTGCAACCTGATGGAGGTCAGTATAGATGGACTAATAGACCAAGTCCCACACACCGCTAGAAGCCCAAATATTTTTTCAGAGCTAGATGCAGAAAATTTTTTTATTCAATTTGCAACCTGATGGAGGTCAGTATAGATGTACTAATAGACCAAGTCCCACACACTGCTAGAAGCCCAAATATTTTCAGAGCTAGATGCAGAAAAAAATTATTTTTAATTTGCAACCTGATGGAGGTCAGTATAGATGGACTAATAGACCAAGTCCCACACACCGCTAGAAGCCCAAATATTTTTTCAGAGCTAGATGCAGAAAAAAATTATTTTTAATTTGCAACCTGATGGAGGTCAGTATAGATGGACTAATAGACCAAGTCCCACACACCGCTAGAAGCCCAAATATTTTTTCAGAGCTAGATGCAGAAAAAAATTATATTCAATTTGCAACCTGCTGGAGGTCAGTATAGAAGGACTAATAGAACAAGTCCCACACACTGCTAGAAGCCCAAATATTTTTTCAGAGCTAAATGAAGAAAAAAATTATTTTTAATTTGCAACCTGATGGAGGTCAGTATAGATGGACTAATAGACCAAGTCCCACACACTGCTAGAAGCCCAAATATTTTTTCAGAGCTAGATGCAGAAAAAAATTATTTTTAATTTGCAACCTGATGGAGGTCAGTATAGATGGACTAATAGAACAAGTCCCACACGCTGCTAGAAGCCCAAATATTTTTTCAGAGATAAATGAAGAAAAAAATTATTTTTAATTTGCAACCTGATGGAGGTCAGTATAGATGGACTAATAGACCAAGTCCCACACACTGCTAGAAGCCCAAATATTTTTTCAGAGCTAGATGCAGAAAAAAATTATTTTTAATTTGCAACCTGATGGAGGTCAGTATAGATGGACTAATAGACCAAGTCCCACACACCGCTAGAAGCCCAAATATTTTTTCAGAGCTAGATGCAGAAAAAAATTATATTCAATTTGCAACCTGCTGGAGGTCAGTATAGAAGGACTAATAGAACAAGTCCCACACACTGCTAGAAGCCCAAATATTTTTTCAGAGCTAAATGAAGCAAAAAAATATTTTTAATTTGCAACCTGATGGAGGTCAGTATAGATGGACTAATAGACCAAGTCCCACACACTGCTAGAAGCCCAAATATTTTTTCAGAGCTAGATGCAGAAAAAAATTATATTCAGTTTGCAACCTGATGGAGGTCAGTATAGATGGACTAATAGAATGATGCTATGCCCAAAAGATTTTACTTCACTAGGTGCAGTAAAAAAATTGGTATTCTATACACAGGTGGTATATCTTGCAACACAGATAGGCTACTCCACTGACTAACACACTCTGCAATAGGCCAAAAAGGATTAGCTTTGCTAGATTCAGCCAAATGCTGTGAAAAAAACTTGCACAGCACTGGCACAGACCTGCCTGGCAAAAACTGATAGGAACTGATGTAACCTAGTCCTGAAAAGGACTCCAATTACAATTAGTCTTTACTCCCACAATCTATCTATTTAAGAGCACAGACCTGCCTGATAAAAGTCGTAGGAAATGCTGTAACCTAGTCCTTAAAAGGACTGCAATCACAACTATTCCCTACTCCCAAGCTATCTGTATATTTGTGCGAAAATTGGCTTGAAATTAACAAGGTATAGCGCACACAGCAACAGCGGTGCCGTCTAACACGCAGCTGCAGCAGTGAGAAAATGGTGGCGACGGGGAAAATGGCTTGGTCTTATAGGGCAAGGACATGTGACATACACTGCCAATCACACATGCCCTTGCTTGTGTGAAAAAAAGCACTTCGCTCCGTGTGTGCGCTGCTGATAGGCTGACAGATTGCACCTCCCCACTGCAAATGCGGGAAAGAGAAAAAAAAATGGAGATCTTCATTGTTCCTGCAGAGATCCATCCCCTGCCCCTCCCCCCGCCCCGCTGTACACTCAAACTGCGTATTAACATTAATTTTCATCATTACTGAGAAAAAATCCAGTTATGATTTTGGTGCACGAACAGTTATCGAACATAACCTCGAACAGCCGAATTTTTCTCAAATTGTTCGTGTTCGCCGACCGGCTCGAACACCGCCCAAAACAGCTCGAATTTGAGATTGGCGAACAGTTCGAGTAGAACAACGCTCATCTCTAGTGATGACTCACATGTCAGGAAGATGGTAAGAAGAGCATTAGCCCGGGGGATGACATTGAGGCTTTCCTGACTGTGTTTGAAAGGGTGACGGAACGGGAGAGATTGCCTCCGCAGAAGTGGGCAGAGGTTCTGGTGCCATATTTAACAAGGGAGCAACATAAGGCCTTTTATGACCTGGCTTTGCAAGACGCAAGAGTATGCAAAGCTAAAAACTTAAATTTTGACATGCTTGGGGCTAACAATGACTGTCAGGGCACAGCGCGGCCACCGCTGGGCGTATCACCACGAGAAACCCCCTCGCTCTCAAATGTTTGACTTACTGCCCTGGTTCAAAAATGGTTACAGCCTGAGTTCTCCACACCTGTGCAGATAGTAGAGCGAGTGGTTATGGACCGGTTCATACATTCCCTGCCAAGACCAATACAGACTTGGGGTGCCCAGGGTGATCCCCGGGATGCTGATAAACTGGTGGGTCTGATTGAGAGGTATCAGGGGGCCGAGGGTTCCTTAGGAAGGCAGCCTACTCCATGCTGGGGAACTCACCAGAGGGCGGAGGCCCAAAATGGGGCGAGGTGTCCAAGGTCAAAAGGGGTGGGGGAGGCAACGCCCAAGGTCCCTGCGGGTGATATTATATGCTGGAGGTGTCATGGCCCAGGCCATGTGGCTGCCTGCTGCACCCTGACCACAGAGCAGATGGACTGTAGCCTGGGACACCGGTGCTCTTACTATATCTACCCCACCTGCAGTGTGGACTATCAGCCCATCAAAGGGCCACAGTAATGTCCCGTGACTGTAAATGGGGTACTGGTGGCAAGACTTTTGGACTCAGGGAGTTTGGCGAGTCTGATAAGGGCCACACTCCCTCAACAGTTGATCCTGGGAAAAATGTGGGTGTCCGATGCATTCACGGGGATGCCAAGGATTGCCCTATTGCCAGAGTGACTATACACACTGATTGTGGAGCTGAGTCCCATGAGGTTGGGGTGGTGAAGGATCTGGTTCATCCGGTGATAATAGGGCGGGACTTCAGTCTGTACTGGGACTTGTGGCGGAAAGCGGGGGTGCCCAGTGTCTCAACCGGGAGCTGGTTACACCATGAGGCATCATCAAAGTAGTCAGAGGCAGATGAGTTCCACTGTGTGTCCACGCAGGTGACAAAAACGAGATGGTGACCCCGGAGGCTGAGCTTCCGGATTTGGGGGTGTCTGGGGAGAACTTTGGTACTGCGCAGATGAGGGATCTTACTTTGAAGTAAGCCTTTGACAATGTATCTGTAATTAATGGGGTTGCTCAAGAACCGGGGGATGACACCAGGTTCCCATATTTCTTACTCAATGGGGAACTTCTTTATCGGGTCACTAACTCAAAAGGGGAACTCATGGAGCAGTTGGTGGTGCCGGGACCCTATAAGCATACAGTGTTAGACCTGGCCCATTCTCACATCTTCCAGAGGGCCATGGACTGGATCCTAGGCTCGCATAAGAAATACGTTGCCTCTTACCTGGACGACATATTGATTTTCAGCCCAGATTGGGGAACCCACCTGTAGAAGGTCCAGGCAGTACTGGATGCCTTGAGAAATGCCGGTTTACCATAAACCCAAGAAAATGCACCATAAGAAGAAACGAGATGAAATACTTGGGCTACATTGTTGGAAGGGGCGAAATAAAAACGCAAATGAACAAGGTGGAGGCAATCCAGAATTGCCCGCAACCAGCCTCCAAGAAACAGGTACCGGCCTTTCTGGGAATCGTGGGATATTATCGGTGATTTATCCAAAATTTCACCACAATAGCGGTACCCCTAACCGATCTACTTAGAGGTACAAAGACGGCGATGGCCAAGTGGTCTTCTGAGGCGGAGGTCGCGTTTCAAGAACTGAAGCGCGCCCTGTGTAATCAGTCGAACTTGAAAGCGCCTGACTTCCATAAAGAGTTTGTGCTCCAAACAGACGGCTCAGACATTGGCATAGGAGACATCTTATCCCAAGAGGTCAATGGGGAGGAACATCCCATTCTTTATTTGAGCAGAAAACTCTCGGCCTGTGAAAAGAACTATGCAATTGTGGAAAAGGAGTGCCTGGCCATCAAGTGGACAGTTGATTCCCTTAGATACTACCTGTTAGGCTGCAAATTCAGACTGGTCTCAGACCATGCTCCCCTAAGATAGATGAGGGAAAGGATGGGGAAAAATGCCCGAGTGACCAGGGGGTTCCTGGCCCTCCCGGACTTTTGATTTTTGGTGCAGCACAGGCCTGGAAAATTACATGCTAATGCAGATGCCCTGTCCAGACTTCCCTGTCTAACTTGTGAAGGTGCCAAGACCCCCGGCTTTGGCGGAGGGGGAGGGGGATATGTGACAAAGTCACTGGTAGTGTTTTGGAAGGGAGATATGTTTCACTGAGGCTAAGCCTCAGTGATGTGAAACATGGAAGTTTCACCTACACAATTAGGTGCAGAGAGGGTTAATGGTCCAGGTTTACAAGTGTTTTTAGTGGATGGTGAAGTGCAGGGTGGGATGCTATCAACCATATCTCCAATCCAGGGAGTGGTCTGGGCTCTAAATAGCCAGCCTTTACAATCATTTGTTGTTCAGTGTCTGGGAAAACCTGCTCCAGAGAGGAGCTTGCCTGTGTTGTGCTGAACCATGAGTCACTAACCCTGAGTGGCCGGACCCCGGCCGATATAAGGACTGTGCTGCAACTTTGTATTTTGTTTTGCCTTTGTGCCGAATGGGTTGTGTTTTCTTTATGGACTCCATAAAGTTAGTTTATGACACTTAATAAACTAACCCGAAATTTAAAGAGACAGTGTGACTTGTTTACCTCCGCATACAGCTGAGCAAGTCACTTTACCACATTATCTTAACCATTAGAATGCAAGTGTAACTTCAGCTTACTTCCCAAAACTAGCAAGAAGGCTCCACCAGTCAACAGTATACCAGTGCCTGAAAAAGTATGGAGCTTAGTTCAGACTGATATCATTGGGCCTCTTCAGGAAACATCAAACTGCAACAAATATATAGTTGCTGCCACTGATCTTTTCTCATAGTGGACTGAAGCAGCTGCTGTTCCATATAAGAGTGCATAGCCAGTGGCAAATTTTTTGTACTCCATTATTTGCCGCCTTGGCTGTATGGATACTCTCATTAGCGACCAGGGAATAGAATTTGTAAACTCATTCATTGATAACCTATTGGAGCATTTTCAAACAGATCACCACATTTCATCTGCCTACCATCCACAAACAAATGGACAGCGGGAACGTGACAATCGAACACTCAAAAAATCTCTTAGTAAGCTTGTCAATGACCAAGGCAACAACTGGAACCAGTTCATCCTTAGCGTTTTATTTGCCTATCACAGATCTGTGCATGCCTCAACCAAGTGCACTCCATTTGAGGTCATGTATGGACGAAAGGCCAAGCTTCCTATGAACCTCAATCCCTCAGAAAATGACACTGTCGAACCCTTGCCCATTTCAGATGCTGTAAACCCTGATGTGCTAAATACACTGACAACCATTCATAAAAAACTCCACTCAGCCATCAGTACCAACATCCACTCTGCCCAGGAACACCAGAAGCGTGCCTCAGAATCAGCACCATATTCATCGCATGGATTCAAACATGGAACCACACTGGATTGGACCCTACCTAGTTGTGGAATCCTTGACCAAGGGACGAGTAAAACTTAAGAACAATAAGACTGGCAAGATACTGGGCAAGATTTACCACACCAGCAATCTTAATATTTATCAAGATGAAGAAACTTCTCCACCATCCCATTCCACTGATGATCGTTCCAATGAGTATGCCACACATCAACACAAGCAAAGCAAAATTTTCAACCCACTACAGTTGGTGACTCCATGGATTGGTTGACCTATCCTGCAAGCTTCAATCTGCAGTCAACAACAGAACATGCACTTTATCTTGAAAACAAGCAAGATAAATTTGATGTTGTTATCAGTGTTTAACTTTGAATGTTTCCTTTGTAGCGAGGACATACTAGTCTTACAAGTTGAAGTTTTAGGACGTTATGACTTTTTATATTATGAATTGTCAAATTAGGTGAATTTTACGTTACAATTGCATTATAATGTTCTAGATATGTGCTTTTATTTAAATGTGAAGTTTTTCTGGTTCAAGTAATAAAAGTCTATGTGATTAGAACTTTAAGATTTAAGTCAGTCTTCTCACATAACTTACCTGACAAACCTGAATCCCCATTAAGATGATGAAAAATGAAGTAATTCTTGTGTATATCATTCAATGATGCTGATATCAATGGGGGTATAATCTGGCCTGAGGTGGTATGAAATTGCCTAGGCCAATTTATACCCGGGGTATAGTTTAGCCTAGGCCAATTTATTCCCCGGGGTATAATCCAGCCTAGGCCACTTTAACCCCGGGTATAGTCTGAATTCGGGGTATACTCTGGCTTGTTACACTGGCACTCACTGCCTGAGTGGTGCCCTCACCATTCCCGGCAGTTTAATTCTCTAAATGCTGCGATAGATTTGGAGCGAGCCCCCTCTGCCCTCCAATCGACGTCCCCGTGATGTCATCGTGGGGGGCCCGATTGTTGCCATGGTAACCCGATGTCATCATGGCGACATCTAGGTCACAAAAGCTAGAAAACTTCTTACACCATGCTCAGAGCATGTTAGTGCATGTATGTTAGTGCAGCACTGACAGTTTTTAAAGCATAACAATGCTCGTGTATTGCTATGCTTTCTAAGTATCAGACTGCTGAAGGGGAAAGTCCCATAGAGTGACTAAGTAAAAAAAAATAAAAAAAATTGAAAAAAATATTTTAAAAATATATTGCATCTATAAATAAAAAAAATTCTGAAAAAAAAGTACACATATTTGGTATCGCCACGTCCACAGCGAACCGAATTATAAAACTATTTCTCTAGTTAACTATTCGGTGAACACCGTTATAAAATTATATAGAAAACAAGGCAAAATATTATGCTTTATCATCAAACTGCCGAACAAAAAGAGGAATAAAATGTGATCAAAATGACAAATGTAATTAAACATGGTATCGCTGAAAACGTCTTCTTGTCCCGCAAAAAACAAGCTGCCATACAGCTCCATCAGCAGAAAAATAAAAATGTTATAGCTCTCAGAATAAAGCTATGCAAAAGTACTTATTTTTTCTATAAAATAGTTTTTATTGTGTAAAAAGTAAACCGTCAGAACATAAAAAAATATATAAATGTAGTATCGCTGTAATCATACTGACCAGAAGAATAAAGTTGCTTTACCAATTTTATCATACGCGGAATGGCATAAAAAAATAAAAGCAATTCCTGAATTGCTGGTTTTCGTTCATTCTGCCTCCCAAAAATTGGAATAGAAAGCAAAAAATGTCATGTGCCTGAAAATGGTACCAATAAAAACGTCAACTCGTCCCACAAAAAACAAGCCTTCACAGGACTCTGTTGGCAGAAATGTGTTCAAGTTTCACCTGAATCCCGTCACTTGAAGATTTAGATGGAAACCTCAATGTAAGTTCTCAGCGTACAGTGCAGGATAAATGTGATTGCAAATGTTATGCAAAATGTTCCCGATAAAAGCTTCAACTCAATCCACAAAAAAACAAGTCCCCACTCAGGTTCATCATCTCTTAACAGAAATATAGGGGGCTTCTACATTACTGGTAGTACAAAGGCTATGGAAAAGTGAAATGGCTCCTTGTCCCCCCAAAGATGTGTGAGTGTTTCCAGAAGCATGAACTGGGCACTACAATGTACTGGGCACTACAACCTACTGTTGACTACAATGTACTGGGCACTACAATGGCAGTTCGCAACTTTCACTCAGCAACATCCACTGCTGCTTGTTTCTGGAAAACACCCATGGAGACAAAATCATCACTACACCTGTAGATAAATTCACAAAGGGGCATAATTTCCAAAATGGAGTCAATTGAGGGGGAATTCTGCTCTTCTAGCACTCGGGGGCTCTGTATATGAAGTCCACAAACTATTCTAGGAAAATCTAAAGCAAATAGTGCTCGGTCCCTCCCAAGTCTCGCATAATGGCTAAGCAGCACTGCACAGCCACACATGGGGCATTTTCACATTCAGCAGAAATTGTGGAACAAATTTTGGTGCATTTTTACCTATTTCCCAGTGTGGAAATGTAAAATCTGGGGTTAAAACAAAATTTTGGTGGTAAAAATGGAATTATTTTTTCTTTACTGTCCAATGGTATAAAATTCTGTGAGACGCTATATGATCACTGCACTCCTAGATGAATTCATTGAGAGGTGTAGTTTGTAAAATGAGGTCACTGCTTTTTTGGCACGTCCCAGTGTGTCATGGCACCCTCAAACCATTCTATCAAAATCTATACTCCAATATAGCGCTTCTTCCCTTCTGAGCTTTGCACTGTGCCTCAAAAGTAGTTTTCGACCACATATGGGGTATCGGTGTACTCAGGAGAATTTTTACAATAAATTATGGGGTCAATTTTCTTCTGTAACCCTTGTGAAAATAAAAATATTGGGGCTAAAAGAGCATTTCTGTGGTAAAAATGTGATTTTTTTATTTTCATGGCTTAACTTTATAAACTTCTGTGAAGCACCTGAGGGTTAAAGGTGCTCACCACACATCTATATAAGTTCATTGAGGGGTTTTCCACTGTTTAGGTACATCAGGGGCTCTCCAAACGTGATATAGCGTCCGCTAATTCCAACAAATTTTACATTCAAAAATTCAAATGTCGCTCCTTCCCTTCCAAGCTCTGCCGTACATCCAAACAGTAGTTTTCCTCCACATATGGGGTATCTGTGTGCTCAGGAGAAATTGCACAACAAATTTTGGGGTCCATTTTCTCCTGTTATCCTGGTGAAAATAAAAAATTTGGATCTAAAGTTAATTTTTTGTGAAAAAAAAATTAAATGTTCTTTTTTTCCTTCTACGTTCCATTAATTCCTGTGAAACACTTGAAGGGTTAGCAAACTTCTTGAATGTGGTTTTGAGGACATTGATGGGTATCATGCTGCCACCATCATGTTTCACTGTTGGGATTGTATTGGGCAGGTGATGAACAGTGCCTGGTTTTCTCCATACATACTGTTTAAAATTATCACCAAAAAGTTCTATCTCATCAGACCAGAGAATCTTATTTCTCATAGTCTGGGAGTTCTTCATGTGTTTTTGAGCTAACTCTATGCAGGCTTTCATATGTCTTGCACTGAGGAGAGGCTTCCGTCGGGCCACTCTGCCATAAAGGCCCGACTGGTGGAGGGCTGCAGTGATAGTTGACTTTGTGGAAATTTCTCCCATCTCCCTACTGCATCTCTGCCACAGTGATCTTGGGGTTCTTCTTTACCTCTCTCACCAAGGCTCTTCTCCCATGATTGCTCAGTTTGGCTGGATGGCTAGGTCTAGTAAGACTTCTGGTGGTCCCAAACTTCTTCCATTTAAGGATTATGGAGGCCACTGTGCTCTTAGGAACCTTGAGTACTGCAGAAATTCTTTTGCAACCTTGGCCAAATCTGTGCCTTACCACAATTCTGTCTCTGAGATCCTATGGCAGTTCCTTTGAGCTCATGATTCTCATTTGGTCTGACATGCACTGTGAGCTGTGAGGTCTTATATAGACCGGTGTGTGCCTTTCCAAATCAAGTCCTATCAGTTTAATTAAACACAGCTGGACACCAATGAAGGAGTATAACCATCTCAAGGAGGATCACAAGGAAATGGACAGCATGTGACTTAAATATGAGTGTCTTAACAAAGGGTCTGAATACTTATGACCATGTGATATTTCAGTTTTTCTTTTTTAATAAATTTGCAAAAATTTCTACATTTCTGTTTTTTTCAGTCAAGATGGAGTGCAGAGTGTACATTAATGAGAAAAAAAATGAACTTTTTAGAATTTACCAAATGGCTGCAATGAAACAAAGAGTAAAAAATTTAAAGGGGTCTGAATATTTTCCGTACCCACTGCAAGTGAGTTGTGCAAGGCTGGACACGTCTAGTCAAAATGTGGCAAATGCAAATCACATTCTTGCAGTCACATGACGGCCCACTACTGGAGTATTCTGACAACGTGCATGCTGTGAGAATTTACAAGTCTGCAGTCACATAGACTGACTGCAGAGTTTTACCTTGTGCCTCAACAATCCCTTTAAAGCCAGGTTCATGCAAGCATATACAAAATCATCCATTATTAAACATCCAGAAAAAAAGATAATCTTTCATCCATACTGTCATCTGTATGCAATCCGTATGCCATCCATGCATATGTTTTTTACATTCGGCTGCAATCTGTATGTCCATTTTGTCCATCCATATGGCATCTTTTTTTTGCATGAACAATTTAGTAAACAATAAAGGACGAATATGGTTTCCTATCTTTCAAATTGTAATGTATCCGTGATAACCATTTTTTACGCACCCCTTATCTTATAATGGGAAAGTCTGATCCAGAACAGGGATCAAAGTAGTTCATGCTGTGATTTTTTACACGCAGATTATCGCTACGTGTGTAAAAAAAACGTTCATGCACTACCCCCATTTTGTATCAGGGCTGCACTCAGACATTTAATAGATTTGTCGGCTAAGTTCCCATTCCCTTATTTTAGGTCCAAGATTGACCTTGGAAAAAACTGACAGCATTAAACCCAATATTATTCAGTTGGGCTGTCCAGATGACAGTTTTTTATCTTGGACCAAATGTCCACATTAAAAAAATTGCAGCTTGCACTACTCTCTTCCGTATTTTGGATGAGACTCACCTATTCAATTCTATGTGTGTGCAAAGAAAACTGAAGCCTATATGGATCAACCAAATAGCAGTCAAATTTTACGGATACATTGCACTTCTTTGCAAAGAAACTGTATTTGTTTTTGTGAATTTTGATAACTGCAGATGTATAAAAACAGATGCTATATACAACCCCTGGCAAAAATTATGGAATCACCAGGCTCGGAGGATGTTCATTCAGTTGTTTAATGTTGTTGAAAAAAAGCAGATCACAGACTTGGCACAAAACTAAAGTCATTTCAAATGGCAACTTTATGGCTATAAGAAACACTAAAAGAAATCAAGATAAAAAAAAGTGGTACTCAGTAAGGGTAATTTTTTTCAGACCAAGCACGGGGAAAAAATTATGGAATCACTCAATTCTGAGAAAAAAAATATGGAATCATGAAAAACAAACACACAAAAGAACACTCCAATACATCACTAGTATTTTGTTGCACCACCTCTGGTTTTAATAACAGCTTGCAGTCTCTGAGGCATGAACTTAATGAGTGACAAACAGTACTCTTCATCAATCTGGCTCCAACTTTCTGTGATTGCTGTTGCCAGATCAGCTTTGCAGGTTGGAGCCTTGTCATGGACCATTTTCTTCAACTTCCACCAAAGATTTTTAATTGGATTGAGATCCGGACTATTTGCAGGCCATGATATTGACCTTATGGATCTTCTTTCAAGGAATGTTTTCACAGTTTTTGCTCTATGGCAGGATGCATTTTCATCTTGAAAAATGATGTCATCATCCCCAAAATCCTTTCAATTGATGGGATAAGAAAACTGTCCAAAATGTCAATGTAAACTTGGGCATTTATTGAAGATGTAATGACAGCCATCTCCCCAGTGCCTTTACCTGACATGCAGCCCCATATCATCAATGACTGTGGAAATTTTCATGTTCTCTTCATGCAGTCTTCTTTATAAATCTCATTGGAATGGCACCAAACAAAAGTTCCAGCATCATCACCTTGCCCAATGCAGATTCACGATTCATCACTGAATATGACTTTCATCCAGTCATCCACAGTCCATGATTGCTTTTCCTTAGCCCATTGTAACCTTGTTTTTTTTTCTGTTTAGGTGTTAATGATGGCTTTTGTTTAGCTTTTCTGTATGTAAATCCTATTTCCTTTAGGCGGTTTCTTACAGTTCGGTCACAGACATTGACGCCAGTTTCCTCCCATTTGTTCCTCATTTGTTTTGTTGTGCATTTCCTGTTTGGAGACATATTGCTTTAAGTTTCTGGTCTCGACATTTTGATGTCTTCCTTGGTCTACCAGTATGTTTGCCTTTAACAACCTTCCCATGTTGTTTGTATTTGGTCCAGATTTTAGACACAGCTGACTGTGAACAACCAACATCTTTTGCAACATTGTGTGATGATTTACCTTCTTTTAAGAGTTTGATAATCCTCTCCTTTGTTTCAATTGACATCTCTCATGTTGGAGCCATGATTCATGTCAGTCCACTTGGTGCAACAGCTCCCCAAGGTGTGATCACTCTTTTTTGGATGCAGACTAACGAGCAGATCTAATTTGATGCGGATGTTAGTTTTGGAAATGAAAATTTACAGGGTGATTCCATAATTTTTTCCTCAGAATTGAGTGATTCCATAATTTTTCCCTCTGCTTGGTCTGAAAAAAAGTACCCTTACTGAGTACCATATTTTTTATCTTGATTTCTTTTAGTGTTTCTTAAAGCCATAAAGTTGCCATTTGAAATGACTTTTGTTTTGTGCCATGTCTGTGATCTGTTTTTTTTCAACAACATTAAACAACTGAATGAACATCCTCCGAGCCCGGTGACTCCATAATTTTTGCCAGGGGTTGTAGATGCCATACGGATGACAATATAAATGATAAATTGTCTGGATAAAAATCGGACAGTTTTTCATACAGTCGGATGAATTTATCCGGGTGGGGAGTGACGGTCATATAGCTTTCATGGGAAACCCATTTTTGACTGTACACTAAGATACAGTATTTGCGAAAATATAAAGACAAACTTTACGAAATAGAAAGTATCTAATAAAATGTAACAAGAGGACAGAGGTACCAATGGGACCTTGAAAATGTTAAGATATTTTGTATGACTTTGATACCTTTACGGTCCAAAACATTTGTGCCTTCTAATCAGGATGATAAGCACATTTCTTATTTCTCACAATACAGACTATTTAAAAGCTGTGTTTTTTGTCTTTATTTTACAAGCTTTAAGATAATACCGTAATGTTTATAGTAATTAAATGGGATTCTAAACCCTTACTTTTCCATCTCTTTAATAATTTAATAATCTCCACTTTGATATAAAACTTTTGCTTTTGTGTGGCTGATTTTATGTATACTTTTATAAATTACCAATCTGTAACTTTTTCCAAATAAAGTCTAAGCATGGTATTAGGATATGCTTTCCTGCTTAAGTAGAGGAAATAAAACAAAAGTGAATATACTGTAACAAATACTATGCTTATTATATACCTTCCATTGGGAAGAGGGTGGCTACCTTCTTTACATTTTGTAGTCCAGGTTATATTTACTCATATTTTAGGACCAATGCAAACCATGAATTGGAAGATGACCCTTCCTAAATCTGTGCTATTCATAACAGTAGAATTCACTCCAGGAAAAACTGCAACAGATGATCAGTGCCTCAAATGGATGTATACCTGAGAATCGGATAATTATCAGAAAAATAAATTGTAATTCTATCTGTAATCATTTACTTATGGTACTTAAAATTATTTCTAATAAAACAGCTTAGACATTAAGAAGGTATGTTTTGTCTTCCTTTGTCTTTTTCCACAGGTTTTTCTCCCTACCCCACACATCTGCTTTTTAGGTATGTGCACAAAATGGGCCTGATTCATCAAAGCTTTTAAAGCTTCAAAAAGTTGCATAATTTTGCCACAACTCTAAGCAACTCCAACAAAGTGAACGGAGCTGGGGCAGGATGGGGGGCGTGGTGACCAAAGCTGGTCAAATTCATAGCATTCGCTATGCCATAAATCTTACTCCAATAGGGACTGAAGAGGGATTTATGGTGAGGCGCACACAGAGGTATATGCCACTCGTCCAAGGCTCCTGATTCATCTCTTGATGAATCAGGAGCGTCTGACGCTCAGGCAGATTCCACCTGGAACCGCTTGAAAACCACTGAGAAAATGCCAAAAATGATGAACACACATACTGCAATGTCAAAACGACTTGCTATGTATATGTTCTGTGTTTTGTAACGTCTTTTATCTGCTTCAAGCTTTGTGAAGGGGCTAAAACAAGTGATCTGACCATTCTTCTGGTGACTTCAGCTAGCAAGCCGCCATTATCTTATACTGTATATTGAAAAAACAGTGACAAAGCCACTGCAAAAACAATGCAGTGGATAGTAAAAAAGAAAAAGGTTTCAGAAAAAACACTGCCTGCATTTTTCCGAAGTGTCTTCTGCTTCAAAAACTATGTGGGTGCGCCAGCATGTGCACATACCCTTACACCAGTTTCACATTCTTTATTGTTTTTAAAATATAAGCAGATTTATGTCTAAAAGAGGCTATGACGATTTTGGTACCTTTGTACCTTTAAATAGCATTTGTTTCTTTTGAATGGTTAAGGGGAGTGCGTAATCAGATATAACCCTATTAAGCTAATAGCAGTACAGGGTAGTTCACATAAAATAATATCAAATCACACTTTTTTGTTGCTTATTGATGTATCATGGAATTTTAATCTGTATGCAAATTAGTCTTCAAGTTCCAAGTGGGCCATTCCAAGCCCAGCAAGTGCTCTATCTGTGGTAACAAAACCGTCCCCCTTATTTCTTGATTGATAACACCAGGGCTGTCAGAGATTATCATGCACAGTACTGTGAGTGTGCTGAAGTAATGAAGACAGTGCCCACAGCCAGGGGTTTGCTAAGCTTTACACCCTGAGAAAAAACAGTGCATGTGTAGAATTTCAGTGCTGGGGAAGGAAAGAGAAAGGAGGGCACCACTATTAATATGTGCATACAAGGATCCACCTGTCACATACAGTTATAAACAAGTACCCAGTGAAAAAAAGTGAAAAGACTGTAAGAGAAACAGGGATCACTTGTCAAAGAACAATGATTTGTATTGAACAAAGGCCAGACAAACACCAACATACTTATTAAAAACAATTAAAAAAGCAGGGATGCATTAGTATACAACAAGACAATAGCAAAATCATGATATGGTCAACCCTCACATGTGCAAGCCAAAAAACAACCACAAAAATTATTGTGGCAACAATACCCTACAGCATCATACAAAGTGACAGTAAAAAAAACACACTAAAACCTAAATAAAGGTATTAGTAGGGGAACATATCTTTAAATGGAAGCATAAATCAAATGCATATACAGTGGGGAAAAAAAGTATTTAGTCAGCCACCAATTGTGCAAGTTCTCCCACTTAAGAAGATGAGAGAGGCCTGTAATTGACATCATAGGTAGACCTCAACTATGAGAGACAAAATGAGAAAATAAATCCTGAAAATTACATTGTCTGATTTGGAAAGAATTTTTTTTTAAATTTTGGTGAAAAATAAGTATTTGGTCAATTACAAAAGTTCATCTCAATACTTTGTTATATATCCTTTGTTGGCAATGACAGAGGTCAAACATTTTCTGTAAGTCTTCACAAGGTTGGCACACACTGTTGCTGGTATGTTGGCCCATTCCTCCATGCAGATCTCCTTAAGAGCAGTGATGTTTTGGGGCTGTTGCTGGGCAACATGGACTTTCAACACCCTCCAAAGGTTTTCTATAGGGTTTAGATCTGGAGACTGGCTAGGCCACACCAGGACCTTGAAATGCTTCTTACGAAGCCACTCCTTCGTTGCCCTGGTGGTGTGCTTGGGATCATTGTCATGCTGAAAGACCCAGCCACGTTTTATCTTTAATGCCCTTGCTGATGGAAGGAGGTTTGCACTCAAAATCTCACGATACATGGCCCCTTCATTCTTTCATGTACACGGATCAGTTGTCCTGACCCCTTGGCAGAGAAACAGCCCCAAAGCATGATGTTGCTACCCCCATGCTTCACAGTACGTATGGTGTTCTTTGGATGCAACTCAGCATTCTTTCTCCTCCAAACACGACGAGTTGTGTTTCTACCAAACAGTTCTACTTTGGTTTCATCTGACCATATGACATTCTCCCAATACTCCTCTGGATCATCCAAATGCTCTCTAGCAAACTTCAGATGGGTCCGGACATGTAATGGCTTAAGCAGGGGGACACGTCTGGCACTGCAGGATCTGAGTCCCTGGCGGCGTAGTGTGTTACTGATGGTAGCCTGTGTAACGTTGGTCCCAGCTCTCTGCAGGTCATTCACTAGGTTCCCCTGTGTGGTTCTGGAATTTTTGCTCACCGTTCTTGACATCATTTTAACCCCACGGGGTGAGATCTTGTGTGGAGCCCCAGATCAAGGGAGATTATCAGTGGTCTTGTATGTCTTCCATTTTCTAATTATTGCTCCCACAGTTGATTTCTTCACACCAAGCTGCTTGCCTATTGCATATTCAGTTTTCCCAGCCTGGTGCAGGGCTACAATTTTGTTTCTGGCGTCCTTCTACAGCTCTTTGGTCTTCACCATAGTGGAGTTTGGAGTGTGACTGTTTGAGGTTGCTGACAGGTATCTTTTATACTGCTAACAAGTTCAAACAGGTGCCAGTACTACAGGTAATGAATGGAGGACAGAGGAGCCTCTTAAAGAAGAAGTTACAGGTCTTTGAGAGCCAGAAATCTTGCTTGTTTGTAATTGACCAAATACTTATTTTCCACCAAAATTTGAAAAAAATTTCTTTCCAAATCAGACAATGTGATTTTCAGGATTTGTTTTCTCATTTTGTCTCTCATAGTTGAGGGTTACTTATAATGTCAATTACAGACCTCACTCATCTTTTTAAGTGGGGGAACTTGTACAATTGGTGGCTGACTAAATACTTTTTTTCCCCACTGTAAGTGAAAACACATAAATAGAGATATAATAGAATATGCTGCTGACACAAATGCCCTAAAGGATTAGTGCCATTGCTGTGGGCAAACACTGCTGAAAGGGTAGCAGGTTAGATGGTCAGAAGGAATATATCTGAACCATGGGGCTAGCAATAAGATTTACCTGGCGGGTAAAAAGCGAACCAAAAATCCCACACGTATCGCCACTACACAAGTGGCTTCATCAGGAGAGGCGATTGAGGTGAAGTAGTCTGCTAGCCTTATATTTATATTAAATCTATTTACCTCAATTATTATCAGCTACAGGGAGCATGTTTTTGGTGCATCTGATGTCTGGTGCACGTGGACCCGTGCATACAACCCACCGGTCTATGGCAAACCGAAAGTATATGTTAATTTCCTGGGTCGGCAAAGATGTAAGTGTGACCCCGACATTCAGTTAAAGGGGTTTTAGAAGTAAATAATGTAAATCTTAATCAACTGATCTTGGAATAAAAATAATTTCTACAATTTCGATGTGTTAAAAACTGTTCCTGTGCTGAGATAATCTTATAAATGTGACCCTGCTGTGTACTGTGTAATGGCTGTGTCTGTCCATGTAGGAATATGGCCTGAACATACCACATCTCCTGGGCAGGAGGGGAAGAAAAATAGCATACAGATATAACAGCATGAGATTGCACTTGCTGCTTTCTGTGAGGTAAAACATTTTACTGTCTATTTTTAAACATGACTTACCTCACAGAAAGTGTAATTTGTTTCCCAACGAAAGGCGATCTCATGCTGTCCTGTCTGTATACTCCCTTTTGCTTCCTCCCCTGTCTAGGAGATGTGGTATGATCAGACCGTGTTCCTGCATGGTAAGACACAGCCATTACACAGTACATAGCAGGGGCAAATTAATAAGATTATCTCAGCACAGGAACATTTTATTTAAAGACATCCAATTGGGGAACTTATTTTTATTCAAGATCTATTGATTAAAATCTACTTTGTTTGAGGGACAACCCTTTTAAACCTTTTTGCCCCCAAAGGTGGTTTGCACGTTAATGACCAGGCCAATTTTTACAATTCTGACCACTATCACTTTATGAGATAAAAACTGGAACGCTTCAAGGGATCCCACTGATTCTAAGACTGTTTTTTCGTGACATATTGTACTTCATGATAGTGGTAAAATTTATTCTATATGACTTGAGTTTATTTGTGAAAAAATCTGAAATTTGGTGAAAATGTTGAAAATTTCTCAATTATCACAATTTGAATTTTCATACCCTTAAATCAGAGAGATATATCACACAAAATAGTTAATAAATACCATTTCCCACATGTCTACTTTACGTAAGCACAATTTTGGAACCAAAATTTTTTTTGTTAGAAAGTTATAAGGGTTAAAATTGACCAGCATTTTTCCCACAAAATGGTTTTTTAGCACCAATTTTGCATTTTCATAAGCCTAACAGGAGAAATTGCACCATACCATTTGTTGTGCAATTTCTTCTGAGTAAGTTGATACCCCATATGTGGGGGAAAACCACTGTTTGGGTGCACAGCTGGGTTCAGAAGGGATGGAGCGCCATTTGACTTTTTGAATGTAAAATTTGCTTGAATAATTAGCAGACGCCATGTTGCATTTGGGGAGCCCCTGATGTGCCTAAACATTGGAAACTCCCCACAAGTGACTCTATTTTGGAAACTAGACCCCTCAGGGAACTTATCTAGATGTGTGGTGAGCACCCTGAGCCCCCAGGTGCTTCACAGAAGTTTATAACGTAGAGCTGTGAAAATAAAAAAAATCAAACTTTTTCCACAAAAATGATCTTATAGCCCCAAATTTTTTATTTTTACAAGGGTAAGAGGAGAAAATGGACCCCAAAACCTGTTGTGCAATTTCTCCTGAGTACACCGATAACCCATATGTGGGGAAAATACACTGTTTGGGCGCATGGTAGGGTTAAGAAGGGAAGGAGCACTCTGTGACTTTTTGAACGCAAAATTGCCTGGAATTGAGCACGGACGCCATGTCACGTTTGGAGAGCCCCTGTGCACATAAACAGTGGAAACCCCCAACAAGTGACCCCATTTTGGAAACTAGACCCCTCAAGGATTTCATCAAGGGGCATAGAGAACATTTTGAACCCAGAGGTACGACACAGAATTTGATAACTTATTCAATATGATGACCTAATGTTATCATTAGTCTTGAGTGCAAGTGCTCGCTACTTGAGTTTGCATCAGGTACTCGGGTATGCACCATTTATCATGGGTGCTCAAGTGACATGCTTGGGTCCCCATCCCACATGTTTCATGGTTGTTAGACACCCCAAAAAAAAACATGTGGGGATTGCTCGTGCATGGCATGCAATCCTCTGAGTTTTTTTTGGCTGTAGAACAGCCTCGAAAGATATGGGACGGAGACTCGAGAATATCACTCGAGCACCCGCGATATTTGGTGCACATCCAAGCATCTGATGCAAACTCAAGTAGTGAACACTTGCGCTCAACACTAGTCACCATATTGTCATCATTTTTTTTCTTTACTTTTCAGCATACTTTATGGAAAGACACACCACATGTCAGTTTCCACGGGTGATCTGCAGGTGCACGGAGACGCATAGTGGACTTGGGATTTCTACAAATCCCATCCACTATGCTTAAACATCTGACCGCTGCGGATTGCACGTAGCGCAAGTGCGCTGCGTGCAATCCACAGCAATTACTGCTCATGTGCACGTACCCTAACACTCATTACCCCCGATCAGTGAATTTTGCTTTACTTTTTCATGCCCCTCACTCTCCAACAAGGAGTTATTTGAAAGCCTTATGTGAGTGGCGCCACAGTGCGTATGATCAGCCACAGCTCCATTTACATGATGCTCTACAGAGCTTCGATTCTCGGGATCATGGGGGTCCCAACAGTTGGATCTCCAGCGATTGGACAGTTATTTCCTATCCAGAGGAAAGGGGATTACTTGGGATAATCAATTTAAACAGGTTTTCCAATATTTATTTTTATTTGGCCATAATAATATTGAAAATATTAAACCAATATTGACGCCTCTCCGACAACAAGACTGGAGAAGTGGTACTGTGCAGTGTATATATACAGGACAGGAGGAGTGGTACTGTGCAGTGTATATATACAGGAGGAGTGGTACTGTGCAGGGTATATGTACACAGGAGAAGTGGTACTGTGCAGTGTATATATACAGGACAGGAGACGTGGTACCGTGCAGTGTATATATACAGGACAGGAGACGTGGTACTGTGCAGTGTATGTATACAGGACTGGAGATGTGGTACTGTGCAGTGTATGTATACAGGACAGGAGACGTGGTACTGTGCAGTGTATGTATACAGGACAGGAGACGTGGTACTGTGCAGTGTATATATACAGGACAGAAGATGTGGTACTGTGCAGTGCATATATACAGGACAGGAGAAGTGGTACTGTGCAGTGTATGTATACAGGAGATGTGGTACTGTGCAGTGTATATATACAGGACAGGAGGAGTGGTACTGTGCAGTATATATACAGGACAGGACGAGTGGTAGTGTACGGTGTATATATACAGGACAGGAGAAGTGGTACTGTGCGGTGTATATATACAGGACAGGAGAAGTGGTACTGTGCAGTGTATATATACAGGAGGAGTGGTACTGTGCAGTGTATATATATAGGAGGAGTGGTACTGTGCAGTGAATATATACAGGAGAAGTGGTACTTTTTTGTGTATATACACAGGAGAAATGGTACTGTGTAGTGTATATACAGGAGGAGTGGTACTGTGCAGTGTACAGTATATATATATAGGACAGGAGACATGGTATTGTGAAGTGTATATATACAGGACAGGAGAAGTGGTACTGTGCAGTATATGTATACAGGACAGAAGTGGTACTGTGCAGTGTGTGTATATACAGATACTTAGATTTGCATGGTCTCAGCCCGGCACCTTGTCACTTCTGGAATCCTTGCCACCTTAACATAGCCCAGCTCTGCTTCATGAACATTGTCATTTTGTAACCACATTAGTATTTTCCCAGTGAATACTGGAGGAATGGTACCTGTGTGAATGACTGTTCTGACAATGACAAACTTCAGAGCAAACTCTGCAGTTAGAGGCATTAGAAGCTATTAATTAGTGCACAATATACAAGACCAGCTTTTCAAAGTCAAATCTGTGTCTGGATTGCCCATCCTAAACTCTTAGAACTCTCAGTTGTCCAGTCATTTGTTTATTTACCTACCATAAAGATAAGTAGATAAGCAGATAACCTCAGACTCCACACAGAATGCATGACTCACTGATACACAATAGTACACTGACAACAGTAGCCAGGCAGGCCATTTTATGACCTAACAGACCAGCCCACCGGGCATCTGCCCGATAAGGCAGATTAGCTGTCCATTAGCAGTCCGGGCCTGCTGACTAGACATTCGTGACCTCACTCAATCAAAATGAATTGAGTGAGGCTGGACACGTCTAGTCAGAAGGTGGCCAGAAGTATACAAATCGCATACTTGTGCCAACATGACTGTCCACTCTTGCCACTGGCAGTGCATGTGCTGTGAGAATTCAGAAGCCTGAAGTCACACAGAGTGACTGCAGACTTTCATCTCAAACCTGGACATGGCTTTTAATTATAAAATGAAGCCCTGTTGCATGACAATCCTAACAGCGTGTAATATCCTCACTGTCAGGATTCAGCTCTGCTTGCAGGTTCCATCAGTCATCACATGGCCACTTCACTCATATGCGATTTTCATACTCACAGTCATGTGACAACTCGCTTCTCTTCCTGCTTCTCTGCTTTTCACTGAACATTGAGAGGATTAGGCCACATTCACATGCTCAGTATTTTACGTCTGTAAGCTGAAAACAGGAGTGGGTGAAAAATGCAGAAATGGTGCACGTGTTTATATTATACTTTTCCTCTGATTGTTCCACTCCTGATTTTGGTTTACAAATATTGATGTAAAATACTGACCAAATACTGAAAGTGTGAACATGGCCTTAGGAAGCGAAGCTTGTTGGTACATGACTAAAGCCAAGGCCCCACTATCAGTGTTTGGTCAGTATTTTTTCTCAGGAATGGGAGCCCAAACCAGGTGAGTAACAATTAGAGAAAAGGTATAATAGAAACTAATCACCAATTCTGCATTTATCACCCACTCCTGGTTTTATCTCCCACTCCTGAGAAAAAATACTGACCGAATACTGACCAAATACCGGTAGTGGGGCCGTGGCCTTTGTGTGCAAATCCCATATGTGCTTGGGTGGGGGGGAGGCCGCCAAACTGAATTTTTGCCCAAGGTGCCAGAAAATCTACACTGTGTTCCAAATTATTATGCAAATAATGCATGATAATGCCCCGTCTCATGCTGCACATAACACATCTGCATCTCTGGCTGCTATGGGCATAAAAGGGGACAAACTTATGGTGTGGCACCCATGCTCCCCTGACCTCAACCCCATTGAGAACCTCTGGAGCATCATCAAAAGGAGTGTCTATGATGGCGGGAGGCAGTTCACATCTAAGCAACAGCTCTGGGAGGGTATTCTGTCCTCATGCAAAGCAATTAAAGCAGAAACCATCCAAAACCTGACAAATTCAATGGACGAGAGAGTTCAGAAGCTCCTTTCAAACAAGCGGTCCTATGTGCAAATGTAACATCACCTAGAATAAAGTTTTGAGTTGAAAACTGTTTGATTTCAGTTTGTAATAACCTGCTAATGCTTATAATTTCAAAAATGACCATTTTTTTGTTCTTTATTAAAATGAAAAGGTTGAAAACTCTGCTGTGCATAATAATGTGGAACATGCATTTTGAGTGCAGTTTGAGTTTTTTATTTTTTTAAAAATATACTGTCATCATAGGCAGTTTGTACAAAAACCTTTCAATTGTACTCTAATAGTTATTTGACTGGAAAATTACAATGACTGCAATTCATATAGGTAATTTGGGAAAATCTGAGAAAATATTATTTGCATAATAATTTGGAACACAGTGTAGATATACCTTTGCATCTAAATACATATGGCAGTGTCTGTTGATGAGCAGCGCTAACATTTTTCTCTTTGTTTCCTTATGGTTTATTATGTGTTTTTCGCTACTTGACAACATCACCCGGAGACAGCTTAGTTAGGAATAGAGATGAGCGGTGTTCGACTCGAACTGTTCGCCAATTTCAAATTCGAGCTGTTTTGGGCAGTGTTCGAGCCGTTCGACGAACCCGAGCGATTTGCAAAAAATCCGGCTGTTCGAGGTTATGTTCAATAACTGTTCGTGCACCAAAATCGTAACTGGATTTTTTCACAGTAATACTGTTAATCAATGTTAACAGACAGTTTCAATGTAGAGTGGGCGGGGGGAGGGGCAGGGGATGGATCTCTGCAGAAATAATGCCGATCTCCATTTTTTTTTTTCTTTCTCGCATTTACAGTGGGGAGGTGCAGTCTGTCAGCCTATCAGCAGCGCACGCACGCAGCGTAGTGCTTTTTTTTCACACAAGCAAGGCCATGTGTCATTGGCTGTGTATGTCACATGTCCTTGCCCTATAAGACCCAGCCATTTTCCCCGTCGCCACCATTTTCTCACTGCTGCAGCTGAGTGTCAGTCGGCACTGCTGCTGCTGTGGGCGCTATACTTTGTAACTGTGTGAATTGCAAGCGAATTTGCTCTTAAATAGACAAATAGGTTTAGGGAGTAGGGACTAGATGTAATTGCAGCCCTTTTGAGGGCTAGGTTACAGCAGTTTTTGCCAGTCAGGTCTGTGCCAGTGCTGTGCAAGTGTTTTTCACAGCATTTGGCTAAATCGAGCTAAGCCAATCCTTTTGGGCCTCTAGCAGTGTGTGTTAGTCAGTGGAGTAGCTTATCTGTGTTGCAAGCTACACCACCTGCGTATCTAATACCAATTTTTTACTGCACCTAGCCAAGAAAAACCTTTTGGGCATAGTAGCAGTGTCTGTTACTCATTGGAGTAGCCCATCTGTACCAAGCTACACCACCTTTGTATTTAATAACAATTTTTTACTGCATCTAGCCAAGTAAAACCTTGTGGGCCGGTAGCAGTGTCTGTTACTCATTGGAGTAGCCCATCTGTACGGATATGCAGCGATACTAAATAACCAATGGTGCACAAGCTTATGGCCTCCGTATTGGGCAGAACAAGTGCTGACAAAAAACAGACACTCCTGGAACTCTTCCCAATAGTGTTAGCAATAGAAATATGGGGCAAGCGCCTGGCTAACAAAAATATACGCTTCATAACAAAAAACACCAGCCTAGCGCACTGCATTAATAAGATGGCATCATCGTCTCTCCCAGTGCTAGACCTACTACGCCGGCTAGCATTCCTGTGCCTAAAACACAATGTATGGGTCCGCGCTAGCCACGATGCTGAGGGGTCTAATGCTGCTGCTAACGCTTTATCACAATTCAATTGGCAGATTTTCACAGAGCTCCTCCCCAACGCCCACCCATAGGGCAACAGTTGCCCACCCTCCCTATGGGATCTAGTGGCGAATAGTTGATGCCATTAATCAGAGCGTCAGTTGCCCCGTCGACGTGGCAAGCATACGGTAAGGCATGGGAAGAGTGGACACGACTAGTAGCAGGCAGACGGGTTGACCAATGTGAACAAGCCAGATTACAAGTCACCATAGAATTTCTCCACCAGCTAATGATGAGGGGCATATCAGGGGCGTCAGCGCAGCGGTGTCTGAACGGAGTAGCATTTCACTTCCAACTACTGAATTGAGGAGATGTGACAAAGAGATTCATCATCAGACAATCCATAAAAGGGTGGAAAAAGGGTCAGCCAAGTCAGGAGTGTAGACGTCCCGTCCCGTGTCACTAAAACTGATTTCTCACATCATATCCCTAACACCATTAACATGACACTCACAATTTGAAGCAACACTACTGTGTACTGCATTTGCGATCGCCTTCTTAGGGGCGCTATGCATAAGCGAATTAGTCCCTCAATCCAAAATTAACACCAGTGGAGGCTTATTACACCAGGACATAGTCATAGCCAATAATGCAATACGTCTACGCATACGCAAATCGAAAACGGTTCCAGTGGGCAGGGGCACTTGGGTACTTCTACAACCCACAAATGGTACACTGAGTCGGGTAACAATAGTAAAAACATATATAACCATCAGATCACAAAGTAATTTCTTCCTATCACACATTGATGGAACGCAATTATCAAGATACCAGTTCCAAGCTATATTTAATAAATGCCTAACATCGGCAGGGAACCACCCCAAAGATTACGGGACACACTCATTCCGCATAGGCGCGGCCACGGAAGCAGCAAGAGCAGGACTGTCAGAAACGGAAGTTCAGAGGATAGGGAGATGGCGATCCACGTGTTTGGCGAGATACATAAGCCCGGACTTGTTATCCTAACGTGGTTTGTTTCTTTTACAGGTGACGCTAAGCCAACAGTGTGGGTGATAGGCCACTTGTATATATATTGGGCAGAAAAAAGGGCGAAAGTCCGCCCAGGCTGGAGGAAATTAGAGTTTCATAACACATATTTCAACTGGAGAGGTATTAGAGGCCTGCAATGGCCACAGGTACTAATGGAGGTAATCAAGGTAGGGAGAGAGGCAAGAGGTCCAGTCATTTTAGTTATACAGGCCGGGGGAAATGACCTAGGTCATCACAAGAGCGCATAACTAATAGCAATAATGAAGCTAGACACTGAGCGCTTCAGAGAATTTTTCACAAAACTAACTATAGTATGGTCAGAGATTGTGCCGATAGCGGTATGGCAAGGTGCGCGAGACATCACGGCCATCGAACGGACAAGGCGGGTAATAAATATTCGGATGGCAAAATTTAGAAGAGACAGAGGCGGTGTAGTGATACGACACCGACAACTGGAAGGAGATAAAGCAGGCCTCATACGGCCCGATGGTGTTCACTTAATGGATATTGGACTGGACATATTCCTGTCAAGACTCCAGGACAGAGTGGAACAATCGTTAAGAGTGATGGATGGGGGTCAGAGTCCTGCATACGAGTACACAGGATCCTCCGTGGCCTGAAAATAGAAAGGACATGTTGGAGAGTTACACTTGTTGGCCAACTTGCCGGTGTGGAGACACAGGGCATGCTGCAACAAGCTGAATTATTTTAGAAATAAAATGCCTTTCTAATGGAATGAGTATAAAGAGTTAATAAAGCTGTAACCGATCCTCACCCATCCAGTTGTAAGAGTTACATTATTGTATTGTCAAGGAAAAGGGGGCGGTAGGGGGGCTGAGCATCTGGGTTTGGTTGGGGGTCCCCACAGTCTGCCTAGGCTAAATGCAGTTAAAAATTCTTATTAGATACACAGGCGGTGCAGCTTGCTTCGCAGCTGGGCTACTACGCCCAAAGTATTGCCTGGGCTAAATGCAGTTAAAAATTCTTATTAGATACACAGGCGGTGCAGCTTGCTTCACAGCTGGGCTACTACGCCCAAAGTATTGCCTAGGCTAGATGCAGTTAAAAATTCTTATTAGATACACAGGTGGTGTAGCTTGCTTCAGAGCTGGGCTACTACGCAGACTAGCAGACACTGAAGCTTTGGAGCAGACCTCTGAGTAAACAGCTCTTCAGACTCAACCATCTGTGTTACCCCAAGCTATAGTGTATGTAGTTTCTTACGGTTAAAAGGGGGGGGGAGTGACCCAACCCACCTGGAATTGACGATGCCAACGTCACGTAAAACACAGCAAGAGGACTCCAAAAAGAGTCTCCATTTTTTCCAAAAATTGTGGCACAGACACCACTTAAGTGGCATCAATTGCCCCAGAGTTGCTTAAAACGGTTGATGAGGTGATTTTACCAAATCCTCAAGCTTTTAGTCTCCCCAGGATGACACAGGGGTAGAAAAGTCCTTGCGGATCCATGATTTGTTCATCTTTATGAACGTGAGTCTGTCTACATTCTCAGTGGACAGCCTCGTGCACTTATCTGTCAGCATACCACCAGCAGCGCTGAACACACGTTCAGAGAGAACGCTGGCTGCAGGGCATGACAAGATCTCCAAGGTGTGAGTGGCAAGCTCCGGACATTTTTCCAGATTGGAAGCCCAAAATGAGCAAGGGTCCAGTGACACAGTCATGGATTCGATGTTCACTTGGAGATACTCCTGTACCATCCTCTCTAGGCGTTGACTATGTGTCAGACTTCTTGTCTCCTGTGGCCTTGCAAAGGATGGTCTAAAAAAGTGGTGAAACGATTCCACAAAATTGCTGTTACCAGCAGATACTGTGTTACTGTTACGGTTTGAGTGATGAAGACTCGACAGTCCCACGGTTGGCAAGTTAGAACTGTGAGATTCACTACGAGCACCACTGGTGTTTTGTGGAAAAGCACATGTAAGGTTCTGCAACAGCCTCTGCTGATACTCCTGCATGCGTGAATCCCTTTCTATGGCAGGAATTATTTCGGCAAATTTACTTTTGTATCGGGGATCTAAGAGTGTGGCAACCCAGTAGTCGGGATTACTTTGAATTCTGACAATCCGAGGGTCATGTTGCAGGTAGTGCAGCAAGAAGGCACTCATGTGTCTTGCGCATCCAGGAGGACCAAGTCCTTGTTGTGTTGGTAGCGAGGTAAGAATCATGCTTCCTTCCTCTGCCCTCTCCCCCCAACCTCACACAACAGAAATGTGATCAAGGTCTCCCTCATCTGATGAGTCTTCCATGCCCATCACCAGTTCGTCCTCCACTTCTTCCTCGGCTCCTGCACCTTCCTCATCAGTTTGGCTGCTACCATGCGCCCTGGTTAATCCCTCTCCCCAACCCTCCCATGCCTGCCGCCTTGGTGCTGCCGACCGTCTGGACCTTGGAGTTGTTATCCCTTCCGCATACGACTCCTCCTCTACCTCCTCCACCTCCTCTTGTCCCACCACCTGACTCCGAATTCTGTTTAACGTGTGCTCCAGCATGTGAATCACTGGAATAGTCATGCTGATAATGGCATCATCGGCACTAAACATCTTCGTCGCCATTTCAAAACTGTGCAGAAGGGTGCATAGGTCCCTGATCTGAGACCACTTCTGCAGCGTGATTTGCCCCACCTCTGGATCTCATTGGCCCAGGCTATACGTCAGAACGTATTGCACCAGGGCTTGTCGGTGCTGCCACAGTCGCTGCAACATATGCAGAGTTGAATTCCACCATGTCGGCACATCGCATTTCAGCCGGTGAACTGGCAGGCCCAACGACTTCTGTAGAGATGTAAGTCGTTGAGCTGCGGGATGCGAATGGCGGAAGTGAGCACACAGCGACCGTGCCCTCTGCAGAAGGCCATCTAGTCAGGGATAGTGGGCTGAAAATTGCTGCACAAACCAGGTTCAACACGTGAGTCATACAAGGAACGTGTGTGACATTGCCCCGGCGAAGGGCCGCACCCAGGTTTGCAGCATTGTCGCACATGGCCTTCCCTGGTTGCAGGTCCAGTGGAGACAACCATTCATGAAACTGGGTCTCCAGAGCTGACCACAACTCCTCAGCTGTGTGACTCACATTTCCCAGACATTTCAAAGTAAACACCGCCTGATGCCGTTGAGCCCTGCTGCCAGCATAGTAAGGAGGTGTGCAGGATTCCTTCTGCGCAGTTAAAAAGCGGGTGGCATTACCAGACAGGTTTTGGGTGCAGGTGGAGGACCGAGAGGAGGTTGAGGAGGCCGAAGCAGTGGAAGAACTTCTAGATAAAGAGGATTGACTCAAAACTCGTGGGGATGGCAAGACTTGGACAGCAGCCCCTTGTCCTGCTGTCACCATAGTTACCCAGTGCCCAGTCAGCGACATGTAACGCCCCTGTCCATGCCTACTCGTCCAAGTGTCTGTGGTGAAATGCACCCTGTCACACACAGAGTTTCTCAAAGAATCGGTGATGTTGTGTGCGACATGCTGGTGGAGCGCAGGCACACCTTTCTTTGAGAAGTAGTGCCGACTGGGCATCTGGTACTGGGACACTGCGACGGACATAAGGTCTCGAAAATCCTCTGTGTCCACCAGGCGGAAAGACAGCATTTCTGTAGCCAACAGCTTGCAGATGGTGAAATTCAACCTCTTAGCTTTCTCATGGCTAGGAGGAAATGGTCTTTTACTTGTCCACATCTGAGGGACCGAGGGCTGGCTGTTGTGCTTAGACGGGGTTGAGTAGGGTGTCCCCGGCAAACTGCCAGTCTGTGAGGAAGACGCTGGTGGAAAAGTTAGGTTGCCTTGATCCAAAGGTGGTGCTCTCGATGTCGGAGAGCGCTCAACACCAGCTGGTGTTTCCACTTCCAAATGAAATGATGACCTGCCAATCACACTGGCTATTGCGGGTAAAGAGGTGGCAGGTCTGCGTCCAAAAACATGTGTGACTGCTGTCCCCCCAGTCACAGAGGATGAAGAGGCCGCGGATGCACAAGATGGTTGGCCCGGCCCGCAGGGCAGCATTGTAGCACAGTGAGCTTCCCACTGCAACTTATGCTTCATATCCATGTGACGGTTCATGCATGAAGTACTCAAACTATGGATTTTTTGGCCTCTATTTAGCTTTTGGTGACAAATATTACAGATAACACGAGTTGGGTCATCCTTATCGATCTGAATCTGAAAAAATGCCCAGGCTATGCAAGGCTTAGAGCCCATGCGACCTGAAGAGCCTCCATGACTTGTGGTCAGAGGCAGAGTTGTGGTTGAGGATACAGTTGTTGATGTGCTTCCAGTACTCCGTCTCTGTCCAGGAAGGCGCAACATAACCTCGTCGTCAATAGCATCCTCCTCCACCTCCTCTGCTGACCTCATCGACTGGCTGACTGTGGGTTGACAGTAAGTGGGATCTCCAACCTCGTCATCATTACCCTGTGTGTTCTCACACCCGTCGTCCTCAGAGCCAACCTCTTCCTGCCCTGACCGAAAAGTCAAGTTGTCGCTCCAATCAGGTATTTGAGTCTCATCATCGTCTTCATCATTGTCTCCACCAACAGGAGTTACAGTTAGGGAAAGAGGGTCTACATTATGCTCAGAACCTTCTTCATCTGGTCCTGGATCCGACTCATAAAGATTCTGGGCATCAGTGCAGATCATTTCCTCGTCTGGATTAACAGAAGCTCTGGAGCAGAGCTCCGTTTCCGTTTTTCTTGCCATAATACAAATTCTAACAGTCTATTCAGTAGGACTATCCACCTGACTTCTGCAGAACACAACTGATGGTCCCAACCCCATTTATAAGGCAAGAAATCCCACTTATTAAACCTGACAGGACACACCTGTGAAGTGAAAACCATTTCCGGTGACTACCTCTTGAAGCTCATCAAGAGAATGCCAAGAGTGTGCAAAGCAATCATGAAAGCAAAAGGTGGCTACTTTGAAGAACCTAGAATATAAGACATATTTTCAGTTGTTTCACACTTTTTTGTTAAGTGTATAATTCCACATGTGTTAATTCATAGTTTTGATGCCTTCAGTGTGAATATACAATTTTCAAAGTCATGAAAATACAGAAAATCTTTAAATGAGAAGTTGTGTCCAAACTTTTGATCTGTACTGTATGTACTTGTCACTTTTCCATGTGTTAGTTGTGTCTTCTGAGCAGTTTGTCAGCTTTTGGACACCTTTGAAGGTGTTTTCTATGTGTTTGCCTGCCATTGGTTTTAACGGTGTTCGACGGTGTTCGACGAACAGTTCGACGAACAGTTCGGTGAACACACCGTTGTTCGACGAACCGAACCGAACCTGAACACTACGGGGGTGGCTCAACCCTAGTTAGGAATCCACAAGTGACAATTCTCTGCCAGAAAAATCTGAAATTAGGGACATAAATTAAAAATTTCCAATTTTTTAACATTTTTTCAAGCATAAAAATACCACTTTTACATGCAACATCAATTTCTGCTTTGATTGTGCTTCAGTACAACCCCTGAATGTGCTTTTTTTCAGGCCAAGCCTGGAAACCCAGCACACTACCCAGGAAACACATAGGAAGTGTTGCTGAGGTTTGCCAAGTCTTCTGGAAGTCCAGGAGGTCTTTCCTATTTTTGAGTTTTCTGGACATGCAACCATATTAAAAAATGTACAATCATGCACAGTGAAGCAATGTCCATAATACTATTAATTGTTCAGCCATTATTTCCATTCAGTTAGCCATACATATATCCTGTCTATTGATCTAGCATACAGTTGTGCTCAAAAGTTTACATACCCCGGCATAATTTTTCCTTTCTTGGTCTTGTTTCAGAGAATATGAATGATAACAAAAAAACTTTTTCTCCACTCATGGTTATTGGTTGGGTGAAGCCATTTATTGTCAAACTACAGTGTTTTCTCTTTTTAAATTTTAATGACGACCAAAAACATCCAAATGATGTTCAAATACCCTGGTGATTTTGGCCTGAACAGAATTTGACACAAATGGGTTTGAATGGCTACTAAAGGTAACATCCTCACCTGTGACCTGTTTGCTTGTAATCAGTGTGTGTGCATAAAAGCTGAGTGAGTTCCTGGGATGGACTCTTGCATCTTTCATCCAGCCACTGATATTTCTGGATTGTGAGTCATGGGGAAAGCAAAAGAATTGTCAATGGATCTATGAGAAAAGGTAGTTAAACTGTATAACACAGGAAAGGGATGCAAAAAAATATCCAAGAAATTGATAATGACAGTCAGCAGCGTTCAAACTGTGATTAACAAATTAAAAATCAGGGGCTCTGTAAAAATCAAACCACGGTCAGGTAGACTAACAAAAATTTCGGCCACATCTGCCTAGAAAATTGTTCGGGATGCAAAGAAAAACACACAAATAACATCAGCTGAAATTCAGGACTCTCTGAAAACTAGCGGTGTGGCTGTTTAAAGATGCACAATAAGGAGGCACTTGAAGAAAAATGGGCTGCATGGTCGAGTCACCAGAAGAAAGCCATTACTGCGCAAATGCCACAAAGTATCTTGCCTATAATACGCCAAACAGCACAGAGACAAGCCTCAAAACTTCTGGTACAAAGTAATTTGGAGTGATGAGACCAAAATTTAACTTTTTGGCCACAACCATAAACGTTACATTTGGAGTGAGGTTAACAAGGCCTATGATGAAAGGAACACCATTCTACAGTAAAGCATGAAGGTGGATCGCTGATGTTTTGTAGATGTTTTGTGGATGTGTGAGCTACAAAGGGACTCGAAACTTGGTAAAAGTTGAAGGAAAGATGAATGCAGCATGTTATCAGCAAATACTGGAGCCAAATTTGCACTCATCAGCCCGGAAGCTGCACATGGGACGTACTTGGACGTTCCGACATGACAACGATCCAGAACACAAGGCCAAGTCGACCTGTCAATGGCTACAGCAGAACAAAGTGAAGATTCTGGAGAGGCCATCTCAGTCTTCTGACCTCAATATCATTGAGACACTCTGGGGAGATCTCAGTTCATGCTAGACAGCCCAGGAATTTACAGGAACTGGAGGTTTTTGGCCAAGAAGAATGGGCAAATTTACCATCTGAGAAATTAAAGAACCTCATCCACAACTACCACAAAAGACTTCAAGCTGTCATTGATGTTAGAGGGGGCAATACACAATATTAAGAACTGGGGTATGTGAACTTTTGATCAGAGTCATTTGGATGTTTTTGGTTGTCGTTAAGATTTAAAAAGAGAAAACACAGTAGTCTGACAATAAATGGCTTCACCCAACCAATAACCATGAGTGGAGAAAAAGTTTTTTTGTTATCATTCATATTCTCTGAAACAAGGTCAAGAAAGGAAAAATTCTGCTGGGGTATGTAAACTTTTGAGCACAACTGTATGTATATGTTCTGTTACATTGTTGTTCTTCATATAGCAAGGGTCATATGATTTGTGGGGAAGTCATATAGCTGACACAATGTTTATTCCTGTTCAGTTAGACAGTGGATGAATTCCACAGGACTAGAGTTGAACAAAAATATTTGCACATCCCTTGTTTGGCATCTAATCTGGTCCTCCATATAGTAGTATCAAGGCAGTCTTCATCCAGGGCAGGTCTGGTGTTTGCTAGGCCCTGCGACATCAATATTTTGCTGAATGACCCATATCTAGGCATCATACGACCTCTTAACATCATGAGACCTAGTAATTGCAAAAGGTGCCAAGTCTGCCGAGGATGCTGTGAACAGAAGTGAAGACTGCCCTGATACAGCTTCCATGGAGGACCAGACTGGTTGCCAAACCAGGATAGTGCAAGCCATTTTGCTCAACATCTACACAGAGCTAAGTGAAAGATTTTACCATTCTACTCTGCAGACAGAGTTCAACTGCAGAGTAGAATAATATTTAGTCATACATATATAAAAAATGTTTGTATATTTTTTTTCTGTTATATAGTGTATGGATTCACTCCCTCTGGTAGGCAATAGGTAGCATTCGCAGAGGCAATACAGTTTTGGTTCAAACACATGCAATTTTTATTGCTTTCCACAAGTTGGACAGCACAAAAATTACAAAATCATGAACGCAAATCCCTAGCCTTGTCCAGGTGCTAACTAAACAGTATAGACTCTGATTACTTCAGACATCACTTTGCTAGCCCCAGTTCAATCAAACAAAACTGCTATCTCCATAGCAACCACTGATACTTCCAGTTTGGTGCACACAGCCTGTGCAAACTCTTCTCAAAGAAATTCTGACTTACTTCTCTTTTCAACTTCAAGACACCTCCAGTCTGCCCTGCCTCCCCAGCAGACTTCAAGCACAGAAGAGGCCCGATCTTACCAGTTTGGGTATCCCCTTGAGCCCGTGCTCCAGCAGCTTTCAGCACGAAACAGAGGTTGACTCTGAACAGGCTGCAGCTTCTACATGGTTCACTGTAGCTCTCACAAAAAGACTGCTTAGCACAGTCTCCATTCAGAGAGAAACCTCAGCATGTTTCTCTCAACTACAGTTCACAATTTGGTTGATCACTCACCAGCAGCACACTTGACTTTGTTTCATACAGCAGACTGACACTCCCTCAGGAGACTGCCACTCCATGAATCTACTTCCTGGTTTTAGCAAAACTCTACAGGTGTATGTAATCAAGACCCTGCAGAGCTGGGATTTAACCCTGTCCTTACCAGCCATGCTACAATAGTCAAGTAGTAAAAACAAAAATTATAATACCCCTTTAAAATCATCTGTAATTCTGGTAATTTGTAGACCAGAAGAAATAGGCACATGGCTTTCACAACTTAAAATGAATTTCAGTGAAACCTTAAAAGTTTATTTAAAACAATCTTTACAGCTTTGAGTTATGTAACACATCATATACAGTACATGATGTTCAATTCATTAAAACTGTCGTTGAGCATGCCAGTCTTATTGAAAGGCTTGCTGGAGTACAATATATCAAATTCATTAAGCGCACCTTCGCAATGCCCATACCTCTATTGCCCCTCAGAAATGCTACTCCAGTTAATGAATGAAGTAGCATTTTTGGTATAAAAAACTCCTACACGTTTGCTGAATTTGAGCTTGCATAGCCACAGGCTCCTCCTCAGATCTGCACATTTGGGGCAGAGCTGGTTCAAGGTAGCATGAAAAAGCCAAAAGTAATACTATGTACGAGTCATGCAAAAACTGCAACTTTTCAAAGCGATTTACACTGGTATTCTGGAGTAAAAGCTTTGATGAGTCTGCCCCATTATATCACTTTTTTTTCTGTCATCCCTTGAAGGTACTGAGATGATGGGGCAGGTCTGCTGAAGGGAGTACACATGAGATGGAACATTAATGGAGAAGAGAGGCGGTGTAAAAATAACACGGACAGCCAATTGCCACTGTGCTTTTGTGAAAAAGAACAGATCCAGTGATGAAAGTGAACCTGCTGTAAATCACTTCTGAGTGGCACAACAGTCTTATGCAGTGATAACACTAGTAACTCGAAGGGCTGTCACTTTAGTTTTTCATTCAGCCTCTCAAGACATGGGATATCAAGTGTCTGTGCAGAATTTAATGAAATGTCACTCATTATATATGTTCTCATTATAAGCAATGGTCAAACGTCTCTGGATTTCTTCCTGATATTATACTGTAGATGATAACTGAATGAACCAGAACTAATGAAGAGAAGCAAACATTTAATGCTGATGTCCTTGACTATTCATGGGCCATTTAAAGTATAAGTTTACAGTGCTTGCTACTGAAATATTTTATTTTATTTTATACTATTTTTATTCTATTTTGTACCCATGACAAGTGGCTGAATCAGAGGCGTAGCTAGGGGTTCAGATCGGGGGGGGGGCAAAACAGCTAAGTGGACCCCTAACCAGGTAACTGTGTGTACAACTACGGTGGTGAACCCTTATCATGGGTATGGAGGAACCCACGCAGATGAACGCTTTGTTACTGACAATAAATCTCTACACAAAGAGCAACACTGATATTACTGCCATATGGTGACATATAGTGGTAGATACCAGACCTGCAGACCATACAAGTATTTACAGTACAGGTATATACAGTAACTTACTGCTGAGGTTCTTTCAGTGGAGGAGTTCCTTTTCCCGTTTTTTCCATCTGGCCCAGACCGACATGACGACTTCTTCCAGTCACGACTCGTCTGCAGAGATTACAGTGAAAACATATTTGACTTCTGACATTTCCAGCCCCATCACCATCTATTCCCAACCTGCACAAACTCCTCATCCTGCTGATAACCCAATACTGAGCTGCTGCCGTATCTGTCCCTATTACTGCCCCTGCTGTGTGGCACAATAACAGCTCCTCTTACTGCTCCATATAAAAATGCCACCACTGTGCCAACCCATTGATTACTAAAATACATTTTTGGACTCGTTATATAGACGATGTCCTAGCTGTCTGGCAAGGCAGTGAAAGAGAACTTGTGACAATAATTAAACAATTGAATGAAAACAACTGTAATATCAAACTTACCTGTCATTATAGCCAAACAGAGGTTCAATTTATGGATATGTGACACCCCAGGGGTCTGGTTGCCACAGTGATAGAGATATTACGTCTGAGAGCAGGTGGGAGGTCTCTTGGTCAGGAATCCTATGCATGCCACACCTCCTGCACAGTCCTGGGAGGGGAAGAACTTCCCCTATATAAAACTGGGGCTGAGGCAGGGTTAGTGAGTAGAGAAGAAGTAGAGACAGAGAAAAGAAGCAAATATAGGAACAGAACATCAGGAGCTCTGTGGGAGCAGTGTTACAAGGAGTCAGGGGCTGGCAGCTGCAGAGCTCGCCCTGACTGAGAAGATTTCTTACCGGACCCGGAGTCCGAGGCTGTGGGGACTAACTCCTACCCAGCAGCAGAATCCGTCAGGCAGGGGATTCTAGGTCCTCTGGCCAAGAAACCCGAAGGCACGGTCACACGCATGGGACCAGCACCGCCGTCGTGGAGCGGAAGCTACTAGAAGGCCCCGAGTCACCGGCCATACGGGTGAGCACCACACGGTACACTGAGGGACGTGGGCTACTTATACCCGCCTCTAGCAAGGTAGCCAGAAGAGTACAGTTAGTTTGGGAGGCCTACATCTCCGCCTGGCCAGGGGAGATCCCATCTGCTCAAGGACTGACCAGGCCCCAATCGCTAGCCAGTACTCCGGGAGGGTCTATCTTTGTCACCAGTAAAGACCCTGAACTACACCGTACCGTCTCCGAGTGGTTCCTGCTACCCCCATCATCCACGTCGGCTGCCCTGAGGCCATACCCCTCCCGTTGGGGGTTATACTATCACGCTGCACAATCCTACCACCGGCCTCAGTGGTCTGCCCTGCAGCAGCAGCTCCTTAGCTGTACTCAACGGGTGGCGTAGTCGTCCAACATCTACCGCTGATACATCGCCGCTCCGTTTGACTCCCTGGGCACGGACCGGGTCACCGCCACGAGACTACAACCCTCAACAGATCCGGCTCCGGGTAAGCTCCCGCGTGTGCAACGCAGCGCGACACAGGCCCAGGGGCGCGTCAACTTTTGGCGTAGTCGGCAGGATTTCGTGCCCGCAACCACCGGGTACTGCGTGCCTGAAAAAGACTGTTCAAACTTACCTGTGGTGAAGATTCCCGCCATCCGGCGCCATCTTCAGCCTTCTTCCCGCCATCGGTGAAGATTCCCGCCATCCGGCGCCATTTTCAGCCTTCTTCCCGCCGTTGGACGCCATCATGAAGACGTCGCGCGGGAAGAAGAGGGGCGTGGACTCCGAAAGCGCGCGAGAACTGAAGCCCCGCCTCACGTCCGGACGTCGCGTAAGGTCCTGGAAGGAGCCCAGCAGACGCCGACGTCACAGGAGCGCGACGGAAGGTCCTCAACCCTGACGATCTACTGCGGAGCCGCGGCCTACGGAAGAGGATCTTCGCAAGGTAGGCCACGGTCCACTAGGGGGGAGGAGGATGTCGGATACGGAGGAGAGCTTCACTGCCTCAACCCCCGCCAGCGCCACCGCTGCTGCAGTCATGCCTTTCACCATGCCCTATATCCCGGGAGCGGCCTGGCTACCCCAATACTCAGGGGAGTCACATACCCTGCATGACTTTAGAGAAAAGCTGGATAGCCTCTTCCAGGTGTACCCCCTCAAAGAAGAGCGAAAAAGTGAGCATCCTGGTGGCCCAATTAACTGGGGCAGCCCGAAGGGAGGTAAAGTCCTGGCCACCTGGGGGGAGGACTGTCGCAGGGATACTAACCCGGCTGAGGGAGACCTTTGATACCCGCACCTCAGCCGAGATCAAGCTTAGATTCTACGGGTGCAAGCAGCGAGCATACGAGAGTATAAGGGACTATGCCCTGAACCTACAAGAGGCCCTGAGAGCCATTAAGCAGACCGACCCTGACGGCGTGGGAGACGAGGACAGGCTGTTGACTGAACAATTTATAGAGGGTTTATATTGCAATGCCCACCGAACCCAGTTGCGGGCAATGGCCTTACAGGACCCTCATCTGGGATTTGCACAGTTCAAGGACAGAGCCATCCGGGTGCTCCGAGAACCGGCACCAGGTGGCGTTGTGACCCACAGACGCCCCACTACCACTTACCACCAGGAGGCGGCACCCTTGTCGGCAGGGCCTGTGGGAGCTGATGCGCAGGCTTTGAACAATGACCCGGCTCCAGACCTGCACCATCAGGTCCAAGAGCTAGCTAAAAGCGTTGCTGCGCTAACCCGAACTGTGCAGTCTTTACAGGTTTCCACTCCAGGGAAGATCCAGCTGGCATCCGGACCGGAGGACATCCCGTGGCGTCGACCAAGGAGGACCCCACCGGCCAGAGGGAGACCCAGCGACCGATACAACGAGGACGGACGACCCATCTGCCGCCGCTGCAATCAACCCGGACATATGGCAAGGTACTGTCCTTTAAACTGGCACAACCTGGGGTAGAGGGCCAACCCCCAGGAAAAAGATCACCAGGCCCATCGAACTGGCACGACAAATATGTGGGAGGACGTCCAGTCTTACCCGTGGTACTGGATGGCATTCCTATGAGTGCCCTACTGGACACCGGGTCACAGGTCACCACCATCCCGTACGTGCTCTTCAAGCAGTACTGGAATGACTCGGATATCACCCGCTACCCTGACGACGACTTGAGTATCATCGCCAGCAATGGTCAGCCCGTGCCACAGATTGGATTTAAAGAGGTGACCATTAAAATCGGTAGAGTCGAACTGGCAGCACAGGGACTGATCATTGTAGACATTGACAAACACGAGAGTCACCCAAAGATAACTCTAGGAACTAATGTAATTGAAAATTGTCTTGCAGAGGTGATTTTCCTTTTACAGCAGGTTGCCAAGAACGCCAGCTCCGGCGAGCAGCGAGTGCTCCAAAAAGAGATCCGGGCACTGATGCGATGGCAACAGGTGGAACTCTCCGGCGGTGAGATTGGTAGCGTGAGAATGTGTGACCCTTTCCCTATTGCCATGCCCTCAAAAAGTGAAATGATGATTTGGTGCCGGGCAGCTATTGGTCTGAGAGGTAGAGATTACCAGGCAATGGTAGAACCAGTTTACTCAGACAGTAGGCCCACCATCTTGACAGCACGGGGGGTGGTTAATGTACGCCATGGGAGGGTGCCCGTTCGCATAATCAATATCGGGAAGAGGGAAGTGTACCTGCCCCGGTATGCCACGCTAGCCAAATTATATACCATTAACCAAAATGCTATACAATCTGTGGAACCCTTGCCTCCATCTCACCCGGAGGAAGGTAACGGCTCTAAGAAAACAATGGAGGACTGGTGTCAGCAACTACATTTGGGTACTGACTCCACTCCCTCACACCAGAAACAGGGAGTCTATCGGGTGGTTCAAGAGTACGAGAGAGTGTTTAGTAAACACCCGTTAGACTTCGGGCGAGTCAAGGGGGTAGAACACCACATCCCCACGGGAGACCATCCTCCCATAAAAGAGAGGTATCGACCCGTACCCCCTGCACACTACCAACACGCCAAGGGGATGCTTAGAGACATGAAGGAGGCTGGGGTGATCAGGGATAGCTGTAGCCCCTGGGCAGCTCCACTAGTCTTAGTCAAAAAGAAAGACAACACCATGAGGATGTGTGTAGATTACCGGAAAATCAACCGTATCACACACAAGGATGCGTACCCCTTACCAAGGATAGAGGAGTCTTTGGCTGCTTTAAGATCTGCTAACTTCTTCTCTACCTTGGATCTCACTAGTGGGTACTGGCAGGTTCCTGTAGCAGAGGCGGACCGGGAGAAGACCGCATTCACCACCCCGATGGGACTTAGCGAGTTTACCTGTATGCCGTTCGGACTCTGCAACGCACCAGGAACCTTCCAACGATTAATGGAGTGCTGTCTGGGCCACAGAAACTTCGAGACGGTCCTGTTGTACCTGGACGATGTCATCGTATATTCTAAGACTTATGAGGACCACCTGAAACACCTGGCGGAAGTGTTCGAAGCTCTGGCAAGCTACGGCCTAAAGGTGAAACCCTCCAAGTGTCACCTCCTGAAACCAAAGGTGCAGTACCTGGGACACGTGGTGAGCGCTGACGGAGTGGCTTCCGACCCTGATAAGATCACCGCAATTAAGGAATGGCCAAGTCCCTCCAGTGTAAAGGAAGTGCGTCAGTCCCTCGGGTTGGTAGGCTACTACCGCAGGTTCATCCCCGGTTTCACCAAAAAGGCAGCTCCTATGCAGGACCTCCTGATAGGCCAGTCCCGGAAGGCCAAGAACCAGAAGCCGCCCTTCAGATGGGAGAAGTTGGAAGAAGAGTCCTTCCGCCAGCTGAAGATGGCCCTCACGGGGGATGAAATCCTGGCGTACCCGGATTACAGCCAGCCCTTTATCCTCTACACCGACGCAAGTAACATCGGGCTAGGAGCCGTGTTGTCCCAGATCCAGCAGGGGAAGGAGCGAGTAATCGCTTACGCCAGCCGAAAACTGCGACCCACCGAAAGAAACCCTGAGAATTACAGCTCATTTAAGCTAGAGTTCCTGGCAGTGGTGTGGGCAGTCACCGAACGCTTTAAGCACTACCTCGCTTCTTCCCGGTTCGTCGTGTACACGGATAACAACCCGTTGACACACCTGGACACGGCAAGACTCGGTGCCCTAGAGCAGAAATGGATGGCCCGCCTGTCCAACTACGAGTTCACCATCAAATACCGGGCAGGACGCTCCAATACCAACGCGGACGCCCTGTCCAGGATGCCAAACCTACCGGACGTAGGAGTAGATCCAGAGGGACTGGAAGAAGTCGAACTCCCCGCGTTTCACCGTCATGGGACTATCCAGTATTCCCATCGGGTAAGGAGTAAGCAAGGCGCTACGCTTAACCCCTTACCTCACTACAACTGGGCGGAAACGCAAGACAGTGACCCTGCCGTCCGGCTGGTGAAGGAGATGCTGACTCGGCCAGAGGCTCGCCTTGACCCAGACGCTCCGGAGGAAGCCAAGCAACTGTGGGCAGAAAAGAGTAGACTGTTCCTTTACAAGGGGAAGTTGTGCCGCAGGATGGTTAACTCCCGGACGCATGAACTAATCTGGCAAGTAGTGGTGCCACGACGAGACGCAGCCATGGTGATGGAGGCATACCACGATGGAGCTGGGCATTTCGGATGGAAGAAGCTGGAGTTCCTGCTGCCCGGGCGGTTCCATTGGGTAGGCATGAGGGGAACCATCGAGAGGTGGTGCAGAGACTGTGGCCCGTGCAACCTGAGGAGGAAGGACCGTGCCAGCCAGAAGACTCCCCTGCAGTCCATCGTCACCCGGCAGCCGTTGGAACTGGTAGCCTTGGATCATGTAAAACTGACCCCAAGCAGAAGTGGCTACGTCTACGCGTTAACCATCGTGGATCATTACTCCCGGTTCTTGGTTGTCGTCCCCGTCAAGGACTTAACGGCTCAAACAGCAGCTAGAGCCTTCCAGCAGCACTTCTGCCGTCCACACGGGTACCCGGACCAAGTGCTGACGGACCAGGGACCTGCCTTTGAAGCGGAGGTCTTCCAGGAATTCTGCAATCTGTATGGCTGCCGGAAGATAAGGACGACACCCTATCATCCGCAAACTAATGGACTTTGTGAGAAAATGAACCAGGTGGTAATGGATCTTCTGAAAACGTTGCCCCTGGAAGAACGCAGTCTGTGGCCTGAGAAGCTGCCCGATCTGGTGGACCTATACAACCACATCCCGGTAGGTTCCACCAACTGTACCCCGGCTTACCTAATGAGGGCGAGACCTGGTAAGTTACCTGTTGACCTGGAAATGGGAGTCCTGACACCCGAGGACACTTCACCAGAAGCAGACTGGGACACAGAGAGGCAGCAGCAGTACCGGAAAGTACAGGAGAGCGTGGAGCGAAGTCTTTGTCAGGCTAGGGAGAGACAAGAGAAAACTTACAACCAGTATGCTCCCGCTGTTCCCCTGGTGCCCGGAGAGCAGGTCTTGAAGAGGAAAAGACGGCTCCACAAGTTGGACGACCAGTGGGAGAAGGACCCGTACACCGTACTGCCCTCAAGCCACGAGAACCCGAAGGTCTGTACCATCAGTAAAGACGGAGGGGAGACCACAGCCATTGTATCCCGGGATCACCTGAAGAAGTGTCCTGAACAGCTACGGAACCCTGAAGAGGAACAAGAAGACCATCGACCTGTAGAGGAAAGGGAAGATATGGTTAGTACTGTGCTCGGAGACTTCCCTCGGTCTTGGACTCAAGTCAATGGTGCAGTTGTGGTACCCGTACTCACCTTCCTCCAACCAGCATCCCAAGCACCTACGGAGCAACAGGTAGAGCTGGAAGAACAGCCGGTCCAGGAGGCAGAAGACCCCACACCAGCAGATCAGGAGGATCAACCCTCTGCTTGCAGTGAGCCTGCCATATCCCTAGTGAGCCAAAGGGCCCATAGACAGCTGCCCAATTTACCCTTGACAGCTCCTACACCCTGTAGTTCAGGGCCAGACAGTCAGCTCCGTAGGTCCACTAGGGCCACTAGAGGCCAGTTATCCGCACGTTGGAGGATTTGAAGTGTATAAATTGTTTTATTTGTGGTTACCTGTTTTTCTTGTTGCTTGTGTATAATTATGTGTTTCTAGTTGTTTATAGGAGTCTTTGGTGGATTTACCGGGAATCCTGTGTACATAGTTGGAGCGTAACCCAGGACGGACTAAAGACTGTTAAGGACTCGGGGCAGGACAGACCCCTACCTGGTTACGTCTCCCTGTTTTGGTGAAATGGACACCTTGCTTTCTTCAAAGACTGCACCCGGTTACGGACATGCCGTGACCACCTTTATGTGTTTCTTTATTGTATTGTTATTGTTATATCTTGTTATGTTTTTCTAAAATATGTTTAGTCCCGGAGTACTAAATTTCACTAGGGGGGAATGTGACACCCCAGGGGTCTGGTTGCCACAGTGATAGAGATATTACGTCTGAGAGCAGGTGGGAGGTCTCTTGGTCAGGAATCCTATGCATGCCACACCTCCTGCACAGTCCTGGGAGGGGAAGAACTTCCCCTATATAAAACTGGGGCTGAGGCAGGGTTAGTGAGTAGAGAAGAAGTAGAGACAGAGAAAAGAAGCAAATATAGGAACAGAACATCAGGAGCTCTGTGGGAGCAGTGTTACAAGGAGTCAGGGGCTGGCAGCTGCAGAGCTCGCCCTGACTGAGAAGATATCTTACCGGACCCGGAGTCCGAGGCTGTGGGGACTAACTCCTACCCAGCAGCAGAATCCGTCAGGCAGGGGATTCCAGGTCCTCTGGCCAAGAAACCCGAAGGCACGGTCACACGCATGGGACCAGCACCGCCGTCGTGGAGCGGAAGCTACTAGAAGGCCCCGAGTCACCGGCCATACGGGTGAGCACCACACGGTACACTGAGGGACGTGGGCTACTTATACCCGCCTCTAGCAAGGTAGCCAGAAGAGTACAGTTAGTTTGGGAGGCCTACAACTCCGCCTGGCCAGGGGAGATCCCATCTGCTCAAGGACTGACCAGGCCCCAATCGCTAGCCAGTACTCCGGGAGGGTCTATCTTTGTCACCAGTAAAGACCCTGAACTACACCGTACCGTCTCCGAGTGGTTCCTGCTACCCCCATCATCCACGTCGGCTGCCCTGAGGCCATACCCCTCCCGTTGGGGGTTATACTATCACGCTGCACAATTATACCACCGGCCTCAGCGGTCTGCCCTGCAGCAGCAGCTCCTTAGCTGTACTCAACGGGTGGCGTAGTCGTCCAACATCTACCGCTGATACATCGCCGCTCAGTTTGACTCCCTGGGCACGGACCGGTCACCGCCACGAGACTACAACCCTCAACAGATCCGGCTCCGGGTAAGCTCCCGCGTGCGCAACGCAGCGCGACACAGGCCCAGGGGCGCGTCAGATACGCACATCTCTAAGGGATCCGATGGATTGGTACATACCAAGATTTACAGAAAAGAGACAGCAGTCAACTTCCTGTTACACGCGTCTTCTTCTCACCCTCGATACCTGAAAGATAACATCCCTATAGGCCAATTCCTTCGGACTAAGCGTATATTTTCAGATGACTCCTCCTTCAACAGACAAGCCCAAGATCTTGCATCTAGGTTCGAGTAACGGGGTTATTCAAGACATATCATCAGGAGAGGGTGGAGGAGAGCTTTCAAATCTAATCGGGAGGATCTGTTGAGTGTTAAAGCAAGAAAGCCAACATCACAGCAGGTGAGGTTCATCTCTACGTTCAATGAGCAGAATCAAAAGATGAGGTCAGCTCTGCATAAGTATTGGCCGATTCTCCAGAATGATTACTATTACCTTCAGACGTATGAGAAATCTGAAGGATTTGCTTGTACACAGCTATTACAAAGATCCAGGCACTTCTAAAGCTTTTGGCTCTAAGGGCCCGAAATGTTTTTTTTTTCCCCTGTCGTGATTGTGCTGCATGAGCTAATTTGGAACGTAGTACCTCCTTTGTATCAAGTTATGGACTCAAAGCATTTAGGATCACTAAGCACATTACTTGTGGTACAGAGGGGGTCATCTACTATGCCACCTGTCCCTGCCAATTAATCTATGTGGGACTGACATCTCGTCCAACTTAGGGTTAGAGTGAGAGAGCATGTCCGGGACATTAGAAACGCATCTGAGGTTACGGACGATACCACACTTAAACCCATACCTAGGCATTTTAAAGCGACACATGATTGCAATGCCAGTCTTTTGAGGGTTCGTGGGTACTGAGTTATGATTGATGCAAGAGGTGGTGACTGGAAGAAGAAGCTTGCACAACTCGAATCACAATGAATTATGAAAATTGGCTGTGTGCGCCCTAAGGGTTTAAATGAGATTCTGAGCTTTGCCCCTTTCCTGTGATTTTTGTAGGGTTTGTTGTTTGTTTTTTTGTTTTTAATTGTGATTTTAACCTCACTTTCTTTTATCTTTATATAGATTTCTGTGGTTTGACACTTGATATTTGGTGGTCCCTTGGCAGATGACTGTTTATCCATTGGACTTCTTCCACATCCGAGCCTACTCTTCTTTACTATGCATTTTGTCTCTGTGTGGTCCTTTTATCCATATTTATGACTTATGCTTATCACATACTGTATGCACATGCACTTTTATGTGTGGATATTTTTATACACTCTTATGTACACTTTATGGTCTATGTGTATAAATATATATGTGTTTTTCATGCGTATACATATATGTATATATCATCTATATGTGTGTTTTTTAAAAAAAAATTAGGAGACTATGTGGTAAAAACATGGTGGTTTTATGCACCTCTTTATTTCTATTTGTATTGTTGAATCTTGTGTCTGTACATTGCACCTTATTGTCTTTTTTACACCCTCACTTCACTTGAGCTTGTGCTCTCTTATTATGTACTTTATGCACCTTTTTACTGCACTTAAAAATTTTTTTTCATTTTTAATAAAATATTTTTATATTTCAAATTTATATTCTACTTTTGCACTTTATATGTCTCTGCACTTTACAAATGCACTTTTTAATAAGACTAGTTTTATCCTATTATACCCTCTGTAGGGTATTTGTACTAATTGCATGATAGCTCTTTATTGGTTACTCTCTTTGTCTGTTTTATCATGGGAGGATTCATTTTCCTCTGAGGCATTAGAGCCGGTATAACTATGTATTTCACTTTGTTCTGTACATGAGGTAAATATGCTTTGTTCTATTTATGAATTGCATCAGGTTACTTTAATTATGATAGAAATTTTACGGACTGTATGTTTAGATATCCCCTTTGGCACTGTAAGCAGGACATCATATTTATGCATATAAGATTTGGGGCTGCGCCCCCAATTTTTTTCATCCTTGTTACTATCAGTGCTGGTGCAGTGTGCGCTTCTGTAGATGTGCCAGGTCTCGGTCATCATGGACACGCGTCCTGGGCGTCACACTCCCCGCCCGCTGGCTGACGCGTCTCCGGTGGGCGGTGACATGTGACTTCCGGTCCGCGGCGATCAGGCAGGATGCGCTGGTGTACCGCGGCTACGCAAGGGACCACATGAGGCATTTTGGCATTATTTAAGGAGCCCGCTTCCCAAACCCTGCACATCTACCCCCCAAGTAAGCTGACGTGAAATGCACGTCGGGGTAACATACTCCCCACCAACCAGGTTGTATACTGTCTCACATATACAGTACACACCAAAAGTTTGGACACACCTTCTCATTTAAATATTTTTCTGTATTTTCATAACTATGAAAATTGTACATTCACACTGAAGGCATCAAAACTATGAATTAACACATGTGGAATTATATACTTAACAAAAAAGTGTGAAACAACTGAAAATATGTCATATATTCTAGGTTCTTCAAAGTAGCCACCTTTTGCTTTGATGACTGCTTTGCACACTCTTGGCATTCTCTTGATGAGCTTCAAGAGGTAGTCACCGGAAATAGTTTTCCAACAATCTTGAAGGAGTTCCCAGAGTTGCTTAGCACTTGTTGGCCCTTTTGCCTTCACTCTGCGATCCAGCTCACCCCAAACCATCTCAACTGGGTTCAGGTCTGGTGACTGTGGAGGCCAGGTCATCTGGCGTAGCACCCCATCATTCTCCTTCTTGGTCAAATAGCCCTTACACAGCTTGGAGGTGTGTTTGGGGTCATTGCCCTGTTGAAAAATAAGTGATGGTCTAACTAAACGCAAACCGGATGGAATAGCATGCCGCTGCAAGATGCTGTGGTAGCCATGCTGGTTCAGTATGCCTTCAATTTTGAATAAATCCCAAACAGTATCACCAGCAAAGCAACCCCACACCATCACACCTCCTCCTCCATGCTTCACGGTGGGAACCGGGCATGTAGAGTCCATCCGTTCACCTTTTCTGCGTTGCACAAAGACACGGTGGTTGGAACCAAAGATCTCAAATTTGGACTCATCAGACCAAAGCACAGATTTCCACTGGTCTAATGTCCATTCCTTGTGTTCTTTAGACCAAACAAGTCTCTTCTGCTTGTTGCCTGTCCTTAGCAGTGGTTTCCTAGCAGCTATTTTACCATGAAGGCCTGCTGCACAAAGTCTCCTCTTAACAGTTGTTATAGAGATGTGTCTGCTGCTAGAACTCTGTGTGGCATTGACCTGGTCTCTAATCTGAGCTGCTGTTAACCTGCGATTTCTAAGGCTGGTGACTTGGATAAACTTATCTTCAGAAGCAGAGGTGACTCTTGGTCTTCCTTTTCTGGGGCGGTCCTCATGTGAGCCAGATTCTTTGTAGTGCTTGATGGTTTTTGCAACTGCACTTTCAACGTTTTCCTAATTTTTTGGACTGACTGACCTTCATTTCTTAAAGTAAAGATGGCCACTCGTTTTTCTTTACTTAGCTGCTTTTTTTCTTGCCATAATACCAATTCTAACAGTCTATTCAGTAGGACTATCAGCTGTGTATCCACCTGACTTCTGCACAACACAACTGATGGTCCCAACCCCATTTATAAGGCAAGAAATCCCACTTATTAAACCTGACAGGGCACACCTGTGAAGTGAAAACCATTTCCGGTGACTACCTCTTGAAGCTCATCAAGAGAATGCTAAGAGTGTGCAAAGCAGTCATCAAAGCAAAAGGTGGCTACTTTGAAGAACCTAGAATATAAGACATATTTTCAGTTGTTTTACACTTTTTTGTTAAGTATATAATTCCACATGTGTTAATTCATAGTTTTGATGCCTTCAGTGTAAATGTACAATTTTCATAGTCATGAAAATACGGAAAAATCTTTAAATGAGAAGGTGTGTCCAAACTTTTGGTCTGTACTGTATGTTCTTCTACTATATTTTTGGAGAGGTGTCTGTTATACTGCAGGTTATATCTTGTGCTACCCATGTTTTTTGCTCTCTTTATATGTTATGCTGATGGATCCATGTGGGCCATACCAAATATTGAGCTATTGATACTGTATTAGTTTGAGTATAGGTCACATGTTATCTGTGATTTGATTGGTCTTCTCTAAGATAAATATTTTTTTTTCATATGAGAATGTGTATACTGCCGGTGGTGTGGCACTCTATGTCACTTCTCCAGTTCTTTTATTGATTTTTATCATACTTTAATAAAGGAATTGTTTTAGTAATTACTAGTGTTGAGCGAGCACTAAAATGCTCGGGTGCTCGAAGTTCGGGCCGAGCTCGCCGTGATACTCGGGTGCTCGACCCGAGCAACGAGCCCAATGTTAGTCTATGGGAGACCCGAGCATTTTTGCGGCGGCACCCCTGGAAGTCTTTTAGTGACAGTGCTCAAATGACATGGGGGCAGCATGGGGATCGCCCCAGGAAGCATTTCTGACCCTCTGGTCACTGCTGTCAACAACGTGGTCAGAGGTATTAAGCCACTGTTAAGGGCTCACAATAAAACGTTCAAAAACGAAACTGAAACTGCTTTCCTGTGAAATATGTTAAGGAAGTTCCTTTCCAGGTTAAAGACTTGTGTATAAGGTAAAATAAATAATAAAAAAATATATATACTCCTCCACACCTTGGGCTATGTTCACAAGTAGCATTTTTTATGCGTTTTTGCACTTTTGTATTACTTTCAACCGTGACAAATGCATTCACTGGGAAATGTCATTTTAACATTTTACAACCTTATCTGTCCATGTGCTGTGTGACACATGCATACAGTGCTGAAAAGACATGGGAACAGCATGGGGAAGACCCCTTGAAGCATCTCTGACACCTAGGTCACTGCCTAAAAGTGTGCCCATCAGAAGTCATCCTTGCCGCATCAGAAGATGCAGACTTGCAACTATCCCCGTGCAAGTTCTTGTCCCAGGGCAGTGTTCAATTGTACCTCCCCCATTCAAGCGCAAATATGCAGCCAACCACCCACCCACCCCCAGGCTGCAATACCATACTGCTTGCTTGCTTGTGACTCGCCCCCTAGGCCGTGGGGCACCCGGAACCGGGCTTTAGTGCGATGATGGGGGTAGTAGTGGCAACCCGATCCCGTGGCTCAGGGTGGTCAGACCAAATGCTGTGGCAGTCTATTTGTAGAGTTATGAATGTCCGACTACGCCACCCGTGGATTGCGGTCAGGGATGACCGCCGCTGCAAGGCAGACCACTGAGGCTGGTGTTGGTGTGCAGCACAGGGGTCGGATAACTCCCCACTGGAAGAGTGTAGCCTCAGGGCAGCGTATGTGAATGCTGGGGGTGATAGTACAGGCCGCAGTAATAAGAGTTCAGAGTCTGCTTCAAACAGTCCAGGGTCTTTATTGTAGGTATTACTACTGACCCAACAAGAGTACCGGGTAGGAATGGGCCTGGGTGTCTGAGAGCATTCGTGCAAGCCCCACTGGTCAGGGTGAGTGTGTAGGCCTACCGTTCTCTCTCTGCCCTTGCTGACTATCCCCCCTATCCCCCCTGGTGTAATAGCCCACGTCCCTGAGCTGGCCGTGTACTTTGCCTGTATGGCTTGCGACTCGGGCCTTAGGTACCTTTTGCTTCTCCGTGCTGTACTGGTCCCTCGGTGTGGCGGGGCCTCCAGGCTTCTTAGGCCAAGGGACCTGAAATCCCTCACGAGTTGGTTCTCTGCTGCTGGGCTTACAACCCTGACAGCCTCGGACCCCAATGTCCGGTAGTGTAGTTCTCTCAGCCAGGACCGGCTCTCGTCGCCTCTGTCCCTGGCTCGCAGCTTCTCCTCTGCCTCACGGGCTCCTTGGCTACAGCTGAACTGTCCCTCCTTCTCTGGGACTAGTCTCAGTCCTGAGCTAGGTCGTCCAGTTCTCTCCAACCCTGCCCTCAGTTCCAGCTTTTATAGGGGCAGCCTGCTTCCCCTACTGGCCTGGGACAGGAGGTGCTGTATGCTAATTGTCCCTGACCAGGGAACCTCCCTCCTGCTCTCAGACACAGCCTTTAATATTTGTGGCATCCAGGCCTGGGGTGACACACTTGCACTTGAAATTGGGCCTTTTAGGCATGTGGAGGCGGAATCTGGCCACCACGTCATGGCTGCGTTGGCGGCCTGGTATCCATACTCAGTCCCCAGCCGCCCGGCGGCCGGGTGTCGACACTCGGTCCCCAGCCGCCAGGGGGCAGCTGGGTGTCCACACACGGTCCCCAGACGCCTGGGGGCAGTCGGGTGTCCATAAACGGTCCCCAGCCGCCCCTATTTCTCCTTGGAACATCCCCCCACACACTTTTCTTAGCCCTGCCTGCTTTAAGGCAGCATTGGACGAGCCCACCAGAGAACCAGACTCCTCCGGTGGGCCCTGGCTTCTCCATCAGGGGAGTTGAGAGTGCCAAGGTGAGGAGCATGATGATGATGATAGAAGTTAGCATCTGCTTTGCTTTCTTGGAATGCAAGCGTAAGTGTGCAGCCTGCCACCCACCCACCCCCAGGCTGCAATACCATACTGCTTGCTTGCTTGCTTGAACTTGAACTTGGGCCTTTTAGGCATATGGAGGCGGAATCTGGCCACCACGTCATGGCTGCGTTGGCGGCCTGGTATCCATACTCAGTCCCCAGCCGCCCGGCGGCCGGGTGTCCACACTCGGTCCCCAGCCGCTATGGGGCGGCCGGGTGTCCATACTCGGTCCCCAGCCACCTGGGGGCAGCCGGGTGTCCATAAACGGTCCCCAGCCGCCCCTATTTCTCCTGTCAACTTCCCCCCTCACACACTTTTCTTAGCCTGGCCTGCTTTAGGGCAGCATTGGATGAGCCCACCAGAGAACCAGACTCCTCCGGTGGGCCCTGGCTTCTCCATCAGGGGAGTTGAGAGGGCCAAGGTGAGGACCATGATGATGATGATAGAAGTTAACATCTGCTTTGTTTTCTTGGAATGCAAGCGCATGTATGTAGTAGCGGCTAGGCCTGAGGTGGTCAGCGTTTTGGCGCATATCCTACCTCCTCCGAGGAGTGCTGGATGTTTTCCTGCTACTATCCCAGTTCTATGACTCCCGTTAAAACAAAGCTTCAGGTGATAAATGATGGATGAGGTAGTGGCAAAGGAGAAAGAGCAGGAGGAACAGGGACCATTCACATCAATATCAGGCCAGTCAACCACATATGTCTTGTAGGATATGGTTCTGTAACAAGAGGAGCGGTTCGGCTACAGGGCATACAGTGAGTGCAATGCCTACCAAAAATTTTGAGGCACTCCAATGCCCCTTGGAAATGACATGGAGGTCAGAGGGCCTTAACTAAACCGTTTTTTCCATTTATAGCAACTGGGTCTCCTGCAAACTGTTGGCCTAAGCAGTGAATGGAAGGCTTTCCAAAAATTATGAGGAACTGCAATGCCCCTTGAAACAGACGTGGATTACAGCATACTAAAAACCTACTACCCATTATTGGGGAGAGGGTCTCCCATAGTTTTCGCCTTTGCATTGAAAAGCAAAAGCTGACTAAAATTAGGAGGAAATGCAATGCCCGTTGGAAGAGTCGTGGAGGTTAGAGGTAATTAAAAACAACATTTCAATGCCCCTTGGAAGAGCTGTGGAGTTCAGAGTGGCTTAAGAAGACTCTTTTAATGCCCCTTTGAAGAGACGTGGAGGTCACAGTAGCTTAACAAGACGGTTTTAATGCCACTCGGAAAAGACATGGAGGTCCTAGTAGCTTAACAAGACGGTTTGAATGCCCCTTGGAAGAGACGTGGAGGTCACAGTAGCTTAACAAGACGGTTTTAATGCCCCTCGGAAAAGTGGTGGAGGTTGCAGTAGCTTAACAAGACGGTTTTAATGCCCCTTACAAGAACCATACAGTACAGCATCTTAAAAAAATTATTCCCATTATTGGGGAGTGTGTCTCCCATAGTATTTGCTTATGCCTTCCAAGCAAAAGCTGCCAAAAATTAGGACGGAGGTGCTGGCAATGACCCTTACAAGAGCCATGCAGTACAGCATATTACAAACATTAGTCCCATTATTGGGGTGTGTGTCTCCCATAGTCTTTGCTTATGCCTTCCAAGCAAAAGCTGCCAAAAATTAGGACGGAGGAAATTGCAATGCCCCTTACAAGAGCCATGCAGTACAGCATATTACAAACATTATTCCCATTATTGGAGAGTGTGTCTCCCATAGTCTTTGCTTATGCCTTCCAAGCAAAATCTGCCAAAAATTAGGATGGAGGAACTTGCAATGCCCCTTACAAGAGCCATACAGTACAGCATATTACAAACATTATTCCCATGATTGGGGAGTGGGTCTCCCATAGTATTTGCTTATGCCTTGCAAGCAAAAGCTGACAAAAATTAGGACGGAGGAAATTGCAATGCCCCTTACAAGAGCCATGGAGTACAGCATATTACAAACATTATTCCCATTATTGTGGAGTGGGTCTCCCATAGTCTTTGCTTATGCCTTCCAAGCAAAAGCTGCCAAAAATTAGGAGGAAATGCAATGTCTGTTCGAAGAGTCGTGGAGGTTAGAGTTAATTAAAAACAACATTTCAATGCCCCTTGGAAGAGCTGTGGAGTTCAGAGTGGTTTAACAAGACGCTTTTAATGGCCCTCAGAAGAGACGTGGAGGTCCCAGTAGCTTAACAAGACGCTTTTAATGCCCCTCAGAAAAGTGGTGGAGGTCGCAGTAGCTTAACAAGACGCTTTTAATGCCCCTCAGAAGAGACGTGGAGGTCCGAGTAGCTTAACAAGATGCTTTTAATGCCCCTCAGAAGAGACGTGGAGGTCGCAGTAGCTTAACAAGATGGTTTTAATGCCCCTCAGAAGAGACTTGGAGGTCCCAGTAGCTTAGCAAGATGCTTTTAATGCCCCTCAGAAGAGACGTGGAGGTCGCAGTAGCTTAAAAAGACGGTTTTAATGCCCCTCAGAAGAGACGTGGAGGTCGCAGTAGCTTAACAAGACTGTTTTAATGCCCCTCAGAAGAGACGTGGAGGTCGCAGTAGCTTAACGAGACTCTTTTAATACCCCTTACAAGAGCCATGCAGTACAGCATCTTAAAAATATTATTCCCATTATTGGGGAGTGGGTCTACCACAGTCTTTGTTATGCCTTCCAAGCAAAAGCTGACAAAAATGACGGAGGAACTTTCAATAATGGCAACACGGACCACGGTCACCCTGGTGGTATAGTGGTGGTGGAGGCTGAGGATAAGGAGAAGAACATAAAACAGCTGAAATGAGGAAGCGTATAGCCATGTGTGGGTGTGAAGCGGTGCATGTGAATACACCTCCCGAAAAAACACAGTGGATTTGACTTTATGTTACTCTGCTGTCATTTGGTGGTGATGAGAAGTCTGGCCCAATCCAGCCCTTGTTCATTTTGATAAGGGTCAGCTTGTCAGCATTGTCAGTTGACAGGCGAGTGCGCTTATCAGTTATAATTCCCCCAGCGGCACTAAAAACAAGCTCCGATAACACGCTAGCGGCAGGGCAGGCCAGGACCTCCAAGGCATACAAAGCGAGTTCATTCCAAGTGTCCAGCTTGGATACCCAATAATTAAAAGGCACAGAGGAATCACGGAGGACGCTGGTACGGTCGGCAAGGTACTCCCTCACCATCTTTTGGAACTTTCCACTCCTTGTGAGAGTAACCCGCGCCTCAGGGCCTGTAAGCTGGGTGGGTCTCAGAAAACTGTCCCAGAACGTTGACAGTGTTCCCCTGTCTCTGCTGGATTGGAGTTGCCTCTCTCTCGCTTGTACGCCTTGGTTGGTCAACGAACTGTGACCTCTGCCGCTAGTGTGTTCAAATGGGAAGTTTTTAGCAGTTCTGCAGCAAGGACCTTCTGGTACTGCCCCATTTTTGTAGACCTCTCCACCTCAGGAATAAGAGAGTGAAAGTTCTCCTTGTAGCAGGGGTCTAAAAGTGTCACCAACCAGTAATGACTGTCACCCAACATTTTGACAACGCGAGAGTCACGGTTAAGGCAGCGTAACATAAAGTCAACCATGCGTGCCAGACTGGTAACGGGCAAGACTTCCGTGTCCTCACCAAGATGACGACTGACCATGCTCTCCTCCTCCTCCTCCCCCCTGTCCTCAGGCCACCCACGCTGAACCGACGGTATGACAGTTGTACAGGTACTACCGTCTACAGCGCATGATACAAGCTCCTGTTCTTCCTCCTCCTCCTCTCCCTCATTGTCCCCCAATGCACGTTGGGATGAGATGAGGCTGGGCTGTGTGTAATCAACCGCTACGGCTTCTTGATCCATCTCATCATACTCTGGCTGCAATGCCTCCTCTTTAATTCTCTGCAGAGAGCATTGCAAAAGACAGACAAGTGGAATGCTGATGCTAATGATGGCGTCATCGCCACTCACCATCTGGGTGGACTCCTCAAAGTTTGTCAAGATGGTACAGATATCAGGCATCCCGGTCCACTCCTGAGGTCTTATGTGTGGAGTCTGACCTGAATATCGACGGCCTTGTTGCAGCTGGTATTCCACAACTGCTCTCTTCTGCTCACAAATCCTTTGCAACATGTGGAGGGTAGAGTTCCAACGTGTGGGGACATCACACACCAGTCGGTGTGACGGAAGCTGCAAACGCTACTGCAGCACAGCAAGGGCGGCGGAAGCTGTAGCCGACTTGCAAAAGTGAGCAGACAGGCGGTGTACTTTCACGAGCAGATTTGGCAACTCGGGGTGCGATTTAAGAAACCGTTGAACCACGAGGTTAAGCACATGAGCCAGGCATGGTACGTGTGTGATCTCGCCTCGCCTCAGAGCCGCCACCAGGTTACGGCCATTGTCACACACGACCATGCCTTGATGTAGGTTCAGCGGTCTCAGCCACAGATCTGCCTGTTCTTTCACAGCTGTCCACAACTCACAAGCAGTGTGAGGTTTCTCACCTAAGCTTATGAGTTTCAGCACAGCCTGTTGCCGCTTGGCGGAGGCTGTAACTGCAGTGCTTCCAGCTTGTAACTGATGTGTTGATATCTGAGATGGAGGCTGAACATGAGGAGGAGGAGAAGGATGATGCGTAGGAGCTGTACACTGTGGGGGCAACTCTGACTGACATAGGGCCAGTAATCCTCGGTGTGGGGAGGATGTGTTCCGTCCCTACGTCCGACTGGGTCCCGGCTTCCACTATGTTTACCCAGTGTGCCGTCAGGGAGATGTACCGTCCCTGGCCACGAGCACTTGTTCACGTGTCCGTTGTCAGGTGGACTCTCCCAGTAACTGTGTTGTTGAGGGCACAGCAGATGTTTTCAGACACGTGATTGTGTAGTGCGGGGATGGCACACCGGGCAAAATAGTGTCGGCTGGGGACCGAGTACCGAGGGATGGCCATCGCCATAAGGTTGCGGAAGGATTCCATCTCCACCAGTCTAAAAGGCAGCATTTCCAACGCAAGCAGTCATGAAATGTGTGAATTTAGGACTGTGGCCTGTGGGGCGTTAGCTGCGAATTTCCGCTTTCGTTCAAAGGTCTGGGATATGGACAATTGAATGCTGCGGTGGGACGTGGGCGTGGACGTTGATGCTGTTTCTTGAGAAACTGCCATAACAAGTGAAGACTGAGAGGAGGGGGCATCTTTGCATGCAGTATGGACAGGGGATTGCCTTGCACACACAACAGGGGGTTCTATTGCACGCACAACAGCGGAAGAAGCAGTGGTGACACCCGCTGACACTGGTCGTGGACCCTGGGGTTCGCCCCACAAAGTTGGTTGCTTTGCTGCCATGTGCCTGATCATGCTGGTGGTGGTCAGGCTGGTAGTTTTGTCACCCCTGCTGATGCTGGCATGGCAGGTGGTACAAATGGCCTTTTTGGGGTTATCAGCAGAGTCTTTAAAAAAATTCCAGACTCTGGAAGACCTACCGCTTGTACTGGCAACGTCCCTCGTGTTGGTGTTACGGGGAACAGTTGCCCGCCTTCTGTCTGCGGCCACCACACTGCTTCTTCCTGCCTGTAGGGGTACTCTGCCTCCCTTCCCCTGTGTGCTGCTGGCCTCACTCTGCATGTCCTCCTGCCACGTTGGGTCAGTTACTAGATCATCCACCACCTCCTCCTCTTCCACTTGCGCACCACGATCCTCCTCCTCACTTCCTGGCAATTGTGTCTCGTCATCGTCCACCTCTTGTGACAAATTGCCAGCGTCGACTTCCTGTGGCCGTGGCTGTTCAAATATTTGGGCATCGCTACATGGGATCTCCTCTTCCACCACTTCAAGCGAAGCAGGCAAGGGGCACAAATCTGGAAATGGACCAGCGAACAGCTCTTCAGAGTGTCCAAGTGTGGGATCAGTTGCTGTCTGACGACACTCGGCATGGTGGGAGGAAGGAGCATCAGGGTGAGGAGGAGTATGCGGTCGAGACTCACGACTACTAAGAGTCGACCGTGTGGAAGACAGGCCGGAGGTGGTGGTGTCCAGAAAACTGGAAGTATTATCTGCTATCCGATTAATAACTTGCTCACACTGATCAGTTCACAATACTGGTGTTGTTCTGTGCTTCCCTAGTAATTCGGTCAAGAAGTGGGAGCGAGAAGATGTGGCTGTTGGTTGTGGCACATTTTCACCTTGGCCATGGCCCCGTCCTCTGCACGCACCATCACCAGAACGCCCACTTCCACGTCCCTTGCCACGCGCCTTGCCCATTGTAAAGGAAATAAAATAGCTTACACTCGCACTATCAATGGAAAAAGGGTAATAAAAAGTAGATTAGAACCGAGGAAGAGGAAAACCACAGTTCTATTTCTCTGGCCTACACCCGACTCTTTTAAACAATCTGCACAATCAGAGAGAAACTATTACTGTTTTTCTTTATGGGAAAAATACCAAAAGCTGAATAATAGAGATTTCTTACCGTTGAACAGCAAAACCACAGTTATAATTTACTGGTGTATACCAGACTTTTTTAAATATATATATTTGCGGCTGAACAGTGAGCGACAAACTCAAACTGTTCTTTTAGATACAAATGGCCCAAAAGTGGATAATACAGAAGTTTGAACCGTGGAACTGCAAAACCACACTTGTATTACTCGGGCCTACACCAGACTTTTTCAACAGATATATTTGTGTCTGAACAATCAGGAGACACTATTATTTATTTTTTACGGCAAAACATGGCAAAAGCAGGATAATACAGAGATTTGACCCGTGGAACTGCAAAACCACACTTGTATTTCTTGGGCCTACACCAGACTATTTTCAACAGATATATTTGTGTCTGAACAATCAGGAGACACTATTATTTATTTTTTACGGCAAAAAATGCCAAAAGCAGGATAATAGAGATTTTTTACCGTGGAACAGCAAAACCACAGTTATAATTTACTGGTGTATACCAGACCTTTTTAAATATATATATTTGCGGCTGAACAGTGAGCGACACACTCAAACTGTTTTTTTTAAGTACAAATGGCCCAAAGGTGGATAATACAAAGGTGTGAACCGTGGAACTGCAAAACCACACTTGTATTTCTGGGGCATACACCAGACTATTTTGAACAGATATATTTGTGCCTGAACAATCAGGAGACACTATTATTTATTTTTTACGGCAAAAAATGCCAAAAGCAGGATAATAGAGTTTTTTTACCGTGGAACAGCAAAACAACAGTTATAATTTACTGGTGTATACCAGACTTTTTTAAATACACTACCGTTCAAAAGTTTGGGGTCACCCAGACAATTTTGTGTCTTCCATGAAAATTCATACTTTTATTTATCAAATGAGTTGTGAAATGATTAGAAAATATAGTCCAAACATTGACAAGGTTAGAAATAATGATTTTTATTAGAAAGAATAATTTTCTCCTTCACACTTTGCTTTCATCAAAAAATGCTCCCTTTGCAACAATCACAGCATTGCAGACCTTTGGCATTCTAGCTGTTAATTTGCTGAGGTAATCTTGAGAAATTTCACCCCATGCTTCCTGAAGCCCCTCTCACAAGTTGGATTGGCTTGATTGATGGGCACTTTTTGCGTAACATACGGTCAAGCTGCTCCCACAACAGCTCAATGGGGTTGAGATCTGGTGACTGCGCTGGCCACTCCATTACAGATAGAATACCAGCTGCCTGCTTCTTCCCTAAATAGCTCATGCATAATTTGGAGGTGTGCTTTGGGTCATTGTCCTATTGTAGGATGAATTTGGTTCCAATCAAGCGCTGTCCACAGGGTATGGCATGGCATTGCAAAATGGAGTGATAGCCTTCCTTATTCAAAATCCCATTTACCTTGTACAAATCTCCCACTTTACCAGCACCAAAGCAACCCCAGACCATCACATTACCTCCACCATGCTTGACAGATGGCGTCAGGCACTCTTCCAGCATCTTTTCAGTTGTTCTGAGTCTCACAAATGTTCTTTTGTGTGATCCAAACACCTCAAACTTGATTCGTCTGTCCATAAAACTTTTTTCCAATCTTCCTCTGTCCAATGTCTGTGTTCTTTTGCCCATATTAATCTTTTCCTTTTATTAGCCAGTCTCAGATATGGTTTTTCTTTGCCCCTTTGCTCTGAAGGCCAGCATCCCGGAGTCGCCTCTTCACTGTAGACGTTGACACTGGCGTTTTGCGAGTACTATTTAATGAAGCTGCCAGTTGAGGAGCTGTGAGGCATCGATTTCTCAAACTAGAGACTCTAATGTACTTGTCTTGTTGCTCAGTTGCGCAGCGGGGCCTCCCACTTCTCTTTCTACTCTGGTTAGAGCCTGTTTGAGCTCTCCTCTGAAGGGAGTAGTACACACCGTTGTAGGAAATCTTCAGTTTCTTGGCAAATTCTCGCATGGAATAGCCTTAATTTCTAAGAACAAGTATAGACTGTCGAGTTTCACAAGAAAGTTCTCTTTTTCTGGCCATTTTGAGAGTTTCATAGAACAAACAAATGTAATGCTCCAGATTCTCAACTAGCTCAAAGGAAGGTCAATTTTATAGCTTCTCAGATCAGCCAAACTGTTTTCAGCAGGGCTAACATACTTGTGCAAGGGTTTTCTGGGGTTTTCTAAACATCCATTAGCCTTCTTACACAGTTGGCAAGCACAATGTACCATTAAAACACTGGAGTGGTGGTTGCTGGAAATGGGCCTCTATATACCTATTTAGATATTGCAATAAAAACAAAACGTTTGCAGCTAGAATAGTCATTTACCACATTAATAATGCATAGAGTGTATTTCTGATTCATTTAATGTTAGTTTCATTGAAAAAAAATGTGCTTTTCTTTCAAAAATAATGACATTTCTAAATGACCCCACATTTTTGAACAGTAGTGTATATATATTTGTGGCTGAACAGTGAGCGACACACTCAAACTGTTTTTCAGATACAAATGGCCCAAAAGTGGATAATACAGAGGTTTGAACAGTGGAACTGCAAAACCACACTTGTATTTCTTGGGCCTACACCAGACTATTTTCAACAGATATATTTGTGTCTGAACAATCAGGAGACTCTATTATTTATTTTTTACGGCAAAAAATGCAAAAAAGCAGGATAATACAGAGATTTGACCCGTGGAACTGCAAAACCACACTTGTATTTCTCGGGCCTACACCAGACTATTTTCAACAGATATATTTGTGTCTGAACAATTAGGAGACACTATTATTTATTTTTTATGGCAAAAAAATGCGAAAAGCAGGATAATAGAGATTTCTTACCGTGGAACAGCAAAACCACAGTTATAATTTACTGGTGTATACCAGACTTTTTTAAATATATATATTTGCAGCTGAACAGTGAGCGACACACTCAAACTGTTTTTTTTAGATACAAATGGCCCAAAAGTGGATAATACAGAGGTTTGAACCGTGGAACTGCAAAACCACACTTCTGTCTCTCTGGCCTACACCAGGTTATTTTCAACAGATATATTTGTGTCTGAAAAATCAGGGAGACACTATTATTTTTTTTTTTATGGCCAAAAATGCCAAAAGCAGGATAATAGAGATTTTTTACCGTGGAACAGCAAAAGCACACTTCGGTCTCTCTGGCCTACACCAGACTATTTTCAACAGATATATTTGTGTCTGAAAAATCAGGGAGACACTATTTTTTTTTTTTTTTACGGCAAAAAATGCCAAAAGCAGGATAATAGAGATTTTTTACCGTATAATAGCAAAACCACACTTCTGTCTCTCTGGCCTACACCAGACTATTTTCAACAGATATATTTGTGTCTGAAAAATCAGGGAGACACTATTATTATTTTTTTTATAGCAAAAAATGCCAAAAGCAGGATAATAGAGATTTTTTTACCGTGGAACAGCAAAAGCACACTTCTGTCTCTCTGGCCTACACCAGATTATTTTCAACAGATATATTTGTGTCTGAAAAATCAGGGAGACACTATTATTTTTTTTTTACGGCAAAAAATGCCAAAAGCAGGATAATAGAGATTTTTTACCGTGGAACAGCAAAACCACACTTCTGTCTCTCTGGCCTACACCAGACTATTTTCAAAATATATATTTGTGTCTGAAAAATCAGGGAGACACTATTATTTTTTTTTTACGGCAAAAAATGCCAAAAGCAGGATAATAGAGATTTTTTACCGTGGAACAGCAAAAGCACACTTCTGTCTCTCTGGCCTACACCAGACTATTTTCAACAGATATATTTGTGTCTGAACAATCAGGAGACACTATTATTTATTTTTTACGGCAAAAAATGCCAAAAGCAGGATAATACAGAGATTTGACCCGTGGAACTGCAAAACCACACTTGTATTTCTCGGGCCTACAACAGACTATTTTCAACAGATATATTTGTGTCTGAACAATCAGGAGACACTATTATTTATTTTTTACTGCCAAAAATGCGAAAAGCAGGATAATAGAGATTTCTTACCGTGGAACAGCAAAACCACAGTTATAATTTACTGGTGTATACCAGAATATTTTAAATATATATATTTGCGGCTGAACAGTGAACGACACACTCAAACTGTTTTTTTTAGATACAAATGGCCCGAAAGTGGATAATACAGAGGTTTGAACCGTGGAACTGCAAAACCACACTTCTGTCTCTCTGGCCTACACCGAACTATTTTCAACAGATATATTTGTGTCTGAAAAATCAGGGAGACTTTATTATTTTTTTTTTACGGCAAAAAATGCCAAAAGCAGGATAATAGAGATTTTTTACCGTGGAACAGCAAAACCACACTTCTGTCTCTCTGGCCTACACCAGACTATTTTCAATAGAAATATTTGTGTCTAAAAATTCAGGGAGACACTATTATTTTTTTATACGGCCGAAAATGCCAAAAGCAGGATAATAGAGATTTTTTACCGTGGAAAAGCAAAAGCACACTTCGGTCTCTCTGGCCTACACCAGACTATTTTCAACAGATATATTTGTGTCTGAAAAATCAGGGAGACACAATTATTTAATTTTTTTATGGCAAAAAATGCCAATAGCAGGATAATAGAGATTTTTTACCGTGGAACAGCAAAAGCACACTTCTGTCTCTCTGGCCTACACCAGACTATTTTCAACAGATATATTTGTGTCTGAAAAATCAGGGAGACACTATTATTTTTTTTTTACAGCAAAAAATGCCAAAAACAGGATAATAGAGATTTTTTACCACGGAACAGCAAAACCACAGTTATAATTTACTGGTGTATACCAGACTTTTTAAAATATATATATTTGGGGTTGAACAGTGAGCGACACACTCAAACTGTTTTTTTTTTAGATACAAATGCCCCATGGAACTGCAAAAACACACTTCTATTTCTCTGACCTACACCAGACTATTTTCAACAGATATATTTGTGTGTGAAAAATCAGAGACACACTTTTTTTTTTTTGGAGGGGGAGGACACCAAAAGGTTAAGAAGACGGGTATTTGTACAGTGTGAAGGAGGAACTTCACCCTGTGAAGGAGGAACTTCACCCTGGCCCCCGAGACATGGAGCTAAGTCCAGCAATTTCAGCAACAGGAGCACACAGGACTGTAATGCAGAGTTTGCTGGTATAACCACTGCGTCTCCTATACAGCCTGCCTTGCCTGCCTGCCTGATATCTGGGATGGATATTAGTCCTGAGAAGGACTGTTTGTTTGATCTGGCAGCCTTTACAGACCCTACACTAACTATTTCGCAGGATATATCTCTCCCTAAATCAGCAGCGCTGTCCCTACACTGTCTGATCCGGAGAGACTGTGTCCAAGATGGCGGCGCCCAGTTTTAAATACTCGAGGTGACGCTGTGCGGCCAGCCAATCACTGTAATGCCCACAAACAACATGGCTGCGGCATTACAGTGACTGGCTGGCAATCCCTGCATGTTCATTGGCTCTGTAAAGAGCGCCAAACATGCAGGGCGGAGACCCGAGCTCCCGCCCGAGTAACCCGGAAATTCTCGGTGCTCGCCGAACATCCCGAGTAGCGTGATGCTCAGGCGAGTACCGAGCAGTGTGGAGCATGCTCGCTCAACACTAGTAATTACGCTTTTTCTGCTTCACTTCGTTGTTTGGTATTTATAATAAAAGATGAAATTATATAATTGGGGACTGCGCTATACATAATAATGACTACAGTACACTAAGGTACAGCTCTATATATGATTAGGCTACATCCCTGTATCCGTGTGATGTGTTGTTGTGCTGCCTGATTTTTTTCTCGGATAGCACACAGTTTCATTGATTTTGTCCTATTCTGATCCTCAAAATCGGATTAGAAATGGACATGCTCTGAGTCTCACAGATCTCATTCTCATTCTCTGAGATCTCTTTGAAAAGTCACAATATTTTTGTGACGTTGTTCACCCAGTCTTAGCCAGATACACCAATGTGGGAAGAACATGCCCGGGATGGAGAGTGGCTAAGCCCACCCTCCAAATTCTTCAAAAGTTACACCATTTTAGTGGCCTAACTTGCACCAGAAACATACACTTCTGGAAAGGCGCATGCTAGTGACAAGATGCGCCTAATTCATTTTAAGTGTGCCTCTTAATGAATTAGGCACATCTTACTCCTGTGCAGCCAACATTAGAGGAAGGAAACAATTGAAGCCTTTTCATGGACAAAAGCGAGAAGGAAGAAATTCTAGTGGGTATTTAAGACAACTTGAAGAAATTCCATGAAAAAATGTTTTTTTAGATGTTAATGTTATACAATTTCATAAGTAGTTTGGTAGTGTAGTTTTGAATTAAAAATATAATGTGGTTCAAAGATTATAAAGATCCAGTTCTGATTTTGTTTTCGGTTATTATAAGCCATTTCACTTTTCTTCCATGTAGGATCAGTTTTTACAAAATCTGCTCTCGCTGCTGTTGTGATGCACACAAATACCCCTAAGAAATGCCCTAGACCCACAATGTTGAAGCATTGCTCTAACATAGTGCATATATTAAGGATACATAGTAAAACATTATTCTTCCAAAACAAAAAAACATAGATACAATTTATTGAGCATAGGAAATATATCCTCAGACATAATTGCACTTATAGTATGGTATGTATATGTTTGTGAGAGCTAGGGGAGTTGACATATTTGGAAATTCTCATTCATGGGGATTCCTTTAGAAGAAACAGTCACAATTCAATCTTTGTAATGTGGACAAGTGGAAATAAATTGCCTCATCCTCAGTTCTCACTTGGCAATTTCATGCTTGTCCCAACATGCTCCTTGTAATGTAACACAAGTATCAGTTTACTTGATGATGAGTGGGTATACACTTCAATGCAATCCATTTCTCAGGAAAGAATTATGTTAAAAGCCAGTTGAGCTGTTGGCTCAAAGATTCACTGTAAGCGATTAGCAGTAATGGTAAAGTTTAAATGTTTTCCACCTAAACACTGTATGCAGTATAAGCATATGCATACCTTTGTATATATATTTCTAGGAACAGATCTATATCTATACATCTATATAGATAGATATGTATACATGTATGTATACATATATATATATATATGTAAAAATATGTATACATATATGTAGCACCCTGAGGATTCGGCTGCTACAGGGGTATTGCACCTCAACCCAGAGGTGTGATATTCCACTCCCGGGTAAGGATGGAGTGTGAAACTGAGCTCAGAAAGCTGCATGCACTACACACATCCCATTTCCGAGGAGCAGACCAACGGTACTCCCACTTAGAAATGTGCAGGTACGACCGAGTCTGTTCCTGGCTGGAGTGGGAGGGGGGTGGTACATCCCAGTAGTGTAGGGGCAGATAGGGGGAGCAGCCTGGGTAAGGTTAGGAGCTCATTGGGTGCTGGTCACCTGAGCTCACATGTAGCACCCTGAGGATTCGGCTGCTACAGGGGTATTGCACCTCAACCCAGAGGTGTGATATTCCACTCCCGGGTAAGGATGGAGTGTGGAACTGAGCTCAGATAGACTGCATGCACTACATACATCCCATTTCAGAGGAGCAGGCCGACGGTACTCCCACTTAGAAATGTGCAGGTACAACCGAGCCTGTTCCTGGCTGGAGTGGGAGGGGGGGTGGTACATCCCATGTAGTGTAGGGGCAGATAGGGGGAGCAGTCTGGGTAGTGATAGGAGCTCATTGGGTGCTGGTCACCTGAGCTCACACATAGAGGGATATATAAGGAGGGCACCATCATAGATCAGGGTCAGTCAGCTGCAGAGGACAAGTTCAGACGCAGAAAGTGAGTTGGAGAGGAGAGAGAAGGAAACAGCAGCCCTGGAGAGAGAGAGAGTGGAGCAGAGAAAGACCCAGAGGGGGAAGACTGAAGGGACCCAAGAACCCAAATTAGAGCACCGGGTGAGGAGTCAGCATCAGGGTACCGGAACCCAAGCTGGTGGGGGCAAAAACAATCCCTAGCCAGAGACCGGAGATCGTGGGCAGCGTTTGCCACGGTCACCCACCACATTCACCCCGAAGGCACACCACATGAAGGGTCAGGGAACCCAGGGCCAAGGGTGTCCCAACAGAAGGCCCGAGGGAGCTGGACCTAGGTGAATCACTGGTGGGGACGGCTGAAGAAAGGACAGAGGGAGAGCTCAGGGCCACGCTCCGGACTTGTTTGGGGGTTGGCTGGATCCAGGACCTGGTGGACGCAGCACGGCTCGGGTGGTCACTAGCAGCTGGAGTGACCAGTACAACATCTGCAGTAAGTAAACACCCTTAACTGCATAACCCGAGTCTGTCTTCATTGCCGGCTGCACCGCACCACCACAACCCCCATCCTCTGCACCTGTCCCCTCTGAGGCTATACCCCTCCCGTTGGGGGTTATCCCACCAAGCTGCGCATCCACCATCAGCCTCAGCGGACCCTGCTGCAGCGGCGGCCCCAGTGACCGCATCACAACGGGTGGCGTAGTCGACACAAAAGAACTTTAGTAACATCTGTAGAACTGCCACATCACACTGAGCTTGACGCCCTGGGCACGGGACCGGGTCACAGCCGCTCGGAGACTACAACCCCCCATCTGATCCGGTGCCGGGTATTCCCCTCAAAAAGGAATATGTCCCAGGGGGCGCGTCAACTTTGGCGTAGTCGGCAGGATTACGTGCCCGCAACACCCGGGTACTGCGTGCCTGAAGAAAAGTGCAAGTTTACCTCAGAAAGAAGTCTCCCGCCGGTTCCGGAGGGTCCACGCCATCGGACTCCATCACCAGTCGTTTCCCGCCGATTGTCCGCCATTTCCAGCTTGTTCCCGCCATCTGCAGAGTTTCCCGCCACTGGGCGACGCTTCCCGCCAAAACCGCAGATTTCCCGCCTTGGAAGAGCAGTGGACGCCATTATGGGCGTGCCAAAGGAGGGCAGGAGGCCACCTCCCATCGTGGGCCAGGACAGAAAATGGCGCCAAAAGTGGAAACCGCCCCCACCAACAGAGACTGTGATGCTGGAGGTGTCTGTCAGCGTGAAAGAACTCCCCCTGGAGCTGACAGTCACCGAGTTGCCCCGGGACCGCCCTCTAAGGGGGAGGAGACGAAAGAGAAGAGAAAAGATGGGTGTCGCTTGGAGCAGTCTGGAGCGAGCGCACCCGGAGGCAAGAGGTCTAACGAGGAGTAGCGGAGGAGCTCACCCGGAGATGGAGAGAAAGCAGAACAGCACCGGCCCGCTGGCCAGGAGTCTGCTAGAGACCGAGGAAGGAGGGCAGAGCAGCACCGGCCCGCTGGCCAGGAGCCTGCCGGAAGCAGAGCAGAGCAGCACCGACCCGATGGTCAGGAGCCTGCTAGAGTCCACAACCCCGCTAGGTCTAGCGGAGATCCTAGCGCAGCTCCCCCGAGACCGGGAGTGTGCACAAACTGCCCTGGAGGGCCTCGCAAGGAGGATGGCCCGGGTACAGCGTGAGATACTGGCGGAGTGGAGCCGGGAGATGGCCCAGCAAGCAGAGACCAGTCAACGGAGCACGCTACCCTGGAAGAGGAAGCAGACCGCCTCTGAGGATGGCGCGGGAGGACCCAAGGCCGGAGACGGCGCCGAGGAGGGAGCCGAACGCATGGAGGCAGGTAAAGGGGACGCCTATACCCCAAGCCGTGACACCGCTTACCTGCCCCAGCTCCCCGTCGCAGAGCCCGAAAGTCCCCCTGCTGTGCCCGAAAACGCCATGTCACCGACGCAGACTAGGCCCCAACCGGAAGCCGCCGCCGCGACCCCTGTGACGTCACACGCCTCAACCCCGAGCGTAACCAAGCAGGAAGTACCACCAGCCTGGTCGCAGGGCCTAGAATTCCCGGGCGTCGCATCACCAACAGCGCCCCCTACCTCCGCGGAGCCTCCGGCCTGGTCGCAAGGCCAGGTAGCCCAGGGCGCCGCCGTCCTAACGGTGCCCTTCACCTTCCAGGTGCCCCAGGCCTGGCCGCAAGGCCTGGGCAAACCGGGCGCCACCACCACCGCACCCGCGCCCGCAATACCAAGGGTGCCACACCTGGGGGAGGACCTCTTCAGCCAGCTCACATGGCCGGACGGGCGACCCTTCATCTGGCCCGAAGGATACCATGAGCTGGAGCGGCAACAAAGACTAGGGCCCTTGTGTGAGCCCCTGATCCCGGCTCCGAAGCCCGTGACTCGGGTCTCGCCTCCTTTAGAAGAAGCCCAATTCGTGTGGGACCCCACGGGAGAAGATTTGATGGGGTTCACCGGAGAAACTCGGGCAGTCGCCGCTGAGCGTACTGAGTGTTGTCGTCAGCAGCTAGCAGAGTTTAAGAGAGAACGGGAGGAGAGGCGGGTCAGAGAACAACAGGCCCAAATCCGGAGCGCGGAGCAGAAGAGCCGGACTAGGAGGAACCCCCGTGCAGCGCATTGTCCCCGCACCATCGGGACAGTGATAAAGTTCAACCCGCAGCATGGGTGGGGCTTTATTCGGGACCGTAACAACCGCGGTGACGTCTTTGTGACTCGCAGAGACGTCGAGTCCCACCTGCCGGAAGGTCACAAAGGCCGTGACCTCTACGTCGGAGACGAAGTCACTTTCACCCGGCACAAGTGTGCCAAAGGACCTTACGCCCTCCACGTACACCGCTTGACGGAGGAGGAGTTGCGGTACGGAGAGGAGGAGCCAGAGGACCCGGACGGGTCTGAAGCAACACCACACCAAGAAAAAGCAGGAGGGAGCCGTCGTTGAGGACGGGAGTAGAGACTGTATATAGTTGCCTGTCGGGGCACAGTGAACCATTGCTGCTAAAATAGTCCCCGTTGGGACCAGTGAACTGTTTACCCGTTAACCCCTTCATCCCACAGGCTGAGGACTGTGAGCAGCCATTCCCTTCCCTCTACCTGGCCGAGGACTGAGAGCGGCCAACTTCCCCTGTATATAGTTGCGCTTCCTAAAGCGCCCCCTACCGGTTTTATAAGAAAACCAGATTTTCTAAGAGACTGTCGCACTTTTCCCGGACACACGGTGCACAGCGTCCGGAGGAGGAACCAGAAACAAGAGACGACGAGAAAGTTTTATCTGCTAAGATATGTTATTTATATAGTGTTTTATATGTTTATTATGTTTATATGAAAAATTTTGTATGTTTTGGTGTTTTTGTCTTTACAGCCCGAGGACGTGCTGTGATTTACCAGGGGGGAATGTAGCACCCTGAGGATTCGGCTGCTACAGGGGTATTGCACCTCAACCCAGAGGTGTGATATTCCACTCCCGGGTAAGGATGGAGTGTGGAACTGAGCTCAGATAGACTGCATGCACTACATACATCCCATTTCAGAGGAGCAGGCCGACGGTACTCCCACTTAGAAATGTGCAGGTACAACCGAGCCTGTTCCTGGCTGGAGTGGGAGGGGGGGTGGTACATCCCATGTAGTGTAGGGGCAGATAGGGGGAGCAGTCTGGGTAGTGATAGGAGCTCATTGGGTGCTGGTCACCTGAGCTCACACATAGAGGGATATATAAGGAGGGCACCATCATAGATCAGGGTCAGTCAGCTGCAGAGGACAAGTTCAGACGCAGAAAGTGAGTTGGAGAGGAGAGAGAAGGAAACAGCAGCCCTGGAGAGAGAGAGAGTGGAGCAGAGAAAGACCCAGAGGGGGAAGACTGAAGGGACCCAAGAACCCAAATTAGAGCACCGGGTGTGGAGTCAGCATCAGGGTACCGGAACCCAAGCTGGTGGGGGCAAAAACAATCCCTAGCCAGAGACCGGAGATCGTGGGCAGCGTTTGCCACGGTCACCCACCACATTCACCCCGAAGGCACACCACATGAAGGGTCAGGGAACCCAGGGCCAAGGGTGTCCCAACAGAAGGCCCGAGGGAGCTGGACCTAGGTGAATCACTGGTGGGGACGGCTGAAGAAAGGACAGAGGGAGAGCTCAGGGCCACGCTCCGGACTTGTTTGGGGGTTGGCTGGATCCAGGACCTGGTGGACGCAGCACGGCTCGGGTGGTCACTAGCAGCTGGAGTGACCAGTACAACATCTGCAGTAAGTAAACACCCTTAACTGCATAACCCGAGTCTGTCTTCATTGCCGGCTGCACCGCACCACCACAACCCCCATCCTCTGCACCTGTCCCCTCTGAGGCTATACCCCTCCCGTTGGGGGTTATCCCACCAAGCTGCGCATCCACCATCAGCCTCAGCGGACCCTGCTGCAGCGGCGGCCCCAGTGACCGCATCACAACGGGTGGCGTAGTCGACACAAAAGAACTTTAGTAACATCTGTAGAACTGCCACATCACACTGAGCTTGACGCCCTGGGCACGGGACCGGGTCACAGCCGCTCGGAGACTACAACCCCCCATCTGATCCGGTGCCGGGTATTCCCCTCAAAAAGGAATATGTCCCAGGGGGCGCGTCACACACATAGAGGGAGTATATAAGGTGGGCACCATCTAAGATCAGAGTCAGTCAGCCAGTCTTTGCAGAGAAGCCAGAGGAAGAAAGCAGTGGAGCAGAGCAGCCCAAGGCCCAGAGAGAGAGAGAGGAGAAAGGAAGAAAGACCCAGAGGGTGTGAAAGAAAAGGACTCTGAGAACCCACATAAAATCACCGGGTGAAGAGTTGGCAATAGGGTACCGGATCCCAAACTGGTGGGGGCTAAAGCACACCCTAGCCAGAGACCGGAGGCCGTGGGCAGGATCTGCCACGGCCACCCACCACATCCACCCTGAAGGCAAACCACGTGAAGGGTCAGGGAACCCAAGGCCAAGGGTCTCCCAACAGAAGGCCCGAGGGAGCTGGACCTAGGTGGATCCCTGGTGGGGACGGCCAGAAGAAAGGACAGGAAGGAGGGCTCAGGGTCACGCTCCGGACTTGCTTGGGGGTTGGCTGAATCCAGGACCTGGTGGACGCAGCACGGCTCGGGTGGTCACTTGAAGCTGGAGTGACCGGAACATCAGCAGTAAGTAAATACCCTAAACTGCACAACCCGACTCTGTCTTTAATTACCATCTATGCTGCACCACCACAACCCCCATCCTCTGCACCTGACCCCCTGAGGCTATACCCCACCCGTTGGGGGTTATACTATCAAAAGCTGCACCAACACCATCAGCCTCAGCGGACCCTGCTGCAGCGGCGGCCGTAGTGACCGCAATATAACGGGTGGCGTAGTCGACATAAAGAACTTTATAACATCTGTAGGACTGCCACATACTCTGAGCTTGACACCCTGGGCACGGACCGGGTCACAGCCACTCGGAGACTACAACCCCCATCTGATCCGGCTCCGGGTATTCCCCTAAAGAATATGGCCCAGGGGGCGCGTCAACTTTGGCGTAGTCGGCAGGATTACGTGCCCACAACAACCGGGTACTGCGTGCCTGAAGAAAAGAACGAGTTTACCTCAAAAAGAAGTCTCCTGCCGGTTCCGGAGGGTCCCCGCCATCGGACTCCATCACAGGTCGATTCCCGCCGGTTGTCCGCCATTAACAGCTTTTTCCCGCCATCTGCAGAGTTTCCCGCCACTGGGAGACGATTCCCGCCATTTCCAAAGGTTTCCCGCCTTGGAAGAGCGGACGCCATTATGGGCGTGCCAGAGGGTGGCAAGAGGCCGCCTCCCATCGTGGGCCAGGACCGAAAATGGCGCCAAAAGTGGAAACCGCCCCCACCAACAGAGACTGTGATGCTAGAGGTGTCTGTCAGCGTGAAAGAACTGCCCCTGGAGCTGACAAACACCAAGTGGCCCCGGGACCGCCCTCGAAGTGGGAGGACTGAGAAGAAGAGAGCAAAGATGGGTGTCGCCTGGAGCAGTCTGGAGAGAGCGCACCCGGAGACAAGAAGCCTAGAGCTGAGTCCAGAAAGAGCTTACCCGGAGATGGGAGAAGAGCAGAGCAGCACCGGCCCGCTGGCCAGGAGCCTGCCGGGAACAGCAGAAGGAGAGCAGAGCAGCACCGACCCGTTGGTCAGGAGCCTGCTAGAAGCAACGACCCCACTAGGCCTAGTGGAGGTCCTAGCACAGCTCCCCCGAGACCGGGAGTGTGCGCAGACCGCTCTGGAGGGCCTCGCAAGGAGGATGGCCCGGGTGCAGCGAGAGACGTTGGCGGAGTGGAGCCGTGAGATGGCCCAGCAGACCGAGACCCGTCAGCGGAGCACGTCACCCGAGACGAGGAGACAGACCGCCTCTGAGGATGGCGCAGGAGAACTCAAGGCCATCAGCATCAGCGGACCCTGCTGCAGCGGCGGCCGTAGTGACCGCAATACAACGGGTGGCGTAGTCGACATAAAGAACTTTATAACATCTGTAGGACTGCCACATACTCTGAGCTTGACACCCTGGGCACGGACCGGGTCACAGCCACTCGGAGACTACAACCCCCATCTGATCCGGCTCCGGGTATTCCCCTAAAGAATATGGCCCAGGGGGCGCGTCATATATGCTGTAGATATATATATATAGAAATACATGCATATATACAGTACAGACCAAAAGTTTGGACACACCTTCTCATTTTAAAGATTTTTCTGTATTTTCATGACTATGAAAATTGTACATTCACACTGAAGGCATCAAAACTATGAATTAACACATGTGGAATTATATACTTAACAAAAAAGTGTGAAACAACTGAAAATATGTCTTATATTCTAGGTTCTTCAAAGTAGCCACCTTTTGCTTTGATGACTGCTTTGCACACTCTTGGCATTCTCTTGATGAGCTTTAAGAGGTAGTCACCGGAAATGGTTTTCACTTCAAAGGTGTGCCCTGTCAGGTTTAATAAGTGGGATTTCTTGCCTTATAAATGGGGTTGGGACCATCAGTTGTGTTGTGCAGAAGTCAGGTGGATACACAGCTGATAGTCCTACTGAATAGACTGCTAGCTGCTTTTTTCTTGCCATAATACAAATTCTAAGTAAAGAAAAATGAGTGGCCATCATTACTTTAAGAAATGAAGGTCAGTCAATCCGAAAAATTGGGCAAACTTTGAAAGTGTCCCCAAGTGCAGTTGCAAAAACCATCTAGCGCTACAAAGAAACTGGCTCACATGAGGACCGCCCCAGGAAAGGAAGACCAAGAGTCACTTCTGCTTCTGAGGATAAGTTAATCCGAGTCGCCAGCCTCAGAAATCGCAGGTTAACAGCAGCTCAGAATAAAGACCAAGTCAATGCCACACAGAGTTCTAGTAGCAGACACATCTCTACAACAACTGTTAAGAGGAGACTTTGTGCAGAAGGCCTTCATGGTAAAATAGCTGCTAGGAAACCACTGCTAAGGACAGGCAATAAGCAGAAGAGACTTGTTTGGACTAAATAACATAAGGAATGGACATTAGACCAGTGGAAATCTGTGCTTTGGTCTGATGAGTCCAAATTTGAGATCTTTGGTTCCAACCACCGTGTCTTTGTGCAACGCATAAAAGGTGAACGGATGGACTCTACATGCCTGGTTCCCACCGTGAAGCATGGAGGAGGAGGTGTGATGGTGTGGGGGTACTTTTCTGGTGACACTGTTGGGGATTTATTCAAAATTGAAGGCATACTGAACGAGCATGGCTACCACAGCATCTTGCAGCGGCATGCTATTCCATCCGGTTTGCGTTTAGTTGGACCATCATTTATTTTTCAACAGGACAATGACCCCAAACACACCTCCAGGCTGTGCAAGGGCTATTTGACCAAGAAGGAGAGTGATGAGGTGCTACGCCAGATAACCTAGCCTCCACAGTCACCAGACCTGAACCCAATCGAGATGGTTTGGGGTGAGCTGGACCGCAGAGTAAAGGCAAAAGGGACAACAAGTGCTAAGCATCTCTGGGAACTCCTTCAAGATTGTTGGAAGACCATTTCCGGTGACTACCTCTTGAAGCTCATCAAGAGAATGCCAAGAGTGTGCAAAGCAGTCATCAAAGCAAAAGGTGGCTACTTTGAAGAACCTAGAATATAAGACATATTTTCAGTTGTTTCACACTTTTTTGTTAAGTATATAATTCCACATGTGTTAATTCATAGTTTTGATGCCTTCAGTGTGAATGTACAATTTTCAAAGTCATGAAAATACAGAAAAATCTTTAAATGAGAAGGTGTGTCCAAACTTTTGGTCTGTACTATATATATATATATACTGTATATGTGTGTGTGTACGCGAGTAGAAAAAGTCGTTTTGCAGGACCCTGGTCCAATGGCCACATACACGCGTGGTCAAAACTGTTGGTACCTCACGTTTAATGAAAGAAAAACCCACAATGGTTGCAGAAATAACTTGAATCTCACAAAAGTAATAATACATTAAAAATCGTTGAAAATGAACAAATGAAAGTCAGTCAATGCTTTTCAACCCTGCTTCCACAGAATTAAAAAAAAAATTAAACTCATGAAATAGGCCTGGACAGAAATGATGGTACTCTTAACTTAATATTTTGTTGAACAACCTTTTGAGGCAATCACTGCAATCAAACGATTCCTGTAACAATCAATGAGACTTCTGCACCTCTCGACAGGTATTTTGGCCCACTCATCATGAGCAAACTGCTCCAGTTGTCTCGTGTTTGCAGGTTGCCTTTTCCAGACGGCATGTTTCAGATCTTTCCAAAGATTCTCAATAGGATTTAGGTCAGGGCTCATAGAAGCCACTTCAGAATAGTCCAATATTTTCCTCTTAGCCATTCTTAGGTGTTTTTAACTGTGTGTTTTGGGTCATTATCCTGTTGCAAGACCCATGACCTGCGACTGAGACCAAGCTTTCTGACACTGGGCAGCACATTTCTCTCTAGAATCCCTTGAATGTCTTGAGATTTCATTGTACCCTGCACAGATTTAAGACACCCTGTGCCAGATGCAGCAAAGCAGCCCAAGAACATAACAGAGCCTCCTCCATGTTTCACAGTAGGGACAGTGTTCTTTTCTTGATATGCTTCATTTTCCGTCTGTGAACATAGAGCTGATGTGCCTTGCCAAAAGCTTCCATTTTTGTCTCATCTGTCCATAGGACATTCTCCCAGAAGCTTTGTGGCTTGTCAACATGTAGTTTGGCAAATTCCTGTCTGGCTTTTCTATGATTTTTTTTCAACAATAGTGTTCTCCTTGGTCGTCTCCCATGAAGTCCACTTTGGATCAAACAACGACACATGGGGAGATCTGACACTGATGTTCCTTGAGCTTGAAGTTCACCTTTAATCTCTTTAGAAGTTATCCTGGGCTCTTTTGTTACCATTCATATTATCCATCTCTTTGATTTGTCATCAATTTTCCTACTGTGGCCACATCCAGGGAGATTGGCTGCAGTCCCATGCATCTGAAATTTCTGAATAATATGTGCAACTGTAGTTACAGGAACATCAAGCTGCTTGGGGATGGTCTTATAACCTTTACCTTTAACATGCTTGTCTACAATTTTCTTTCTAATCTCCTGAGACAAATCTTTCCTTTGCTTCCTCTGGTCCATGTTGAGTCTGGTACACACCATGTCACTAAACAGCACAGTGAGTATCTGTAGCCCTATATACAGGCCCACTGACTGATTACAAGATAGTAGACACCTGCGATGCTAATTAGTGGACACAACTTGATTTAATATGTCCATTTTGTCACATTATTTTCAGGGGTTCCATCATTTCTGTCCAGGCCTATTTCATGAGTTTATTTATTTTTTTAATTCTTGGAAGCAGGGTTGAAAAGCAATGTCTGACTTTCATTTATTCATTTTCAAAGATTTTTAATTTATTATTACTTTTGTCAGATTCAAGTTATTTCTGCGACCATTGTGGGTATTTCTTTCATTAAACGAGGGGTACCAACAATTTTGACCACGTGTTTAAGTGGTTGATGGCGGCCGGATGGGATTCATGTGAAAAGCTTCCTACCTGCCGGCATCCCTAATGCTTCTTCTGTTCAGTAGGCCTGGCATGGAGTCACATATGCATCATGCCACAAGGTTGACATTACACTGGGCCTTCGTAACAGAAGGGACTTTGGGGATGATACACAGAGCTACCATTCGGTGTCCACAGACTACTGACATGGCTGGTAGACCATGGTCATGTCGGTCATCTCTAATACAGCCGTGGCAGAAAGTGATGGAAAGTGCAATAGTAATTTTAAGATCTCTTTACAGGTGTTCAATGGGATTTAGATCTGGACTCATTGCTGATTACTTCAGAACTCTCCAGCACTTTATTTCCATCCATTTCTGCTTCTTGAAGCATGTTTGGGGTCATTATGCTCCTGGAAGATACATGACCTAAGACCCAGCTTTCTGACACTGGGCACAACATTGAGACCCCAAATTCTTTGGTAATCTTCAGATTTCATGATACCTTGCACCCAGTCAAGGAACCCAGTGCCAGAGGCAGCAAATCAATCCCAAAACATCTTTGAACCTACTCCATATTTGACTGTAGGTACTGTATTCTTCTTTTGCAGCCCTCATTCCATTTTCAGTAAACAGTAGAATGATGTATTTTACCAAAAAGGTCTATCTTGGTCTCATCTGTCCACAAGACGCTTTTACAGAAGGATTTTGGCTTACTCACATATATCTTGGCAAACTGCAGTCTAGCATTTTCATGTCTCTGTGTCAGCAGTGGGGTCCTCCTGTGTCTCCTGCCATAGCGTTTCATTTCATTCAAATGTAGACAGATAGTTCGCGCTGACTCTGATGCACCCTGAGCATGCAGGACAGCTTGAATTTCTTTAGAACTTGATTGGGGCTGCTTATCCATCTTCTGGACTATCCTGCGTTGCATCCTTTCATCAATTTTTCTCTGCCTTCACGTCCAGGGAGATTAGCTACAGTGCCATGGATTGTAAACTTCTGGATTGAGATTGTTGATATTGTTCAACAGTTTTGTTTTTGAAGTCCTCAGACAGTTTTCTTCTCTTCTTTCTTTTCTCCATGTTTAGTGTGGAACACACAGACACATAATGAAAAGATTGAGTCAACTTCTCCCCTTTGTATCTGGTTTCAGGTGTGATTTTCATATTGCCCACACCTGTTCCTTGTGTGACATGCAGAAGTAGTGCTGTTGCTTCAAAAGCATCCAGCAACTATAAGAGTTAACACAATCACAGGAGACAGGGAGTGTTTTAGCAGAGCCCCAGGGGGATTGTGGGGATGTTGTTTACTGTTCTTCCTGAAGCCTTAAAGAAAGGTGGTGTGTTATCGGTATCTGACAGAAGGCAACTGAACAGGATTCAGATCAGGAGAGAAACTAAACACAGGTCAGATAAACTCCCTGAACTAACAGTGCAGAGTATTATCTGGCAGGAAGTTAAGAACTGGAGGGAATTGTGTCACAGGGATCATCTCCGTCATCAACTCTCCCCCCTCCATCTCCATACACGATAAAGAATATTGTGTACTAGTGAGTCCTTGTGAAGGAAAAGCCATAGAAGTGTGCTGCCAATAGATCTAATCTGTGCTGAATTATGCTACTGAAGAGACTGACATTACTGTGCCCGCTTTATGAGACTGTACTGTAATGAAGATTGTTGCTGTAATATCCCTGAATTGCACTGGCCATGCTTCAGATTAAATTCCACTGTTAAACTGTTGAAAAATACTCTTGTCAGATGTGTCTGGTCAGCAACTGAATCTATCGTGTGTCTGAGAGAAGCTGCAGCCTATGGTCGCCCTGAGTAACGGTTCACCCAGGATTCCAATGAATTTATGAAACCCATCGCGCTCTATCTGAACTTAGCGGCATGCATGTAACATTGGTGGCCCGTACAGGGAATCCTGAGCGGGAATTAGAGTGTAGAGGGAGAAGAGGAAAAGTGTCTAGAAAAACACAGCAGCACAGCGCCTCAACTCAACTCTGCTACACCAGTTAAAGGGGACCAGCCCTAAAGAAAACTCACTAGCAGCAATGGATGTGGAAATTCAAATGGACAGAATTAGTGAGCTGTTTCTTCAGTTAACCTGTGAAGAATTGAGAACAGTAGCAGCACATATAAAGATGTCATAAGAACAGATTTCTAAAGCACACAACCGCAGGCAACTGTTAGCTGCCATTAATGCAAAAATGGATGAGCTGGGGGAGAAAGAAGCTGGAGATGTCATGGGGACATTCCTCCAGGAGCTAACACAGTTTCTAACCAGGTTGAAGTTGGAGGATGGAGGGACGGCACCAATTACCAAAAGCGGGAATCTACGTCCTCGGACTGAACTACAGGAATTGAAAGAACAACTCAAAGCCATAGTGTGGCGCCCTGCTGCGCATTGCTGCCACAGATCCCAGAGGGGTGCATGGACGGATTCCTCCACAAGAGGCCCTCATAGAATTCACACACCTCCACCTTCCACCTCAGACCACCAGAGGGAGCCCGTTAGGGATATAGAAAGGGAAGGTGGAGCTAGGCAGCTCAGTCTGAAGTCTGGAGTCTACAGAGAGTGAAGTCTGAGTCTAGTTTCAGTCTGTAGTCTTTTGAGAGGAGCTCCTGCAGAAACCAGCCTGCAGTGGAGCTGAATCAGTTCAGTACAGACTCAGTGAGCTCAGTTAGTGAGCCTAGGGCGTGCCGACGCCAAAAGAGCGGTGAAGAGTAGCGAGGCCTACTGCCAGTGTGAAGCCTAGCGAGGGCTCCGAGCATGGCCGAAGGCAAGTGGAGTAAGCAAGCTACATAGGGGGCAGAGGAGCTTAGCCAGCTCACCCCGAGACCATTTACCGGACACCGAGTCCACGTCTGCAGGGATCTCTACGCCCAGCAGAAACAACCGGAACCCCTGGTAAACTATATGTGCCAGGAACACCAAAAGCTGACTGCCAGGGTCAGGAGTCACGGAGGCCCAAGAGACCGAGGAGTGTTATTTCCAACAGAAGGCCCTACCACCAGATCAGCAGGTGCAAGACAGAGACCAAGTTAGGCCTACCTCCAAGCAGGTCATAAACTTATCAGGAAAAGGCAAGAAATAGGAGGCCCCACACCCTTCACCCTACAGTGCCCTGGATCGTGCCTGAAACACCACCAGTAAAGGTACTGAAGTGAACTCCGGTGTACGTGCCTATTCTTCTACCCTTTCTCTGACCCGGCTGGGTCCCCTCTGTCCTGCATCCCTTCTCCTATGCTGCCCTGAGGCCCCGCTCCACCTGTGGGGAGCCGCACCAACTAAGCTGCCTGAACACTGGCCTCAGAGGACTGCCGCAGCGCTGGTGATCCTCACCAGACACCACGGGTGACGCCACGAACAATTTCCCCTTTCCCATACACCTTTCCCCCATTCCTTGCTTTTAAGAGTGACCCCAGGGTACAGGCCCAGGAGCCGACTGCCGTGACATCCCCCAAGATCAGGCAACAACAAGGCCCGGGCGCCGAGTCATCCCCATCCCCTGGGCGCGTCAATAACAACAGCCCTGCAGGAATCGACCAAAACCTCTGAACGGGTGACAGACTCAGACAGAACCTTTAACCTTCTCGGGTTAGACAAATCAGGAAGACAGTCCTCTCTAACACCACACATCACCATAAGGAAAGAATTCAAGATCCTGGGACAGATTGGAGAGTGTGAAGAGAAAGAGAAACTGTCTTTTATGAACTTGTTGCACCAGATCGATGCAGGCTTACAGAAAGGCTACCAGCCAGATGAGATCGTTGAGGGGGTGGTGAAAGCGATCAGCCCAGGATTGAACCTCTATAGTATGCTAGAAATGAAGAGTCAATTGACCTTGCAACAGCTGAAGATGATTTTAAAAGAGCACTATAAAGAAGAGAGTACTTCTGAATTGTTCCACTGACTCATTAACCTCTCACAGAAAAATAATGAATCACCCCAAAGTTTCTTGTTCAGAGCAATTGAACTGAAGGATAGACTGTTGTTTGCATCCAGAGATGTACAAGCGGAGGAGAGGTTTGATGCTGACTAGTCCAGAAGAAGTTCTTGAGATCATTGGGAATGGGGTTAATCTGCAAAGACATCACATTGCAGCTGAAACAGTACCTAGAAGATCCTGGCATTCTGGATGAAGTCCTAATTGAAAAAATGAATGAAGCAGCTAGTTTGGAGTCAGAGAGCGAACAAAAGTTAAACAAAGGCTCTGCTCCTAAAATCACCAAAATGAGTCAGCTGAAGTTGGAGACCCCATATGGCCAGTCCGAAGATAATCATGGAGACCCTCCAGTGCCACCTCCGAGAGGGAACTTTAAAGCACCAACAAAAGAGAGGACCGCCAGCACTGACTGGGAATAAGTAATAGGAGAACTGCGAGCCGAGTTGATTGAGGTGAAAAAGTTGATTCGTCCCAGGCCAGAACCTGTATCCCTCAGACCCAGGAGTGGGTTCCAAAAGAGAAGAAACCCAGCTTGTGAAGTGTGCCGTTTATCAAGTCAGAGTATGGTGTGTGTCTACTGTCTAAGATGTCGTGAGGATCCAAGGATTATGCCAAGGATTGCCAATGGTCACGGTCATTTGGGGTTAAAAGACAGGAGGTTGCCAGTGCGGGGCAACTGGTAACCGCGACACGGAGGAGACCCCAGAAGGAAATCAAAATCTCACCAAACCCCAGAATGGCGAATGAGGTAAAACAGCTGTGTCAGTACTATCCCCAAGTGTGTTCCCATCTACAACAGCTGCAAGAGAGACAGGGGCATCAGTTACTTAATGCCCAATGCGGAGGTCAAATGATGTACTCCTGGGAGGAGGATTCCTCGGTCAGTAAAGATAGCCTCATCAGCCTAATTGGTGAAAGATGCTTTATACAGTGCCAGCTACATGGACTCCTGGTAAAAGCACTGTGGGACACAGGAGCCCCAGCGAGCCTTTTAAATGAAGAATGTAGAAGGCGCTACCTGCCACATATCTGCCTTCGGTCGCTAAAAGAACTCTTAGGACCAGTGGTACTCCACAGCAAAGCCTGCCATATCCAACACCGTGGCGGAAAATGTGATTCATAGAGTAAAGAAAGCACAGAATACAATTGACCTAAAAGAAGTCAAGGTAGGCTGGCATCCAACCATCATGCCTGCAAACCAAATGGTGGGGTTGAGGTGTGGAGTCCAGGTAGAACTGGGAAGAAAAGTCCAGAAAAGACGGTTCGTGCCAAAAGACTCCTCAGAACTTCCGGAAGGCCTAGTTCAAGGTAAGACTGTGCTTACGATTCCTACTGGTGGGTGTGCTCGAGTGAAAGTACTGGTGATGAATATTACGAAACACGAAATTACACTGGATCCAAAGACTCTGTTAGGTCACATCTAGAGATGAGCGTTGTTCTACTCGAACTGTTCGCCAATCTCAAATTCGAGCTGTTTTGGGCGGTGTTCGAGCCGTTCGGCGAACACGAACAATTTGAGAAAAATTCGGCTGTTCGAAGTTATGTTCGATAACTGTTCGTGCACCAAAATCATAACTGGATTTTTTCTCAGTAATGATGAAAATTAATGTTAATAATCAGTTTGAGTGTACAGCGGGGTGGGGGGAGGGGCAGGGGATGGATCTCTGCAGGAACAATGAAGATCTCCATTTTTTTTTTCTCTTTCCCGCATTTACAGTGGGGAGGTGCAATCTGTCAGCCTATCAGCAGCGCACACACGGAGCGAAGTGCTTTTTTTCACACAAGCAAGGGCATGTGTCATTGGCAGTGTATGTCACATGTCCTTGCCCTATAATACCAAGCCATTTTCCCCGTCGCCACCATTTTCTCACTGCTGCAGCTGCGTGTTAGACGGCACCGCTGTTGCTGTGTGCGCTATACCTTGTTAATTTCAAGCCAATTTTCGCACAAATCTACAGATAGCTTGGGAGTAGGGAATAGTTGTGATTGCAGTCCTTTTAAGGACTAGGTTACAGCATTTCCTACGACTTTTATCAGGCAGGTCTGTGCTCTTAAATAGATAGATTGTGGGAGTAAAGACTAATTGTAATTGGAGTCCTTTTCAGGACTAGGTTACATCAGTTCCTATCAGTTTTTGCCAGGCAGGTCTGTGCCAGTGCTGTGCAAGTTTTTTTTCACAGCATTTGGCTGAATCTAGCAAAGCTAATCCTTTTTGGCCTATTGCAGAGTGTGTTAGTCAGTGGAGTAGCCTATCTGTGTTGCAAGATATACCACCTGTGTATAGAATACCAATTTTTTTACTGCACCTAGTGAAGTAAAATCTTTTGGGCATAGCATCATTCTATTAGTCCATCTATACTGACCTCCATCAGGTTGCAAATTGAATATAATTTTTTTCTGCATCTAGCTCTGAAAAAATATTGGGCTTCTAGCTGTGTGTGGGACTTGTTGTATTAGTCCATCTATACTGACCTCCATCAGGTTGCAAACTGAATATATTTTTTTCTGCATCTACCTCTGAAAAAATATTGGGCTTCTAGCTGTGTGTGGGACTTGTTCTATTAATCCATCTATACAGACCTCCATCAGGTTGCAAACTGAATATATTTTTTTCTGCATCTACCTCTGAAAAAATATTGGGCTTCTAGCTGTGTGTGGGACTTGTTGTATTAGTTCATCTATACTGACCTCCATCAGGTTGCAAACTGAATATATTTTTTTCTGCATCTACCTCTGAAAAAATATTGGGCTTCTAGCTGTGTGTGGGACTTGTTCTATTAATCCATCTATACTGACCTCCATCAGGTTGCAAACTGAATATATTTTTTTCTGCATCTACCTCTGAAAAAATATGTGGCCTTCTAGCAGTGTGTGGGACTTTCTCTATTAGTCCATCTATACTGACCTCCATCAGGTTGCAAACTGAATATAATTTTTTTCTGCATCTAGCTCTGAAAAAATATTTGGCCTTCTAGCAGTGTGTGGGACTTTCTCTATTAGTCCATCTATACTGACCTCCATCAGGTTGCAAATTAAAAATAATTTTTATCTGCATCTACAGTACCTCTGAAAAAATATTTGGGCTTCTAGCTGTGTGTGGGACTTGTTCTATTAGTCCATCTATACTGACCTCCATCAGGTTGCAAATTGAATATAATTTTTATCTGCATCTAGCTCTGAAAAAATATTTGGCCTTCTAGCAGTGTGTGGGACTTTCTCAATTAGTCCATCTATACTGACCTCCATCAGGTTGCAAATTGAATATAATTTTTATCTGCATCTAGCTCTGAAAAAATATTTGGCCTTCTAGCAGTGTGTGGGACTTTCTCTATTAGTCCATCTATACTGACCTCCATCAGGTTGCAAATTAAAAATAATTTTTATCTGCATCTACCTCTGAAAAAATATTTGGGCTTCTAGCTGTGTGTGGGACTTGTTCTATTACTCCATCTATACTGACCTCCATCAGGTTGCAAACTGAATATATTTTTTTCTGCATCTACCTCTGAAAAAATATTGGGCTTCTAGCTGTGTCTGGGACTTGTTGTATTACTCCATCTATACTGACCTCCATCAGGTTGCAAATTAAAAATTATTTTTATCTGCATCTACAGTACCTCTGAAAAAATATTTGGGCTTCTAGCTGTGTGTGGGACTTGTTCTATTAGTCCATCTATACTGACCTCCATCAGGTTGCAAATTGAATATAATTTTTATCTGCATCTAGCTCTGAGAAAATATTTGGCCTTCTAGCAGTGTGTGGGACTTTCTCTATTAGTCCATCTATACTGACCTCCATCAGGTTGCAAATTAAAAATAATTTTTATCTGCATCTACAGTACCTCTGAAAAAATATTTGGGCTTCTAGCTGTGTGTGGGACTTGTTCTATTAGTCCATCTATACTGACCTCCACCAGGTTGCAAATTAAAAATAATTTTTATCTGCATCTAGCTCTGAAAAAATATTTTGCCTTCTAGCAGTGTGTGGGACTTTCTCTATTAGACCATCTATACTGACCTCCATCAGGTTGCAAATTAAAAATAATTTTTATCTGCATCTACCTCTGAAAAAATATTTGGCCTTCTAGCAGTGTGTGGGACTTTCTCTATTAGACCATCTATACTGACCTCCATCAGGTTGCAAATTAAAAATAATTTTTATCTGCATCTACCTCTGAAAAAATATTTTGCCTTCTAGCAGTGTGTGGGACTTTCTCTATTAGTCCATCTATACAGACCTCCATCAGGTTGCAAACTGAATATAATTTTTTTCTGCATCTAGCTCTGAAAAAATATTTGGCCTTCTAGCAGTGTGTGGGACTTGTTCTATTAGTCCACCTATACTGACCTCCATCAGGTTGCAAATTCAAAATAATTTTTTGTCTGCATCTAGCTCTGAAAAAATATTTGGCCTTCTAGCAGTGTGTGGGACTTTCTCTATTAGTCCATCTATACTGACCTCCATCAGGTTGTAAACTGAATATTTTTTTTTTCTGCATCTACCTCTGAAAAAATATTGGGCTTGTAGCTGTGTGTGGGACTTGTTCTATTAATCCATCTATACAGACCTCCATCAGGTTGCAAACTGAATAAAAAATTTTTCTGCATCTACCTCTGAAAAAATATTTGGCCTTCTAGCAGTGTGTGGGACATGTTCTATTAGTCCACCTATACTGACCTCCATCAGGTTGCAAATTCAAAATAATTTTTTGTCTGCATCTAGCTCTGAAAAAATATTTGGCCTTCTAGCAGTGTGTGGGACTTTCTCTATTAGTCCATCTATACTGACCTCCATCAGGTTGTAAACTGAATATATTTTTTTTCTGCATCTACCTCTGAAAAAATATTGGGCTTGTAGCTGTGTGTGGGACTTGTTCTATTAGTCCATCTATACTGACCTCCATCAGGTTGCAAATTGAATATAATTTTTTTCTGCATCTAACCCAGCCAATAGTTTTGGCCTAATACCACAGTTTGGCCACTCAGCTCTGCTCGGTTCCCATCCATTGTTTTTTTGTGCAAACAACTCCAGAGTTGTGAATTAGTTAACCACCAAAATGAGTGGAAAAAGGCCTGCTGCTGGTGGAAAGGGGAATAGGCGTGTTGGGAAGGGGAAAAAAGGTTGTGTCCGTGGGGTAGGTGTTAAAGCAACAGTAACATCTGCAGAAGAAAGACCATCTTCCAGCCAAACTAAAATGTCTACTTCTTTTAGCGGACAATGTGATAAGATCCCTTTCTTACGGCCACGCCAATCGCTACAAATTCCAGATGAGGCACAAAAACAGCAGGTGCTTCAACGGGTATCAAGTGCTCCTTTAAGTGGGCTCTCCTCCACATCAACTTCAACATCACAAATACTCCAGTCCTCAAAGGTGTAACCCCAATCGCACTTGCTTCCTCACAGCTCCCAAATCTCCAGCTGCCCATCTGAGTATGAGGTAGAACAGATGGTTGAGTCTGCAGAGCTGTTTACTCATACTATAGCCTGGGAATCAGAGGTCGACTCCAGCGCTTCTGTGAATCCAGACGAGGAAATGATCTGCACTGATGCCCAGAATCTTTATGAGTCGGATCCAGGACCAGACGCAGAAGGTTCTGACCATAATGTAGACCCTCATTCCCAAACTGTAACTCCTGTTGGTGGAGACAATGAGGAAGACGATGATAAGACTCAAATACCTGATTGGAGCGACAACTTTAGTTTTTTGTCAGGGCAGGAACAGGTTGGCTCTGAGGACGACGGGTGTGATAACGCACAGGGTGATGATGATGAGGTTGGAGATCCCACTTACTGTCAACCCACAGTCAGCCAAGAGATGAGGTCAGCAGAGGAGGTGGAGGAAGATGCTAGTGACGACGAGGTCAGGTTGCGCCTTTCTGGACAGAGACGTAGTAATGGAAGCACGTCAACAACTGCATCCTCAAACACAACTCTGCCTCTCACCACAAGTCGTGGTGGCTCTTCAGGTCGCATGGGTGCTAAGCCTTGCATAGCCTGGGCATTTTTTCAGATCGATAAAGATGACCCAACTCGTGTTATCTGTAACATTTGTCAGCAAAAGCTAAGTAGAGGCCAAAAAATACATAGTTTGAGTACTTCATGCATGAACCGGCACATGGACATGAAGCATAAGTTGCAGTGGGAAGCTCAGTGTGCTACAATGCGGCCTAGCCGGCCGGGCCAACCACCGTCTGCCATATCTTGTGCATCCGCGGCCTCTTCATCCTCTGTGACTGGGGGGACAGCAGTCACACCTGTTTTGGGGCACAGACCTGCCACCTCTTTACCCGCAACAGCCAGCGTGATTGGCAGGTCATCATTTTCTTTGGAGGTGGTAACACCAGCTGGTGTTGAGCGCTGTCCGACATCGATAGCACTACCTTTGGATCAAGGCAACCTAACATGTCCGCCTGCATCTTCCTCACAGACCGGCAGTTTGCCGGGGACACCCTTATCAACCCCGTCTAAGCACAATAGCCAGCCCTCGGTCCCTCAGATGTGGACAAGTAAAAGACCATTTCCTCCTAGCCATGAGAAAGCTAAGAGGTTGAATTTCACCATCTGGAAGCTCTTGGCTACGGAAATGCTGCCTTTCCGCTTGGTGGACACAGAGGATTTTCGAGACCTTATGTCCGTCGCAGTGCCCCAGTACCAGATGCCCAGTCGGCACTACTTCTCAAAGAAAGGTGTGCCTGCGCTCCATCAGCATGTCGCACACAACATCACCGCTTCTTTGAGAAACTCTGTGTGTGACAGGGTGCATTTCACCACAGACACTTGGACGAGTAGGCATGGACAGGGGCGTTACATGTCGCTGACTGGGCACTGGGTAACTATGCTGACAGCAGGACAAGGGGCTGCTGTCCAAGTCTTGCCGTCCCCACGAGTTGTGCGTCAATCCTCTTTATGTCAAAGTTCCTCCACTGCTTCTGCCTCCTCAACCTCCTCTCGGTCTTCCAGCTGCACCCAAAGCCTGTCTGGTCATGCCACAAGCTTTCTAACTGCGCAGAAGGGATCCTGCACACCTCCTTACTATGCTGGCAGTAGAGCTCAACGTCATCATCCGGTTTTTACATTGAAATGTCTGGGAAATGTGAGTCACACAGCTGAGGAGTTGTGGTCAGCTCTGGAGAACCAATTTCATGAATGGTTGTCTCCACTGGACCTGAAACCAGGGAAGGCCGTGTGCGACAATGCTGCAAACCTGGGTGCGGCCCTTCGCCGGGGCAATGTCACACACGTGCCTTGTATGGCTCACGTGTTGAACCTGGTTGTCCAGCAATTTTTAGCCCACTATCCCAGACTAGATGGCCTTCTGCAGAGGGCACGGTCGCTGTGTGCTCACTTCCGCCGTTCGCATCCCGCAGCTCAGCGACTTACATCTCTACAGAAGTCGTTGGGCCTGCCACTTCACCGGCTAAAATGCGATGTGCCTACCCGGTGGAATTCAACTCTGCACATGTTGCAGCGACTGTGGCAGCACCGACAAGCCCTGGTGCAATACGTTCTGACGTATAGCCTGGGCCAACGAGATCCAGAGGTGGGGCAAATCACGCTGGAGGAGTGGTCTCAGATCAGGGACCTATGCACCCTTCTGCACAGTTTTGAAATGGTGACGAAGATGTTTAGTGCTGACGATGCCATTATCAGCATGATTATTCCGGTGATTTACATGCTGGAGCACATGTTAAACAGAATTCGGAGTCAGGTGGTGGCACAAGAGGAGGTGGAGGAAGTAGAGGAGGAGGAGTTGTATGCGGAAGGGCTAACATCTGCAAGGTCCAGACGGTCGGCAGCACCAAGGCGGCAGGCATGTGAGGGTGGGGGAGATGGTTTTACCAGGGCGCATGGTAGCAGCCAAACTAGTGAGGAAGGTGCAGGAGCCCAGGAAGAAGTGGAGGACGAACTGATGGAAGACTCATCAGATGAGGAAGACCTTGATCACATTTCTGTTGTGCGAGGCTGGGGGGAGAGGACAGAGGAAGGAAGCATGATTGTTACCTCGCCACCAACACAACAGGGACTTGATACTCCTGGATGCGCAACACACATGAGTGCCTTCTTGCTGCACTACCTGCAACATGACCCTCGAATTGTGAGAATTAGAAATAATCCTGACTACTGGGTTGCCACACTGTTAGATCCCCGGTACAAAAGTAAATTTGCAGAAATTATTCCTGCCATAGAAAGGGATGCACGTATGCAGGAGTATCAGCAGAGACTGTTGCAGAATTTTACATGTGCTTTTCCACAAAATACCAGTGGTGCACGTAGTGAATCTCACAGTTCCAACTTGCCAACCGTGGGACCGTCAAGTGTTCAGCACTCAAACCGTAACAGAACCACAGTATCTGCTGGTAACATCAATTTTGCGGAATCATTTCGCCACTTTTTTAGCCCATCCTTTGCAAGGCCACAGGAGACAAGAAGTCTGACACATAGTCAACGCCTAGAGACGATGGTACAGGAGTATCTCCAAGTAAACATTGAAGCCATGACTGTGTCACTGGACCCTTGCTCTTTTTGGGCTTCCAATCTGGATAAATGGCCGGAGCTAGCCACTTACGCCTTGGAGATCTTGTCATGCCCCGCAGCCAGCGTTCTGTCTGAACGTGTGTTCAGCGCTGCTGGTGGTGTGCTGACAGATAAGCGCACGCGGCTCTCCACTGATAATGTAGACAGACTCACGTTCATAAAGATGAAGAAATCATGGATCCGAAACGACTTTTCTACCCCTGTGTCATCCTGGGGAGAGTAAAAGCTTGATGATTGGTTAAAATCACCCTACCAACCATATTAAACTTTCAAATTACTAATCATGTTTATCTGTATCTTGGCTGGAAAATAATTTGGGCTTTGTAGCAGTGTGCAGCACTGATTCTATTAGGCCATCTATAATAAGCTCCACCAGATTTAAAATTACTAATCATATTTATCTGTATCTTGACTGGAAAATAATTTGGGCTTTGTAGCATTGTGCAGCACTGATTCTATTAGGCCATCTATAATAAGCTCCACCAGATTTAAAATTACTAATCATGTTTATCTATATCTTGACTGGAAAATAATTTGGGCTTTGTAGCAGTGTGCAGCACTGATCCTATTAGGCCATCTATACTAAAGCTTCACCAGATTTAAAATTAATAATAATTTTTAGCTGCATCTAGCCCGGAAAATAATTTTGGGGCTCCGAGATGCGCAAGACACATAAGTGCCTTCTTGCTGCACTACCTGCAGCATGACCCTCATATTGTCAGAATTCGAAGTAATTATGACTACTGGGTTGCCACACTCTTAGATCCCCCAAACTTTTCGATCAACCTTTTCATTTTAATAAAGACCAAAAAAATGGTCATTTTTGAAATTATAAGCATTAGCAGGTTGTTAGAAACTGAAATCAAACAGTTTTCAACTCAAAACTTTATTCTAGGTGATGTTACATTTTCACATAGGACCCCTTGTTCGAAAGGAGCTTCTGAACTCTCTCGTCCATTGAATTTGTCAGGTTTTGGATGGTTTCTGCTTCAATTGTTTTGCATAAGGACAGAATACCCTCCCAGAGCTGTTGCTTAGATGTGAACTGCCTCCCACCATCATAGACACTCATTTTAATGATGCTCCAAAGGTTCTGAATGGGGTAGAGGTCAGGGGAGCATGGGGGTCACACCATAAGTTTGTCCCCTTTTATGCCCATATCAGCCAGAGATGCAGATGTTTTATGTGCAGCATGAGATGGTGCATTATCATGCAAAAAATGATCTTGCTGTGAAATACACGGTTCTTCTTCTTGAACCATGGCAGGAAGTGCTGTTTGAGAAAATCCACATACATTATGGAGTTCATCTTTAGCGCCTTCAGGGATCCTAAAGGGGCTGACAATCTCTCTCCCCATGATTCCAGCCCAAAACATTACTCCACCTCCTCCTTGTTGGCGCTGTAGCCGTGTTTGCGTGGGGTGTCCATCAACCAGCCATCCTCCACTCCATCCATCTGGACCATCGAGCGCTGCACGGCACTCATCCGTGAACAAAACAGTTTTGAAATCAGTCTTCATGTAATGTTTGGCCCACTGGAGCCGTTTCTGCTTGTGTGAAGTGGATAGAGGAGGTCAACAGGATGGCGTATGCACAGCTGCAAACCTCTGAAGGACCCTGCATCTTGTTGTTCGGGGGACGTTGGAGGCACCAGCAGCTTCAAAAACTTGTCTGCTGCTATGACAAAGCTTTTTTGCTGCTGCTCTTTCAACCTGACGTAATTGCCTGTAGGAAAGAGTCCTCAATTTGCCCTTATCAGCACGCACACGTGTGTACTGTGAATCAGCTACATACTTCTTGATTGCCAAGACACTTCATCCTGATCATCGCACAATGTTGATTGTAGTCATGCCTTGACCTAAACACTCCACAATTTGTTGCTTCTCAGCAGCCGACACATCCTTTTTCTTTCCCATTTTGGCAGAAAATGTAGGCTGCTTAATAATGTGAGACAGCCTTCTTAAGTAGTCTTGCCTTTCATTGGACACACCTGCCAAACTAATTAGCACAGGTGTCTGCAATTGCTTACAGTGATATAAAGAGCCCTGACACACATCACCATCAATGAGTTTAACTGACAAACAAACAAATTCTTCCCTTATCACTCCTAAACACTTTTTGCATAATAATTTGGAACACAGTGTACATGTGCTTTTCCACAAAACACCAGTGGTTCACGTAGTGAATCTTACAGTTCTAACTTGCCAACCGTGGTCTGTATGGAGTTGTTCAATAAAGGGCCCAAAATTAAGATAACATAGATGGGAGAGGTCTCTATGAATAGGAATTCCTAAGTATTTGATACCCTGTGAGGGCCAGGCAAAGGGAAAGTTGGACTGGATGAAATCCTATATGGATTTGGGGAGGGAGACATCGAGGGCCTCAGACTTCGCTGCATTGATTTTAAAATTTGACCATGTAACAAAGTGATCTATTTCAGCCATAACAGCATGGATGGATATATGTGATTGAGTGATATATACTAGGACATCATCAGCAAATAGAGAGCACTTGTACTCGGTGCCTCCCACCTCAATCCACCTAATATTGGGGTTATGGCGAATTGATGAGAGCAGGTGCTCCGTCACTAGGATGTATAAGAGAGGGGACAGAGAACATCCCTGCCTTGTCCCATTGGTGATTGTGAAAGGTGATGAAAATGTTCTGACGCGCCCCCTGGGCCTTGGGACACGCGGAGCCGGACCCTTTTTGGTGGATGCTGGTGGTTGTAGTCTCCGTGGCGGCGACCCGGTTCCGTGGCTCAGGGCGGTCAAACCAGTGGCGGAACTATTTATGTGGTTTTGATGTTTAAATGTCCGACTACGCCACCCGTGGATTGCGGTCAGAGTGAACCGCCGCTCCAGGGCAGACCGCTGAGGCTGGTGTTGTGGGTGCAGCAGAGCGTAGCATAACTCCCCACGGGAGGAGTATAGCCTCAGGGCAGTGTATGCGGAGGATGGGGGTGATGGTGCAGGGCAGCAGCAGTAACGACACGGAGTCAGTGATGCAGTCCAGGGCCTTTACTCACATTTCTTATTATCCAGACCACGTCTGCAGGTAACGGCTGCCCACGTCGTACTGTGCTCACCAGGTGAGGGGCTCAGACAACTCCCAGATAACTTTGGAGCGCTTCACAGGACCCCCTTTGTGTGTCCTTTGTCTGGCCTTTCTTACTAACCCTTCTGTCCGGCTGCCTCGGGCCTCCTCTTGGTAAACTTGGCGCCAGTTTCCCTGACCCTATGTGGTGCCTTCTTAGCGGGTGTAGCGAGGGGCTGCGCCACATAAAATGTCACAGCCTCCTGTTTCTAGCTGAGGGTCGTTTCCTGCCTCCACTAGTTTCGGGGACCGGTCTCCCCCTTTGGCCTGACCCCTCCACGCAGGTGGATTCGGGCGTGCGGTGGCGACTCGCCCGTCCACACCCCTGGGATCCCTTCGTTCCTCGTTCCTGGAGCCTTCTCCGCTCCTCTTCCTTCCTTCTCCCTCTTCCAGGCCTGGGCCTCTGTTACTAGGCCCGCCTCCGGAGCAGAGCTCATGCAGAGCCCCTGCTCTCTGCCACTTCTGCTCAGACTTCTCTGCACTGAACTAAGATGGTGCCCACCTTTAATACTCCCTTCTCAATGCACCCAGGAACTGCTTCCTCCCTGCTCCTGCACTACAGGGTTCCCCTTCCTCAGTGTTCCCTCCTACCACTCCAGCCAGGGACAGGGACTGTCGTGCCCATCTCAGGGGCATATTGGTCGCCCTGCCCCATGGCGATGTGGTGTAATGCATGCAGGTGTCGGGTCCTGATCCACACTACATCCTTACCTGAGAGTGAGATGTCACACCTCTGGGTGAGGTGCAATGCCTCTGTAGCAACCGAGCCCTCAGGGTGCTACAGTTCCATTTATCTTCAGCCTAGGTGACGTATTGCGATACAGGGCCGTGATTTTGGCTATAAAAGGGTCCCCTAGACCCCTACCCCAAGCTTTTTAAGAGAATCATATATGGCGTGCCAGGAGACTCTATGGAATGCTTTCTCAGCATCCAACGAGAGTATCTAATTACAAATTTTTAACTGCATCTAGCCCAGGAAATACTTTGTGCCTAGTAGCAGTGTCTGCTAGTCAGCGGATTATCCCGGCTGTTAAGCAAGCTACACCACCTGTAGTTTGGACACTTAATTTTTTCAAAGGAAATGCTTCGGGACCACGGGATACTCAGTGAAGAGCATCAGGAGGCACCCCAAGGCATAGGGGCTGGGACTGGCAGTAGGATGCCTTGCAGTGGACAGCCGAGCTCGATCCTTATAAAAGCTTTTTAACTGCAGCAGCTTTAGTGGACGCTACTGGAGCTGGAATTACGCGGCTGCTGGCATGAGACTTGCCCTCCAATAGATCCTTGTAAATGGATTTAAAGTGTATTCATTCAAATTAGAGAGACAATTTAAATTAAAAAGCTTAGAGCTGCCTCCACCACAGGGGGACTCGCTCGACCCACCAGCGGACAGGCACCAGTATTGGGAGAGGGGGGCTGGCCGTCAGGGTTCACCGCGGCTCTGGCACAAACCCGGCGACGCGGAGGTGGCACGGGCAGGAGCGGACTGAACGTGTCGGCTTCTCACTTTTTGGATTTTAGAAGGGCATGACATGCCTATATCTGTGTCTCCCCCTCCTTTTACTCCTCCACCTCTTTTCTTTTCGCATGACTATATGTACTTGTCACTTTTCCATGTGTTAGTTGTGTCTTCTGAGCAGTTTGTCAGCTTTTGGACACCTTTGAAGGTGTTTTCTATGTGTTTCTATGTGTTTTTGTTTGCCTGCCATTGGTTTTAACGGTGTTCGAAGGTGTTCGACGAACAGTTCGACGAACAGTTCGGCGAACACACGGGTGTTCGACGAACCGAACCGAACTCGAACACTACGGGGGTGGCTCAACACTAGTCACATCGAAACCGTTAAAACTGTATATCCAGCCAGTGTGAGACCCGCCCAGGTGTCTACCGTGAATTCAGTCTCCCCACCAAGGAACAGGAGTTGCCCAGGGGAGGAAATTGCACCACCCACCTCGGGGTCTTGGTATCCCCCTGTACCCCTGGAACACTTGTGTGCTGAAGATCGAGCGGTAGCAAAACAGATACTGAGAGAAGAGTGTCATGCATTCTCCAAAGATGACTCTGATATAGGCTGTATCCCGTCGTTGCAGTTGAAAATCAATTTGAAAGGCGCGACCCCAGTAACCAGAAGTTACATGTCTGTGCCGAAACCACTACACCGTGAAGTGAAGGAGTATTTACAAGACCTAATCAACAGAGGTTGGGTCCAAAAGCCGAAGTCGTCTTATTCCTCTCCTATTGTTTGTGTTAGGAAGAAGGATGGTATGTTGAGACTCTGCTGTGATTACTGGGAACTAAACCGAAAGTAACTACCTGATCGGAACCCGATACCAAAGATTCAAGATATGCTGGATAGCCTATCAGGAAGTACCTGGTTCTAAGTCCTTGATCAGGGTAAAGCAAACCATCAAGGGTTTGTTGAAGTGTCCAGTAGACCTTTGACAGCATTCATCACACCGTGGGGGTTATACGAGTGGATCCGCATACTGTTTGGGCTGAGTTCAGCTCCAGCAGAATTCCAAAGTAGCATGGAGACATTTTTAAAAGGATTGAGGGACGATATCTGCCAGCTGTACTTGGATGCAATGTGGTACACAGCAAAACCATCCGGGAGCATGTTGAACACTTGAGGACCGTATTACAGTGGTATCAACAACATGGAGTTAAGTTGACCCCAAAGAAGTGTGAACTGTTCAAAAGGCAAGTCCGATTTCTAGGGAAAATTGTGTCCGGAGAAGGATATACCATGGGTCCAGCAGAAATCAGTCCGGTACTGGCCTTAAAAGACAAGCGGCCCTCTACTGTCGGGGAGTTGAGGCAGATATTAGGATTCCTCTCCTACTATCATACTTACGTTCAAAACTTCTCCAGGATTGCCGCACCACTATACCTCCTCTTGGGGGGGGGACGACAGAGTCAACAACACCCATGGAGAAAAAGAAGATCGCGAGTAAGACCGGGATTAAAAGAAACAACGCCGTTTCGTCCCAACAGCCCATTCTCTGGACAGCAGACCACCAGGAGGTATTGGAAGAACTAGTAGACTATCTGGTAAAACCACCCATCTTGGGATATCCTGATTTCACCTTACTGTTTGTTCTTCATTGTGACGCTTCTCAAGTTGGACTTGGAGCAGCCCTCTATCAGCATCAACATGGAAAATTGAGAGTCATCGGTTATGGTTCTAGAACGTTGACAGACGCCGAGAAGAATTACCATCTACATTCTGGAACATTGGAGTTCCTGGCATTGAAATGGGCTATCTGTGAACGATTTAGAGATTATCTCTACTACAGCAAAGAGTTTGAGGTATACACTGACAACAACCCTTTTACCTGTCTCCTCACTACAGCCAAACTGAATGCAACAGGTCAGAGATGAGTCGCTGAAATAGCTGACTTCAATTTCAGCATCAAGTACAGGCCAGGAAAATGCAATGCGGATGCTGATGGATTGTCAAAAATGCCACTAGAGCCTGAGGAGTTCATGCAAGAATGCTTAGAGGAAGTCAGTCTGGAAGCAATTGAGAGCACTACCCAAGCAGTGCAAGCTTATCAAGAGGAAGACACACCATTGTGGTTGACGGTGGAAACCACCATAAAAGCGAGATAACAAGATCACCCCTATCCATTCAACAATTACCAAAAGGAAAAATCTGTAGAGCACAACGGGAAGATCAGATAATTGGTAGAATACTACTTTATGTGGACCAAAATCGGTTTCAGAGTAAATGGGAGAGAGATAATGAGTCACCAGCAGTATCTGTTTTAATTAAAGAATGGATGAAGCTCTACCTCAGTGAAGTTGGTATCATATATAGTAAAGGAGGACAAAACTGGTAGTTGGTACTACCCAGAGTATTCTGTAGGTTGGTCTTCAAAGAACTCCATGAAAACATGGGACACCTGGGAGAGGAAAGGACAACCAACTTGATCCATGAACTTTTCTTCTGGCCGTACATGCAGAGAGATATTGAAAGGTACGTGACCAGGGAGTGTGGGTATTTAAAATATAAATGTCCCAACACATCAACCCGGGAACCTATGGGCAACATCCAACTACGTATCCGTTTGAGATGGTCTCAATAGAGTTTCTAAATCTCGAGAAGTGCAAGGGTGGTTACAAATACATATTGGTGGTGATGGACCATTTTACTCGATTTGCTCAAGCATATGCCACCACCAATAAAGTGGGTCGAACAGCGGCAGAGAAGATCTTCAATGATTTTGCTTTGAGGTTTGGGTTCCCTACGAGGTTACACCATGACAAAGGAAGAGAATTTGAGAACCAGCTCTTTGACAAGCTAGGAGAGTACAGTAGAATTCAGAGATCCCACACAACGCCCTATCACCCAGAGGGTAATGTACAAGTGGAATGTTTTAACCAGACATTATTGTTGATGTTGCGCACTTTAACAGCTGATGAGAAGAAAGACTGGAAGAGTTCTCTATCAAAAGTGGTACATACCTTATAACTGTACAAAGAGCGATGCAACGGTTTACTCACCCTTCTCCCTATTGTATGGATGATCGCCAAGACTGCCAATCAACATCATGTTTGATACTCCGGTGTCAGAGACTTACAGAACGTATCTGGAGTACGTTTCGAAATGGAAGGAACGGATGGCAGAGGCATATGTAGCACCCCGAGGGCTCGGCTGCTACAGGGGTATTGCACCTCGAACCAGAGGTGTGATATTCCACTCCCGGGTAAGGATGGAGTGTGGACTAGGGCTCGGTAGGCTGCATGCACCACACACACCCCATTTCCGAGGAACAGACCAACGGTGCTCCCACTAGACAGAGTGCAGGCACGACAGCTTCTGTTCCTGGCTGGAGTGGGGAGGGGGTAAAATACCCAGTGGTGTAGGAGCAGATAGGGGTGGGTCTCTGGGCATAGGTAGGAGCCCATTGGTTGCTAGTCACCTGGGCTCGGGTGTCAGAAGGAGGTATAAAAGGTGGGCACCATCTTAGAACAGGGTCGAGTTCAGCCAGTTCAGTCAGGAGGAGAAGAGGAGAGGAGCTCAGCCAGAGAGGGCTGACAGGGAGCTGTGGCTCAGTCTGGGCCCAGCTCCAGAGGCAGGCCTGGAGTGGAGGCCAGAAGCAGCAGAGAGAGAGAGGAGGAGGAACAGAAAGGAAGATAAGAAAGGAACTGGAACAGAGGAGAAAGGAAGCAAGGAACACAGAGAAAGGCCCAGAGACACGAAGGCAGAAGGAACCCCATATGCCCAGAGGAGATACTGGGTGAAGGGTTGGCAGAATAGGGTACCGGAACCCAAATTGGTGGAGGCGACTAATCCTCAGCCAAAACCGGAGGTTGTGACCACATCTTGGTGCGACCCCTCACTACATCCACCAGAAAGGCATACTGCATAGGGTCAGGGAAACCGGGAGAGGTTTCGCCAACAGAAGGCCCGAGGAAGCTGGACAAAGGTGGGTCACTGGTGGGGACGGCCAGTAGAAAGGAAGAGAGGGGAGCTCTGAACCACGCTCTGGAATTGCCTGGGAGTTGACCGAGTCCCTCACCTGGTGGACGCAACACGGCTTGGGCAGTCATCGCCTGCAGCATTGACCTGAATAACAACCGTGAGTAAAGCTTTGGAAACTGCAATTACAAGTCTCTGTGTTTCATCGCCGCACCAGCACCATCAGTACTGGGACACTCACACCATCACTACCACCATCATCCACATCAGCTGCCCTGAGGCCATACTCCTCCCATGGGGAGTTATCCCATACTCGGCTGCGCAAACAACATCAGCCTCAGCGGTCTGCAGCGCAGCGGCGGTCCCCACTGACCGCAATCCACGGGTGGCGTAGTCGGACACTTATTCCAATACAAATAGACTGCCACTGGTTTGACCACCCTGGGCACGGACCGGGTCACCGCCATACGGAGACTACAACCCCCAGCATCTCAGCGATCCAGCTCCGGGTATTCCCCTGCACAGCACAGGCCCAGGGGGCGCGTCACATACAACATAGCGTCCAAAGTGGTTACGCAAGGACAGAGCAAGAGTAAAGAGTACTATGATCAAAAATGTTATGGAGCATAATTGGCACCGGGAAGCCAAGTGCTAGTCAAGAACGTACGTGAGTAAGGTGGTCCAGGAAAACTTCGTTCATACTAGGAAGACAAGGTGTATGTGGTCGTAAGGAGGAAAGCCGATGACAGTCCAGTGTATGAAATCCGATTGTAAACGGGAGACAAGAAAACCAGAATAGTCCATCGGAATTTACTACTACCCTGTGATTATCTCCTACCACAACAAGACTTCCCAGAAGTAGACCGACATCATCCGAGATCGACTAAGGGACCTCCACAGAATGAAGCTCCAGAGGTGGATAGTGACCTTGAAAGGTCCGATGAAGAAGAGCACACCGTTGTATTTCACGGACTGGCAAGGAGAGGGATGTACCATCCTCAGGAGAGTGAACTAAGTCCCGAGGCTCCAGAGTTTGTACCAAGGAGTACAAATGAAGTCCAATTCAGATCTGATAATCGAACACCGGCCCCTGAAGAGACCGATCGACACTCAGGAGGAGCGGAATTACAATATATTGCGGAAACAGGCGATTCAAGGGAAGTACAGGAACTTACAGAGGCAGCTCCAAGAGCATCTGAGGAAGCACAGGGAAATGAGTGCGGCGGAAGAAACTCCTGTGACCAAAGTACCCATGGTATCTGAGGAACAACCCACCAGGAGGATGTCACCTCGAGAAGTGAGGAGGCCCGTGATGCTGATGTACGAGACACTTGGTGAACCGAGTCAAGAGCCAAGGACTGTCGACTGGAAACAGGTATCTCTGCGTGTGGACCAGGTAAGCCCACTTGAGTGGTATTCACCACCGAGAGGCAGTATGGAAGATGTTGCCTGGTGGAAAGACTTGTTTTCATGCTTTGATTTGCCTTAAAAGACTTTGTAGAAACAAAGAACTGTTAAGGCCTAGTGAGAGAGAGAGCTGGTTAAAGACGTACGAAAAGCTCCAGCTGAAGAGACGCTGATTGTGTTATTTGTAGAGATGATCGTTGTTCTACTCGAACTGTTCGCCAATCTCAAATTCGAGCTGTTTTGGGCGGTGTTCGAGCCGTTCGGCGAACACGAACAATTTGAGAAAAATTCGGCTGTTCGAGGTTATGTTCGATAACTGTTCGTGCACCAAAATCATAACTGGATTTTTTCTCAGTAATGATGAAAATTAATGTTAATACGCAGTTTGAGTGTACAGCGGGGTGGGGGGAGGGGCAGGGGATGGATCTCTGCAGGAACAATGAAGATCTCCATTTTTTTTTTCTCTTTCCCGCATTTACAGTGGGGAGGTGCAATCTGTCAGCCTATCAGCAGCGCACACACAGAGCGAAGTGCTTTTTTTCACACAAGCAAGGGCATGTGTCATTGGCAGTGTATGTCACATGTCCTTGCCCTATAAGACCAAGCCATTTTCCCCGTCGCCACCATTTTCTCACTGCTGCAGCTGCGTGTTAGACGGCACCGCTGTTGCTGTGTGCGCTATACCTTGTTAATTTCAAGCCAATTTTCGCACAAATCTACAGATAGCTTGGGAGTAGGGAATAGTTGTGATTGCAGTCCTTTTAAGGACTAGGTGACAGCATTTCCTACGACTTTTATCAGGCAGGTCTGTGCTCTTAAATAGATAGATTGTGGGAGTAAAGACTAATTGTAATTGGAGTCCTTTTCAGGACTAGGTTACATCAGTTCCTATCAGTTTTTGCCAGGCAGGTCTGTGCCAGTGCTGTGCAAGTTTTTTTCACAGCATTTGGCTGAATCTAGCAAAGCTAATCCTTTTTGGCCTATTGCAGAGTGTGTTAGTCAGTGGAGTAGCCTATCTGTGTTGCAAGATATACCACCTGTGTATAGAATACCAATTTTTTTACTGCACCTAGTGAAGTAAAATCTTTTGGGCATAGCATCATTCTATTAGTCCATCTATACTGACCTCCATCAGGTTGCAAATTGAATATAATTTTTTTCTGCATCTAGCTCTGAAAAAATATTGGGCTTCTAGCTGTGTGTGGGACTTGTTGTATTAGTCCATCTATACTGACCTCCATCAGGTTGCAAACTGCATATATTTTTTTCTTCATCTACCTCTGAAAAAATATTGGGCTTCTAGCTGTGTGTGGGACTTGTTCTATTAATCCATCTATACAGACCTCCATCAGGTTGCAAACTGAATATATTTTTTTCTGCATCTACCTATGAAAAAATATTGGGCTTCTAGCTGTGTGTGGGACTTGTTGTATTAGTCCATCTATACTGACCTCCATCAGGTTGCAAATTGAATATAATTTTTTTCTGCATCTAGCTCTGAAAAAATATTGGGCTTCTAGCTGTGTGTGGGACTTGTTGTATTAGTCCATCTATACTGACCTCCATCAGGTTGCAAACTGCATATATTTTTTTCTTCATCTACCTCTGAAAAAATATTGGGCTTCTAGCTGTGTGTGGGACTTGTTGTATTAGTCCATCTATACTGACCTCCATCAGGTTGCAAACTGAATATATTTTTTTCTGCATCTACCTCTGAAAAAATATTGGGCTTCTAGCTGTGTGTGGGACTTGTTCTGTTAATCCATCTATACAGACCTCCATCAGGTTGCAAACTGAATATATTTTTTTCTGCATCTACCTCTGAAAAAATATTGGGCTTCTAGCTGTGTGTGGGACTTGTTGCATTAGTCCATCTATACAGACCTCCATCAGGTTGCAAACTGAATATATTTTTTTCTGCATCTACCTCTGAAAAAATATTTGGCCTTCTAGCAGTGTGTGGGACTTTCTCTATTAGTCCATCTATACTGACCTCCATCAGGTTGCAAATTAAAAATAATTTTTATCTGCATCTAGCTCTGAAAAAATATTTGGCCTTCTAGCAGTGTGTGGGACTTTCTCTATTAGTCCATCTATACTGACCTCCATTGGGTTGCAAATTGAATATAATTTTTTTCTGCATCTAACCCAGCCAATAGTTTTGGCCTAATACCACAGTTTGGCCACTCAGCTCTGCTCGGTTCCCATCCATTGTTTTTTTGTGCAAACAACTCCAGAGTTGTTAATTAGTTAACCACCAAAATGAATGGAAAAAGGCCTGCTGCTGGTGGAAAGGGGAATAGGCGTGTTGGGAAGGGGAAAAAAGGTTGTGTCCGTGGGGTAGGTGTTAAAGCAACAGTAACATCTGCAGAAGAAAGACCATCTTCCAGCCAAACTAAAATGTCTACTTCTTTTAGCGGACAATGTGATAAGATCCCTTTCTTACGGCCACGCCAATCGCTACAAATTCCAGATGAGGCACAAAAACAGCAGGTGCTTCAATGGATATCAAGTGCTCCTTTAAGTGGGCTCTCCTCCACATCAACTTCAACATCACAAATACTCCAGTCCTCAAAGGTGTCACCCCAATCGCACTTGCTTCCTCACAGCTCCCAAATCTCCAGCTGCCCGTCTGAGTATGAGGTAGAACAGATGGTTGAGTCTGCAGAGCTGTTTACTCATACTATAGCCTGGGAATCAGAGGTCGACTCCAGCGCTTCTGTGAATCCAGACGAGGAAATGATCTGCACTGATGCCCAGAATCTTTATGAGTCGGATCCAGGACCAGACGCAGAAGGTTCTGACCATAATGTAGACCCTCCTTCCCAAACTGTAACTCCTGTTGGTGGAGACAATGAGGAAGACGATGATAAGACTCAAATACCTGATTGGAGCGACAACTTTAGTTTTTTGTCAGGGCAGGAACAGGTTGGCTCTGAGGACGACGGGTGTGATAACGCACAGGGTGATGATGATGAGGTTGGAGATCCCACTTACTGTCAACCCACAGTCAGCCAAGAGATGAGGTCAGCAGAGGAGGTGGAGGAAGATGCTAGTGACGACGAGGTCAGGTTGCGCCTTCCTGGACAGAGACGTAGTACTGGAAGCACGTCAACAACTGCATCCTCAAACACAACTCTGCCTCTCACCACAAGTCGTGGTGGCTCTTCAGGTCGCATGGGTGCTAAGCCTTGCATAGCCTGGGCATTTTTTCAGATCGATAAAGATGACCCAACTCGTGTTATCTGTAACATTTGTCAGCAAAAGCTAAGTAGAGGCCAAAAAATACATAGTTTGAGTACTTCATGCATGAACCGGCACATGGACATGAAGCATAAGTTGCAGTGGGAAGCTCAGTGTGCTACAATGCGGCCTAGCCGGCCGGGCCAACCACCGTCTGCCATATCTTGTGCATCCGCGGCCTCTTCATCCTCTGTGACTGGGGGGACAGCAGTCACACCTGTTTTGGGGCGCAGACCTGCCACCTCTTTACCCGCAACAGCCAGCGTGATTGGCAGGTCATCATTTTCTTTGGAGGTGGTAACACCAGCTGGTGTTGAGCGCTGTCCGACATCGATAGCACCACCTTTGGATCAAGGCAACCTAACATGTCCGCCTGCATCTTCCTCACAGACCGGCAGTTTGCCGGGGACACCCTTAACAACCCCGTCTAAGCACAATAGCCAGCCCTCGGTCCCTCAGATGTGGACAAGTAAAAGACCATTTCCTCCTAGCCATGAGAAAGATAAGAGGTTGAATTTCACCATCTGCAAGTTCTTGGCTACAGAAATGCTGCCTTTCTGCCTGGTGGACACAGAGGATTTTCGAGACCTTATGTCCGTCGCAGTGCCCCAGTACCAGATGCCCAGTCGGCACTACTTCTCAAAGAAAGGTGTGCCTGCGCTCCACCAGCATGTCGCACACAACATCACCGCTTCTTTGAGAAACTCTGTGTGTGACAGGGTGCATTTCACCACAGACACTTGGACGAGTAGGCATGGACAGGGGCGTTACATGTCGCTGACTGGGCACTGGGTAACTATGGTGACAGCAGGACAAGGGGCTGCTGTCCAAGTCTTGCCGTCCCCACGAGTTGTGCGTCAATCCTCTTTATGTCAAAGTTCCTCCACTGCTTCTGCCTCCTCAACCTCCTCTGGGTCTTCCACCTGCACCCAAAGCCTGTCTGGTCATGCCACAAGCTTTCTAACTGCGCAGAAGGAATCCTGCACACCTCCTTACTATGCTGGCAGTAGGGCTCAACGTCATCAGGCGGTTTTTACATTGAAATGTCTGGGAAATGTGAGTCACACAGCTGAGGAGTTGTGGTCAGCTCTGGAGAACCAATTTCATGAATGGTTGTCTCCACTGGACCTGAAACCAGGGAAGGCCGTGTGCGACAATGCTGCAAACCTGGGTGCGGCCCTTCGCCGGGGCAATGTCACACCCGTGCCTTGTATGGCTCACGTGTTGAACCTGGTTGTCCAGCAATTTTTAGCCCACTATCCCAGACTAGATGGCCTTCTGCAGAGGGCACAGTCGCTGTGTGCTCACTTTCGCCGTTCGCATCCCGCAGCTCAGCGACTTACATCTCTACAGAAGTCGTTGGGCCTGCCACTTCACCGGCTAAAATGCGATGTGCCTACCCGGTGGAATTCAACTCTGCACATGTTGCAGCGACTGTGGCAGCACCGACAAGCCCTGGTGCAATACGTTCTGACGTATAGCCTGGGCCAACGAGATCCAGAGGTGGGGCAAATCACGCTGGAGGAGTGGTCTCAGATCAGGGACCTATGCACCCTTCTGCACAGTTTTGAAATGGCGACGAAGATGTTTAGTGCTAACGATGCCATTATCAGCATGACTATTCCGGTGATTTACATGCTGGAGCACATGTTAAACAGAATTCGGAGTCAGGTGGTGGCACAAGAGGAGGTGGAGGAAGTAGAGGAGGAGGAGTTGTATGCGGAAGGGCTAACATCTGCAAGGTCCAGACGGTCGGCAGCACCAAGGCGGCAGGCATGTGAGGGTGGGGGAGATGGTTTTACCAGGGCGCATGGTAGCAGCCAAACTAGTGAGGAAGGTGCAGGAGCCCAGGAAGAAGTGGAGGACGAACTGATGGAAGACTCATCAGATGAGGGAGACCTTGATCACATTTCTGTTGTGCGAGGTTGGGGGGAGAGGACAGAGGAAGGAAGCATGATTGTTACCTCGCCACCAACACAACAGGGACTTGGTGCTCCTGGATGCGCAACACACATGAGTGCCTTCTTGCTGCACTACCTGCAACATGACCCTCGAATTGTGAGAATTAGAAATAATCCTGACTACTGGGTTGCCACACTGTTAGATCCCCGGTACAAAAGTAAATTTGCAGAAATTATTCCTGCCATAGAAAGGGATGCACGCATGCAGGAGTATCAGCAGAGACTGTTGCAGAATCTTACATGTGCTTTTCCACAAAATACCAGTGGTGCACGTAGTGAATCTCACAGTTCCAACTTGCCAACCTTGGGACCGTCAAGTGTTCAGCACTCAAACCGTAACAGAACCACAGTATCTGCTGGTAACATCAATTTTGCGGAATCATTTCACCACTTTTTTAGCCCATCCTTTGCAAGGCCACAGGAGACAAGAAGTCTGACACATAGTCAACGCCTAGAGACGATGGTACAGGAGTATCTCCAAGTAAACATTGAAGCCACGACTGTGTCACTGGACCCTTGCTCTTTTTGGGCTTCCAATCTGGATAAATGGCCGGAGCTAGCCACTTACGCCTTGGAGATCTTGTCATGCCCCGCAGCCAGCGTTCTGTCTGAACGTGTGTTCAGCGCTGCTGGTGGTGTGCTGACAGATAAGCGCACGCGGCTCTCCACTGATAATGTAGACAGACTCACGTTCATAAAGATGAACAAATCATGGATCCGAAACGACTTTTCTACCCCTGTGTCATCCTGGGGAGAGTAAAAGCTTGATGATTGGTTAAAATCACCCTACCAACCGTTTTAAGCTTTCAAATTACTAATCATGTTTATCTGTATCTTGGCTGGAAAATAATTTGGGCTTTGTAGCAGTGTGCAGCACTGATTCTATTAGGCCATCTATAATAAGCTCCACCAGATTTAAAATTACTAATCATGTTTATCTGTATCTTGACTGGAAAATAATTTGGGCTTTGTAGCAGTGTGCAGCACTGATCCTATTAGGCCATCTATACTAAAGCTTCACCAGATTTAAAATTAATAATAATTTTTAGCTGCATCTAGCCCGGAAAATAATTTTGGGGCTCCGAGATGCACAAGACACATAAGTGCATTCTTGCTGCACTACCTGCAGCATGACCCTCATATTGTCAGAATTCGAAGTAATCATGACTACTGAGTTGCCAAACTCTTAGATCCCCCAAACTTTTCAATCAACCTTTTCATTTTAATAAAGACCAAAAAAATGGTCATTTTTGAAATTATAAGCATTAGCAGGTTGTTAGAAACTGAAATCAAACAGTTTTCAACTCAAAACTTTATTCTAGGTGATGTTACATTTTCACATAGGACCCCTTGTTCGAAAGGAGCTTCTGAACTCTCTCGTCCATTGAATTTGTCAGGTTTTGGATGGTTTCTGCTTCAATTGTTTTGCATGAGGACAGAATACCCTCCCAGAGCTGTTGCTTAGATGTGAACTGCCTCCCGCCATCATAGACACTCCTTTTAATGATGCTCCAAAGGTTCTGAATGGGGTAGAGGTCAGGGGAGCATGGGGGTCACACCATAAGTTTGTCCCCTTTTATGCCCATATCAGCCAGAGATGCAGATGTTTTATGTGCAGCATGAGATGGTGCATTATCATGCAGAAAAATGATCTTGCTGTGAAATACACGGTTCTTCTTCTTGAACCATGGCAGGAAGTGCTGTTTGAGAAAATCCACATACATTATGGAGTTCATCTTTAGCGCCTTCAGGGATCCTAAAGGGGCCGACAATCTCTCTCCCCATGATTCCAGCCCAAAACATTACTCCACCTCCTCCTTGTTGGCGCTGTAGCCGTGTTTGCGTGGGGTGTCCATCAACCAGCCATCCTCCACTCCATCCATCTGGACCATCAAGCGCTGCACGGCACTCATCCGTGAACAAAACAGTTTTGAAATCAGTCTTCATGTAATGTTTGGCCCACTGGAGCCGTTTCTGCTTGTGTGAAGTGGATAGAGGAGGTCGACAGGATGGCGTATGCACAGCTGCAAACCTCTGAAGGACCCTGCATCTTGTTGTTCGGGGGACGTTGGAGGCACCAGCAGCTTCAAAAACTTGTCTGCTGCTATGACAAGGCTTTTTTGCCGCAGCTCTTTCAACCTGACGTAATTGCCTGTAGGAAAGAGTCCTCAATTTGCCCTTATCAGCACGCACACGTGTGTACTGTGAATCAGCTACATACTTCTTGATTGCCAAGACACTTCATCCTGATCATTGCACAATGTTGATTGTAGTCATGCCTTGACCTAAACACTTCACAATTTGTTGCTTCTCAGCAGCCGACACATCCTTTTTCTTTCCCATTTTGGCAGAAAATGTAGGCTGCTTAATAATGTGAGACAGCCTTCTTAAGTAGTCTTGCCTTTCATTGGACACAACTGCCAAACTAATTAGCACAGGTGTCTGCAATTGCTTACAGTGATATAAAGAGCCCTGACACACATCACCATCAATGAGTTTAACTGACAAACAAACAAATTCTTCCCTTATCACTCCTAAACACTTTTTGCATAATAATTTGGAACACAGTGTACATGTGCTTTTCCACAAAACACCAGTGGTTCACGTAGTGAATCTTACAGTTCTAACTTGCCAACCGTGGTCTGTATGGAGTTGTTCAATAAAGGGCCCAAAATTAAGATAACATAGATGGGAGAGGTCTCTATGAATAGGAATTCCTAAGTATTTGATACCCTGTGAGGGCCAGGCAAAGGGAAAGTTGGACTGGATGGAATCCTATATGGATTTGGGGAGGGAGACATCGAGGGCCTCAGACTTCGCTGCATTGATTTTAAAATTTGACCATGTAACAAAGTGATCTATTTCAGCCATAACAGCATGGATGGATATATGTGATTGAGTGATATATACTAGGACATCATCAGCAAATAGAGAGCACTTGTACTCGGTGCCTCCCACCTCAATCCACCTAATATTGGGGTTATGGCGAATTGATGAGAGCAGGTGCTCCGTCACTAGGATGTATAAGAGAGGGGACAGAGAACATCCCTGCCTTGTCCCATTGGTGATTGTGAAAGGTGATGAAAATGTTCTGACGCTCCCCCTGGGCCTTGGGACACCCGGAGCTGGACCCTTTTTGGTGGATGCTGGTGGTTGTAGTCTCCGTGGCGGCAACCCGGTTCCGTGGCTCAGGGCGGTCAAACCAGTGGCGGAACTATTTATGTGGTTTTGATGTTTAAATGTCCGACTACGCCACCCGTGGATTGCGGTCAGAGTGAACCGCCGCTCCAGGGCAGACCGCTGAGGCTGGTGTTGTGGGTGCAGCAGAGCGTAGCATAACTCCCCACGGGACGAGTATAGCCTCAGGGCAGTGTATGCGGAGGATGGGGGTGATGGTGCAGGGCAGCAGCAGTAACGACACGGAGTCAGTGATGCAGTACAGGGCCTTTACTCACAGTTCTTATTATCCAGACCACGTCTGCAGGTAACGGCTGCCCACGTCGTACTGTGCTCACCAGGTGAGGGGCTCAGACAACTCCCAGATAACTTTGGAGTGCTTCACTGGACCCCCTTTGTGTGTCCTTTGTCTGGCCTTTCTTACCAACCCTTCTGTCCGGCTGCCTCGGGCCTCCTCTTGGTAAACTTGGCGCCAGTTTCCCTGACCCTATGTGGTGCCTTCCTAGCGGGTGTAGCGAGGGGCTGCGCCACATAAAATGTCACAGCCTCCTGTTTCTAGCTGAGGGTCGTTTCCTGCCTCCACTAGTTTCGGGGACCGGTCTCCCCCTTTGGCCTGACCCCTCCACGCAGGTGGATTCGGGCGTGCGGTGGCGACTCGCCCGTCCGCACCCCTGAGATCCCTTCGTTCCTCGTTCCTGGAGCCTTCTCCGCTCCTCTTCCTTCCTTCTCCCTCTTCCAGGCCTGGGCCTCTGTTACTAGGCCCGCCTCCGGAACAGAGCTCATGCAGAGCCCCTGCTCCCTGCCACTTCTGCTCAGACTTCTCTGCACTGAACTAAGATGGTGCCCACCTTTTATACTCCCTTCTCAATGCACCCAGGAACTGCTTCCTCCCTGCTCCTGCACTACAGGGTTCCCCTTCCTCAGTGTTCCCTCCCCCCACTCCAGCCAGGGACAGGGACTGTCGTGCCCATCTCAGGGGCATATTGGTCGCCCTGCCCCACGGCAATGTGGTGTAATGCATGCAGGTGTCGGGTCCTGATCCACACTACATCCTTACCTGAGAGTGAGATATCACACCTCTGGGTGAGGTGCAATACCTCTGTAGCAACCGAGCCCTCAGGGTGCTACAGTTCCATTTATCTTCAGCCTAGGTGACGTATTGCGATACAGGGCCGTGATTTTGGCTATAAAAGGGTCCCCTAGACCCCTACCCCAAGCTTTTTAAGAGAATCATATATGGCGTGCCAGGAGACTCTATGGAATGCTTTCTCAGCATCCAACGAGAGTATCTAATTACAAATTTTTAACTGCATCTAGCCCAGGAAATACTTTGTGCCTAGCAGCAGGGTCTGCTAGTCAGCGGATTATCCCGGCTGTTAAGCAAGCTACACCACCTGTAGTTTGGACACTTCATTTTTTCAAAGGAAATGCTTCGGGACCACGGGATACTCAGTGAAGAGCATCAGGAGGCACCCCAAGGCATAGGGGCTCGGACTGGCAGTAGGATGCCTTGCGGTGGACAGCCGAGCTTGATCATTATAAAAGCTTTTTAACTGCAGCAGCTTTAGTGGACGCTACTGGAGCTGGAATTACGCGGCTGCTAGCATGAGACTTGCCCTCCAATAGATCCTTGTAAATGGATTTAAAGTGTATTTATTCAAATTAGAGAGACAATTTAAATTAAAAAGCTTAGAGCTGCCTCCACCACAGGGGGGCTCGCTCGACCCACCAGCGGACAGGCACCAGTATTGGGAGAGGGGGGCTGGCCGTCAGGGTTCACCGCGGCTCTGGCATAAACCCGGCGACACGGAGGTGGCACGGGCAGGAGCGGACTGAACGTGTCGGCTTCTCACTTTTTGGATTTTAGAAGGGCATGACATGCCTATATCTGTGTCTCCCCCTCCTTTTACTCCTCCACCTCTTTTCTTTTCGCATGACTATATGTACTTGTCACTTTTCCATGTGTTAGTTGTGTCTTCTGAGCAGTTTGTCAGCTTTTGGACACCTTTGAAGGTGTTTTCTATGTGTTTCTATGTGTTTTTGTTTGCCTGCCATTGGTTTTAACGGTGTTCGAAGGTGTTCGACGAACAGTTCGACTAACAGTTCGGCGAACACACGGGTGTTCGACGAACCGAACCGAACTCGAACACTACGGGGTTGGCTCAACACTAGTTATTTGTGTTAATTGTTTATTTCTTACAGGAATACTACAAGAATACTACAAGAAAAAGGTCATAGAATGCCCATTTGTATATAAAGTTACTCAATTTTCACCACTGCCTCAGAATTGGTCAGATTGACAAATTAAGGCGAATTTCAAGGACGACATTCAAAAAGAAGGGAAGAGTGTGACATGCAGAAGTAGTGCTGTTGCTTCAAAAGCATCCCGCAACTATAAAAGTTAACACAGTCACAGGAGCCAGGGAGTGTTTTAGCAGAGCCCCAGGGGGATTGTGGGGAAGTTGTTTACTGTTCTGGCTGGAGCCTTAGAGAAAGGCGGTGTGTTATCTGTATCTGACAGAAGGCAACTGAACAGGATTCAGATCAGGAGAGAAACTAAACATAGGTCAGATAAACTCCCTTAACTAACAGTGCAGAGTATTATCGGGCAGGAAGATAAGAACTGGAAGGAATTGTGTCAAAGGGATCATCTCCCTCATCACCCCCCCCCTCCATCTCCATGCAGGATAAAGAATGCTGTGTACTAGTGGGTCCTTTTGAAGGAAAAGCCTGCTGTTTATGCATAGAAGTGTGCTGCCAAGAGATCTAATCTGTGCTGAATTATGCTACTGAAGAGACTGACGCTACGGTGCCTGCTTTATGAGACTGTACTGTAATGAAGATTGTTGCTGTGCTGTAATATCCCTGAATTGCACTGGCCATGCTTCAGATTAAATTACACTGTTAAACTGTTAAAAAAGACTCTTGTCAGATGTGTCTGGTCAGCAACTGAATCTATCGTGTGTCTGAGAGAAACTGCAGCCTATGGCCGCCCTGAGTAATGGTTCACCCAGGATTCCAACGAGTTCATGAAACCCGTTTCGCCCTATCTGAACCTAGCGGCATGAGTGTAACACTTGCCACATGTGAGTTTGAATGAGCATCCCATGCTTGAAATAAAGTTGCTAACCCATATTTCTTGAAAAGTGCTAACTCTGTTTTTTTGTGTTGTTCCAATAAACACAAAGGAAATAAACAAGTCTATAACAAAACATGTGTAATTGCAATAATTTTCTGGGAGAATTACTTCATTTTCTGGAACAATTTCAAGGGTGCCAACACTTTCAGCTACGGACTTGCATATATGCTCTCTTCAGGGGTGGGCACCAACATAAGAGGGCCCACATGCAAGAACAGTATATGGGCACCTCTTTATGTCTGTAGCAGAAGCTGGATGCTGCTTGGAAGTTGAAAATGGGTCCCCTTACCTCTTGGGAACCTGTGCAGCTGCACAGGTTGTAGCATTGGTATGTCCACCTCTGATTCTCTTAGTTTTTTTGCTGAATACATTGTTAATGTAGGTCATTAGACTGTGACTGTAAACTGGCAGGATATTTGGTGGGTTTCTAAGTAAATTAGAGATTTAAAAATATGTTGCAACAATTGTGCTAAGCAAGAATGGATGAGGGTGCTCCTGTCCAAGAAACCTGTATATACAGTTGAAACCAGAAGTTTACATACACTATATAAAAAGACACATATGCATGTTTTTCTCAATATCTGACATGAAATCAGAATAAACCTTTCTCGTTTTAGGTCAATTAGGATTGCCATAATTTTTTCAATATTTGCCAAATGCCAGAATAATGTGAGAGACAGAATGTTTTAAGGCATTTTTATTACTTACTGCAAAGTCAAGCGTTTGGACTGCCCATATGATAATGTCATGTGTTTGGAAGCTTCTGATAGGCTTCTGATAGTTTTTTTGGCAACATCTGAGTTAATTACAGACACACATGTGGATGTATTTTAATGCACACCTGAAGCACACTGCTCCTTTGTGTAGCAACATGTGAAAGTCTAAAGAAATCAGCCAAGATATCAGGAAAAGAATTGTGGACTTGCACAAGTCTGGCTCATCCTTGGGTACAATTTCAAGATACTGTACAAACAGTTTATGCGCAAGTACAAACAAGATGGGAATGTCCAACCATCATACCGCTAAGGAAGGAGACGGGTTTTGTGTGCCCGAGATGAACCGTGCTTTGGTCCGACATGTGCATATCAACTCAAAGAAAAGACCTTGCGAAGAAGATGGTGAAAGCTGGTAAGATTGTGTTAATATCCACAGTGAAACGAGTACTGTATCAACATGAGCTGGAAGGCCACTCTACCAGGAAGAAGCCATTACTCCAAAAGAAACATAAAAAAGCCAGATTAATGTTTGCAAATGCACACAGGAACAAAGACTTTAATTTTTGGAGACATGTCTTGTGGTCTGATGAAACTAAAATTGAACTTTTTGGGCATAATGACCATCGTTACATTTGGAGGAAAGAGGGAAAAGCTTGGAAGCCTAATAACTCCATCTCAACTGTGAAATACAGGGGGTAGCAGCATCATGTTGTGGGGCTGTTTTGCTGCAGGAGTGACTGGTGCACTTTACAAAATAGATGGCACCATGAGAAAAGAAGATTATGTGGCAGTACTGAAGCAAAATCTCAAGACATCAGCCAGTAAGTTAAAGCTTGGGAGGAAATGGAATATCCAAATGGACAATGACTCGAAGCATACTGCCAAAATGGTAACAAAGTCAATTTTTTGGAGTGGCCATCACAAAGCCCTGATCTCAATCCTATTGAAAATGAAAGGGCAAAGCAGAAAAGGCAGGTGCGAGCAAGGCGACCTACAAACCTGGATCAATTACACCAGTTTTGTCAGGAGGAATGGGCCCAAATTCCGACCAACTATTGTGAGAAGCTTGTAGAAGGATATTCCAAAACGTTTGACCCAAGTAATTCAGTTTAAGGGCAATGGTAACGAATACTAATGAAATGTATGCAAACTTTTGACTTTACAGTAAGTAATAAAATGCCTGAAAACATTCTCTCTCTATCATTATTCTGGCATTTAGCAAATATTAAAAATTATGGTAATCCTAATTGACCTAAAATGGGAAAGGTTTATTCTGATTTCATGTCAGATATTGAGAGAAACATGCATATGTGTCTTTTTATATAGTGCATGTAAACTTCTGGTTTCAACTGTATATATATTGCAAACAGTTGTAAACTTGATATGTAATGAGGTAGAAATCCCCCGAAATATCCCAACAGTTTACAGTAAGTCTAATGATGTACATTTACAGTATGTTCAGCACAAAAGCTAGAAGCATTAATATCGATCAGTTTTTTGGGATTTTGAAATCAGCTTTCTTTTTTGCGTTCCTGCCAATCACTTCCAAACTCTATAATTGGCTTCCACCGCACTCCCCATACAGACTCACCATTTGATCGTTTTACTGCATTTCAAACAGAATATAGTTTATATTTTATATGGTTACCAAGAAGAAATAGCAGTGTTGGCAGATTTTCCATAAAAAACATGTTTAGATTCTAAGTTCATGCGGGTACACCTTCCCTCCAACTTCAGTTGCACTAGTACTCTATTGTTTGTGACTGTTATTATTACTAGATATGTAAAATGAACTAATACAACTGATCAGTCATTCCTTCAACTCTTTATTAAAAGGAATGTTTGTTTCTTTATATCCATCTATATATCACGGTATGTAGACACCTTGCATTATATGTATTGGATTGTGATGTGGATATATACTGTATAAGTAACAGGAGCATCCAGACTTATTGCTCTGCTATATCAGGAATACACTATAGAAACAGTTCTTGATTGTATCCCAGGTGCTGCACTCTGTACCTGTGCACTGTAGGATCACAGGGCAGACCATAAGGAGTTAACAATGGTAGTAGTACAGAGCAAGGAGCTGCACAGCCCCCTGCACATTGCAGGCACTGATTGGTTTGGGGGCACTGTCAGTCAGGAGCAGAAGCCGGCTGGCCACAATTAGGAAATGAAGAGCAGTGAAAAGCTGCAACACTGACACATGGGGACAACTTGGACAGGCAATAGAAATCCAGGCTGCAGACAGATCAAGGCAGCCACCAGCACCAGCTGAACCCACTGCGAGGAGCACAGGAGCATGCTTCATTCCTCACAGGATCCCTGTAATAAATAGGACCTAGCTATCATTCTAGCATCAAACTATGCTCAGACTATCCTTGTAATATAAGAGGCTGGAAGGTGTTGGCACATGATGAGTTGTGTGTGCTTGGATGGCTTCTGCTGCTGAGCACTACCTCTGCTGCTGAGCACTACCTCTGCTGCTGGTAATGAATTGATGAGGCTTCCAGTAGAGCTGCCTGGTTACTGATTGCGACAGCACTGCATGAAGAGAGTGGAGATGGGGATGAGAGGTGGCATATGGTCCCTGCTGCTGGCACTTGCTCTATGTAAGGTGAGTCCCATGATCTTCCTTCCTATTGCTTGCCCAGTGCCAGCCGGCTAACTGAATAATAATGCATTCTTTTCTTCCCCATGATGGTCCTGTGGCGCACACCTAGAATGCACCTGTATATGCTGCACATAAGACATTTCTGATGGAGGGAAAGCTTACTTCTGCCCTGCACAGCTATATATTGGCTCTTCCAGACCACGCTGGTGAGTAGCAGCCCACCCATCCATTCATGTTCTCCAAGTGTATGCACACGCGCACGACATTAAGTAGTTTTGTTTAGTACTTTCCAAAGTATACAATATCAAGCTATTAAAAGCCTAAGAAAACATACAGCTTTACATAGACTTATTGGTTTAAGGAGCATATAGGTTATATAGGTTGGACATATATATAATATAACCATACAAGCCAGTGCTAAGAAATCCGGCTTCAACACCGCATGCAAATTACCCTGGAAGTGCCTTGGCAGTGTGACATTATGGAAGTGCAAGACATGCCCCTAATGCACTTCCAGGCTACTTTGCATGTGGTTTCAAATCTGGATTTCTCTGCACTGGCACATCGGATCACAACAGGATAGGTATCATTTTTATGGGTTTGCTAGGACCTGTACACCCGTACCACTTATTCCCATAATAAACTTCTCCTGACCGGTTCCCTTTAATTATAACAATTAGTATCACTGATTGGGTTCCCATTATTTGGTTATCTAAATGTAAAACGTGTATCAAATCTTCCCCTCCAAAAAGGTTGTTCAATTGTTTCAGTAGCTTGGATGTAATCACCATCATTGATACTTTGTAAGGACACTTGTTATGTCTAAAGGCAATTTAAGCAGAGAAGTGTTTGCCATGTACATCCATTACCCCTGGGCACCCGCTGGCCAGATTTCTGCAGGCAGCTGTGATTTATACCAGTAGGTGGCCAAGATGAAAGTAAGGGAATTCTTCTGGAGAAAATACTTAGTACTTTTCTAAATATGACTTGTCAATTATTTGAGGACAGTCTGGCTTTTGTGACTTCTTGATTGACTCCTGACAGTAGTTGCTCTAGTAACATTCTGGGAATTCTGCCAAGGCGACATTTATTTTAGCATAATGATGTATCTGTCTGTCATGTGTCTGCACTTCTGAAGATGTCACATAGGATTTGACTTGTTGCTGACAACAATATTCTGAAGAAATTGATTTTAAGTGAAAATTTGCAATTCTGTCTCCAATTCTGTTGGTATGTCGTGGTCTACATAAAGAACAAATAGTTGGAGAGGTATTGCCATTTTAATTGTGTGAGAATAGTCCAAATGTACTATGTAGTTAAGCATAAGACACAACACTAGAGGGCGCTCACTGAACTAGAATTTGAAACTGTTCTATTTCATGATGTAGCTTATAAAGATACTTTGTTTGGGCTCATCACATACACTTTTTGATTGCTAAGGATGAACTATAGTTCACAACTAGGGTCAGATCCTAAAAAGAATAGACATATAGAGGAAATCTATATTTTTCTTTCTATTTTATTATCCGATCTTGGTGTTGTATAGAAAAATAATCTTGCACTCCATTTAATGTGAGTGACCATAAGAATCTATTACTCTGATTAATAGGACTAAACTAGTTAATCAGCCAGATGCTAATGTGGTGGAGTATACTGAATTAATAAATGTGATTAATTATAAACTAGATCATGCTGTATAGCCAAATAGACAGTGTACATTATCTGATCTGTTCTAGTGGCCTTTATAAACCAAAAATTAGATTATATTTTGTATGTTAATAATTTACCAGGTGATTTATTACAAATGTTATTTATGTACTGGGTTATTTATTACATTTTTATCAGGTTTTGTGACCTAAAATTCCTCACTCATCTTCTCAAGATGAAGGTTTCTGCCATTAATCTAGTTGGTATGATTCCTATTTAATTAGTAACTTTTGCTTCACGGAGGCTGCACTTTATCTGGTCGATGATTAGAAGTAGCTGTAGATACAGTACAGACCAAAAGTTTGGACACACCTTCTCATTTAAAGATTTTTCTGTATGTTCATGAGTATGAAAATTGTACATTCACACTGAAGGCATAAAAACTATGAATTAACACATGTGGAATTATATACTTAACAAAAAAGTGTGAAACAACTGAAAATATGTCTTATATTCTGGGTTCTTCAAAGTAGCCACCTTTTGCTTTGATGACTGCTTTGCACACTCTTGGCATTCTCTTGATGAGCTTCAAGAGGTAGTCACCAGAAATGGTTTTCACTTCACAGGTGTGTCCTGTCAGGTTTAATAAGTGGGATTTCTTGCCTTATAAATGGGGTTGGGACCATCAGTTGTGCTGTGCAGAAGTCTGGTGGATACACAGCTGATAGTCCCACTGAATAGACTGTTGGCTGCTTTTTTCTTGCCATAATACAAATTATAAGTAAAGAAAAACGAGTGGCCATCATTACTTTAAGAAATGAAGGTCAGTCAGTCCAAAAAATTGGGAAAACTTTGAAAGTGTCCCCAAGTGCAGTTGCAAAAACCATCAAGCGCTACAAAGAAACTGGCTCACATGAGGACCGCCCCAGGAAAGGAAGACCAAGAGTCACCTCTGCTTCTGAGGATGAGTTTATCCGAGTCACCAGCCTCAGAAATCGCAGGTTAACAGCAGCTCAGATTAGAGACCAGGTCAATGCCACACAGTGGAAATCTGTGCTTTGGTCTGATGAGTCCAAATTTGAGATCTTTGGTTCCAACCACCGTGTCTTTGTGCGACGCAGAAAAGGTGAACGGATGGACTCTACATGCCTGGTTCCCACCGTGAAGCATGGAGGAGGAGGTGTGATGGTGTGGGGGTGCTTTGCTGGTGGCACTGTTCGGGATTTATTCAAAATTGAAGGCATACTGAACCAGCATGGCTACCACAGCATCTTGCAGCGGCATGCTATTCCATCCGGTTTTCGTTTAGTTGGACCATCATTTATTTTTCAACAGGACAATGACCCCAAACACACCTCCAGGCTGTGTAAGGGCTATTTGACCAAGAAAGAGAGTGATAGGGTGCTACGCCAGATGACCTTGCCTCCACAGTCACCAGACCTGAACTCAATCGAGATGGTTTGGGGTGAGCTGGACCGCTGAGTGAAGGCGAAAGGGCCAACAAGTGCTAAGCATCTCTGGGAACTCCTTCAAGATTGTTGGAAGACCATTTCCGGTAACTTCCTCTTGAAGCTCATCAAGATAATGCCAAGAGTGTGCAAAGCAGTTATCAAAGCAAAAGGTAGTTACTTTGAAGAACCTAGAATATAAGACATATTTTCAGTTGTTTCACACTTTTTTGTTAAGTATATAATTGCACATGTGTTAATTCATAGTTTTGATGCCTTCAGTGTGAATGTACAATTTTCACAGTCATGAAAATACAGAAAAATCTTTAAATGAGAAGGTGTGTCCAAACTTTTGGTCTGTACTGTATGTTTTAGGTTTAAAATGTTAAAAATGTATTTGATCATTTTGTATAAACTATGTGGAGCAGATAGAGGTGGCAATTAGAGACGATCATATCTTTTGTAATTTGAATTCACCAGGTTCGCTTAAGTTTTCAAAAAAAGATTGATTTGCGTCAAATAGATTCGCCATGAATGACAGGTACTTCAATTGCCTTAAAAAGATGTGTATGACACTCTGAGGTCAACTAGGACTGTATCCAATCCCTTCAATCTTTTTAGTGCAAGCACAGCCTTAGTAATGTCAATGTGACCTCACTATAGAAATGAATTGTAACCTACAACCCATCTAAAAGGGAATCTGTCAGCAGGTTTTTGCCACCTCATCTGAGAGCAGCATGATGTAGGCAGAGAAGCTGAATCCAACAATGTATCACTTGTCGGATTACTGGGTGCAGCCGTTCTGACACAATCAGAGCTTTTAGATTCAGCAATGCAGCAGAGCTGAGAAAGCTAACCCCGCTCCCACCTGGCTCTGTATATACAATGTCTATAGACAGTAAACTACCTATCACAGGAGAGGGCATGTGTGACCAGGGCTCACAAGACCAGCTAGTCACAGCAATAAGCTACTGGTGCTAAAACAATCATTGTAAGCAAACAAAACCTGAGCTTGATAAGAAATCTGTGCTTTAACTCCTACAGCATGCTGTCTTTAGATTACATAGCAACATCCTACTGACAGATTCCCTTTAATAACACAGTGCAATGACAGAATTTTCATGTTTTTTCATTATTAAAAACTGTTTAAAAATCATTTAGTCATTTGTGATGAAGCAGACTATTCAGTTCACTATGAGGGACTTGTGAATTGGATAATTGACTACCTGTCGGATAGGCCACAGTTTGTTAGGTGGGGGACGGCTACATCAGATAGTGTACTGAGCAGTGTCGGAGCTCCGCAGGGAACAGTGCTGTCGCCATTCCTCTTTACATTGTACACAGCTGACTTTCAGTATAAATCAGACCGTTGTCACCTCCAGAAGTACTCGGATGACTCTGTGATAGTTGGCGGTATTGGGAAGGACCAGGATGAAGAGGAATATAGAAGGGTGGTTGCGGTCTTTGTAGTATGGTGCCAGGCTAACCATCTAGAATTAAATGTTAAGAAAACCAGGGAGTTGGTGATGAGCTATGGAAGGTGCAAGAAGGTATGCCTACCTGTTACCATTGACGGTCAGGATGTGGAGATGGTGGACAGTTTCAAATATTTGGGGGTTTACCTGGATAGCAAGCTAGACTGGAAGTGCCACATGGAGAAGGTCTACAAGAAGGGGATGAGTAGATTGTACTTCCTAAGGAAGTTAAGGTCTTTTAATGTGTGTGGCAAAATGCTTGAGGTGTTCTACCAATCCATTGTGGCTAGTGCCACCTTTGCGGCAATAATTTGCTGGGGTAACAGTGTGCGTGTTGCTGACGCCAACAAGCTCAACAAACTTATAAAGAAGGCTAGCGCGACGGTGGGCCTACAGCTTGGGACTTTTGAAGAGGTGGTAGAGGATAGGATTAAGAAGAAGTGCAGAGCTATAATGGGCAACAACACACACCCGCTTTATGAACTGTTTGCGAAACAGAAGAGCACATTCAGCAATCGCCTAATACAACTAAGGTGTAAAAAGGAAAAATACAGGAGATCGTTTGTTCCAACAGCTATGGGGGTGTTTAACAAATGTCTGAAAAGCAATGTCTAAAGCATTCCAAATGTTATGTTATCATATGTGTCATGTTCGAGATCTGTGTTCTGCTGCTGTGATACCGCAATTTCCTCCGGGATAAATAAAGTATATCTTATCTTATCTTATCTTATACTGATTCAAACTGACTACACACTACAACTCTCAAAAATCTATTCAATGAGGACCACATGCTCCTTGCTATGCCACTACATCTTCAGTTTTCCACAGAATTTGTGTCCTGATATGGCTACACTCTAGCTCATTCTCTTGTATTAAGAATTATTTAAGATCCGCTTGCTTGAGATGAAGAATCCTTCCTTCAGCTTAGTCCACTTTAGACCTCCTGACCTGCTGCTCACCTGAGTGATATTCCGTCCCTTTAATTAGTCCAGCTGGCCTACTGCTCATCTGTGTGATATTCTGCCCCTTTAATTAGGCCTCCTAGCCTTGGATGGGGACACTGTCCTCCTTTTTGTCTTCCCTAGGCCCCCTACCTGAGATCCGGAATCCTTTCTACTTTTCAGAACTTGCTTTCTGATATATAGTGGTCCCCCTCTTCGCACACAACATCATTTCTATGCCAGTCTGCAAGCAGCTAGACCATTGGTCTGTTACTTCTCCACAGTTATCTCTATCTAATTAATCAACTGGAAACTGCATCTGTTTGTGCCCATGTAACTCCTTCCATCCTGTGCTAGTCCCAATAATTAACCCTGCCTGCTGCTGGCTCACTGTTGCTGGAACACAGAATAGACAAAACAACATTTTAAACATAGCAATGCATTGTATAATTATAAGATCTTAATTGTGGGCAGCTTCTCCACTCCTTTACACTGGAGACAAAGGAGGGTAATTGTGGACTGTGTTTGATAGTTCTACAACACCGAAGGCTTGTGCATGTACCAAATGTAAAATGTGGCAGCAGGCTGCAGTATTGGTGTGGTTTTTACATTGAGGTAGTAAAGCAAGTGTGCAAAACAGACATGAACAGCTAAATGTATACATTTAAAAAAAATAAATAAATAAATTCAACCCCCTTTCGAAAAATGTATTCGTGTGGTACATACGGATGTAAAAATTAGCTAGTAAAAACAGATTTGTAAAAAAGTATTTTGATACGCACACTCTGTGGTAGGCAGTTGTAATTAAATATCTATATTTTACTTGTTATAAAGTTTTAATTTGTACCTTGCTGGTTAAATTGTTAAATCCATCAATAAAAATTTATTGTTAGAAAAAAAAATATCTACATTTTAGGGAATTTTCTTTGTATTTTTTAAAAAAATTAGTCCCCCTTCAAAAAAAAAATTTAAATGCAAAAACTCAATACAAACACCATATCATCTAACTCTGGTTTCAGATTTTTTTTGTAAAAGCTTTTGCGCTGTCTTGCTTTTAGCTTTTTAGTGCAATGAAGGAGTTGTCCGGTCTAATGCTAAAAGTTCGAAGTCACTCTGTGACTGCAGACTTGTCAATCCTCACATCGTGCACACTACACTCTATGAGGATTCTCTGGTGCTGGGAACAGCGGTCATATGGCCACAAGTATGCGATATGCATATTCTGAGCTACATTCCAACTACACTGTTTATGTCCTCACTCAATACACTTGCATTGAGCGAGACCACGCCCATTTAGTGCATGCGATGTGAGGATACACAAGTCTGCAGTCACATACAGTGACTGTAGGCTTTTAGCTTTGGGCCAGACAACCCCTTTAAGAATGAATGAAAACAATGTGCAATTGTAATTCAATTGCAGTAGGACAAATGCCCGCTACATCACATCACTGTTCAATCACACTGAATTTTTCATTGCTGCTGGCACCTCTCCTATCGCTTTCTCCCCTATCAATTGAATCTCTGTATTATTCCCAGAATACTTCTCTTACCTTTTTTACAGCTGCAGTTATTCAGTATTTTACTGTCTGGAGTGTTTGTTCAATATTTTAAGGCTTTCTCTTCCTATCTCTATTGCTGAGCTGTGAGTTTTGACATACACTCACTATCCTAAATACCCTAAAATGGTTGCTGATTTCCCTGCCTAGGCTTTTATAAAGGCCATGATAATCAGGGGCGGAACTACCGCCCGTGCAGCCGGTTCATTGAACGGGGGCCCCGAGGGAGAGGGGGCCCATCCAGCCTCCAGCAGGGCCGCCATAAGGGCATGACTGCCTTGACTCCAGTATGGGGCCCGGCCGGTAGGGGCCCCCTCGGAGCCCCGTTGGGGGCCCCCCTCTTGTGTTTCTCTCTCCTGATGGGGCCCCCGGCCCCATGCTAAGCGCCGAGTCCGGGACATCTCAGCGCTGCGCTGCGCTGCTGTGGCAGCGCCTTCATGATTCCCCTGACTTCCGGTCATGTGACGGCGCCGTCACATGGCCGGAAGTCAGGAGAACCTGGTGTCAGCGATTTGGATGAGCGCCAGGATTCTGCAGGGATCGCACGGGGGTAAGTATAACAAGTTTTATTTTTTTTTAAAATACAATTAACTAGGAGTGGGGGGAATGGGAGATGCACATGTGGGGGGGGGGAGATGAGAGATGCACATGTGGGGGGGGGAGATGGGAGATGAGAGATGCACATGTGTGGGGGGGAGATGAGAGATGCACATGTGTGGGGGGGAGATGAGAGATGCACATGTGTGGGGGGGAGATGAGAGATGCACATGGGGGGGATAAGAGATGCACATAGGGGGGATAAGAGATGCACATGTGGGGGAGGGGGATGAGAGAGGTGCACATGTGGGGGAGGGGGATGAGAGAGGTGCACATGTGGGGGAGGGGGATGAGAGAGGTGCACATGTGGTGGAGGGGGATGAGAGAGGTGCACATGTGGGGGGAGGGGGGGGGGAGAGGTGCACATGTGGTGGAGGGGGATGAGAGAGGTGCACATGTGGTGGAGGGGGATGAGAGAGGTGCACATGTGGGGGAGGGGGATGAGAGATGTGAATATGGGGTGAGAGATGTGCACATGGGGGGATGAGAGAGGTGCACATGGGGGGGTGGTGAGAGATGCACATGTGGGGGAGGGGGATGAGAGGTGCACATGTGGTGGAGGGGGATGAGAGAGGTGCACATGTGGTGGATGGGGATGAGAGAGGTGCACATGTGGTGGAGGGGGATGAGAGAGGTGCACATGTGGTGGAGGGGGATGAGAGAGGTGCACATGGGGTGAGAGATGTGCACATGGGGGGATGAGAGCTGCACATGGGGGGAGATGAGAGCTGCACATGGGGGGTTTGAGAGCTGCACATGGGGGGGGTTTGAGAGCTGCACATGGGGGGGGGTTTGAGAGCTGCACATGGGGGGGTTTGAGAGCTGCACATGGGGGGGTTTGAGAGCTGCACATGGGGGGGTTTGAGAGCTGCACATGGGGGAATTGGGAGAAAATGAGCTGCACATGGGGGAATTGGGAGTAGGGGGATAATGAGCTGCACATAATGAATGTGGGGTGGGGGAGAGTAAATGATAAATGATGATGGGGTGGGGAGAGCACGGACATGATATAATGAATTGGGGCAGGGGGTGCATTTAAATAATGAATGCGGGGAGCAGGAAGTATAGAGTGTAACTGGTAACAAATTGGCGGAAAGAGTAGAGGTTCTAATTAAATTATATATTAAGTGCCTATTTACAGTTAATGGGGGCACCGTGGTGGATTACAATTTATATTTGGAATGGTAGGTGGCATAATAACTAACCATATATTGATGGTGGATGCACGTCTGTATTCAGCTGCATAATGTAGAAGTTGGGGAATGTGCTCTAGATAACTGTTATTTTATGCAGAGACGAGTCCTGGCTGGAAGACGTGATGGTGGTCTGTGCTGGATGAAGGAGAAAAGCGTAGCTGAAGGACTTCACCTAGAGACGTCACCAGTGAGTCAGTGTATTACATGTACACTTACACTATATACTATGTACCGGGCTCCTGTGTATAATGTCACTGGTGATCACTGTATTACCTGTACACTATATACAGAGCTCCTGTGTATAATGTCACTGGTGATCACTGTATTACCTGTACACTGACACTATATACAGAGCTCCTGTGTATAATGTCACTGGTGATCACTAGATTACCTGGACACTTACATTATACATACCATGTATAGAGCTCCCGTGTATAATGACACTTTTGGTAATATTAGTAATGTGGAGGTAATATGTGGTCTGGTCATGGTGTGGCCGTTTTTCTCCCTTCTGTGTGGTATTATTCGGTCACTATGTTGTGGTAATATGTGGTCTGGTCATGGTGTGGTGGTATTCCCTGTATGTGGTATTATTGGTCATTTAAAAAAAAAATGTATATGACACATTCCCTTAAAGAAAACTAAATAAAAATATATCTAAAAAGAGTATTGGATATTTTAAGAAATTTTAATAGGTTAGAGTAGGGCCCCGCCAGAAGAGTCTACCTTATCGTGGTGGCGGCTTTAAAAATCTTTTGGCCAAAACAAAAGCTGATGGCTATGTATGTGGCGCCGTCACATGGCCGAACGTCAGGAGAACCTGGTGGCAGCGACGTGGACGAGCGCCAGGATTCTGCAGGGATCGCATGGGGGTAAGTATAACAAGTTTTATTTTTTTTAAATACAATTAATTAACTAGGAGTGGGGGGAATCAAAGATGCACATGGGGGGGGTGAGAGATGCACATGGGGGGATAAGAGATGCACATGGGGGGGGTGAGAGATGCACATGGGGGGGATGAGAGATGCACATGGGGGGGATGAGAGATGCACATGGGGGGGATGAGAGATGCACATGGGGGGATGAGAGATGCACATGGGGGGGTGAGAGATGCACATGGGGGGGTTATGTTTACATAACTTTGCCTAATGAAGGGCAGGGGGGGGCCCCCAAAAATTTCTTGCACAGGGGCCCACTACAGTCTGTGTCCGCCCCTGATGATAATCCTATTTGATTGGCTGCGCTATAGCATGTGATGTGATAACTGCAAGACGCATTAAGGAGAAGGTTGCACTTGAGGTCATGTAAACCTTTTTTGACTGATGCAATCTTCTGCATTGCCATTTGTGCAAATCAAGCATCACATTGTTCAAATTCGCCAGGAACTGTGAATTTCATAACATTTTACTTGAATTTGATTTGCATCAAATCCAAGCTATCCTCTCTGGTGAGCTCACCAAATTCTTAAAGTTGTCCACTACTATGACTACCCTTTCTCAACCTGAGTGTTTTCGCCCGTTAAAATAAAAACACTTATATTCACCTCCCATGCTGGTGCTGTTCCAGCAATGCCATCACTCGCTTTTCCGGTGTTCACGTGAGGTTGTTACATTACATGAGCCCTGTGCCCAATCAGTGCCGACTTTAATGTCCCCGCCTTTAGACAAGTAATCAAGAGGAAGTGAGAGGGAAGCTGCAGCGTTGGCTTCCTGTTGATTACTTATTTGTCATAAGGGTAGGACATTGAAGCCAGCGCTGATTGGTCGCAGGGCTTGTGTGATGTAACATTATAGTATGCAAACATGGAATGTAAGAAATTTGAATTGCATTGCTGCTCTAGAAAAGAAAAAGTGAAAATGAAGATGCTTAGGGCATACATTTGCCAATTCATGTCTGCCCAATAGCCATTGACAAGGCAACCTTTTTTGCTGGGAACTTAACCTAATATGAAACCTCCCTTGGGCTGATAGCCTACAATGACATGGGTAGGTAGAATCCTGCTGTAATTTAAAACCGCCATAGGCTAATGGGTGGAGTGCTCGGCCAGAAAGCCTATATATACAAATATCAAAGACTGACCGTCACTTCCAAACAGAAATTCAGGTGTGAATAGGTGCAAGCTAAGAGAGCCACTTCCATATGTAACTAATAAATTAATTTTATGTGCTAAGTATCTTTATTTTTTTAAAATTTTCTAGAACAGCAATGCAATTCTAATTTTCATATATTCCATGTTTGCTTACTATAGTGTTACAGAATGCAGCTTTAATTTGTGTGTTACACATGGAAGTGGCTATCAGCCGGCACCTGTTTACACCTGATTTTCTGTTTAGAAGCGACAGTCAGTCTTTGATATTTGTATACATAGACTTTCTGACCGAGCACTCCACCCATCAGCCTATGGTGATTTTAAGTACAGCTCAATCCAACCTACCCATATAATTGCAGGCTATTAGTCCAAGAGAGGTTTCATATTAGGTTAGGTTCCCTGCAAAGAAGGATTCCTTGTCGGTGGCTATTGGGCACATGAATTGGCCAATTTATGCATTAAATATCTTCATTTTACCTTTTCCTTATCTAGAGCAGGAATGCAATTCCAATTTCATATATTCCATGTTTGCATACTATAGCGTTACAGAGTGCAGCTTTAATTTGTTAGTTACATATTGAAGTGGCTCTTTAAGCTTGCACTTGTTCATACCTGATTTTTTGTTTAGTCTGTCTTTGATATTTGCTTACTGGCTCTATGCTTTAGAGCAGTGTTTCCCAAACTCTAGTCCTCACGGCCCCCCACAGGTCATGTTTTCAGGATTTCCATAGTGCTGCACAGCTAAGAGAATTAATGATGCCTTAATGATACTTCCACCACCTGGCCAATGCTAAGAAAATCCTGAAAACATGAGCTGATGGGGTCCGTGAGGACTGGAGTTTGGGAAACACTGCTTTAGAGCCTGCAAGGGCTGCTCTGGAGCTGACTGGAACCAACCAGCCTGTTTCCCCTGTGCTTTTCCCATGCTGCAGAGGCAAATCTGTCTCTCCCGGCATCATCTGAGAGCGCTCAGTCTGGAGCAGTGGCGCAGCGATTCTGCTGAGCAGTCAATCTTGGGGTCCGTGAGGACTGGAGTTTGGGAAACACTGCTTTAAAGCCTGCCAGGGCTGCTCTGGAGCTGACTGGAACCAACCAGCCCGTTTCCCCTGTGCTTTTCCCATGCTGCAGAGGCAAATCGGTCTCTCCTGGCATCATCTGAGAGCGCTCAGTCTGGAGCAGTGGCGCAGCCATTCTGCTGAGCAGTCAATCTTCAGTAGTGCATCACTGTTAGCAACCAGGAAGCTGGGAGGCAGTGGAGCGGTGAGCTCCTGAACACAGGAAAATACAATGTTCCCTGAATTAATTTGGTACATCTTTCTGATACCATGTCGCCGAGATAGAAATGTACTCCAGTCATGTGCTGGAGTACAATTCTGCTATAACTTTCACAATGTTTACAGTGTATATTTCAAAGAATTTGTCTGTCTGAGCTAGGTCATCCCCCTCCTGCTAAGCTGCATCTACTTTTCAAAAAGTTGACCTAAGAAGGCCAAAAGCCACAAAATATTTTCAACTGTTTTTTGCCAGATCTCTGCCTAGATCTTGGCCTATTCTTTGTGGACAGGTCTACTTTATGCAGCCCCTTTGACGGTAGATTCATCCACTTTAACATAAAAAATTGTTCTTGTATTCAGAGAGATGTTGATTAAAATCTTACTTTTCGAAGGGTGTGTACTCATTTATGTTGAGCAGATAGGATATATACTTACAAGTTTCAATTTAAACAATTTAATATTATAAAAATCTAACACTTTGTACTGGAGTGCACGTTTGTTAAAATATTGTTATTTATTACTATGACATAAAATGGAGATGATATAAAATGTTAGTTGTAATTCCTACAGGATGCCAGATAAATTTGATAAGTTTACCCTTCTCTCATAACTATATATCCTGGACCACACATATTAATGTTTGATAACTTGTGTTCACCTATTCTTGTACTTTTTGTTGCTCACAGAATATGATATTGTTGAGGCATATGAAGTGGACAAAGATGGGAATTACATCACACATGACATCAGCCACAGTCATAGACGTAAGAGATCAGCAGATGCTGGCGCTGTGCATCTCAAGATTCATGGATTTGGAAAGGATCTGTTTATGGAATTAAACTATGCAAATGATTTAATGGCTCCGGGATTTACAGTACAAACATTTAGAGATGGAAGGACCAAGTCTACTGAAGTATATTCGTCCCATGACTTCTGTTTTTATCAAGGAACTCTGCTGTCCCATAAGCACTCAGCAGTAGCACTTTCAACTTGCAATGGCCTGGTAAGTGAGTCGCCTACTGGGAAAAATATATTATTCTTCACTGTTGCTGGTAGGTTATATTAGGATTATTTATATAGTGGCTGGGTGTTTTGTTAGCAGCTAACCTACTGTAAGTGACTTAAGAGGTCTCCTTCTGGACTCAACACACATAAAAAAATGTGCACTTTATATCTTTGCTCTTATATCTTTGCTCTTACAAGTTTTTATTTTTGAGAACTGAATATTTTTATTTTTATTAGCATATACCAGGGGTGCACAACCTGTTCCCCAGTGGCCACATGTGACCCTCAAAGCCTGTGTAGCCCTTAACTATCTGATCACTGACATGGCTGCTCATATGTATTTTCCATGTTTAGGGAGTAGAAGAGTGTCACGCAGCACTAGGAATGGGTAACTATTAATGGTGCACTGTGTGGTCATGTCTGTGATCAGGTCATCATCTAGGTAAGGAGTAAAGTAAAGAAGTGGCCATAGCCATTGTGCTTTATGGGACAAGGAAAGCACTCAACTGTGTCAGCGTCTCACAGAAACTACAATGGAGAAAGCTGAATCCATGGTCTCTTCCTTTCTGGATTGTGAATGGGGAAGAAGAGGACCTTTCTCCTCCTGATAGGTGGTAATCCAAAAAAATTGAGATAGTTTTTAGATATCACATGTAAAGCGCCATGGAATAAATGGCGCTATAATAATAAATAATAATAATAATAATTTCTGTTGAACTGTTTCTGATGAATTGTGTCAGCCCGACAATGTGGCCCTTATACCAGAAAAGGTTGTGTGCCCTTGGCATAGACTAATCTCTTGAAGAAACAACCAGTATCAGCAGACGCAATCTTTTTTTTTTTTGTGGGTAATTTAATGCTTCTATTTCAGTACACAATATAAATTGACAAATATAAGTCTTACAATGTATTGTCTTGTACACAACCTACTAGTAATATGCTGGTGCTATATCACAAATCCAATTCAAGCATGGCCTTAATAACCTCCAGCCTGGGCTTGTTGTGCTCCATAATCACTAGCCAATCCTGAAACAATATCTTTTGCAGTTTCTTCCCACTACTGGACAAAGTCGATCATAGCCAAGGCCCTAAATATCTACTTGGATATTAGCATGTCGCAGTTCCAAAAAAATGCTTTACATAAGGATTGGGGGTATGCAAAAATTGCGAAAAGCATCACTGATCCCTATGTTACCATTAATTGTGGGGATATCATAAACTGATAGTTGATCTCATCATATTCCATTGATTCAGAAGTACATGTAATTCAACCAGCTCACGTCTAAATTCTAATACCAAAGAGCAATGCTAATAAGAATGGAATAAGCCTGCTTGAGAGGCCCTATTGTGAGCGGAAACATTTTATGCTTCTGTTTGGTCTAATGAAGTAATTATGATGAGCACTGACTTATTTAGCTTCCTTAAGTACTTTTAAGCCCCTCTGGATAGTTGGATCTCTGAGGAAAGCCAAAAAATAAAATGCATATGTGAATGGGGGAACACATCACTCAGGGAAAGCTCTTGCATTTCCTTGTTTTACAAGTAATGGACGTTTCTGCACCCAGATTCACAAGGACAAAAAGTTATTTGTTTCTTTAACAATTACCCTTTACATTAAAGGGTTATTTTAAGGTTTGAAAGTTATCCCCTATTCATTGGATAGAAGATAAATTTCTGATCTTTGGAGGTTTGACTACTGAGACCCTTACCAATTCCAACAACCATGGCAGTGGAGATCTCCATGTGAATGGAGAAGTGATCTATCATGCGCACAACGATTCCATTAGTTCTTATGGGAGTGCCGAAAACCAGATGAGCGGAACGCTCGGCTATCTCCTGAGGTCCTATTAAGAATGAATAGAGTGGCAGTGAACATTATCAACCACCATTCCATTCACACTTGGCTCTCCAGACCTCCCATTGGTAAGATTGGTAGAGGTCCCAGCAGTCGGATCCCCAGCATTAGTGAAGATGTCCATAATCCCATGGATAAGGGATAATTTCCATTCTTGATAAGGATTTGCAGTTTACTGTTATTTTAATACTCCTCTAAAAACACATTTCAGCTTTACATAATAAGTAGAATTCGCCATTCGCCAGGGTTAATGAAGCATACTCGATCATCACTAATAGGAAGGAACGCAACAGAAACTTTTATCATGAAATGTATCAATAGAGGAAGAAAACAAATAACGCATAATTTACAGAACATACATAACAAAAATAAAGATTATGAGAATAAGGTCCTAGTACCCAGGAAAGGGGCACTGCAGAGCCCCATCTTAACATCTTCTGAAAAAATCTGAATACAGTCCTTCTCTATTTCCTGCAGCCCCATAGACAATGAAGTAGAGGTCAAGCATGCCCACCTTTGCTCCATTCAAAATGGACCTCTGCAGAGCCCAGATTCAGAGCCCTGTTCTCCGGATCACTGGGGGTCCCAGTAGTCAGACCCCAGCCAATAAGTTATTCCCTGTCATTAGGATAGAGAATAACTTATTATATTGGAAATAACCCTTTAATGACCCAAGTCTATAGTGTCCTGTTGTCTCCTTCTTGAAAGCATGCTCCTGTCCTCCAGTTTTCTCCTTTAGTAATAAAGCTATACATGATCAGGTAAAGGGAAGTAGAGGGTGGAGCACATGTCATAAAGTAAACCTTCTTCTTTATTATACAGATCATAAGGGTGTCTCCTCCTACACAGTTTATTGAAACTGTAAGAGCAGCTACTTCTCTTATGCCCTGACACCCCACATGTTATGTTGCACTTGGATGTAAAACTGCAGCAAAAATGATTCGTGGCTTCCTTTAGCCTTAATAGCTTATGACCAGGGGTTAGAAAAGTTTCACCTACTTCTTTTTTAAAAAGGGTTTGTGCTTTGTTGGAGCAATGGAGTAACTCATCTGGACTGTTAATATGTGAATGCACTTTATAATCTAGCTCAGTTCAGCAACAGGTTCAAAGGGGCTTTTGTAGGTGCAGCAGTTCTTCCATTAACCCCTACAGAATCTTTCGATTTTTCATTTTTTCCTCCCCTTCTTCCAAGAGCCATAACTTTTTATTTTTTTTGCAACCCCATAGCCATATGAGGACTTTTTTTTTATTGCGGGACAAGTTGTACTTTTGAATTCATTTTATCATGTGATGCATTGGAAAGTGGGGAAAACAAGTTCAATTCCACAATTGGTTTTTGGTTGTTTTTTTTACCATGTTCACTGCGTGGTAAAACTGACCTTGCAATATGATTCACTAGGTCAGTACGGAGATGCCAAATATGTATAGTTTTTTTATTTAAGTGGTGACAAAAAAATTTAAAATTTGTAAGAATTTTTTTACGTTTTCAATTTTTGGGCTATAGGGCTCGTGAGGGATTATTTTTTGTGCCCTGTTGTGGCGGCCAAAAAGAATGTAATTCTGGATTTTTTTGTTTTTTTATTTCATTTACCGATCAGATTAATTCATTTTAGATTTTCATAGATCGGACATTTCGGAATACAGAGATACCAAATATGTGTAATTTTTTTTCATTGTTTTATCTTCAATGGGTCAAAACGGGGGTGATTTGAACTTTTGTGTTTTTTATTTTTTTCATATGTTTAAACTTTTTTTTCTAGAATTTTGACTGTATTTAATAGTCCCCTTAGAGGAGTTGACGCTGCGATCGTACATGTTCATCAAAGGTCATAAAGAAGTTAAAGAGAACCTGCCATTTTGGCCTCCTAAACTGCCCCCATTGCCACATACACACACAGACAAAATTGTTGTTATTGGTGTTAAAGTAAGAAAAACCCTCATTGGTCACTGAAATCACTTGAAATTGACAAAAATAAATTTCAATTTAAACTTACTGAATATCAACTTTTCACTTGTGGTTCAACAGAAAATAAAAAAAAAAAACAACTAGTGAAAATGGCCTGGACAAAAATCATGGTAGCCGAGGCAATCACTACAAACAATGTCTGAAGCCAAAATGATATGATGGGTTCTCTGAATAAAAAAATGAAATATCTTTGACCTTTGGTATTTACTGTATTATTGCAAATATTTTAGATATTTTACAAGTATTACTACTTAATACACACACAACTCTAACAAGATGACCTCAGCTAGCTAGTTATGGCATACAGTTTTACTCTGTTGCTAAATATTTGCTAAATTGAGTCCATATAACACTCTCTATTTTGCATTCTCACTATGTAAACAGCGTCCAGTTCCATGGGAACACCATAGGCAAAGACCATTTCTGTGAAGTTGCCAAAGAAAATCTCTTCAGTTTTATTTACTTTTCTAACAATGAAACCACAAACTCAGATGTTCCTTTGTCATTTCTTTGAGATGAGGATTAATCTTGGAGGGTTGTTCAGTGTTCATTTCAGAGCAGAATCAGATGGTGTCTTCTAATTGATGCCTTGTGTAATTATTGCCTGTTAGATGACTTTGGTGTTAGAGGAATAAGACAGTGAGCGAGGGTTTAGTTGTGAGCAGTAGTATACTTCTAGTTCATTGTAAATGTAGCAATATATTATGTGATTTGGCACACTGGGCAAAATATTTTTTTTACCTTTATCTGCTAAGTGGATCATAAGCATACATGCACTGGATGTATGCATGAAGATGCATAAAATGTGGGTACAATCATGTTAGGTCAATAGGAAAGCAGCTTCCACAAAGATATTGGATATACTGTAAAATTTGAGCAGCTGGAAGTAACGGCTGGAAATTCACAATTTGGAGTTTCCTGCTCTAGGCAGTGTATGAAATCTATTTGAAACATCAAGAACGTAAGCAGTTTACACCATTTATGATATACCATGCATATATTTATGCCATTTATTGATTTAAAAGTATTAGGATGCCTCTAATATGTACTCTGAATTCGCTCAATATACTAAAATGTCTGACAGAATTTGCCTTAATGTAATATAATAATTCTTAAGGTAATGTGACGCTGAGTCACCAATGTGATGAAGAGTCATTACTCGTGGACAAGCTGTAAGACAGGGTTGTCAAGATTTCCGGGGTCAGTTACCAAGAGAGCTCGTCATATACAGAAGGGTAAGACAAAGGCGTAGTCAGGTCACAGTCCGAGGTCTGAATTCCAGGAAGTTAACAGATCAAGACAAAGGGGCTAGGCAAACGGATGATCAAAGGCAAGGTCCAAGGTCGGGCAGCAAAAAAATCTGAAAGAGAGCAACGGAGACATAGAAAATATGTGTCTTTCACATGGATCATGGACCCACTGCACCACAGTCCGGCCTTACCCTTGGAGTGGCATGGCTAAGCGGCCCCCTTGTTTTTGCTAGAGCTCCTGATGGTGAAGTTACACTTGAGCTGCAGGTGACCACCAGGTACCACACCAAGGGTAGTCCCCAGTACTGCAGAAGCTGAACCCAAGGGTCAGACTAGCAGTAACGGACTCTGATTCACTGGCTGGACAGGATTCAGATACAGGTTCTGGCAGTGCGTATCCTGGAACACTTGACAGGATGGACACTGGTGCAGGTTCAGACAGTGTGGATCCTGGAACACTTGACAGGACGAACTTTGGTATTAGTTCAGGTACAGCCAGAATGGCTTCAGTTTCAGGTATCGCCGGAGTGGTTTTAGGATCAGGTACTGCCGGGGGGCTTCATGTTCAGGTACTGCCGGAGCAGCTTCATGTTCAGGTACAACCGGAGCGGCTTCATGTTCAGAGTAAGCGGTTGCTATGACAGGATCAGGATCTAACAGAATACGTTCAGGAACAGTTTCAGAGAGCGGTTCAGGGACCTGACAACTAACTTGAGTGATGCTGAGTCACTTCTCACTGACAAGCTGTCGAGATTATCGAGGAGTCTGAGATCAATAGCCAGGAGGGTACGTCATAAACAGATGGAAGAGACAAAGGCCTAGTCAGGTAGGGTTTAAACGGATGGATGGTGAGAGCGAGGTCAAGCAGCAATAGATCAATGAGCAAAATACAAGACAAAAAGTAAACAACACACTTAGCTGAAGCTGAAGCTGTGGCTGACAGCTCAGTTAAATAGCTGAGCAATTATGGGAACTGATAGCTCCTGACAAGAGCTCAGCACCTCCCAGTCTCAGATTGGACGGCTGAGCTGGCAATCAAAACGCAGACAGCTCAGCATGCCCCTGCAGATTGGACAACTGAGTTGTCAATCACTGCACAGACAGCTCAGCACTGAGGGGTGGAATTGTTACAACTAGCAGGGACAAACTGAAACTAACACTAACGAGGGTGTTGTAGAGGCACCTCCTTAGAGGAATGTGTGCCTTAAATACTAGATGTCTCCCAGCTATTGTCTGGGGGCAGATTCAGAGTGTGCATCTTTCTCGTTTTAAGAATCGGGGAGCGCACGCCGCTGGGAGACCTGCAGGATGTGCACAGGTCCAGGGCACCAGGAAGCAGTAGCAGGGAATGGAGACACCACCGAGCGGCCACGGCAGTGAGTATGTCGGCGTCCCTGCTGGGAGGATGGAGAGGGTACATACAGGGACACCACATTACTGTTACAGTGTGGAAAACAAGGCACACACACACATAATCAGACACAGCCAGCTAAATAGCCAGGTAATCACCCAAAATGGAAGACACATGGAGGAAACCCAGAACACTCCTGCCCTGATTGGCGGCTAGACTATCACTCACAAAACTGACAGCTCAGCATGACCCTGATTCTATAGGGCAGCTGAGCTTTCACTCACTGGTCCAGGACACAGTGAGTGGTGGAATCGAGACAGTTGTGCTGGAAAATTGAAACAATGACTCCTCTCCCTTCATCTAAATTCCCAGTACCATTAGGATGATGTGACCATGTGGCATTTATTCTACAACTAATATTGAGAGTTCTAATTATTGAAAAGACTAGCAATAATTAAGCCCCCTCAAGCACATTAGACTAACTTTGTCCGAGCCCCACCGATATTGACAGTTTCAGCTGACAGTCTGTTTATAAGAAAGCAGAAAAAAATGGTCTCTTGTGTTTTATCGTCCAGGCAGGTGGAGTGAGAAAGAATTGGGGTACTAACCTGAGACTGTTGTGCAGGATAGGACACAACACTAAAGGAAGGTGTAGCTGGGAAAATGATACTTCTGCCGGGGTAGGATGCTGCTCCATATGGATGTGCACCTCCAGCTTTCACTTCTGTCGGAATTTTGGGAATAGTGAATGCCGATAAAGATAAGCCAAAGGTCTTGCTCTGCCAAGGTATACTGTTGTGATAGTTTTGTGAAGATTAAAAACATTTATTAAAGGAGTTGTCCAGTACTCGGACAACCCCTTCTCAATTACAATATTCCCCCACGTAGCGTAAAAATAGCTTATATTCATTTCCAGTGCCAGTGGCATTCTAGTGATGTTGGTGCCGGATCAACAGGGGCTTGCGCAACATTGGCTGCAAGGCTTCTGCATAATAATTAGCGGCCACTCTAGCTTCCTTAGGACGAAACTGACATCCAGAGTAAATGAGAGCTGCTGCTGTTGCTCTGACTTCCTCCAGATGTCAGTTATGTCCAAAGGAAGTGAGGGTGAAGCAGCCCATTAGCGGCCGCTGATTGGCTGCAGGGTTCACGTAACCAGTTCGTCACGCAAACCCTGGGAGACCCGACGCTGATATTGGTAGAATGGTGCTGGCACCAAAAGCAAGTATAGGTAGTTTTTGCTCTATGTGGGGGAATGTTGTAATTGAAAAGGGGTTATGCAAGTAGTGCACAAAAAACAGTTGCACATTAATAAAAATTTGTAATTGTCAAGAAGTCATGTATTGTTTGGGAGGGGGGATAATCAACCCAGTAAGTCTGATGTTTGGATATAAGGCGCAGCCAGACGTGTGTGTATTGACTGCTTTTTCAAGCGATTCTATAACCCACCTGAAAAAGTGCTCAGAAAATGCTCTAAAGATTAACTTTCAGCATTGAAGGCTTTTGAGCAGTTTTTAACTGCTTCAGGTTTCAAAACGTGCCAAGCGGCTAAAAGAAGTGAGCAGACCATTTATCAGTCATCTTCCAAACGGAACACATTCTATACTTAACAATACAGGTCAGTGACAATGCTCAAAAATGCCCGGAAGATGCTTGGGGTCTTTTTGATTGGTTTCCCACCAGAAACCCTTAGCGGGTGCCTCATTGTCGAATGGAGAACAAAAAGATGTTGTGTGCACGTACCCTAACCATTACAAAATTGCTATTTTACCATCTCTAAAACTGTTATATGTTTTTTTTACCACACAGATCCAGTTCTATGTTACAGAATTAAATTTACTCTGACTTTCTTTTCTTTTATGTATAAGCAGTTACAATAGCTCCACGATTTGATAACTCGGCCTAACCATACTGTATAGCTTTTTGGACTCCTATGAGTACAATTTCATGCGAGTAAGGCAATTTAATCTATGAATACACAATTTGAGCATGAGTTTGCTATTAAAATGCTGAACTTCACAATGGCAAAATTATATGGACAGGAGCTGTACTATGGAATGTGCGTTCTCAATTACAATATACGTTAAGAATTCTTTGCATTGATCTCTGTTAATCACTGTTTTTTGTGAAATTCTTGTAGGCAGCACATGAATGAACAATGACTATTTTATTCTGCAGTATCATTATGTTCAGAAATCACATTTCTCTTTTGCTGACCAAGGCAGTGTTTGGTGTTCTCAAATGAACATAGAAAATGTGCTTTTCCTGTCCATTAATTTATCTACATTGTGTTATAAAAATGACTAGTTTATACTATTCTGCCAATAGCCTGGCAAGTACAGTTATATGAAAAAGTTTGGGCACCCCTATTAATCTTAAGCTTAATGTTTTATAAAAATTGGTGTTTTTGCAACAGCTATTTCAGTTTGATATATGTAATAACTGTTGGACACAGTAATGTTTCTGCCTTGAAATGAGGTTTATTGTACTAACAGAAAATGTGCAATCTGCATTCAAACAAAATTTGACAGGTGCATAAGTATGGGCACCTCACCAGAAAAGTGACATTAATATTTAGTAGATCCTCCTTTTGCAAAAATAACAGCCTCTCGTCGCTTCCTGTAGCTTTTAATGATTTCCTGGATCCTGGATGAAGGTATTTTTGACCATTCCTCTTTACAAAACAATTCCAGTTCAGTTAAGTTTGATGGTTGCCGATCATGGACAGCCCTCTTCAAATGATCCCACAGATGTTCAATGATATTCAGGTCTGGGGACTGGGATGGCCATTCCAGAACATTGTAATTGTTCCTCTGCATGAATTACTGAGTAGATTTGGAGCTGTGTTTTCTATCATTGTCTTGCTGAAAGATCCATCCCCTGCGTAACTTCAACTTTGTCACTGATTCTTGAACATTATTGTCAAGAATCTGCTGATACTGAGTGGAATCCATGCGTCCCTCAACTTTAACAAGATTCCCGGTGCCGGCATTGGCCACACAGCCCCAAAGCATGATGGAACCTCCACCATATTTTACTGTGGGTAGCAAGTGTTTTTCTTGGAATGCTGTGTTTTTTTTTCCGCCATGCATAACGCCTTTTTGTATGACCAAACAACTCAATCTTGGTTTCATCAGTCCACAGGACCTTCTTCCAAAAAGAAATTGGCTTCTCCAAATGTGCTTTTGCATACCTCAGCCGACTCTGTTTGTGGCGTGCTTGCAGAAACGGCTTCTTTTGCATCACTCTCCCATACAGCTCCTCCTTGTGCAAAGTGCGTTGTATAGTTGACCGATGCACAGTGACACCATCTGCAGCAAGTTGATGCTGCAGCTCTCTGGAGGTGGTCTGAGGATTGTCCTTGACTGATCTCACCATTCTTCTTCTCTGCCTTTCTGATGTTTTTCTTGGCCTGCCACTTCTGGCCTTAACAAGAACTGTTCCTGTGTTCTTCCATTTCCTTACTATGTTCCTCACAGTGGAAACTGACAGGTTAAACCTCTGAGACAGCTTTTTGTATCCTTCCCCTGAACAACTATTTTGAATAATCTTTGTTTTCAGATCATTTGACAGTTGTTTTGAGGAGCCCATGATGCCACTCTTCAGAGGAGATTCAAACAGGAGAACAGCCTTCAAGTGGCCACTTTAAGTAGCTTTTCTCATGATTGCATACACCTGGCTATGAAGTTCAAAGCTCAATGAGGTTACAAAACCAAAAAAAGTGCTTTAGTAAGTCAGTAAAAAGTAGGTAGGAGTATTTAAAACAAGAAAATGATAAGGGTGCCCATACTTATGCACCTGTCAAATTTTGTTTGAATGCAGATTGCACATTTTCTGTTAGTACAATAAACCTTATTTCAAGGCAGAAACATTACTGTGTCCAACAGTTATTACATATATCAAACTGAAATAGCTGTTGCAAAAACACCAATTTTTATAAAACATTAAGCTTAAGATTAATAGGGGTGCCCAAACTTTTTCATATAACTGTAGTTTATAAAGGTTTCTAAAAATACCCATTACATTTTCTACAAAGGGTTTCCAATCTGAACTCAACCATTTAAGTGGATGAACATTCTTAGTTAACATTCTGTAGATAATTATGTTATGACCTTAATAAGTGAACCGCATTATACTAGCCATATTAACTTCAAAGAGTGTCTAAGGTTGTTAACAAATGTTTGAATTGCAGAGCTGTGGTATTGTTAGTGCTATTAGTATTGATGAGCTTCAAAATACATTCTTAGAAATAGCAGATTTATTCTGTTTTTATAATTAAATTACCTTTAATGAACCAGCAGTTTATTGACTGCACTAAAATAGAAATCACTGTTGGCACTACATGTTATTGCCTACAGCTTAAAAGTAAAAAAAATGCAAAAATAAAACTGTACTTTAATCTAAAGGACCACCCGCATAATTCCTATAGCCATAGAGAGACCTCTAATCCTCTTAAATCTTTACCATGTACATTTTCACCATCCACCTGACAAGACCTTTCGATCAAAAATTTTGTTTCCAACTTGATAGATACATTTGCATTTTTCATATTTCATTTTTCATCATATTTTTCATCTTTTTTTTGTTTATTCTTAATTTTTTCTTTTATATGTGTATATATAACTTATATTTGTGTACTTGCCATACTCTTGGTGTTAACTCATCAGTACATGTCCACTAGCAATTTCACATAATCTAAAGAGCTATTTTTGTGTTAGGCCACTTCTTGCACCAGTTTCTAGATATTATCCTTAGGCTGACAAAGAAAATGAAAGAAAATTAAAACTGTAACACAAGATTTAGGCTTTCTTCCATTATTAAAAATAGTAAGTGATTTTATGCTGTTAATTCTGTATCACTTCTATAATACCTTTTGTATGCATGCTTTTAAAGCCTATAGGGAAACCGATTGGTTTTTGATTGAAAAGCACTGTTAAAAACACTATAAAATCCCACCCCCCACTCAAAATGGTTGAATTCATTTTTGGCTCAATTTTTCAAGTCTAGATTTTTGTACGCCAGTCTTGATGATTGGTGGACTGGAGTAATATGTATGGCGTGTGTCTCTTAAACAATTTGGCATGTTTTTCTGTTGGCGTCAGACAGCAGAAAAAATGTACGCCACTATTGGGACAAAAGCTCTTTAACTTTGCCTACTTTTCAGAAGGTTGGAGGAGCTAGCCATGACTGGCATGAAAATAACAAAAATTATAGAATTTCAAACAGCATGACAGAATTCCGGTAAAAAGTGTTTGATTAATCACGTTTTCTATGTAAAAGGCATCTTTTTTTTTTTTAAAGCGATATTTTCAAGTTTCTCCATTCACACGTAGAGCCCTGGTTCTTGGGATCAGTTGGGATCCCAGCAGTGAGCCCCATGACGATCTGGACCAACACCCTTAATTTGTTGAATTCTGTTATAGATCAGGACCAGTGCTAACTAATGATGGGGCTCTAAATTCCACTTCGATATTTTACAAGTAGTCAGTATATACTCTGTATTACATGCATTAGTCACCGCACTATACCTGCTATACCGTATAGCTATGATCATGTATCTTTCTAGTTTGGAGCAGATTTTCATGTTGATATGTAGAATACCACTTTGCATTGCTGGAATATGATGCAATATACAGAATATTTTCGCTCCTTTGTTACACCCTCATGACAGAATTAATTTTTTTCTCCATGACATATTTTAAGATTTTTAGTATATTTTGTAAAAACAGCTGTTGAAGTTATCGCCCAGCTACCTGCTGAGGATTGGAACATCTCTGTTCTTTAGTTGCCAAATGCATTTTAATTTGAGAATACCTGGGCTTTAGAAGCAATTTAACTATTCATTTCCTGTTTTCACTTATTATTCTAGTCCTAGACAGTGAAATAAGTGTTGTAAAGGAAAATTTGAACCAAACCCAAAAGTTACTTTGAAACTTGATGTCAATTATTGCGTGTTAAGCACACATGACTTGTAGTGAATTGTCTGTTCGTTATCCTCAAATAACATCTTTGCTCCTATTGGATTGATGTACAGATCTATTTGGATGAACACTTTCTTGGTGCTTAATTAGATTGTTTGTCCCACAGCTAATAAAATACCAGTGTATTTGTATTGTGTGAACATTGTGGTGTTCACAGTTATTGCTAATTCCCTTTTAACATTTTATGTTCCTGTCCGTCTGCCAAAGTATGTTCATTTAGATAGTACTGTCCTAGTCATGTAATTTTGGAAATTTGCTATTAGTAGTAGTTGTTACACTAGTAGTAAAGCCTATTTCAAGAACCACTCCCCTGATTATTTTTTTTTTATTAAACCTGTGTATGTACATTTAGTGTAGTGAGTGTATTTATATACTCATCTACCATAGTTTTCTCCGGGTTTCAGCGCCATTCTACTCTTTTCAGTGACGTCACCACTCTTCAGACTTTCTGGCTCACACTGTGCTCTGTACGACTCGGAAGTGACTTTTACAATGTAAGCCTCTGGAGCATCAGAACAAGATTCCATAGGCTTTCATTGTAAAAGAGACCCCTCAATCTATAGACTGTCCTTGTAGCTCCCAGATTCTATCAGGTCCCTCATATCTGGAGATGCTCTTACCCTTAGGCTGTGTGCCTGCTATGCGTTTTTTAAGCGTTTCCGCAGCGGTAATTGCGCTGCAGAAACGCTTAAAAAACACTTGGTAGAAGGTCTGCAATGTCCCCCAATGATAATCCGCATCCGCTGTGGATTATCATTGCGGAAAAATCCGCAGCACTACCAATTATTTTGTGTAATCGCGGCGTTTTCACCACCATTGACTTGTATTGAATCGCATAATATCCACATGACTACATGTGCACATGCGGATATTAAGCGATTCAATGTGAGGATGGTACCCAGGTTTTGAGAAGAGGAGACTCTCCTCCAGACCTGCATACCATAGTACCTGTAAAAAAAAAGAATTAAAATAAAAAATATACATTATACTTACAGTACAGGCCAAAAGTTTGGACACACCTTCTCATTTAAAGATTTTTCTGTATTTTCATGACTATGAAAATTGTACATTCACACTGAAGGCATCAAAACTATAAATTAACACGTGGAATTATTTACTTAACAAAAAAGTGTGAAACAACAGAAAATATGTCTTATATTTTAGGTTCTTCAAAGTAGCCACCTTTTTGCTTTGATGACTGCTTTGCACACTCTTGGCATTCTCTTGATGAGCTTCAAGAGGTAGTCACCGGAAATGGTCTTCCAACAATCTTGAAGGAGTTCCCAGAGATGCTTAGCACTTGTTGGCCCTTTTGCCTTCACTCTGCGGTCCAGCTCACCCCAAACCATCTCGATTGGGTTCAGGTCTGGTGACTGTGGAGGCCAGGCCATCTGGCGTAGCACCCCATCACTCTCCTTCTTGGTCAAATAGCCCTTACACAGCCTGGAGGCGTGTTTGGGGTCATTGTCCTGTTGAAAAATAAATGATGGTCCAACTAAACGCAAACCGGATGGAATAGCATGCCGCTGCAAGATGCTGTGGTAGCCATGCTGGTTCAGTATGCCTTCAATTTTGAATAATCCCCAACAGTGTCACCAGCAAAGCACCCCCACACCATCACACCTCCTCCTCCATGCCTCACGGTGGGAACCAGGCATGTAGAGTCCATCGGTTCACCTTTTCTGCGTCGCACAAAGACTCGGTGGTTAGAACCAAAGATCTCAAATTTGGACTCATCAGACCAAAGCGCAGATTTCCACTGGTCTAATGTCCATTCCTTATGTTCTTTTGCCCAAACAAGTCTCTTCTGCTTGTTGCCTGTCCTTAGCAGTGGTTTCCTAGCAGCTATTTTACCATGAAGGCCTGCTGCACAAAGTCTCCTCTTAACAATTGTTGAAGAGATGTGTCTGCTGCTAGAACTCTGTGTGGCATTGAACTGGTCTCTAACCTGAGCTGCTGTTAACCTGCGATTTCTGAGGCTGGTGACTCGGATAAACTTATCCTCAGAAGCAGAGGTGACTCTTGGTCTTCCTTTCCAGGAGCGGTCCTCATGTGAGCCAGTTTCTTTGTAGCGCTTGATGGCTTTTGCAACTGCACTTGGGGACACTTTCAAATTTTTCCCAATTTTTCGGGCTGACTGACCTTCATTTCTTAAAGTAATGGTGGCCACTCGTTTTTCTTTACTTAGCAGCTTTTTTCTTGCCATAATACAAATTCTAACAGTCTATTCAGTAGGACTACCAGCTGTGTATCCACCTGACTTTTGCACAACACAACTGATGGTCCCAACCCCATTTATAAGGCGAGAAATCCCACTTATTAAACCTGACAGGGCACACCTGTGAAGTGAAAACCATTTCCGGTGACTACCTCTTGAAGCTCATCAAGAGAATGCCAAGAGGGTGCAAAGCAGTCATCAAAACAAATGGTGGCTACTTTGAAGAACCTAGAATATAAGACATATTTTCAGTTGTTTCACACTTTTTTGTTATGTATATAATTCCACATGTGTTAATTCATAGTTTTGATGCCTTCAGTGTGAATGTACAATTTTCATAGTCAGGAAAATACGGAAAAATCTTTAAATGAGTAGGTGTGTCCAAACTTTTGGTCTGTACTGTACCTCCTGATGGCCCCTGGTCTCCATAGCGATCCGTCCTGGCTTCCCAGCAGCTCGCAATGGTCTAAAAGGACCTGCCATGACATCATTTAGTCATGTGATGGGTCACGCAACTGCTGACATCGGCGGTCGCGTGACCCATCACATGACTAAATGACATCATGGCAGGTCCTTTTACACAACCGCGAGACACCGTGAAGACCGGACGCATCGGATAAGGAGACCGAGGGCCATCAGATGGTAAGTACAATATTTATTTTTTATTTTTTACCTTTCTGGCAGGAAAAACGCATGTAAAATCCGCATGCGTTTTTTCTGCCAGGGAGATGCAGAAATGCTCAGGAAAAATCCGAAGCATTTCTGCATCATGGGCACTTAGCCTTAGCCAAACCAAAGATTGGAATCAATGTGCACATTATTTATTTTAGACATCCTGCCAAGGTTTGCAAAGGGAAGACTCATCAGGAAACCTCACCATCTTTTGTCCTGATGCGTCTTTTTTAGGTGTCTTCTCAGACTTTTTTTCACATAGTCTTAGCAGCATTTTTATTACTTTTTTATATAAAGTAGTGAGTCGCCTATAGAATAATCAGGTTACTTATTTAACCACTTTAGGTCTTTGGAAAGCTGAAGCAGGTAAAAGATGCTGAAAAAACTGAACATATGAACAGCCGGTCGTTTTTGCATGCAAATGTACATGTTCATTCTTTTTTAGCATTGAAGTGCTTTTTCAGGCAGGATTTGGAGTGTACCCACCTGAAAAAGACATTGTGATCATACACTAGATAAATGTCACCTGAACCTTGAAAATTATACAGGACTAGCTCACTGTCTAATGTACACTACCGTTCAAAAGTTTGGGGTCACCCAGATAATTTTGTGTTTTCCATGAAAGCTCATACTTTTATTTATCAAATGAGTTGCAAAATGAATAGAAAATATAGTCCAGACAATGACAAGGTTAGAAATAATGATTTTTATTTGAAAGAATAATTTTCTCCTTCAAATTTTGCTTTCGTCAAAGAATGCTCCTTTTGCAGCAATTACTGCATTGCAGACCTTTGGCATTCTAGCTGTTAATTTGCTGAGGTAATTGTGAGAAATTTCACCCCATGCTTCCTGAAGCCCCTCCCACAAGTTGGATTGGCTTGATGGGCACTTTTTGCGCACCATGCGGTCAAGCTGCTCCCACAACAGCTCAATGGGGTTGAAATCTGGTGACTGCTCTGGCCACTCCATTACAGATAGAATACCAGCTGCCTGCTTCTTCCCTAAATAGTTCATGCATAATTTGGAGGTGTGCTTTGGGTCATTGTCCTGTTGTAGAATGAAATTGGCTCCAATCAAGCGCTGTCCACAGGGTATGGCATGGCGTTGCAAAATGGAGTGATAGCCTTCCTTATTCAAAATCCCATTTACCTTGTACAAATCTCCCACTTTACCAGCACCAAAGCAACCCCAGACCATCACATTACCTCCACCATGCTTGACAGATGGCGTCAGGCACTCTTCCAGCATCTTTTCAGTTGTTTTGCGTCTCACAAATGTTCTTCTGTGTGATCCAAACATCTCAAACTTTGATTCGTCTGTCCATAAAACTTTTTTCCAATCTTCCTCTGTTCAATGTCTGTGTTCTTTTGCCCATATTAATCTTTTCCTTTTATTAGCCAGTCTCAGATATTGCTTTTTCTTTGCCACTTTGCCCTGAAGGCCAGCATCCTGGAGTCACTTCTTCACTGTAGACATTGACACTGGCTTTTTGCGTGTACTATTTAATGAAACTGCCTGTCGAGGAGCTGTGAGGCGTCGATTTCTCAAACTAGAAACTTTAATGTACTTGTCTTGTTGCTCAGTTGTGGGGCCTCCCACTTCTCTTTCTACTCTGGATAGAGCCTGTTTGTGCTCTCCTCTGAAGGGAGTTGTAGGAAATCTTCAGTTTCTTGGCAATCTCTCGCATGGAATAGCCTTCATTTCTAAGAAAAAGAATAGACTGTTGAGTTTCACATGAAAGTTCTCTTTTTCTGGCCATTTTGAGAGTTTCATAGAACATGCAAATGTAATGTTCCAGATTCTCAACGTGCTTAAAGGAAGGTCAATTTTATAGCTTCTCAAATCAGCCAAACCGTTTTCAGCTGGGCTAACATTCTTGTGCCTTCTTACACAGTTAGCAAACACAATGTACCATTAAAACACTGGAGTGGTGGTTTCTGGAAATGGGCCTCTATACACCTATGTAGATGTTGCAATAAAAACAAGGCGTTTGCTGCTAGAATAGTCATTTACCACATTAACAATGTATAGATTGTATTTCTGATTCATTTAATGTTAGCTTCATTGAAAAAAAATGTGTCAAACTCCGGCCAGTGGGCCAAATCTGGCCTGCAGGGTGATTATATTTAGCCTCCGACACTACAACTGGCACCCATATGTTGGACCATTATTCTGTATGGAGGACTATGGGGGCCCATTCTGTATGGAGGACTATGTGAGGCCCATTATTTTGTATGGAGGATTATGTGGGGCTCATTATACTGTATACTGGATTGCCCGTGACTGTGTTCAAGTTTTTCATTTTCGCCCTCTGGTCTAATGTGTATGGAGACATCATAACTCACACGTGACGTCATACTGTAAGTCAGCAAAAAGAAGAATCAGGCATATTGGCTTTTAATATGCCCAATCTTTTTACCTTGCTAGAGAAAAGTCACCAATAATGATGTCTCATAGCAGCTTATTCCCCTCTGCTAATTGGAAACACAAGCTTACTCGGTATGGTGTATATAGGGGTGGTTTGGAGGAATAGCTGTTGGACAAGCCCAAGCCAGTACTCAACAACTACAGTGTCTTGAAAAAGTATTCATACCCCATATACTTTTCCACATTCTTTTCACGTTCCACACAGCCGTAAATATATTTTTTGTGATTTTATGTGATATACCAACACAAAGTAGCAAGTATTTGTGAAATGACACATGATTTTCTAATTATTTTAAAAATAGAATCCTAAGTGAACAATTACCTCCGGAAGTCACAAAATTAGTAAATTGAGTCCACCTTTATGTAATTTATTATCAGTATAGCTACTGCTGGTCTGTTAAGGCCTCAGAGGTTTGTTTGAAAACATTAGGAATCAAGCATTATCATGAAAACCAAGTAAAGTAAAAAGTTTGTGAAGAAGAGTATAGCAAAGGTAGGTTATAAAGAAAAAAAAAAACACAAATTCTGAACATCTTATGGAGCACTGTTCAATCCATCATCCAAAAACTGAAGGCATATAGCACAACTAAAAACATACCAAGACATGACCATCCACCTAAACTGACATTCCAAACAAGGATTAAAAAGAGATGCAGTCAAAAGGCCCATAGTCTCTCTGGAGGAGCTGCAGGGGTGCACAGCTCAGGAGGGAGAATCTGACCACTGGACAACTATTAGTTGTAAACTCCACAAATTAGGCCTTTATGAAAGAGTGGCAAGAAGAAAGCCATTTTTGAACGCAAGACATAATGCATCCCATTTTCAGTTTATAAAAAGTCATGTAGGGAACACAGCTAGCATGTGGAAGAATGTGCTCTGGTCGAGTGAGGCCAAACTAGAACTTTTTTTTTAGCAAAAATGTAAAACACTCTATGTGGCAGAAAACGATCACTGCACTTCACCCTGAAAACAGAATACCCTTTGTCAAACATGGTGGTGTCCGCATCATGCTGTGAGCATGCTTTTCTTCAGCCTGGACTGGGAAGCTGGTCAGAGTTGATGGGAAGATAGATGGAGCTAAATACAGGGCAATCCTGGAGGAAAACCTGTGAGAGGCTGCAAAGACTTGAGATTGGGTGTAGGTTCACCTTCCAGCAGGACAACGACCCTAAACATACTGTCATAGCTACTATGGAATGGTTTAGATCAAAGAATATTCATGTGCTTGAATGGCCCAGTCACAGTCCAGACCAAAATCCCATTGAGAATCTTGAAAATTACTTGAAAATTGCTGTTCGCTGACTCTCTCCATCCAATTATTATATTACAGCCTCTGGATGTGCCAAAGCTGGTAGAGATGGAGAAAGATGGTCCTACAAAAGTATTGACTCAGAGGGGTTGAATACAAATGCTATTCACAATTTTCAGATTTATATTTTTAAAATACTTAGAAAACCATGTATCATTTCCTTTACACTTCACAAATACTTGCTACTTTGTGTTGGTATACTGTATCATATAAAATCCCAATAACATACATTTAGGTTTGTGGGTGCAATATGGAAAGGTTCACTGGGTATGAATACGTTTTCAAGGCGCTGTATCGAACATGCATGGCTAATGTGATAGATGAGGCTTCTCACTCCCTCTACTAACTCAGTTTCCCAATAAAAAGTTGAAAATGCTTTTTTGAAATAACCAACCTCTTTAAGAAATCATAAGAGCCTCTATCTAATTATAAAATAAAGAATACAGCCCAAGTAAAATAAAAAAATATTACTTAAGAGTGATCAGACCACTGTGATGCTTCCTTTTCAACCCGTCACGTTGTCTGATATTTGCCCTGATAGATCTCATACAACATTGTTCTCCAACTCCAGTCCTCAAGGCCCTCCAACTGATCAGGATTTCCTTATTATTGCACAAGTGATGGAAAACCTGATCTGTTGGTGAACCTTGAGGACTGAGTTGGTAAATGTTGTTCTACAGTCAGTTGGTTAAGGGTAGGAAAATGCTTTTTAATAGCTAAAGCAAACACATAGGGAAAATATTGGGGTCTTATTATAGCATGCTTTACTACACTGTTAACCTCTGTAACACAGACTGCCATAAAAGTGACAGCTGTTATAAATTATAACTAGTGGTAGTTAAGTGTATGATTCATTCATTCTCACTATATGCATAGTGAGAGACAGTCCTGGATCTTCTCAATATTAATCAAGGGATTCCCTCTTTATTGTGGAAATGCTCCAATAAGACAATTTACAAGGGGGTTATCTCAACCAGACAACCACTTCAACCATATATTTTACCAGATCTTCATATGAACAAAATATCAATATTGTAACAATGCCTATTTTGGTTACTATTTGGAGGTTTTTAGTGGTAATCAAGGTCTTTTATCCAAGTTATACAAAAACCTCAGTTGAAAGTTAGCTCATTAAGCTCCTTTGTTAGAAATTGGAATACTGTGAAAGATGAATACCTTGAAGGTTTGTCGTTAACCAGGCAAAATGGCACAAATAAAACATTATATTAAATTCTAGTTACACAATCAACATCTTTAGACAAATTTCATTAGGAAAAAAAAGTTACTAAACAAAGTAGAAAAATGTGGTTTATTAAAGGTGTTGCCCACGAGTAGAAAAACATGGTTATAAACTCCCATAAACATTGCCACCCCAAACAATAGGTCAATAGAGCTGTGTTCCAATACCATGTGGAACCCATAGTCAAGGGTGATGCTTTTCTGAAACAAAGTAGCCATGTTTTTTAATACTGGATGATTCCTTTAAAGAGGGGACCAGTCACCAGGTGAAAAGTATAGTATAATGAAGAAAAAGTATTATACTTTATATAATAAAGTAAAAGTATAATATCTAATCATGATAACCACGGAGTTAAAATCATCCTTCCAGTCACACACTGAATGTCTATACCAGCTTTAAATGTGCCAAATGTGGTCAAATATAATACTTTTCATAACATAGCTTATCTAATAGAAATTTGACCGAACCAATATAATTGCAGTCAAGTGACTCCTATTAGATTCCATCTGTGCTCATGTTGCTGCTTCAGTTTTTTTGTTACTTTTAATTAGAGAACACAGGAACTTTGTATAATCCCAAATCTTAAGACAATTATTGAACAACAGTAATTGAAACTTTTTGTAGATTCTGGTCAAAGATAAAACAAAAGAATAAACTGGGTTCAACTCCACTCACAGGATATAATGCTAGCTGTGTCTGGCCAGTTTGACCTATTAACATAAGATCCTATATAAACTCCAATTTCAGTCAAATAATAATACCTCCAAATAATGAATTATACAAAAAATTATATTTTTTATAAATCTACAAATATACTAAAATGATTTAAAAAGCATAACCCATTAAAATTGAATGGACAGTGCGGATAATAGTTTGCAGAACCAAGTCAAAATATCACTGCAACAAATAAATTGTAATGCAGCGGCTTTCTGCATTGCCCAAAATGTCTGAAGGGGTGTGTTCTGGATTGTCACGTACCTCCCCTTCAGGTGACTGATCACATGACTGTGACATCATCACAGGTCCTGTGCGCATAGAGGAAAAAGATATTCGGGTGGTTTTGAAACGCAGGAAGGCAAGAGACCTGATTCCTGTGTCTGGGACACCATTATCCCTGGGGGGCACGAGACCTGGAGGCCACACCTGGTGAGCCTTAAGCCACAGCTTTGGCAGAACAGAGCTGATGGAAGCCGGTTGACCCGGCAAAGGTAAAAACGTTGCTTGATATGGACATTGATGTTATTACCTTGCTGAAGACTGTATCTGAAGCCAAGCGGGCATAGCTGCCACTGAAAAAGCTCTAGGATATTACATGTGTAACATTCCTGTGAGCCACTGAGATGGACTATATTATAAGCAGTTTATGATCTGTAATAAACTTCTGGACTTCAGATTACCGGAAAACGTTGCATGTGTGCTTTAATTGACCCGGTGAAGTGAGTGTCCCTCAACATGATCAATAGTGCTACCTCACAATTGGTTAGAGAATGTGGGCAACTGCAGCCTGGTTGCAAGGGGTAACAGCACAGGGCGACGAATGTGGATGCAAGCATCTGGCTGTGGCTCGGCAGGGCCATGAAGATTAAAACATCTGGCTGTAACTCGGCGGGGTTACGAAAATTGTCATCGCACTCAAACCTGGTTTGCTGTGGCTTGGTGGGGCCATGAAAATTTTTCCGGGGAGAGCGGTGTGAAGTGTCTAGTGTGAACAGTGTACCGCGATGGCTATGAATGGAGCAGTGTCCCCAGATGGGATGGAGAAGTGGTTAGATGATTGGCTCAAAACATTCTTCAGCAAAATAGAGTGTTCTGAAGAAATGCAGGAGCTGATAAAGATGGCTGTTAAGGGAGCAGAAAATGAGACTGAAGCTGTTGAGCGATTAAAGTGCCTGTTAAAATCGCAGCAGGCATTTGAGAAATGATGACAGGACATGATGCAAGAACGGCAGGAGCCATTGGCACGTGACAGAATGGCGGCACCGGACCATTCCTTTAGTTCTCCTGTGGCGCTGGCACTATCCCAGAGTGCCCAGGGAGGTTGTAAGATATATTGTGAACTGGGTCCTAAGACTATCGCGGGTTTTTTTTTTAAATGCCCCCTACAGGTGTGGTTGTCCAAAAAAGGGCGGGGTCTCAAAAGGGGGTGGAGCATACAAAACCAGAATTGGTTACTGGTCGTGTGTGGGTACTGCCTAAAAATGACAATTCGACCATTGATAACTGGGTAGCTCCAGTAGAAGGGGTTGACACAATGGGAAGTGACACAGACCCCACAGCTGACGGTGACAGTACGAAAGTAGAAAGAGACTTCAGTCAGGAGGAGTTAAACGATGTGAGAAAGTCCCACTCTCGCCGTCGAAAGCGCAAGGGCCACAAAAAAGTTGCTCCTTGTAGCCCTTGCTGAAATGGTAAATAAAGAAAATGCAATGCTGTGTGCCTTTATTCCGAGTGTGGTTCCTCATTTAGAAGCAGAGGAGATCAGGATGGAAGAGGAGGTGACGTTGCCAGTAGCAACCTCCGGTACAGTATCAGACAACAAAGAAGACCAGGAGGAAGAGTTGGATGCAGTTCTGCAGATTCAGTACAAGCAGGATGATCTACTGAGACAGAAGGATCAGGAACTGACAGCCCTGAAGGGGGAGCTGAGAGGAAATCAACCAATGGAAGGAAATGTTCCAGAAAAGTAAAGAGGACCTCCGCAAAACCAAAGAGGAGGTTTTACAGTTGAAGCTTGAGAAAGAGGAGTCTGAAGATGAGCTGAATGAGATGAAAAATCATTTCTCCCTGGTGCAGTCAGAGCTGAACCAAGTGAAGAAAGGTTCTGTGGATGCAGAGGAAGCTGAGGTCACAAGAAAGGAAGTGCAGAGATTTCAGGAGCAGGTGAAGCAGCTGATGCAGGAGAAACAAAGGCTGGACGAGGGTGTGCACCAGATGGATAGGGAGCTATCTGCCTTAAAAGGGGCGCTGAAGGATGAAGTTTCTGGACGTGATCAAGACCTAGAACAACTGCGCGAACAATTCAACCGCGAGTTGTGTGAAACCAAGAAGGAGTATGATGAACATACGAGGGAGCTGCAGCAATTCCAAGACCAAGTAAAGCCTCTAATGCAGGAGAAGGAGCAGCTGGAGGACTCTCCATACCAGCGAGACCGGGAGTTATCCGCCCTGAAAGGGGCATTAAAAGATGAAGTGTCTGGTCACGACCATGAGGCAGAAAAGATGCGTGGAAAATTCAATAGGGAACTGCAACAAACCAAGAGAGACTATGAGGTTAAGAAAAAACTAGAGGATGATAAGGCTGATGCAGAGCACATGCGTCAAGTGATTGAGACCGCTCTACAGGACACACGTGATGAGAATGATGATCTCCGTAGAAAGATCCTAGGACTGGAAGCTCAGGTGAAGGATCTGAAGATGTTCTGTGATGATCTCCAGAGGGCAGAGACGTGCCTTAAGGATAGAATCGGCAGGATGGAAGCTGAGTGGAAAAAGATGGAGTCTATCGGAGAAGCCACAGACCAGGGTCAAGAGTTTGCCACTGGAGAAGGGAGGTATGAAACAAATACCTCCTCAAATAATGCGAGCTTTGATGATTCGGTGGATGTAAGAGCCGAGATTAAGGAGCTCAAGGAGATGCTACAAGCCCATTTGAAGCAAGAGAAGCTTGAGAGACTGGCTGTCGAGAGCCGAGTGGGCGCATTGGAGTCAGAGAGGCGAGTAGCTGAGCTAGAGGAAGAAGTTTTCAAACTCAAAGGTCGCCTGGTAAAGTACCAATCAGTGAATGAGGTCGCCTTGGAAGAGGAAAAGGGCAAACAAGTTGCACTCAATCCTCTAAACCATGAGAATGTGGACCTGAAGATAGCTGAGGAAGTGTTAAAAGAAGATCAGAATGGGATGGAAAATGTCAAGAGGTGAATTCTTGAGTTCATAGCTGTGAGTCAGCTCAGGGGAAGCATACAGGGTGAAGAATCTGAAAGTCAGGTGTCCCTTAAACCTGAGCCAGATGATCGTTTGGAGACCACTGGTGAGACAGAAACTTCTCGGTACAAGTGCCTCATAGATGTACCCGAAGATTTGAGAGCAGAATGCACCAGAGAGTCGGTGCATGAAGAGTTTAAGAAGGCCATGGGAGCCTGTAAGGTGTACTTGTCCTCAAAAGCTAAACAGCTGGTGGTCCTGTCCACAACCAAAGTCACAGTGAAGAGGGTGGCTGTCCTAAGTGACATGCACTGGCGATGTGTTTCCACGAAGAGGATTGTCCGGTTGAAGATGGAACAAGCCATTAGACAACTGGAGCTTATGAGAAAAGCCCAAAGTCTGCGGGAAATAGTCATCTGGGTGTCTCATGCTCTGGTAAGAAAGCTCATTGGGAGAAATGGCCAAGCCATGCAAATGATGGTAAAGAAGTCTGGTGTGATGAAAATAAGCAGTCCACGTGATCATCAGGACTGGATACCGGATGAAGATGACATGGTGTCATTCTCCGCTTTAGGAATAGAAGAAAATCTTGCATATATACGAATGCTGATGGGGTACCGAATGACCTACCTGCGAGAGGTAGAACAGTTGAATCTCGCCAGACTGCGAATGGAAAGACAGCATTGCCTGAGCAGCAGAAGATGGCTGCCATCTATAAATTGTGAGAGCTGACAGAGAAAGGGCCCTCCAAATAACAGAACGGCTACAGCAGAAGTTAGAGACTTTTCAAGATGTCCTGAGGATAGTGGGCTTGGGTTTAGAGGTAGTGAGTCCTGCAGTAACTCAGGTCTGAGAGGCCTATACAAACGACCCAATAGAGTACGAGACAGCATGGAGTCGGACCTGACCTTAGATAGAAGGGCAAGTGAGTCGCTCTGCTGTACTGACCACTGGGAGCGAGGGAAGTATGACAAGGTTACGACTCGGAATTATGACTTGATGAAGTTAGTGACAATGACAGATGGTAGGTCCCTAAGGAATGGGCTAATGTTGATGACTAATGTTCCAGGGGCTGAGCAGCGCAAACGTCAAGTACATGGACTCTGTGTGAACCGTGGGTTATAATGTGATTGTGTATATCATGTGTTCAATACCATGGGCTTGAACAAGAAGGGGAGGATATGTAATGCAGCGGCTTGCTGCATTGCCCAAAATGTCTGAGGGGGTGTGTGCTGGCTGACCACGTACCTCCCCTTCAGGTGACTGATCACATGACTGTGACATCACAGGTCCTGTGCGCATAGAGGAGATATATATCCGGGTGGTTTTGAAACACAGGAAGGCAAGAGACCTGATCCCTGTGTCTCGGACACCATTAGCCCTGGGGGGAACGAGGCCTGGAGGCCACACCTGGTGAGCCTTAAGCCACAGCTTTGGCAGAACAGAGCTGATGGAAGCAGCTAGACCCGGCAAAGGTAAAAACGCTGATTGATATGGACATAGATGTTGTTACCTTGCTGAAGACTGTATCTGAAGCCAAGCAGGCATAGCTGCCACTGAAAAGGCTCTAGGATATTACATGTGTAACATTCCTGCGAGCCACTGAGATGGACTATGTTATAAGCAGTTTATGATGTGTAATAAACTGCTGGACTTCAGATTACTGGAAAACGTTGCATGTGTGCTTTAATTGACCCGGTGAAATGAGTGCCCCTCAACATGATCAATAGCGCTACCTCACACAATACAGAGAAGTCTACCACATGGAAGGACAAGGACCAGGATTAATTTGTGCTGCATAGAAAAATATAATAATAAACACGGATACATACAAATTATTTAATAAATCCAATTTCATTAATCTATACAGAAACCTCTGTGAACCTTGAATTACCAACGTCAAAATCTATACAAACCATGTTTTCCAAACACTACACTGTCCACGTTTTTCCCGTGCTGCTTCCTCAGGAGGCATTGGAACAGTAATGGATGCTCATTTAAATAATGCACAATGACCTGATATCAAATCATGTCCGGGACAAAAAATATGGTGCGTATACAGGGCCGTGTTTCTCATTCCCATCCGACACCAGTGTTCTGGAAACTAACGTGCGCATACACACTCATGACCTTATTGGCATCTGCGCCAGGCAGGGAAAGAAAAGGACAGCCCGGACATGCGCACAACACGGTCATGTCTATACTGTATGCGCCATATTATTTGAAAGCAAACATGCTAGCAATTGACAGGAAGTGGGATAACCTAATTATGTCTTTATTCACCATGTTGCTTATGGGCAAAATTACTGGCAATTGATGAGAGGAGAGATAAAGAGAACAGAGGCTAAGAATTATTCTAAATATAAATTGTGAAAAACATCAAAGTATGTACACTAAGTAATGAATACATATGTCAATAAATATTATAAAGCGAAAAAGGTAATGCTGAATGTACAATAAAAAAGGACGTATACAATTATTGCATATGCATTAAATGATTTATACACTTTAAACAAAAAAAAACATAAGTAAGCCTACTGATATTAATGGAAATGAATGAAGATTAGTATTAGTATTACTGATGTGTGCAATTGCTGCTCACCTGACACTAATGTCTAAATGTGAATGAATGAGCAATAATAATTTTTTTTCTATTTAGGCACAATAAGAAATAATAAAAATAAGGTTGAACACTATTAGGCTATGTGCTCACGTATCATTTTTGCGGTCGCAAAAACACTTGTAAAACCGTCTGCCATGCAAAGCAATGTGAATTCGGATGTGCTAATTAGCGCGACGAATTCGCATTGCGTTGCAGCATGGCCATTTCTACCGCGATTACGCTGCGAATTCTTGGCCATTGAGGAACATTGAAACGCAGCAAATCCGCAGGTATATGTGGATTTGCTGTGTTTCAATTAAATTCAATGGCCGCAAATTTGCGGCGTAATCGGGATGAAGAGGAGACTACAACTCCTCTTCATCCTGGCTAGCACACGGTGAAAAAAAGAAATAAAAAAACCTGTATACTCACCTCTCCAGTCTGCTCCCGGCGGCGTCTTATCTACTCAGCGTCCTGTGGTGTACTTGCAGGACCTGCGGTGACGCCATTTAGTCAGCTGATGGTCACGCGACCGCTGACGTCAGCCTTCAGGTGATGGTCGCGCTCTTTAGAGCGCCAATCAACATTCAGGGATTGCCTTCCACTCATTGTAATGCCGCAGCCATGGCAGTTGTGGCATTACAGTGATTGGATGGCCACACAGCGTCATCAGGTCTATATCAGACCTGACGTCGCTGTGCTTGTCACAGTCACTCCAGAATCAGGCAGAGTAGGGAGAGGAGCAGCTGCGTCAGGGAGAGATTTGCTTGTGTATTAGGTAGTGTAGTGAGAAAAACCGTACAATACACATATCCATCTTAACAAACAGTCCTTTTGAGGACTAACTAATCCATCTGCAGAGATATCAGGCAGGCAGTGTATATAGCAGACTGCAGTGCATATAGCACAAGAGGCTCCATTCCAATTCTGCCTTCTGCTGCTGTTAGATATTTCTATACAAAGGACCAGGTCTCAGTGGCCAGGAATACTTTTTTTGGGATCTTATACCTCATTATTTGCTTAAAAAGCAATCCGGAGAACACCGTTTTTCTGCGCCATTTGCTTGTTAGCACTGCAGAATACAGCCAGGTCCTTTCCATATTACAGAGCTAGAAATCCAGCTATTTAAACCTTTGTTTTCTCCATCACACAGATAACATAAACGTTGTCAGAAAATACTGCCATTTCTGACCTCCATTAAAAATTTCCTTTAGTGTGTCAGTGAAGCAATTCACACCAGTTTGCTGTTCAAACTAGTTATCTACAGGCCAGGTATTTAAAACTCTGTTTTCTCCATCACACGGATCACATATACGTTGTCAGAAAATACTGCCATTTCTGACCTCCATTAAAAATTTCCTTCAGTGTGTCAGTGAAGCAATTCACACCAGTTTGCTGTTCAAACTAGTTATCTACAGGCCAGGTATTTAAAACTCTGTTTTCTCCATCACACGGATCACATATACGTTGTCAGAAAATACTGCCATTTCTGACCTCCATTAAAAATTTCTTTCAGTGTGTCAGTGAAGCAATTCACAGCAGTTTGCTGTTCAAACTAGTTACCTACAGGCCAGGTATTTAAAACTCTGTTTTCTCCGTCACACGGATCACATATAAGTTCGCTCCAAACTCAGTCATTTGTATTGAGCGTGGAAGATACTGTCCTCCATTTAAAATGGGCAAGGCACGTGGCAAGGGACGGGGAACTGGACGTGATGGTGATAGTGCATGCAGAGGCCGAGGACATGGCCGTGGGCAAGCCGAAATTGTGCCACAACAAACACCCACATCTTCTCGCCCGACCTTCCTGTCCCAATTCCTAGGGGACCGCAGCACACCACTATTGAACCCAGAACAGTGTCAAAAGGTTGTTGGTTGGATAGCGGATAATGCTTCCAGTCAGTTAGCCACCACCACCACCACCACCACCCTGTGTTCCACACGGTCAAGTCTCAGTAGCCGTGAGTCTGGACCGCATATTCCTCACCCTGATCCTCCTTCCTCCCACCATGCCGAGTGCCCAGAGACAACTGATCCCACACTTGGACACTCTGAAGAGCTGTTCACATTTCCATTTATAGATTCGGGCTTCTCTCCCAGTCCACTTGAAGCGGGGCAAAAGGAGATAGCATGTAGCGATGCCCAAATATTTGAGCAGCCACAGTCACACGAGGAAGTGTCACAAGAGGTGGACGATGATGAGACACAATTGCCAGAAAGTCAGGAGGAGGACCAGGGTGCGGAAGTGGAAGACGAGGTGGTGGATGATATAGTAACTGACCCAACCTGGCAGGAGGACATGCAGAGCGAGGACAGCAGCACACAGAGGGAGGGAGGCAGAGCACCCAAACAGGCAGGAAGAAGCTGTGTGGTGGCCGCAGACAGAAGACAGGCAACCGCTCCCCGTAACACCAACACGAAGGAAGTTGCCAGTACAACTGTTAGGTCTTCCCGAGTCTGGTTGTTTTTTAAAGACTCTGCTGATAATCCCAAAAAGGCCATTTGCACCACCTGCCAGGCCAGCATCAGCAGGGGTGGCAAAACGACCAGCCTGACCACCACCGGCATGATCAGGCACATGGCAGCAAAGCACCCGACTTTGTGGGCCGAACCCCAGGGTCCAACAACAGTGTCTGCAGGTGGCACCATTGCTTCTTCCGCTGTTGTGCATGCAAGCCAATGCCCTGTCCATGGTGCATGCTAAGATGCCTCCTGCCCTGCACCTGTCATTGCGCACTCTCAAGTAGCAGCATCAGGAAGCACGTCCTTGTCCCAGCGCAGCGTTCAGTTTTGTATACCCCATCCTTGAAACGCAAGCGCAAATATGCAGACGACTCCCCACAGGACACACTACTAAATTCTCACATTTCACCACTGCTTGTGCTCGAAATGTTGCCTTTTAGGCTCGTGGAGACGGAAGCATTCCGCAACCTGATGGCAGCGGCCGTCCCTCGGTACTTGGTCCCCAGTCGCCACTATTTCTCAACAACGCAGTTACCGGGAAAGTCCACCTAACCAGGGGACACGTGGACAAGTGCTTGTGGGCAGGGACGGTACATCTCGCTGACGGCACACTGGGTTAACATAATGGAAGCCGGGACCCAGTCGGACCTTGGGACGTAACACGTCCTCCCGACGCCAATGATTGCGGGCCCTAGGTCAATCAGGGTTGCCCCCACAGTCTACAGCTCCTGCACCTCATCCTCCTCTTCAGCCTCCATCTCCGAAATGACCACATCAGTCACAAGCTGGAAGCACTGCAGCACTGCCTCGGCCAAGCGGCGACAGGCTGTGCTGAAGCTAGTATGCTTAGGTGACAAACTGCACAATGCTGAAGAGTTGTGGAGAGCTCTAAAAGAGCAGGCAGATCTGTGGCTCACACCTACAGCCAGGCATGGTCGTGTGTGACAATGGCCGGAACCTGGTGGCCCTCACAGCGAGACACTGAGGAGCGCAAGCATGCCTGCGCTTCTCAGTTTCTGCGGGATGACAGGCTGGATGGCAGTGTTCTGCTGCGGTCCAGCCTGTCATCTCGATGTAGCAGAGCTGGAGCTGTCCTGGGAACCATGGAAAGGTAAGGATGAGGTTGCTTTATTATTTTTCTTTTATTGCAGGAGATCGTTGGCTTCAGCTGGAATGGGCGTGGTGGTAAGTATAGTTTAATTTAGAACAATAAAGAATTGTGTGTTTATTTCAATTAAAGGATTTTATTCTGGGTGTTTGTGTTTTTTTGTAACTTTGACTATGGGGTTAGTAATGGGGGTGTCTTATAGACGCCTCTCCATTGCTAACCTGGGCTTGATGTCAGCTGGCATTATAAGCTGACATCAACCCCAGCTCTATTACCCCCTGCCACCGCTACAGGGCAGTGGGAAGAGCGAGGCTAAGTGCCAGAATTGGCGCATCCTATGGATGCGCCATTTCTGGGGCGGCTGATGGCTGGTGTTTCTAGCCTGGGAGGGGGCCAATATTCATGGCACCCTTCCTGGGCTATTAATATCAGCCCCCAGCTGTCTGCCTAGCCTTTGCTAGCTATTAAAATAGGGGGGACCCCACGTCATTTTTTTTGGAGGGTCCCCCATTTTAATAGCTAGTAAAGGCTAGGTATTCAGCTGGGGGCTCATATTAGTAGCCTGGGAAGCTCCGTGGGTATTACCCCCTTCCCAGGCTTCAAACATCTGCCCCAGCCGTCTGCTTAACCTCCGCTAGAGACTAAAATTACGGGGAACCCCACGCCAATTTTTTTTTAATAAATCCTTTATTTTAACACTAAATGACAAGTACAGTAATCTACACTATCACGGTACTTCTTATATATGTGACTGACATGTTTCTATCTAATCTATGTGTGATGCTCTATCTTTCTGTTCTAAATTGTCGGGTACAGATGCTGAATTGCCGGCCGGCTTTTTTAAAGAGACGGTGCATGAAAACACTATTATTTTTTTTAATAAATCCTTTACACTAAATGACAAGTACAGTAAGCAACACTGTCGCTGTACTTCATATATATGTGACTGACATGTTTCTATCTATCTAATCTATGTGTGATTCTTTATTCTTTCTATTCTAAATTGTCGGGTACTGAATTGCCGGCCGGCTTTTTTAAAGAGATGGTGCATGAAAACACTATTATTTTTTTAAATAAATCCTTTACACTAAATGACAAGTACAGTAACCAACACTATCACTGTACTTATTATATATGTGATTTGCATGCTTATATCTATCTATGTGTGAAGCTCTATTCTTTCTGTTATAAATTGTCGGGTACCGCTGCTGAATTGCCGGCCAGCTTTTTTAAAGAGACGGTGCACGAAAACACTATTATTTTTTTAAATAAATCCTTTACACTAAATGACAAGTACAGTAAGCAACACTGTCACTGTGCTTCTTATATGTGTGACTGACATGTTTCTATCTATCTAATCTATGTGTGATGCTCTATTCCTTCTTGTCTAAATTGTCGGGTACCTGTGTATGCCGCTGCTGAATTGCCGGCCGGCTTTTTTAAAGAGAGCGTCTTCTGAGCAGTTTGTCAGCTTTTGGACACCTTTGAAGGTGTTTTCTATGTGTTTCTATGTGTTTTTGTTTGCCTGCCATTGGTTTTAACGGTGTTCGACGGTGTTCTAAGGTGTTAGACGAATAGTTCGACGAACAGTTCCTCGAACATCCCGGTGTTCGACGAACCGAACCGAACCCGAACACTACGGGGGTGGCTCAACACTACTTAGAGGACTCAACCAAGATGGTGAGCGGCGATGACACCATAATTAGCATCACCATTCCGCTTCTCTGTCTTCTGAAACGCTCTCTGCTCACAAAGAGGATGCATTGCAGGCGGAGCACGATAAGATGGAACAATGAACCATATAGGGTGATTACACACAGCCCAGCCTCATCTCATCCCAACGTGGATTGGGTGACAATGAGGAAGAGGAGGAGGAAGGACAGGAGCTAGTTTCATGCACTATAGACGGTACTACCTGCACAGCTGTCATACCGTCTGTTCAGCTTGGATGGCCAAAGGACAGAGAGGAGGAGGAGGAGAGCATGGTCAGTCATCCTCTTGGTGAGGACACGGAAGTCTTGACTGTTAGTATTCTGGAACGCATGGCTGCGATTGTTACGCTGCCTTTCCCATTACCCTCGTGTTCTCAAAATTTTGGGTGACAGTCATTACTGGTTTGTGACACTTCAAGACCAACGCAACAAGGAGAACTTTATATCTTTTATTCCTGAGGCGGACAGGTCTACAAAAATGGGGCTGTACCAGAAGGCCCTTGTTGTGGAACTATTAAAAAAATTCCCATCTGAAAACGCTGGCGGCAGAGGGCACACTTCGTTGGACAACCAAGGAGTACAGGCAAGAGAGAAACAACTTCAATCCAGCAGAGGCAGGGGAACACTGTCAAAGTTCTGGGAGAGTTTTCTCAGCCCCTCCCATCGCATAGGCCCTGAGGCGTGGGTTACTCTCACAAGGAGTGAAAAGTTTGGGAAGATGCTGAGGGAGTACCTTGCCGACTGTACCAACGTCCTCCGTGATTCCTTTGTGCCTTATAATTATTGGGTATCCAAGCTGGATACGTGGAATGAACTGGCTCTTTATGCCTTGGATGTCCTGGCCTGCCCTGCCGCCAGCGTTTTATCAGAGCGGGTTTTTAGTACCGCTGGTAGAATTATAACTGATAAGCACATCCGCCTGTCAACTGAAAATGCTGACAGGCTGTCTCTTATGAAAATGAACAAGGGCTGGATTGGGCCAGACTTCTCAACACCACCGAATGATAGCAGCGTAACATAAACTCAAATCCAGTGTCTTTTCTTGGGAGGTGTTTTCCCATGCACCTCTTCACACCCACACATGGGTATACGCTTCCTGATTTTGGCTATTTGCTCTTGTCCTCCTCCTTCTCCTGATCCTCCATCACCATATCAGCAGGGTGACCGTGGTCTGTAATGCAACAACCACATAATTTTTTTAAAGGGTGTTTATGATGCCCGTAAAAAAAATTTTTATACCCTAGGGGTAAATGTTTGTCAGCCCATACACTTAATGCATGGGCGTTACAAGTATAGGAGGCCCGCTCCTTTCTAATGGGAACAATTTTTTATGAGGCCCTCCTCCACGTCTCTTCCAAGGGGCATTGAAGTGCCTCCAAATTTTTGGCAGCCCTTGCATTCACTGCATAGGCCAACACTATGGGAGACTCTCTCCTTTCTAATGGGAATTTGTCGTTACTGTGGCCCTACTCTATGTCTCTTTAAATTGTTAGTGGGGTTTTTCCTAAATTTGGTTAGCCGTTAGACTCACTGCATACCCTATAACTGTATAGCAGACTCTCTCCTTTCTAATGGGAATTTGTCGTTACTGTGGCCCTGCTCTATGTCTCTTTAAATTGTTAGTGGGGTTTTTCCTAAATTTGGTCAGCCGTTGGACTCACTGCATACCCTATAACTGTATACTTAGTTTACTGGAAATATTCCAGGCTGGTAGGAGGCAAGCAAATTCCCACAGAAAAGTAGCAGCAGTAATGTTCAGGGACCTGCGCTTGTAGAAGGCGGAGACAAAACCGGGAGAAATAGTGACGGCTGGGGACCGAGTATGGACACGAGGCATGAGGTTGTGAAAAACTTCCGCCTCCACAAGCCTAAAAGGCCACATTTCAAGCGCAAGCAGCTGTCAAACATTTGGCAGTATAGTATTGCAGTCTGTGGGTTGGTCGGTGGCTGGCTGCATACTTGCGCTTGCATTCCAAGGAATGGGGTAGGGACAACTGAACGCTGCACTGGGACAAGGACGTGGATGGTGATTGTTGCAAGTCTGCAACGACAGGTGCATGGCGGGAGGCATCTTCGCATGCGCCAAGGATCACTTATGATGGGCACACTTTTAGGCAGTGACCTGGGAGTCATAGATGCTTCCAGAGGTCTTCCCCATGATCTTCCCATGTCTTTTCAGCACTGTATGCATGTGTCTGATGATGTGTCACACACCACATGGCCAGATAAGGTTTTAAAATGTTAAAATTACATTTCTTGGTGAATGCATTTGTCTTGGTTGAAAGCAATGTAAAAGTGCAAAAACGCATCAAAAACGCTACATGTGAACATAGCCCAAGGTGTGGAGGAGTATTTTTGTTTTTGCTTATTTATTTTGCCTTATATACAAGTAATTACCCTGGAAAGGATGTTTCTTAACATATTTCGCAGGAAAATCCATTTTGGTTTAGTTTTTGTATGCTTTATTGTGAGTCCGTAAAAGTGGCGTAATACTTTGACAACGTTGTTGACAGCAGTGAGCTGAGAGTCAGAGATGCTTTCAGGGGTCTTCCCCATGCTATTCCCATGTCATTTGAGCACTGTTCCCATCGATTTGGGCAATTTTTAAGCCCTCTGCAGACAGCCGGGGGAAGCTGCCTGAAAAATGCTCGAGTTTCCCATAGACTTACATTGGGCTCGTTGCTCGTGTCGAGCACCCGAGTATTCCAATGTGCTCGACCCGAGCAACGAGTACCCGAGCATTTTAGTGCTCGCTCATCACTTGTCATATTAGTAGTTCACAAAGCTAGATTTTTTGACAGTTATTAAGTAATAATGCCAATTGTGCAATCTTTAGCTACTTTTGTATGTACACTAAAATAAACTTTAAGTGACTAATGTGGAAATAGGCTAGTAGAATTTCCTGCCTGTCTCCCATAGAACTCTATGGATTAGAAGCTGATAGGGAGAAATGGTTAACTCAGAGCACCCCTACTAATCATCAGTGGGACTGGAGCACTGGGGCCTCCCGATATTTAACATTTGCCTAGGATCCGGTGGATATGTGATATGTTTTATTGGGAAAACTCATTTAAAAAACAGGAAAATCCCATGTACACATAAACATACAGCGTCTGTTATTTATAGCGAAAGAATGCACATGGGTTTGCAGCCGCCGCCAATGCTAAGTACAGTGGTTGTGTCTTACACAACTCTAATAGGTGAGTGAATTTGAATTATCTTTCACGAATATTCCTTTTATCTCGGATAAGACCCTATGTGCGCTCTATATTCCTTCTAGTTACCTTATATGGATTAACTGAAATTTGTACAACGTGGAAATAGTTTGTTGAAAAGAAAAAGAATGGAGAGCAGACATTTCTGGACCGCTTTAGTCTACACACTTCTTGTCCTTGATTTGGGCAAGAAAACAACATCTTGAAACACGGCATTAAAAGGGTTGTTGCAGACAATTACGGAATGTGATGCTAAGTCTAACTTGCAAAATCCTAACCGTGCATAATTTTCTTGATTTTAGGATATCCTGCAATCACATGACAGCTCCATATGCAATTTGCATACTTGCAATCATATGTTGACAACTTTCTCTTTCACTTCCCTCAATTGAAACCATTGAGAGAGGCAAAAGATAAAGTATTTAGCATTTAATAAGTATGCAAATCACAAACAAAGCTGTCATGTGAGTAGGGCCGGCTCCAGGTTTTTGTGGGTCCCGGGCGAAAGAGTCTCAGTCGGCCCCTTTAGCACATACCATGATTCATGATGCACAGATACGGTGGAGAAATATAGGTATACAACACAGGGCCCAGCCTGCCACCTCATCCTTCACATATGCAGACATACACGCACACAGTACCCAGAGATGCATGCACGCACACACACACAGTACGCACGCACACACACTGTACACAGACACGCACACACACAGTACGCATGCATACACACACAATACGCAGACACGCACACACACACAATACGCAGACACGCACACACACAATATGCAGACACGCACACACACAATACGCAGACACGCACACACACAATACGCAGACACGCACACACACAATACGCAGACACGCGCACACACACAATACCCAGACACGCGCACACACACAATACGCAGACATGCGCACACACACACAATACGCAGACACGCACACACAATATGCAGACACACACACAATATGCAGACACACACACAATATGCAGACACACACGCACAATATACGCAGACACGCACACACACACAATACACAGACACACACACAATATGCAGACACGCACGCACACAATATGCAGACACGCACACACACAATATGCAGACACGCACACACAATATGCAGACACGCACACACAATATGCAGACACGCACACACAATACGCAGAGACACGCACACACAATACGCAGACACACACACACAATACGCAGACACACACACACAATACGCAGACACACACACAATACGCAGACACACACACACAATACGCAGACACGCACACACACACAATACGCAGACACGCACACACACAATACGCAGACACGTGCACACACACACAATACGCAGACACACACACACAATACGCAGACATGCACACACACACACAATACGCAGACATGCACACACACAATACGCAGACACGCGCACACACACACAATATGCAGACACACACACAATATGCAGACACACACACAATATGCAGACACACACGCACAATATACGCAGACACGCACACACAAACACACAATACACAGACACACACACAATACGCAGACTCGCACACACAATATGCAGACACGCACACACACAATATGCAGACACGCACACACAAAATGCAGACACGCACACACAATACGCAGAGACACGCACACACAATATGCAGACACGCACACACAATACGCAGACACACACACAATACGCAGACACACACACACAATACGCAGACACGCACACACACAATACGCAGACACGCACACACACAATACGCAGACACGCACACACAATATGCAGACACACACACAATATGCAGACACACACACACAATATGCAGACACACACACAATGTGCAGACACACACACAATATACGCAGACACACACGCACAATACACGCAGACATGCACACACACACAATACACAGACACACACACAATACACAGACACACACACAATACGCAGACACGTACACGCAATATGCAGACACGCGCACACACACAATACGCAGACACGCGCACACACACAATATGCAGACACACACAATACGCAGACACGCAGACACACACAATACGCAGACACGCACACACGCAGACATGCACACACACACAATACGCAGACACGTACACAATACGCAGACACGTACACAATACGCAGACACGCACACACACAATACGCAGACACACACACACAATACGCAGACATGCACACACACAATACGCAGACACGCAGACACACACAATACGCAGACACGCAGACACACACAATACGCAGACAAGCACACACACACAATACGCAGACATGCACACAATACGCAGACATGTACACAATACGCGGACACACACACAATACACAGACACACACAATATACGCAGACACGCACAAACAATACGCAGACACGCACACACAATACGCGCACACACAATAGTGCACAGACATGCGTATGCACACGGTACGCAGGCATGCACACACATACACACACATTGCGCAGACACACACAGATACATTTAACATTTAATTTAAGTATTTAGAATTTAATAAGTATGCAAATCACAAACAAAGCTGTCATGTGAGCAGGGCCGGCTCCAGGTTTTTGTGGGTCCCGGGCGAAAGAGTCTCAGTCGGCTCCTTTAGCACATACCGCGATTCATGATGCACAGATACGGTGGAGAAATATAGGTATACAACACAGGGCCCAGCCTGCCACCTCATCCTTCACATATACAGACGTGCACGCACACGCACACAGTACGCAGACATGCATGCACGCACACACACACAGTACGCACACACACACACACAGTATGCACGCACACACACACAGTACACAGACACGCACACACACAGTACGCACGAACACACAATACGCAGACACGCACACACACACAATACGCAGACACGCACACACACAATATGCAGACACACACACACAATACGCAGACATGCACACACACAATACGCAGACACACACACACAATACCCGGACACACAAGCGCACACACACACACATAATACGCAGACACGCACACACAATACGCAGACATGCACACACACAATACGCAGACACGCACACACAATACGCAGACATGCACATACACAATACGCCGACACACACACAATACGCCGACACACACACAATACGCAGACACACAATATACGCAGACACGCACACACACACAATACGCAGACACGCACGCACACAATACGCAGACACGCACACACACAATATGCAGACACACAATACGCAGACACGCACACGCACAATACACAGACATGCACACACACAATACGCAGACACGCACACAATATGCAGACACGCACGCACACACACACAATACGCAGACACGCACACACACACAATACGCAGACACGCACACACACACAATACGCAGACACGCACACACACAATATGCAGACATGCACACACACAATATGCAGACACGCACACACACAATATGCCGACACGCGCGCACACACACAATATGCCGACACGCACACACACAATACGCAGACACGCACACACACAATACGCAGACACGCACACACACAATACGCAGACACGCACACACAATACGCAGGCACGCACACACAATACGCAGACACGCACACAAAACGCAGACACACACACAAAACGCAGACACGCACACAAAACGCAGACACGCACACAAAACGCAGACACGCACACAATACGCAGACACGCATACACAATACGCACACACGCATACACAATACGCACACACGCACACACAATACGCACACACAATACGCAGACACGCTCACACACGCACACAATACGCCGACACGCACACACACGCACACAATACGCAGACACGCACACACAGTGCACAGACATGCGCATGCAGACTGTACGCAGGCATTCACACACATACACACACAATACGCAGACACGCACAGATACATACACATACATATTTGAACACCTTCTTAAAAACACATATAAAACAGACAGAAATATATATACACAGTCATACACACTGACATACAGACATTCACATCATACATGCACACACACATAAGAAATATTTTTTATATGGGGATTGGGGAAGTTCGCTCACCTGCCCCCTGGCCTGTGTCCCGTCCAGCTCCTCAGGCATGTGGCAGTGCAGGGCCTCAGCTGTGTCTCATAGCCCTGGACCATCAGGGGGGCGCACTCGCTGTCAGGTCCCGGGCCGCTTCCCCGGCATCTGTGCAGGACCGCCGGTGCTGTTCAAGCCCTGCTCTGCTACATGTAGCAGCAGCAGTGTGCGGTCAGTGTGCTGCTGCTCCACCAATCAGGCCCAGTGCTGTCACTTTCCAGACATGTCAGCGCGCTGTGCGCTGTGCAGCTGTGTCTGGTAGTAATGATGCAGCAGGTGTGACACACAAGCACAATTAAAGGCTCAGTGTCGCCCCTGCATGTCATTACTAACAGACACAGCCGCACTGCGCACAGCGCGCGGCCATGTCTTGAAAGTGACAACACTGGGCCTGATTGGTGGAGCAGCAGCACACTGACCGCACACTGCTGCTGCTGCATGAAGCAGAGCAGGGCTTGAACAGCATCGGCGGCTCGGGCCCCGATAACAAGTGGGCCCCCCTGATGGTCCAGGGCCCCGGCACTTGCCCGGGTACGCCGGGTGCTGATGCCGGCCCCGCATGTGAGGGTAGGGAGGGTGGAAACAGCAGAATCCCAATAGCGAGAAAGTTACACACTGTTAGCATTCTGAAAGTTAGAATTAAAGTTTATAAATAAACCCTTTTTAGGCTGTGTGCCCACCATGCGTTTTTTAAGTGTTTCCGCAGCGGCTATTCTGCTACAGAAACGATTAGAAAACTCTTGGTAGATGATCTGCAATGTTCCCCAATGATAATCCGCATGTGCTGTGCACATGCTGCAGAAATATCCGCTGCGGATTATCATTGCGGAAAAATCCGCAGCACTCCCAATTATTTTGCGGAAATGCCTCTTTTTCCCCTACATTGACTTGCATTGGACCACATGTCATCCGCATCACTGCATCTCTACATGCAGATAACATGCGTTTCAATGTGCGGATGGTACACGGGTCTGGAGGACAGGAGACTCTCCTCCGGACCCGGGTACAATAGAACCTGTAAGAAAAAACTATAAAATAAAAAATAAATATTATACTTACCTTCTGATGGCCCCCGGTGTCCTTGTCTCGGCTTGCCGGCAGCTCACAGTAGACTAAAAGGACCTGTGGTAACGTCATTTAGTCATGTGACGGGTCACGCGACCGCTGACGTCGGCCGGTCCTTTAGTCTACCGCGAGCTGCCGGCAAGCCAAGACAAGGACACCGGGGGCCATCAGAAGGTAAGTATAGATTTATTTTTTATTTTTTTACCATTCTTTCGGTCACACTATATAAATCCATGCCGGTTGCATGGATTTATATAGTGTGACCAAGTTGTCAAGCACTTTCCAAGTGATGCTAAAATCGCTGCGGAAATGCATGTGAAGAACGCTTCACTTCCGCTTGTCCCTGGCAGGAAAAACGCATGTACAATCCGCATGTACAATCCGCATGTACAATCCGCATGCGTTTTTTCTGCAGGGAGATGCAGAAACGCTCAGGAAAAATCCAGAGCATTTCTGCATCGTGGTCACATAGCCTTAAGTAGTGTTAAAAGATATCTCAAAAAACATATATTTAATGCTACAATGGCTTTTTGTTCTAGCACCTTAGGTGATATCTGTTCACCAATTACACCACTAGTCTAAGAGTAATCCATATGTTATATAAATTAACAGCATTGTCCTATGTTCTTTTTGGGAGGCATCCTTAGGCTTTGAAGTTCACAATGTACAGTATGTCCCATTGCCAATTAGGTTTAAGACATTCAAACCACAAACTATAGGAATTTGCAGAACAGATCCAGCAGCTTACATCATTGTCTCTTCTTTTTAATAACAATACCTATTTCCACCTAGTTATGAAAACAGCTTTTTCAAGTACGGTATATTGAAGAATGTCTATCATTATATAGATCTCTCTTGTAACAAATTCACAACAAAGTATAAGCCTAACATGAAAATTACATATGTTGATGTTATTAATAAGATAATTCAATATATTACAACTGATTCTAGTGTGCAAAGCTGTTGGCTTGTATTTTGTGGAATCAATAATAATGAAAAATAGGTCAATAAAGAGGTTTTATCAACATTATAAATGGCTAAAATTGCAAAGTGCTTGTAAAAACAAGCAATTTGCCTGTTAAGAATCAAACAAAAGATGTCAAGAATGGAAGGATTTTTAATTGAATTGTAAAATGCCGGCTACCTAATATACTGACCAAAGCTGCAGTCTTTCAGCAGTGGCTTGTCTCCTAGGCAAGGAGCCCAGCGCTCACATCCTCATTTCTAAAGCGCTTGTAAGAGCTGTTCTGACGCTTGCCTGCTCGCAGGAACCAGCCAGCTTTAATTCCACTGCAAACCTCTGATGCGGCAGAGGAAAACTATCTCTCATTGCATCATCAGAGAGCACACAGTTTAGGTCAGTGGTGCTCCTCTTCCAGTCATTGAACTGGTTATCCACCTGCTACTTAAAACAATATACAGTCATGCCTGAAAGTGTTGGCACCCTTGAAATTGTTCCAGAAAGTTAAGTATTTCTCCCGTAAAATTATTGCAGTTACACATATTTTGTTATACACGTTAATTTCCTTTTGTGTGTATTGGAACAACATAAAAAACAGAAAAAAAGGCAAATTGGACATCATTTCACACAAAACCCCAAAAATGGGCAGGGCAAAATTTCGGGCTGTAAAGTTCTAATACTGTTAGGATACTGCATTTTCTGAAACAATATTAAGGGTGCCAACACTTTCGGCCATTACTGTAAATGTATCATTTTCATCCATAAAGCTTTCCACAGTTCTGTACCACCCTACATCTCCTCCCTCATCTCTGTCTACTACCCTACCCATGCTCTCCATTCTACTAACAATCTAAAATTAACTTCCTCTATAATCGAAAACTTCTCTCATGCTAAGCCAGTTCTAGTTCTATGGAATGCACAACCCCAGAAAATCTACTTAATTCCCAGTATCCACAGTTTTAAATGTGCTCTAAAAACACATCTGTTTAGACAGGCCTATCCCATCACAACACTAATGTAACTCTTGGTCTTCGCTTCCTAATTTTTCCTTAGAATCTGGTCCATTCTATCACCTGTTCTCTTTGTTAATTACCCATATATATTATAAAAACCATACAATTCAAGCCATTTTAACTTTTTTTGGGTGAACCCTAGTTCCTTTATAGATTGTAAACTTGCAAACAGGCCCCTAACTCTGTTTTGTAATTGTTGAATTATTGAATTGTTACTTTGTAATGTGTTATATTGTTTGTGCATAAACTCAGTTGTAAAGTATTGCGGAATATGTTGGCGCTATATAAATTTATTATTGTCTATGTTGAGATAATGCTGTTAAAGCCATTGTTTAACTTCTTTATTTAGGGCCTCTTACTTGGCTCCTATAGGGTATTCTCCGCTCTCCTGGCCATTTATGGCTTAGGTAGTTGGGAAAGAGAGATTTTTTTTTCCATTATAATGCAGACATATTTACCATGGGTAGAAGCTTTGTTTTCCAAGTAGTCTTTGAATATTAGAGCACAAATCTAAATTCTTGCTATGGGCAAAACATCCACTTTTGCTTTGCACTAATTTTGATAGCTATTCCAATGCATTCATATGAATGTCAATAAGTGGCTATTTTTTATTAATAAGAGTTTATTATTCATCATTTTCTTAAATGAATAGTAGAAGAATGACAGCAGTACTGTGCAAAAAACTTATAATGATCTGGAAGGTTCTCAATGGGGTTCAGAAACTAATAATTATAAATTATTACAATCTTGCAATATTAAGTCCAGATTTCCAACTGTTATAAATCAAGTGATGGGGTTAATTTCCAAGATCTAGCAAAGGTTGCTAAATTTTAGTTTTTTAGGAATATAGTAGAAATAACATTTTTGACTTTTTGTGGCATATGATATTGTGACGAGTCTGATCAGTTCCATAATCATAGAACTTCGGGGAAAGACCATGTATGCATGACATCTTTGTTTTCTTGGATGTGTACTGAAATGAGGACAAATGCGCACATAGGGTGATACCATAAATATATAGACGATAAAACTGGGAGTGTGATCACCTATAGAGGTTGTTACAGGTACAACTCCTAAAAAATAGCATGTAAATCCCAGCTGCTGTTGCTCTGTGTGAAAGAGGATGCTCCTCAGCGGATAACTGTTGTAGATGTAGAAATATCAATGGTTAGATATTGTTTTTCTGGATGTGAATAAAACATCACATGTAGTGATAAATCAATATAGTTTATGCAGTTTATTGGTTGATGCATTTCAAAGCCGCATCAGATCCTTTTTCAAGACAAAAACCACAATGAACCTTGTTGAAGTCAATGAACTTTTCTTAGCACCAAGTATATAATTTTAAAATATCGCAAATGTATTATGTAAAAGTGGAAGATTCCTTTAAATGTAAAGTTTAGATCATTAAAGGTACAGTAAACAGAACATTATGAAGACATTACAGATCTTTACAAAGAGTAACATATAAATTACACCTACGCTCATTTTACCTGTACATGTATGAATGCTTACAGAACAATGGTGCTAATAAAAGTCACTTTTCTAATTAAATACAACTATATTCTTATGGAAACAGTTGGCATAAAGTCTTCATGTGATTTTCCTATACAGTGAAAAGCTCCTCAAACAATCATAGATTAATGATTGTATTTTAACCCTGTGGAATACCTTGACAAGTCTTTAAATAGCTTTAAAGGGTTATGACAGGGTGATTCATTGAAGAAATATGTATAACTCTGTATTGTATGTATTTAATACCTACTAAAAATGTTTCTGGGACATTATTTGTGTTCTGTGTGGTTCACTAGAAGTCAAAAGCCAAAGATTACCTCACTGTATGTTAAAATAGGATTCATGAGCAAAGTATGACCTAATAATGCAAAGGTTCATGGCCTGCATGGGCTTCTAGACAATGACATAAATGTGTTGGGATTTTGATAAATCAACTTTTGTCCTTTTGTTGACATGGATGCCTTAAGTGTAATTAACTGCTTATGTGCAACAGCTAAATTCAGTCTTTTTTTTAAACTTTGTTAGATTTTCTTTAAAGGGAAAGTGTCATATTGTAACGGGTCTGGGAGGCGGAACCTATGAGCAACTTATACAAGGGGGCAGTCCTTGTAAGGAAGCGGGTGGCGACCAGGGAAGACAGGCAGGCGGTCACAGCAGGTGACCGGGACAGTCTCTGGGCAAACGGGCAGGCGGTCACGGCAAGTGACCGGGACAGTCTCTGGGTAAACGGGCAGGAGGTCACAGCAAGTGACCGGGACAGTCTCTGGGTAAACGGGCAGGAGGTCACAGCAAGTGACCGGGACAGTCTCTGGGTAAACGGGCAGGAGGTCACGGCAAGTGACCGGGGCAGTCTCTGGGTAAACGGGCAGGAGGTCACGGCAAGTGACCGGGGCAGTCTCTGGGTAAACGGGCAGGTACGACCTGTGACGGCTGAGCCTCCAGGTAGGCTAACAGGCAGGTAGCAGATGAGCGCTCCCAGGTGAGCGGGCAAGAGTCTCTGGACTGGCAGGTGGTCACAGCACGTGACGGCGGAGCCTCTAGGTAGGCTAACAGGCAGGTAGCAGATGAGCGCTCCCAGGTGAGCGGGCAAGAGTCTCTGGACTGGCAGGTGGTCACAGCACGTGACGGCGGAGCCTCTAGGTAGGCTAACATGCAGGTAGCAGATGAGCGCTCCCAGGTGAGCGGGCAAGAGTCTCTGGACTGGCAGGTGGTCACAGCACGTGACGGCGGAGCCTCCAGGTAGGCTATCAGACAGGTAGCAGGTGAGCGCTCCCAGGTGAGCGGGCAAGCTGGTCCATAGACAGACTGACAGGTGTCGGAAGGCAGACCGTCGGACCTCAGGCTAGCAAGCAGGAAAGCGGATGACAGGCAGGAATCAGGCAGCAAACTGGCAGGAGACTGGCAGGTAACTGGCAGGTAACTGGCAACGGGACCTGAGGGCTGAAGCAGAGTAGTGAACAGTGCAACAACATTGCTCGGGCACCTCCATTTTGGAGGAGGTGCCTTATATATGGAGTGATCCTCCGGCCATTGGCCGGGGACGCCTTAGGGCGACGCGCGTGGCCCCTTTAAGAGAGGGGGAGCGCGCGCGCGCGCACCCTAAGCACAGTGACCGGGGGAGAGCGGGCCCTGCAGGCAGAGCGGGAGGAAGCCGCCGGGCACGGAGCAGAGAGGTGAGGGGAACAGCGTCCCTGCCTAGCAGGAGGCAGGGATGCCGACGCTACAGTACCCCCCCCTTTAGGCCCCCATTTTTTAGGCCAGACAGAAATTTAGCAAGGATGAGAGGGGCATGGATGTTCTCCCGGGGCTCCCATGTTCTCTCCTCAGGACCAAACCCCTTCCAATCCACTAGAAAAAAGGTCTTTCCTCTTACCCTTTTGGTGGCCAGAATGTTCTCTACCTCAAACTCGTCTTCAGCAGAAACCGGAGCAGGAGGCGTACCTGTAGACTTGGAAAAGGAGTTAAGTACCACGGGTTTGAGAAGAGATACATGGAAGGAGTTAGGGATCCGTAAGTTGGCCGGGAGTTTCAATTTATAGGCCACCGGGTTGATCTGTTTGATAACCTCCAGTGGGCCGATGAACCGAGGCCCTAACTTATAGGAAGGAATCTTGAGCCGGACATATTTGGATGAGAGCCAGACTTTATCTCCGGGACGAAATTGTGGGGAATCCAGGCGTTTTTTGTCGGCGTGTCTCTTCATCCGCTCGGATGACTGAAGGACTGCGGATCGGGTGCTCTCCCAAATGGAGGAAAATTTGCTAACGAGAGATTCCGCGGCCGGGTTGTCCACAGAGGTGGAGACAGGAAAAGGGATCCGAGGATGCTGACCGAAGACTACAAAAAACGAGGATTTAGAAGAAGATTCGCTCTCGTGATTGTTGTAAGAGAACTCGGCCCATGGTAGGAGATCCACCCAGTCTGAATGGTGGGCATTAACGAAGTGCCGGAGGTAACTGGTCAAATTCTGATTGATCCGCTCCACTTGACCATTGGACTGTGGGTGGTAAGCGGAGGAGAAGTCCAGGGTGATGTCGAGCAGTTTACATGTGGCTCTCCAGAAGCGTGAGGTGAACTGAACCCCACGATCCGACACGATGTGGAGAGGCAGACCATGGAGACGGAAGATGTGGCGGATAAAGTCCTTAGCTAGCTCGGGAGCAGACGGGAGGCCTGGCAGGGGAATAAAATGAGCCATTTTGGAAAAGCGGTCAGCGACCACCCAAATGACCGTACAACCGGCAGAGACGGGGAGATCTGTTATGAAGTCCATAGCTATATGTTGCCTCGGGGCAGCAGGCACAGGCAGAGGAAGAAGGCGGCCGGCAGGCAGGTGTCTCGGAACTTTGTTGCGGGCGCAGGACACACAGGCAGAAACAAAGTCAATTACATCCTTGTGCAGGGTAGGCCACCAGTAGTGCCGGGTAAACGGGCAGGAGGTCACGGCAAGTGACCGGGGCAGTCTCTGGGTAAACGGGCAGGAGGTCACGGCAAGTGACCGGGGCAGTCTCTGGGTAAACGGGCAGGTACGACCTGTGACGGCTGAGCCTCCAGGTAGGCTAACAGGCAGGTAGCAGATGAGCGCTCCCAGGTGAGCGGGCAAGAGTCTCTGGACTGGCAGGTGGTCACAGCACGTGACGGCGGAGCCTCTAGGTAGGCTAACAGGCAGTTAGCAGATGAGCGCTCCCAGGTGAGCGGGCAAGAGTCTCTGGACTGGCAGGTGGTCACAGCACGTGACGGCGGAGCCTCTAGGTAGGCTAACAGGCAGGTAGCAGATGAGCGCTCCCAGGTGAGCGGGCAAGAGTCTCTGGACTGGCAGGTGGTCACAGCACGTGACGGCGGAGCCTCTAGGTAGGCTAACAGGCAGGTAGCAGATGAGCGCTCCCAGGTGAGCGGGCAAGAGTCTCTGGACTGGCAGGTGGTCACAGCACGTGACGGCGGAGCCTCCAGGTAGGCTATCAGGCAGGTAGCAGGTGAGCGCTCCCAGGTGAGCGGGCAAGCTGGTCCATAGACAGACTGACAGATGTCGGAAGGCAGACCGTCGGACCTCAGGCTAGCAAGCAGGAAAGCGGATGACCGGCAGGAATCAGGCAGCAAACTGGCAGGTGACTGGCAGGTAACTGGCAACGGGACCTGAGGGCTGAAGCAGAGTAGTGAACAGTGCAACAACATTGCTCGGGCACCTCCATTTTGGAGGAGGTGCCTTATATATGTAGGGATCCTCCGGCCATTGGCCGGGGACTCCTTAGGGCGACGCGCGCGGCCCCTTTAAGAGAGGGGGAGCTCGCGCGCGCGCGCGCCCTAAGCACAGTGACCGGGGGAGAGCGGGCGCTGCAGGCAGAGCGGGAGGAAGCCGCCGGGCACGGAGCAGAGAGGTGAGGGGAACAGCGTCCCTGCCTAGCAGGAGGCAGGGACGCCGACGCTACACATATCACCACACAGTAGAGCTATATGCTGTCTTATCTACCTTAATGAAAGTACAGCTACCGGGAGAAAATTAACCTTACTTCTCCTGGAAGCTAACTGCTTTCAGTCATGGAGGCATGCCTGAAGCATCTTGAGTCATCAGTCAGTGCACAGTGAGCAGCGGCTGTAATCATGCCCGACACTTTGACAGCTTGTATTGATGCGCATCTGTGCGGAAAGAGTTGTCAATCAAAGTCCTGGGACATACTTACAGCTGCAGTTCACTCTGTACTGAGTGATGACTGAAAGCCAGCTGCTGCCAGGAGGAATAAAGTTAATTTTCTCCTGGTAGCCGCACTTTTAGTAAAATAGCCAGGCAGCATTGGAATGCTCTTCATCTTCAGCTTAACCCTTTATCTGCTGGTTAATAATTTTTGGGGAGGTGACAGGTTCCCTTTAAAGTTGTGTAATCAGAAAATGACTGATTTCTTGTTTGTCAAATTGTAAGGTTAAAATCCTGAAATCTTGCCATTTCTACTCTGACCACTGAGTCACATAATAGACTGATGCTTCTTATTCTGTTAAGATCAGTTTTTCAACAGTTATCTAATTTTCAATACAGACTGGATTATGATGAAAAGTCATACCTAATATAAAACATGATTGGCCATAGATGATGAGCACAAAGCAATGCCTTGAAAATTCTCCCATTAAATGTTAATGAACGGTCAATGTATCTACTGTATAGTATTGTCAGAATGACCCCATAATACAATAAAATAAATTATATAATATGTATTTACAGTACAGACCAAAAGTTTGGACACACCTTCTCATTTAAAGATTTTTCTGTATTTTCATGACTATGAAAATTGTACATTCACACTGAAGGCATCAAAACTATGAATAAACACATGTGGAATTATATACTTAACAAAAAAGTGTGAAACAACTGAAAATATGTCTTATATTCTAGGTTCTTCAAAGTGGCCACCTTTAGCTTTGATGACTGCTTTGCACACTCTTGGCGTTCTCTTGATGAGCTTCAAGAGGTAGTCACCGGAAATGGTCTTCCAACAATCTTGAAGGAGTTCCCAGAGATGCTTACCACTTGTTGGCCCTTTTGCCTTCACTCTGCGGTCCAGCTCACCCCAAACCATCTCGATTGGGTTCAGGTCTGGTGACTGTGGAGGCCAGGTCATCTGGCGTAGCACCCCATCACTCTCGTTCTTGGTCAAATAGCCCTTACACAGCCTGGAGGTGTGTTTGGGGTCATTGTCCTGTTGAAAAATAAATGATGGTCCAACTAAACGCAAACCGGATGGAATAGCATGCCGCTGCAAGATGCTGTGGTAGCCATGCTGGTTCAGCATGCCTTCAATTTTGAATAAATCCCCAACAGTGTCACCAGCAAAGCACCTCCACACCAGCACACCTCCTCCTCCATGCTTCACGGTGGGAACCAGGCATGTAGAGTCCATCCATTCACCTTTTCTGCGTCGCACAAAGACACGGTGGTTGGAACCAAAGATCTCAAATTTGGACTCATCAGACCAAAGCACAGATTTCCACTGGTCTAATGTCCATTCCTTGTGTTCTTTAGCCCAAACAAGTCTCTTCTGCTTGTTGCCTGTCCTTAGCAGTGGTTTCCTAGCAGCTATTTTACCATGAAGGCCTGCTGCACAAAGTCTCCTCTTAACAGTTGTTGAAGAGATGTGTCTGCTGCTAGAACTCTGTGTGGCATTGACCTGGTCTCTAATCTGAGCTGCTGTTAACCTGCAATTTCTGAGGCTCGTGACTCGGATAAACTTATCCTCAGAAGCAGAGGTGACTCTTCCTTTCCTGGGGTGGTCCTCATGTGAGCCAGTTTCTTTGTAGTGCTTGATGGTTTTTGCAATTGCACTTGGGGACGGTGTCAAAGTTTTCCCAATTTTTCGGACTGACTGACCTTCATTTCTTAAAGTAATGATGGCCACTCGGTTTTCTTTACTTAGCTGCTTTTTTCTTGCTATAATACAAAGTCCTACTGAATAGACTGTTTGAATATCAGCTGTGTATCCACCTGACTTCTGCACAACACAACTGATGGTCCCAACCCCATTTATAAGGCAAGAAATCCCACTTATTAAACCTGACAGGGCACACCTGTGAAGTGAAAACCATTTCCGGTGACTACCTCTTGAAGCTCATCAAGAGAATGCCAAGAATGTGCAAAGCAGTCATCAAAGAAAAAGGTGGCTACTTGAAGAACCTAGAATATAAGACATATTTTCAGTTGTTTCACAATTTTTTGTTAAGTATATAATTCCACTTGTGTTAATTCATAGTTTTGATGCCTTCAGTGTGAATGTACAATTATCATAGTCATGAAAATACAGAAAAATCTTTAAATGAAAAGGTGTGTCCAAACTTTTGGTCTGTACTGTATATATACTGCTCAAATGCTCAAAAAAATAAAGGGAACACTTAAACAACAGAATATAACTCAAAGTAAATCAAACTTCTGTGAAATCAAACTGTCCACTTAGGAAGCAACACTGATTGACAATTTCACATGCTGTTGTGCAAATGGAATAGACAATAGATGGAAATTATTGGCAATTATCAAGACACACTCAATAAAGGAGTGGTTCTGCAGGTGGGGACCACAGACCACATCTCAGTACCAATGCTTTGTGGCTGATGTTTTGGTCACTTTTGAATGTTGGTTGTGCTTTCATACTCGTGGTAGCATGAGACGGACTCTACAACCCACAGAAGTTGCTCAGGAACTGCAGCTCATCCAGGATGGCACATCAATGCGATCTGTGGCAAGATGGTTTGCTGTGTCTGTTAGGATAGTGTCCAGAGGCTGGAGGTTTTACCAGGAGACAGGCCAGTATGCCAGGAGACGTGGAGGGGGCCGTAAGAGGGCAGCAACCCAGCCGCAGGACCGCTACCTCCGCCTTTGTGCAAGGAGGAACAGGAGGAGCACTGCCAGAGCCCTGCAAAATGACGTCCAGCAGGACACAAATGTGCATGTGTCTGCACAAACGGTTAGAAACCGACTCCATGAGGGTGGTATGAGGGCCTAACGTCCACAGATGGGGATTGTGCTCACATCCCAACACCGTGCAGGACGTTTGGCATTTGCCACAGAACACCAGGATTGGCAAAGTCGCCACTGGCACCCTGTGCTCTTCACAGATGAAAGTAGGGTCAAATTGAGCACATGTGACAGACGTGACCGAGTTTGGAGACGCCGTGGAGAGCGATCTGCTGCCTGCAACATCCTTCAGCATGACTGGTTTGGCAGTGGGTCAGTAATGGTGTGGGGTGGCATTTCTTTGGAGGGCCGCACAGCCCTCCATGTGCTCGTCAGAGGTAGCCTGACTGCCATTAGGTACCGAGATGAGATCCTCAGACCCCTTGTGAGGCAATATGCTGGTGCGGTTGGCTCTGGGTTCCTCGAAATGCAGGACAATGCCAGACCTCATGTGGCTGGAGGGCTGGAGTGTGTCTGCAGTTCCTGCAAGATGAAGGCACTGAAGCCATGGACTGGCCCGCCCGTTCCCCAGACCTGAATCCGATTGAGCACATCTGGGACATCATGTCTCACTCCATACACAAACGTCACATTGCACCACAGACTGTCCAGGAGTTGGCGGATGCTTTAGTCCAAGTCTGGGAGGAGATTCCACAGGAGACCATCTGCAACCTCATCAGGAGCATGCCTAGGCGTTTAGGGAGGTCATACAGGCACGTGAAGGCCACACACAATACTGAGCCTCATTTTGACTTGTTTTAAGGACATTACATCAAAGTTGGATCAGCCTGTAGTGTGTTTTTCCACTTTAATTTTGAGGGTGACTCCAAATCCAGGCCTCCATTGGTTAATAAATTTGATTTCCATTGATGATTTTTGTGTGATTTTGTTGTCAGCACATTCAACTTTGTACAGAACAAAGTATTCAATGAGAATATTTCATTCAGTCAGATAATGCCCCGTCTCATGCTGCACATAACACATCTGCATCTCTGGCTGCTATGGGCATAAAAGGGGACAAACTTATGGTGTGGCACCCATGCTCCCCTGACCTCAACCCCATTGAGAACCTCTGGAGCATAATCAAAAGGAGTGTCTATGATGGCGGGAGGCAGTTCACATCTAAGCAACAGCTCTGGGAGGGTATTCTGTCCTCATGCAAAACGATTAAAGCAGAAACCATCCAAAACCTGACAAATTCAATGGACGAGAGAGTTCAGAAGCTCCTTTCGAACAAGGGGTCCTATGTACAAATGTAACATCACCTAGAATAAAGTTTTGAGTTGAAAACTGTTTGATTTCAGTTTGTAATAACCTGCTAATGCTTATAATTTCAAAAATGACCCTCTTTTGTTCTTTATTAAAATGAAAAGGTTGAAAACTCTGCTGTGCATAATAATTTGGAACATGCATTTGAGTGCGGTTTGAGTTTTTTATTTTTTTAAAAATATACTGTTATCATAGGCAGTTTGTACAAAAACCTTTCAATTGTACTCTAATAGTTATTTGACTGGAAAATTACAATGACTGCAATTCATACAGGTAATTTGGGAAAATCTGAGAAAATATTATTTGCATAATAATTTGGAACACAGTGTAGTGTTGAGCATTCCGATACTGAAATATCGGGTATCGACCGATATTCACGGTATCGGAGTTCCGATACTGAGTTCCGATACTTTTAGAATATTGAATACCGGAATCGGAAGTTCCCATAATGTCTGTGCTCTGCACTGTCTCTGAAGGATGACAAGCTGGATGGCAGCGCTCAGCTTACTGTACTTGTCATTTAGTGTTAAAGGATTTATTAAAAAAAATAATAGTGTTTTCATGCACCGTCTCTTTAAAAAAGCCGGCCGGCAATTCAGCATCGGTACCCGACAATTTAGAACAGAAAGAATAGAGCATCACACATAGATTAGATACATAGAAACATGTCAGTCACATATATAAGAAGTACTGTGATAGTGTTGATTACTGTACTTGTCATTTAGTGTTAAAATAAAGGATTTATTAAAAAAAAAATTGGCATGGGGTTCCCAGTAATTTTAGTCTCTAGCGGAGGTTAAGCAGACAGCTGGGGCAGATGTTTGAAGCCTGGGAAGGGGGTAATACCCACTGAGCTTCCCAGGCTACTAATATCAGCCCCAGCTGAATACCTAGCCTTTACTAGCTATTAAAATGGGGGACCCCCAAAAAAATGACGTGGGGTCCCCCCTATTTTAATAGCTAGCAAAGGCTAGGCAGCCAGCTGGGGGCTGATATTAATAGCCTAGGAAGGGTGCCATGAATATTGGCCCCCTCCCAGGCTAGAAACACCAGCCGTCAGCCGCCCCAGAAATGGCGCATCCATAGGATGCGCCAATTCTGGCACTTAGCCTCGCTCTTCCCACTGCCCTGTAGCGGTGGCAGTGGGGTAATAGGGCTGGGGTTGATGTCAGCTTATAATGCCAGCTGACTTCAAGCCCAGGTTAGTAATGGAGAGGCGTCTATAAGACACCCCCATTACTAACCCCATAGTCAAAGTTAAAAAAAAACACAAACACCCAGAATAAAGTCCTTTAATTGAAATAAACACACAATTCTTTATTGTTCTAAATTAAACCATACTTACCATCACGCCCATTCCAGCTGAAGCCAACAATCTCCTGCAATAACAGTAAAATAATAAACCAACATCATCCTTACCTTTCCATGGTTCCCAGGACGGCTCCAGCTCTGCTACATTCACATGACAGGCTGGATCACAGCCAAAAGCTGCCATCCAGCTTGCCATGCCGCAGACACTGAGAAGCGCAGGCATGCTTGCGCTCCTCAGTGTCTGACTGTGACAGCATCCAGATGAGCCGAGGTCATGTCCAATGAACTCAGCTCACCTCATGCACATCACTGACAGCGTGGGAAAATTCTCCTGCGCTCAGTTCTTCAGCAGGAGAATTCTCCCACGCTGGGATGGCATTGAGATGACAGGCTGGATAGCAGATGAGCGCTGCCATCCAGCTTTTCATCCTTCAGAGACACTGCAGAGCGCAAGCATGCCTGCGCTTCTCAGTGTCTGCGGCATGGCAAGCTGGATGGCAGCTTTCGGCTGCGATCCAGCCTGTCATGTGAATGTAGCAGAGCTGAAGCTGTCCTGGGAACCATGGAAAGGTAAGGATGAGGTTGCTTTATTATTTTACTTTTATTGCAGAAGACATTGGCTTCAGCTGGAATGGGCGTGATGGTAAGCATGGTTTAATTTAGAACATTAAAAAATTGTGTGTTTATTTCAATTAAAGGACTTTATTCTGGGTGTTTTGTTTTTTTAAATACTTTACTAGAAATTCATGGCAGTCATGTCTAATATTGGTGTGACCCCATGAATTTCGGGCTTAGGGCCAGCTGATAATGCCAAGCTGGCCCTAACCCCTTTATAACCCAGTGAGCCACCGCACCAGGGCCCTGGATGAGTTGGGTACAGCGCCAGAAGATGGCGCTTCTATGAACGCGCCATTGTCTGGGGTGGCTGCGGACTGCAATTTGCAGCGTGGAGGGCAGAAAGCTTGGGCCTCCCTGCGCTGCGGATTCCAGCCCCCAGCTGCCTAGTTGTACCTGGCTGGACACAAAAATAGGGCGAAGCCCCACGTATTTTTTTTTTAAATTATTTCATGAAATTCATGAAATAATTTTTTAAAAAAAAGGGCTTCCCTATATTGTTGTGTCCGGCCAGGTACAAATAGGCAGCTGGTGGTTCGGGGCAGCCCGTTACTGCCTGCTGTACTACTGCATGCTTCGCATCTCAGTGTCTGGCTGTGACGGCATCCAGATGAGCCAAGGTAATGTCCCATGAACTCGGCTCACCTCGGCTGCGATTCCACCTGTCATATCACTGTAGCAGAGCTGGAGCCGTCCTGGGAACCATGGAAAGGTAAGGATAATGTTGGTTTATTATTTTACTTTTTTTACAGAAGACATTGGCTTCAGCTGGAATGGGCGTGATGGTAAGTATGGTTTAATTTAGAACAATAAAGAATTGTGTGTTTATTTCAATTAAAGGACTTTATTCTGGGTGTTTGTGTTTTTTTTTAACTTTGACTATGGGGTTAGTAATGGGGTTGTCTTATAGACGCCTCTCCATTACTAACCTGGGCTTGAAGTCAGCTGGCATTATAAGCTGACATCAACCCCAGCCCTATTACCCCACTGCCACCGCTACAGGGCAGTGGGAAGAGCGAGGCTAAGTGCCAGAATTGGCGCATCCTATGGATGCGCCATTTCTGGGGCGGCTGATAGCTGGTGTTTCTAGCCTGGGAGGGGGCCAATATTCATAGCACCCTTCCTGGGCTATTAATATCAGCCCCCAGCTGGCTGCCTAGCCTTTGCTAGCTATTAAAATAGGGGGGACCCCACGTAATTTTTTTTGGGGTCCCCCATTTTAATAGCTAGTAAAGGCTAGGTATTCAGCTGGGGGCTGATATTAGTAGCCTGGGAAGTTCCGTGGGTATTACCCCCTTCCCAGGCTTCAAACATCTGCCCCAGCCGTCTGTTTAACCTCCTCTAGAGACTAAAATTACGGGGAACCCCACGCCAATTTTTTTTTTAATAAATCCTTTATTTTAACACTAAATGACAAGTACAGTAATCAACACTATCACTGTACTTCTTATATATGTGACTGACATGTTTCTATCTATCTTATCTATGTGTGATTCTCTATTCCTTCTATTCTAAATTGTCGGGTACCGATGCTGAATTGCCAGCCGGCTTTTTTAAAGAGACGGTGCATGAAAACACTATTATTTTTTTAAATAAATCCTTTAACACTAAATGACAAGTACAGTAAGCAACACTCTCACTGTACTTATTATATATGTGACTGACATGTTTCTATCTATCCAATCTATGTGTGATGCTCTATTCTTTCTGTTCTAAATTGTCGGGTACCGGTGTATGCCGCTGCTGAATTTCCGGCTTTTCATGTAATACATTCTACATTATTCTTAGTTGTTTTCCTTCATGTAGAATTGATCTACAAGGAAAGAAAGGGTTTATTTTCATTCCGATATTTGTGTCCCATTGACTTGCATTGGTTTCCGGTATCGGAATCGGCGATATCCGATATTTTTTTGGGTATTGGTCCGATCCAATCCAATCCGATATTTCCCGATATCGGAAGGTATCGCTCAACACTAGTTACCATTGCAGCTGGGGGCTTGCTTAAAGCCTCTGTTGCTGCCATCTTGGTCTTCCAATGGAGCAGAACTAGTTTAGTTTAGTTACACAGGAGAACCTCCCCTATATACTGCAATACTATGGTATACTTGTATACAGTATAAGTAACTGAATGCTCACCACGGGTTGCCCACCCAGAGCTATGCTACGCCGATATAATTAAGCACATCCACAGCTGCACAGCGCTCCCTCTTCCCTGTGTTCTGATGTATTCACGTCTCTTAGACATGAATACATCTGAGCAACACTGCAGTGCTCAGCTGAGAGGAAGGAAGTGCCCGTCATCTCTCCGACCCAACGTGCAGTGAAATATATATATATACTGCTCAAAAAAAATAAAGGGAACACTCAAATAACACATCCTAGATCTGAATGAATGAAATATTCTCATTGAATACTTTGTTCTGTACAAAGTTGAATGTGCTGACAACAAAATCACACAAAAATCATTAATGGAAATCAAATTTATTAACCAATGGAGGCCTGGATTTGGAGCCATGCCCAAAATTAAAGTGGAAAAACACACTACAGGCTGATCCAACTTTGATGTAATGTCCTTAAAACAAGTCAAAATGAGGCTCAGTATTGTGTATGGCCTCCACGTGCCTGTATGACCTCCCTACAATGCCTAGGCATGCTCCTGATTAGTATCACTGACACCACTCACCCGTCTCTCTGCCTGTGTCCTGGCAGTCACTCCTTCCCCGCACTCAATTGTGTTCGTGTCTGTAAAACGTGAATACAATTGTTGTCAACACCACCTGGGACAGGAACAGAGGAGCTGTAATCGACTCACTGCTCTGCTGGGAACTCTGGCGCATGCAGAGGATGTCATCATACCACCCAGCGCCCACTGCTGCACCAGATGGAAGAGGAGACGGAGCTGTGCTGGACACAGAGCCTGGATTAGGTGAGTATAAGCCTTTTTTATTTTTATTCTATAAGTTTCCTAATGAATGGAGGCTATTATATATAGGGCCTGTGGGGATATTCCAAAAGGGGTTGGCTATGGGGACATAAGGAGCTGGCTATTGGGACATTACAACAGGGGCTGGCTATGTGGACATAAGGGTGTGGCTATGGGGACATTACAATAAGGGCTGTAGAGACAACAAGGGGGTGACCATACGGTATAGGGGGGCGTGTGGGACATTATACAGTATATTGGGGGCTGTTGTGGATATTATACTGTACATAGGAGCTGTGTTGGATATTATAATGTGTGAGGTGCTATGGGGGACATTATACTGTATCGGTGACTAGGGGGCCATAATACTGTATGGGATGCTGTGGGGATCATCACACTATATAATGGGGAGCTGTGGTGGACCTCATACTGCATGAGGCGTTTGATGGACATCATAGTGTATATTGGGGGCTGTTGTAGATATTATACTATATGAGTGTCTCTTGTGTGGCCAACATACTGTGTAGAAGGACAGTGTGAGGACGGGGTACAGTTTGTACAGGACAGCATGGTGGACAGGATGAGGACATAGTGTGAAAAGGGACACAGTATGAATATAGAGAGGGGGATGAGAAATGGGGGCACCGTATGGAAAGAGGTTAGCATGGTGGGGGGACAGTGTGTAGCTATAATAAATGTAAAGGAAAACAGTAGAGAGGGGACAGCTATAGTATAGGCCGTGGTTCATAGAGACAGACAGTGTCTGATAATGTCAGATAGTGGGGCGGTTATACCTCATTAAGGCAGACAGTGTGGCGGGTGTATCTCTTAAGAATAGACAGAGTGGAGGCCATATACCATAGGAGGCTTATTTAGTTAATAATATGGACATATATTTTTATGCAGAGGGCATTTTAATAACACTTTTATTCTTAACCCTCCGTCACATACAATAGGCCTGACAGGCACATCTCTTTTACTTTCATTTCTCCTTCCTCACCAGATTGTGAGGAAATCCCCTCCCTCCAGGTAGTCTCCTGTCTCTAGCATCTCTGTGAAACCTCATACCACAGTTGGATTGCAGAGCTTCAGGAGGACAGATATAACTGCGCTAATCTCTCAGGCTCATTGTATGTGAACACGTCACACTCAATAAGGTTGGTATTTTATGTTTTTATTCATCACAATTGTTTATTTAGCTTGTTTTATGAATGTATAGCACAAAGTGTGAGGATATTTCGTAGAAATAAGGCGGATTAAAAAAGAAAGTGTGCTGCTCAGGCATACACAGTAGTTCCCTAACACATATTCATTCTCTTGCTTCAGATTATCTGCTGAAATGGAGAGGAAAATTTATCAAAAAACCTTGATGTTGAGGAAGTAACAAACATGCTGTTAGATGATGCAGACCCCACACTGAATGAGGATTTAGGAGAGGAAAGTGAGATTGATTCTCATGATGAGGTGGAAGTATGTGAAGTGGATTCTGAAACAGAGCAAGATGGTGACAGTGATGAGGATGAAGATGTAGAATCTTATTATATGGGAAAAGATAAAAAAAACAATGGAACAAGAAGCCATTCCAGAAAAAACGTAGGGAACCTCAAAACATTATTACTCACCTTCCTGCAGTTATAGGAACTGCAAGTAATGCAAAAACTGCAGTTGAATGCTGGAATAGTTTATTCACAGATGACATTCTGTACTCTATTGTCACATATACCAACCAATATATAGACATTATAAAGGACAAGTTCATCTGCAACAGAACCATCACACCACAGATGAAATAGAACTGCGTGCTTTTTTTGGATTATTATACCTTGCAGGAGCTTATAGGGCAAATAGACAAAGTTTGGAGGAACTTTGGAGTAAATATGGGGATGGAGTTGAAAAATTTGGCCTTGTTATGTCCATAAACAGATTCAAGCTTCTAATTCGTTGCCTTCGGTTTGACGACAGAACTACCCGAACCGAACGTAAAACACATGACCGACTTGCTCCAATTCGTGATATATTCCAAAAATTTGTTGAAAACTGTAAAAAAAGCTATTGCCCTGGGGAGAATCTCACTATTGACGAAATGCTCCCTGGTTGTGTGCCTTTCGTCAATATATTCCATCAAAGCCTAACAAATATGGAATAAAAATGTATGCCCTTGTTGATGCCAGTAAGACCTACACTTACAACCTGGAAGTTTATGCAGGAAAACAACCAGAAGGTCCTTACTGTGTCAGCAACAAACCCAGTGATGTTGTAAAAAGACTGGCTGAGCCCTTATTTGGATCGGGTCGCAATATAACAGCTGACAATTGTTTTCAAATTGTGATCTGATTGATTATCTGAAAATGCAGAAGCTTTCATATGTCGGAACTGTAAGAAAAAATAAAAAAGAATTGCCTACACAGTTTGTAAGTGTGAAAGGGAGACAACAGTACAGCAGTATGTTTTCATTCCATAATGGAAAGGTTTTGGTTTCCTATGTACCACAAGCAAAAAAAATTGTACTTCTTCTATCAACACTTCATGATGATGATGCCATCGATCCTGGGACTGAGGCACAAAAAAACCCGGAGATAATTACATTTTATAATGCAACCAAAGGGGGTGTTGATACAGCTGATCAGATGTGCTCAACTTTCAACGTCAGCAGAAACACCAAACGCTGGCCAATGGTCATATTTTTTGCTATGTTGAATTTGGGTGGTATAAATTCGCAAGTCATTTACCTTGAATACGAGCTTGAACCACTCCGTAGACGATTCTATCTGAAAAAATTGGCCCATGAACTAGTGCTTGGAGAGCTACGCAGGAGAGGTATGAAAACAATCGGTATCCCCTCTCGCCTTCAAGTTCAGCTCAAAAGATTCCGCCCAGAAGATGATAGTGAAAATTCACCACCTGCACCACCTCCCAAAAGAAGGAGATGCACCACCTGCACCACGGAAAGCGGAATCAGAAGGCTTTCTAATTATGAATGTCACAAATGTCATAATGCAATCTGCCTGACACATGCAAAAATGATGTGTAATTCTTGCTCTTTGCTCTGCAAGTGTAATTTTTCTGGGGAAACTTCAGGGTCTAATTCTGATTGAATATGTGTTTAATAGTACTTAAGGTACCTTAAAATTAAGTTTTTCTTTTAAATTTTCTCTGTAGAGTTTTTTGACAGAGTCGAACTGGGGACTATTTTTGGCGGGAGTTTTGAAATGTTTGTATTTCAGAGTTATTAGTTTTATGTTAAGTAAATGGTTTTTTTTTGCACCTGATTATGTGTAGTCTCTTTTATTACATCCCTATGAAGGTCACTGATCACTTTTAGAGCACTGAAATTGCAAACATTAGATATTATAGGTATTTTTCTAGCCTGCGCCTGACAGTCACATTGTATGTGAACTCGTTAGAACCGATATTGTATGTGACGGAGGGCTAAGGGCACTATGTTGGAATGTGCTGCAGAAGACTAGAGAAGAGGGAAGTCTCTAGAAAAGAGCTGTGGATGTAAAAAGTCAACATGGCATCTGGACAAGATAGGGAAGAAAAGAAAGAAACTACTCAATCAGAGAAGATGTCACCTATAAGGTACCTGGATGTAAATGTTTTCTTGTTGATACTAACTACATCTCATCGGTACTGTGGTTCCTGTATGGTCCACAGTCTGATAATGACTGATAACAACAACTATCGGCATCTCCTTACTATTGTTAAGTACATAATGGGAATGTAGGTTCATGAGATACAAATGTATGTGGGCCTGACTTGACATTTCAATTGATTGCTGTACTAAGCTTAGTGATGTATTAATGCACTGATGGTGATTCTGGTGATGTATTCGTTTGCTGATTGTGGTTCTAGTGATATATTCATGTACTGTTGATGGTACTTGTGTTGTATTTATTTACTGACAGTGGTTGTTGTTATGTATTCATATACTGATATAGGTTCTAGTGATGCATTTATCTACTAGTGGTGGTCCTGGCTATATATTCACATACTGATGGTGGTACGAGTGACCTATAATTTACTGATGATGGTTCTGGTGCTGTTCTTATATACTGTTGATGGTTCTGATTATGTATTCATGTACTGATGATGATTTTGGTTTTGTATTCATGTACTGATGATGGTTCTGGTGATGAATACAGCAACAAAACCATCATCACTATGTGAATGCACAACCAGAACCATCAATAGTACATGAATAAAGCACGAGAACAACCATCACTACATGAAGAGGTCACCACAAGTACTATCCATACAGGAATATGGCACCAGAATCAGTTTTGTTGCAAACAGTATTTGTTGCATGACAGATATAAAAAAAAAACATCATACATATACATTTTATAATGGGGTCTGTCAAGGATCTCACAGACAGGGAGGTGGTAACTGAACCCACCCGCTCTTATATTTTTGTCACAAACAGCTCTCTGCTGCCCCCTATCGTCCAGACAATTACGCGATTGACCGACAATTAACAGAGAAGGCCTGAAGCTGTTTCCACTAAGAGGCCAGTTGTTGGGAAACTAACAGCGAGTGTATGGTATATCCACCTCCAATTCCCTCGCATGAGACATGTGTATATACCCCCCATACGATCCTTGCTTACTCCACGATAACCCAAGACTACTCGGTGCCACCACCAGTCATTTATAAAGGCTGACTGGAGGTCTGGTTCTGGTGGCGTATGGCTTTGGGGTGCGGTTTACAGAACAAAAGTAGCAGAACTGTAAAATTTTATATTTAAAGGGGTTGTGTGAAGATATTCAAGGTTATCCCCTGTCGATCATTGTGCACTGGCAGGCAGGTTTTACAGAGCTCTACATATGCAAATTTGAAATTGCAGCTTGGAAAGGAGGGGGGTGAGAAGCAAAGAGTGAGATCCCTCACAGCAGCTGCAAGCTACACAGGATGTCCCATCCCCCAACGCCATGTGCTTCTTTGTTCAAGAAACATAATTCAACAGCGAGTTATGGGAATACGATTCATTTTAGTGATACAAAAAATAGATTGTTGGAAACCTGAGGAGATGGGGAATGTAACCCTATTTTTAATCATAGTCCAGCATGTAAGGAAAATGAGAAACCCAGCACAGCCTTTCAGGGGCTCCTAGGACCTTGATGTTTGGTATCCACGCATAGCAGGGACCCAGCTGGGTCCGATGACACCAGGACCGGCTCCCTAGGACCATACCGTAAGGAAGTATGGCCCATTTTATTTTTGGGAGCTCTTAGCTGGGAAAGAACAGTGGTGGAGACTTGGGCTCGATCAAGGGGGCTGTAGGGGGAGTGACCCAGAGAGTTTGAAGGTCTCTGTAGTTATTGTCTTTTCCTGGGGAGGTCATGACATCAAGACGTGTGGGAAAAGTCCATCCACAAAGCCAGGGCCCACAGCCTCCCATGTGGCAGCCTTCCTCCCCAAGCCAGGCCTTTCCATCTACACCAGTAATTGACTCTTAAGTTCTGCTTATACTTGTTGTAGCATACTTTTGCATTTGTAACTCTTACCACTGTGTATGTATAACCCTTATGTATATAGTATATTGTTTAGTGTGCCCTTATGTCGATTAAATATATAATTTAACTTTGGGCTGTTCTTTTATCTCAATCCACAAACGTCTGTTGTTCGGTCCACCGAACATGCTACCGGGCTGGTCTCTAGCCCGATATAAGTCCGTTATATCAAATAGAAACTGGTTGCAGCTCTCCCAGGCCAACTAGGCTCGGCTTCACTGGAGCTAGTGAACGGAGCCTCTCAGCCTGTCAGGGTTCTTGGCGAGTGTGGTGCCATGGCAGTGTCTGAGTGGGCCTCGTCTCCTCACTCCCTGGTGCCTTCCTGTACCTGTGTGGACAGGGGGGTGTCTGTGTATAACGTACCAACCTGACATTACACATCCCTCGGGGGGGTGCGGAACGTCGAACGTCACGTAGATGCAGAGGGCAGGTCATTACCACGTGCTCTGTCTGACACAGCTAACGTCAGGCGGGAGGCGGGGTGTGGATCCATTACAAGTGGTGGCAACAGCGAGATTCTGCATGGTCCCCCTGTTGCCTTTTCTTAACATCGGTGGCAGCGGTGGGATTCTGCGGGGTCTCCCTGTTGCCGTTTCTTCACAGGTTGTCTGGTCAAAAGTGATAAGTCTGCAGTCACTCAGTGTCACTGCAGACTTATGAATCCCCCCAGGGCACTCACTGTGTGCTGTGGGGATTCGCCAGTTTCAGACCCAGTAATGGAGGGTATTTATGAGTTTTACATAACCCCAGCAAGTGGACATGGCCTCGCTCTCCATACACTTGTATTGAGTGAGGCCGTGCCTTCTAGTCGGACGCGCCCATTGGCCGTCTGTGTCACTAGACGGCATTATCACTTATCACTTTTGACCAGACAAACCCTTTAATCAAGAACGATGGGCAGTGTTTATAAAAAAATATACAAAAGATTTTACAAAGGGGATAAAACAATATGGCATATACATTTACATAAAATAAAAGGATAAAACAAAAGGTTACTCCACCGGCCACAGATGACTCAGCTAGGGAAGGAGAGCACTTCGATTGGAGAACACCATTCATGCATACACCGATGTGTATCTCTCTACAGGAACACAGATCATAATTCGGCATGACCTTTTATCAGCACCTAAGTTACAACACACCTTGATGACCTCGTGTGGGCCAGGTTGTGGAATGTTCTCAGCCCTTCAGAATCTTATGAAATTCAAAACTTATTTCTTTTTTATCGTGATTTTACCTTTCCATAGATAGTAAACAAGACATGGTTAGTGTCAGTTATCTGGTTACTATTGATTTGGGAAATATAGGCAGGTGTTAGTTATTAGAAAACATGCATATTCTTCCCCGATTAGCCCTGAAGCAGAAAATGTATGTCCCATCAGTATCTGAGCTATAGGAACCCCAATATTCATAATGTTCTTTCAGAGACAAAGTATGGTGTCAATGTATTGCATTTCCCTTGACGGAAACAAAAGTGTAATTTCAATTCAGAATGTATTTCCTGGGGACAAAAGCCTCTTCCACTTCTCTATCTGTGTGTATACACAGGTACCTTTTGTTATACAACCCTCTGAAAAGATCTTTCCTGTTTTAATTACTTGTACAATCTATGAACCTCTGTCTACGCATAATAGGCATCGTTGTTGGCAGTGCAGGGGTACTTTACTTCAAAAAGGAGCGGCCTGCATGTTAATTAACATTCCTCACTAAACCAAATGTTAACTGTGTGGTCCTATCAAAAGGGGTTGGTAGATTGTAAGCTCTCTTTCCTACTGCAAAAGTGAGAGGAGGAGGGAGGGGGGTGAATGCCCCTCTCAGTAGTGGCTTCAGAGATCTTAATATTTTCTATGACAGGGTCTGTTTAGCTTCCCTTGGGGTATCCACCAAATTCTGCACACCTTAATTGAAACCAAATGACCCCCATTGTAGTTGACCCCCATTGTAGTTAGGTAATATTAGTATATATTACTGTCCTTGGGTTTGACATATACAAAATATAAGATACTATTCTTCCCTAGTATCGTGTAAATGGTCTGCAAGCAATGAATGATTCCATATCTATGAAAACACACTACCTGTTGAGCCTCCCCTCTAAAGTATACAATTTTTTTTTACTTTTGCTGGTATTTTTTGGTGAAACAGATAACAAATCTAGTGGAATTGGTAAACAAGCTTGTTATCTGACCCAATAGAGGGGGAGGGTGGGTGCATTAGGGGTCCAGTTACCTTAGTCTCTGGCACATTCCTTTACATGGGGGTTAAGAATTAATTTGGGTTGTAGGGGGAGTGCTGTCGGCTTCATCTGCCTAGGGCACCAAAATACCTTGTTCCAGGCCAGGATTGGAGCGCAGAAAAGAGAGAAAAAAGCTAAATTTAATAGTAAGCTATTGAGCAAATAATTTTTCATTTAGAACTGGAAGTACAATTTGATTGAGTAGATCCAAACAGCTGGAAACTTAAATGACTAGATTACACCATGTATAATTTACACATTATAAAACGGCTTATTTAAAAAAAAAATTAACATGTGTTTGAAATATTCTTATTTCATTTTTCTTGACCATTTCTTACTTGATCTCTACATTTTTTATGATAATTATGTTTTCTGTTTCCAGTCAGGCTTAATAAGGACACAAGAAGCTGATTATTTCTTGAAACCACTGCCTGAACATATCGCACTTAAGCACAATTACTCCACTTCAAATGGCCATCAGCCCCATGTTCTATACAGGAGATCGACAGACAAACAGATGTATAAAGAAAATATGGTATCTCTAGTTGAGAGACAGCAAGAACTGGAACATGAAAATGGGATTTACCATTCCCATCCAAATCCATCTCATCGAGATCGACACATGGGCAAAAGACATGGAAGAAGTATCAAACAACACTACTGTGGAAGACGCAAGAAATGTATGTAAGGAAATATTTTCATATTTTTAAACTTTAAAAAATAATTTTTAATTATTTAGCTTAAAGATGGGTATGATATTCGGCAAATATTCAGTAAAATTGACAGACCTCATAAAAAATGAAAACTTAACAACTTATACCATTGAATTCACACATCATCTGAGCTAAGTAGTCTACTAAACATAAGGTCCCTGATTTATCATTATTATTTTTTTTATCACTTCTCTTTTTTGTCTTGCGGTACTTGTTGCCGTTTATAGCACCTAATTCTCCAAAATGGTTAAAGCTGTTCATGAAAACTCAAAAAATTGTGTTTTGTTTTTGTCTTTTACCAATATGTTACAAAATTTTCTGGGATACATAAAATCACACCAGGGGGTAGACTGCAGTACATTTGCCGCAAAATTTAGCAACTTTTCCAAAAGTCACAAATGATCAATTGGTCGAAAACATCTGAAAAGCCTAGACCATGCCCATATTGGAGAATTAAAGTAAAAACAGATGAACACACAAAGTGATTTTAGAGAGGCACAAATGAAAAGCTTAATTTAGCGCATTTGAAAAACAGCCAAGTAATACATAAAACTAGATAAAAAAAAATGCAAAAGCAATGATGAATCGGGCCCATAGTGTCTAAAAAAAAAAGTGAAGCCTTTTATAATGATATAAAATAGTTGTTGTTTATAAAAATAATTAAACAAAATTTTACTGTTTTTGGGTTTTGTGCAATGACCCATAATGGTATTGCTCTTTGACACTGATCAAATCCAAACAGTTTACTGCAAATTGCCCTTTTTTTTATGTGTTTCATCTGTACTTTGCACAAAACTGCAGCAATTGGCAATGCACCATGTATTTTGCAGCACGAATTTTGTCCACAAAGCAATTACCACTCATTTTACAGCATATGATCACCTAGAATCAATATCCATTTTTGCTTGTTATTAGTAGAATACGGTTATGATCTGCCTAAGATGCCATATAAATAGCTACCTTAAGCATTATACTTTAAAGCAGACCTTTCACTGCATTTTTTTAAATTGACTACCTCCTCCAATTGCCACTGTTTCACTCTTTTGACTCTGGAACAGGTTTCTTTTTTTTTGTGCCCCTCCATTCCAAAGTTATGCCCCCAACTAGTAAACATGCAAAGTTTCCCTTCAAACAACTGGGCGTATGCCACAAAACTTTTGTCAGAGAAGAAAACGCAAACTCCTACAGAGAAATGATGTTGTATATGCCCATTTGGTTAAAGGAAAAATTAGCGATTTTTATAAATGGGGGGAGCATAACTTTGGAATGGAGGGGCACAGAAGAAAAATCAAAACTATTCTGCTATTATTAGTGTTAAATCTTCTTTGCCTTTCAGCAGCCTCTAGGTAGCTGTTCCCTGTTTACATGTCTTTGTAAATGTCCAGAAATCTGTTTAGCCAGTAAAAATCTCATCTTGGTGAGTGAAGACACTGAATAAAAGAGAGAAATTGTGTTTACACTGAAAAATTATCACGGACAAGCGTTTTTAAGAATAATCATTTCACAATAATCTTTCAGTGTTTACAGGCTGCCAACTACCCCATAATGGAGCAAAATGTTTGTTCATGGATTGAAATAATCTTTTGCAATCATTAGTGGCATCACTTACCCCGGTTTGCCTGTTTAAACAGAGCAACAGTGGTCGTTTACTGCGGCCAGTTGGTCTGTATAAAGTGGTCTCTAAAGAGGTGAGAATATTGTGTTAATTTCCCTGAATTGGAGGACACTGGAAGGGATCCCATCCAAGAGAGCATACAACAGAGCTCTGTAGTTCAATGCTAGGAAGAACCCATTTACCACCATTACAGAGAGAAAAAGTGAAACGCCACATTTCTAACGGCATTTAATACTAATCTCATTAACCAAGGAGGGAATGGATGGAAGAGATGCCAAGAGACATATGACAAGTTTGAAACAATTACAAGTTTTCATTGATTAAAACTCTCAAAACTGAGGATTTTGGTCACATAATTCTTAGAGGAATAAAGCCAAATGCTGCATGCTGCCAAAACACCCCATAAAACATGATGGTGGCCACTACATGCTGTAGGCATGCCTTTTCATATCAATCCTCGGAAGACTTATAAAGGTTAAGGGTAAAAGGAATAAAGGAGAATTCAGAATTCAACCCTATTGATTTGTACAAGAGAACTGTAATTTGAGAGATTTATTTTCCAGCAAGACAACAATCCCTAATATAGCTCCAAAGAATGGTTTTAAAATAACAATAGTGGTGTCCTTAAGTGACCAATTTGGAGTCCAGGCTTTCATCCAATTGAGAATTTGTGGCTGCACTTCATTATAGATGTTTAATCTCAGCTCCATCAAAAAGAGGCAGAAGCCAAAAGTCCAACGAATAGGGTTAAAACCCTTTTTATTGTGGCCCTTAAAGTGATATATATATATATATATATATATATATATATATATATATATATAATTTCTGGTATAAATGTATGCAATTTAGACATAATGCTATTAATAATTCATTTGTCTAAGGTTCATCATCACAAAAAATATATAAAAAATTGAAAAAATGTTAATCTAGTTTCACCAGCTGCCCTCATTGGAATCATTTGGAGATAATAAAAATGGTGCAACTATAGAAATTAATATATGAAACAGAAGAGAATTCGCAGATTTTTTTCAGATTACACTACACCATCCACTTTTAGATCATACCCTTCCCAAAGTGTATAAAGCACAGTGATCTTTAACCTGTGCTTCCAGAATAACAGAAAATGCTAGACTTTACTTAGAAATACGTGACATGGGAAATGTTCTATGTCCTGCACTGCAGCCATAATCTCTGACAAACTAGATTGCTGTTTAACCCTTACAAGATCAACAAATCATAATCTCAAGCATATCTACAAGTGGAATACAGTAAAATATATATAAAAATGTGTCTGCAAAATAAATGTTCACTTCTGATTGATTCCTATGACTTCACTGTCCCTGTGGTAAACTATGCTGTGATATCACTTCCTAGCGACAATAAATCAAACCTGCTATGTTGTACCCAGGGTGAATTAGAGGCTACAGTCCAACATAGTTTAAAGTAAAAACTTTGCAATTTACAGTAAATTAGCAGTCCTGTTAACTAGAGATGAGCGGTGTTCGACTAGAACTGTTCGCCAGTCTCAAATTCGAGCTGTTTTGGGCGGTGTTCGAGTCGTTCGACAAACGCGAACGATTTGCAAAAAATTCGGCTGTTCGAGGTTATGTTCGATAACTGTTCGTGCACCAAAAGCGTGTCCTATATGTCTGGCGCTATTTAGAGCACCAATCATGCAGGGATTGTCTGCCACTCACTGTAATGCCACAGCCATGGTGGTTGTGGCATTACAGTGGTTGCCCAAATCGATGGGAACAGTGCTCACAGTGAAACATGAAAAGCCGGCAATTCAGCAGCAGCATACACCGGTCCCCGACAATTTAGAACCGAAAGAATAGAGTATCACACATAGATTAGATAGATAGAAACATGTCAGTCACATAAATAATAAGTACAGTGACAGTGTTGGTTACTGTACTTGTCATTTAGTGTAAAGGATTTATTTAAAAAAATATTAGTGTTTTCATGCACCGTCTCTTTAAAAAAGCCAGCCGGCAATTCAGCATCGGTACCCGACAATTTATAACTGAAAGAATAGAGCATCACACATAGATTAGATAGATAGAAACATGTCAGTCACATATATAAGAAATACAGTGATAGTGTTGATTACTGTACTTGTCATTTAGTGTTAAAATAAAGGATTTATTAAAAAAAAAATTGGCGTGGGGTTCCCCGTAATTTTAGTCTCTAGCGGAGGTTAAGCAGACGGCTGGGGCAGATGTTTGAAGCCTGGGAAGGGGGTAATACCCACGGAGCTTCCCAGGCTACGAATATCAGCCCCCAGCTGAATATCTAGCCTTTACTAGCTATTAAAATGGGGGACCCCAAAAAAAATTACGTGGGGTCCCCCCTATTTTAATAGCTAGCAATGCTAGGCAGACAGCTGGGGGCTGATATTAATAGCCCAGGAAGGGTGCCATGAATATTGGCCCCCTCCCAGGCTAGAAACACCAGCCGTCAGCCACCCCAGAAATGGCGCATCCATAGGATGCGCCAATTCTGGCACTTAGCCTCGCTCTTCCCACTGCCCTGTAGCGGTGGCAGTGGGGTAATAGGGTTGGGGTTGATGTCAGCTTATAATGCCAGCTGACATCAAGCCCAGGTTAGTAATGGAGAGGCGTCTATAAGACACCCCCATTACTAACCCCATAGTCAAAGTTACAAAAAAACACAAACACCCAGAATAAAGTCCTTTAATTGAAATAAACACACAATTCTTTATTGTTCTAAATTAAACCATACTTACCATCACGCCCATTCCAGCTGAAGCCAACGATCTCCTGCAATAAAAGTAAAATAATAAAGCAACATTATCCTTACCTTTCCATGGTTCCCATGACAGCTTCAGCTCTGCTACATTCACATGACAGGCTGGACCGCAGCAGAACGCTGCTATCCAGCTTGCCATGCGGCAGACACTGAGAAGCGCAGGCATGTTTGCGCTCTGCAGTGTCTCTGAAGGATGACAAGCTGGATGGCAGCGCTCAGCTGTGATCCAGCCTGTCATCTCAATGCCATCCCAGTGTGGGAGAATTCTGCTGCTCAAGCGCTGAGCGCTGAGAATTTTCCCACGCAGTCAGTGACGTGCATGAGGTGAGCTGAGTTCATTGGACATGAACTCGGCTCATCTGGATGCCGTCATAGCCAGACCCTGAGGAGCGCAAGCATGCCTGCGCTTCTCAGTGTCTGCCACATGGCAAGCTGGATAGCAGCGTTCTGCTGCGGTCCAGCCTGTCATGTGAATGTAGCAGAGCTGAAGCTGTCATGGGAACCATGGAAAAGTAAGGATGATGTTGCTTTATTATTTTACTTCAGCTCTGCTACATTGACATGACAGGTTGGATCGCAACAGAACGCTGCCATCCAGCTTGCCATGCCGCAGAGACTGAGAAGCGCAGGCATGCTTGCGCTCCTCAGGGTCTCGCTGTGACGGCATAAAGATGAGCCGAGGTCATGTCCAATGAACTCAGCTCACCTCATGCACGTCACTGACAACGTGGGAAAATTCTCCTGCTCAAGCGTTGAGCGCAGGAGAATTTTCCCACGCTGTCAGTGACGTGCATGAGGTGAGCTTAGTTCATTGGACATGATCTCTGCTCATCTGGATGCCGTCACAGCGAGACCCTGAGGAGCGCAAGCATGCCTGCACTTCTCAGTCTCTGCGGCATGGCAAGCTGGATGGCAGCTTTCGGCTGCGATCCAGCCTGTCATGTGAATGTAGCAGAGCTGAAGCTGTCGTGGGAACCATGGAAAGGTAAGGATGATGTTGCTTTATTATTTTACTTTTATTGCAGGAGATCGTTGGCTTCAGCTGGAATGGGCGTGATGGTAAGTATGGTTTAATTTAGAACAATAAAGAATTGTGTCTTTATTTCAATTAAAGGACTTTATTCTTGGTGTTTGTGTTTTTTTGTAACTTTGACTATGGGGTTAGTAATGGGGGTGTCTTATAGACGCCTCTCCATTACTAACCTGGGCTTGATGTCAGCTGGCATTATAAGCTGACATCAACCCCAACCCTATTACCCCACTGCCACCACTACAGGGCAGTGGGAAGAGCTAGGCTAAGTGCCAGAATTGGCACATCCTATGGATGCGCCATTTCTGGGGCGGCTGACAGCTGGTGTTTCTAGCCTGGGAGGGGGCCAGTATTCATGGCACCCTTCCTCGGCTATTAATATCAGCCCCCAGCTGTCTGCCTAGCCTTTGCTAGCTATTAAATTAGGGGGGACCCCACGTCATTTTTTTGCGGGTCCCCCTTTTTAATAGCTAGTAAAGGCTAGGTATTCAGCTGGGGGCTGATATTAGTAGCCTGGGAAGCTCCGTGGGTATTACCCCCTTCCGAGGCTTCAAACATCTGCCCCTGCCGTCTGCTTAACCTCCGCTAGAGACTAAAATTACGGGGAACCCCACGCCAATTTTTTTTTTAATAAATCCTTTATTTTAACACTAAATGACAAGTACAGTAATCAACACTATCACTGTACTTCTTATAAATGTGACTGACATGTTTCTATCTATCTAATCTATGTGTGATGCTCTATTCCTTCTTGTCTAAATTTTCGGGTACCGGTGTATGCCGCTGCTGAATTGCCGTCCGGCTTTTTTAAAGAGAGTGTCTTCTGAGCAGTTTGTCAGCTTTTGGACACCTTTGAAGGTGTTTTCTATGTGTTTCTATGTGTTTTTGTTTGCCTGCCATTGGTTTTAACGGTGTTCGACCGTGCTCTAAGGTGTTCGACGAACAGTTCCTCGAACATCCCGGTGTTCGACGAACCGAACCCGAACACTACGGGGGTGGCTCAACACTACTGTTAACCTCTTCATGACATCCGCCATACATGTACGGCGTGGCGGAAGGTGCATTCCTGCAAACCGCCATGTACGGCATGACAATTGTGCAGGCTCACTCAGAGTGCTGACTTAATCAAACTCGGACATCCACGCTATATGAGAGTTGATACCCTGCAGCAACGTCAACGATCGGTTTCAATGGTGACCCCTGGATGAAAGATGGCTGCAGGGTCACCCAGGTACAGTGACCTGTAAGCTGCTGCTCAGAGCAAGAGTTAACACGCCTCCTCCCTTTATGCGATGCATTGATCTTATACCCTGCAATGCAAGAGCATTGCATAGTATTAGATCAGCGATCAGGGTAGGCAAAGCTGATGTTTCATCCTGAGACAAGGTAAAAAAGTAAAAAATTAAAGAATTTTTTGTAAATATATTTTAAAAAAATTACAAAATAAAGAACAGTTGATTTGTTCATTCTGCCTCCCAAAGATCGCAGTAAGGCTTGGCACACATTTATTCTGCACTCTACGTTGAGCGCTTCTCTGAAATACATAATTCATACTGAAACTCAGGCGAAAGATTCCACAGTGTCTCAATCTGCCTCATAGGGAATCTGTCTGGCCTATGATCCAGCACTGTCCATCTTTTTAAGTGTGCACAATTGTGCTGTGGACCACAATTTTGTGCACCTCTGAAAACAAAGACACCACTGAAGAGAGGCCAGACGGAGTCCAGAGTAACTCTGCTGCCTCATTATAGTGAATGGATCCCTCGGGGGTTTCATTTTCCATTTAAAGATTAAACCCCCTTCATGACCTTGGATGTATCCATATGTCCAGTTCGGTAGGTACTTATCGATCTTGGACGTATGGATACATCCAGTGTCTGTGCGCGTGTGATCACCGGGTGTCAGCTGATTCTGATAGCTGACACCCAGCACTCAGTGCCAGGAGCAGTGCCGCACCGCTCCTGGCACTTTAACCCTCTAAATGCTGCAAATGAAATATATCGCAGCATTGAGAGAGCAGGTAGAGGGAGGACGCCCCCTCTGCCCTCAGATCGGCGCCCCCATGACGTCATCCCGAGGGCCCAGTCATGATGACATCCGGGTCACCAGAGCTAGCAAACGTTCTGCACCATGCTCCGAGCATGACATAGCAAGTTTGTCAATGCAATGCTAACAATTTGCAAAGCATACGGGATCTGGGGATCCATTGAAGCATTCCGGAGTTATTACCTTATAAAGTGACACTGATCAGAATTGTAAAATTTGGCCTGGTCTTGAAGGTGAAAACAGGCTTGGGTGTGAAGGGGTTAAATGGAAACCCTGTTGTAAGTGCTCAGTGTAGAGCACAGGATAAATGTAATCCAAACTGTTATGTCAAATGTTCTCAATAAATCTTCAAGTTCACAAAAAAAAAAGCAAGTCTCTACTGAGGTCCGTTATCCATCAATGGATATATAGGGGTCTTCCATGTTACTGGTAGCACAAAGGCTCTGGAAAAGCACTATGGCTATTCACCCCCTAAAAGAAATTCAACAAATTCTGTGCTCCCAAATCCAAATGCCTCTCTCCCTTCTGTGCCCCACAGTTTGCCTAAACCACAGTTAGCATCCACGATTTGGCATTTCTGTAGCAATGAGAGCCCGCTTAATTTAAGGGGTCCATATCTCCAGAAGCATGAGCTGGGCACAATGTATGGGTACTACAATATACGGGCACTGCAATGGCAGATTTGCAATTTTCACTCAGCTACATTCACTGCTGCTTGTTTCTGGCAAACACCCATTGAGTCAAAATCATCACTGCACCTGTAGATAAATTCCCAGATGGGTGTAATTTACAAAATGGGTTGCTTGTGGGGGAATTCTGCTCTTCTGGCTCTAATGGGTTCTGTCCGCAAACTATTCTACAATCATTTGTTCACCAAGAGTCAAATAATGCTCCTTCCATTCCGAGTCACGTTGTGAGGCTAAACAGTATAGCCACATATGGAGTATTGCCACGTCCAGCATAAATTGAGTGACAAATTTTGGTGCCATTTTGCCCATTATAACAATGTAAAATCTGGGTTAAAACAACATTTTTGTGGTAAAAATGCAATTATTTTTTCTGAACCGCCCAATGGTATAAAATTCTGTGACACACATATAGTGTCAATATAATCACTGCACCCCTAGATTAATTAATTGAACGTTGTGTTGTTTGTAAAATAAAGTCAATTATGGGGGGGTTCCTCTGTTCTGGTACCTCAGGGGCTCTGTCAATGTGACATGGCACCCATAAACCATTCCAGCAAAATGTGCACTACAATATGGCACTCCTTCCCTTCTGAGCTTTGCACTGTAGAAGCAGCAAAAAATGATTTTTAATCATATATATCAGACCCAGTCATCAGTAGAATACAGCAAGGGAATTTCAGACTCTAAAATATAACTTTTAATAGATAAGTTTAAAATATTAAAATTAAAAACAAATATGACGGAGACAAAGTAAACATACTCCCCAGGTCATGGTAACTACTGTAATGAGGGAGCAGAACACGTCACCTGAATGGTGTACCGGGCCCTGGTCAAACAGGATCAAACAAAAAACCTTAATGACACAGGGTCCATATGAAACGTCCAAGAAACAAGTGGACAAGGTTAGATGTTTCTCAAGCGAAATCAAATAGTGAAAGGTGATGATCATATCATTATCACAAGATAAACGTCTTGGGATGAACGAGATAAAGCGTTTCTCATACACATTCAAAGTAGATGAGGTAAAGTTATGGTAATGACATCATCAAGAGGAAACGTATATCATCCATACATATGTATATATAAAGCAATAAGATATTGATTAAGAGTAATGGAACATCCTCACCCCATATTTGTGGAGTAGTGCATGTCACGGTGGGGTAGAGAGGGGAGATACTTCCTGGAGGGGAGGCAGATAAGCAGGCAAAAGTCCAGGGGAGGAGTATATATCTGCCCCCATTAACACCCTATATGGACTGCGCTAACCCTGTACCCCTTTGCTCCTGCCCTAACAAGGACAGTCGACACCTAGACTGCTCTATGAGCCCTGTGCTTGCCCTGTAGTCCCGACGCGTTTCTTCCTTTCGGGGTCATCAGGGGACCCTAATATGTAGCACCATGGAGGCTAAGCTGTCTCAATATAGTAAGGCATAACTGTCTTCACTAATCTCAGGTGAAGCAGCGTTATGGCAAGAAAGGGGAGTTTATATATGCTACTGATATTCAAATATAAGTAGTCAGGTGGATGTAGGTCCACTGCAATGGCCAATAATGTGAGACCCTTCAGCTGGGTGGGTATAGGGAGATGACCCGCCGGACAGTGGCATGCGGCAGCGTGTGGAACCCATGCCCACCTTGTGGAACGCATTTCACTTCCGGCGGTAGCATTTCCGGTGATATCATATCCGGTGGGATGAGCACGGCAGCGTGTGAAACACATGCCATGCCTGCGTCACTTCCGATGATGACATTTCTGGAGGCATTACTTTCATCGACGTCATCCCTGGTCAGTCATTCACAACGCTGGTTGCAGCATCTTAGTTAAAAGAGCCCAGAAGACGGTGTCGCTGGGGGCGATGCCCGGACACAAATATATGACTAATGACCATTTATACATTGTCCTAATTCAGACCTGTGTCACACAAATGCAGACTACATACTGACCCCATTAGATATATATAAAAGGGGCAATACCCGCACATGTGTAAATAACATTGCTCATTTAAGCAAAAGATAGCATAGCCAGGTTACCCCCCCTATATAAACAAAGAGTGGCCACACACAAAGGTGTATTGTTATAATATCTACACCACAATAATTAAGGGGTTCACACTATATTGGCAATGTATAGAGGTGTATTGAACGTGGCTCAAGAATGTCATATATGTACAGAATAATAGGATTACCTCTCGCGGTACAGGGTCTAAGACAGAAACATAATTATATAATGTCAGCAAATATTGAATTAATGGAACTAAAGTAATACCAAATACAGGATTTCCATATAGAGGGCAACCAAAATTGAAAGGACATAGACCTTAAATAAAACAATTATATGTACATTGCTCATTTAATCCTGATGGTACCACTGTATTAAGATAAAAAATCCACTTGGTCTCGGCCTGTAATATCAGTCTGTCCCAGTTTCCACCTCTCTGGGGCCTATGAATGTGATCAATCCCCATGAATTTAATCAGTTTCATATCTCCATTATTATACAGGTTCATAGTCTAACAAGTGGAGTGTCCCTTTGGTGTTCGCAATCACCAACATGTTCGCCTGTATGGCGTCTAAACTCTCGAATGGTCTTGCCCACATACTCGAGGCCGCAGGCACAAGTAGCCTTGTAGATTACGCCCTGAGTTCGACAGTTAATGAAAGATCTTTTATCATAATTTTTTCTGGTAACATTGCTCATGAAACTGGAGCCTGTCTGGACATATCGACAGGACACACAATATTGGCATTTGTAGCAACCCTTATGATTTTCAAGCCCCCGTTCTAGAGACTTCGAAGTGACTTTGGACAAGTCAGTCACTGAGGGATCTTCCCTTTCTGTATGTTATCAAGGGACTGTCCGTCAATAAAGTCCCAATATCAGAGTTCATTTTTAAGATGGCCCAATGTTTGTTCAGGATTTCTCTGACCTGTTGGGCCCCATTATCAAAGGTGGTAATGAACCTAAAAGATTCAGTAGTAGTGGGCCTCTTAGTGGGTGCAAGCAGGCTCGATTTGGGTCTGACCTTTAGCGTGGTGATAGGCTTTCCTCAAGATGTAATCGGGATAGCCCCTGTTTTTGAACCTCTCTCTCAGATCCCTGGCTTGAAGTTCAAAAGTAGCAGTGTCAGTGCAGTTCCTCCTCAGTCTCAGGTACTGCCCTTTGGGTATACCCATTTTAAGATGTTTGGGGTGGCTGCTGTCCCACTGTAAAAGGGAGTTTGTCGCTGTCGGTTTTCTGTGAGTACATGTGAACAATTTACCTGTTATTTTTGGTAATCAGCAAATCCAGAAACGGTAATTCTGATGTCTCAAATACGAAGGTAAAGAACATTCCTATATCATTCTCATTGAGAGAAGAAATGAAGTTACTAAAATCCTGCTGACCACCCTTCCAGACCAAAAACACGTCATCAATATAGCGTGTCCAAAATTCCAGTCTGGAAGTGTACTCGTCCATGAGGCCCCCAAAGACCCTAGTGTCTTCCCACCAGCCCAGGAACAAATTTGCGTAGGTGGGCGCACAGGGGCTACCCATCATGGTGCCCCTGAGCTGGTGGTACACTTTATGGTCAAATAGAAAATAGTTCCGTGTGAGGCAAAATTCTCCTGAGCTCAGCGCTTGAGCAGGAGAATTCTCCCACGCTGTCAGTGACGTGCATGAGGTGATCTCATGTCCAATGAACTCAGCTTACCTCATGCATGTCACTGACAGCGTGGGAAAATTCTCCTGCGCTCAGCGCTTGAGCAGGAGAATTTTCCCACGCTGTCAGTGACGTGCATGAGGTGAGCGAAGTTCATTGGACATGACCTCGGCTCATCTTTATGCCGTCACAGCGAGACCCTGAGGAGCGCAAGCATGCCTGCGCTTCTCAGTCTCTGCGGCATGGCAAGCTGGATGGCAGCGTTCTGTTGCGATCCAGCCTGTCATGTCAATGTAGCAGAGCTGAAGCTGTCGTGGGAACCATGGAAAGGTAAGGATGATGTTGCTTTATTATTTTACTTTTGTTGCAGAAGACATTGGCTTCAGCTGGAATGGGCGTATGGTTTAATTTAGAACATTAAAAAATTGTGTGTTTATTTCAATTAAAGGACTTTATTCTGGGTGTTTGTTTTTTTTTTAACTTTGACTATGGGGTTAGTAATGGGGGTGTCTTATAGACGCCTTTCCATTACTAACCTGGGCTTGATGTCAGCTGGCATTATAAGCTGACATCAACCCCAGCCCTATTACCCCACTGCCACCGCTACAGGGCAGTGGGAAGAGCGAGGATAAGTGCCAGAATTGACGCATCCTATGGATGCGCCATTTCTGGGGCGGCTGGCGGCTGGTGTTTCTAGCCTGGGAGGGGGCCAATATTCATGGCACCCTTCCTGGGCTATTAATATCAGCCCCCAGCAGTCTGCCTAGCCTTTGCTAGCTAATAAAATAGGGGGGACCCCACGTCATTTTTTTGGGGGGTCCCCCATTTAAATAGCTAGTAAAGGCTAGGTATTCAGCTGGGGGCTGATATTAGTAGCCTGGGAAGCTCCGTGGGTATTACCCCCTTCCCAGGCTTCAAACATCTACCCCAGCCATCTGCTTAACCTCCGCTAGAGCCTAAAATTACAGGGAACCCCACGCCAATTTTATTTTAATAAATCCTTTATTTTAACACTAAATGACAAGTACAGTAATCAACACTATCACTGTACTTATAAATGTGACTGACATGTTTCTATCTATCTAATCTATGTGTGATACTCTATTCTTTCTATTCTAAATTGTCGGGTACCGGTGTATGCCCCTGCTGAATTGCCGGCCGGCTTTTTTAAAGAGACGGTGCATGAAAACACTATTATTTTTTTTTAATAAATCCTTTAACACTAAATGACAAGTACAGTAAGCTGAGCGCTGCCATCCAGCTTGTCATCCTTCAGAGACACTGCAGAGCGCAGGCATTATGGGAACTTCCGATTCCGGTATTCGATATTCTAAAAGTATCGGAACTCAGTATTGGAACTCCGATACCGCAAATATCGGTCGATACCTGATATTTCAGTATCGGAATGCTCAACACTACTAATAACCTTTTTAGATAGTCCCTCATTAAGTAGTTCCCTAAGTTCATTGGTGTATACAGTAGTAGGGTTGTAAGCCAGAATTTCATATCCTTGGCGGTCACTGAGAAGATCCTCACAGATTTGTTTATAGTGTGGAGTATCCAGGACAACCACGTTGCCACCATTGTCAGGGGGTTTAATGACAACGTGGCTGTCCTTTTGTGTGTTTCCCCTCTTTGTTTATATAGGGGGGATAACCTGGCTATGCTATCTTTTGCTTAAATGAGCAATGTTATTTACACATGTGCGGTTATTGCCCCTTTTATATATATCTAATGGGGTCAGTATGTAGTCTGCATTTGTGTGACACGGGTCTGAATCATGACAATGTATAAATGATCATTTGTCCTGTATTTATGTCCGGGCACCGCCCCCAACGACGCCGTCTTCTGGGCTCTTTTAACTGAGATGCTGCAACCAGCGCTGTGAATGACTGACCAGCGATGACGTCGCTGAAAGTAACACCTCCAGAAATGTCATCACCGGAAGTGACATCCAGTGCGTTTCACAGGAATGGCATGCGTTTCACACGCTGCCGTGCTCATCCCACCAGATATGATATCACCGGAAATGCTACCACTGGTAGTGGAATGCGTTCCACAAGGCGGGTGTGGGTTCCACACGCTGCCGCATGCCACTGTCCGGCGGGTCATCTCCCTATACACACCCAGCTGAAGGGTCTCACACTATTGCCCATTGCAGTGGACCTATATCCACCTGGCTATTTATATTTGAATATCGGTAGCATATATAAACTCCTTTCTTGCCATAACACTGCTTCACCTGAGATTAGTGAAGACAGTTATGCCTTACTCTGTTGAGACAGCTTGGCCTCCATGGTGCTACATATTAGGGTCCCCTGATGACTCCAAAAGGAAGAGACGCTTCGGGACTACAGGGCAAGCACAGGGCTAATAGAGCAGTCTAGATATGAACTGTCCTTAGGGCAGGAGCAAAGGGATACAGGGTTAGCGCAGTCCATATAGGGTGTTAATGGGGGCAGATATATACTCCTCCCCTGGACTTTTGCCTGCTTACCTGCCTCCCCTCCAGGAAGTATCTCCCCTCTCTACCCCACCGTGACGTGCACTACTCCACAAATATCAGGTGAGGATATTCCATTACTCTTAATCAATATCTTAATGCTTTATATATACATATGTATGGATGATATACATTTCCTCTTGATGATGTCATTACCATAACTTTACCTCATCTACTTTGAATATGTATGAGAAACCCTGTATCTTGTTCATCCTAAGATGTTTATCTTGTGATAATGATATGATCATCACCTTACACTATTTCGTTTGAGAAACCTCTAACCTTGTCCACTTGTTTCTTGGACGTTTCATAGGGACCCTGTGTCATTAAGTTTTTTGTTTGATCCTGTTTGACCAGGGCTCGGCTCGCCATTCAGGTGACATGTTCTGCTCCCTCATCACAGTTGTTACCACGACCTGGGGAGTATGTTTACTTTGTCTCCGTCATATTTGTTTTTAATTTTAATATTTTAAACTTATCTATTAAAAGTTATATTTTAGAGCTTTGCACTGTGCCTCAAAAATAGTTTTCGACCACATATGAGGTATTCTCGTACTCAGGAGAAAATACCTAACATATTTTGTGGTCCATATTTCCCATTATCCCTTTGAAAATTGAAAAATTGGTGCCAAAGCAACATTTTTAGTGGAAAAAATGGTAATTTTCCATTGACTCAGCCCAATGTTATACAATTCTGCGCATCGCCTGAGAGTTAAAAATGCTCACTACATCACTAGATGAATTCCTCAAGAGGCATAGTTTCCAAAATCAAGTCACTTGTGGGGGTTTCTGCTGTTTTGGCATGTCAGGGGCTCTTCAAATATGACATGGCATCCGCAATTTGTTTCACCCAAAATTGCGATACAGAATTTAATTGGTGCTTCTTCCCTTCCAAGCACTGCCGTGTGCCAAACAGTTTCCCACCACATATGGGGTATCGGTGTACTTAAGATAAATTCACAACAAATTATATGGTCCATTTTCTCCTGCTACCCTTGTGATAATGAAATATTTGGAACTAAAGCAATATTTCTGTGTGAAAAATGTATTTTTTCATTTTCACAGCTCAACGTTATAAAATTCTGTGAAGCACATGTTGGTTCAATGTGCTCACCACACCTCTAGATAAATTCCTTCAGGAGTGTAGTTTCCAAAATGGGTCACTTGTGAGGGTTTTTCACTTTTAAATAACATCTGCGGCTCTGCAAACCCGACATTGCATCCTCTATCTATTCCGGCCAATTTTGCCCTCCTAAAGTCAAATGATGCCCTTATTGTTCCGAGCCCTGCCATGAGACCAAACAATAGTTTTCCTTCATGTATCAAGTACTGTGTACTCAGGAGAAATTGCACAACAAATTGTATGGTTCATTTTCTCCTGTTACCATTGTAAAAATGAAAAATTTAGGGCTAAATTAACACTTTTGTGGGAAAAATTAAAATGTTTTCCTTCCACATTGCTTTAATTCCTGTGAAGCACTGTAACACTAGTCACTGTTCACAGAAAAGCCGTGAGACAGGATAGTCAAAATTCTGGGTTCAGATATAGTGATGAGCGAACATGCTCACCACTACTCGGTACTCGCCCGAGCTTCACGGTGCTTGACAAGCTCGGCGAGTATTTCCGGGTTGCTCGGACGGGAGCTCGGGACCCCGCCCTGCATGTTTGGCGCTCTTTAGAGAACCAATGAACATGCAGGGATTGCTGGCCACGTTATGCTGTAGCCATGTTGGTTGTAGGCATTACAGTGATTGGCTGGCCGCACAGCATCATCAGGTCTATGTAAGTCACAGACTACCCCGGAAACAGGCAAAGTAGGGAGAGCTACTGCTGAGTCAGGTAGATATTTGCTTGTTTATAGTTAGTATAGGTGTTCCACAACATATATATCCATCTGAACTAACAGTCCTTCTGAGGACTAATCCAGCTGCATATTTTCAATGATGAAGGTGATAGCAGGAGTTAGGCAGGCAGGCAGGGTATGTGACAGACTGCAGTGCATGATACAGCACAAGAGGGTCCATTGCATGTTCAACTTCTGACTGATCCTGCTGTGAGAAATATTTGTAGACATAGCCCCTGATATCAGGGGCCAGGGCTATTTTTTTTTTTTATCTTTTTTATCTTAATTCTGATTATTTGCTTAAAAAGCAATCCAGAGTACACCATTTTTCTGCTCCATTTGCTTGTCAGCACAGAATACAGCCAGACCTTTTCCATATTACAGCAATAAAAATCCAGAAATTTGACCTAAACGTGGAAAATATTGGTCTCCATTTCCATTTTGTTGCAGTGTTTCGGTGAAGCTATTCACAAGAGGTCTCTGTGAATAATACTTTTATTAAACTACAGGCCTGCTATTTAAAACGTGGTTCTCTGTGAGACGTATCACATATAACTGCGTTTCAAAATCAGCCATTTCTGGCGTCCATTTCCATTTTGTTGCAATGTGTCGGTGAAGCTATTCACATGAGGTCTCTGTGAAGAATAGTATTAGTAGACTAGAGGCCCGCTATTTAAAACCGTGGTTCTCTGTCAGACGTATCATATACAGTACAGACCAAAAGTTTAGACACACCTTCTCATTTAAAGATTTTTCTGTATTTTCATGACTATGAAAATTGTACATTCACACTGAAGGCATCAAAACTATGAATTAACACATGTGGAATTGTATACTTAACAAAAAAGTGTGAAACAACTGAAAATATGTCTTATATTCTAGGTTCTTCAAAGTAGCCACCTTTTGCTTTGATGACTGCTTTGCACACTCTTTGCATTCTCTTGATGAGCTTCAAGAGGTAGTCACCGGAAATGGTTTTCACGTCACAGGTGTGCCCTGTCAGGTTTAATAAGTGGGATTTCATGCCTTATAAATGGGGTTGGGACCATCAGTTGTGTTGTGCAGAAGTCTGGTGGATACACAGCTGATAGTCCTACTGAATAGACTGTTAGAATTTGTATTAGCAGCTTTTTTCTTGCCATAAGTAAAGAAAAACGAATGGCCATCATTACTTTAAGAAATGAAGGTCAGTAAGTCCGAAAAATTGTGGAAACTTTGAAAGTGTCCCCAAGTGCAGTTGCAAAAACCATCAAGCGCTACAAAGAAACGGGCTCACATGAGGACCGCCCCAGGAAAGGAAGACCAAGAGTCACCTGTGCTTCTGAGGATAAGTTTATCCGAGTCACCAACCTCAGAAATCGCAGGTTAACAGCAGCTCAGATTAGAGACCAGGTCAATGCCACACAGAGTTCTAGCAGCAGACACAACTCTTCAACAACTGTTAAGAGGAGACTTTGTGCAGCAGGCCTTCATGGTAAAATAGCTGCTAGGAAACCACTGCTAAGGACAGGCAACAAGCAGAAGAGACTTGTTTGGGCTAAAGAACACAAGGAATGGACATTAGACCAGTGGAAATCTGTGCTTTGGTCTGATGAGTCCAAATTTGAGATCTTTGGTTCCAACCACCGTGTCTTTGTGCGACGCAGAAAAGGTGAATGGATGGACTCTACATGCCTGGTTCCCACCGTGAAGCATGGAGGAGGAGGTGTGCTGGTGTGGAGGTGCTTTGCTGGTGACACTGTTGGGGATTTATTCAAAATTGAAGGCATGCTGAACCAGCATGGCTACCACAGCATCTTGCAGCGGCATGCTATTCCATCCGGTTTGCGTTTAGTTGGACCATCATTTATTTTTCAACAGGACAATGACCCCAAACACACCTCCAGGCTGTGCAAAGGCTATTTGACCAAGAAGGACAGTGATGGGGTGCTACGCCTGATGACACGGCCTGCACAGTCACTAGACCTGAACCCAATCGAGATGGTTTGGGGTGAGCTGGACCGCAGAGTGAAGGTAATATGGCCAACAAGTGCTAATCATCTCTGGGAACTCCTTCAAGATTGTTGGAAGACAATTTCTGGTGACTACATCTTGAAGCTCATCAAGAGAATGCCAAGAGTGTGCAAAGCAGTCGTCAAAGCAAAAAGTAGCTACTTTGAAGAACCTAGAATACAAGACATATTTTCAGTTGTTTCACAATTTTTTGTTAAGTATATAGTTCCACATGTGTTAATTCATAGTTTTGATGCCTTCAGTGTGAATGTACAATTTTCATAGTCATGAAAATGCAGAAAATCTTTAAATGAGAAGGTGTGTCCAAACTTTTGGTCTGTACTGTATAACTGCGTTCCAAAATCAGCTATTTCTAGTGAACGTGGAAATTATTGTCCTCCATTTAAAATGGGCAAGGGACAAATAAGTGGACGTAATAGTGATCGTGCATGCAGAGGCTGAGGCCGTGGCCGTGGGCAAGCTGAAATTGTGCAACAACAAACACCCACATCTTGTCGCTCGACCATCCTGTCCCAATTACTAGGGGACCATAGAACACCACTATTGAACGCATAGCAGTGTCAAAAAGTTGTTGATTGGATAGCAGATAATGATTCCAGTCACTTAACCACCACCCTGTCTTCCACATGGTCAAGTCTCAGTAGCCGTGAATTTGGACCCAATATTCCTCACCCTGATCCTCCTTCCTCCCACCATGCCGAGTGCCCGGAGACAACTGATCCCACACTTGGACACTGAAGAGCTGTTCACCTTTCCATTTGTAGATTCGGGCCTCTCGCCTGGCCAGCTTCAAGCGAGTCTAGAGGGGAAAGCATGTAGCGATGCCCAAATATTTGAGCAGCCACGGTCACACAAAGGCAACGGTGGGAAATTGCAATTACTGTCGCAATATGTGGATGATGATAAGACACAATTGCCAGAAAGTCAGGAGGAAGACCAGGGTGTGGAAGTGGAAGACGAGGTGGTGGATGATATAGTAACTGACCCAACCTGGCAGCGGGACATGCAGAGCGAGGACAGCAGCACACAGGGGAGGGAGGCGTAGCACCACAACAGGCAGGAAGAAGCAGTGTGGTGGCCGCAGACACAAGGCAGGAAAGCATTCCCCGTTATGCCAACAAGACAGAAATTGCCAGTACAACTGTTAGGTCTTCCCGAGTCTGGTTGTTTATTAAAGGCGCTGAAGATAACCCCAAAAAGGCCATTTGCACCACCTGCCAGATCAGTATCAGCAAGTGTAGCAAAACTAGCAGTCTGACCACCACCAGCATGATCAGGCACATGGCAGCAAAACAGCAAAGCATCCAGCTAAATGGGCCGAACCCCAGGGTCCAGCAACAGTGTCTGCGGGTGACACCACTGCTTCTTCCGCTGTTGAGCATGCACGCCAATCCCCTGTCCATGGCACATACGAAGATGCCTCCTGCCCTGCATCTGTCATTGCACACTGTCAACTAGGACCATCAGCAAGCACGCCCACGTCCTTGTCCCAGCACAGAGTTCAGCTGTCCCTACCCCAGTCCTTGGAAAACAGGCACAAATACGCTGCCAACGCCCCACAAGCCACACAACTAAATTCACACATTTCGAGAATGCTTGCGCTCAAAATGTTGCCTTTTAGGCTCGTGGAGATGGAAGATTTACGCAACCTGATGGCGGTGGCTGTCCCTTGGTACTTGATCCCCAGCTGCCACTATTTCTCCCGGTGTGCCGTCCCCTCATTACACTAGCACGTGTCCCAGAACATTAGCCATGCCCTCAACAACGCAGTTACTGGGAAAGTCCACCTAACCACGGACACGTGGACAAGTGCTTGTGGGTAGTGACGGTACATCTCGCTGACTGCACACTGGGTTAATATAGTGGATGCCGGAACCCAGTCGGACCTTGGGATGGAACACGTCCTCCCGATGCCGAGAATTGCGGGCCCTGGGTCAATCAGGGTTGCCCCCACATTCTACAGCTCCTGCACCTCCTCTTCAGCCTCCATCTCCGAAATGACCACATCAGTCACAAGCTGGAAGCGCTGCAGCACTGCCTCGGCCAAGCGGCAACAGGCTGTGCTGAAGTTAATATGCTTAGGTGACAAACCGCACAATACTGAAGAGTTGTGGACAGCTCTGAAAGAGCAGGCAGATCTGTGGCTGACACCGATGACCCTACAGCCAGGCATGGTCGTGTGACAATGGCCGAAACTTGGTGGTGGCTCTGAGGCGAGGCAAGCTCACACACGTACCACGCCTGGCCCATGTGCTTAATTTCGTTGTTCAGCGGTTTCTCAAAACCTACCCGGAGCTGCCTGCTCTGCTTGTCAAAGTACGCCATGTGTGTGCACATTTTAGAAAGTCAGCTACAGCTTCCGCCGTGTTTCAGCAGCATTTGCAGCTTCCAGCTCACCGACTGGTATGCTATGTCCCCACGCGTTGGAACTCTACATTGCAGATGTTGGGAAGCATTTGTGAGCAGAAGAGGGGAGTTGTTGACTACCAGCATCAACAAGGCATCTGTATTCAGGTCAGATTCCACACATAAGAACTCAGGAGCGAACATGGATGTCAGACTTCTGTACCACCCTCCAAAACTTAGAGGACTCAACCAAGATGGTGAGCGGCGATGACACCATAATTAGCATCACCATTCCGCTTCTCTGTCTTCTGAAATGCTCTCTGCTCACAATTAAAGAGGATGCATTGCAGGCGGAGCACGATGAGATGGAGCAAGGAACCATACAGGGTGATTCCACACATCCCAGCCTCATCTCATCCCAACGTGGATTGGGTGACAATGAGGAAGTGGATGAAGAGGAGGAAGAACAGGAGCTAGTTTCCTGCGCTATAGACAGTACTAGCTGCACAACTGTCATACCGTCTGTTCAGCGTGGATGGACTGAGGACAGGGAGGAGGAGGATGAAGAGGAGAGCATGGTCAGTCGTCCTCTTGGTGAAGTCACGGAAGTCTTGCCTGTTAGCAGTCTGGTACACATGGCTGAGTTTATGTTACGCTGCCTTTCAGACATTACTGGTTGGTGACACTTCTAGACCCATGCTACAAGGAGAACTTTCTGTCTCTTATTCCCACGCCGGACAGTCCTAATAAAATGGGGCAGTACCAGAAGGACCTTGTTGAGGAATTATTTTTAAAAATCCCATCTGAAAAACGCTGGCGGCAGAGGTCACAGTTCGTTGGACAACCAAGGAGTACAGGCAAGAGAGACACAAATCCAATCCAGCAGAGGCAGGGGAGCACTGTCAAAGTTCTGGGACAGTTTTCTCAGACCCTCCCATCGCACAGGCCCTGAGGCGCGGGGTACTCTCACAAGGAGGGAAAAGTTTCGGAAGATGGTGAGGGAGCACCTTGCTGACCATACCAACATCCTCCATGATTCCTCTGTGCACTATAATTATTGGGTATCCAAGCTGGACACGTGGCATGAACTGGCTCTCTACGCCTTAGAAGTCCTGGCCTGCCCTGCTCCTAGCGTTTTGTCAGAGTGGGTTTTTAGTGCTACTGGCAGAATTATAACCGATAGGCACATTCGCCTGTCAACTGAAAATGCTGACAGGCTGACTCTTATAAAAATGATAAAAGGCTAGATTGGGCCAGACTTGTCAACACCACCGAATGATAGCAGCATAACATAAACTCAAATACAGCGTCTTTTTTTTGGGAACTCTAACTCTATTCCCATGCACGTCTGTCTTCACACCCAGATATGGATATACGCTTCCTGATTTTGTCTATTTGCTCTTGTCCTCCTCCCTCACCTCATTCTCATCCTCCACCACCATATCACCACCATATCTACCATATCACCATATATACGTCTCTTGCAAGGGGCATTGGAGTTCCTCCAAATTTTGGGCAGCCGTTGCATTCACTGCATAGGCAAACAGTATGGAAGACCCACTTCCTAATAATGGCAACATTGTTTTCAGAATGCCCTCCGACCTTTACGTCTCTTGCAAGGGGCATTGGAGTTCCTCCAAATTTTTAGCACACGTTACATTCACTGCATAGGCAAACAGTATGGGAGACCTGCTTATTTCTAATAGGAACATGTAGTTACTTTGGCCCTGCTCTATGTGTCTTTAAAATGTTATTGGGGTTTTTCCTAAATTTTTGCAGCCGTTGGACTCACTGCATACCCTATAACTGTATAGCAGACCCTCTCTTTTCTAATGGGAACATGTCGTTACTGTGTCCAAGCTCTATGTGTCTTTAAATTGTTATTGGGGTTTTTCCCAAATTTTGTCAGCCCTTGCACTCTTGCAAGGGGCATTGGTTTTTCTCCAAATTGCATTCACTGCATACGCAAGAACAGTATGGGAGACCTGCTCATTTTGTCAGCCCTTGCAGTCACTGCATGGGCATTACCACTATAGGAGACCCGCTCCTTTATAGTGGGAAACATTTTTTTAATGAGGCCCTCCTCTATGCCTCTACAAAGGGGTTTTGGGGTGCGTTCAAATTTGTTGCAGCCTTTGCAGTCACTGCATATGCAATAACTGTATAGGAGACCCACACTTTAATGGGAACAACATAGCATAACTGGGTGATGGCCCTCTAACAATAGTGAGGGCCCACTGCTGGCCCTTTAGAAATAGTAAAGGCCACCTGATGGCCCTATAAAAATAGTGTTTGTGATTTTCACATTCCCGCCTTCACAAATGAAACCGGATGTGTTTGATGATGTCTCACACACCACATGGCCAGATAACGTTGTAAAATGTTAAAATGACATTTACCGGTGAATGTATTTTTCAATATTGAAAGCAATGCAAAAGTGCAAAAACGCATCAAAAACATACGTGTGAACATAGCCGAAGGTGTGAAGGCGCATTTTTGTATATTTATTTTGCCTTATATACAAGTAATTACCCTGAAAAGGATGATCCTTAACATTTTTCCCAAGAAAATCCATTTTGGTTTTCTTTTTGTATGTTTTATTGTGAGTCTGTAAAAGTGGCGTAATATTCTGACAAGATTATTGACAGCAGTGGCCTGGGAGTCATAGACGCTTCCAGGGGTCTTCCCTATGCTGTTCTCATGTCATTTGAGGACTGTTCCCATCGATTTGGGCAATTTTTTGGTCCCCTGCAGACCACCGGAAAAATGCTCGAGTTTCACATAGACTTACATTGGGCACGTTGCTCGGACCAAGCATTCGAGCATTCCAATTTGCTCGACCCGAGCAACGAGTACTCAAGCATTTTAGTGCTCGCTCATCAGTATTCAGATACCAAGAGAGCACGTAATAAACAAAAGGGAAAAGATAAAGGCAAAGTCAGATCACAGTCCAAAAATAAACAATCCCAGTATCACTGGGATTTGTTGAAGGGTTCCAAAGTTATTACTTCATAAAGTGACACTGGTAAGAATTGTAAAATTTGGCCTGATTAGGAAGCTGAATACAGGCTTCGGGGTGGAGGGGTTAATAATCCATGTCTCTCTTTCTACTCCTTATCAGAATTTTATGTATAGCTAATTACTGGTGTGGCAATAGTAGAAGATAAGAAAAGATACTATGACATTCATAGGCATATGTTTTAGGGTGTACTCCTTTTGGTTGACTGTATAAAGCAGATTTAGTAGATGAATGGTTATCTCATAAGAAGCCAGTTCTAACAATCACTTCATTAGCTTGCAATGTACTGTGTTGGGCAGAATACATCATCTATTTGAAATGTTTTCATTTGTGCATTATCGAAACAGATACCTTGGGGTATTATTTGTAGGATTGGAATTTCACCATTTGTGTAGCTTTTAGAGGCTCTTGGTGGAGAGAGTTATCTAAGCAAGAGGTCAGGGTGAAGCAGCATAAAACTGAAGTAATTGTGCAGTAGAGCGGTTCTTGCCAGGCAGCGTATTGATCAGCAAGAACCACGACATAGGGGCATAAAGGACGGTAGACAGAAAATAGAAGAAGTTAGAAACAGATGAAGTAGAGCCAGGTGTGTGGATGCACACGGGAACACTAGATGTATAGGCAGTCTGACAACCTGTGGCTGAAATGCATTAACACTCAAGTACAGAAGAGTTGAGAGCATTAGCAGCGTAGGACGAGCGGAGATGAAAAATAATCATGAAACTTGATTGCAGAGGTGTGAACAGTGGCAGTCTTAGCAGAGACGAGATTGTAAACAGATACTTTAATTGCAGCAGAGTTGAAGGCAGCAAGATTCACAGGACTGAGCTAGTAGTTGCATATTGCTTAAAATCTTGTTTCTGCAATGCATCTGGGGGTTCCTGCTGAATCCCTCTAAAAGCGGGATCCAAGTGAATTGTTGACGGGACCAAATATTACAGTAACATGAACAAAGTTCAAGTAAAACTGGGAAAGCATGCTCCAGCACATATAGTGCTGAGAGGGTTAATAGGGCGTATCAGGGCCGTTTTTTTCGAGCAGTCATAAAAGACAGGTGGGATTGGCTGCTCACATATCCTCACCCCAGGGTGTGTGTATAAAATGGAGACAGAGTGTCTCATTCGGTGTCTGTGGCTGGAGGTGTGGAGACCTCCAGTGTGTCTGTACAAAAAGACACTGACTGTGAGCGGGCGAACCCGCAGTACTATATGGACTGTTCATTTTCCTGTTCTGTTACTTTGTGCCAGAGAAGGCTGTGTTTTGTTTCCTTTGAAAAGTGCTGTTTATGAAGCCTGAATAAACTAGCCTTGGACATTTTAAAGAGACAGTGTCCTGTGCCTACCTCTACCATGGCTGAGTGAGTACAAAACCCTACACTCTGAACATGTCCATGATCAGACAGGTTGCTAGGGAGATGATTAGACACCTGGCTGAAACCAATTGAGGTTTATGATTAGATAATTCCTGTTAAACCTGTGGTAGCTGGAAACTATCCTTGCTGAGCCAGCCTTAAAATATCTAGCATGATGTCAGAAGTGTTTCCCAGATTACCAAGGAAACATGGTGCAAACTAGTGCAGAAGGAGGTGGCCATAAGAGACCCTATGTGAAGGGATCAAGACTAGAGATGAGCGTTGTTCTACTCGAACTGTTCGCCAATCTCAAATTCGAGCTGTTTTGGGCGGTGTTCGAGCCGTTCGGCGAACACGAACAATTTGAGAAAAATTCGGCTGTTCGAGGTTATGTTCGATAACTGTTCGTGCACCAAAATCATAACTGGATTTTTTCTCAGTAATGATGAAAATTAATGTTAATACGCAGTTTGAGTGTACAGCGGGGTGGGGGGAGGGGCAGGGGATGGATCTCTGCAGGAACAATGAAGATCTCCATTTTTTTTTCTCTTTCCTGCATTTGCTGTGGGGAGGTGCAATCTGTCAGCCTATCAGCAGCGCACACACGGAGCGAAGTGCTTTTTTTCACACAAGCAAGGGCATGTGTCATTGGCAGTGTATGTCACATGTCCTTGCCCTATAAGACCAAGCCATTTTCCCCGTCGCCACCATTTTCTCACTGCTGCAGCTGCGTGTTAGACGGCACCGCTGTTGCTGTGTGCGCTATACCTTGTTAATTTCAAGCCAATTTTCGCACAAATCTACAGATAGCTTGGGAGTAGGGAATAGTTGTGATTGCAGTCCTTTTAAGGACTAGGTCACAGCATTTCCTATGACTTTTATCAGGCAGGTCTGTGCTCTTAAATAGATAGATTGTGGGAGTAAAGACTAATTGTAATTGCAGTCCTTTTCAGGACTAGGTTACATCAGTTCCTATCAGTTTTTGCCAGGCAGGTCTGTGCCAGTGCTGTGCAAGTTTTTTTCACAGCATTTGGCTGAATCTAGCAAAGCTAATCCTTTTTGGCCTATTGCAGAGTGTGTTAGTCAGTGGAGTAGCCTATCTGTGTTGCAAGATATACCACCTGTGTATAGAATACCAATTTTTTTACTGCACCTAGTGAAGTAAAATCTTTTGGGCATAGCATCATTCTATTAGTCCATCTATACTGACCTCCATCAGGTTGCAAATTGAATATAATTTTTTTCTGCATCTAGCTCTGAAAAAATATTGGGCTTCTAGCTGTGTGTGGGACTTGTTGTATTAGTCCATCTATACTGACCTCCATCAGGTTGCAAACTGAATATATTTTTTTCTGCATCTACCGCTGAAAAAATATTGGGCTTCTAGCTGTGTGTGGGACTTGTTCTATTAATCCATCTATACAGACCTCCATCAGGTTGCAAACTGAATATATTTTTTTCTACATCTACCTCTGAAAAAATAATAGGCTTCTAGCTGTGTGTGGGACTTGTTGTATTAGTCCATCTATACTGACCTCCATCAGGTTGCAAACTGAATATATTTTTTTCTGCATCTACCTCTGAAAAAATATGTGGCCTTCTAGCAGTGTGTGGGACTTTCTCTATTAGTCCATCTATACTGACCTCCATCAGGTTGCAAACTGAATATAATTTTTTTCTGCATCTAGCTCTGAAAAAATATTTGGCCTTCTAGCAGTGTGTGGGACTTTCTCTATTAGTCCATCTATACTGACCTCCATCAGGTTGCAAATTAAAAATAATTTTTATCTGCATCTACAGTACCTCTGAAAAAATATTTGGGCTTCTAGCTGTGTGTGGGACTTGTTCTATTAGTCCATCTATACTGACCTCCATCAGGTTGCAAATTGAATATAATTTTTATCTGCATCTAGCTCTGAAAAAATATTTGGCCTTCTAGCAGTGTGTGGGACTTTCTCTATTAGTCCATCTATACTGACCTCCATCAGGTTGCAAACTGAATATAATTTTTTTCTGCATCTAGCTCTGAAAAAATATTTGGCCTTCTAGCAGTGTGTGGGACTTTCTCTATTAGTCCATCTATACTGACCTCCATCAGGTTGCAAATTAAAAATAATTTTTATCTGCATCTACAGTACCTCTGAAAAAATATTTGGGCTTCTAGCTGTGTGTGGGACTTGTTCTATTAGTCCATCTATACTGACCTCCATCAGGTTGCAAATTGAATATAATTTTTATCTGCATCTAGCTCTGAAAAAATATTTGGCCTTCTAGCAGTGTGTGGGACTTTCTCTATTAGTCCATCTATACTGACCTCCATCAGGTTGCAAATTGAATATAATTTTTATCTGCATCTAGCTCTGAAAAAATATTTGGCCTTCTAGCAGTGTGTGGGACTTTCTCTATTAGTCCATCTATACTGACCTCCATCAGGTTGCAAATTAAAAATAATTTTTATCTGCATCTACCTCTGAAAAAATATTTGGGCTTCTAGCTGTGTGTGGGTCTTGTTCTATTACTCCATCTATACTGACCTCCATCAGGTTGCAAACTGAATGAATATATTTTTTTCTGCATCTACCTCTGAAAAAATATTGGGCTTCTAGCTGTGTGTGGGACTTGTTGTATTAGTCCATCTATACTGACCTCCATCAGGTTGCAAATTAAAAATAATTTTTATCTGCATCTACAGTACCTCTGAAAAAATATTTGGGCTTCTAGCTGTGTGTGGGAATTGTTCTATTAGTCCATCTATACTGACCTCCATCAGGTTGCAAATTCAAAATAATTTTTTGTCTGCATCTAGCTCTGAAAAAATATTTGGCCTTCTAGCAGTGTGTGGGACTTTCTCTATTAGTCCATCTATACTGACCTCCATCAGGTTGCAAACTGAATATATTTTTTTTCTGCATCTACCTCTGAAAAAATATTGGGCTTGTAGCTGTGTGTGGGACTTGTTCTATTAATCCATCTATACAGACCTCCATCAGGTTGCAAACTGAATAAAAAAAATTTCTGCATCTACCTCTGAAAAAAATATTTGGGCTTCTAGCTGTGTGTGGGACTTGTTCTATTAGTCCATCTATACTGACCTCCATCAGGTTGCAAATTGAATATAATTTTTTTCTACATCTAACCCAGCCAATAGTTTTGACCTAATACCACAGTTTGGCCACTCAGCTCTGCTCGGTTCCCATCCATTGTTTTTTTGTGCAAACAACTCCAGAATTGTGAATTAGTTAACCACCAAAATGAGTGGAAAAAGGCCTGCTGCTGGTGGAAAGGGGAATAGGCATGTTGGGAAGGGGAAAAAAGGTTGTGTCCGTGGGGTAGGTGTTAAAGCAACAGTAACATCTGCAGAAGAAAGACCATCTTCCAGCCAAACTAAAATGTCTACTTCTTTTAGCGGACAATGTGATAAGATCCCTTTCTTACGGCCACGCCAATCGCTACAAATTCCAGATGAGGCACAAAAACAGCAGGTGCTTCAACGGATATCAAGTGCTCCTTTAAGTGGGCTCTCCTCCACATCAACTTCAACATCACAAATACTCCAGTCCTCAAAGGTGTCACCCCAATCGCACTTGCTTCCTCACAGCTCCCAAATCTCCAGCTGCCCGTCTGAGTATGAGGTAGAACAGATGGTTGAGTCTGCAGAGCTGTTTACTCATACTATAGCCTGGGAATCAGAGGTCGACTCCAGCGCTTCTGTGAATCCAGACGAGGAAATGATCTGCACTGATGCCCAGAATCTTTATGAGTCGGATCCAGGACCAGACGCAGAAGGTTCTGACCATAATGTAGACCCTCATTCCCAAACTGTAACTCCTGTTGGTGGAGACAATGAGGAAGACGATGATAAGACTCAAATACCTGATTGGAGCGACAACTTTAGTTTTTTGTCAGGGCAGGAACAGGTTGGCTCTGAGGATGACGGGTGTGATAACGCACAGGGTGATGATGATGAGGTTGGAGATCCCACTTACTGTCAACCCACAGTCAGCCAAGAGATGAGGTCAGCAGAGGAGGTGGAGGAAGATGCTAGTGACGACGAGGTCAGGTTGCGCCTTCCTGGACAGAGACGTAGTACTGGAAGCACGTCAACAACTGCATCCTCAAACACAACTCTGCCTCTCACCACAAGTCGTGGTGGCTCTTCAGGTCGCATGGGTGCTAAGCCTTGCATAGCCTGGGCATTTTTTCAGATCGATAAAGATGACCCAACTCGTGTTATCTGTAACATTTGTCAGCAAAAGCTAAGTAGAGGCCAAAAAATACATAGTTTGAGTACTTCATGCATGAACCGGCACATGGACATGAAGCATAAGTTGCAGTGGGAAGCTCAGTGTGCTACAATGCGGCCTAGCCGGCCGGGCCAACCACCGTCTGCCATATCTTGTGCATCCGCGGCCTCTTCATCCTCTGTGACTGGGGGGACAGCAGTCACACCTGTTTTGGGGCGCAGACCTGCCACCTCTTTACCCGCAACAGCCAGCGTGATTGGCAGGTCATCATTTTCTTTGGAGGTGGTAACACCAGCTGGTGTTGAGCGCTGTCCGACATCGATAGCACCACCTTTGGATCAAGGCAACCTAACATGTCCGCCTGCATCTTCCTCACAGACCGGCAGTTTGCCGGGGACACCCTTATCAACCCCGTCTAAGCACAATAGCCAGCCCTCGGTCCCTCAGATGTGGACAAGTAAAAGACCATTTCCTCCTAGCCATGAGAAAGCTAAGAGGTTGAATTTCACCATCTGCAAGCTCTTGGCTACAGAAATGCTGCCTTTCCGCCTGGTGGACACAGAGGATTTTCGAGACCTTATGTCCGTCGCAGTGCCCCAGTACCAGATGCCCAGTCGGCACTACTTCTCAAAGAAAGGTGTGCCTGCGCTCCACCAGCATGTCGCACACAACATCACCGCTTCTTTGAGAAACTCTGTGTGTGACAGGGTGCATTTCACCACAGACACTTGGACGAGTAGGCATGGAGAGGGGCGTTACATGTCACTGACTGGGCACTGGGTAACTATGGTGACAGCAGGACAAGGGGCTGCTGTCCAAGTCTTGCCGTCCCCACGAGTTGTGCGTCAATCCTCTTTATGTCAAAGTTCCTCCACTGCTTCTGCCTCCTCAACCTCCTCTCGGTCTTCCACCTGCACCCAAAGCCTGTCTGGTCATGCCACAAGCTTTCTAACTGCGCAGAAGGGATCCTGCACACCTCCTTACTATGCTGGCAGTAGGGCTCAACGTCATCAGGCGGTTTTTACATTGAAATGTCTGGGAAATGTGAGTCACACAGCTGAGGAGTTGTGGTCAGCTCTGGAGAACCAATTTCATGAATGGTTGTCTCCACTGGACCTGAAACCAGGGAAGGCCGTGTGCGACAATGCTGCAAACCTGGGTGCGGCCCTTCGCCGGGGCAATGTCACACACGTGCCTTGTATGGCTCACGTGTTGAACCTGGTTGTCCAGCAATTTTTAGCCCACTATCCCAGACTAGATGGCCTTCTGCAGAGGGCACGGTCGCTGTGTGCTCACTTCCGCCGTTCGCATCCCGCAGCTCAGCGACTTACATCTCTACAGAAGTCGTTGGGCATGCCACTTCACCGGCTAAAATGCGATGTGCCTACCCGGTGGAATTCAACTCTGCACATGTTGCAGCAACTGTGGCAGCACCGACAAGCCCTGGTGCAATACGTTCTGACGTATAGCCTGGGCCAACGAGATCCAGAGGTGGGGCAAATCACGCTGGAGGAGTGGTCTCAGATCAGGGACCTATGCACCCTTCTGCACAGTTTTGAAATGGCGACGAAGATGTTTAGTGCTGACGATGCCATTATCAGCATGACTATTCCGGTGATTTACATGCTGGAGCATATGTTAAACAGAATTCGGAGTCAGGTGGTGGCACAAGAGGAGGTGGAGGAAGTAGAGGAGGAGGAGTTGTATGCGGAAGGGCTAACATCTGCAAGGTCCAGACGGTCGGCAGCACCAAGGCGGCAGGCATGTGAGGGTGGGGGAGATGGTTTTACCAGGGCGCATGGTAGCAGCCAAACTAGTGAGGAAGGTGCAGGAGCCCAGGAAGAAGTGGAGGACGAACTGATGGAAGACTCATCAGATGAGGGAGACCTTGATCACATTTCTGTTGTGCGAGGTTGGGGGGAGAGGACAGAGGAAGGAAGCATGATTGTTACCTCGCCACCAACACAACAGGGACTTGGTGCTCCTGGATGCGCAACACACATGAGTGCCTTCTTGCTGCACTACCTGCAACATGACCCTCGAATTGTGAGAATTAGAAATAATCCTGACTACTGGGTTGCCACACTGTTAGATCCCCGGTACAAAAGTAAATTTGCAGAAATTATTCCTGCCATAGAAAGGGATGCACGCATGCAGGAGTATCAGCAGAGACTGTTGCAGAATCTTACATGTGCTTTTCCACAAAATACCAGTGGTGCACGTAGTGAATCTCACAGTTCCAACTTGCCAACCGTGGGACCGTCAAGTGTTCAGCACTCAAACCGTAACAGAACCACAGTATCTGCTGGTAACATCAATTTTGCGGAATCATTTCACCACTTTTTTAGCCCATCCTTTGCAAGGCCACAGGAGACAAGAAGTCTGACACATAGTCAACGCCTAGAGACGATGGTACAGGAGTATCTCCAAGTAAACATTGAAGCCATGACTGTGTCACTGGACCCTTGCTCTTTTTGGGCTTCCAATCTGGATAAATGGCCGGAGCTAGCCACTTACGCCTTGGAGATCTTGTCATGCCCCGCAGCCAGCGTTCTGTCTGAACGTGTGTTCAGCGCTGCTGGTGGTGTGCTGACAGATAAGCGCACGCGGCTCTCCACTGATAATGTAGACAGACTCACGTTCATAAAGATGAACAAATCATGGATCCGAAACGACTTTTCTACCCCTGTGTCATCCTGGGGAGAGTAAAAGCTTGATGAATGGTTAAAATCACCCTACCAACCGTTTTAAGCTTTCAAATTACTAATCATGTTTATCTGTATCTTGGCTGGAAAATAATTTGGGCTTTGTAGCAGTGTGCAGCACTGATTCTATTAGGCCATCTATAATAAGCTCCACCAGATTTAAAATTACTAATCATGTTTATCTGTATCTTGACTGGAAAATAATTTGGGCTTTGTAGCAGTGTGCAGCACTGATCCTATTAGGCCATCTATACTAAAGCTTCACCAGATTTAAAATTAATAATTATTTTTAGCTGCATCTAGCCCGGAAAATAATTTTGGGGCTCCGAGATGCGCAAGACACATAAGTGACTTCTTGCTGCACTACCTGCAGCATGACCCTCATATTGTCAGAATTCGAAGTAATCATGTCTACTGGGTTGCCACACTCTTAGATCCCCCAAACTTTTCGATCAACCTTTTCATTTTAATAAAGACCAAAGAAATGGTCATTTTTGAAATTATAAGCATTAGCAGGTTGTTAGAAACTGAAATCAAACAGTTTTCAACTCAAAACTTTATTCTAGGTGATGTTACATTTTCACATAGGACCCCTTGTTCGAAAGGAGCTTCTGAACTCTCTCGTCCATTGAATTTGTCAGGTTTTGGATGGTTTCTGCTTCAATTGTTTTGCATGAGGACAGAATACCCTCCCAGAGCTGTTGCTTAGATGTGAACTGCCTCCCGCCATCATAGACACTCCTTTTAATGATGCTCCAAAGGTTCTGAATGGGGTAGAGGTCAGGGGAGCATGGGGGTCACACCATAAGTTTGTCCCCTTTTATGCCCATATCAGCCAGAGATGCAGATGTTTTATGTGCAGCATGAGATGGTGCATTATCATGCAAAAAAATGATCTTGCTGTGAAATACACGGTTCTTCTTCTTGAACCATGGCAGGAAGTGCTGTTTGAGAAAATCCACATACATTATGGAGTTCATCTTTAGCGCCTTCAGGGATCCTAAAGGGGCCGACAATCTCTCTCCCCATGATTCCAGCCCAAAACATTACTCCACCTCCTCCTTGTTGGTGCTGTAGCCGTGTTTGCGTGGGGTGTCCATCAACCAGCCATCCTCCACTCCATCCATCTGGACCATCGAGCGCTGCACGGCACTCATCCGTGAACAAAACAGTTTTGAAATCAGTCTTCATGTAATGTTTGGCCCACTGGAGCCGTTTCTGCTTGTGTGAAGTGGATAGAGGAGGTCGACAGGATGGCGTATGCACAGCTGCAAACCTCTGAAGGACCCTGCATCTTGTTGTTCGGGGGACGTTGGAGGCACCAGCAGCTTCAAAAACTTGTCTGCTGCTATGACAAGGCTTTTTTGCCGCTGCTCTTTCAACCTGACGTAATTGCCTGTAGGAAAGAGTCCTCAATTTGCCCTTATCAGCACGCACACGTGTGTACTGTGAATCAGCTACATACTTCTTGATTGCCAAGACACTTCATCCTGATCATCGCACAATGTTGATTGTAGTCATGCTTTGACCTAAACACTCCACAATTTGTTGCTTCTCAGCAGCCGACACATCCTTTTTCTTTCCCATTTTGGCAGAAAATGTAGGCTGCTTAATAATGTGAGACAGCCTTCTTAAGTAGTCTTGCCTTTCATTGGACACACCTGCCAAACTAATTAGCACAGGTGTCTGCAATTGCTTACAGTGATATAAAGAGCCCTGACACACATCACCATCAATGAGTTTAACTGACAAACAAACAAATTCTTCCCTTATCACTCCTAAACACTTTTTGCATAATAATTTGGAACACAGTGTACATGTGCTTTTCCACAAAACACCAGTGGTTCACGTAGTGAATCTTACAGTTCTAACTTGCCAACCGTGGTCTGTATGGAGTTGTTCAATAAAGGGCCCAAAATTAAGATAACATAGATGGGAGAGGTCTCTATGAATAGGAATTCCTAAGTATTTGATACCCTGTGAGGGCCAGGCAAAGGGAAAGTTGGACTGGATGGAATCCTATATGGATTTGGGGAGGGAGACATCGAGGGCCTCAGACTTCACTGCATTGATTTTAAAATTTGACCATGTAACAAAGTGATCTATTTCAGCCATAACAGCATGGATGGATATATGTGATTGAGTGATATATACTAGGACATCATCAGCAAATAGAGAGCACTTGTACTCGGTGCCTCCCACCTCAATCCACCTAATATTGGGGTTATGTCGAATTGATGAGAGCAGGTGCTCCGTCACTAGGATGTATAAGAGAGGGGACAGAGAACATCCCTGCCTTGTCCCATTGGTGATTGTGAAAGGTGATGAAAATGTTCTGACGCGCCCCCTGGGCCTTGGGACACCCGGAGCCGGACCCTTTTTGGTGGATGCTGGTGGTTGTAGTCTCCGTGGCGGCGACCCGGTTCCGAGGCTCAGGGCGGTCAAACCAGTGGCGGAACTATTTATGTGGTTTTGATGTTTAAATGTCCGACTACGCCACCCGTGGATTGCGGTCAGAGTGAACCGCCGCTCCAGGGCAGACCGCTGAGGCTGGTGTTGTGGGTGCAGCAGAGCGTAGCATAACTTCCCACGGGAGGAGTATAGCCTCAGGGCAGTGTATGCGGAGGATGGGGGTGATGGTGCAGGGCAGCAGCAGTAACGACACGGAGTCAGTGATGCAGTCCAGGGCCTTTACTCACAGTTCTTATTATCCAGACCACGTCTGCAGGTAACGGCTGCCCACGTCGTACTGTGCTCACCAGGTGAGGGGCTCAGACAACTCCCAGATAACTTTGGAGCGCTTCACAGGACCCCCTTTGTGTGTCCTTTGTCTGGCCTTTCTTACCAACCCTTCTGTCCGGCTGCCTCGGGCCTCCTCTTGGTAAACTTGGCGCCAGTTTCCCTGACCCTATGTGGTGCCTTCCTAGCGGGTGTAGCGAGGGGCTGCGCCACATAAAATGTCACAGCCTCCTGTTTCTAGCTGAGGGTCGTTTCCTGCCTCCACTAGTTTCGGGGACCGGTCTCCCCCTTTGGCCTGACCCCTCCACGCAGGTGGATTCGGGCGTGCGATGGCGACTCGCCCGTCCGCACCCCTGGGATCCCTTCGTTCCTCGTTCCTGGAGCCTTCTCCGCTCCTCTTCCTTCCTTCTCCCTCTTCCAGGCCTGGGCCTCTGTTACTAGGCCCGCCTCCGGAGCAGAGCTCATGCAGAGCCCCTGCTCCCTGCCACTTCTGCTCAGACTTCTCTGCACTGAACTAAGATGGTGCCCACCTTTTATACTCCCTTCTCAATGCACCCAGGAACTGCTTCCTCCCTGCTCCTGCACTACAGGGTTCCCCTTCCTCAGTGTTCCCTCTCCCCACTCCAGCCAGGGACAGGGACTGTCGTGCCCATCTCAGGGGCATATTGGTCGCCCTGCCCCACGGCAATGTGGTGTAATGCATGCAGGTGTCGGGTCCTGATCCACACTACATCCTTACCTGAGAGTGAGATATCACACCTCTGGGTGAGGTGCAATACCTCTGTAGCAACTGAGCCCTCAGGGTGCTACAGTTCCATTTATCTTCAGCCTAGGTGACGTATTGCGATACAGGGCCATGATTTTGGCTATAAAAGGGTCCCCTAGACCCCTACCCCAAGCTTTTTAAGAGAATCATATATGGCGTGCCAGGAGACTCTATGGAATGCTTTCTCAGCATCCAACGAGAGTATCTAATTACAAATTTTTAACTGCATCTAGCCCAGGAAATACTTTGTGCCTAGTAGCAGTGTCTGCTAGTCAGCGGATTATCCCGGCTGTTAAGCAAGCTACACCACCTGTAGTTTGGACACTTAATTTTTTCAAAGGAAATGCTTCGGGACCACGGGATACTCAGTGAAGAGCATCAGGAGGCACCCCAAGGCATAGGGGCTGGGACTGGCAGTAGGATGCCTTGCGGTGGACAGCCGAGCTCGATGCTTATAAAAGCTTTTTAACTGCAGCAGCTTTAGTGGACGCTACTGGAGCTGGAATTACTCGGCTGCTGGCTTGAGACTTGCCCTCCAATATATCCTTGTAAATGGATTTAAAGTGTATTCATTCAAATTAGAGAGACAATTTAAATTAAAAAGCTTAGAGCTGCCTCCACCAGAGGGGGGCTCGCTCGACCCACCAGCGGACAGGCACCAGTATTGGGAGAGGGGGGCTGGCCGTCAGGGTTCACCGCGGCTCTGGCACAAACCCGGCGACGCGGAGGTGGCACGGGCAGGAGCGGACTGAACGTGTCGGCTTCTCACTTTTTGGATTTTAGAAGGGCATGACATGCCTATATCTGTGTCTCCCCCTCCTTTTACTCCTCCACCTCTTTTCTTTTCGCATGACTATATGTACTTGTCACTTTTCCATGTGTTAGTTGTGTCTTCTGAGCAGTTTGTCAGCTTTTGGACACATTTGAAGGTGTTTTCTATGTGTTTCTATGTGTTTTTGTTTGCCTGCCATTGGTTTTAACGGTGTTCGAAGGTGTTCGACGAACAGTTCGACGAACAGTTCGGCGAACACACGGGTGTTCGACGAACCGAACCGAACTCGAACACTACGGGGGTGGCTCAACACTAATCAAGACCTAACACTTGAGCCGGGACAAGTGAGTTACAGCAGCATTTTATTTCCACTTGGGTAAAGCATCTACAGTGGGGAAAATAAGTGTTTGACACACTGCAGATTTTGCCAGTTTTCCCACCTTCAAAGAATGGAGAGGTTTGTAACTTTTATTGTAGACACACTTCAACTGTGAGAGACAGAATCTAAAATGAAAAACCAGAAAATCACATTGTATGATTTTGAAATAATTAAATTGCTTTTTAAAAATAAGTATTTGATCACCTACCAACCAACAAGAATTCTGGCTCTCACAGACCTGTTAGTTTGTCTTTAAGTAGCCTTCGTACTCTCCACTCTTTACCTGTATTAATTGCACCTGTTTGAACTCGTTACTTGTATAAATGACACCTGACTACACACTCAGTTAATCACACTTCAACCTCTCCACCATGGCCAAGAGCAAAGAGCTGTCTAAGGACAACAGGGAAAAAATTGTAGACCTTCACAAGGCTGGGATGGGCTACAGAACACTAGGCAAGCAGCTTGTTGAGTGAGCAACAACGGTTGGTGCAATTATTAGAAGGTGGAAGAAACACAAGATGACTGTCAATCTTCCTCGGTCTGGGGCTCCATGCAAGATCTCGCCCCGTGGGGTAAGGGTGATTCTGAGAAAGGTCAGGAATCAGCCTAGAACTACACAGGAAGAACTGGTCAATAACCTGATCCTGCAAATCTTGCAGGGCATGCGAGGTCCCCCTGCTCACACCAGCACATGTCCAGGTCCATTTGAAGTTCGCCAATGATGACCATCTAGATGATCCAGAGAAGGCATGGGAGAAGTTCATTTGGTCAGATGAGACCAAAATAGAAATTTTTGTTATCAACTCCTCTTGCCTTGCTTGGAGGAAGAAAAAGGATGAGTACAACCCCCAGAACACTGTGCCAACCGTGAATCATGGTGAGGGAAAATTCATACTTTGGGGGTGCTTTTCTGCAAAGGGGACAGGGCAACTTGAAACACATAGCCAGGGCAACTAAGGAGTGGCTCTGTAAGAAGCATTTCAAGGTCCTGGAGTGGCCTAGCCAGTCTCCAGACCTGAACCCAATAGAAAATCTTTGGAGGGAGCTGAAACTCAATGTTACCCAGCGACAGCCCTGAAACCTGAAAGATCTGGAGAAGATCTGTATAGAGGAATGGGTCAAAATCCCTGCTGTAGAGTGTGCAAACTTGGTCAAGAACTACATGAAATGTCTGACCTTTGTAATTGCAAACAAAGGTTTCTGTACCAAATATTAAGTTCTGTTTTTCTATTGTATCAAATGCTTATTTCATGCAAAAAAAAAGCAAATTAATTATGTAAAAATCATACAATGTGGTTTTCTGGATTTTTTTATTTTCTGTCTCTCACAGTTTAAGTGTACCTACGATAAAAGTTACAGATGTCTCCATTTTTTTTAGGTGGGAAAACTTGCAAAATCGTCAATGTATCAAATTTTCGTCTCCAATCTTCGGAATCTAGGGCTGGGTGAGGGCTTTTTTTTTTTGCCACTGAGCTGATGTTTTTATTGATGCCAATTTTGGGATAGATACTTTGTTTTGATTGCCTGTTATTGCATTTTATTTAAATGTTGCAACGACCAAAAAAAACGTAATTCTGGCATAATTTTTTGCATGTTACACCGTTTGCTGATTGGATTCATTATTTTTATATATTGATTGGGTGATTCTGAACACTGCGATACCAAATATGTGTAGTTTAGATTTTTTTTAGTTGTTTTATTTTGAATGAGGCAAAATGGGGGTGATTTGAACTTTTACTATTTTTTTTTAAATATTTTTAAAAACTTTTTTTTTTTTTTTTTACTTTTCACATGCCTCAATAGTCTCCATGGGATCATCCGATCACTTGTGTTACACATAGCAGGGCTTCCAATACTGTGGCAAAATAGCACCACCATATCATGGCTAAATTATGCACAATTCAGTAACTAAATATCACAATATTGCAAATTATTTATTAAAATATCACCATGCTGTTCTCAAATATCAAACTGCATATGCAGACCAATATTACCACACGTGCAGAATGCAGAGTGACATCACGATGCATGCTGGGATACTGATAAGGCAGAATAAAAAGTTAAAATCAATGATTTACAGGTAAAGTCTTCAATATGACACGTTTATTTGTGAAAAAAACAGAAATTTGGCAAAAATTTTGAAGATTTAGCAATTTTCAAATTTTGAATTCTTATGTCCTTAAATGAGAGTGAGATGTCACACAAAATAGTTAATATATAACATTTACCACATGTCTACTTTATATCAGCACAATTTTTTTTTTTTTTTTTTTAATTTTGTTAGGAAGTTATAAGGGTTAAAAGTTGATCATCGATTTCTAATTTTTCCAACAAGATTTACAAAATTATTTTTTTAGGGACCACATCACATTTGAAGTGACTTTGTACATGTGACAGAAAATACCAAAAAGTGACACCATTCTTAAAATGGCACCTCTCAATGTGCTCAAAACCACATTCAATTGGAATGTGAATGGAAAAAATTAACATTTTACTTTTTCCCACAAAAATGTTACTTTAGCCCTAAATGTTGCATTTTCACAAAGATAACAGGAGAAAATGGACCATACAATTTGTTGTACAATTTCTCCTGAATATGCCAATAACCCATATGTTGTGGAAAACTACTGTTTGGTCGCACAGCAGGGCTCGAAACAGTAGGAGCATCATTTGACTTTAGGAGGGCAAAATTAGCTGGAATAGATAGTGGATGCCACGTCACGTTTGCAGAGCCCCTGATGTTATTTAAAAGTGAAAAACCCCCACAAGTGACCAATTTTGGAAAACACCCCTGAAGGAATTTATCTAGAGGTGTGGTGAGAACCTTGGGTGCACGGCAGCGCTCTGAAGGGAAGGAGCACCGTTCGACTTTTGCAGCACAAAATTGGCTGGAGTCAGTTAAGGGCACCATGCTGTGTTTGAAGAGCCCCTGATGTGCCTAAACAGTGGAAACTGCCCTCAAACCCCATTTTGGAAATTAGACACTACAAGGAATTTATCTAAATATGTGGTGAACACCTTGAACCTTGAACCCCCAGGTGCTTCACAGAAGTTTGACTTTGAGGTGCGAAAATAAAAAATCATATTTTTACCACCAAAATTTGGTTTTACGACAAAATTTTGGATTTTCACAAAGGTAACAGGAGAAAATGCACCATACAATTTGTTGTGCAATTTCTCCTGAATATGCCAATACCCCATAAGTGGTTGAAAACTACTGTTTGGGTGCACAGCAGGGCTCGGAAGGGAAGGGGCACCATTCGACTTTTTCAACGCAAAATTGGCTTGAAACGGTAGTGGATGCCATGTCATGTTTGGAGAGCCCCTGATGTGCCTAAACAGTGGAAACCCCCACAAGTGACACCATTTTGGAAACTACACTCCTCAAAGATTTTATTCAGGGGTATAGTGAGCATTTTGAACCCACAGGTACTACACACAATGTGATAACATTAGGTCGTCATATAGAAATATTTACATTTTTTCACAAAAATGTTGCAAGAGGTAACATAGAAAAATGGACCACTCAGTTTATTACTCACTTTCTTCTGAGTATGGCGATACTCCACATGTGGTCAAAAACACTGTTTGGAGGGTTCAGAGTGGAAGACTCACTGTTTGAATTTTGGAACCCAAATTTGGCTGAAATGGAGTTCTTGACATTCCAAAACAGCAGAACCTCCACAATTGACCCCATTTTCTAAACTGTACCCCCTATAGAATTAATTTATGGGTGTAATGAGTCTTTTAAGCCAATGTTCTGTTAAAGGATTCAGTTCAAAATGAGTGTGAAAAAATAAAATGTCATCTTTTTTTCGCTAGCGTCATTTTTAGGACAAATTTTAAATACATAGTATTGAGAGGTGAGGAAACAGAGCTATTCCTCCTGTGCTCAAACGTAACCCCATTAGTATAGTTTGACTGAACGATCGGGCCCAAAAGGGATGGACACCTTGTGTCTTTGTAGGTCATAAATTCATATATATGGGGTACAATGTCCCCAGCATCACATTTGCCAGTAAATACGACTATCTCGTGCTTACAAAGCATACTACTGTTATTCCATTAGAGCTGGAAAAAACTGCATTGAAATGAAAGGCAACATGTTTCAAATGTAGGAGTGTAACAATGTGGCAAAGCTGAGCACCTTCACAGGATAAAAGGACATCCAGGGCTACTGCCACTCTTTCAAATAAAAGGGACTAGTTGTAGAACGTCTCTATAGCACAATCAATCCCTATATGAGGGACGGATGTGCCATGTGGCGCTGGCATACTATAACAGGTCCCTGCCAGGCAAGGTAGGAACCGCCATGTGTGCAGAACAACCCATCCTTTTACAGAGTATATAAAGAGGCAGTATGTCACATTCCATGTGGACAGTTTTAGCTGGTATGACGGGTTTTATAATACCCAAATAAAACAATAAGAATCCCATTCTTTATAGACCAGGAACGGCTCATTATTGTCTATAACACCAAACAGAAGAAAGATTCAGAATGACTGCTTTAGATGTCACAGCATACTCAAACTGGTTAGAGAAAAAAGATATGTTATTTCAGCAAATTCCCCTTACAGTATTCATCTAGGGGTATAGTGAGCATTAACTTTTTCAGTTTTTTTTTTTTTTTTGTATTCAAATTTGTTAATGGGCAATGAAGAAATAAAAAGTGAATAAAGAGAAAATGGAAGAAGGTGGCAAGGGTAAAAACAAAAAATTAAATCCAGTTATTCTAAAGATGTGTGGTAACGACAGAAACATTCCCTAATGCAGAGGCCAGGCTTATCAGGACATGTGTCACACTGGTAAATGGTTTCCCTTCTAACTCCATCTTTGTAACACACCCTGCATCTCTTTTGGGGTCGGCCTTTTTTGGTTGTCGATGGCACTTGCGAGGGAAAATGCTGACCGGGACAATTCTGCTGGTCTTGCTAGATGATTCTCCCCCCACCCTCCCTTGGTCTTCAGATATCAAATATTTTATTACTTTTTCTTGGAACTCAAAGTAAGATCCTTGGTTCCCAGTTTTTTTGATACAGTGAAAAAGAATTATATAAGGCCACTTGGATTAGGTTTACGCAAGTTTTTGTACCATATGCAAGACTTGCGAACAGCGCTGTAGGGCTGCAGCATCTGGTTCGCAAAGTCCACGTCACCCATAAACCTATTGAAGTCCTGTATACAGACAGGTTTCCAGTCATTAGAACTTGCCCTGCATACAGAAATTTGTCTCTCTTTGTCAGCATGAATTGATGACAACATGAGAACCTCTTTTTTTGTCATGAAATTTGACAAGGAGCATGTCCTCATTACAAAGGACCTTAATTTTGTCTGTCTTCAATTTTTGGGTGACAAGCGTCTTGGGCAACGCTCTTTGGTTCTGGCGTATGGCTCCGGAGGCCACAGGTTTTTTTGGCAGATTGGCACCTGAACAGGGGTACACTTGTATAATAATTATCTACGTACAAGTTGTACCCCTTCTCTGAAAGGGGATGGACCAGGTCCCAGACCATTTTCCTAGCGATTTAAGGAGGAGTTGAAGATAAAATTGATTCTGGATTTCACACTTTCTCAGGTTCTAACTGCAACACAGCTCTGATCTTTAACAATGTCACAGACAGTGACAAGATGGAGCTGTGCTGCTGTTTCCCGCATTTGATACATTGCTGTGATTGAATACTTAGTTACAATCCAATCACAACAATCAGAGATGCAGGGACGCTGTCACTGGTCTCTGCATCTCTTCTGTGCCTTCCAAATGACGCGATCGTGAGCAATCACAGCATCTGGAAGGTTAAGCATCACCCCCGGCTCACTGCAGCAATATAATGCAGGTAAACAGTATGCAACAGCGGAGACACAGGAGGAACAACACTATATTTATTTTATTTAACAACTAATATAAACTGTAAAACACGTATTACATGGTAACAATTTCTCTACTCACAACTCACTGCCCGTTTCCCCCGTAACTCTCTATCCACTTTCGCGATGCCGCTCTGGCGTCTGCTGGTCCCCATCTGACTACTGTCTTTCCCTCTATCCGTGCCTGGTACCATATGTCCCTGTCAGGGGTAATGGCCTGTCTTGCGTGTCCTTTCTGGTCAACGACCTAACCGTGAATCTCCGATCTGACATCTCCAGAGCTTCTGTGATGTCCTGTCACTGGCGCACACATCTGAGAAACGTGCCGCCACAACCTATTTCCATTCTGTCGACCAACATCACCTGGGTGAGGAACCTTGACTGGTGTCACTCGAATCTTCGGGGCTTGACCGTCGACATCTGGGCTGGGCCTATAAGCCGCACTTTTCTTCCTGGAGCTCCGGACATTGCTGTTGCTCCTCCTGTCTCTCTCTTCGGTGTCAGAATCGCCTCAGAACTTGCACATGTTCTGTTTTTCTCCTCAGCTCATTTCCCTGACAACGCTGCCCTCCGAGTCCTGATCAAACTCCTCCGCTCTGCCATGCCTCCATGCTGTTCTGGTTCTACCGTGTCTTGTCTCCTTACCGCAGCTCGGCCACTTTCAGCACCTCCTGTGCGATCACATAGCCCTGAATGCGGGGACCGGCTGTATGGGTCCCTGCACGTGTTCCCGTGGCGCTCAGCTATCTGACAGCTGTCGGCATGGAACTGTCCCTGCATGTTTACACGCAATTACAGTTTAAATGCATGATGGACAAAGCACATCAAGGAGCGGTAACTGACACCCACTCATGATTTACTGTGTCTGTCATTGAACGTAAAGGGGTTAAAGGGGATATTTCTCCAGTTTTTGTCATCTAGTCAGAGAGCATCATGATGTAGACAAAGATCCTGATTGCAGTGATCTGTCACATGTTAGAGGTTTTATCAGCAGGAGATTATCACTGCAGGACTAGTAAATCTGCTGCCAGGTAGTCCAATCACTGATAGGCAGCTTTCTGCTTTGGCAGCCTTCTGTGTACACTGTCCATAAGCTGATAGTTGTCTACATCTGCATGTGGTTGTACAGCGCTCAGCATTCAGAAAACAAGATTTTGAGTAGATAAAATGGGTATGTTATCAAAACTGCAGGAAGCAGCACAGTAAATGATGCATCACTGGAATCAGGGTCTCTGCTCCTTCATCATGCTGCTCTCACATGTGGTACCAAAAACCTATATATTTTCCTTGTGTGGAGCCTGTGCCACCCTTTGCTAAATGCCACCCTGGGCACTGGACCTCTGGTGCCTAGAACGAAATTTAGGCCTGTTTGCTGAACTCTTTGAAATGGTTCCATTAAACATAAACCCCAAAATATGATGTGAATTCAGCAAAATAAATGTCACAGGGAAACTGCGACAGAGAGGGACTAGAAGACCGCGGTGTCTGGTTGCGCAAACTCCTGCACTGATTAGAAGTACTTCACTATCTTATTAAACAGTGCAGTTTTTTTTTCCTTGCTAGCAGTGCAAGGGTTAATCTGTTTAGTTAAAGCTCCTGGAGCTTTCCTGCCTGGATTAACTCAGCTGTTCAAAGTGGCAGCTCCCCTCTGCTATATATGCTTTCCTCTAGCACTTAGGTATTGCCAGTGTTAGTTCTTACTGCCTGGTTCTGGAGTTGAAGGTGTAGTTCGTGGTTGGAGTTGGCATTTTGGAGATTTGTCAGGAGATTGTTGCTTGGCGTTTTGTCTGTGTGCACATCCTCATCCTCTCCTATTTGTTTTTTCCTTCCGTTAACTCCCCTGTGTCCCACTCTGTTTGGTATGTGAATTTTCTATGGTTGGTATTTTCATTTATCCCTGTCCCTCTTCCCTTGTTTGGATGGTTATACACTTCAAATTCCCATTACCCTGAGTGGGGGAGGGTACAGATAAGGGTTTATATAGGAGCATAGCAAGGCACATGAACCTGGTGCCTTCACCTTCAGGAGTAATCCAGGGTACAGGGATAGGCTAGGGCACTCCTAGTTCTAGGGACCTGGTTAGCGACCATAGTCTCAACACCATTGTGACAATAAAATACTTTTTACATTTTGACCCAAGCGACCATTTGATACACAAAGAGAAAGGAAGGCAGGGATACCCATCAAGAATGAAACAAAAGGCCCATAACGTGGGGTGACCCACACTAAATGACCCTTTATAAATTGCTAATTTTAAATCTCTGTTTTCATGCATGGGTTTGGCATGGTGCATGGTGTCTCATTTTTATAACTTTATCAATTATTCCAATATAATTAAAATGTGTGACTGCTAAACTCATTTTAGCTTCTATGATTTTTCTAAATGACAAAACAACTAAAAATAGGAAAGATTCAAATAACAACCACACAAGTCTAAAATTAAGAAGTGATAATTGAATAGATTTAATAAGTCAGTTATAGATGCTCATGTTACTTTTCTCATTCTGCCTTTCTTCTTCAACTACAATCTGCAGAAGAGGGTAATGCAGGATCAGAGTTTTCAGCGTTTGCCTGAGGTTTGTTGAGTAGTTGTACAGTCATGGCCAAAAGTATTGAGAATGACACCAAAATTATATTTTCACATGATCTGCTGGCCTCTGGTTTTTATTAGTGTTTGTCTGATGTTTATATCACATACAGAAATATAATTGTAATCATATTATGAGTACCAATAGGTTATATTGACAGTTAGAATGAGTTAATGCAACAAGTCAATATTTGCTGTGTTGCCCCTTCTTCTTCAAGACCTCTGTAATTCTCCCTGGCATGCTCTCAATCAACTTTTGGACCAAATCCTGACTGATAGCAGTCCATTCTTGCATAATCAATGCTTGCATTTTGCCAGAGTTTGTTGGTTTTTGTTTGTCCACCCATCTCTTGATGATTGACCACAAGTTCTCAATGGGATTAAGATCTGGGGAGTTTCCAGGCCATGGACCAAAAATCTCTATGTTTTGTTCCATCAGCCATTTAGTTATCACCTTTGCTTTATGGCAAGGTGCTCCATCATGCTGGAAAAGGCATTGTTTGGCGCCAAACAGCTCTTGGACAGTTGGGAGAAGTTGCTCTTGGAGGACATTCTGGTACCATTCTTTATTCATGGCTGTGTTTTTAGGCAAGACTGTGAGTGAGCCAATTCCCTTGGCTGAGAAGCTACCCCACATATGAATGGTTTCAGGATGCTTTACAGTTGGCATGAGACAAGACTGGTGGTAGCGCTCACCTCTTCTTCTCCGAATAAGCTGTTTTCCAGATGTCCCAAACAATCGAAAAGGGGATTCATCAGAGAAAATGACTTTGCCCCAGTCCTCAGCAGTCCACTCCCTGTACCTTTTGCAGAATATCAGTCGGTCCCTGATGTTTTTTCTGGAGAGAAGTGGCTTCTTTGCTGCCCTCCTTGAAACCAGCCCTTGCTCAAAGAGTCTCCGCCTCACAGTGCGTGCAGAAGCACTCACACCAGCCTGCTGCCATTCCTGAGCAAGCTCGGCACTGCTGGTAGTCCGATCCCGCAGCTGAAACAGTTTTAAGATACGGTCCTGGCGCTTGCTGGTCTTTCTTGGGCATCCTGGAGCCTTTTTGACTACAATGGAAGCTCTCTCCTTGAAGTTCTTGATGATGCGATAGATTGTTGACTGAGGTGCAATCTTTGTAGCTGCGATACTCTTCCCTGTTAGGCCATTTTTGTGCAGTGCAATGATGGCTGCATTTGTTTCTTTAGAGATAACCATGGTTAACTGAAGAGAAACAATGATACCAAGACCCAGCCTCCTTTTAAAGTGTTCAGTGTTGTCATTCTTACTTAATCATGACTGATTGATCACCAGCCCTGTCCTCATCAACACCCACACCTGTGTTAATGGATCAATCACTAAAACGATGTTAGCTGCTCCTTTTAAGGCAGGACTGCAATGATGTTGAAATGTGTTTTGGGGGTTAAAGTTCATTTTCTGGGCAAATATTGACTTTACAAGTACAGTAATTGCTGTTAAGCTGATCACTCTTTGACATTCAGGAGTACATGCAAATTGCCATTACAAAAAATGAAGCAGTAAACTTTGGAAAAATTACTATTTGTCTCATTCTCAATACTTTTGGCCATGACTGTACATACAATATAAAAGGCTATTTTTAATCTAGGTAATTTGCAAAATTGACTCATTTTAATAGATACATTAGGACTGCAAAAGAACTTGCATAGGGCCAAATTCAGCAAGTGTATTTTGCCATAATAATAAAACCAAGTGTGTAACGATCGCAGTTGCAGGGAGTGCAACCGGGCCCGTGTAGGAGGTGTTAGAACCCTCCTGTTAGTTCTTTTTCTATTTTGTTGGTCACATGACTTTCTGCCTATATAATCCAGCTCCGCCCTTCTGGCCTTGCTGGACTTCAGTGTTACATTTACTCTTAAGCTAGCCAGGTGCCTTGTACCTAACTCTGTAGTTTGCTTGGTCTTTTGACCACTAGTACTTTTTGTTTGTTTGTCTTTTCTCTGCTACAATTTCTGCTAGGAGGTGTCCAACTATATCTCAGTCCTTAGTTCTTGTAGGGACCCCTCCCTTATATCTATAGGTCTGCGTTCAGACTAGCCGAGGACTTAGGCAGGTCTGTTCACAAGGAACAGGTTCCCCGCTGCATCGTAGGGAATCAGCTTAGTCCTATTGTAGGGACAGTATTCCTTTCTTTCCTTAGTGCTTGTAGCAGTTCATAACAGGAGGGGTGTCTGCCAATGCCAGCGGCTATTTCAGCTGGATGTGCATCTTCGGACACACATTTAGCTGTAGTGTATTGCAGTGCAGGGACCCTCCATCTCCCTGCACCACAATACATGCCGCTTGCACATTAGAGGCCGTCAGTTGAAGTGCCACTCGTGACTGACCCGCTGACATGGCAATGATGTTATGCGCTCCCTGTGCCAGCGCAATGAAGTCAGCTGCGTGTTACAGAGGAGGACGCCACACGTCTTGGGAGCGGAGAAAGGTAAGAAAAATCTTTTTTAGATTTTAACTTTTTGGAAAACAGAATGGACTTTATGGCAGGTAGAGGTACAGGATAAGGATCATTATACCAGAATGTGGTTCAAGATGGGGGTCATTATACCAGAATGGGGCCCAGGATGGGGATACTTATACCAAGAAGGGGCCCAGAATGGGGGACACTATTACAGTACAGTAGTGCACTAATCCGTACCTCCCATTCCCAGCTCCCAGACTTTTCCCAAGTTGCACCATTTCTCTGGAATTCTCTACCCCAAGAAATTAGGACTAAACACAACTTACACAGTTTCAGGCACTCCCTAAAAACACATCTGTTTAGGGCGGCCTATCAAGTTCACTAATCAAGTCCTTTTTATATATAGCCCATTCACTATTTCTCCATCAAACTCCACCGCACCCAAAAGCACTGCAAGTATTGGCTGCTGACTAGCTCATGCACCCTTTGTCTTTGTCCACCATTCCCTCAAGATGGCTGGACCCTCATTGTAAATAAGCACCTGTACTTTGTGTCACCCTTACCTCATTATAGATTGTAAGCCCTTACGAGCAGGGTCATCATTATTTTTGCTTTAATTATTGTATTATCTTTAACTATGTTACTTATGACTGTTGTATATTGTAAAGCACTGCGGAATATGTTGGCGCTATATAAATAAAGATTATTATTGTTATTATTATTATAGTAAGGAGCCCAAAACAGGGGACATTATACTATGAAGGTCTCAGGATATTTTATACCAGGATATATTATACTCGGGATACACTATACCAGGATGGGGCCCATGAAGGGGGATATTATACCAGGTAGAGGCCCACTACAGTCGATATTTTAATGGGAAGGGGACAGGATGGGGGACATTATTACGGGAAGGTGCCATTATGGGGACACTATTATATGTACAGTTGAAACCAGAAGTTTACATACACTATATAAAAAGACACATATGCATGTTTTTCTCAATATCTGACATGAAATCAGAATAAACCTTTCCCGTTTTAGGTCAGTTAGGATTACCATAATTTTTAAATTTGCCAAATGCCAGAATAATGAGAGAGAATGTTTTAAGGCATCTTTATTACTGACTGCAAAGTCAAAAGTTTACAGACATTTCATTAGTTTTTGGTACCATTGCCCTTAAACTGAATGACTTGAGTCAAACGTTTGGGATAGCCTTCTACAAGCTTCTCACAATAGTTGGTTGGAAATTGGGCCCATTCCTCCTGACAAAACTGGTGTAACTAATCCAGGTTTATAGGTCGCCTTGCTCACATCTGCCCCTTCAGCTTTTCTCATACATTTTCAATAGGATTGAGATTTGGGCTTTGTGATGCCACTCCAAAACATTGACTTTGTTATCCTTAAGCCACTTTGTTACCATTTTGGCAGTATGCTTCGGGTCATTGTCCAAGCTTTAACTTCCTGGCTGATGTCTTGAGATGTTACTTCAGTATTGCCACATAATCTTCTTTTCTCATGATGCTATATATTTTGTCAATTAATCAAGTTAAACAGTTTTTTTGTATAGAGCACTTGTGTTAAATACAAAAGAGCAAATGAAAAACAATTTAACCCCCCCCAAAAAATGGGAGGGAAAATAGAAAAATCTAAACTTGCTGTGTCACTGGTATTGGCACCCTTTACATTAATTTAGTATGGAAACACATTTTGATTCACCTGTGTTAAATCATAAAAGAGATTCACCTGTTATTGTAGGTGCCCATGTGACATAAATTAGCCAATGAATGATGACTTCAGTGTTTTTAAAAAGCCACGTGGAAGGCCCTGTTCCTTTGTCACAATGGCAAAGACAAAGGAGCTGTCTGATGACATCAGAACTGCTATTATTAGCAAACACAAGATTTCCAAAGGGAATTCTGCAAAGACCTTGGTATCCTAATTTCAACAGTGCGCAATTTTATTAAGTTTTCTAAGCATAGAACCGTCAAGGACCTCCCTGGGCGTGGGAGAAAGAGGAAAATTGACAAGAGATGTCTTTGAAGGTTGATACAAATGTGGAAAAAACACAGCGTCAAACATCCAAAGACCTGAAGGCCAACCTGGGACAGTCTGGGGTCATGGTTTCAACAAGTAAGATATGCCGCACACTAAACTTTATGGGCGAAGGCCAAGGAAGAAACCATTGCTGAAGAAAAGACATAAATAGGAACGACTGATCCTTGCCAAAGAGTACCTTGACAAGCCACAATCCTTCCGGGAAAATGTTCTTTGGACAGATGAAACAGAAATAGAGCTTTTTGACAATGCTAAGCAACAGTTTGCTTGCAGACGGTGCAATGAAGCTTATAAGGAAAACAACACCTTACCAACAGTTAAGCATGGTGGAGGACCCATAATGCTGTGGGGTTATTTTGCTGCGTCCAGTACTGGAGGCCTTGACTGTATCACAGGAATCATGAAATCAGAGAATTTTCAAGAGATTTTAGAGAGAAATATCCTACCTAGTGCAACAAACTTGGTTTGAGTCGAAGATCATGGGTCCTCCAGCCAGATAATAACTCAAAGTACACATCCAAAAGTAAACAGGAATGGTTGAAAAAGAAAAAATGGACCGCTTTAAAATGTCCAGCAATGAGTCCTGACCTCAATCCCATTGAAATTCTTCGGGGTGAGCTGAAATCTGTCATTGGGAAAAAGATCCCTGCAAATATTCAAGACCTTGAACAAACTACAACAGAAGAGTGAGAAGAGATTCCAGCTGTGAAGTGCAAGAAGCTTATAGTACAAGAAACATTTGAAGGCTGTCATCAATGCCAAAGGATGTGCAACCAAGTATTAATTAGGGTGCCTTTATTGCTTCACATGCTGTTTATTCTGTTTCTTCATTGAAATTGCAACATGGAAGTTGAAAAACAACGTTTTATTGTTGTATTACTTTGGACAACTTTTTAAAAAATCCTGAGGAAATAACTTTGGTACATTTCCATTTATTTCTGAAGATATTGTACAGTCTATGTAAAAAAATTAAGGTTTGCCAATAATGGTGAGCAACACTATATAATTATGCTGCAAGGTAAAAATGCTTTAAACATAGCAAAGTTTTTGAAGAAACTCTGTAGGGAGGTTATTTCATACAACTTGGGGAACCAACCGCAGATCTTCTGTGAATGTAGCCTTGAGCAAATATATCTGTCTCTTCATGTAATTCCAAACAGACACTGTAATGTTGAGATCAGGATTTTGTGGGGTCATGCTTAATTGTTGTCTGCAGACATTCATTATTGTTCCACTCTCCCGCCCTTCAGTGAACAAACTGACTTCTGTTACAGCCAAATATTTCAAAATTTCACTCATCAGTTGAGCACCTGCCACCTTTTTTCTGCTCCTCAGTTCATATATTTTCTTGCATGGTTGAGTTACTTGGGTTTGTTTTCTTGTCAAAAGTATGATTTGTGGCCACAACCCATGAAGACCACTTCTGAACTGATGGCGCAGCTGGACATCTTCCAATCTTTAAAGAAAATAAGCATGGCGTGTCTTCCATCTGCTACATTGTTTTCTTGGCTGACCATTGCATCTCTGGCCCTCAACATTGTCCATTTATTGCTGTCCCCATTGCTGAGAAATTCTGATCCATCATGCAATACCAACAGGAAGGCATTTGATTGGCTCCAAATTTATCCTGCAGTAGGACAACAACCCCAAGTTAAAAAAACAATGTCATTAAAAACTATCTTCAACATTAAAAGGAATATGTTAGCAAGTTTTCACACCCCTCAAAAAAACTATTTTTTGCTCATATAACTTTTTCAAAGACAAGACTAGCAGTACTGTTACATGACCAGTTAATTCCTCTGTCACTAAGAAATCAGCATTTGGATTGGTATGCAAAGTAGGCTGAAGATCTATAGCAGATCACATCTTATCTCGACCACTCGATTCCCTGCCCAGCACCTTCTCTTTCTGCTTGACTGACAGTCTCTATGTTGTGTGACTGAAAGCAAAGGAGTCTTCAGTAAAGCAGAAAGAGGCTTGTCTGGGTGGGAAATAGAGCTGGAGTGACAGAGGCTTCAGATCTTGTAATAGTTCTTCAGCCTCATTTGCATATCAATTCAAATGCTTATTTCTCATTAATGGGAGAATTGACTGGCTATGTAAAGGTATTGCTGAACTTGCTTTTGAATGAAAGTCCATAAGTATATTGAATATTAGATGGAACCAAAGTAGCCATCTTCATACAGTAAGGTATGTAGACATCTCTTGGTGGCTATTACCACAAACGTGGTGCTGTGTGTGATGGTGACACAAGTCAGATCTATGCCATCAATCGAAACACTTATCAGATGCAATACAAACAGACTTATTGTGCACTCCACCTAAGAGCCAGTTGGATCTAAGGAAAGATAAAAGAATTGATAAGATAAGATGAAATCATGTCCAATTATAAAATCAAACAAATGAAGTTATAAAAAAGTGTTATGTATATGATCAGCATGGTAAAATGATTGAGAATGTGAACCTGTTCTTATTTAGAAAAACACTATTACTAGTAAACAATCACTGTTATACTCTAATAAACAACTTACGGTATTTGCTCAAAGAGTAAAAAAAATATATACTGTATACTCCTCAACATTGTAATTGCCACACCATGGAAAATACATTTTCAAAACATCTCGCAGGGTCACTCGCAAAAATACGTGCACTCACACAAATTGTTATGCTATCAGTGAGGGTATTAGTTGTCAGATGAGTGCTCTGCCATGCTGAATGCACTTGGACATGGAAATCGTCAAGATCCGCTACTGGCAGGACCATTTGCATTTGCTGACCAAGGACGTTCCACATACGCTCAATGGAAGACAAATCCGGAGATTCTGTAGGTCATGGTAGCAGGTTCAGGCCACGCAGGCTGCTCAAAGTAGGACAAGCAACATGCGGCCTGGCGTTGTCGAGTTGAAAAATTGATCCTGGGACACTCTAAAGATTTACTTTTATTGTTAGAGGAATGGTTATAAATTATAAAAGCTAAATATTTTAATTTAGTTTTTTCCTTCTCTGCTGAGAAGGTGGTTTGGATGCCCAGCAGCATAAATCGTAGAAGATACACCCAATTGTTTAGGAAAACTAAACGGTAACTAATTTTTGAGACCTTAAAATTATCATTTTCCAATATGCAAAAGTTATTTTTCAAATTTGAACCCCTTTCTGACATGGGGCGTAATAATACCTACCTGCGCCCTGGGCCTATTGGACCAGATACGTATTATTACGCCCTGGTGATCGCGCCCGCACAGAAGCTGTGCTGACTCGATCACCGCTGGGTGTCAGCTGATTCTCACAGCTGACACCCGGTACTATGTGCCAGGAGCGGTACCGCACAACTCCTGGCACATTAACCTCTGAAATGCTGCGATCGAAGTCGATGGCATCATTTCCGCTGCAGACACCGGTAATAGCGCGCCTCTTACCTTATACCCGGCATCCCACACTGTGTATGCCGGGTCCGGATAGTTGCTATGGTGACCCGATGTCATCATGACGACATCCGGGTCACCAGGCATCAGCATGCTAGACAAATTGTGCTTAGTGCACAATCTACCTAACTTGTGTGTGCAGGGGCTGCAGCCTGCACAGCAAAGGGGATGATGCTTCATCCTTATGCTGTGCAATCTATCAGCCTGCAAAAAATGAAAGTCCCATAGTGGGACAAAGTATAAAAGTTAAAAAAAAGTCTCAGGAAGTGAAAAAAAAAATGAAAAAATATTTTAAAAAAAAATGAAAAAATAAACCAAAGAAAGGCTGTGTGCCCACCATGTGTTTTTTAAGCGTTTCCTCAGTGGCAAAAATGCTGCAGAAATGCTTAAAAAATGCATGGTAGAAGGCCTGCCATGTTCCCCAATGATAATCCGCATGTGCTGTGCACATGCTGCGGAAATTTCCGCTGTGGATTATCATTGCGGAAAAAAGCCAGGCACTACCAATTATTTTGCGGAAGCGCTGTGTTTTCGCCACCATTGACTTGCATTAGAACGTATGTATTCTGCTTCACTAGATAAGCACATGCGGAATACATGCGTTCAATGTACGGATGGTACCCAGGTGTGGAGGAGAGGAGACTCTCCTCCGGACCCGGGTACCATAGAAAACTGAAAAAAAAAGAATTAAAATAAAAAATAAATATTATATTTACCTTCTGATGGCCCCAGTGCACTCGTCCTCTCATGCCGGCAGATCGCGATGAACTGGAGGACCTGCGCTGACGTCATAGTCATGTGGCGAGTCACGCGATGCTGACATCGGCAGGTCCTTCAGTGTACCGCGATCTGCCGGCAGCCAGGACCAAGCGAAGCAAGACACCGTGGGCCATCGGAAGGTAAGTATAGATTTATTTTTTACCATTCTTTCTGTCACAGTATATAAATCCATGCCGTTTGCATGGATTTATATAGTGTGACCAAGTTGACAAGCACTTTCCAAGTGATGCTAAAATCGTTTGGAAAGCGCTTGTCAACCCGCATGCGGAAATGCATGTGAAGAATGCTTCACATCCGCATGTCCCTGGCAGGAAAAGCGCATGTACTATCCGCATGCGTTTTTTCTGTCAGAGGAAATGCAGAAATGCTCAGGAAAAATCCGGAGCATTTCTGCATCGTAGGCACATAGCCAAATAAAAATATACTGTACCCATAAAAAAATATTATAATGAAAAAATAAAGCAAAAAAACAATAAAAGTACACATATTTGGTATCGCCACATCCGTAATAGCATGACCTATAAAACTGTCCCACTAGTTAACCCATTTAGTGAACAGGGTTAAAAAAAAACGAGGCAAAAACGATACTTTATCATCATACCACCAAAAAAAAATGGAATAAAACATGATTAGAAAGACTAATGTAAATAAAAAATAGTACCGCTGAAAATGTGATCTTGTCCTGCAAAAAACAAGCCGCCATACAGCTCCATCAGCCGAAAAATAAAACAGTTATAGCTCTCAAAATACAGCGATGCAAAAAAAAATATTTTTTCTATAAAATAGTTTTAATTGTGTAAAAGTGCCAAAACATAAAAAAATATATAAATGTGGTACCACTGTAAACATATCGACCCGAAGATTAACGCTGCCTTATCAATTTTACCACATGCAGAAAGGCATAAAAAAAAAAAAACAATTCCTGAATTGTTGGTTTTTGTTAATTCTGTCTCCAAAAATTCAAAATAGAAAGTGATCAAAAAATGTCAAGTGCCCGAAAATGGTACCAAGAAAAACGTCAACTTGTACTGCACTCTGTCGACAGAAATATGGAAAAATTATAGCTCTCAAAATATGGCGATGCAAAAACTAGTCTTTGCAAAACAAAGGGTTTTTAGTGTGTGACAGCTGTCAATCATAAAAACCCAATATAAATCTAGTATCGCTGTAATTGCACCGACCCAAAGAATAAAGTCGTCTAATGACTTATACCGCACGAGGAACGGCATAAATAATAAACTCTAGGTTTAGGGTTGTTCTAGGGTTAGGCTTGTGCTAGGATTAGGGTTGTGCTAGGGTTAGGGTTGTGTTAGGGTTAGGGTTGTGCTAGGGTTAGGGTTGGTTTTTTTTCACTGTTTAGGCCCATCAGGGGCTCTCCAAACGCAACATGGCATCCGCTCTCGATTCCAGCCAATTTTACGTTCAAAAAGTCACACAGTGCTCCTTCCCTTCTGAACCTTGCCGTGCGCCCAAACAGTATTTTTTCCCCACATATCGGCATACTCAGGAGAAATTGCACAACAAAGTGCATGGTGCAATTTATCCTGTTACCTTTATGAAAATGCAAAATTGGGGGCTGAAAAACATTTTTGCAGGAAAAATGTGAAAATTTTATTTTTACAACTGAATGTTATAAACTTGTGCGAAGCACCTGGGGGTTCAAGGTGCTCACTACGCATCTAGATAAATTTCCTGAGGTGTCTATTTTCCTAAGTGGTGTCACTTGTGGGGGTTTTTACTGTTTAGGCACATCAGGGGCTCCCCAAAAGTGACATGGCGTCCGCTAATTATTCAATCAAATTTTGCATTCAAAAAGTCAAATGGCGCTCTTTCTCTTGCAAACCCTGCTGTGCTCCCAAACGGTGGTTTTCTCCCACATATGGGGTATCGTCTTACTCAGGAGAAATTGCACAACAAATTTTGGAATCCACTTTTTCCTGTTACCGTTGCGAAAATAAATAATTTGGGTCTAAAGTAACATTTTTGTGGAAAAAATTGAAATGTTAATTTTATTCTTCCACATTCCAAAAATTCCTGCGAAGCATCTGAAGCGTTAATAAACTTCTTGAATGTGGTTTTGAGCACCTTGATGGGTGCAGTTTTTAGAATGATGTCACTTTAGGGTATTTTCTTTCATAAAGGCCCCCCAAAGTCACTTCAAATGTGATGTGGTCCTTAAAAATGGTAAATTTGTAAATTTTCTTGGAAAAATGAGAAATCGCTGGTCATCTTTTAACCCTTATAACTTCCTAACCCCAAAAAAGGTTGGTTCCAAAATTGTGCTGATGTAAAGTAGACATGTGGGAAATGTTATTTATTAACTATTTTGTGGTGTGACATATCTCTCTGATTTAATGGCATGAAAATTCTAATTTTGAAAATTGCGAAATTTTAAAAATTTTCACCAAATTTAAATTTTTTTTCCAAATAAACGCAAGTCATGTTGAAGAAATTTTACCACTATCAAGAAGTAAAATGTGCCACGAAAAAACAGTCTCAGAATCAGTGGCATCTGTTGAAGTGTTCCAGAGTTATTACCTCATAAACTGACAGTGGTCAAAATTGTAAAAAGTGGCCTGGTCATTAACGTGCAAACCACCATCGGGGGTAAAGGGGTTAAAGCCCATAGAGGTTTTAGCAACACAACAGCCCATTTGCTTATGCCTTATTAGGGCATACTGACTGACCTGCTCCAACTGCAAATTCTATTTTATGTGCGGGTCTGCATATAGCATATACAGTAACACTTTTGCATTGGTGGACAATTCCTTCACTGGAGATTTCAGAATTTAGACTTGAGAATAGTGTAGTGAGCACTAGGGATAGGCGGACCCGTGGGTGTTCGGGTCAGTCTAGCACTCGCGCTACCCTTGTGAGATCTGGCTGTTGTGAGCTGAAGTAACCTTACTGACGTCAACTCAGTTCACAGCAGCCGGGTCTTGCGGAGCGCAGCATGAGACCCGGCAAAGGCTGCTGTTCCAGTTTATGGAGCTGCGTTCTCTGAACCAATTTAATTTAACCAAAATGGTTCCTTTTTGGCATGTCATGAAAGGGAATATGCAGTACAAAAATTCTATTTGTCCTTGTGCGACAACAGAAAAATAGAAGGATTACTTATTTTAGAATGCAATAATAAGATATGTAACGTGTTTATACATTAGATTTGGTACGAAATTATTTGCATGTCCACTCCATCAGCCACAACACCGGCCTGTGGATGCTGGATGGGAGAGGAGGAACTGCTTCTTACCTGACAGCATCTATTGTCTCTTCTTTTACTTAACCGGCCTGGTGCAACGTCTGGCAACGGACTGGTGCTGGCAAATCAAAAGAAGAGCTGCGGAGAACACCAGGTAGGAGGCGGTTCTCCCCCTCCGGTCCAGCAGTCCAAACCACAGATGGAATGTAATGTATGCATACATTTGCACCAACTCTAATATATATACTGCATTCTTAAAAGGATTTTCACAGATTTTTGCAAATTGTGCAAAGAGTCTGTAATGTTTTTAAATAAAGCATTACTCAAAACTGTACATTTGACATCCCATCCGACAGTCACGTTTTTTAAATGTATATCAATAGCGAAGCTAATATATTCGTTAACTGCAGGGTGCTGATGCACAGTGTGTGTATATCCAACAGTCACTTGACCGCTGCAGTCACTGTTCTTGATAGTAATGTTTGTTTGGCACATGACCGCTAAGACGACCTAATGGTTGCATTGGTCACATGACTGATGGATGGGACATGATGATTTCCCATGAATAATGGTTATTTCATTATTTCAGAACTTTTTTTTGTGCAATCTGGAAAAAGTAATTTAAGACAAACTGTCATTTTGGCAAATGTGTTTCTAACTTCCAGGGAACATTAAAAACTTTAGCTCTTGCCGTTACTTCCAGTTTTCTAAGATATGCCAGTTTTAATATTTTGGTGGAGTGAAACACGTAAACCCATTGAAGATGCTGAATTTGTACATACATGTGAGGATTATAATTTCCTAATTGAAACTGCGCTAATAGGGTATATAAAGCTCATGTTGTGTAAATTATTTTGTAAAACTTTTTTTACTCAGATATGCCTAAGCCTCCCAAAGAAGACATTTACATTTTACCTGATGAATACAAATACCCAAGAAAGGTCAAACGGTCTGTGATAAAGCCACAGAAGAACAAACCATTAAATGTGGAAACTCTTGTAGTCGTTGATAAGAAAATGATGCAAAATCATGGTCATGAAAACATCACCACCTACGTTCTGACGATACTCAATATGGTACGATTGCAATTCTTTCAGATGAGACGCCTTTTGGGTAAATCATTTTTACACTGTCTTACTGTTGAACATAATACATTTCTTATAGTTGGAGAACAATTGAAATTTTCTCCAGCTAAAGTTACTGTACATGTATGAAATCAAACTTTAAGGGATTTTCTGGGACTTTGGGCTTTTTGGTTTTGGAACTATGAACTTACTAGTAAGATAGTTGCTAACTACCTACCTGTTCTGACTCAGAGCAATCGCAGACCACTCCTGACGATGGTTCTCCTGCTTCGCTATGATGCCACGTTGATAGAGCAGCTTCTTCTCTTATATTCTGCTCTGTTGACTACGCGTTACTGCCGATGTCATGCTGACTGACAACCGGTACCCCGCTTTATAACTATGGTGGGCTGACTGTCAATTAACATAACATCGATAGTAATGCCACATCGAGAGAGGAGACCAGAAGTGAAAGAGCTACTCTGTTGACCTGAGGTCAAATGAAGCCAGAGAATCACTGCCTACACCAGAACACATCATTGCAGGGCAGAACAAGCATGTTCTTAGCATCTACATCCAGGTACGTTCTCAGCCCAGAGCAAAAAAAAAACAAAAAAGTCACAGATAACCCTTTTAACTATTTTATTTTTTATACGGTTAGTATTTGTGGGATGTTATGAAAAGAAGGAGGCCGACTACATTTTCATTTTTTTTAAAAGGTCTGGGTATGAATGATATAAGTTTAGCCAAACTAGCTGACGCCCAAGTGACACACCATTAAAAAGAGATGATGCGGACAACCCAGCTCTTTCTCTCTTACTTGTGATTTGACTACACATCTGTAAAGATCCTGGAACATACAACATTATCATTTGAGGTGTATGTTCGGACCAATTTAAATTCCTGTAATTTCTACTAATTTGGTTTTGACAGTGATCATTTAATGTCCTCTTAAAGAAAGAGACCTAAGAATCTAATGACAAGCCTTGTACTTGATCAGTTCTTTACATTACTTACTCAGGAAACTATTTCCAAAAACCAATTGATAAAGTTTGCCAGTAAGATAATACAATATCAAAGTTTATAAGATTAAAAAAGTTCATTTAGTTTAGACTATTATCGTCTAGAAGACAAAACAATCTAATTACAAATATCTGAATCAGAATTTATCCAAGCAGCAAATACTAATCTCCAGTAGCATAGTATCCAGGAAAATACCCTGACAGTAAAGGGTCTCTGTGCAGAGGGCAATTCTGGGCCTTCCCTCATTCAGGTCATTGCCTCATATTCACATACTGAGATATAAACTGTGCATATACAAATCAAACATACAGTATATAAAAATATAAACACAACACTTTTGTTTTGCTCCCATTTTTCATGACCTGAACTCAAAGATCTAAGACTTTTTCTATGTACACAAAAGGCTTTTTTCTCTCAAATTTGGGTCACAAATTTGTGTAAATCTGTGTTAGTGAGCAGTTCTCCTTTGCCGAGATGATCCATCCCCCCTCACAGGTGTGGTATATGCAGATGATGATTATACGGCATGATTACTGTACAGGTGCCTTAGGCCGACCACAATAAAAGCCCACTCTAAAATGTGCAGTTTTATCACACAGCACAATGCCACAGATGTCGCAAGTTTTGAGGGAGCGTGCGATTGGCATGTTTACTGCAGGAATGTCCACCAGAGCTGTTGCCCTTGAATTGAATGTCCATTTCTCTACTATAAGCCGTCTCCAAAGGCGTTTCAGAGAATTTGGCAGTACATGCAACCGGCCTCACAACCGCAGACCAAGTGTAACCACACCAGCCCAGGACCTAAACATCCAGCATCTTCACCTCCAAGATCATCCAAGACCAGCCACCACCAGCTGCTGCAACAATCGGTTTGCATAAACAAAGAATTTCACCACAAACTGTCAGAAACTGTCTCAGGGAAGCCTTTCTGCATGCTCGTCGTCCTCATCCGGTTCTCCATCTGCCTGCAGTTCGTCGTCTTAACTGATTTGAGTGGGCAAATGCTCACATTCTATGGCGTCTGGCATGTTGGAAAGGTGTTCTCTTCACAGTCGAGTCCTGGTTTTCACTGTACGGGGCAGATGGCAGACAGAGTATGGTTGGTGTCGTGTGGGTGAGCGGTTTGCTGATGTTAACATTGTGAATCAAGTGGCCAATGGTGGGGGTTACGTTATGGACAACGAACACAGGTGCATTTTATTGATGACATTTTGAACGCACAGAGATACCTTGACAATATCCTGAGGCCCATTTTTGAGCCATTCATCAATGGCCATCACTTCATGTTGCAGCATGATAATGTACAGCCCCATGTTGCAAGGATCTGTACACAATTCCTGGAAGCTGAAAACATCCCAGTTTTTGAATGGCCAGCATAGTCACCGGACTAGTCAGCCATTGAGCATGTTTGGGATGCTTTGGATTGGCGTATACAACAGCGTGTTCAAGTTCCCACCAATATCCAGCAACTTCGCACAGCCATTGAAGGGGAGTTAACCAACACAGGCAACAATCAACAACCTGATCAATTCTATGTGAAGGAGATGTGATGCACTGCATGAGGCAAATGGTGGTCATACCAGATACTGACTGGTTTTCTGATCCCCCCCAGACCACCCTAATACTGTAAAACTGCAGATTTTAGAGTGGGCTTTTATTGTGGCCAGCCTAAGGCACCTGTACAGTAATCATGCCGTATAATCATCATCTGGATATACCAGACCTGTGAGGGGGATGGATCATCTCCGCAAAGGAGAACTGCTCACTAACACAGATTTGCACATATTTGTGAACAATATTTCAGAGAAAAAGGCCTTTTATGTACATAGAACAAGTCTTAGATGTTTGAGTTCAGCTCATGAAAAATGGGAGCAAAGACAAAATTGTTGTGTTTATATTTTTGTTCAGTATGTATATATGAGAAAATGCTACCAAAGAACGCCAAAAAAAACCATCATGTGTGAACATACATCAAAAAGGAGAAGTGGAGTATGTTTGTAATTTGGTCCTTTAGATGGAAAATGTGTAATACACTTATTCCAGCAGCTAGAAGAATTCCCACATTCATACCCATACATTTTTTTGTTTTACTTAAACACCGGTATGAGGTCCATTTTTTTTTAGCTAGACAAGCTGTGTTTTTTTTTAGGTGCCATTTTGCCATATGTAAGCCTTAGGTCACGTTCACACGTTCAGTATTTGGTTAGTATTTTTAAATCTGTATTTGTAAGCCAATATGCATTGGAACAATCAACGGAAAAGTATTATAGAAACACGTCACCACTTCTGCATTTATCATCCACTCCTGGTTTTGGCTTACAAATACAGATGTGAAATACTGACCAAATACTTAACGTGTGAACGTTGCCGTAGAGTTATAATGATTTTTTTAATCATTTTTAAATTGCTGAAAAAACAATTGTGGCATTTTCAATTATATCATTTACCAATTACATGAATAATGTGCTCACCGTACTGTACAGGTTGTTACTATTATAGGGATACAAAGAAAGTTTGCTATTACTGGTTTCTAGAAAAAAAGAGTAACCAGTGCTGGAGTCCAATAAAAGAATAAGTACCAAGAAATAACAGCACAAATTATGTTTTATCAAAGAAAATAAAGAAACAAGTCTCTTCTTTATTTCATTTGAAATATATAAGTACATTTTCCAAAGAAGAGACTTGTGTTTCTTTTTCCTTCAATTTTATTTACGTTTTTACAATAAAACAAGTTTTAGGAACCTTGGTCCCCATTTTCAAAGGATGCTTTTTGTTTACTTGAAAGGGGAACTGGATCCCATTAAGACATTATTTCTTTGAAAATAAATAAATTAAATTATCCAATGTATTAATGGGATCCTGGTCCCCCTTTCAAGTAAACCAAAAGCATCCCTTGAAAATGGGGACCAAGGTCTCTAACACTTGTTTTTCTGTTTCCTTCAATTTATTTAAATCTTTACAATAAAACAAGTCTCAAAGTTATTTTGATGATTGGACCATCATTTATTGGTACTCTTCCCTGTATTGGTTTTCAGCACTGGTTACCATTTTCTTCTGCAAGTTAGATCTCCTGGCAAGGTTGTCACTAGTGTTGAGCCACCCCCGTAGTGTTCGAGTTCGGTTCGGTTCGTCGAACACCCGTGTGTTCGCCGAACTGTTCGTCGAACTGTTCGTCGAACACCTTCGAACACCGTTAAAACCAATGGCAGGCAAACAAAAACACATAGAAACACATAGAAAACACCTTCAAAGGTGTCCAAAAGCTGACAAACTGCTCAGAAGACACAACTAACACATGGAAAAGTGACAAGTACATATAGTCATGCGAAAAGAAAAGAGGTGGAGGAGTAAAAGGAGGGGGAGACACAGATATAGGCATGTCATGCCCTTCTAAAATCCAAAAAGTGAGAAGCCGAGACGGCCAGTCCGCTCCTGCCCGTGCCACCTCCGTGTCGCCGGGTTTGTGCCAGAGCCGCGGTGAACCCTGACGGCCAGCCCCCCTCTCCCAATACTGGTGCCTGTCCGCTGGTGGGTCGAGAGAGCCCCCCTGTGGTGGAGGCAGCTCTAAGCTTTTTAATTTAAATTGTCCCTCTAATTTGAATGAATACACTTTAAATCCATTTACAAGGATCTATTGGAGGGCAAGTCTCATGCCAGCAGCCGCGTAATTCCAGCTCCAGTAGCGTCCACTAAAGCTGCTGCAGTTAAAAAGCTTTTATAAGGATCGAGCTCGGCTGTCCACCGCAAGGCATCCTAGTGCCAGTCCCAGCCCCTATGCCTTGGGGTGCCTCCTGATGCTCTTCACTAAGTATCCCGTGGTCCCGAAGCATTTCCTTTGAAAAAATTAAGTGTCCAAACTACAGGTGGTGTAGCTTGCTTAACAGCCGGGATAATCCGCTGACTAGCAGACACTGCTACTAGGCACAAAGTATTTCCTGGGCTAGATGCAGTTAAAAATTTGTAAGTAGATACTCTCGTTGGATGCTGAGAAAGCATTCCATAGAGTCTCCTGGCACGCCATATATGATTCTCTTAAAAAGCTTGGGGTAGGGGTCTAGGGGACCCTTTTATAGCCAAAATCACGGCCCTGTATCACAATACGTCACCTAGGCTGAAGATAAATGGAACTGTAGCACCGAGGGCTCGGTTGCTACAGACGTATTGCACCTCACCCAGAGGTGTGATATCTCACTCTCAGATAAGGATGGAGTGTGGATCAGGACCCGACACCTGCATGCATTACACCACATTACCGTGGGGCAGGGCGACCAATATGCCCCTGAGATGGGCACGACAGTCCCTGTCCCTGGCTGGAGTGGGGGGAGGGAACACTGAGGAAGGGGAACCCTGCAGTGCAGGAGCAGGGAGGAAGCAGTTCCTGGGTGCATTGAGAAGGGAGTATAAAAGGTGTGCACCATCTTAGTTCAGTGCAGAGAAGTCTGAGCAGAAGTGGCAGGGAGCAGGGGCTCTGCATGAGCTCTGCTCCGGAGGCGGGCCTAGTAACAGAGGCCCAGGCCTGCAAGAGGGAGAAGGAAGGAAGAGGAGCGGAGAAGGCTTCAGGAACGAGGAATGAAGGGATCCCAGGGGTGCGGACGGGCGAGTCGCCACCGCACGCCCGAATCCACCTGCGTGGAGGGGTCAGGCCAAAGGGGGAGACCGGTCCCCGAACTAGTGGAGGCAGGAAACGACCCTCAGCTAGAAACCGGAGGCTCTGACATTTTATGTGGCACAGCCCCTTGCTCCACCCGCTAGGAAGGCACCACATAGGGTCAGGGAAACTGCCGCCAAGTTTACCAAGAGGAGGCCCGAGGCAGCCGGACAGAAGTGTTGGTAAGAAATGCCAGACAAAGGACACACAAAGGGGGTCCTGTGAAGCGCTCCAAAGTTATCTGGGAGTTGTCTGAGCCCCTCACCTGGTGAGCACAGTACGACGTGGGCAGCCGTTACCTGCAGACGTGGTCTGGATAATAAGAACTGTGAGTAAAGGCCCTGAACTGCATCACTGACTCCGTGTCGTTACTGCTGCTGCCCTGCACCATCACCCCCATCCTCCGCATACACTGCCCTGAGGCTATACTCCTCCCGTGGGGAGTTATGCTACTCTCTGCTGCACCCACAACACCAGCCTTAGCGGTCTGCCCTGTAGCGGCGGTTCACTCTGACCGCAATCCACGGGTGGCGTAGTCGGACATTTAAACATCAAAACCACATAAATAGTTCCGCCACTGGTTTGACCGCCCTGAGCCACGGAACCGGATCGCCGCCACGAAGACTACAACCACCAGCATCCACCAAAAAGGGTCCGGCTCCGGGTGTCCCAAGGCCCAGGGGGTGCGTCAGAACATTTTCATCACCTTTCACAATCACCAATGGGACAAGGCAGGGATGTCCTCTGTCCCCTCTCTTATACATCCTAGTGACGGAGCACCTGCTCTCATCAATTCGCCATAACCACAATATTAGGTGGATTGAGGTGGGAGGCACCGAGTACAAGTGCTCTCTATTTGCTGATGATGTCCTAGTATATATCACTCAATCACATATATCCATCCCTGCTGTTATGGCTGAAATAGATCACTTTGTTACATGGTAAAATTTTAAAATCAATGCAGCGAAGTCTGAGGCCCTCGATGTCTCCCTCCCTAAATCCATATAGGATTCCATCCAGTCCAACTTTCCCTTTGCCTGGCCCTCACAGGGTATCAAATACTTAGGAATTCCTATTCATAGAGACCTCTCCCATCTATGTTATCTTAATTTTGGGCCCTTTATTGAACAATTCCATACAGACCACGGTTGGCAAGTTAGAACTGTAAGATTCACTACGTGAACCACTGGTGTTTTGTGGAAAAGCACATGTACACCGCGTTCCAAATTATTATGCAAAAAGTGTTTAGGAGTGATAAGGGAAGAATTTGTTTGTTTGTCAGTTAAACTCATTGATGGTGATGTGTGTCAGGGCTCTTTATATCACTGTAAGCAATTGCAAACACCTGTGCTAATTAGTTTGGCAGGTGTGTCCAATGAAAGGCAAGACTACTTAAGAAGGCTGTCTCACATTATTAAGCAGCCTACATTTTCTGCCAAAATGGGAAAGAAAAAGGATGTGTCGGCTGCTGAGAAGCAACAAATTGTGGAGTGTTTAGGTCAAGGCATGACTACAATCAACATTGTGCGATGATCAGGATGAAGTGTCTTGGCAATCAAGAAGTATGTAGCTGATTCACAGTACACACGTGTGCGTGCTGATAAGGGCAAATTGAGGACTCTTTCCTACAGGCAATTACGTCAGGTTGAAACAGCAGCGGCAAAAAAGCCTTGTCATAGCAGCAGACAAGTTTTTGAAGCTGCTTGTGCCTCCAACGTCCCCCGAACAACAAGATGCAGGGTCCTTCAGAGGTTTGCAGCTGTGCATATGCCATCCTGTCGACCTCCTCTATCCACTTCACACAAGCAGAAACGGCTCCAGTGGGCCAAACATTACATGAAGACTGATTTCAAAACTGTTTTGTTCACGGATGAGTGCCGTGCAGCGCTCGATGGTCCAGATGAATGGAGTGGAGGATGGCTGGTTGATGGACACCCCACGCAAACACGGCTACAGCGCCAACAAGGAGGAGGTGGAGTAATGTTTTGGGCTGGAATCATGGGGAGAGAGATTGTCGGCCCCTTTAGGATCCCTGAAGGCGCTAAAGATGAACTCCATAATGTATGTGGATTCTCTCAAACAGCACTTCCTGCCATGGTTCAAGAAGAAGAACCGTGTATTTCACAGCAAGATCATTTTTCTGCATGATAATGCACCATCTCATGCTGCACATAAAACATCTGCATCTCTGGCTGATATGGGCATAAAAGGGGACAAACTTATGGTGTGACCCCCATGCTCCCCTGACCTCTACCCCATTCAGAACCTTTGGAGCATCATTAAAAGGAGTGTCTATGATGGCGGGAGGCAGTTCACATCTAAGCAACAGCTCTGGGAGGGTATTCTGTCCTCATGCAAAACAATTGAAGCAGAAACCATCCAAAACCTGACAAATTCAATGGACGAGAGAGTTCAGAAGCTCCTTTCGAACAAGGGGTCCTATGTGAAAATGTAACATCACCTAGAATAAAGTTTTGAGTTGAAAACTGTTTGATTTCAGTTTCTAACAACCTGCTAATGCTTATAATTTCAAAAATGACCATTTTTTTGGTCTTTATTAAAATGAAAAGGTTGATCGAAAAGTTTGGGGGATCTAAGAGTGTGGCAACCCAGTAGTCATGATCACTTCGAATTCTGACAATATGAGGGTCATGCTGCAGGTAGTGCAGCAAGAAGGCACTTATGTGTCTTGCGCATCTCGGAGCCCCAAAATTATTTTCCGGGCTAGATGCAGCTAAAAATTATTTTTAATTTTAAATCTGGTGAAGCTTATTATAGATGGCCTAATAGGATCAGTGCTGCACACTGCTACAAAGCCCAAATTATTTTCCAGTCAAGATACAGATAAACATGATTAGTAATTTGAAAGCTTAAAACGGTTGGTAGGGTGATTTTAACCAATCATCAAGCTTTTACTCTCCCCAGGATGACACAGGGGTAGAAAAGTCGTTTCGGATCCATGATTTGTTCATCTTTATGAACGTGAGTCTGTCTACATTATCAGTGGAGAGCCGCGTGCGCTTATCTGTCAGCACACCACCAGCAGCGCTGAACACACGTTCAGACAGAACGCTGGCTGCGGGGCATGACAAGATCTCCAAGGCGTAAGTGGCTAGCTCCGGCCATTTATCCAGATTGGAAGCCCAAAAAGAGCAAGGGTCCAGTGACACAGTCGTGGCTTCAATGTTTACTTGGAGATACTCCTGTACCATCGTCTCTAGGCGTTGACTATGTGTCAGACTTCTTGTCTCCTGTGGCCTTGCAAAGGATGGGCTAAAAAAGTGGTGAAATGATTCCGCAAAATTGATGTTACCAGCAGATACTGTGGTTCTGTTACGGTTTGAGTGCTGAACACTTGACGGTCCCACGGTTGGCAAGTTGGAACTGTGAGATTCACTACGTGCACCACTGGTATTTTGTGGAAAAGCACATGTAAGATTCTGCAACAGTCTCTGCTGATACTCCTGCATGCGTGCATCCCTTTCTATGGCAGGAATAATTTCTGCAAATTTACTTTTGTACCGGGGATCTAACAGTGTGGCAACCCAGTAGTCAGGATTATTTCTAATTCTCACAATTCGAGGGTCATGTTGCAGGTAGTGCAGCAAGAAGGCACTCATGTGTGTTGCGCATCCAGGAGCACCAAGTCCCTGTTGTGTTGGTGGCGAGGTAGCAATCATGCTTCCTTCCTCTGTCCTCTCCCCCCAACCTCGCACAACAGAAATGTGATCAAGGTCTCCCTCATCTGATGAGTCTTCCATCAGTTCGTCCTCCACTTCTTCCTGGGCTCCTGCACCTTCCTCACTAGTTTGGCTGCTACCATGCGCCCTGGTAAAATCATCTCCCCCACCCTCACATGCCTGCCGCCTTGGTGCTGCCGACCGTCTGGACCTTGCAGATGTTAGCCCTTCCGCATACAACTCCTCCTCCTCTACTTCCTCCACCTCCTCTTGTGCCACCACCTGACTCCGAATTCTGTTTAACATGTGCTCCAGCATGTAAATCACCGGAATAGTCATGCTGATAATGGCATCGTCAGCACTAAACATCTTCGTCGCCATTTCAAAACTGTGCAGAAGGGTGCATAGGTCCCTGATCTGAGACCACTCCTCCAGCGTGATTTGCCCCACCTCTGAATCTCGTTGGCCCAGGCTATACGTCAGAACGTATTGCACCAGGGCTTGTCGGTGCTGCCACAGTCGCTGCAACATGTGCAGAGTTGAATTCCACCGGGTAGGCACATCGCATTTTAGCCGGTGAAGTGGCAGGCCCAACGACTTCTGTAGAGATGTAAGTCGCTGAGCTGCGGGATGCGAACGGCGGAAGTGAGCACACAGCGACCGTGCCCTCTGCAGAAGGCCATCTAGTCTGGGATAGTGGGCTAAAAATTGCTGGACAACCAGGTTCAACACGTGAGCCATACAAGGCACGTGTGTGACATTGCCCCGGCGAAGGGCCGCACCCAGGTTTGCAGCATTGTCGCACACGGCCTTCCCTGGTTTCAGGTCCAGTGGAGACAACCATTCATGAAATTGGTTCTCCAGAGCTGACCACAACTCCTCAGCTGTGTGACTCACATTTCCCAGACATTTCAATGTAAAAACCGCCTGATGACGTTGAGCCCTACTGCCAGCATAGTAAGGAGGTGTGCAGGATCCCTTCTGCGCAGTTAGAAAGCTTGTGGCATGACCAGACAGGCTTTGGGTGCAGGTGGAAGACCGAGAGGAGGTTGAGGAGGCAGAAGCAGTGGAGGAAAAATGACATAAAGAGGATTGACGCACAACTCGTGGGGACGGCAAGACTTGGACAGCAGCCCCTTGTCCTGCTGTCACCATAGTTACCCAGTGCCCAGTCAGCGACATGTAACGCCCCTGTCCATGCCTACTCGTCCAAGTGTCTGTGGTGAAATGCACCCTGTCACACACAGAGTTTCTCAAAGAAGCGGTGATGTTGTGTGCGACATGCTGGTGGAGCGCAGGCACACCTTTCTTTGAGAAGTAGTGCCGACTGGGCATCTGGTACTGGGGCACTGCGACGGACATAAGGTCTCGAAAATCCTCTGTGTCCACCAGGCGGAAAGGCAGCATTTCTGTAGCCAAGAGCTTGCAGATGGTGAAATTCAACCTCTTAGCTTTCTCATGGCTAGGAGGAAATGGTCTTTTACTTGTCCACATCTGAGGGACCGAGGGCTGGCTATTGTGCTTAGACGGGGTTGATAAGGGTGTCCCCGGCAAACTGCCGGTCTGTGAGGAAGATGCAGGCGGACATGTTAGGTTGCCTTGATCCAAAGGTGGTGCTATCGATGTCGGACAGCGCTCAAGACCAGCTGGTGTTACCACCTCCAAAGAAAATGATGACCTGCCAATCACGCTGGCTGTTGCGGGTAAAGAGGTGGCAGGTCTGCGCCCCAAAACAGGTGTGACTGCTGTCCCCCCAGTCACAGAGGATGAAGAGGCCGCGGATGCACAAGATATGGCAGACGGTGGTTGGCCCGGCCGGCTAGACCGCATTGTAGCACACTGAGCTTCCCACTGCAACTTATGCTTCATGTCCATGTGCCGGTTCATGCATGAAGTACTCAAACTATGTATTTTTTGGCCTCTACTTAGCTTTTGCTGACAAATGTTACAGATAACACGAGTTGGGTCATCTTTATCGATCTGAAAAAATGCCCAGGCTATGCAAGGCTTAGCACCCATGCGACCTGAAGAGCCACCACGACTTGTGGTGAGAGGCAGAGTTGTGTTTGAGGATGCAGTTGTTGACGTGCTTCCAGTACTACGTCTCTGTCCAGGAAGGCGCAACCTGACCTCGTCGTCACTAGCATCTTCCTCCACCTCCTCTGCTGACCTCATCTCTTGGCTGACTGTGGGTTGACAGTAAGTGGGATCTCCGACCTCATCATCATCACCCTGTGCGTTATCACACCCGTCGTCCTCAGAGCCAACCTGTTCCTGCCCTGACAAAAAACTAAAGTTGTCGCTCCAATCAGGTATTTGAGTCTTATCATCGTCTTCCTCATTGTCTCCACCAACAGGAGTTACAGTTTGGGAATGAGGGTCTACATTATGGTCAGAACCTTCTGCGTCTGGTCCTGGATCCGACTCATAAAGATTCTGGGCATCAGTGCAGATCATTTCCTCGTCTGGATTCACAGAAGCGCTGGAGTCGACCTCTGATTCCCAGGCTATAGTATGAGTAAACAGCTCTGCAGACTCAACCATCTGTTCTACCTCATACTCAGACGGGCAGCTGGAGATTTGGGAGCTGTGAGGAAGCAAGTGCGATTTGGGTGACACCTTTGAGGACTGGAGTATTTGTGATGTTGAAGTTGATGTGGAGGAGAGCCCACTTAAAGGAGCACTTGATATCCGTTGAAGCACCTGCTGTTTTTGTGCCTCATCTGGAATTTATAGCGATTGGCGTGGCCGTAAGAAAGGGATCTTATCACATTGTCCGCTAAAAGAAGTAGACATTTTAGTTTGGCTGGAAGATGGTCTTTCTTCTGCACCTACCCCACGGACACAACCTTTTTTCCCCTTCCCAACACGCCTATTCCCCTTTCCACCAGCAGCAGGCCTTTTTCCACTCATTTTGGTGGTTAACTAATTCACAACTCTGGAGTTGTTTGCACAAAAAAACAATGGATGGTAACCGAGCAGAGCTGAGTGGCCAAACTGTGGTATTAGGCCAAAACTATTGGCTGGGTTAGATGCAGAAAAAAATTATTTTTAATTTGCAACCTGATGGAGGTCAGTATAGATGGACTAATAGACCAAGTCCCACACACCGCTAGAAGCCCAAATATTTTTTCAGAGCTAGATGCAGAAATTTTTTTTATTCAATTTGCAACCTGATGGAGGTCAGTATAGATGGACTAATAGACCAAGTCCCACACACTGCTAGAAGCCCAAATATTTTTTCAGAGCTAGATGCAGAAAAAAAATATTTTTAATTTGCAACCTGATGGAGGTCAGTATAGATGGACTAATAGACCAAGTCCCACACACCGCTAGAAGCCCAAATATTTTTTCAGAGCTAGATGCAGAAAAAAATTATTTTTAATTTGCAACCTGATGGAGGTCAGTATAGATGGACTAATAGACCAAGTCCCACACACTGCTAGAAGCCCAAATATTTTTTCAGAGCTAGATGCAGAAAAAAATTATATTCAATTTGCAACCTGCTGGAGGTCAGTATAGAAGGACTAATAGAACAAGTCCCACACACTGCTAGAAGCCCAAATATTTTTTCAGAGCTAAATGAAGAAAAAAATTATTTTTAATTTGCAACCTGATGGAGGTCAGTATAGATGGACTAATAGACCAAGTCCCACACACTGCTAGAAGCCCAAATATTTTTTCAGAGCTAGATGCAGAAAAAAATTATTTTTAATTTGCAACCTGATGGAGGTCAGTATAGATGGACTAATAGACCAAGTCCCACACACTGCTAGAAGCCCAAATATTTTTTCAGAGCTAGATGCAGAAAAAAATTATTTTTAATTTGCAACCTGCTGGACGTCAGTATAGAAGGACTAATAGAACAAGTCCCACACACTGCTAGAAGCCCAAATATTTTTTCAGAGCTAAATGAAGAAAAAAAATATTTTTAATTTGCAACCTGATGGAGGTCAGTATAGATGGACTAATAGACCAAGTCCCACACACTGCTAGAAGCCCAAATATTTTTTCAGAGCTAGATGCAGAAAAAAATTATTTTTAATTTGCAACCTGATGGAGGTCAGTATAGATGGACTAATAGACCAAGTCCCACACACCGCTAGAAGCCCAAATATTTTTTCAGAGCTAGATGCAGAAAATTTTTTTATTCAATTTGCAACCTGATGGAGGTCAGTATAGATGGACTAATAGACCAAGTCCCACACACTGCTAGAAGCCCAAATATTTTTTCAGAGCTAGATGCAGAAAAAAATTATTTTTAATTTGCAACCTGATGGAGGTCAGTATAGATGAACTAATAGACCAAGTCCCACACACTGCTAGAAGCCCAAATATTTTTTCAGAGCTAGATGCAGAAAAAAATTATTTTTAATTTGCAACCTGATGGAGGTCAGTATAGATGGACTAATAGAACAAGTCCCACACGCTGCTAGAAGCCCAAATATTTTTTCAGAGATAAATGAAGAAAAAAATTATTTTTAATTTGCAACCTGATGGAGGTCAGTATAGATGGACTAATAGACCAAGTCCCACACACTGCTAGAAGCCCAAATATTTTTTCAGAGCTAGATGCAGAAAAAAATTATTTTTAATTTGCAACCTGATGGAGGTCAGTATAGATGGACTAATAGACCAAGTCCCACACACCGCTAGAAGCCCAAATATTTTTTCAGAGCTAGATGCAGAAAAAAATTATATTCAATTTGCAACCTGCTGGAGGTCAGTATAGAAGGACTAATAGAACAAGTCCCACACACTGCTAGAAGCCCAAATATTTTTTCAGAGCTAAATGAAGAAAAAAATTATTTTTAATTTGTAACCTGATGGAGGTCAGTATAGATGGACTAATAGACCAAGTCCCACACACTGCTAGAAGCCCAAATATTTTTTCAGAGCTAGATGCAGAAAAAAATTATATTCAGTTTGCAACCTGATGGAGGTCAGTATAGATGGACTAATAGAATGATGCTATGCCCAAAAGATTTTACTTCACTAGGTGCAGTAACAAAATTGGTATTCTATACACAGGTGGTATATCTTGCAACACAGATAGGCTACTCCACTGACTAACACACTCTGCAATAGGCCAAAAAGGATTAGCTTTGCTAGATTCAGCCAAATGCTGTGAAAAAAACTTGCACAGCACTGGCACAGACCTGCCTGGCAAAAACTGATAGGAACTGATGTAACCTAGTCCTGAAAAGGACTCCAATTACAATTAGTCTTTACTCCCACAATCTATCTATTTAAGAGCACAGACCTGCCTGATAAAAGTCGTAGGAAATGCTGTAACCTAGTCCTTAAAAGGACTGCAATCACAACTATTCCCTACTCCCAAGCTATCTGTATATTTGTGCGAAAATTGGCTTGAAATTAACAAGGTATAGCGCACACAGCAACAGCGGTGCCGTCTAACACGCAGCTGCAGCAGTGAGAAAATGGTGGCGACGGGGAAAATGGCTTGGTCTTATAGGGCAAGGACATGTGACATACACTGCCAATCACACATGCCCTTGCTTGTGTGAAAAAAAGCACTTCGCTCCGTGTGTGCGCTGCTGATAGGCTGACAGATTGCACCTCCCCACTGCAAATGCGGGAAAGAGAAAAAAAAATGGAGATCTTCATTGTTCCTGCAGAGATCCATCCCCTGCCCCTCCCCCCGCCCCGCTGTACACTCAAACTGCGTATTAACATTAATTTTCATCATTACTGAGAAAAAATCCAGTTATGATTTTGGTGCACGAACAGTTATCGAACATAACCTCGAACAGCCGAATTTTTCTCAAATTGTTCGTGTTCGCCGACCGGCTCGAACACCGCCCAAAACAGCTCGAATTTGAGATTGGCGAACAGTTCGAGTAGAACAACGCTCATCTCTAGTTGTCACCTTGGACCTATTGGGACCAGATTACCAGTAGCGGAGCATTTATCTTTACACGGCAATTATAGTGTTGTGCCTATCAAAGCATAACCTGCTAAGCTGAGCATCTTTTCTTTCCTAGACCAACCTTGTTTACCCCAGTTTTAACACAATGTAGCCCCCATATTTGTTCTTTTTTTATATACATCATGCATCTGTATTACTGCTTTGTGACATATATTCAAGAACGTTTCATTTAAAGAGAGCATTTATCAGAATTGTTTTTGCATATTATATTTTAGTAACGTTCTGTAAAAAAAACAACTTTCTTCTTTACAGTGTTTGTATTTTATTTAAATTTACAGGCATTTTGAGGTAAATCTGTATATTCCAGCAAATATTATGTATATACAGCAGAATACTATTGAGGTTTTAGATAGAGACATTCTCTTGGACAACAACGCAGACTGTGGCTCACTGTTAATGCTTCTGCCTTCCATGGCACAGGTCCTAAGTTTGAATCCTGCCCTAAGCTAAATACAAGTATAGGATAGTGAATTAGTTATATAACAGTCTTCATTGAGCATAGCCATAAGCTGGGATAGCCCCTTTACCAATATACTGTGTGAATCTATTTCAGAGATGAGAGCAGCAGTGCTAGCAAACATTGCTCAGATGTTCACAGATCAGTTCCTGACTTGACCGGCCTTCCCCTGTGGACTCTTATTTCAGCTGAGCAAACTATACATATGTGCACCCTAGGTAGTTTATCCATACCCTCCATACCTCTGATAAAATCTTTCAATTAATTGTTTGACAACTTCAGAGTTTCATGGTCTCTGTGTTCTTACAATAAACTATCACCTACTACGTTGGTTTAAAAGCCTTATTTCCTCCAGACATAGAGGATGCACCTTGTTACACATACTGTCCTAGATATAGGTACACTGACTACAAAAAATCTGGTTAGTCTTATTGTTGCCAAAAAAAAATTCTTTCTGACACTTTTTAATCTACTTTCTGTTTGGTAACAGTATTGAAATGATTAGTCAAACACACTTTTTAATACCACAAAAGGAGTTTTTTTTTATAACAAGAGCCAATACAAATGTAAGCCGCCCTTATGGTATGCAGTTTCATACATTTTTAGAATACATATTTTCAGCAAGCATGGTGTGAATACCGCACTCTGCTGCAGTCTGTAATACAAAGTTTCACATTTCTTGTTTTCCAGGTGTCTGCTTTGTTTAAAGATGGCACAATAGGTGGGAACATTAATGTTGTCATCATTGGTCTTATTTTACTGGAAGATGAGCAGGTAAGATTGATATTATTTTCTAGCTTGTCACAAACTTTAATGGTTTACTTTAACATGACAACACCCACATAGATTTATGACATGTGGTTGTGGCAGATGTATGGAGCTGGCTCAGGATCTCAGCATACACATTAATGGGACTCTGTCAGCACAGAATGACTGTTCAAACCAAGTACAGGAGCTCAGTGCATCACGGTGTGGCCAAACATTTATACACACCTTCACACTTGCTTGTTTTCCATCTATCTTCACCCTTCTCTGAGCCACAGCTGTCAATCAAAGGGGAGGGTGTGGAGATAGAGGGAAAACAAGCAGGTGGGAAGGTACATTTAAATGATTGGCTCCGCAGTGAAGCACCGAGTGGCTGGGCTTAGTTTGAATAGTCATTCTGCGCTGGCAGAGTCCCTTTAACAGGCAGATGCCAGCTGTAACAGCAACAGACAGAGCAAGCTCCAATCACTACTGTTTAAAGGTGTTATCCAGGACTATATAATGTTTTTACTAGGGGCCTAAGAACTAACAGACAGGTAGTTGCTATCTACCTGTACATTGTGCCCAATTCTGATCTCTGCCCATGCAGAGAGGTCACAGACCACTCCTGCCACTGATTCAGTGGCTTCTGCTGATGTAATATCGACAGAGCAGTGGCTTATTTTCCGCTCTGCTCTTTTTATGGGGTGTGACTGCTGACGCCATGCTGGTTGACCTTGGCGTCAATCTGGGGGAGCTGGCTGCCAATTAGCATAACATCAGCAATAATGCCCAGTCAACAGAGCAGCCCGAAAGAAGAAGAAGAGCTGCTCTGTTAATGTAGAGCTGCAGAATCGCCAGCAGGAACCGCCGATGACCACCCTGAGCTGACAGCAGGTAGAACAGACAGGTAGTTGCCTCTGTTTGTTAGTTTTTAGGCCCATAGTAAAAAAAAAATAGTCCTGAACAACCCTTTTAACCAATTAATTGCTGCTGTCAATCACTGACAGCAGCATTTGTTTTCTTCTCTCGCTGCACTCCCCACAAAAAAATGCAACAAAAAGAGAGAAAAACATTGTCTATATGCCAAAATGGTATAAAAAAATGTAACCTCAGTGTGCGAAAACCAAGCCCTCACCAAGCGTAATTAACCACCCAAAAAAGTTAAAAATTTCAGAAAATGGTCACAATTTTTTTTTTACAAATGTATGATTTTTTTTTTTTTTATCACAAAACCAAAGAAACCCCTTATAAGTTTGCTGTGACTGTACTCCTATTTGCCTGACCAATTATACCATCATTTTTACTTAATGTAATGAATTCTATTTCTTTTTCCTATAAAAACAAATCCAAAAAACAATGGCAGAATTGCATTTTTTCACCTCTTTACCCCATTTGGAAATAGTCCAGTTTTCAGTATATTACATGGCAAAGTGAATTGTGTCCTTCAAAACTATTTCTTTGTCCAACCAAAAAAGTCTTCATATGGCATTGTTGATGGACAAATAATTATGGCTCTTGGATGAAACAGGAGTAAAAAATGAAAGCGCAAAAACATAAAATTTCCCAGTCTTAAAGGGGTTTAACCAAAAAAGGGTATAAAATAAACAGTCAGAATGTGACCATAGCTGCAGTCATTAGCAGGAGCATTCACATGTCATACTACTGGCTACATTACAGATGGTGACAGAATACATAATGGCAGTAATAAGGTACGTGACCAGGGAAAAGAAGAGGGACGTTATTTTAGACCATTCATCTGTTTTTAAACATATTTTGAAAGTTGGATAAAGTAAACCCTTTAAACTTTTTGCCATGCAAAAACTTCTAATGATAAGTTGAGTCAATGACTAATTACAAAATAATACATGGATTAAAAATCCTGGTAGAATGTATCCCTTAAATGTTTACAGGACATGCTTTTTCTATTAGGTCCTTGTGCCAAATATGAGTGGACTGTTTTGTGCATTGCCAATTTTCACTAAATTACTCCTTTTCTTTCGTTATTTATCAAAACTAAGAGATTTATGGTGCAGGAAACATCTGCTGTTGCTCTTGTTCCAAGCCAATTTTTGGTGTGTTGATTGCAAGAGCTGTCAACAAAAGACATTGCTTGATCAGTGGAAACAACATAGCACATTTCATATCACTATTGTGATGCCGCTAGACTTGATGGAAGATTTGTGTTAATTTGAATACTTGTTCTTGGTAGAAACCTTGCCAATATTTTGTAGAATTGTATGTAAATTCATGGTTATGTACATGAAGTAGATACAGTGATCTGTCTAGGCTGTTGCTATACACAGAAGCGTCTATTATTGTAAAGTGTTGGTTAGTCATTTCTTTCAGACCTGTACACACTTTAGGAATCTCTATTTTTAATATTTTGTGGCCAGAAATGTCTATGACCTGACTGGGACTGCTGAGCTAGACAGCTTTGTTATTATTTTTAACTTTTTTAAATGTCTTACTTCATGTTCAGACAGTCAGTGACAGTTTAATTATTTTCCATTTAAACCTTGACAAAACAACTAGACTTTGGACAATTTCCAGTAAGCTAAAAAAAAGAGTGTCTTTTGATCAGACACCTGTGGTAACTTTAATTAATGCAATTTTCTCAAAAATCACTCAGTTAAGAATGTAAGGTATGCTTATTAGTATAAAACCCCCACCCATACCTTTTCTTGATGAGCGGTCCGTCTTTTTATAGACTGCAGAATCTCACTTTTGCTTTGTTAGGGCTCATTTAGACGCCAGTTTTTCTCACATATGAGAAAAATGGACCTATTATTTAGATCAGAGTTTGATCCGAGTTTTATCATTTTTATCTGGTATGTGGAGAAATAAAAAGAAAAATTTCTCTTCCATTTACTTTCTGACAGTGCATGAAAATCGGACTGCATTTAGATGTCATCCGAATGCGGTCTGATCTTTTTTTTCACGGACCCATTGACTTGCATTGCTGATTTTGATCTGGCCCACGGATCAAAATCAGACATGTTTCCGCAATCGCGAAAAATCATGGACATGTGAATGGCCTCAAAGACTATCACAGGTACAAGTGCTAAAGAGCAAAATAAAGGAAAATTGGGACAACTCAAGGGCACCAAATATAATAAATAATCAGATATAGGAACGATAATATATAAATATATGCAAAATTTTATTATTCTCAAGACATAGAAAATAGAACATTCTTATAAAAAACATGATTAAAAAACACATAGGACAAAAAACAGAAAGAAAAAATCACCCCCAAAAAAAGGAAAAAAATGATAAATAAGCATAACAATAATATATCGTAAATCTGTGCACAATCGGTATATATCAATAATGGTACATAATTCCAAATATCACTAGAACATATATGGCATGATACAAATAAATAAATTAATCAAGGAGCATAGTAAAAAATATATAAGCTCCACTATCTAAGCCCATAAATGAATCAAGTATATAATAATAATAATATAGGAATAAAGACAGTACCAAATAAATAGTAGAGATGCACAGAGATAAGGATTATATCTGATTATTTATTATATTTGGTGCCCTTGAGTTGTCCCAATTTTCCTTTATTTTGCTCTTTTGCATTTATGGGGACATTGGCACAAATATATAGCATAAATTTAGTGTGGTGCTAGGTCTGCCCCCCATTTCCCTAGGTACAAGTGCTATCCATCAAAAACATGGATAGCGATCATGCATGAAAATCAGAAGTCTGATTCAGCCCTTAGACACGTATATGATCATCAGCATTAGAAATAACCAGAAGGTGACACTAGAAAACAAATTTATAATTTGTATTGTTTTCAAGATGGAGACTCTTAGAAATGCAGGCTGCTTTTGCAGGCTCTCCGTAAATATTAGATGATCACCTAATAACCTGTCAGTAAAAAAACCCTGTATTTACCTGCAGCCATAATGGTAATCTGTACGTAAATACCATTTTAAACATGTGCACATGTTTAATTGTGGAAGTGCGGCTGCAGGGAAAAAATGAAGCTACATTTTCTTCCTTCAGCCGCTCGCTTCTTAATTTTTTTTCTTATCTGTACTATTTTTATTGTAATTTATTTAATTGGGTATATGACTGGCTACTTATTTTACAGTGGTAAAATGTATTGATTAGAAAAGCAAAAATTAACTTTCAATTTTGGGTTTTAGCTCCAATGTTAGAGGCAGTGTGATTACTATAGTATAAGAGAATGGAGAGTAACTGTAGATCAGTACAGTATATTTTATATAACACATTAGCTAAATTATTTAACAATATGAATGAAAATGTTAACTGTAAAATGGCATCATACATACATATTTTAATTGTGCTTGTTGTAGCCAACAAGGTAAAATTTGCCATTTTCTTTATACCCACATATTAAAGTATTACGTGTTCAAATATGTGAATCAGCGTCATTTACCTATAAAGAGAAACCCTTAGAGATCTAAAAGTAATATGTATCTCTATTTCAGCCTGGTCTTGTGATAAACCATCATGCTGACCATACACTAAGCAGCTTCTGCCAGTGGCAGTCTGGCCTGATGGGAAAAGATGGCAGTCGGCATGATCATGCCATTCTACTTACTGGATTGGATATATGCTCCTGGAAGAATGAACCTTGTGACACATTAGGTACGGTTCCATATGCATTTTTTATATTTCAGAAAGTACTCACATAGCACTTCACAGGCTTTTCTTTTATTTTCCTTGTTGTAAACTTACTTCTAGTCCAGATGTATCACTCATTTGTTGATCCACAATTTTCTTCAGTCTCTTAAGTCTGCAGGGTTTGGGTAACCTTTTCATTCTGCCATCTTTCAAACCACACAGCCAAGTTTTGCCGCCTCAAACTGAAAAATGGATCCCCTTCTAGCCTTGTTACTCATCTTCCATCTTCTATGCCAATACCATCACTGACTAGCCATTGACTAGTGAACTCCATTCAAAATATTAAAGTGGTTATCGGAACTTTTATATTTTTGTTTTCTTCTAGGGCTAAGAACTTACAGGCAGGTAGTTGCTAAGTACCTTCCTGTTCTTCCTGACACTGATCTCCATCTGCTCAGAGCAGTCATAGACCACTCCAGCCAGCAATTCTGCTGCTTCATTTGACCTCGCATCAACAGAGCAGTTCTTCCTCTTCCAGTCTGCTCTCTCGGCGGGGGAGCACTGCCGATGTCATTCTGATTGACAGCCAGCTCCATGCAGCGGGGAGACGGCTGTCAATTAGCATGACATTGGCTGACATGACCTGTCAACAGAGCAGAGCAGAAGAGAAAAGCTGCTCTATCGGGTTGATGTCAACACGAGTCACAGTCTCGAACTGTTGACCGCTCTATGCCGGCAGCGATTGGTGCCGAGCAGAACAGACATGTAATTGGAAACTACCTATCTGTAAGTTCTTAGCCCATAAGAATAAAAATACAAAAGTTCTGAATAACCCCTTAGCAGCTTAAATTTTTTTGATTGTTCTCAATAACAGAAATAAAATAATACTCTTGCGGCTTTTGATACATTTAATAAGTGGCTATCTAGAGCAAAATAAATACTGTTACATGGTGTTCATACTGGCAGTGGAACATACTGTATCTGCACATAATACAGTATGAGATATGACGATCCAACCATACTGTATATATCATATATGGCAAAATAACTGTTTATTCTGGTTTTACAGGGTTTGCGCCAATTAGTGGTATGTGCAGTAAATATCGTAGCTGCACTATTAATGAAGACACTGGGCTAGGCCTCGCTTTTACCATCGCTCATGAATCGGGTCACAAGTAAGTTCTATTTCCATTATTCTTCTGCATTTTGGTTATATAGAACAATGGCTAGTTCTTGGAAATCTGACCACTTCATACTCATGTGAATGAATAAAGAAGTCTGTTGCCCCAAAAACACAGTTCAAACTGTGCACACACTCACATGGGTAACTTGGTGTGTGTGCACGCAGCTCTCTCTTCTCTGCTGCAGCCACAAACTGCACAGTATAGTGAAGACACCAACTTTCTCCTGAGATAATGGTTTGGGAAAGCTAACACTGTCCATGACCAGAAAAGGAGGCAAAATATCCAAATTCATTGGGCGGAGCAATGCAATAAAGCTGCTTGGCTACACCAAGGGTGCACAATACTCCCTAATTAGGAAAAAAATAATTCTTGCACAACAAAGAGACAAATTAAAGTAAAGTGGTTTGAATAGCGGCTATATGCTTAGTCGAAATTGGGTTTTGGGGGTGACCAACTCCCTTTAAATTTAGTGAGCTTCTGTTCATTTATGCATGTAGAAATGAAAAAAACAACTCTCTTCTTTGTGTGAGAAATATGTGAAATAACTCTTATTCACATAATTACTATATCATAATTTAATTTTTCTGTTTGTTTTCAGTTTTGGAATGATCCATGATGGAGAAGGAAATATATGTAAGAAGTCTGAAGGCAATATAATGTCACCAACACTGGCAGGACATAATGGGGTCTTCTCTTGGTCGGCCTGCAGCCGACAATATTTGTACAAATTTTTAAGGTATTTTAGTTAAGTAAGAAAAAGTTATATATGATGATTGTACATAGCATACCAAGACTGTCTGCCATCCTTGACTTTAATGAAGGACCTTCTATTAGACCATATGCACAGGGGTGTATTATGGCTTCGTACAAACTCTTTAAGGTGACAAACACTTCTACCTAGTTTCATTACTTGTACAGTAGGAAAAGGGACAGAAAAAGAAAAGTGACACGTGCACTAAGTTGAACCAAGGGATGGGAGCATATATTAACGAAGGAAGGTAATTAAGTCAAAACTAAAATGCATGAATCAATCTGTCCTAAAGTGCAACACACAATGCATGTGCTGGAGGGATTCATAAGTCTGCAGTCACACAGAGTGACTGCAGACTTATCACTTTTGGCCGGACAACCCCTTTAACCTCTTCACAACATCAGCTGTACATGTACGGTGCTTTCCCGCAAACCACCATACATGTACAGTGCAATGAACTCATCGGCTCACTCACAGTGCTGGCGCAATTATCAGCAGGCTTTAGCTATATATCATAGCTGACAGCCTGATGTAACACCCACGATCGGTGCTAGCGCCAATCGCAGGCATTTAACTCATTTGATACTGCTGTCAATAGCGTCAGTGACATTGATTGGCATGCAGAGGGAAGAAGCTCCGTCTCTGCTCCGATCGGCACTGATGTGCTGATGGTATCCATGGTGACTCTGGTCTGAAAGATGGCCGAAAGATCACCCAGGTACGGTGGTGTGTATGTTCCTGCTGAGAGCAGTAGCTGACACTCCTCCTTCCTGTGTGCCAGAGACTGATCTGAAAGCGCACAAGACCATCGAATAATACCCTTTTGGTTATAAAGTAAAGTAAAAAGAAGGTGCTCACCTGAGCAGTTTGTGTGCAGACACAATTCTTTTGAACACCTAAAAATATCAGCTGCTGCTGGCTCGAGGCTGAGGATGATCTCCTCCCCCTGGATAATTGACCAATTTGGGCGATAACACAATATCAGGCTGCATTGCTGTAATGAAGAATCCTTAGGACCAAGATGAGTTGAACTGTTTTTATTTCCATCATGCTTTCAACATTGGACTAACGTCTTTTTCAAGTGAAAAAAAACAATTGCATCAATTTGGGGCTAAAGCAACATTTTCATGGATAAATCAACATTTTATTATTTTCATTCCACTTTGCCTTAATTTTTGGGAAACCCCTGAAGGTTTAACAAAGTTTCTGAATGCTGTTTTAAATACTTTTGAGGGGTGTAGTTTTTAAAGTAGGATATTGTTTAGGAATTTTATGATGTATAGGTTCCTCAAAGTCACTTTAAATGTGAAGTGGTCCCTAAAAATATAGGTTTTGTTAACCCCTTTCTGACGTGAGGCGTAATAATAGGTACCTGTAACCTGGGCTTTAATGACCAGGTATGTATTATTTTGCCTCACCGATCGTGCCCGCACAGAGACTATACGAGCGCAATCACCGCTGGGTGTCAGCTGATTCTAACAGCTGACACCCGGTGCTATGTGCAGGGAGCTGTCCCGCACCGCTCCCGGCACATTAACCCCCGAAATGCTGCAATCGAAGTCGAACGCAACATTGCGGGAGCAGGCAGAGGTAAGAGAGCCCCTCTTTCCTTGGATCGGACACCCGATCGTTGCCATGGTGACCCGATGTCGTCATGGCGACATCCGGGTCACCAGACTTCAGGAAGTTAGATAGATCATGCGCAGTGCGTGATCTATCTAACTTGTGCCTGCAGGGCTGACAGCCTGCATAGCACAGGGATGCTGCTGCATCCCTATGGTATGCAATTGATCAGCCTGCAAAATATGAAAGTCCCATAGTGGGACAAAGTGTAAACATGTCAGAAAATGTACTGACCCAAAGAAAAACGCTGCCTTATCAATTTTACCACACGTGGAACGGCATAAAAAAAAATAATAATAATTCCTGAATTATTGTTTTTTTGTTTATTCTGCCTTCCAAAAATCAGAATAGAAAGCGATCAAAAAATGTCACGTGCCCGAAAATGGTACCAATAAAAACGTCAACTTGTCCTGCAAAAAACAAGCCCTTACATGACTCTGTTGACCGAAATATGAAAAAATGATTTCAAAAACTAGTCTTTCCAAAAAAAAGCGTCTTTTATTGTGTGACAGCTGCCAAACATAAAAACCCAATATGGATCTGGTATCGCTGTAATCGCACCGACCCGAAGAATAAAGTCGTCTAATTATTTATACCGCATGAGGAATGACGTAAAAAATAAACTCTAGGATTAGATTTACTGTTAGGGTTAGGGTTGTGTTAGGGTTAGGGTTGTGTTAGGGTTAGGGTTGTGTTAGGGTTAGGGTTGTGTTAGGGTTAGGGTTGTGTTAGGGAAAGGGTTGTGCTAGTGTTGGGGTTGGGGTTAGTGTTAGGGTTGTGTTGGGGTTGGGATTTTTTCAAAAGTAAAGAAAAAAAAATGATGACGATATGGCGACTAGTGTTGAGCGCAAGTGCTCGCTACTTGAGTTTGCATCGGGTGCTCGGGTATGCATCGAGTATCGTGGGTGCTCGAGTGACGCGCTCGAGTCTCCACCCTATATGTTTCACGGCTGTTATACAGCCAAAAAAAACACGTGAGGATCACCTGCCATGCACAGTTTTTTTTTGGGTGTCTAACAACCGTGAAACATGCGGGGCGAGGACTCGAGCATGTCACTCGAGCACCCGCAATACATGGTGCATACCTGAGTACCCGATGCAAACTCAAGTAGCGAGCACTTGAGCTCAAGACTAATGACAACTTATTCAATATGATGACCTAATGTTATCAAATTCTGTGTCATACCTCTGACCAAATACTGATAGTGGGATAGTGGCCTAAAGTGAATCTGTCAGCAGGTTTTTGCTATATGAACTGAGAGCCTGATACCAGTGATGTGTGTTTTCCTTTAATGAAACCAGTGTTTTAACAGCAGATTATCACTAGAGGACAAACTGTCTCATGCCTCCTAGTCCAACCACGCCCCCCCACTGATTAGCAGCTTTTTGTGTACATTGTCTATTGACAGAAAGCTGCTAATCAGTGGTGTGGGTAGAGTTACACTAGGTTCAGCAGTCTGAGCACTGCTAGATCTGCAGCACAGAAAATTGTGATTCTAGTGATTCTATCACAACTGCTACAACAGTAAAGTAAGTGATACATCGCTGGAATCGGGATCTCTGCCCCAATATCATGCTGATCTTAGATTACATAGTAAAAACCTGCTTACATATTCCCTTTAAAAAATGATGTAATTTAGTAAATTAGACCTACGGCAAATTATTATTTTTGAATTATTTTGTGCGAAAATATAGAGAATGGTGAGTGACTGGAAAAGTTTGGTACAGGAGATAGCTGACTAATTTAATGATTTAATGCCATTTTAAGCCCTTTCACAAGAGAAAAGAAAATAGCTAGACAAACCCTTTACTTGTATTCACAAAGATAACTTGTGCTGTGTTTAATAGCACGTTTTATGTTGGTTTTATTTGATGGATAGAGATAAAAATATGTTAATTAATTTATCAAAGATTCATTAAGATTCTGTTGTGTCATTTAAAATAAGAAAATTCTTAGTGTTTGTGGTTACGGTAGGTAGATATGTTTCTTGTGTTTTCCTACTCATGCACCAGCTATAGTAGGCATGTTGTTCAAGTAATCCCCTATATAATATTCCCAGGATCTTAAAACACTCCGTGCAATGACTGGAATACTTTCCTTAAGCATTTGATTGTTTTATAGTGCCTATTACAAGTCTTTCTTTATTGCCCATTTGCTCGGTGACAGGGAGGATATTGTGGCTGCTATGTTGTTAACTACAGGAACACTATCAATTTCTCATTTCACAATGTCACTGATTGAAGGAAATGTCATTAAAATACAGTAAGCTGTGTAAACAGATGTTTGTCCAGTATTCCTGGAAAATTCAGTTCCCTAGAGCAAAGCAATACAACCAGCGTGCAGATAATATAGTTACTGTGGAACTTGACTTTATGAACAGTTATCTTCTATATAGTATGATTGAAATAAGATCTAATAATACAATGGCATGCTATGCAAATGAGATCTCTCACAGATTGAAAGAAAATATTTCAGGATTACAATCTGGAAGAGGTAAGTGCAAAATATGTTCAAGTCCAAATCATAACCAAATCTTGTAACAGGACCAGGAAAAAATGCCAAGCCATAAACTCATCTATAGGCAAAGGACCCGATTCATCAAAGCGCTTTCACCTGAATTTTTATGTAAATTGCTTTGAAAAGTTGCTAAATTTTTGCACAATCCGGAGTTGTGCTAAAATTTTGCGACTTTTGGCGTTTTCACTCCAGTTTCTTCCAGCTGTGTCAAACTGGGTGGCGCGGGACCCGGAAAGGGCGAGGCCGGGGTGTAACCCCATATCTAATTCATGACGAACTGTGGCGTTCCCTATGCCAGAAATCTCACTCCAGTCCAAGATTTCTTGTACGATGCCCAGAGGTGCCCACTACTTGTCAGATGCTTCAGATTCATGAAGGAGGGTCTGTACCTCTTTATGAATTAGAAGCGTCTGACTCCACCATGTCCCTTCATCAAGACCGGTTACAAAATCACCGATCTTGATGAATTAGGGCCGCAATGTTTTGGGGTGTTTGCTCCGCATCTGTGTTGAGCAGAGATTAGAAGCTAAAGCTGCTACAATAAGTAGTTTATTTGATATTGATATTGAGACTTCTTTTTCTTTTGTTTAAAAATCCTGCATTTCTAAACCAGTACAGGAGTTGTCTTATGAAAACAAAATATCTTATTAAAGTATCAACCAGAACAAAGAGAGCCATTGACAAAGAAAGATTCTTGCTGTCTATGTAATTAAAGGGATTGTAATAGGCCACATACAAGAGAACTGTATAGCCTCTGCACTTTGATCATGTTATCTCTAGGGGATTAGGAATCCAAAAACTCACCACGACCTGCATCTATATTAAAGGGATTATTTATAATTAGTGATGAGTGAGTATGCTCTGTTAACCCTTTCAGCGAGCATGCTTGGGCGAACACCGAGTATCTTCAGCGTGCTCGAGTGTTATGGTTCAATCTCTCTGTGTGCATGATTTGCGACTGTTTGACCGCTTTAATACATGTGAGGAATGGCTGTTTCTTAGGAACATAACACCCGAGCACGCTGAAAATACTCGGTGTTCGCCCGAGCATGCACGCCAAAAGGGTTAGCAGAACATACTTGCTCATCACTATTTATAATCAGACAATTCTTTTAAGGCCAGTGCCCCACTATCAGTATTCGGTCAGCATTTTTTCTCAGGAGTGGGAGCCAAAACCAGGTGAGGAACAATCAGAGAAAAGGTATAATAGAAACAAGTCACCCATTCTGCATTTATCACCCACTCCTGGTTTTTGCTTTCTGGAAAGTATGTAGAAATGTACATATAAATATGGATGTTCCTAATACTGCTGCTCACCACCATCTTCCAGGTCATCTGTTTTGCAAACAGTATTCACCATTTGTATTTGTGCCATTTACTTTCTGGCTGCTACAATCATCCACATTCACCGTTCTCCCACAAATTCTGCACACTTCATCCATATTAACCCCTCTCTCCTCTCTTGTCCTATGTACAGCTGTCATGCTCTCTTCACAATGTTATACCACACAGATCCATTCACTCCCACCATACAACACAGGAAACGGTCTCACAAATCACTCAACCATCAGCTCACTCTCTATATCTTCCTTCTCTTAGTCGCAGGTCATATTTCTCCTAATCCAGGACCTTCCAGTAATAACACCAACTCTTTCCCTGTTACATTCAGTAACCCTGCTAATCTTGTTAATATTCCCTGCATATCTTCTGTCTCATTCAACTGTGCCCTTTGGAATGCGCGCTCAGCATGTAATAAACTCTCTTACATCCATGACTTTTTCCTCTCCAATTCCCTCAACCTTCTGGCTATCACTGAAACCTGGATCCAGCAGTCGGACACCACCGCCACTGCAGCTCTCTCCTATGGTGGCCTACACTTCTCTCATACTCCGAGTCCTGACAACAGATCAGGTGGAGGTGTTGGTCTGCTTCTTTCAACAAAATGTACTTTTCAGGTTATCCCACCAGTACCCTCCCTTGTCTTCACTTCTTTTGAGGCCCACACAGTCAGACTCTACCGGCCCTTCTCCCTGCGAGTGGCCGTTGTCTATCGCCCTCCATGTCCCTCCCGTCAGTTTCTGGATCACTTTGCTGCCTGGCTTCCAAATTTTCTATCCTGCGACATCCACGATATCCACGTTAATCATGGGAGATTTTAACATCCCAATTGGCGATCCTCTTTCCCCATCTGCCGCTCACCTTTTATCACTAACCTCCTCCTTCGGCCTTTCACAGCTTGCTAATTCTCCTACACATGAGGACGGGAGCACATTGGACCTGATCTTCTCCCGGCTTTGCTCAGTACATGACTTTACTAACTCTCCCCTTCCACTGTCTGACCATAATCTTCTTTCATTCTCTGTCAAGAACTGTGACTCTACTCAAGACCCCCCCACTTTGCACACTTATAGAAATATACGCGCCATTAACACCCAGAAATTTATGAAAAAGTTGCAATCATCATTGGCCCCAATCTCCTCCCTCTCATGTCCTGACTCTGCACTGAAGCTTTATAAGGAAACATTGCAAAGTGCCCTGGATGAAGCTGCACCTCCTACGCAGAGAACAATTTGGCATAGATGGCGACAACCCTGGCACATACCTCAAACACGTCTTCTCCAGCGGTGTTCCAGGTGCGCTGAAAGGCTGTGGAGAAAATCTAATCTGCCCGTAGATTTCATCCATTATAAATTTATGCTGAAAACATATAATTTTTCGCTTCACCTCTCCAAACAAACCTACTTTAACAACCTCATAATTTCACTTTCCAATAATCCTAAACGACTCTTAGACACGTTTCATTCTCTCCTCAATCAAACAGCACAGGCCCGGATCACCAACCTCAGCGCTGACAATCTGGCCACTTATTTCAAAGAAAAAATTGACCATATCCGACAGGAAATTTTCTCCCAATCACCAAACGTTATGCATGCTCTCCCCCACCACATTGTATCTTGCTCACTTTCTGACTTCGAACCAGTCACGGAAGATGAAGTGATCAGGCTCCTTGCATCTTATTCTCTCACATCTCCTTCAGTCCCTTGCTCCAGCTGTCACTATTCACCTAACTAAAATTTTCAACCTCTCCCTCTCATCTGGTATCTTTCTCTCTTCTTTTAAACATACCAGCATACATCCATTACTTAAAAAACCATCCCTTGACCAGAACTGCACGGCCAACTACAGACCTGTTTCCAATCTTCCCTTTATCTCTAAACTCCTGGAATGCCTGGTCCATTCCCGTCTAATCCGCTATCTCTCAGACAACTCTCTTCTTGACCCTTTACAATCTGGTTTCCGCTCTTTACATTCTACTAAAACTGCCCTCACTAAAGTCTATAATGATCTACTAACAGCTAAATCTAATGGTCACTACTCCCTGCTGATTCTCCTGGATCTCTCTGCAGCATTTGACACTGTGGATCTCCAGCTCCTTACTATGCTCCGCACTATTGGCCTCAAGGACACTGTTCTCTCCTGGTTCTCCTCCTATCTCTCTGACCGCTCCTTCTCTGTCTCTTTCGCTGGCTCCTCCTCCTCTCTCCTTCCCCTTACTTTCGGGGGTTCCTCAAGGATCAGTCCTAGGCCCCCTTCTTTTCTCCTTATACACCGCTCCCATTGGACAAACAATCAGCATATTCGGTTTTCAGTACCATCTCTATGCTGATGACACCCAATTATACACCACTGCTCCAGACATCACCCCTGCATTATTACAAAAGACCAGTGATTGTCTTTCTGCTGTGTCTAACATCATGTCCTCCCTCTGTCTAAAACTGAATCTGTGAAAAACTGAACTACTCGTATTTCCTCCCTCCACTAACCTACCTGTGCCCGATATTGCCATTTCCGTTTGTGGCTCAACCATTACTCCCCAGCAACAAGCCCGCTGTCTTGGGGTCATTTTTAACTCAGATCTTTCCTTCACTCCTCACATCAAATCACTCGCTCGTTCATGTCATCTACACCTCAAAAATATCGCAAGAATCAGGACTTTTCTCACCTTTGACTCGGCAAAAACTCTTACTGTAGCTCTTATTCATTCCTGTCTGGACTACTGCAACTCTCTACTTATCGGGCTCCCTCTTACTAAACTCTCCCCTCTCCAATCCGTCCTTAACGCAGCAGCCAGGATCATATTCCTCGCCAACTGCTACACCGATGCCTCTTCCCTGTGCCAGTCATTGCATTGGTTGCCCATCCAATATAGAGTTCAATTTAAACTTATCATGCTTACCCACAAAGCACTCCATGCTTCAGTACCACCCTACATCTCCTCCCTTGTCTCAGTCTACCACCCTACACGTGCCCTCCGTTCTGCCAGTGACTTAAAACTAAAATCCTCCATAATCCGAACTTCCCACTCCCGTCTCCAAGATTTCTCGCGTGCTGCGCCAATTCTTTGGAATGCACTACCCAGGACAGTTCGATTAATTCTCAATACCCACAGTTTCAAGCGGACCCTAAAAACCCATTTCTTTAGACTGGCGTATCGCCTCCACACACTATCTGTCCGTCCCCGTTTTCCCCCATATTAAAATCTAATTCAATTTCAGGTTCATACCAAGCATTCACATAATAGCCTCGGTCAGGACTGCACACATACTGGCAGGCGACCAGTCCATGTATTATTTATCCTATTTAGTATATCAAGGCTGCATTATGCAATATATGTTCATTCTACCTTTTGTGTCTCCCCCATTTCCTCATAGACTGTAAGCTTGTGAGCAGGGCCATCACTCCTTTCGATATGAAATATGCTTATTCTGTATTGTCTGTATAAGTCCCCCCAAAAATTTGTAAAGTGCTGCGGAATATGTTGGCGCTATAAAAATAAAAAATTATTATTATTATTATTCTTCCATGTTGATAGACACAGCTCTCGCTTGGCCAGAGTGATCACTGCCTGATAAGAATCCTTCGGCATGTTTGCACACAGTGTAACAGCAGGGGCCAGCATACGTATGCGCAGACATCTTTGCTGCAGCTTCTAGATCCTCTGGCTTCCTCAGGCTTCAGAAAGAGGAGGAGGGGATGGAGGCTTTCATTGGTGCTGCTGAATGTAGAGAGGTCTATGAGCAGAGATGGTGGCTCCAGCTGTTATATTGTACACATGTATGTTGAAGGATTATTTTCAGGTAGTGCTTGCTCTGGCCAAGCAAGAGCTGTCAATCAACACAGGGGAGGCGGCTGTGCATAGCAATTGAGGGGTTGGAATCGTGCACCAAACATTCTTGCCACTTCATGGAAGCACTAAGCCCCCTAATTTGCTTCTTCAAACTAAATACTTCTTATTCACAACAATGACAACTAAAAATGGGAGAATTGATTTAGTAGATTCCAGTTCACTGAGCTCTTCTTTTGATTAGCCGGGTAGATGTCATCATTACCAAAGCAAAGATATGAGCTGGATCACAAGTTGGTATGCGTGCAATGCATAAGAGCATGTACACACTGGGACACGTGTTTTTTTGCGGGGGTAGGGGATAGCGATGTCATCATTGCAGTGTGACCCAGCCTTGTGTCCAGGTGGCACAATTTACTGACCTGGCCGATTCTTCTTTCTCTAAAGTTAACTTTTACTGCAACAAAGGTATGGTTGTATAGGGGATGGCTACATGACTATGGGCTTAATTCAAATAGTGATGTTGGAGTGACAAACTCCCTCTAAGAGTTTATTAATGAAGGAAAAAATGAATGTCTCCTAAAGGCAATTCCTAAAAGATTCCCTGGTGGGTTTCAGTACTAGTTCAGAGCATTTAAATCCACATCAGTTTAGTCTTTGTGCCTGTGCTGACAGTGCTAGATCTTACCCATAGAGTATAACCTGATAAACAGCAGGCCCCTGTCTCATTATATCCAGTTAGATGACATTAATCATTGCAATCAGTGCATGTACAGCATTGTATCTAAATTATTACTCAAGCCAATTCAGTGTGTGTTACATTTGTATTGTACCCCCATGGTTGCTGCCCCTTGTGTAGTATGGCAACAATAGTGTGGACAGAAAGCTTCTCTATTGTTCTTCTTCCTGTAACTATAGAGACCACAAAACATGCTTGTACAAGTCTCTTCTCTCTACACATACAAAGGTTCCCAGTGAGCTGACATACATTACAAATCTTCCAGCGCTCATGTTGGTTACCCAGCTGTCCGCGCTTTTGTTATTTCCAAGCCTTTCTTGGATTTCAGTTCTGGATGTTATTCTTTTTATCAGAAAATCCAGTACCTCTACTGTTATAAGGTTGAGTCATTGGCAAATATATCATGAACAGGCTGCCAACACTAATAAAAAGCAAATATATCACAATGACTAAAATATACCTACCTAGAAAAATGGAAGCAAGCAAAGCAGCACAACTTCAAATGAGACCATGAAGGCTCACCTCCAGATACCAAACCACTTGTCACAATGAAAACTGATTTTATTAACCCATAGATGTGACATTTCAGCCCTTACAAACAACGAGCCGTTCTCAAGCAAACTGCAGCTTCCCATAGTCACATATTCCTAGTTATACTCAATAAAGCTTAAAGGGGTATTCCCATCTCCAAGATCCTATTCCAATATGTAGTAGGTGTAATAATAATATTAGCAAATATCTCCAATTAGAAATGTAGTATAGTTCTTCAGATTCGCTATGTCTCTTTCCTCATGTGCAGGCATTGCAGGACCTTAAGTATCCATGGTTACAACCACTGATATAGTGACAGTTAGCTAGTTGCTAGTGGTCGTAACCATAGATACCTAAGGTCCTGCAATGTCTGCACATGAGGAAAGAGATATAGCGAATCAGAAGAACTATACTACATTTTTAATTGGAGGTATTTGCTAATATTATTATTATTATTACACCTAATACATATTGGTATAGGATCTTGGAGATGGGAATACCCCTTTTAATACATAGTGATTAGATGGGGTTGTCTAGGTTTGAGAGTAAAGTCTGGAGTAACTCTGTATCACTTCCGACTTTTGAATTTTGACAGTGTGCGATTGCAGCTATGTGTCACATGTGGCTGTGTGTTTCTATTTAAACAAAATGTGTTTTATCAGCAGAAAGTTATCACAATCTGACATATTAGTTAAGTGCACTAACCCTATAATTGCTAACCTAAGTAATGTTAGTTATATTAAAGTTTTGCTGAACATTAGACCAATGATCAGTCTAGTGAAAGGTCAAGTTCCATAGACGAATACAATTAGTAAAAAATTGTAAAAAAAATACAAAATAGAATCAGAAAAATGAACAGAAAAAAAGTTTTGCCACTAAAAAAAGCTGGTTTTCTGTAAAATGAAAAAAGTAGAAATAATTTCTAGAGCCAATGTGGCATTATTTAACTTGTGCAGTAAAAACCTTAAAAATAGGTAAATATAAACACCAAAAATATAGCCTTTTCATCATACTGACACACAGTGAGGAATAAAAAGTGATCAAAAAGTTATATACATACATATACAGTGAAGGAAATAATTATTTGATCCCTTGCTGGTTTTGTAAGTTTGCCCACTGACAAAGCCATGAACAGTCTATAATTTTAAGGGTAGGTTAATTTTAACATTGAGAGATAAAATATCCCAAAAAAATCAAGAAAATCACATTGTATAAATTAGATACATTTATTTGCATTTTGCAGTGAGAAATAAGTATTTGACCAGTTAGGGTATGTGCAGACGAGCATTCCAGCCTGCGGCCCCGATGCTGCGGAGGAGCCGCGTGCGGATATGCAAATGAGCTCCGCCTTTTTTTTTTAAACCTACGGACTTTCCCCATAGAGATTAGGGCTATGGGGAAAGTCCGCATGCGGACCCGCAGGAGAAATTTTACATGCTGAGGTCTGGAAAGACGCGCCGCATGTCCGTTTCCGCAGGTGCACAGAGACGCATAGTAGACATGGGATTTGTACAAATCCCATCCACTATGCTGTAACAGCTGGCTGCTGAGGGTTTGCAGACCCACAGCGGCTCCGGGTCGTCTGCACACACCCTTAAATGCTCCTAATCAACTCATTACCTGCATTAAAGATAGCTTTCTTACATAGTCACCTGTATAAAAGACTATGTGCTCAGAAAACTACATACACTGTCAGGTGGGCGACATTACACTGATTAATATGATACCTTGGTTGATGAAATCCGTCCTGTGGTTCTTGTTTAATCTTTACTTTCAGTTTGGAGATAATGATCTGCTCATGCTTCGGGGCGGCCTGTGGGGGGCGCTCTATCTGGTGCTCTGCTTACATATTCATCTGTATGCTCTTATGACAGCTCACTGTGCCTTCAGTGACCAGCCTCCTACTTTACATAATGCATCCCATAGTGTGGGGCTAGGGAAAATAGGAGGCAGGTCAGTGTATGTAGTTTACTGAGCACAATCCTGCTGACAGGTGCACTTTAAAATATAAATAAATAAAGACAATTATTGAATTGCTGTTTTTTGTTCAGTTTGCCACCCAAAAATAAAAAAGCGCTAAAAAAGTGTTATGCAGTAAAAAAAAAATGGTGCTAATAAAATCTTTAGTTCATCCTGCAAAAAAAGTTGTGGCTCTCAGAATATGATCATGACAAAACAGATACTGTACAGTTTTGGAAAAAAAACACTTGTATGCAAAATATATATATAAAAAGAAAATAACCCTGGCATAGATGTAATCATGCTAAATAGAATACATTTGTCTTATCACTTTTACTACATGGTAAACCGCATACAAAATGAAAAACAATTCCTGAATTGCTGTTCATTTCTTTATTCTATCTCCCAAAAAATGTTGTAGACTTACTTAGCAGAGCTCAGAATGTTGAGCCCTGTGTAACCCCGCCCACTCCACTGATTGGCAGCTTTTTGTGACCGTTATATATTGACTGAAAACTGCTAATCAGTGTTAGAGGTGTCTAGACAAAGCTTGTCCTGTAGTAATAATTTCCTGCTCATAAAACACTGATTGTATTGACACAGCAAAAACTCAGCCTGTAGATGGCACATTCTCTTTCCCTATATCATGGTGCTCTCAGATTATATAGCAAAAACCTGCTGACTATTCCCTTTAACTTCAACATGTATGGCACTGCTACAGAAGGGAGAACCCACTTAACATTTATCTGGGACTTAATGATTGATGACTTGATTGATGGATAGGTCATCAATATGAAATCGGTGTGGGTTCGACACCTGGCACACCTATCGTTTAGATTAAAACTGCTCCAGCAGCAGTTGTAAGTAAGTAATATATGGTTGGAACATCCTGTACGTTGCTTAGTTGCCGTAGTATTACAACTGGTCTCTCATTGAAGTGAATGTAGCGCAGTATAATGCAGTACTAGGCAGTGGCCACTAAGCAATGCACGGGGCTGCTGTGTTCTGCTGTATATTGCTTAGTTCTGTCTGCTGCCAGAGCAGTTTTCAGCAGATCGTTGTGGTATCTGATCCCCATTGTTCTTATATTGAGAGAGAACTCCAGTTATAAAGCCCCCGTCTCACATAGCGAGATCGCTAGCGAGATCGCTGCTGTGTCACGGTTTTGGTGACGCAACAACGACCTCACCAGCGCTATGTGTCACACTTTGCAGCGATCAGGCCCCTTCCGTGAGGTCGCTGATCGCTGCAAAGTGTCCTGGACCATTTTTTGGTCGTTGCCCTCCCGCTGGCCAGCACACATCGCTGTGTGTGACCAGCGGGAGCAGCGATCAGGCTGGTAACCATGATAAACATCGGGTTACTAGGGGCACACGCGCACCTAGTAACCCGTTGTTTATCATGGTTACGAGCCTGCTAAAGTGAGCGGTAACCTCCCGCTCACTGTAGCAGAGTGGTAACCATGATAAACAACGGGTTACTAGGTGCGCGTGTGCCCCTAGTAACCCGATGTTTATCATGGTTACCAGCCTGCTAAAGTGAGCGGTAACCTCCCGCTCACTGTAGCAGAGTGGTAACCATGATAAACAACGGGTTACTAGGTGCGCGTGTGCCTCTAGTAACCCAATGTTTATCATGGTTACCAGCCTGCTAAAGTGAGCGGTAACCTCCCGCTCACTGTAGCAGAGTGGTAACCATGATAAACAACGGGTTACTAGGTGCGCGTGTGCCCCTAGTAACCCGATGTTTACCCTGGTTACCAGTCTGCTCCTGCTTCAGCAGCAGGCTGGTAACCAGGAGCAGGACATTGTGGAAAGATTCTTTCCACGATGTCGCTGCTCCCCTGATCGTTGGTGAGCCTGCCTGTTTGACAGCTCACCAGCGACCACATAGCGACGCAGCAACGATCCCTGACAGGTCATATCATTGTCGGGATCGTTGCAGCGTCGCTAAGTGTGACGGGACCTTAACCTGGACAGCCCATTAAACTGTTTATGGGGCGTAAGCACAAGAAAGAACAATCTGAGCACTATGTTTAGGGCACTAAATTGGTATATTTGCAATTTTCACTCTGCAGCATGCAGTACGTGCTCTAATTTCTGGAAAGCGCCAGTGGAGTCAAAATAGTTACTAAACCCATAGATGAATTCAGTGAGTGTAATTTTCAAAATGGGGTCACTTATTGTAGATTTCTGAGTTTTTGTCACCATTAAGGCTCTACAAATGAAATCCACAAACGAATCCAGGAAACTCTGCACCCCAAAAGCCCATTGGCACTCTCTTCTGAACCTTTCTAACCAGTAGTGTATGAGATAGGGTATTGCCTTACTTGGTAGAAGTAGCATAACAATTTATGGAGCACTTTTTTAATATTAGCCATGGTAAAAATTAAGCACTTTGAGCTAAATCTACTTATTTTAACAAATATAATTTTTCATTTTCACACAGCCTAATAGTACAGAAATTGGTGAAGCACCATTGGGGGAAAATTGCTCATTACATTCCTAGATGAATTCACTTTTATGGCTTTCTGGCACATTGGAGGCTCTGCAAGTGGCCCCAGTAAGCTATTCTATCCATATTTGCACTTTAAAAGTGAAACAGTATTTTTTAACACATATAGGGTATTGTTGCAAAATGGTCAATGCACACCTAGATTAATTCTTTAAGGGTTGTAGTTTTAAAAATTGGGTCACATGTGGGGACTTCATCCACTCTGCCTATCCCAGTGCCTTCCAAAAGTCACAAAGTGCACCTTCCCTCCACTGCCCTGTGCTCAAATAGTAGATTCTAACAAATTTCTGTATGTTGGAATCCACTATTTGAGCACATGGTACAAGAGGGAAGATGCACTTTGTGACTTTAAGAGAGCACCATCACCACGTTAAGTAGAGATTGGGCAATAAATTGTCAAAATACAGCTTGTGAAAATGAAAACTGTGAAGCTAAAGCAACAGTTTAGTTGAGAAAATTTAATTTTCATTTGTTTTATTCCTATTCATATTAATTCCTATGAAGCACTTAAAGTGTTAAAAAAGCTTTCTTGAATGCGGTTTTAAATACTTTGAGTGCAGTCTTTAAAATTGTATCACTATTTGGTGTATTCTCATATATAGGCCACCTCAAAGTCGCTTTATAAGTGAATAGGTCTTTAAAAAAATTATATTGTAAGTTTTATTGAAAATGAGAACTTCATGTTAAACTTTTAATCCTTCTAAAATTCTAAAAAAAATAGAATAAAAGGATGTTTGAAAAATTATACCAATGTAAAGTATCCACTTGGGAAGTGTTATTTATTAACTATTTTGTGTGGTATGGCTATCTGTTACATAAAATTTAAAATTTTGAAAATTGCACATTTTACAAAATGTATAACTTTCCAATGTTTTCTTAATAAACATAAATCTTATCAACCTAAATTTACTGTGATCATGAAATAAAGAGTGTCACAAAAAAATCTCAAAGTTACTTGGATTGGAAGAATTATTCCAGAGTTATCACATACATTGGCACTTCGAATATAAAAAATGGGGCTCGGTGAAAACTGGCTTCAGTGGTAAATGGTTAAAATCCAGTAGCATAGCAGTACTAATCAGGGAGGGGATGTACCAGAGATCAGAAGTGATAAAATACAAATGTGTGTAAACCACAACAGGAGTGGCGATCTATAGGTACTGACTATAAATTATAAAAAATGCATCATGTATACAGCGGCCATAACAGGTATATTAACCCCTTAAGGACCGAACCACTTTGTACGTTAATGATCAGGCCTCATTTTTTAAATCTGACAATCTGACCAGTGTCACCTTATGTGGTAATAACTCTGGAACACTTCAACAGATCCCAGTGATTCTGACAATGTTTTCTCGTGACTTGTACTTCATGATAGTGGTAACATTTATTTGATATGACTGGCTTTTATTTATGAAAATATTGGTGAAAATTTTGAATATGCTGCAATTATCAAACTTTTAATTCTTATGCCCTTAAATCAGAGAGTCATGTTACACAAAATGGTTATTAAATAACATTTCCCACATGTCTACTTTACATCAGCACAATTTTTGAAACATAATTAAAAACTGTTGGAAGGGTTAAAAGTTGATCAGCTATTTCTAATTTTTTCAAACAAAATTTACAAAACCATTTTTTAGGGACCACATAGCATTTGAAGTGACTTTGGGAGGCTTATAGATAGAAAATACCCAAAAGTGACATAATTCTTAAAGCTTAACCCCTCAAAGTCCTCAAAACCACATTCAAGAAGTTTATTAATCCTTCAGGTGCTTCACAGGAATTTATGCAAGGTGGAAAGAAAAAATAAACATTTAACTTTTTTCACAAAAATTTTACTTTAGCCCCAAATTTTTTATTTTCACAAGAATAACAGGAGAAAATGAACCCCAAAATTTGTTGTGCAATTTCTCCTCATTACGTCGATACCCCGTATGTGGGAGAAAGCTACTGTTTGAGCACACGGCAGGGCTCAGAAGTGAAGGAGCACCGTTTGACTTTTTGAACGCAAAAATGTTTAGAATCAAAAGCGGATGCTGTGTCGCATTTGGAGAGCCCCTGATGTACTTAAACAGTGGAATCCCCCACAAGTGACCCCATTTTGGAAACTAGACCCCTCAAGGAATGTATCTAGATGTATGTTGAGCACCTTGAATCTCCAGGTGCTTCACCGACATTTATAACGTAGAGCCGTGAAGAAAAAAAATCAAATTTTCCCATGAAAATGTTCTTTTAGCCCCAAACTTTTTATATTCACAAGGGTAACAGGAGAAAATGCACCATACAATTTGTTGTGCAATTTCTCCTGAATACACCGATACCCCATATGTGGTCAAAAACTACTTTTAAGGTATAGCTCAGAAGGGAAGATTTCGCTGGAATGGTTTGAGGGTACTTTGTCACATTGGCAGAGCCCCTGAACAGCAGAAACTCCCCCATAAGTGACATCATTTTACAAACTACACCTCTCAATGGATTAATCTAGGGGTGCAGTGAGCATTTTGACACCACATGTGCCTCACAGAAATTTATACCATTGGGCAGTGAACAAATAATAATTACATTTTTACCGCTAAAATGTTGTTCTGGCTCAAATTTTTCATTTTTATAAGGGCTTATAGAAAAAAATGGACCTCTCAGTTTGTTGTGCAATTTCTCCTGAGTGCGCCAATACCCTACATGTAATCAGGGACTACTTTTGAGGCACAGTGCCAAGCTCAGAAGGGAAGGAGCGCCATATTATAGTGCAGATTTTACTGTTATGGTTTGCGGGTGCCATTACACACTGGAAGAGCCACTTGTTGGCATATATAACAGATTAGGACTTATTATAAGTGAAAGGAGGACTTTATACTAACCAGACAGCAGATGGCGATAGTGTGTATAGTTATATGCTTGCTGTATGGTGGGAGAAAAGCTCTCAATTGTTGGTTGTTTTTACTTCCTGGATGTGTTATGTCAGCAGCACACGGACTGTTTGGCACTGAATTGTATCATGTTTAACCAGTATGAAGTAAATACTGTTTACTCAAGATCTCTTTCTGATTGAAGCTCTCGTAAGTACAGTGGTGACTGTAAGAAGATGCACTCTGCGACACCACTGAGGTGCCAAAACAGCCGAATTCCCTATAAGTTACCCCATTTTGCAAACTACACCTCTCAATGAATTCATGTAAGAGTGCAGTGATCATACTGACATCACGGGTGTGTCACAGAATTTTATACCATTGGGCAGTGAAGAAAAAATAATTACATTTTTACCGCAAAAATTTTGCTTTAACCCCAAATTTTACATTTTCTCACAGGGAAATGGGTAAAAATGGTACCAAAATTTGTCACACAATTTCTGCTGAATGTGGAAATACTCCATATGTGTCTGTACAGTACTGCTTACTCTTTAAAAAAGCCGGCCGGCAATTCAGCATCGGTACCCGACAATTTATAACAAAAAGAATAGAGCATCACACATAGATTAGATAGATAGAAACATGTCAGTCACATATATAAGAAGTACAGTGATAGTGTTGATTACTGTACTTGTCATTTAGTGTTAAAATAAAGGATTTATTAAAAAAAAAATTGGCGTGGGGTTCCCCGTAATTTTAGTCTCTAGCGGAGGTTAAGCAGACGGCTGGGGCAGATGTTTGAAGCCTGGGAAGGGGGTAATACCCACGGAGCTTCCCAGGCTACTAATATCAGCCCCCAGCTGAATACCTAGCCTTTACTAGCTATTAAAATGGGGGACCCCCCAAAAAATGACGTGGGGCCCCTCTATTTTAATAGCTAGCAAAGGCTAGGCAGACAGCTGGGGGCTGATATTAATAGCCCAGGAAGGGTGCCATGAATATTGGCCCCCTCCCAGGCTAGAAACACCAGCCGTCAGCCGCCCCAGAAATGGTGCATCCATAGGATGCGCCAATTCTGGCACTTAGCCTCGCTCTTCCCACTGCCCTGTAGCGGTGGCAGTGGGGTAATAGGGCTGAGGTTGATGTCAGCTTATAATGCCAGCTGACATCAAGCCCAGGTTAGTAATGGAGAGGCATCTATAAGACACCCCCATTACTAACCCCATAGTCAAAGTAAAAAAAAACACAAACACCCAGAATAAAGTCCTTTTATTGAAATAAACACACAATTCTTTATTGTTCTAAATTAAACCATACTTACCATGACGCCCATTTCAGCTGAAGCCAACTATCTCCTGCAATAAAAGTAAAATAATAAAGCAACATCATCCTTACCTTTCCATGGTTCCCACGACCACGACCATCTACATTGACATGACAGGCTGGACCGCAGCAGAATGCTGCCATCCAGCTTGCCATGCCGTAGACACTGAGAAGCGCAGGCATGCTTGCGCTCCTCAGTGTCTGGCTGTGACGGCATCCAGATGAGCCGAGGTCATGTCCATATAAGCTGACATCAACCCCAACCCTATTACCCCACTGCCACCGCTACAGGGCAGTGGGAAGAGTGTGGCTAAGTGCCAGAATTGGCGCATCCTATGGATAGCTAGTAAAGGCTAAGTATTCAGCTGGGGGCTGATATTAGTAGCCTGGGAAGCTCCGTGGGTATTACCCCCTTCCCAGGCTTCAAACATCTGCCCCAGCCGTCTGCTTAACCTCCGCTAGAGACTAAAATTACGGGGAACCCCACGCCAATTTTTTTTTAATAAATCCTTTATTTTAACACTAAATGACAAGTACAGTAATCTACACTATCACGGTACTTCTTATATATGTGACTGACATGTTTCTATCTATCTAATCTATGTGTGATGCTCTATTCTTTCTGTTATAAATTGTCGGGTACCGATGCTGAATTGCCGGCCGGCATTTTTAAAGAGACGGTGCATGAAAACACTATTATTTTTTTTAATAAATCCTTTAACACTAAATGACAAGTACAGTAAGCAACACTGTCACTGTACTTCTTATATATGTGACTGACATGTTTCTATCTATCTAATCTATGTGTGATGCTCTATTCCTTCTTGTCTAAATTGTCGGGTACCAGTGTATGCCGCTACTGAATTGCCGGCCGGCTTTTTTAAAGAGAGTGTCTTCTGAGCAGTTTGTCAGCTTTTGGACACATTTGAAGGTGTTTTCTATGTGTTTCTATGTGTTTTTGTTTGCCTGCCATTGGTTTTAACGGTGTTCGACGGTGTTCTAAGGTGTTCGACGAACAGTTCCACGAACATGCCGGTGTTCGACGAACCGAACCGAACCCGAACAATACGGGAGTGGCTCAACACTACTCCCTGAGGGATCCATTCACTATAATGAGGCAGCAGAGTTACTCTGGACTCCATCTTGGCTCTGTTCAGTGGTGCACAAAACTGCACCACATATGACAGCTCAGGAACAGTGCAAAATTTCATCAAGTAAATGTTGACGTTTCTTCATTACTGACAGTCTTCACAATGCTTTAAAAATCTGTGTGCATGGAAATCCTCTTTAAAGCCTACAATAAGAACAGGATAAATTTGAAAATGGTAGATTGTAGAGCAGTACGTTGTCTCAGTAGTTAGCACTGCAACCTTGCAACACTGGGGTCCTGGGTTCAAATCCCACCAAGGACAACATCTGCAAGGAGTTTGTATGTTCTCCCATTGTTTGCGTGGGTTTTCTCTGGGTTCTCCAGTTTCCTTATTGGGTGAGCCCCAATGAGGACAGTGCCGATAATATCTGTAAATTGTCTGAATTGTAAAGCGCTGCGGATTATGTTGGCGCTATATAATAAAAAGATTATTATTATATGCAAACCAAAGAATACAGCAATACACTGTATGCACTAAGATATATGCAAACATTGAATATGTGAAATCTAAACTGCATTACTACTATAAAGGATATACAGCGGATGAAATAAGTATTGAACACATCACCAATTTTCTAATTAAACATATTTTAAAGGTGCTATTGGCATGAAATTCTCACCAGATGTCGGTAACAACACATCCAATCCACACAGGCAAAGAAATCAAACCATAGATGTCCATAAATTAAGTTATGTGTAATGCAGATATGCTGCTGATAACATGATAGTGTATGGGGACAGATTGATCTATAAGTGATAGCTCTATGCCCATCATTCTTCATCAGCCTGTAAATGCAACCTAAATGTTTTTGTGTGATGTTGCAACATGTTGGCAATTGGGGGCCCACTTTTATCTTTTGCCTTTATTTAAAACCTGGCCTGCCTCCTACGTGGGGTCCCAGGTAATATTGGAAGGTCAGTCCAGATATGGTATACAAACGGGGTGATATCTTCTAAATTAATGACCCAAATCACCTGACCACTAGGCCTCAATACTCATGATAGATATCGAAACATGCAGTGAACGAATAGAATATTGCATTATGTGTCCATATTGTACTAAACAATTCTGCAGTAGTGTTGAGCGATACCTTCAGATATCGGGAAATATCGGATCGGATTGGATCGGACCGATACCGAAAAAGTATCGGATATTGTCGATTCCGATACCGGAAACCAATGCAAGTCAATGGGACATAAATATCGGAATTAAAATAAACCCTTTCTTTCCTTGTAGGTTAATTCTACATGAAGGAAAACAACTAAGAATAATGTAGAATGTATTGGGGGAGGTGGGGGAGACAATAAAGGCATAGAGGTTTAGCCCAGTCAAATGGAATAGCAGGAATTACTATTTTTTTAAGATGTTCTGAGTTACGGAAATATTAACTATGTTAAGTATTTTTATATTTTGTCAGATATTTATGTTTCACTACTTCCATGCTCTTCACCTTCTTTTTTACTTCTCCCACACTTTCTCCTTCATCATCCTCAGCATCTTTTTCATCCACTTCTTCTTCACCTTCTTCTTCTTCACCTTCTTCGTATTATTCTTTTTTTTACATTCTTCATATTCTACTTCTTCATCTTCTTCATATTCTTCTTCTTCATCATATTCTTATTTGTGACAGGCATTCCTGTAGTTGTTATCTATAAAAGGTTGGACATTACACCTTTCGTTCTGCCCGTCACAAAAGATTTACAACAGGATTTGTCCGCGTTCAGTTTGGCCTGCAGCAGCAGGTCTTTTCCAGGGGCACCACGAGGAGGAACGGACTCACCCCCATACACTGCTTAGTCATCTTCTGCTTATAATTTAGATATTATCTTTTGCTCTGTTTTTTAGTCTTATGCTTAATGTTCTTCCGCTTTTTGTTCTGCAGCTTCTTGTATTTCTGCTTCTTGGTTTTCTGTCTCTTGTTCTTCTGTATCTTGGTGCTTGTCTTCTCTTCTTTGTCCTCTTGGTCAACTTCTTCAGGGTCATCTTCTTGGTCTTCATCGGGGTGGTCTTCAGGGTCGTCGTCTTCGGGGGTCCTCGTCTTCGGGGTCCTCGTCTTCTTCGGGTTGGTCTTCTGGGTCCTCGTCTTCGGGGTCCTCGTCTTCTTTGGGGTGGTCTTCAGGGTCCTCGTCTTCTTCGGGGTGGTCTTCAGGGTCCTCGTCTTCTTCGGGGTGGTCTTCAGGGTCCTCGTCTTCAGGGTCCTCGTCTTCTTCGGGGTGGTCTTCAGGGTCCTCGTCTTCAGGGTCCTCGTCTTCTTCGGGGTGGTCTTCAGGGTCCTCGTCTTCAGGGTCGTCGTCTTCGGGGTCCTCGTCTTCTTCGGGTTGGTCTTCAGGGTCCTCGTCTTCAGGGTCCTCGTCAGGGAGATCCAGAGTGATTACCAAGAACCATTTCAAAAAGCTTGAACTTGGAAATGTAGCAGAAAGTACAAGAAGGCTGAGGAACTACCGAGGACCAGCTGACGGTACTGGAACCCGGATGGGTAGCAGAAGATACAAGAGCAAATGGAACTACCGAGGACCAGCTGACGGTACTGGAACCCGGATGGGTAGCAGAAGGTACAAGAGCCAATGGAACTACCGAGGACCAGCTGATGTTACAGGAACTCGGTTACTAAGCAGGAGGTACCTGTGCCAGAAAGCACTACCAAGGACCAGCAGACGTTGGTGGAACTTGGATACCGAGAAGGAGGCACCTAATCCAAAGGCACTGCCGAGAACCAGCTGACGGTACTGGAACCCGGATGGGTAGCAGAAGGTACCCATGTAAAAAAAAGTTCAAGGCCGCGAGCCGGCTGCAGTTACCAAAACCCACAGTCCTACAGGGGGTGCTTGTCCTATTGGCACTATGGAACCAGCCTTCATTGCCAGATCCCACAGCCCACATAGGAGTCACCTAAACTGCAGGCACCATAGAGTCGGCTAACCCGACCGCAACACGACAGGACAACGCATTGGAGGCAAAGTGACGTTGACACTACCCGGAAACAGCTGGCGTGCTGGAACCAGGCTGGGCAGGAGGGAGTACCCGTGCCAAAGACACTGCCGAGAACCAGCTGACGGTACTGGAACCCGGATGGGTAGCAGAAGGTACAAGAGCCAATGGAACTACCGAGGACCAGCTGATGTTACTGGAACTCGGTTACTAAGCAGGAGGTACCTGTGCCAGAAAGCACTACCAAGGACCAGCAGACGTTGGTGGAACTTGGATACCGAGAAGGAGGCACCTAATCCAAAGGCACTGCTGAGAACCAGCTGACGGTACTGGAACCCGGATGGGTAGCAGAAGGTACCCATGTAAAAAAATGTTCAAGGCCTCGAGCCGGCCGCAGTTACCAAAACCCACAGTCCTACAGGGGGTGCTTGTCCTATTGGCACTATGGAACCAGCCTTCATTGCCAGATCCCGCAGCCCACATAGGAGTCACCTAAACTGCAGGCACCATAGAGTCGGCTAACCCGACCGCAACACGACAGGACAACGCATTGGAGGCAAAGTGACGTTGACACTACCCGGAAACAGCTGGCGTGCTGGAACCAGGCTGGGAAGGAGGGAGTACCTGTGCCAAAGACACTGCCGAGAACCAGCTGACGGTACTGGAACCTGGATGGGTAGCAGAAGGTACAAGAGCCAATGGAACTGCCGAGAACCAGCTGGCAGTGCTGGAGCCCAGGGTAAATACTAAAAACAGAGGAGCCAGAGGTGTATTTGGAGGAGGTTTTAAATCCGTAGTACAGTGGATGTGGACAAAGCAGGAGAATTTGCCGGACACAGAGCTGGGGATCAGCTGACGTTACTGAACCCCAATAACACTGGAGCAAGCGTTGACTGTGCAGACGGCACTTCTGAGCAGCAACTAGCGGTATTGGAGCCCAGGGTAAATACTAAAAACGGAGGAGCCAGAGGTGTATTTGGAGGAGGTTTTAAATCCGTAGTACAGTGGATGTGGACAAAGCAGGAGAATTTGCCGGACACACAGCTGGGGATCAGCTGACGTTACTGAACCCCAATAACACTGGAGCAAGCGTTGACTGTGCAGATGGCACTTCTGAGCAGCAACTAGCGGTATTGGAGCCCAGGGTAAATACTAAAAACGGAGGAGCCAGAGGTGTATTTGGAGGAGGTTTTAAATCCGTAGTACAGTGGATGTGGACAAAGCAGGAGAAATTGCCGTGAACACAGCAGGGGAACAGCTGACGTTATTGAACCCCAATAACACCGCATCAAGTGTTGACTGTGCAGACGGCACTTCCGAGCGCCAACTGGCGGTGCTGGAGCCCAGGGATAAGAATGAAATCAGAGAGGAGCCAGAGGTGTAATTGGAGCAACTTTAAAATGTGTAGTACAGTGGATGTGGACAAAGCAGGAGAAATTGCCGTCCGCACAGCAGGGGAACAGCTGACGTTACCGAACCCCAATAACACCGCAGCAAGTGTTGACTGTGCAGACGGCTCTTCCGAGCGCCAACTGGCGGTGTTGGAGCCCAGGGATAAGAATGAAAACAGAGAGGAGCCAGAAGTGTAATTGGAGCAAGTTTTAAATAAGTAGCACAGTGAATATGGACAGAGCAGGAGAAATTGCCGTGAACACAGCAGGGGAACAGCTGACGTTACCGAACCCCAATAACACCGCAGCAAGTGTTGACTGTGCAGACGGCACTTCCGAGCGCCAACTGGCGGTGCTGGAGCCCAGGGATATGAATGAAAACAGAGGAGCCAGAGGTGTAATTGGAGCAACTTTAAAATGTGTAGTACAGTGGATGTGGACAAAGCAGGAGAAATTGCCGTCCGCACAGCAGGGGAAAAGCTGACGTTACCGAACCCCAATAACACGGCAGCAAGTGTTGACTATGCAGACGGCACTTCCGAGCGCCAACTGGCGGTGTTGGAGCCCAGGGATAATACTGAAAACAGAGGAGCCAGAGGTGTAATTGGAGCAACTTTAAAATCTGTAGTAGTGAGAATGTGGACAGAGCAGGAGAAATTGCCATCCGCACAGCAGGGGAACAGCTGACGTTACTGAACCCCAATGACACGGCAGCAAGTGTTGACTGTGCAGACGGCACTTCCGAGCGCCAACTGGCGGTGTTGGAGCTCAGGGATAATACTGAAAACAGAGGAGCCAGAGGTGTAATTGGAGCAACTTTAAAATCTGTAGTAGTGAGAATGTGGACAGAGCAGGAGAAATTGCCATCCGCACAGCAGGGGAACAGCTGACGTTACTGAACCCCAATGACACGGCAGCAAGTGTTGACTGTGCAGACGGCACTTCCGAGCGCCAACTGGCGGTGTTGGAGCTCAGGGATAATACTGAAAACAGAGGAGCCAGAGGTGTAATTGGAGCAACTTTAAAATCTGTAGTAGTGAGAATGTGGACAGAGCAGGAGAAATTGCCGTCCGCACAGCAGGGGAACAGCTGACGTTACTGAACCCCAATAACATGGCAGCAAGTGTTGACTGTGCAGACGGCACTTCCGAGCGCCAACTGGCGGTGTTGGAGCTCAGGGATAATACTGAAAACAGAGGAGCCAGAGGTGTAATTGGAGCAACTTTAAAATCTGTAGTAGTGAGAATGTGGACAGAGCAGGAGAAATTGCCATCCGCACAGCCGGGGAACAGCTGACGTTACTGAACCCCAATGACACGGCAGCAAGTGTTGACTGTGCAGACGGCACTTCCGAGCGCCAACTGGCGGTGTTGGAGCTCAGGGATTACAGTTCAGGTGGTAGACACATGAACAGAACAGGAGACCTGGATACTTTTGCCAACAATTATTTATTCTGGAAGAGGACTGGCAAATTCATGAGAGATCCAGGCCTTGTTCATTTTGAGAAAAGTAAGCCGGTCAACGTTATCGGAGGATAGTCGCATGCGACGGTCTGTTAGTACACCACCTGCGGCACTAAAGACGCGTTCCGATAATACACTAGCAGGAGGGCAAGCTAGCACCTCCAATGCATACTGACTTAGCTCTGGCCATGTATCCAGCTTACAGACCCAAAACTTGAAGGGAGAAGAGCCGTCTGGGAGTACACTAAGAGGGCAAGACATGTAGTCTGTCACCATCTGACGGAAACGTTGCCTCCTGCTGACTGGAGCCGTCTGTGATGGTGTAGACATTTGTGGCGGCGGGGACACAAAACTTTGCCACATTTCGGCCATACTGGTCTTGCCTTGTGCTGAGGCGCTGCTTCTGCTCCCTCTTTGTGCAGAGCTTCCTCCACTGCCTCGACGCACTGAGCTGCTTTGTAAAGCACTAGCAGCACTGCTCTCGGTTGGAATGGAGAACATGATGGAATGCACCAGTGCGTCTTGGTACTCCCGCATTTTATGCTCCCGGTTCAACGGTGTTATGAGGCTTTGTAAGTTGTCCCGGTAGCAAGGATCTAGGAGGGTGGACACCCAATAATCAGCCGTGTTGAGAATGTGGGCGATGCGGCGGTCGTTTCTCAGGCACTGCAGCATGAAATCAACCATGTGCTGCAGACTGCCAACTGGCCAAGAAACGCTGTCCCCTGCTTGAGGCGTGATCTCTGCCTGCTCTGCATCACCCCACCCTCGCTCTAGATACTGACTACTAGAGCATTGTGTACCTCCCTCCTCTGGACAGATGTCGTCCTCATCCATTGACTCCTCCTCATCCTCCTCACAAAGTGTCCCCTGCCTAGGCCTTTGTGAGGAACCACGTTGCGCAGACTGTAGAGAAGCAGATGGCATTTGTGACCCCTCATCCTCCACCTCTTCCAAAACCTCGTCCCTTAGTGCTTGCAGTGTTTTTTCAAGCAGGCAGATAAGGGGGATAGTCATGCTGACTAGTGCATCATCTGCACTCGCCATCCGCGTGGAATAATCGAAGGCACGCAAAACGTGGCAAATGTCCTTCATAGAGGCCCACTCAGTGGTGGTGAAGTGTGAACGGCGCGCACTGCGACTTGTTTGCGCCTGCTGCAGCTGGTACTCCATTACTGCTGCCTGCTGCTCACACAACCTCTCCAACATATGTAACGTTGAATTCCACCTGGTGGGTAGGTCACATATGATGCGATGTTCCGGAAGACATAATCGGCGCTGCAGAGCTGCAATGCGTGATCTTGCATTGCTGGAACGCCACAAGTGAGCGCACTCTATGCGGACCTTGTGAAGCAGTGCATCAAGATCCGGATAGTCCCTCAAAAAACTCTGCACGACCAAGTTGAGCACATGTGCCAGACATGGGATGTGAGTGAGGTTGCCTAGGCCCAGAGCTGCCACCAGATTTCGGCCATTGTCACACACTACCATGCCTGGCTGGAGATTCGCTGGCACAAACCACACGTCGCTCTGCTGCTTGATGGCATTCCAGAGCTCCTGCGCTGTGTGGCTTCGATTCCCCAAAGAAATTAATTTTAATACGGCCTGTTGACGTTTGGCCACGGCTGTGCTCATATCGGTCATCATAACAGGTAACCGTTCACGGGTCGATGTGGAGGTAGACCGTGACGGCTCCTGCAGCGCTGATTCAGAGGAACTGGAGTATGAGGAGGAGTCAATGTGTACAGACTGGATTCCTGCAATCCTTGGAGTTGGCAGAACACGTACAGCGCCACTCTCAAGATTTGTACCCGGCTCCACAACATTTACCCAATGGGCAGTGATGGAAAGGTATCGTCCCTGTCCATGCTTACTGGTCCACGCATCAGTGGTCAGGTGGACCTTGCTACTGACGGCGTTTTGTAGCGCATGTTTAATTTTTCCCTCCACATGATGTTGCAGGGCAGGGACGGCTTGCCTGCTGAAATAAAAGCGGATGGGCACGTTGTATTGTGGGACTGCCAATGCCATAAAGTTACGGAATGTGTCAGTCTCCACCAGCCTGAATGATAGCATTTCAAGGGCCAGTAGTTTAGCAATGCCAGCATTCAGAGCCTGTGCTCGGGGGTGGTTTGCCGAGTATGGGCGCCTTTTCTCCCATGCCTGTGCTAACGATGGCTGTAGACTGGCCTGGGAGTGTGAGGATGACTGGGAAAGTGGTGCTGTGGGTGCAATTACACTGTGTCTCTGTACAACAGTGCCAGAGATTCTTCCATGGCGATCCTGTGAGGAAGCCGAACCAGCTGTGTGTGAGCTGGAGGAAGAGGCTACAACACAAGCTGAAGAGGTGGTAGGTGGCGCTGTAGGTTGGCCTAGGTCTTCAGTGTGTTTTTGTAACTCCACCATGTGCTTGGTCCGCACATGTTTCCACATATTTGTGGTATTGAGGTTGCTGACACTTTTCCCTCTTTTCACCTTCTGATTACACAGCTTGCATTTGACAAAGCAAATGTCATCTGCAACTGTGTCAAAAAAGGACCAGGCACTGCAAGTCTTGGGAGCGCCCGCTTTGGATTTTGGAAGAGCCATGCTCCTAATGGGTGCCGAAGTGGAGGCTACAGGCAACCAAGTCTGCCCCCTCCCTCTCCCTCCTTTTTGGGCCGTTCGGGGAATCTCTTCCTCAGAGCTGCTCCCACCACCTTCCTGTCCCTCACGCCATGATGGGTCAAGGACCTCATCATCTACACCACCCTCTTCAAACAACTGCTTCTCCTGGGTAGTCTCGACAGCACAGTACGCACCAGAAAGTGGCACCTGAGTCTCATCATCAGATGCGTACTGAGGTGTGCTGCTGACCATAGGCACTGGCCCACCCGCCTCTTCAGATTCAGAGAGACAAAACGGTTGCGCATCACTGCATACTACCTCTTCTTCAAATTCTAGAATTCTGCTTGGCTGGCCCCCTCTTTCCAAGCCAAGAGATTCAGAGAACAGAAGTAGAGATGGCTCCTGTCCAGAGCTCTCTGACTGCCTGGGCAATTTGGCAGGTGGTGAAGAGACAGATGGGTGCTCTTCAATGCTCAGGACCTGAGAGGATCTGGAACTAATTGAAGTCGATGCGTTAGCTGCCATCCATCCGACAACGGCTTCAATTTGGTCCTCGCGCAGCAGTGGGGTACGGCTAGCTCCTACAAAGCTGCGCATAAAGGACTGTTCCCTGGTAAAACTGGGGGATGCTGAGTCACTGGTGCCCGCAGCAGGCACAGAATCCCCACGTCCTCTCCCTGCAGGCACAGAATCCTCACGTCCTCTCCCTGCAGAAACTCCACGCCCACGCCCACGACCACATGCCTTACTCCCTGCCTTCTTCATCTTGGTAGACTGATAAAGATAGGCAGAAAAGTACTAAGGGCTTAGTGTGCTTATTCCTGAACAGCTGCTAACAGGTATAAGAAACACTAATTTTATAAAGTGTGGACTAGACTTTAATATGAGCTAATGTGGCCTACACAACTGTAAAGTGGAGTGTTTGGTGAACTTTATTTAGGTTTTTTTTTGTCACAAAAAGACACTGGATGTGCCTAAAGATGTAATAACGATAGTATCACAAACTTTTTGTAGCTATTACAATGTAGGAAGGTAACCTACAATGCAATAGATGAGGCTGCAAAAAATAGGCTAATCTGTAGTAGTGAGAATGTGGACAGAGCAGGAGAAATTGCCATCCGCACAGCAGGGGAACAGCTGACATTACTGAACCCCAATGACACGGCAGCAAGTGTTGACTGTGCAGACGGCACTTCCGAGCGCCAACTGGCGGTGTTGGAGCTCAGGGATAATACTGAAAACAGAGGAGCCAGAGGTGTAATTGGAGCAACTTTAAAATCTGTAGTAGTGAGAATGTGGACAGAGCAGGAGAAATTGCCGTCCGCACAGCAGGGGAACAACTGACGTTACTGAACCCCAATAACATGGCAGCAAGTGTTGACTGTGCAGACGGCACTTCCGAGCGCCAACTGGCGGTGTTGGAGCTCAGGGATAATACTGAAAACAGAGGAGCCAGAGGTGTAATTGGAGCAACTTTAAAATCTGTAGTAGTGAGAATGTGGACAGAGCAGGAGAAATTGCCATCCGCACAGCCGGGGAACAGCTGACGTTACTGAACCCCAATGACACGGCAGCAAGTGTTGACTGTGCAGACAGCACTTCCGAGCGCCAACTGGCGGTGTTGGAGCTCAGGGATTACAGTTCAGGTGGTAGACACATGAACAGAACAGGAGACCTGGATACTTTTGCCAACAATTATTTATTCTGGAAGAGGACTGGCAAATTCATGAGAGATCCAGGCCTTGTTCATTTTGAGAAAAGTAAGCCGGTCAACGTTATCGGAGGATAGTCGCATGCGACGGTCTGTTAGTACACCACCTGCGGCACTAAAGACGCGTTCCGATAATACACTAGCAGGAGGGCAAGCTAGCACCTCCAATGCATACTGACTTAGCTCTGGCCATGTATCCAGCTTACAGACCCAAAACTTGAAGGGAGAAGAGCCGTCTGGGAGTACACTAAGAGGGCAAGACATGTAGTCTGTCACCATCTGACGGAAACGTTGCCTCCTGCTGACTGGAGCCGTCTGTGATGGTGTAGACATTTGTGGCGGCGGGGACACAAAACTTTGCCACATTTCGGCCATACTGGTCTTGCCTTGTGCTGAGGCGCTGCTTCTGCTCCCTCTTTGTGCAGAGCTTCCTCCACTGCCTCGACGCACTGAGCTGCTTTGTAAAGCACTAGCAGCACTGCTCTCGGTTGGAATGGAGAACATGATGGAATGCACCAGTGCGTCTTGGTACTCCCGCATTTTACGCTCCCGGTTCAACGGTGTTATGAGGCTTTGTAAGTTGTCCCGGTAGCGAGGATCTAGGAGGGTGGACACCCAATAATCAGCCGTGTTGAGAATGTGGGTGATGCGGCGGTCGTTTCTCAGGCACTGCAGCATGAAATCAACCATGTGCTGCAGACTGCCAACTGGCCAAGAAACGCTGTCCCCTGCTTGAGGCGTGATCTCTGCCTGCTCTGCATCACCCCACCCTCGCTCTAGATACTGACTACTAGAGCATTGTGTACCTCCCTCCTCTGGACAGATGTCTTCCTCATCCATTGACTCCTCCTCATCCTCCTCACAAAGTGTCCCCTGCCTAGGCCTTTGTGAGGAACCACGTTGCGCAGACTGTAGAGAAGCAGATGGCATTTGTGACTCCTCATCCTCCACCTCTTCCAAAACCTCGTCCCTTAGTGCTTGCAGTGTTTTTTCAAGCAGGCAGATAAGGGGGATAGTCATGCTGACTAGTGCATCATCTGCACTCGCCATCCGCGTGGAATAATCGAAGGCACGCAAAACGTGGCAAATGTCCTTCATAGAGGCCCACTCAGTGGTGGTGAAGTGTGAACGGCGCGCACTGCGACTTGTTTGCGTCTGCTGCAGCTGGTACTCCATTACTGCTGCCTGCTGCTCACACAACCTCTCCAACATATGTAACGTTGAATTCCACCTGGTGGGTAGGTCACATATGATGCGTTGTTCTGGAAGACATAATCGGCGCTGCAGAGCTGCAATGCATGATCTTGCATTGCTGGAACGCCGCAAGTGAGCGCACTCTATGCGGACCTTGTGAAGCAGTGCATCAAGATCCGGATAGTCCCTCAAAAAACTCTGCACGACCAAGTTGAGCACATGTGCCAGACATGGGATGTGAGTGAGGTTGCCTAGGCCCAGAGCTGCCACCAGATTTCGGCCATTGTAACACACTACCATGCCTGGCTGGAGATTCGCTGGCACAAACCACACGTCGCTCTGCTGCTTGATGGCATTCCAGAGCTCCTGCGCTGTGTGGCTTCGATTCCCCAAAGAAATTAATTTTAATACGGCCTGTTGACGTTTGGCCACGGCTGTGCTCATATCGGTCATCATAACAGGTAACCGTTCACGGGTCGATGTGGAGGTAGACCGTGACGGCTCCTGCAGCGCTGATTCAGAGGAACTGGAGTATGAGGAGGAGTTAATGTGTACAGACTGGATTCCTGCAATCCTTGGAGTTGGCAGAACACGTACAGCGCCACTCTCAAGATTTGTACCCGGCTCCACAACATTTACCCAATGGGCAGTGAGGGAAAGGTATCGTCCCTGTCCATGCTTACTGGTCCACGCATCAGTGGTCAGGTGGACCTTGCTACTGACGGCGTTTTGTAGCGCATGTTTAATTTTTCCCTCCACCTGATGTTGCAGGGCAGGGATGGCTTGCCTGCTGAAATAAAAGCGGCTGGGCACGTTGTATTGTGGGACTGCCAATGCCATAAAGTGACGGAATGTGTCAGTCTCCACCAGCCTGAATGATAGCATTTCAAGGGCCAGTAGTTTAGCAATGCCAGCATTCAGAGCCTGTGCTCGGGGGTGGTTTGCCGAGTATGGGCGCCTTTTCTCCCATGCCTGTGCTAACGATGGCTGTAGACTGGCCTGGGAGTGTGAGGATGACTGGGAAAGTGGTGCTGTGGGTGCAATTACACTGTGTCTCTGTACAACAGTGCCAGAGATTCTTCCATGGCGATCCTGTGAGGAAGCCGAACCAGCTGTGTGTGAGCTGGAGGAAGAGGCTACAACACAAGCTGAAGAGGTGGTAGGTGGCGCTGTAGGTTGGCCTAGGTCTTCAGTGTGTTTTTGTAACTCCACCACGTGCTTGGTCCGCACATGTTTCCACATATTTGTGGTATTGAGGTTGCTGACACTTTTCCCTCTTTTCACCTTCTGATTACACAGCTTGCATTTGACAAAGCAAATGTCATCTGCAACTGTGTCAAAAAAGGAACAGGCACTGCAAGTCTTGGGAGCGCCCGCTTTGGATTTTGGAAGAGCCATGCTCCTAATGGGTGCCGAAGTGGAGGCTACAGGCAACCAAGTCTGCCCCCTCCCTCTCCCTCTTTTTTGGGCCGTTCGGGGAATCTCTTCCTCAGAGCTGCTCCCACCACCTTCCTGTCCCTCACGCCATGATGGGTCAAGGACCTCATCATCTACACCACCCTCTTCAAACAACTGCTTCTCCTGGGTAGTCTCGACAGCACAGTACGCACCAGAAAGTGGCACCTGAGTCTCATCATCAGATGCGTACTGAGGTGTGCTGCTGACCATAGGCACTGGCCCACCCGCCTCTTCAGATTCAGAGAGACAAAACGGTTGCGCATCACTGCATACTACCTCTTCTTCAAATTCTAGAATTCTGCTTGGCTGGCCCCCTCTTTCCAAGCCAAGAGATTCAGAGAACAGAAGTAGAGATGGCTCCTGTCCAGAGCTCTCTGACTGCCTGGGCAATTTGGCAGGTGGTGAAGAGACAGATGGGTGCTCTTCAGTGCTCAGGACCTGAGAGGATCTGGAACTAATTGAAGTCGATGCATTAGCTGCCATCCATCCGACAACGGCTTCAATTTGGTCCTCGCGCAGCAGTGGGGTACGGCTAGCTCCTACAAAGCTGCGCATAAAGGACTGTTCCCTGGTAAAACTGGGGGATGCTGAGTCACTGGTGCCCGCAGCAGGCACAGAATCCCCACGTCCTCTCCCTGCAGGCACAGAATCCTCACGTCCTCTCCCTGCAGAAACTCCACGCCCACGCCCACGCCCACGACCACATGCCTTACTCCCTGCCTTCTTCATCTTGGTAGACTGATAAAGATAGGCAGAAAAGTACTAAGGGCTTAGTGTGCTTATTCCTGAACAGCTGCTAACAGGTATAAGAAACACTAATTTTATAAAGTGTGGACTAGACTTTAATATGAGCTAATGTGGCCTACACAACTGTAAAGTGGAGTGTTTGGTGAACTTTATTTAGGTTTTTTTTTGTCACAAAAAGACACTGGATGTGCCTAAAGATGTAATAACGATAGTATCACAAACTTTTTGTAGCTATTACAATGTAGGAAGGTAACCTACAATGCAATAGATGAGGCTGCAAAAAATAGGCTAATACTATTCTGGCTGGGGCTGCAGGGCCCAATGCTGCAGAAAGGCTCCTCTATCTACTCCTATATAGTGTGTTTGGAACCAATTTAGCTGAATACGGATGGAACCACCACACTAATAGGAGATATCAGGAAAAATTATGAATTGGCAAAAAAGGACAATGTATGAGGCAGTGACACACACTGAGTGCACTACAACCAGACGGTGTTGAAGCACACACTACAGGGTGAGCTGCACTCACACACCAGACCTTGCAGACAGCGGTGAACAGTACAGATGCAGAGCACTGTGCACTAGCGCTGCAAGACCAAAAAAATTTCTCTATCTACTCCTATATAGTGTGTTTGGAACCAATTTAGCTGAATACGGATGGAACCACCACACTAATAGGAGATATCAGGAAAAATTATGAATTGGCAAAAAAGGACAATGTATGAGGCAGTGACACACACTGAGTGCACTACAACCAGACGTGGTTGAAGCACACACTACAGGGTGAGCTGCACTCACACACCAGACCTTGCAGACAGCGGTGAACAGTACAGATGCAGAGCACTGTGCACTAGTGCTGCAAGACGGAAAAAAATTTCTCTATCTACTCCTATATAGTGTGTTTGGAACCAATTTAGCTGAATACAGATGGAACCACCACACTAATAGGAGATATCAGGAAAAATTATGAATTGGCAAAAAAGGACAATGTATGAGGCATTGACACACACTGAGTGCACTACAACCAGACGGGGTTGAAGCACACACTACAGGGTGAGCTGCACTCACACACCAGACCTTGCAGACAGCGGTGAACAGTAAAGATGCAGAGCACTGTGCACTAGCGCTGCAAGACCAAAAAAAATTCTCTATCTACTCCTATATAGTGTGTTTGGAACCAATTTAGCTGAATACGGATGGAACCACCACATTAATAGGAGATATCAGGAAAAATTATGAATTGGCAAAAAAGGACAATGTATGAGGCAGTGACACACACTGAGTGCACTACAACCAGACGTGGCTGAAGCACACACTACAGGGCGAGCTGCACTCACACCCCAGACCTTGCAGACAGCGGTGAACAGTACAGATGCAGAGCACTGTGCACTAGCGCTGCAAGACCAAAAAAATTTCTCTATCTACTCCTATATAGTGTGTTTGGAACCAATTTAGCTGAATACGGATGGAACCACCACACTAATAGGAGATATCAGGAAAAATTATGAATTGGCAAAAAAGGACAATGTATGAGGCAGTGACACACACTGAGTGCACTACAACCAGACGTGGTTGAAGCACACACTACAGGGTGAGCTGCACTCACACACCAGACCTTGCAGACAGCGGTGAAGAGTACAGATGCAGAGCACTGTGCACTAGCGCTGCAAGACCAAAAAAATTTCTCTATCTACTCCTATATAGTGTGTTTGGAACCAATTTAGCTGAATACAGATGGAACCACCACACTAATAGGAGATATCAGGAAAAATTATGAATTGGCAAAAAAGGACAATGTATGAGGCAGTGACACACACTGAGTGCACTACAACCAGACGTGGTTGAAGCACACACTACAGGGTGAGCTGCACTCACACACCAGACCTTGCAGACAGCGGTGAACAGTACAGATGCAGAGCACTGTGCACTAGCGCTGCAAGACCAAAAAAATTTCTCTATCTACTCCTATATAGTGTGTTTGGAGCCAATTTAGCTGAATACGGATGGAACCACCACACTAATAGGAGATATCAGGAAAAATTATGATTTGGCAAAAAAGGACAATGTATGAGGCAGTGACACACACTGAGTGCACTACAACCAGACGTGGTTGAAGCACACACTACAGGGTGAGCTGCACTCACACACCAGACCTTGCAGACAGCGGTGAACAGTACAGATGCAGAGCACTGTGCACTAGTGCTGCAAGACGGAAAAAAAATTCTCTATCTACTCCTATATAGTGTGTTTGGAACCAATTTAGCTGAATACGGATGGAACCACCACACTAATAGGAGATATCAGGAAAAATTATGAATTGGCAAAAAAGGACAATGTATGAGGCAGTGACACACACTGAGTGCACTGCAACCAGACTTGGCTGAAGCACACACTACAGGGTGAGCTGCACTCACACACACAGACCTTGCAGAAAGCGGTTAACAGCACAGAGAACTGTGCACTAGCACTGCAAGGCACAGTGATTTAGAAAGTAGCTTGAGTAAAGCAGTATAGAGCAAATAGGTAGCTAAAACTGTCCCTCAGAACAACAGCGTCCTATCCCTAACTGAATTCACAGCAGAGTGAGCTCAAAATGGCGGCGGCGGCTTTTATAGTGCATCATGACATCATTTAAGCAGCCAATCACAGCCATGCCATTAGTTAAGATGCCTACATGCCTAACAGGATGTGCCCACACTTCTTAGGATCCTCATTGGCTGAATAAAATGAAAATGGCTCATTGCATTATGGGAACTTCCGATTCCGGTATACGATATCGCAAAAGTATCGGAATTAAGTATCGGAATTCCGATACCGCGAATATCGGCCGATACCCGATATTTCAGTATCGGAATGCTCAACACTAGTCTGCAGTGATCATTTCTGCAAATGGTATTCTTGCTGTTGTGTTTCTATCTATCTTGGTATGTAAAAGCATGGTTGGAGGAATATTTCTATATAGACTTTTTTTTATATAAAAAGGTGTAATTTGAGTGATTTGCAATAATCGCGTAACAAATGCCTATGGAAAGCTGAGTAGATAAGGTGCAACTAGTAAATATCATTGCATAACCTTGACTACTGCTGATACTTTTTACTTACTAATATATGACAATTTTTGAATGGAAATCCTCTTTAATGACATTTTACTCACATTTGCATGCAAAGGCCTCCATTTGAATTTTATTAGTTCATTCATTTTATGAAGGAGAAATCCTTAAACTATTTCCTTGCTCATTGTCATTGTGACTTACACAGTCTGGTACCAGTGAAATATAAGGAGGTGAGAGAACTGGAAACGAAAATGGTTACTTTATTCTAAGCAAACGCAGAATGCCTTCCTGCACATTATCCGCCAATAAAATGACTTCATGCATCTGCTGGTAAAAGTCTGTCAAATACTGTATACTAAATTGTATAAGGAGAGCCATTACCTTGTAGAAATCGGCAACTCTTAAGTACGTTTTATTTGTAATCCGAGTTGAATTTTAAGTGAAATACCTCAAGATCTGTTACTTGGATACAGTTTTTCCCACATTTGTTCTTTTCCCACATGGATGGCAATTAGTCAGTGTTCCACAATGTATATAGACTGTATCTATACTCTGTTGTCATGTAGATCTGCTGTATGTTATACATTAATATTTAGCATTAAAGGGAATTTATCACAAAATACAAATAATAACAGAATTTGAACTTATGTTTTGTGTTATTTTAGTGGTGTTTTTTTTTTTTTACTTCTCGAAAATATGAAAACATTTATTTTTTATTTTTCACATTCTCTACTGTTGAACACTAGAGGGAGCAGCTGGTCACCTTTGCCAACAAAAGCAGTAGTAATGCTGTGTAGAATTACAACTGCTGCAAAGATGCGCTGCAACTCAACCCACTAGGGTGAATTTTTTTTCGAACAACTCCTCTTTTTGAGTGTTGGCAGAAGGAGGGGGGATGATAACATTTTGAATTACAGTAGAGCAGGTTTCCCAAACTCCAGTCATCAAGAGCCACCAACAGATCATGTTTTCAGGGTTTCCATAGTATTGGACAGGTTATAATTCCATCACCTCATAAATACTAAGTACATTTTGAAAACATGATCTGTTGGTGGCTCTTGAGGACTGGAGTTGGGGAACACAGTAGTGGAGCAACATTTTGTTGGTTTCATCACTGTGATTCAAGTGTTGGATGTCCCTTGTGGTGCACTCAGTTCCCACCCCAACTGTTCTAGCCAACGAGCATGCACAGTGCACATCTTATATGGTCATAGCATAGGAGATGGGGTCAGAAACCAACCCTAATCTCCTATGCCCATTGTAAGCCATATTTACTGTCTGTAAGGGTCATGCACTGACACAGACAATCAAATAACAGAAAAATATTTTTTGTTCATTATTAAAAATATATTAAATCAACATAAATTTTTAGTAATTATAAAAAAATTGCAAGGCCATTTAAAAAGATTGTCTGGGCAAAAAGAAAACTTCCCCAAGAGCATGGAGCTTTAAAAAATAACAAACTAAGTGATACCTACCAGCACTAACTTGGAACTAGCCCAGGGCGCTCTATGGTCTTAATTGACACAGGAAGAGCAGGTGTCACCGTTCCACAAGGAGCAGGACCTCTGCAGTCTGTGATTAACTACAGTGGTCAGGTGACTTTAGCAGCATGTAATCAGAAAAACATCATGCAACTTTAAAGTGCAAAAACGGTCCGTTGCTGCCAATCACAACCTAGTAGCCTGCTGCCAGAGGAATGATGACATCGCCTCTTCCTGAGTGACGGCAGACCACAGAATGGCCTGCTTTGGATCCAGGTGGTTGCTGGTAGGTGATTATCAACTACTTGGTTATTTCCTACAGATCCAGGCCCCTGGAAAACTTTTTTTTGCCCAGAGAACTACTTTTTGTTTATTGGTAAAAATAATAAGGGAACAGAGACAGTAGAAGGAGCCTAGCAGCTATAGGGATCCACTTACAAGTGAGGTTCTTCTAGTAATCACAGCATCTGATAGAAGTAGACAGTGGAAAAGGAAGTGCAGAATTGAATGCAAATTGCTAGGATATAAAAGAAAAGTAGGACAGGATACAGGGAGCAGAGTGGACATGTCCTGAAGTTATTTGTTAACAATAGGTCAACTTGGAATGTGACCCTTTAACAGGTTTTCCTATGGGCCTTATTGCTTGTTATGCTCTTGAACAAGTTATTACTTGCAAGAAGATTAAAAAAACATTGATAAGGCATCAGTCGTTTAATTTAAAGCAGAATCCCATTTTTGGGTATCATTTGACATGTTATTGATACGTCCCATAGGATAATGTTTGGGGTAGTATATGACCAGTTTCGAAGCCAAGTATCTGCAGGTTTGGTAGTAATGAACCCAAACCTACTTGGGATGGATCATAGTGATGATACCAGCACATAAGGTATTCAGAAAAGTCAGTCATCTGAATGGCACTTTATATAAGACATGTAGATTAAATAGCCATTAAAATCAGAACGGTTTGTAAAGGAGTTATACAATGTGGCCTTCAAAGAAAAAAAAAGGTGTGCACCCCTGCTCTAAAAGATTAGTCAGAATCTTAGTTTTGTTATTATGTACAGTAAGATATCGCAATGAATGTATTTTCACTGGAAAAATCATTTTGCAATATAGACTGTCCTTTGTCTTGTAGTTCTTCACAAGCCGTATGCCTTGCTGATGATCCAAAGCCGGGGAAGGAATATAAATATCCTGAAAAGCTTCCCGGAGAATTGTATGATGCCAACACACAGTGCAAGTGGCAGTTTGGAGAGAAAGCCAAGCTCTGTATGCTGGACTTTAAGAAGGCAAGGGAATTGTATGCATACATCCATATCTGAATTCTCAACACAATTTTGGAGAGGTTTTCCTATGTATTAGTCTACGGCCATGCAACAGCTAAAATCACAACTAATGGTCATGAATGTGGTTGCATTGAAATTCAGCGGACTTGGATTTCTGCTGACTACCATGTTGGCTTGCGAGTGGAGACACAACCTCTTTCACTGTCATTAGTTGATGTTAATGTTGTGTAGCCTAAGTTTCTGTGTAGCCATGGGTCTAATTTTGATTTTCAATAAATGTCCCAAAGTTTATGATAAATTGGGGCACATTTTGCATAGTCTGTGCCAGTACAAACTTGGACTAAACAGACTTAAAACATTTTTGTTTAATTTTACACCACATCTTGATTGGCTTATACTGTAGGTTTACATCTAACTTACTTGTTGTAAAGTTACACTCCATCTTCGAGGTAGCCATGAACAGTGCTTTAGATTAATGTTCCCCATCTCCAGTCCCCAAGCGCCACCAACAGATCATGTTTTCAGGAATTCCTTAGAATTACACAGGTGATAATTCCATCTCTTGCACATGTGATCACTTCATCTTCTCTGCAGTATTAAGGAAATCCTGAAAACATGATCTCTTTGTGGGCAGGCAAAAAAGGAAACCACTTGGCACTACGGTCTTCCTTCCATTAATGCACAATGATATACACAGGTATAGTCTACACACATATTGGTGCTCTGTCATTATACAGAAAGTCACTGAAAGTCCCAAGTAGTAGGAGTGAAGATGACTAACCCCTTCCACATCACTCAGAACATCATTTGGCACTCATCACATCATGGAAAACTCTTCTTTATTATTTCATAGCAAGCAATAAAAATCAGGTGGGGAGAGTACAGCTAAACAACAATAGGCTTTGGCAATTTTTGTGTATATTAGCACTTTTCCAGGCCTTGCGGAATGTCCGTAGTCATGGATACCCGCTTAGTCTTCCTAAATTGGCAAACAGATAGTGCCTTGGCACTAGTTGATGTATTTATCCGGGTTCATCCCTAGGATCAGTGTTCTCACCAATCCCAGCAGTTTAGCCCCTCATATGTCGCTATCAATTGTGACATGAGGGGTTTGACAGAGGGAAATTGCTCCCTCTGTCAGCCATCAGCATCCCAGCAACGTGATTGATGGATTGGTATGGCAACTGGAGGCCTGACGAAGGCCACTGGGTCTGCTATGCACTACAGCTTATCACTAATGCGATCATAGGATCACAAGTTCAAGTCCTTCTGGAGGACTAATAAATATTGTAAAAAAAATGTTTTTAAGTGTTTAAAAGGAAATTAAAACCACCTTCCATAATATGTAAGTTTCAAAAATCTTTTAATCTGAAAAAAATATATACCATAAAAACATCACATATTTGGCATAGCCTCATCTACAACAATGCGTACTTTAACACTGTCATTGTTTATCCAGCACAATTTGAAAAAAACATTCCAAAATTGCCATTTTACTAATGCTGTGTATGTAAAAAAAAAGTAAGGTACTTAGTGAACATTTTTCTGATCAACAAATTAAAGACCATCCATCCACGACAAGGTATGCCTTCATTTTGGTGTCCTTAACTCTAATGACTCATGACCTCATGTGAACTGGGGAAGAATATTCATTACTCGCACTGTACAGTACTTTTGTTTGTATATTGGTCACAGTGTATTGTGCACCTATATATTAATTTAATAATAAAGGTGTGCAAGCCCTTTCTTTGTTTATTTGTGGCATACATTGGGGTGTGCACCGCCCTCTCTTTTAGATTTCACCAGCTCAGATGAGACCTGGTTTAACTCATGAAGTAGAACATTAGTGATAGGGACCATCCATGCTTGGGTACACCTTGACGTGGTAGGATGGCTTTTTTATTTCTTGATCAAAAAATATTAAATAAATATCTTATATTTTTTACGTATATAGCAATGTTTGAGTTTGTGTATTCATTAATCGCAGTGTGGTGACACATAGTGTATATGTTTATATAAAGGCCACATATCGTATTGTGCACCTGTACATTTATTTTATACTAAAAGTGTGAAAGTCTTTATTTATAAATAAAAAATGAAAAATCAGGAGGAATAATAGGAACTGCACGAAAGATTATAAGAAAAGATGCTCATGAATTATGTCATAAGAAATACATGTAGAAGAATGTCAGGAGAGATGACAAGTCCTTGTTGACTGACAGCTAAAACTTGTAACTGATCAGTACATTTTTTCATCACTGTACCGTATGCCATTGATTGAATATTTTACGCTCCACAATTCATTCTTTGTATGCCAGCACCCATGTGTAGACTGTGATTTACATGTTAGTCCTAGGACTTTAAATGTATAATTTTATTGTAAAAATATTTTTAACTTGCCAAACTTGTTCTCACTTAGTACTGGGTCACATAATATCATTGTCTCTCTCTTTTCAATCTAGGATATATGTAAAGCGCTTTGGTGTCATAGGATAGGAAAAAAATGTGAGACAAAATTTATGCCAGCAGCAGAAGGCACAACATGTGGGCATGATATGGTAAGAAGATGGTAGTCTTATGACATTTTTTAACTGTAATGGAATTAATGACTTATTCCAGAAAATATTCTGTCAGCAGTGTGAAACAACTGTTCGGGATTGACTTTTGTTTTATCTGCGCTTGCATCAACACATATGCTAATTTTAATGCAGTTAACTAATGTGCTCTTTCACTGAACTACTACACATCTATTACCTTCTGTATACTGTTACTATATGTTCAGTACTGTAGATCTATAAAAGTTTATTGATTGTACTGAACATTTCCTCCCAGAGCTGGTCAGAGAGGAGGCAAAAAGCCCGTAACAGCTCATTCAGGCATCTGTTATTCACATTTGTGTTCTATCAATGTATTTCATAGATAGAATATGCACCTGTTATCTGTGTCATTGGGCCCATCAGATGACTTGATTCTGAGGGTCCACCTTTCATGTATACAAAACCAAAGCATTATCATTAAAGTGGTTTTTCGGACCTAGACTAACTTTTATCAATCACTGTTTCAAGTGTTACAGCTATAAGATACTCAATGTAAGGGCTCATACCCATCACCGTAAAAAAAAAACGATCCGATATAGGGATCAAAAAGTCGGACGACTGTCATGCGATTTTTATGCATGTACAATGCGATTTTTCTCACCTAGCATACGATTAACATCCGATTGACATGCAATCTGATTGCAATGCGATTTTAACATGGGCTTTTACATAGAGGAATTATCTATGTCATTTTCACATAGTTTGCCAAGGAAATATTCTTCATTACATATATATATTAGATAGACAGAAATATGTGAGTGAGATATATAATTAGTGCTTTGCGTGTGTAAATATGACGTTGGGCCCCCCTATAATTAATAACCAGCAAAGGCTAGGCAGATAGCTGCAGGCTGATATTAATAGGCTAGGAAGGGGCCATGGATATTTGGGCCCCCTCCCAGGCTACAAACATCAGCTCTCAGCTGTTCAAGAAAAGGTGCATCCATAAGATGGGTGCAATTTTTTTATCGCACCCATTGACTTGCATTGGCGAGTCTCATCCGATATACGCGACAAATCGCAGCATGCTGTGATTTTTTTCTTCAGTCTGATCTGAGCAAAAAAGATCGCAGATGAAAAGGGCTAGATTAACATTGATCACAGTGCAATCCGATTTTTTATCGGATTGCAATTGTCCATTTTTCATGCAGATGAGTATGAGCCCTTAGGATTCGACTCTGCTTGCTGATTCGATCGGTTATCACGTTATTATTCAAATACTGTTGAAATCCAGATGGTGGAGCCGGTTTTCCCCCACTCAAGAGCCCCATAGCTGCTGCAAGGTTTGCACTATAAACTCTCCTGAAGGAAAAGCCAGGGCCCACAGGAGGATCTCCAGTTCCTTGGTGGGCCAGTCCAACCCTGCCTATTATAATTAGTGTTGAGCAAATTTGTTTGGCATTTCAAATTCGGGTTCGTGTTCGGGGTTCCGGCTTGTTCGCACCAAAAAATCAGCTCCGCCCATGAACATCCCTGATTTGCCACGCTGTCACGCTGATAATGTGGCGCCCCTGAGGGTTCAGTTGCCACAGAGATACTGCATCTCACCCAGAGGTGTGGTATCCCTGGGACCCTATGCCGGGACTCTAACACCTGTGTCCAACACATCCACTTCAGTAGGGCAGGGCGAGATTGCTCCTAACGGACAGCACAGTCCCTGGTCCCTGGCTGGAGTGGAGGGGAACCAAGTGAGGGGGAACCATGTGGTGAGTGTGGGTGGAGGACGTAGATCAGGGGAGCACTTGTGAGGGAGTAATATAAAGGAGGGAACCATCTTGAAAAGACGAGGAGTCCAGTGAGAGAGAGGGGAGTTGGAAGAGGAATGTGAGAGGAGCAGAGGCTCTGCACGAGCTCTGCTCCAGAGTGGGCCTAGCAGAGAGGCCCATGAGGAGAAGGAGAGAAGAAAGGAAAGGAGTAGGAAGGAAGGCTCCAAGAGAATTAAGGGATCCTAGGGGTACGGGCAGTGCTGGAGGTCACCCGCACGCCCGAATCTACCTGGTGTGGAGGGATCAAGCCACAGAGGGGACCGGCCCCTGAACTAGTGGAGAACTACAAGGCTCAGCTAGAAACCGGAGGCTGCTGTACTTGCAAGGTACAGTGGCCACAACCACAATTACATCGCCGAAAAGGTGGCCACATAGGGTCCAGGAGACTGCAGGTCGCCCGACAAGACCCGAGGCTACCAGATTGGGACACTGATTGTGAGGCGCAGGGCAGGAGGGCGAGAGCCAGCGCAGGAAGACGACTGAGGAAGGCACATAGAAAAGGGTCCTGTCAGGCACTCTTGAACTACCTGAGGGATTGCTGAACCCCTGCCTGGTGAATGCAGTGCGACGTGGGAGTCTGTAACTGGACAGTGCAACCTGAGGAATTTAACAACTGTGAGTAAACTCGGAAGACTGCACCCCACTGTCTCTGTGATTATTATCTGCCCCATCACCCCTGCACTACAACGCCCAGCAACATCTACCACATCTCTACACTGCCCTGGAGCTAAGCTCTACCTGTGGAGAGCTGAACCATCTCTGCTGCATTTACACCAGCTCCAGAGGACCTGTTCCGCAGCGGCGGCTCCCTTTAGCCGCATACCACAGGTGGCGTCACAAACTTTATATATAAACTCTAAATCCCCTGTAAATATTCCCCTTTTGATTGACCGCCCTGGGTCACGGACTGGGTCACCGCCACTGTGACATCTCCCCTAGCAACGACCGGCCCGGCACCGAGTACCCCACGGCCCAGGGGGCCCGTCAATAACATCTTGCAAAAAACATTGTTTTTTGCTGTTCGAGTGGTCCTCAAAAAAGTGGAGAATCATAGAAACATAGAATGTTAGAGTTGGAATGGACCTCCAGGGTCATCTGGTCCAACCCCCTGCTCAATGCAAGATTCACTAAATCCTCTCAGACAGATATCTGTCCAGCCTCTGTTTGAAGACTTCCATTGAAGTTTTTTTTTCAGTGTTACAGATCAAAATAACCCATAGAAGTCTATAGGTCTGTGAAAATCAGATGTCATCCATGTGTAGTCTGTGTGCTGTCTGGTTTTAACATTGTATTCGATAGAAAAAGTTTTTATTTTATTTTGAGAAAATTACTGATGAAACTCTGATGGTATAAACTGACAGACTGACCAAACACTGATGAAACCCAGTTCCGAAACACTGATGTAACTCTGTCTTTTTTTCATGTACCATAAAAATGACTGACATCTGAATGAGGCCTAAAGGTATGTGCACACATCTTTTAGGCGTTTGTGTACACACCAAGTATTACTGAAGGAAAACACTTCAGGACACGTCAGCATCTTTAGTCCTGAAGCATCTATTTTAGGTGACTTTTTGGTTTTCTTTGCGTTCTTTGCCTTCACTGGTGGCAGGTTTTTGAACTTTATTATATAAAGTCTTCAGAGCGGAAGCCGCCTGAAGAATTGTCAGGTCACTTTTAACCATTTCACGTCTTTCGAAGCATGAAGCAATTAAATGAGGTTCAAAAGCCAGGACTTATGCACAGCAAGACGTTTTAACATTGCTAGCACATGTTCATTCATTTTAGCATTTATTCAGTGCTTTTTCAAGTCGTTTTCCGAGTTAAAAAGATGTTGTGTGCACATGCCCTCAGGGCTTATACAGACATCAGTTTTTCACGGACAGCACTCGTCTATGTGATAGTCTATGGGGCTGTTCACGTGTCAATGATTTTTTATGGACTGAGTGGTAAGGGCAAAATTGCGGAGTCATATCCAACATTGACCTTAATGTCAGATCAAACTCGGCAATGAACGTCTATGGGTCCATGAATGGACTAATAGTAGAAGGCGGAGAACCTTTTTTTTTTTCTCAGTGAAACACTGATATAACTCTGACCAAACTCTGATGACACTGTGATGAGATCTGATGAAACTGATCCAAATCACTGATTTTCTTGTGCGAGTTTCTTGGCCTTAGGCCACGTTCACACATTCAGTATTTGGTCAGTACTTTACATCAGTATTTGTAAGCCAAAACCAGGAGTGGGTGATAAATACAGAAGTTGTGATGTGTTTCTATTACACTTTTCCTCTGACTATTCCACTCTTGATTGTGGCTTACAAATACTGATGTAAAATACTGACCAAATACTGAATGTGTGAACGTGGCCTTACAATCAGGAGACGTTCTTATAGTTTGGGTGGTAACCTTTTCTTTAGCTCCTATGACTGTATGACGCGCCCCCCTAGGCCGTGGGGTACTCGGTGCCGGGCCGGTCGGTGCAGGGGATGTCACAGTGGGTGTGACCCGGTCCGTGACCCAGGGCAGTCAATAAAAGGGGATTTATAGTTTTTAGTTTAATGTTCGTGACGCCACCTATGGTATGCGGCTATATGGAGCCGCCGCTGCAGTGCAGATTCCCTGGAGCTGATGGTGACACAGCAGAGTTGGTTCAGCTCTCCACAGGTAGAGCTAAGCTCCAGGGTGGTGCAATGATGTTATAGATGAGGTAGATGTTGCTGTACAGTGTAGTGCAGGGGATGGCGCAGATAATAATTCCAGGACACAGTGGGGTGCAGTCTTCAAGGTTTACTCACAGTTGTTGAACTTCACGCTACCAGTACCAGGGTAACCTCCCACGTCATCTTGCGTTCACCAAGGAAGGGGTTCAGCAATCCCTCAGGTATTTCAGGCGTACTTAACGGGACCCCGTTCTATGTGCCTTCCTCGGTCGTCTTCCTGCACTGCCTCTCACCCTCCAGCCCTGTGCCTCACAATCAGTGTCCCAAGCAGGTAGCCTCGGATCTTGTCAGGCAACCTGCAGTCCCCTGGACTCTCTGTGGCCACCTTTTCAGCGATATAATTGTGGTGGTTGGCAGCCGGACCTTGCAAGTACAGCAGCCTCCGGTTATCTAGCTGAGTCTTGTAGTTCTCCACTAGTTCAGGGGCCGGTCCCCTCTGCGGCCTGATCCCTCCAGGTTCCTGCCGATTCGGGCGCACGGGTGGCATCTGCACTTCCCGTGCCCCTAGAATCCCTTCTGTTCCTCTTGGAGCCTTCCTTTGCTCCCTTCCTCGTCCTGCCAGTCCTCCTGGGCCTCTCACTCTAGGCCTGCTCCTCTGAGCAGAGCTCCTACAGAGCTCCTGCTCCCACTCCTCCTCCTCAGGCTGTCTTCTCTGACTGGACCCCCTCTCTCAAGATGGCTCCCCTTTTTATACACCTACTGAAGTGCTCCCCTAAACTACTTCCTCCACCCACACCCACTACATGGTTCCACCCTCCAGCCAGGGACCAGGGATTGTGCTCTCCCTAAGGATCAATCTCGCCCTTCCCTCTGAAGTGGAATGTAATGGATGCAAGTGTGTGGGTCCGGGGCAGTGCTCCATCCTTACCTGAGAGTGGGATACCACACCTCTGGATGAGATGCAGTACCTCTGTGGTGACTGAACCCGCAGGGGTGCCACAACTGCATTGTGGAAACTTTACATTTTACTAACTGTTTTATTAAAAGCTCATTCAGGCGTCCATTTTTCACATATAAGACCTATCAGTGTTTTTCATGGATCGAAAATGTACACATTATTGTCTATGTTCTGTTCAGATGTCTATGTTTTTTTGAGAACAGAGTGTTCTGCAAAGAAAAACAGAGACTTCCATTTTTGATCCTAGCCACAGATCACACTTGCCCATTCAAGTCTAAAGATTTGTGAAAAGAAAACCTGAACAGCACAATGATGCCATTGGTATTTTTGTGTTATAAGAGAAAAATGGATAACTATGTATATGCACATGATGTATTTTTCAGGTTTATTCCGCCACAGAAACCGCCTGTAAATCTATTTGAAAATGTTCAAAAGAATGAACATTTGCATTTCTATGTATGCTGTGCATATGTTCAGACATTTGAGCGTCTTTTAAAACCCTTCAAGTTCCTGAAATTGCAAAGCCGGGAGAAAAAAGCATGTTTTTCGAAGCACTTTGTCATTGTTTTTGCGTAAAAAATCACTTAGCAATTTTTTATTATTCAATGGCATGAAAAAAAGTGAACAGAAAACAGCAATAAAAAAGACTTCACAAAAACATGGGAAAACCACTTGGGAAACAAGCAAAAAAGTAACATAAAACATGCTTCTGGAAAAAAAATGCCAGTTTCCTGAAGCATCTTCTGCTTGAAAAACTCTGCAGATTCGCCTGAGTTTAAAGGACGTGATGTGCACGTACCCAAGCATTGATGGTAAAAACTGACAGTTTGATGAAAATCTGATCAAAAACACTGCTGAAAATCAAAATTCTGTGATGTAATAATGCTATATATTCATGGGAATACAGTAGCTTTTGGCTATGTATTAATTTATACCTAGTTTATGCAGTGTCTTTCAAATATAGGCTTCCCACTAAAATGTTACAATATATTGTTGAATTATATGATCAATGAATGTCAAATGTGAATGGGTTCCTATCATTGGCACTTGTATTTATGTTATTTAGGCACTATTCTCTTTGGCGCATTAATGTGTATTAATGTGTATATATTATCTTTTATATGTGTATTTAACTGTTTCACTCCCTCATGTTAATCACGTGATAGCCAGGTGCAAGCTTGGGGATGGTCATGAGGGTCATTTGATTTCCATAGCTCATTATCAGAAGGCTGCAGAGAGGGGCAGAAACTTGCAGTTGGCTATGATTAAGGCATAACCTGGCAAACCTGTAGGCCACTTCATGCTTCATTGGCTCCTGTTTTTTTACATCTTATTTTAATGATGGAACATAAAAATAAATAATTAACATAATAATTATAATAAAACGTAATAATAACCATTGTTTTAATGGATTATCTCTTGCATTGTTGTATTCTTTCTATAATTTAGACTGATGATAATTTCTCCATTTTTAATATAAGCGAAAAATCAATCCTGTTAGAATTAGTCCTTAATTTTATAGGGAACCTGTCATCTGATTGATGCTGCCCAATCCACAGGCAGCATGAATCAGATCCAGACTGCATAATTGCAGCCAGATTTATCTTTCTCTGAAGCGCTTTGGTGTTTCAGAGAAAATATACTATAAGGATCTTACTGGATACCATAGTCAGGGACAAGACCTTTCAATCACCTGCAGCAGATAGCCGGGGGTGGATCCAGAACTTTAAAATATATGTTCTCTTGAACTTTTGAGTGTTTCAGAGAAAAATATAACAGGCTGGAATTGTGCAGGCAAGTTCTGATTCATCCTGCTCATGGTTTCGGCAGCATGGATCTGGTGACAGGTCCCTTTAAGTGAAATCTTTAAGACCCTCAAGGCACATGTTATAAATCTGTAAATCATGTTAGCAGCTCGCTTTTCTTTTATTCTATGCTGTTTTATACTTTTGAAAGTTTTCCGCTTAGAGTTAGCTGATTTCTAAAATGTCATTGAAGAGGTTGAACATTTTGCTTTTACGATGTGACATATGTCTCAATTCCTTTTATTTCATCAGCGGGCTCCCTGCTTAGACTGGTAGAACATCCTTAAATCCCACTCGGTGTGTCAGCTATAATGTAGTCGGTTTAATAGCTTTAGCATATGACATAAATAAGATCTAACTGTGATTAAATGACTCCAGAGAGAAGACCCTGGGGATGACCTAAGCTACGCGATAGAGCAAGTACAGGAAATTGGGACTACTTACCAAAACAAATACGTTTTTCCATAGAGTATCTCCAACAACTAGTGACCTCCTAGTTATGTCAGACATAATTAAACATTGAAGAGAAAGACCTCTTCACATCTGGGTAAATACAGGCTCAGATATCCTTATTAATTATTAGAGTACCACCTTTGAAACTAAGGGAGTTCCAAGGGAACCTTCTCTTCAATCCATCCTAGCACTGCCTCCTTCTAGAAAGGCCTGATATTTCCTGCAGGTGCTTGTATGTAATTGTATTTACCATATGTTAACATGTTAATCATATCCTTTATAGTGCACACTTTTTACTGCTAGTAGATGTTTTACTAATTGTAGACTTTATAATAAAAGTTTACATGTGAACAGGAGGCACCCCATGTCATTTTCTAACATATCTGTACATATAGTATTCACATCTGCATTAAACAAATATTGTGTATAAATGTGAGTGTAGTAAATGAACCGGTAATGATTGCAATTCTCTGAAATTTCTAAGAGATTTGTAGCATAAGACCCAGGTTTGCTGTCATTCAGGAACAATAAATGGCAAAAAAATCCTTAAGTGACGTACCCACTAAATACATTTATCCCATGTCCACAGGATAATCGATAAATATGTGGTCGCTGAGGATGGGACCCTTGGGAAGCTTACAATTCTTGAAAATGGGTTTCTTGCAGTGCTCATGGGTGTACACACCATCTCTGTGGGACTGTCAGCAACGAGAGAAACAAGGAAGCACTAACGTTTGCTTTTGACTTGTCACTAGATCAAAAGTGGCCCATTTTTTATATTTTATTCTCGCTGTTCCCCTAAGTATTCTGTTTTTTGTTATTTTGCTTTTTTTTAAATCCGCCATACAGTTCCAGGATGATCCCAAAAAAATCAAGAAAATCACATTGTATAAATTAGATACATATATTTGCATTTTGCAGTGAGAAATAAGCAATTGACTGCTCTGGCAAACGACACTTAATACTTGGTGGCAAAACCCTTGTTGGCAAGCACAGCAGTCAGACGTTTTTGTAGTTGATGATGAGGTTTTCGCACATGTCAGGAGGAATTTTGGTCCACTCCTCTTTGCAGATTTTCTCTAAATCATTCAGACTTTGAGGCTGTCACTTGGCAACTCGGAGCTTCAACTCCCTCCATAAGTTTTCTCTGGGATTAAGATCTGGAGACTGGCTAGGCCACTCCATGACCTTAATGTGCTTCTTTTAGAGCCACTCCTTTGTTGCCTTGGCTGTATGTTTTGGGTTATTGTCTTGCTGGAAGACCCAGCCACGATCCATTTTTAATGTCCTGGCGGAGGGAAGGAGGTTGTTTCTCAGGATTTTATGGTACATGGCTCCATCCATTCTCCCATTGATGCGGTGAAGTAGTCCTGTGTAGTGTTGAGCGAACATGCTCGACACTGCTCGGTACTCGCCCGAGCATCACGCTACTCGGGATGTTCGGCGTGCACCGAGCATTTCCGGGTTACTCGGGCGGGAGCTCGGGTCTCCGCCCTGCATGTTTGGCGCTCTTTACAGAGCCAATGAACATGCAGGGATTGCCAGCCAGTCACTGTAATGCCGCAACCATGTTGTTTGTGGGCATTACAGTGATTGGCTGGCCGCACAGCGTCACCTCGAGTATTTAAAACCGGGCGCCGCCATCTTGGACACAGTCGCTCCGGATCAGACAGTGTAGGGACAGCGCTGCTGATTTAGGGAGAGATATATCCTGCAAAATAGTTAGTGTAGGGTCTGTAAAGGCTGCCAGATCAAACAAACAGCCCTTCTCAGGACTAATATCCATCCCAGGTATATCAGGCAGGCAGGCAGGCAGGCTGTATAGGAGACGCAGTGGTTATACCAGCAAACGCTGCATTACAGTCCTGTGTGCTGCTCCTGTTGCTGAAATTGCTGGAAAAATCCTTTTTTTTTATCTAAATCCTCTTTTTTTTTTTCTCCTTCACAATGTACAAATACCCATCTTATTAACCTTTTGGTGCCCCCACCCCCCAAAAAAAAAGTGTGCCTCTGATTTTTCAGACACAAATATATCTGTTGAAAATAGTCTGGTGTAGGCCAGAGAAATAGAAGTGTGGTTTTGCAGTTCTATGGGCCATTTGTATCTAAAAAAACAGTTTGAGTGTGTCGCTCACTGTTCAGCCGCAAATATATATATATTTTAAAAAGCCTGGTATACACCAGTAAATTATTACTGTGGTTTTGATGTTCCACGGTAAAACATCTCTATTATCCTGTTTTTGGCATTTTTTGCTGTATAAAAATAATAATAGTGTCTCCCTGATTTTTCAGACACAAATATATCTGTTGAAAATAGTCTGGTGTAGGCCAGAGAGACAGAAGTGTGCTTTTGCTGTTCCACGGTAAAAAATCTCTATTATCCTGCTTTTTGCATTTTTTGCTGTAAAAAAAAAAAAAATAGTGTCTCCCTGATTTTTCAGACACAAATATATCTGTTGAAAATAGTCAGGTGTAGGCCAGAGAAATACAAGTGTGGTTTTGCAGTTCCAGGGTACAAACCTCTGTATTATCCACTTTTGGGCCATTTGTATCTAAAAAAAACAGTTTGAGTGTGTCGCTCACTGTTCAGCCGCAAATATATATATATATATTTTAAAAAGCCTGGTATACACCAGTAAATTATTACTGTGGTTTTGATGTTCCACGGTAAAACATCTCTATTATCCTGTTTTTGGCATTTTTTGCTGTATAAAAATAATAATAGTGTCTCCCTGATTTTTCAGACACAAATATATCTGTTGAAAATAGTCTGGTGTAGGCCAGAGAGACAGAGTGTGCTTTTGCTGTTCCACGGTAAAAAAATCTCTATTATCCTGCTTTTTGCATTTTTGCTGTAAAAAAAAAAAAAAATAGTGTCTCCCTGATTTTTCAGACACAAATATATCTGTTGAAAATAGTCTGGTGTAGGCCCGAGAAATACAAGTGTGGTTTTGCAGTTCCACGGTACAAACCTCTGTATTATCCACTTTTGGGCCATTTGTATCTAAAAAAAACAGTTTGAGTGTGTCGCTCACTGTTCAGCCGCAAATATATATATATTTTAAAAAGCCTGGTATACACCAGTAAATTATAACTGTGGTTTTGCTGTTCCACGGTAAAAAATCTCTATTATTCAGGTTTTGGTAGTTTTTTCCGTAAAGAAAAACAGTAGTGTCTCCTGACTGTTGTGACACAAAAATATATCTGTTGAAAATAGTCTTGTGTAGGCCCGACATCCCAGTGTGGTTTCGCAGTTCCACGGGTCAAATCGCTGTACTATCCAGTTTTGGGCCTTTGGTATCTAAAAAAAAAAAAGCAGTTTGAGTGTGTCGCTCACTGTTCAGCCGCAAATATCTCTATTTAAAAAAGTGTGGTATACCCCAGTAAACAATAACTGTGGTTTTCCTCTTCCACGGTTCTAATCTACTCTTTATTACCCTTTTTCCATTGATAGTGCAAGTGTAAGCTATTTTACTTCATTTACAATGGGCAAGGCGCGTGGCAAGGGACGTGGAAGTGGACGTTCTGGTGATGGTTCGTGCAGAGGACGGGGCCGTGGCCATGGTGAAAATGTGCCACAACCAACAGCCACATCTTCTCGCTCCCACTTCTTGACCGAATTACTAGGGAAGCACAGAACAACACCAGTATTGAGAACTGATCAGTATGAACAGTTTATTAATTGGATAGCAGACAATACTTCCAGTTACCTGGGCACCACCACCTCCGGTCTGTCTTCCACACGGTCAACTCTTAGTAGCCGTGAGTCTCGACCGCATACTCCTCCTCACCCTGATGCTCCTTCCTCCCACCATGCCGAGTGTCGTCAGACAGCAAGTGATCCCACACTTGGACACTCTGAAGAGCTGTTCACTGGTCCATTTCCATATTTGGGCCCCTCGCCTGATACGCTTGAAGTGGTGGAAGAGGAGATCCCATGTTGCGATTCCCAAATATTTGAACAGCCACGGCCACAGGAAGTCGACGTTGGCAATCTGTCACAAGAGGTGGACGATGACGAGACACAATTGCCAGGAAGTGAGGAGGAGGATCGTGGTGCGCAAGTGGAAGAGGAGGAGGTGGTGGATGATCTAGTAACTGACCCAACGTGGAAGGAGGACATGCAGAGTGAGGCCAGCAGCACACAGGGGGAGGGAGGCAGAGTACCCCAACAGGCAGGAAGAAGCAGTGTGGTGGCCACAGACAGAAGGCAGGCAACCGTTCCCCGTAACACCAACACGAGGGACGTTGCCAGTACAAGCGGTAGGTCTTCCAGAGTCTGGAATTTTTTTAAAGACTCTGCTGATAACCCCAAAAAGGCCATGTGTTCCACCTGCCATGCCAGCATCAGCAGGGGTGACAAAACTACCAGCCTGACCACCACCAGCATGATCAGGCACATGGCAGCAAAGCACCCGACTTTGTGGGGCGAAACCCAGGGTCCACGACCAGTGTCAGCGGGTGTCACCACTGCTTCTTCCACTGTTGTGCGTGCAATAGAACCCCCTGTTGTGTGTGCAAGGCAATCCCCTGTCCATACTGCATGTAAAGATGCCCCCTCCTCTCAGTCTTCACTTGTTATGGCAGTTTCTCAAGAAACAGCATCAACGTCCACGTCCCACCACAGCGTTCAATTGTCCATATCCCAGACCTTTGAACGAAAGCGGAAATTCGCAGCTAAGGCCCCACAGGCCACAGTCCTAAATTCGCACATTTCACGACTGCTTGCATTGGAAATGCTGCCTTTTAGGCTGGTGGAGACGGAATCCTTCCGCAATCTTATGGCGGTGGCCGTCCCTCGGTACTCGGTCCCCAGCCGACACTATTTTGCCCGGTGTGCCATCCCCGCACTACACAAGCACGTGTCCCAAAGCATCTGCCGTGCCCTCAACAACTCAGTTACTGGGAGAGTCCACCTGACAACGGACACGTGGACAAGTGCTTGTGGCCAGGGACGGTACATCTCCCTGACGGCACACTGGGTAAACATAGTGGAAGCCGGGACCCAGTCGGACCTTGGGACGGAACACATCCTCCCCACACCGAGGATTGCGGGCCCTATGTCAGTCAGAGTTGCCCCCACAGTGTACAGCTCCTGCGCATCCTCCTCCTCCTCCTCATGTTCAGCCTCCATCTCAGATATCACCACATCAGTTCCAAGCTGGAAGCATTGCAGTACTGCCTCCGCCAAGCGGCAACAGGCTGTGCTGAAACTCATAAGCTTAGGTGATAAACCTCACACTGCTTGTGAGTTGTGGACAGCTGTGAAAGAGCAGGCAGATCTGTGGCTGAGACCGCTGAACCTACATCCCGGCATGGTCGTGTGTGACAATGGCCGTAACCTGGTGGCGGCTCTGAGGCGAGGTGAGATCACACACATACCATGCCTGGCTCATGTGCTTAACCTCGTGGTTCAGCGGTTTCTTAAATCGTACCCCGAGTTGCCAGATCTGCTCGTGAATAGTGTTGAGCCACCCCCGTAGTGTTCGAGTTCGGTTCGGTTCGTCGAACACCCGTGTGTTCGCCGAACTGTTCGTCGAACTGTTCGTCGAACACCTTCGAACACCGTTAAAACCATTGGCAGGCAAACAAAAACACATAGAAACACATAGAAAACACCTTCAAAGGTGTCCAAAAGCTGACAAACTGCTCAGAAGACACAACTAACACATGGAAAAGTGACAAGTACATATAGTCATGCGAAAAGAAAAGAGGTGGAGGAGTAAAAGGAGGGGGAGACACAGATATAGGCATGTCATGCCCTTCTAAAATCCAAAAAGTGAGAAGCCGAGACGGCCAGTCCGCTCCTGCCCGTGCCACCTCCGTGTCGCCGGGTTTGTGCCAGAGCCGCGGTGAACCCTGACGGCCAGCCCCCCTCTCCCAATACTGGTGCCTGTCCGCTGGTGGGTCGAGAGAGCCCCCCTGTGGTGGTGGCAGCTCTAAGCTTTTTAATTTAAATTGTCCCTCTAATTTGAATGAATACACTTTAAATCCATTTACAAGGATCTATTGGAGGGCAAGTCTCATGCCAGCAGCCGCGTAATTCCAGCTCCAGTAGCGTCCACTAAAGCTGCTGCAGTTAAAAAGCTTTTATAAGGATCGAGTTCGGCTGTCCACCGCAAGGCATCCTAGTGCCAGTCCCAGCCCCTATGCCTTGGGGTGCCTCCTGATGCTCTTCACTGAGTATCCCGTGGTCCCGAAGCATTTCCTTTGAAAAAATTAAGTGTCCAAACTACAGGTGGTGTAGCTTGCTTAACAGCCGGGATAATCCGCTGACTAGCAGACACTGCTACTAGGCACAAAGTATTTCCTGGGCTAGATGCAGTTAAAAATTTGTAAGTAGATACTCTCGTTGGATGCTGAGAAAGCATTCCATAGAGTCTCCTGGCATGCCATATATGATTCTCTTAAAAAGCTTGGGGTAGGGGTCTAGGGGACCCTTTTATAGCCAAAATCACGGCCCTGTATCACAATACGTCACCTAGGCTGAAGATAAATGGAACTGTAGCACCGAGGGCTTGGTTGCTACAGACGTATTGCACCTCACCCAGAGGTGTGATATCTCACTCTCAGATAAGGATGGAGTGTGGATCAGGACCCGACACCTGCATGCATTACACCACATTGCCGTGGGGCAGGGCGACCAATATGCCCCTGAGATGGGCACGACAGTCCCTGTCCCTGGCTGGAGTGGGGGGAGGGAACACTGAGGAAGGGGAACCCTGCAGTGCAGGAGCAGGGAGGAAGCAGTTCCTGGGTGCATTGAGAAGGGAGTATAAAAGGTGGGCACCATCTTAGTTCAGTGCAGAGAAGTCTGAGCAGAAGTGGCAGGGAGCAGGGGCTCTGCATGAGCTCTGCTCCGGAGGCGGGCCTAGTAACAGAGGCCCAGGCCTGCAAGAGGGAGAAGGAAGGAAGAGGAGCGGAGAAGGCTCCAGGAACGAGGAATGAAGGGATCCCAGGGGTGCGGACGGGCGAGTCGCCACCGCACGCCCGAATCCACCTGCGTGGAGGGGTCAGGCCAAAGGGGGAGACCGGTCCCCGAACTAGTGGAGGCAGGAAACGACCCTCAGCTAGAAACCGGAGGCTCTGACATTTTATGTGGCGCAGCCCCTTGCTCCACCCGCTAGGAAGGCACCATATAGGGTCAGGGAAACTGGCGCCAAGTTTACCAAGAGGAGGCCCGAGGCAGCCGGACAGAAGTGTTGGTAAGAAAGGCCAGACAAAGGACACACAAAGGGGGTCCTGTGAAGCGCTCCAAAGTTATCTGGGAGTTGTCTGAGCCCCTCACCTGGTGAGCACAGTACGACGTGGGCAGCCGTTACCTGCAGACGTGGTCTGGATAATAAGAACTGTGAGTAAAGGCCCTGAACTGCATCACTGACTCCGTGTCGTTACTGCTGCTGCCCTGCACCATCACCCCCATCCTCCGCATACACTGCCCTGAGGCTATACTCCTCCCGTGGGGAGTTATGCTACGCTCTGCTGCACCCACAACACCAGCCTTAGCGGTCTGCCCTGTAGCGGCGGTTCACTCTGACCGCAATCCACGGGTGGCGTAGTCGGACATTTAAACATCAAAACCACATAAATAGTTCCGCCACTGGTTTGACCGCCCTGAGCCACGGAACCGGATCGCCGCCACGAAGACTACAACCACCAGCATCCACCAAAAAGGGTCCAGCTCCGGGTGTCCCAAGGCCCAGGGGGTGCGTCAGAACATTTTCATCACCTTTCACAATCACCAATGGGACAAGGCAGGGATGTCCTCTGTCCCCTCTCTTATACATCCTAGTGACGGAGCACCTGCTCTCATCAATTCGCCATAACCCCAATATTAGGTGGATTGAGGTGGGAGGCACCGAGTACAAGTGCTCTCTATTTGCTGATGATGTCCTAGTATATATCACTCAATCACATATATCCATCCCTGCTGTTATGGCTGAAATAGATCACTTTGTTACATGGTAAAATTTTAAAATCAATGCAGCGAAGTCTGAGGCCCTCGATGTCTCCCTCCCTAAATCCATATAGGATTCCATCCAGTCCAACTTTCCCTTTGCCTGGCCCTCACAGGGTATCAAATACTTAGGAATTCCTATTCATAGAGACCTCTCCCATCTATGTTATCTTAATTTTGGGCCCTTTATTGAACAATTCCATACAGACCACGGTTGGCAAGTTAGAACTGTAAGATTCACTACGTGAACCACTGGTGTTTTGTGGAAAAGCACATGTACACCGCGTTCCAAATTATTATGCAAAAAGTGTTTAGGAGTGATAAGGGAAGAATTTGTTTGTTTGTCAGTTAAACTCATTGATGGTGATGTGTGTCAGGGCTCTTTATATCACTGTAAGCAATTGCAGACACCTGTGCTAATTAGTTTGGCAGGTGTGTCCAATGAAAGGCAAGACTACTTAAGAAGGCTCTCTCACATTATTAAGCAGCCTACATTTTCTGCCAAAATGGGAAAGAAAAAGGATGTGTCGGCTGCTGAGAAGCAACAAATTGTGGAGTGTTTAGGTCAAGGCATGACTACAATCAACATTGTGCGATGATCAGGATGAAGTGTCTTGGCAATCAAGAAGTATGTAGCTGATTCACAGTACACACGTGTGCGTGCTGATAAGGGCAAATTGAGGACTCTTTCCTACAGGCAATTACGTCAGGTTGAAAGAGCAGCGGCAAAAAAGCCTTGTCATAGCAGCAGACAAGTTTTTGAAGCTGCTTGTGCCTCCAACGTCCCCCGAACAACAAGATGCAGGGTCCTTCAGAGGTTTGCAGCTGTGCATACGCCATCCTGTCGACCTCCTCTATCCACTTCACACAAGCAGAAACGGCTCCAGTGGGCCAAACATTACATGAAGACTGATTTCAAAACTGTTTTGTTCACGGATGAGTGCCGTGCAGCGCTCGATGGTCCAGATGAATGGAGTGGAGGATGGCTGGTTGATGGACACCCCACGCAAACACGGCTACAGCGCCAACAAGGAGGAGGTGGAGTAATGTTTTGGGCTGGAATCATGGGGAAAGAGATTGTCGGCCCCTTTAGGATCCCTGAAGGCGCTAAAGATGAACTCCATAATGTATGTGGATTTTCTCAAACAGCACTTCCTGCCATGGTTCAAGAAGAAGAACCGTGTATTTCACAGCAAGATCATTTTTCTGCATGATAATGCACCATCTCATGCTGCACATAAAACATCTGCATCTCTGGCTGATATGGGCATAAAAGGGGACAAACTTATGGTGTGACCCCCATGCTCCCCTGACCTCTACCCCATTCAGAACCATTGGAGCATCATTAAAAGGAGTGTCTATGATGGCGGGAGGCAGTTCACATCTAAGCAACACCTCTGGGAGGGTATTCTGTCCTCATGCAAAACAATTGAAGCAGAAACCATCCAAAACCTGACAAATTCAATGGACGAGAGAGTTCAGAAGCTCCTTTCGAACAAGGGGTCCTATGTGAAAATGTAACATCACCTAGAATAAAGTTTTGAGTTGAAAACTGTTTGATTTCAGTTTCTAACAACCTGCTAATGCTTATAATTTCAAAAATGACCATTTTTTTGGTCTTTATTAAAATGAAAAGGTTGATCGAAAAGTTTGGGGGATCTAAGAGTGTGGCAACCCAGTAGTCATGATTACTTCGAATTCTGACAATATGAGGATCATGCTGCAGGTAGTGCAGCAAGAAGGCACTTATGTGTCTTGCGCATCTCGGAGCCCCAAAATTATTTTCCGGGCTAGATGCAGCTAAAAATTATTTTTAATTTTAAATCTGGTGAAGCTTATTATAGATGGCCTAATAGGATCAGTGCTGCACACTGCTACAAAGCCCAAATTATTTTCCAGTCAAGATACAGATAAACATGATTAGTAATTTGAAAGCTTAAAACGGTTGGTAGGGTGATTTTAACCAATCATCAAGCTTTTACTCTCCCCAGGATGACACAGGGGTAGAAAAGTCGTTTCGGATCCATGATTTGTTCATCTTTATGAACGTGAGTCTGTCTACATTATCAGTGGAGAGCCGCGTGCGCTTATCTGTCAGCACACCACCAGCAGCGCTGAACACACGTTCAGACAGAACGCTGGCTGCGGGGCATGACAAGATCTCCAAGGCGTAAGTGGCTAGCTCCGGCCATTTATCCAGATTGGAAGCCCAAAAAGAGCAAGGGTCCAGTGACACAGTCGTGGCTTCAATGTTTACTTGGAGATACTCCTGTACCATCGTCTCTAGGCGTTGACTATGTGTCAGACTTCTTGTCTCCTGTGGCCTTGCAAAGGATGGGCTAAAAAAGTGGTGAAATGATTCCGCAAAATTGATGTTACCAGCAGATACTGTGGTTCTGTTACGGTTTGAGTGCTGAACACTTGACGGTCCCACGGTTGGCAAGTTGGAACTGTGAGATTCACTACGTGCACCACTGGTATTTTGTGGAAAAGCACATGTAAGATTCTGCAACAGTCTCTGCTGATACTCCTGCATGCGTGCATCCCTTTCTATGGCAGGAATAATTTCTGCAAATTTACTTTTGTACCGGGGATCTAACACTGTGGCAACCCAGTAGTCAGGATTATTTCTAATTCTCACAATTCGAGGGTCATGTTGCAGGTAGTGCAGCAAGAAGGCACTCATGTGTGTTGCGCATCCAGGAGCACCAAGTCCCTGTTGTGTTGGTGGCGAGGTAACAATCATGCTTCCTTCCTCTGTCCTCTCCCCCCAACCTCGCACAACAGAAATGTGATCAAGGTCTCCCTCATCTGATGAGTCTTCCATCAGTTCGTCCTCCACTTCTTCCTGGGCTCCTGCACCTTCCTCACTAGTTTGGCTGCTACCATGCGCCCTGGTAAAATCATCTCCCCCACCCTCACATGCCTGCCGCCTTGGTGCTGCCGACCGTCTGGACCTTGCAGATGTTAGCCCTTCCGCATACAACTCCTCCTCCTCTACTTCCTCCACCTCCTCTTGTGCCACCACCTGACTCCGAATTCTGTTTAACATGTGCTCCAGCATGTAAATCACCGGAATAGTCATGCTGATAATGGCATCGTCAGCACTAAACATCTTCGTCGCCATTTCAAAACTGTGCAGAAGGGTGCATAGGTCCCTGATCTGAGACCACTCCTCCAGCGTGATTTGCCCCACCTCTGAATCTCGTTGGCCCAGGCTATACGTCAGAACGTATTGCACCAGGGCTTGTCGGTGCTGCCACAGTCGCTGCAACATGTGCAGAGTTGAATTCCACCGGGTAGGCACATCGCATTTTAGCCGGTGAAGTGGCAGGCCCAACGACTTCTGTAGAGATGTAAGTCGCTGAGCTGCGGGATGCGAACGGCGGAAGTGAGCACACAGCGACCGTGCCCTCTGCAGAAGGCCATCTAGTCTGGGATAGTGGGCTAAAAATTGCTGGACAACCAGGTTCAACACGTGAGCCATACAAGGCACGTGTGTGACATTGCCCCGGCGAAGGGCCGCACCCAGGTTTGCAGCATTGTCGCACACGGCCTTCCCTGGTTTCAGGTCCAGTGGAGACAACCATTCATGAAATTGGTTCTCCAGAGCTGACCACAACTCCTCAGCTGTGTGACTCACATTTCCCAGACATTTCAATGTAAAAACCGCCTGATGACGTTGAGCCCTACTGCCAGCATAGTAAGGAGGTGTGCAGGATCCCTTCTGCGCAGTTAGAAAGCTTGTGGCATGACCAGACAGGCTTTGGGTGCAGGTGGAAGACCGAGAGGAGGTTGAGGAGGCAGAAGCAGTGGAGGAACTTTGACATAAAGAGGATTGACGCACAACTCGTGGGGACGGCAAGACTTGGACAGCAGCCCCTTGTCCTGCTGTCACCATAGTTACCCAGTGCCCAGTCAGCGACATGTAACGCCCCTGTCCATGCCTACTCGTCCAAGTGTCTGTGGTGAAATGCACCCTGTCACACACAGAGTTTCTCAAAGAAGCGGTGATGTTGTGTGCGACATGCTGGTGGAGCGCAGGCACACCTTTCTTTGAGAAGTAGTGCCGACTGGGCATCTGGTACTGGGGCACTGCGACGGACATAAGGTCTCGAAAATCCTCTGTGTCCACCAGGCGGAAAGGCAGCATTTCTGTAGCCAAGAGCTTGCAGATGGTGAAATTCAACCTCTTAGCTTTCTCATGGCTAGGAGGAAATGGTCTTTTACTTGTCCACATCTGAGGGACCGAGGGCTGGCTATTGTGCTTAGACGGGGTTGATAAGGGTGTCCCCGGCAAACTGCCGGTCTGTGAGGAAGATGCAGGCGGACATGTTAGGTTGCCTTGATCCAAAGGTGGTGCTATCGATGTCGGACAGCGCTCAAGACCAGCTGGTGTTACCACCTCCAAAGAAAATGATGACCTGCCAATCATGCTGGCTGTTGCGGGTAAAGAGGTGGCAGGTCTGCGCCCCAAAACAGGTGTGACTGCTGTCCCCCCAGTCACAGAGGATGAAGAGGCCGCGGATGCACAAGATATGGCAGACGGTGGTTGGCCCGGCCGGCTAGGCCGCATTGTAGCACACTGAGCTTCCCACTGCAACTTATGCTTCATGTCCATGTGCCGATTCATGCATGAAGTACTCAAACTATGTATTTTTTGGCCTCTACTTAGCTTTTGCTGACAAATGTTACAGATAACACGAGTTGGGTCATCTTTATCGATCTGAAAAAATGCCCAGGCTATGCAAGGCTTAGCACCCATGCGACCTGAAGAGCCACCACGACTTGTGGTGAGAGGCAGAGTTGTGTTTGAGGATGCAGTTGTTGACGTGCTTCCAGTACTACGTCTCTGTCCAGGAAGGCGCAACCTGACCTCGTCGTCACTAGCATCTTCCTCCACCTCCTCTGCTGACCTCATCTCTTGGCTGACTGTGGGTTGACAGTAAGTGGGATCTCCGACCTCATCATCATCACCCTGTGCGTTATCACACCCGTCGTCCTCAGAGCCAACCTGTTCCTGCCCTGACAAAAAACTAAAGTTGTCGCTCCAATCAGGTATTTGAGTCTTATCATCGTCTTCCTCATTGTCTCCACCAACCGGAGTTACAGTTTGGGAATGAGGGTCTACATTATGGTCAGAACCTTCTGCGTCTGGTCCTGGATCCGACTCATAAAGATTCTGGGCATCAGTGCAGATCATTTCCTCGTCTGGATTCACAGAAGCGCTGGAGTCGACCTCTGATTCCCAGGCTATAGTATGAGTAAACAGCTCTGCAGACTCAACCATCTGTTCTACCTCATACTCAGACGGGCAGCTGGAGATTTGGGAGCTGTGAGGAAGCAAGTGCGATTTGGGTGACACCTTTGAGGACTGGAGTATTTGTGATGTTGAAGTTGATGTGGAGGAGAGCCCACTTAAAGGAGCACTTGATATCCGTTGAAGCACCTGCTGTTTTTGTGCCTCATCTGGAATTTGTAGCGATTGGCGTGGCCGTAAGAAAGGGATCTTATCACATTGTCCGCTAAAAGAAGTAGACATTTTAGTTTGGCTGGAAGATGGTCTTTCTTCTGCACCTACCCCACGGACACAACCTTTTTTCCCCTTCCCAACACGCCTATTCCCCTTTCCACCAGCAGCAGGCCTTTTTCCACTCATTTTGGTGGTTAACTAATTCACAACTCTGGAGTTGTTTGCACAAAAAAACAATGGATGGTAACCGAGCAGAGCTGGGTGGCCAAACTGTGGTATTAGGCCAAAACTATTGGCTGGGTTAGATGCAGAAAAAAATTATTTTTAATTTGCAACCTGATGGAGGTCAGTATAGATGGACTAATAGACCAAGTCCCACACACCGCTAGAAGCCCAAATATTTTTTCAGAGTTAGATGCAGAAAATTTTTTTATTCAATTTGCAACCTGATGGAGGTCAGTATAGATGGACTAATAGACCAAGTCCCACACACTGCTAGAAGCCCAAATATTTTTTCAGAGCTAGATGCAGAAAAAAATTATTTTTAATTTGCAACCTGATGGAGGTCAGTATAGATGGACTAATAGACCAAGTCCCACACACTGCTAGAAGCCCAAATATTTTTTCAGAGCTAGATGCAGAAAAAAATTATTTTTAATTTGCAACCTGATGGAGGTCAGTATAGATGGACTAATAGACCAAGTCCCACACACCGCTAGAAGCCCAAATATTTTTTCAGAGCTAGATGCAGAAAAAAATTATATTCAATTTGCAACCTGCTGGAGGTCAGTATAGAAGGACTAATAGAACAAGTCCCACACACTGCTAGAAGCCCAAATATTTTTTCAGAGCTAAATGAAGAAAAAAATTATTTTTAATTTGCAACCTGATGGAGGTCAGTATAGATGGACTAATAGACCAAGTCCCACACACTGCTAGAAGCCCAAATATTTTTTCAGAGCTAGATGCAGAAAAAAATTATTTTTAATTTGCAACCTGATGGAGGTCAGTATAGATGGACTAATAGACCAAGTCCCACACACCGCTAGAAGCCCAAAAATTTTTTCAGAGCTAGATGCAGAAATTTTTTTTATTCAATTTGCAACCTGATGGAGGTCAGTATAGATGGACTAATAGACCAAGTCCCACACACTGCTAGAAGCCCAAATATTTTTTCAGAGCTAGATGCAGAAAAAAAATATTTTTAATTTGCAACCTGATGGAGGTCAGTATAGATGGACTAATAGACCAAGTCCCACACACTGCTAGAAGCCCAAATATTTTTTCAGAGCTAGATGCAGAAAAAAATTATTTTTAATTTGCAACCTGATGGAGGTCAGTATAGATGGACTAATAGAACAAGTCCCACACGCTGCTAGAAGCCCAAATATTTTTTCAGAGATAAATGAAGAAAAAAATTATTTTTAATTTGCAACCTGATGGAGGTCAGTATAGATGGACTAATAGACCAAGTCCCACACACTGCTAGAAGCCCAAATATTTTTTCAGAGCTAGATGCAGAAAAAAATTATTTTTAATTTGCAACCTGATGGAGGTCAGTATAGATGGACTAATAGACCAAGTCCCACACACCGCTACAAGCCCAAATATTTTTTCAGAGCTAGATGCAGAAAAAAATTATATTCAATTTGCAACCTGCTGGAGGTCAGTATAGAAGGACTAATAGAACAAGTCCCACACACTGCTAGAAGCCCAAATATTTTTTCAGAGCTAAATGAAGAAAAAAATTATTTTTAATTTGCAACCTGATGGAGGTCAGTATAGATGGACTAATAGACCAAGTCCCACACACTGCTAGAAGCCCAAATATGTTTTCAGAGCTAGATGCAGAAAAAAATTATATTCAGTTTGCAACCTGATGGAGGTCAGTATAGATGGACTAATAGAATGATGCTATGCCCAAAAGATTTTACTTCACTAGGTGCAGTAAAAAAATTGGTATTCTATACACAGGTGGTATATCTTGCAACACAGATAGGCTACTCCACTGACTAACACACTCTGCAATAGGCCAAAAAGGATTAGCTTTGCTAGATTCAGCCAAATGCTGTGAAAAAAACTTGCACAGTACTGGCACAGACCTGCCTGGCAAAAACTGATAGGAACTGATGTAACCTAGTCCTGAAAAGGACTCCAATTACAATTGTCTTTACTCCCACAATCTATCTATTTAAGAGCACAGACCTGCTTGATAAAAGTCGTAGGAAATGCTGTAACCTAGTCCTTAAAAGGACTGCAATCACAACTATTCCCTACTCCCAAGCTATCTGTATATTTGTGCGAAAATTGGCTTGAAATTAACAAGGTATAGCGCACACAGCAACAGCGGTGCCGTCTAACACGCAGCTGCAGCAGTGAGAAAATGGTGGCGACGGGGAAAATGGCTTGGTCTTATAGGGCAAGGACATGTGACATACACTGCCAATCACACATGCCCTTGCTTGTGTGAAAAAAAGCACTTCGCTCCGTGTGTGCGCTGCTGATAGGCTGACAGATTGCACCTCCCCACTGCAAATGCGGGAAAGAGAAAAAAAAAATGGAGATCTTCATTGTTCCTGCAGAGATCCATCCCCTGCCCCTCCCCCCGCCCCGCTGTACACTCAAACTGCGTATTAACATTAATTTTCATCATTACTGAGAAAAAATCCAGTTATGATTTTGGTGCACGAACAGTTATTGAACATAACCTCGAACAGCCGAATTTTTCTCAAATTGTTCGTGTTCGCCGACCGGCTCGAACACCGCCCAAAACAGCTCGAATTTGAGATTGGCGAACAGTTCGAGTAGAACAACGCTCATCTCTACTCGTGAAAGTACGCCGCCTGTCAGCTCATTTTCGCAAGTCGGCTACAGCTTCCGCCGCCCTTGCTGTGTTGCAGCAGCGTTTGCAGCTTCCGGCACACCGACTGGTGTGTGATGTCCCCACACGGTGGAACTCTACCCTCCACATGTTGCAAAGGATTTGTGAGCAGAAGAGAGCAGTTGTGGAGTACCAGCTGCAACAAGGCCGTCGATATTCAGGTCAGACTCCACACATAAGACCTCAGGAGTGGACCTGGATGTCTGACATATGTACCATCCTGACAAACTTTGAGGAGGCCACCAAGATGGTGAGTGGCGATGACGCCATCATTAGTGTCAGCATCCCACTTGTCTGTCTTTTGCAACGCTCTCTGCAGAGAATTAAAGAGGAGGCATTGCAGCCAGAGTATGATGAGATGGATCAAGAAGCCATAGCGGGCGATTACACACAGCCCAGCCTCATCTCATCCCAACGTGCATTGGGGGACAAAGAGGGAGAGGAGGAGGAGGAAGAACAGGAGCTGCTATCATGCGTTGTAGACGGTAGTACCTGTACAAGTGTCATACCGTCGGTTCAGCGTGGGTGGCCTGAGGACAGGGGGGAGGAGGAAGAGGAGGAGGAGGAGGAGGAGAGCATGGTCAGTCGACATCTTGGTGAGGACACGGAAATCTTGCCCGTTACCAGTCTGGCACGCATGGCTGACTTTATGTTACGCTGCCTTAACCGTGACCCTCGCGTTGTCAAAATGTTGGGTGACAGTCATTACTGGTTGGTGACACTTGTAGACCCCCGCTACAAGGAGAACTTTCACTCTCTTATTCCTGAGGTGGAGAGGTCTACAAAAATGGGGCAATACCAGAAGGCCCTTGCTGCAGAACTCTTAAAAAAATTCCCATCTGAACACGCTAGCGACAGAGGTCACAGTTCGTTGCCCAACCAAGGCGTACAGGCGAGAGAGATGCATCTCCAATCCAGCAGAGGCAGGGGAACACTGTCAACATTCTGGGACAGTTTTCTGACGCCCGCCCAGCTTACAGGCCCTGAGGCGCGGGGTACTCTCACAAGGAGTGGAAAGTTTCAAAAGATGGTGAGGGAGTACCTTGCCGATTGTACCAGCGTCCTCCGTGATTCCTCTGTGCCTTTTAATTATTGGGTATCCAAGCTGGACACTTGGAATGAACTCGCTCTGTACGCCTTGGAGGTCCTGGCCTGCCCTGCCGCTAGCGTGTTATCGGAGCGTGTTTTTAGTGCCGCTGGGGGAATTATAACTGATAAGCGCACTCGCCTGTCAACTGACAATGCTGACAAGCTGACCCTTATCAAAATGAACAAGGGCTGGATTGGGCCAGACTTCTCATCACCACCAAATGACAGCAGAGTAATATAAAGTCAAATCCACTGTGTTATTTCGGGAGGTGTATTCACATGCACCGCTTCACACCCACACATGGGTATACGCTTCCTCGTTTCGGCTGTTTAATCTTCTTCTCCTTATCCTCAGCCTCCACCACCACTATACCACCAGGGTGCCAGCATTGCAAGTTCCTCCGTCCTAGTTTTTGGCAGCTTTTGCTGGGAAAGCATAAGCAAATACCATGGGACACCCACTCCCCAATAATGGGACTTATGTTTGTAATATGCTGTACTGCATGGCTCTTGTAAGGGGCATTGCAAGTTGCTCCGTCCTAATTTTTGGCAGCTTTTGCTGGGAAAGCATAAGCAAAAACTATGGGAGACCCACTCCCCAATAATGGGACTTATGTTTGTAATATGCTGTACTGCATGGCTCTTGTAAGGGACATTGCAAGTTGCTCCGTCCTAATTTTTGGCAGCTTTTGCTGGGAAAGCATAAGCAAATACTATGGGAGACCCACTCCCCAATAATGGGACTTATGTTTGTAATATGCTGTACAGTATGGCTCTTGTAAGGGGCATTGCAAGTTGCTCCGTCCTAATTTTTGGCAGCTTTTGCTGGAAAAGCATAAGCAAATACTATGGGAGACCCACTCCCCAATAATGGGACTTATGTTTGTAATATGCTGTACTGCATGGCTCTTGTAAGGGGCATTGCAAGTTGCTCCGTCCTAATTTTTGGCAGCTTTTGCTTGCAAGGCATAAGCAAATACTATGGGACACCCACTCCCCAATAATGGGACTTATGTTTGTAATATGCTGTACAGCATGTGACGCGCCCCCTGGGCCGTGTGTACACGTGTGTGGGATACCCGGTGCCAGGTCTCTCGCGTCTGTAGTCTCCGTGGCGGTGACCCGGTCCCGTGGCTCAGGCTGGTCAAACCAGTGGCAATCTTTCTTAGGTTTTGAGGTTAATTGTCCGACTGCGCCACCCGTGGATTGCGGTCAGGGAGTACCACCGCTGCGAGGCAGACCGCTGAGGCTGGTGTTGTGTGCGCCGCATAAAATGGGATAACTCCCCTTGGGAGGAGTATAGCCTCAGGGCAGTGAGTGTGGATGATGGGGGTGATGGTGCACGAGCGCAGCAGGAACGACTCAGAGTCTTTGCAGTGCAGTTCAGGGTCTTTACTGATGATTATAAGGTAGACCCTCCCGGGAGTACTGGCTAGCATAAGAGACCTGGTCAGTCTGTGAGCAAGCAGGAGTTCCCCTGGCCAGGTGGAGTTGTAGGCCTCCCCGTCTGTCTGCACTCTTCCTGGCTACCTTGCTGTAAGCGGGTAGAAGTAGCCCACGTCCCTGAGTGTACCGTGTAGTGCTCACCCGTATGACTGGTGACTTGGGGCCTTCTGTTAGCCTCCACTCCACGATGGCGTTGCTGGTCCCTTGCTTGTGACTGAGCCTCCGGGCTTTTATGGCCAGAGGACCTGAAATCCCCTGCCGGCTGGTTTCTGCTGCTGGATATATAAGTCCTCACAACTTCGGACTCCTGTGTCCGGTTCCTATTGTCTTCTGCCAGGGCGAGCTCTGCTCAGCTTCCAGACCCTCGTCTTTAGCTCCTAGCTCCTACAGAGCTCCTTGCTGTTACTTTCCCTTGCTCTCACTCTGACTCTGACTGTTCTCTGTTCTCTGACTCACTCAACCCCACCCCAGATCCAGTTTATAAGGGCAGAATTCTCCCCTTCCAGGACTGGGGCAGGAGGATGTTGCATGTTTAAGGGATCCTGACCAGGAAACCTCCCACTTGCTCTCCGACGTAATCTCTATTACTGTGGTGACCAGACCCCTGGGGTGCCACACATGGCTCTTGTAAGGGGCATTGCAGTACCTCATAATTTTTGGAAAGCATTCCATTCACTGCTTAGGCCAACGGTGCACAGGAGACCCAGTTGCTATAAATGGAAAAAAAGGTTTAGTTAACGCCCTCTGACCTCCATGTCATTTCCAAGGGGCATTGGAGTGCCTCGAAATTTTTGGTAGGCATTGCACTCACTGTATGCCCTATAACTGTGTAGCCGAACCGCTCCTTTTGTTACAGAAACATATCCTACAAGACATATCTGGTTGACTGGCCTGATATTGATGTGAATGGTCTCTGTTCCTCCTGCTCTTTCTCCTTTGCCACTACCTCATCCATCATTTATCACCTGAAGCTTTGTTTTAACGGGAGTCATAGAACTTGGATAGTAGCAGGAAAACATCCAGCAATCCTCGGAGGAGGTAGGATATGCGCCAAAACGCTGACCTCCTCAGGCCTAGCCGCTACTACATACATGAGCTTGCATTACAACAAAACAAAGCAGATGCTAACTTCTATCATCCTCATCATGCTCCTCACCTTGGCACTCTCAACTCCCCTGATGGAGAAGCCAGGGCCCACCGGAGGAGTCTGATAGTCCGGTGGGCTCGGCCAATGCTGCCCTAAAGCAGGCCAGGCTAAGAAAAGTGTGGGAAAGGTTACCGGTACAAATAGGGGTGGCTGGGGACCGAGTATGGACACCCGGCCACCCCCTGGAGGCTGGGGAGCAAGCGGGGACACTCGGCCACCAGGCGGCTGGGGACTGAGTATGGATACCAGGCCGCCAACACAGCCATGGCGTGGTGGCCAGATTCTGCCTCCACATGCCTAAAAGGCCCAATTTAAAGTGCAAGCAAGCAAGCAGTATGGTATTGCAGCCTGGGGGTGGGTGGGTGGCAGGCTGCATACTTGCTCTTGCATTGCAAGGAATGGGAGAGGTACAATTGAACACTGCCCTGGGACAAGGACTTGAATGGGGATAGTTGCAAGTCTGCAATGACAGGTGCAAGGTGGGAGGCATCTTAGCATGTACCATGAACAGGGGTTTGGCATGCACACACTACAGCGGAATAGGCTCTCCTTCCCACTAAATGCACTGGGGAGGGCACAGGTAATGTTTTGGTATACGCGCTTAATCTTATGTATAAGGCACACCAGAACAAATAGGGGCGGCTGGGGACTGAGTATGGATACCTCGCTGCCGAAGCAGCCATGAGGTAGTGGCCAGCTTCGGCCTCCTCTAAACTAAATGTCCCCATTTCAAGTGCAAGCTAGCAGTATGAATTGCAGTCTGGGGGTGGGTGGTTGGCAGGCTGCACACTTACACTTGCATTAAAAGAAAACATAGCAGATGCTAACTTCTGTCATCATCATCATGCTCCTCACCTTGGCACTCTCAACTCCACCGATGGAGAAGTCAGGGCCCACCGGAGTAGTCTGGTTCTCTGGTGGGCTCGTCCAATGCTGCCTAAAGCAGGCCGGGCTAAGAAAAGTGTGTGGGGGATGTTCCAAGGAGAAATGGGGGCGGCTGGGGACCGTTTATGGACACCCAACTGCCCCCAGGCGGCTGGGGACCGTGTGGACACTCGGCCGCGGGGCGGCTGGGGACTGAGTATGGACACCCGGCCGCCGGGCGTCTGGGGACTGAGTATGGATTCCAGGCCGCCAACACAGCCATGACGTGGTGGCCAGATTCCGCCTCCACATGCCTAAAAGGCCCAATTTCAAGTTCAAGCAAGCAGTATGGTATTGCAGCCTGGGGGTGGGTGGGTGGCAGGCTGCATACTTGCGCTTGTATTGCAAGGAATGGGGGAGGTACAATTGAACACTGCCCTGGGACTAGAACTTGCATGGGGATAGTTGCAAGTCTGCATCTTCTGATGCGGCAAGGATCACTTATGATGGGCACACTTTTAGACAGTGAACTGGGAGTCAGAGATGCTTCCAGGGGTCTTCAATGCATTTGTCATAGTTGAAAGCAATGCAAAAGTGCAAAAACGCATAAAAAATGCTACTTGTGAACATAGCCGAAGGTGTGGAGGAGTATTTTTGTTTTTGGTCATTTATTTTAACTTATACACAAATCTTTTCCCTGGAAAGGATGTTCCTTAACATATTTCACAGGAAAAAAGTTTCACTTTCGTTTTATTGTGAGCCTGTAAAAGTGGCTTAATACCTCTGACCACGTTGTTGACAGCAGTGACCTGGGGGTCAGAAATGCTTCCTGGGGCGATCCCCATGCTGTCCCCATGTCATTTGAGCACTGTCACTATCGTTTTGGGCACTTGTTAGGCTTTTAAAAGACTGCCGGGGGTGCCATCGCAAAAATGCTTGAGTCTCCCATGGACTAACATTGGGCTCGTTGCTCGGGTCGAGCACCCGAGTATCACGGCGAGTTCGGCCCGAGCCTTGAGCACCCGAGCATTTTAGTGCTCGCTCAACACTAGTCCTGTGCCCTAAGTAGAGAAACACCCCCAAAACATAATGTTTACACCTCCATGCTTGACAGTGGGGACGGTGTTCTTTGGGTCATAGGCAGCATTTCTCTTCCTCCAAACACGCCGAGTTGAGTTAATGCCAAAGAGCTCAATTTTTGTCTTATCTGACCACACCACCTTCTCCCAATAACTCACAGAATCATCCAGGTGTTCATTGGCAAACTTCAGACGGGCCTGCACATGTGCCTTCTTGACCAGGGGGACCTAGTCATTTTGTATTTCTTCCATTTTCGTACTATTGCACCAACAGTTGTCTCCTTCTCACCCAGGGTCTTACTTATGGTTTTGTAGCCCATTCCAGCTTTGTGCAGGTCTAAGATCGTGTCCCTGACATCCTTAGAAAGCTCTTTGGTCTTGCCCATGCCCATGTTGTAGAGGTTAGAGTCTGACTGATTAATTGAGTCTGTGGACAGGAGTCTTTTATACAGGTGAAGACAGCTGTCTTTAATGCAGGTAACGAGTTGATTAGGAGCATCTAACTGGTCTGTAGGAGCCAGAACTCATAATGGTTTGTAGGGGATCAAATACTTATTTGTCACTGCAAAGTGCAAATAAATTTATCTAATTTATACAATGTGATTTTCTTGATTTTTTGGGGGGATATTCTATGTCTCAATGTTAAAATTAACATACCCTTAAAATTATAGACTGTTCATGTCTTTGTCAGTGGGCAAACTTATAAAAGCAGAAAAGGATCCAATAATTATTTCCTTCACTGTATATAGAACATGGGCAATTTCTGCAAGCTGACATTTAAAATCTTCTAAAATTGGTAGGACAGTTATCGTTGGTGACTATGAAGGTCTATAACGCTTGGCAAACACAACATTACAAAGACTATGACTTATAATTGTAACAACTTTCCTTGGTTCCATTCTCAAATCTTAATCTGCCAAGATTATTAAGTGCCAGATATGTGAAGATGTGAATCCTTGTCACATTCTTTGTTTATTAAAAGAAATTGCTGTTCTTTCCCAGAAAATCATTTCAGACCCTATGCATCTCATGTACCTATCTGTAATACTATCTTATTAAGAGATTAACTTTTAAAGTGAATCTGACAGCTGATACAAATGGCAGTAGATCCATAGGCAGCACATATCAGGCACTGGCTATGTGATCTCAGCCAGGTATGTATGACTCTGAAATTTTAGAGAAAAACATACTTCAAAGCCACTTCTACCTGCCCACTGGCAATGACTGATGGGTCTTTACCTATACAAGCACTCAGAGAGAGACCTGTCACTCCAAAGGAGGAGGCGGGCTTGCATTTTTTCAAAAATATGCAGCATAAAAAACTCACCAAAAACTCTCCGTAGTCTTAAGCCCCAATTCATCAGTTGCATTTTTTAAGTATTTTTTGTGATCTTCATTGCCATTTTTTGTACTTAATTTTTCAAAATAGTTCATGCTGGTTGATGAATTTTTTGTGCAAAATCAAAGATGCTCTTTTTTGTTGGTTTACCTTTTTGCATCTCATTCCAGCAACAAGTCGCATCATCATTTAAAATACCGCACATTTGTTTTCAACCGTTCAAATATAATATTAGAGAGATTTTGTTCTCCAGTGGGTCCTGGAGTACATTTGCGCAAAATTCTGCAACATGTTGAAGGCTTGCAAATGATATGTTAGGCTAAAACATCTGGATAAGGAAAACCATGCCATTGTTGTTGAGCAATTAAAAAGAATAGGCAACTTTACTTGGTTTTAACTTAAAAAAGGTCAAAAATTAAATAATGAACCAGGAACAAACATAAAAGTCAGCATTCATATCATTTTATGTTGAATTTTTAAAAGGTACTACAAAGATGATAATGAGATTAGGTCCGGCGTCAGCACCCGACGTACCTGGGCAAGTGCCAGGGCACTGGACCATCACAGGGGCCCACTCGCTGTCGGGGTCTGGGCCGATTCCCTGTTGATTTTTTGTCTGCACTGAATTAGTAAAGCTTTTAGTAAAGCTACCAGAAGTTTTGGGAGGCTATAAAAATATGTATCACTACACCCCAAAATAGAGCTCAAGTACCTGGGAATCTTAAGCTTAACATTAAAGTGTTTGTCTCATGACAGACATGCCATAAATGTCTAATAGATGTATATCCCTCCTTCAAGACCCCCTATCTCAAGGACAGGGGTCTCCAATGCCCCTTTCTAACTGGTAATTGACCTACAGCAACATTAGAGGTGGGCACACATGCCTTTGTCTCTCTCCCAAGTGTATTTGTTTTGTTTTATTTGGAACTCCATTATCAGTGAATGATTAGACCATGCATGGCTACCCCTCCTTAACTGCAGGTGAAGCACCAGTCAGAATAAAAGGATCCTGGAACCCTGTTCTGGAGAAAAGTCTGGGTCCCACAGGTAGGACCAACAAGTATTACACATATGCCCGAAATGAGACAGACATTTTAATTCTAAGAGGCTGACCTTCATCATGAAATTAGTATTTCATCAGGGGCTGGCAGGAGACAGTAAGGCTCCCCACTAGAGATGAGCAGATCGGTTTGCGCAACCTTGGTCCATGGTCCAAGTCAATCCTCTTTAACCATGTACCGCACGCATCACAGATGACACAGCGTCGGGGAACCCAGAAGCTCAGCAGGTTTGCGCATCTCCTGTCAACGGACAGAGAGCACTGACCTGGACTGTGGACCAGGGTTGCTCAAAGCAATCATCTAATCTCTCCTGTCCACCTATTATTTTTGGGCTGATCCACAATACTTTGATAATATGCAAAAAAATGTAATAGCCTTCCTCCACTACATAAAGGTAGCTATACTCAACTAATGGCTGTCAGCCATCCCCCAATTTTCCAACTTAAATAAAGCCAAATTTGTATTGTTATGTAAATGGGTATAGTGGAGTAATCTAACTCATGAGGCATCATGCATGGTTCTTCTTTTCTACAACTTCTGCCACCTGGTATGTGCAGTTCCTGGATGTTTTGTCAGGGTCTTTACTGTAATTGTAAGTATAAATATGAGGAATGTGTAAGAAATAGACATTCCTCCCATGTAATAAAACTGTCAAACAGTTGCAAATCATGCACACGGGAGGGATTCAACCATATCACCGAGCAGCTATAAATACTCGGAGCTCGGCCCGAGCATACTCGGCGAAAGGGTTAATAGAACATACTCGCTCAACACTAGTCTTTTTCCTTCATATCTTATAGCAGTAAAGATTTTTGAACATAATATTACCTTCATCGAGATGAGTAACTTATGTGTTCCTTCAGTTTATTTGAGTAGTTTATTTGATTGTGATGGAGTCAGCCTACACTCTGTGGTTTCAGCTAAATTTTGCTTAATTTTGGCAACTTTGCAGTATAAAAATAAACATAAAAAATCTAAAAGGTAAATTCTGGACATAATATTTCTTGTATTCTTGCATTAGGAAGCCTCTCCTTTCCTTTTTTCCTTCCTACATTAATAATATCATTAACAAAAGGAAAATGCTGAAGGTGAGGCTCTTAAAGCTAATGCTCAATAAATACAGAAGCAATTCATTAAAGTAAAATTAGTTACCCTCTAAACCCCTTAACTCCTGAGCGAAGAGCTATAAATTTACATTTTTCTACCAACATAGCTATATGAGGGCTTGTTTTTTTATAGGACAAGTTGGAAGTTTAAATGACACAATTAATTTTACGATGCAATGTAAAAAATACTTAAAAACTTTGAGTTTCTGCTCACTTTCTGGCAAAAAGACTCCCTATGTACATAGCCTTAGGGGTGTTTGCAGATAGAGGTTTTTTTTAGGTGGACTAAATTGCCTTGTTTTTTAACCGGTTCAGGACCGCCCACTGTACATAAACGTCGGCGCTGCCTGGGCTCTGTGCAGCGCCGAAGTTTAAAAGCGGTGGGTGGTCCCGCAGCGCTCAGGACCCTCTGTGTCCTGCAAGCACTGCGGTCCCGATGTGACATCATGACATGTGACATTATGGGGACCTGATTGGATCAGGTCCCCATGATGTTATCCCGTTCCTATCTTCTAGATCCATAGCGATCGCGGCATTTAAAAGATAGTGACAGCCGGTGGTCGGTGATCAGGACCTCCATATACCTTAACAGCGAGGGGATCCCGGTGCTGTGACCTCTGACCTCATTGAGACCTGATTGGCTCAGGTCTCGATGATGTCAGCGTCACACCAGCCAATCAGAGAGATCACTGGGGAAGTTTGTTGCAGCAACAAACTTTCCCCGGTGACCTGCCTGATAAATACACTGTTTCTCCTCAGATCTCAGTGAGAGAGCTGAGGACAAACAGTGTGACAAGAGCTGTGTCAGCCTTGCCACTGTGGAACAGTAGAACAAAAAAAAAAAAGTAAGAGTTAGGCTAAAGTTAGGGTTAGCCTTAGGGTTAATCAGTCCTGTCAGTCAGTCCCGTCAGTCAGTCAGTCAGTCCCGTCAGTCAGTCAGTCAGTCTCGGCAGTCAGTCAGTCCGTTCCGTCAGTCCTGTCAGTCAGTCCCATCAGTCAGTCTGGTCAGTCCCGTCCGGTCAGTCTGGTCAGTCCGGTCAGTCCAGTCCGGTCAGTCCAGTCCGGTCAGTCCAGTCCCATCAGTCCCATCTGGTCAGTCCGGTCAGTCCAGTCCGGTCAGTCCAGTCCGGTCAGTCCAGTCCGGTCAGTACAGTCCCATCCGGTCAGTACAGTCCCATCCGGTCAGTCCAGTCTGGTCAGTCTAGTCTGGTCAGTCCGGTCAGTCCAGTCCGGTCAGTCCAGTCTCATCCGGTCAGTCCCGTCTGGTCAGTCCGGTCAGTCCAGTCCAGTCCAGTCCGGTCAGTACAGTCCCATCCGGTCAGTCCAGTCTGGTCAGTCCAGTCCGGTCAGTCCAGTCCGGTCAGTCCACTCTGGTCCGGTCAGTCCAGTCCGGTCAGTCCAGTCCGGTCAGTCCAGTCAAAAAATATGAAAACAAATAAAATGGCCCGTCAGACTTATACCGAAGAGGAGGCGTATGCCCTGCTATGTTCTGACAGTGACGACAGTGCAATCTCAGATGGAGATGTGAATTTTGAGGTCTTTAGTAGCGGCGACACTGAAAGCTCAGACGTGAGCAGTGATTCTGGTCCATCCTCAAGCTCAAGGACCAGTACAATAGGGGCAAATAGAGCTACTGGAGAAACATCTCCAAATCAGGGAACACTGCCCAGTACAAGCGCTGTCCCTCCTACTAGTGAATTGGCACACGCCAGTGTACAAAGGGCTTTGCCACTTGATATAGCATTTCCCAGATGGGAGGCTTTGGATTAGGCTGCTCCATTCAGTCCTGATTTCAACGCCATTCCTGGTATAAATGTGGAGGTGGAAGATTTTGGACCAATTCATTTTTTTAATTTGTTTTTTTACAGACAGCTTGCTAGAGCATATTGTCGTGCAAACAAATTTATTTGTGTCCCAATTCATAAACCAGAATCCCCGATCTTACTATGCTAGGGCAAATTTATGGACACCAACTAATGTCCCGGAAATAAAAAAAATTTTAGGACTTACATTTGCCATGGGGCTTGTTAAAAAAACGAGCATTCGATCCTACTGGTCCAACCACCCTGCTCAAGCCACCCCTATGTTTTCAGTCGTTCTTCCTAGAACCCATTATGAAATGCTCATGAGGTTTTGGCATATTAATGACAATAGTCAATGCCTGCCCAGAAATTCCCCAGAACATGACAGGTTATATAAAATCAGACCCATCATTGAAAATTTGTCAGAAAAATTCTGAAGGCTCTACATCCCAACACAAAATATTTCTATAGATGAGTCCCTTGTAAAATTCAAAGGAAGACTGTACCTCAAGCAATTTATCCCATCTAAAAGGGCAAGGTTTGGAATAAAGCTCTATAAAATGTGCGAAAGTTCAACCGGATGCACATCCGCTTTTTCGCTTTTCGCATATATGAGGGGAAAGATAGCCAACTAAACCCACCAGGATGCCCTACTTATCTGTGGACATCTGGAAAAATTGTTTGGGAGCTGATAAGTCCATTTTTTCAAAAAGGCTACAATCTATATGTGGACAATTATTACACCAGTATACCCCTATTTAAAAGTCTGGTTGAACACAACATCAGACCATTCGTGAAAACCGTCAGGGGTTTCCACAACCATTGGTCAACCAAAAGTTCCAAAAGGAGCAGTCAGGGACTGTGCGCAACGGAGAGCTGCTTGCCCTGAAGTATAGGGATAAGAGGGATATTTTTGTCCTCAGCTGGACCCACACAGATGCCACAAAGGCCACTGTAGAACTAGGATCCACTACTCTGAAGCAAAAACCTGTGTCAGTCATTGACTACAACAAACACATGGGGGGTGTGGACCTTGCAGACCAGGTTCTACAGCCATACCAGGTATCAAGAAAGTCCTATACCTGGTATAAAAAGTTGGTTATTTATTTGTTTCAGGTGGCCACATACAATTCTTTTGTGTTGTACAAAAAAGCAGGAAATTCAGATACTTTTCTTGATTATCAAGAAAAGGTAATTGAAAATCTTGTTTTTGAAAGTGTTAGCCCCGCTCATCCATTAGAATCTGAGGATGTGAAAAGACTCACTGAGCGACATTTTATTGCACTTATTCCAGCAACACAAACAAGAAGGAACCCCCAGAAAAGATGTTGTGTATGTACTAAGAGAGGAATGAGACGTGATACCCGCTACTATTGCCCACAATGCCCATCATTGCCAGCCTTATGCGTCACTGACTGCTTTAAAATCTTCCACACAGAACCACGTTTTTAAACTGTAAAAATGTATCCCATTTTGTCATTCAAACATTTGGTTCATTTAGTGAATGACACATTCGAGTAGAGCTCACTTAATTTCCAGGGGTGGGAGGGGGGGGTTCTCCAGAATCTAAACCTTCCATTGCGTGCTTGTTTCTGGAAATCATCCATTGAGTTAAAATGGTCACTAAACCCATAGATGAATTCCCAGAGGGGTGTCATTTCCAAAATGGGGTCACTTCAGGGGGGATTCTGCAGTTCTGGTACTTAGCGGCTCTGAAAAGTGCCAGAACAGCAGATTCCCCCCTGAAGTGACCCCATTTTGGAAATGACACCTCTCTGGGAATTCATCTATGGGTTTAGTGACCATTTACCTATCTACTTATTTTCCCACCACTAGATTAAATTATACAGAGGAGTAGATTGTAAAATTCGGTCACTTTTGGGGGTTTCCTCTGTTTAGGCACCTCAGGGGCTCTCCAAATGCAACATGGCGTCCGCTATTGATTCTAGCCAATTTTCCATTCCAAAAGTCAAATGGCGCTCCTTACCTTCCAAGCCATGCCGTGCGCCCAAACAGTGGTTTTGCACCACATATGGGGTATCAGCGTGCTCAGGAGAAATTGCACAACACATTTTGGGGTCCATTTTTTCTTGCTGCCCTTGTGAAAATTAAAAATTGGAGGCTAAAGTATCAGTTTGGTGATAAAAATGTGTTTTTTTATTTTCACACCTTAACATTATAAAATTATGTGAAGCTCCTGGGGGTTCAAGGTGCTCACCACACATCTAGATAAGTTCCTTGAGGGGTCTAGTTTCCAAAATGGGGTCACTTGTTGGGGGTTTCCTCTGTTTAGGCACCTCAGAGGCTCTCCAAATGCAACATGGCGTCCGCTATCGATTCCAGCCAAATTTCCATTCCAAAAGTCAAATGGCGCTCCTTACATTCCGAGGCAGGCCGTGCGCCCAAACAGTGGTTTTGCACCAAATATGGGGTATCAGCGTGCTCAGGAGAAATTGCACAACACATTTTCGGGTCCATTTTTTCCTGATACCCTTGCAAAAATTAAAAAATATTGGGTCTAAGGTAAATTTTTGTGAAAAAAAGTTAAATGTTCATTGTTTTCTTCCACATTCCAAAAATTCCCGTGAAGCACTTGAAGGGTTAATAAACTTCTAGAATGTGGTTTTGAGCACCTTGAGGGGTGCAGTTTTTAGAATGATATCACTTTTGGGTATTTTCTGTCATAAATGCCCCTCAAAGTCACTTCAAATAAGCTGTGGTCCCTAAAAAAAATGTTTTTGTAAAAATGAAAAATCGCTGGTCAACTTTTAACCCTTATAGCTTCCTAACAAAAAATAATTTTGGTTCCAAAATTGTGCTGATGTGAAGTAGACATGTGGGAAATGTTATTTATTAACTATTTTGTGTGACATATCTCTCTGATTTAAGGGCATGAAAATTCAAAGTTTGAAAATTGCAAAATTTTCACCAAATTTCAGATTTTTTTCACAAATAAACGCAAGTGATATCAAAGAAATTTTACCACTATCATGAAGTACAATATGTCACGAAAAAACAGTCTCAGAATCAGGGGAATCCGTTGAAGGGTTCCAGAGTAATTACTTCATAAAGTGACAGTGGTCATAATTGAAAAAATTTGCCCGGTCACGAAGGCAAAAACAGGCTCTGGCGCGAAGTGGTTAATGAAAACTATTTCAGTAGTTTTACATCTCACAAATTGTTTTTAAAGAGTTTTTCAAGCACTTTCACAGATTTTAATGTTTGCAGCTTTGTTTGCAGCATTTTTATTGGACAGTGCCTAGTTTGGAGATTTTTTTTCTCCCAACAGATGTTTTTCAAAATCTGAATCAGAAGAAAAATGCTCAAACTGCTGAACATATGCACATCAATAGAAATGAACAGGAAGAACCTTTCAAAAGTTTTTTGAGCAATTTTTTTCAGGTGCTTTTCAGAGCAGACCCACTCCAAAAGACTCCTAAAAAAAAGTCCATGTGTGCATACCATTACAGCAAGATAGACAGCCGACATCTCCTGAGTCCACTCCATGCACTTGCACATGACCTGACATACTAATACTTCACATGTTAGTATACTGTTAAAGGGATTGTCAATTGCTCAGACAACTCCTTCTTAATCCCTATGTTTCTCTCCAGTAAAAGAATAAAACTTAGGCAAGGGTCACATTAGCTCATAATATCTGATGCAAGAGCATCGGATACATTATTCTAATGACTCTCGGGTCAAACTCTGGTACTACGTTAGCCAAGTGTCATGCTACTGTGATTCGATCATCTCACATGCAAGAATCGGATCACAGGTGAGGAGAAGGAGAAATTAATCTCATCATCTACTCCATTGCCTGTCACGGAAACTATCGAACTGCACTCGGATGACATCCCAGTGCAAATCGATGTTTTGCATGCACCCATTGACTTGAATGGGTGCGCACCGAATCTACATGATAAAAAATTTGTAGGTCTGTTCTGCCTAATTAAATACCACTGGTCAGAGTGCAATGAGAGCCCTTATACTCACCTCTGGTGCCGACACAGTTCCAGCGTTGATGGCACAGGGTCTTCCATGGCTCACATGAAATTATGTCATGCGATCCCTGCAGCAAATGAACACTGGCTTAATTTTCCTATTCTACAGACATAATTGACATCCCGAGGAAGTAAGAGCTGTGGTTGCTCCCTCACATCCTCCAGATGTCTTGATGTGTCTGAAAGGAGGGAAGAGTAATGACAATGCTTATTGGCAGCAGTGGTTGTGTGACATAATAATGTCACATGAGCCTCGGGAGAGCCAATGCCAACTCCGCTGGAACAGGGCTGGCGCCGGAGGTGAGTATAGGTGTTATTATTTTACTGGAGGGAAACACAGAGATTCATTATGGGTTGTCAGAGTAGTGGACAAGCCCTCTCAAGTTTCATCAGTTTAATTAGTCTCAGAAATTATATATAAAGAAGTTTATGCATATTGTTTTCAATCTGATTTACTGAGATCCTAGCATGGGATTAACTAGATGTAAATTAGTTATGGTATGTATTTTTTAAAGTCTTTCTTTCAATTTCCTAAGCATTACTTGCTTTTTCCATTTTTATTTATATTTACACTGAAAAGATCCATGTGGTTTGTATTGTGCATTTCTCCGCCACACACCACAAACCACAATGAACACATCTGAATATGCATCAATAAATGCTTTTATACATAAAGACCACCGCTATAAAAATACTTTATACACCGAAGAATCATGTTTTATTATTCACTCACAGTCAGCATCTGGCCATTGCGTTATTTATAACGCTCAGAAAAATCTCTCCCGGTGTGAATCCAGATGTGTACAGTAATGACGACCATCGTCATACAGAATACTAATAACTAGGTGTGACAAGAAGGCAGAATAACAGCAGTGCCCTGTAATTACAAGGTGCTGAGGTGAAGGCTTCCAATTAGCCCGCTTATTTAATCAGTCACAAATGTTCACATGAACTTGTTCTTATACGCGTCTTCCTGGGATCTAATTAATCCTTCTCTCTGTTACCTTATTATTCTTATTATTCACCTCTTACCTCTATTTAACAAAGATATAAAGTATTAGAATTATTGCGCTATTGAGTGATTCCTTATAAATAAGTGCCGCTGACAGGGTAATTGTGGCCTGAGTTTTTTTTTTTTGTATAAGACATTTTCAGTAATGCAAGCAATGTATAATACTATTCATTGACCCAATTCATCTTAAAGTGAACTGTGCTGAAATGCAACATGACTAGAAATAAAACATAAATCCCTTCTTCTATTCTCACACATCCTATTAAATCAGACTTTAAAAAGTAAAGCAGTAAAAAGAACTGGTTTTGATGCAAAGAAAATCTTTGAATTTAATGGAAATATTTTTGCAGCAATATCTAAATGAAGGATCAACCCCATAAAGATCTTTCATTTCTTGAGTGTAGTTTTAATTTGATCATATGTCTCCTTTAAAACACTTTAAACACTTATGCACCAATTATAATAAGAATGCTAAATTATTTTTAAACATTTTACATATAATTGATTAGATCTATATTTAACCTGTAAAATGTGGTTAAACGTTGAAAAAAATATGTATTCAATTAGGAATTTCACATCCGTTCAGGCTGGTGCCTAAAATCATACAGCAATCTTTTGTGGTTCGGAACCTGGTTGCAGTGTTTTTTTTTAACTAAAAAAAACAAAGTGCGAAAAAATAATAAACAATCCAGTGTGTAAATTCAGTCAGTAGTGTAGGTTCTCTACAAATTTACTCAGTGTTACGAAGAATTTATTATCGGCTTTCTCACATGTGCATATACATCGGATGAGGGCTATCCTATGTTTTATCGGTTAGCACTCGCACCCATGTTATTCTCATCAGCAGGTTTTTTTCTCATACGATTTGGCATGAGAAGAACAAAATCGCAGCATGCTGTGATTTGCAGTGCAAATTGGATGCCAATCACCCATTCAAGTCTATGGGTGTGTGGAAAACATTGGACTGCATTCGGGTGAAATCCAAGGGTAATTCGATTTCCGTGGACTCTCACAATGGAGAAGATGGAGAAATTTGTTCTCCATCTTCTCCTCACCTGTAATCCGATTCTCTCATCCCAGGGAATCGGATCACACTAAGCTGACACTTTGATCAGGGTTTGACCGCGAGACAGAATCTATGCTCGTGTGAATCTGGCCTATACCTTCATAGCTTATTAGGGCTCCTTAAGGATTATTTTTTAACGTTCTTCATTGCTTATAAAAAAAGAAAGATGCCAAAAATTGTAAGTGATTTAAACTGCATTTTGACAAAGGTTTAGTCCTATTATTAATTTTGTGCCCCTTTTCCAAGATAATTCTAGAAAAAGATAAACCCAGGGCATGCATAGTTTAAAAAAAAATTTAAATGACCTCCAAAATGGCGCAAACGTAAAAATGTTCTTTGTACAATTTCTTTAATTCAGTGTACATTTCTCCATAGACTGCTATTGTAACGTGGCTACAGCATGTTTTACCTAAAGAAATACCGTTTAAAGAGCCAGTGAAATGGTGCAATACGCCGTGCGAATCCAGCCTTAATTACAGAATAGTTTTTGTCATGATAAAATGTTAAACCAGGTTCACATGGAGATCTGCGGTCACTCCAGGCATTGTGGTCTGTATAAGGACTGTGAATATGTAAATGTGAACCCGACCTTAGTGTGAGTTAATGGCCAGTAGCATAAAACCACTCCAAAATATATATACCAGTGCAGTTTTCAAATTGATTGTTAAAGGCCACTTAGCTTTACAGATAAATAGCAATTTAATCACAAAATTACACGAGCTTGAACAATCAGTTTGAAAAATGTGTACTTTTTGGCTGCAGCATTGCCATACTTTGGCATTTCAGGTGAAATTATCCAAACAGTGTAAGAAAGCAATTATACTGTGAAAAAAAAAAATATAATAATCACCAAAATATCTTTGTTTTGCAGTGGTGCCGAAGAGGTCAATGTGTGAAACATGGTGATGAAGGACCTGAACCTACAAATGGTCAGTGGTCTGACTGGTCAGGTTGGTCCCCATGTTCCAGAACATGTGGTGGAGGAGTCTCATACAAGGAGCGCCAGTGTAATAACCCACGGTATTTTTTATTTTTTTTTTACTTATTGAAATTGACTTTATCAAGTATTGATTGTGATTTTTCTAATGAGTCCATTTTTTAAGGGAGAGAATTATAGTTACTGTTGATATTTTAGTTCTTAAATTATCATAGTTATCTAGTTTCCAAAATAAAGTTCTCACATGTGTCTACTAAATATCATGAGATCATCTAAAAGGGAACCTGTCATGTAAAAAAATGCTATTAACCCCTTCGCAACCTTGGGTTTTGTCGTTTTTGCTTTTTCTTTTTTTGCTCCCCTTGTTCCCAGAGCCATAGCGTCTTTATTTTTTGGACAATATGGCCGTGTGAGGGCTTATTTTTTGCGGGACAAGTTGTACTTTTCAACGCCATTACTAGTTTTACCATATCGTGTACGGGAAAATGTTAAAAAAATTCCAAGTGCGGTAAAATTGCAAAAAAAGTGCAATACCACAGTTGTTTTTTATTTATTTTTTTTACCACGTTCACTGAATGCTAAAACTGACTTGCCATTCTTATTCTCCAGGTCATTACGAGTTCGTAGACACCAAACATGTATAGGTTATTTTATATTTAAGTGGTGAAAAAAAATTCCAAAATTTGGTAAAAAAAATGTAAAAAAAATAGTGCCATTTTCCGAGACCTGTAGCGTCTCCATTTTTCGGGATCTGGGGCTGGGTGAGGGCTTATTTTTTGTGCGCCGGGCTGACGTTTTTATTGATAACATTTTGGGGTAGATCCGATTTTTTGATCGCCCGTTATTGCATTTTATTGCAATTTTGCAGCGACCAAAAAACGTAATTCTGGCGTTTCGAATTTTTTTCTCGCTACACCGTTTACCGATCGGATTAATTCTTTTTTTATATTGATAGATCGCGCGATTCTGAACGCGGCGATACCAAATATGTGTATGTGGGGTTTTTTTATATATTTTATTTTGAATGGGGTGAAAGGGGGGTGATTTAAACTTTTATATTTTTTTTTATATTTTTAAAAACATTTTTTTTTCACTTACTGCATGCTTCAATAGTCTCCATAGGAGACTAGAAGCAGCAGTTGTCTGATCGTCTCTGCTACATACAGGGGACCAGCAGATCCCCTGCATATAGCAGAAATGGTCCTGTGCTATGAGCGCCGACCACTAGGTGGCGCTCATAGCGACGAGATCATGACAACCACAGGCGTCTGCTGCAGACCCTGGGTTGTCATGCACGCCCATCGGTGACCCGCGATCACTTGACGGGGTCGCCGGTGGGCGGGGCTTATGACGCGCAACCCGGAAGCGCGCGTTAAATGTCGCTGTCGGAGATTGACAGCGGCATTTAACATGTTAACAGCCGCGGGTGGATCGCGATTCCACCCGCGGCTGTTGCGGGCACATGTCAGCTGTAAGAATCAGCTGTCATGTGCTCCGTTCAGTGCGGGCTCAGCGCCGGAGCCCTCACTGAACCGGGCTACGCAAATGTGCGTACTAATACGGCAAGGGTTGGAAAGGGGTTAACCTGCAGATATGGGGTTAATCTCCATGTAAATAGCATTCTAAAGCCATGCAGCCGCTGCACTGGCAGCCCATCTGCTGGGAGGGAATAAACTTTAATCCTGCCGACAACCTCTGGCTTTCAGTCATAGAGGTGTGGCTTCAGTCACTGCTCAGTACACCACAGTGCATCAGTGCGGAGCTGGCTGTCAGTCAGTGCCAAGGTGTTGTTACAGACACCACTCAATATGCACTGAGCAGTGACTAAAGCTGCACCTCTGACTGAAAGCTGTAGACTGCAAGGAGGAATATAATTCATTTTCTCCCAACAGCTGGGCTTTCAATGCCATGGCCACACAGCTTTAGAATGCTATTAACCTGCAAATTAACCCCATATCTGCGGGTTAATAGCAATTTTTGACATGACAAGCTCCCTTTAACCTACCGTTAATAATTATTTCCTCTACTTTTTTAACCTATGTTAATTATGATAATCTAACCCAGGCAGTACTCCAACCAGCATTTTCCTATAAGAAGTGAACATTTCATATTTGGCGGGGTCTGACTGCTGAGACCCCCAAAGACCATAAGAGTGATTTGCTTCTGTCCCCTCTCTGAGTGGAATGGCTGCACATCCTAAATCACCAATCCATTCTTTCTCATTGGAACTGCCAAAGATGGGAAAGTAGAGCTGTGGAAAGGTGACAAATTTTTGTTCCCTTTATGGTGCCCATACACAATGAAGAAAACCTCTAAACACCCATCCTCTTCTTATCTCCACTACTCCTCACATGTCTGTCTCTATTCACTGACTCTTACTAACTCCCTAAAATGTAACATGGCCGTCCCAACCCCCAGTAATCCTTCAGTCTCTATCTGTCACTAGGGCCCAAACTGGTTAACTCCCTGTGTTCCAACTGACATACTGGTGACAGTAGTATGAAAGTGCCAACCGATGCCATCTAATGGCTAAAACACCAATAACATATCTTATGTTTATACATGTAATACATATCTACTAAAACAGCTTTAGAGGGGAATGGAGTGGGAATCTTCAACATTCCCCTCACACATCAAAAAGTGGCTCTGAAAAGTATACTCTCTCTGAAACGTCATAGCATTTCACAGTAAAACATACACATTTCAGCAATAACACTGGCAATCTCTAATTTTAAAGGGGTTTTCCCAAGAACAAAGTACATTTTAATTAATTAATCTTGGAATAAAAATAAGTTCCACAATTAGATTTGTTAAAAAAGTGTTCCTGTGCTGAGATAATCTTATAGACAGTGGGTACGGAAAGTATTCAGACCCCTTTAAAATTTTCACTCTTTGTTTCATTGCAGCCATTTGGTAAATTCTAAGGTTCATTTTTTTCTCATTAAAGTACATTCTGCACCCGATCTTGACTGAAAAAAAACAGAAATGTAGAAATTTTTGCAAATGTATTAAAAAAGAAAAACTGAAATATCACATAGTCATAAGTAGTGTTGAGCATTCCGATACTGAAATATCGGGTATCGGCCGATATTCGCGGTATCGGAATTCCGATACTTAATTCCGATACTATTGCAATATCGTATACCGGAATCGGAAGTTCCCATAATGCAATGAGACATTTTCATTTTATTCAGCCAATGAGGATCCTAAGAAGTGTGGGCACATCCTGTTAGGCATGTAGGCATCTTAACTAATGGCATGGCTGTGATTGGCTGCTGAAATGATGTCATGATGCACTATAAAAGCCACCGCCGCCATTTTGAGCTCACTCTGCTGTGAATTCAGTTAGGGATAGGACGCTGTTATTCTGAGGGACAGTTTTAGCTACCTATTTGCTCTATACTGCTTTACCCAAGCTACTTTCTAAATCACTGTGCCTTGCAGTGCTAGTGCACAGTTCCCTGTGCTGTTCACCGCTATCTGCAAGGTCTGTGTGTGTGAGTGCAGCTCACCCTGTAGTGTGTGCTTCAGCCAAGTCTGGTTGTAGTGCACTCAGTGTGTGTCACTGCCTCATACATTGTCCTTTTTTGCCAATTCATAATTTTTCCTGATATCTCCTATTAGTGTGGTGGTTCCATCTGTATTCAGCTAAATTGGTTCCAAACACACTATATAGGAGTAGATAGAGAAATTTTTTTCCGTCTTGCAGCACTAGTGCACAGTGCTCTGCATCTGTACTGTTCACCGCTGTCTGCAAGGTCTGGTGTGTGAGTGCAGCTCACCCTGTAGTGTGTGCTTCAACCCCGTCTGGTTGTAGTGCACTCAGTGTGTGTCACTGCCTCATACATTGTCCTTTATTGCCAATTCATAATTTTTCCTGATATCTCCTATTAGTGTGGTGGTTCCATCCATATTCAGCTAAATTGATTCCAAACACACTATATAGGAGTAGATAGAGGAGCCTTTCTGCAGCATTGGGCCCTGCAGCCCCAGCCAGATTAGTATTAGCCTATTTTTTGCAGCCTCATCTATTGCATTGTAGGTTACCTTCCTACATTGTAATAGCTACAAAAAGTTTGTGATACTATCGTTATTACATCTTTAGGCACATCCAGTGTCTTTTTGTGACAAAAAAAACCTAAATAAAGTTCACCAAACACTCCACTTTACAGTTGTGTAGGCCACATTAGCTCATATTAAAGTCTAGTCCACACTTTATAAAATTAGTGTTTCTTATACCTGTTAGCAGCTGTTCAGGAATAAGCACACTAAGCCCTTAGTACTTTTCTGCCTATCTTTATCAGTCTACCAAGATGAAGAAGGCAGGGAGTAAGGCATGTGGTCGTGGTCGTGGGCGTGGGCGTGGAGTTTCTGCAGGGAGAGGACGTGAGGATTCTGTGCCTGCAGGGAGAGGACGTGGGGATTCTGTGCCTGCTGCGGGCACCAGTGACTCAGCATCCCCCAGTTTTACCAGGGAACAGTCCTTTATGCGCAGCTTTGTAGGAGCTAGCCGTACCCCACTGCTGCGCGAGGACCAAATTGAAGCCGTTGTCGGATGGATGGCAACTAACGCATCGACTTCAATTAGTTCCAGATCCTCTCAGGTCCTGAGCACTGAAGAGCACCCATCTGTCTCTTCACCACCTGCCAAATTGCCCAGGCAGTCAGAGAGCCCTGGACAGGAGCCATCTCTACTTCTGTTCTCTGAATCTCTTGGCTTGGAAAGAGGGGGCCAGCCAAGCAGAATTCGAGAATTTGAAGAAGAGGTAGTATGCAGTGATGCGCAACCGTTTTGTCTCTCTGAATCTGAAGAGGCGGGTGGGCCAGTGCCTATGGTCAGCAGCACACCTCAGTACGCATCTGATGATGAGACTCAGGTGCCACTTTCTGGTGCGTACTGTGCTGTCGAGACTACCCAGGAGAAGCAGTTGTTTGAAGAGGGTGGTGTAGATGATGAGGTCCTTGACCCATCATGGCGTGAGGGACAGGAAGGTGGTGGGAGCAGCTCTGAGGAAGAGATTCCCCGAACGGCCCAAAAAGGAGGGAGAGGGAGGGGGCAGACTTGGTTGCCTGTAGCCTCCACTTCGGCACCCATTAGGAGCATGGCTCTTCCAAAATCCAAAGCGGGCGCTCCCAAGACTTGCAGTGCCTGGTCCTTTTTTGACACAGTTGCAGATGACATTTGCTTTGTCAAATGCAAGCTGTGTAATCAGAAGGTGAAAAGAGGGAAAAGTGTCAGCAACCTCAATACCACAAATATGTGGAAACATGTGCGGACCAAGCACGTGGTGGAGTTACACAAACACACTGAAGACCTAGGCCAACCTACAGCGCCACCTACCACCTCTTCAGCTCGTGTTGTAGCCTCTTCCTCCAGCTCACACACAGCTGGTTCGGCTTCCTCACAGGATCGCCATGGAAGAATCTCTGGCACTGTTGTACAGAGACACAGTGTAATTCCACCCACAGCACCACTTTCCCAGTCATCCTCACACTCCCAGGCCAGTCTACAGCCATCGTTAGCACAGGCATGGGAGAAAAGGCGCCCATACTCGGCAAACCACCCCCGAGCACAGGCTCTGAATGCTGGCATTGCTAAACTACTGGCCCTTGAAATGCTATCATTCAGGCTGGTGGAGACTGACACATTCCGTAACTTTATGGCATTGGCAGTCCCACAATACAACGTGCCCAGCCGCTTTTATTTCAGCAGGCAAGCCGTCCCTGCCCTGCAACATCATGTGGAGGGAAAAATTAAACATGCGCTACAAAACGCCGTCAGTAGCAAGGTCCACCTGACCACTGATGCGTGGACCAGTAAGCATGGACAGGGACGATACCTTTCCCTCACTGCCCATTGGGTAAATGTTGTGGAGCCGGGTACAGATCTTGAGAGTGGCGCTGTACGTGTTCTGCCAACTCCAAGGATTGCAGGAATCCAGTCTGTACACATTGACTCCTCCTCATACTCCAGTTCCTCTGAATCAGCGCTGCAGGAGCCGTCACGGTCTACCTCCACATCGACCCGTGAACGGTTACCTGTTATGATGACCGATATGAGCACAGCCGTGGCCAAACGTCAACAGGCCGTATTAAAATTAATTTCTTTGGGGAATCGAAGCCACACAGCGCAGGAGCTCTGGAATGCCATCAAGCAGCAGAGTGACGTGTGGTTTGTGCCAGCGAATCTCCAGCCAGGCATGGTAGTGTGTGACAATGGCCGAAATCTGGTGGCAGCTCTGGGCCTAGGCAACCTCACTCACATCCCATGTCTGGCACATGTGCTCAACTTGGTCGTGCAGAGTTTTTTGAGGGACTATCCGGATCTTGATGCACTGCTTCACAAGGTCCGCATAGAGTGCGCTCACTTGCGGCGTTCCAGCAATGCAAGATCACGCATTGCAGCTCTGCAGCGCCGATTATGTCTTCCGGAACATCGCATCATATGTGACCTACCCACCAGGTGGAATTCAACGTTACATATGTTGGAGAGGTTGTGTGAGCAGCAGGCAGCAGTAATGGAGTACCAGCTGCAGCAGGCGCAAACAAGTCGCAGTGCGCGCCGTTCACACTTCACCACCACTGAGTGGGCCTCTATGAAGGACATTTGCCACGTTTTGCGTGCCTTCGATTATTCCACGCGGATGGCGAGTGCAGATGATGCACTAGTCAGCATGACTATCCCCCTTATCTGCCTGCTTGAAAAAACACTGCAAGCACTAAGGGACGAGGTTTTGGAAGAGGTGGAGGATGAGGAGTCACAAATGCCATCTGCTTCTCTACAGTCTGCGCAACGTGGTTCCTCACAAAGGCCTAGGCAGGGGACACTTTGTGAGGAGGATGAGGAGGAGTCAATGGATGAGGAAGACATCTGTCCAGAGGAGGGAGGTACACAATGCTCTAGTAGTCAGTATCTAGAGCGAGGGTGGGGTGATGCAGAGCAGGCAGAGATCACGCCTCAAGCAGGGGACAGCGTTTCTTGGCCAGTTGGCAGTCTGCAGCACATGGTTGATTTCATGCTGCAGTGCCTCAGAAACGACCGCCGCATCGCCCACATTCTCAACACGGCTGATTATTGGGTGTCCACCCTCCTAGATCCTCGCTACCGGCACAACTTACAAAGCCTCATAACACCATTGAACCGGGAGCGTAAAATGCGGGAGTACCAAGACGCACTGGTGCATTCCATCATGTTCTCCATTCCAACCGAGAGCAGTGCTGCTAGTGCTTTACAAAGCAGCTCAGTGCGTCGAGGCAGTGGAGGAAGCTCTGCACAAAGAGGGAGCAGAAGCAGCGCCTCAGCACAAGGCAAGACCAGTATGGCCGAAATGTGGCAAAGTTTTGTGTCCCCGCCGCCACAAATGTCTACACCATCACAGACAGCTCCAGTCAGCAGGAGGCAACGTTTCCGTCAGATGGTGACAGACTACATGTCTTGCCCTCTTAGTGTACTCCCAGACGGCTCTTCTCCCTTCAAGTTTTGGGTCTGTAAGCTGGATACATGGCCAGAGCTTAGTCAGTATGCACTGGAGGTGCTAGCTTGCCCTGCTGCTAGTGTATTATCGGAGCGCGTCTTTAGTGCCGCAGGTGGTGTACTAACAGACCGTCGCATGCGACTATCCTCCGATAACGTTGACCGGCTTACTTTTCTCAAAATGAACAAGGCCTGGATCTCTCATGAATTTGCCAGTCCTCTTCCAGAATAAATAATTGGTTGGCAACAGTATCCAGGTCTCCTGTTCTGTTCATGTTTCTACCACCTGAACTGTAATCCCTGAGCTCCAACACCGCCAGTTGGCGCTCGGAAGTGCCGTCTGCACAGTCAACACTTGCTGCCGTGTTATTGGGGTTCAGTAACGTCAGCTGTTCTCCTGCTGTGCGGACGGCAATTTCTCCTGATTTGTCCACATCCACTGTACTACACATTTTAAAGTTGCTCCAATTACTCCTCTGGCTCCTCTGTTTTCATTCTTATCCCTGGGCTCCAGCACCGCCAGTTGGCGCTCGGAAGTGCTGTCTGCACAGTCAACACTTGCTACCATGTTATTGGGGTTCAGTAACGTCAGCTGTTCCCCTGCTGTGCGGACGGCAATTTCTCCTGCTCTGTCCACATTCTCACTACTACAGATTTTAAAGTTGCTCCAATTACACCTCTGGCTCCTCTGTTTTCATTCTTATCCCTGGGCTCCAGCACCGCCAGTTGGCGCTCGGAAGTGCCGTCTGCACAGTCAACACTTGCTGCGGTGTTATTGGGGTTCGGTAACGTCAGCTGTTCCCCTGCTGTGTTCACGGCAATTTCTCCTGCTCTGTCCATATTCACTGTGCTACTTATTTAAAACTTGCTCCAATTACACCTCTGGCTCCTCCGTTTTTAGTATTTACCCTGGGCTCCAACACCGCCAGTTGGCGCTCGGAAGTGCTGTCTGCACAGTCAACACTTGCTGCCGTGTTATTGGGGTTCAGTAACGTCAGCTGTTCTCCTGCTGTGCGGACGGCAATTTCTCCTGCTTTGTCCACATCCACTGTACTACACATTTTAAAGTTGCTCGAATTACACCTCTGGCTCCTCTGTTTTCATTCTTATCCCTGGGCTCCAGCACCGCCAGTTGGCGCTCGGAAGTGCCGTCTGCACAGTCAACACTTGCTGCCGTGTTATTGGGGTTCAGTAACGTCAGCTGTTCTCCTGCTGTGCGGACGGCAATTTCTCCTGCTTTCTCCACATCCACTGTACTACACATTTTAAAGTTGCTCGAATTACACCTCTGGCTCCTCTGTTTTCATTCTTATCCCTGGGCTCCAGCACCGCCAGTTGGCGCTCGGAAGTGCCGTCTGCACAGTCAACACTTGCTACCATGTTATTGGGGTTCAGTAACGTCAGCTGTTCCCCTGCTGTGTTCACGGCAATTTCTCCTGCTCTGTCCATATTCACTGTGCTACTTATTTAAAACTTGCTCCAATTACACCTCTGGCTCCTCCGTTTTTAGTATTTACCCTGGGCTCCAACACCGCCAGTTGGCGCTCGGAAGTGCTGTCTGCACAGTCAACACTTGCTGCCGTGTTATTGGGGTTCAGTAACGTCAGCTGTTCCCCTGCTGTGCGGACGGCAATTTCTCCTGCTCTGTCCACATTCTCACTACTACAGATTTTAAAGTTGCTCCAATTACACCTCTGGCTCCTCTGTTTTCATTCTTATCCCTGGGCTCCAGCACCGCCAGTTGGCGCTCGGAAGTGCTGTCTGCACAGTCAACACTTGCTACCATGTTATTGGGGTTCAGTAACGTCAGCTGTTCCCCTGCTGTGCGGACGGCAATTTCTCCTGCTCTGTCCACATTCTCACTACTACAGATTTTAAAGTTGCTCCAATTACACCTCTGGCTCCTCTGTTTTCATTCTTATCCCTGGGCTCCAGCACCGCCAGTTGGCGCTCGGAAGTGCCGTCTGCACAGTCAACACTTGCTGCCGTGTTATTGGGGTTCAGTAACGTCAGCTGTTCTCCTGCTGTGCGGACGGCAATTTCTCCTGATTTGTCCACATCCACTGTACTACACATTTTAAAGTTGCTCCAATTACTCCTCTGGCTCCTCTGTTTTCATTCTTATCCCTGGGCTCCAGCACCGCCAGTTGGCGCTCGGAAGTGCTGTCTGCACAGTCAACACTTGCTACCATGTTATTGGGGTTCAGTAACGTCAGCTGTTCCCCTGCTGTGCGGACGGCAATTTCTCCTGCTCTGTCCACATTCTCACTACTACAGATTTTAAAGTTGCTCCAATTACACCTCTGGCTCCTCTGTTTTCATTCTTATCCCTGGGCTCCAGCACCGCCAGTTGGCGCTCGGAAGTGCCGTCTGCACAGTCAACACTTGCTGCGGTGTTATTGGGGTTCGGTAACGTCAGCTGTTCCCCTGCTGTGTTCACGGCAATTTCTCCTGCTCTGTCCATATTCACTGTGCTACTTATTTAAAACTTGCTCCAATTACACCTCTGGCTCCTCCGTTTTTAGTATTTACCCTGGGCTCCAACACCGCCAGTTGGCGCTCGGAAGTGCTGTCTGCACAGTCAACACTTGCTGCCGTGTTATTGGGGTTCAGTAACGTCAGCTGTTCTCCTGCTGTGCGGACGGCAATTTCTCCTGCTTTGTCCACATCCACTGTACTACACATTTTAAAGTTGCTCGAATTACACCTCTGGCTCCTCTGTTTTCATTCTTATCCCTGGGCTCCAGCACCGCCAGTTGGCGCTCGGAAGTGCCGTCTGCACAGTCAACACTTGCTGCGGTGTTATTGGGGTTCGGTAACGTCAGCTGTTCCCCTGCTGTGTTCACGGCAATTTCTCCTGCTCTGTCCATATTCACTGTGCTACTTATTTAAAACTTGCTCCAATTACACCTCTGGCTCCTCCGTTTTTAGTATTTACCCTGGGCTCCAATACCGCTAGTTGCTGCTCAGAAGTGCCGTCTGCACAGTCAACGCTTGCTCCAGTGTTATTGGGATTCAGTAACGTCAGCTGATCCCCAGCTGTGTGTCCGGCAAATTCTCCTGCTTTGTCCACATCCACTGTAGTACGGATTTAAAACCTCCTCCAAATACACCTCTGGCTCTTCTGTTTTTAGTATTTACCCTGGGCTCCAGCACCGCCAGCTGGTTCTCGGCAGTTCCATTGGCTCTTGTACCTTCTGCTACCCATCCGGGTTCCAGTACCGTCAGCTGGTTCTCGGCAGTGTCTTTGGCACGGGTACTCCCTCCTGCCCAGCCTGGTTCCAGCACGCCAGCTGTTTCCGGGTAGTGTCAACGTCACTTTGCCTCCAATGCGTTGTCCTGTCGTGTTGCGGTCGGGTTAGCCGACTCTATGGTGCCTGCAGTTTAGGTGACTCCTATGTGGGCTGCGGGATCTGGCAATGAAGGCTGGTTCCATAGTGCCAATAGGACAAGCACCCTCTGTAGGACTGTGGGTTTTGGTAACTGCGGCCGGCTCGCGGCCTTGAACTTTTTTTTTACATGGGTACCTTCTGCTACCCATCCGGGTTCCAGTACCGTCAGCTGGTTCTCGGCAGTGCCTTTGGATTAGGTGCCTCCTTCTCGGTATCCAAGTTCCACCAACGTCTGCTGGTCCTTGGTAGTGCTTTCTGGCACAGGTACCTCCTGCTTAGTAACCGAGTTCCAGTAACATCAGCTGGTCCTCGGTAGTTCCATTGGCTCTTGTACCTTCTGCTACCCATCCGGGTTCCAGTACCGTCAGCTGGTCCTCGGTAGTTCCATTTGCTCTTGTATCTTCTGCTACCCATCCGGGTTCCAGTACCGTCAGCTGGTCCTCGGTAGTTCCATTTGCTCTTGTATCTTCTGCTACCCATCCGGGTTCCAGTACCGTCAGCTGGTTCTCGGCAGTGCCTTTGGATTAGGTGCCTCCTTCTCGGTATCCAAGTTCCACCAACGTCTGCTGGTCCTTGGTAGTGCTTTCTGGCACAGGTACCTCCTGCTTAGTAACCGAGTTCCAGTAACATCAGCTGGTCCTCGGTAGTTCCATTGGCTCTTGTACCTTCTGCTACCCATCCGGGTTCCAGTACCGTCAGCTGGTCCTCGGTAGTTCCATTTGCTCTTGTATCTTCTGCTACCCATCCGGGTTCCAGTACCGTCAGCTGGTTCTCGGCAGTGTCTTTGGCACGGGTACTCCCTCCTGCCCAGCCTGGTTCCAGCACGCCAGCTGTTTCCGGGTAGTGTCAACGTCACTTTGCCTCCAATGCGTTGTCCTGTCGTGTTGCGGTCGGGTTAGCCGACTCTATGGTGCCTGCAGTTTAGGTGACTCCTATGTGGGCTGCGGGATCTGGCAATGAAGGCTGGTTCCATAGTGCCAATAGGACAAGCACCCTCTGTAGGACTGTGGGTTTTGGTAACTGCGGCCGGCTCGCGGCCTTGAACTTTTTTTTTACATGGGTACCTTCTGCTACCCATCCGGGTTCCAGTACCGTCAGCTGGTTCTCGGCAGTTCCATTGGCTCTTGTACCTTCTGCTACCCATCCGGGTTCCAGTACCGTCAGCTGGTTCTCGGCAGTGCCTTTGGATTAGGTGCCTCCTTCTCGGTATCCAAGTTCCACCAACGTCTGCTGGTCCTTGGTAGTGCTTTCTGGCACAGGTACCTCCTGCTTAGTAACCGAGTTCCAGTAACATCAGCTGGTCCTCGGTAGTTCCATTGGCTCTTGTACCTTCTGCTATCCATCCGGGTTCCAGTACCGTCAGCTGGTCCTCGGTAGTTCCTCAGCTTTCTTGTACCTTCTGCTACATTTCCAAGTTCAAGCTTTTTGAAATGGTTCTTGGTAATCACTCTGGATCTCCCTGACGAGGACCCTGAAGACGAGGACCCTGAAGACCAACCCTAAGAAGACGAGGACCCCGAAGACAATGACCCTGAAGACGAGGACCCTGAAGACCACCCCGAAGAAGACGAGGACCCTGAAGACCACCCCGAAGAAGACGAGGACCCTGAAGACCACCCCGAAGAAGACGAGGACCCCGAAGACGAGGACCCAGAAGACCAACCCGAAGAAGACGAGGACCCCGAAGACGAGGACCCCCGAAGACGACGACCCTGAAGACCACCCCGAAGAAGACCAAGAAGATGACCCTGAAGAAGTTGACCAAGAAGACAAAGAAGAGAAGACAAGCACCAAGATACAGAAAAACAAGAGACAGAAAACCAAGAAGCAGAAATACAAGAAGCTGCAGAACAAAAAGCGGAAGAACATTAAGCATAAGACTAAAAATCAGAGCAAAAGATAATATCTAAATTATAAGCAGAAGATGACTAAGCAGTGTATGGGGGTGAGTCCGTTCCTCCTCGTGGTGCCCCTGGAAAAGACCTGCTGCTGCAGGCCAAACTGAACGCGGACAAATCCTGTTGTAAATCTTTTGTGACGGGCAGAACGAAAGGTGTAATGTCCAACCTTTTATAGATAACAACTACAGGAATGCCTGTCACAAATAAGAATATGATGAAGAAGAAGAATATGAAGAAGATGAAGAAGTAGAATATGAAGAATGTAAAAAAAAGAATAATACGAAGAAGGTGAAGAAGAAGAAGGTGAAGAAGAAGTGGATGAAAAAGATGCTGAGGATGATGAAGGAGAAAGTGTGGGAGAAGTAAAAAAGAAGGTGAAGAGCATGGAAGTAGTGAAACATAAATATCTGACAAAATATAAAAATACTTAACATAGTTAATATTTCCGTAACTCAGAACATAATAAAAAAATATTAATTCCTGCTATTCCATTTGACTGGGCTAAACCTCTATGCCTTTATTGTCTCCCCCACCTCCCCCAATACATTCTACATTATTCTTAGTTGTTTTCCTTCATGTAGAAATAACCTACAAGGAAAGAAAGGGTTTATTTTAATTCCGATATTTATGTCCCATTGACTTGCATTGGTTTCCGGTATCGGAATCGGCGATATCCGATACTTTTTCGGTATCGGTCCGATCCAATCCGATCCGATATTTCCCGATATCGGAAGGTATCGCTCAACACTAGTCATAAGTATTCAGACCCTTTGCTCAGTATTGAGTAGAAGCACCCTTTTGAGTTAGTACAGCCATGAGTCTTCTTGGGAATGATGCAACAAATTTTTCCCACCTGGATTTGAGGATCCTCTTCCATTCTTCCTTGCAGACCCTCTCCAGTTCTGTCAGGTTGGATGGTGAACGTTGGTGGACAGCTAGTTTCAGGTCTCTCCAGAGAAGCTCAATTGGGTTTAGGTCAGGGCTCTGGCTGGGCCAGTCAAGAATGGTCACAGAGTTGTTCTGAAGCCACTCCTTTTTTATTTTAGCTGTGTGCTTAGGGTCATTGTCTTGTTGGAAGGTGAACCTTCGGGCAAGTCTGAGGCCCAGAGCACTCTGGAGGAGGTTTACATCCTGGATATCTCTGTACTTGGCCACATTCATGTTTTCTTCAATTTCAACCAGTCATCCTGTCTCTGCAGCTGAAAAACACCCACATAGCATGATGCTGCCACCACCATGTTTCACTGTTGGGATTGTATTGGGCAGGTGACGAACAGTGCTTGGTTTTCTCCACACATAACGCTTAGAATTATCACCAAAAAGTTCGTCTTCATCTCATCAGACCAGAGAATCATATTTCTCATTGTCTGGGAGTCCTTCATGTGTTTTTGAGCAAACTCTATGTGGGCTTTCATATGTCTTGCACTGAGTAGAGGCTTCCATCGGGTCACTCTCCCATAAAGGCCCAACTGGTGGAGAGCTGCCAGTGATAGTTGACTTTGTGGAACTTTCTCCCATCTCCCTACTGCATCTCTGGAGCGCAGCCACAGAGATCTTGGGGTTCTTCTTTACCTCTCTCACAAAGGCTCTTCTCCCATGATTGCTCAGTTTGGCTGGACGGCCAGGTCTAGGAAGACTTCTGGTGGTCCCAAACTTCTTCCACTTAAGGATTATGGAGGCCACTGTCCTCTTAGGAACCTTGAGTAATGCAGAAATTCTTTTGTAACCTTGGCCAGATCTGTGCCTTGCCACAATTCTGTCTCTGAGCTCCTTGGGCAGTTCCTTTGAGCTCATGATTCTCATTTGGTCTGACATGCACTGTGAGCTGTGAGGTCTTATATAGACAAGTGTGTCTTTCCAAATTAAGTCCTTTCAGTTTAATTAAACACAGCTGGACTCCAATGAAGGAGTAGAACCATCTTAAGGAGGATCACAAGGAAATGGACAGCATGTGACTTAAATATGAGTGTCTGAGCAAAGGGTCTGAATACTTATGCCCATGTGATATATCAGTTTTTCTTTTTAATAAATTTGCAAAAATTTCTACATTTCTGTTTTTTTTGCAGTCAAGATGGGGTGCAGAGTGTACTTTAATCAGAAAAAAAAATGAACATTTTAACATTTTAGAATTTACCAAATGGCTGCAATGAAACAAAGAGTGAAAAATGTAAAGGGGTCTGAATACTTTCCGTACCCATTGTATATACCCCTGTTATGCCCCTCCTGAGCAGGGGAACATTTTTTTAAACACATCCAATTGTAGAACTTATTATTATTATTCAACGATACGTTGATTAAAATGTTAATTAAAATTAACTTTGTCCATGGGAAAACCCCTTTAAACACTTTTTTAGGCATCTTTCAAAATATTTTACTTTAAGGCTATTTAAAGTGAACCTCACAGCTGAGTCATACTTCCCCAACCATGGGCATCTTAAATCAGCTATGTTTTCTATTGTTTTAAACACTTTTTAGGTGTCTATCAAAATTATATATTTTAAGGCTAAAGGGATTTAAATAGCTCTAAAGTACAATATTTTGATACATGCCTAAGGGGGTGTTTAAAAGGCGAGCAGAGAAGATCATACATTTTCTCTGCTATGTGTGGCAAAAGTGATCGAATGATCGCAGGTTCAAGTCTCCTAAGGGGACTATTGAAGCCAGTAAAAAGTGTAAAAAATAGTTTTAAAAAATATTTTAAAAAGTTCAAATCACCCCCCTTTTACCCCATTCAAAATAAAACAATGGAAAAAATACACATATTTGGTATCACCGCTTTCAGAATCGCCTGATCTATCACAATATAAACTAAATTAATCCAATCAGTAAACAGTGTAACGAGAAAAATAATCAAAATGCCAGAATTAAGTTTTTTAGTCACCACAATGTTGTAATAAAATACAATAACAGGCGATCAAAACATCATATCTACCCCAAAATGGTATTAATAAAAACGACAGCTCGGCGTGCAAAAAATAAGCCCTCACCCAGCCCCAGATCATGAAAAAATGGAGATGCTACGGGTCTCGGAAAATGCCCCTTTATTTATTTATTTTTTACAAACTTTGGAATTTTTTTTCACCACTTAAATAAAAAATAACCCATACATGTTTGGTATTTACAAACTTATAATGACCTGGAGAATCATAATTTCAGGTCAGTTTTAGCATTTAGTAAACATGATAGAAAAAAAAAAAACTATTGTCGAATTGCACTATATTTGTAATTTCACCGCACTTGTAATTTTTTTCCCGTTTTCCAGTACAGTATATGGTAAAATCAATGGTGCCGTTCAACAGTACAACTCATCCTGCAAAAAACAAGCCCTCACATGGCCATATTGACTGAAAAATAAAAAAGTCATGGCTCTGGGAAGAACGGTAGCAAAAACGAAAATGCAAAAATGGAAAATTCCAAAGTCGTAAAGGGGTTAAAGGGAATCTGACTGGGATTTAAATAGCCCTAAAATATAATATTTTGATATATGCTAAAAAAATTTGAAAAGTATAGAAAATTGACAAAATAAAGAGGGTTATAAGCCGCTCACCTGTCCATATGAGTGCAAGGGATCTAAAATCCAATGTAATAGCAATCCAAAACAAGCTTGATCCAGCACTTCGATAAAATGTAAAACTTTTATTGAATCCAGTAAAAACCATAACACCTACAGAGAACTACTAAGAGTCATAGGAGGTCAAAGACACATATATTAAACAAAACATGATTTTATTAATTATTAATAGACTACCATTTTTAAAAGACATATTAGAGAGCCATGCTCAATAGCATAGGCCCAAAGAAAGGGAAAATTCCCACAAAGTAATGCAGAGGTATCAGTAAGGCTCACAACAAAAATAGGCTTATAGGAAGACTCATAGGTAATATATTGCTATTACATAATGGTTAGAGAGGAAAAAAGGACGAAATCTTTTTGCCCATAATAACTTCAAAAACCACGGTCTCACTGTCACAATGCATGTCAGTATGAAAACATATTTGAGTTATGCAGGGAAAATTGGACAGTACCAAGATTCTCATAGTCATAATTATAGGGCCACTTTGATAGATTCATCCAGAGACCATGTTACACATAAATGTCCTCTCCTCCAATACAGTAAAATAACATCAGGCAGTAGATATAGAGTGATAAGATCAATCAATTATAAATATATAGTATAATACATACCTAGCTTCCACGCCAAAGATCTTGTCCTGTCCCAATGCACGTTTCGGTGCCAACAGGCACCTTTTTCAAGGGAAGTAAAGTAGCCTAATGTGTGCATGATAGTGTTGCTCCTTATAAATGAACTCCACAGCTGCCACCTGTGATTGCCACGCTGAATATCTCGGCGCATGCGTCCCAGCTCCCACAGTATGTCAAGCACGCAATCCGGGTCACCAAGGCGCCACCCACAGGTCAAGAAGTGCACATCACATGACCCATTGTGTGCGCGCACCGCGCTAACCTCGGAAATCGCGCAACAGTAACAGAGCACTGGGGCACATGCGCACATCCAACGCCATCATGTTGGAGTCCCGCAGCAACGTGACTCACACCCCCCATGCCCGTCTACTCCCAATATACCGGCCATAAAGGTGAATGCAAACAAGGTACCAAATGTAAAAGGGGGGGGGGTGATGGACTAAGGGGGAGGTGGGGGAGGTTTGGAAAAGGGGGGGGGGGAAGGGAGAGGGTTTTTTTGATGCATTTGGCTGCTTTAAAAAGATCATGTCTCAGCTGTATCACCACAAACCTCAATCAATTTCACCTATTCCCTTACTACAAAGAGGATGCAGAATGAAAAATGTATAAGGATGACAATGTACAAATGTCCGAAAAGTGTATGTACGGTATATGTATCTTCACCTTAAAATATAATATTTTGATATATGCTAAAAAAATTTGAGAAGTATAGAAAATTGACAAAATAAAGAGGGTTATAAGCCGCTCACCTGTCCATATGAGTGCAAGGGATCTAAAATCCAATGTAATAGCAATCCAAAACAAGCTTGATCCAGCACTTCGATAAAATGCAAAACTTTTATTGAATCCAGTAAAAACCATGCCTAGGTTATGATTAAGAAGTCATTCACTTTGAAATGCATCAACCTATAACTATTCTCTGAATGGGTATTTTCCCCTAATATGATTGTCCTATTGTCATTATGGTTTTACTGGATTTCATTAAAGGTTTATGATTTTATCAAAGTGCTGAATCAAGCTTGTTTTGGATTGCTATAGAAAATTGACAGCTGATTTATGATGCATGTGGTTGGGGTATCATGAATCCCCTTTCAGGTTCAATTTAAATAACCCTGAAGTATAATATTTTGATAGATGCCTAAAATAAGTGTTTACATGTATACAAGATATCCCTTGTTTATCTCAAATATATATTTTTTTCCTTTTTTAATGCTAAGAAAACATAACTGGTGTATTAAGCATGGATCAAGATGTCTCTTCTTATTTCAGAAGTAAAAAAATGGTTTAGCATATTATAAATGAGAAGATGACACCTCTCAAAGATAAACCAGACACATTTTTAAATAGTAATTGAACTTTTTTTAATGCATTACTGATCAGTCTTCACCAAGTTCAGAATCTTTATAGCTTACTGCATTACCTAATCTTGCTTTCCTTTCTCTCAAACTGCATGATGAAAGGGCTGTTTTAAGTGCTTTGTTCATGAGAGTAGCACTTCTGACCTGCAGGTCTGTTAAATATCTTTACTCCTGTGAGAGCTTCTCTGCTGCCCGTTCTCCATGCTCAGACAGTGGGAATGTTTCAATGTAGCGTCTGAGCATTGGGGACTGGAACAGAGAAGCTCACACACCAGTAGAGATATTTGATAGAACAAAGCAGGTAAAACCACACTTTCATGCATTTTGTTGAGATAGAAAAGCAAGTGAAGGTAATGGAGTACATTACAAAGATACAGAACTTTGCAAAGACTAATCAATAATTAAAAAGTTTAGTTACTCTTTAAAGTTTGGTATTCCTATTATGCTTAAGCACACACTGCCTCTCACTATACACACACTAACTCACTCATTACCTTCCTATCCATGTAATTAAATGGGTTGTCCTCGTTCAACAATTTTTAGCTCACAGGTTCCGCTATGTTTAAAATAACAAATTTAAGTGTTGTACCCGGGAAGGGTAAGTATAGTTCAGTTTGTTATTTTATACATAACCGAGATTGTGAGCTAAAAAATAGTTGAACGAGTACAACCCCTTTAACTGGTTTCACAAAAAGGTTTATATTGTGTGGACCAACTGTAGGTCTTTACCTAATCTACTGCTTCTCCACAATTCCTCCCCACACTTCCTTCATCCACTTATTTTTCGTTCTATTTCTCCACTTGTACTTTTATCTAATGAGGTTTTCTATTATTAAAGATAGCTGAATTTCATGCCACTGATTTATATGATTTAGGTGAGATATTAAAAAAACAAAGAAATGCAGCTTATTAAATCTTTCCATTATGTATGGTATGGTGTTCAAGAACAGCGGTTTATGGAACACAGCAGAACCGGTGCTTATCTGAAGTAAGAATAAACACATGGGCTTGATTCATCAAAGCGTTCACACCAGAAATGTGGTGTAAAAGCTTTGAATAGTCACAAAATGTTGTGACTTTTGGCATTTTCACAGCTAATTTCTCCTAACAGGTAGAGTGGGGGCGAGATGCTACAAATCCTTACACCAGCAATCTCACTCCAGTACCTGAATGGAGTAAGATTTCTGGCGTGGCACATGCAGGCGTACCCCACTCATCAGACGTTCCAGATTCATGAAGAGTCACGCACTTCATGAATCAGGAACGTCTGAATTCAGCATGCCCCTTTATCAACACTGACATGAACAATGCTGGTCTTGAGGAATTGGGCCCATTGTGTCTTTTATGTCATCATTTTGAGCCATCTTTGTGGTTGCTTAAGTCAAAAACTGTCATACTGTAGATGTTTTATATACATGCTCACCATGTATTGTATTAGCAGTGAGAAGAAACCTATAGACTCCCAGATATGTGCCTTCCCAGTAATTGTAGATGTTTTACCAGGAGAAAATTAGAAGACTTCATGTGTCCCACTCATAAAGATGCCATTCTCATTAAAGGGAACCTGTCGTGTCCTGTCTACTATGTAAACTGCCCCCATTGCATTGTTAGTGATGCAATGTGCATCACTAACACGCTATTTAAATTTAATATAATGAGTATACAGCACTTTATGTACTTATATCATACCTGCTCATTTAGTCATAAGGGTGTAATTCCTCGCATTCAGTCAGGGCTGGCACCACCCACACTTTTGAATTCTGCTCCCACCTCGCGCTGTAGGTATGGGGCACTTGTGCAGTATGACCTGGCCAGCCAGCAAAGCTTGCAGTGCTGGGAGCCGCGCATGCTCTGTGACAAGTGGCTCCTCGCGCGTGCGCAGTCAAGCTGTGTTGTTCCCAGCTTCACTGCGCATGCGCTGTGATGAGCGGCTCCCCGCATGTGCGCAGTGAATCTGTGTAGTTCCTAGCTTCACTGTGTGCGGCCGGAACTTCACAGCCTCACTGAGCACACGCAGGGAGCCGCTCGTCACCGTGCATGCGCGGCTCCCAGCGCTGCAAGCTTTGCTGGCTGGCCAGGTCATACTGTGCAAGCACTCCATACTTACAGCGCAGAATTCAAATGCGTGGGCGGCACCAGCCCTGACGGAATGCGAGGATCACACCCCTATGACTAAACGAGCAGGTAGGATATAAGTATATAAAGTGCTGTATACTTATTATATTAGCGCCAATTTAAATGAAAAAAGCGTGTTAGTGATGCACATTGCATCACTAACAACACAATGGGGGCAGTTTACATAGTAGACAGGGCATGACAGGTTCCCTTTAAATTATATAACTTTGTCAAATCCTCATTCCCAATAATATATATTTTTCACTTTTTGGTTTAGACCTTTTCATGGCGGAAAATTTTGTGAAGGTTCTTCCCGATTATTTAAACTTTGCAGCACTCAGAAGTGTCCTAAGAATAGTATTGACTATAGAGTGCAGCAGTGTGCAGAGTACAACAGTAAACCTTTCAGAGGCTGGTACTATAACTGGAAGCCTTACACCCGTGTGGAGGGTAAGATGCATATATTTCATTTATGTTTTTCTTTCAATCATTTGTTGCCTTGTTTTCTGATTTGTAATAATGTGCGATTGTGCAATACTGGGATCCAGTGTGACTCTAGATCTTTCACATCTATTTCTCGTGTTTGTGCCTGACTCCCACCTCCAGACTTGCTCATTCAGGACAATTCTTTGTTTGAGACATTTTAACATTAATAATGTGTATCTCTCTAATTATCTTTCAGGTATTATCTCTTTTTCTATCTCAGACGCATAATTGTTTTCCCAATGGAAAATCTGTAACACATATACATATGCCAAATAAAGTAAAAGAGTTTTCATATGTGTCACCTAGAAACATATCCAGACAATGAAAAATTAATAAAGTAATTAAAGGGAGGCCATCATTAAAAAATTACCTATTGTTTAAATCAGGTTTTTATGTTAGGAAAACAAAATGTGTAAGTCAGCGCTCCCCAATGGCGTTATGGAAGCTGCATATAAATGCACTTCCAGCCCATGTGCGTAATAAAATGTATACAAAATGAATAAAATTTTATATGCGCTAAAAAAACACCTATTCTGTAAATCCTATCAGTGCTTCTGTGCAGGTGTAGTATGACGTCCTCTCGTGGGTGCTCCCAGGAGTAGGCAAGTGAGATGACTCAGTTGTCCTGTCTTGGATGCGCCCTGATGTGGTGTTTCAGCTGTCCTCAATCCCTGCTTGATCTTCAGCAGACTGTGCAGACAGTGTGCCAGCAGGTCACGTCTGTTCTACTAAAAGTTTGAAGAAATCCTCCGTCCTGTGCTGGTGTGACGTCACTCAGACCTGCAGTTCTTCCTTCACAGAGGATAGAAAGTGTCAGCTGTCAATCCAACGTGTTTGAGGTTCTGAACTCCTTCGGAGTGTTGGAGGAAACCTATACAAAAACCATGTAGAAGTTGTCATTGATGAGATTTGGACGCAGGAATCAGCGATGGAAGCGCTACAGTGCTAACCACTGAGCCATCATGCTGTCCTTCCATGATTCCACCTATTTTAATCAATGACTGTGATAAATGCAGAACATTTTCACGGACTCATAATGAAATACAAATGTGCACACGGAGTCTTTTTGCAGAGCTTTGAGGAGCAAAAACTCAAATCTCAAAATATTTGTGGAGTTTCGAGATTTGAATGAGGATTTGGAGAGTTTCTGCTCTATAAATGCCTCAATAAACTCTATGTGCACATAGCCTTAGTTTATTTGCTCAAGAACTTTTTGGGGGAAGTTTTTGCAGCAGAAACATAGCAGAAACTCTCCAAATTCTCTCCAAAAATTAAAACTTCTCAAAAACTTGGAGGTTCTCCTCAGTTTCTGCTCCAAAAACTCTGCAAAGAGACATAATTATGTGCGCATGATCAGTCTACTGATTATCAGCCATGTGCCCAGGAAAACCAGTATCATTATTGCTATTGCCACAGAGAACAAGTTATCAAAACGGAAAAAGGTATTTCAACACTAGATGAATGTTCCATAAAATGTATTCTTTCATGGCAAAACAGGTTAAATGTGAATGTATATATTATAGCTATATTCAGACTGGCGTTGTAAAATTCAGGCTAGTCATGTCTGCAAATTGACGATGTCAATGGCTTCATGTGCTGATCCGCAAGGTATACAAGTGCAGGAGCTGCTATATACATGCATTAGTCTCTTCCATGAATAGGACCAGATTAGAGCGTGTTGCAATTTTTTCACACAGACCTGAGCCCACATGAATTAGCGCATAGACTAACATTGGCGCCTCTGTTGTTTGTTTTCTACGCGTACGACGCTAGGAGCAAAAATATGTTCATCGCACTAATAAGAAAGTTGTGTACTCTTGTGTGCATCATACTCTTAAGTCTTTGTGTAATGGAATAAAAACCATACAGAACAAGACAGTAAAAAGACATCCCCACCCCTCAAAAAAATGGAAAAACAAAACGCTAAAATTAGATGCTTCAGGCTTTTAAATCTCTAGACAAAAGGAACGATTTTTGAAGTGTCTTCTTCTTTAAACACGTAATTTTTCACATTTGGTAAAGGAGGCAGTATGAACATACAGTAGTACCTTAATGGTCCATGAAAAGTTTGGACAGTACACGGATATCATCTTAGGTTGCACCCTAGTACTGTGTTTTTCACTCACTTATAGGAGACACTAGGAAAACTTCATCAGTTTATTTTTAGCATATGAGAAAAACTGATGAAACCCCTATAGTAAAAACTGACACACTGACCAAACACTGGCTATGTTCATACAGAGTCCTTTTGGAATGGAAACTGAGCAGAAATTGAGAGGAAACTTCAAATCCTTTTCCAAAAATCCTCAAAAAACATTGAGTTTCCACTTAAGTTTCTGCTCCAAAAACTCCTTGAAAAACTCCATGTGCACATAACTACTAACCAAAAACTCATGAAAACCTGTTACAAAACATTGATGAATATCGGTTCGTTTTTCACATAGGAAAAAAAATAGAAATTTGAATGAGGCTTTAGCCATACTTTATAGTTCTAGCCCCCTAAGACTACAACTAAGAACCATCATTAATATTGGAAAGTAAATCTTAAGCTTTACGGTGCATTTTTAACTGTTTTGCCAATAAAAAAAATATATATCTTATGGGAGATGCCGGATAACCCTCGTTCATTTTGATTTATGAAGTGTTCCCAAACCACAATCCATGCACTGAACACCACAGGATATACATATACTGGTGAGCTGAGGATAAACCTGATTGTTTGCATAAACCCGGTCAGATATCCTATATTATGGCTCTTCTGATTCATGTATTTTTTTTATTACAGAACAAGATTACTGTAAACTCTACTGTATTGCAGAAGGCTTTGATTTCTTCTTTTCTTTATCAAACAAAGTGAAAGATGGAACACGATGCTCTGAGCACAGTAATAATGTCTGTATTGATGGTGTTTGTGAGGTAAGAGGCAAATGAAAATGAGCCGAGACAGAAAATACAAATGTGCATTTTCTGGAAATTTCTACACAAGGTCAACTGTATACCCCGTGCACCCCTTCTTTTTTTTAAGATTACACACAAAAGCTCTAAAATGCAAATCAATTATAATTACCCATAAAACAAAAAAAATTAAATAAAACAAAAAAAAGAGGGAAATTCAAGAAGATGACTCTGTGTCGCAAGAAATGAACATGTACACAGCAATGTCAAAACGTTATTGCTGTGCACATGTTCCATCTTATGTCACTTCTTTTAACGGCTTCAGAGTTCGTAAGCCTTGAAGTAGTTAAAAGAAGTAACTTGTTTATTCTTCGGTCAGCTTCGTTTGGAAGCCGCCCGCTCTCTATACTGGAAATTACAGAGCGAAGATGCTGGCGGTGGAGCTGCTACAAAAATGATGGAAAAACCACCGGTGAAAAAGATTTAGGAAAACAACCACTGGCCTTTTCCCAAATCGATTTTGCCTTGAAAAACTTGGCAGTTCCATGTGCACATACCCACACGAATTAAATAAAATATTTGGATGTGGCAAGGTAATATATGTAAACATTAACATCAACCTGTATATTCTTATTAGTTAGCCACATACATATATCTGCCAGACATATAGAAGACAAGACCATTCAGAAAAAACACAATACCCATAAGAGAGAACCAAACAAAAGCAGTCAAAAATACGTATTTGATGCAAAGTAAAAAACCTTTAATGGTTGCATGGTTTAGGCAAGAGGGTGGCACTGTGGAGACATGCGCTCACACCTATGTACATACAAAATTGATTAAAATACAAATAGTGAGACTTAATAAAAGCCTCCTGGAAATAAGACATAGTATATGGTAACAAGAATACAATGTATCAAAAAGGAGATCTATACTATATAGAAAGATGTACATACCCATACGAGAAGAATCAAGCCAGTAAAGTTAGGGTATGTGGGAACATACCCTAACTTTTTCCAGTCACACTGTTATTGTTTCCGTGCCTTGACCTACCGATTGGCCAGGTCAGTGCTGGTTGATGCTGCTATACTATATTTACTTTTAAGGATAATTTTAAATGTTTGATAATTTGATAATTCAAAAACCATACTTTAAAAATGTGTATATTAAAAAGCATATTAACAAATAATCAACCAAATCATCACTACAGATTATCATGAATTCCTATGCATAAAGAAAACTGAATTTGTTTGAATGTTTGTTCTTGAAATTGAAAGATTGCGGAATCTATTGTCTTGACATAGACATATAGATAGATATAGACATATAGATTTCTATCAAGTAGATGGGGAGAAAGAGACTAACCCACCTTCTCTTTGGTAGACAGTTGGCTGTGACCAGATCCTTGGATCTAATGCTACGCACGATTCATGTGGCATCTGCAAAGGAGATAACTCATCCTGCAAGATCTACAGAAGCCAGTATACAAAACAGCACTACTCTAATCGTAAGCAACGTGTGCTATAGAAGATTAGCTTAAAAATTATATGCATATAAAAAGATTATATATAAAGAAAATTCAACATCTGAAAATGATATTTGGTCTATGCTACATTTAGAATTTTTGTGGAGAATCACAAGATGAAAACACAGTAAGATGAGTTATATTAGCTCCAGTTTGAGTCAGGTGGTATAGAGGTTACGGAAGGTTCTCCTTGAGTCTCCGTGATGTCATTATTGGCAAACCCAGGACACCTGGCGTCATGATGAACATGGTTTGTTCTCACCTTTCTTCTGTAATACCATTTAATGCAGGAAAGCGATACACTAAACTAACAGAAGTAGTTTTAACTTTGTAACAAGTCAGTCTTCAGTGAATTCACAGTTCTTTCAGTTCTGTTAGATTCCAATTGATAGAATTCCAAAGTAAGTAAATTTTGTTTTAGATTAAAAAAAACACAGCAAAACATCACCCTATAGAGCTACCAACTTATAGTATATTATCCCAATGCTGGTTTTAGGAGACATACTAAAGGTTGTCATACATATTAGAAGTATTTTGATGGTTGAACATCTGTTAAATGAATGATTGTATGGTCAACGATTTGTAGTTTGAATTTATTTCAAACTGGTTATATATGTATTTAATGATTTTGGGCAACAGACGAACGAGCTTTCTTGGAATATTTAGAGGATGATCAATACACAGTGGTCTAAAATATAGGAAAATGGACAATTTCAACCTCAACCAAAAAAACTGGATAAACCTAAAAATAAACAATCACATTATGTGACCCATGGAAGACAGCCATCAACTGGAAAATTTCATCCATACGTAAAATTTTTTTTCCCTGATCACTAGTCACCGTAAAAGCCCAGATAAGCAAAGATTAAGTTAAATTACGTTATAAATAAATGCTCTAATTTTTTTCTGATCCGTGTAGGACATTGAAAGAAAGAAATGTTGAAGAGCTCATGTCTTTTTACACATCCATTATTTTTCTATATGAACATACAGTGAAGGAGATAATTATTTGATCCCTTGCTGTTTTTGTACGTTTGCCCACTGACAATGACATGAACAGTCTATAATTTTAAGGGTAGGTTAATTTTAACATTGAGACATAGAATATCCCCCCAAAAAATCAAGAAACTCACATTGTATAAATTAGATAAACTTATTTGCACTTTGCAGTGAGAAATAAGTATTTGATCCCCTACAAACCATCATGAGTTCTGGCTCCTACAGACCAGTTAGACGCTCCTAATCAACTCATTACCTGCATTAAAGACAGCTGTCTTACATAGTCACCTGTATAAAAGACTCCTGTCCACAGACTCAATTAATCAGTCAGACTCTAACCTCTACAACATGGGCTAGACAAAAAAGCTTTCTAAGGATGTCAGGGACAAGATGATAGACCTGCACAAAGCTGGAATGGGCTACAAAACCATAAGTAAGATGCTGGGTGAGAAGGAGACAAATGTTGGTGCAATAGTAAGAAAATGGAAGAAATACAAAATGACTGTCAATCGACATAAATCTGGGGCCCCATGCAAAATCTCACCTCTTGGAGTATCCTTGATCATGAGGAAGGTGAGAGATCAGCCTAAAACTACATGGGGGGAACTTGTTAATGATCTCAAGGCAGCTGGGACCACAGTCACCAAGAAAACCATTGGTAACACATTACACCTTAATGGTTTAAAATCCTGCAGTGCCCACAAGGTCCCCCTGCTCAAGAAGGCACATGTGCAGGCCTGTCTGAAGTTTGCCAATGAACACCTGGATGATTCTGTGAATTATTAGGAGATGGTGCTGTGGTCAGATGAGGCAAAAATTTAGCTCTTTGGCATTAACTCAACTTGCCGTGTTTGGAGGAAGAGAAATGCTGCCTATGATCCAAAGAACACCGTCCCCGCTGTCAAGCATGGAGGTGGAAACATTATGTTTTGGGGGTGTTTCTCTGCTAAGGGCACAGGACTACTTCACCGCATCAATGGGAGAATGGATGGAGCCATGTACCATAAAATCCTGAGTGACAACCTCCTTCCCTCCACCAGGACATTAAAAATGGGTTGTGGCTGGGTCTTCCAGCAAGACAATGACTCAAAACATAACAGCCAAGGCAACAAATGAGTGGCTCAAAAAGGAGCACATTAAGGTCACGGAGTGGCCTAGTCAGTCTTCAGACCTTAATCCCTTAGAAAACGTATGGAGGGAGTTGAAGCTCCGAGTTGCCAAGCAAAAGCCTCAAAATCTGGATGATTTAGAGAGGATCTGCAAAGAGGAGTGGACCAAAATTCCTCCTGACATGTGCACAACCCTCATCATCAATTACAAAAAACGTCTGACTGCTGTGCTTGCCAACAAGGGTTTTGCCACCAAGTATTAAGTGTTGTTTTCCAGAGGAATTATATACTTATTTCTCACTGCAAAATGCAAATAAATTTATCTAATTTATACAATGTGATTTTCTTGATTTTTTTTGGACATTCAATCTCTCAATGTTAAAATTAACCTACCCTTAAAATTATAGACTGCTCATGTCTTTGTCAGTGGGAAAACTTACAAAAACAGCAAAGGATCAAATAATAATTTCCTTCATTGTATAAGAAATATACAGAGCACCATCTTCAGAACTGTTAAAACATATTTTTTTTCCCTGTATGAAAAAGTCAAACTAATATCTTCATGCATCTAGTTATCTTTGAGGTGGCAGACAATTTGACCAGCCTTTTTTTCTGTGTAAACTTAGTTACACCCTACCATATAGTACATATTATTGTATAAAACATGCTGTATATACACAAGCACTCCAACAATAAGATATAGAAACATAAATATATAACGATTTATAAACATACAATATTACTGTCTTTTTTTTAACTACAGAATACTATTCATTGGTCACTATACCCGCTGGATCTCGTAGCATTCGTGTTTCTGAAATGAATATTTCTACCTCTTACATCTCTGTACGTAACACACAGAAAAAATACTACCTCAATGGATACTGGACCATCGACTGGCCCGGCCAGTATAAATTTGCTGGAGCAGTTTTCGAATACAAAAGACCTTACAATAATCCAGAGACGTTGATTTCTGCTGGACCAACAAATGAAACCATAATAGTAGAAGTAAGTTTTATATTTATGATGTTATTAAATATAATTTTCTGATCATTATTAGGATACTTATTTTTTTATTGTGGGAGAAGTTGGACTTTTAGTAGTTACTAAAAATGATTGAGTAAACCTTTATTCATTTTATTCATTGAGATAAAACATTTACCAACAATTAAAAACTTGCATAAGAAAGTCTATAGATTAAAATTCCATTTTTAGAAAGACCTCAAGGTGAGTTTAAATTAACCGATTAGCCCCATTAAACTGCTGCAGTTTGTTAAATATTTACCAATCGGCCTTCGTTAACAGACTATTTAGACAAGTAGACCAAGCTTAACTATGCAGTCTGAGCAATCTGTAATAGAGTATTGAGTGTGCATAGGCTGCCATAGTTCTCAGCAGCATGGGTCCTGTTTACACAGTACGATGAGATGACGAAAATGCCGAGAACAGTGATCTTTTGTGCAAACCAAAAGAGCATTTTACCTGATGAACAAGAATTTTGCTCGTTCTACGTGTAATCGGCAATATTTATTTACAAGAAATATGACATGCAGAAGTAGATTACATAATACTGGTTCCATCTTGAATAATATGTGAAAGAGACTTTGCCTCCTTTACCCACAACTCAGAAAGCCAGGCTCTTAATAACTAAACATAGACCAATGTCTATCAATTAGCAACGCTTGTCAAATGTAGACTATATAAAACGTGATAAAGAATAAATCAACACATCATCCACTTACAGTATCTAAATCACTACAATAAATTAAAACATGCTACTGAGTGGATTGTCTATAAAAATGAAAAACTGAGCCATTTCCTATTTTGAACCTCCTCAATGTCTTCTGTATGTGTATTTTACTGTTTAATGGTTAGGAGAAGCTAAGCCTTTTTTATCTTCATAAAAGAAAAATGGGTCCAATAAAGATTGTAAAGACTGACCAAAAATGAGTCCAGCACACTGGAAAACAAAGACCATTTTTGACTGATGAGAAAAAAATGATTTCTGAAATAAACCTACAGTGGTTTTTGTACTTGGAACTATAGTTGAAAGATTGGTGGTAGTCTTAGTTCGAGGAGTGTAAGCTCTTATGGTCAGCGAGGTCTTCTCTGTCTTTCTTTCTTCAGTCGAGTTCAAGCTCTTAATGTCAGTGGGGTCCTCTCTCTCCTGCATTTAAGCGCATATGGTCAGCAGGGCTCTCTCACTCTCTCTCTCTCCTCCATGTGTATTTTCCAATAAATTACGAACTTTTGAATATTGAGATTCGTATTAATTTACTCGCTGCATAGTTCATTTTTTGGGAAAATTTGGCAAACTCGAACTTCAAAAGATCCGCCCTTGTCTAACAATTTGTACATTGATGTAAAATGTGCTGAGCTGTACTTAAGGGAGAAAGGCTGTCCCTTTCACTGGTTATGTACAGTTGTGCTCAAAAGTTTACATACCCTGGCAGAATTTTTCCTAACATACAGCTGTGCTCAAAAGTTTACTTACCCCGGCAGAGGTTTTCCTTTCTTGGCCTTGTTTCAGAGAATAAGAATTATAACAAAAAACTTTTTCTCCACTCATGGTTATTGGTTGGGTGAAGCCATTTATTGTCAAATTACTGTGTTTTCTCTTTTTAAATCTTAATATCCTACATAGTTCGGTGTCATCAGCAAAAACTGACAAATTACTCTCAATCCCATCCACAAGGTCATTAATAAAAAGGTTAAAAAGAATTGGTCCTAGCACAGATCCCTGCGGTACCCCACTGCTGACTATCTCCCATTTAGAAAATGTACCCTTTGTGATGACTCTTTGTTTTCTATCATTTAGCCAATTCCTTACCCATCTGCATATAGTTCCCCCAAGTCCTTGCTTCTGTAGCTTCAGTATAAGGCTGTTATGTAGTACAGTATCAAATGCCTTTGCAAAGTCCAGATAAATCAGCCGCATAACCAACATCCAGATTTGCACTCGCCTCCTCATAGAAACCCAACATGTTGGTTAGATATGACCTATCTTTCATGAATCCATGCTGGTTATCCTTTATTATATTATTCTCTGTGATATAACTCTGCAAGTCATCTCTTATGATGCCCTCAAAAAAATTGCACACTACCGATGTCAGACTTACTGGACGGTAGTTACCTGGATTCACCTTTTTACTTTTCTTAAATATTGATACCACATCAGCTATCCTCCAATCCTGTGGCACCACCCCTGTTACAAGAGAGTCTAAGAATATGAGATACAGTGGTCTGTCAATTACTGAGCTAAATTTCCTCAGTATCCGAGGATATGAAAAAGTGTTTGCCCCCTTCCTGATTTTTTATTCTTTTGCATGTTTGTCACACTTAAATTTTTCAGATCACAAAAACAATTTAAATATTAGACAAAGATAACACAAGTAAACACAAAATGCAGTTTTTAAATGAAGATCTATACTATTAAGGGAAAAAGAAATCCAAACCTACAGGGCCCTTGGTGAAAAAGTGATTGCCCCCTAAATCTAATAACTGGTTGGGCCACTTTTAGCAGCAACAACTGCAATCAAGCGTTTGTGATAACTGGCAATGAGTTTTTTACAACACTCTAGAAGAATTTTGGCACACTCACCTTTGCAAAATTGTTGTAATTCAGCCACATTGGAGGGTTTCCGATCATGAACCGCCTTTTTAAGGTCATGCCACAGCATATAAATTGGATTAAGGTCAGGACTTTGACTAGTCCACTCCAAAGCCTTAATTTTGTTTTGCTTAAACCATTCAGAGGTGGACTTGCTGGTGTATTTTGGATCATTGTCCAAAAATGATCAGCTTGAGGTTACGAATAGATGGCCGGACATTCTCCTTCAGGATTTTTTGGTAGACAACAGAATTCATGGTTTCATTTACCATAGCAAGTCTTCCAGGTCCTGAAGCAGCAAAACAGCCCCAGAAATTCACACTGCCACCACCATATTTTACTGTTGGTAGGATGTTCCTCTTTTGACATGCTGTGTTACTTCTACGCCAGATGAAATTGGACATACACCTTCCAAAAAAGTTCAACTTTTGTCTCGTTAGTTCAGAGTATTCTCCCAAAAGTCTTGGCAATCATAAAGATGTTTTCTGGCAAAACTAAGATGAGCCTTTTATGTTATTTTTGCTCAACAGTGGTTTTTGTCTTGGTACTCTGACATGCATGCCATTTTTGCCCAGTCTCTCTCTTATGGTGGAGTCATGAACAATGACCTTGACTGAGGCAAGTGAAGCCTGCAATTCTTTGGATGATGTTGTGGGGTCTTTTGTGACTTCTTGGATGAGTTTTCGCCGCACTCTTGGGGTAATTTTGGTCAGCCTGCCACTCCTAGGAAGGTTCACCTCTGTTCCATGTTTTCTCTATTTGTGGATAATGGCTCTCACTGTGGTTTGCTGGAGTGTGAAAGCTTTAGAAATGGCTTTAGAACCTTTTCCATAATTTCCTTGGATCGCAGCATGATGTCTAGCTTTTGAGGATCTTTTGTTCTACTTTACTTTGTCAGGCTGGTCCTATTTAAGTGATTTCTTGATTGAGAAAAGGTGTGGCAGTAATCAAGCCTGTGTGTGGCTAAGGCAATTGAACTCAGTTTCCCAAAGATGTGATAAACCACAGTTAATTTATGTTTTAAGGGGAAGAGGGCAATCACTTTTTCACACAGGGCCCAGTAGTTTTTGTTTTCTTTTTTCCTTAATAATAAAGACTTTCATTTAAAAAAATCATTTTTTTGTTTACTTGTTTTATGTTTGTCTAATATTTGAATTTGTTTTGTGATCTGAAATATTTAAGTGGGACAAATATGCAAAAGAATAAGAAATCAGGAAGGGGCAAACACTTTTTCAAAACACTGTATTATCTGTATTCCATCCATATGCCACCTGTGTGTCATCTGTGTGTCTATTTTTTACATCCTTTTAAAGTCAATTTTTTGCCATCAATATTTAAAAAAATGTACAAGACCAAATACAATTTCCTATATTAAGAATTGCAACTTATCAGTAAAAATTTGATACAGTATCGGTTATCCATATGAGATGGTTTTTTTTTTATTTGCTCAGCCATAGACTTGAATAGGACAATATTTTGAGAAATATACAGTTATAGGAAAAAGTTTGGGCATCCCACAGATATCATTGAACATCTGTGGGATCATTTGAAGAGGGCTGTCCATGCTCGGCGACCATCAAACTTAACTGAACTGGAATTGTTTTGTAAAGAGGAATGGTCAAAAATACCTTCATCCAGGATCCAGGAAATCATTAAAAGCTACAGGAAGCGACTAGAGGCTGTTATTTTTGCAAAAGGAGGATCAACTAAATATTAATGTCACTTTTCTGGTGAGGTGCCCATACTTATGCACCTGTCAAATTTTGTTTGAATGCAGATTGCACATTTTCTGTTAGTACAATAAACCTCATTTCAAGGCAGAAACATTACTGTGTCCAACAGTTATTACATATATCAAACTGAAATAGCTGTTGCAAAAACACCAATTTTTATAAAACATTAAGCTTAAGATTAATAGGGGTGCCCAAACTTTTTCATATAACTGTAGAAGAGACTAGTGCATGCTGCAATTTTTTTTCTCAGGGACACTCAGTCTGTGTGGAAAAAAAAAAACCTTTTGAAACAGTCCAATTGAATAACATTGGTCAGTGTTCTGTACGTGCTCTATCCACATTTAACAGAAACAGCACATGTATGTATAATATGCTCATATGAATTAGCCCTTACTAATATTTTTCTGTTCAATAAAACTTAAAAAAACAGTACCAATACCAAATAAACCGTTTATGTTGTATCAAGCTGCCATAAATATTAGAAAGCCTAAAAGATTAACCATTTACATAAAAGACAATTTTGTTTGTAAGTCCCAAGGAGCTGTTGTTTAATGGAACAAACTATTGTGCTGTGTGCAGTCTGTTCTGCACTTTTGGCGCTTGTTAGTTGATATTTTTAAGCATTAAAATGAGATTGTGATCTCTGTACAGAATATCCACCAAAGTACTAAATACAATTTCAGTAATGTAACTTAATTTAACTATTAACATTTTCTCACTCAATTAAAAAATCTGGCAGTGATCTTAAAAATATATTTCAACTGGAGTTTAGGGAGAATCTGAAATATTATTAATCTAATTGATCTGATTCTCTTTTCTGATGGATTCTTTGAAAAAAAAAACCTTTGAAAAAATATTTAGAAATTTAGATTTTGGAAAAAAAAGGATTCCAAATTAAATACAGTATTTTTAAATGAATACCGGTAATTTAATAAAAATAAACTTTATAGTGATTCAGGTGGACAGTGACAGTAACAATTTCTCTATGCAATTGTTATGTTTAACCCCTTAACAACATTTGACATACTAATACGCGTCTGTGCCCTGGGACTTAAGAGCCAGACCCGTATTAGTACATCATGGCGATCGCGCGCGCACACAGGCTGTGCGGGTGCGATCGCCGCCAGGGGTCAGCTGATTCTCATAGCTGACACCCGGTTCTATGTGCAGGGAGCGGTCCTGCACCGCTCCCAGCACATTAACCCCCGCGATGCTGCGATCGAAGTCGATCGCAGCCGATCGCAGCATTGCGGTGGCAAGGGGAGGTGATCGCAGATACTCACCTCCTCTTCCGGCTTCCAGCTCTGACTGCCGTGGCTTCCAGGATGTTGCCATGGCGACCCGATGTCGTCATGACAACATCCGGGTCACCAGACAGCAGGAAGATTTTTTGGACATGCGCAGTGCATCTCCAAACAATCTTCTCACTGTGCAGCGCTGACAGCCTGCATGGCACAGGGATGGTGCTCCATTGCTATGCTATGCAGGCGATCAGAGAAAAAAAAGTGAAAGTCCCACAGTGGGACAAAGTAATAAAGTATAAAAACTATCTGAAAGTGAAAAAAAAAAAAAAAAAAAATTGTAAAAATATTTAAAAAAAAAAAATAAAATAATCCACCAAAAATAAAAATATAATGTACCCATCAATAAATATTATTATAAAAAAAAACAAAAAAAAAAAACAATAACAGTACACATATTTGGTATCGCCACGTCCGGAACAACCTGACCTATAAAACTGTCCCACTAGTTAACCCCTTCAGTGGACACGGTAAAAAAAAAAAAAAAAAAAACGAAGCAAAAAAACAATGCTTTATCACCCTACCGCCAAGCAAAAAATGGAATAACACGCGATCAAAAAGACAAATATAAATAAAAATGGTACCGCTGAAAACGTCATCTCGTCCCGCAAAAAACAAGCCGCAATACAGCTCCATCAGCCGAAAAGTAAAAAAGTTATATCTCTCAGAATAAAGCTATGCTAAAAAATAATTTTTTCTATAAAATTGCTTTTATTATGTAAAAGTGCAAAACATAGAAATACGATATAAATGTGGTACCGCTGTAAACGTACTGACCCGAAGAATAAAGCTGCCTTATCAATTTTACCACACGCGGAACAGAATTAAAAAAAAAAAAAAATTCCTGAATTGTTGGTTTTTGTTTATTCTGCCTCCCAAAAATCGGAATAGAAAGCGATCAAAATATGTCACGTGCCTGAAAATGGCACCAATAACGTCAACTCATCCCGCAAAAAAAAAGCCATCAAATGACTGTCTGCCAAAATCTGGAAAAATTATAGCTCTCAAAATATGGCGATGCAAAAACTAGATTTTACAAAAAATGCGACTTTTAGTGTGTGACAGCTGTCAATCATAAAAACCCGATATGATTCTGGTATCGCTGTAGTCTCACCGACCCGAAGAATAAGGTCATCTAATCACTTATACCGCATGAGGAACGGGTAAAAAATAAACTCTCAGGTTAGGGTTGTGCTAGGGTTAGGGTTGTGCTAGGGTTAGGGTTGTGCTACGGTTAGGGTTGTGCTACGGTTAGGGTTAGGGCTGGGGTTGGGGTTGGGGTTAGGGTTGTGATGGGGTTGGGATTTTTTTCAAAAGCAAGACAAAAAGATGATGATATGGCGACTAGTGTTGAGCGCAAGTGCTCTCTACTTGAGTTTGCATCGGGTGTTCTGGTATGCATTGAGTATCGTGGGTATTTGAGTGACATGCTTGAGTCTCCGCCCCATATGCTTCACGGCCCAAAAAACTTTGCGGGATTGCCTGCCATGCATGAGCGATCCCCGCATCTTTTTTTGGGCGTTTCTAATAACCGTGAAACATCCGGGCGGGGACTCGAGCAAGTCACTCGAGCACACGCAGTACATGGTGCATACCTGAGTACCCGATGCAAACTCAAGTAGCGAGCACTTGCGCTCAAGACTAATGACAACTTATTCAATATGATGACCTAATTTTATCAAATTCTGTGTCGTACCTCTGGGTTCAAAATGTTCACTATGCACCTTAATAAAATCCTTGAGGGGTATAGTTTCCAAAATGGGGTCACTTGTGGGGGAGCTCCAATGTTTGGGCACACAGGGACTCTCCAAATGCAACATGGTGTCCACTAACAAATTGTCGGCTCAAATTGTTAGCGGTCACCATGTTGCATTTGGAGAGCTCTTGTGTGTCCAAACATTGGAGCTCCCCCTCAAGTGACTCCATTTTGGAAACTAGACCCCCCAAGGCACCTATCTAGATGCATAGTGAGCACTTGGAACCCTAAGGTGCTTCACAAATTGATTCATAAAAATGAAAAGTGTTTTTTTTTTCACTTTTTCATTTTTACGAATCAATTTGTGAAGCACCTGGGGGTTCCAAGTGCTCACTATGCATCTAGATAGGTGCCTTGGGGGGTCTAGTTTCCAAAATGGGGTCACTTGTGGGGGAGCTCCAATGTTTGGCCATACAGGGGCTCTCCAAACGCAACATGGCGTCCGCTAATTGTTCAAGCAAATTTTACAATCAAAAAGTCAAATGGCGCTCCTTCACTTCCGAGCCCTGTCGTGCGCGCAAACAGTGTTTTTTCCCCACATATGGGGTATCTGCGTGCCCAGGGGAAATTGCACTACAAATTTTAGGGTCCATTTTTTCTTGTTAACCCTGTGAAAATAAAATAAATTGGGTCTAAAGTAACATTTTTGTGAAAAAAGTTAAATGTTCATTTTTTTCTTCCACATTCCAAAAATCCCTGTGAAGCACCTGAAGGGTTAATAAACTTATTGAATGTGGTTTTGAGCACCTTGAGGGGTGCAGTTTTTAGAATGGTGTCACTTTTGGGTATTTTCTGTCATAAAGACCTCTCAAAGTGACTTCAAATGTGATGTGGTCCCTAAAAAAATGGTTTTGTAAATTTTGTTGGAAAAATGAGAAATCGCTGGTTAACTTTTAACCCTTATAGCTCCCTAACAAAAAAAAATTTTGGTTCCAAAATTGTGCTGATGTAAAGTACACATGTGGGAAATGTTATTTATTAACTCTTTTGTGTGACATATCTCTCTGATTTAAGGGCATAAAAATTCAAATTTTGAAAATTCCAAAATTTTCAAAATTTTCGCACAATTTCCGTTTTTTTCACAAATAAACGCAAGTGATATCGAAGAAATTTTATCACAATCATGAATTTCAATATGTCACGAAAAAACTTTCTCAGAATCAGGGGGATCCGTTGAAGCGTTCCAGAGTAATTACCTCATAAATTGACAGTGGTCAGAATTGTAAAAATTGGCCTGGTCATTAACGTGCAAACCACCCTTGGGGTTTAAGGGGTTAAAGGGGTTTTTCCCTATCTTAAAAGTTATTTTCTATGGGACAAGGGTGCAGTAATAGAAAAAAATTGTATATTCACACAATGGACTGGCGTAGCTCCTCTGCACTTGCAACCTCTGTACTGGTTTCCTATTTGGATGAAATTTGAAGGCTGCAGGTAAGTGGCCTCTAATTGGCTGCGGTTGTCACCTAACTACTTCACTCTGGGCCCATTGAGAATAATTTGTATAGTAAGGGAGATCCTCTTTAAGACTTCATGCATAGACGTGTATTATTGCTCTTCTTTGTATAAAGCATAATAGATGTGTTCTGGGTCTTACTGTACCTCTGTTGCTAATTTATATTGGATTTTCTATTAATTTAGCAGAAAACAAACTGTGTCACACTTCAATGCTTGTTGTATAAACATAGCTATTGTCTAATATAAGCATTGCTGTACATGAAGATAAGAATGGACCAGTGCAATTGTGGTGTGAGCACGCTCACAGACCACTGATATACAGTACAGACCAAAAGTTTGGACACACCTTCTCATTTAAAGATTTTTCTGTATTTTCATGACTATGAAAATTGTACATTCACACTGAAGGCATCAAAACTATGAATTAACACATGTGTAATTATATACTTAACAAAAAAGTGTGACACAACTGAAAATATGTCTTATATTCTAGGTTCTTCAAAGTAGCCACCTTTTGCTTTGATGACTGCTTTGCACACTCTTGGCATTCTCTTGATGAGCTTCAAGTGGTAGTCACCAGAAATGGTCTTCCAACAATCTTGAAGGAGTTCCCAGAGATGCTTAGCACTTGTTGGCCCTTTTGCCTTCACTCTGCGGTCCAGCTCATCCCAAACCATCTCGATTGGGATCAGGTCTGGTGACTGTGGAGGCCAGGTCATCTGGCGTAGCACCCCATCACTCTCCTTCTTGGTCAAATAGCCCTTGCACAGCCTGGAGGTGTGTTTGGGGTCATTGTCCTGTTGAAAAATAAATGATGGTCCAACTAAACGCAAACCGGATGGAATAGCATGCCGCTGCAAGATGCTGTGGTAGCCATGCTAGTTCAGTATGCCTTCAATTTTGAATAAATCCCCAACAGTGTCAGCAGCAAAGCACCCCCACACCATCACACCTCCTCCTCCATGCTTCACGGTGGGAACCAGGCATGTAGAGTCCATCCGTTCACCTTTTCTGCGTCGCACAAAGACACGGTGGTTGGAACCAAAGATCTCAAATTTGGACTCATTAGACCAAAGCACAGATTTCCACTGGTCTAATGTCCATTCCTTGTGTTCTTTAGCCCAAACAAGTCTCTTATGCTTGTTGCCTGTCCTTAGCAGTGGTTTCCTAGCAGTTATTTTACCATGAAGGCCTGCTGCACAAAGTCTCCTCTTAACAGTTGTTTTAGAGATGCGTCTGCTGCTAGAACTCTGTGTGGCATTGACCTGGTCTCTAATCTGAGCTGCTGTTAACCAGCAATTTCTGAGGCTGGTGACTCGGATAAACTTATCCTCAGAAGCAGAGGTGACTCTTGGTCTTCCTTTCCTGGGGTGGTCCTCATGTGAGCCAGTTTCTTTGTAGCGCTTGATGGTATTTGCAACTGCACTTGGGGACACTTTCAAAGTTTTCCAAATTTTTCGGACTGACTGACCTTCATTTCTTAAAGTAATGATGGCCACTCGTTTTTCTTTACTTAGCTGATTTTTACTTGCCATAATACAAATTCTAACAGTCTACTCAGTAGGACTATTAGCTGCGTATCCACCAGACTTCTGCGCTACACAACTGATGGTCCCAACCCCATTTATAAGGCAAGAAATCCCACTTATTAAACCTGACAGGGCACACCTGTGAAGTGAAAACCATTTCCGGTGACTACCTCTTGAAGCTCATCAACAGAATGCCAAGAGTGTGCAAAGCAGTCATCAAAGCAAAAGGTGGCTACTTTGAAGACCTAGAATATAAGTCATATTTTCAGTTGTTTCACACTTTTTTGTTAAGTATATAATTCCACATATGTTAATTCATAGTTTTGATGCCTTCAGTGTGAATGTACAATTTTCATAGTCATGAAAATACAGAAAAATCTTTAAATGAAAAGGTGTGTCCAAACTTTTGGTCTGTACTGTACGTTAATGAACTCAATACATAAAAAGTTAAAAAAAAAGGCAAGTAATAGATGGGAACATGGAAAACGCATGTATAACTGATAAAAGCTCTCTAATGAACCTCCCAGCAGCCAGACTTTATGGACTATATTTTGTATTGATAATTTTTGCAAGGAAAGCAAATAACTGCACTCGTACTTCTTTCCCAGAGGTCAGTGGTGTGTCTTACTAATGTGCATTAAGATTTGGAAACAGGTAGTGAAAACAACTATAGCACGTTTAGACTTTATAAAGCATATGTAGAAAGGTTTATTTTTGTTTTTGTCCATATCTTTGCAATTTTTCTCTGTGAGTGATACCATATTCAGTGATTAGCGAACATGCTCGGTGATATTCGGATATCACTGGAGTATCTGGGTGCTCAGATTAAATGCTTGAATCCCCACCTCGCATGTTTGGCACCTGTTGTTACACAGCCAGTAAACATACAGTTTAACATGGTTTTTGCTAAATTTGTGTTAAATTACAATGGTGTTAAACTCCCAAAAAAAAAAAAAAAAAAGTTACTGGATTAAATTTGTCCCCCATACAGTTTAACATGTTCTGTGTTAAATTACAGTGGTTTTAAACTTAAAAAAAAACGCTTTACCTGCTGCTGGTGACCAATTTTATTTATTTTTATTAAAAAAAAACTTTGTCCCAGAGACCTAGCAATTAGAAAATGCATAAGGCGTGCTGTAAGGGACGGGCAAGTGGAATTGTTGATGATGATGATGCACGCAGATGCCGAGAACTTGGGACAGGTGCGACTGTGCCTGTTGCTGGAGCACAATAAACACGCCCATCCACAACACATGGCTTCCTGTCCCACTTTGCAGGGAGGCATGGGACACCACTTCTGAAGCCACACCCGTATGCGTGCCAGCACCACTTAGTCTTCCACACGGTCCAGTCTCACCAGCCAAGAGTCTCAATCACTTAATCCTCACCCTGATCCTCCTTCCTCCCACCATGCTGACCAGTGAGACCTAGGAGACTCCGAAGAGCTCTGTATGACATCATTTCTTGATTGTGGCCTTTCACGCTGCATGTTTCAAGAGGGACAGGAGGATATGCTGTTTAGTGATTCGCAAAACTTAGAGCAAACCACGATCACAAGAAGATGACGGTGGGGAACTGCAAGTTTTGTCTAAAGAGGTAGATGATGATGAGACACAGTTGCCAATAATTCATGTTATTAAGTCAGGAGGACCAGAGTGTGGTGGATGAAAAAGTCACTGACCCAACCTCGTAAGCTATCGTGCATATTGAGGACAGCAGAGCTGAGGGGGGGGGATCGGCAGCAACAAAACAGGCAGGTAGAGGCAGCTGGGTGACAAGAGGAAAAAGGCTGGCAACTGTTGCGTAGAGCACCAACACTTGCGAATTTCTCCGTCATAGAGTTAGGTGTTCCTCAGTCTGGGACTTTTTTAAAGAGAGTTCTGAGACAAAAAAATTGTCATTTGCAACCTGTGCCAAGGTCATCAGGGGCCTGACCACTAAAGGTCTAACCACCACCAGCATGATCAGACACATGTCATCTAAGCACCCGACACGGTGGGCCTAACTCCTGGGTCCACAATTAGTGCCAGCAGGTGACACCACTGCCTCTTCCGCTGGGCTGGGTGCTTCCCAATCCCCTAGCCATGACACTGGCACAGATGCATCCCACAGTGCACCTGTCCTTGCACATTCTGATGCACCATCATCAGGCACTTCTAAATCCTTGACCCAGCACAGCGTTCAGTTGTCCCTACCCCAGGCCTTGGAACAAAAAGAAAGTTCACAGCCACCCATCCACATGTCCAAAAGCTAAACAGGCACATTTCCAGGCTGCTTGCCTTGGAAATGTTGCCGGTTATTCTTTTGGAGACAGAGGATTTCCGGTGACTCATGGCGGCAGCCGTCTCTCGGTACTCAGTTCCCAGCCGCCAGTATTTCTCCCGGTGTCGCGTCCTCGACTTGTACCAGCACATGTCCATGTACATCACACGTGCCCTTACCAACCCAGTTACTGGGATTGTCCATTTAACGATCGACACGTGGACAAGTGCTTGTGGACAAGGAAGCTACATTTCCCTGTTGGCACACTGGGTGAACATTGTGGAGACCAGGGCCAAGTCCCACCCTGGCATGGCACATGTGCTACCGACACCGAGGATTGCTGGCCCTACTTTTATCAGGGTTTCCTCCACCTCCTACACCAGTTCCTGTACCTGCCCTGGTGCTCCTCCTCATCCTTCATCTCCGATTTGTTATCTCAGAGCACATCGTCCACTTCAGCTAGAAGCTGGATTCTCTGCAGCACTGCTTCAGTGCAGAGGCAACAGGCTCTACTGAAGCTAATTTGTCTAGGAGACAAACCACACCACCGCAGAGTTGTTAAAAGGAATTAATGATCAGACAGAACTGCGTCTCTGAACCTAAAACCAGACATGGTTGTGTGTCATAATGGTTTTGACCTGGTGGTGGCTGTGAAACATGGCAAGCTCACACACGTACCATGCTTGCCCAACATGCTCAACTTAGCAGTTCAGCAGTTTATGAAAACCTACCCAGATTTGCCAGAGCTACTTGTGAAGGTAAGCTGCATGAGCGCCCATTTCTGCAAGTCAGCTACAGCTGCTGCCACTCTGGCAGTGCTGCAGCAGCGCATGCAAGTGTTAGTTCATCGACTAATGCTCTGGACTCCACACTGCACATGCTGGCAAGGCTTTGTGAGCAGCAGAGGCCAGTTGTTGAATACCAGCTCCAACACCCATTGGTATTCTAGGCTGCCTCCGCACATAACAACTGAAGAGTGGGCATGGATGTCTGACATTTGTGCGGTTCTCCAAGACTTTGAGGAGTCCACAAAGATGGTGAGCGGCGATGATGCCATAATCAGCGCAACGATCCTGCTTCTGTGCCTTCTAAAACAGTCACTGCTCACAATTAAACGTGAAGCTTTGCATGCGGACCAGGTGGAGAAGGAGGAAGACATGTGACAAGGAGACACTACCTAGCCCAGCCTGATCTCATCTGCTCAGTACTCGATTGGGTAGCAGTGAGGAGGTGGAGGCTGAGAAAGAAGAGGAACAGGAGCTGACTGCTAGCGCAACAGAGGCTAGTACCCACACAAGCTTTGTACCGTCTCTCCTACGTGGATGGGCTGAGGAGGGGAATGAGGAGAAAGAGAGGGAGGAGTAGGAGGAGGTGGAGAGTCGTCATCATTATGCGGACATTTTCACTGCCCCCCGAACCTCCTTGTAGGGTCTGCTGGAAAAATGCTCAGATTTCCCATTGACTCCCATTATACTCGTTACTTGAAATGGGCATTCGAGCATTAGGAATTGCTTGGTTCAAGTAACAAGCATCTGAGCATTTTAGTGCTCGCTCATCACTAACCATATTAAATTTTCATCTCCGAAGTACACCTCTTTGCTTAATTTTTCAGTTTTATCTCATCTTCAAAAGGTTGAGATATCATTCTCGGCAACTGATTCCCTGTCATGTAATTAATGACATCTGGTAAAGGAAATTAGATTTGGTTGGAAGTCAATAGTGCTGGATGTCACTCTCAGCAGCTTTAAGCAGGATGTGGTGTACCACTGGTATTTACTTAGATTAACTTACAATTTTCAAATTGCATGCATTACATATACCATGAAACCAATAGACTAATATGCAGAGTCTTCTCTTTCTAGATTCTACTGCAAGGTAAAAACCCTGGAATAGTGTGGGAATTCTCAATGCCCAGACAAGAGAATGAGAGGAGGTTGACTCCAAAGCACAACTTTACATGGGCCATTATTCGCTCGGAGTGTTCTGCCTCATGTGGAGGAGGTAAAGTGTTGCAGTTTTGTAATTAACTGTTTGCTGTACACTAATTTTATTGTCTTCTAATTAAATTCAGGCTTTTCTGCTAAAGAAAACTACCGTATTTTTTGGATTGTAAAACGCACTTTTTTCCTTCACAATTTTGGAGGAAAGTGGGGGGTGCGTCTTATAGTCCGATATACATAATTACTGTGGCTGTGGGTGATGGGGAATGTGGGGGAAGCGACAGTGGCGAAGTAGTGGTTCACAGGAGGTAGCTGCCGTCTGCTGCAGCCTACACTGTGCCCGCTACTAAAGTAAATGAATATGGTGTGGTGAATATTCGTGGCCTTTAATAGCGGGCACGCTGACCACTGATCACAGCAGGAGTTGTGTTGCAGCTACAGCGTGCGCGCTATTAGGGAGAATGAATGGTCACTGCTCCCCACGCATGCAGTCCCGGCGTGGGGACCAGTGACTATTCCAGCACAGAGCAACACACAGCACTGGAGGAGAGAGGAGGTGAGTATGATTGTTTATTTTTTTTCTGTGCAAGCATACCTGGATGAGGGGCCATACATACAGGGATGAAGGGGGCCATGCATACAAGGATGAAGGGGGCCATGCATACAAGGATCAGGGGGGCCATGCATACAAGGATGATGGGGGCCATATATACAGGGATGAGGCATGAGGGTGGCCATACATACAGGGATGAGGCATGAGGGGGGCCATACATACAGGGATGAAGGGGGCAATACATACAGGGATAAAGGGGGCCATACATACCAGGATGAGGGGGGGCCATACATACCAGGATGAGGGGGGGCATACATACAGGGATGAAGAGTGCCATACATACCAGGAAGAGGAATGAAGGTAACATACATATGAAGAAGAGGGATGAAGGTGCCATACATACCAGGATGGGTGTGAGGGGGGCAATACATACCAGGATGAAGAGTGCCATACATACCAGGAAGAGAGATGAGGGGGCCATGCATACCAGGATGGTGGATTGGGGTGCTATGCATATCAGGATGGGGATGAGGGCCACATATAACAGGAAGGAGGGGGCCATATATACCAGGATGGGAGATGTTAACAGAATTGGGGGACAATACCCTTATAACAGTGCCAGAAGTAGACCCACTCTCCCTTAACAGGGCATCATGACCACATTTTTGGCTTCAATTTTTTTTCTATTTTCCGCCTCTAAAACCTAGGTGCGTCTTATTGTCCGGTGCGTCTTACAGTCTGAAAAATACAGTACTATGTTTTTCCACAATACTTTATTTATTTTTTCTACTTTTTATTGTTCCTGTTGTTGATATTTTTGCCAGTGCAAATAATACTACCTTAATATTACCTTAAAGAGCCATAGTAATTTTATCACATACAGAGAAAAAATAATATTGCCATGAAAGTGAGAATAATCAAATAACACTGCGGCACAGTATTTCAATAACACATCCATATATTTATTGTGTGTAGATGTATGCATTCTAATAGTCAGCCGCCATAATGCAACTTCAATTATAGATGGTGTTAGAAGCCATCTTCGGAATATACTGGCAAGTCTATGTACTATCAGAAATGGGGTTACAGCTGCATTACTGCTACACAGTAGGAATGGAGAAAGATGTGCTTTTTCCCCTCACCCATGACAGCACACCTTGAGAGAGGGATCCGCCCCACCAAGGACAGGAAGCCATCTGAAATAAAAAGGCGGTACCTCTCCCTCACTTCAGTTGGTTTCCTGTCCTTGATGGGAACCTGTCTGAAAGAAGATGTTCATACTTACCTGGGCCTGTTCCGGTGTGGAAGAGCGGGCGCCAGCCTGTGCACCGGGTTCCAGGTTCAAGAAGCACCGTCCGCGGTTCCCTGGAGCCATGTCCGAGCGTGCGCAGGCAGTGAGGAGGGCTCTGGCTTCCCGCAGACCTCTGCGCTGTCCTCTCCCTGCCGCAGGCTCCTGACTGGCCGCACGCCCGGAGCGGCGTCTTCCGGGTGCGACGCGCCTGACGTCACGGCATGGTGCACGCTGGGAGAGGCGTGCCCGATGACGTCGGGGGGCGGCACCTGGATCCATCATGGCGGCACCCTGTAAGCGCTTGACGGCCGGCTTTTGAAACCTCGCCCGGCGAGCGTCAGGAGGGGGGAGGACACCTGAACCAGAGAAGGTTCCGAATGTGCCCTACTTTAGGTGGGGGGGTTGTCCTGGTCAAACGCTGCCTATACTCATGCTTGTGGTATAGCAGCTATGGCAGACCAGGACAGCCAGGAGCAGCAGCAGCTGACCCCTCCATCTCAGCAACGCCAGCCGAAGAAGCAGTCGGACGCCTCTCACACGGACAGCCGCTCCAGTAACCGTAGCGGCAGCAGGAGAAGTAAGGTGTTGGACTCTTCAGGGCCATCCAGAAGGGATTCATCTTATGTCCCGCCACAGCCTCCAAATCCGGTACCCTTTTGTGACTTCAGGGGTGAGTGATCTTCGTGAATGTCACTTAATAGTAATGGAAAGTTATTATGTGCTTCATTCCTTAGGAACCTAAGAAGAGTAGCACCAAACAGAAGCACAGGGTTTGCGCCTTATGCCAAGTCCCCCTTTCCATAGATTGGCAGAAACAGCTTTGTGCTAGCTGTATTAACCAAACCATGGCGGAGAGCACCCCAGATTTTCCTTCTAATTTGAGATCCGTAATCCGTACAGAGGTTCAAGATTCCCTAAAAGACTTACTTAAGGGGAGAAAGAGATCCCATAACGATATCTCCTCTGACTATGACTCATCCTCCCAGTCGGAGGATCCATGCCTCAGTGATTCATCATCCTCCTCTTCATCAGACAGTGGTAGGCCCTGTTTCCCTATTGAGGGTACGGACAAGTTGGTCAGAGCTGTCAGATCAACCATGGGGTTGAGGGAGGAGAAGGCAGCCAGGTCCCTGGAAGACATTATGTTTGCAGGCCTGGAGGAAAAAAAGAGACGCTCCTTTCCAGTGAATCCTAAAATTCAGACCCTTATAGACTGGGAATGGAGGAAGCCTGAGAAATCGGGAGTGTTGCCCTCATCCTCTAAAAGAAGGTACCCCTTCAAGTATAGTGTCTCTGGGTCCTGGGATAAAATTCCTAAAGTTGACGGGTCTGTCGCCCGATCATCCAAAAAATCGTCCCTACCCCTGGAAGATTCGGGCAGTCTAAAGGATGCTCTAGATAAGAAGGCAGACTCCTTCCTACATCACACCTGGGAAGCGGCGGCAGGGGGCCTGAAACCAGCGGTAGCAGGCACTTGTGTCGCTAGGTCACTCATGGCGTGGCTTCAACTATTAGAAGACCAGCTCAAGGATAAAAAGATATCCAGAGATAAAATCCTCTCCAATCTACCTTACTACAGGCAGCGTCCGCTTTCCTTGCCACCTCCTCAGCGGATTTGGTTAAACTCGCTGCCTGGTCTGCAAACTTATCTAACGCTGCCAGACGAGCCCTGTGGCTCAAGGGTTGCCCAGGAGACCTGCAGTCTAAACATAAACTATGTTCCCTTCCTTGTGAAGGTAAACTCGTGTTTGGCCAAAAGCTGGATGAGCTTTTGGAGAAGGCTGGCGACAGAAAGAGAAGTTTCCCAGGATTCACAAAAAGGTCCTACTTTCGGAGGAAAAGATTTAACCATGGTCGCCCTCCAGGAGAAAGGAAAAGATGGGAGCCCAGATCTAAAAAAGACTCTGGTTACATGTTTGGGGGGGCCATCCTCCAGTACCAAAAAATCTTCCCAATGACGCAGGGCTAGAGGTCGGGGGAAGGCTTTCCCATTTTATCCCAGCTTGGGAAGCCATTGCTTCAAATCCCTGGGTGTTGAGTATCATAAAGAATGGCCTAAAGATACGCTTCAGTCAAATCCCTCACCGAACCTTCATGATCACCCTCCAGGAGGAAGTCCAGGGAGGAGCAGCTAGCCCTAGAGTCGGAGGTGCTAGATTTAGTCAACAAGCAGGTCCTTCACGAAGTTCTGGATTCACAAAGGGGAAGGGGATTTTATTCCCCCCTATTTGTGATCAAAAAACCAAATGGGTCCTTAAGGACCATTATCAACCTCAAAAGTCTAAATCAGCTGATAGAGAACCAGACTTTCAAGATGGAATCAGTGAACTCTGCAGTAAAACTCCTACATCACAATTGTTTCATGGCAGTTATCGACCTAAAAGATGCCTATTATCATGTCCTAATCCATCCAGACTACCAGAAGTACCTAAGGGTAGCCCTATTCATCCAAGGGGAATTGAGGCATTTCCAGTTTACTGCCCTACCCTTTGGACTCTCGATAGCACCGACAGCGTTTACAAAGGTTATAGCGGAGGTGACAGCTTTTCTCCGAATCAAAAACGTGGTATTTGTTCCCTACTTCGTCGACTTTCTGGTAATAGGGAATCAGAAGACCACTGTTCCTCTCAACTGTTAGAGGTCAGGACAGCCTTACATCAGCTAGGATGGTTGATCAATATTCAGAAATCAAAACTATCCCCCTCAAGGACTCAGATCTTTCTGGTCTTGACCCTAAATTTCCAACTCCAAGCCTGCTTCCTCCCGGAGGACAAGGTTTGCAAAATAAACAGCTTGGTCTCAAGGGCCATAGAGTCTCCAGTGATGTCCCTGAGAGGAGCAATGTCCCTACTTGGCTCCATGACGTCCTGTCTCCCAACAGTCAAATGGGCCCAAGGTCATATGAGGCTTCTTCAGTGGGAGATCCTGTCGGCTCAAAAATCCTTCAACGGACATTTAGAAAGAGGACTATCTCTTTCCCTAGAGACGGTAGACTCCCTCTCATGGTGGACAAAGAGGGAGAATCTGACCTCAGGCTTGCAGTGGTCCAGACCAGTCGACCATACAATTACAACAGATGCAAGTGGCTCCGGCTGGGGGGGTCATCTAGCAGATCTCTCGGTTCAGGGGCTCTGACTACGTCACAAAATAGGGACATCATCGAACCTAAAAGAGCTTTTGGCAGTGGAGAAATCCCTGATAGGCTTCCTTCCCCACATAGAGGGTCGCCATGTCCAGATCAGGTCCGACAATCGGACGACAGTGGCTTATATAAATCACCTGGGTGAAACAAGATCACGCTCCCTGATGGCAGTGGCAAACAGAATCCTGCAACTAGCAGAACAGCATCTCCCATCCCTCAGTGCTCTTTACATCCGGGGGGTGGAAAATTCAAGGGCAGATTTTCTCAGTCGCTACACTCTAAAACAGGGAGAGTGGGCTCTAAACCCGATAGTCTTCCAGCAGATTATCTAATTATGGGGGTCACCGGACATAGATTTGTTCACCACCAGGGCAAACAGGAAGGTGGAGAGATTCTGTTCACTATATCCGACAGAGAATCCCTATGCTGTAGACGCTCTCCAGACACCCTGGAAGTTCAGGAGGGCCTATGCTTTTCCACCGATAGTAATGATCCCGGCAGTTGAGAGGAAAATTCGGGAGGAGGGGGCAAGAATAATTCTGGTAGCCCCCTTTTGGCCAAAAAGACCCTGGTTCTCCCTACTTCATCTAATGTCGGTCTCGGATCCCTGGGTTCTGCCGGACAGGCCGGACCTTCTCATCCAGGGACCGATGTTCCATGCACAAGCCACAGGTTTCCATCTGGTGGCTTGGAATTTGAGAGGATGTTACTGAGGAATAGGGGGTTTTCACCGGGCCTAGTTTCCACCCTATTGGGTAGTAGGAAGCCCATAACATCTAAGATTTATAGCAGAATCTGGGGAAAATTCCTGGATTTTATAGACTCCCCGTTGTCGGATAAACCTCCAATTAAAGATGTCCTAGAGTTTTTACAGACAGGACGTGACCTGGGGTTAGCTACGGGAACACTTAAAGTTCAGGTGTCCACCCTAGGGGCGCTCTATAATTGCAACCTGGCAGGGAACGGGTGGGTCTCTAGATTCATTAAATCCTGTTCCAGAGCTAAGCCAGTTCAGGCTCTCAGAGTTCCTCCCTGGGACCAGAATTTTGTTTTAAGCGCACTCTCTGGCGACCAATTTAAACCCATGTAGGTTATCTCTCCAAAGTTCCTCACCCTCAAAACCATTCTCCTAGTGGCCCTAACATCGGCCCGTAGGGTGAGTGACCTGCAGGCCCTTTCTGTCGATCCCCCATACACCCAAATTCATGATGACTGGGTTGTCCAACGTACAGATCCAGCATACCTTCCAAAAGTAGTTTCTAGATTCCACTGTAATCAAGAGATTGTGCTTCCCTCAGTCTGCAGTAACCCAAAAAAAACCCGGGGAGGTTAGATTCCACAATCTAGATGTTAGAAGGGCTTTACTACAGTACATAGACATGACTAGTCAGTGGAGGAAGGACCACTCCTTGTTTCTGGCCTTTCAGGGGAGTAGGAAAGGTCACGGAGTGTCAAAGGGAACTATTTCTAGGTGGCTTAGGGAGGCCATTTGTCTAGCTTACATATCTACAGGTGTTCTGGCACCGGATGGTATTAAAGCTCATTCCACCAGAGCTGTAGCGACCTCCTGGGCAGAGAGAGCAGACGTCTCAATTGACCAGAGATGTAAAGCTGCTACTTGGTCTGCACCATCCACCTTCTACAATCACTATAGGTTGGATCTATCCTCCTCTGACCTCACCTTTGGGTGAAGGGTAATTCAGGCGGTGGTCCCTCCCTAGGGTGCTCATATTCTCCAAAATTCTCTCAAGGTGTGCTGTCATGGGTGAGGAGAAAACACCAAGGTTACTTACCGGTAGCCGGTTTTTCCTGAACCCATGACAGCACCCGTAGTTTTCCGCCCTGTCTCTTTCTCACACCCTGGTGAGCACTTTATGTTTTGGGTGATTATATATATTGTAGGGGTTGGTTATGTGTTTAACCTTTTCTGGAGGTCCTCTCAACGCTCTGTAATCAACTGAAGCGAGGGAGACGTGCCGCAGTTTTATTTCAGATGGTTTCCTGTCCTTGGTGGGGCAGATCCCTCTCTCAAGGTGTGCTGTCATGGGTTCAGGAAAAACCGTCTACTGGTAAGTAACCATGGTGTTTCATCATCATGTCAGGGGAGCAATACAAGACGTGCAGGGCATAGTGAGGTACAAGACACAAGCCTGATCCAATTACTCTAGCAAAAGGTCATCTGCACATTTAGGACCCAATCAAATTGTTTACATCAGATAAGTGTGGCAAAGCCCCCCTGTCAAATTCAACAAAAGTGCTGACATTTTTTACAAAATAAATTTTGCTCCATTCCCTGACTGGGTTAACATTTCTGGTGAGGTGCTTGCCACTTATATATAGTGCTGAATTCATTAAGTGGCGTGCATCTCTAAGACTGGCGTACGAAACTATTTACTAACCACCAATGCTAACCACTAGAACTAACAGACAATATTCTATGCTCTTCCTAAACCTGTCTTCTGTCTTTGACACAGTTGATCACTCTCACTACAAAGACTCTATTCACTTGGCATCAAAGATATTGCCCTGTGTGGGATATCCTCATACCTCTTTAATCACACGTATAGCATTTCTCATTCCCATACTACCTCCTTATCCCACCCTCTCTTTGTTGGTGTCCATCAAGGTTCTGTGCTGGAACGTCTGTCTTCTCCATCTATACCTTTGGCCTTGGACAACTCAAAGTCCTATGGTTTCAGTACTACCTGTGACAAAATGGACCCCTTTTATATACAACATAGGATGATTTCTTATTTATCTGGACAATTTGGTATTTTGTGGCGAACTCGTAATATGCCACTCATGGGTTAAGTTCTTACAATCTAGCTGGACACTATTTTGTATACCCATTGTTTCTAGAGTCTTGTTGATGCTGGTGATGTTAACCTAGGTAATGCAATTATCTCTCTTCTGTAAGTTCAGAGGAATTTAATCCTGTTAGAATGCCATTGTATTACCATGTGGATTGTTGACTCTATGTAAATTACCTCAGCCACCATTGTTCTAATGTCATAACTTGCAAACAGTATGTCTCCTACTAGCATTCCATTGTAGGACTATATCAATCAGTATGTGGCTCTCCCTTGCCTGGACTGCAATACGACCAAAAATGGTTATATGGGACTTGAGATCCAGCCAATGAAAAGACAGTCTTATTCCACCAATCGTGAAGTCCCCGGTATCCTGCAATGAGGACTGAGGGTATATCAGGAGGACTGTTCAGTTGACCAGGAGATTTTTGTCTACTGCCCTAGAGATGTCGGTCCCGACTGCAGGTGCACTAGCTTGAAGACAGGCAGCTAATTTAGGATCTTCGGATTCGAATGGGAGAACAACGACCGCCTAGGACACAACCCAGGTTGGGACATTTCGGTCACCTGGTTACAGACTTTGCGGTGCTGTCTCAGTTCCAAACTCCGGCATTATTTCTTTCTGGGCGGGTGCTTGCCAAAAGAAGGGGACCACTGGTTTGGAGTAAATAGTCCTGGAAGATCTGAGATACGAAGAATCTAAAATCCTGGTGAGCCAGTGGAAGGGTGAGACTCTGTTGCCTGTTACAATTTGTGCTGTGCTGGTTATGTGTTATATGCTGTTAGTTGTTGGGGATCCAATAAAGCCTTAATATTGTGATTCCCTCACCCTGTGTTGTCTGGGTAGTGTTCCGCCCACGGTTGAGGAGTTCGGGCATTCAGTTGGGGATGAGCCCTGGTCCACGTTGTCTTTCTAAAGGCGGCTGGGCCAGCGGACGAGAGCACCCACTGACCCCATGTCCTTACAATTGGTGGCAGCGGTGGGATACTACTCAGCCTGGTTTATCCAGGAGAGCTGCCGGGGACTGGTGTTCGTGGACACCATCCAGGGGCTCAACAACCAGGGAAGCATATAAGCATACCCAGCAAGCCATAGGTGAGGCATTCAGGTTTCGGACACGGCCAAGGCCAACCCCACCAGCTCAGCCATGGGAAAAGGGCCGGAGAGGAGTTACGACCGCAGCAGTAAATGGATGCTACAGGATATGTGCCACAGGAGAAATGTTGAATACAGGAGCGCTGACACTCGGGCGGCTTTGATCCAGAAATTGGTCCATTGGGATATCCAGAATGAGGTGGAGGATGATGAGGACCCCGTCGACGTTGTACCCGAGGATGTCCACCATGTGTCTCATCCTGGGTCCCATGACAATCTGGAAACCACCCAATCCCCAGCAGAACAAGCCAAGGAATGGTTGGCTGCCTTGGGGCCTGAAGCTTCAAGAGAAGAAAGGGCTGGTGTTTTACAAGCAGTGCTTGGAGCTCCAATTTCTTTACCACCAGCGCCCACCTCCACAATAGACCGCCACCAAGGAATTCATCTTCGCTACAGTGACGTACCAGTGATGAATGAATCCAGCACGGAGATTGATGAACACTTGCAAAACTTTGAGGTGATGATGAGTATGCACAGGATACCCACAGCTGAGTGGCCCAGATACTTGTGGACAAGTTTGCCTGGTGGGGCCCAGGAGGCTGTCCGATCACTTGGGCCTCAGGATTGCTTGGACTATGGAATTATTAAGGACAATCTGTTGACCCTTTTTGCCATAACCCCTGAGAGATATCGCATTAAGTTCCGGACTATGCCTCGCCAGGGTGTCTCCTACGTCGAATTTGGCAGTCAGCTCCGACGACACTGTAACCACTGGCTCGATGGTCAGGCTACCCACTCTGCTGCTGCCCACTGGGACATGATAGTACTCGAACAGCTTATGGAAAAGATAGCCCCCTAAATACGAGAATGGGTGGCGGACCGGAAGCCCGACACCCTGGAGCAAGCAGCTCGATTGGCTGACGAATTTACAGCCAACTGACCCAGCTTGAGACCCAATAGACCCACCGATCCCAGGAGGTTCCTCAACCATGGATCCCAGTGACTTCCAGACTCCCGTGCTGGACTAACTCCCTATGCCACAGAAGCCCCAACAGGGCAAAGGCTTACCAACAGGGCCCAAGATTTGACTAAACCACTACGCTGTTATACATGTGGGCGCCTTGGACACATGGCCAAAGAGTGTCTTCAAAACCGGGGCCCCATGCCTGGAGCCCGTCTGCCAGCTCAACCAGTCAACATATGCAGAGATGAACCAGCAAGGCCTGGAGGATACTACCCCCACTGAACAGCAGCTGAGGAAGTGATTTACCCGATCCACACCTTGCGGCAGGCCGGACACCGTACCCCAGCCAACCTCAATCGCCACATACAGACGGTCAAGGTTGGTGGAATACCGGCTCAGGGACTTTGAGACTCAGGATCCTCAATCACCCTGGTTAGCCCAGATATTGTTCCCGCCTAACATCATTTACTGGGTCGCCAAGTGACCATCTCCCTTGCTGGGGGCCAGCGATCAAACATCCCTCTGGCACAAGTGCAGTTGGACTGGGGAACTGACCAGTGAGAGGTTGAAGTGGGGCTCATGGACGGCCGCCCAACCCCTGTTCTTTTGGGAAACGACCTAGGACAAGGATTATCCAGCCAGTTCGTCACCGCCATCACCCGCAGCCAAGCCAAGAATCAACCGTGTGCTGATCTTTCTACCAACCCATCCGAAGATAACCCCCCCCCGCCGTCTTCAGCCTCCTCTTCTGAGACAACAAATGTGAGTACATCAAACCAAACTGTGGCCATTGACTGGGGGGAGATAGATCGTAAGGAGTTCAGGGAAGCCCAACTGACAGACCACACCCTAGAGAGTATCCATAGTGCGGCTGCCCAACCTGGGGGAGGAAATCAGGGGGAGGTGTATAGATGGGAAAGAGGCCTTTTATATCGGGAAAAGCCCGCATCATGCCCAGAAAGACCTTGGACCCGTGTACATCAGCTTGTGGTACCCCAGCAATACCGACCCCAACTACTGCGCTTAGCTCATGATGTTCCCGCAGCTAGGCACATGGGGACCAAAAAGACCAGGGCCCGCCTGTTGCTTAGTTTTTTTGGACCAAGGGTCACTCAAGAAGTGAAGAACTACAGAGCCTCTTGTCCAGTGTGTCAACGTATGGGCGGAGCCCCATGTCGGGCCCCACTCCAACCCATGCCTTTGATAGGGGACCCGTTCCAGAGAGTTGCCATTGATTTAGTAGGCCCCTTAGCCATCCCCAGCTGCAGCGGGAAAATATTCATCCTCACCCTGGTAGACTTTGCCACCCGCTAGCCAGAAGCCACTGCCTTGACTTCCATAGATGCAGAACATGTGGCTTAAGCTTTACTGGACATCTTTAGCCGAGTAGGGTTTCCACAGGAAGTATTAACTGACCAGGGGCCACAGTTCCAAAGCGAACTGATTCAGACCCTCTGGGAGAAACATGGAGTCCGCCCCATGCGCACAACCCCCTACCATCCTGAAACGAATGGATTGTGTGAGCGCTTCAATGGAACCCTGAAACAGCTCATTAGCCGTTATGTAGAGGCCGAGGGAGGGGACTGGGAGAAAAACCTGCAGCAGCTCCTTTTTGCTTACCGGGAGGTGCCGCAGGACTCCACCGGGTTCTCCCCCTACGAATTGCTGTACGGCCGAAAAGTACGGGGGCCCTTAGAGCTGGTACGAGAAAGTTGGGAGGGCACCTTCCCCACAGAAGAGGTTCCCATCCTAGATTATGTTCAAAAATTTAGGGAAAGGATGAGACACCTCATGGCATTAGCCCACGGGAACTTAGAAGTGGCTCAGGAAAGGCAAAAACGATGTTATGATCGCGCTGCCCGACTCCGAGAATTTGCCTGTGGACAGAAGGTCCTAGTACTCGTACCGGTACGAAAAAACAAGCTGCAAGCCATGTGGGCGGGTCCATTTACCATTACCGGGAAATGTGGCAATACTGACTACACCGTGGCCTTGGACCAAGCAGGGGTTCATGAGCGTACCTACCATGTTAACAGGCTAAAAGCTTATGAGGAAAGAGAGGTCACCAACTTAGCAGTTTGCTGTCCCGATTTAGATGACCCTGATATAGACCAGATCCCAGACCTATTAGTGGACTTCAAAAGGGACATGGGGGTAAAAGATGTATCACTGGGGGAACAGCTGTGTCCATCACAGAAGCAACAGTTATCAGACGTACTCAGCCCATATGAATTCCTGTTCACGAGCTTGCCCAGTCGATCACCTCTGGTCCGGCATCATGTCAAGACAGGGGTATCCACTCCCCTACGCCAACCCGCATACCGAGTGACACCACCGGTGTTGGCAATGATGAAGGCCGAAGTGGATGACATGTTAAACATGGGAGTCATAATCCCCTCCCAAAGTCCATGGGCTGCCAGTGTTGTGCTGGTGCCAAAAAAGGACAAGAGTACTCGTTTCTGTGTCGACTATAGACGGCTCAATGAGATCACAGTTACGGATGCCTACCCCATGCCCCGGGTGGATGAACTACTAGATCGGTTGGGGGGATCTCGGTTTATATCCACCATCGATCTGAGCAAGGGATACTGGCAGATCCCACTCACAAGAGAGGCTCAAGAGAAATCAGCTTTCATAACCCCTTTTGGCCTATATGAGTTCACCAGCATGCCTTTTGGGATGAAGAATGCCCCAGCTACCTTCCAAAGGATGGTGGACCATTTACTAGAGGGATGTCAGGGGTATGCCCAGGCCTATTTGGATGACATCGCTATCTTCAGCGACACCTGGGAAGAGCATCTTCAGCACGTGTCCCAGGTGCTGCAAAGGGTAGCCAAAGCCCAGCTCACCATCCGACCTGACAAATGCCAAATGGGGATGGCCGAGGTGTTATACCTGGGACATCGGGTGGGAAGTGGGTGCATTAGTCCAGAACCAGCAAAAGTAGAAGCAATTACCCAGTAGCCGCGCCCAGTCAACCAAAAACAGGTCCGCTCGTTTTTGAGCACAGCAAACTATTATAGAAAATGTATCCCAATTACAACGTAGAAAAACCGCTCACCGACCTCACAACCAAAAAATATGCCCGCAACCTTATCTGGACCCCAGAATGTGAAGCTGCGTTCTTCCAGTTGAAAGACCGGCTAGCTCAGAGCCCAGTTCTGACTGCGCCTGACTTCCGACGTAGGTTCATTGTCCAAACCGATGCATCAGACACAGGACTACGAGCGGTACTTAGCCAAGTGGGGGCTGACGGCAAGTAACATCCGATAGCTTATCTCTCCCGGAAACTGTTGGACCGAGAGAGGGCCTCCACCACCATAGAAAAGGAATGCCTGGCCATATTCTGGGCCCTAAAAAAATTGCAGCCCTACCTCTATGGCAATGAATTTACAGTCCTCACTGACCACAATCCATTGAGTTGGCTAAACTGCACTGCTGGGGACAACGGGCCATTGCTTAGGCGGAGTCTGGCGTTACAATTCTACAATTTCTCTATCTCACATAAACAGGGCAAGAACCATGGAAATGTGGATGGACAGTCCCGACAGGTGGAGAAGGATGATCGGAAGCCTATCATGTCTGGCTAAATAAGAAGGGGGAGGAATGTGACGAAATGGACCCCTTTTATATACAACATAGGATGATTTCTTATTTATCTGGACAATTTGGTATTTTGTGGCAAACTCGTAATATACCACTCATGGGTTAAGTTCTTACAATCTAGCTGGACACTATTTTGTATACCCATTGTTTCTAGAGTCTTGTTGATGTTGGTGATGTTAACCTAGGTAATGTAATTATCTCTCTTCTGTAAGGTCAGAGGAATTTAATCCTGTTAGAATGCCATTGTATTACCATGTGGATTGTTGACTCTATGTAAATTGCCTCAGCCACCATTGTTCTAATGTCATAACTTGCAAACCGAATGTCTCCTACTAGCATTCCATTGTAGGACTATATCAATCAGTATGTGGCTCTCCCTTGCCTGGACTACAATACGACCAAAAATGGTTATATGGGACTTGAGATCCAGCCAATGAAAAGACAGTCTTATTCCACCAATCGTGAAGTCCCCATGTCCTTACACTACCTATATGGTGATGACACTTAAATTGACCTCTCTGCTGTCCAGAATCCCAGCCATACCCTCCTTCTCATCATGCTTTCTAGAACTCAAAGTGGACAAAACCAAACTCATCATTTTTCCCCGTCTCATTCAACCTCACCTATGAGACCTATCTATAAATGACATCACACTTTCCCCTGTATCACAAGTCCACTACCTAGGTGTGACCCTTGACTCCGCCCTGTGTTTCAAATCACACATACAAGTACTTACCACCTTCTACCTCCAACTCAAAAATATTTGTCCTTTCTTCAACCCCGAATCTACTAAAATTCTAGCACACGCTCTCTTCAACTCCTGCCTTGAATATTGCAATATCCTCTTCTCTTGCCTTCCAACTAATACACTTGCACCTCTCCAGGCTATCCTTAACTCTGCTGCACAAACAATGCCTCTCTCCCATCGCTACTCTTTCGCCTCTGCCTCTCTGCCAATCCCTTAACTGACTTCCAAATTCCCCAACGAATCCAGTTAAAAATACTAACAATGATTTACAAGGTCGTCCATAATATGTCTCCTCCATACAACACCAAACTAATCTCCCAATATTTTCCCTTCCCACACATAATCTGTATTTTACATGCCATGGGCATTTTATGGTTTTTAAAAGCACTAAGGTTTGCCCAAAAACTGTTAGGGCATGTGCACATTTTGTCTTTTTAGGCGGCTCTGCCCTGAAAACCACCTGAAAGAGAGCTCAAAATACCTCAAAAGAATGAACATGTGCATTTCTATGTAAAAATGACTTGCTGTGTTTAGACTTTTGAGTGTTTTTAAACCACTTCATGTTTCAAATGATGCCAGGCGGCTAAAAGTGAGCTGACCATTCTTCAGGCTTTTTTCCCTTCTGAAGCTGCCCTCTACTTTACAATACAAGTCAATTGGAAGGCTTAAAAGATGTCCCAAAGATGCCTGAACGTATTTTTGAGCATTTTTCCAGCATTTGCACTTCAGAAATCACTAGCAGTTTCTTCATTGTTAAATAGAAAAAAAATGACCAAAAAACAATGGAAAAATACGCTTGAAAAAAATGTAGACTGTCAAAAGTGATGAAGCAAGTTCTCAAAAACTATCAAAAAGACACAAAAGAATGCTTTAAGACAAAAAACACCAACGTGTCTTGAAGAATCTCCCTCTTGGAAAAACTAGTATGTGAGCCCGTGTTTAAAAGACATTGTGTACACATACCCTTTCAGTATAACCTTCTATGTACTTGGTCTACAGCAGACAGACAGTGTGACATTTGTTTTATATGCATGGTCTATTAAAAAAAATTCAAAATGCCTGAACAATTTTTCTGGCTTTACATACCATGATATAATTCAAAGAGCTGTGAACGTTGCCTAAGGTGCTCAGCCACTCTCTAAATTATTTCAGCAATTTTGGTATAAAATTGTAGATCTGGAGTACCTACATGATTTTCCAGATTGTACCATGTATATGGATTTCCTTTTTATGTTCTTTCTTCTACCGTATACTCCAAATTGACAATTATTAATTACTTCAATAATTTAGATTAATACAGTGGCATACGTTTCATCACAGCTATATATCAGGAAATCTTTCTAACATATACCTCTGACAGGAGGTTTAATGGAGAAGGCACAGCTCCTGATTATAACACATCTTTGAAAGTATTGAAAACTTAACAAACTGATGTTGCAGATTTGCATAAATCAATAACAATATAAAGTTTTCTTGTGCCAGTTTAATATGCTTTTGCTTTGAATGAGGCTCACATAGCTCTTCTAGGACAGTTTTTTATTTTTTTACAAATATTTTGGCAAAGGTAAGTATCACACATTTAGTAGAAAAAAAAGCCTTCTAAAATAGGGCAACATTTATGTCAAGTTGAAGATTATTCATAACTTACCCCATGACTGAACACTCAGCCAAGAATACAGACTGTTAAGCTGTGCATATTATATTATGAAGCACAATTAAAGTCCAATAGACCTAATAAAATGAGCAAAATTTTACAACTTTACTCCAAGTATAAAAGTTCTTGCAGCAAGTTTTTCATGAATGCCTCAGAATTTCAACACATAAATACAATCTGAAATAAGTGATGAATTACGTCTATAATGCTTCCTCCTCATTGCTGTTACAGTTGCCAAAATAAAGGTTTTATTGAGTGGTTTCCATGAAGTCCTCATTAAATTAGGTGATAGTTTGATAGTTTTATCCTTTCCAAGTTAAATCTTATGGGAGGTAGTAGACGGCCTTCAACATTTGTCAATTTAGAATTAAAATTATGTTAGTTTATGGAGAAAGCTAGATTGGTGTAAATTTAGGTTGCATATTGTATGCTATTACACTTCTACACTACACTGGTGAGGCTTCAGATGTCCATACAAGGAGGTCTTTCAGTTGGTAGTCAATAAAGAACATTAATACTGTTACTGTTAATATGTACTGTTGTCTGTAATATTGTTAAATTAATGAGTAAATGTAATACCCAAGTTGGTCACCATCTTAAAGTGGTTGTTCGCTCCAAATCGATAAGTCTGCAATCACTCTGTGTGGCTGTGAATCCCCCCAGTGCACACACTGTGCACTGCAGGAATTCGCTGGTTTCTGACCCAGGACCGGAGGGTATGTATGAGTTATACATACTCCCAGCCAGTGGGAATGGCCTTGCTCCATACACTTGTATAGAAGTGAGGCTGTGCCTGGTTTGGTTAATAAATACTACATCTGTATCCAATCTCGTAAGAAAAAAACATCATCTGTCAGAGAGATTGTCCCATTGTTTTATAAGGAACAGAGAAAAACAGACCAAGAGGATAAAAGCCCCTCACCTCTTCGACCTTTCCAACCCTTGTGTGCTAAATAGGCATAATTCCAAAAAAAAACAAAAAACATTCCTATTGGGATATGAACCGAGCCATTGTAGTTTCAGAGGCTGATGCCTTACCATTGAGCCATCCAGTCAAGTGATACTGACTTGGAGCTTTTCTTGTCTTATGAGATCAACCATGAAAATCCTCAGTGTGACTAAAAGTCATTGTGATTCTGATTCTGATGTTTGAAGAAAGTCACACATCAGACTCACACATCAGACTCACACATCAGAATCAAACATCATTTGTATTTGGCTTGGGAGGGAGGTATTTCTGAAAGTCCCAATAAGTTTCAGACAAGGTTTGCACTGAAAATCATATAACCAAATAGAACGATTAACTTTTCTCAATTGAGTTTATAGCTCAGTGGTTAGTGCACTGTCTTCTAGACGTAGAGTTTTGGGTTTAAGTCTCATCAGCGAACAGTGAATTTTTTTTATTATTATTACAGTTGTAAAAGTCACTTGTCAGAATCACTTATCAGTCAGGGTATTTGGCCTCAAACTGACATCATTCTGATGTTTGATTTTGATATCTGATCGTGTCCTAATATGGACACTGTATGCCTTACCATTGAGCTACCCAGTCAAGTGATAGTAATCAGAATCACTTGTCAGGGTCACTTGTCAGACAGGGTATTTAGCCTCAAACTGACATCATTCTGATGTTCGATTTGGACACTGTACAGGAGCATCTTGGTGCCAGTTCCACTCTTATCCCTTATAGGCTCAATTTATGAAAGCTCACTTTTGACAAAAGATGCTTTTTCCGTCATTTGTGAAAGATCTTTGACTTGAACTAAAAATCCAAAGGACCCAAATGAAGGTATTCCCTGTGATCCAGAAGCAGTGATCTTGTTCTCTACAGGTGTAATTGCTTGTGTCTTTGGATATCAAATCAAGGACTTTTTTGCTTCAAGGACTTTCTGGAAAAAAACAACACTCATCAAACTATAAAGAGTTACAAGCTGTGTGGGAGGCTCTTAGAAAACTGCAAATGCAGGTGGAAGGCCATCACACATTCCACAGTTGATCCTAACTTGTTGATCTGTAAAGTATATGTCCAGCCAGTATTGGTAATTGTTCCCACGCTCAATCTAAATATACAATTATTATCAACCTGTAGTATTATTAGGAATCAACAAAAATATGCAGCATGAGTACATTAGCTTATTATATCAAGCGACTTAGAACCACAGAGTATATATTACACACACACACACAAGCATACATATACAATAGGAGCACTTTTACACATACATACTGTATATAAACCAATAGGTGCACATATACATTTTCGCACATTAATAGATGTAAAAGAAATACCTTTTATAGTATGTTAATTAGAGATGAGCGTTGTTCTACTCGAACTGTTCGCCAATCTCAAATTCGAGCTGTTTTGGGCGGTGTTCGAGCCGGTCGGCGAACACGAACAATTTGAGAAAAATTCGGCTGTTCGAGGTTATGTTCGATAACTGTTCGTGCACCAAAATCATAACTGGATTTTTTCTCAGTAATGATGAAAATTAATGTTAATACGCAGTTTGAGTGTACAGCGGGGCGGGGGGAGGGGCAGGGGATGGATCTCTGCAGGAACAATGAAGATCTCCATTTTTTTTTCTCTTTCCCGCATTTACAGTGGGGAGGTGCAATCTGTCAGCCTATCAGCAGCGCACACACGGAGCGAAGTGCTTTTTTTCACACAAGCAAGGGCATGTGTGATTGGCAGTGTATGTCACATGTCCTTGCCCTATAAGACCAAGCCATTTTCCCCGTCGCCACCATTTTCTCACTGCTGCAGCTGCGTGTTAGACGGCACCGCTGTTGCTGTGTGCGCTATACCTTGTTAATTTCAAGCCAATTTTCGCACAAATATACAGATAGCTTGGGAGTAGGGAATAGTTGTGATTGCAGTCCTTTTAAGGACTAGGTTACAGCATTTCCTACGACTTTTATCAGGCAGGTCTGTGCTCTTAAATAGATAGATTGTGGGAGTAAAGACTAATTGTAATTGGAGTCCTTTTCAGGACTAGGTTACATCAGTTCCTATCAGTTTTTGCCAGGCAGGTCTGTGCCAGTGCTGTGCAAGTTTTTTTCACAGCATTTGGCTGAATCTAGCAAAGCTAATCCTTTTTGGCCTATTGCAGAGTGTGTTAGTCAGTGGAGTAGCCTATCTGTGTTGCAAGATATACCACCTGTGTATAGAATACCAATTTTTTTACTGCACCTAGTGAAGTAAAATCTTTTGGGCATAGCATCATTCTATTAGTCCATCTATACTGACCTCCATCAGGTTGCAAACTCAATATAATTTTTTTCTGCATCTAGCTCTGAAAAAATATTTGGGCTTCTAGCAGTGTGTGGGACTTGGTCTATTAGTCCATCTATACTGACCTCCATCAGGTTGCAAATTAAAAATAATTTTTTTCTTCATTTAGCTCTGAAAAAATATTTGGGCTTCTAGCAGTGTGTGGGACTTGTTCTATTAGTCCTTCTATACTGACCTCCAGCAGGTTGCAAATTGAATATAATTTTTTTCTGCATCTAGCTCTGAAAAAATATTTGGGCTTCTAGCGGTGTGTGGGACTTGGTCTATTAGTCCATCTATACTGACCTCCATCAGGTTGCAAATTAAAAATAATTTTTTTCTGCATCTAGCTCTGAAAAAATATTTGGGCTTCTAGCAGTGTGTGGGACTTGGTCTATTAGTCCATCTATACTGACCTCCATCAGGTTGCAAATTAAAAATAATTTTTTTCTTCATTTATCTCTGAAAAAATATTTGGGCTTCTAGCAGCGTGTGGGACTTGTTCTATTAGTCCATCTATACTGACCTCCATCAGGTTGCAAATTAAAAATAATTTTTTTCTGCATCTAGCTCTGAAAAAATATTTGGGCTTCTAGCAGTGTGTGGGACTTGGTCTATTAGTCCATCTATACTGACCTCCATCAGGTTGCAAATTAAAAATAATTTTTTTCTGCATCTAGCTCTGAAAAAATATTTGGGCTTCTAGCAGTGTGTGGGACTTGGTCTATTAGTCCATCTATACTGACCTCCATCAGGTTGCAAATTGAATAAAAAAAATTTCTGCATCTAGCTCTGAAAAAATATTTGGGCTTCTAGCGGTGTGTGGGACTTAGTCTATTAGTCCATCTATACTGACCTCCATCAGGTTGCAAATTAAAAATAATTTTTTTCTGCATCTAGCTCTGAAAAAATATTTGGGCTTCTAGCGGTGTGTGGGACTTGGTCTATTAGTCCATCTATACTGACCTCCATCAGGTTGCAAATTAAAAATAATTTTTTTCTGCATCTAGCTCTGAAAAAATATTTGGGCTTCTAGCAGTGTGTGGGACTTGGTCTATTAGTCCATCTATACTGACCTCCATCAGGTTGCAAATTGAATAAAAAAAATTTCTGCATCTAGCTCTGAAAAAATATTTGGGCTTCTAGCGGTGTGTGGGACTTGGTCTATTAGTCCATCTATACTGACCTCCATCAGGTTGCAAATTAAAAATAATTTTTTTCTGCATCTAGCTCTGAAAAAATATTTGGGCTTCTAGCGGTGTGTGGGACTTGGTCTATTAGTCCATCTATACTGACCTCCATCAGGTTGCAAATTAAAAATATTTTTTTTCTGCATCTAGCTCTGAAAAAATATTTGGGCTTCTAGCAGTGTGTGGGACTTGGTCTATTAGTCCATCTATACTGACCTCCATCAGGTTGCAAATTGAATAAAAAAATTTTCTGCATCTAGCTCTGAAAAAATATTTGGGCTTCTAGCGGTGTGTGGGACTTGGTCTATTAGTCCATCTATACTGACCTCCATCAGGTTGCAAATTAAAAATAATTTTTTTCTGCATCTAGCTCTGAAAAAATATTTGGGCTTCTAGCGGTGTGTGGGACTTGGTCTATTAGTCCATCTATACTGACCTCCATCAGGTTGCAAATTAAAAATAATTTTTTTCTGCATCTAGCTCTGAAAAAATATTTGGGCTTCTAGCAGTGTGTGGGACTTGGTCTATTAGTCCATCTATACTGACCTCCATCAGGTTGCAAATTGAATAAAAAAATTTTCTGCATCTAGCTCTGAAAAAATATTTGGGCTTCTAGCGGTGTGTGGGACTTGGTCTATTAGTCCATCTATACTGACCTCCATCAGGTTGCAAATTAAAAATAATTTTTTTCTGCATCTAACCCAGCCAATAGTTTTGGCCTAATACCACAGTTTGGCCACTCAGCTCTGCTCGGTTACCATCCATTGTTTTTTTGTGCAAACAACTCCAGAGTTGTGAATTAGTTAACCACCAAAATGAGTGGAAAAAGGCCTGCTGCTGGTGGAAAGGGGAATAGGCGTGTTGGGAAGGGGAAAAAAGGTTGTGTCCGTGGGGTAGGTGCAGAAGAAAGACCATCTTCCAGCCAAACTAAAATGTCTACTTCTTTTAGCGGACAATGTGATAAGATCCCTTTCTTACGGCCACGCCAATCGCTACAAATTCCAGATGAGGCACAAAAACAGCAGGTGCTTCAACGGATATCAAGTGCTCCTTTAAGTGGGCTCTCCTCCACATCAACTTCAACATCACAAATACTCCAGTCCTCAAAGGTGTCACCCAAATCGCACTTGCTTCCTCACAGCTCCCAAATCTCCAGCTGCCCGTCTGAGTATGAGGTAGAACAGATGGTTGAGTCTGCAGAGCTGTTTACTCATACTATAGCCTGGGAATCAGAGGTCGACTCCAGCGCTTCTGTGAATCCAGACGAGGAAATGATCTGCACTGATGCCCAGAATCTTTATGAGTCGGATCCAGGACCAGACGCAGAAGGTTCTGACCATAATGTAGACCCTCATTCCCAAACTGTAACTCCTGTTGGTGGAGACAATGAGGAAGACGATGATAAGACTCAAATACCTGATTGGAGCGACAACTTTAGTTTTTTGTCAGGGCAGGAACAGGTTGGCTCTGAGGACGACGGGTGTGATAACGCACAGGGTGATGATGATGAGGTCGGAGATCCCACTTACTGTCAACCCACAGTCAGCCAAGAGATGAGGTCAGCAGAGGAGGTGGAGGAAGATGCTAGTGACGACGAGGTCAGGTTGCGCCTTCCTGGACAGAGACGTAGTACTGGAAGCACGTCAACAACTGCATCCTCAAACACAACTCTGCCTCTCACCACAAGTCGTGGTGGCTCTTCAGGTCGCATGGGTGCTAAGCCTTGCATAGCCTGGGCATTTTTTCAGATCGATAAAGATGACCCAACTCGTGTTATCTGTAACATTTGTCAGCAAAAGCTAAGTAGAGGCCAAAAAATACATAGTTTGAGTACTTCATGCATGAACCGGCACATGGACATGAAGCATAAGTTGCAGTGGGAAGCTCAGTGTGCTACTAGCCGGCCGGGCCAACCACCGTCTGCCATATCTTGTGCATCCGCGGCCTCTTCATCCTCTGTGACTGGGGGGACAGCAGTCACACCTGTTTTGGGGCGCAGACCTGCCAGCTCTTTACCCGCAACAGCCAGCGTGATTGGCAGGTCATCATTTTCTTTGGAGGTGGTAACACCAGCTGGTCTTGAGCGCTGTCCGACATCGATAGCACCACCTTTGGATCAAGGCAACCTAACATGTCCGCCTGCATCTTCCTCACAGACCGGCAGTTTGCCGGGGACACCCTTATCAACCCCGTCTAAGCACAATAGCCAGCCCTCGGTCCCTCAGATGTGGACAAGTAAAAGACCATTTCCTCCTAGCCATGAGAAAGCTAAGAGGTTGAATTTCACCATCTGCAAGCTCTTGGCTACAGAAATGCTGCCTTTCCGCCTGGTGGACACAGAGGATTTTCGAGACCTTATGTCCGTCGCAGTGCCCCAGTACCAGATGCCCAGTCGGCACTACTTCTCAAAGAAAGGTGTGCCTGCGCTCCACCAGCATGTCGCACACAACATCACCGCTTCTTTGAGAAACTCTGTGTGTGACAGGGTGCATTTCACCACAGACACTTGGACGAGTAGGCATGGACAGGGGCGTTACATGTCGCTGACTGGGCACTGGGTAACTATGGTGACAGCAGGACAAGGGGCTGCTGTCCAAGTCTTGCCGTCCCCACGAGTTGTGCGTCAATCCTCTTAATGTCATTTTTCCTCCACTGCTTCTGCCTCCTCAACCTCCTCTCGGTCTTCCACCTGCACCCAAAGCCTGTCTGGTCATGCCACAAGCTTTCTAACTGCGCAGAAGGGATCCTGCACACCTCCTTACTATGCTGGCAGTAGGGCTCAACGTCATCAGGCGGTTTTTACATTGAAATGTCTGGGAAATGTGAGTCACACAGCTGAGGAGTTGTGGTCAGCTCTGGAGAACCAATTTCATGAATGGTTGTCTCCACTGGACCTGAAACCAGGGAAGGCCGTGTGCGACAATGCTGCAAACCTGGGTGCGGCCCTTCGCCGGGGCAATGTCACACACGTGCCTTGTATGGCTCACGTGTTGAACCTGGTTGTCCAGCAATTTTTAGCCCACTATCCCAGACTAGATGGCCTTCTGCAGAGGGCACGGTCGCTGTGTGCTCACTTCCGCCGTTCGCATCCCGCAGCTCAGCGACTTACATCTCTACAGAAGTCGTTGGGCCTGCCACTTCACCGGCTAAAATGCGATGTGCCTACCCGGTGGAATTCAACTCTGCACATGTTGCAGCGACTGTGGCAGCACCGACAAGCCCTGGTGCAATACGTTCTGACGTATAGCCTGGGCCAACGAGATTCAGAGGTGGGGCAAATCACGCTGGAGGAGTGGTCTCAGATCAGGGACCTATGCACCCTTCTGCACAGTTTTGAAATGGCGACGAAGATGTTTAGTGCTGACGATGCCATTATCAGCATGACTATTCCGGTGATTTACATGCTGGAGCACATGTTAAACAGAATTCGGAGTCAGGTGGTGGCACAAGAGGAGGTGGAGGAAGTAGAGGAGGAGGAGTTGTATGCGGAAGGGCTAACATCTGCAAGGTCCAGACGGTCGGCAGCACCAGGGCGGCAGGCATGTGAGGGTGGGGGAGATGATTTTACCAGGGCGCATGGTAGCAGCCAAACTAGTGAGGAAGGTGCAGGAGCCCAGGAAGAAGTGGAGGACGAACTGATGGAAGACTCATCAGATGAGGGAGACCTTGATCACATTTCTGTTGTGCGAGGTTGGGGGGAGAGGACAGAGGAAGGAAGCATGATTGTTACCTCGCCACCAACACAACAGGGACTTGGTGCTCCTGGATGCGCAACACACATGAGTGCCTTCTTGCTGCACTACCTGCAACATGACCCTCGAATTGTGAGAATTAGAAATAATCCTGACTACTGGGTTGCCACACTGTTAGATCCCCGGTACAAAAGTAAATTTGCAGAAATTATTCCTGCCATAGAAAGGGATGCACGCATGCAGGAGTATCAGCAGAGACTGTTGCAGAATCTTACATGTGCTTTTCCACAAAATACCAGTGGTGCACGTAGTGAATCTCACAGTTCCAACTTGCCAACCGTGGTCTGTATGGAATTGTTCAATAAAGGGCCCAAAATTAAGATAACATAGATGGGAGAGGTCTCTATGAATAGGAATTCCTAAGTATTTGATACCCTGTGAGGGCCAGGCAAAGGGAAAGTTGGACTGGATGGAATCCTATATGGATTTAGGGAGGGAGACATCGAGGGCCTCAGACTTCGCTGCATTGATTTTAAAATTTTACCATGTAACAAAGTGATCTATTTCAGCCATAACAGCAGGGATGGATATATGTGATTGAGTGATATATACTAGGACATCATCAGCAAATAGAGAGCACTTGTACTCGGTGCCTCCCACCTCAATCCACCTAATATTGGGGTTATGGCGAATTGATGAGAGCAGGTGCTCCGTCACTAGGATGTATAAGAGAGGGGACAGAGGACATCCCTGCCTTGTCCCATTGGTGATTGTGAAAGGTGATGAAAATGTTCTGACGCACCCCCTGGGCCTTGGGACACCCGGAGCCGGACCCTTTTTGGTGGATGCTGGTGGTTGTAGTCTTCGTGGCGGCGATCCGGTTCCGTGGCTCAGGGCGGTCAAACCAGTGGCGGAACTATTTATGTGGTTTTGATGTTTAAATGTCCGACTACGCCACCCGTGGATTGCGGTCAGAGTGAACCGCCGCTACAGGGCAGACCGCTAAGGCTGGTGTTGTGGGTGCAGCAGAGCGTAGCATAACTCCCCACGGGAGGAGTATAGCCTCAGGGCAGTGTATGCGGAGGATGGGGGTGATGGTGCAGGGCAGCAGCAGTAACGACACGGAGTCAGTGATGCAGTTCAGGGCCTTTACTCACAGTTCTTATTATCCAGACCACGTCTGCAGGTAACGGCTGCCCACGTCGTACTGTGCTCACCAGGTGAGGGGCTCAGACAACTCCCAGATAACTTTGGAGCGCTTCACAGGACCCCCTTTGTGTGTCCTTTGTCTGGCCTTTCTTACCAACACTTCTGTCCGGCTGCCTCGGGCCTCCTCTTGGTAAACTTGGCGCCAGTTTCCCTGACCCTATGTGGTGCCTTCCTAGCGGGTGGAGCAAGGGGCTGCGCCACATAAAATGTCAGAGCCTCCGGTTTCTAGCTGAGGGTCGTTTCCTGCCTCCACTAGTTCGGGGACCGGTCTCCCCCTTTGGCCTGACCCCTCCACGCAGGTGGATTCGGGCGTGCGGTGGCGACTCGCCCGTTCGCACCCCTGGGATCCCTTCATTCCTCGTTCCTGGAGCCTTCTCCGCTCCTCTTTCTTCCTTCTCCCTCTTGCAGGCCTGGGCCTCTGTTACTAGGCCCGCCTCCGGAGCAGAGCTCATGCAGAGCCCCTGCTCCCTGCCACTTCTGCTCAGACTTCTCTGCACTGAACTAAGATGGTGCCCACCTTTTATACTCCCTTCTCAATGCACCCAGGAACTGCTTCCTCCCTGCTCCTGCACTGCAGGGTTCCCCTTCCTCAGTGTTCCCTCCCCCCACTCCAGCCAGGGACAGGGACTGTCGTGCCCATCTCAGGGGCATATTGGTCGCCCTGCCCCACGGCAATGTGGTGTAATGCATGCAGGTGTCGGGTCCTGATCCACACTCCATCCTTATCTGAGAGTGAGATATCACACCTCTGGGTGAGGTGCAATACGTCTGTAGCAACCGAGCCCTCGGTGCTACAGTTCCATTTATCTTCAGCCTAGGTGACGTATTGTGATACAGGGCCGTGATTTTGGCTATAAAAGGGTCCCCTAGACCCCTACCCCAAGCTTTTTAAGAGAATCATATATGGCGTGCCAGGAGACTCTATGGAATGCTTTCTCAGCATCCAACGAGAGTATCTACTTACAAATTTTTAACTGCATCTAGCCCAGGAAATACTTTGTGCCTAGTAGCAGTGTCTGCTAGTCAGCGGATTATCCCGGCTGTTAAGCAAGCTACACCACCTGTAGTTTGGACACTTAATTTTTTCAAAGGAAATGCTTCGGGACCACGGGATACTTAGTGAAGAGCATCAGGAGGCACCCCAAGGCATAGGGGCTGGGACTGGCACTAGGATGCCTTGCGGTGGACAGCCGAGCTCGATCCTTATAAAAGCTTTTTAACTGCAGCAGCTTTAGTGGACGCTACTGGAGCTGGAATTACGCGGCTGCTGGCATGAGACTTGCCCTCCAATAGATCCTTGTAAATGGATTTAAAGTGTATTCATTCAAATTAGAGGGACAATTTAAATTAAAAAGCTTAGAGCTGCCTCCACCACAGGGGGGCTCTCTCGACCCACCAGCGGACAGGCACCAGTATTGGGAGAGGGGGGCTGGCCGTCAGGGTTCACCGCGGCTCTGGCACAAACCCGGCGACACGGAGGTGGCACGGGCAGGAGCGGACTGGCCGTCTCGGCTTCTCACTTTTTGGATTTTAGAAGGGCATGACATGCCTATATCTGTGTCTCCCCCTCCTTTTACTCCTCCACCTCTTTTCTTTTCGCATGACTATATGTACTTGTCACTTTTCCATGTGTTAGTTGTGTCTTCTGAGCAGTTTGTCAGCTTTTGGACACCTTTGAAGGTGTTTTCTATGTGTTTCTATGTGTTTTTGTTTGCCTGCCATTGGTTTTAACGGTGTTCGAAGGTGTTCGACGAACAGTTCGGCGAACACACGGGTGTTCGACGAACCGAACCGAACTCGAACACTACGGGGGTGGCTCAACACTAATGTTAATACAATCTTGTCGCAAAGAGCTATGCTGGGATAACAAACCCTTTTTACTCTTAAATGACCTTTCATCATATGTTTCATGATGAACTTTAAAACACACAATGTAATGGTGGATGCAGAACAGAATAAAACACTTGTGTTCTTTTGTTTTTTAATTTTACCTCTTGTTTGCAGAGATATTAGCAATCAAACTATTTGAACTTAATGATTTAACCTCTGTTAAGTCCAAGTGGATTTTATGGGATGATTTTCACTGGAGGGAGTGTACTTATTCATGTATGATTTACCCAATCATAAGCAGTCGGCAACATAGTAGATAAAGAACATGCCCCACGATAGCTTAGGTTTCTCAGTGAATGAGATGTTATGATACTGCTCTGATCTCTTGGTCTAACTTCCTGCATTAAAGTGCATCCAAGTTTAGAAGAACTACCCGCTTCCCAGTGAAAACTGTCTAATAATACCTATTTAGACTTGACAAAAGCTAATTCATGAAATCCCAAAATCTTTGATTGCTAATATCTCCTCAAAGGAGAGGCAAGATGAAATAAAAAAAATGTTTTATTCCACTCTCCAATGATTATTATATCCCGTGTCTAGTTCAACATGAAAAATTTGGTGAAAGGTCATCTTTAAAGCTCTTCTTACAGGGTATATGAAATGTGGAACAGAGATAAAAAAAATGCACATTATGCTTTTGGAATAAGATTGATCGATTATTTTTTTGTTGTATTTGGGACTTTATATGATGTAAAATGATTTTTTTATATATTCTTTCTAGCATATTTTTGAATTTTCAACTGTTTAAAGATAAATTGAAAAAAAAAATATTTTCCTTATACCTCTCGTCATTAAATGACCTGCAGAGAAAGGGTTAAAATATATGCTGCTTTAAGCCTTACTTGTACGATCACATGCCTGCCTACTATCTGGAACAGTCTAGTGGTTTATCATAAATCTGCCAGATATGGATAGGGGTGTCTCAAAGTAAACCTCTCTCGCTGACAATTAATAAATAAAGATGTCAGCTCTCTTTTATGATACGCACACAGTTATTATATCTTAGATAGGACATCATGGTGAAGTTCAATGTCAGATCTTCATTCTTCTTCAGCCAAAGAATTAGTCATATGTTGGAGCTGGTTAATATTACAGGATTGTTAAACAATTTAATGCTTGTTTCTCCATACAGATTGGAGCTGGCCCTCACCCAGAAACACTTTGCGCTTTGTCTTTTGTTATACATTAAATCATTACATTTTGCTCATGCCTCTGAATGGAAAGGCATGGTGAGACTTATGACCTAGCATTTCACTAATGAGAAATGCTCATGATTAGGAACTTTGAACAGTATTTAGTTGTTTCAAGTAGTGGGTGACAAGAGAATCAGCCATGGAAAAGATGAGATGTTTGCAACTAATTACAAGTACTTTCAAATACCTTTTCATGTCCTACAATTCTTCAACCACAACAGCTGGTCCCATTGTCTGAGAAGTGAAGTCTACTGAATGGAATAGCACTTTAAGAGGATTGTGGTTTATCTATTCACTAGATTTTTCCTTGAGTGGAAATCCCTCAAAATATCTTCTTTTTATCCAAATGACAAATGTAAGTGAAATTGGATAACTCTTTCATGACCAACAGTGTTTTTGGCTTTAACACCTTTCCAACGTAGGACTTAATACTACCTCCTATGTTGTGTTCACATGTATGAAGAAGGCTCAGAAGCTGAACCCACATCATACCCTATAGATGGCCCTCAGTGTTACACCGCCGGCAACTGCTTGTAACAAAAGTGACCAGAGTTAGTTCTGATAGCTGCAGTTTAACTCTATAAATGCCACTCTCAAGCTCTGACAATGCCATTTAAATAGACTGCCAGTGTGCACACAGGCACTGGCTTCCATTTGCGTAGTTTAGACTAGAGCACCCCCCAGACTAGATGTAGTCGTGGGGTGCAGATGGGTTGTCTTGCCTTGCTGAGGGCCCCCCTTGGCTACCATATTATTCTATAAATTTCTATATATAGTTCAACATCATATTTTTGCAGTATATAATCTTAGGGGGACTAAAAAATGTTTTTAAAAATATATTTTGAATCTCCTTTTAAGGCTATGTTCACACTAGGCATTTTTTTTTCAATGTTTTTTTTTCTGCCACAAAGGTAGGAAAGAAGCTGCATCAGAAACAAAGGTTTTGGTGCATTTTTGGTTCATTTTTGGTGCACTTTTCAGAATCCCAAAGTTCAGCTTTGCTTCCACCACAGAAGCATGAACACAGGTCACCAATATAAGACATATGTGAAACCATATTAACCAGAATTTCAAATGTAAAATTGAGGGGGGGTGAATTGATCAGGAAAACTTTTTCTAAGACATTGGCAGTGCATTGAGTTTGTAGGACATTATTTATTTCACACTATGATCTTCCATTCCCTTGCTCAGGCATTGTTCAATTTCACACCTCCCTGGGCCACAGGTATTGTTCAATCTCACACCTAGCTCAGCCAATGTTTACTGTTTACACATCACTAATTTAATTAAACTGTTCTAATGCAAACTGCCATCCCAGGTGACCAAGACAAAATGGTAAAATCATAAAAATAAATGAGTTTCTCATACTGTTTTATTTGCTTTTTTTTTCACTAAAAATGCAGCAAAACCTGATAGCTATGTTCACACTAAGCGTTTATTCAGAGGCTTTCCTCTACCCATTACTTTCAATGGGTGAAAAGCGCAGAAAAAATCCTGAAAGAAGTGATATGCTCTATTTTGCAAAAAACAATGCAAAGCTCAAAATACTGATCAAACAAAAACCAAGGTGTGTGAATGAGATTTCTGAAATCTCATAGATTTTGCTAGTAATGTAAAACGCAGCTGAAAATTTGCATAAAAACGCTGAAAAAAATGCAATGTGTGAACATAGCCTAAAAGTAAAGAAATAAAAAAATAAACATATTTGGTATCTTTTTTTTCACCACAGTATATTGTACTGTAAAATGAATGATGTCAAAACTACAATTCCGAAGGTAGAAAAATGTCAACATCAGTCTCAGAACAACAAGAATGGAAAAGTTTAAAAAAGAAAAAAACTCAAGGAACCTACTTTTCAAAAGCAAATTATTACTATGTGCACAAAGAGTTTTGCAAATCGTATTTGGAGTAGAAACTGAGCAGCAATAGAGTTTAAACTATCCAACTCCTCCAAATCTCAAAATTCCTCAAAAACTTTGAGTTTCCACTTAGTTCTACCCTGAAAACTCAGCAAAAAAACTCTCTGGGGCTGCAACAGTAGAGAAAAGTTTTATTCCTCCATTGGGATGGAGGAATAAAAGTTCTCTCTACTCTGGCAACGTCGTTGAATGCTATCACTCTTTTCTGTTGTATAATCAAACCTATGACAGAAAAAGTTATGATTCATAGAAGAAAGCGAGGATAAACAAAAGTGCAAAACTTAAAATTGGCAGCTCTGGTGTAGATTAATTGATTGGAAAAATATATTTATTTATTTATTTCATTTTAACCACTTCGCGCCAGAGCCTGTTTTTGCCTTCGTGACCGGGCCAATTTTTTCAATTCTGACCACTGTCACTTTATGAGGTAATTACTCTGGAACGCTTCAACGGATCCCCCTGATTCTGAGATTGTTTTTTTGTGACATATTGTACTTCATGATAGTGGTAACATTTCTTCGATATCACTTGCGTTTATTTGTGAAAAAATCTGAAATTTGGCGAAAATTTTGAAAATTTTGCAATTTTCAAACTTTGAATTTTCATGCCCTTTAATCAGAGAGATATATCACACAAAATAGTTAATGAATAACATTTCCCACATGTCTACTTCACATCAGCACAATTTTGGAACCAAAATTTTTTTCTGTTAGGAAGCTATAAGGGTTAAAAGTTGACCAGCGATTTCTCATTTTTACAACAAAATTTACAAAAACATTTTTTTAGGGACCACATCTTATTTGAAGTGACTTTGAGGAGCCTTTATGACAGAAAATACCCAAAAGCGATACCATTCTAAAAACTGCACCCCTCAAGGTGCTCAAAACCACATTCAAGAAGTTTATTAACCCTTCAGGTGCTTCACAGGAATTTTTGGAATGTGGAAGAAAACAATGAACATTTAACTTTTTTTCACAAAACTGCTACTTTAGCCTCAAATTTTTAATTTTCACAAGGGCAGCCAGAAAAAATGGACCCCAAAATGTGTTGTGCAATTTCTCCTGAGCACGCTGATACCCCATATGTGGTGCAAAGCCACTGTTTGGGCGCACGGAATGGCTCGGAAGGTAAGGAGCGCCATTTGACTTTTGGAATGGAAATTTGACTGGAATCGATAGCGGATGCCATGTTGCATTTGGAGAGCCCCTGAGGTGCCTAAACAGAGGAAACCCCCAACAAGTTACCCCATTTTGGAAACTAGACCCCTCAAGGAACTTATCTAGATGTGTGGTGAGCACCTTGAACCCCCAGGGGCTTCACAGAATTTTATAATGTTGAAGGGTGAAAATAAAAAAACACATTTTTAACACAAAACTGCTACTTTAGCCTCAAATGTTTAATTTTCACAAGGGCAGCCAGAAAAAATGGACCCCAAAATGTGTTGTGCAATTTCTCCTGAGCACGCTGATACCCCATATGTGGTGCAAAGCCACTGTTTGGGCGCACGGCATGGCTCGGAAGGTAAGGAGCGCCATTTGACTTTTGGAATGGAAATTTGACTGGAATCGATAGCGGACGCCATGTTGCATTTGGAGAGCCCCTGAGGTGCCTAAACAGAGGAAACCCCCAACAAGTCACCCCATTTTGGAAACTAGACCCCTCAAGGAACTTATCTAGATGTGTGGTGAGCACCTTGAACCCCCAGGGGCTTCACAGAATTTTATGTTGAAGGGTGAAAATAAAAAAACACATTTTTAACACAAAACTGCTACTTTAGCCTCAAATTTTTAATTTTCACAAGGGAAGCCAGAAAAAATGGACCCCAAAATGTGATGTGCAATTTCTCCTGAGCACGCTGATACCCCATATGTGGTGCAAAGCCACTGTTTGGGCGCACGGAATGGCTCGGAAGGTAAGGAGCGCCATTTGACTTTTGGAATGGAAAATTGACTGGAATCGATAGCGGATGCCATGTTGCATTTGGAGAGCCCCTGAGGTGCCTAAACAGAGGAAACCCCCAACAAGTTACCCCATTTTGGAAACTAGACCCCTCAAGGAACTTATCTAGATGTGTGGTGAGCACCTTGAACCCCCAGGGGCTTCACAGAATTTTATAATGTTGAAGGGTGAAAATAAAAAAACACATTTTTAACACAAAACTGCTACTTTAGCCTCAAATGTTTAATTTTCACAAGGGCAGCCAGAAAAAATGGACCCCAAAATGTGTTGTGCAATTTCTCCTGAGCACGCTGATACCCCATATGTGGTGCAAAGCCACTGTTTGGGCGCACGGCATGGCTCGGAAGGTAAGGAGCGCCATTTGACTTTTGGAATGGAAATTTGACTGGAATCGATAGCGGACGCCATGTTGCATTTGGAGAGCCCCTGAGGTGCCTAAACAGAGGAAACCCCCAACAAGTCACCCCATTTTGGAAACTAGACCCCTCAAGGAACTTATCTAGATGTGTGGTGAGCACCTTGAACCCCCAGGGGCTTCACAGAATTTTATGTTGAAGGGTGAAAATAAAAAAACACATTTTTAACACAAAACTGCTACTTTAGCCTCAAATTTTTAATTTTCACAAGGGAAGCCAGAAAAAATGGACCCCAAAATGTGTTGTGCAATTTCTCCTGAGCACGCTGATACCCCATATGTGGTGCAAAGCCACTGTTTGGGCGCACGGAATGGCTTGGAAGGTAAGGAGCGCCATTTGACTTTTGGAATGGAAATTTGACTGGAATCGATAGCGGATGCCATGTTGCATTTGGAGAGCCCCTGAGGTGCCTAAACAGAGGAAACCCCCAACAAGTTACCCCATTTTGGAAACTAGACCCCTCAAGGAACTTATCTAGATGTGTGGTGAGCACCTTGAACCCCCAGGGGCTTCACAGAATTTTATAATGTTGAAGGGTGAAAATAAAAAAACACATTTTTAACACAAAACTGCTACTTTAGCCTCAAATGTTTAATTTTCACAAGGGCAGCCAGAAAAAATGGACCCCAAAATGTGTTGTGCAATTTCTCCTGAGCACGCTGATACCCCATATGTGGTGCAAAGCCACTGTTTGGGCGCACGGCATGGCTCGGAAGGTAAGGAGCGCCATTTGACTTTTGGAATGGAAATTTGACTGGAATCGATAGCGGACGCCATGTTGCATTTGGAGAGCCCCTGAGGTGCCTAAACAGAGGAAACCCCCAACAAGTCACCCCATTTTGGAAACTAGACCCCTCAAGGAACTTATCTAGATGTGTGGTGAGCACCTTGAACCCCCAGGGGCTTCACAGAATTTTATGTTGAAGGGTGAAAATAAAAAAACACATTTTTAACACAAAACTGCTACTTTAGCCTCAAATTTTTAATTTTCACAAGGGAAGCCAGAAAAAATGGACCCCAAAATGTGTTGTGCAATTTCTCCTGAGCACGCTGATACCCCATATGTGGTGCAAAGCCACTGTTTGGGCGCACGGAATGGCTCGGAAGGTAAGGAGCGCCATTTGACTTTTGGAATGGAAATTTGACTGGAATCGATAGCGGACGCCATATTGCATTTGGAGAGCCCCTGAGGTGCCTAAACAGAGGAAACCCCCAACAAGTCACCCCATTTTGGAAACTAGACCCCTCAAGGAACTTATCTAGATGTGTGGTGAGCACCTTGAACCCCCAGGGGCTTCACAGAATTTTATAATGTTGAAGGGTGAAAATAAAAAAACACATTTTTAACACAAAACTGCTACTTTAGCCTCAAATTTTTAATTTTCACAAGGGCAGCCAGAAAAAATGGACCCCAAAATGTGTTGTGCAATTTCTCCTGAGCACGCTGATACCCCATATGTGGTGCAAAGCCACTGTTTGGGCGCAGGGCATGGCTCGGAAGGTAAGGAGCGCCATTTGACTTTTGGAATGGAAATTTGACTGGAATGGATAGCGGACGCCATGTTGCATTTGGAGAGCCCCTGAGGTGCCTAAACAGAGGAAACCCACAACAAGTGACCGAATTTTACAATCTACTCCTCTGTATAAATTAATCTAGTGGTGGGAAAATAAGTAGATAGGTAAATGGTCACTAAACCCATAGATGAATTCCCACAGAGGTGTCATTTCCATAATGGGGTCACTTCAAGGGGGATTATGCTGTTCTGGCACTTTTCAGAGTACCAGAGCTAAAGAATCCCCCCTGAAGTGACCCCATTTTGGAAATGACACCCCTCTGGGAATTCATCTATGGGTTTAGTGACCTTTTTAACTCGATGGATGATTTCCAGAAACAAGCACGCAATGGAAGGTTTAGATTCTGGAGAACCCCCCCTGGAAATTAAGTGAGCTCTACTCGAATATGTCATTCACTAAATGAACCAAATGTTTGAATGACAAATTGGGATACATTTTTACAGTTTAAAAACGTGGTTCTGTGTGGTAGATTTTAAAGCAGTCAGTGACGCATAAGGCTGGCAGTGATGAGCATTGTGGGCAATAGTAGCGGGTATCACGCCTCATTCCTCTCTTAGTACATACACGACATCTTTTCTGGGGGTTCCTTCTTGTTTCCGTTGCTGGAATAAGTGCAATAAAATGTCGCTCAGTGAGTCTTTTCACATCCTCAGTGTAACGGGTCTGGGAGGCGGAACCTCTGGGCTACTATACAAGAGGGCGGTCCTTGTAAGGGAGCTGGTGGCGACCAGGGAAGACGGGCAGGCAGTCACAGCAGGTGACCGGGACAGTCTCTGAGTGAACGGGCTGGAGGTCACGGCAAGTGACCGGGGCAGTCCCTGGATGAATGGGCAGGAGGTCACGGCAAGTGACCGGGGCAGTCTCTGGATGAACGGGCAGGAGGTCACGGCAAGTGACCGGGGCAGTCCCTGGATGAATGGGCAGGAGGTCACGGCAAGTGACCGGGGCAGTCTCTGGATGAACGGGCAGGAGGTCACGGCAAGTGACCGGGGTAGTCTCTGGATGAACGGGCAGGAGGTCACGGCAAGTGACCGGGGCAGTCTCTGGGTAAAGGGTAGGTACGACCTGTGATGGCAGAGCCTCCAGGTAGGCTAGCAGGCAGATGGTAGATGTGTGCTCCCAGGTGAGCAAGCGAGAGTCTCTGGAATGGCAGGTGGTCACAGCACGTGACGGCGGAGCCTCCAGGTAGGCTAGCAGGCAGGTAACAGGTGTGCACTCCCAGGTGAGCGGGCAGGAGTCTCTGGAATGGCAGGTGGTCACAGCACATGACGGCGGAGCCTCCAGGTAGGCTAGCAGGCAGTTAGCAGGTGTGCGCTCCCAGGTGAGCGGGCAGGAGTCTCTGGAATGGCAGGTGGTCACAGCACGTGACGGCGGAGCCTCCAGGTAGGCTAGCAGGCAGGTAGCAGATGTGCGCTCCCAGGTGAGCGGGCAAGCTGGTCCATAGACAGACTGACAAGAGTAGGAAGGCAGACCGTCGTACCTCAGGCTAGCAAGCAGGTAGGAGGAATGTCAGGCAGGAAACAGACAGCAAACTGGCAGGATTCTGGCAGGTAACTGGCAGGTAACTGGCAACGGGACCTGAGGGCTGAAGCAGAGTAGTGAACAGTGCAACAACATTGCTCGGGCACCTCCATTTTGGAGGAGGTGCCTTATATATGGTGAAGTCCTCCGGCCATTGGCCGGGGACTCCTTAGGACGGCGCGCGCGGCCCCTTTAAGAGGGAGGGAGCGCGCGCCCTAAGCACAGTGGCCGGGAAGGAGCGCGCGCTGCCAGCAGAGCGGGAGGAGGACGCCGGGCTCGGAGCAGAGTGGTGAGGGGAACAGCGTCCCTGCCTAGCAGAGGGCAGGGACGCCGGCGCTACAGTAGCCCCCCCTTTAGGCCCCCCCTTTTTTAGGCCAGAGAGATATTTAGCTAGGATGAGAGGGGCATGGATGTTCTCCCGGGGCTCCCACGTTCTCTCTTCAGGACCAAACCCCCTCCCATCTACTAGAAAAAAGGTCTTCCCTCTTACCCTTTTGGTGGCCAGAATGTTCTCTACCTCAAATTCATTTTCAGCGGAAACCGGAGCAGGAGGCATACCTGTAGACTTGGAAAAGGAGTTAAGTACCACAGGTTTGAGGAGAGATACATGGAAGGAGTTAGGGATCCGCAAGTTGGCCGGGAGTTTCAATTTATAGGCCACCGGGTTGATCTGACTGATGACCTCCAGAGGACCGATGAACCGAGGCCCTAACTTATAGGAAGGGATCTTGAGCCGGACATACTTGGACGAGAGCCAGACCTTATCCCCTGGACGGAATTGAGGAGGATCCAGACGTTTTTTGTCAGCATGTCTTTTCATACGCTCGGATGACAGAAGGAGTGCGGACCGTGTACTCTCCCATATGGAGGAAAATTTGTTAACAAGAGATTCCGCAGCCGGATTGTCCACCGAGGTGGAGACGGGAAATGGGATCCGAGGATGCTGACCGAAGACAACAAAAAACGGGGATTTGGAGGAAGATTCGCTCTCGTGATTGTTGTAAGAAAATTCGGCTCATGGCAGGAGATCCACCCAGTCTTAATGGTGGGCATTAACGAAGTGCCGTAGGTAACTGGTCAGGTTCTGATTGATCCGCTCCACTTGACCATTAGACTGTGGGTGGTAAGCGGAGGAGAAGTCCAGGGTGACGTCTAGCAGTTTACAAGTGGCTCTCCAGAAGCGTGAGGTGAACTGTACCCCACGATCCGACACTATGTGGAGGGGCAGTCCATGAAGACGGAAGATGTGGCGGATAAAGTCTTTAGCCAGCTCGGGTGCAGACGGGAGGCCTGGCAGGGGAACGAAATGAGCCATCTTGGAAAAGCGGTCAGCGACCACCCAAATGACCGTACAACCGGCAGAGACGGGGAGATCAGTTATAAAGTCCATTGCTATATGCTGCCAGGGGGCAGCAGGTACTGGAAGCGGAAGGAGGCGACCGGCTGGCAGATGTCTCGGAATCTTCTTGCGGGCGCAGGACACACAGGCAGAAACAAAGTCTATTATGTCCTTGTGCAGGGTAGGCCACCAGTAGTGCCGGGAAATAAGCTGGAGGGTCTTTTTCTGACCGGCGTGGCCAGCTAGTTTAGACGAGTGACCCCAGTGTAGGATCTTCTCCCGATCAGGTACTGATACGAACGCCTTACCGGGAGGGAGACGATTTAGACTCACGGGAGCCACCTGCATTACTCTGGCGGGATCGATGATGTGTTTCGGTTCTTCCTCGAGATCAGACACCAGAAAGGATCGGGACAAGGCGTCCGCCTTGATGTTTTTGTCAGCCGGGCGAAAATGAAGAATAAAATCAAAGCGAGCAAAAAACAAGGACCACCGAGCTTGGCGCGGGTTAAGTCTCTGGGCATGCTGGAGGTAAGCCAAGTTCTTGTGGTCAGTGTAAATTATTACCGGGTGAAGAGCCCCTTCGAGCAGGTAACGCCACTCCTCCAATGCCAGCTTGATGGCCAATAACTCTCGATCTCCTATGGAATAGTTGCGCTCAGAAGAGGAGAAGAGTTTGGAGAAGAAGCCACAAGTTACCATTCTCCCGGAAGATGATTTTTGGGTAAGTACCGCTCCAGAGGAGGAGGCGTCAACCTCCAGGAAGAACTGCTTGTTGCCATCTGGGCGATGCAGCACCGGGGCGGAAGAGAAGGCCTGTTTTAAGGAAAGAAAGGCCTCCTCTGCTTCGGGCGGCCACTCTCTGGGATTATTGCCCTTACGGGTGAGCGCGGAAATTGGGGCAGTCCGGGAAGAGCAGTGCGGTATGAAGAGGCGGTAGTAGTTGGCGAAGCCCAGGAACTGCTGAATGGCCTTCAACCCCTCCGGTCGGGGCCATTTCTCGATGGCAGACAGTTTCTCTGGATCCATTCGTAGGCCGGTCTGAGAAATAATGTAGCCCAAAAACGGAAGCGAGGTCTGCTCAAAGAGGCACTTCTCATATTTAGCGAAGAGGTGATTCTGCCTGAGCCTGAGCAGGACCTGACGAACGTCCCTTCGGTGAGTCTGGAGATCCGGAGAGAAGACCAAGATGTCGTCTAGGTACACCACTACGCAGGAGTAGAGAAGGTCCCGGAAGATGTCATTGACCAACTCTTGAAAGACGGCAGGAGCGTTACAGAGACCAAAGGGCATTACCAGATATTCATAGTGGCCGTACCGGGTGTTGAATGCAGTCTTCCATTCATCCCCTTGACGGATACGGACCAGGTTGTACGCCCCACGGAGGTCCAGTTTGGTGAAGATTCTAGCCCCCCTCAGACGATCAAATAATTCTGGAATGAGCGGAAGGGGGTACTTATTCTTCACCGTGATCTGGTTAAGGCCTCTATAGTCTATACAGGGACGGAGAGAGCCGTCCTTCTTTTTTACGAAAAAGAAGCCTGCTCCCGCCGGGGAGGTAGATTTCTGGATGAATCCCCTGGCCAGATTCTCCTCAATATATTCGGACATCGACCGGGTCTCAGCAGCGGACAATGGGTAAATACGCCCACGGGGAGGCGTAGTACCGGGTAACAGGTCGATAGGGCAGTCGTATGGTCTATGAGGGGGTAATGTATCTGCCTCCTTTTTATTAAAGACATCAGCAAATGACCAATAGGGAATCGGAAGTCCAGGTAGATTAGTTGGGGTAGGAGAAGGACGGGCGGGATGGACAGGAACCAAACAAGTCTTATGACAGTCCTGTCCCCAGCGAAGGACTTCTCCGGTCTGCCAGTCAAGCACGGGTGCATGTCTCTGGAGCCAAGGTAGACCTAGTAAGAGGGCGTGAGAGAGTCCAGGCAGAACATGAAAAGAGATGCTCTCAGAATGCAGCATTCCCACCTGCAGAGTTATGGATTCGGTGATGAGTTGGATGGGACGTGGTAAGAGGCCCCCATCCACAGCAGCGACATATAATGGTATAGCCAGAGGTTTGGTGGGAATGCGGTATTTTTCTACCAGGGCCTGTGAAATAAGATTCCCGGCCGCTCCAGAGTCAAGTTGGGCTAGTTCGAAATAACGATTCTCCCCGCAGATAATTGAGACTGACAGCAGCAGAGATGGAGAGGATTTATTTTTGTCTAGGTCGACCTCTCTGAGCGAACCTAGACACAGGCGTTTCCCGACCTCTCCGGGCAGGTCCGGATCCGGTGCTTCTTACTGCCACAGTAGAAGCAGCTCCCCTCGGCACGGCGTAAGTCCTGACGGGTTTTGACCATCTTGGTCTGGTTGACCTGCATAGGCTCAGGAGAGTGTACCTGGGGAGAAACGGAGTGAGTGACGGGTCTCTGAAAAGTAGGAGCTAGACGTGGAAACCTCCTCTCACGGGTGACTTCTTTGGCACGCTCCTGGAACCATAGGTCAATCCGGGTGGCAAGAGTTATTAGGTCATCGAGAGTGGTAGGAATGTCTCGACCGGCGAGTTCATCTTTAATACGGCCGGACAGACCCTCCCAGAAGACAGATACCAGAGCGTCGTTATCCCAGGCCAACTCCGAGGCAAGGGTACGGAACCGTATGGCATATTGGCCCACGGTGAGACTTCCCTGACGGAGGCGTAGCAGAGATGATGCGGATGAGGTCTTCCGTCCAGGTTCGTCGAAGACTTTCCGGAAAGCCGTGAGAAAGGCAGGCAATTCGGACACCAGGGGGTCTCCTCTCTCCCATAGAGGATTTAGCCAGGCCAGGGCCTCCCCGGTGAGATGGGACATGATGAAGGCAATTTTGGCCCGGTCGGAGTTAAACTGGTGGGACAGGAGTTCAAAGTGCAGGGTGCACTGATTTATAAAGCCCCGAGCCTGAGCGGAGTCGCCTCCGAAGCGAGGAGGTGCAGAAAGCCGGGGTCCGGGGTAGGATACCATAGTATTGGTGGGCAGCGGAGCTGCCGGATTGCGAGTCATGGCACTGGCGGTGGTTGCTGGTGGAGCAGTCAGAGTGTCCAGGCGAGAATTGACATTCCGCAGGTGACCCAGGATGGACTCCTGTTGGGACCTCTGACGGGACAGTTCATGACACAGGTCCGAGAGTGAGGGAGTTTGGGTGCCACCGGGTTCCATGGCCCGAGCAAACTGTAACTGGTCTGGGAGGCGGAACCTCTGGGCTACTATACAAGGGGACGGTCCTTGTAAGGGAGCGGGTGGCGACCAGGGAAGACGGGCAGGCAGTCACAGCAGGTGACCGGGACAGTCTCTGAGTGAACGGGCTGGAGGTCACGGCAAGTGACCGGGGCAGTCTCTGGATGAACGGGCAGGAGGTCACGGCAAGTGACCGGGACAGTCTCTGGATGAACGGGCAGGAGGTCACGGCAAGTGACCGGGGCAGTCTCTGGATGAACGGGCAGGAGGTCACGGCAAGTGACCGGGGCAGTCTCTGGATGAACGGGCAGGAGGTCACGGCAAGTGACCGGGGCAGTCTCTGGGTAAAGGATAGGTACGACCTGTGATGGCAGAGCCTCCAGGTAGGCTAGCAGGCAGATGGTAGATGTGTGCTCCCAGGTGAGCAAGCGAGAGTCTCTGGAATGGCAGGTGGTCACAGCACGTGACGGCGGAGCCTCCAGGTAGGCTAGCAGGCAGGTAACAGGTGTGCGCTCCCAGGTGAGCGGGCAGGAGTCTCTGGAATGGCAGGTGGTCACAGCACGTGACGGCGGAGCCTCCAGGTAGGCTAGCAGGCAGGTAGCAGGTGTGCGCTCCCAGGTGAGCTGGCAGGAGTCTCTGGAATGGCAGGTGGTCACAGCACGTGACGGCGGAGCCTCCAGGTAGGCTAGCAGGCAGGTAGCAGATGTGCGCTCCCAGGTGAGCGGGCAAGCTGGTCCATAGACAGACTGACAGGAGTAGGAAGGCAGACCGTCGGACCTCAGGCTAGCAAGCAGGTAGGAGGAATGTCAGGCAGGAAACAGACAGCAAACTGGCAGGATTCTGGCAGGTAACTGGCAGGTAACTGGCAACGGGACCTGAGGGCTGAAGCAGAGTAGTGAACAGTGCAACAACATTGCTCGGGCACCTCCATTTTGGAGGAGGTGCCTTATATATGGTGAAGTCCTCCGGCCATTGGCCGGGGACTCCTTAGGACGGCGCGCGCGGCCCCTTTAAGAGGGAGGGAGCGTGCGCGCGCGCGCCCTAAGCACAGTGGCCGGGAAGGAGCGCGCGCTGCCAGCAGAGCGGGAGGAAGACGCCGGGCTCGGAGCAGAGTGGTGAGGGGAACAGCGTCCCTGCCTAGCAGAGGGTAGGGACGCCGGCGCTACACTCAGATTCTAATGGATGAGCGGGGCTAACACTTTGAAAGACAAGATTTTCAATTACCTTTTCTTGATAATCAAGAAAAGGATCTGAATTTCCTGCTTTTTTGTACAACACAAAAGAATTGTATGTGGCCACCTGAAACAAATAAATAACCAACTTTTTATACTAGGTATAGGACTTTCTTGATACCTGGTATGGCTGTAGAACCTGGTCTGCAAGGTCCACACCCCCCATGTGTTTGTTGTAGTCAATGACTGACACAGGTTTTTGCTTCGGAGTGGTGGATCCTAGTTCTACAGTGGCCCTTGTGGCATCTGTGTGGATCGAGCTGAGGACAAAAATATCCCTCTTATATTTCAGGGCAAGCAGCTCTCCGTTGCGTACAGCCCCTGACTGCCCCTTTTGAAACTTTTGGTTGACGAATGGTTGTGGAAACCCCTGACGGTTTTTACGGATGGTCCCACAAGCCCCGATGTTGTGTTCAACCAGACTTTTAAATAGGGGTATGCTGGTGTAATAATTGTCCACATATAGATTGTAGCCTTTTTGAAAAAATGGACTTATCAGCTCCCAAACAATTTTACCAGATGTCCCCAGATAAGTAGGGCATCCTGGTGGGTTTAGTTGGCTGTCTTTCCCCTCATATATGCGAAAAGCGGATGTGTATCGGGTTGAACTTTCGCACATTTTATAGAGCTTTATTCCAAACCTTGCCCTTTTAGATGGGATAAATTGCTTGAGGTGCAGTCTTCCTTTGAATTTTACAAGGGACTCATCTATAGAAATATTTTGTGTTGGGGTGTAGAGTAGTGTTGAGCCACCCCCGTAGTGTTCGAGTTCGGTTCGGTTCGTCGAACACCCGTGTGTTCGCCGAACTGTTCGTCGAACTGTTCGTCGAACACCTTCGAACACCGTTAAAACCAATGGCAGGCATACAAAAACACATAGAAACACATAGAAAACACCTTCAAAGGTGTCCAAAAGCTGACAAACTGCTCAGAAGACACAACTAACACATGGAAAAGTGACAAGTACATATAGTCATGCGAAAAGAAAAGAGGTGGAGGAGTAAAAGGAGGGGGAGACACAGATATAGGCATGTCATGCCCTTCTAAAATCCAAAAAGTGAGAAGCCGAGACGGCCAGTCCGCTCCTGCCCGTGCCACCTCCGTGTCGCCGGGTTTGTGCCAGAGCCGCGGTGAACCCTGACGGCCAGCCCCCCTCTCCCAATACTGGTGCCTGTCCGCTGGTGGGTCGAGAGAGCCCCCCTGTGGTGGAGGCAGCTCTAAGCTTTTTAATTTAAATTGTCCCTCTAATTTGAATGAATACACTTTAAATCCATTTACAAGGATCTATTGGAGGGCAAGTCTCATGACAGCAGCCGCGTAATTCCAGCTCCAGTAGCGTCCACTAAAGCTGCTGCAGTTAAAAAGCTTTTATAAGGATCGAGCTCGGCTGTCCATCGCAAGGCATCCTAGTGCCAGTCCCAGCCCCTATGCCTTGGGGTGCCTCGTGATGCTCTTCACTAAGTATCCCGTGGTCCCGAAGCATTTCCTTTGAAAAAATTAAGTGTCCAAACTACAGGTGGTGTAGCTTGCTTAACAGCCGGGATAATCCGCTGACTAGCAGACACTGCTACTAGGCACAAAGTATTTCCTGGGCTAGATGCAGTTAAAAATTTGTAAGTAGATACTCTCGTTGGATGCTGAGAAAGCATTCCATAGAGTCTCCTGGCACGCCATATATGATTCTCTTAAAAAGCTTGGGGTAGGGGTCTAGGGGACCCTTTTATAGCCAAAATCACGGCCCTGTATCACAATACGTCACCTAGGCTGAAGATAAATGGAACTGTAGCACCGAGGGCTCGGTTGCTACAGACGTATTGCACCTCACCCAGAGGTGTGATATCTCACTCTCAGATAAGGATGGAGTGTGGATCAGGACCCGACACCTGCATGCATTACACCACATTGCCGTGGGGCAGGGCGACCAATATGCCCCTGAGATGGGCACGACAGTCCCTGTCCCTGGCTGGAGTGGGGGGAGGGAACACTGAGGAAGGGGAACCCTGCAGTGCAGGAGCAGGGAGGAAGCAGTTCCTGGGTGCATTGAGAAGGGAGTATAAAAGGTGGGCACCATCTTAGTTCAGTGCAGAGAAGTCTGAGCAGAAGTGGCAGGGAGCAGGGGCTCTGCATGAGCTCTGCTCCGGAGGCGGGCCTAGTAACAGAGGCCCAGGCCTGCAAGAGGGAGAAGGAAGGAAGAGGAGCGGAGAAGGCTCCAGGAACGAGGAATGAAGGGATCCCAGGGGTGCGGACGGGCGAGTCGCCACCGCACGCCCGAATCCACCTGCGTGGAGGGGTCAGGCCAAAGGGGGAGACCGGTCCCCGAACTAGTGGAGGCAGGAAACGACCCTCAGCTAGAAACCGGAGGCTCTGACATTTTATGTGGCGCAGCCCCTTGCTCCACCCGCTAGGAAGGCACCACATAGGGTCAGGGAAACTGGCGCCAAGTTTACCAAGAGGAGGCCCGAGGCAGCCGGACAGAAGTGTTGTTAAGAAAGGCCAGACAAAGGACACACAAAGGGGGTCCTGTGAAGCGCTCCAATGTTATCTGGGAGTTGTCTGAGCCCCTCACCTGGTGAGCACAGTACGACGTGGGCAGCCGTTACCTGCAGACGTGGTCTGGATAATAAGAACTGTGAGTAAAGGCCCTGAACTGCATCACTGACTCCGTGTCGTTACTGCTGCTGCCCTGCACCATCACCCCCATCCTCCGCATACACTGCCCTGAGGCTATACTCCTCCCGTGGGGAGTTATGCTACGCTCTGCTGCACCCACAACACCAGCCTTAGCGGTCTGCCCTGTAGCGGCGGTTCACTCTGACCGCAATCCACGGGTGGCGTAGTCGGACATTTAAACATCAAAACCACATAAATAGTTCCGCCACTGGTTTGACCGCCCTGAGCCACGGAACCGGATCGCCGCCACGAAGACTACAACCACCAGCATCCACCAAAAAGGGTCCGGCTCCGGGTGTCCCAAGGCCCAGGGGGTGCGTCAGAACATTTTCATCACCTTTCACAATCACCAATGGGACAAGGCAGGGATGTCCTCTGTCCCTTCTCTTATACATCCTAGTGACGGAGCACCTGCTCTCATCAATTCGCCATAACCCCAATATTAGGTGGATTGAGGTGGGAGGCACCGAGTACAAGTGCTCTCTATTTGCTGATGATGTCCTAGTATATATCACTCAATCACATATATCCATCCCTGCTGTTATGGCTGAAATAGATCACTTTGTTACATGGTAAAATTTTAAAATCAATGCAGCGAAGTCTGAGGCCCTCGATGTCTCCCTCCCTAAATCCATATAGGATTCCATCCAGTCCAACTTTCCCTTTGCCTGGCCCTCACAGGGTATCAAATACTTAGGAATTCCTATTCATAGAGACCTCTCCCATCTATGTTATCTTAATTTTGGGCCCTTTATTGAACAATTCCATACAGACCACGGTTGGCAAGTTAGAACTGTAAGATTCACTACGTGAACCACTGGTGTTTTGTGGAAAAGCACATGTACACCGCGTTCCAAATTATTATGCAAAAAGTGTTTAGGAGTGATAAGGGAAGAATTTGTTTGTTTGTCAGTTAAACTCATTGATGGTGATGTGTGTCAGGGCTCTTTATATCACTGTAAGCAATTGCAGACACCTGTGCTAATTAGTTTGGCAGGTGTGTCCAATGAAAGGCAAGACTACTTAAGAAGGCTCTCTCACATTATTAAGCAGCCTACATTTTCTGCCAAAATGGGAAAGAAAAAGGATGTGTCGGCTGCTGAGAAGCAACAAATTGTGGAGTGTTTAGGTCAAGGCATGACTACAATCAACATTGTGCGATGATCAGGATGAAGTGTCTTGGCAATCAAGAAGTATGTAGCTGATTCACAGTACACACGTGTGCGTGCTGATAAGGGCAAATTGAGGACTCTTTCCTACAGGCAATTACGTCAGGTTGAAAGAGCAGCGGCAAAAAAGCCTTGTCATAGCAGCAGACAAGTTTTTGAAGCTGCTTGTGCCTCCAACGTCCCCCGAACAACAAGATGCAGGGTCCTTCAGAGGTTTGCAGCTGTGCATACGCCATCCTGTCGACCTCCTCTATCCACTTCACACAAGCAGAAACGGCTCCAGTGGGCCAAACATTACATGAAGACTGATTTCAAAACTGTTTTGTTCACGGATGAGTGCCGTGCAGCGCTCGATGGTCCAGATGAATGGAGTGGAGGATGGCTGGTTGATGGACACCCCACGCAAACACGGCTACAGCGCCAACAAGGAGGAGGTGGAGTAATGTTTTGGGCTGGAATCATGGGGAGAGAGATTGTCGGCCCCTTTAGGATCCCTGAAGGCGCTAAAGATGAACTCCATAATGTATGTGGATTTTCTCAAACAGCACTTCCTGCCATGGTTCAAGAGGAAGAACCGTGTATTTCACAGCAAGATCATTTTTCTGCATGATAATGCACCATCTCATGCTGCACATAAAACATCTGCATCTCTGGCTGATATGGGCATAAAAGGGGACAAACTTATGGTGTGACCCCCATGCTCCCCTGACCTCTACCCCATTCAGAACCTTTGGAGCATCATTAAAAGGAGTGTCTATGATGGCGGGAGGCAGTTCACATCTAAGCAACAGCTCTGGGAGGGTATTCTGTCCTCATGCAAAACAATTGAAGCAGAAACCATCCAAAACCTGACAAATTCAAAGGACGAGAGAGTTCAGAAGCTCCTTTCGAACAAGGGGTCCTATGTGAAAATGTAAAATCACCTAGAATAAAGTTTTGAGTTGAAAACTGTTTGATTTCAGTTTCTAACAACCTGCTAATGCTTATAATTTCAAAAATGACCATTTTTTTGGTCTTTATTAAAATGAAAAGGTTGATCGAAAAGTTTGGGGGATCTAAGAGTGTGGCAACCCAGTAGTCATGATTACTTCGAATTCTGACAATATGAGGGTCATGCTGCAGGTAGTGCAGCAAGAAGGCACTTATGTGTCTTGCGCATCTCGGAGCCCCAAAATTATTTTCCGGGCTAGATGCAGCTAAAAATTATTTTTAATTTTAAATCTGGTGAAGCTTATTATAGATGGCCTAATAGGATCAGTGCTGCACACTGCTACAAAGCCCAAATTATTTTCCAGTCAAGATACAGATAAACATGATTAGTAATTTGAAAGCTTAAAACGGTTGGTAGGGTGATTTTAACCAATCATCAAGCTTTTACTCTACCCAGGATGACACAGGGGTAGAAAAGTCGTTTCGGATCCATGATTTGTTCATCTTTATGAACGTGAGTCTGTCTACATTATCAGTGGAGAGCCGCGTGCGCTTATCTGTCAGCACACCACCAGCAGCGCTGAACACACGTTCAGACAGAACGCTGGCTGCGGGGCATGACAAGATCTCCAAGGCGTAAGTGGCTAGCTCCGGCCATTTATCCAGATTGGAAGCCCAAAAAGAGCAAGGGTCCAGTGACACAGTCGTGGCTTCAATGTTTACTTGGAGATACTCCTGTACCATAGTCTCTAGGCGTTGACTATGTGTCAGACTTCTTGTCTCCTGTGGCCTTGCAAAGGATGGGCTAATAAAGTGGTGAAATGATTCCGCAAAATTGATGTTACCAGCAGATACTGTGGTTCTGTTACGGTTTGAGTGCTGAACACTTGACGGTCCCACGGTTGGCAAGTTGGAACTGTGAGATTCACTACGTGCACCACTGGTATTTTGTGGAAAAGCACATGTAAGATTCTGCAACAGTCTCTGCTGATACTCCTGCATGCGTGCATCCCTTTCTATGGCAGGAATAATTTCTGCAAATTTACTTTTGTACCGGGGATCTAACAGTGTGGCAACCCAGTAGTCAGGATTATTTCTAATTCTCACAATTCGAGGGTCATGTTGCAGGTAGTGCAGCAAGAAGGCACTCATGTGTGTTGCGCATCCAGGAGCACCAAGTCCCTGTTGTGTTGGTGGCGAGGTAACAATCATGCTTCCTTCCTCTGTCCTCTCCCCCCAACCTCGCACAACAGAAATGTGATCAAGGTCTCCCTCATCTGATGAGTCTTCCATCAGTTCGTCCTCCACTTCTTCCTGGGCTCCTGCACCTTCCTCACTAGTTCGGCTGCTACCATGCGCCCTGGTAAAACCATCTCCCCCACCCTCACATGCCTGCCGCCTTGGTGCTGCCGACCGTCTGGACCTTGCAGATGTTAGCCCTTCCGCATACAACTCCTCCTCCTCTACTTCCTCCACCTCCTCTTGTGCCACCACCTGACTCCGAATTCTGTTTAACATGTGCTCCAGCATGTAAATCAAAAGAATAGTCATGCTGATAATGGCATCGTCAGCACTAAACATCTTCGTCGCCATTTCAAAACTGTGCAGAAGGGTGCATAGGTCCCTGATCTGAGACCACTCCTCCAGCGTGATTTGCCCCACCTCTGAATCTCGTTGGCCCAGGCTATACGTCAGAACGTATTGCACCAGGGCTTGTCGGTGCTGCCACAGTCGCTGCAACATGTGCAGAGTTGAATTCCACCGGGTAGGCACATCGCATTTTAGCCAGTGAAGTGGCAGGCCCAACGACTTCTGTAGAGATGTAAGTCGCTGAGCTGCGGGATGCGAACGGCGGAAGTGAGCACACAGCGACCGTGCCCTCTGCAGAAGGCCATCTAGTCTGGGATAGTGGGCTAAAAATTGCTGGACAACCAGGTTCAACACGTGAGCCATACAAGGCACGTGTGTGACATTGCCCCGGCGAAGGGCCGCACCCAGGTTTGCAGCATTGTCGCACACGGCCTTCCCTGGTTTCAGGTCCAGTGGAGACAACCATTCATGAAATTGGTTCTCCAGAGCTGACCACAACTCCTCAGCTGTGTGACTCACATTTCCCAGACATTTCAATGTAAAAACCGCCTGATGACGTTGAGCCCTACTGCCAGCATAGTAAGGAGGTGTGCAGGATCCCTTCTGCGCAGTTAGAAAGCTTGTGGCATGACCAGACAGGCTTTGGGTGCAGGTGGAAGACCGAGAGGAGGTTGAGGAGGCAGAAGCAGTGGAGGAAAAATGACATAAAGAGGATTGACGCACAACTCGTGGGGACGGCAAGACTTGGACAGCAGCCCCTTGTCCTGCTGTCACCATAGTTACCCAGTGCCCAGTCAGCGACATGTAACGCCCCTGTCCATGCCTACTCGTCCAAGTGTCTGTGGTGAAATGCACCCTGTCACACACAGAGTTTCTCAAAGAAGCGGTGACGTTGTGTGCGACATGCTGGTGGAGCGCAGGCACACCTTTCTTTGAGAAGTAGTGCCGACTGGGCATCTGGTACTGGGGCACTGCGACGGACATAAGGTCTCGAAAATCCTCTGTGTCCACCAGGCGGAAAGGCAGCATTTCTGTAGCCAAGAGCTTGCAGATGGTGAAATTCAACCTCTTAGCTTTCTCATGGCTAGGAGGAAATGGTCTTTTACTTGTCCACATCTGAGGGACCGAGGGCTGGCTATTGTGCTTAGACGGGGTTGATAAGGGTGTCCCCGGCAAACTGCCGGTCTGTGAGGAAGATGCAGGCGGACATGTTAGGTTGCCTTGATCCAAAGGTGGTGCTATCGATGTCGGACAGCGCTCAAGACCAGCTGGTGTTACCACCTCCAAAGAAAATGATGACCTGCCAATCACGCTGGCTGTTGCGGGTAAAGAGGTGGCAGGTCTGCGCCCCAAAACAGGTGTGACTGCTGTCCCCCCAGTCACAGAGGATGAAGAGGCCGCGGATGCACAAGATATGGCAGACGGTGGTTGGCCCGGCCGGCTAGACCGCATTGTAGCACACTGAGCTTCCCACTGCAACTTATGCTTCATGTCCATGTGCCGGTTCATGCATGAAGTACTCAAACTATGTATTTTTTGGCCTCTACTTAGCTTTTGCTGACAAATGTTACAGATAACACGAGTTGGGTCATCTTTATCGATCTGAAAAAATGCCCAGGCTATGCAAGGCTTAGCACCCATGCGACCTGAAGAGCCACCACGACTTGTGGTGAGAGGCAGAGTTGTGTTTGAGGATGCAGTTGTTGACGTGCTTCCAGTACTACGTCTCTGTCCAGGAAGGCGCAACCTGACCTCGTCGTCACTAGCATCTTCCTCCACCTCCTCTGCTGACCTCATCTCTTGGCTGACTGTGGGTTGACAGTAAGTGGGATCTCCGACCTCATCATCATCACCCTGTGCGTTATCACACCCGTCGTCCTCAGAGCCAACCTGTTCCTGCCCTGACAAAAAACTAAAGTTGTCGCTCCAATCAGGTATTTGAGTCTTATCATCGTCTTCCTCATTGTCTCCACCAACAGGAGTTACAGTTTGGGAATGAGGGTCTACATTATGGTCAGAACCTTCTGCGTCTGGTCCTGGATCCGACTCATAAAGATTCTGGGCATCAGTGCAGATCATTTCCTCATCTGGATTCACAGAAGCGCTGGAGTCGACCTCTGATTCCCAGGCTATAGTATGAGTAAACAGCTCTGCAGACTCAACCATCTATTCTACCTCATACTCAGACGGGCAGCTGGAGATTTGGGAGCTGTGAGGAAGCAAGTGCGATTTGGGTGACACCTTTGAGGACTGGAGTATTTGTGATGTTGAAGTTGATGTGGAGGAGAGCCCACTTAAAGGAGCACTTGATATCCGTTGAAGCACCTGCTGTTTTTGTGCCTCATCTGGAATTTGTAGCGATTGGCGTGGCCGTAAGAAAGGGATCTTATCACATTGTCCGCTAAAAGAAGTAGACATTTTAGTTTGGCTGGAAGATGGTCTTTCTTCTGCACCTACCCCACGGACACAACCTTTTTTCCCCTTCCCAACACGCCTATTCCCCTTTCCACCAGCAGCAGGCCTTTTTCCACTCATTTTGGTGGTTAACTAATTCACAACTCTGGAGTTGTTTGCACAAAAAAACAATGGATGGTAACCGAGCAGAGCTGAGTGGCCAAACTGTGGTATTAGGCCAAAACTATTGGCTGGGTTAGATGCAGAAAAAAATTATTTTTAATTTGCAACCTGATGGAGGTCAGTATAGATGGACTAATAGACCAAGTCCCACACACCGCTAGAAGCCCAAATATTTTTTCAGAGCTAGATGCAGAAAATTTTTTTATTCAATTTGCAACCTGATGGAGGTCAGTATAGATGGACTAATAGACCAAGTCCCACACACTGCTAGAAGCCCAAATATTTTTTCAGAGCTAGATGCAGAAAAAAATTATTTTTAATTTGCAACCTGATGGAGGTCAGTATAGATGGACTAATAGACCAAGTCCCACACACTGCTAGAAGCCCAAATATTTTTTCAGAGCTAGATGCAGAAAAAATTATTTTTAATTTGCAACCTGATGGAGATCAGTATAGATGGACTAATAGACCAAGTCCCACACACTGCTAGAAGCCCAAATATTTTTTCAGAGCTAGATGCAGAAAAAAATTATTTTTAATTTGCAACCTGATGGAGGTCAGTATAGATGGACTAATAGACCAAGTCCCACACACCGCTAGAAGCCCAAATATTTTTTCAGAGCTAGATGCAGAAAAAAATTATATTCAATTTGCAACCTGCTGGACGTCAGTATAGAAGGACTAATAGAACAAGTCCCACACACTGCTAGAAGCCCAAATATTTTTTCAGAGCTAAATGAAGAAAAAAATTATTTTTAATTTGCAACCTGATGGAGGTCAGTATAGATGGACTAATAGACCAAGTCCCACACACTGCTAGAAGCCCAAATATTTTTTCAGAGCTAGATGCAGAAAAAAATTATTTTTAATTTGCAACCTGATGGAGGTCAGTATAGATGGACTAATAGACCAAGTCCCACACACCGCTAGAAGCCCAAATATTTTTTCAGAGCTAGATGCAGAAATTTTTTTTATTCAATTTGCAACCTGATGGAGGTCAGTATAGATGGACTAATAGACCAAGTCCCACACACTGCTAGAAGCCCAAATATTTTTTCAGAGCTAGATGCAGAAAAAAATTATTTTTAATTTGCAACCTGATGGAGGTCAGTATAGATGGACTAATAGACCAAGTCCCACACACTGCTAGAAGCCCAAATATTTTTTCAGAGCTAGATGCAGAAAAAAATTATTTTTAATTTGCAACCTGATGGAGGTCAGTATAGATGGACTAATAGACCAAGTCCCACACACCGCTAGAAGCCCAAATATTTTTTCAGAGCTAGATGCAGAAAAAAATTATATTCAATTTGCAACCTGCTGGACGTCAGTATAGAAGGACTAATAGAACAAGTCCCACACACTGCTAGAAGCCCAAATATTTTTTCAGAGCTAAATGAAGAAAAAAATCATTTTTAATTTGCAACCTGATGGAGGTCAGTATAGATGGACTAATAGACCAAGTCCCACACACTGCTAGAAGCCCAAATATTTTTTCAGAGCTAGATGCAGAAAATTTTTTTATTCAATTTGCAACCTGATGGAGGTCAGTATAGATGGACTAATAGACCAAGTCCCACACACTGCTAGAAGCCCAAATATTTTTTCAGAGCTAGATGCAGAAAAAAATTATTTTTAATTTGCAACCTGATGGAGGTCAGTATAGATGGACTAATAGACCAAGTCCCACACACTGCTAGAAGCCCAAATATTTTTTCAGAGCTAGATGCAGAAAAAAATTATTTTTAATTTGCAACCTGATGGAGGTCAGTATAGATGGACTAATAGAACAAGTCCCACACGCTGCTAGAAGCCCAAATATTTTTTCAGAGATAAATGAAGAAAAAAATTATTTTTAATTTGCAACCTGATGGAGGTCAGTATAGATGGACTAATAGACCAAGTCCCACACACTGCTAGAAGCCCAAATATTTTTTCAGAGCTAGATGCAGAAAAAAATTATTTTTAATTTGCAACCTGATGGAGGTCAGTATAGATGGACTAATAGACCAAGTCCCACACACCGCTAGAAGCCCAAATATTTTTTCAGAGCTAGATGCAGAAAAAAATTATATTCAGTTTGCAACCTGATGGAGGTCAGTATAGATGGACTAATAGAATGATGCTATGCCCAAAAGATTTTACTTCACTAGGTGCAGTAAAAAAATTGGTATTCTATACACAGGTGGTATATCTTGCAACACAGATAGGCTACTCCACTGACTAACACACTCTGCAATAGGCCAAAAAGGATTAGCTTTGCTAGATTCAGCCAAATGCTGTGAAAAAAACTTGCACAGCACTGGCACAGACCTGCCTGGCAAAAACTGATAGGAACTGATGTAACCTAGTCCTGAAAAGGACTCCGATTACAATTAGTCTTTACTCCCACAATCTATCTATTTAAGAGCACAGACCTGCCTGATAAAAGTCGTAGGAAATGCTGTAACCTAGTCCTTAAAAGGACTGCAATCACAACTATTCCCTACTCCCAAGCTATCTGTATATTTGTGCGAAAATTGGCTTGAAATTAACAAGGTATAGCGCACACAGCAACAGCGGTGCCGTCTAACACGCAGCTACAGCAGTGAGAAAATGGTGGCGACGGGGAAAATGGCTTGGTCTTATAGGGCAAGGACATGTGACATACACTGCCAATCACACATGCCCTTGCTTGTGTGAAAAAAAGCACTTCGCTCCGTGTGTGCGCTGCTGATAGGCTGACAGATTGCACCTCCCCACTGCAAATGCGGGAAAGAGAAAAAAAAATGGAGATCTTCATTGTTCCTGCAGAGATCCATCCCCTGCCCCTCCCCCCGCCCCGCTGTACACTCAAACTGCGTATTAACATTAATTTTCATCATTACTGAGAAAAAATCCAGTTATGATTTTGGTGCACGAACAGTTATCGAACATAACCTCGAACAGCCGAATTTTTCTCAAATTGTTCGTGTTCGCCGACCGGCTCGAACACCGCCCAAAACAGCTCGAATTTGAGATTGGCGAACAGTTCGAGTAGAACAACGCTCATCTCTAGTGTAGAGGCTTAAGAATTTTTCTGACAAATTTTCAATGATGGGTCTAATTTTATATAACCTGTCATGTTCTGGGGCATTTCTGGGCAGGCATTGACTATTGTCGTTAAAATGCCAAAACCGCATGCGCATTTCATAACGGGTCCTAGGCAGAATGACTGAAAACATAGGGGTGGCTTGAACAGGGTGGTTGGACCAGTAGGATCGAATGCTCGGTTTTTTAACAAGCCCCATGGCAAATGTAAGTCCTAAAAATTTTTTTATTTCCGGGACATTAGTTGGTGTCCATAAATTTGCCCTAGCATAGTAAGATCGGGGATTCTGGCTTATGAATTGGGATGCATATAAATTTGTTTGCACGACAATATGCTCTAGCAAGCTGTCTGTAAAAAACAAATTAAAAAAATGAATTGGTCCAAAATCTTCCACCTCCACATTTATACCAGGAGTGGCGTTGAAATCAGGGCTGAATGGAGCAGCCGAATCCGAAGCCTCCCATCTGGGAAATGCTAGATCATGTGGCAAAGCCCCTTGTACACTGGGGTGCGCCAATTCACTAGTAGCAGGGACAGCGCTTGTACTGGGCAGTGTTCCCTGATTTGGAGACGTTTCTCCAGTAGCGCTATTTGCACCTATTGCTGTACTGGTCCTTGGGCTTGAGGATGGAACAGAATCACTGCTCATTTCTGAGCTCTCAGTGTCGCCGCTACTAAAGCCCTCAAAATCCATATCTCCATCTGAGATTGCGCTGTCATCAGTGTCAGAACACAGCAGGGCATACACCTCTTCTGCGATATAAGTCTGACGGGCCATTTTATTTTTATATTTTTTGACTGGACTGAACGGACCGGACTGAACAGACGGGACTGACCGGACTGGACTGACCGGACTGGACTGACCGGACTGATCTGACAGGACTGACTGACCTGACAGGACTGACTGATCTGACTGATCTGACAGGACTGACTGACTGATCTGACAGATCTGACAGGACTGATCTGACAGGACTGACTGATCTGACAGGACTGACTGACTGACAGATCTGACAGGACTGACTGACTGACAGATCTGACAGGACTGACTGACTGGACTGATCTGACGGGACTGACTGACTGACAGATCTGACAGGACTGACTGACTGACAGATCTGACAGGACTGACTGACTGACAGGTCTGACAGGACTGACTGACTGACAGATCTGACAGGACTGACTGACTGACAGATCTGACAGGACTGACTGACTGACTGATCTGACAGGACTGACTGACTGACTGATCTGACAGGACTGACTGACTGATCTGACAGGACTGACTGACTGATAGATCTGACAGGACTGACTAACCCTAACTCTTACTTTCTTTTTTATTTTGTTTTTTTACTTTCACAGTGGCAAGGCTGACACAGCTCTTGTCACACTGTTTCTCCTCTGCTCTCTCACTGAGATCGGAGGAGAAACAGTGTATTTATCAGGCAGATCGCCCGGGAAAGTTTGTTGCTAAAACAAACTTCCCTGGTGATCTCTCTGATTGGCTGGTGTGACGCTGACATCATCGAGACCTGAGCCAATCAGGTCTCGATGATGTCAGAGGTCACAGCACCGGGATCCCCGCCGCTCCTGAGGTATGTGGGGGGTCCCGATCGCCGACCACCAGCTGTCACTATCTTTTAAATGCCGCGATCGCTATGGATCGCGGCATCTAGAAGATAGGAACAGGTTAACATCATGGGGACCTGATCCATTCAGGTCCCCATGATGCCACATGTCAGAGCTATCGCTCTGAACCGGTACCGCAGCGCTAGCAGGACCCTGGGGGTCCTGAGCGCTGCGGGACCACCCACCGTTTTTAAACGTCGGTGCTGCACAGAGCCCGGGCAGCGCCGACGTTTATGTACAGTGGGCGGTCCTGAACCGGTTAAGGTAGGTAATTCAATCAATATTTATCCCACAATTAATTTTTTATTATTTTCCTGCATATAGCAAAATTATATATTCTATATGGCCCTGCAATAGTCAAAAATCTGAAATGTGCCAGTATCTTCCATCATTCCAGGTTCACCAACATGGTATAGGTTCTGTTTTGAATCTTGCATTTTCATTTTTATGAGTTAAAGTGGTTGCAGCAAAAAGAATGTAGTTCTTCCTTATATTTCTTATTCTTTTTAAATCTACTTTTGATGTTGGATCAACTAATTGCCACAAAACTGCTCTCTTTTCCAAATAATTCTGTACATGAGACCACCCTCAACCTTTCATAAATTGCAAAGGATAAAAATGGCACAGGGGATTTATTAATATAAAAGTTGTCCTCGTCATATTTTTACACTATTTATAGTTTCATAGTTTTTAAGTTTGAATTTAGACTTAAAGGTGTATTCTCATCTCCAAGATCCTATCTCAATATGTAGTAGGTGTAATAATAATAATATTAGCAAATACCTCCAATCAGAAATGTAGTCTAGTTTTTCAAATTCGCTATGTCTCTTTCCTCATGTGCTGGATCCATGGTTATGACCACTAGCAATTAGCTAACTAAGTGTCACTATATCAGTGGCCATAACCATGGATACCTAAGGTCCTGCACATGAGGAAAGAGACATAGCGAATCTGAAACACTACACTACATTTCTGATTGGAGGTATTTGCTAATATTATTATTATTATTACACCTACTGCATACTGGGATAGGATCTTAGAGATGGGAATACCCCTTTAAGTCCATCAAGTTTCATCTTCAACCTTACAGCCTAACATGTTGATCCAGAGGAAGGCAAAAAAATCCCATGGGGCAGACAGTAATTGCTCCATATGTAATAGAAGGAGAAAAGTCTTTCAGAGAATCAATGCGAGATGTATGTAATAAGGAGAAACAGCGCCATCTGGTGAGAATTTCAAGGTTGCACGCTGGACCTGGTCAGGTGACCTCCAGAAGATGATTTCAAAATTTAACGGTCGAGCGCGCAGTGCCTGAGGTGATTTCGGCGCCAGACACAGAGAGAGACGTGATGCAGGCTGGACGCGCTGAAGGAACCAACGAGAGAGACCATGGGTGAGAGACCCATAAGGCAAGACGGGTGGCTGCCGGTGAACGAGCGCGGGATTCAGCGCAGCAGTCCCTCGGGTGTCACGGCTACGGAAGAGGACCGGGACTTAGATACGACATTAAGGAAATGTGCAAGACCCTCCTACCCATGACATGGTAAACCGCCCTAATTGACAGGACAAAGACAGAATAGAAACGAGTCGTGCCGGAGCGATCTTGTCAGCAGAAGCCGACGAGTGTCATCACTGAACAGGGCTGTCACTTCAACCGCTCCCTCACGGTACCGGGAACAATCGGGTTTAGGGTATCAGGTTGGGAGGGGGACGGGTGAGGTGGAACAAGCCAAACAGGATCTAAGTGACTTTGTCAGAAAAAGACTTAAAGGCCTAGCGGGAATAACCGGAGACCCCCCTAGGGCCATTTGCAGAACCAATGGACTTCAGTGCTAATCCCTTATTTGGGCTAGATACAGTATTTTAGAGAAGGATTTTATTGCTATTGTTATTGCTATTGTGATGCATTGTGTGTTATTGCTATTGTTATTGCTATTGTGATAGTGTTCTCATTACTAACCCCTGTTGCAATGCCTGTCAACTTGTTTAATATATATATATATATATATATATATATATATATATATATATATATACAGTACAGACCAAAGGTTTGGACACACCTTCTCATTTAAAGATTTTTCTGTATTTTCATGACTATGAAAATTGTACATTCACACTGAAGGCATCAAAATTATGAATTAACACATGTGGAATTATATACTTAACAAAAAAGTGTGAAACAACTGAAAATATGTCTTATATTCTAGGTTCTTCAAAGTAGCCACCTTTTGCTTTGATGGCTGCTTTGCACACTCTTGGCATTCTCTTGATGAGCTTCAAGAGGTAGTCACTGGAAATGGTCTTCCAACAATCTTGAAGGAGTTCCCAGAGATGCTTAGCACTTGTTGGCCCTTTTGCCTTCACTCTGCAGTCCAGCTCACCCCAAACCATCTCGATTGGGTTCAGGTCTGGTGACTGTGGAGGCCAGGTCATCTGGCGTAGCACCCCATCACTCTCCTTCTTGGTCAAATAGCCCTTACACAGCCTGGAGGTGTGTTTGGGGTCATTGTCATGTTGAAAAATAAATGATGGTCTAACTAAATGCAAACCGGATGGAATAGCATGCCGCTGCAAGATGCTGTGGTAGCCATGCTGGTTCAATATGCCTTCAATTTTGAAAAAATCCCCAACAGTGTCACCAGCAAAGCACCCCCACACCATCACACCTCCTCCTCCATGCTTCACGGTGGGAACCAGGCATGTAGAGTCCATCCGTTCACCTTTTCTGCGTTGCACAAAGACACGGTGGTTGGAACCAAAGATCTCAAATTTGGACTCATCAGACCACAGCACAGATTTCCACTGGTCTAATGTCCATTCCTTGTGTTCTTTAGCCCAAACAAGTCTCTTCTGCTTGTTGCCTGTCCTTAGCAGTGGTTTCCTAGCAGCTATTTTACCATGAAGGCCTGCTGCACAAAGTCTCCTCTTAACAGTTGTTGAAGAGATGTGTCTGCTGCTAGAACTCTGTGTGGCATTGACCTGGTCTGTAATCTGAGCTGCTGTTAACCTGAGATTTCTGAGGCTGGTGACTCGGATAAACTTATCCTCAGAAGCAGAGGCGACTCTTGGTCTTCCTTTCCTGGGGCGGTCCTCATGTGAGCCAGTTTCTTTGTAGTGCTTGATGGTTTTTGCAACTGCACTTGGGGACACTTTCAAAGTTTTCCCAATTTTTCGCACTGACTGACCTTCATTTCTTTAAGTAATGATGGCCACTCATTTTTCTTTACTTAGCTGCTTTTTTCTTGCCATAATACAAATTCTAACAGTCTATTCAGTAGGACTATCAGCTGTGTATCCACCAGACTTCTGCACAACACAACTGATGGTCCCAACCCCATTTATAAGGCAAGAAATCCCACTTATTAAACCTGACAGGGCACACCTGTGAAGTGAAAACCATTTCCGGTGACTACCTCTTGAAGCTCATCAAGAGAATGCCAAGAGTGTGCAAAGCAGTCATCAAAGCAAAAGGTGGCTACTTTTAAGAACCTAGAATATAAGACATATTTTCAGTTGTTTTACACTTTTTTGTTAAGTATATAATTCCACATGTGTTAATTCATAGTTTTGATGCCTTCAGTGTGAATGTACAATTTTCATAGTCATGAAAATACAGAAAAATCTTAAAATGAGAAGGTGTGTCCAAACTTTTGGTCTGTACTGTGTATATATATATATATATATATATATATATATATATTTATTTATTTATTTACACTGCTCAAAAAAATAAAGGGAACACTCAAATGACACATCCTAGATCTGAATGAATGAAATATTCTCATTGAATACTTTGTTCTGTACAAAGTTGAATGTGCTGACAACAAAATCACACAAAAATCATCAATGGAAATCAAATTTATTAACCAATGGAGGCCTGGATTTGGAGTCACCCCTAAAATTAAAGTGGAAAAACACACTACAGGCTGATCCAACTTTGATGTAATGTCCTTAAAACAAGTCAAAATGAGGCTCAGTATTGTGTGTGGCCTCCACGTGCCTGTATGACCTCCCTACAAAGCCTGAGCATGCTCCTGATGAGGTTGTTAATGGTCTCCTGTGGGATCTCCTCCTAGACCTTGACTAAAGCATTCTCTAACTCCTGGACATTCTGTTGTGCAATGTGACATTGGTGGATGGAGCGAGACATGATTAGAGATGAGCGGTGTTCGACTCCAACTGTTCGCCAATCTCAAATTCGAGCTGTTTTGGGTGGTGTTCGAGCCGTTCGGCGAACACGAACAATTTGAAAAAAATTCGGCTGTTCGAGGTTATGTTCGATAACTGTTCGTGCACCAAAATCATAACTGGATTTTTTCTCAGTAATGATGAAAATTAATGTTAATACACAGTTTGAGTGTACAGCGGGGCGGGGGGAGGGGCAGGGGACGGATCTCTGCAGAAATAATGAAGATCTCCTTTTTTTTTTCTCTTTCCCGCATTTACAGTGGGGAGGTGCAATCTGTCAGCCTATCAGCAGCGCACACACGGAGCGAACTGCTTTTTTTCACACAAGCAAGGGCATGTGTCATTGGCAGTGTATGTCACATGTCCTTGCCCTATAAGACCCAGCCATTTTCCCCGTCGCCACCATTTTCTCACTGCTGCAGCTGCGTGTTAGACGGCACCGCTGTTGCTGTGTGCGCTATACTTTCAAGCCAATTTTTGCACAAATCTACAGATAGCTTGGGAGTAGGGAATAGTTGTGATTGCAGTCCTTTTGAGGACTAGGTTACATCATTTCCTACGACTTTTATTAGGCAGGTCTGTGCTCTTAAATAGATAGGTTGGGAGTAAAGACTAATTGTAATTGCAGTCCTTTTCAGGGCTAGGTTACATCAGTTCCTATCACTTTTTGCCAGGCAGGTCTGTGCAAGTGCTGTGCAAGTTTTTTTCACAGCATTTGGCTAAATCTAGCAAAGCAAATCCTTTTTTGCCTCTTGCAGTGTGTGTTAGTCAGTGGAGTAGCCTATCTGTGTTGCAAGCTACACCACCTGTGTATAGAATACAAATTTTTTTACTGCACCTAGTGAAGTAAAACCTTTTGGGCATAGCATCATTCTATTAGTCCATCTATACTAACCTCCACCAGGTTGCAAATTCAATATAATTTTTATCTGCATCTAGCTCTGAAAAAATATTTCGGCTTGTAGCAGTGTGTGGGATCTGTTCTATTAGTCCATCTATACTAACCTCCACCAGGTTGCAAATTCAATATAATTTTTTTCTGCATCTAGCTCTGAAAAAATATTTTGGCTTGTAGCAGTGTGTGGGACTTGTTCTATTAGTCCATCTATACTAACCTCCACCAGGTTGCAAATTCAATATAATTTTTATCTGCATCTAGCTCTGAAAAAATATTTTGGCTTGTAGCAGTGTGTGGGACTTGTTCTATTAGTCCATCTATACTAACCTCCACCAGGTTGTAAATTCAATATAATTTTTTTCTGCATCTAGCTCTGAAAAAATATTTTGGCTTGTAGCAGTGTGTGGGACTTGTTCTATTAGTCCATCTATACTAACCTCCACCAGGTTGCAAATTCAAAATAATTTTTATCTGTATCTAGCTCTGAAAAAATATTTTGGCTTGTAGCAGTGTGTGGGACTTGTTCTATTAGTCCATCTATACTAACCTCCACCAGGTTGCAAATTCAATATAATTTTTATCTGCATCTAGCTCTGAAAAAATATTTTGGCTTGTAGCAGTGTGTGGGACTTGTTCTATTAGTCCATCTATACTAACCTCCACCAGGTTGTAAATTCAATATAATTTTTTTCTGCATCTAGCTCTGAAAAAATATTTTGGCTTGTAACAGTGTGTGGGACTTGTTCTATTAGTCCATCTATACTAACCTCCACCAGGTTGCAAATTCAATATAATTTTTATCTGCATCTAGCTCTGAAAAAATATTTCGGCTTGTAGCAGTGTGTGGGACTTGTTCTATTAGTCCATCTATACTAACCTCCACCAGGTTGCAAATTCAATATAATTTTTTTCTGCATCTAGCTCTGAAAAAATATTTCGGCTTGTAGCAGTGTGTGGGACTTGTTCTATTAGTCCATCTATACTAACCTCCACCAGGTTGCAAATTCAATATAATTTTTATCTGCATCTAACCCAGCCAATACTTTTGGGCTAATACCACAGTTTTTCCACTCAGCTCTGCTCGGTTCCCATCCATTGTTTTTTGTGCAAACAACTCCAGAGTTGTTAATTAGTTAACCACCAAAATGAGTGGATAAAGGCCTGCTGCTGGTGGAAAGGGGAATAGGCGTGTTGGGAAGGGAAAAAAAGGTTGTGTCCATGGGGTAGGTGTTAAAGCAACAGTAACATCTGCAGACGAAAGACCGTCTTCCAGCCAAACTAAGATGTCTACTTCTTTTAGTGGACAATGTGATAAGATCCCTTTCTTACGGCCACGCCAATCGCTACAAATTCCAGATGAGGCACAAAAACAGCAGGTGCTTCAACGGATAACAAGTGCTCCTTTAAGTGGGCTCTCCTCCACCTCAACTTCAACATCACAAATACTCCGGTCCTCAGAGGTGTCACCCCAATCGCACTTGCTTCCTAACAGCTCCCAAGTCTCCAGCTGCCCGTCTGAGTATGGGGTAGAACAGATGGTTGAGTCTGCAGAGCTGTTTACTCATACTATAGCCTGGGAATCAGAGGTCGGCTCCAGAGCTTCTGTGAATCCAGACGAGGAAATGATCTGCACTGATGCCCAGAATCTTTGAGTCGGATCCAGGACGAGAAGCAGAAGGTTCTGACCATAATGTAGACCCTCGTTCCCAAACTGTAACTCCTGTTGGTGGAGACAATGAGGAAGACGATGATGAGACTCAAATACCTGATTGGAGCGACAACTTGAGTTTTTTGTCAGGGCAGGAAGATGTTGGCTCTGAGGACTACAGGTGTGATAACACACAGTGTGATGATGACGAGGTTGGAGATCTCACTTACTGTCAACCCACAGTCAGCCAGTCGATGAGGTGAGCAGAGGAGGTGGAGGAGGATGCTAGTGATGATGAGGTCAGGTTGCGCCTTCCTGGACAGAGACGTAGTACTGGAAGCACGTAAACAGCTGCATCCTCAAACACAACTCTGCCTCTGACCACAAGTCGTGGTGGCTCTTCAGGTCGCATGGGTGCTAAGCCTTGCATAGCCTGGGCATTTTTTCAGATCAATAAGGATGACCCAGCTTGTGTTATCTGTAACATTTGTCAGCAAAAGCTAAGTAGAGGCAAAAAATACATAGTTTGAGTACTTCATGCATGAACCGGCACATGCATATGAAGCATAAGTTGCAGTGGAAAGCTCACTGTGCTACAATGCGGCCTAGCCGGCCGGGCCAACCACCGTCTGCCACATCTTGTGCATCCGCGGCCTCTTCATCCTCTGTGACTGGGGGGACAGCAGTCACACCTGTTTTGGGACGCAGACCTGCCACCTCTTTACCCGCAACAGCCAGCATGATTGGCTGGTCATCATTTTCTTTGGAGGTGGAAACACCAGCTGGTGTTCAGCGCTGTCCAACATCGATAGCACCACCTTTTGATCAAGGCAACCTAACATGTCCGCCTGCATCTTCCTCACAGACCGGCAGTTTGCGGGGGCACCCTTCTCAACCCCGTCTAAGCACAACAGCCAACCCTCGGTCCCTCAGATGTGGACAAGTAAAAGACCATTTCCTCCTAGCCATGAGAAAGCTAAGAGGTTGAATTTCACCATCTGCAAGCTCTTGGCTACAGAAATGCTGCCTTTCCGCCTGGTGGACACAGAGGATTTTCGAGACCTCATGTCCGTCTCAGTGCCCCAGTACCAGATGCCCAGTCAGCACTACTTCTCAAAGAAAGGTGTGCCTGCGCTCCACCAGCATGTCGCACACATCATCACCTCTTCTTTGAGAAACTGAGTGTAACAGGGTGCATTTCACCACAGACACTTGGACAAGTAGGCATGGACAGGGGCGTTACATGTCGCTGACTGGGCACTGGGTAACTATGGTGACAGCAGGACAAGGGGCTGCTGTCCAAGTCTTGCCGTCCCCATGAGTTGTGCGTCAATCCTCTTTATCTCAAAGTTCCTCCACTGCTTCTGCCTCCTCAACATCAATTCGGTCCTCCACCTGCACCCAAAGCCTGTCTGGTCATGCCACAAGCTTTCTAACTGCGCTGAAGGGATCCTGCACACCTCCTTACTATGCTGGCAGCAGGGCTCAACGTCATCAGGCGGTTTTTACTTTGAAATGTCTGGGAAATGTGAGTCACACAGCTGAGGAGTTGTGGTCAGCTCTGGAGAACCAGTTTCATGAATGGTTGTCTCCACTGAAACTGAAACCAGGGAAGGCTGTGTGCGTCAATGCTGCAAACCTGGGTGCGGCCCTTCGCCGGGGGAAATGTCACTCACGTGCCTTGTATGGCTCACGTGTTGAACCTGGTTGTCCAGCAATTTTTAGTCCACTATCCTGGACTAGATGGCCTTCTGCAGAGGGCACGGTCGCTGTGTGCTCACTTCCGCCATTCGCATCCAGCAGCTTAATGACTTACATCTCTACAGAAGTCGTTGGACCTGCCACTTCACCGGCTAAAATGCGATGTGCCTACCCGGTGGAATTCAACTCTGCACATGTTGCAGCGACTGTGGCAGCATCGACAAGCCCTGGTGCAATACGTTGTGACGTATAGCCTGGGCCATCGAGATCCAGAGGTGGGGCAAATCACGCTGGAGGAGTGGTCTCAGATCTGGGACCTATGCACCCTTCTGCACAGTTTTGAAATGGCGACGAAGATGTTTAGTGCTGACGATGCCATTATCAGCATGACTATTCTTTTGATTTACATGCTGGAGCACATGTTAAACAGAATTCTGAGTCAGGTGGTGGCACAAGAGGAGGTGGAGGAAGTAGAGGAGGAGGAGTTGTATGCGGAAGGGCTAACATCTGCAAGGCCCAGACGTTCGGCAGCACCAAGGCGGCAGGCATGTGAGGGTGGGGGAGATGGTTTTACCAGGGTGCATGGTAGCAGCCAAACTAGTGAGGAAGGTGCAGGAGCTCAGGAAGAAGTGGAGGACGAACTGATGGAAGACTCATCAGATGAGGGAGACCTTGATCACATTTCTGTTGTGCGAGGTTGGGGGTAGAGGGCAGAGGAAGGAAGCATGATTGTTACCTCGCCACCAACACAACAGGGACTTGGTGCTCCTGGATGCGCAAGACACATGAGTGCCTTCTTGCTGCACTACCTGCAACATGACCCTCGAATTGTAAGAATTAGAAATAATCCTGACTACTGGGTTGCCACACTCTTAGATCCCCGGTACAAAAGTTAATTTGCAGAAATTATTCCTGCCATAGAAGACTGTTGCAGAATCTTACATGTGCTTTTCCACAAAACCCTAGTGGTGCACGTAGTGAATCTCACAGTTCCAACTTGCCAACCGTGGGACCGTCGAGTGTTCAGCACTCAAAACATAACAGAAACACCGTATCTGCTGGTAACATCAATTTTGCGGGATCATTTCACCACTTTTTTAGCCCATCCTTTGCAAGGCCACAGGAGACAAGAAGTCTGACACATAGTCAACGCCTAGAAACGATGGTACAGGAGTATCTACAAGTAAACATTGAAGCCATGACTGTGTCACTGGACCCTTGCTCTTTTTGGGCTTCCAATCTGGATAAATGGCCGGAGCTCGCCACTTACGCCTTGGAGATCTTGTCATGCCCCGCAGCCAGCGTTCTGTCTGAACGTGTGTTCAGTGCTGCTGGTGGTGTGCTGACAGGTAAGCGCATGCGGCTCTCCACTGATAATGTAGACAGACTCACGTTCATAAAGATGAACAAATCATGGATCCGAAACGACTTTTCTACCCCTGTGTCATCCTGGGGAGAGTAAAAGCTTGATGATTTGTTAAAATCACCTCACCAACCGTTTTAAGCTTTCAAATTACTAATCATGTTTATCTGTATCTTGGCTGGAAAATAATTTGGGCCTTGTAGCAGTGTGCAGTACTGATTCTATTAGGCCATCTATACTAAACTCCACCAGATTTAAAATTACTAATCATGTTTATCTGTATCTTGGCTGGAAAATAATTTGGGCCTTGTAGCAGTGTGCAGTACTGATTCTATTAGGCCATCTATACTAAACTCCACCAGATTTAAAATTACTAATCATGTTTATCTGTATCTTGGCTGGAAAACAATTTGGGCCTTGTAGCAGTTTGCAGTACTGATTCTATTAGGCCATCTGTACTAAGCTCCACCAACTTAAAAATTCATAATAATTTTTAGCTGCATCTAGCCCGGAAAATAATTTTGGGGCTCCTAGATGCGCAAGACACATGAGTGCCTTCTTGCTGCACTACCTGCAACATGACCCTCAGATTGTCAGAATTTGAAATAATCCTGACTACTGGGTTGCCACACTCTTAGATCCCCCACACTCTTCGATCAACCTTTTCATTTTAATAAAGAACAAAAAATGTTCATTTTTGAAATTATAAGCATTAGCAGGTTATTAGAAACTGAAATCAAACAGTTTTCAACTCAAAACTTTATTCTAGGTGATGTTACAGTTGCACATAGGACCCCTTGTTCGAAAGGAGCTTCTGAACTCTCTTGTCCATTGAATTTGTCAGGGTTTGGATGGTTTCTGCTTCAATTGTTTTGTATGAGGACAGAATACCCTCCCAGAGCTGTTGCTTAGATGTGAACTGCCTCCCGCCATCATAGACACTCCTTTTGACGATGCTCCAGAGGTTCTCAATGGGGTTGAGGTCAGGGGAGCATGGGGGTCACACCATAAGTTTGTCCCCTTTTATGCCCATATCAGCCAGAGATGCAGATGTGTTATGTGCAGCATGAGACGGTGAATTATCATGCATGAAAATGATCTTGCTGCGGAATACACAGTTCTTCTTCTTGAACCATGGCAGGAAGTGCTGTTTGAGTAACTCCACATACATTATGGACTTCATCTTTACCCCTTCAGGGATCCTAAAGGGGCCGACAATCTCTCTCCCCATGATTCCAGCCCAAAACATTACTCCACCTCCTCCTTGTTGGCGCCGTAGCCGTGTTTGCATGGGGAGTCCATCAACCAGCCATCCTCCACTCCATCCATCTGGACCATCGAGCGTTGCACGGCACTCATCGGTGAACAAAACAGTTTTGAAGTTAGTCTTCATGTATTGTTTGGCCCACTGGAGCCGTTTCTGCTTGTGTACAGTGGATAGAGGAGGTCGACAGGATGGCTTACGCACAGCTGCAAACCTCTGAAGGACCCTTCATCTTGTTGTTCGGGGGACGTTGGAGGCACCAGCAGCTTCAAAAACTTGTCTGCTGCTATGACAAGGCTTTTTTGCCGCTGCTCTTTTAACCTGACGTAATTGCCTGTAGGAAAGAGTCCTTAATTTTCCCTTATCAGCACGCACACGTGTGTACTGTGAATCAGCTACATACTTCTAGATTGTGCGATGATCAGGATGAAGTGTCTTGGCAATGTGGATTGTAGTCATGCCTTGACCTAAACACTCCACAATTTGTTGCTTCTCAGCAGCCGACACATCCTTTTTCTTTCCCATTTTGGCAGAAAATGTAGGCTGCTTAATAATGTGGGACAGCCTTCTTAAGTAGTCTTGCCTTTCATTGGACACACCTGCCAAACTAATTAGCACAGGTGTCTGCAATTGCTTACAGTGATATAAAGAGCCCTGGCACACATCACCATCAATGAGTTTAACTGACAAACAAAAAATTCTTACCTTATCACTCCTAAACACTTTTTGCATAATAATTTGGAACACTGTGTACATGTGCTTTTCCACAAAACACCAGTGGTTCACGTAGTGAATCTTACAGTTCTAACTTGCCAACCGTGGTCTGTATGGAGTTGTTCAATGAAGGGCCCAAAATGAAGATAACATAGACGGGAGAGGTCTCTATGAATACGAATTCCTAAGTATTTGATACCCTGTGAGGGCCAGGCAAAGGGAAAGTTGGACTGGATGGAATCCTGTATGGATTTGGGGAGGGAGACACCGAGGGCCTCAGATTTCACTGCATTGATTTTAAAATTTGACCATGTAACAAGTGATCTATTTCAGCCATAACAGCAGGGATGGATATATGTGATTGATTGATATATACTAGGACATCATCAGCAAATAGAGAGCACTTGTACTTGGTGCCTCCCACCTCAATCCACCTAGTATTGGGGTTATGGCGAATTGATGAGAGCAGGTGCTCCGTCACTAGGATGTATAAGAGAGGGGACAGAGGACATCCCTGCCTTGTCCCATTGGTGATTATGAAAGGTGATGAAAATGTTCCATTTATCTTCAGCCTAGGTGACGTATTGTGATACAGGGCCGTGATTTTGCCTATAAAAGGGTCCCCAAGACCCCTACCCCAAGCTTTTTAAGAGAATAATATATGGCGTGCCAGGAGACTCTATGGAATGCTTTCTCAGCATCCAACGAGAGTATCTAATTACAAATTTTTAACTGCATCTAGCCCGGGAAATACTTTGTGCCTAGTAGCAGTGTCTGCTAGTCAGCCGATTATCCCAGCTGTTAAGCAAGCTACACCACCTGTAGTTTGGACACTTAATTTTTCCAAAGGAAATGGTTCGGGCCCCCAGGACACTCAGTGAAGAGCATCGGGGAGGCACCCCAAGGCACAGGGGCTGGGACTGGCAGTAGGACGCCTTGCGGTGGACCGCAAAGCTCGATCCTTATAAAAGCTTTTTAACTGCAGCAGCTTTAGTGGAGGCTACTGGAGCAGGAATTACACGGCTGCTGGCATGAGACTTGCCCTCCAATAGATCCTTGTAAAAGGATTTAAAGTGTACTCATTCAAATTAGAGAGACAATTTAAATTAAAAAGATTAGACCTGCCTCCGCCGCAGGGGGGCTCGCTCGACCCACCAGCGGACAGGCACCAGTATTGGGAGAGGGGGGTGCTGGCCGTCAGGGTCCACCATGGCTCTGGCACAAACCCGGCGACACGGAGGTCGCACGGGCAGGAACGGACTGGCTGTGTCGGCTTTGCACTTTTTTGATTTTAGAAGGGCATGACATGCCTATATCTGTGTCTCCCACTCCTTTTACTCCTCCACCTCTTTTCTTTTCGCATGACTATATGTACTTGTCACTTTTCCATGTGTTAGTTGTGTCTTCTGAGCAGTTTTTCAGCTTTTGGACACCTTTGAAGGTGTTTTCTATGTGTTTCTATGTGTTTTTGATTGCCTGCCATTGGTTTTAACGGTGTTCGAAGGTGTTCGACGAACAGTTCGACGAACAGTTCGGCGAACATACGGTTGTTCGACGAACCGAACCGAACTCAAACACTACGGGGGTGGCTCAACACTAGACATGATGTCCCAGATGTGCTCAATCGGATCCAGGTCTGGGGAATGGGCAGGCCAGTCCATAGCTTCAATGCCTTCATCTTGCAGGAACTGCTGACACACTCCAGCCACCTGAGGTCTGGCATTGTCCTGCATTAGGAGGAACCCAGGGCCAACCGCACCAGCATATTTTCTCACAAGAGGTCTGAGGATCTCATCTCGAGGGGTCTGAGTATCTCATCTCGGTACCTAATGGCAGTTAGGCTACCTCTGGTGAGCACATGGAGGGCTGTGCGGCCCTCCAAAGAAATGCCACAGAACACCAGGATTGGCAAAGTCGCCACTGGCGCCCTGTGCTATTCACAGATGAAAGCAGGTTCACACTGAGCACATGTGACAGACGTGACAGTCTGGAAACGCCATGGAGAGCGATCTGCTGCCTGCAACATACTTTAGCATGACCAGTTTGGCAGTGGGTCAGTAATGGTCCTCCTAATGCAGGACAATGCCAGACCTCATGTGGCTGGAGTGTGTCAGGAGTTCCTGAAAGATGAACGCATTGAAGCTATGGACTTGCCCGCCCATTCCCCAGACCTGAATCCAATTGAGCACATCTGGGACATCATGTCTTGCTCAATCCACCAACGTCACGTTGCACCACAGACTGTCCAGGAGTTGGCGGATGCTTTAGTCCAGGTCTGGGAGGAGATCCCACAGGAGTCCATCCGCAACCTCATCAGGAGCATGCCCAGGCATTGTAGGGAGGTCATACAGGCATGTGGAGGCCACACACAATACTGAGCCTCATTTTGACTTGTTTTAAGGACATTACATCAAAGTTGGATCAGCCTGTAGTGTGTTTTTCCACTTTAATTTTGGGAGTGACGCCAAATCCAGGCCTCCATTGGTTAATAAATTTGATTTCCATTGATGATTTTTGTGTGATTTTTTTGTCAGCACATTCAACTTTGTACAGAACAAAGTATTCAATGAGAATATTTCATTCATTCAGATCTAGGATGTGTTATTTGAGTGTTCCCTTTATTTTTTTGAGCAGTGTATATATATATAAATTGTTATTTATAGCCATTTGACTGCCCTCATTTTGTGACTCTGCACGTTGCATTCTGACACTTGCATTACATTTGGCGTAGTCGGCAGGATGCAACATTCAGACGCAGAGATGGGGGATCAGTCTGTGACCGGGTCTGTCAGTGGACATATACCCTTGGGAGCTGTGCTCAGTCACCTTCCCAAATTTATGGGGGATGGTACGTCACTGTGGGACTGGGTAGAGAGACTGAAAAGTATGCTATGCATGTATCCCCTTAATCCCCTAGCCCAGGCTGAGTTGGCCCTTTTAACCCTTGATGGGGAAGCCCGACAGACTGTAATGTACCGCCCACCCGGGGACCATGACACTGTAGACAAAGTGATGAAAATTCTGGAACACATGCACGGTGATACTACGGATCTGGGGCATTTAGGGTTGCAGTTATTTCAGAGAGTTCAAAAGGAAAATGAGACTATTAATCAATATATTAATGCATTGCAGGAAGTGACAGCCCATATCATTAAGAAGGCTCGAGATGGGAATCGAGGACTGGGATCATTAGATGAAATATTGCGCGACCAATTGATTGCTGACTTAAAAGACCCCTCCCTGATACAGATCTTAAAGGAGCGGCTATGCCTGAGGCCCGGCCTAGGTTTCTTAGAGATTGGGGCGGAAGCTACAGTCTTGGGGGAAGAATTTCCTGTTTTCATGGCCAATGTCAGAAATCATGAGTCAATAACCCCTCTTCCACCCAATTCTCGGTACGCTGCTTTCAGTCAGTTGCCCGATTGGGCACAAGAGATATGTCAAGAGATTCGAGACCTTCGAAATGAACTGAGCACTACTAGAGAGACCCCTGCAGCCCCCTTGTTAATGGACTGCTTAGCCTCACCTGGACGGAGACAAGAGCGAGGAAGACGTTCCTATCAGGTTCCAACGAGTCGTGCACTCAGTCCACCGGTAGAGCGAGGACTGGAGTGTTGGACCTGTGGCGGTAGAGGTCATATCTCCAGAGACTGTCCGAATAAAGAAAAGAGGAGACGAGGGCAGCCGTTAAACTAAGACGCCCCATGGTCGTGGAGCATACCGTGGGGTTTCAAACTTTAGGGCGTGTAAGGACAACCTCTGAAGACGTCTCCGAGAGGCCTATTATTTGGGCTGAATTCAATGGACAGCAGATTCGTTGTTTAATTCACACTGGGTCTCAGGTGACCACTATGCCTGAAGAGTATTTTCAAAGTCATTTTCCAGAGGTTGGAAGGAACCTACCCTCAAATTGGTAGCGGCTAGCCAATTACCTATCCCGGTGGCAGGGGCAGTATGGATATCGGTCCGGGCATTTGAAAGAACCTCGGCCAAAAGGGGATAATACTGACCACAGGATCTGGAGGTGACGGGCCCATTGTAACCCTGGGCATGAATGTGCTTAAGGAGGTTGGATAGTTCTTGGCTGAGGATTCTGACAGAAATAACTGGACCCGCACCACTCGTGACCCAGCCAGCAAGAGGGTCTTTCAACACCTCGTACGAGTCAGTCAAATTCAAAAGTTGCCTGTTGCTTCTCAGCATCTTGGTTGAGTGTCTATGCCGTCTGAAGCTACAGTGACATTGCCAGTAGGACAGATTGTGCTCACTCTGCCGGTGCTGGCACATGTGTCATTAGAGGGTATGGACATTCAGGTAGAACCAATAGAAGGGGAAGAAGCGCCTGTTGGACTTCTGGTTGCTTGCACACTGGCTACCGTGCGTCAGGGTTGAGTACCTGTTTGCTGTATTAACCTAAGTGGCACAAGCCTACAGTTGTTGCCCTGCCAAGACATAGCGCGGGTTTGCATAATGCCAAAGGACCTAACCAGAGCGGATGCTATAGAGTTGGAGCCCGTGAACGGAGAACCATGGACCCTAGAGGTGTCCCTTCACAGGCAAGAAGTCAAAAGGGAACCTTTGGCTGGGCGTTGTTAGAGCTCTCCTGTTGGGTTTTTTCTATTTTGCTGGTCGCGTGGCCTTTTTGCCTATTTGGTCCTGCTCCACCCTTCTGGCCGTGCTGGACTTCATTGTAAATTCTACTCTTAAGCTAGCCAGGTGCTTTGTAATCTTTCTCAGTCAGTTTAGCTAGGTCTTTTGACCTTTATGTTCTATGTTGTGTGTTTGTCTTTTTACTGCTACAATTTCTGCTAGGAGGTGTCCATCTTTCTCCCAGTCCCTAGTTCTTGTCGGGATCCCTCCCTCACATCTATAAGTCTTCGTTCAGACTAGCTGAGGACTTTAGCGGGTCTGATCGCAGGATCAGGTTCCCCGTTACATCGTAGGGATCTAGCTTAGTTCTATTGTGGGGACAGATCTCCTGTCTTTCCTTAGTGCTTGTAGCCTATCATAACAGGCGTAGCCTCTTAGAGCAAATGGAGGCTAATCTCACTGAGTTCTCGGCTGGACAAGTTAAGCAGATCGAGCAACTTTTACAGCATTACCAGGGGGTCTTTGCACAACATGAAGATGATTTCGGGTGCACTCAAGATATTCAACACGAAATACCCACAGGAAATACGGCTCCCATTCGGGAAAAGTATCGGCAGATCCCACCTCAAATGTACCAGGAGGTGAAAGGACTTTTAGCCCATATGCTGCGGAATGGTGTAATTAGCGAAAGTCGGAGTCCTTGGGCAGCTCCTTTTGTGATAATTCGGAAAAAAGACGGTACTCTGAGATTTTGCGTAGATTATCGGAAATTGAATGCATGTACTGTGCGAGACTCTTACCCATTACCCCGAATAGAAGAATCTCTATCCGCATTAGGAAGTGCTAAATTCTTCTCTTCTCTTGACCTGGCCAGTGGCTATTGGTAGGTCCCAGTAGCTGAGAAAGATCGTCCGGAAACTGCCTTTGTTCTTCCTATGGGTTTGTTTGAGTTTAACCGGATGCCGTTTGGGCTGACAAATGCACCAGGAACATTCCAAGATTAATGGAGAGATGCTTGGGGACCTCAACTTCAAAGCTACTTTAATTTATCTGAATGATATAATTATTTATTCAGCCACGTTTGAAGATCATCTCCGCTGACTGGAACAAGTGCTAGAATGACTTCAGAGGAATGGATTGAAAATCAAGCCTCATAAGTGTCATCTCTTCAAACGAGAAAATTTAATATTTGGGGCACACTGCATTCAGTGCGGGAGTGAATCCTACTGCTGAGAAAGTAGCTGCAGTGCAGTTGTGACCCACACCAGTCAACTTAAGGGACTTGAGAGCATTTCTAGGACTCGCTGGATATTACCACAGATTCATAAAAGACTTCACTAAGATTGCGGTCCTGCTCAATGAATTACTGAGGGGAACGGCTGGAGGAGCGAAGCGGCAACCTATTCAGTGGGGACCACGACAAGAAGAGGCGTTTCGAGCATTGAAAATGGCGCTAGCGAATGCCCCAATACTGACCTATGCTGATTTCTCACAGACTTTTGTAGTGTACACTGATGGAAGTCTACATGGACTGGTATTAGTGTTGGCTCAAGTGCAAGAAGGAAAAGAGCGGGTGATCGTGTATGCCAGTCAGTCACTTCGGGACACTGAGAAGAATCGCGATAACTACAGTTCGTTCAAACTGGAGCTACTGGCACTGGTATGGACTATAACTGAGAAATTTGTGGAGTACTTGTCAGGTTCAGAAGTACAAGTGTGGACGGACAATAATCATTTGGCACATTTGGAAAACGCAAAGTTGGGTGCATTGGAACAATGGTGGGTTGCAAGGATGTCTAAATATCAGTACAAAATCGCTTATCGGTCTAAAGCCCTGAACACCCATACAGATGCTGTGTCCTGGGTCACTCAGATGGGGCCGAAGAGGGATATAGATGAAGAGCTGGAAGGTGGCGAGACTACTGATTTTCATCAATTCGCTGCAGCTGTAATCGATGCTCAGAACTCCAAAGAAAAGGCAAGGCCCACTCAAATCCTGGGTCGCTCAAGAGACGAGTGGATACAGTTGCAACAGTTCGACCCAGAGTTGGCAAAGCTTAGGGAATGGGTTGCTCTAGGTCAGAGACCCGACCAGGAGGCTAGGGCTGCTTCACTCCCAACTACCCTACAAATCTTAGATCAGTGGGAAAGACTCTTGAAGGATGGCTTTCTATGCCGGAAAATCCAGCTACCTCGAGAGTTTGACATGACCTGGCAGGTATTAGTCCCAGGAACACTAGTAACACAATTAGCCCAGGAGGCTCATGGAAGAGGTGCCCATTTTGGCGTGGAGGAGACCTTCCGGTGGTTACAACGACTGGTATATTGGCCCCAACTGCGGCAAGAAATCGAAGAAGTTTGCCGAAAGTGTTGGCAATGTGAGTTGAGCAAGACTCCTGAACAAAAAGCTCCCATTCAGACCACCTGAACTTCAGCACCATTAGAGGTTCTGATGATCGATTATCTGATGATCGGAGCTTCATACAAAGGCTACGGGCATTGTTTGGTAATGATCGATCACTTCACCAAGTTTGCAGTGGTGACATCTACTCGGGATCAGACGGCAGAAACCGCAGCCAAGGCCATTTGTCAAGATTTCATTCGGATCTATGGGTGTCCGAAATGAATACATTCTGACCAAGGGGCCTGCTTCCAAGGGAGAGTCATGGATGAGTTATATCATATCTATGGGATCAACAGATCTCAAACAATGCCCTATCACCCCCAGGGAAATGGGGCATGTGAGCTCTTCAACCGAACCTTGTTGCAGATGTTACAGACGTTGGAAGAGGACAAGAAAATGAAATGGTCCGAGTTCGTGTCCGAGTTGGTGTGAGTGTATAATAATCGCGTTCATGCGACTACTGGTTACAACACCCTATATGCTATTGTTTGGAAGGAATGGACGAGAGATTACTGAGCTGCAGCTAGACTCAGAAGATTCCGGTCCGTACAACAGTCCGAGTACCTGGATTCAAGAACACAGATAGCGGCTTCATACTGTGAGAAAGCTGATAGCACAGAAATTTCAGGAAATAGAGCATACAGGGCAGCCCCGATTTCAGTGAACCCACTCTGACCAGGAGATCCTGTGTTGGTAAGGGCCAAACCGGTTGGGAGTAAGCTAGACCATAAACAGAAGAGTGTGCTCAACTCTTGTCTGAACTTATGCTGCCTCGAAGGAGGCATAGATCTTGCAAAGAATCCACTCGCCCGGGGACTGGTGATCAAAAAGGAGGGAGGAATGCAATAGAAGGAGAAAAGTTTTTCAGAGAATCAATGCGAGATGTATGTAATAAGGAGAAAGAGCTCCATCTGGTGAGCATTTCAAGTTTGCACGCTGGACCTGGTCAGGTGACCTCCAGCAAAGGATTTCAAAATTTAACGGTCGAGCGCGCAGTGCCTTAGGTGATTTTGGCACCAGACACAGAAAGAGACGTGACGCAGGCCGGACGCGCTGAAGGAACCAGCGGGAAAGACCGGGGTGAGAGACCCGTAAGGCAAGATGGGTGGCTGCTGGTGAACAAGCGCAGGATTCAGCACAGCGGTCCCTTGGGTGTCATGGCTACGGAAGAGGACCGGGACTTAGATACAACATTAAGGAAATGTACAAGACCCTCCTACCCACGACATGGTAAACCGCCCCGATTGACAGGACTAAGAGAGGATAGAAACGAGTCGTGCCGGAGAGATCTCGTCAGCAGAAGCCGACGAGTGTCATCACTGAACAAGGCTGTCACTTCAACCGCTCCCTCACGGTACTGGGAACAATCAGGTTTATTGTATCAGGTTGGGAGGGGGACGGGTGAGGTGGAACAAGCCAAACAGGATCTAATTGACTTTGTCAGAAAAAGACTTATAGGCCTAGCGGGAATAACCGGAGAACCCCGCTAGGGCCATTTGCAGAACTAATGGACTTCAGTAGTAATCCCATATTTGGGCTAGATACAGTATTGTAGAGAAGGATTTTATTGCTATTGTTATTGCTATTGTGATGCATTCTGTGTTATTGCTATTGTTATTGCTATTGTGATAGTGTTCTCATTACTAACCCCTGCTGCAATCCCTGTCAGCTTGTTTAATATATATATATATATATATATATATACATATATATATATATATATATGTATATATATATACAGTACAGACCAAAAGTTTGGACACACCTTCAGTAGGACTATCAGACTTCACAACACAACTGATGGTCCCAACCCCATTTATAAGACAAGAAATCCCACTTAATAAACCTGACAGGGCACACCAGAGAATGGCAAGAGTGTACAAAGCAGTCATCAAAGCAAAAGGTGGCTACTTTGAAGAACCTAGAATATAAGACATATTTTCAGTTGTTTCACACTTTTTTGTTAAGTATATAATTCCACATGTGTTAATTCATAGTTTTGTTGCCTTCAGTGTGAATGTACAATTTTCATAGTCATGAAAATACAGAAAAATCTTTAAATGAGAAGGTGTGTCCAAACTTTTGGTCTGGACTGTATGTTATTTATAGCTATTTGACTGCCCTCATTTTGTGACTCTGCGCATTGCATTCTGACACCTGTATTACAAATATAAGGGGAAAATGTCCTTCCCGACTCCATATACGGCTATCAGACTACTTCACTGGATCAACGTCCCATCACAAAATCTAGTACCCATAACCTATAATATATTTTTCAAGAAATACATCCAGACCCTGCTTGAAATTTTGTATCAACCACTCATGTGGCAGAGACTTCCATAATCACACTGCTCTTATAATAAAAAATCATCATCTGTAATGATAATTAAACCTACTTTCCTCTATACATAGAGGATGACTCTTTTCACTCTCATAAGCCGAGGTGTAAAAAGATCATTACAAAGATTTCTATACTGTCCACTCATATATTTGTACATTTTAATAAGATCGTTCCTAAGCCTTTATTTTTCCAAACTAAATAACCCCAAGTATGATAACCCATAATGATATTGTAGGTCACCCATTCCCTTAATAACCTTAGTCACTCTTCTCTTCTTCCGCTTATGTCAGTTATGTCCTTCTAATACAGCAGAGACCAAAATTGTACACAGTATTTTAAGTGTGGTGACACTAGAGAATTGTATATAGGGAAAACCATGTTCTTGTCATAATAATCTAAGACTCTTTTATTGCATCCCAATATTTTATTTGCCTTGGCAGCAGCTGCCTGGCACTGGTCATTAAAGATGTGTTTGCCATTCATCAAAATGCCCAAGTCTTTCAGTGACAGTTTTGCCCAGTGTTTTACAATTTAGTAGTAATTATACATTTTAATTTGTCTGCCCAAGTGCATGACCTTATATTTATCTACATTAAACTTCCGTTGCAATTTCTCAGCCCAAGCCTCCAGTTTATATAAGTCCCTCTGTAACTTTAAAGGGGTTTTCCCATGAACAAAAGTACATTTTAATCAATAGATATTGGAATAATAATAACTTCCAGATTTGGATGTGTTTAAATAAAATGTCACTGTGCTGAGATAATCTTATAAATGTGTCCCTGCTGTGTACTGTGTAATGGCTGTGTCTGACCATGCAGGAACACGGTCTGATCATATCACATCTCCCGGGCAGGGGAGGAAGCAAAAGAGAGTATACAGACATTACAGCATGGGATCGCAGCTGATTCTTTTTGTGAGATAAAACATTTCACTGCCTGTTTTTAAACAATGTTTGACTTCAATGAAAGAATCAGCTGTGATCCTCTGCTGTAATGTCTGTATACTCTTTTGCTTCTCCCCCTGCCTAGGAGCTGTGGTACGATCAGACCATGTTCCTGTACGGTCAGACACATCCATTACACAGTACACAGCAGGTGCACATTTATAAGATTAACTTAGTGTGAGAGTGTGAAATGTGATAACAGCAGGAGAGCCCTAGGACCCTGTGACTTTTGCCTGGCTGAGCTCAGAGGAGGGGCAGTGCAAGAAACTGTGTGTGTTCTAAGAGCATCTGATATGTGAGAGACTAGACAGGAAGTCTGTGAGAATGGAGCTGCAAGAAGACACTGTCTTTACACGCTTCCCTGTGGAGTTTGTTTACCCCTTTCTCTGTTTAAGAACAAGTGCTGAGCTGGGGAAAGCTGTGTGGCTCTGTGGAGTTTTGTGGAAGTCCATGCTGAGTGGATTAGAGACTTTGTGCTGAAGGAGTCACGTGTCGAGTGATAAAGGAAGGGACGGAGGAATCCATTTCTGTGATGGAGCACATGGTTGGTGTACTGGATAAGAGTGAGAGACTTCGGGAGGAAAGAAGGTTTCTGGTGTCATTTCCACTGAGAGGATATTGACAAGACTTTGTGAAGAGATCTTCCCAGACCTTAATCTGAGGCTACAGGACTAAAGTCCCCAGCGTGTGGGCTCGGCATTGGCCGACAAGACAAGGAATTTTTGCTGTTTTTGTGAACTTTGTTTTTGTTTTGGCGCCAAAGTTTATCGGGACAAGCTGCAGCCACCGCTATTCACAGGCCTGTGATAGACTGCATCTGAGGTTAACGGTACCATAACTTTAAGATACCCGGGTATCCTGATAATAAGGGTATAAGAGCAATTGATATAGTTTCATGCATTATTATTGTTCATAGTGGTAGGATTGTATTCAGTGTGCCATCTCAGGGGGTCCCCATATACCGCCCTCACTAGTTTGACACTGTGTTTAGGTAAAATTGTTCCAGATCATTAGAATAATTCACATAAGCTGGAAACCTTGAGATTGGCACATTGATTTCAGCGTTTGCTGATTGTGTGTACTTAGTAGAGACAGTGTCCCAGGCAGAACCTGAGACTGATTTATTCAATACTGAATTTTAGTCTAATCCCTGTTTTAGTAAAGAAAGTGTTGCTTATTTCTGTCTCTGTCTCAGTTTGTGACTCACTGGATCTCTCTCGGACCCCCGGTCATTACATCAGCACAGGGACATTTTATTTAAACACATCCAATTGTGGAACTTACTATTATTCCAAGATCTATTGATTAAAATGATCTTTTGTTCATGGGAAAACCCCTTTAAGTTATTTTCCTATGTGTTTGATTACCTTGCAGAGTATAGTAACATCTGTACATATTGAAATTGTACTTTGTATGCCCTCTACAAGATCATTAATAAATATGTTAAAAAGAAGGTCCAATACTGACTCCTGTGGTACCCCACTGTTAACTGTGACCCAATCCGGGTGTGTTCCTTAAATAGCAACTCTTTGTTTCCTATCACTGAGACAGTTGTTAACGCAGTTACAAATTTTTCCCCTAGTCCCGTTACTCTCATTGTATACGCCAACTATTTGTGTGGCACCATATCAAACACCTTTGAAAAACCCATATAGACAACATCCACTGCATTTCCCTGGTCCTTTCTGAAACTTACCTCCTCATAAAATCTGATCAGATTAGTTCGACATGACTAATCCCTCATAACCCATGTTGATGCTGGGTCATGAGCTTATCCTTACTGAGATACTTCAGGATAGCATCTCTTAGAAAACCCTCAAGGATTTTACCATCAGTAGAAGGTAAACTTACTGGCCTGTAATTCCTAGGCTCAAGCTTTGTTCCCTTTTTGAATATTAGCACTAGAGATGAGCGTTGTTCTACTCGAACTGTTCGCCAATCTCAAATTCGAGCTGTTTTGGGCGGTGTTCGAGCCGTTCGGCGAACACGAACGATTTGAGAAAAATTCGGCTGTTCGAGGTTATGTTCGATAACTGTTCGTGCACCAAAATCATAACTGGATTTTTTCTCAGTAATGATGAAAATTAATGTTAATACGCAGTTTGAGTGTACAGCGGGGTGGGGGGAGGGGCAGGGGATGGATCTCTGCAGGAATAATGAAGATCTCCATTTTTTTTTCTCTTTCCCGCATTTGCAGTGGGGAGGTGCAGTCTGTCAGCCTATCAGCAGCGCACACACGGAGCGAACTGCTGTTTTTCACACAAGCAAGGGCATGTGTCATTGGCAGTGTATGTCACATGTCCTTGCCCTATAAGACCAAGCCATTTTCTCCGTCGCCACCATTTTCTCACTGCTGCAGCTGCGTGTTAGACGGCACCGCTGTTGCTGTGTGCACTATACCTTGTTAATTTCAAGCCAATTTTCGCACAAATCTGCAGATAGCTTGGGAGTAGGGAATAGTTGTGATTGCAGTCCTTTTAAGGACTAGGTTACAGCATTTCCTACGACTTTTATCAGGCAGGTCTGTGCTCTTAAATAGATAGATTGTGGGAGTAAAGACTAATTGTAATTGCAGTCCTTTTCAGGACTAGGTTACATCAGTTCCTATCAGTTTTTGCCAGGCAGGTCTGTGCCAGTGCTGTGCAAGTTTTTTTCACAGCATTTGGCTGAATCTAGCAAAGCTAATCCTTTTTGGCCTATTGCAGAGTGTGTTAGTGGAGTAGCCTATCTGTGTTGCAAGATATACCACCTGTGTATAGAATACCAATTTTTTTACTGCACCTAGTGAAGTAAAATCTTTTGGGCATAGCATCATTCTATTAGTCCATCTATACTGACCTCCATCAGGTTGCAAATTGAATATAATTTTTTTCTGCATCTAGCTCTGAAAAAATATTTGGGCTTCTAGCAGTGTGTGGGACTTGTTCTATTAGTCCATCTATACTGACCTCCATCAGGTTGCAAACTGAATATAATTTTTTTCTGCATCTAGCTCTGAAAAAATATTTGGCCTTCTAGCAGTGTGTGGGACTTTCTCTATTAGTCCATCTATACTGACCTCCATCAGGTTGCAAACTGAATATAATTTTTTTCTGCATCTAGCTCTGAAAAAATATTTGGCCTTCTAGCAGTGTGTGGGACTTGTTCTATTAGTCCACCTATACTGACCTCCATCAGGTTGCAAATTCAAAATAATTTTTTGTCTGCATCTAGCTCTGAAAAAATATTTCGCCTTCTAGCAGTGTGTGGGACTTTCTCTATTAGTCCATCTATACTGACCTCCATCAGGTTGCAAATTGAAAATAATTTTTATCTGCATCTACCTCTAAAAAAATATTTGGGCTTCTAGCTGTGTGTGGGACTTGTTCTATTAGTCCATCTATACTGACCTCCATCAGGTTGCAAACTGAATATAATTTTTTTCTGCATCTAACTCTGAAAAAATATTTGGCCTTCTAGTAGTGTGTGGGACTTTCTCTATTAGTCCATCTATACTGACCTCCATCAGGTTGCAAATTAAAAATATTTTTTTTTCTGCATCTACCTCTGAAAAAATATTGGGCTTCTAGCTGTGTGTGGGACTTGTTCTATTAATCCATCTATACAGACCTCCATCAGGTTGCAAACTGAATATAATTTTTTTCTGCATCTACCTCTGAAAAAATATTTGGGCTTCTAGCTGTGTGTGGGACTTGTTCTATTAGTCCATCTATACTGACCTCCATCAGGTTGCAAACTGAATATAATTTTTTTCTGCATCTAGCTCTGAAAAAATATTTGGCCTTCTAGCAGTGTGTGGGACTTGTTCTATTAGTCCACCTATACTGACCTCCATCAGGTTGCAAATTCAAAATATTTTTTTGTCTGCATCTAGCTCTGAAAAAATATTTGGCCTTCTAGCAGTGTGTGGGACTTTCTCTATTAGTCCATCTATACTGACCTCCATCAGGTTGCAAACTGAATATATTTTTTTTCTGCATCTACCTCTGAAAAAATATTTGGGCTTCTAGCTGTGTGTGGGACTTGTTCAATTAGTCCATCTATACTGACCTCCATCAGGTTGCAAATCAAATATAATTTTTTTCTCCATCTAACCCAGCCAATAGTTTTGGCCTAATACCACAGTTTGGCCACTCAGCTCTGCTCGGTTCCCATCCACTGTTTTTTTGTGCAAACAACTCCAGAGTTGTGAATTAGTTAACCACCAAAATGAGTGGAAAAAGGCCTGCTGCTGGTGGAAAGGGGAATAGGCGTGTTGGGAAGGGGAAAAAAGGTTGTGTCCGTGGGGTAGGTGTTAAAGCAACAGTAACATCTGCAGAAGAAAGACCATCTTCCAGCCAAACTAAAATGTCTACTTCTTTTAGCGGACAATGTGATAAGATCCCTTTCTTACGGCCACCCCAATCGCTACAAATTCCAGATGAGGCACAAAAACAGCAGGTGCTTCAACGGATATCAAGTGCTCCTTTAAGTGGGCTCTCCTCCACATCAACTTCAACATCACAAATACTCCAGTCCTCAAAGGTGTCACCCCAATCGCACTTGCTTCCTCACAGCTCCCAAATCTCCAGCTGCCCGTCTGAGTATGAGGTAGAACAGATGGTTGAGTCTGCAGAGCTGTTTACTCATACTATAGCCTGGGAATCAGAGGTCGACTCCAGCGCTTCTGTGAATCCAGACGAGGAAATGATCTGCACTGATGCCCAGAATCTTTATGAGTCGGATCCAGGACCAGACGCAGAAGGTTCTGACCATAATGTAGACCCTCATTCCCAAACTGTAACTCCTGTTGGTGGAGACAATGAGGAAGACAATGATGAGACTCAAATACCTGATTGGAGCGACAACTTTAGTTTTTTGTCAGGGCAGGAACAGGTTGGCTCTGAGGACGACGGGATGATGAGGTTGGAGATCCCACTTACTGTCAACCCACAGTCAGCCAAGAGATGAGGTCAGCAGAGGAGGTGGAGGAAGATGCTAGTGACGACGAGGTCAGGTTGCGCCTTCCTGGACAGAGACGTAGTACTGGAAGCACGTCAACAACTGCATCCTCAAACACAACTCTGCCTCTCACCACAAGTCGTGGTGGCTCTTCAGGTCGCATGGGTGCTAAGCCTTGCATAGCCTGGGCATTTTTTCAGATCGATAAAGATGACCCAACTCGTGTTATCTGTAACATTTGTCAGCAAAAGCTAAGTAGAGGCCAAAAAATACATAGCTTGAGTACTTCATGCATGAACCGGCACATGGACATGAAGCATAAGTTGCAGTGGGAAGCTCAGTGTGCTACAATGTGGCCTAGCCGGCCAGGCCAACCACCGTCTGCCATATCTTGTGCATCCGCGGCCTCTTCATCCTCTGTGACTGGGGGGACAGCAGTCACACCTGTTTTGGGGCGCAGACCTGCCACCTCTTTACCCGCAACAGCCAGCGTGATTGGCAGGTCATCATTTTCTTTGGAGGTGGTAACACCAGCTGGTGTTGAGCGCTGTCCGACATCGATAGCACCACCTTTGGATCAAGGCAACCTAACATGTTCGCCTGCATCTTCCTCACAGACCGGCAGTTTGCCGGGGACACCCTTATCAACCCCGTCTAAGCACAATAGCCAGCCCTCGGTCCCTCAGATGTGGACAAGTAAAAGACCATTTCCTCCTAGCCATGAGAAAGCTAAGAGGTTGAATTTCACCATCTGCAAGCTCTTGGCTACAGAAATGCTGCCTATCCGCCTGGTGGACACAGAGGATTTTCGAGACCTTATGTCCGTCGCAGTGCCCCAGTACCAGATGCCCAGTCGGCACTACTTCTCAAAGAAAGGTGTGCCTGCGCTCCACCAGCATGTCGCACACAGCATCACCGCTTCTTTGAGAAACTCTGTGTGTGACAGGGTGCATTTCACCACAGACACTTGGACGAGTAGGCATGGACAGGGGCGTTACATGTCGCTGACTGGGCACTGGGTAACTATGGTGACAGCAGGACAAGGGGCTGCTGTCCAAGTCTTGCCGTCCCCACGAGTTGTGCGTCAATCCTCTTTATGTCAAAGTTCCTCCACTGCTTCTGCCTCCTCAACCTCCTCTCAGTCTTCCACCTGCACCCAAAGCCTGTCTGGTCATGCCACAAGCTTTCTAACTGCGCAGAAGGGATCCTGCACACCTCCTTACTATGCTGGCAGTAGGGCTCAACGTCATCAGGCGGTTTTTACTTTGAAATGTCTGGGAAATGTGAGTCACACAGCTGAGGAGTTGTGGTCAGCTCTGGAGAACCAATTTCATGAATGGTTGTCTCCACTGGACCTGAAACCAGGGAAGGCCGTGTGCGACAATGCTGCAAACCTGGGTGCGGCCCTTCGCTGGGGCAATGTCACACACGTGCCTTGTATGGCTCACGTGTTGAACCTGGTTGTCCAGCAATTTTTAGCCCACTATCCCAGACTAGATGGCCTTCTGCAGAGGGCACGGTCGCTGTGTGCTCACTTCCGCCGTTCGCATCCCGCAGCTCAGCGACTTACATCTCTACAGAAGTCGTTGGGCCTGCCACTTCACCGGCTAAAATGCGATGTGCCTACCCGGTGGAATTCAACTCTGCACATGTTGCAGCGACTGTGGCAGCACCGACAAGCCCTGGTGCAATACGTTCTGACGTATAGCCTGGGCCAACGAGATCCAGAGGTGGGGAAAATCACGCTGGAGGAGTGGTCTCAGATCAGGGACCTATGCACCCTTCTGCACAGTTTTGAAATGGCGACGAAGATGTTTAATGCTGACGATGCCATTATCAGCATGACTATTCCGGTGATTTACATGCTGGAGCACATGTTAAACAGAATTCGGAGTCAGGTGGTGGCACAAGAGGAGGTGGAGGAAGTAGAGGAGGAGGAGTTGTATGCGGAAGGGCTAACATCTGCAAGGTCCAGACGGTCGGCAGCACCAAGGCGGCAGGCATGTGAGGGTGGGGGAGATGGTTTTACCAGGGCGCATGGTAGCAGCCAAACTAGTGAGGAAGGTGCAGGAGCCCAGGAAGAAGTGGAGGACGAACTGATGGATGACTCATCAGATGAGGGAGACCTTGATCACATTTCTGTTGTGCGAGGTTGGGGGGAGAGGACAGAGGAAGGAAGCATGATTGTTACCTCGCCACCAACACAACAGGGACTTGGTGCTCCTGGATGCGCAACACACATGAGTGCCTTCTTGCTGCACTACCTGCAACATGACCCTCGAATTGTGAGAAATAGAAATAATCCTGACTACTGGGTTGCCACACTGTTAGATCCCCGGTACAAAAGTAAATTTGCCGAAATTATTCCTGCCATAGAAAGGGATGCACGCATGCAGGAGTATCAGCAGAGACTGTTGCAGAATCTTACATGTGCTTTTCCACAAAACACCAGTGGTGCACGTAGTGAATCTCACAGTTCCAACTTGCCAACCGTGGGACCGTCAAGTGTTCAGCACTCAAACCGTAACAGAACCACAGTATCTGCTGGTAACATCAATTTTGCGGAATCATTTCACCACTTTTTTAGCCCATCCTTTGCAAGGCCACAGGAGACAAGAAGTCTGACACATAGTCAACGCCTAGAGACGATGGTACAGGAGTATCTCCAAGTAAACATTGAAGCCATGACTGTGTCACTGGACCCTTGCTCTTTTTGGGCTTCCAATCTGGATAAATGGCCGGAGCTAGCCACTTACGCCTTGGAGATCTTGTCATGCCCCGCAGCCAGCGTTCTGTCTGAACGTGTGTTCAGCACTGCTGGTGGTGTGCTGACAGATAAGCGCACGCGGCTCTCCACTGATAATGTAGACAGACTCACGTTCATAAAGATGAACAAATCATGGATCCGAAACGACTTTTCTACCCCTGTGTCATCCTGGGGAGAGTAAAAGCTTGATGATTGGTTAAAATCACCCTACCAACCGTTTTAAGCTTTCAAATTACTAATCATGTTTATCTGTATCTTGGCTGGAAAATAATTTGGGCTTTGTAGCAGTGTGCAGCACTGATTCTATTAGGCCATCTATAATAAGCTCCACCAGATTTAAAATTACTAATCATGTTTATCTGTATCTTGGCTGGAAAATAATTTGGGCTTTGTAGCAGTGTGCAGCACTGATCCTATTAGGCCATCTATACTAAGCTCCACCAGATATAAAATTAATAATAATTTTTAGCTGCATCTAGCCCGGAAAATAATTTTGGGGCTCCGAGATGCGCAAGACACATAAGTGCCTTCTTGCTGCACTACCTGCAACATGACCCTCATATTGTCAGAATTCGAAGTAATCATGACTACTGGTTTGCCACACTCTTAGATCCCCCAAACTTTTCGATCAACCTTTTCATTTTAATAAAGACCAAAAAAATGGTCATTTTTGAAATTATAAGCATTAGCAGGCTATTAGAAACTGAAATCAAACAGTTTTCAACTCAAAACTTTATTCTAGGTGATGTTACATTTTCACATAGGACCCTTTGTTCGAAAGGAGCTTCTGAACTCTCTCGTCCATTGAATTTGTCAGGTTTTGGATGGTTTCTGCTTCAATTGTTTTGCATGAGGACAGAATACCCTCCCAGAGGTGTTGCTTAGATGTGAACTGCCTCCCGCCATCATAGACACTCCTTTTGATGATGCTCCAGAGGTTCTGAATGGGGTAGAGGTCAGGGGAGCATGGGGGTCACACCATAAGTTTGTCCCCTTTTATGCCCATATCAGCCAGAGATGCAGATGTTTTATGTGCAGCATGAGATGGTGCATTATCATACAAAAAAATGATCTTGCTGTGAAATACACGGTTCTTCTTCTTGAACCATGGCAGGAAGTGCTGTTTGAGAAAATCCACATACATTATGGAGTTCATCTTTAGCGCCTTCAGGGATCCTAAAGGGGCCGACAATCTCTCTCCCCATGATTCCAGCCCAAAACATTACTCCACCTCCTCCTTGTTGGCGCTGTAGCCGTGTTTGCGTGGGGTGTCCATCAACCAGCCATCCTCCACTCCATCCATCTGGACCATCGAGCGCTGCACGGCACTCATCCGTGAACAAAACAGTTTTGAAATCAGTCTTCATGTAATGTTTAGCCCACTGGAGCCGTTTCTGCTTGTGTGAAGTGGATAGAGGAGGTCGACAGGATGGCGTATGCACAGCTGCAAACCTCTGAAGGACCCTGCATCTTGTTGTTTGGGGGACGTTGGAGGCACCAGCAGCTTCAAAAACTTGTCTGCTGCTATGACAAGGCTTTTTTGCCGCTGCTCTTTTAACCTGACGTAATTGCCTGTAGGAAAGAGTCCTCAATTTGCCCTTATCAGCACGCACACGTGTGTACTGTGAATCAGCTACATACTTCTTGATTGCCAAGACACTTCATCCTGATCATCGCACAATGTTGATTGTAGTCATGCCTTGACCTAAACACTCCACAATTTGTTGCTTCTCAGCAGCCGACACATTCTTTTTCTTTCCCATTTTGGCAGAAAATGTAGGCTGCTTAATAATGTGAGACAGCCTTCTTAAGTAGTCTTGCCTTTCATTGGACACACCTGCCAAACTAATTAGCACAGGTGTCTGCAATTGCTTACAGTGATATAAAGAGCCCTGACACACATCACCATCAATGAGTTTAACTGACAAACAAACAAATTCTTCCCTTATCACTCCTAAACACTTTTTGCATAATAATTTGGAACACAGTGTACATGTGCTTTTCCACAAAACACCAGTGGTTCACGTAGTGAATCTTACAGTTCTAACTTGCCAGCCGTGGTCTGTATGGAGTTGTTCAATAAAGGGCCCAAAATTAAGATAACATAGATGGGAGAGGTCTCTATGAATAGGAATTCCTAAGTATTTGATACCCTGTGAGGGCCAGGCAAAGGGAAAGTTGGACTGGATGGAATCCTATATGGATTTGGGGAGGGAGACATCGAGGGCCTCAGACTTCGCTGCATTGATTTTAAAATTTGACCATGTAACAAAGTGATCTATTTCAGCCATAACAGCATGGATGGATATATGTGATTGAGTGATATATACTAGGACATCATCAGCAAATAGAGAGCACTTGTACTCGGTGCCTCCCACCTCAATCCACCTAATATTGGGGTTATGGCGAATTGATGAGAGCAGGTGCTCTGTCACTAGGATGTATAAGAGAGGGGACAGAGGACATCCCTGCCTTGTCCCATTGGTGATTGTGAAAGGTGAAGAAAATGTTCTGATGCACCCCCTGGGCCTTGGGACACCCGGAGCCGGACCCTTTTTGGTGGATGCTGGTGGTTGTAGTCTTCGTGGCGGCGACCCTGTTCCGTGGCTCAGGGTGGTCAAACCAGTGAGCTATTTATGTGGTTTTGATGTTTAAATGTCCGACTACGCCACCCGTGGATTGCGGTCAGAGTGAACCGCCGCTGCAGGGCAGACCGCTGAGGCTGGTGTTGTGGGTGCAGCAGAGAGTAGCATAACTTCCCACGGGAGGAGTATAGCCTCAGGGCAGTGTATGCGGAGGCTGGGGGTGATGGTGCAGGGCAGCAGCAGTAACGACACGGAGTCAGTGATGCAGTCCAGGGCCTTTACTCACAGTTCTTATTATCCAGACCACGTCTGCAGGTAACAGCTGCCCACGTCGTACTGTGCTCACCAGGTGAGGGGCTCAGACAACTCCCAGATAACTTTGGAGCGCTTCACAGGATCCCCTTTGTGTGTCCTTTGTCTGGCCTTTCTTACCAACCCTTCTGTCCGGCTGCCTCGGGCCTCCTCTTGGTAAACTTGGCGCCAGTTTCCCTGACCCTATGTGGTGCTTTCCTAGCGGGTGTAGCGAGGGGCTGCGCCACATAAAATGTCAGAGCCTCCGGTTTCTAGCTGAGGGTCGTTTCCTGCCTCCACTAGTTTCGGGGACCGGTCTCCCCCTTTGGCCTGACCCCTCCACGCAGGTGGATTCGGGCGTGCGGTGGCGACTCGCCCGTCCGCACCCCTGGGATCCCTTCATTCCTCGTTCCTGGAGCCTTCTCCGCTCCTCTTCCTTCCTTCTCCCTCTTCCAGGCCTGGGCCTCTGTTACTAGGCCCGCCTCCGGAGCAGAGCTCTTGCAGAGCCCCTGCTCCCTGCCACTTCTGCTCAGACTTCTCTGCACTGAACTAAGATGGTGCCCACCTTTTATACTCCCTTCTCAATGCACCCAGAACTGCTTCCTCCCTGCTCCTGCACTACAGGGTTCCCCTTCCTCAGTGTTCCCTCCCCCCACTCCAGCCAGGGACAGGGACTGTCGTGCCCATCTCAGAGGCACATTGGTCGCCCTGCCCCACGGCAATGTGGTGTAATGCATGCAGGTGTCGGGTCCTGATCCACACTCCATCCTTACCTGAGAGTGAGATATCACACCTCTGGGTGAGGTGCAATACCTCTGTAGCAACCGAGCCCTCAGGGTGCTACAGTTCCATTTATCTTCAGCCTAGGTGACGTATTGTGATACAGGGCCGTGATTTTGGCTATAAAAGGGTCCCCTAGACCCCTTTTTAAGAGAATCATATATGGCGTGCCAGGAGACTCTATGGAATGCTTTCTCAGCATCCAACGAGAGTATCTAATTACAAATTTTTAACTGCATCTAGCCCAGGAAATACTTTGTGCCTAGTAGCAGTGTCTGCTAGTCAGCGGATTATCCCGGCTGTTAAGCAAGCTACACCACCTGTAGTTTGGACACTTAATTTTTTCAAAGGAAATGCTTCGGGACCACGGGATACTCAGTGAAGAGCATCAGGAGGCACCCCAAGGCATAGGGGCTGGGACTGGCAGTAAGATGCCTTGCGGTGGACAGCCGAGCTCGATCCTTATTAAAGCTTTTTAACTGCAGCAGCTTTAGTGGACGCTACTGGAGCTGGAATTACGCGGCTGCTGGCATGAGACTTGCCCTCCAATAGATCCTTGTAAATGGATTTAAAGTGTATTCATTCAAATTAGAGAGACAATTTAAATTAAAAAGCTTAGAGCTGCCTCCACCACAGGGGGGCTCGCTCGACCCACCAGCGGACAGGCACCAGTATTGGGAGAGGGGGGCTGGCCGTCAGGGTTCACCGCGGCTCTGGCACAAACCCGGCGACACGGAGGTGGCACGGGCAGGAGCGGACTGAACGTGTCGGCTTCTCACTTTTTGGATTTTAGAAGGGCATGACATGCCTATATTTGTGTCTCCCCCTCCTTTTACTCCTCCACCTCTTTTCTTTTCGCATGACTATATGTACTTGTCACTTTTCCATGTGTTAGTTGTGTCTTCTGAGCAGTTTGTCAGCTTTTGGACACCTTTGAAGGTGTTTTCTATGTGTTTCTATGTGTTTTTGTTTGCCTGCCATTGGTTTTAACGGTGTTCGAAGGTGTTCGACGAACAGTTTGGCGAACACACGGGTGTTCGACGAACCGAACCGAACTCGAACACTACGGGGGTGGCTCAACACTAATTAGCACCACATTTGCCATGCACAAGTCTTGTGCTACAGACACGGTTGATATTGAATCTGTGGATATTAAAATTAATGGTCTCTCTATCACGTTACTTAATTCCTGCAATACTTGGGAGCGTATACCTTCTGGGCCCGGGAATTTGTCTACTTTAGGGATTTTGAGCGCCGCACTTCCTGCTGGGTTGAGTAGGTTACATTTAATTGAGAATTTATAGTATCCCTGATAATATGGTCTGCCATGGGATTTTCTTGTGTAAAGACTGTATAGAAATAGGCATTTAGTAGATTTACCCCACAAAACAATAATCTAATTTATTTGCATACTACATCTACAGTATGTCAAGAGTTTTCAGTAGGCATTATCAAAAACAACTATTTTTGTCAGTTTTTGCAGTCTCTTGTTATTTCAAATAATAATCTTTATTTTTATATAGCGCTAAATTATTCCGCAGCGCTTTGCATACATTATCTTCGCTGTCCCCATCGGGGCTCCCAATCTAAATTCCCTATCAGTATGTCTTTGGAGTGTGGGAGGAAACCCACGCAAACACGGCGAGAACATACAAACTCCTTGCAGATGTTGTCCTTGGTGGGATATGAACCCAGGATCCCAGCGCAGCAAGGCTGCAGTGCTAACCACTGAGCCACCGTGCACCTTTTGGATGTAAATAAGAATGACAGCAAGCAAAGATCTTGAAAATAAGTAGGAATAATGCATAGGCATAACTAATCATTGGCAACAATTTACCCAATACCAGAGAATGCCTTTAACCAGCTCTCTAATATTTGCTTAAAGTGGCTGTCCGATACATCTAATGCCCTTTATAGATATCTATTTTTAAGCCTTGACCACTGTTATAATTTGATTTATTTTGAAATTCCTTCCATTATCTCTATACAGCTAATCCCCATATCTGTTGGTTTGTTTTTTTACTTTACTTCCTGTAACATTTTCTTCAAGGTGCATGTCATATGGGACGTCACAGGAGGATGGCAATGCTGTCACTTCCCCACAGCTTCTGTCACCCCTCCTGAAATTAGGTGAATAAAATTGAAATAACAATAAGCACAATAGGGTTTTAGCCCAGTAACAGTGGGGAGACAAATGACAATGGTACTCACCTTGTTTGGTTGTGTGACCACAACCACTAATAGGCTTAGGCTGCTGCAGACTTACAGATCGATATAAACAAAAAATGAAAAGAAAGGTTTAATTTTGCGCCACCAGTGGATCAACAATGAGAGGTAATTGGTATTCAGAAATTCGGTTTATTTGTCAAAGCGTATCAAAGTTCAAACCGTCTTCATCAGGACAACCCATAATCAATGTGGTTTGTCCTGATGAAGCAGTTTTGAACTTCGAAACGTGTTGACAAACCACATTTCTGAATACAAATTACCTCTCATTGTTGATCCACTGGTGGTGCATAATTAACCCTTTCTTTTCATTTTTGTTAAAATGTTATTTCAGGAAGGGTTTAATCAGGGGGCTGCACTGCGTTCACTTACCCCAGCTTCTTTCACTGCAGTCTCCTGTTGATGTATGGATTCATTTGCTGTGATGGAGGCAGGGTGAGTGATGGCAGAACTGACCCACAGCTTCTATCGCCACCCTAAAACTAGGGTGCCCCTGATGACAACTCGTTTCAGGGTGGTGATAGAAGCTGTGGGGGTGGAACTGTTGACTCCCACTCTTTTTCTATCACCGACCCCGATGACGTCTTATTTCAGTGATAGAGGTGGTGAGAACAGAAGATGTGGGGTAAGGGTGACAAAAGAAGTATGGCTGTGCTGAAAAAAGCTGCAGTCACTTCTCCTTGCTTTCGTCATCGTGATCAATTCCGAATGTCATCATGGGACGGCAGTGAAGGAAGCTGTGGTAAGTGACCACTGCACCGCCCACTGATGACGTCCTGTTTTGTGGGGTGTTATAAGTTGCGTGTAATTGACTGCAGGACCTTTGTTCTTTTGATATCCCATTTGAGACTCCCCTTAAATGAAACGTTACAGGAAGTAAAAAAAAGGCAAAAACAAATATAGTTATTAGCAGAATAGGTAGAATAGTAGGGGATTTTAAAATAAAGCAAATCACATTAGTGGATAAGGCTTAAAGATGTTTATAAAGGGCATTAGATTCATCAGGTAAAACGTATCCTAGATTTATAATTAGAATATGTCTAATGGTGGGAAAATAATAAAATGCAGGTTGTTTGTCCTGTTGCAGGTCACATGAACACCAAAGAAGCATGCTACAAAGATCTGCGGATTCAAGTCAATACTTCATTCTGTAATGCAAAAAATCGACCTATTACAGGACGGGTGCCCTGCAGCTTACAAGCTTGTACCCCAGAGTAAGTCACAAATTTGCACATATTATAAAGTAATTCATGAAATTGTGTTAAAATAAATTGGACTTATAACAAAGTTAAAGATGACACATTTCCTTTGTATTTTAGGCAAATATATATATAGATTTTTTTTTTATTTGTTTTTTATTTTTATTTTTTTTATTATTATTTTTTCATCTTTTACATTTTAAAAATTGCAAAAAGGAAAAAGGGCTGATGCGAAAGTTTGGGCATCCTGCATGGTTAGTATTTATTAGAACCCCCTTTTGAAAGCATCACAGCTTGTAAATGCTTTTTGTAGCTAGACAAGAGTCTTTCAATTTTTGTTTGAGGGATTTTCATCCATTCTTTCTTGAAAAGTTCTTCCAGTTCTGTGATATTCCTGGGTCGTCTTGCATGCACTGCTATTTGAAGGTTTAGCCACAAATTTTCAATGATGTTAAGAACAGGGGGCTGTGAGGGCCATTTTAAAACCTTCAGCTTGTGCTTTTGAGGTAATCTATTGTGGATTTTCTTGTGTGTTTAGGATAATTATCCATTTGTAAAAGCCATCCTCTTTTCAACTTAAGCTTTTTTCACAGATGGTGTTATGTTTGCATCAAGAATTTGTTGACATTTCATTGAATCCATTCTTCCCTCTACCCGTGAATGTTCCCTGTGCCATTGGTTGAAACAGAACCCCAAAGCATGATTGATTCACCTCCATGCTTAATGGTTGGCGAGATGTTATTTTCCTGAAATTCTGTGCCCTTTTTTCTCCAAACATACCTTTAAATATTGTGAACAAAGAGTTCTATTTTAACCTCATCGGTCCACAGGACTTGTTTCCAAAATGCATCAGGCTTGTTTAGATGTTCTTTTGCATACTTCTGAATCTGAATTTAATGGTGAGGATGCAGCAGAGGTTTTTTTCTTCTGATGACTCTTCAATGAAAGCTATATTTGTATAGGTGTCTCTGAACAGTAGAACAATGTACCACAACTCCAGAGTCTCCAAAATCTTTCTGAAGGTCGTTGCAGTAAAGCAAGGGTTCTGATTTGACTCTTTAGCAATCCTATGAACAGATCTCTCTGAAATTTTACTTGGTTTTCCAGACCTTATCTTGACCGCCACTGTTCCTGTTAACTGTCATTTCTTAATTACATTTCGAACTGAGGAAATGGCAACTTTAAAAAGCTTTGCTATCTTCTTATAGGCTTTTCCTGTTTTGCGAGCATCCCCCATTTTCATTTTCAGAGTGCTAGGCAGCTGCGTAGAAGAACCCATGGCACAAGGTTAGAGGAGGCAGTTTTTTTATAAAACTGGCAAATTTGCATCTCCTGGCCAATCCTAACAAATATAGTGAACAAGCCGTAACCCTAACAGCCTAATTAAGGTCTGAAATCTTGGTCAAAGTTATCTGAGCACACAAACCTCCAAGGGTGCTCAAACTTTTGCATCGGCCTAATTCTCTGTTCATAATTTTTAAAATGAAAAAAAAAATGACAATAATATATATATTTTTTTGCCTAAATACAAAGGAAATTTGTCATCTTCAACTTTAGGACTTTTAGAGATCTTCAACTTGCTTAACTGTTACAATAACAGTAATTTTGACCAGCGGTGCCCACATTTTTACATGTTACTGTATTATATACAAATTTATAATTATAGTAGTACAACCTCAACCACCTCCTTAACTTTGCTATTGGGTAGTAACTACTAATGTTCTAACATTAAGCAACTGTGTGAATATCCTCTTATCAAAGGCGTTGCAAAAGAGATTTTTTTAGGATTACAATGTTAATAAATTATTATATTGAAAAATAAGCTATCAATGCCAGATTGGTAGGGGTTCATCTCCTGGCATACTCTCGACCTGCCATTTAAAGGGGCACAAGTGCACTTCAATTTACAGGGCTCTGTATATCTGCACAACGTCTATTTAATAGCAGCTGTGTTGGGTATTTTAGTGTAGTCCTATTCACTTTAATGCCATACAGATCAAGGTAAACATTGAAGATATTTCAGAATTGCAGCACCCTCGTCAAACAGCTCATAGGTGGTGGTGCCTAGTTGTTAGCCTATCCTAAGGCCTCATTCACATGTCAGTATTTGGTCAGTATTTTTCATCAGTGTTTGTATGTCAAAATAAGGAGTGGAAGTTTTATAACTATAATTGAAAGTTTAACACCTGTTCTGTGTTTTGGAGACACTCCTGGTTTTGCCATACCAATACTGATGAAATACTGATCAAAAATACTGAAGTATGAATAAAGCCTTAGTATATGCTATTAATTTCGTAATCCCAATTAGCCCTTTCAATTGAATTTTTACCCCAGACACCTGGACTTAAAAAAAACTGTCTAATAAGTGGCATGTTGTGAGCATGCTCTAAGCAGAAAGGGGAGGAGCTAAAATATCTATCACTTAATGGCAATGCTGTAAACCTGTGTTCTTTGTCTCCAGCTTTATAATACGGGTGCTAAATGGCTAGTGTAAAATACATTTTCAAAGTTGAACACAGTTACAGAGGGAAATTAAAATTGAATCCTGTACTCTTGTACTTGTACCCCAAGTGCTTGGATAAAGCATAGTTTTGTTGTGTAATATTTCATCATCTAATAGTAGAGGAGAACAGGACAAATAACAATACATAATTGGACTTTAGAAGATGAACCTGTTTTGGGGCAAAACACCAGCAATCAATGTGTTATTGTGGCAGAACAAAATCTCTTTATAACCATTGTTTTGTGCAGGAAACATATTCACAAGTGGCAGAAATGTCTATAACTAAAAATCATCTTCTATGCATGAGAATGGGGCTGTTACTGCAGCATGTACATGGATTTCTACAAGGTTCATTTAGATGAAAAGAACAGAAGAATAGATTTTTGCAATAAGTCTGGTGTGAATATACTCTATAGTTAGCGCTTCATATGACTTTCAGTTTATGTAGATTCATGAACACAACTTGTGGTCACTCAGGAAAGGAAGTGCTCGGAGTTTATTAAATTATATGCACCCTAAATAAACTGTTATCACCATTATATATGGTGAATACATAAACATTTGTGAACGCAACCTGTAAACTCTTATATTAACCGTATATGTAGGTATAAAGATTGTGTAAACCTTAACAATTATGTTTCTATTCTCAGTAAAATATTTTTTTTTACAATTTAGAGCAGCTACCTTGGTTATAGACATAACATTACAACTGCTATTTTCCAGCCCTTTTTTAAAATATGTTCAAGCCTTCCTATTAATATAAGGGTTTCCGAGGAGCTCTTTCTGCTGTCAATCCTTTTTAATTACATCTCTGAGCATGCAAAGATAATATTTCACAAGTTGAAAAATAATAACGACATTGGGGAAAATAATCCAGTTTAATATTTTAATAAAAACTGACGAAGTGTGGACAGCAGAAAACAGCATCAACTTTTTTGGAAGGGATTTAGAAATGGACATATGCTGTCACTAATCAGACATCTGCTAGTTACCTTAGTGAACACTGGGCACAGTGGGGCTTTAAGAGGCTTTAGTAATGCAGAAGACATACATTATTTATGCTAACAGTGTTACACAGCATATTTTATAATGCACTCGAGACAGATATATTTGTCATTCTTAAATAAATCCCACTGATGTCATAATCCTTCGCCTGCACAGCAGAAATGTCTGACTTGCATAAAGTCAAATCAAGAAAGAAATGGATACAGGTCTGGTGACTGAATTATCCACAATCACTTCTGCAGTTTTTCCCAGGTTCCTCACTTTCGTTATGTTTTGTCCATTGGCTAGTTTTCATAGCTCTCTGACTTAGAAGTGTTTCAGGAACAGCTGGATGACAACTAATTTTTAAACTATTCCATCCCTACAAGAGTTATCACCCAACTTTCCAAGAGCTCAATTGTTAAAATGACCATAAAAGAGAATGAATTCTTGGTTCCTTCAGAAGATACATTTCTGCCAAAGAGTCTACCCCTCTCTACAGTGACATTACATTCACACTTGGCAAAGGCTAAGGTTGGGGAGGGGGCACTGGGCAGATTCGTTTTTGGCTTGAATCAGTGTTACATCTCAATCTCACCAGTATATAACTAGATATATTTACACTTAAAGGGGTTTCCACCTAATAACAATATGCTATACATGTAATTGTAGTAGTGGGGAAGGAAGTAGCTTCCCTCTGGCACTAAAAGGGTTAAAGAGAATGTTCCCGACAGTTAGATCTCTCTGGGCTGCAGTTAGGTCCAGTTAATGGGTTAGCTGTGATAATCCAGCCCAGTAGAGGGAAAGGGAACCCAGTGCTATGGTTGAGCACAGGATGTGAATAAATGCTTTGTTCCTGATATGTTTCCTTGTGGGCTGTAGTATTAGCAACCAGCCACAAGATGCCACTGTCTAGAATCCAGATTCCAGGTGAAGTTTGACAGTAGCATTGCAGGCATTTAGGGCAGTGAGGGAGTTAACTGTGTGTGAGGACAGCCCATAGAGGGTGGGCACTTTAGGAAATCTCTGGTTAGTTTCCAGAAGCAGGAAGTGATTAAGTCAGTGGGATATAGTACTTGGGATAGTACAGGCAGCCTCTGTATATTGGCTGCTAGGGCAGACATGAGCCCCATGCCCAAGACAGTGGATCACCAAGGTGAAGAATCCCTCCACAATAGTCCCCTGACCTAGGAAACTCAAGAGAGTCATTGAGGACCCGGGTGCACATTCTGTCTGCAGCCTGCAGAAAAAGACAGAACTCAAACCTAAGATGTGGGGAGAATTAGGATCTAGATATACTGTCATTGGGGAGGAAGATTCTCTAGGGCTAGAGAATAAGGTAACAGAGATGCTTCATCAAAATTGGGAACCAGGGCTGAAGTTGTGTCAAGTACCAGTGGAAAAGATGACAAGCCGTTGGGCCTTATCCATTATATCTGGCTGTAAATATTGTACATATTCCTCTTCCCCAAGTAAAGTCCCAGTTATTGTTATGAACCTTGTGTCCTCTGAATTTATTAATGCCCTGGTTGCAGAAGAGAAATGCCTGGAGACAGATGCGACCAGCTGGTCAGAAGTAAGTGGACAGCACCACATCCACTGCAGCACATCAGAGGGAAGACACACCTTGTCTATAAGGTGTCAGAGTGAGCAGGGGCCACAGCTCATCCACGATAACCTCACTGCGGCATCTTAAATAATTGAGCTCATGTTGTAAATACACACAAGTTACTAATATATTTTTTATATCCAAAGGTGCCCTAATCTTCAGCTATCAGTAGTGGAACCTGCAGCTCCGCTTTCATCCTGTCCTCAACACAGGAGAAGTTTCTTGTTTATTTGTTGGGATATCCTCAGGGGTCTGCGTGTGTGAGATTGGCTTATTGGCTTTTTTTCTGTCATGATCAGGCTGAGAAGGTGACTTGACTATTGAAATGAGGTAGTGAGCCAGCCCCCTTCACAAACTGCAGTGATAAAGTACTGACAGAGGAAATGTTCTCATGTGCTGAACACATACTGAAAGAGGAGAATTGAGAAACTTTTGGAAATGCAAATTATATTAGTAAATGATATTGATATTAGGCTAAAGATTCTTGGGGGGATTATTGGACTTATTTATTTATAATGTCTTATTCAATTTTTTGAGAGTTGGGTTTAGCAAAACTAACAATTTTGTAATAGGTTTTAATTTTATTTGTTGACAGCACTCACCATGAGGTAAAATTAACATGTTGATTTTATTAGGTGGGATGAGACAATTATAGTGCTACCCAATTTATCTATTTTTTTTTACTTTTGCACTAAAAGTGCCCTTTTCTTTTTAAAGTAATTTTATTGCAAAAGTAAAACTTTTTCTTGTGTGTCACATACGCTGATTGACAGATTCTCAGTTAACTCATTCTGCAGTCAGCAATGTCATGTCTGATAAAGTTAATAACCTGCATTTATAAGGTTGATCTGCAGGTTAATAGCATTATGAAGGTGCCTGGCTGCTATACTGAAGGTGCGGTACCCAGGAGAAAATTAACTTTATTTCTCCTTGGAGCCACTGGTCTTCAATCATGTGGGACTGGGGGCAAGGCTTAAGTCACTGTTTACTATATTGTGAGCGGGGACTGTTAACACGTCCCGGAACTATGACTGCAAAGCCATCTGTCATTGTGCTGGGACGTGCACCTTCCAGGTATTGCATTTTCAGTTCAGTGGCCAGGTCCCTTCACAAAGTTGTTAAGCTGCAGAGCGTTATTGGACATGACAGGTTGCCTTTAAGTAAAAATAAAATATCCCCAAAGAGGAATTACCCCTTTTAACTTTGGGTCAGTATTAGTGACGAGCAAGCATGCTTGTTACTCGAGATTTATGAGCATGCTCGGGTGTTTTCCGAGTATCTTCAATGTGCTGGGGTGTTATGTTTTCATCACTCCATGCTCATGATTTGCGACTGTTTGACAGCTTTAATACATGTGAGGAATGCATATTTCTTAGGGATTCCTCAAATGTATTAAAGCTGTCAAACAGTCGCAAATCGTGAGCACGGAGTGACGAAAACATAAAACCCAGACCACGCTGAAGATACTCGGGGAGCACAAAGCATGCTCACCAAAAGGGTTAACAGAACATACTCGCTCATCACTCGTCAGTTTGACTATGCTGATGCCCGACTTTTACACATTAAGAGCATTTAGTTTGCCATCTTCATAGAACCATACAATTTCTATTTTTGTTAATGAGGCTGTGTGAGGGAACATCATTGAACAAGCATTTCCATTTATATTACAAAATTTTTGAAAGATGTACGAGAATTTTTTCGCTTTCCTAAATGATTTCATGCACGATGAATATGTGTTTTTGGGCACATCTTTCAGTCGCTCAAACCATTCATATTAAACAATTATTATGAATGATGGTTTGTTAGCCTTAGAATCTGAAAGATTATTGGCAAGCATAATTGGGTAGTTTAGTAGTGGTGACCGAAATGTGCAGTGCATACTAGTAGTGTTGAGCGAATTTGTTCGGCATTTCAAATTTGGGTTCGTGTTCGGGGTTCCGGCTTGTTCACGGCAAAAAATCGGCTCCGCCCACGAACATTTGAGATGCCGAACAAATTTGCTCAACACTACTTACTAGCACTTTTCAATAGAGTAAAGCCATGCTCTGAAGCTGACCGAGATCACTGAAGCGCACTCTTTAGGGTGCGTACATGCAACAACTTTTAGATACCATTTTGCCCATCTAATATTTCAAGCAAAAGAGGCGTCAGGAAAACGCAAGTGATGTTTATCCTGAAGCATCTTTTTTTTACTTCCATGTATAAAGAAGAGATTTTCCTCCGTCCCCTTTAAGTTGCCTTTGGATCACAATATCACTTATTTACAGTTTGTAAGAATCATATTTTACCATGGAGCAGTTAAGAATATTTCCTAAAACAGCATATTTTATCCTGTACATATGAACTAGTGGATAGAAACAAATGGTCTAATATTATAAATCTCTGTGATTTAACACTCAATTCTTTCTTATTACAACATAGGGAAAGAATACTTTGCGGAATCATTTCACCCAAGCGTGTACAAGCAGTAATTTCCAGTCCTCCTGGCCAATGCTGTACAAAAACAGATATGTTTGATTTACAGCAGTAGTAGAAACTCTGGCAGCTGCCCTACTTGTAACTAATATACAACACTTTGCAAACATATAATATCATTGATTTCTTCTCTTAAAGTGTTGAAACCACATAATCGCTAAAACCTGCGATCTCTTTTCCTTTGTTTAGGAAAGAACAGGGGTGCAATACGCGCCTTCCTCATAACTCCGGTGACCTTCTAGATCATAGTTAATAGAATCACAGTCTCTGTTCCCATCAACAATTGCAATAATGAGTCATCCACATATGGAAAAAATCCCACAATTGACAAGAAATGACATTACCTTTAGTCAGATGTAGTAACTTTCATAGGGTTTACTAGGCAACATAAAACAATGAAAAAAACAGTAGATGTATTATAATGTCACCACACCATAACACAGCAAGCAACCTTTTTAGCATCAGATAAAAACAAAATCCTACAACTAAATTTTTATTGGTTAGTAATCTTTTGACAACATTATTTTGTATATATTTTTTATTATATTTTTATTGGCTTCATCGTCAAGTCTGCTGTACCTGCCAAAATGTATAACAAGTTAACCAGAGTATTGTTTCCCCTAAATTCCCCACTGCTGCAACGCTACTACTAGTAATAGATGTCATGCTCTTCATTTTTATTAGTTCTTGCACCTCTACTGTGCCACTTATAAACTTGGACTGTGTACCTTACACATTATAATGGTACATGCCATATCTAAACCAGCTTCACCTAGTCTACGAAACATAACTACACCAAAGTTTGTGATCCAAGGGGTTGGTGAGATACCTCAACACACACAAATGCATTACTATGGGCATACAATGTTACTCTTAGGTCAGTTTCACGTAGTGATATATTAGGTTTCATACCAAGGCTAGAAAACTGGGAACTGGATCTGAGCGGATCAGGCGAAATTCAAATTTGTCTGTTTATGTGGATTTTTCCAGGAAATTCTTTTCCCATGAAATAATTTAATGTCCCTTATTATGCTGTGAGGTCTCTCTCTCTATGATCTAAGATGAAAAAAAATAAAAAAACTCCTTATAATATTATAATCATCTAACCTCACACTTTTCTGGCCATTCTGCTCCTCAACGTCACCCATCTGTTCCTCACCACATCTTCTGATCACTGGCATTTGCACTGATGAGGCCTGGGAGGGTTGATTATGATGTCATGACATGAGCCAAAAATTTATGCACTCAACGCGAGTAGCGGTGATCAGACGAGGTCCTGATGAGTGACAATGAGGAGCGGAGGGGCTGAAGAAGTGAGTGGTGAGGTGACTATAAGGAATTTTTTGATGACACTTTACAGTCCAGATTCAGGTACCATTTTGATGAATCCGTGTGGAAACCAATTACAAAAAAATAGTAATAGATTCGAGAATTTGAGTAGTGAGATAGTGAGATAGTTGGGAGTCTAGAGGGATTTGCATTACCCTCGCACAAGCATCCAGTTGAATATTCTTTGGCAACTGGATCAGCGCAGTGCAAATTCCCACAGCACTTGAATACCAGCATCCTGATTGCCTCTTGTGTTTACTAAGGTCCTATGTCATCATGACACGGCAAAGACCTAGTAAAAGCAAAAAGTGACTAGGAGCTTGGCATCCACAATACACTGCTTAGAACAAATAGATTCGCACTACCCTTTTCCTGCTGCTATGAAGTACTGAAATGGATGCCAGACTAGGTTAGGGCAAATCGGATTGCTCATCTCTACTAAGCAATGGTATTGTGGATGCCAAAATTGTGCAGAAAAACTTTGCATTTAGAAACAAGATAGCTCAGATAAAAATTCCTTTTATAATTGACCGATGACATCTTAAAGTGCATTTACACTGCATAATTATCGGGAACGAGTTTTCAATGGCAAACAAATATCTTTTGGTTTGCCTAGAGGACACATTCACATATTTAGTATTTGGTCAGTATTTTACATCAGTATTTGTTAACCCAAATTGCGTGTGGGACAATCAAAGGAAAAGTATAATAGAATCACGTCACCATTTCTGGATTTATCACCCACTCCTGGTTTTGGCTTACAAATACTGATTTAAAATACTGAATAAATACTGAACGTGTGAATGTGGCCTTACACAGGGCGATTTGCTCCCAAGAACAATGGTAGCCCATGTGCAAGGAGCGATCTATTACTGGTCATTCTTTGTGCATCAGAAGCACGGTCTGACTGTCTAAATAGGCTATTAAATTATGGCCAACCTGCAAACATTTGTTTTTTAGAGCCACTAGTCAGCTGGTGTAAATCTGTACCTGTATGTAATATTCATAGTTCATTATCGCTTATGATTTTCATAGACAAAACCCTTTAAGGCTATTTATCATGTGTGGCGCCCCTGAGGGTTCTGTCGCCACAGAGATACTGCACCTCACCCAGAGGTGTGGTGTCTCCCTTCTCTCAGGTAAGATGGGAGTTCCGCACGGAACCCCAAAACACCCGCATCCAACATCACACTGCTCCAGGCCGGCAAGAGGGACAAGACGCATTGTAGGTTTCTGCTGAGCCCTGGCCCTGGCTGGAGTAGGGGGGAACCCAAAGCTAGGGGGAACCAATAGTGGGTGTGGGTGGAGGAAGCAAATACAGGAAGCACTTATACAGTAGATATAAAAGGGAAGCCATTAGGTGGAGTTCAGTAGTGGAGTGAGTGGAGTTTAGTGAGGGCTGTTAAGAGGAACAATCCCGGAGCAGAGGCTCATCAGGAGCTCTGCTCCACAAGTTAGGGCCCAGGATAGAGGCCCCGGGGGGGAGCAGGGAGCAGGCTCCGTTCTAAGGAAAGGATCCCAGGGAGTACGGCGCGTGCAGGACAGCACCCGTACGCCCCGCTCCTGCCAGGTGTCAGGAGGGATCGGTTGCTTCATTCTAATCTCCAGGGGGTCAGATTGGTCCTGGATCCAACGTACAGCAAGGACTTCAGCATACCCGAGCGGGATTGAGAGTGGGCAGCGTAGGGCAGCGGAGAGAAGGACCAAGTGTGAAGATGGTCAAAGTAGGAACACGAGAAAGTGGGGTTTCGCTAGGCATTCCTAAGCTGCTTGAAGAAGGATTGAACCCCTGTCCGGTAAACGTGGCACGACGAGGGAGGCCTTCACCTATAAAGCGCACTTGTGAATTGCCTAAGAACTGTAAGTAAAATCTTGGACGACTGCATCGAACAGCCTCTGACTGTTTCTTCACCGGCGCCATTCTTCCTCAACCGCACTACAACGCCCAGCGCACCATTCATCTATTTTACACTGCCCTAAGGCCCGCTCCGCCTGTGGGGAGCCGTACCATCTTTAGCTGCCCTGACATCTGCCTCAGAGGACTGTTGCAGTGCTGGTGTTCCTCACCAGACACCACGGCGACACAAACTCTCTTAACTTTTTACTAATAAGTGATACCCCTTTGTGCACTGACCGCCCTGGGCCAGCCACCGTGATTCCTCCCAAAGAGTACCCCACGGCCCTGGGGGCGAGTCACATGCAGGTCAAATAACATGATTACATTTATTCTATGGGTTTGTATGAATTTGTGCATTCCAAAAGTGCTTAGTTTTGCGGTTTTGTTTTTATATTTTTAGAATTTTTACTCAGAAAAGGCATCGTTTTTTTAAAAGAAAAAGTAAATTTGACATTTGTGTATGTTTGTAAACTTATCCACACAAAGGCTTGTGTTTTTGTGGGATAAGTTGTAGTTTTTATTAGTAGAATTTTCGGTAATGCATCATTTATTCACTTTGTTTCTACATTTTTTAAAGCAGGGAAATGGATAAAAACTGGAATTACTTTTATTGTCTTTTTATTTTTTTCCCATAATTATATGTACAATATCATGTTAACTACTTGTTATTATGAGTGCGCTAGTACTTTATTTTCCTCCTTTTTTTGAAAAACTTGATCCAGCTCCTGACCCTAATGTTAAACCATACACACAATGCAGGTCGCCATTCTCTAATACAATCCTGGCTATGAAGTGATACTGCAGTGATACATACGTGTTTATATCATAGAGCCTTAAGAGTAGTGTTGAGCCACCCCCGTAGTGTTCGAGTTCGGTTCGGTTCGTCGAACACCCGTGTGTTCGCCGAACTGTTCGTCGAACTGTTCGTCGAACACCTTCGAACACCGTTAAAACCAATGGCAGGCAAACAAAAACACATAGAAACACATAGAAAACACCTTCAAAGGTGTCCAAAAGCTGACAAACTGCTCAGAAGACATAACTAACACATGGAAAAGTGACAAGTACATATAGTCATGCGAAAATAAAAGAGGTGGAGGAGTAAAAGGAGGGGGAGACACAGATATAGGCATGTCATGCCCTTCTAAAATCCAAAAAGTGAGAAGCCGACACGGCCAGTCCGCTCCTGCCCGTGCCACCTCCGTGTCGCCGGGTTTGTGCCAGAGCCGCGGTGAACCCTGATGGCCAGCCCCCCTCTCCCAATACTGGTGCCTGTCCGCTGGTGGGTCGAGCGAGCCCCCCTGTGGTGGAGGCAGCTCTAAGCTTTTTAATTTAAATTGTCTCTCTAATTTGAATGAATACACTTTAAATCCATTTACAAGGATCTATTGGAGGGCAAGTCTCATGCCAGCAGCCGCGTAATTCCAGCTCCAGTAGCGTCCACTAAAGCTGCTGCAGTTAAAAAGCTTTTATAAGGATCGAGCTCGGCTGTCCACCGCAAGGCATCCTACTGCCAGTCCCAGCCCCTATGCCTTGGGGTGCCTCCTGATGCTCTTCACTGAGTATCCCATGGTCCCGAAGCATTTCCTTTGAAAAAATTAAGTGTCTAAACTACAAGTGGTGTAGCTTGCTTAACAGCCGGGATAATCCGCTGACTAGCAGACACTGCTACTAGGCACAAAGTATTTCCTGGGCTAGATGTGTAGCACCCCGAGGACTCGGCTGCTACAGGGGTATTGCACCTCGATCCAGAGGTGTGGTATTCCACTCCCGGGTAAGGATGGAGTGTGGGACTGAGCTCAGCTAGCTGCATGCACTACACTCATCCCATTTCCGGGGGACAGAACAACGGTACTCCCACCAGATAGATGTGCAGGTACGACAGCGTCTGTCCCTGGCTGGAGTGGGAGGGGGGGAGGAACATCCCAGTAGTGTAGGGGCAGATAGGGGAGGGACTCTGGGCATAGAGGTAGGAGCCCATTGGGTGCTAGTCACCTGGGCTCACACATAGAGGGAGTATATATGGTGGGCACCATCTAGAGACAGGGAGAGCTAGAGAGTGAGAGGGAGAGTTCAGCCAGGAGGGCTGACAGGGAGCTGTGGCTCCGGCTGGGCCCAGCTCCAGGGCCAGGCCTGCAGTGGAGAGGAGGAGGAAGAGAGGCCCAGAGACGCAGGACAAGAGGGAACCCTGAGATCCCACAAGCTAACGGGTGAAGGGTTGGCAGATCAGGGTACCGGATCCCAAACTGGTGGAGGCTAATGATCCTCAGCCAGGAACCGGAGGTCGTGGTCAAGTTTTGGCGCGACCCTCACCACATCCACCAGGAAGGCACACCACGAATAGGGTCAGGAAAGCCAGAGAAGGTTTTACCACCAAGAGGCCCGAGGGAGCTGGACAAAGGTGGATCCCTGGTGGGAACGGCCAGTAGGAAGGAAGAGAGGGGAGCTCAGGACCACGCTCTGGACTGCCTGGGAGTTGGCCGAGTCCCACACCTGGTGGACGCAGCACGGCTCGGGTGGTCACTCAAGGCCGGAGTGACCAGAACAACACCTGTGAGTAAAAACCCTGAAACTGCATCGCATGTCTCTGAGCTTCCTTGCTGCACCATCACAACCACCATCTTCCACATCTGCTGCCCTGAGGCCATATCCCTCCCATTGGGGGTTATACCATCCTTGCTGCACCATCCTACCACCGGCCTCAGCGGTCTGCTCTGCAGCGGCGGCCTCCTAGCCGCAAATCAACGGGTGGCGTAGTCGACACTTAAACAACATCTACAAAAGACTGCCACACACTTAGTTTGACCACCCTGGGCACGGACCGGGTCACCGCCACAAGGACTACTACCCCTATCCAGATCCGGCTCCGGGTGTCCCTTGAACATGGCCCAGGGGGCGCGTCAGATGCAGTTAAAAATTTGTAATTAGATACTCTCGTTGGATGCTGAGAAAGCATTCCATAGAGTCTCCTGGCACGCCATATATGATTCTCTTAAAAAGCTTGGTGTAGGGGTCTAGGGGACCCTTTTATAGCCAAAATCACGGCCCTGTATCACAATACGTCACCTAGGCTGAAGTTAAATGGAACTGTAGCACCCTAAGGGCTCGGTTGCTACAGAGGTATTGCACCTCACCCAGAGGTGTGATATCTCACTCTCAGGTAAGGATGGAGTGTGGATCAGGACCCGACACCTGCATGCATTACACCACATTGCCGTGGGGCAGGGCGACCAATATGCCTCTGAGATGGGCACGACAGTCCCTGTCCCTGGCTGGAGTGGGGGGAGGGAACACTGAGGAAGGGGAAACCTGTAGTGCAGGAGCAGGGAGGAAGCAGTTCCTGGGTGCATTGAGAAGGGAGTATAAAAGGTGGGCACCATCTTAGTTCAGTGCAGAGAAGTCTGAGCAGAAGTGGCAGGGAGCAGGGGCTCTGCATGAGCTCTGCTCCGGAGGCGGGCCTAGTAACAGAGGCCCAGGCCTGGAAGAGGGAGAAGGAGGGAAGAGGAGTGGAGAAGGCTCCAGGAACGAGGAATGAAGGGATCCCAGGGGTGCGGACGGGCGAGTCGCCACCGCACGCCCGAATCCACCTGCGTGGAGGGGTCAGGCCAAAGGGGGAGACCGGTCCCCGAAACTAGTGGAGGCAGGAAATGACCCTCAGGTAGAAACCGGAGGCTGTGACATTTTATGTGGCGCAGGCCCTCGCTATACCCGCTAGGAAGGCACCACATAGGGTCAGGGAAACTGGCGCCAAGTTTACCAAGAGGAGGCCCGAGGCAGCCGGACAGAAGGGTTGGTAAGAAAGGCCAGACAAAGGACACACAAAGGGGGTCCTGTGAAGCGCTCCAAAGTTATCTGGGAGTTGTCTGAGCCCCTCACCTGGTGAGCACAGTACGACGTGGTCTGGATAATAAGAACTGTGAGTAAAGGCCCTGGACTGCATCACTGACTCCGTGTCGTTACTGCTGCTGCCCTGCACCATCACCCCCATCCTCCGCATACACTGCCCTGAGGCTATACTCCTCCCGTGGGGAGTTATGCTATGCTCTGCTGCACCCACAACACCAGCCTCAGCGGTCTGCCCTGCAGCGGCGGTTCACTCTGACCGCAATCCACGGGTGGCTTAGTCGGACATTTAAACATCAAAACCACATAAATAGTTCCGCCACTGGTTTGACCACCCTGAGCCACGGAACCGGGTCGCCGCCACGAAGACTACAACCACCAGCATCCACCAAAAAGGGTCCGGCTCCGGGTGTCCCAAGACCCAGGGGGTGCATCAGAACATTTTCATCACCTTTCACAATCACCAATGGGACAAGGCAGGGATGTCCTCTGTCCCCTCTCTTATACATCCTAGTGACGGAGCACCTGCTCTCATCAATTCGCCATAACCCCAATATTAGGTGGATTGAGGTGGGAGGCAGCGAGTACAAGTGCTCTCTATTTGCTGATGATGTCCTAGTATATATCACTCAATCACATATATCCATCCATGCTGTTATGGCTGAAATAGATCACTTTGTTACATGGTCAAATTTTAAAATCAATGCAGCGAAGTCTGAGGCCCTCGATGTCTCCCTCCCCAAATCCATATAGGATTCCATCCAGTCCAACTTTCCCTTTGCCTGGCCCTCACAGGGTATCAAATACTTAGGAATTCCTATTCATAGAGACCTCTCCCATCTATGTTATCTTAATTTTGGGCCCTTTATTGAACAACTCCATACAGACCACGGTTGGCAAGTTAGAACTGTAAGATTCACTACGTGAACCACTGGTGTTTTGTGGAAAAGCACATGTACACTGCGTTCCAAATTATAATGCAAAAAGTGTTTAGGAGTGATAAGGGAAGAATTTGTTTGTTTGTCAGTTAAACTCATTGATGGTGATGTGTGTCAGGGCTCTTTATATCACTGTAAGCAATTGCAGACACCTGTGCTAATTAGTTTGGCAGGTGTGTCCAATGAAAGGCAAGACTACTTAAGAAGGCTGTCTCACATTATTAAGCAGCCTACATTTTCTGCCAAAATGGGAAAGAAAAAGGATGTGTCGGCTGCTGAGAAGCAACAAATTGTGGAGTGTTTAGGTCAAGGCATGACTACAATCAACATTGTGCGATGATCAGGATGAAGTGTCTTGGCAATCAAGAAGTATGTAGCTGATTCACAGTACACACGTGTGCGTGCTGATAAGGGCAAATTGAGGACTCTTTCCTACAGGCAATTACGTCAGGTTGAAAGAGCAGCGGCAAAAAAGCCTTGTCATAGCAGCAGACAAGTTTTTGAAGCTGCTTGTGCCTCCAACGTCCCCCGAACAACAAGATGCAGGGTCCTTCAGAGGTTTGCAGCTGTGCATACGCCATCCTGTCGACCTCCTCTATCCACTTCACACAAGCAGAAACGGCTCCAGTGGGCCAAACATTACATGAAGACTGATTTCAAAACTGTTTTGTTCATGGATGAGTGCCGTGCAGCGCTCGATGGTCCAGATGGATGGAGTGGAGGATGGCTGGTTGATGGACACCCCACGCAAACACGGCTACAGCGCCAACAAGGAGGAGGTGGAGTAATGTTTTGGGCTGGAATCATGGGGAGAGAGATTGTCGGCCCCTTTAGGATCCCTGAAGGCGCTAAAGATGAACTCCATAATGTATGTGGATTTTCTCAAACAGCACTTCCTGCCATGGTTCAAGAAGAAGAACCGTGTATTTCACAGCAGGATCATTTTTCTGCATGGTAATGCACCATCTCATGCTGCACATAAAACATCTGCATCTCTGGCTGATATGGGCATAAAAGGGGACAAACTTATGGTGTGACCCCCATGCTCCCCTGACCTCTACCCCATTCAGAACCTTTGGAGCATCATTAAAAGGAGTGTCTATGATGGCGGGAGGTAGTTCACATCTAAGCAACAGCTCTGGGAGGGTATTCTGTCCTCATGCAAAACAATTGAAGCAGAAACCATCCAAAACCTGACAAATTCAATGGACGAGAGAGTTCAGAAGCTCCTTTCGAACAAGGGGTCCTATGTGAAAATGTAACATCACCTAGAATAAAGTTTTGAGTTGAAAACTGTTTGATTTCAGTTTCTAACAACCTGCTAATGCTTATAATTTCAAAAATGACCATTTTTTTGGTCTTTATTAAAATGAAAAGGTTGATCGAAAAGTTTGGGGGATCTAAGAGTGTGGCAACCCAGTAGTCATGATTACTTCGAATTCTGACAATATGAGGGTCATGCTGCAGGTAGTGCAGCAAGAAGGCACTTATGTGTCTTCCGCATCTCGGAGCCCCAAAATTATTTTCCGGGCTAGATGCAGCTAAAAATTATTATTAATTTTAAATCTGGTGAAGCTTTAGTATAGATGGCCTAATAGGATCAGTGCTGCACACTGCTACAAAGCCCAAATTATTTTCCAGTCAAGATACAGATAAACATGATTAGTAATTTTAAATCTGGTGGAGCTTATTATAGATGGCCTAATAGAATTAGTGCTGCACACTGCTACAAAGCCCAAATTATTTTCCAGCCAAGATACAGATAAACATGATTAGTAATTTGAAAGCTTAAAACGGTTGGTAGGGTGATTTTAACCAATCATCAAGCTTTTACTCTCCCCAGGATGACACAGGGGTAGAAAAGTCGTTTCGGATCCATGATTTGTTCATCTTTATGAACGTGAGTCTGTCTACATTATCAGTGGAGAGCCGCGTGCGCTTATCTGTCAGCACACCACCAGCAGCGCTGAACACACGTTCAGACAGAACGCTGGCTGCGGGGCATGACAAGATCTCCAAGGCGTAAGTGGCTAGCTCCGGCCATTTATCCAGATTGGAAGCCCAAAAAGAGCAAGGGTCCAGTGACACAGTCGTGGCTTCAATGTTTACTTGGAGATACTCCTGTACCATCGTCTCTAGGCATTGACTATGTGTCAGACTTCTTGTCTCCTGTGGCCTTGCAAAGGATAGGCTAAAAAAGTGGTGAAATGATTCCGCAAAATTGATGTTACCAGCAGATACTGTGGTTCTGTTACGGTTTGAGTGCTGAACACTTGACGGTCCCACGGTTGGCAAGTTGGAACTGTGAGATTCACTACGTGCACCACTGGTATTTTGTGGAAAAGCACATGTAAGATTCTGCAACAGTCTCTGCTGATACTCCTGCATGCGTGCATCCCTTTCTATGGCAGGAATAATTTCTGCAAATTTACTTTTGTACCGGGGATCTAACAGTGTGGCAACCCAGTAGTCAGGATTATTTCTAATTCTCACAATTCGAGGGTCATGTTGCAGGTAGTGCAGCAAGAAGGCACTCATGTGTGTTGCGCATCCAGGAGCACCAAGTCCCTGTTGTGTTGGTGGCGAGGTAACAATCATGCTTCCTTCCTCTGTCCTCTCCCCCCAACCTCGCACAACAGAAATGTGATCAAGGTCTCCCTCATCTGATGAGTCTTCCATCAGTTCGTCCTCCACTTCTTCCTGGGCTCCTGCACCTTCCTCACTAGTTTGGCTGCTACCATGCGCCCTGGTAAAACCATCTCCCCCACCCTCACATGCCTGCCGCCTTGGTGCTGCCGACCGTCTGGACCTTGCAGATGTTAGCCCTTCCGCATACAACTCCTCCTCCTCTACTTCCTCCACCTCCTCTTGTGCCACCACCTGACTCCGAATTCTGTTTAACATGTGCTCCAGCATGTAAATCACCGGAATAGTCATGCTGATAATGGCATCGTCAGCACTAAACATCTTCGTCGCCATTTCAAAACTGTGCAGAAGGGTGCATAGGTCCCTGATCTGAGACCACTCCTCCAGCGTGATTTGCCCCACCTCTGAATCTCGTTGGCCCAGGCTATACGTCAGAACGTATTGCACCAGGGCTTGTCGGTGCTGCCACAGTCGCTGCAACATGTGCAGAGTTGAATTCCACCGGGTAGGCACATCGCATTTTAGCCGGTGAAGTGGCAGGCCCAACGACTTCTGTAGAGATGTAAGTCGCTGAGCTGCGGGATGCGAACGGCGGAAGTGAGCACACAGCAACCGTGCCCTCTGCAGAAGGCCATCTAGTCTGGGGTAGTGGGCTAAAAATTGCTGGACAACCAGGTTCAACACGTGAGCCATACAAGGCACGTGTGTGACATTGCCCCGGCGAAGGGCCGCACCCAGGTTTGCAGCATTGTCGCACACGGCCTTCCCTGGTTTCAGGTCCAGTGGAGACAACCATTCATGAAATTGGTTCTCCAGAGGTGACCACAACTCCTCAGCTGTGTGACTCACATTTTCCAGACATTTCAATGTAAAAACCGCCTGATGACGTTGAGCCCTACTGCCAGCATAGTAAGGAGGTGTGCAGGATCCTTTCTGCGCAGTTAGAAAGCTTGTGGCATGACCAAACAGGCTTTGGGTGCAGGTGGAAGACCGAGAGGAGGTTGAGGAGGCAGAAGCAGTGGAGGAACTTTGACATAAAGAGGATTGACGCACAACTCGTGGGGACGGCAAGACTTGGACAGCAGCCCCTTGTCCTGCTGTCACCATAGTTACCCAGTGCCCAGTCAGCGACATGTAACGCCCCTGTCCATGCCTACTCGTCCAAGTGTCTGTGGTGAAATGCACCCTGTCACACACAGAGTTTCTCAAAGAAGCAGTGATGTTGTGTGCGACATGCTGGTGGAGCGCAGGCACACCTTTCTTTGAGAAGTAGTGCCGACTGGGCATCTGGTACTGGGGCACTGCGACGGACATAAGGTCTCGAAAATCCTCTGTGTCCACCAGGCGGAAAGGCAGCATTTCTGTAGCCAAGAGCTTGCAGATGGTGAAATTCAACCTCTTAGCTTTCTCATGGCTAGGAGGAAATGGTCTTTTACTTGTCCACATCTGAGGGACCGAGGGCTGGCTATTGTGCTTAGACGGGGTTGATAAGGGTGTCCCCGGCAAACTGCCGGTCTGTGAGGAAGATGCAGGCGGACATGTTAGGTTGCCTTGATCCAAAGGTGGTGCTATCGATGTCGGACAGCGCTCAACACCAGCTGGTGTTACCACCTCCAAAGAAAATGATGACCTGCCAATCACGCTGGCTTTTGCGGGTAAAGAAGTGGCAGGTCTGCGCCCCAAAACAGGTGTGATTGCTGTCCCCCCAGTCACAGAGGATGAAGAGGCCGCGGATGCACAAGATATGGCAGACGGTGGTTGGCCCGGCCGGCTAGGCCGCATTGTAGCACACTGAGCTTCCCACTGCAACTTATGCTTCATGTCCATGTGCCGGTTCATGCATGAAGTACTCAAACTATGTATTTTTTGGCCTCTACTTAGCTTTTGCTGACAAATGTTACAGATAACACGAGTTGGGTCATCTTTATCGATCTGAAAAAATGCCCAGGCTATGCAAGGCTTAGCACCCATGCGACCTGAAGAGCCACCACGACTTGTGGTGAGAGGCAGAGTTGTGTTTGAGGATGCATTTGTTGACGTGCTTCCAGTACTACGGCTCTGTCCAGGAAGGCGCAACCTGACCTCGTCATCACTAGCATCTTCCTCCACCTCCTCTGCTGACCTCATCTCTTGGCTGACTGTGGGTTGACAGTAAGTGGGATCTCCAATCTCATCATCATCACCCTGTGCGTTATCACACCCGTCGTCCTCAGAGCCAACCTGTTCCTGCCCTGACAAAAAACTAAAGTTGTCGCTCCAATCAGGTATTTGAGTCTTATCATCGTCTTCCTCATTGTCTCCACCAACAGGAGTTACAGTTTGGGAATGAGGGTCTACATTATGGTCAGAACCTTCTGCGTCTGGTCCTGGATCCGACTCATAAAGATTCTGGGCATCAGTGCAGATCATTTCCTCGTCTGGATTCACAGAAGCGCTGGAGTCGACCTCTGATTCCCAGGCTATAGTATGAGTAAACAGCTCTGCAGACTCAACCATCTGTTCTACCTCATACTCAGACGGGCAGCTGGAGATTTGGGAGCTGTGAGGAAGCAAGTGCTATTGGGGTGACACCTTTGAGGACTGGAGTATTTGTGATGTTGAAGTTGATGTGGAGGAGAGCCCACTTAAAGGAGCACTTGATATCCGTTGAAGCACCTGCTGTTTTTGTGCCTCATCTGGAATTTGTAGCGATTGGCGTGGCCGTAAGAAAGGGATCTTATCACATTGTCCGCTAAAAGAAGTAGACATTTTAGTTTGGCTGGAAGATGGTCTTTCTTCTGCAGATGTTACTGTTGCTTTAACACCTACCCCACGGACACAACCTTTTTTCCCCTTCCCAACACGCCTATTCCCCTTTCCACCAGTAGCAGGCCTTTTTCCACTCATTTTGGTGGTTAACTAATTCACAACTCTGGAGTTGTTTGCACAAGAAAACAATGGATGGGAACCGAGCAGAGCTGAGTGGCCAAACTGTGGTATTAGGCCAAAACTATTGGCTGGGTTAGATGCAGAAAAAAATTATATTCAATTTGCAACCTGATGGAGGTCTGTATAGATGGATTAATAGAACAAGTCCCACACACAGCTAGAAGCCCAATATTTTTTCAGAGGTAGATGCAGAAAAAAATATATTCAGTTTGCAACCTGATGGAGGTCTGTATAGATGGATTAATAGAACAAGTCCCACACACAGCTAGAAGCCCAATATTTTTTCAGAGGTAGATGCAGAAAAAAATATATTCAGTTTGCAACCTGATGGAGGTCTGTATAGATGGATTAATAGAACAAGTCCCACACACAGCTAGAAGCCCAATATTTTTTCAGAGGTAGATGCAGAAAAAAATATATTCAGTTTGCAACCTGATGGAGGTCTGTATAGATGGATTAATAGAACAAGTCCCACACACAGCTAGAAGCCCAATATTTTTTCAGAGGTAGATGCAGAAAAAAATATATTCAGTTTGCAACCTGATGGAGGTCTGTATAGATGGATTAATAGAACAAGTCCCACACACAGCTAGAAGCCCAATATTTTTTCAGAGGTAGATGCAGAAAAAAATATATTCAGTTTGCAACCTGATGGAGGTCAGTATAGATGGACTAATACAACAAGTCCCACACACAGCTAGAAGCCCAATATTTTTTCAGAGGTAGATGCAGAAAAAAATATATTCAGTTTGCAACCTGATGGAGGTCAGTATAGATGGACTAATACAGCAAGTCCCACACACAGCTAGAAGCCCAATATTTTTTCAGAGGTAGATGCAGAAAAAAATATATTCAGTTTGCAACCTGATGGAGGTCTGTATAGATGGATTAATAGAACAAGTCCCACACACAGCTAGAAGCCCAATATTTTTTCAGAGGTAGATGCAGAAAAAAATATATTCAGTTTGCAACCTGATGGAGGTCTGTATAGATGGATTAATAGAACAAGTCCCACACACAGCTAGAAGCCCAATATTTTTTCAGAGGTAGATGAAGAAAAAATATATTCAGTTTGCAACCTGATGGAGGTCTGTATAGATGGATTAATAGAACAAGTCCCACACACAGCTAGAAGCCCAATATTTTTTCAGAGGTAGATGCAGAAAAAAATATATTCAGTTTGCAACCTGATGGAGGTCTGTATAGATGGATTAATAGAACAAGTCCCACACACAGCTAGAAGCCCAATATTTTTTCAGAGCTAGATGCAGAAAAAAATTATATTCAATTTGCAACCTGATGGAGGTCAGTATAGATGGACTAATAGAATGATGCTATGCCCAAAAGATTTTACTTCACTAGGTGCAGTAAAAAAATTGGTATTCTATACACAGGTGGTATATCTTGCAACACAGATAGGCTACTCCACTGACTAACACACTCTGCAATAGGCCAAAAAGGATTAGCTTTGCTAGATTCAGCCAAATGCTGTGAAAAAAATCTTGCACAGCACTGGCACAGACCTGCCTGGCAAAAACTGATAGGAACTGATGTAACCTAGTCCTGAAAAGGACTCCAATTACAATTAGTCTTTACTCCCACAATCTATCTATTTAAGAGCACAGACCTGCCTGATAAAAGTCGTAGGAAATGCTGTAACCTAGTCCTTAAAAGGACTGCAATCACAACTATTCCCTACTCCCAAGCTATCTGTAGATTTGTGCGAAAATTGGCTTGAAATTAACAAGGTATAGCGCACACAGCAACAGCGGTGCCGTCTAACACGCAGCTGCAGAAGTGAGAAAATGGTGGCGACGGGGAAAATGGCTGGGTCTTATAGGGCAAGGACATGTGACATACACTGCCAATGACACATGCACTTGCTTGTGTGAAAAAAAGCACTTCGCTCCGTGTGTGCGCTGCTGATAGGCTGACAGATTGCACCTCCCCACTGCAAATGCGGGAAAGAGAAAAAAAAATGGAGATCTTCATTGTTCCTGCAGAGATCCATCCCCTGCCCCTCCCCCCACCCCGCTGTACACTCAAACTGCGTATTAACATTAATTTTCATCATTACTGAGAAAAAATCCAGTTATGATTTTGGTGCACGAACAGTTATCGAACATAACCTCGAACAGCCGAATTTTTCTCAATTTGTTCGTGTTCGCCGAACGGCTCGAACACCGCCCAAAACAGCTCGAATTTGAGATTGGCGAACAGTTCGAGTAGAACAACGCTCATCTCTACTTAAGAGTCTGTCAGTAAGATTAATTGCTCCCAAACTACATGTATGCTTCTGCTTGGAGGTACGGGTCATTTTTTGATATTTGTACTATGCTGCTTCTGACTGAGAACTCATCCTATCAGCCTAAGGTGTTTTTAATTAGAGCTGAATCCTGCCTGCCTTTAAAATTGTAGGCTTTCAGCCTGGAAGAGGCATAAAAGGTTAGGGTCCCAACAAAGGTGTGCGCCTTGCCGTGGCTGCTGAGCTATCATGAATTGGCCAATTTGTTTGCTACGTACCTTCATTTTTTAACATATTTTCTATAGCAGTAATGCAGTTCCAAGTTCATATATTCAATGTTTGCATGTCATAGCATTTTAGAGTGCAGCTGTATTTTCTTGGTTATATTAATTAGTCACGATGGCTTGCACCTGATCACACTTGCTTTATTCTGCTTGGAAGTGCTGGTCAGTTTTTTTTTTATTTTTGCTTCTTCTGACAATACGAGCGGGGTCCTGCCTTCGATTAGTAATCCAAGATGTAGATCCCAACCAACTTTTCAAAGTATGTCACATTTCTCATTTCTATGACATTCTTATTGCAAAATAATAAAAATAACAATTATATATTATATAATAAGGCAACCAAACAAAAAAATACAGTACAGACCAAAAGTTTGGACACACCTTCTCATTTTAAGATTTTTCTGTATTTTCATGACTATGAAAATTGTACATTCACACTGAAGGCATCAAAACTATGAATTAACACATGTGGAATTATATACTTAACAAAAAAGTGTAAAACAACTGAAAATATGTCTTATATTCTAGGTTCTTCAAAGTAGCCACCTTTTGCTTTGATGACTGCTTTGCACACTCTTGGCATTCTCTTGATGAGCTTCAAGAGGTAGTCACCGGAAATGGTTTTCACTTCACAGGTGTGCCCTGTCAGGTTTAATAAGTGGGATTTCTTGCCTTATAAATGCGGTTGGGACCATCAGTTGTGTTGTGCAGAAGTCTGGTGGATACACAGCTGATAGTCCTACTGAATAGACTGTTAGAATTTGTATTATGGCAAGAAAAAAGCAGCTAAGTAAAGAAAAATGAGTGGCCATCATTACTTTAAGAAATGAAGGTCAGTCAGTGCGAAAAATTGGGAAAACTTTGAAAGTGTCCCCAAGTGCAGTTGCAAAAACCATCAAACGCTACAAAGAAACTGGCTCACATGAGGACCGCCCCAGGAAAGGAAGACCAAGAGTCACCTCTGCTTCTGAGGATAAGTTTATCCGAGTCACCAGCCTCAAAAATCGCAGGTTAACAGCAGCTCACATTAGATACCAGGTCAATGCCACACAGAGTTCTAGCAGCAGACGCATCTCTTCAACAACTGTTAAGTGGAGACTTTGTGCAGCAGGCCTTCATGGTTACATAGCTGCTAGGAAACCACTGCTAAGGACAGGCAACAAGAAGAAGAGACTTGTTAGGGCTAAAGACCACAAGGAATGGACATTAGACCAGTGGAAATCTGTGCTTTGGTCTGATGAGTCCAAATTTGAGATCTTTGGTTCCAATCACTGTCTTTGTGCGATGCAGAAAAGGTGAACGGATGGACTCTACATGTCTGGTTCCCACCATGAAGCATGGAGGAGGAGGTGTGATGGTGTGGGGGTGCTTTGCTGGTGACAGTGTTGGGGATTTATTCAAAATTGAAGGCATACTGAACCAGCATGGCAACCACAGCATCTTGCAGCGGCATGCTATTCCATCCGGTTTGCGTTCAGTTGGACCATCATTTATTTTTCAACAGGACAATGACCCCAAACACACCTCCAGGCTGTGTAAGGGCTATTTGACCAAGAGGGAGAGTGATGGGGTGCTACGCCAGATGACCTGGCCTCCACAGTCTCCAGATCTGAACCCAATCGAGATGGTTTGGGGTGAGCTGAACCACAGAGTGAAGGCAAAGGGGCCAACAGGTACTAAGCATCTCTGGGAACTCCTTCAAGATTGTTGGAAGACCATTTCAGTGACTACATCTTGAAGCTCATCAAGAGAATGCCAAGAGTGTGCAAAGCAGTCATCAAAGCAAAAGGTGGCTACTTTGAAGAACCTAGAATATAAGACATATTTTCAGTTGTTTCACACTTTTTTGTTAAGTATATAATTCCACATGTGTTAATTCATAGTTTTGATGCCTTCAGTGTGAATGTACAATTTTCATAGTCATGAAAATACAGAAAAATCTTTAAATGAGAAGGTGTGTCCAAACTTTTGGTCTGTACTGTATATAAACAGGGTCTAATTATAACAAGAAAAACAAAGGAAATTAAATGTAATCTTTATTAGTTTATCTAAAAGGACTAAAAAATCCCCACAAAAAACAAATAGAATAGTCAGGGAACACCAAAATCAGGTAATACACCAACCAGGAGGGCATACGGACTGTCCTGTCCTTAGTTTACCCCTAATACCTCTCCCTTCATGGCACCCTAATTTGTACTCCGTGGCGCCCCAGCTCCACGTCGGTGTCCCTCATGTCCCTAGAACACCCCTATCCTAGTCTTAAAAGTACTACAATTGTGACAAAGATTTAAAAAATTTAATGACGCGCCCCCTGGGCCTGTGTTGTGCAGGGAATACCCGGAGCCGGATCGCTGGGGGTTGTAGTCTCCGTGGCGCCGACCAGGTCCGTGCCCAGGGTGGTCAATTCAGTGGCAGTCTTATTAGAGAGATAATAGTCCGACTACGCCACCCGTGGATTGCGGTCAGTGGGGACCGCCGCTGCAAGGCAAACCGCTGAGGCCGGTGTTGTGTGTGCAGCTAAGAACGGGATGACTCCCCACGGGAGGAGTATAGCCTCAGGGCAGTTAGTGTGGATGATGGGAGTGATGGTGCACGAGCGCAGCAGGAATAACTCAGAGTCCGTGCAGTGCAGTTCAGGGTCTTTACTGATGTTATAAAGCAGACCCTTCTGGGAGTACTGGCTAGCAGTAGAGGCCTGGTCAGTCTGAGAGCTAGCAGGATCTCCCCTGGCCAAGTGGAGTTGTAGACCTCCCCATCTATCTGTACTCTTTCCTGGCTTCCTTGCTGTGTGCGGGTAGAAGTAGCCCACGTCCCTGAGTATACCGTGTGGTGCTCACCCGTACGGCCGGCGACTTGGGGCCTTCCGTTAGCCTCCGCTTCACGATGGCGGTGCTGGTCCCTTGCTTGTGACCGTGCCTCTGGGCTTCTCTGGCCAGAGGACATGGAATCCCCTGCCGGTTGGATTCTGCTGCTGGACCTGGATGTCCCCACAGCCTCGGACTCCGTGTCCGGTCTTAATGTCTTCATCCAGGGCAAGCTATCTAGCTTCCAGCCCCTGGCACTCGCTCCTGCTCTTACAGAGCTCCTTGCTGACACTTTCCCTGTGTCTGGAACTGTCTCTAGCCTCTGACTCTCCTAATCCCGCCCCAGACCCAGTTTATAAGGGCAGATTCCTCCCCTCCCAGGTCTGGGCGGGCGGTGTTGCCTGCTTAGGGCTCCTGGCCAGAGAAACCTCCCACTTGCTCTCAGACATAATATTTCTATTACTGTGGTAACCAGACCCCTGGGGTGCCACATTGACATATAGTCAGAAGCCGAAAAACAAATCTCACAATCTAGGGATTGTGTTCTAGGGACACCACGAAGTACAAATTAGGGTGCTAACCTCCGCTGTCAGGAAGGGAGAGGTATTAGGGACAGGACAGTCCGTATGCCCTCCCGGTTGGTGTATTACCTGATTTTGGTGTTCCCTGACTATTCTATTTGTTTTTGTGGGGATTTTTTAGTCCTTTTAGATAAACTAATAAAGATTACATTTTAGGGGTCTAATTTCCTCTGGTTTTCATATTACATAATTACTTGTCATCATCAGGGAACTTTAGCGGTCTCTATCACCACAAGATATTCAATCAATGTCCCCACCTATCTGAGTTACTCTCTACTTGGTGAAGCAGCTGTTGTATGCAGACGGGGAGCAAATAGAGAGATGGCTGTGCATGACTATGGCTCTGTCAATTGAAGTCCACGGAGTCATAGAAACAGCTGATGGGAGACTCGACTAGCAAATGTATTAACATTCAAACTGATTGACAGGTTTATAGAACAGAGCTTGGGTTTGTAGAACAGCCAGATGCAGTAAGTTTCTGAAAGAATATCTAACATGTCTTTATGTACTAGCTATATTTGTAATTCCAGTTGGACTGTGGGAAACTGGACATCATGCAGCCAGACATGTGGGACTGGTGAACAGTTCAGACAAATTCACTGTAAGCAGAAGACAAACTACAAAATGGAAATTGTGGCAAATAAACTGTGTTCCTCCATACCACCTGCCCATCGGCAGACATGTAACACACAGAACTGTCCTCCAGCATGGAGTATTGGACCCTGGTCAGAGGTAATGCAAATCTTTTTGTAAATGAAGTATGCATAAAACTTTTTTTTTTTTTGCTGGTTCCATGTACTAAGATGGGAATACCCCTTGATGGCCATTGAAAAAAATAAGTAGCATATGTTTATAATAGCTGAATTTATCTAAACATTATTTTGGATATCAAATTAAAATATGCCTGGAGACAGTTCCCATATCTGAAATAGTTGGAGGTTTTTATTTATTTACTTAGATAATTGGCACCAAAAAAGAAAAGTCACATATGCTTGTGCCCGACTTCCACTTTCTCTTTTATTAGAAATTTTTCTGTCTTCCTTATCTGTGCTATAAGTATAGTCTACAAATGATATCACCAATTAATGCATAGTTACTATATGTTTTTCAGTGCTCACGAACTTGTGGCAAAGGCTGGAGAAAGCGATCAGTGTTTTGCAAAAGTACCAACCCTTCCCTCCGAGCTCTGATTCTCCATGACTCAGCCTGCACATCTGAGTTCAAGCCCAAAACTCAAGAGAGCTGTCTTGTTAAGCGCTGCAAATCCAAGGAGCTGCAATGGTTGGTGACCAGCTGGTCAAAGGTAAGACTGCGATGTTAATGACATTTATAAGGACATGTTCATATTCTACTCAGATTTCCTTTTGACATATGTCCTCTTGAGTGTCGACAGGTGAAGAGGAACAGAGTCACACATCCTGTACCGCTGGAGTATGTACTTGTGATAATGACCCCCGCTAAGGACCCACGGGCCTTTAGATTCATTGCAAAGGGGAAATTCAGTATAACATGATCAAAAGGAATTTCAAAACAGACATGAGAATATAAACAGCTGAGTAGATTAACCTAATGGAAACAGATCTAAATTTAGATAATAAAGACATAGCATCCATTTCTCACACATTGAAAACTATATAGCATATAAATATCCAAGCAAAATCCAAAAGAAAGTGACCTTTTGAGAGTTTTCCAAGCACATCATTCGTACAATTTATCTCAATGTAATTTTAGACCGTATGTAGAGTTAGCTCAATATTTGCTTTTGGGAAAATACATATTACCAGCTCTAATAATAAGAAATTTCAAAGTTCTTGGTATCCTTAGGATGTTTTGGTGCAGTTTCACCTATTGAAAAGCAAATGGTGATATCCACAGCAAAATGTGTTATGAAAGAGTTTTGCTGGATATAAACTGTGGATTTGGTGAGATTTTCCACCATGTGTGAACATGGCCTAAACTCCCCAGTGCACAAACTTTACTGTAGCTTTCTTCTGTCTAAAGGTCCACATACACATTAGATAAAAGTTGTTTGAACACAGGCAGCCATCTGATGTATATGTGGGGTCTCCCAAAATAAGATAGGGTGGTTGGAATTTCAACACCTGATAATTCAGTTTTCAGGGAATATATCATAGAATGTTAGAGTTGGAAGGGACCTCCTGGGTCATCTGGTCCAACCCCCTGCTCAATGCAGGATTCTCTAAATCATCTCAGACAGATGTCTGTCCAGCATCTGTTACAAGACTTCCATTGAATTAGAACTCACCACCTCTCATGAAGAAGTGTCTGGCAGTAGCTATTTCTTGTCTCCCTGTTGTAAATACACAAACTCTCGGCCAAGCAGAATGCTTATGTGTATGGTTGAATCGGGAGAGATAGCTGTCTGCAGAACGAACGTTATCTAGTGTGTATCTCATATGCATGGCAAGGCTGCCTAAAGTGGTAAGAGGGGTAGGGAGAAGTAATCTGTCTTAAGGTGCATTTTTTACATAACAAGATTATCATTCATGTTTCACGGAAATTGTAAACCGGCTTCTGATCAAATGATGAATGAACAAAACACTCGTTCGTCGGGTGAAATAATTTTCAAGCTTGTTTAAAAATCATTGTTCTCAGCAGCATACCATCCCACGTAAACAGGACTCGCACTGTCGACAACATTGCAAGCCTATGTGCACTAAATTATCTATTTAAGATCGTTCAGTGCGCATTGTGTAGCACAGTCCGCCTGTATAAACAGTCTTTGAAATGACCGCTGGTGGTTTAGTTCTGTTGATTGAATTGTCTAAATGGACTCTTTAGGGTATGTGCCCACGATGCAGATTTGAAGCAGAAATTTCCTGAGCGTTTTTTCCTCTCCCCGGCAGAAAAAACGCACGCAGACTTAACATGCCTTTTTTAAGCGTTTTTACATGTGTTTATGCATGCGTTTTTTCAAGCGGTTTTCCAAGCGATTTTGAGCAACACTAGAATGCATTTGGAAAAGGGCTTGACAATATAATTTGGTCACACAGTATAAATCCATGCAACTGGCATGGATTTATATTGTGTGACCAACTTATGAGGAGAATTCTGCTTCAAATGGTGCAATTTAAAAAGTAAAAAGAAAAAAAAAACTTTATACTCACCTCTCCGGTGGCCCCCGGTCTCCTCCTGGCGGTGATCCTCTCTCCTCGGCGTCCCGTGGTGTACTGGCTTGACCTGCGGTGACGTCATTTAATCAGCTGATGGTCACGCGACCATCACCTGACCGCTGACATCAGCGGTCAGATTATGGTCGCGTGACCATGAGCTGATTAAATTACGTCACCGTAGGTCCTGTCAGTACACCGCGGGCTGCCAAGGAGAGAGGATCGCCGCCGGGAGGAGACCAGGGGCCGCCGGAAAGGTATGAATATTTTTTTACTTTATAATTCTTTCTTAACTTGCGGGTACGTTGGTACCTGGGTCGGATGAGAGTCTCCTCTTCTCCAGACCCAGGTACCATCCGCACATTGAACCGCATAAAATCCGCATGTATAAATCTATACATGTGGATTTTATGCGGTTCAATGTAAGTCAATGGGCGCAATTTCCGCAATGATAATCCGCAGTGGAAATGTCCGCAGCATGTGCAAAGCACATACGGATTATCATTGGGAAACATGGCAGACATCTTAACAAGCAATTTTAATGCGTTTCCGTGCATTAAATCCGAATTGCGGACACTCAGCCTGAGTGTAGGAGATTGCAATATCATTCAACAAGCAGTTTTAAAGAGGTTGTCCACTACTTTTTAATTGATGACCTATCCCTATGATAGGCCATCAATGTCTGATCGGCCAGATTCTGACACCCGGCACTCCAGCCAATCAGCTGTTATCGGTGACGGTGGCCGCTAGACAGAAATAGTTAGCCGTCTTCTGATAGTGCCACTGCCGGGTACTGCACAACTCCCTCCACTTTTTTTGAATAGGAGGCGGATGTGCACTACCAGAAGACATCCAGCTCTGCAAATGAGTACTTCTGGCTGGCGCTGGCCGCTGCCAACACCGATAACAGATGATCGGCAGGTTTGCCAGGTGTCGGACCCCAACCTATCAGACATTGATGACCGTAGGGATAGGTCATCAATGAATAAATAGTAGACAACCTATTTAATGTAGTGTAATAGTATTTTAATAACATAAAACAATGACTAAACATCAGAAGGAAAGGAATATCTCGGAAGCATCTTTGGGTATGACATAAATGATCGAAATGTGAGGGCCAGTTGCATAGTATTTAATTGGGAGGTGTCCAAGATTGTTTGCCTCTTTTCTCTGCCAAGAAAAAGCTGCATGCAAACATAGCCACATATATTCTTTGAACAGTTTTAACCACTTTTTAACAGCGGGTGGGGGCATACCTCTGTACTTTCAGTAAGGATATTCTTAAAAGCTTCAAATAGGAATATCCATTTACTTGCCTTCTACTTGTATGGATTCCTATGTCTATAACCCTCTCTCTGTTCTTTAGTGCTCCGTCACTTGCGGCATAGGCTTTCAGAAAAGAACATTACAGTGTATAGAAAAGCATGTCTCAGGAAAATCTAGAGATGTAGCTGCAAAAAAATGCTTACACCTGGAGAAACCAAATGTGGAGCTTGAAAAAGTCTGTCAGCAGCATGATTGTCCAAGATACCCATTCCAGCCTGTGATTCCTCATCCTCGAGGAGCCTGGTATTCTTCTCCGTGGTCTCAGGTAATGCACAATACAATATAATCCCAACATTCGTCCTTCATATAAAACCAATCTGTCACTGAATAGTTTAGATACTTCATGAGCCAATTTCCCTTTTTTTTTCACTTGTTTTTTGCTCCCCTTTTTACAAGAGCCATAACTTTGTTTTACTGTCCACATAGATATGTGTGCTTGTTTTTTTGTGGGACGCATTGTACTTTTGAATTACACCATTCATTTTATCATATAATGTACTGGAAAACAGGAATAAAATTGCAAGTGCGGTGAAATTGTGAAAAAAAACTAAATTCTGACATTGTTTTATGGGAATTGTTTTTAAAGCATGTGGTAAAAATGACTGATTTTCATCATGAGTACAATTACGGCTATACTAAAATTGTCCAGTTTTTTTAAATTATTTTAATGGTGAAAAAAAAAAAAATCTGAATTTGAAGAAAAAAAAGGTGCCCCATGATCATGTGCTGTTAATGCCACTGTCGGAGATTTACAGCAGCATTTAACAAGTTAAAAATTGTGGGGGGATTTTGGCTGCACCCACGGCTGTTAGAGGCAGGTATTACCTGCCAAGTATGCGGCAAGCTCACCCCATGAGCCCACTTCATACACCTGCTACCAATTTGCAACGTACATATATGGCGGATATCGGTAAAGGGTTAAATATAGACAATAAATGTGAAATGTGAACATTTCAAGAACAAATAGCTACAGTATTAAAAAAGAGCATATTGCTGAATCTATTCAGTTAAAAAAAAATCTGAATCAAAATATTAATCCCTTGTCCAAAATTAGTGAACATTTTTTTCCAAAACTCAGAAATGATTTCTTTCTACTCTTGCAGCATAAAAGTGACTAATGGCCGGATCATATGAACAGCAAATCATAATTTGGGAATAGGCTTCCTCTGAGCTCATGATGCATTTTTTCTGAATACTTAATGTCTTATTTAACAGCTGTCCATCTGTGGATTTAGGTGCTGTGTTCAAGGAAAAAAAATAGTTTCTGTGGATATAGTGTGTAATTTTTATACAGTCCATTTGTTAGGAGAGTAAGATATAAAGCAGAGGTGACTGAGTCTTACCATGACTGGAGCAGAACTGCTCTTTAGTCTTGGATGCATCATCCAATATTTTCAGCTGCAACAAAGTGTATTACATATTTCATCTATTAGTTTTCATATAGTACTGTGTTCCTAATAGTAAACTAAGAGCGCTGCAGGCTGTCATTACCCCGCCCAATATTCATTATTATATGGCTAAGAAGCATAACTGCGGAGAATCCTGGTCCTGCAGATGATTCTCCTCTTTCACTGGTGTGATTGGAGTATTTCTGATCTTTCAGTGCTCAGTAAGTTGTGGAGGAGGAATCCAGGGTCGAACAGTGCAGTGTCTTATTCATGGACGTCCTTCCAGTGGTTGCCTTGCCAGTCAAAAACCTATATCTTCACAAGCCTGCAACACTGAATTTTGTCCTCCAGAAAAAAAAGGTACGTGGTGGATGTCATTACAGCTGCTACTATTACACTACCATATAGAAGTGGTGGAGACATAAAATACATATTATATACTGTACTATTACTTCACATGGTATTAGCAGCAAAACTGAATGACATATAACAGTTTGTCGTCTTCTCTAAACCGTAACGGGCAAGCAAAATGTTAAAGAAAAGCCCACTCACCACTAACCTCTCCAGCCACTTCCAGTGCTCACTCTCCCTCCCGCGATCCTCCGCACATCTTCTTACTGATGCTATGGTGCATTTTCAAGAGAAATGGGACTTCCGGCCATGATTAGACCCTGGATGTCCCTGCACAGAGTCATCCCAGCCCTACTTGAGACTAGCAGTCTTGGCCTAATGTGATGATGCAGGACGCCGAGGCGGTAAGAAGATGTGACAAGGATTGTACAGGGGACACTGAGCAGTAGAGGTGACTGGTGAGTTATTGGTAGTTTTTTTATTTTCTACATCTTACATTTATTATGCCCTGGGGTCTCTCCAGACCCCAGAGCATAATATGGGACATTGAATTTATAGAGAATAAATTTGCTGCAGATCAAATATCCCAGTAAAATCTCCACAATTTGGTGAATTTGAATCTTGCCAGAACTACTCATCTCTATAAGGCAGCCATGTTAGTTGCAGTCCCCCGTCTCTCCTACTCTTACTGACCTGAGCAAGGGATAGGACAAACACTTTAATAGTAAAAGGTATGATAGATCATGGTTCAATAATGGAACAATCCAATAACAATTTTACATGAAATATTTCATGCTTAATGCTATATGCCTTTAAAAATTAAAAAATCCTGCTTTATTTCCAGATGTGTTCTGCAAGGATTATTACAACTGGTGTCATTTGGTGCCCCAACATGGAGTATGTGGCCACAAATACTATGGCACGCAATGCTGCAGATCTTGCTCCAAATCAAAACTATAAGATGCAGAGACTATACCGGACACAACAAATATCTGAAGCTTATGCAAGGTGCTGTCTACACGTGCTGCCAGTATTGTGTCCAAGCCCAGAAATGTCTGATACACTACTTATATTGAAAGAATTTGCAACCAATATAGTATTGGGGTGAGTGGAAAACAGAAGTTATATGGAATCCAATACTGTGCAAAAGTTTCCAATGTCTACAAGTCTCTGGGTAACTGGTCATTTCATGCTGGATAGCACATGGAAACTTGTAATTTTAGCATTGAGAGCTGCGTGAAATCGGTGCAGAACAAATTTGATGGCTAATCTTACCTCACTGTGTTGTGTGGAGGTTATAGCTTATGAGAACATTTGTGTTCTATCAGTCAGCGTTCCCTTCCAAGTTGTCATTACGGAGCACTTCCGACAGCTGGATTCAAGTGCTCATAAAGAAATGTCAGCTCTGCTGAGTTCATCACCTGCTGTAAAACCCAACTGCATTGTAAAACTGATTGCATTCAGTACTTACAGACATCCTTCCACTGTAAAACTGGACTGGCCAGATATGATTTCTAGCCTTCTGCTTTAGCCAGTGTTTTCTATTGGTGCTAGCATTTTGCATAGACGACACTGGCAATGTCTAGTCCTCTATTATAATATATTGTTACGTTGCTTCTTTTTCAGCTTTTCCATAATTAAAAAGTAACCTCATCAGGTCCTTACAAATAGCAATGTGTAACTTGTCACTGTAAAGGTACTACATAAATTCACTATATCACAGCTTAATAATAACAATAATAATAGGCTCTTTTACACTAAATATCAGTATTTATGATCAAATCAAAAAGTACATATAGTAATGCTGAAAAAACTGGATTACAGTTTTGGTGCTACAGTCCTTACTAATCTTTAATGTACTGGAGAGGATAGCAGCAAATAACTGTTGTCAATACCTCTACAAGGGTTACATCGTATAAAGTTTATTGCTAAATATTTATGAACTTTTTTTTTTAATAAACTTTTTTAATGAAAATATTTGTTTGTTTTAATGTTTTAGAATTAGCATTGGTTCATTATTAACTACACGAGCTGCAAGTTAAAAAATTTAGACAAATGTGTAATGCAATCAGATTACTGCAGCCTTCAACTAAATGCTGGTGCCAAGAGGTATACTGCAATATGGCTGTCAATGGGGCACTAAGTATGATCCGACCAACATCTAGCAATTGTGCACCCAACATGACTACCTTCGTTGTTCATTAAAGCGGTTGCCCCACATCAAAAGTAAATTTTACTTAAAAGATCTTGAATAGTAATAAGTTCCACAATTGCATGTGTTAAAAAATTACACAGTACATAGCAGCAGGGGTACATTTATAAGATTATCTCAGCACAGGAACATTTTTTTAACACATCCAATTGGGAACTTATTTTTATCCAATATCTACTGATTACTTTGTCGATGAGACAAGCCCTTTAACTAATACAAATAATGACAAAATACATAAGACAACACAACTATCGTTTTGCTGCTGTAAACACGTATTTTATTTGTGCATTTAACAGAACAATTTAGCCCTATAAGATATTTCCATTCATTTATCAGAGCAAGATGTTTACTTTCCCCTTTATCAATAATTTTTGGATGTTTGAGTATCGTTTCTCAATCTTTTTTCTTTCTTTTCACCAAGTAAAACATATCAATGACTGAATCTCAGCAGCAGTCAACATTCTTGTCAAAAGTGAGACGTGCAACTTTGGTAAATGACATAAGTTCTACAGATTTACAGCTAAAATTATACCATGACCTAGCTTTAGTAACACTGTCCTCAGAGCCTATCACAACTGTCAGTCCCGATCTTAGTTTTGTGTTTAATGGCTAAGTGATATTTACAATCACACTTTCCATAATGGTTTAAGGGGGTAAACACCCAGCATTAGATATGAGCATATCAGGCAAAATTAGCCTGGTTACGCGGATTTTCCCAGGAAATTCGATTCACAGCCTAGTCGTTATTCGCAAATTTTATGTCCTTTAATATGATCTGGGGTCACCCTTTAAAAGGAAAAAATACATATACTCACCTTACCGCTCATCTCTCTGGCTCCTCACTGTCGCTCGTCCGGTCCTCGCCGCATCCTCTGATGACAACCACTGGCACTGAAATCCCCAAGTCTCTCACACTAGACTGGGACTTCCAGCTCTGATAAAGCCCGGGAAAGGTCAGGACATCATGACATCACAACTTTTGTTGATATAAGCATTTTTTTTTGGATTGCTTAACATTTTGATGGGCCTTTACATTTTAGAAAAATGTAAGCAAAAATTATTGTCTAGGGGCAGGGTAATTGATCCACATGCACCAAATGAATGAGAAACCCAAAAAAACAAAATATGTGCTGGGACAAAAATCAATACAAACAGTAGAAATCTTTTATTAATGGAATTAATAAAAATAAGGTAAAAATCCAACATAACAAACACAGACATTCAAAATTGGGGGTGAACACCAAATAGAAAATAGTGATAATTATCTTGATAAATCAAATATTTGAAGATAGTGAAGAGGGCTGACCTTAATGCATAACCAAGTATGGGAACACCTTAATGCATAACCAAGTATGTATATTTGTATCCAAAATGATGGTATTAATGTGCATTAAGTATTGCCAACACTATTCCTAAGTTCCAAAGAATGCAAAAGCCGTATATATGTATAGTGCAATAGGCATGCAATCAACTGGACAAATAATGAAAATAATACATTGATGCTCACCCACCAACAACCTGACGGGGCTTCTTCAGGGGCCCAAAAAATGGCTGCCAGTTACTACAATTTTGCTGATTCTGTGTGGATGTAAATTACAACAAAATCCACATTTTGGCGAATGTGAATTCTTGTAAAATTTGAGTAGAACTCAATTCCACTTGAATACATCCTGGTTGGGTGTGCCGGTTCAACTTCTCCTTTCAACATTTTGTCTCCGATCACCAATGGGTGCGGCACCCACAGGATGGACTCCAGCTGAGGCTATTTGGTCTTCAACTTGGTAAGTTTCCAATCTCCATTCCCCTCCTCCCTATGCTGCATTTGCTTAACCCTTTAAGCCCCGGAGCATTTTTCGTTTTTGCATTTTCGTTTTTGCTCCCCTTGTTCCCAGAGCCATAGCGTTTTTATTTTTTGGTCAATATGGCCATGTGAGGGCTTATTTTTTGCGGGACGAGTTGTACTTTTCAACGCCATTACTAGTTTTATCATATCCTGTACGGGAAAACGGGAAAAAAATTCCAAGTGCGGTAAAATTGCAAAAAAAGTGCAATACCACAGTTGTTTTTTATTTATTTTTTTTACCATGTTCACTGAATGCTAAAACTGACCTGCCCTTCTTATTCTACAGGTCATTACGAGTTCATAGACACCAAACATGTATAGGTTCTTTTCTATTTAAGTGGTGAAAAAAAATTCCAAAATTTGGTAAAAAAAAAAATAAAAAAATAGCGCCATTTTCTAAGACCCGTAGCGTCTCCATTTTTCGTGATCTGGGGCTGGTTGATGGCTTATTTTTTGCGTGCCAGGCTGACGTTTTTATTGATAACATTTGGGGTAGATCCGATGTTTTGATCGCCCGTTATTGCATTTTATTGCAATTTTGTGGTGACCAAAAAACGTAATTCTGCCGTTTAGAATTTTTTTCTCGCTACGCCGTTTACCGATCGGAATAATTCTTTTTTTATATTGATAGATCGGGCGATTCTGAACACGGCGATACCAAATATGTGTATGTGGGTTCTTTTTTTATATATTTTATTTTGAATGGGGCGAAAGGGGGGTGATTTAAACTTTTATATTTTTTTATTTTTTTTATATTTTTAAAAACTTTTTTTTTTACTTTTTGCATGCTTCTATAGTCTCCATAGGAGACTAGAAGCAGCAACTATCCGATCGCCTCTGCTACATACAGGGGACGAGCAGGTCCCCTGCATGCAGCAGAAATGGTCCTGTGCTATGAGCGCCGACCACTAGGTGGTGCTCATAGCGACAAGATCATGACAACCACAGGCGTCTGCTGCAGACCCTGGGTTGTCATGCACGCCCATCGGCGACCCGCGATCACGTGACGGGGTCGCCGGTGGGCGGGGCTTATGACGCGCTACCCGGAAGCGCGCGTTAAATGCTGCTGTCGGAGATTGACAGCAGCATTTAACTGGTTAACAGCCGCGGGTGGATCGCGATTCCACCCGCGGCTGTTGCGGGCACATGTCAGCTGTAAGAATCAGCTGACATGTGCTCCGTTCAGTGAGGGCTCAGCGCAGCAGCCCTCACTGAACGGAGGGTACGCAAATATGCGTACTAATACGTCCCCGGGGGTTAAGTGGTTAAAGGACGCTTTGCTTTATTTGCCTGAACTAAAGGCTGTATGTTTTCCTTTTTGCTTTTTGGTTTATGAAGTAATAAACTGACACGGACTTTTAAAGGAAACATGCTTCCTGTTTGCCACCCGTCGCACCCAAGTGAGAAAAAAACCCACACTCTGTAAAAAGGCTTGGAGTTGCTCATAGAGAAATAAGTGAGTCCCTGGTGGGTTCCTGTGCAGGAGTGGGCCTCACCCTTTTATATGAGCAGCAATTGACACAAAACACTTAAAGGGGTTATCCAGGATTATTTTAGTTTTTTTACTAAAGGCCTAAGAACTTACGGGCAGATAGTTGCTAACTACCTGCTCATTCTGTCTGCCGCTAATCTCTGCCGGCTCAGAGCACTCACACAGCACTGTTGACGGCGATTCTGCAGCATCCGCTGACGTCTCGTTTACAGAGCAGCTGCTTGTCTTCCGCTCTGCTCTGAAGACGAGGCATGACTGCTGCTCTCATGCTAATTGACAGCCAGCTTCCTGCTGCCTATCTGTGGTAAGCTGTCTGTCAATCAGCATTACGTCGGCAGTCACGTCTCATTGGCAGAGCAGCCTGGAATAGTAAGAGCTACCCTGTTAACGTGAAGCAGCAGAACTACTGGCAGGAGCAGTGTGTGACCAGTCTGAGCTGGCACCGGGTAGAATAGTCAGGTAGTTAGTAACTACCTGCCTATTAGTTCTAAGGCCCATAGTAAAAAAATAAACTAGTCCCGGAAAACCCCTTTAATGTATTACTTACAGACAAAAGTAGCATCTTATTCATTTAACAAACTACCCAGTATATTACTTTATAGAAGCATAGGCAAATTTGTGATAAAAAAAAATGTCATATTTACGTGTAAAAATTGGACCCCCCAATGTTAGTGCTACCCCAGTCAGACACTGCTTATAAATCTATTGTAGATCACTTTATTATCTCCCTATGACCAGAACAGTTTATGAACATTGTGCCTACAATTACATTGTAGACAGTCAACAGCATGTTAAGAATATACCTCAAACTGTTTTGCTGTAGCACAAAGCTCTGTTGCACTGTCATGCTGGTGGCTAGCACGGGCAGTAATTGCCACCCTACTCACTGCAGTCACCACTTTGATCCTCCCAGTCTCAGGTTGTCTTGCTGAGCTGCCTCTTGCAGCATTTCCAGCTCTGCTGCTGCTGGTGAGTCTCCACCTGGCTATAGAGAGGCGCATCCAGACTTTGCAGAAACTTAACCACTTGTGTCCTGCAGAGTTTGGTTTCCCGAGAAAATCCTAGGCAGAAGGGGTTTATTAGGCAAATCCTCCCATCACTCCTTGGCTGAACGTAGGTTCCTAGTAGCTTCTCTCTAGTTCCTGTTTGTGCATGTTTGTTCTGTCTCTATGGGGAGTGCATTATATTCTATGGAGGACCATGGGAAGTTCATTATACTATATGGAGGATTATGGGGGACGCATTATACTATATGGAGGATTATGGGGACGTGCATTATACTATATAGAGTATTATGGGTGGAGCATTATACTATATGGAGGATTATGGGGGAGCATTATACTATATGGAAGATTATCGGTGGAGTATTATACTATATGGAAGGCTATGTTGGGCCATTATAATATTTGAGGGCTATGTAGGGGGCCATTATACTGTATGAAAGCAATTATACAGTGTGAAGGTTTGTGTGGGGTCCATTATACTGTTTGGAGGGCTGTATGGGGGCCATTATACTGTTTGGAGGGCTGTGTGGGGGCCATGAGAGTGTATGGAGGGCTCTGTGGGGTTCACAGTTGGGGGATTATACTGCGTTAGGGTCACAATACTTTGCCGTGGGAGTTGAAGTGGGATAAAATAGGGTCATTATACTGTGCATGTGGAGGAATGCACCATAGGGGTATCATACTGTTTGGGGGGCACTTTTGTTGGCATCATACTTTATGGGGCAATGAAAGAGGAATCTACGACTTCAGAAGGAGGAAAATTTCTATGTAAAGGCTGGAAAGTTATGAGATCTGCTCTTCTGTGACACAGACAAATATTTATTTATTTTTTGTGGGGGGGTGGGCCCAATTAGAGCTTCTGCTATGGGGCCCCATGACTTCTATGTACGCCCCTGGCCCGTTACCTTCAAAAGTTATAAACACTGGGCCTTTCTGCTATGCGTCCTCTCCCAGGACCCATCTCCAGTAGATCACTCTGTCTCTTAGTCACTTCTGCTCCGGATCTCACTATCTCTTTCCTTCTGTCTCCTCTCAAGTCAGGGACACCCCAGAATGTGGCACTGCTCATGTTGGACCTCAGGTCCTCTTGCTACACGCTGTAGGCCCTATCTGCCTTATTACCAAGAAATTGTCACTTTCTCTTCAATTTAGCACCTCCCAAACATTAACTCTCACTATCCCTACTGTCAAATTCCACACATCACACATGAATACAAGGTGACAAGGTTTTTTTTAATAGATTTAGGGTATTTTGAGGGTACTGAATTCAAACATCCCATTACTTTTGCTGAATTGGTTCTAGTTTTTGAGATAATTCATCTATGAAAATAATGCATTCCCCCAATGTGACTTGTATGTGATAACAAATGCAATAGCTTTTGTTTTTTTTGTCTGCCTTTTGACTCTTTAACAGTGTTTTAGGTAACGAAATATCACATATTATTTTGTATTTCAGTTTGTAGACTTACAATGCTATAAAAGCGACTTTTTAAAGCCAGAATTATACTGTAATTAATTAACTATTAAATAACTCAGAAACTACAGCCAATCTGACAACACTGAAGTCATATTCTTAATCAGCACCATAAACTTAATGTAAAACCGTTCAGACATCATTGGCACCAAAATCAATGTATACCAGTGTTATCAATATGACTAAGATCTTTAAGGCACATCACAATTCACATTATATGTAACATTATACTTGTTTCTTCAAGGGGGAACATGGGCAGTATGTCCATCTCCTTACAGGTCCACACCCACAAGCATTACACACTGTATTCAGATAGTATTATTTTTCTATAGCAGATTGGTATGCTGTAATGTATCTGATGTGTTGTACCACTTCCAAGATTTCAAATTCCCAGAGCATAATATAGATATTGGTTCAGCATATCTAAAACTTTACACTACGCTTGGGGAAATTGAAAAAAAGACTGCTGGCATGTGAGGAGACACAAATTCACCCACAGTAGTTGCTAATGCACCTTATTTGACCTTCACGTACAGAAGAAATGTGATGGCTAATTAAACTAAATATGTAATAAAGGCGCAGCCTCACACGCTGGCAACGCTTCCTCCCTTTCATCTTCCCAGGGGTGATAAGAGGATGCCAAGTGTGGGCTGGTAGCAAGTAACATATTTAGCATGTCTGCAGACATTCACATCATTAGTGGGGTGATTTGTTTGGAGACGTATCAGTAAACTGTTCCTATTATCACTAATCACAAGCTACACTGAACACAAAAAACAGTTACAGGGAGGACATGGCATGGCAAGTATTATTTCACACTGGCAAAGATCAAACTTTTTCCACTTTTTCATAATTCCATTATCTTACTTTCTCTCTTGGCAATTAGACAAATAAAGCAGTCTACAAATATTAGGGATAACGAGATTACAGAAGGAATCAATAAACCTATTTTATGGAATTCACCATGTATGGAATGAGATAGGAGTGAGACTATTACACTTAATCGTTGTATGTGGGTTAATTGTCCTTTTACCCTCATACTTTTTTGAAAGGTTTTCAGTATGAAAGCAGATGGCTGTAATTTTTCTTTCACACACCTATTTAAAAAAGAGCAGCATCTGGAATTGAACATATCTTATACAAACAAGTATGAAAAGTTCCACCTTATAAACTTCAATGGAAATACCGCTCTAGTGTCTACTAGTAGAAAAAAAGTCATGTAACATGTACATACAAAAGGCCTGATTTTTGGAAAAAGCTTAAACATTATAGTAATAAAATGGCAATAAAAGGTAACCTGTGCTCTGATGGAACTGTTTCACAACTTAACAGTAATCAGATTGTTCCTGTGACTTGTACTTCTACCCACTCTTTTCAAAATTGGCACAAATTTACAAGTACAGCCGTGTTTTGGGTTCATGTGGCAGGTTATTTATAAGTGATGTGCCACAAGTGTCATATAATTTACATGGTATATTACTCGCAGCAAATACTCGAAGTGTAAATATATTTTAGATATTTCGATGACATGTATGATATAATCCTATTAGAGATGAGTGAATCTTTTGATGCTCAAATTCACTCGTTTTGCCAAATTTTTCAAACAAAGCTTGATTTTCAGTGAACCAAAAGTAGCCCAAGGCTTTCAATTGCCATGGAAAGATGAATCCGACACTCTGAGGTTTGCAGGATTGTATTCAATCCCCTACATGCTCATTAATGCAAACACAGTCTTAGGGCTCTTTCACAGGTCCTTGTTTCCAGTACGTGTTGTGACCGTTCCCACACGTACTGAAGACACTGATACATGCAGGCCCATTCAAATCTCTGGGTCTGTGCACATGTCAGTGTGTTTTCACAGACCATTTGTCCGTGTGCTCCACATGCTGACAAGCCCGTTTTTTCAGGATGCACAGTCTGCAAAATCTCTCACGTTGAACACACACAGATGACAACCGTGTGTCATCAGTGTGACACGTACCGGTGTGGCGCTCTGCTACGCACAGGTGCCACAGAACCCAGTAGGGTGCATGGATGGATCTCCACAAGAGGCCCTCACACATTCACACACCTCCACCCTACCACCTCAGACCACCAGAGGGAGCCCTGATAGGGATATATATAGGGAGGGTGGAGCCAGGCAGCTCAGTCAGAGTTTAGTGTTTAGTCTGAGAGTGTGCTCAGAGAGAGAGAGCAGCACGCAGGCTGCTGTGTGAGGCAAGTTCAGGCCTACAGCGCGCACTGAAGCCTAGTGAGGGCCCTGAGTGTGGCTGACGGCAAGGAGGAAGGGAGAGAGGAGTCGAGGGGGCAGAGGAGTGTACCAGGCTCACCCCGAAATATACACCAGACACCGGGTCCGCGCCTACAGGGACCCTTTATACCCAGTAGGGACCACTGGATACCTGGAGGACTACAAGTCCCAGGTTGACCAAAGCTGACTACTGTACCAGGGCTAGGAGTCAAGGAGGCCCCAGCGTCCAGGGAGAGTGATCTCCAGGAGAAAGCCCTACCACCAGGTCAGCAGGTGCAAGAGAGAGAGAGAGACAGTAATTAAGCCAGGCCTCGCTCCAGGCAGGTCAGAAGCTTAGCAAGTGGAAGCAACGGATCAGGAGGCCCTATACCCGCTCATTGGGGAGAGTCCAGAAATGTACCCTGCGTACCAAGTACCCTGGACCATACCTGCAACAAGACCAGTAAAGGTACCGAAGCGAACCCCAATGTGAGTGTCCGTCATTCCTTCCTGAACTGCCCTGGACATCTCTCCCCTGTACCACCATCCATTACTCCACGCTGCCCTGAGGCCCGCTCCACCTGTGGGGAGCCGTTCCATCATAAGCTGCCCTAACATCTGCCTCAGAGGACTGCTCCGCAGCGGCGGCTCCCTTTAGCCGCATTCCACAGGTGGCGTCACGAACTTTCCAAATCCCCTATAAATAATTCCCCTTTTGGGTGACCGCCCTGGGCCACGGACCGGGCCAGCCACCGTGATATCCCCCATCGGCATCCATAGAGGCACGGCTGCCGAGTACCCCACGGGCGCGTCATCTTCTTGCGTTACGAACAGGATTCCGTGCCCGTTGCCACCGGATAGTGTGCGCCTTAAAAGACTGTAATACTCACTGTGGTGAAGCTTTCCTGCCAATTGCCTCTGTTTCCCGCTATTGTCCGCCATTTTCCTGTCGCCGCTCGGGAAGAAGAGGGGCGTAACCGCGGGGGACCCGAGAGGCGTGACTGTGAAAAGCGCGCGAAGCCCAGGACACGCCCCGCCCCTGACGTCGAACCAGGAAGCGTCAGGTCCTGGAAGGAGTCCAGAGGACGCTCTGACGTCAGACGCGAGCGACGCAAGGTTGTGGAAGAAGACCGTCGCCCGCGGAGCTGCGGCCTACCTGATAAAAAAGTGAAGAAGGTAGGCTACGGTTCACTAGGGGGGCGCAACCATGACCGACGACCAGCAAGCCGCCGGAGCACCGGTTAACGCTCCTGATGCCCAACTTGCGCCCGGCGCTGCACAGGCCGGAGCGGCCAATCCACCAGCAGGGGTCGTGACTCTGTTGATACCCATGGCCCTGCCGTATATCCCTGGAGCGAAATGGCTTCCCCACTATGATGGCAAACCAGACACCCTGTCTGGATTCAAGAGAAAAATATGCAGTGTACTAGACATGTATTCTATGACTGGTAAGTAGAGAGCCGCTGTTGTGCTGGGACAATTGACTGATGCCGCAGAGCGGGAAGTTGAAACCTGGCCAGCCGCAGACCAGGAGTCAGTATCCATCATCTTTAAGAGACTGCAAACTGTGTTTGAAAACCGCACTGAGACAGTTCTCCGGATGAGGTTCTACCACTGTGTCCAGCTACCTGAGGACAGTATCTGGGACTATGCCTGGCGCTTACAGGAAGCCTTGCGAGCCCTGAAACAGGTTAGTCCAGCCAGCATACATGGTGAGGACAAAATGCTGACAGAACAGTTCATCCGGGGGTTGAGGTCCCAGGAGGAGAGCAGAACTGTACGGTGGTGGGCTTTAGATCATCCAGACGCCACCTTTGACACCCTGAAGGACATGGCTATTAAGGGTCTACAGCCCCTGGAAACATGAGGGACTGCTATCCAGCGCTACCAGGGTGGGGCCACCCCAGTGCCCGCAGCACCCACCGTTCCTTCATTGACGGCTGAAGCAAAGATGCAAACAGTGCCCCCTAGCGAGCTGGACAGCCTGCGCTCTGAAGTGCGTCAGCTAAGTAAAACCCTGGCCACTGTCCTGAGCACCCTGCAGCTACAGGAGGAGCCCGAGCCTGAAGGAAGGATCCTACTCGCCGACAGCCCTGAGGATGTCCCCTGGATGAGGAGAAGGAGGACAACGCCACCGCGTAGGAGGACAACGCCACCCCGGAGGAGGACAACGCCACCCCGTGGAAGGACCAACGACCAGCGTCGCCCTCCAGGAGACTTCATCTGCTACCGTTGCCACAAGGCACGCCACACAGCGCGGAACTGTCCTTTAAACGAGCAAACCCTGGGGCCGAGGGCCGACACCCAGGAGTAAATCAACCAGGCCCATCAAGCTGGTACCACCGGTTCGTAGGAGGAAGGCCTTTCCTGTCCATCGTGCTGGACGGCATTGCTATACCTGCGTTACTGGACATCGGCTCACAGGTAACCATCATACCTGATGTCCTCTTCAAAGGTACTGGTCCATAGATGAACTCCACCCGCCGGCCCCGAACCTCTCTGTGTATGCCTCTAACGGCCTTCCTCTTAACCTAGTAGGGGTTAAGGATGTGACAGTGAAGGTGGGGAGAGTGGAACTAAAGGACCAAGGACTAATTGTCATAGAATCTAACCCTGGTGATACAGACTTGTATATGATACTTGGTACAAATATTGTTGGTAACTGTTTGGGAGAAGTGTTGTTTTTACTCCAACAGATTGCTGACACTGCCAAACCAGGGCAGAGGAAGGTGCTCCAGAGAGAGATTCGAGCCCTCCTGTACCAGCAACAGGTAAAGCTAACAGGTGGTGAGATTGGTAATGTACGGGTAACAGACCCGATACCCATTGTGATCCCCCAATGAGTGAGATGCTGATTTGGTGTAGGGCAGCACTAGGTCTCAAGGGACAGAACTACCAGGCAGTAGTGGAGCCCATAAGCTCAGAGAACAGACCTACACTCTTAACTGCTAGAGGGGTAGTTGATGTACGCAATGGGAGGGTACCCATATGTCTCCTAAATTGTGGGGAGGAGGAAGTTAAATTACCAAGATACGCCACTGTTGCCAGGTTGTGTACTGTGAATGATGATGCCATACACCCTGTGGAATCCTTGACCCCACTAGATACAGTGGAGGACAATGACTCTGAAGCTCAGCTGGAGGATTGGTGTCAGCAGCTCCATGTTGGGACTGACGCCACTCCTGTCCATCAAAAACAAGGTGTACACAGGGTGGTCCAAGAATACGAACAGGTTTTCAGCAAACACCCACTTGATTTTGGGAGGATTAAAGGGGTACAACACCATATACCCACAGGTGACCATCCACCCATCAAAGAAGGTTACAGGCCCATACCACCAGCACACTACCAGAAAGCGAAGGAAATGTTGCATGACATGAAGAAAGCAGGGGTAATAAGAGATAGCTGTAGCCCCTGGGCAGCTACTCTGGTCCTGGTCAGGAAAAAGGATGGAAGCATGAGAATGTGTGTAGATTACAGACAGGTAAACCGCAAAACACATAAAGATGCATACCCTTTGCCCATATAGGGGAATCCCTGGCTGCACTAAAGTCTGCAAATTACTTCTCTACGCTTGACCTCACTAGTGGGTACTGGCAAGTAACAGTTGCTGAGGAGGACCGGGAGAAGACGGCCTTCACTACCCCAATGGGGCTCTGCGAGTTCAACAGTATGCCGTTCGGACTCTGCAACGATCCTGGAACGCTCCATAGATTGATGGAGTGCTGTTTGGGACACCGTAACTTCGAGACCGTGCTGCTATACCTGGATAACGTGATAGTGTACTCCAAGACGTATGAGGACCATTTGAAGCACCTGGCGGAGGTATTTGAAGCATTGTCCCAGTATGGGATGAAACTAAAGCCTTCTAAATGCCACTTGCTCAAGCAGAAGGTTCAGTACTTGGGGCACGTAGTCAGCTCGGAGGGAGTAGCAACAGACCCGGAGAAGGTCACTGCCATCCAGAAATGGCCGGAACCGAAGAATCTCAAGGAGGTACGTCAGTTCCTGGGACTGGTCAGGTATTACCGGAGATTTGTAAATGACTACACCAAGAAGGCAGCGCCTTTGCAAAATCTCCTGGTAGGACAGTCCAGCAGAGGCAAAAACCCCCTTCCAGTGGGGTAAAGAGCAGGCTGAGTCCTTTGCAGTGATGAAAGAGATCCTGACTGGTGAAGAAATCCTTTCCTACCCTGACTACAGCCACCCTTTCCTGCTGTACACTGATGCCAGTAACGAGGGACTAGGAGCTGTGTTAAGTCAGAAGCAGTATGGCAAAGAGAAGGTGATTGCCTATGCCAGCAGGAAGCTTCGTCCTACCGAGAGGAATCCAGAAAACTATAGCTCCTTCAAGTTGGAGTTCCTGCCCTTGGTCTGGGCCATCACTGAACGATTCAAGCACTACCTAGACTCCACTAAGTTCACGGTCTATACTGACAACAACCCCTTGACACATCTAGAGACAGCCAAGTTGGGAGCCATGGAACAGCGTTGGATGGCCCGACTGTCAAACTATCAGTTCACCATCAAGTACCGGGCAGGCCACAAGAATGCCAACGCCGATGCCCTATCCAGAATGCCTCACAAGTCGGACACTGAAGAAGAAGTGGATGACCTGGAGGAGATTGAGCTACTTGCCTTCCATAGAAATGGGATGGTCCACGAGCAGCGCACCTCCAGGGGGTATCGTGGTAAGACACTAAACCCTTTACCTCATCACAGTTGGAAAGAGAACCAGGACAGCGACCCGGTTGTCAGCCATATCAAAGAACTGATAACCCAGGAAGGTTCCTCCCTGGAGAAGGACGCTCCTCCACAAGCCAAGCAACTGTGGAATGAGAGAAGCCGGCTGTTCATCTATAGAGAGAAGCTGTGCCGAAGGTATGTCTACCCTAGGACCCATGAGATGGTATGGCAGATCGTAGTGCCCAGTACAGACATTCAGATGGTGTTGGAGGCCTACCACGATCAAGCAGGGCACTTTGGCTGGAAGAAGCTGGAAACCCTCCTGAAGAGTCGGTTTTATTGGGTTGGAATTCGGAGTTCCATAGAGAGGTGGTGCTGGAATTGTGGACCCTGTAGCCTCAGAAGAAAAGACTACAGCAGTCAGAAAGCACCCTTGCAGTCCATCAAGACAACCCAGCCCCTGGAGATCGTCGCTCTGGATCACGTCAAGCTGTCACCCAGCAGGTCAGGCTACTATTATGCCCTGACTATGGTGGATCACTACTCCCGGTTCCTGGTGGTAGCCCCCGTCAAGGATCTGATGGCAGAAACTGCAGCAAGGACATTTCAAGCATACTTCTGCAGGCCCCATGGATACCCGGATAAGGTGCTGACGGATCAAGGCCCTGCCTTGGAAGCCGAGCTGTTCAAAGAGTTTTGCCATCTGTACGGGTGTAAGAAGATTCAGACTACGCCGTACTACCCTAAAACTAATGGTCTATGTGAAAAGATGAACAATATCGTCATAGACCTGCTGAAGACCTTACATCTAGAAGAAAGGAATCAGTGGCCAGACAGACTACCTGACCTGGTAGATCTGTACAATCACATACCTGTGAGTTCCACCAATTGTACTCCAGCGTACCTCATGAGAGCAAGACCCGGAAAGTTGCCCATGGACCTGGAGCTGGGAGTGGTAGAGCCAGAAGAAGACAAGTCCACTGAAGACAGGGATACGACCCGACAGGAGCAGTACAAGAGAGTACAGGCCTGTGTCGAAGACAGTCTAAATAGGGTGAGAGATAAGCAGGAAGCACAGTACAACAAGAGTGCACCCGCAGAACCGTTAACACCTGGAGAAGTTGTGCTGAAGCGAAAGAGAAGAAACCACAAGCTTGATGACCAATGGGAAAGAGAGCCTTACACTGTGTTGGATTCCAGGTTCGACAATAGAAAAACCTGTCTAATCAGTAAAGATGGAGGTAAGACAGCTGTAACAGTCTCAAGAGACCATTTGAAGTTGTGCCCAGGTCCATTGAAGCCACAGGAAGAAATACCTCTTATAGTGACTGAAGAACCCAAAGAAGATGTACTCCATACTGTCTTAGGAGACTTCCCGGCAGATTGGCCTCAACTGGATGGAGCCGTAATAATACCTGTGATGCACTTCTACCAACAGCCAGAAGACCCTCCACTGCAAGTAAGCCCTGTAAGTGCCCCAGAAGAGCCTGCTCAGGAAGAATCCCCGGAAGAAGGATCACCAGTAGAAGCAGAGCTAGAAGGCCCAGTAAACAGTGTACTTGCCAGTTCCATCGAGAGGTTAAGACAGTTCTACAATTTTCCCACACGTAGATCTGACAGGGTAGTAGACATTGCAAACACAAACATCAACAACACCCCAGTACTACGTAGGTCAACACGCAGTACAAAAGGCCAGGTCCCTGCCAGGTATAGGGAATAAGAATGAAGTGCCTACCATGTAAATAGTTACCCAGTGGGTATTGCTACTGTTATTGTTTATTGTATAAACTGAAATTTAATATGTGCCTTTAGTTACCCGTCAGGGTATAAAGACTTGTAGGCTGAGGACTGTGAGCAGCCCAAAAACTGTCCATATACATAGTTGCACTCCCTGGAGTGCCCCTTAAGTGACCACAGAACAAAAGCCCATTTGGCGTGGCGGAAGACGTGGTCCAGCACCTGGATCACCTATGCCCTGCAGCCACGCCCAAGGCCTACGTTGAGGGTTTTCAGGCGGGTCCCTCATCTTCCTTCATCGGTAAAATGGACACCAGGTTACGGGACTTACTGTAACTTTATTAATGTTATTATACTTGTTATGATTATAATTGTTATTATTGTTGTAACCTGTTACAAAATGCTTCAGTCCAGTATTGAATTGTACTAGGGGGGAATGTGGTGCCCTGCTACGCAGAGGTGCCACAGAACCCAGTAGGGTGCATGGATGGACTTCCCCACAAGAGGCCCTCACACATTCACACACCTCCACCCTACCACCTCAGACCACCAGAGGGAGCCCTGATAGGGATATATATAGGGAGGGTGGAGCCAGGCAGCTCAGTCAGAGTTTAGTGTTTAGTCTGAGAGTGTGCTTAGAGAGAGAGCAGCACGCAGGCTGCTGTGTGAGGCAAGTTCAGGCCTACAGCGCGCACTGAAACCTAGTGAGGGCCCTGAGTTTGGCCGATGGCAAGGAGGAAGGGAGAGAGGAGTCAAGGGGGCAGAGGAGCGTACAAGGCTCACCCCGAAATATACACCGGACACCGGGTCTGCGCCTACAGGGACCCTTTATACCCAGTAGGGACCACCGGATACCTGGAGGACTACAAATCCCGGGTCGACCAACGCTGACTACTGTACCAGGGCTAGGAGTCATGGAGGCCCCAGCATCCAGGGAGAGTAATCTCCAGGAGAAAGCCCTACCACCAGGTCAGCAGGTGCAAGAGAGAGAGAGAGACAGTAATTAAGCCAGGCCTAGCTCCAGGCAAGTCAGAAGCTTAGCAAGTGGAAGCAACGGATCAGGAGGCCCTATACCCGCTCATTGGGGAGTGTCCAGAAATGCACCCTGTGTACCGAGTACCCTGGACCATACTTGCAACAAGACCAGTAAAGGTACCGAAGCGAACCCCCGTGTGAGTGTCGGTTATTCCTTCCTGAACTGCCCTGGCCGTCTCTCCCCTGTACCACCATCCATTACTCCACGCTGCCCTGAAGCCCGCTCCACCTGTGGGGAGCCGTTCCATCATAAGCTGCCCTAACATCTGCCTCAGAGAACTGCTCCGCAGCGGCGGCTCCCTTTAGCCGCATTCCACAGGTAGCGTCACGAACTTTCCAAATTCCCTATAAATAATTCTCCTTTTGGGTGACCGCCCTGGGCCACGGACCGGGCCTGCCACTGTAATATCCCCCACCGGCATCCATAGAGGCCCGGCTTCCGAATACCCCATGGTCCTGGGGGCGCATCATAGGCGCCTGGGAATCAGCGCTACAGTTAGCGCTGTTCTCAAGCGCCGGGTGCTGAACACTGCCCTCATCATGGTTCCCTACCAGCGCTGTGATCCGCACCAGCAGGGACAATGATGAAGGTAGTAGTAGTCTGTTCCTGCAGTGTCTACTTGTAAAAATAAGAATAAAATAAAAAATCCATATACTCACCTAAGTGTTCCCCGCTGTAAACCAGACGACCGATCAGCAGAGGATCCGGGGAGAATGAGCCGCTGCAGAGAGCGGCCCCAGAGCTACTCTCAGTGAGTGACAGGACGCCGCTCCTGAGCTCAGCAGAGTACACTTAGGTGAATATATGGATTTTTATTTTATTCTTATTTTTACGGGTGGACACTGCAGGAGCAGATTACTACTACCCTCATCATTGTCCCTGCTGGTGCTGATCACAGCGCCTGCAGGGAACCATGATGAGGGCATTGTTCAGCACCCGGAAAATTGAGAACAGCGCTAACTGTACGCCGATTCCCAAGCGACGGTACGTGTGCTCCTAATGCGGTACACGGGTGGCACAAGGTTGCCAAATGTGTGACACACATGGACACATGGGACACAGATATCTCCGGTACCGTTTTTTCTGGAGAACCTGAGGGTTCCAAGAGCTCACTATGTATCTAGATAGGTGCCTTGGGGAGTCTAGTTTCCAAAATGGGGTCACTTGTGGGGGAGTTCTAATGTTTAGGCACACAGGGGCTCGCCAAAAGCAACATGGTGTCCGCTAACAAATTGAATGGAAAATATGCTTAAATTGTTAGCGGACACCATGTTGCATTTGGAGAGCCCCTGGGTGCCTAAACATTGGAGCTCCCCCACAAGTGACCCCATTTTGGAAACTAGACCCCCCAAGGCACCTATCTAGATGCATAGTGAGCACTTGGAACCCCCAGGTGCTTCACAAATTGATTCGTAAAAATGAAAAAGTGAAAAAAAAACACTTTTTCATTTTTACGAACGAATTTGTGAAGCACCTGGGGGTTCCAAGTGCTCACTATGCATCTAGATAGGTGCCTTGGGGGTCTAGTTTCCAAAATGGGGTCACTTGTGGGGGAGCTCCAATGTTTAGGCACACAGGGGCTCTCCAAACGCGACATTGTTCCAATTTGTTAGCGGACACCATGTTGCGTTTGGAGAGCTCCTATGCGCTCCTAAGTGTTTTTTTTTCCACTTTTTCATTTTTACGAATCAATTTGTGAAGCACCTGGGGGTTCCAAGTGCTCACTATGCATCTAGATAGGTGCCTTGGGGGGTCTAGTTTCCAAAATTGGGTCACTTGTGGGGGAGCTCCAATGTTTAGGCACACAGGGGCTCTCCAAACGCAACATGGTGTCCGCTAACAATTTGAGCCGATTTTCCATTCAATTTGTTAGCGGACACCATGTTGCGTTTGGAGAGCCCCTGTGTGCCTAAACATTAGAGCTCCCCCACATGTGACCCCATTTTGGAAACTTGACCCCCCAAGGCACCTATCTAGATGCATAGTGAGCACTTGGAACCCCAGGTGCATCACAAATTTTTCTGATGAAAGGTTTTTTATTCTGAGGTTACATGTTAGCCACGTTTTTTCCTCAGAACAGTTGTATTATAATATAAAAATTACAGGAGTGGTGTGGCACCCCAGGAATCCGGTTGCACCTTGCTTAGTGGAATGGACACCTGGTTGCAGATTATACTGTAAACTGTTAAAGAATGAAATGTTAATAATTTTCTATGTGCCTTGTTATTGTTATCTGTTACTTTTGAAAAATATTCTCAGTCAGGGAGTACTGAAATTAACTAGGGGGGAATGTGGCACCCCAGGGGTCAGGTTGCCACAGTGGCATTGCCTCCCTCAAAAGAGGTAATGCCATGCCTGGAAGCAAGCAGAGATCCCTAGTCAGGGATACTAAACATGCAACACTTTCCTGGCTCCAGACCAGCAAGGGGAGTCCCCTCCCCTTGGCAACTGGGATCTGGGGGCGAGGTTAGTTAATCTTAGTGTCAGGAGTTGAGTTTAGGATGTGGAGGAGACAAGAGCTAGGGACTGGAGCTGAGGTAGCTCGTCCTAGCTAGAGAAACACAGAGGACCGGACACCGGAGTCCGAGGCTGTGGGGCACGGAAGGCCCAACAGCGGATACCGTAGGGCAGGAGATTGAAAGTCTCCTGGCCCCATCAGACGCCCGGAGGCTCAGCAGCACAGAGGGACCAGCAGCGCTACGTGGGAGAAACGCATGAGTAAGGCCCGAGCTGCAAGCCATATGGGTGAGCACAGACCGTTGCACTCAGGCACGTGGGCTATAGCACAGCTACAAGCAGCAAAGCCAAAGAGTATAGTGAGAAGGGGAGGCCTACAACTTCACCTGGCAAGGAGGACTCTATGGTTGCTTCCAGGCTGACCGGACTCTTACCTCTAGCCAGTACCTGAATCCATGCTTGCCTAATTGTCATCAGTAAAGACCCTGGGACTGCACAATACTGACTCTGTGGTTATTACTGCACTACGACACCCTGCACAACCACCAACATCCACACCCTGCCCTGAAGCTAACTCTTCCTGTGGGGAGTCATAACATCCTTGCTGCAATACCACCAGCTTCAGAGGACTGTTCCGCAGCGGAGGCCCTCCCCCCTTAGCCGCATTCCACAGGTGGCGTAGTCGGACTCTTTAATAAAACCTATACATATAATTTCCCTTGGATTGACCACCCTGGGTCACGGGCCGGGTCCCCGCCACTGTGACTACAACCCCCAGCATCTACCGGCCTGCCACCGGGTACCCCACGGTCCAGGGGGCGCGTCAGTGGCATACTTTACAGTCTTCCATACAATATGAATGTTGGGTAGCACAACCGACGATTCCTTATGACGGAAGAAAAACTGAAGTGTGAACAGAATCTTAAATGTTAGTTCATAGTCCACAGAAAAAATGTTCCTCTTTTATAGCATCAGAAAGGGCCACTATGGAAAAGCAACATCAGAGACCATCAGTATGTCCTATTATCTTTTTGAGCATTTTAGCTTCGTTGTCTATGACATGTACAGCTTGATTCTATTATAAAATCCTTTGCTAGCTAATACATATTTCTTTTTGGAACAGAAAGTGTTTGTTACTGTGAACACTGGAGAACCTATAGTAAGGATATAAGTCAACAGAACCACAATGTAAATTAAATACAGGTTGATGCTGCTTTAATTTATATTGCATATGTAGGAAAAAACTCAACATACTGGTGAGTGATATGAAAACGTCCTCCAAACAACACACAAGTTAAAGTGGTGGGTCTGCGTGAAAATCCACAATTAGAACATTTTTTATGGAAAGAGATTCAAATGTCTAATTTGGCGGGCTTAGGATAACTAATTTACCTACTTTACTGAATATGAAATCTGGCCATGGGGATAGGAGAAGTCCTTGGTGGACATGTAAAACACTGGAAAAATGACAGCTGCATCTAAATTGTCTCTTTACCACACACATGCATTCAAAACCAGTATCTTTACTGTTGTGTTATGTTACCGTGTTGCTACTATATTACTGTGTTTCAAAGAACTGCACCTTATAATTTATACTGTATGTGATGCGCCCCCAGGGCCGTGGGGTACTCGGAGGCCGGGCCTCTGGACGCTGATGGGGGGGTATCACGGTGGCTGACCCGGTCCGTGGCCCAGGGCGGTCAATAAAAAGGGGAGTTTGTGAAGTGTTCGTGACACCACCTGTGGAATGCGGCTAAAGGGTGCCGCCGCTGCGGAGCAGTCCTCTGGAGCTGGTGTTACGGCAGCAGGGGTGGTGTGGCTCTCCACAGATAGAGCTAGCTTCAGGGCAGTGTAGGATGTGGTGGTTGCGCTGGGTGTTGTAGTGCCGGGAGGCAAGAGGGCGCAGATGAAAGAATGGACGGAGGCAGTACGGTGCAGTCATCCGAGTTTTTACTCACAGTTATTATGACTGTTCCACTGGTGCACTGTATGGGTGCCAGCCTCCCACGTCGCACTGCGTTCACCAGGCAGGGGTTCAGCACTTCCTCAGGTAGGTTAAGAGCACCTGACAGAACCCCACTTTCTTATGTTCCTAGCTAGACCGTCTTCACGCTGGGTCTTTATCCCTCCTGCCCTGCGCTTCCCACTCTCAATCCCTCTCGGGTGCTCTGAAGTCCCTCCTGTCTTGTTGGAGTTCCCGGACCTGCTTGACCCTCACGGGGATTAGAATGAGGCTTCGGCAACTGACTATATAAGCCAGAAGCCTCCGGTTTTCCCAGCCGAGACTTAGAGTAACACGGCTGGACCAGGGGCCGTTCCCCTTCTTGCGGCCTACGATCCCTCTGTCTTCTGACAGATTCGGGGCATACGGGTGCCGTCCTGCACTCGCCGTACCCCCTAGGATCCCTTCTGTACTAGAACGGAGCCTACTTCTCTGCTCCCCACCTGGGCCTCTATGACTGGGTCCTACTTGTGGAGCAGAGCTCTAAAGACACTCTGCTCCCAGACTGACTTGTCCCACTTACTGCGCTGCCACCCTAAGATGGCTTCCCTTTTTATATCTCACTCTATAGTGCTCCCCTAAACTGCTTCCTCCACCCACACCCACTACTGGTTCCCCCTACCTCTGGGTTCCCCCCACTCCAGCCAGGGACAGGGCTCAGCAGCTGCGCACATGCATGCTGCCCCTCCAGCCGGCCTGGAGCAGTGTAGTGTTGGATGCAGGTGTTGGTGTTCCGAGCAGCACTCCCTCCTTACCTGAGAGAAGGAGATACCACACCTCTAGGTGAGGTGCAGTACCTCTGTGGCGACTGAACCCTCAGGGGCGCCACATATATATTAGCATATGCAAATATTTTAACCTCTTTACCCTCGAAGGTGGTTTGCACGTTAATGACCAGGCCAATTTTTACAATTCTGATCATTGTCACTTTATGAGGTAATACGTCTGGAACACTTCAATGGATCCCACTGATTCTGGGATTTTTTTTTTTCATGACATATTGTACTTCATGATAATGGTAAAATTTCTTTGATATGACTTGCGTTTATTTGTGAAAAAATCTGAAATTTGGCAAAAATTTAGAAAATTTCGCAAGAAATCAATTATTATATGAGAACAATCCCAAGCAAGAAGCTAATACATCTGATCAGGTAAGACTAATCACCCCATTTAATAGCCAGTGTAAGGAATTCACCAACATTATTTATAAACACTGGAGAGTCTTCCAGATGGATCCCATCCTGGGAAAACTGATTACGGAAAGACCAAGTATCACAGCTAGTGATGAGCGAGTATGTTCGCTACTGCTCGGTGCTCGCCCGAGCATCTCACTGCTCGAGATGCTCGGCGCTCGCCGAGTATTTCCAGGATTGATCAGCGGGAGCTCGCTTCTCCTCCGTGCATGTTTGGCGCTCGTTATGAACATGCAGGGATTGCCTGCCACTCACTCTAATGCCGTAGCCATGTTGGTTGTGGCATTACAGTGATTGGCAGGCCGCACAGGGTCATCTGGTCTATATCAGACCTGGAGCCGCCATGCTCGTCACAGTCACTCCGGAATCAGATAGTGTAGGGAGAGGTGCTGCTGAGATAGGGAGAGATTTGCTTGTTTCTAGTTAGTGTAGGTGTACCAAACTATATTAGAGACACATATCCATCTCAACAAACAGTCCTTCTGAGTACTAATCCATCTGCAGAGATATCAGGCAGGCAGTGTATATAGGCAGGCAGGCAGGGTATATAGCAGACTGCAGTGCACATAAGACAAGAGGCTCCATCCCAGTTTTGTCTGCTGCTGCTGTTTGATATTTCTAGAAATAGGCACAGGTCTCAGGGGCCAGGAATAATTTTTTTTGGATCTTAATCCTCATTATTTGCTTAAAAAGCAATCCAGAGAACACAGTTTTTCTGCGCCATTTGCTTGTTGGCACTGCAGAATACAGCCAGGTCCTTTCCATATTACAGCGCTAAAAATCCAGCTATTTAAGACTGTGGATTGTCCGTCACACAGATCACATATAATTCTGCCATTTCTGGCATCCATTAAAAAAATTTTCAGTGTGTCAGTGAAGCAATTCACACCAGTTTGCTGTTCAAAATAGTTATCTACTGGCCAGGTATTCAAAACTGTGTTTTCTCCGTCACACGGGTCACATATACGTTTTCAGAAAATACTGGCATTTCTGGCCTCCATTAAAAAAAAATTCAGTGTGTCAGTGAAGCAATTGACACCAGATTGCTGTTCAAAATAGTTACCTACAGGCCAGGTATTTAAAACTGTGGTTTGTCCGTCACAAGGATCATATATAAGTTTGCTCCAAATTCAGTCATTTGTTGTAAGCGTGGAAGATATTGTCCTCCATTTAAAATGGGCAAGGCACGTGGCAAGGGACGGGGAACTGGACGTGATGGTGATGATAGTGCATGCAGAGGCCGAGGCCGTGGGCAAGCTGAAATTGTGCCACAACAAACACCCACATCTTCTCGCTCGACCTTCCTGTCCCAATTAATAGGGGACCGCAGAACACCACTATTGAACACAGAGCAGTGTGAAAAGGTTATTGATTGGATAGCAGATAATGCTTCCAGTCACTTAGCCACCACCACCACCACCCTGTCTTCCACACGGTCAAGTCTCAGTAGCTGTGAGTCTGGACCGCATATTCCTCACCCTGAACCTCTTTCCTCCCACCATGCCGAGTACCCAGAGACAACTGATCCCACACTTGGACACTCCGAAGAGCTGTTCACTTTTCCATTTATAGATTCGGGCTTCTCGCCTGGTCCACTTGAAGCGAGGCTAGAGGAGATCGCCTGTAGCAATGCCCAAATATTTGAGCAGCCACGGTCACACGAAGGCGGGAAAGTGTCACAAGAGGTGGACGATGATGAGACACAATTACCAGAAATCAATACAAAAAAATCGCTGCACTGCTGTGTAATGGTGCACAAGTAGGGGCCGAACCCACTGACATACAAAAATAGCCTTGGCATTCAAATATTCAAAGCAGTGAAATTTTATTTGCAGTTCATTAGTGAACATAAAACGTTTAAAGTTTCGGTCGCAGTGACCTTCATCAGTTAACGATATTTCAGTATAGTTTGGGGGTTTGGATGTTCAATAAGACAATCCTATGGGAAGCAACTGTTAAGGACCACCTTAGTACATGGGACCTGGCAGGCTTCACAACGCGGTGTCCACCATCCAAACCCCCAAACTATACTGAAATATCGTTAACTGATATGCTCACTAATGGACTGCAAATAAAATTTCACTGCTTTGACAATTACCAGAAAGTCAGGAGGAGGACCAGAGTGCGGAAGTGGAAGACGAGGTGGTGGATGATATAGTAACTGACCCAACCTGGCAGGAGGACATGCAGAGCGAGGAGAGCAGCACACAGGGGGAGGGAGGGAAAGCACGCCAACAGGCAGGAAGAAGCAGTGTGGTGGCCTCAGAAAGAAGGCAGGCAACCGTTCCCTGTAACACCAACACAAAGGAAGTTGCCAGTACAACTGTTAATGTGGCACCCCAGGGGTCTGGTTTCCACAGTAACAGCAGTGTTATGTCTGAGAGCAGGTGGGAGGTCTCTTGGTCAGGAATCCTATGCATGCCACACCTCCTGCCCAGTCCTGGGAGGGGAAGGACTTCCCCTATATAAACCTGGGGCTGAGGCAGGGTTAGAGAAGAAGAGTAGAGAGAAGAAGAGAAGCAGTGATAGGAAAGAAAGATCAGGAGCTCTGTGGGAGTCGTGCTAAGAGGAGATCAGGGCTGGAAGCTGTAGAGCTCGCCCTGATTGAAGATTTCTTACCGGACCCGGAGTCCGAGGCTGTGGGGACTAACTCCTACCCAGCAGCAGAAACCGACCGGCAGGGGATTTCAGGTCCTCTGGCCCAGAAACCCGAAGGCTCGGTCACACGTGTGGGACCAGCACCGCCGTCGTGGAGCGGAAGCTACTAGAAGGCCCCGAGTCACCGGCCATACGGGTGAGCACCACACGGTACACTCAGGGACGTGGGCTACCTTTACCCGCCTCTAGCAAGGTAGCCAGAAGAGTACAATTAGTTGGGGAGGCCTACAACTCCACCTGGCCAAGGGGGATCCCATCTGCTCAAGGACTGACCAGGCCCCGACCGCTAGCCAGTACTCCGGGAGGGTCTATCTTTGTCACCAGTAAAGACCCTGAACTACACCGTATCGTCTCTGAGTGATTCCTGCTACCCCCATCATCCACGTCGGCTGCCCTGAGGCCATACCCCTCCCGTTGGGGGTTATACCATCCACGCTGCACCATCCTCCCACCGGCCTCAGCGGTTTGCCCTGCAGCGGCAGCTCCATAGCTGCATTCAACGGGTGGCGTAGTCGTTCTACATCTACTGCTAATATACCGCCACTTAGTCTGACTCCCTGGGCACGGACCGGGTCACCGCCACGAGACTACTACCCCTATCAGATCCGGCTCCGGGTAGTCCCTGCGTGCGCAATGCTGCATCACATAGGCCCAGGGCGCGTCATTAGGTCTTCCCGAGTCTGGTTGTTTTTTAAAGACTCTGCCACTAACCCCAGAAAGGCCATTTACACTACCTGCCAGGCCAGCATCAGCAGGGGTGGCAAAACGACCAGCCTGACCACGACCAGCATGATCAGGCACATGGCAGCAAAGCACCCGACTTTGTGGGCCGAACCCGAGGGTCCAGGAACAGTGTCTGCGGGTGGCACCATTGCTTCTTCCGCTGTTGCACATGCAAGCCAATCCCCTGTCCATGGTGCATGCGAAGATGCCTCCTGCCCTGCACCTGTCGTTGCACACTCTCAAGTAGCAGCATCAGGAAGCACGTCCACGTTCTTGTCCCAGCGCAGCATTCAGTTGTCCATACCAGTCCTTGGAACGCAAGCGCAAAAATGCAGCCAACGCCCCACAGGCAACAGTATTAAATTCCCACATTTCACGACTGCTTGTGCTCTAAATGTTGCCTTTTAGGCTCGTGGAGATGGAAGCAATCCGCAACCTGATGGCGGCGGCCATCCCTCGGTACTTGGTCCCCAGCCGCCACTATTTCTCCCAGTGTGCCGTCCACGCATTACACAAGCACTTGTCCCAAAACATTAGCCGTGCCCTCAACAACGAAGTTACCGGGAAAGTCCACCTAACCACGGACACGTGGACAAGTGCTTGTGGGCAGGGACGGTACATCTCGCTGGCAGAACACTGGGTTAACATAGTGGAAGCCAAGACCCAGTCGGCCCTTGGGATGGAACATGTCCTCCCGACGCCAAGGATTGCGGGCCCTAGGTCAATCAGGGTTGCCCCCACAGTCTACAGCTCCTGCACCTCATCCTTGTTACGGATCAAGGTGGTGGAACCTCTGTGCTGTGATACCAGGAGGGACCAGATGGGCATAACTATGTGCCTACCCGGACCGACCCTGGTCACATGGCGGCTTAGTCGACTCCGTGAACCAAGGAGAAACCGGGAAGGTGAACCAGGTGCCACTCTGGGACCAACCTTGTGTGAGAGCAGGTGACTCCCACGGCACTGATGGCTGAGGCCAACAGGCACAGCGAATGAGCACAGCTGGCAGACAGGCAGGTGATGCGGGTAGACAGGCACAGCCTATAGGCAGGCTGGTGGGTACGGTAGATAGACAGGCAGGAGGGCACGGCTGATATGCAGGCAGGCGGGCACAGATGATAGACAGGCCGGCGGGCACGGCTGATAGACAGTCTGGCGGGCCCGGCTGATAGACAGGCTGGCGGGCACGGCTGATAGACAGGCTGGTGGGTACTGGAACCTGAGGACTGAGGAAAGTTAGCACACAAACAACAATCTTGCACAGGCACCTCCATTTTGGAGGAGGTGCCTTATATAGGGGAAGTCCTCCGGCCATTGGCCGGGGACTCTTTAGGATGGCGCGTGGCCCCTTTAAGAGGGAGGGAGCATGCGCGCGCCCTAAGCACAGTTCGCGTGCCCCGGGAAGACGCAGGAGGGGAGCCGGAGGACGCTGGACCGGGACCGCGGCGACCAAACCCCTTCCAATCCACAAGAAAGAAAGTTTTTCCTCTTACCCTCTTGATGGCCAAAATGTTCTCTACCTCAAAGACGTCCTCAGATGAGACTGGAGCTGGAGTGGTACCTGGATAGTCAGAGAAAAGATTAAGGACAACAGGCTTGAGGAGAGACACGTGAATGAAATTGGGAATCCGTAAGGAGACAGGGAGTTTCAGTTTGTACACCACTGGATTTATTTGGTTCAGAATCTCGAAAGGACAGATGAACCACGGGCCCAACTTGTATGATGGTATCTTGAGACGGACATATTTGGAGGAAAGCCAGACCTTGTCTCCCGGACAAAATAGAGGCAGATCCAGACGTCTCTTATCAGCATGATTCTTCATCCGCTCGAAGGACTGAAGAAGCACAGATATAGTGTCTTCCCAAATCACCAAAAATTCACTGACGAGAGAATCCGCAGCAGGACTGTCCACTGAAGAGGATACAGGAAATGGAATTCGGGTGTGTTGACCGTAAACCACAAAAAATGGAGACTTAGCAGAGGACTCACTCACATGGTTGTTATAAGAAAACTCGGCCAAAGGCAGGAGTTCTACCCAATGGCTATGGTGAGCGTTGACAAAGTGCCGAAGAAAACTGGTAAGGATCTGATTAATACGTTCCACTTGACCATTGGACTGAGGATGATAGGCCGAAGAAAAGTCCAAAGAGACATCAAGCACCTTGCACGTGGCTCTCCAGAAGTGAGAAGTGAACTGAACTCCTCGGTCCGAGACAATGTGGAGGGGTAAGCCGTGGGGACGAAAGATGTGACGGATAAAGTCCTTAGCCAGCACAGGTGTGGATGGAAGACCAGGCAGAGGGATGAAGTGAGCCATCTTGGAGAAGCAGTCAGCGACCACCCAAATGATGGTTGAACCGGAAGATACTGGGAGATCAGTGATGAAGTCCATAGCAATGTGTTGCCAAGGAGCATAAGGCACAGGAAGAGGAAGAAGATGACCAGCTGGAAGGTGCCTAGTTATCTTGTTACGGGCACAAGAGGAACAAGCAGCGACAAAATCCGCAACATCTTTGCGCACGGTGGGCCACCAATAATGTCGGGCAATGAGCAGAAGCATCTTCCTCTGGCCGGCATGACCAGCCAATTTGGACGAATGACCCCTGAGTAAGACCCTCCTCCGATCCTGAGCCGTTACAAAGTTCTTACCAGGAGGTAGATGAAACAGGTCAAACGGAGCAACAGGCATTATTCTGGAGGGGTCAATGATGTGTAGAGGCTCCTCCTCTTGGTCGGTAAACAGAAAAGAGCGTGAGAGAGCATCAGCTTTAATATTCTTGTCTGCCGGGCGGTAATGGAGAGAGAAGAAGAAACGAGCAAAGAACAAAGACCATCTGGCCTGGCGCAGATTTAGTCTTTGGGCGGTCTGCAAGTAAGCGAGGTTTTTATGGTCAGTGTAGATGACCACTGAGTGCAGAGCCCCCTCAAGCAAGTAGCGCCACTCCTCCAGCGCTAATTTGATGGCCAGCAGTTCTCGATCCCCTATGGAGTAATTGCGCTCGGACGAAGAAAAGAGTTTTCAGAAGAAGCCGCAGGTCACCATTCGACCGGATGAGGATTTCTGGATGAGCACTGCTCCGGCCCCAGAGGAAGAAGCATCAATCTCCAGGAAGAACTGTTTATTGCAATCAGGACGATGTAACACTGGAGCGGAGGAGAAGGCTTGCTTAAGAGAAACAAAGGCATTTTCCGCCTTGGAAGACCATTCCCTGGGATTTGCTCCTTTACGGGTGAGAGCAGAGATGGGAGCAGTAAGGGAGGAGAAATGAGGAATGAAGAGGCGGTAATAGTTAGCGAATTCTAGAAACCGCTGAATAGCCTTCAACCCCTCGGGTCGGGGCTACTTTAAGACGGCAGACACCTTCTCGGGATCCATCCGCAGCCGGTCTCAGAGATGATATATCCCACAAATGGTAGGGAGGTCTGCTCAAAGAGGCACTTCTCATACTTATCGAACAGGCGATTCTTCTAAAGCCGCAGTAGTACCTGACGAACATCCCTCTGGTGAGAGGGCAGATCAGGGGAGAACACCAAGATATCGTCCAGGTACACCACCACGCAGGAATACAGGAAATCTCAGAAGTAGTGATGAGTGAGCATGCTCACTACTGCTCGGTGATCGCCCGAGCATCTCACTGCTCAAGATGCTCGGCGCTCGCCGAGTATTTCTGGTGTTGCTTGGCGGGAGCTCGGGTCCCCACCCTGCATGTTTGGCGCTCTTTAGAGCGCCAATCAACATGCAGGGATTGCCTACCACTCACCGTAATGCTGTAGCCATGTTGGTTGTGGCATTACAGTGATTGGCTGGCCGCACAGCGTCATCAGGTCTATATCAGACCTGGCGCTGCCATGCTCGTCACAGTCACTCCGAAATCAGGCAGAGTAGGGAGAGGTGCTGCTGCCTCAGGGAGAGATTTGCTTGTGTAGTAGGAAGTGTAGGGAGAAAAACCGTACATTACACATATCCATCTTAACAAACAGTCCTTTTGAGGACTAACTAATCCATTTGCAGAGATATCAGGCAGGCAGTGTATATAGGCAGGCAGGCAGGGTATATAGCAGACTGCAGTGCATATAGCACAAGAGGCTCCATTCCAATTCTGCCTTCTGCTGCTGTTAGATATTTCTATACAAAGACCCAGGTCTTAGGGGTCAGGAATACTTTTTTTTGGATCTTAATCCTCATTATTTGCTTAAAAAGCAATCCAGAGAACACCGTTTTTCTGCGCCATTTGCTTGTTGGCACTGCAGAATACAGCCAGGTCCTTTCCATATTACAGAGCTAGAAATCCAGCTATTTAAAACTGTGTTTTCTCCGTCACACGGATCACATATACGTTGTCAGAAAATGCTGCCATTTCTGGCCTACATTAAAAATTTCCTTTAGTGTGTCAGTGAAGCAATTCACACCAGTTTGCTGTTCAAACTACTTACCTACAGGCCAGGTATTTAAAACTCTGTTTTCTCCGTCACACGGATCACATATACGTTGTCAGAAAATACTGCCATTTCTGGCCTCCATTAAAAATTTCCTTTTGTGTATCAGTGAAGCAATTCACACCAGTTTGCTTTTCAAACAACTTACCTACAGGCCAGGTATTTAAAACTCTGTTTTCTCCATCACAGTGAGCATGGAAGATATTGTCCTCCATTTAAAATGGGCAAGGCACGTGGCAAGGGACAGGGAACTGGACGTGATGGTGATGGTGCATGCAGAGGCTGAGGACAAGGCCGTGGGCAAGCTGAAATTGTGCCACAACAAACACCCACATCTTCTCATCTGACCTTCCTGTCCCAATTCCTAGGGGACCGCAGCACACCACTATTGAACCCAGAGCAGTATCAAAAGGTTGTTGGTTGGATAGCGGATAATGATTCCAGTCACTTAGCCACCACCACCACCCTGTCTTCCACATGGTCAAGTCTCAGTAGCCGTGAGTCTGGACCACATATTCCTCACCCTGATACTCCTTCCTTCCACCATGCCGAGTGCCCGGAGACAACTGATCCCATACTTGGACACTATGAAGAGCTGTTCACTTTTCCATTTATAGATTCGGGGCTCTCGCCTGGTCCACTTGAAGTGGGGCAAGAGGAGATGGCGTGTAGTGATGCCCAAATATTTGAGCAGCCACGGTCACACGGAGGCGACAGTGGGAAAGTGTCACAAGAGGTGGACGATGATGAGACACAATTGCCAGAAAGTCAGGAGGAGGACCAGAGTGCGGAAGTGGAAGACGAGGTGGTGGATGATATAGTAACTGACCCAACCTGGCAGGAGGACATGCAGAGCGAGGACAGCAGCACACAGGGGGAGGAAGGCAGAGCACCCCAACAGGCAGGAAGAAGCAGTGTGGTGGCCGAAGATAGAAGGCAGGTGTAACATACCTGGCGGCGTCCTTGCATAGTGGTCCATCTCCCACTGTGCAAGAGCGCGCACTTGATCTCCAATCCAGAATGTCTCTCTGGCTTCCCTCCATGCTGTCTGTTTGCTTCTGTTTCTGCTGCTTAAGGGCGGCGCCCCATCACTTCCTGCTTTTTGTACCTGCTGCAGGCACACCCCTTGTGCGTCCTCAGCCTATTGCTGTCTGTCACCTGGTATTTAAACCAGCTGCTCCAATTAACCCATGCCTGAGCATTGTGTTCTGTCAGTTGGCTTCTGGTCACTGATATGCCAGGTCCCGTTTATGTTTCCTGCCTTCGGTATCAGTTCCCGTGTCTGAACTGTGTCCTCTCTGTATTATCTTCTAGCCTGTTGTCTTCTGCCTATCCTGGAGGCTGTATTTCCAGGCCTGTGTGAACTCGCTCCTGCCTGTTCGTTCCGCCTTCTAGGGGCCGCTTACCTAGACCCGCTCCAGTATCTTGCTGCTGTGTCTGTTCTTGTCTGAATACTCTTCTAGCCTGTTTTCTGTGTTTCTCTATGTCCGTACCTTCCATTTTCTGCAGAGTCTGAACTCGTACCTAACTCCTGCTCGTTGTCACTGTACTTCCGTTTGTGAGTTTGTGGTCCACTCGCTACTTCTCTGCAAGTACCCTGTGGGTATCTGGTTCTGCCTTTCCCTTCCTGTCTGTTCCGTGTGAACTGAGCCCTGTTCCCTCCGCTCTGCCTTGCTTGCCGCTTCGGCGGTTCTTGCTTGCTCAGCCCTGTCCACCGCGTCTGCGGTTTTGCTTTGCTCAGCCCTGTCCACCGCGTCTGCGGTTTCGCTTTGCTCAGCCCTGTCCACCGCGTCTGCGGTTTCGCTTTGCTCAGCCCTGTTCACCGCGTCTGCGGTTTCGCTTTGCTCAGCCCTGTCCACCGCATCTGCGGTTTCGCTTTGCTCAGCCCTGTCCACCGCGTCTGCGGTTTCGCTTTGCTCAGCCTTGTCCACCGAGTCTGCGGTTTCGCTTTGCTCAGCCCTGTCCGCCGCGTCTGCGGTTTCGCTTCGCTCAGCCCTGTCCGCCGCGTCTGCGGTTTCGTTTTGCTCAGCCTTGTCCACCGCGTCTGCGGTTTCGCTTTGCTCAGCCCTGTCCACCGCGTCTGCGGCTTCGCTTTGCTCAGCCCTGTACACCGCGTCTGCGGTTTCGCTTTGCTCAGCCCTGTCCACTGCGTCTGCGGTTTCGCTTTGCTCAGCCCTGTCCACCGCATCTGTGGTTTCGCTTTGCTCAGCCCTGTCCACCGCGTCTGTGGTTTCGCTTTGCTCAGCCTTGTCCACCGCGTCTGCGGTTTCGCTTCGCTCAGCCCTGTCCGCCGCGTCTGCGGTTTCGCTTCTCTCAGCCCTGTCCGCCGCGTCTGCGGTTTCGTTTTGCTCAGCCTTGTCCACCGCGTCTGCGGTTTCGCTTTGCTCAGCCCTGTCCACCGCGTCTGCGGCTTCGCTTTGCTCAGCCCTGTCCACCTCGTCTGCGGTTTCGCTTTGCTCAGCCCTGTCCACCGCGTCTGCGGTTTTTCTCTTTGCTCAGCCCTGTCCACCGTGTCTGCGGTTTCGCTTTGCTCAGCCCTGTCCACCGCGTCTGCGGTTTCACTTTGCTCAGCCCTGTCCACGGCGTCTGCGGTTTTGCTTTGCTCAGCCCTGTCCACCGCGTCTGCGGTTTCGCTTTGCTCAGCCCTGTCCACCGCGTCTGCGGTTTCGCTTTGCTCTGCCCTGTCCACCGCGTCTGCAGTTTCGCTTCGCTCAGCTCTGTCCACCGCGTCTGCGGTATCGCTTTGCTCAGCCCTGTCCACCGCGTCTGCGGTTTCGCTTTGCTCAGTCCTGTCCACCGCGTCTGCGGTTTCGCTTTGCTCAGTTTTGTCTACCGCGTATGCGGTTTTGCTCTGCTCAGCCTTGTCTACCGCGTCTGCGGTTCTGCTCTGCTCCGCCTTGTCTACCGCGTCTGCGGTTCTGCTCTGCTCGGCCTTGACTACCGCACCTGCGGTTTCGCTTTACTCTGTTTACCGCATGTGCGGCTCCGAATTTGTCTCCCAGTCTGTACTGGACCCTACCCAGCCTGCGCTCTAGTCTGCCTGTTCCTGCATTCCCCGGTGTGGGTCAACAGCCGTGTCCGGAGTCTGACCTGGAGTAGACCCTGGTCCCTCTGCTCGGTTCCTCCCTGGTGCACTGGCGTTGTATGCCGTCGTGCGACCTTGGTCGGATCGGGCAGATACTTAGTTACGCCCCTCCAGACACTCTCCGGTTCATGGCACAGTGGAACCACTAAACACGCACACGCCAGTCAGTCCGGGCGTGTGTATTAAAACAAGCAACCATTCCCTGTAACACCAACACGAAGGAAGTTGCCAGTACAACTGTTAGGTCTTCCCGAGTCTGGTTGTTTTTTTAAAGACTCTGCCGATAACCCCAAAAAGGCCACCTGCCAGGCCAGCATCAGCAGGGGTGGCAAAACGACCAGCCTGACCACCACCAGCATGATCAGGCACATGGCAGCAAAGCACCTGACTTTATGGGCCGAACCCCAAGGTCCAAGAACAGTGTCTGCACCATTGCTTCTTCCACTGTTGTGCATGCAAGCCAATCCCCTGTCCATGGTGCATGCGAAGATGCCTCCTGCCCTGCAGCTGTCGTTGCGCACTCTCAAGTAGCAGCATCAGGAAGCACGTCCATGTCCTTGTCCCAGCGCAGTGTTCAGTTGTCCATACCAGTCCTTGGAACGCAAGTGCAAATATGTAGCCAACGCCCCACAGGCCACACTACTAAATTCTCACATTTCACGTCTGCTTGCGCTCGAAATGATGCCTTTTAGGCTCGTGGAGACGGAAGCATTCCGCAACGTGATGGCAGTGGCCGTCCCTCGGTACTCGGTCCCCAGGAACTGGGTCAATCAGGGTTGCCCCCCCCCGGTCTACAGCTTCTGCACCTCATCCTCCTCAGCCTCCTCCTCCTCTTCAGCCTCCATCTCCGAAATGACCACATCAGTCACAAGCTGTAAGAACTGCAGCACTGCCTCGGCCAAGCGGCAACAGGCTAAAGCTAAATATGCTAAGGTGACAAACCGCACAATGCTGAAGAGTTGTGGACAGCTCTGAAAGAGCAGGCAGATCTGTGGCTCACACCGCTGAACATACAGCCAGGCATGGTCGTGTGTGACAATGGCCGGAACCTGGTGGCGGTTCTGAGGCGAGGCAAGCTCACACATGTACCATGCCTGGCCCATGTGCTTAACCTCCTGGTTCAGCGGTTTCTCAAATCCTACTCGGAGCTGCCGGATCTGCTTGTTAAAGTAAGCCACCTGTGCGCCCATTTTAGAAAGTGACCTACAGCTTCCGCTGCCCTTGCCGTGTTTTAGCAGCATTTGCAGCTTCCGGCTCATAGACTGGTGTGTGATGTCCCCACGCGTTGGAACTCTACACTGCAGATGTTGGGAAGGATTTGTGAGCAGAAGAGGGCAGTTGTTGAGTACCAGCATCAACAAGGCAGTCGGTATTCAGTTCAGACTCCACACATAAGACCTCAGGAGTAGACATGGATGCCAGACATATGCACCATCCTCCAAAATTTGAGGACTCCACCCAGATGGTGAGTGGTGATGATGCCATAATTAGCGTCACCATCCCGCTTCTCTGCCATCTGAAATGCTCTCTGCTCACAATCAAAGAGGATGCATTGCAGGCAGAGCACGATGAGATGGAGCAAGGAACCATACAGGGTGATTACACACAGCCAAGCCTCATCTCATCCCAACATGGATTGGGTGACAATGAGGAAGAAGAGGAGGAGGAAGGACAGGAGCTATTTTCATGCACTATAGACGGTACTACCTGCACAGCTGTCATACCGTCTGTTCAGCATGGATGGCCAGAGGACAGAGAGGAGGAGGAGGAGAGCATGGTCAGTCATCCTCTTGGTGAGGACACAGAAGTCTTGCCTGTTAGTAGTCTGGCACGCATGGCTGAGTTTATGTTTCGCTGCTTTTCCCATAACCCTCACGTTCTCAAAATTTTGGGTGACAGTCATTACTGATTGGTGACACTTCTAGACCCATGCTACAAGGAGAGCTTTATATCTCTTATTCCTGAGGCGGACAGGTCTACAAAAATGAGGCTGTACCAGAAGGCCCTTGTTGCGGAACTATTAAAAAAATTCCCATCTGAAAACGCTGGTGACAGAGGGCACACTTCATTGGACAATCAAGGAGTACAGGCGAGAGAGACACAACTTCAATCCAGCAGAGGCAGGGGAACACTGTCTAAGTTCTGGGAGAGTTTTTTCAGAACCTCCCATCGCACAGGCCTTGAGGCGCGGGGTACTCTCACAAGGAGTGCAAAGTTTTGGAAGATGCTGAGGGAGTACCTTGCCGACCGTACCAACGTCCTCCGTGATTCCTCTGTGCCTTATAATTATTTGGCATCCAAGCTGGATACGTGGAATGAACTGGCCTGCTCTGACGCCAGCATTTTATCAGAGCGGGTTTTTAGTGCCGCTGGTGGAGTTATAGCTGATAAGCGCATCCGCCTCTCAACTGAAAATGCTGACAGGCTGACTATTATAAAAATGAACAAGGGCTGGATTGGGCCAGACTTCTCAAAACCACAGAATGATAGCAGCGTAACATAAAATCAAATCCAGTGTCTTTTCTTGGGAGATGTATTAGGTGGATTTGAACCTAGGATCCCAGGGCTGCAAGGCTTCAGTGCTAACCACTGATCCAATGTGCTGCCATTCACCATTTGATATCTAACAGGCTGGAGAAACTTGCACCTACTGCTACTCTATCTTCAGCTCCTTTGTGAGAAACTAATGTATTTGGTCAGCCACTCAGTCTACCAAATAAAATTCCTGAGAAGGAATTTGGGGAAGGTTTTGCTACTGGTACTGGGGGCAGTGCTAATACCATGGTGTCGTACCATAGTTTACTGGAAATATTCCAGGCTGGTAGGAGGCAAGCAGATTCCCACAGAAAAGTACCAGCAGTAAGGTTCAGGGACCCGCGCTTGTAGAAGGTGGAAACAACACCGGGAGAAATAGTGGCGGCTGGGGACCGAGTATGGACACGAGGCATGAGGTTGTGAAAAGCTTCCGCCTCCACGAGCCTAAAAGGCCACATTTCAAGTGAAAGCAGCTTTAGAGGACTTCCTGGGAGAAATGACAGCTGGGTAGATATGGTTTCCCAAGTCCTTTCACCAAGCTAAAGAATATGGCTGTTGTGAAATACAACTCAGCAAAAAAAGCTGTGGACTGGCTCCATACCGTCCCTGGCCACATTTACCTGTCCACGTGTTTGTGGTTAAGCGGTCCTTCCAGTAAGTGCACTGGGGAGGGCACGGGTAATGTTGTGGGACCCGTGCTTGTGGAAGGCGGAGACGACACCGGGAGAAACAGTGGCAGCTGGTGACCGAGTATGGACACCCGGCCGCCGCCAGCATGAGGTTATGAAAAGCTTCTGCCTCCACGAGCCTAAAAGGCCACATTTCAAGTGCAAGCAGCTGTCAAAAATTTGGCAGTATAGTATTGCAGCCTGTGGGTGGGTGGGTGTCTGGCTGCATACTTGAGCTTGCATTCCAAGGAATGGGGTAGGGACAACTGAACGCTGCACTCGGACAAGGACGTGGACGGTGATTGCTGCAAGTCTGCAACGACAGGTGCATGGCGGGAGGCATCTTTGCATGCGTCAAGGATCACTTATGATGGGCACACTTTTAGGCAGTGACCTGGGAGTCATAGATGCTTCCAGAGGTCTTCCCCATGCTCTTCCCATGTCTTTTCAGCACTGTATTCATGTGTCTGATGATGTGTCACACACCACATGGCCAGATAAAGTTGTAAAATGTTAAAATGACATTTCCTGGTGAATGCATTTGTCTTGGTTGAAAACAATGAAAAGTGGAAAAACACATCAAAAACGCTACATGTGAACATAGCCCAAGGTGTGGAGGAGTATTTTTGTTTTTGGTTATTTATTTTGCCTTATATACAAGTCATTGCCCTGGAAAGGATGTTCCTTAACATATTTCCCAGGAAAATCCATTTTGGTTTTGTTTTTGTATGTTTTATTGTGAGTCTGTAAAAGTGGCATAATACTCTGACAACGTTGTTGACAGCAGTGACTTGGGAGTCAGAAATGCTTCCAGGTGTCTTCCCCATGCTGTTCCCATGCCATTTGAGCACTGTTCCCATCGATTTGGGCAATTTTCAGGCCCTCTGCAGACTGCCGGGGGGAGCCGCCAGAAAAATGCTTGAGGTTCCCATAGACTTACATTGGGCTCGTTGCTCGGGTCGAGCACCCGAGTATTCCAATTTCCTTCACCCAAGCAACAAGTACCCGAGCATTTTAGTACTCGCTTATCACTAATCACAGCTAAGAGATTGAAAAACCTGAAGGATCTACTTGTTCGGAGCCATTACCAGATAGTTAAGACTAATGATACCTCTTTTATTAATCACATTAAGGGTTTTTGCCCATGTGGGCATTGCAAGGCTTGTCAAAATTTGGTTAAAGGAAAAAAATTTACCCACTCCAGTAACAGTGAAGAATTTATTATAAATCAATTCTTGACGTGCTCCTCGAAGGGGGTGGTCTACTTAGCGGAATGCCCCTGCCAGAAAAAATATGTGGGTATGACCACCCAAGAACTAAAAGTCAGAGTATGCGAGCATATACGCTACATTGAAAAATCCAAAGACTCAGAGGAAGAAGGTGAACTTAAAACCCTACCAAGGCATTTCAATACTTTTCACAATAGTGGTGGCAGGCTTTTGAAGATCAAAGCCATCGACCAGGTATCGTTGAGCTCTAGAGGGGGCGATTTATTTAAAATTCTTTCCCAGGTAGAAAGCCGGTGGATTTTCAGGCTTAAAACGGTTACTCCGCTGGGATTGAATCAAAATTTTGGGTTTCATTTATTTCTATAAACCACGTGGCTATATGTTCCCAGGCTTTGTTTATGGGTTAAGGGTGTTTTTTAACTTTATTGCTGTGTACTTATTTTGTATTTTTTGTTTAGTTTTCATAGTGATCCTGTCCCAGGAGGGCTTAGCTGTGAACCTGGCCACACCTTCTCAGTGTTGGCAGAACTACTACATGAGAAAACGGACCTGAGTACTTACCTGTTTGCGTTAGGTGGTGTGGATGGATGTGGTGGATCCATTCTTGTACTGGTGACACTGGTAAGTTTTCTACGGCTATCAGCTGTGTGGGCACCTGATGTTGAACCCAAACTCAAAGGATCAATTTACCTATGGGCACAATATAAGAGGACTCCTTTCATGCATAATGTATTTGAATTTTTTACATTACAGACCTTGGTGGTGAAAAAATCTTCTTACCACTCCATTATGAATTCACTTAGAAATTGAATATGAATTAATAAGGCCTTGATGTACTGTACATTTATATTCTGTGTAATGTATTGTTATAATCTGTGGTATAACTATTATAGTTGACAAATCATGAGCATGTGCATGAGCACTTTGGGAATTCTTGCTATGTTTATATGTTGTATCACATGGACCATACTATTGTTAAGAATTCACTTTTCAATATTATTTAATAATCCCAATATCCACTGCTGTACCATTGTCCTATAATATATTTGGGTAGGGAACTATTCAATCCTCCCCCCCCCTTTCCCCTGATCCCTCTCAAGTTTTCAGACTCACCAGCATTGCCTTGTCCACACTATGTGCGCCCGTGCGCATGCATGCTGCAGTCACGCCTGGTTCTTTGGACTCTCGGCACTGCAGGCGCTCCACCGCCAATGGACGGAAGTTCCCTATAGGAAGTGAAGAGCGGTGGCACATGCGCTGACCAAGGCACATGCCGCCGTACTACCTGACGCTACTAATTATTACACACCATTGGTTGATGGGCACTATTTAAACATACCTTTGGCTACCCGAGGGCATGCCCCCGTGACGAAGTGAGGGCGAAACGCGCGTAGGGGCGTGGGGACGCACTTTCCATATCTGATTCAGTATGTAAGTACCGAGGCCACTCTGAATATGCGTTGTCTGATTTAAATTATATTTGAATTGGATCAGGCTGTGAGATGAGCTTATTAATGTGTAATGCTCACATGGGGGATTGAAATTTGATTGGCATTTTATCCTATTTACTCAAAATCTTCCTTTTAGATACCCTAATATAGTGATCAACTAATTGATTCTCATAACCTACCTTCTTGCACTAAGCACATAGCACTTTAGGTAGAGATAGGGGGTCTATTATTGAAAACTGTATGGTATACTGTTGGCAAGGTTCAGAAGGGAAGGAGCGCCATTTGACTTTTTGAATGTAAAATTTGCTTGAATACTTAGCAGATGCCATGTCTCGTTTGGAGAGTCCCTGATGTGCCTAAACAGTGGAAACCGCCCACATCTGAACCCATTTTGGAAACTAGACCCCTCAAGGATTTTATCAAGCGGTATAGTGAACATTTTGAACCCAGAGGTATGACACAAAATTTGATAACATTAGGTCATCATATTGAATAAGTTGTCATTAGCCTTGAGCGCAAGTGCTCGCTACTTTAGTTTGCATTGGGGACTCAGGTATGCACCATGTATTGCTGGTGCTCGAGTGACATGCTCGAGTCCCCACCCCATATGTTTCACAGTTGTTTAGACACCCAAAATAAAACATGCGGGATCGCTCATGCATGGCAGGCAATCCCCGCAAGGTTTTTTTGGCTGTATGACAGCCGCAAAACATGTGGGGCGGGGACTTGAGCATGTCACTCAAGAACCCGCGATACTCGGTGCATACCCGAGCACCCAATGCAAACTCAAGTAGAGAGCACTTGTGCTCAACACTAGTCGCCATATCGCCATTTTTTTTTCTTTTCTTTTGAAAAAATGCCAACCCTAACTCAACCCCAACCCTAGCACAACCCCAACCCTAGAATGACCCCAACCCTAGCACGACCCCAGCCCTAGCACAACCCTAACCCTAGCACAACCCTAACTCTAGCACAACCCTAACCCTAGCACAACCCTAACCCTAATACAACCCTAACCCTAGAGTTGATTTTTTATGCCGTTCCTCGTGCTTTATAAGCGATTAGATTACTTTATTTTTCAGGTCGGTGCAATTACAGCGATATCAGATCCATATCGGGTTTTTATGTTTGGCAGCTGTCACACTAAAAGACGCTTTTTTTTTGCAAAGACTAGTTTTTGCAACCATTTTTCCATGTTTCGGCCGACAGAGTCATGTAAGGGCTTGTTTTATTGCGAAACGATTTGACTTTTTTATTGGTACCATTTTTGGGCAAATTACATTTTTTGATTGCTTTCTATTCCGATTTTTGGGAAGCAGAATAAACAAAAACCAACAATTCAGGAATTTTTTTTTTTTTTATGCCGTTCCGCGTGTGGTAAATTTGATAAGGCATCTTTATTCTTCAGGTCAGTACGTTTACAGCGATTCTACATTCATATCACTTTTTTATGTTTTGGTGCTTTTACACAATAAAAACTATTTTACAGAAAAAAATATTTTTTTATGCATCACTTTATTCTGAGAGCTATAACTTTTTTATTTTTTGTCTGGTAGAGCTGTATGGTGGCTTGTTTTTTGAGGGACAAAATGACATTTTTAGTGGTACCATTTTTATTTACATTCATTTGTTTGATCGCGTTTTATTCCATTTTTGTTTGGCGGCATGATGATAAAGCATCGTTTTTGCTTTGTTTTTTATTTATTTATTTACCGTGTTCACTAACGGGGTTAACTAGTGGGACAGTTTTATAGGTCAGGTTTTTCCGGACGCGGCGATACCAAATAAGTGTACATTTATTGTTTGTTTTTTTTATAATAATATTTATTTATGGGTACAGTATATTTTAATTTTTTTGGATTATTTTTTCTTTATATATATTTTTACAACTTTTTTTTACATTTTTTTTTACTTTCTGACAGTTTCTTTCACTTTTATACCTTGTCCCACTATGGGATTTTCATTTTTTGCAGGCTGATCACTAGCACAGCATAGAGATCTCTATGCTATGCAGTCTTTCTGCCCCTGCAGACACAAATTAGGTAGACCGTGCACTGAGCGCAATCTACCTCACTTCCTGATGCCTGGTGACCCGGATGTTATCATGACGACATCAGGTCACAATGGCAACGATCGGGACCCCGTGCTCACAGCAAGGGATCGCCGATCCAAGGTAAGAGGGGCGCTCTTACCTCTGCTTGTCCCGGAAATGCTGCGATCGACTTCGATCGTAGCATTTCCGGGGTTACTGTGCCGGGAGCAGTGCGGCACCACTCCTGGCACATAGTACCGAGTGTCAGCTGTTAGAATCAGCGACGATCGCGCCCGCACAGCCTCTGTGCCGGCGTGATCACCAGGGCGTAATAATATGTATCTGGTCCAATAGGCCCAGGGCGCAGATACGTATTGCCCGATGTCAGAAAGGGGTTAATCAACATATAGTCTTCCTACTATGAACAAAAGCAGTTATGGACAGTACTTATAAAAATATCATTACACCAACTCAGTGAAAAAGTTCGGTCACTGAAGAAAACAAGCACAAATGTCCAAAAATATATAGTTTTCCTTTATTGAAATTAAACAACTATACATAAAATAGGTGTAAAAGGTGCCTCACAGAGGGTACATGTATGATGGTCCAAAAATAAAAAACATACATTCACTATAAGAATCCAGACACAACTACCATAACATAACATAACATAGTGTGAGACATTGAGGGGAATCATATGCGAGAGCCATTATGTATCCCCCAAGATGCGCATAGAGGCATATTGAACCCACTGGAACGCATTGTGATTACAGCCACAGCTATGGTTGCAGTGCAAAATAAAAGTAAGCGTGGACTTGGTCAAGCTATTTGACCAAGTCAGATTTAAGAAAACCTGACATGGGCTTTTATTTTTGGAAAGGTCTATAGGATTGGTAGTGGGATGGACCTCTCCCTCCACTCCGGGTTTTGGGAGTAGTTCATGTACATGAAACCCATTTAAACTTTCAGTTCAGTTTTGGGTGTGTCACTGATTGGTTTGCAAGCTTGAGAGCAGGAGCTCAATGCAGTACAGGTCTGTGTGAGACTGAACACAGGAAAGAGCAAAAGAAAACAAAGTCACTGACGAGAAATACGGTGGTGTAGTCGCCCACGGCAACAGAGTGTAATGGACTGTTATGGATGATCTGGCTGCGATCCAGAGAATAACGTTTGCCTTTTTGTTGTGAGTTGCCAAAATCAAGACTTTTAAGTTGGACTAACCTGGATCACATTCTCTTTACCAAACTGTGTGAACACCACTGCATTACAATAGGATCCCATCCATAAATAGATAAATGGACTATCCCTGTATTCTGAATAGATATATAGATAGTTCAGATGGCCCAGCATGTAGTTCAGTAGTAAAGGTATTACCTATAAGGATAAGCTTAACTGTGACCAAGAGCAGTGACCATCACCACGTCCCTCCACCCTAACTTGCATTTCGCTCCTGCTTCTTCCTGGAGCATCTCTGGTTGGGGAGACATCGCTGGATTTAAAAACGTAGGCCAGCCAATAGGGAGGATTTACGTAGTAATGTAAGGGTAATGATGGCACATGACGTTCTAGTGGCGCCGCACGCCACTGTGACTTCCGGTCTGTGGACAGGTAGAACATAGAGGTTCTGGTCACACCCACTGGAGCGGGAGCGTAATCCTCCAGCGGACCGCTTCGGGCGCATGCTGACAACCAAAGACGCTATCCACTAGTGTGGATAATCTGGCGACTTGTATAGAGGTTTTATTGGATCAAATAATATCTCATGTATTCAATATTAAAACATTTTAAATATTGGCTTATATTTTTTGAAGAAACACTCGTAAATATGTAACAATACATAGAGTTCCTTAATATATAACAGAATTTAAGAGTGCAAGTGTATAGTTATACAGGCCTACATATATATATATTTATATATATATACTGTATATATAGTAAGGTGGCCGCCAGACAGGTCCTTGAGGGGAGATAAGCACCATTGAGGTTGGCAACTTTGGTGATGTAAGCCCAGAAAGCATGCTCCAGCACGTATAGGTCTGAGAGGGTTATTAGGGCATATCAGGGCCGGGTTTTACGAACAGTCATAAGAGATGGGTGGGAATGGCTGCTCACATATCCCTACCTCGGGGGCATGGTTTGGTAAATAAAATGGATACATTTCCCATGTTACACCCCAGGCAATTGGCTGTAGTTGCCCAACACCTGACTACCGTAGCCCAGACCTGTGTGTATCATGACACTCACACCAAGACTCCTGCAGAAAGCTGCATGACTGTTAGGAAGAGACGGCCTTCTCAATGTCAGACGGTTGTTTCCAGTACACAAGGATTCTGATTGGGTTGCAAGGAGCTCTGGCTACCTTCCAGAGAGCCATGGACAGGATTCTAGCTCCCCACAAGAAGTATGCAGCGGCCTACCTGGATGACACCGTGATCTACTGCCAGGATTGGGGAAGCCATCTGACCAAACTCCCGGCGATTCTTGATGCTCTACGGAAGGTGAGGTTTTCCATCAACCCGAAGAGATGCGCCATGGGCATGGAGGAAGCCAAATACTTGGGCTATGTTGTAGGCAAAGGCAAGATAAAGCCCCAAATAAATAAAGTTGATGCCACCCAGAGTTGGCCACAACCTCTCTCAAAGAAGCAGGTCACCGTGTGTTACTACAGCCGATTCATCCCTAACTTCGCCATGATAGCCGCCCCTCCGATGGACCTCCTTAAAGGGACAAAGTCAGCTATGGCTAAGTGGTCTCTGGAAGCTGAGACTGCCTCCCAGGAACTGAAGCTAGTCCTGTGTACACAGCCAGTGCTGGTGGCACCGGATTTCTCAAAGGCGTTTGTGGTCCAGACAGATGTGTCAGATGTCGGGCTGGGTGCTGTCCTATCACAAGAGGTGAATGGGGAAGAGCACTCCATAATGTATTTAAGTCAGAAGCTGACATCCTGTGAGAAGAATTACTCCATAGTGGAGAAAGAATGTTTGGCCATTAAGTGGGCGTTGGACACACTAAGATACTACCTCTTAGGCAGGAAGTTTAGGCTGGTGTCAGACCATGCCCCACTAAGGTGGATGAGGGAGAAGAAGGGGAACAATGTCCTAGTGACCAGGTGTTTCCTAGCCCTTGAGGATTTTTGCTTCCATGTAGAGAAGAGACCTGGGAAACGGCATGGCAATGCTGACACAGTGTCGAGGGTCCACTGTTTGATAGCAGAAGATGCCAAGCACCCTGGCTTTGGGCAGGGGAGGGGGTATGTAAGATGGCCGCCAGACAGGTCCTTCAGGGGAAATATGTATCATCAAGGTTGGCAGCTTCAGTGATTTAAGCCCGGGAAAGCATGCTCCAGCATGTATATTGCTGAGAGAGTTAATAGGGCGTATGAGGGCTGGGTTTTACGAGCAGTCATAAGAGATGGGTGGAAATGGCTTGTTCATTATGCTCAAAAAGTTCAATTTTAGTTTCATCAGACCACAGGACATGTCTCCAAAAATTAAGGTCTTTGTTTTTGTGTGCATTTGCTAACATTAATCTGGCTTGTTTATGTTTCTTTTGGAGTAATGGCTTTTTCCTGGCAGAGTGGCCTTTCAGCTCATGTTGATACAGTACTCGTTTCACTGTGGATATTGACACAATCTTACCAGCTTCCGCCATAATCTTGACAAGGTCTTTTGCTTTTGTCCTTGGACATTCCCATCTTGTTTGTATTGGCGTATAATTGTTTGTACAGATGAAAGAGGCACCTTCTTGAAATTGTCCCCAAGGATGAGCCAGACTTGTGCAAGTCCACAATTCTCTTCCTGATATCTTGGATGATTTCTTTAGACTTTCCCAAGATGCTACACAAAGAAGCAGTGTGTTTCAGGTGTGCATTAAAATACATCCACACATGTGTCTCTAACTAACTCAGATGTTGCCCAAAAACTTATCAGAAGCTTCCAAACACATGACATCATCATATGAGAGTCCAAAATTGTTTAAGGGCATAGTGATCTTAGTGTATGTAAATTTTTGACTTTGCAGTAAGTAATAAAAATGCCTTAAAACATTCTCTCTCTCTCTCATTATTCTGGCATTTGGCAAATATTACAAATATTAAAAATTTTGGTAATCCTAATTGACCTAAAACAGGAAAGGTTTATTCTGATTTCATGTCAGATATTGAGAAAACATGCATACGTGTCTTTTTATATAATGTATGTAAACTTCTAATTTCAACTGTATATATCATAAACAACATATAATCCCAAGGACGGACCAAGGGATGAGAAAAAAGGGTGCAGTTATAATCCACTACATATAAAAAAAAATTATTAGACATCTTTAAAAATTGGTAAATAATAAAAGGCAAGGCAACCTGGGCTTCTATAACACCTCAGGAGTGCCACAGGCTGATCGCCTCCATGCCAGGCCGCATTGATGTAGTAATTGATGCAAAAGGAGTCCCTGACCAAGTATTGAGTGCATTTACTGTACATACATTTCAGTAGGTCAGCATTTCGGATTTTAAAAACATTTTTCAAGCTGGTGTTATAAAGTATTCTAATTTACTGAGATAATGCCTTTTGTGTTTTCATTGTCTGTAAGCCATAATCATCAACATTAACAGAAATAACCACTTGAAATAGATCACTCTGTTTGTAATGACTCTTTATAATATATGAGTTTCACTTTTTGTATTGAGGAACTGAAATAAATTAACTTTTTGATGATATTAGATATATTCTAATTTAGTGGGATGCACCTGTATATATATATATATATATATATATATATATATATTGTGACAAGGTCACTGGCAGAATACTGGAGGGGAGATATGTGTCTCTGAGACCTTTTGCTTCAGTCATGTAAAACATGGAGGTTTCTCCAGCATGTTAAGAGCAGAGAGGGTTAATTGCCAGAGTTACAAGGGCATGCTTTACAGGTGGATAGCTAAATGCTGGGAGTGAAGCTATCCACCCTATCTTCACTCCAGGGATGTAAAAAAAGAGCCTTTTGATTCAGGAGGGGGTCAATATCTGGAGGCCAGCTCCAGAGAGAGGTGCGTGTGTTTGTTCCTGCTGAATCTGAACCGTGTGGTTTTTTTGCTAACCCGGAGTGTCCAGACCCCAGCTGGTGCAAAGACTTTGCTGGACTCTTTCCCTATTTTTGTTTGCCATTAGGCCGAATGGGCCATGTTTATTTTCCATGAACTTTTTATTGGCTTATGCTGCACAATAAACCAACTGAAAATTTAAAGGGACAGTGTTCCATTTATACCTCAATGCGAAGCCGAGTGAGCTGACCTACCACAATATATATATATATATATATATATATATATATATATATATATATACTAGCTTTTACCCGCGGCTTCGCTCGCGTGGAATTTGGTCTGCCACATTAAGTTTCGTGACAGATCATTTTAATAGTAAAAAAAAATAATCTTAATAGTAAAAAAAATAATCTTATTTAGTTACTCGTACATCCAAAATTTCAGATGTCTAACTTCAAAACTGACGGATTCCATACAATCTTTGAACCCCTATAATATGAAGAGGGAAACTCTTGAGGGTGGAATTATCAAAATTCCTTTCTTAGTGCTCATTTAAGCTATAATAGAACCTATCTGCAAATTTCAAGATGCTAAGTTCAGTGGTTTCGGCTGTGCGTTGACCGCTAGGTGTGTCAGTCAATCAGGTTTACAGTTTTATATAATCTTCGCCTGTATGGTGTGTTTATAAAAAGTAGCCCTATGTCCTTCCCCAGGCTTGAAATTATCCATATCAAATTTCATCACAAACAGATTACTAAACACTGATTAATAAACAGGACGGACTGAAGTTACTTGCGTTTAATATTGTTCGTGTTAGTAAAGAATTAGTATGTAATTGGAATAATGAACATCTGCAGGTAATTTATCTATGTGTTTTTACTGCAATATACTCCTGTAAACTATGTTATTTGATTTCTTTCGTTCAGCGAAAATATGTAGATTTTGCGATTTAGAAACACGTGAGCAAGCTACGTATAGCTGACCGTGGGAAAAACAGGGCGTGTCTAAATGTATCCCCGCTACCTTCAAAGTTTGCCCTTGCGATTTATTGATGGTCATTAAAAATGCAACTTTAAGTGGGAACTGCAAACGTTTGAAATTAAAGGGTAAGTTATTGGGTATTATTGGGATGCGTGGTATAAGAATATTTTCACCCTTAGCTTCTCCAGTTAAAATTGTGGTCTTTACAATGTGCCTGCCTAGTTCAGTGACTCGCAATCTAGTGCCATTACATAATCTCGGGGCGTCAAAGTTGCGCATTAACAAAACGGGTATACCGACCTTTAATTCGAGCTTATGAGATGGGACCCCGGATAGCTCCAAAGAGTTAAGAAATTCCACGGGGTAGCTCGTACAGTCTTCAGATGACATGACTGTGTCGATGGAGTTGTAGGTTGTTGCATCGCTGGTTACTTGGTCCAAGATAATTTTATTGATTTTCGCAACTGTTTCATTTCTTGGTGCTAGTATAGTTCTTTCACATAGCCAATTTTCATCGTGGATGCTTTGTTGCAAATTTGGAAAAACTTGAGCAATAAGTGCGTCTTCCGAATCCACAACATGACAAAATTGGTTAGTGAATAGAACCATACCTTCTTCGTCAGTTTCGATTCGACCTTCACTGATCTCGAGCAGTTTCTCAGCGTACGTGCCCGACTCTAGATCACTGAATAACTGGACACGCATGTTGGTGGTGAGGTGCAGCTTTTCAACTTTGGTCCATAAATATGAGGATTTCAGACATGCGTTAATTTCGTCTGCTGCAGTGCCTTGCTCGATGACAGGCAAAGTTTGCCTAAAGTCCCCAGCCAATAAAACAACCACACCACCCATTATTGTTTGTTTACTGTGTAAGTCTTGTAGACAACGATCAAGAGCTTCGATGGCGCGTTTGTGTGACATTGTGCACTCGTCCCACACGATTAGTTTGCACTGTTGCAACAGGAGGCCACGGGCGCTGCTCTTGCTGATATTACACGATGGGGTTTCTTCGTTCACCAGATTAAGAGGTAATTTAAAGACTGAATGTGCCGTCCGTCCACCGCTTAGCAATGTTGCAGCAATTCCAGAGGAAGCCACAGCTAATGCAACGTTATGACCGCTACGAATTTTTGCTAAAAGTAAATTAAGCAAGAAAGTTTTTCCTGTACCTCCCGGGGCATCAAGGAAAAAAAGTCCGCCTTCACCATTCTCAACTCGTCCTACTATTTTGTGATAAATCTCTCTTTGATCAGGTAGCAAACGTGGCTCAGTTTCGCAAACGTGAGCGTCTAACTGGTTGGTATCATAGCTTAGCTCTTTTATCAACTCGTTCGACAGCTCTCCTTTACGCCGCGGTGAGGGTAGACCAAAATCGGACAATTTCTTTCCAGAAATTATTAATATTTTGTCCTCGATAAGCCCCAACGCCTCATTGAAACAGAGATCATCGTTAACGTGATCCATTCTTTCAAATCTGTGCATGATATCCTCTGATAACGCAGTTTTATACTTGTGCCAGAGTTTTATAGGATTGGATAAACCGCAAGTGCATATCAATATGGCAAACAGCTCTTTTATTTGCACCGGGGAGCGACATAGCATGGCCTCTTCTAAGGTGGTATCCCAGTGGTTATCATCTTCCAACAACCCCATCTTCTCACACACCTGCCGAAAAGTTGCAAGTTCTTGACCTTCAAATGTTTTTAAATCCGAGAAGTTGGTTGGACCCCTTATTACATTCAGCAGCATACGCAAGCAATAACATTCAAAATTGCTAACGCGCACCGTGTAAATGCGACCTAGAGCGTCTCCTGCCTTCACACCTGGCCAGCCATCGACAGGTGTTCCTTGTAAACGACATTTCCATTGCTTCCGTGCCACATTCCAAGTATAGTAGCGAGGCACGTCAATGTAAAGTAATGTTTTTGCAAACGTATCACTTTGGCACAACAGGAAAAATGCAGTTAGTGTAGTTTTAGGTGGTGCTTCTAATCTCTCTCTAAATTTATTTTCCGTAAAGTAAACCCTCTCGCCATTGGGTAAATGAATCACGAGATGAGTGACGGTTGGGTGTCTCTCGTGCAGAGGCAGACCTAAGATTCGTTACTACTAACATATCGGCTGGTTCTAAAGGTCTGCACCTCATCTCTTGGGTCAATGTTAACATTCCCTTGCTGGCGGATGTTAAAAATAGCCTGGTCACTACCCTTATTAATATATTTACAAATATATTTTATCGCCTGTACCGTATTACAGAACTCTACATTTAAATGAGAATTAAAAATTTTTGATAAGAGTGGAGAATATGGGACCACCCAGCTATTGTCCACCAATATTTCCTGTGTTCCTCTACGGGTTTTTATAATCGTCGTGCGTCCACCATTCTCTGGTGCTCTGCGCCTGTACAAAGGATAACCTTTGTCATTGGTTTGAGTATCTTTTAAAAGCTTCCTCGGATATTTTTTGGTACATTTTCCTTCCTTCATGCATGGCGATGAAGAATTGAATGTACCACATGGCCCGTGAATCATATTCTTTGTCACTGTATCATAGAGCTTTTGATCGGTTTCTGGGTTTGGTCTCTCAGCACATATGATTTCGTCAATTTGGTTCGGATGCAATTTTTCCTTTAACCACAGCAGTAAGTGCACATGAGGCAAACCTCGCTTTTGCCACTCGATCGAGTACATGAAGCATTGCATATCACCAAATATGTTACCTTTTGTATGTAGAGCTACCAACTTCTGTACTTTTATTCTAAATACTCGGGCTGTTAAGTCATGTCTGTCCGTTGAATTTTGACCAGCCATAAGCTCTTTGGTGATTTCTGGCCAAGTGGGGTTGCAAGTCATTGTAATAAATAAATCAGGCCTCCCATAATTACGTACGTATGTGAACGCATCTTGTGTGTATTCGTGTAGGTATCTCGGGCTATTTACAAATGATGACGGGAGAATCACCATCTGACCTAAGTTATTTGGATCCAAATCCGCATCATTTCTTACTGCATCTTGCAAGTGAATATAATTTTCTGCGCGCAGTTTTTTTTTATTTAAAGAAATGAACCTTAAGCGCTCACTTTCCATCTTTACATACATGTCGACCAGAAACTGATGAAGTAGGAGCCTACACTTAAGCATCAAATTAAAATCGCTGCGACGGACCATCAAGTGAAAGGCATAAAAATCTTTGCAGGACACCTTTTTGCTTGGCATTGCTTGTTTGGTAATTGGATTTATCTGAGGAATATCAATGCTGTACCCCTCTTGTCCTTTCCAAAAAATTATTGGGTACTCGAGAGCGTCATAGAATCTATGTGTATCGGGAACCCTAGTGAGCATGCCATCGCGTGGCTGCACAACGATGTCCCGAGACATAGTTTTTTCGCTACTAACTATTACATCAGCTCATTTGTAGTAGGGGCATTGAATCGTCTCTCATGTTGACCACGTGGTACACGGTCTGGGTGAATCACTACTTTGAAATTGATCATTCTGTCTCTAGCCGTTTTAAATTCATGCACCAAAATGTTGTGGTCGTGAAGTACTCGTTGTAATTTTTTAACTATGTTTCTATCTACGCTTTGCACGCACTCAGTACGCCTGTTGATTTGTTCTTCTTCGTCACCTATGACATAAACTTGTAAAAATTGTGGTTGCGAAATGGACGTAGGAATTAAAGAACCGATACGGTGGTATACTTGTTCTTGTATTTGTAAAGGTCGGGCAAAACCCTGGCATTGAGACAATTTGATCTGCTCCAAAAGACGTCATATGAAAACACATGTTGTATTTTCTTATATTATTTAGAAAAAGGCGAGATTCATCAGTTTCATTAGAGAAAAGCTCTTTTAAAGGTTGAACTGGCTCGTCTATATAAGGAAGAGCTACTTTCCCGCCCAAACAACACATACCTGCTGCTTCCTCTTTCCACTTAAGAGCTCCGCAATATTTGCAATCTATGGTCATTGCTTCTATTTTTATAAGCTTGTGAGTTTCATAATCAAGAGTCTCGTCATACTCAAATGCAGCTTTATTAAACAATATCCATGTATTTCTTGTAAATGTTTGACGTCGCTGTGCTGCCCTTTCAGCAACAGTGCGTCTGCGAGATTCGGCCACTTCATAAGTTTCAGTGGCTCTTTGGGACGCCATGTAAGTCGCTTGCTGCTGACGTCGGGCTTGGGACTGTTCTGGAGTTTCAGCAGCCCGTTGAGACGCCAGATACTCCGCATGCTGTTCACGTCGGGCTTGGGACTGTTCTTGAGTTTTAGCAGCCCGTTGAGATGCCAAAAACTCCGCATTCCGTTCACGTCGGGCTTGGGATTGTTCTGGAGTCTCTGCAGCTCTATGTGCCGCACAACGCACCGCCTGCTCAAGCCTTCGTTGCTCGGCTTGTTGAGACGTCTCATCACGTCTAATTATTTTCATAGCTCGGGCTTTATTACAGCTTTGCGAAATGTTAGACTTACGCTTTTGTGGCATTTTTATAAGTACTAATTACAAAATAGGTACTTAGTAAAGTTCAAACAAAATACTAAAACAATCTAATTAGTTATATTACGATCGCTGTACAGACGATATCAGCTGTATATGACCGGTCTATGAGGAGCAGCTGTGGCGCGGTTACCCATAGCAACCATTCCCAGTGCTCTGTGGGAGCTGAGAGCAGCCTGCTGGTGCTGTGGGTGACATGCTGCGCTGCACACACACAGGGCTGTGCTGCACACAGGAGGGGAGGACGCCATTTGTGTAGCGCTGCTGCCGGTGCTGTCAGGCTGCAGTGTGTGCATCCTCCATGGAGCCGCGCTCAGGTTACTGCCCCTCCCCGTGTGTGAGTCACTTCCCCTCCGCCCAGGTGAGGCGCTCGGAACTTTCCCGGCTGCAGCAGCTGGCGCAGGTGAGCGCATGTTTTATTATACGGTGTTATGTGGAGGGACAATGGCGGCGGGGACCCCCTGTGTGAGGACAATGACGGCCCGGTGCCCCCGGGCAACCTGCAGGAGGAAGCCTCACACTCCCCCCAGGCTGTGGGCGCGGGCAGGCCGTGCTGGGATGTGTAGTTCCCTAGTAACCTGTTCCTGACATATGGGCTGTTTTCTGGGCTATTTTTTTTTTTTTTTTTTTTAAGTCTGAGAAAATGTCATCAATGATCCTTCTCCCTTCAGCTGTTTCCGGAGTGTAATGTATCAGGGTGAGCTCATGACTGACAGCTGCCAAAGTTTCTAGGAAATGTCAGTCCCTGGGGGTCGTGTGTGAACCCCCTGTGCCACACTTGTACCTGGCCACGGTATATGATCACCCCTGTATTCTGATTGTGGACAGGCGGCAACTGTGACCTCACTATACAATGATCCACTATGGGCAAATTATTGTATTATCAGTCTCTTCTGACTGCTGTAAATCAGCCATTTAAATATCACCTGTGTATGTGAGTATATAAGAGTTTGATAAATATACTAAAAAGTTTGATAAATATACTAAAATGTGCATTGTAAAATAGTATCTAATTTAATTAAATTTATGGTTCACAATTTTGGTCATAGTGGCTTCCACATAAAAGGTAGATATATGCTGTCGCGGACTTTTATTTAGAACTATTCAAGACAAACAATTCTACGGTACATCATCTTTGTGTAACTCCAACGGTTTAGGCAGTGTACGCCAAGATAGCTCTCAGAGGCCAGATTTTTTTCCGACTTAATTGACATGTATCGTTATATTACGACCAAAATTACATAAAATCATTACAAATTGTAGCCTATATGTTATTCCGATGTATAATCTATATTACTGTAAAGTTTCATGCAAATCCGTCCAGTAGTTTTTTCGTGAAAGAGTAACAAACATACATACTCACAAACTTTCGCATTTATAATATTAGTAGGATATATATATATATATATATATATATATATATATATATATATATGAATATACCAAATCCATATGCCAAGCATTTGTATGTAAACACATTATGGACATATAAGAGACACAAAAGGTATGGAATAGAAAAGTTGCAGATGTTAAAAAATTAATATAAGTTCCGAAAGATGAACATATAGACAAAGAAGACATTAGAATGTATGTTCATATAATAACGATATGGAGAGATATCACGCTTTCTAAGAATAGTGGATAAATACTCCCTATTGGCTGGCCTATTTTTTTTTAAACCCAGTGATTTTTCCCCTGAAGAAGCAGGAGCAAAATGCTTGTCAGGGTGGAGGGACGTGGTGATGGTCTCTGCTCTTGGTCACAGCTAAGCATATAGGTAATAACTTTGCTACTAAACTTGTCAAAGGTGTGTCAGATGTAGCAGACATTTGTTCTGCAGCTGGTTGCAGAAGGTCACTTCATTTGGCATTACAGACACCTTCTTAAATGTGTCTTACTCTAGGACCCAGCAGCTATCTCCCTCCTGCTCTGATTGACACCCTGGCCTGGGTGTTTAAATATTTTCAGTTTGCTACTGGGAGGCGCAGGTGATATTCATATGTTCCCTTGTGAGGGTTTGGAGCTATTGCAGTCTGCTTACTTCCTCTCTTGCCTTGGAGGACGTTTGGTGTTATCTCTCTGAAGTCGGCTCAAGCTAAGTTGCTTCCCCTTTGTTTGTCTCCCTTGTAGTCTTTAGTTGTTAGTGGGGACAGACCAGTGCTCATCCCCCTCTTCCCTATACAGGCCCTTGCTCTAAGGAGATTCAGGGCTTAGGTTTCCTGTTTGGCAATTGGTGAGGAACCAATATAGGGACAGTAAAGGAGACAGGGTGATATTAGATCAGCCTAAAAGGTCATTTTCTTAGTGTCTGGGCGCCCTTCCCCTCATCCCTTCATGTTGCACTTTGTCTTTCCTACACTGTGCGTGACATTATCACCGGCCATGCATATTTAGGGGGAAAAAAAAACTGACACGTGGTTTTATTTGAGCGGGGTTTTTTTCGGGGTTTTTTTTTTCTTCCTTTGTATGGTTCGGTTGGAGATTTCGCAGAGCAGCTGCGCTGTCTCTCTCTGGTGGTGACTGGCCTCCGCTGTGAGTTTCAGCAACAGCATCAGGGGCTACAGGTCGCTAATGTGGGGGTATCTGCACGTAGGCCTGTCCAGCTTGATCTGAAGGTTACCCTCCCACACAGGTTTTCAGGAGGTAGGAACAAGTTTTTTTGTGTTCAAGGAGGCCTACAAACTGTACTTTAAACTTTGTCCTTACTCCTCTGAAAGTGAGGAGCAACTAGCGGGAATTGTGATCTCACTGCTGCAGGGAGATTCTCAATCCTGGTCTTTTTCTTTGCCGCAGAATTCGGCTTGTCTCCTGTCTGTGGAGGTTTTTTGGGGGGCCCTGGCCCTCATCTATGATGACCCTGACCGAGTCGCCTTGGCTGAGTCTAGACTCCTGGGTAATAGGGAACTTTTGGTGATCAAATTGGCATTCGCAGCATGGCGACATTGGTTGGAGGGGGCTGTTCATCCTATTACTGTTATTACTGACCATAAGAACCTGTCATATCTCCAATCAGCTCAATGTCTCAACCCTAGGCAAGCCAGATGGTTCTGTTCTTGACTGGGGGTGCAGCTGTCCTTTTCTTCTGCCTTCCATCCTCAGTCGAATGGACCAACCGAGCGTGTCAATCAGAATTTGGAGACCTACCTCAGATGTTTTGTCTCCGAAAATCAGGAGGATTGGGCATCCTACTTACCGCTAGCAGAATTTGCCATTAATAATCATTGTCAAGAATATACTGGCAGGTCACCGTTCTTTGGTGCATACGGTTACCATCCACAGTTTGTACTTTTAGTGGGGGATGGAGCTTTGGGAGATCCTAAGGTGGAGCGTTTTGCTTCGTTGCTCTCCTCGGTGTAGCGGGGGGTTCTGAGTAATTTGACGATTTTTCCAATTACGGGGAGCTGTGTATTGTAACTGGCAAAGGGGCACACAGCAGGCAAGTAGTGGGAACCATTATGTGGGACAGTAGGATGAGGAGTTTGTGCAGATGTGGAATAGATGGGGATGGTGCTAGAAATGTAAGAAGTCAAATATGTTTTTGTTTTATACTCTGGAGAAGTTGTCATGTCGATGTGGGCCATATGTAAAAGACTGGAAAAGAGTCTGACTCCTTAAGGAAGAACAATAGCTGTAAGTCACTATAATTGTACTATAATATCCTCATACGTTCTGGAGAACTGCAATCTAGCAATATACAGTGGAAATATCGATCTTGGTCTTTTTATAGTTATTTTTTTCATAGTTCCTCTTAACTCACTATGATTAGAATGCACCACCAAAGTTGTTAACAAGTTTACATGTGTTTCACCCCCCTGAGCTGTACCCCTAGCTATGCCTTGGCATCAGACATATGCAGACAGGCTAATGTAGCACCCCGAGGATTCGGCTGCTACAGGGGTATTGCACCTCAACCCAGAGGTGTGATATTCCACTCCCGGGTAAGGATGGAGTGTGAAACTGAGCCCAGAGAGCTGCATGCACTACACACATCCCATTTCCGAGGAACAGACCAACGGTACTCCCACTTAGAAATGTGCAGGTACGACCGAGTCTGTTCCTGGCTGGAGTGGGAGGGGGGTGGTACATCCCAGTAGTGTAGGGGCAGATAGGGGGAGCAGCCTGGGTAAAGATAGGAGCTCATTGGGTGCTGGTCACCTGAGCTCACACATAGAGGGAGTATTTAAGGTGGGCACCATCTAAGATCAGGGTCAGTCTGTCAGAGTGTAACCTGAAGAGCAGAGCAGAGGAGAAGAGCAGCTCCAAGGCCCAGAGAGAGAGTGAGAGTGGAGCAAGAGAGACCCAGAGGGGGAAACAGAAGGAACTCTGAGAACCCACATACAAACACAGGGTGAAGAGTTGGCAAAAGGGTACCGGATCCCAAACTGGTGGGGGCTAAAGCACACCTCAGCCAGAGACCGGAGGCCGTGGGCAGGATCTGCCATGGCCACCCACCACATCCACCCTGAAGGCAAACCACGTGTAGGGTCAGGGAACCCAAGGCCAAGGGTTTCCCAACAGAAGGCCCGAGGGAGCTGGACCTAGGTGGATCCCTGGTGGGGACGGCCAGAAGACAGGACAGGAAGGAGGGCTCAGGGTCACGCTCCGGACTTGCTTGGGGGTTGGCTGAATCCAGGACCTGGTGGACGCAGCACGGCTCGGGTGGTCACTTGAAGCTGGAGTGACCGGAACATCAGCAGTAAGTAAATACCCTAAACCGCACAACCCGACTCTGTCTTTAATTATCATCTATGCTGCACCACCACAACCCCCATCCTCTGCACCTGACCCCCTGAGGCTATACCCCACCCGTTGGGGGTTATACTATCAAAAGCTGCACCAACACCATCAGCCTCAGCGGACCCTGCTGCAGCGGCGGCCGTAGTGACCGCAATACAACGGGTGGCGTAGTCGACATAAAGAACTTTATAACATCTGTAGGACTGCCACATACTCTGAGCTTGACACCCTGGGCACGGACCGGGTCACTGCCACTCGGCGACTACAACTCCCATCTGATCCGGCTCCGGGTATTCCCCTAAAGAATATGGCCCAGGGGGTGCGTCACTAACAGGTGAGTGTCTGCTGTGCTGCAAGTTGAGATACACATAGGCTGTACTAGAGTGAAGTTCTGCTAAAGAAATTGCCATCTGACTCTCACAAGTACAGGTAAAGTGTCACAATAACATTTATAACAGGGTTCAACACCTTCAACTGGATGATGGAAACCAACCTCTTTCCATGGCATACCAAGAAGTCAGAGGATTAGCTAGGGTTTTGGTTCGGGAAGGGGACCATGTAACCCTGATTACAACTATGCTGGCGCACCCAGATAGTGGATGAAGGAGAACCTCAGCAGATGACTGCACTGTTACTGAAAATAATCTCTATACAAAGTCTAGCACTGATATTATCACCATATGATGACCACATATTGATAGATGCCAGTCCTGCAGAAAATATAAGAGATCACAGCACAGTTATATATGGTGACTTACAGCTGACGTTCTTTCTGATTAAATTGTTCACTTTTCCCGTCTTTTCCATCTGGCCCAGACTGACACGACAACATCTCCATCCAGGACTCAGAGTCTCAGGTCTGCAGAGATCACAACAAAGACACATTTGACTCCTTACATTTCAGGCATCATCCCCATCTATTTCCAACCTGTACAAACTCCTCATCCTGCTGATAATCCAATACTGAGCCTCTGTTGCTGTATTTGTCCCTATTACTGCACCTACTGTGTGTCCTCTAGATGGTAAAACAAACCTCTAGAATATAGTAATGCCGTGTGCAAGTGCAGAGCCCATATTTTTCCTTCTAGAAAGTTATAGTGCCCTGTGTGCCCCTTTGACAGTCATAACATTTGACATAATAACCTGAGTTCCCCTATAACAATAAGTGCCCACTTAACATTTAATAATGTCCTGGGTCACCCCCCCCCCCCATGTATAGCTCCCCTCTACACAGTATGATGCTCTCTTATACACAGTATAATTCCCCCTCACTGTATAGCACCCCCCACACAGTATACTGACCTCTTAGTAGCCTCCAAGCCAATGGCTCCCACACTGTATGATGGCCCCCACACTGTGGAAAGACCCCACATTATCTCCCACAATATATGATGACCCCCACACTGTTCAAAGACCCCACATTATCTCCCACACATATAACCCTAATTGTAATCCCCACACTGTATAAATAGCCTACATATAGCATAATGCACCAGATAGTCCTTCATATAGTATAATGCACCCCCCCCATAGGCAGAGTCTGCAATATAATCCCCCCATAGTCAGAGTCTGTAGCATAATCCCCCCCCATAGGCAGAGTCTATAGTATAATCAACGCATAGGCAGAGTCTGTAGTATAATGCAGCCCTTCATAGGCAGAATCTGTAGTATAATGCTCCCCCCATAGACAGCGTCTGTAGTATAGTGCTTCGCCCCTTAGGCAGAGTCTGTAGTATAATGCACCCCCCCATAGGCAGAGTCTGTAGTATAATGCTCCCCGCATAGGCAGAGTTTGTAGTATAATGCCCCCCCATAGGCAGAGTCTGTAGTATAGTGCACACCCCCATAGGCAGAGTCTGTAGTATAATGCTCCCCCCCTCCCCGGCAAAAAATGAATAAACACAATATTCCCCCGCTGCTCCAAGCGCCCGGCCGACACATCTTCAGAACAGCGGGCCAGGCGCCAAGTGATGACGTCAGTCGCAGAGGGAACTGATGGGAGAGGGAGAGTCACGCTCCCTCTCTCATCACTTAACTTGCGGTGATGGGCAGGGAGGCCCGATGCTGGCACCGGGGCCCCTCCCTCCTGATCAAGGACCCCATAGCGCTGCCGGGCAGTGCAGGGACATAGAGTCTCCCTGCTCTGCCCCAGAGTGTAACTGTGTCGGCGTGCTGTGAGCCCCCTCAGATTGCGGGGCCTGGGGCCACTGCCCCCTCTGTCCCCCGGTAGCTACGCTACTGTAAGAAGTGCATGGCTAGCGGTGTGGAATCTCCAGCCCATGAGCTGTTTGTGGCCGGCTATGTCCTTTTTCTCTGGCCCCAGTATTCCTGGGGACCGCAGTGCTCGGACCAGCCACTGGGCTTTGCCAGTCACAGGTCTTTTAATTGCTCATTACACTGTGAGCACACGCATGCATGCAGCATTCACTACTGCACACTGCAACACATGCAGTGAAGGATTACATCCTGACACTGGCCAGTGCCAACATTAGGACATATTTTGGGGTCAGAGTAACCAGTCTCTGTCTTTTTGGTCCCACTGAAAAGATAGCAACAGCAGTCCCAGCATCTCCTGTGCTATATATATGTCCTGGCCTCACTTGTACTGTATATGCCCCATCATCTCCTGTGCTTTATATACTCCATCTTCTCCTGTGAAGTATATGCCACAGCATCTCCTGCGCTGTATATGCCTCAGCTTCTCCTGTGAAGTATTTGCCCCAGTGTCTCCTGTGATGTATATGCCCCAGCGTCTCCTGTGATGTATATGCCCCAGCATCTCCTGTGGTGCCTATGCCCCAGTATCTCCTGTGGTGTATGTGCCCCAACATCTCCTGTGATGTATATGCTCCTGCATCTCCTGTGCTGTATAGCTGTATATGCCCCATCATCTCCTGTGAAGTATATGTCTCAGCGTCTAGTGTGATGTACATGTCCCAGCTTCTCCTGTGAAGTATTGTCCCCAGTGTCTTCTGTGATCTATATGCCCCCGCTCCATTGTCTCCTGTGATGTGTATTCCCCAGCATCTCCTGTGGTGTCTATGCCCCAGCATCCCTGTTGAGTATATGACCCAGCGTCTCCTGTGATGGATATTCCCCAGCATCTCCTGTGATGTATATGCTCCAGCATCACCTGTTGATTTCTATGCCCCAGTGTCTCCTGTGATGTATATGCCCGAGAGTCTCCTGTGAAGTATATGCCCCAGCATCTCCTGTGAAGTATATGGCCCAGTGTCTCCTGTGAAATATATTGCTCAGCGTCCCTTTGGAAGTGCATTGAGGTGAAGGGTACATTGCTGGAAAAGGAAGAAAAAAAAAAAAAAAAAACTCTTTAAATCTCTTAGTTTGCGAGTGTGAACGAGCTGCGTGTGTCCGGAGCATAAGTGCGAACGAAAGTAAGTGTGTGACTTGTTTTTCAGTGACTTTGGATTCAGGGAGTTTGGAAGGGAGGACTTAGGACTGAATTGCTGACTGTATTTCATTCTTTCTTTACTTTACTTTTTACTTAATTAATCCACCTGACCTACTTATCTGATTCCCCAGTCCATACTTGATACTTAACTGATCCCCCGCCGATATCTAATTGATACACTTGCACATCCCTAATTGATCCCCGTCCATACACCTATATATAAATAATTGTGTTTTGTACTTGTGTATATATATACTGACTGTATCCCCATATTTAGAATGACGTCCATTTTGGCCGGAGCCGTGCAGTGTACATCTTGCGCAATGTATGCATTCAGTGAGCAACCGCTTGAGGATCCATACTGCTGCGAGAGATGTGAGCATATCGTGCACTTGGCAGCCCAAATTCTGGATCTAAGTGCTCAGATAGCGGTACTGAGGAGCATCGACAACATGGAACGGAGTTTGCTGCTCACCGAGCAGACACTCAATGGGTCAATACTGGGGGTGGAGCATAGAGGGGAAGTGCAGGCTGAACAGGCAGGGAGCTGGATAACAGTTAGGAGGGATAGAGGGAATAAGAAAAGGAAGGCTGGTTCAGAACCGGCATTATTGGAGCACGACAGATCCTCTGACCGCCGGGGGAGTGTATGCTCCAGTAATGAGGGGGAGGGGGGAAGTGTAGGGCAGGCAAGACAGGTTCTGGTAGTGGGTGACTCTATTATTAGGGGGACAGACAGGGCAATCTGTCACAAAGACCGGGATCGCCGAACGGTGTGCTGCCTCCCTGGCGCTCGAGTCCGGCACATCGCGGATCGGGTTGACAGGTTACTGGGTGGGGCTGGCGAAGACCCAGCGGTCATGGTCCACATCGGCACCAATGACAAAGTGAGTGGTAGATGGAGGGTCCTTAAAAATGATTTCAGGGACCTAGGTAGGAAGCTTAGGGCAAGGACCTCCAAGGTAGTTTTCTCAGAAATACTACCAATCCCGCGAGCCACACAGGAGCGCCAACGGGAAGTTAGGGAGGTGAATAAGTGGCTAAAGAGTTGGTGCAAGGCAGAAGGGTTTGGGTTCATGGAGAACTGGGCCGACTTCGCGGTCAGCTACAGGCTCTACCGTAGGGACGGGCTGCACCTCAATGGGGAGGGTGCAGCGGTGCTGGGGAAGAAGATGGCTAATAGGTTGGAGGAGTTTTTAAACTAGAGACGGGGGGGGGAAACCAAGGAAATAGGTGGGATGTGAGGCAAGCAAGGGGGAAGGGGAGAAGTGAATATAATGAGGGTGGAGAGGGGGGTGGGGATAGTACAGTTAGATCGTTAGAGAAGAATAGGATGCTAAATAACCCCAAAGTTTTATCTTGCATGCTGACCAACGCAAGAAGCCTGACCAATAAGGCGGATGAGCTGCAGGCGCTTATATCGGAGGAGAGGTATGACATCGTAGGTATAACAGAGACTTGGCTAGACGATAGCTACGACTGGGCGGTAAATTTATTAGATTATAGTTTATTTAGAAGGGACCGGAAACAGGGGAAAGGCGGAGGAGTCTGCTTATATGTAAAGTCATGTCTAAAACCCAGACTAAGGGAAGATATAGGAGAGGGAGAAGAGGGGGTCGAGTCCATGTGGGTAGAGATAGAGGGAACTAAAAATAATAATAAAATATTACTGGGGGTCTGCTATAAGCCACCAAATATAACAGAGGAGAATGAGAATCTGCTATTAGGACAAATAGACAAAGTAGCAAAACATAATGAAGTGATTGTAATGGGGGATTTCAACTACCCGGATATTGACTGGGAAACAGAAACCTGTAGATCTCAGAAAGGAAAAAGGTTCTTGACAAATATTAAGGATAATTATCTCTCCCAACTAGTGCAGGAACCAACGAGAGGGAAGGCCGTGTTGGACTTAATATTGACTAATAGGCCTGATAGAATAACTGAGGTACAGATAGGGGGGCACCTAGGTAATAGCGACCATAATATTATCGACTTCAAAATGCCCTTCAGTAGGGTTATCAATAAGGGAACAACAAAAACATTAAACTTTAGGAGGGCGAAGTTTGATCAGCTGAAAGAAAGCCTTCAACTTATTGACTGGGACAAAGTTCTTAATCAAAGGAATACGAATAGTAAATGGGAAACCTTCAAAAGAATTCTGAATACTCAGTGCGAGAGGTATATACCGTATGGGAATAAAAGGGCCAGAAATAAGAGGAAACCAATATGGTTGAACAAGAACGTAAAAGGGGCGTTAAATAGCAAAAAAGAGGCATTCAAGAGATTAAAACAGGAAAACAGTAAGGAGGCACTGATGTGTTACAAGGAAAAAACGAGAACCTGTAAAAAACAAATAAAAATAGCGAAGGAGGAAACAGAGAGACGTATTGCTAGGGAAAGTAGATCAAATCCCAAACTGTTCTTTACGTATATAAATAGTAAAAGGATTAAATCGGATAATATTGGACCGATAAAAAGTGAGGAAGGCAAAATCATAGAGAAAGATGAGGATAAAGCTAATCTATTAAATAATTTTTTTTCGACAACTTTCACAAAGGAAATAGAACTAACAGGAGAAATGAGAAGTGACAAGCTTAATCCTCCACTAAGTATGACAAATCTAACCCAAGCTGGGGTACAGAAACGCCTCAGTAACATTAAAATAAACAAATCACCAGGACCTGATGGCATACACCCACGGGTACTAAGGGAACTAAGTAATGTGATAGACAGACCGTTATATCTTATATTTAAGGACTCTGTTGAGACTGGGTCTGTGCCACTTGATTGGCGACAGGCGAATGTAGTGCCAATATTCAAAAAGGGAGCGAAAAGTGACGCCGGAAACTATCGGCCGGTGAGTCTGACGTCCGTTGTGGGCAAAATTTTTGAAAGCTTCATTAAAGAGGCAATTACGGAGCATCTTGATGCTAATAATCTTTTAATCCCGAACCAACATGGATTCATGAGGAATCGCTCCTGCCAAACAAACCTGATTGACTTCTACGAGGAGGTTAGCTCTCGAGTAGATCAGGGGGAACCAGTGGATGTCGTGTATCTCGACTTCTCAAAAGCGTTCGATAGCGTGCCACATAATAGGTTGGTATACAAAACGAGAATGATGGGGCTGGGGGAAAATGTTTGCAAGTGGGTAGCTAACTGGCTAAAGGATAGAAGGCAGAGGGTGGTTATAAATGGAATATACTCAGATTGGGTAAGCGTCACTAGTGGGGTACCACAGGGGTCTGTACTAGGCCCAATGTTATTTAATATCTTTATTAACGACATAGTCAACGAGATAAATAGTAAAATATCAATATTTGCAGATGACACAAAGTTATGTAAAACAATTAATACAAAAGAGGACAGTGCAGACCTACAGAGGGATTTGGATAAGCTGGGTAGGTGGAGCATTAAATGGCAAATGAGGTTTAACGAGGAGAAATGTAAGGTCATACATATGGGAAGGAAAAATGGAAGTCACCAGTACTCACTGAATGGGAAATCATTGGGGAATTCAGAGATGGAGAAGGACTTGGGCATCTTGATTGATAGCAAACTAAATTGGAGTGCCCAAAGTCAGGCGGCTGCTGTAAGGGCAAACAGGGTAATGGGATGTATCAGAAGAGGTATAGCTGCAAAGGATGAGAACATTGTTCTTCCACTGTACAAAGCACTGGTCAGACCACACTTGGAATACTGTGCTCAGTTATGGGCCCCAATATATAGAAAGGATATAAATGAGCTTGAAAAGGTACAAAGGAGGGCAACAAAATTAATAAAGGGAATGGAGGGACTGCAATACCCAGAGAGGTTGGCAAAACTAGGACTATTCAGCCTGGAAAAGAGAAGGTTGAGGGGGGACATAATAAATGTGTACAAATATGTTAGGGGACAGTATAGAGATCTTGCCCGGGATTTGTTCAAAAGGAGGGATATTACGGTAACAAGAGGGCACTCACTAAGACTGGAAGAGAAAAGGTTTCAGCACCAGCATAGGAAGGGGTTCTTTACGGTAAGAGCAGTGAGAATATGGAATTCACTGAGTGAGGAGACGGTAATGTCAGATTCACTACACCAGTTCAAGCGGGGACTGGATGCATTTCTAGATACCAGGCAGATTTCAGCATATACTTAAAAATAAAATAAAATAGTAGGTTGATTCAGGGATTTATTCTGACTGCTGGTTTCAGAGTCGGGAGGGAATTTTTCCTCAGGTGAAGATTGGCCAAATCATTTGGGGTTTTTGCCCTCCTCTGGATCAACTTTAGCAATTACAGAACTAACAGGTCGAACTTGATGGACGCAAGTCTTTATTCGGCTTTACAAACTATGCTACTATGTTACTATGTTACTATGTTCTTTGATGTGCCCCAGTAGCTCCTGAGATATATATGCCCCAACCCCAGTGTCTCCTGTGATGTCTATGCCTCAGTGTCACCTGTGGTGTATATACCTCAATGTCTCCTGTGCTGTATATGCCCAAGCATCTCCTGTTCTGTATATGCCCGATCAGCTCCTGTGAAGGATATGTCCCAGCGTCTCCTGTGAAGTATATGCCCCAGCATCTCGATGTGATGTATATGCCTCAGAAACTCCTGTGTTGTTTATGCCCGAGCATCTCCTGTGATGTATATGCTCCAGCGTCTCCTGTGATGTATATGCCCCAGCTCCAGCAACTCCAATGTGATGGATATGCTGCAGCCCCAGTGTAACTTATGTGTTGTATATGCTCCAGGCCCAGCATCTCCCATGTGATGTATATGCTTCAGGCCCTGAGTCTACTATATAATGTATATACATCAGTCTTAGTGAATCCTATGTGATGCATATACAGCATTCTTGGGGTCTTCTATGTGATGTATATGCTGCAGCCCAGTGTATCCTAAGTGATGTATATGCCCCAGCTCCAGCATCTCCTATGTGATGTATATGCTGCAGCCCAGTGTATCCTATGTGATGTATATGCTCCAGCCCCAGCATCTCCTGTATATGTTTTGCACAGTTTGTTGTGTACTTTCTCCAGAGTGCGCCAATGTCCTACTTATAATCGGAAACTAGTTTCAGGCACAGTGGAAAGCTCAGAAGGGAAGGAACGACATATTATACTGCAGATTTTTCTATTATGGTTTGGGGGTGCCATGACCCACTGGAAAAGGCCCTCAGGTGCCAGAATTGCAGAACCCCTGCATAACGGACCCCATGTTACAAACTGTAATTCTTAATGAATTCATCTAAGGGTGCAGTGATCATATTGACATCACAGGTGTGTCACAGAATTTTGTACCATTGGGCAGTGAAGAATAAATAATTACATTTTTACCACAAAAATTTTGTTTTAGCTCCAGATTTTACATTTTCACATAGGGAAATGGGTAAATATGGCAACAAAATTGGTCACACAATTTCTGCTGAACGTGGCAATACCCCATATGTGGCTGTACAGTACTGCTTAACTACATGGCAACATTTGGGAGGGATGGAGCGCCATTTGACTCTTGGAGGACAAATTATAGCAGACCGCTCACCGCTCTTGTGCCCATATGATCGCCATTACTTACCTATATGTCAAAGGTACGGAACCAGTATCTGATCATGATGTATGTGTACATCAAAGATAGTGAAGGGATTAAGGAGTTAAATAGCCAGCATAAGAGGTTTCTCTGATACCAGTCAATAAGGTCACTGACCGACTGTCAATCGTCGCTCCTGCTGTTGATCTCAGGGGCACATCTTCTTTGCCTGTGCAATCACTATGACGTACCAGTAAGGCAGGGTGTCTAACATAAGGCAATCCTTGATATACAAGTACATGTTTGACATTATATTCCAAGTAGTTTGTATGCATTTTACATATACATTACATTAGTTTTTTTTCCTTATGCAGGAAGCCACCTGTATAAAAAAAAGAATAAAACAATGAAGACACCACACCTAAGAACTAGTCACTCTGATTAAGTACTTAAGACCACTTTGTTCCAGGCTGATCTAATCCAAGTATAACAGAACCCACATCTAATAATCCCCTGAGCACCATAAAACAATGTTCCATTACCAACCATATTTCTTTGTGTTCAGCTATATATAAGCCATGAGAACCTGCCAATTTCATGGGGAAATCCCATGAAGGGAATTACACACCTAAGAAGGTCAGAAAATACATTACCCAGTTCAAAACATTTTTGTATGCCAGACAGCCTGAAACATATCCATATGAAGAGCAGATGAAGAATACATTAAGTAATAACATCTAATTTTTACAAATTAACACAAATATAATCCTTATGTTGAGTTCAGATTTTACATGAAGGTTGCTTGCACAAAGACATTTTCATATAACCCACAGAATTTCGATTAACAGAGGTGCAGTATTCTTTCCTAGAACTGTTGTTCCTAGTATAGAAAACAATGTTTTACAGAGTATCCATATAATTGATGTGCACCCTGTATTCCAATGTTCAGTGACCAAGCACATGGATGAGTCCTAGTGTTAACAGGTATGAGGCGGAAGCAGGCAGACAATGAGGAGACAGTGGTACTTAACAAACAACTATTTATGTAGCTAACATGTTAGATACATAAAGACACAGTATCAAGAATAAAAGTGAACAATGACAGTAAAGTACAATATGGCACGAACAGAACACAGTAATTCAACTAAACATGATATCTATATGGCGATATATATTTGCACACTGTTCCTTATGTTTACAGTTAAGGGACTACTATTGTAAGTCTTGTCTAGTCCTAAAGCCTCAACTGCCTAACAGGCGTCACTATAACTGGGCCCGTCATCACTGTCTTTTCTTTAGAAGGCTCAAATGGTCACACAAGCCCTAATGGGGGACAACAATACTACCCGCAAGTCCCAGATAGGTGTGTTACTTGGTATATGGTGCTCTCATCACAATGGCCGCCTTCATTCCCTGAAGCATGGCCCCAAACCCCACTCTGTACCATATGTCTATGCTGAAAGTAATTGCTCACACAAACGTTTTTCCTTTGTGTCCAAGTCTCTCTTTCAGCCCTGGCTTGGTTCACTCAGCGTGGATCTTCCAGATCTGTTCTCTCATCTCTGGTCTCGGCTCTGCTCACTCGGCTCGGATCTCCCGGATCTGGCCTCTCACCTCTGGCCTCAGCTCGGCTCACTCAGCTTGGGTCTCCCAGATCTGGTATCTAGTCTCTGATAGCCCATATTTATTTCCTCAGTTTTCCACTCACATCTGACTACTCGGGTCGGCTCCTATAATGGCAGATATAAGCCAGCTCACTGTACCGCACGTCCGTCCTGCTACCGGTTTGGGTGCTAACTCCCTCACTTCACTGCTCTCCTAGGGCTTTTATAATTACTAACTGCGCCCTGGATCTCATCTGACCTGATGTCTTCTACAATTTCTTCCCCAAGGGAACATGCACTTGACTCTTGGGTTCCTACTAATGCACCTTTCTCTGCTTTTCACTTTCTCTATCACCTTTGGTCAGCAGATGGCGATGTTTACTTACAGATACTAGGCTTCAAGGGAATATGTCACATTTGACCTATCTAAACTATTAACATGACTATACAGGTATAGAATGCAGAAGAGAGTCCTACCTGTATGCCTCATATTAGATGCCTTGTGGTTGAGAAATCATCTTTTATTACTTTATGTAAATGACCTCTTCCAGGCTATGGGGCGGATGTTACCTGGAAGATAACGCTGCCTCCAGAGCTTATTTTACATGAAGGGATAGTTACCAGAGTGATGTGTGATGGCCACTCTCTGCTCTCCTGATCTCACCGCAGAGCTGTGTGTGGTTCAACTGACACATCTGCAGGTTCCACTATTAAATACATTAAAAAGTGAAAAAAAGTTTTAAAAAATATGAATAAAATACAAAAGTTCAAATCACCCCCTTTTTCACTGCCTTCGTAAATCTCTGAACTATCAAAATTAATCCAATCTATAAACAGCATAACAAGAAAAAAAATCAAAACGCCAGAATTACATTTTTTTTGGCTGTCACAACATTGCAATAAAACATCATATCTTCCCCAAAATGGTATCGATAAACATCAGCTCAAGGTGCAAAAAATAAGCCCTCACACAGCCCCAGATCATGAAAATTGAGAATATTATGGGTCTCAGAAAATGGTGACACGGGCAAAAAATGTTTTGTTCCACATTCCAGATTTTTTTTCACCACTTAAATAAAAAAAGCTGTACATGTTTTGGGTATATGCGTACTTGTACTGACCTGAAGAGTCATATTACCAGGTCAGTTTTACCATATAGTAAACATAAAAAAATCCAAAAAAACTATTGTGGAATTGCACTTTTTATGCAATTTCAATGCACTTGGAATTTTTTTCTCACTTTGAAATAAATCACATGCTAAAATGAATAAGGACTTTCAAAAGACATCAATACGTCTTTTGTGTGGGAGGAAACTCACGCAAACACGGGGAGAACATAAAAGCTCCTTGCAGATGTTGTCCTTGGTAAGATTTGAATGCAGAACCCCAGCGCTGCAAAGGAACAATGGTAACCGGGGGGTACCAAGCTGCCCATTGGGTTTTGTTATTTATCTATTAGAAGTATATACAAATACATCCATTTAGTGTGTATATCATCCTATATAAACTGCTTGCAACTGCTCACACATCTATCATTCTCTTAGGAGGTGCTGGTCAATTTTTTGTTTATTTGTCATATGTTTGGAAGCAGTAGTTGACTACACAATCCCTTCCATCAGTCTAAGGGCTCTTTCACACATGCAAATATTTCCAGTACTGAAAAAACAAGTACCGGAGATATCCGTGTCCATGTATCCGTGTGTATGATACAGTGAGCGGGCCCCGGAGCTGTGCAGAGCTCATGAGCGGTGCCCTGTCACTCACTGAGCTCAGCGCAGGTCCAGGGCTCGCTCGCTGTAGCAAATCATTATCCCCGACTCATCGGTGGATTACAGCGGAGGACACTTAGTACAGGTGAGTATAAGGATTTTTTTATTTTATTCTTATTTTTTACAGGTTTTGGACAAAGAGGGAGCAGAATACTACTCTCAAGCAGGGGACAATGATGAGGGTAGCATTCAGCACCCAGTGCTTGAGAACAGCGCTAACTGTACCACTGATTCCCAGGCGCCGGTATGTGTCACACGAATGTCTTCCATGTGTCATCAGTGTCTACGTGTGCAGGACGTTTTGCGGCCTGTGCTGCAAGAAAAAAAACGGACATCTCAGCGACTTTTGCCCATGGACACACAGTCCATGGAAACATGCTGGCATGTGCACAGACCCATTAATTTGAATGGGTGTATGTGTGTCAGTGTCTCCAGTACGTGGGGAAACACACACCACATGTACCGGACACACTGATGTGTGAAAAACCCCTACGGCAGTTTAATTAGCATTGCATCCTGCATGCCCATTAAATTTGTAGATTCTAATAGAAACGTCACCTTGTCATGGAAGGTAGGTGCACACAGTTTGGCCAATTTGTGAACTAAGTACTTTTATTTTATAGTGTATTCTATATAGCAGTAATGAAGTTTACATTTCACATATACAATGTTTGCTACATCTTGGTGCATATAATGTACTGCTGCACTCTGGATTGTGTCTATAACATAATCAGGGATGTGCCCTTCTGTCCGAAGCCTCTATAGACAGTCTGACCCAAGACAGAACAACACATCCACATCCCAGACAGGGATGAGGACTGTGGTGCCGGAAATCGCGGTATGCGTAGACAATGAACGCGTACCACAATCTCCAGCGCCATAAGCACATACCTGCTGGGAAGGAGTGTGGCACCTCTGTTTGGGCCGGAGGCAGCGGAGGAGAGTGGCGTCAGAATTGGAGCTTGCGCATAGTGTGATGTCCAGCGCCATTTTAGTGAAGACACATTTGCAGTGTGTCTTCAACAAAATGGTGCCGGACATTACAGTATACGCATGCGCGTACTCGGGTGCCATTTTGATGAATACACTATGCACATTTGTCTTCAATAAAATGGCGCCGGATAACGTGCTGTGCAGGCGCTGATTCTGGTACCATTTTAATAAAATAACCCAGGCGACGCGAAGCAGGGGAGCGATGGAAAGGTGAGTAGGAGTGGTTTTTTTTTATTTAATTTATGGATGGATGGGGAAGCATATAGCAGGATGGGGGAGCATATACCAGTATGGGGTAGCACATAACTGGATGGGGGATCAGGATGCGGGAGCATATACCAGGATGGCGGCACAAATACCAGGATGGGGGAGCATATACCAGCATGAAGGAGCATATACCAGGATGGGGGAGCACATAACTAGATGGGGGACCAGGATGGAGGAACATATACCAGGATGGTCTAGCATATACCAGGATGGGGAAGCTTATACTAGGATGAAGGCACAAATACTAGAATGGGGAACCAGAATGGGGGAGCACATAACAGGATGGGGGAGCATATACTGGATGGGGGCACAAATACCAGGATGAGGGAGCATATACCAGGATGGAGGTACAAATACCAGGATGGGGAGCATATATCATGATAGGGGACTAGGATGGGGGAGCATATACCAGGATGAGGGACCAGGATGGTGGAGAATATACCAGGATGGGGGACCATTTACCAGGATGGGGGAGCATATACCAGGATGGCGGACCAGGATGGGGGAGCATGGACCAGGATGGGGGAGTATATACCAGGATGGGCGAGTCGGATGTCACGCAAGGTGTGGGAAAGATTAAGTGCAACATGAAGGGAAGTTGGGAAGGAAGCCCAAACACTAGGGAAAGGGGAAGTGGAGACCCCTAGGCAGATCTAATAACACCCTGCCTACCCTACTGTCCCTATGTAGGTTCCACACCTATCGCCAAGCAGGACTCTAAACCCCGTATGTTTGGTAGCTTGGCCCTAGATAGGGAGGGGGAGGGGTGAGCACTGGTAAGGCCCCACTACAAACTAAAGACAACAAGGTAGACAAAGAAAGGGAATTAACTTAGCTTGAGCAGACACCAGAGGATTAACACCAACTGTCCTCCAAGGACACCAGAGAAGAAGCCAGCCAACAGCTAGAGCTCCAAGCATGCACAGAAATACATAGAAGTATCATTGGCGATTGCCAGGAGCAAACTGAGAGTTTTTAACTCCCATGCAAGGGTGTGTCAATCACCAGCAGGAGTGTGACATGCAGAAGTAGTGCTGTTGCTTTAAAAGCATCCAGAAACTATTAGAAGTAACACAAGCACATAAGACAGTAAATGTTGTGCTCCAAAAGCATCCAGCAACTAGAGGGGTTAACACAGTCACAGGAGAAGGGGAGTGTTTTAGCAAAGCCCCAGGGGGATTGTGGGGAAGTTGTTTACGGTCTGGCTGGAACAGAAGAGAAAGGTGGGGTGTATGTTCTGTATCTCACAGAAGCGCCCCAGCAAGTGAAAAGGATTCAAGTCAGGAGAGAAGCTAAGCACATGTCAGGTAGAGTTTGTGAACTAGCAGTGCAGAGTATTGTCAGGCATAAAAACAAGGACTGGAAGAAATGGTGTCACAGGGATCATCTCCCTCAGCAAACCCTCCCCCCTCCTCCATCTCACTGTGCTGTAAAGAATGCTGTGTTCATTAATGTGCCTTTGCATTAGAACTGTGCTGTCCTGTACTACTGGTAAGACTGTGAACTGCTGTGCTGCTAAGGAAACTGTACTGTTTGTCACTGGAGCCTGTTACTCATAAGTCTTAACTTGAACTGGCTGTGCAGCTTCTTATTAAATGCTACTGTTCTACCATTTATGAGGACTCTTGTCAAGTGTTTCTGGTCAGCAAGTGAAACAACCTAAGTGTCTGTGCCTGAGGGTCAATTCCCCTGTGTGCCTGAGAGAAGCTGCAGCACATGGTCTATGGTCCCCCTGAGTAACGGTTCCCCCAGGATTCCAAAGAATTCATGTAACCTGTCTCACCCCTATCTGAACCTAGCGGCGTGTGTGTAACATTGGTGGCCCGTACGGGGGATCCTGAGTGGGAATTAGCGTGTAGAGGAAAAAGAGGAAAAGTGTCTGGAAAAACACAGCAGCACAGCACCTCAACTCAACTCTGCTACACCAGTTAAAGGGGACCAGCCCTAAAGAAAAACTCACTAGCCACAATGGATGTGGAAATACAAATGGACAGAATTAGTGAGCTGCTTCTTCAGTTAACTTGTGAAGAATTGAGAACAGTAACAGAACATATAAAGATGTCAGTAGAACAAATTTCCAAAGCACACAACCGCAGGCAACTGATAGCTGCCATTAATACAAAAATGGATGAGCTGGGGGAAAAAGAAGCTGAAGATGTCATGGGGACATTCCTCCAGGAACTAACACAGTTTCTAGAAATAATGAAGTCCCAGCACTCACATCAGTTTCAATGCTTCTTTAATGAATATCCATATGGAAAAACGTTTTAGCCCATCCCGAGTAGAGATGAGCGGTGTTCGACTAGAACTGTTCGGCAATCTCAAATTCGAGCTGTTTTGGGCGGTGTTCGAGTCGTTCGACGAACGCGAACGATTTGCAAAAAATTTGGCTGTTCGAGGTTATGTTCGATAACTGTTCGTGCACCAAAAGCGTGTCCTGCATGTCTGGCGCTATTTAGAGCACCAATCATGCAGGGATTGTCTGCCACTCACTGTAATGCTACAGCCATGGTGGTTGTGGCATTACAGTGGTTGCCCAAATCGATGGGAACAGTGCTCGCAGTGAAACATGAAAAGCCGGCAATTCAGCAGCGGCATACACCGGTACCTGACAGTTTAGAACAGAAAGAATAGAGCATCACACATAGGTTAGATAGATAGAAACATGTCAGTCACATATATAATAAGTATAGTGACAGTGTTGGTTACTGTATTTGTCATTTAGTGTTAAAGGATTCATTTTAAAAAAAAAATAATAGTGTTTTCATGCACCTGTCTCTTTAAAAAAGTCGGCCGGCAATTCAGCATCTGTGCCCGACAATTTAGAACAGAAAGAATACAGCATGACACATAGATTAGATAGATAGAAACATGTCAGTCACATATATAAGAAGTACAGTGATAGTGTTGATTACTGTACTTGTCATTTAGTGTTAAAATAAAGGATTTATTAAAAAAAAATTGGCGTGGGGTTCCCCGTAATTTTAGTCTCTAGCGAAGGTTAAGCAGACAGCTGGGGCAGATGTTTGAAGCCTGGGAAGGGGGTAATACCCACGGAGCTTCCCAGGCTACTAATATCAGCCCCCAGCTGAATACCTAGCCTTTACTAGCTATTAAAATGGGGGACCCAAAAAAAAATGATGTGGGGTCCCCCCTATTCTATTAGCTAGCAAAGGCTAGGCAGACAGCTGGGGGCTGATATAAATAGCCCAGGAAGGGTGCCATGAATATTGGCCCCCTCCCAGGCTAGAAACACCAACTGTCAGCCGCCCCAGAAATGGCGCATCCATAGGATGCGCCAATTCTGGCACTTAGCCTCGCTCTTCCCACTGCCCTGTAGCGGTGGCAGTGGGGTAATAGGGTTGGGGTTGATGTCAGCTTATAATGCCAGCTGACATCAAGCCCAGGTTAGTAATGGAGAGGCGTCTATAAGACACCCCCATTACTAACCCCATAGTCAAAGTTAAAAAAAAAACACAAACACCCAGAATAAAGTCCTTTAATTGAAATAAACACACAATTTTTTAATGTTCTAAATTAAACCATACTTACCATCACGCCCATTCCAGCTGAAGCCAATGTCTTCTGCAATAAAAGTAAAATAATAAAGCAACATCATCCTTACCTTTCCATGGTTCCCAGGACGGCTCCAGCTCTGCTACATTGACATGACAGGCAGGATCGCAGCCGAAAGCTGCCATCCAGCTTGCCATGCCGCAGACACTGAGAAGCGCTTTATTCTGGGTGTTGTGGTTTTTTTTAAAATACTTTACTAGAAATTCATGGCGGTCATGTCTAATATTGGCATGACCCCATGAATTTCGGGCTTAGGGCCAGCTGATAATGCCAAGCTGGCCCTAACCCCTTTATTACCCAGTGAGACACCGCACCAGGGCCCTGGATGAGTTGGGTACAGCGCCTGAAGATGGCGCTTCTATGAACGCGCCATTTTCTGGGGTGGCTGCGCATTGGACATGAGCTCACCTCATGCACGTCACTGACAGCATGGGAAAATTCTCCTGCGCTCAGCGCCTCAGCAGGAGTATTCTCTCACGCTCACTGCAAGCGCAGGAGAATTTTCCCATGCTGTCAGTGACGTGCATGAGGTGAGCCAAGTTCATTGGACATGACCTCAGCTCATCTTTATGCAGTCACAGCCAGACACTGAGGAGCGCAAGCATGCCTGCGCTTCTCAGTGTCTGCGGCATGGCAAGCTGGATGGCAGCTTTCTGCTACGATCCAGCCTGTCATGTGAATGTAGCAGAGCTGGAGCCATCGTGGGAACCATGGAAAGGTAAGGATGATGTTGGTTTACAGTATTATTTAACTTTTATTGCAGAAGACATTGGCTTCAGCTGGAATGGGCGTGATGGTAAGTATGGTTTAATGGAGAACAATAAAGAATTGTGTGTTTATATCAATTAAAGGACTTTATTCTAGGTGTTTGTGGGGTTTTTTAACTTTGACTATGCGGTTAGTAGTGGGGGTGTCTTATAGACGCCTCTCCATTACTAACCTGGGCTTGATGTCAGCTGGCATTATAAGCTGACATCAACCACAGCCCTATTACCCCACTGCCACCGCTACAGGGCAGTGGGAAGAGCGAGGCTTAGTGCCAGAATTGGTGCATCCTATGGATGCGCCATTTCTGGGGTGGCTGATGGCTGGTGTTTCTAGCCTGGGAGAGGGCCAATATTCATGGCACCCTTCCTGGGCTATTTATATCAGCCCCCAGCTGTCTGCCTAGCCTTTGCTAGCTATTAAAATAGGGGGGACCCCACGTCATTTTTTGGGGGGTCCCCCATTTTAATAGCTAGTAAAGGCTAGGTATTCAGCTGGGGGCTGATATTAGTAGCCTGGGAAGCTCCGTGGGTATTACCCCCTTCCCAGGCTTCAAACATCTGCCCCAGCCATCTGCTTAACCTCCGCTAGAGACTAAAATTACGGGGAACCCCACGGCAATTTTTTTTTTAATAAATCCTTTATTTTAACACTAAATGACAAGTACAGTAATCAACACTATCACTGTACTTCTTATATATGGGACTGACATGTTTCTATGTATCTAATCTATGTGTGATGCTCTATTCTTTCTATTCTAAATTGTCGGGTACCGATGCTGAATTGCCGGCCGGCTTTTTTAAAGAGACTGTGTATGAAAACACTATTATTTTTTTAAATAAATCCTTTAACACTAAATGACAAGTACAGTAATCAACACCATCACTGTACTTCTTATAAATGTGACTGACATGTTTCTATCTATCTAATCTATGTGTGATGCTCTATTCTTTGTGTTCTAAATTGTCGGGTACCGGTGTATGCCGCTGCTGAATTGCCGGCCGGCTTTTTTAAAGAGAGTGTCTTCTGAGCAGTTTGTAAGCTTTTGGACACCTTTGCAGGTGTTTTCTATGTGTTTCTATGTGTTTTTGTTTGCCTGCCATTGGTTTTAACGGTGTTCGACGGTGTTCTAAGGTGTTCGACGAACAGTTCCAGGAACATCCCAGTGTTCGACGAACCGAACCGAACGCGAAAACTACGGGGGTAGCTCAACACTAATCCCGAGCTTTTGAGTTACAGTACAGACCAAAAGTTTGGACACACCTTCTCATTTAAAGATTTTTCTGTATTTTCATGACTTTGAAAATTGTACATTCATAATTAACACTCACACTGAAGGCATCAAAACTATGAATTAACACATGTGGAATTATATACTTAACAAAAAAGTGTTAAACAACTGAAAATATGTCTTATATTCTAGGTTCTTCAAAGTAGCCACCTTTTGCTTTCAAATGAAAATCAGCACATCGTACAGTGTCCATTTTAGGTCACGATCAGATATTAAAATCAAATATTAGAATGATGTCAGTTTGAGGCTAAATATCCTGTCTGAGAACTGATTTTGATAAGTGATTCTGACAAGTGACTTTTACAACTGTAATAATAATAAAAAATATTCACTTTTCGCTGATGGGAGTTGTGTTAGAACCTTGCTCTTAGGTTTTTTTTCCTTTGCTGGTCACATGACCTTGTTGGCCTATTTAAGCCTGCTCCGCCCTTCTGGCTTTGCTGGACTTCATTGTATATCTACTTTCTAGCTAACCTGTGCTCTGTGTCTTGCTCTGTTAGTTTGCTTGGTCTACTGACCTCTATGTTCTATATATTTTGTTTGTTCGTCTGTCTGCTACTATTTCTGTTAGGAGGTGTCCCATATTCCTCCCAGTCCTTAGTACTTGTAGGGATTCCTTCCCCACATCTATAGGTCTCCGTACAGACTAGCTTAGGACTTTAGCAGGTCTGATCGCAGGATCAGGTCCCCTGTTACATCGTAGGGATTTAGCTGAGTTCTATCGTAGGGACAGATCTCCTCTCTTTCCTTAGCTCTGGTAGCAGAACATAACAGTAAGTCCAGCCAGCAAATTCTCTAAGGAAAGATTTTTCTGTTCCATCATGGTGTCGGTTCAGGATTTGGTTCATCGCCTGCAGGGACTCTCTCTGGAGGTGGCCGAGCTCCGTCAGCACGTGAGTAACTGTCCTGGAGCACATTTCTTGGAGCCTAAGGTATGTTTGCCGGATTTATTTTTTGGTGAACACCGAGAATTTTTTTCATTTAAAAAATGCTTGCTTATTGTATTTTCGTTTGAGACCTAAGTCCTCTGGGGATGAATCCCAGCGCGTAGGGTTCATAATGTCACTTTTGCGCAAAGAGCCTCAGGAGTGGGCCTTTTCTTTGCAACCTAGTGATACATGCTTCAGATCAGTGGATAGTTTTTTTTCTGCTTTGGGACTATTATATGATGATCCTGACCGTGTCGCATCAGCTGAGACTGAGTTGAGATGTTTAAAACAGGGATCAGGTAATGTGGAAAAATATTGTACTCATTTCCGTCGTTGGTCTACTCAAACAGGGTGGAACGATTCTGCTCTGAAAAGTCTATTTCTTGCTGGGCTCAGTGAAAGGGTTAAAGACCTGCTAATTGCTTATCCTACACCTGAAGATTTGCAACAGGCTATGCAATTAGCTATACGGGTGGATAGAAGACTGCGTGCAAGGGTTAATGAGAGCAAATCCTCTGCTATGTCAGTTTCTGGTTATGAGAATGTGTGTACTAACAGTGGTGAACCGATGGAGATTGGATCGGTGGCACCTCGCTCTCAAGAAAAAGACCGTCGATTTTCTGAAGGCTTGTGTTTCTATTGCGGAAAATCTGGTCATTTGATTAAAGGTTGTGAGCTTCGTATGAAGAAAGAAAAAAAAATGGTCAGTCACGCCCGTATTGCCTGTTTAAATTCCAAGGGTATATTTTTAGCTGCTTCCACGATTGCTCAGAAAAAATTAATGGAATTTCGGGTGTTTGTTGATTGCGGGTCTACTCTGAATGTAATTGATGGGGGATTCGTAGAAAGACTCAATTTAAAACCTGAACCTTTATCATCCCCCATTGCTGTGGTTTCTGTGGATGGTTCCCCTTTGAAGAATATTACTCTCAAGGTCTGTGAATTTCCTCTCACTATTAATGGTGTTCACCATGAGAAATTGGATTTGGTAGTGTTGAATAACTTGCCTTCTCCAGTAATATTGGGATTGCCCTGGTTAAAATTTCACAATCCTGTACTGGATTGGTCTACCAGTGAAATTAAATCCTGGAGCCATAAATGTTATGACAAGTGTTGTAACGGGCGTATTGCAGCTTTGGATAGGGGAGAATTGCCTGTTCCTATTCAGGATTTTTGGAGAGTTTTTTCTGAGAAGGAATCGCAGGTTTTGCCTCCCCATAGAGACTATGATTGTTCTATTGAATTTGTCCCTGGAGCGACTCTTCCTAAAAGTCGTTTATTTAACCTTACTATTCCTGAGAGGAAGGCTTTGGAGGAATACATACAGACAAGTTTGGCCGCCGGTCACATTAGGCCCTCTAAGTCTCCTGTGGCGGTTGGATTTTTTTTTGTAAAAAAAAAGGACGGCGGTTTACGTCCTTGTCTGGATTTTCGTGAGATTAACAAAATTACTGTACGCAATCCTTACCCACTGCCATTGATTCCTGATCTGTTTAACCAGTTAATGGGGGCCAAGTGGTTCTCTAAAATTGACCTTAAGGGGGCATACAATCTGTTGCGCATGAAGGAGGGTGACGAATGGAAGACTGCTTTTAACACTCCTGTGGGTCATTTTGAGAATCTGGTTATGCCTTTTGGTCTTACTAATGCTCCTGCATTTTTTCAGAATCTGATTAATGACATCCTTAGACCTTTGATCGGCAAAAATGTGGTTGTGTATTTGGATGACATTTTGATTTATTCGCCGGATCTGGAGTCTCATTGGCGGAGCGTGCGTGAGGTATTACAGTTATTAATGGACAATTCGCTTTTTGCTAAGCTGGAGAAATGTGAGTTCGCTGTACAGAGAATTAGTTTTTTGGGCTACATTATCTCCAGCAAAGGTTTTGAGATGGATCCGGTTAAGGTTCAGGCTGTGCAGGAATGGCCTAGGCCTATTGGTTTGAAATCGATACAGAGGTTTTTGGGTTTCGCCAATTACTACAGAAAATTCATAAAAAATTTTTCTAGTATTGTCAAACCTCTGACTGATCTCACCAGGAAAGGTGCTGATGCGGTTCAGTGGTCTTCTGAGGCCATTGAAGCTTTTGTGTATCTCAAGGAGAGGTTCACCTCTGCTCCCATCCTTATGCAGCCTGATGTTACTAGGCTGTTTTTGGTTGAGGTTGATGCTTCCTCTGTGGGGGTTGGCGCAGTATTGTCTCAGGATAACGGGGATGGATTACATCCCTGTGCCTTTTTTTCAAAAAAAATTTCGGAGACTGAACTGAATTACGATATTGGTAATCGGGAATTATTGGCTATTAAACTCGCATTTGAACACTGGCGCCACTTCTTGGAAGGTGCGGAATTTCCCGTTCAGATTCTTACGGATCATAAAAATCTGATATATCTTGATGCTGCCAAGCGCCTGAATGCCCGTCAGGCTAGGTGGGCACTGTTTTTCTCGCGGTTTAATTTCTCCGTTACTTACATCCCTGGTACTAAGAATGTTAAGGCGGATGCCTTGTCTCGCAGTTTTTCTCCCATAGTCGGTGCTGAGAAAGAGGAGAACATTTTACAAGAAGGTGTTGTGATAGCTGCTTTGGACTCCGTTTTGGAAAATGAGATTCTTAAAGCACAGGAGAATGCCCCTTCTAACACTCCTCATGGGAGGTTGTTTGTGCCTGGGACCTTTAGGAGAGATTTGTTTGTTGAGTGTCACGAATCTCGGTTGGCAGGTCATCCCGGAATCTCTGAGACCAAGAGACTGGTGGGTCGCAGTTTTTGGTGGCCTGGATGGCAGAAGGAAGTCATTAAGTGGGTGCGTCAATGTACTATATGTGCTAGATCTAAGTCCTCACATACTCCTGCTGCGGGGTTGCTTTGTCCTTTGGAGGTTCCCAGTGCTCCTTGGACACATTTGGCTATGGACTTTATAACTGACCTTCCCCCCTCTGAGGGTTTTACTGTCATCTGGGTGGTCGTGGACCGTTTTAGCAAGATGTGTCACTTGGTTCCCTTTGTCAAACTGCCCTGCGCTAAAACTCTCGCTAAGGCCTTTGTCAAGGAAATTGTCAGACTTCATGGCGTTCCTACTGACATTGTTTCTGATAGGGGTCCTCAGTTCGTGGCTCGTTTTTGGCGTGCCTTTTGTGACAGGTTGGGAGTTCATTTATCGTTCTCCGGATATCATCCTGAATCTAATGGCCAGACAGAAAGGAAAAACCAGGATGTTGAGCAGTTCTTGCGTTGTTTTGTGGCAGACAATCAAGAGGGGTGGTCTGAGTTTCTGCCACTTGCTGAATTTGCTCTGAACAATCATACATCTTCTTCTGCTGGTTGTTCGCCTTTTTTTTGTTGTTCTGGGAGACATCCGTCGTTTGGGTCGTTCTCCAAGTTGGGATCTGCCGTGCCTGAGGAAGAGAATTTTTCCGGTGATTTGGAGAGAGTTTGGACGGATGTGCGTGGTAATCTTCAGGAGGCCAACAGAAAATCTAAGGACTACTTTGATAGGAAACGACAGGAGGTTTTGTTCGCTGTTGGTGACATGGTTTGGTTGTCCTCTAGGAATCTGCGGTTGAGGATTCCTTCTAAGAAATTGGGTCCCAAGTTTGTAGGGCCCTTTAAGGTGCTTCAGGTTGTCAACCAATCTGCTGTTAGGTTGGAGGTTCCTACCTCCTGGAGAATTAATCCGGTATTTCATGTCTCTCTGTTAAAAAAAGCTGTTGTATCGGATTGTGACGCCTCTGCCTCTGTTCCTCCGGTGGTGGAGGACGGGGAATATGAAATTTCTCGCATCCTTAACTCTAGACTGTATAGAGGTAGTTTGCAGTATCTTGTGGCCTGGAAAGGTTTCGGACCCGAGGATAACTCTTGGGTGAGGTCGGATGATGTTTCCGCGTCCAGACTTATCAGAGCGTTTCACAGGAGATTTCCTGATAAGCCTGGTCCTAGGGGATCCGGAGGATCCTCTTAGAAGGGGGGGTACTGTTAGAACCTTGCTCTTAGGTTTTTTCTCCTTTGCTGGTCACATGACCTTGTTGGCCTATTTAAGCCTGCTCCGCCCTTCTGGCTTTGCTGGACTTCATTGTATATCTACTTTCTAGCTAGCCTGTGCTCTGTGTCTTGCTCTGTTAGTTTGCTTGGTCTACTGACCTCTATGTTCTATATATTTTGTTTGTTCGTCTGTCTGCTACTATTTCTGTTAGGAGGTGTCCCATATTCCTCCCAGTCCTTAGTACTTGTAGGGATTCCTTCCCCACATCTATAGGTCTCCGTACAGACTAGCTTAGGACTTTAGCAGGTCTGATCGCAGGATCAGGTCCCCTGTTACATCGTAGGGATTTAGCTGAGTTCTATCGTAGGGACAGATCTCCTCTCTTTCCTTAGCTCTGGTAGCAGAACATAACAAGTTGAACCCAAAACTCTATGTCTAGAAGACAGTGCACTAACCACTGAGCTATAAACTCAGTTGAGAAAAGCTAACTGTTCTATTTGGTTATATGATTTTCAGTGCAAACCAGTCTGGAACTGATTAGGACTTTCGAAAATACCTCCCCCAAAGCCAAATTCAAATGATGTCTTATTTTGATGTGTGAGTCTGATGTGTGACTTTCTTCAAACATAAGAATCAGAATCACAATGACTTTTATTCACCAAGTATTTTCATGGATGATCTCATAAGATAAGAAAAGCTTCCAGTCAGTATCACTTGACTGGATAGCTCAATGGTAAGGCATCAGCCTCTGAAATTGCAATGTATGTGTTCAAATCCCATTGGGACTGATATATATATATATTTTTTTTAATTATGCCTATTTAGCGAACAAACTACAAATTAGCAGAGCTAATCTGGGCCACACATCCCTAAGCTCAGATCAGGCTTCACTGTCCTCTGCACAGATCCCTACCGATGCTTTGGAGCACCAAACCCTTCAGCTGGCAAGTGCTGTGATATGCTTTCAAATGACAGGCAGCACATTGCAGAGCTTATCAGCTGAAGGAGCCAGTGCTCCAAAAGCATCGGCAGGATCCTTGTAGAGGAGAACAGTGAAGTCTGTGATCTGAGCATATGTGCTTAGTCTCCTGTCAATCATTGAAAGACAGCTCCGCCTGTATTAGTGACAACCTCTTGTCATTTCTTCCGATTCCAGACACTGTCATTGAACGGCAGCTCCACCCCATTAGTGACATCCCCTTGTCATTCGATCCCATTCCTGTGCCCAGAAAGTGACAGAGCAGGAACCAGTGGCTGCATGACAGCAAAGGGTTATTTGACACACACAGATGCTTTCATAGATGCAGCACAAGTAATAAAAGTATATTAGAAAAGTGATTGCTAGGACATATCAAATGGAGTCAAATAGTAGTGAAAAGCTCTTTAAATTAATTTCAATAGTTTAATAATTTTGCTCAGATTGTTTATAAAATTTTAATTTGGTCCTAGTGGATAAATTCCTAATATAAATTATATTCCTAATATAAAGGATTTTGTTTTCTTTATTTAGAAGATATTGCATTTAACATCTTATGTATTTCACAATGTCACCAACATTATCTGCATAAAGTCCTAGGACATGTCAGATTTCCTTACCCTTTATACCCAAAGAAAAGATTTTCAAAGAAATTGTTATATTAATTTCTGAATTTATTATTTATACTTGTGTTCATTTAAAGTGGTTCAAGATGATGCACAGACATCACTTTCAATAATACTCAAAACAAAGATGCTCTCAGGCCTGATCTCGTGGGAAAGATACAAATAAGCATAACTTTCCTTCCCAACTTCCCATTCGACACAAATATTTGGTTCAATGCCAGGATAATAAATCAAAACTTTAAAAATGTTTCTTCCTCGTAGAGTTAGGGTTTTAATTTATTTTAAAAAAAGTACAAACACTTTATAAATATTTTAATTTGATTTGCATCTCTAACATCTGTTAACATACAGTAGATCTTTATTAGTGAGCCACTCTTACTAGACATCATGTGCTATTAGTTTATTTTCTTTGGTAAACTCAACATTGAAATAAGAAAAAGGATCTATCCATAAATACTGTAAGTGTCTGGTTATTGGTTTTCTGTATACATTGAGTAGATGATATATACACAGAGATGATTCAATAATTGCATTGTATTATACCAGCTTTCCACCTCATGACCCACTGTAACCGAGGCAGATATGTTGACATTTCTGTAAGAGTACCAGGACATAAAGAATCAACTAGGAATAATATGTATATCCTGTATTCACAGTCACTTAAAGGGAATCTGTCAGCAGGTTTTTGCTACCTCATCTGTGAGCAGCATGATGTAGGCAAAGAAACACTGGATCCAAAGATGAATCCCTTAGATTACTGGGTGACACAATCAGCGTTTTTAGATTTAGCATGAAGCAGAGCTGAGAAAGCTAACCCCGCCCCCAACAGGCTCTGTATCTGTGGCACCCCAGGGGTCTGGTTTCCACAGTAATAGCAATATTATGTCTGAGAGCAGGTGGGAGGTCTCTTGGTCAGGAATCCTATGCATGCCACACCTCCTGCCCAGTCCTGGGAGGGGAAGAACTTCCCCTATATAAAACTGGGGATGAGGCAGGGTTAGAGAGTTAAGAAGAGGAGAAGCAGCTATAGGAAAGAGAGATCAGGAGCTCTGGGGAAGTCGTGCTAAAAGGAATCAGGGGCTGGCAGCTGTAGAGCTCGCCCTGATTGAAGAGTTACCACCGGACCCGGAGTCCGAGGCTGTGGGGACTAATCCTTACCCAGCAGCAGAAACCGACCGGCAGGGGATTTCAGGTCCTCTGGCCAACAAACCCGAAGGCACGGTCACACGCGTGGGACCAGCACCGCCGTCGTGGAGCGGAAGCCACTAGAAGGCCCCGAGTCACCGGCCATACGGGTGAGCACCACACGGTACACTCAGGGACGTGGGCTACTTTTACCCGCCTCTAGCAAGGTAGCCAGAAGAGTACAATTAGTTGGGGAGGCCTACAACTCCGCCTGGCCAGGGGAAAATCCCATCTGCTCAAAGACTGACCAGGCCCCGATCGCTAGCCAGTACTCCGGGAGGGTCTATCTTTGTCACCAGTAAAGACCCTGAACTACACCGCATCGTCTCTGAGTGGTTCCTGCTACCCCCATCATCCACGTCGGCTGCCCTGAGGCCATACCCCTCCCGTTGGGGGTTATACCATCCACGCTGCACAATCCTTCCACCGGCCTCAGCGGTCTGCCCTGCAGCGGCAGCTCCATAGCTGCATTCAACGGGTGGCGTAGTCGTCCAACATCTACTGCTAATACTCAGCCACACAGCTTGACTCCCTGGGCACGGACCGGGTCACCGCCACGAGACTACTACCCCCAACAGGCCCGGCTCCGGGTAGTCCCCGCGTGCGCAACGCTACACCAAGTAGGCCCAGGGGCGCGTCAACTTTTGGCGTAGTCGGCAGGATTTCGTGCCCGCAACCACCGGGTATTGCGTGCCTGAAAAAGACTGTTCAAACTTACCAGTGGTGAAGATTCCCGCCATCCGGCGCCATCTTCTACCTTCTTCCCGCCATCCGCAAAGTTTTCCCGCCGTCCGGCGCCATCTTCTGCCTTCTTCCCGCCATCGGTGGAGTTTTCCCGCCATTGGACGCCATCTTGAAGACGCCGGGCGGGAAGAAGAGGGGCGTGGACTCCGAAAGCGCGCGAGAACTGAAGCCCCGCCTCACGTCCGGACGTTGCGTAAAGGTCCTGGAAGGAGCCCAGCAGACGCCGACGTCACAGGAGCGCGATGGAAGGTCCTCAACCCTGACGATCCACTGCGGAGCCGCGGCCTACGGAAGAGGATCATCGCAAGGTAGGCCACGGTCCACTAGGGGGGAGGAGGATGTCGGATACGGAGGAGAGCTTCACTGCCTCAGCCAGCGCCGCCGCTGCTGCGGTCATGCCGTTCACCATGCCCTATATCCCGGGAGCAGCCTGGCTACCCCAGTACTCAGGGGAGTCACATACCCTGAATGACTTTAAAGAAAAGCTGGATAGCCTCTTCCAGGTGTACCCCCTCACAGAAGAGCAGAAAGTGAGCATCCTGGTGGCCCAACTAACCGGGGCAGCCCAAAGGGAGGTAAAGTCCTGGCCTCCTGGGAGGAGGACTGTCGCAGGGATACTAACCCGGCTGAGGGACACCTTTGATACCCGCACCTCAGCCGAGATTAAGCTTAGATTCTATGGGTGCAAGCAGCGAGCACATGAGAGTATAAGGGACTATGCACTAAACCTACAAGAGGCCCTGAGAGCCATTAAGCAGACCGACCCTGACAGCGTGGGAAACGAGGACAGGCTGTTGACCGAACAATTTATAGAGGGATTATATTGCAATGCCCACCGAACCCAGTTGCGGGCAATGGCCTTACAGGATCCTCATCTAGACTTTGCACAGTTCAAGGACAGAGCCATCCGGGTGCTCCGAGAACCGGCACCAGGTGGCGTTGTGACCCACAGACGCCCTCCTACCACATACCACCAGGAGGCGACACCCTTGTCGGCAGGGCCTGTGGGAGCTGATGCGTAGTCTTTGAACAATGACCCGGCTCCAGACCTGCACCATCAGGTCCAAGAGCTAGCTAAAAGCGTTGCTGCGCTAACCCGAACTGTGCAGTCTTTACAGGTTTCCACTCCAGGGAAGATCCAGCTGGCATCCGGACCGGAGGACATCCCGTGGCGTCGACCAAGGAGGACCCCACCGGCCAGAGGAAGACCCAGCGACCGGTACAACGAGGACAGACAACCTATCTGCCGCCGCTGCAATCAACCCGGACATATGGCAAGGTACTGTCCTTTAAACTGGCACAACCTGGGGTAGAGGGCCAACCCCCAGGAAAAAGATCACCAGGCCCATCGAACTGGCGCGACAAATATGTGGGAGGACGTCCAGTCTTGCCTGTGGTACTGGATGGCATCCCTATGAGTGCCCTACTGGACACCGGGTCACAGGTCACCACCATCCCGTACGTGCTCTTCAAGCAGTACTGGAATGACTCGGATATAACCCGCTATCCAGACGACGACTTGAGTATCATCGCCAGTAATGGTCAGCCCGTGCCACAGATCGGATTTAAAGAAATGACCATTAAAATCGGTAGAGTCGAACTGGCAGCACAGGGACTGATCATTGTAGACATTGACAAGCGCGAGAGTCACCCAAAGATAACTCTAGGAACTAATGTGATTGAAAATTGTCTTGCAGAGGTGATTTTCATTTTACAGCAGGTTGCCAAGAACGCCAGCTCCGGCCAGCAGCGAGTGCTCCAGAAAGAGATCCGGGCACTGATGCGACGGCAACAGGTGGAACTCTCCGGTGGTGAGATTGGTAGCGTAAGAATGTGTGACCCTTTCCCTATTGCCATGCCCCCGAAAAGTGAAATGATGATTTGGTGCCGGGCAGCTATTGGTCTGAGAGGTAGAGATTACCAGGCCATGGTAGAACCAGTCTACTCAGACAGTAGGCCCACCATTTTGACAGCACGGGGGGTAGTTGATGTACCCCATGGGAGGGTGCCCGTTCGTATAATAAATATCGGGAAAAGGGAAGTATACCTGCCCCGGTATGCTACGCTAGCCAAATTATATACTATCAACCAAAATTCTATACAGTCTGTGGAACCCTTGCCTCCATCTCACCCGGAGGAAGGTAACGGCTCTACGAAAATAATGGAGGATTGGTGTCAGCAACTACATTTGGGTACTGACTCCACTCCCTCCCACCAGAAACAGGGAGTCTACCGGGTGGTTCGAGAGTACGAGAGAGTGTTTAGTAAACACCCGTTAGACTTCGGGCGAGTCAAGGGGGTAGAACACCACATCCCCATGGGAGACCATCCTCCCATAAAAGAGAGGTATCGACCCGTACCCCCTGCACACTACCAACACGCCAAGGGGATGCTTAGAGACATGAAGGAGGCTGGGGTAATCAGGGATAGCTGTAGCCCCTGGGCAGATCCACTAGTCTTGGTCAAAAAGAAAGACAACACCATGAGAATGTGTGTAGATTACCGGAAAATTAACCGTATCACACACAAAGATGCGTACCCCTTACCAAGAATAGAGGAGTCTTTGGCTGCTTTAAAATCTGCTAACTTCTTCTCCACCTTGGATCTCACTAGCGGGTACTGGCAGGTTCCTGTAGCAGAGGCGGACCGGGAGAAGACCGCATTCACCACCCCGATGGGACTTAGCGAGTGTACCTGTATGCCGTTCGGACTCTGCAACGCACCAGGAACCTTCCAGCGATTGATGGAATGCTGTCTGGGACACCGAAACTTTGAGACGGTCCTGTTATACCTGGACGATGTCATCGTCTATTCCAAGACCTACGAGGACCACCTGAAACACCTGGCGGAAGTGTTCGAAGCTCTGGCAAGTTACGGCCTAAAGGTGAAACCCTCCAAGTGTCACCTCCTGAAGCCAAAGGTGCAGTACCTGGGACACGTGGTGAGTGCTGACGGAGTGGCTCCCGACCCTGATAAGATCACCGCAATTAAGGAATGGCCAAGCCCCTCCAGCGTAAAGGAAGTGAGGCAGTTCCTCGGGTTGGTAGGCTACTACCGAAGGTTCATTCCCGGTTTCACCAAAAAGGCAGCTCCTATGCAGGACCTCCTGATAGGCCAGTCCAGGAAGGCCAAGAACCAGAAGCCACCCTTCAGATGGGAGAAGCTGGAAGAAGAGTCCTTCTGCCAGCTGAAGATGGCCCTCACGGGGGATGAAATCCTGGCATACCCTGATTATAGCCAGCCCTATATCCTCTACACCGACGCCAGTAACATCGGGCTAGGAGCCGTACTGTCCCAGATCCAGCAGGGGAAGGAACGGGTAATTGCTTACGCCAGCCGAAAACTGCGACCCACCGAAAGAAACCCTGAGAATTACAGCTTATTTAAGCTAGAGTTCCTGGCAGTGGTGTGGGCAGTCACCGAACGCTTTAAGCACTACCTCGCTGCTTCCCGGTTCACCGTGTACACAGATAACAACCCGTTGACACACCTGGACACTGCAAGACTCGGTGCCCTAGAGCAGAGATGGATGGCCCGCTTGTCCAACTATGAGTTTACAATCAAATACCGGGCAGGACGCTCCAATACCAACGCGGACGCCCTGTCCAGGATGCCGAACCTACCGGACGTAGGGGAAGATTCAGAGGAACTGGAAGAAGTTGAACTCCCCGCGTTCCACCGTCATGGGACTATCCAGTATTCCCACCGTGTAAGGAGTAAGCAATCCGCTACGTTCAACCCATTACCTCAATACAACTGGGCGGAGACGCAAGACAGTGACCCTGCCGTCCGACTGGTAAAGGAGATGCTGACTCGGCCAGATGCACGCCTTGACCCAGACGCTCCGGAGGAAGCCAAGCAACTGTGGGCTGAGAAGAGTCGACTGTTCCTTTACAAGGGGAAGTTGTGCCGCAGAATGGTTAACTCCCGGACGCATGAACTAATCTGGCAAGTAGTGGTGCCAAGAAGAGACGCAGCTATGGTGATGGAGGCATACCACGACGGAGCTGGGCACTTCGGATGGAAGAAGCTGGAGTTCCTGCTGCGCGGGTGGTTCCATTGGGTAGGCATGAGAGGAACCATCGAGAGGTGGTGCAGAGACTGTGGCCCATGCAACCTAAGAAGGAGGGACCGTGCCAGCCAGAAGACTCCCCTGCAGTCCATTATCACCAGACAGCCGTTGGAACTGGTAGCCTTGGATCATGTAAAACTGACCCCAAGCAGAAGTGGCTACGTCTACGCGTTAACCATCGTGGATCACTACTCCCGGTTCTTGGTTGTCGTCCCCGTCAAGGACTTAACGGCTCAAACAGCAGCTAGAGCCTTCCAGCAGCACTTCTGCCGTCCGCACGGATACCCGGAGCAGGTGTTGATGGACCAGGGGCCTGCCTTTGAAGCGGAAGTCTTCCAGGAGTTCTGCACCCTGTATGGCTGCCGGAAGATAAGAACAACACCCTATCACCCGCAAACTAATGGACTTTGTGAGAAAATGAACCAGGTGGTGATAGATCTTCTGAAAACATTGCCCCTGGAAGAACGTAGTCTGTGGCCTGAAAAGCTGCCCGACCTGGTGGACCTATACAACCACATCCCTGTAGTTTCCACCAACTGTACCCCAGCTTACCTAATGAGGGCAAGACCTGGTAAGCTTCCTGTTGATCTGGAGATGGGAGTCCTGACACCTGAGGACACTTCACCAGAAGCAGACTGGGACACAGAGAGGCAGCAGCAGTACCGGAAAGTACAGGAGAGCGTGGAGCGAAGTCTCTGTCAAGCTAGGGAAAGACAAGAGAAAACTTACAACCAGTATGCTCCCGCTGTTCCCCTGGTGCCCGGAGAGCAGGTCTTGAAGAGGAAAAGACGGCTCCACAAGTTGGACGACCAGTGGTAGAAGGACCCGTACACCGTACTGCCCTCAAGCCACGACAACCCAAAGATCTGTACAATCAGTAAAGACGGAGGGGAAACCACAGCCATTGTATCCCGGGATCACCTGAAGAAGTGTCCCGAACAGCTACGGAACCCTGAAGAGGAACAAGAAGACCCTCGACCCGTAGAGGAAAGGGAAGATATGATTAGTACTGTGCTCGGAGACTTCCCTCGGTCTTGGACTCAAGTCAATGGTGCTGTTGTGGTACCCGTCCTCACGTTCCTCCAACCAGCATCCCAAGTGCCTACGGAGACACAGGTAGAGCTGGAAGAACAGCCGGTCCAGGAGGAAGAAGACCCCACACAAGCAGACCAGGAGAATCAACCCTCTGCTTATAGTGAGCCTGCCATACCCCTAGTGAGCCAAAGAGTCCGTAGACGGCTGCCCAGTTTACCCTTGACAGCTCCTATACCCTGTAGCTCAGGACCAGTCAGCCAGCTCCGTAGGTCCACTAGGGTCACTAGAGGCCAGTTGCCCATACGGTGGAGGATCTAAATGTTCAAGCTATTTTATTAATGTTTACCTGTTTATTGTTGCTTGTGTATAATTATGTGTTTCTAGTTATTTGTAGGAGTCTTTGGTGGATTTACCGGGAATCCTTTGTGCATATAGTTGGAGCGTAACCCAGGAATGGACTAAAGACTGTTAAGGACTCGGGGCAGGACAGACCCCTACCTGGTTACGGCTCCCGGTCTTTTGGTGAAATGGACACCCTTGTTTTCTTGAAAAGTTACACCCGGTTGCGGATACGCCGTGACCACCTTATGTGTTGTCTCTACCAGAACGTTATTGTTTATACCTTGTTATGTTTACAAAAGTATGTTTAGTCCCGGAGTACTAAATTCTACTAGGGGGGAATGTGGCACCCCAGGGGTCTGGTTTCCACAGTAATAGCAATATTATGTCTGAGAGCAGGTGGGAGGTCTCTTGGTCAGGAATCCTATGCATGCCACACCTCCTGCCCAGTCCTGGGAGGGGAAGAACTTCCCCTATATAAAACTGGGGATGAGGCAGGGTTAGAGAGTTAAGAAGAGGAGAAGCAGCTATAGGAAAGAGAGATCAGGAGCTCTGGGGAAGTCGTGCTAAAAGGAATCAGGGGCTGGCAGCTGTAGAGCTCGCCCTGATTGAAGAGTTACCACCGGACCCGGAGTCCGAGGCTGTGGGGACTAATCCTTACCCAGCAGCAGAAACCGACCGGCAGGGGATTTCAGGTCCTCTGGCCAAGAAACCCGAAGGCACGGTCACACGCGTGGGACCAGCACCGCCGTCGTGGAGCGGAAGCCACTAGAAGGCCCCGAGTCACCGGCCATACAGGTGAGCACCACACGGTACACTCAGGGACGTGGGCTACTTTTACCCGCCTCTAGCAAGGTAGGCAGAAGAGTACAATTAGTTGGGGAGGCCTACAACTCCGCCTGGCCAGGGGAAAATCCCATCTGCTCAAAGACTGACCAGGCCCCGATCGCTAGCCAGTACTCCGGGAGGGTCTATCTTTGTCACCAGTAAAGACCCTGAACTACACCGCATCGTCTCTGAGTGGTTCCTGCTACCCCCATCATCCATGTCGGCTGCCCTGAGGCCATACCCCTCCCGTTGGGGGTTATACCATCCACGCTGCACAATCCTTCCACCGGCCTCAGCGGTCTGCCCTGCAGCGGCAGCTCCATAGCTGCATTCAACGGGTGGCGTAGTCGTCCAACATCTACTGCTAATACTCAGCCACACAGCTTGACTCCCTGGGCACGGACCGGGTCACCGCCACGAGACTACTACCCCCAACAGGCCCGGCTCCGGGTAGTCCCCGCGTGCGCAACGCTACACCAAGTAGGCCCAGGGGCGCGTCATATCTACAATGTAGAAAGACAGTGTTGTGCTTATCACGGGAGGGGGCATGTTGGACCAGGAGGCACGAGCTGCTGTTTCCAAGAAAGAATAAGCTCTTGGTGCTAAAACAATCATTGCAAATAAACAAAACTACAAAGCTTGAGAAGAGAGGCATTGCTGAAACCTGTGTTTTAACTCCCACAGCATGCTGTCTTTAGATTACATAGCAAAACCCTGCTGACAAATTCCCTTTAAGATAATGCTAAAGAGGTTGTTCACTACCCGGACTCAGTTGCTGGTTTAGATTAATCGGCTGTCTTCTGACTATATTTACCATCAATCTATGTGCTGGGCTACAAGCCAGCAGTGAGCACACCCCTTGTAACTCCACCTAAACCCCAGCCATTCCTCCACCATGGTCACACACAGCCCCAGCATGATCCCCCATACAGGACACGGTCACACAGAATAGAAATATTGTACAAAGAACCAAAACAGTAGTCCTGGAAATAAAGATTTCCCCCTATTGACAGAATAGGTCATCAATATAAGATTGGTGATGGTAAGACTTCTGGCACCCCTACTAATCAGCTAATTGTAGATGCTCGCAGTGCACTGGACCTGGCCCAGAACACTGTGCATTAGTAGCCGTAGCTGTATGCAAGGCCCTGTGTAAATGCCCTCAATATCTAAGGTGCATTTCCTCTGCAAGGTCTCCTTCACACAATTTAAATTTCTGGTACTTTAATATGCAGGGAAAAAAACTTGCATTTCAAAGGGAATATGTTACCCGGTTTATGCTGCCCTATTTGAGGATACCATAAAGTAGAGACAAGGATCCTGACATCAGTAATGCATTCGATACTTTTGCTCTTGATGTACTTTTCATTAAACCACTTAAAGGGGTACTCACCTCCTGTGCTGGCGCCGTTTCAGCGTTGTGGGCACTTGTGGTCCCGGGGCTGTGATGCCATAGAATGACATGTGGTGCTCAGCATCCAATCAGCTCTGGGGTCACTATCCCCACCTTTGTATGAAATTGAACATGAAGAGGAATTCAGAGATCAGCTGCAGCCCAAACTTCCTCTTCATGTTCAAAACGTACAAAGGTGGGGAAAGTAACACCAGCGCCGGGCACCACGTGTCATTTCACTACATCACAGCCTCGGGACCGTGAGTGCTGAAACGGCACCAGTTAGTGTAAGTTTTTTTTATTTTATCGGGACCAAACATTTAGTTCAAGAAGGGGTTGTCCTAGTAGTGGACAACCCCTTTAATCTGCTGCAGAGACATTAATATGTTGATTCATTCGGTTCATGAGTAGCTGGCTCCCTGATACCTTCTAGTCACTGACGTATAGCATTTTCCCAATACTGTACATATGGGGTTGACAGGGGTGCAGCATCTCATGAATATTGAGGACAGTGTGAGCAAATAATGGTTGAGGACTCCAGTACTACCTTTGCACTGTAGAAGATAAACAGTGATCTTTAATGAAAAAATGATATGGAGTTTTTGGTGGCATTTTTTATTAAATTCCTACTTGTACATGTGTAGCGCCCCGAGGGTTCGGCCGCTACAGGGGTATTGCACCTCTGCCAGAGGTGTGATATTCCACTCCCGGGTAAGGATGGAGTGTGGACCAGGGCTCAGTTAGCTGCATACAGCACACTCACCCCATTTCCGAGGGACAGGTCAACTGTGCTCCCATTAGACAGAAATGCAGGCACGACAGACCATGTCCCTGGCTGGAGTGGGGAGGGGGGAGAAATACCCAGTGATGTAGGAGCAGATAGGGGTTGGTTCCTGAGTGTAGATAGGAGCCCATTGGTTGCTGGTCACCTGGGCTCATACACAGAGAGGGAGGTATATAAGGTGGGCACCATCTTAGCTCAGGGTCTGTTCAGTGAGAGGAGAAGACAGGGAGTAGAGGCTCTGGAGGAGCTCTACTCAGGAGTGGGCCTAGTGAGAGGCAGAGGAGGAGAGTGGAGTGGAGAGAGAGGAGAGGTGAAGGGGAGCTGTGATTTCTTCTCAGCCCAGCTCCACGAGAAAGGAGAAGAAGAAGGAGCAGAAAAGGAGAGGAAGAGACAGAGGAACAGAGGGGCTCAGGAACAAGAAGGTGGAAGGGAACTTAAGAACCCACGAGAATACAGGGTCAAGGGTCAGGCAGATTAAGGGTACCGGATCCCAAGTTGGTGGAGGAGAAACTACCCTCAGCCAAAGACCGGAGGTCGTGATCATTTATTGGTGCGACACCTCATCAAACCTGCTAGAAAGGCTCCATATAGGACAGTGGGGAACGGGGCCCACGTTTACCCGCGCAGCTCCGCGGCTGCTGGACAAAAGTGGGTCACTGGTGAGGCAGGCCAGAGAAAGGATTGAAGGGGGTCCTGTACCATGCTCCTGAACTGCCTGGGGGTTGACCGAGCCCCTCACCTGGTGGACGCAGCACGGCTCGGGCAGTCACTACTGGTGCCGAAGTGACCCGGAGCACAAGAACTGTGAGTAAAAGACATTGGACTGCAGTACGTTGTCTGTGTACTTTCTCGCTCCTCTAGCACTACCGGTACTGGGATTCCCTGCACCATCACCCCCACCATCCATTGCACTGCCCTGGGGCTACACTCTTCCCGTGGGGAGTTATCAAATCTCAGCTGCACACACCATCAGCCTCAGGGGATTACCTTGCAGCGGTGGTTCATAATAACCGCAATCCACGGGTGGCGTAGTCGGACATCACTTAAAACTCATAAAGGGACTACCACGGGTCTGACCACCCTGAGCCACGGAACCGGGTAGCCACTAGTACCCCCATCGTTTCCCTATTGCCCGGATCCGAGTGCTCCACGGCCCAGGGGGCGAGTCACATGCATAAATCTGGTCAATTTAATTCCTATAGAAAGTCCAAGGGGAAAACACTAGAAAATAAAACCCAATACCTAGAGCAGGCTACTTGCTAAAGAAAAATGCCACTGATCCACAAAAACATTACAATTCATTGTATATACTGGTTAGACAAGGGTGATTTTAGACAAAGATTGACCCTGGAAAAATGAATAGTAGGATTCCAAATTCCCAAATATTGTACTAACATTAGATCAAAACTTTCACACTAAGTTAATTGAAAAGACTATGTATGGAGAATAGAAACACTAACCTCTAGCACTTCAAGGGCATTATTAGGGTCCTAAAAGATCAGGGGCATGAGCCCCAAGACATAAGCACCTCCACACACAAACACAAATATGAGGTATATGTGCTATGTATATATATATATATAGTTATTATCACTACACCATTTCCATAAATAACTACCTTACAGTGATTCATTATTATCTGAATACTCTAAGTGTAAAGACCAAAATTATCCATGATTTCATTATTCAAGACCCAAGCCTAAACAAGGGTAGATAAAGGGTTATAGTAGTTTTCCCACGAACAAAGTACATTTTAATTAATAGTATCCCCACAATTGGATGTGGTAAAAAAATGTTCCTGTGCTGAGATAATCTTATAAATGTGCCCCTGCTGTGTACTGTGTAATGGCTGTGTATGACAGTGCAGGAACATGGTCTGATCATATCACAGCTCCTGGGCACGGGACTAAGAAAAAGAGAGTATACAGACATTACAGCAGGGGATCGCAGGTGATTCTTTTTCTGAGGCAAAACATTTCACTGCCTGTTTTTAAGCATATGTCACGGTGTCACCAATGTGATGTATCTGCAGTAGTGTTGAAATGCTCGGGTGCTCGAAGCTCGGGCCGAGCTCACCGTGATACTTGGGTGCTCGTCCCGAGCAACGAGCCCAATGTTAGTCTATGGGAGACCCGAGCATTTTTGCGGCGGCACCCCCGGCAGTCTGTAGACAGCCTAAAAAGTGCCCAAAATGATAATGACAGTGTTCAAATGACATGGGGACAGCATGGGGATCGCCCCAGGAAGCATTTCTGACCCCCAGGTCACTGCTGTCAACAACGTGGTCAGAGGTATTAAGCCACTTTTACGGGCTCACAATTAAACGTTCAAAAACTAAACTGAAACGGTTTTCCTGTGAAATATGTTAAGGAACTTCCTTTCCAGGGTAAAGACTTGTGTATAAGGTAAAATAAATAGCCAAAAACAAAAATACTCCTCCACACCTTGGGCTATGTTCACAAGTAGCATTTTTTATGCGTTTTTGCACTTTTGTATTGCTTTCAACCGTGACAAATGCATTCACCGGGAAATGTCATTTTAACATTTTACAACCTTATCTGGCCATGTGCTGTGTGACACATGCATACAGTGCTGAAAAGACATGGGAACAGCATGGGGAAGACCCCTGGAAGCATCTCTGACACCAGGTCACTGCCTAAAAGTGTGCCCATCAGAAGTGATCCATGCCGCATCAGAAGATGCAGACTTGCAACTATCCCCGTGCAAGTCCTTGTCCCAGGGCAGTGTTCAATTGTACCTCCCCATTCCTTGCAATGCAAACGCAAGTATGCAGCCTGCCTCTCACCCACCCCCAGGCTGCAATACCATACTGCTTGCTTGCTTGCACTTGAAATTGGGCCTTTTAGGCATGTGGAGGCAGACGCCGGCCACCATGTCATGGCTGCGTCGGCGGCCTAGTATCCATACTCAGTCCCCAGCCGCCCAGCGGCCGGGTGTCCACGCTCGGTCCCCAGCTGCCAGGGGACGGCCGGGTGTCCATACTCGGTCACCAGCCGCACCACGGCCGGGTGCCCACACATGGTCCCCAGCCGTCTGGGGGCGGACGGGTGTCCATAAACGGTCCCCAGCCGCCCCTATTTCTCCTGGGAATTTCCCCCACACTTTTCTTAGCCTGGCCTGCTTTAGGGCAGCATTGGACGAGCCCACCAGAGAACCAGACTCCTCCGGTGGGCCCTGGCTTCTCCATCAGGGGAGTTGAGAGTGCCAAGGTGAGGAGCATGATGATGATGATAGAAGTTAGCATCTGCTTTGTTTTCTTGGAATGCAAGCGTAAGTGTGCAACCTGCCACCCACCCACCCCCAGGCTGCAATACCATACTGCTAGCTTGCTTGCACTTGAAATTGGGCCTTTTAGGCATGTGGAGGCAGACGCTGGCCACCATGTCATGGCTGCGTCGGCGGCCTGGTATCCATGCTCAGTCCCCAGCTGCCTGGCGGCCGGGTGTCCACGCTCGGTCCCCAGCCGCCAGGGGACGGCTGGGTGTCCATACTCTGTCCCCAGCCGCCCCATGGCCGGGTGCCCACACACGGTCCCCAGCCGCCTGGACGCGGTACGGTTGGCAAGGTACTCCCTCACCATCTTTTGAAACTTTCCACTCCTTGTGAGAGTACCCCGCACCTCAGGGCCTGTAAGCTGGGCGGGTCTCAGAAAACTGTCCCAGAATGTTGACAGTGTTCCCCTGCCTCTGCTGGATTGGAGTCGCATCTCTCTCGCCTGTACGCCTTGGTTGGTCAACGAACTGTGACCTCTGCCGCTAGCGTGTTCAGATGGGAATTTTTTTAACAGTTCTGCAGCAAGGGCCTTCTGGTACTGCCACATTTTTGTAGACCTCTCCACCTCAGGAATAAGAGAGTAGAGATGAGCGGTGTTCGACTAGAACTATTCGCCAATCTCAAATTCGAGCTGTTTTGGGCGGTGTTCGAGTCGTTCGACGAACGCGAACGTTTCGCAAAAAAATCGGCTGTTCGAGGTTATGTTCGATAACTGTTCCTGCACCAAAAGCGTAACTGGATTTTTTCACATCATGCAGGAATTGTCTGCCACTCACTGTAATGCCACAGCCATGGTGGTTGTGGCATTACAGTGATTGCCCAAATCGATGGGAACAGTGCTCACAGTGAAACATGAAAAGCCGTCAATTCAGCAGCGGCACACACCGGTACCCGACAATTTAGAACAGAAAGAATAGAGCATCACACATAGATTAGATAGATAGAAACTTGTCAGTCACATATATAAGAAGTACAGTGACAGTGTTGGTTACTGTACTAGTCATTTAGTGTTAAAAGATTTCTTAAAAAAAATAATAGTGTTTTCATGCACCGTCTTTTTAAAAAAGCCGGCCGGCAATTCAGCATCGGTACCCGACAATTTAGAACAGAAAGAATAGAGCATCACACATAGATTAGATAGATAGAAACATGTCAGTCACATATATAATAAGTACAGTGATAGCGTCGATTACTGTACTTGTCATTTAGTGTTAAAATAAAGGATTTATTTAAAAAAAATTGGCGTGGGGTTCCCCGTAATTTTAGTCTCTAGCGTAGGTTAAGCAGATGGCTGGGGCAGATGTTTGAAGCCTGGGAAGGGGGTAATACCCACGGAGCTTCCCAGGCTACTAATATCAGCCCCCAGCTGAATACCTAGCCTTTACTAGCTATTAAAATGGAAGACCCCCAAAAAAATAACATGGGGTCCCCCCTATTTTAATAGCTAGCAAAGGCTAGGCAGACAGCTGGGGGCTGATACTAATAGCCCAGGAAGGGTGCCATGAATATTGGCCCCCTCCCAGGCTAGAAAAACCAGCCATCAGCCGCCCCAGAAATGGCGCATCCATAGGATGCGCCAATTCTGGCACTTAGCCTCGCTCTTCCCACTGCCCTGTAGCGGTGGCAGTTGGGTAATAGGGCTGGGGTTGATGTCAGCTTATAATGCCAGCTGACATCAAGCCCAGGTTAGTAATGGAGAGGCATCTATAAGACACCCCCATTACTAACCCCATAGTCAAAGTTAAAAAAAAACACAAACACTCAGAATAAAATCCTTTAATTGAAATAAACACACAATTCTTTATTGTTCTAAATTAAACCATACTTACCATCACGCCCATTCCAGCAGAAGCCAACGATCTCCTGCAATAAAATTAAAATAGTAAACCAACATCATCCTTACCTTTCTATGGTTCCCAGGACGGCTCCAGCTCTGCTACATCGAGATGACAGGCTGGATTGCAGCCGAAAGCTGCCATCCAGCTTGCCATGCCGCAGACACTGAGAAGCGCAGGCATGCTTGCGCTCCTCAGTGTCTGGCTGTGACGGCATCCAGATGAGCCGAGTGCATGTTCAATGAACTCAGCTCACCTCATGCACGTCACTGACAGCGTGGGAGAATTCTCCTGCGCATGCGGTGAGCGTGGGAGAATTCTCCTGCGCTCACGGCAAGCGCAAGCGCAGGAGAATTTTCCTACGCTGTCAGTGACGTGCATGAGGTGAGCTGAGTTCATTGAACATGCACTCGGCTCATCTGGATGCCGTCACAGCCAGACACTGAGGAGCGCAAGCATGCCTGCGCTTCTCAGTGTCTGCGGCATGGCAAGCTGGATGGCAGCTTTCGGCTGCGATCCAGCCTGTCATGTGAATGTAGCAGAGCTGGAGCCGTCCTGGGAACCATGGAAAGGTAAGGATGATGTGGGTTTATTATTTTACTTTTATTGCAGAAGACATTGGCTTCAGCTGGAATGGGCGTGATGGTAAGTATGGTTTAATTTAGAACATTAAAAAATTGTGTGTTTATTTCAATTAAAGGACTTTAGTCTGGGTGTTGTGTTTTTTTTAAGTACTAGAAATTCATAACGGTCATGTCTAATATTGGCGTGACCCTATGAATTTCGGGCTTAGGGCCAGCTGATAATACCAAGCTGGCCCTAACCCCTTTATTACCCAGTGAGCCACCGCACCAGGGCCCTGGATGAGTTGGGTACAGCGCCAGAAGATGGTGCTTCTATGAACGCGCCATTTTCTGGGGTGGCTGCGGACTGCAATTTGCAGCGGGGGGGGTCCAGAAAGCTTGGGCCTCCCTGCGCTGTGGATTCCAGCCCCCACCTGCCTAGTTGTACCTGGCTGGACACAAAAATAGGGCAAAGCCCCATGTATTTTTCGTTTAAATTAAAAGTGTCACCAACCAGTAATGACTGTCACCCAACATTTAGACAACGCGAGGGTCACGGTTAAGGCAGCGTAACATAAAGTCAGCCATGCGTGCCAGACTGGTAATGGGCAAGACTTCCATGTCCTCACCAAGATGACGACTGACCATGCTCTCCTCCTCCTCCTCCTCCGCCCTGTCCTCAGGCCACCCACACTGAACCGACTGAATGACAGTTATACAGGTACTACATTCTACAGCGCATGATACCAGCTCCTGTTCTTCCTCCTCCTTCTCTCCCTCATTGTCCCCCAAAGCACGTTGGGACGAGATGAGGCTGGGCTGTGTGTAATCGCCCATTATGGCTTCTTGATCCATCTCATCATACTCTGGCTGCAGTGCCTCCTCTTTAATTCTCTGCAGAGAGCGTTGCAAAAGACAGACAAGTGGGATGCTGACGCTAATGATGGCGTCATCGCCACTCACCATCTTGGTGGACTCCTCAAAGTTTGTTAGGATGGTACATATGTCAGACATCCAGGTCCACTCCTGAGGTCTTATGTGTGGAGTCTGACCTGAATATCGACGGCCTTGTTGCAGCTGATACTCCACAACTGCTCTCTTCTGCTCACAAATCCTTTGCAACATGTGGAGGGTAGAGTTCCAACGCGTGGGGACATCACACACCAGTCGGTGTGCTGGAAACTGCAAACACTGCTGCAACACAGCAAGGGCGGCGGAAGCTGTAGCCGACTTCTGAAAATGAGCTGACAGGCGGCGTACTTTGACGAGCAGATCTGGCAACTCGGGGTACGATTTAAGAAACCGCTGAACCACGAGATTAAGCACATGAGCCAGGCATGGTACGTGTGTGATCTCGCCTCGCCTCAGAGCCGCCACCAGGTTACGGCCATTGTCACACACGACCATGCCTGGATGTAGGTTCAGCGGTCTCAGCCACAGATCTGCCTGCTCTTTCACAGCTGTCCACAACTCACAAGCAGTGTGAGGTTTATCACCTAAGCTTAAGAGCTTCAGCACAGCCTGTTGCCGCTTGGTTGAGGCAGTACTGCAGTGCTTCCAGCTTGTACCTGATGTGGTGATATCTGAGATGGAGGCTGAACATGAGGAGGAGGAGGAGGATGATGTGCAGGAGCTGTACACTGTGGGGGTAACTCTGACTTAGGGCCCGCAATCCTCGATGTGGGGAGGATGTGTTCCGTCCCAAGGTCCAACTGGGTCCCGGCTTCCACTATGTTTACCCAGTATGCCGTCAGGGAGATGTACCGTCCCTGGCCACAAGCACTTGTCCACGTGTCCATTGTCAGGTGGGCTCTCCCAGTAACTGCGTTGTTGAGGGCACGGCAGATGTTTTGGGACACGTGCTTGTGTAGTGCAGGGATGGCACACCGGGCAAAATAGTGTCGGCTGGGGACTGAGTACTGAGGGACGGCCACCGCCATAAGGTTGCGGAAGGATTCCGTCTCCACCAGCCTAAAAGGCAGCATTTCCAACGCAAGCAGTCGTGAAATGTGGAATTTAGGACTGTGGCCTGTGGGGCGTTGGCTGCGAATTTGCGCTTTCATTCAAAGCTCTGGGATATGGACAATTGAACCCTGCGGTGGGACGTGGACGTGGACGTTGATGCTGTTTCTTGAGAAACTGCCATAACAAGTGAAGACTGATAGGAGGGGGCATCTTTGCATGCAGTATGGACAGGGGATTGCCTTGCACGCACAACAGGGTGTTACGGGGAGCGGTTGACTGCCTTCTGTCTGCGGCCTCCACACTGCTTCTTCCTGCCTGTTGGGGTACTCTGCCTCCCTCCCCCTGTGTGATGCTGGCCTTGTTCTGCGTGTCCTCCTGCCACGTTGGGTCAGTTACTAGATCATCCACCACCTCCTCCTCTTCCACTTGCGCACCACGATCCTCCTCCTCACTTCGTGACAATTGTGTCTCGTCATCGTCCACCTATTGTGACAAATTGCCAGCATCGACTTCCTCTGGCCGTGGCTGTTCAAGTATTTTGGCATCGCTACATGGGATCTCCTCTTCCACCACTTCAAGCGGAGCAGGCGAGGGGCACAAATATGGAAATGGACTAGTGAACAGCTCTTCAGAGTGTCCAAGTGTGGGATCAGTTGCTGTCTGACGACACTCGGCATGATGGGAGGAAGGAGCATCAGGGTGAGGAGGAGTATGCGGTCGAGACTCACGGCTACTAAAACTTGACCGTGTGGAAGACAGACCGGAGGTGGTGGTGCCCAGGTAACTGGAAGTATTATCTGCTATCCAATTAATAACCTGTTCACACTGATCAGTTCTCAATACTGGTGTTGTGTGCTTCCTTAGTAATTTGATCAAGAAGTGAGAGCGAGAAGATGTGGCTGTTGGTTGTGGCACATTTTCACCTTGGCCACGGCCCCATCCTCTACACGCACCACCACCAGAACGTCCAGTTCCACGTCCCTTGCCACGCGCCTTGCCCATTGTAAATGAAGTAAAATTGCTTACACTCGCACTATCAATGGAAAAAGGGTAATAAAAAGGAGATTAGAACCATGGAAGAGGAAAACCACAGTTCTATTCTCTGGCCTACACCACAATCTTTTAAACAGATATATTTGTGTCTGAACACTGAGCGAGACAATCAATTTTTTTATTTTTTATGTAAAAAAGGCAAAAAGGTGGATAATACAGAGATTTGAACCGTGCAACTGCTAAACCACAGTTCTAGTTATCTGGCCTACACCAGACTCTTTTAAACAGATATATTGGTGTCTGAACAGTCATAGACACACTCAATTTTTTTTTTTTTGGGGGGGTGGGGGATACAAAAAGGTTAATAAGACACGTATTTGTACAGTCTGACTGAGGGAAAAAAAATACAGGATTTAGATGAAAAAAAAAAGATTTTTCCTGGCCCCTGAGACCGGGGGATAAGTCTAGCAATTTGACCAACAGGAGCACACAGGACTGTAATGCAGCGTTTGCTGGTATAACCACTGCGTCTCCTATACAGCCTGTCTGCCTGCCTGATATCTGGGATGGATATTTGTCCTGAGAACGACTGTTTGTTTGATTTGGCAGGCTTTAGAGACCCTACACTAACTATTGCGCAGTATAAATCTCTCCCTAGCTCTGCAGCACTCTCCCTACACTGTCTGAACCGGAGCGACTGTGTCCAAGATGGTGGCGCCCGGTTTTAAATACTCGAGGTGATGCTGTGCGGCCAGCCAATCACTGTAATGCCCACAAACAACATGGCTGCGGCATTACAGTGACTGGCTGGCAATCCCTGCATGTTCATTGGCTCTGTAAAGAGCGCCAAACGTGAGGGAGGAGACCCGAGCTCCCGTCCGAGTAACCCGGAAATACTCTATGCTCGCCGAACATCCCGAGTAGTGAGATGCTCGGGCGAGTACCGAGCAGTGTAGAGCATGCTCGCTGAACATTAATCTGCAGCAGTCCCATTTCCTTTGTGATCTACGTCATGTACATACAACAGTCCCAGTGTATTCTATGTAATGTACAATGATGAGCAAAAGGGTAACAATGTTTTGAACTTTTGACTTTCAGGCTCCATATCTCACCATTCACTACTGCTTCGAATGTGAGACTACCATCATTTTACAGACAATCATCTTGGCTATCTCATACATAAATTTGTCTTGCAACTATTTTGCATATTATTATATATTATTACAGATTCTTGTCATGTCACTGCATTGTTACTGTTTTGCTCCTGGTGTAATGTATACAGCAGCCTCAGTTTCTCCTATGTGACATATATACAGCAACCTTGGAGTATCCTATGTGATGTATATTCAGCTGTCTTTGTGTATCCTATGTGATATATACAGCGGTCTCCTTGTCTTCTATGTGATGTATATACAGCAGTGCCTCCGAATGTTCTATGTGATCTACAAAGCTGTCTCAGTGTATCCTATGCTTGTATCCTATGCTCAGTGCTTGAGTTCTATAGACATTACGCGAGCAGTGATGCATTTACACTGTAAGGAGACGTGCATTGAAACATCTGTGTTCAGAACAACTGAGAGCCATTCTTTTCAAAAGCTACTATTGCAAAGAGTCGACTGCACCCCAGACCAACACAAACCTGGAAAAAGCAGTTGTGGGTAGCAATGCCATCCATAACATCTAACATCACATATCCGTCTACTCAGAGAGAAACAATTCTCAATAACTATTTGACTAACAGAGCAGAATAATTTTTAAATTAGTTATTTTATATGGTCCATAAATGATGTTATCAATATCCAAATGGCCTTTGACAGAAAAAGGTTCCCCACCACTGGCTTTCAGTGATGCTGAAAAGTTCAATTCTTCTACATCTCCAACTTTTTACCAAAGTCCTGAAGATTTTGTTGCAAAGTTGACTGATTTTTGGAACTGGTCATAATTCCGTCCACATTGACTAACGACCCAGTACCAGCTTCCGAAATACTGCCCAAAACATAATACAGCCTCCACCATGCTTCCTTGGAATTTTTTTTGTCCTTTTCTTCTGACTGCAGACTGATAATTTTCAACAATAAGATCCCTTTGCTGTATTGTAAGCTATTTAAGGGCTATAGCTTTTGCTGTAAAGTGCAACTAAGAAAATGTCAAGAAAATCTAGAACAGCTAAATTTACTATGTGGTTAATCAGAATCATTTTAAATTATGGCAGATCTGGACCGACTACTATTTAACATGAGATGTAATGTGAGTTTCAGTGCTAATTCTGAACACAATCACATCCCCAATTATAAGAGGGTGTTCACAATTATGCAACCACATTAGTTTAGTTTTGTTATTTCTATTTCACCCCTTAAAATTATTTTAATTTGTTTCTCAATGGATTTGTAAAGATTATGGGTAACAATAAAGGTGGAAAAAGTTCTGAAATTATTCTTCTTGGTATGATTTTTTTACATGACCAAGAACTGGCATTTTATCCGGGGTGTGTACACTATACTTATCCGCTGCAAAGTCACTGCAGATTTTATCAGAAAACTATACAACTCTGATAACTCAAAATAATGAAATAATTTAATAATTAAATATTTTAAAAAATATACATTTTCTTGTTTGCTTAGGAGACAGTAATGCAATAGTAAACTGTGCCAGATAAGTTCTCTTATAAGTAGAGATGAGCGTTGTTCTACTCGAACTGTTCGCCAATCTCAAATTCGAGCTGTTTTGGGCGGTGTTCGAGCCGTTCGGCGAACACGAACAATTTGAGAAAAATTCGGCTGTTCGAGGTTATGTTCGATAACTGTTCGTGCACCAAAATCATAAGTGGATTTTTTCTCAGTAATGATGAAAATGAATGTTAATACGCAGTTTGAGTGTACAGCGGGGTGGGGGGAGGGGCAGGGGATGGATCTCTGCAGGAACAATGAAGTTCTCCATTTTTTTTTTCTCTTTAACGCATTTACAGTGGGGAGGTGCAATCTGTCAGCCTATCAGCAGCGCACACACGGAGCGCTGGCTCCGTGTCATTGGCAGTGTCATTGGCAGTGTATGTCACATGTCCTTGCCCTATAAGACCAAGCCATTTTCCCCGTCGCCACCATTTTCTCACTGCTGCAGCTGCGTGTTAGACGGCACCACTGTTGCTGTGTGCGCTATACCTTGTTAATTTCAAGCCAATTTTCGCACAAATCTACAGATAGCTTGGGAGTAGGGAATAGTTGTGATTGCAGTCCTTTTAAGGACTAGGTTACAGCATTTCCTACGACTTTTATCAGGCAGGTCTGTGCTCTTAAATAGATAGATTGTGGGAGTAAAGACTAATTGTAATTGGAGTCCTTTTCAGGACTAGGTTACATCAGTTCCTATCAGTTTTTGCCAGGCAGGTCTGTGCCAGTGCTGTGCAAGTTTTTTTCACAGCATTTGGCTGAATCTAGCAAAGCTAATCCTTTTTGGCCTATTGCAGAGTGTGTTAGTCAGTGGAGTAGCCTATCTGTGTTGCAAGATATACCACCTGTGTATAGAATACCAATTTTTTTACTGCACCTAGTGAAGTAAAATCTTTTGGGCATAGCATCATTCTATTAGTCCATCTATACTGACCTCCATCAGGTTGCAAATTGAATATAATTTTTTTCTGCATCTAGCTCTGAAAAAATATTGGGCTTCTAGCTGTGTGTGGGACTTGTTGTATTAGTCCATCTATACTGACCTCCATCAGGTTGCAAACTGCATATATTTTTTTCTTCATCTACCTCTGAAAAAATATTGGGCTTCTAGCTGTGCGTGGGACTTGTTCTATTAATCCATCTATACAGACCTCCATCAGGTTGCAAACTGAATATATTTTTTTCTGCATCTACCTCTGAAAAAATATTGGGCTTCTAGCTGTGTGTGGGACTTGTTGTATTAGTCCATCTATACTGACCTCCATCAGGTTGCAAACTGAATATATTTTTTTCTGCATCTACCTCTGAAAAAATATTGGGCTTCTAGCTGTGTGTGGGACTAGTTGTATTAGTCCATCTATACAGACCTCCATCAGGTTGCAAACTGAATATATTTTTTTCTGCATCTACCTCTGAAAAAATATTGGGCTTCTAGCTGTGTGTGGGACTTGTTGTATTAGTCCATCTATACTGACCTCCATCAGGTTGCAAACTGAATATATTTTTTTCTGCATCTACCTCTGAAAAAATATTGGGCTTCTAGCTGTGTGTGGGACTTGTTGTATTAGTCCATCTATACTGACCTCCATCAGGTTGCAAACTGAATATATTTTTTGCTGCATCTACCTCTGAAAAAATATTGGGCTTCTAGCTGTGTGTGGGACTTGTTGTATTAGTCCATCTATACTGACCTCCATCAGGTTGCAAACTGAATATATTTTTTTCTGCATCTACCTCTGAAAAAATATTGGGCTTCTAGCTGTGTGTGGGACTTGTTGTATTAGTCCATCTATACAGACCTCCATCAGGTTGCAAACTGAATATATTTTTTTCTGCATCTACCTCTGAAAAAATATTGGGCTTCTAGCTGTGTGTGGGACTTGTTCTATTAATCCATCTATACAGACCTCCATCAGGTTGCAAACTGAATATATTTTTTTCTGCATCTACCTCTGAAAAAATATTGGGCTTCTAGCTGTGTGTGGGACTTGTTCTATCAATCCATCTATACAGACCTCCATCAGGTTGCAAACTGAATATATTTTTTTCTGCATCTACCTCTGAAAAAATATTGGGCTTCTAGCTGTGTGTGGGACTTGTTGTATTAGTCCATCTATACTGACCTCCATCAGGTTGCAAACTGAATATATTTTTTTCTGCATCTACCTCTGAAAAAATATTGGGCTTCTAGCTGTGTGTGGGACTTGTTCTATTAATCCATCTATACAGACCTCCATCAGGTTGCAAACTGAATATATTTTTTTCTGCATCTACCTCTGAAAAAATATTGGGCTTCTAGCTGTGTGTGGGACTTGTTGTATTAGTCCATCTATACTGACCTCCATCAGGTTGCAAACTGAATATATTTTTTTCTGCATCTACCTCTGAAAAAATATTGGGCTTCTAGCTGTGTGTGGGACTTGTTCTATTAATCCATCTATACAGACCTCCATCAGGTTGCAAACTGAATATATTTTTTTCTGCATCTAGCTCTGAAAAAATATTTGGCCTTCTAGCAGTGTGTGGGACTTTCTCTATTAGTCCATCTATACTGACCTCCATCAGGTTGCAAATTGAATATAATTTTTTTCTGCATCTAACCCAGCCAATAGTTTTGGCCTAATACCACAGTTTGGCCACTCAGCTCTGCTCGGTTCCCATCCATTGTTTTTTTGTGCAAACAACTCCAGAGTTGTTAATTAGTTAACCACCAAAATGAGTGGAAAAAGGCCTGCTGCTGGTGGAAAGGGGAATAGGCGTGTTGGGAAGGGGAAAAAAGGTTGTGTCCGTGGGGTAGGTGTTAAAGCAACAGTAACATCTGCAGAAGAAAGACCATCTTCCAGCCAAACTAAAATATCTACTTCTTTTAGCGGACAATGTGATAAGATCCCTTTCTTACGGCCACGCCAATCGCTACAAATTCCAGATGAGGCACAAAAACAGCAGGTGCTTCAACGGATATCAAGTGCTCCTTTAAGTGGGCTCTCCTCCACATCAACTTCAACATCACAAATACTCCAGTCCTCAAAGGTGTCACCCAATCGCACTTGCTTCCTCACAGCTCCCAAATCTCCAGCTGCCCGTCTGAGTATGAGGTAGAACAGATGGTTGAGTCTGCAGAGCTGTTTACTCATACTATAGCCTGGGAATCAGAGGTCGACTCCAGCGCTTCTGTGAATCCAGACGAGGAAATGATCTGCACTGATGCCCAGAATCTTTATGAGTCGGATCCAGGACCAGACGCAGAAGGTTCTGACCATAATGTAGACCCTCATTCCCAAACTGTAACTCCTGTTGGTGGAGACAATGAGGAAGACGATGATAAGACTCAAATACCTGATTGGAGCGACAACTTTAGTTTTTTGTCAGGGCAGGAACAGGTTGGCTCTGAGGACGACGGGTGTGATAACACACAGGGTGATGATGATGAGGTTGGAGATCCCACTTACTGTCAACCCACAGTCAGCCAAGAGATGAGGTCAGCAGAGGAGGTGGAGGAAGATGCTAGTGACGACGAGGTCAGGTTGCGCCTTCCTGGACAGAGACGTAGTACTGGAAGCACGTCAACAACTGCATCCTCAAACACAACTCTGCCTCTCACCACAAGTCGTGGTGGCTCTTCAGGTCGCATGGGTGCTAAGCCTTGCATAGCCTGGGCATTTTTTCAGATCGATAAAGATGACCCAACTCGTGTTATCTGTAACATTTGTCAGCAAAAGCTAAGTAGAGGCCAAAAAATAAATAGTTTGAGTACTTCATGCATGAACCGGCACATGGACATGAAGCATAAGTTGCAGTGGGAAGCTCAGTGTGCTACAATGCGGCCTAGCCGGCCGGGCCAACCACCGTCTGCCATATCTTGTGCATCCGCGGCCTCTTCATCCTCTGTGACTGGGGGGACAGCAGTCACACCTGTTTTGGGGCGCAGACCTGCCACCTCTTTACCCGCAACAGCCAGCGTGATTGGCAGGTCATCATTTTCTTTGGAGGTGGTAACACCAGCTGGTGTTGAGCGCTGTCCGACATCCATAGCACCACCTTTGGATCAAGGCAACCTAACATGTCCGCCTGCATCTTCCTCACAGACCGGCAGTTTGCCGGGGACACCCTTATCAACCCCGTCTAAGCACAATAGCCAGCCCTCGGTCCCTCAGATGTGGACAAGTAAAAGACCATTTCCTCCTAGCCATGAGAAAGCTAAGAGGTTGAATTTCACCATCTGCAAGTTCTTGGCTACAGAAATGCTGCCTTTCCGCCTGGTGGACACAGAGGATTTTCGAGACCTTATGTCCGTCGCAGTGCCCCAGTACCAGATGCCCAGTCGGCACAACTTCTCAAAGAAAGGTGTGCCTGCGCTCCACCAGCATGTCGCACACAACATCACCGCTTCTTTGAGAAACTCTGTGTGTGACAGGGTGCATTTCACCACAGACACTTGGACAAGTAGGCATGGACAGGGGCGTTACATGTCGCTGACTGGGCACTGGGTAACTATGGTGACAGCAGGACAAGGGGCTGCTGTCCAAGTCTTGCCGTCCCCACGAGTTGTGCGTCAATCCTCTTTATGTCAAAGTTCCTCCACTGCTTCTGCCTCCTCAACCTCCTCTCGGTCTTCCACCTGCACCCAAAGCCTGTCTGGTCATGCCACAAGCTTTCTAACTGCGCAGAAGGGATCCTGCACACCTCCTTACTATGCTGGCTCAACGTCATCAGGCGGTTTTTACTTTGAAATGTCTGGGAAATGTGAGTCACACAGCTGAGGAGTTGTGGTCAGCTCTGGAGAACCAATTTCATGAATGGTTGTCTCCACTGGACCTGAAACCAGGGAAGGCCGTGTACGACAATGCTGCAAACCTGGGTGCGGCCCTTCGCCGGGGCAATGTCACACACGTGCCTTGTATGGCTCACGTGTTGAACCTGGTTGTCCAGCAATTTTTAGCCCACTATCCCAGACTAGATGGCCTTCTGCAGAGGGCACGGTCGCTGTGTCCTCACTTTCGCCGTTCGCATCCCGCAGCTCAGCGACTTACATCTCTACAGAAGTCGTTGGGCCTGCCACTTCACCGGCTAAAATGCGATGTGCCTACCCGGTGGAATTCAACTCTGCACATGTTGCAGAGACTGTGGCAGCACCGACAAGCCCTGGTGCAATACGTTCTGACGTATAGCCTGGGCCAACGAGATCCAGAGGTGGCGCAAATCACGCTGGAGGAGTGGTCTCAGATTAGGGACCTATGCACCCTTCTGCACAGTTTTGAAATGGCGACGAAGATGTTTAGTGCTGACGATGCCATTATCAGCATGACTATTCCGGTGATTTACATGCTGGAGCACATGTTAAACAGAATTCGGAGTCAGGTGGTGGCACAAGAGGAGGTGGAGGAAGTAGAGGAGGAGGAGTTGTATGCGGAAGGGCTAACATCTGCAAGGTCCAGACGGTCGGCAGCACCAAGGCGGCAGGCATATGAGGGTGGGGGAGATGGTTTTACCAGGGCGCATGGTAGCAGCCAAACTAGTGAGGAAGGTGCAGGAGCCCAGGAAGAAGTGGAGGACGAACTGATGGAAGACTCATCAGATGAGGGAGACCTTGATCACATTTCTGTTGTGCGAGGTTGGGGGGAGAGGACAGAGGAAGGAAGCATGATTGTTACCTCGCCACCAACACAACAGGGACTTGGTGCTCCTGGATGCGCAACACACATGAGTGCCTTCTTGCTGCACTACCTGCAACATGACCCTCGAATTGTGAGAATTAGAAATAATCCTGACTACTGGGTTGCCACACTGTTAGATCCCCGGTACAAAAGTAAATTTGCAGAAATTATTCCTGCCATAGAAAGGGATGCACGCATGCAGGAGTATCAGCAGAGACTGTTGCAGAATCTTACATGTGCTTTTCCACAAAATACCAGTGGTGCACGTAGTGAATCTCACAGTTCCAACTTGCCAACCGTGGGACCGTCAAGTGTTCAGCACTCAAACCGTAACAGAACCACAGTATCTGCTGGTAACATCAATTTTGCGGAATCATTTCACCACTTTTTTAGCCCATCCTTTGCAAGGTCACAGGAGACAAGAAGTCTGACACATAGTCAACGCCTAGAGACGATGGTACAGGAGTATCTCCAAGTAAACATTGAAGCCACGACTGTGTCACTGGACCCTTGCTCTTTTTGGGCTTCCAATCTGGATAAATGGCCGGAGCTAGCCACTTACGCCTTGGAGATCTTGTCATGCCCCGCAGCCAGCGTTCTGTCTGAACGTGTGTTCAGCGCTGCTGGTGGTGTGCTGACAGATAAGCGCACGCGGCTCTCCACTGATAATGTAGACAGACTCACGTTCATAAAGATGAACAAATCATGGATCCGAAACGACTTTTCTACCCATGTGTCATCCTGGGGAGAGTAAAAGCTTGATGATTGGTTAAAATCACCCTACCAACCATTTTAAGCTTTCAAATTACTAATCATGTTTATCTGTATCTTGGCTGGAAAATAATTTGGGCTTTGTAGCAGTGTGCAGCACTGATTCTATTAGGCCATCTATAATAAGCTCCACCAGATTTAAAATTACTAATCATGTTTATCTGTATCTTGACTGGAAAATAATTTGGGCTTTGTAGCAGTGTGCAGCACTGATCCTATTAGGCCATCTATACTAAAGCTTCACCAGATTTAAAATTAATAATAATTTTTAGCTGCATATAGCCCGGAAAATAATTTTGGGGCTCCGAGATGCGCAAGACACATAAGTGCCTTCTTGCTGCACTACCTGCAGCATGACCCTCATATTGTCAGAATTCGAAGTAATCATGACTACTGGGTTGCCACACTCTTAGATCCCCCAAACTTTTCGATCAACCTTTTCATTTTAATAAAGACCAAAAAAATGGTCATTTTTGAAATTATAAGCATTAGCAGGTTGTTAGAAACTGAAATCAAACAGTTTTCAACTCAAAACTTTATTCTAGGTGATGTTACATTTTCACATAGGACCCCTTGTTCGAAAGGAGCTTCTGAACTCTCTCGTCCATTGAATTTGTCAGGTTTTGGATGGTTTCTGCTTCAATTGTTTTGCATGAGGACAGAATACCCTCCCAGAGCTGTTGCTTAGATGTGAACTGCCTCCCGCCATCATAGACACTCCTTTTAATGATGCTCCAAAGGTTCTGAATGGGGTAGAGGTCAGGGGAGCATGGGGGTCACACCATAAGTTTGTCCCCTTTTATGCCCATATCAGCCAGAGATGCAGATGTTTTATGTGCAGCATGAGATGGTGCATTATCATGCAGAAAAATGATCTTGCTGTGAAATACACGGTTCTTCTTCTTGAACCATGGCAGGAAGTGCTGTTTGAGAAAATCCACATACATTATGGAGTTCATCTTTAGCGCCTTCAGGGATCCTAAAGGGGCCGACAATCTCTCTCCCCATGATTCCAGCCCAAAACATTACTCCACCTCCTCCTTGTTGGCGCTGTAGCCGTGTTTGCGTGGGGTGTCCATCAACCAGCCATCCTCCACTCCATCCATCTGGACCATCGAGCGCTGCACAGCACTCATCCGTGAACAAAACAGTTTTGAAATCAGTCTTCATGTAATGTTTGGCCCACTGGAGCCGTTTCTGCTTGTGTGAAGTGGATAGAGGAGGTCGACAGGATGGCGTATGCACAGCTGAAAACCTCTGAAGGACCCTGCATCTTGTTGTTCGGGGGACGTTGGAGGCACAAGCAGCTTCAAAAACTTGTCTGCTGCTATGACAAGGCTTTTTTGCCGCTGCTCTTTCAACCTGACGTAATTGCCTGTAGGAAAGAGTCCTCAATTTGCCCTTATCAGCACGCACACGTGTGTACTGTGAATCAGCTACATACTTCTTGATTGCCAAGACACTTCATCCTGATCATCGCACAATGTTGATTGTAGTCATGCCTTGACCTAAACACTCCACAGTTTGTTGCTTCTCAGCAGCCGACACATCCTTTTTCTTTCCCATTTTGGCAGAAAATGTAGGCTGCTTAATAATGTGAGACAGCCTTCTTAAGTAGTCTTGCCTTTCATTGGACACACCTGCCAAACTAATTAGCACAGGTGTCTGCAATTGCTTACTGTGATATAAAGAGCCCTGACACACATCACCATCAATGAGTTTAACTGACAAACAAACAAATTCTTCCCTTATCACTCCTAAACACTTTTTGCATAATAATTTGGAACACAGTGTACATGTGCTTTTCCACAAAACACCAGTGGTTCACGTAGTGAATCTTACAGTTCTAACTTGCCAACCGTGGTCTGTATGGAGTTGTTCAATAAAGGGCCCAAAATTAAGATAACATAGATGGGAGAGGTCTCTATGAATAGGAATTCCTAAGTATTTGATACCCTGTGAGGGCCAGGCAAAGGGAAAGTTGGACTGGATGGAATCCTATATGGATTTGGGGAGGGAGACATCGAGGGCCTCAGATTTCGCTGCATTGATTTTAAAATTTGACCATGTAACAAAGTGATCTATTTCAGCCATAACAGCATGGATGGATATATGTGATTGAGTGATATATACTAGGACATCATCAGCAAATAGAGAGCACTTGTACTCGGTGCCTCCCACCTCAATCCACCTAATATTGGGGTTATGGCGAATTGATGAGAGCAGGTGCTCCGTCACTAGGATGTATAAGAGAGGGGACAGAGAACATCCCTGCCTTGTCCCATTGGTGACTGTGAAAGGTGATGAAAATGTTCTGACGCGCCCCCTGGGCCTTGGGACACCCGGAGCCGGACCCTTTTTGGTGGATGCTGGTGGTTGTAGTCTCCGTGGCGGCAACCCGGTTCCGTGGCTCAGGGCGGTCAAACCAGTGGCGGAACTATTTATGTGGTTTTGATGTTTAAATGTCCGACTACGCCACCCGTGGATTGCGGTCAGAGTGAACCGCCGCTCCAAGGCAGACCGCTGAGGCTGGTGTTGTGGGTGCAGCAGAGCGTAGCATAACTCCCCATGGGAGGAGTATAGCCTCAGGGCAGTGTATGCGGAGGATGGGGGTGATGGTGCAGGGCAGCAGCAGTAACGACACGGAGTCAGTGATGCAGTCCAGGGCCTTTACTCACAGTTCTTATTATCCAGACCACGTCTGCAGGTAACGGCTGCCCACGTCGCACTGTGCTCACCAGGTGAGGGGCTCAGACAACTCCCAGATAACTTTGGAGTGCTTCACAGGACCCCCTTTGTGTGTCCTTTGTCTGGCCTTTCTTACCAACCCTTCTGTCCGGCTGCCTCGGGCCTCCTCTTGGTAAACTTGGTGCCAGTTTCCCTGACCCTATGTGGTGCCTTCCTAGCGGGTGTAGCGAGGGGCTGCGCCACATAAAATGTCACAGCCTCCTGTTTCTAGCTGAGGGTCGTTTCCTGCCTCCACTAGTTTCGGGGACCGGTCTCCCCCTTTGGCCTGACCCCTCCACGCAGGTGGATTCGGGCGTGCGGTGGCGACTCGCCCGTCCGCACCCCTGAGATCCCTTCGTTCCTCGTTCCTGGAGCCTTCTCCGCTCCTCTTCCTTCCTTCTCCCTCTTCCAGGCCTGGGCCTCTGTTACTAGGCCCGCCTCCGGAGCAGAGCTCATGCAGAGCCCCTGCTCCCTGCCACTTCTGCTCAGACTTCTCTGCACTGAACTAAGATGGTGCCCACCTTTTATACTCCCTTCTCAATGCACCCAGGAACTGCTTCCTCCCTGCTCCTGCACTACAGGGTTCCCCTTCCTCAGTGTTCCCTCCCCCCACTCCAGCCAGGGACAGGGACTGTCGTGCCCATCTCAGGGGCATATTGGTCGCCCTGCCCCACGGCAATGTGGTGTAATGCATGCAGGTGTCGGGTCCTGATCCACACTACATCCTTACCTGAGAGTGAGATATCACACCTCTGGGTGAGGTGCAATACCTCTGTAGCAACCGAGCCCTCAGGGTGCTACAGTTCCATTTATCTTCAGCCTAGGTGACGTATTGCGATACAGGGCCGTGATTTTGGCTATAAAAGGGTCCCCTAGACCCCTACCCCAAGCTTTTTAAGAGAATCATATATGGCGTGCCAGGAGACTCTATGGAATGCTTTCTCAGCATCCAACGAGAGTATCTAATTACAAATTTTTAACTGCATCTAGCCCAGGAAATACTTTGTGCCTAGTAGCAGGGTCTGCTAGTCAGCGGATTATCCCGGCTGTTAAGCAAGCTACACCACCTGTAGTTTGGACACTTCATTTTTTCAAAGGAAATGCTTCGGGACCACGGGATACTCAGTGAAGAGCATCAGGAGGCACCCCAAGGCATAGGGGCTCGGACTGGCAGTAGGATGCCTTGCGGTGGACAGCCGAGCTCGATCCTTATAAAAGCTTTTTAACTGCAGCAGCTTTAGTGGACGCTCCTGGAGCTGGAATTACGCGGCTGCTGGCATGAGACTTGCCCTCCAATAGATCCTTGTAAATGGATTTAAAGTGTATTTATTCAAATTAGAGAGACAATTTAAATTAAAAAGCTTAGAGCTGCCTCCACCACAGGGGGGCTCGCTCGACCCACCAGCGGACAGGCACCAGTATTGGGAGAGGGGGGCTGGCCGTCAGGGTTCACCGCGGCTCTGGCACAAACCCGGCGACACGGAGGTGGCACGGGCAGGAGCGGACTGAACGTGTCGGCTTCTCACTTTTTGGATTTTAGAAGGGCATGACATGCCTATATCTGTGTCTCCCCCTCCTTTTACTCCTCCACCTCTTTTCTTTTCGCATGACTATATGTACTTGTCACTTTTCCATGTGTTAGTTGTGTCTTCTGAGCAGTTTTTCAGCTTTTGCACACCTTTGAAGGTGTTTTCTATGTGTTTCTATGTGTTTTTGTTTGCCTGCCATTGGTTTTAACGGTGTTCGAAGGTGTTCGACGAACAGTTCGACGAACAGTTCGGCGAACACACGGGTGTTCGACGAACCGAACCGAACTCGAACACTACGGGGGTGGCTCAACACTACTTATAAGCAACCTGACGCACATGATTAAATTGGAATTTTTTGGTACAGATGGGTGATACTAATACCAGAAAACAGTTGCAGACCACCCACCGATTTTGTAGTTCTGTTTATGTGGTCACTGGGGGAGAAAAGAACATTTGATTTTATGGAACTAACTCAATTTGAATAAAAACATGACGTGTGGATAATCAGCTCAACAGATTCCAAAATTCTAAATTAGATGAAATGACTGCAGATAATAGTTGGAGAAAGTGTAGTGTTTAATGGCGCTTGGCTTTTAACTAGAGATATTTATTTTAGGGGAAAAAAAAACATTTAGTCTGTGGGAAAATACAATGTAGTATTACAAATCTGTCAGAGCAGCTTGTGAGCAGAGAGCGTTCTAACAAGTGAAGGGAGTGTCCACGTCAGAAAATTAAATTAGACAAGAGAGATTAGTGATTAGAGACGGAATCTGGTTATATGTTATCACCTGGGGAATATTAGGGCAGATGTTACTGAATCCTACTTGTTTCCAAATCTAAAAGTTTCCTACAATCAAACAGAAAACTCATCCAGTCGCGAGTGTCTTAAGTTAAGATCACACATTTTTTACGCCTCTGGCTTTCTCCTCCTGTCATCATTAGCATCATCTTCACCCTCTGAAATGTTGTTTATGTGTTTGCATATTCGGCTAATCATTCCCATCTCTGTTTTACTTGATCAACTGATTTCAATTTCAACATTAGATATTTTGCTTGGCATTTACCCAGGACTCTAAAGTTTTACAAGAACACACTATACTATTAAAAGCATTGAGTAGATCACCCATACTTAAAGGGGTTGTTTCCTTTCAATTCAATTTCTCACTTTTCTGCAGTTTGCTATAAAAAGAAAAAAAAATTGGGGTACACACCTTCTCTGGGTTTAGCGGTGAGTCTTCACCCCGATACATGGCATTGGTTATGGTACTAACATCACATCAACAGCACAGCAGTAAATCAATGAGGCACTGATCGGCTGCTGCACTGTCAAGGTGATGTCAACGTGGCATTACAGTGGTATGGACTAGCCGGTGGACCCTGGGAAAGTGAGTACAGCGTTATTTGCTTTTTATAGCAAACTGCAGCTAGGGGAGAAATTTAATTGAAAGAGAAAAACATCTCTTTAAGCAGATGATAATAAATATCACCTAATAAAGGTCTCTTTATGCATTGATTACAGTGTCCCAGATTCCTTATTGTTAAGACTTGCAAGAGGCTGTTTGAAGGTATTCGAAGGGAAAGGAGACTGCCTTAATACAGTAAAAAGCAAACTAAGCTTTTTTTTCCAGAATTTATAGAGATTATGCCAAGAAAGGTCCATATGCATCAGAAGCACAAAGGTGTAATGCAGCGCCCTACAGAAGTCTATGGATGACCTTTTATGGTTACAATTATCTTGAGTGTTACACATTGGTGTGAAAGAACCTTGAATCTATTTGCAAATATTTTTCAAAAACTGTATATCGTGATAAACCATTTAAAGATTTATTCTCATTTCAGCATTTAATGACTGAGACCGGATTAACTCCATTGATGTGCTGAACACAATTGTTGGAATTAGCTGAGTGTGGCAAAGCTATGCTCTTCAAATTCAAATGAATGGGAGTTATAGAAGTGTATCACATGGGCTATGTCTTTTTCATTATAGAAACAACGTAGCTCATTGTGCTGGATATTTTTGTGATTCCTATTGCTGTGCTGCACACTTTTGTGATTCCTATTCATTTCCATAAGAGTTACGGAAACAGTGTAGCTCAACCAGGTTTGCCTGCTACTGTAAGCCCTGGTGGCAGCGCATGGATGGGGTTATTCCCTTCTCAGCTACAAAAGGTTCAGATGGAAATAACCCTTTACAGCCACAAAAGTGAAGTTGAAACAAAATAATTAATAATTATTTTTTTTCTATAGCTGTATATGGTGCTTGCCACTTTGAAAAAGTATTCACACCCTGTGAACTTTTCTACATTTTTTCACGTTACACCCACAAACTTAATTGTTTTTTTATTGGGATATTATGTGATATACCAACACAAAGTAGAAAGTATTTGTGAAGTGTAAAGGAAATGGTTTTCTAAATATTTGAAAAATATAAATCTGAAAATTGTGATTTGCATTTGTGTTCAGCCCTCCTGAGTCAATACTTTGAAGGACCACGTTTCACTGCAAGTCTTTTGGGCTATGTCTCTACCAGCTTTGCACATCTAGAGGCTGAAATTTTTGCCCATTCTTCTTTGCAAACTAGCTCCAGCTCAGTGAGATTGGATGGATATGTCTGTGAACAGCAATTTTCAAGTCTTGTCACAAATTCTCAATGGGATTTAGGTCTAGACTGTGACTGGGCCATTCAAACACATGAATATGCTTTTATCTAACTCATTCCATTGTAGCTCTGGCAGTATGTTTAGGGTCGTTGTTCTGCTGGAAGGTGAACCTACACCCCAATCTCAAGTCTTTTGCAGCCTCTAACAGGTTTTCCTCCAGGATTGCCCTATATTTTATCCCTATCCATCTTCACATTTACTCTTACTTGCTTCCCTGACCCTGCTGAAGAAAAGCATCCCCACAGTATAATTCTGCCACCACCATAATTGAAGGCGGGGATGGGGTCTTCACGATGATGTATATTGTTAGTTTTCCGCCACATCTAGCGTTTTGCATTTAGTCCAAAAAGTTCTACTTTGGTCTCTTCTGACCAGAGCACCTTCTTCAAGCTGTGTCCCCTACATGGCTTTTTGAAAACTGCAAATGGGACTTCTGATGTTTTCAAAAATGGTTTTCTTCTTGCCAATCTTCCATAAAGATGAGATTTTTGGAGTATACAACTAAGAGTTGTCCTGTGAACAGATTAATCCACCTGAGCTGTGGATCTCTGTAGCTCCTCATGAGTAAACATGAGCCTCTTAGCTGCTTCTCTAAGTGCTGTTCTTGCTTGGAATGTACGTTTAGGTGGACAGCCATATCTTGGAAGGTTTGTAGTTGTTCCATACTTCTTTCAATTTTGGATGATGGATTGAACACACTGCTCCGTGAAATGTTCAGAGCTTAGGCTATTGTTTATAACTTAACCCTGCTTTACTTTTCTCCACAACTTTTTTCTTGACCTGTCTGGTGTGTTTCTTGGTTTTCATGATGATATTTGATACCTAATGTTCTCAAACAAACATCTGAGGTTTTCACAGAACTGCTGTAGTTATTCTAAGAATAAATTACCCACAGGGGACTCAATTTGCAAATTCTGTGACTTCTGGAGGCAATTAGTCACTCAGTATTTTATTTAGGGGTGTTGTCACGAATGTGTCAGAGATGACAGACAGTCGCCCTGCAGTTGGTTGCAGGAGATCTCAATGTGTTTCACAATGTGTTCCATAGGTCCTTACTTAAAAAATATATGGAACCTCTTGACCCCTTGCCTCTACCACTGCCCCCAGTAATGGTTGATGGTAATCTGGAGTTCCAGATTTCGAGGATTATAGATTCTCATCTCCAACGTCGTTCTCTACAATACTTGGTGCAATGGAAAGGCTATGGTCCAGAGGAGAGGATGTGGGTTTCAGCATCAGAGGTGAACGCTCCCAGATTGGTTTGCTCATTTCACATCTCTTTTCCTGAGAAACCCAGTCCTGAGTATCCAGAGGCCACTCGTAGAGGGGGGTGTACTGTCACGAGTGTGTCTGAGGTGACAGACAGTTGCTCTGCAGTTGGTTGCAGGAGATCATTAAGTTTGGCATTACAGACATCTTCTTAGAGGTTGGCTGTCTCTAGGACCCAGCGGCTACCTCCCTCTGGCTAATTAGCACCCTGGCCTGGGTGTATAAATACCTGATGTGTCTGAGAGAGAGGTGCCAGCGATATTAATTACTACTTGTGAGGCTTTAGCAAGAGCAGTACTTCGTCCTCTCTGGAGCTTGAGGCCGTGTGTGCATTTGTTTGGAGTCTTCTAAAGCTAAGCAATTCCCCCTGTTTGTCTACCCTTGTTGTCTATACAGATTAGTGGAGATCAACTAGTGATCATCTCCTTCCTTCCCTAGCCTTAGCCATAAGCCAGGGAAAGTGAGGGCGAGGCACGCGAAGAGCCAATATTAGGGACGGCAGTTGAGACAGGGTGACACTAGACCAGACTAGGTCTCCACTCCCCTCTTTGTCTAGTGTCTCTAGAGTCTTCCCACACCTTGCGTGACAGGTATCTGACTACAGGGGGCTGCATACAAATGCATGTTACAATTTTCAGATTTATATTTTTAAAATAATTAGAAAACTATGTATCATTTTCTTTACACTTCATAAATACTTGCTATTTTGTGTTGGTATATTACATAAAATACATTTACATTTGTGAGTATAACATGAAAAAATGTGGAAAAATTCATGGGGTGTGAATTCTTTTTCAAGGCAATGCATATATAATATTTTACGTAAATTATAAATTTTTTGCCAATTTATGATAAAGTATTTCTGATTTGATTTATCTCTACATTAGTGCTAGGATACTTATCAAACAAATGCAGCGTATACTATAATTTGATCCTTTTAAGCACAGTTCTGTGAAAATATATTTGCCAGCCACTTCCAGATGTCTCCTATTACTGCATATGTGTCACACTTAATGGGTTCTGTATGATACTTCATCTAAACAATTTCCTAGAAAAATCTAACTGTTCACACATGCTTAGATGAGAAATGGCATGGTGAGGCTACTGCCAAGTTGTTTCTCCCATTCTATTTTGTCAGCTCAGAGTCAATCCTGCCATGAGCTGAACAGTTGATATACTCACACTGCTGAAACCTTTTATTGGGGGTTTCCAACTGTGCACTCCTTAGTAATTAATTTAGTTCATATGGGAGAGAATGAGTGACAGTATAAGGGTAGAGAATGGACAAGATTTGTTAGTACTGAAATCAGAAGGCATTTCAGAGAAAATTGGGGAAAGTAGCAATATAGACAAGACATCACCCCCACCACTATTCTTGTAAACTTTTATATTATTGTATGTTCAAACACTATACATATGCTCACCCATACAGTATTATGTGTTGGTAGTAGTGTATGATAGTAGTTGTTTTAATTGAACAAATATGGCGGTAACCTAACAATCTGGTTCCTGAAATAGAGAAGAATGAATTATGGTACCTATACCACTCCTTTTCCAACAAGCTTGAGTAGTGTCAGAGTACTCTGCTGCCACTAAAACTTAGGAGTCTCTAGCTAGCTGGTCCAATGACAGATTTTCTGGATAATATTTAGCTCAGGGAATCAGACGAAATGGTAATAGTTGGAAAAAAGAGTTGGTATAAGCTAAAAAATAATTAAAAAGACTGATTCACTAAGACTGGCAGTGTACACGTCAGTCTTAATGAAGGGACAGGATGTTGGATTAAGAGGCGCCTGATTCATTAAAAGGCATTTTTCAAGAAGTATGCGCCTCCATGCGCCTCGCCAGAAAACTTACTCCAGTCGGGGAGTGGAGAAAGATTTCTGGGGAAGGGATAACAACATCCTTTCCTACCCATGCTATGCACCTACTTTCAAAACCTACAAAGCACCATTTTGAGTCAAATAAAGCCAGAATAACTCATAACAATAATATAAAGTCATCATTTTATTAGATAATACACTTACAATCATAAACATACATTTAAAAATTCACCATGCTAATTAGCACTGGTGTCTAAGGAAAATTCCTTTTTAATTAGATGAGGTATCAGCAACGATTCACGACAAGAACGAATGGACATAGATCAGAAAGCAACAAATCTCTGAAATTATTATATAGGGAGCAAGGCAGGTGCAGTTAATGATACAAACTGTCTATCCAGGTACCACATATAGTCACTATTTCTGTTTAGATAGATCAAAAAAAAACAAAACACCTGAGGTGCTTAGGGCAATCCTATGACAAGTCCTAATTACCATATTATATACCCCACCATATAAAGTCCCTGTAATGTGATCAAGTGATTAGTATATATTAAAGTGATAATCTCCAATCAGGAGAAAAAGATACATGGAGTATACCAAAAGGCTGTCCAGTAATGAACTAGTCGGAGCCCAATAATAAATCCCTATAATAAGTCATAGTGAGTCTGGAAAGTAATAATCAATAACACCACATCCTTGCAATTATTACCTTCTCAGCGTGCTTCCCTGTCCAGTTCAGTGCCCCTACGCACGTTTCGGTGTCACATGCACCTTTTTCAAGGGGAGTGTCTTGTCTGGAGTGCTACATGTTGTGGCTCCTATTTATGGCGTGCAGAAACATACCTCCAGGTGTCGGACTAATTGGCGCGTGCGCTTCAATTCCACCCGCCGTATCGTGCACAACATCCGGGTCTCCGCAGTGACGCGCGCAGGTCAGGGGGTGCACTTTCCATGACCCGTGTACGCGCGCCCCGCGAGGACTACGGAGATCGCGCAGCAGCACTGGTCCTAGAGCGCACGCACACTTCTGGCGCCATATTATTGAAGTCTCTGACTGCCGCCAATGTGTCGTCAAGCTCTCTAGTAAGGACACAATCTCCCCACCAATATCCTCCGCTCATATTTCATAATTTAAATAGAGGAGGGAGGAGGTAAATAAAGGGGTATACATCAATCCATTACTGTCCAGAAAAAAATGTTAGTAAATCAAAGTTGACACATGTGATTAACTGCACCATTAATACTAAAAAGGGGAAATAACATCCTCAATATCATATTGTACACGCAATTTTATATATATTGCACGCAATCCCAAAAATGTCAGGTACCATGATTATCACAACAGTTTATATTCATGTTGGCACACTCCGTCCTATTCAGATAATACTGTGCATGGCTCAAAACGTAAAATAGTAATAACCCACCCCACCTTAAAGAATCAAATACCATTATTAACCCCAATATAGTAGTAAATCTGATATTCAATTCCTAGGGAACTATAAATGTAAGATTTGAAAGCCATGCAGACTTTATCTGACATAGGACAGTATTTGTATATCTGTAATGGGAACACATCATAAAAAACGGTGCCAATAACCTATATCAGAGTAATACTAATCTTTTAATCTCATAGATAGATATCTTAATGAGACATATCCCATGCATATTAAGTCATAATTACAGTGACCAGATGATTAGATCACGAAGAATTATTTTGATGGATGAGACGACCAAAAGGTAGGTATCCCTAGTAAATAAACATGATGAATAAAGCTATTGCACGTCATATGGAGCCAATATCTAAAACACAAGCAGAAAAACACAAAAAATTAAAATACTATAAGGAATAAAGTCTGGAACCTGATATGTTCTTGGTCACGGACGATGTGGAGTCTCTCTACACTTGCATATGCCATACTGATGGCCTTGAGGCCACAAAATTCTTCTTGAATACTAGCAATCTGGAGCCATCTTTGTGTGACCTTATCTTGGAATTGTTGCGGTTCATCCTGACCCATAATTTCTTTACTTTTAAAGACAGATTTTTTCTTCAAAAACAAGGCACTGCCATGGGCGCGGCGTGTGCGCCATCATACGCTAACCTATTTCTAGGTTTTTGGGAAAGGCAGGTTTTCGGTGATGACGCATGTACCGCCTCCCAGGTACAGTGCTGATATCGATATATCAACGATCTGTTAATAATTTGGCAGGGGACAGAGTCAGGAATAAATGAATTCATGAACTCTTTGAACCGCAACGATTCCAACATTCGGCTCACACACAGATGTCACAAACAACAAATTGACTTCCTTGACATTCAATTAATTGTAGCAGAGGATGGACACATACAAACGGATGTCTTTTGCAAGGAGTCCTCTGTTAATTCTCTGCTTCATGCAGCCTCGGCACACGAACCTGTTCCAATTAGAGCCATTCCAACTGGTCAGTTTTTACGGATGAGGAGGAAATGCTCCTCGGATGCGAGGTTTGAATGTCAAGCAGAAGACTTGAGGGAGAGATTTCTCACACGTGGTTATAATAATAGATCCATCAACAAGGGATATAATCGAGCTAAACAGACTCCAAGATCTGTCCTTTTAAATAAGGCCTTTAGAGGTAAATAAAGGGACAATAACATAAGGTTCATCTCCACTTACAACTCTCAATGGAATATTATGCATCATATTCTGGAGCGACATTGGAGCATTTTGAGGACTGACTCCACATTGGCCGTGACCCTTCCAGACAGACCACGGATAACTGCAAGGAGAAACAAGAGTATCAGAGATAGACTGGTGAGGAGCCATTACGTAGCTGAGACAGTCCCCTTGTTCGGATCTAGGGGCCCGAGGTGGGGCTTTTTTCCATGCGGCGACTGTCTGGCATGCAGGAATATGATAAGGGCTTTCGATTTTTGGTCTTCGGATGGCAAACAGCAATTTCAAATTACCCAGCATATTTCATGTAGTTCCACGCATGTAATTTATTATGCTACTTGCGCCTGTAATCTTATTTATGTAGGCCTCACCTCTCGCGAACTAAGAATCGGAACATGTACGTGATATCTTAGCGGCCAGGGAGGCCCTGGATCCCACTGGGTTAAAAACAATACCGAGGCATTTTAGACTAGTTCATGGCGGTGATCCATTATCGTTTAAGGTATGGGGCATTGATAGGTTGGCATGTGGCATCAGGGGAGGCGACTTAAAACGCCTTTTAGCCCAAATGGAATGTCACTGGATTGCGACTTTGGACATGGTGACACCAAAAGGATTGAATGAGAAACTGAGTTTCTCCTCCTTCATATAGGGTCTTTTCCTCCATGCTTTTTGTTTTAACTTTATTCCTTATAGTATTTTAATTTTTTGTGTTTTTCTGCTTGTGTTTTAGATATTGGCTCCATATGACGTGCAATAGCTTTATTCATCATGTTTATTTACCAGGGATACCTACCTTTTGGTCGACTCATCCATCAAGATAATTCTTCTTGATCTAATCATCTGGTCACTGTAATTATGACTTAATATGCATAGGATATGTCTCATTAAGATATCCATCTATGAGATTAAAAGATTAGTATTACTCTGATATAGGTTATTGGTACCGTTTGATATGATGTGTTCCCATTACAGATATACAAATACTGTCCTATGTCAGATAAAGTCTGCATGGCTTTCGAATCTTACATTTATAGTCCCCTAGGACTTGAATATCAGATTTACCACTATATTGGGGTTAATAATGGTATTTGATTCTTTAAGGTTGGGCGGGTTACTACTATTTTACATTTTGAGCCATGCACAGTATTATCTGAATAGGACGGAGTGTGCCAACATGAATATAAACTGTTGTGATAATCATGGTATCTGATATTTTTGGGATTGCGTGCAATATATATAAAATTGGGTGTGCAATATGATATTGAGGATGTTATTTCCCCTTTTTAGTATTAATGGTGCAGTTAATCATATGTGTCAACTTTGATTTACTAACATTTTTTCCTGGACAGTAATGGATTGATGTATACCCTTTTATTTACATTCTCCTTCCTCGATTTAAATTATGAAATATGTAGCGGAGGATATTGGTGGGGAGATTGTGTTCTTACTAGAGAGCTTGACGACACATTGGCGGCAGTCAGAGACTTCAACAATATGGCGCCGGAAGTGTGCGTGCGCTCTAGGACCAGTGCTGCTGCGCGATCTCCGTAGTCCTCGCGGGGCACGCGTACACGGGTCATGGAAAGTTACATAGTTTATAAGGCCGAAAAAAGACAAGCGTCCATCCAGTTCAGCCTATTTCTTGTGCACTGCAGCTATTCCGCAGCGTTGATCCAGGGGAAGGCAAAAAAAAAACATGCGGTATAGGCCAATTTACATCATTGAGGAAAAATTCACTTCCCGACACCAATCTGGCAGTCAGATTAAATCCCTGGATTAATTAACTAAGCATAATGTAATTTTATTGTTCTCAAGAAAGGCGTCCAGGCCTCTCTTGAACTCATTAAGTGAGTTGGACATCACCACTTCCTCTCCCAGAGAGTTCCAGAGCTCACGGCTCTGACCGTAAAGAATCCCCTTCTATGCTGGTGCAGGAACCTCCTTTCCTCCAGACGCATAGTGTGCCCCCTCGTCTTTGTCACCATCCTTGGTATAAACAGGTCATGGGAGAGATCTCTGTACTGCCCCCTGATGTATTTATACATGTTTATGAGGTCTCCCCTAAGCCTTCTCTTTTCCAACGTAAATAGGCCTAATTTTGACAACCTCTCTGGGTATTCTAGTCCCTCCATTCCCTTTATTACCTTAGTCGCCCTCCTTTGTACCCTCTCTAGCTCCAATATGTCTTTCCTGAGCACCGGAGCCCAGAACTGTGCACAATATTCTAAGTGCGGCCTTACCAGCGCTTTATACAGAGGAAGAACTATGTTCTCATCATATGCCCCTATTCCTCTTCTGATGCATGCCATGACTCTATTTGCCTTCGCAGCTGCTGCCTGACACTGGGCACTCCAATTTAATTTGCTATTAACCAAGACACCCAGGTCCTTCTCCATGTCAGATTTCCCCAATGGTTTCCCATTTAATATGTATGGGTGACTGCTGTTTTTCTTTCCCATGTGCATGACCTTACATTTATCGGCATTGAACCCCATTTGCCATTTTTTGGCCCAACTCCCCAATTTATCTAAATCCTCCTGTAGCTGTGCCCTATCCTCATCTGTATTAACTACTTTATAAATTTTAGTATCATCTTCAAATATTGCTATTTTACTATGCAACCCTTCCACTAGATCATTAATAAATATATTAAATAATATAGGGCCCAAGACAGACCCTTGAGGCACCCCGCTAGTAACCCTGACACACCCTGAGCTTACTCCATTGATAACCACCCTCTGCTTTCTATCACTCAGCCAGCTATTTACCCACTTGCACACATTATCCCCCAGACCAAGCATTCTCATTTTATATACCAACCTTTTGTGTGGCACGGTATCAAACGCTTTGGAGAAGTCAAGGTATACAACATCCACTGACTCTCCCCGGTCCAGCTGTGAGCTCACCTTCTCGTAGAAGGCGATCAGGTTTGTTTGGCAGGAGCAATCCCTCATGAATCCATGTTGATATGGAGTTAGACAGTTATTATCATTAAGATATTCTACAATAGCATCTCTAAGAAATCCTTCAAACAATTTACCCACAACAGACGTTAAGCTGACTGGTCTATAGTTCCCAGGGTCACTTTTAGACCCCTTTTTCAATATTGGTACCACATTTGCTTGGCGCCAGTAAAGTGGGACAGTCCCTGTCCATAAAGAGTGCTTGAATATAAGATACAGCGGTCTGTCTATCACATTACTTAATTCTTTTAGTACCCGGGGGTGTATGCCATCTGGGCCTGGTGACTTGTCTATTTTGATATTATTTAGGCGTTTCTGAACTTCCTCCTGGGTTAGGTGGGTGATATTTAGCGGAGGGTTTACTTTATCACTCTGCATTTCCTCCGATAAATTGTTTTCTTTTGTGAAAACAGTGGAGAAGAAGCTATTGAGTAGGTTTGCTTTACCCTCATCGCCCTCTATGATTTTACCCAGGTTATTTTTCAATGGGCCAACTCCATCAGTTTTAATCCTTTTACTGTTTATATAGTTAAAGAACAGTTTGGGATTCGTTTTACTTTCCTTGGCAATTAGTCTCTCTGTCTCCTCTTTTGCTATTTTTATTTGTTTCTTACAGATTTTGTTTTTTTCCCTGTAAGATATTAGCGCTTCCTCACTGCCTTCTTGTTTAAGTTTACCGAAAGCCCTTTTTTTGTTTTTCATTGCCCTCTTGACTTCCTTATTTAGCCACATTAGCTTCCTCCTATTCCTAGCCCTTTTATTCCCATAAGGTATGTACCTTCTACAGTGACTATGTAGGACTGTTTTGAAAATTTCCCATTTTCTATCCGTGCTCCTATTACTAAAGATACTATCCTAGTCTATAAAGTGAAGGGCATCTCTTAGCTGATCAAACTTTGCCCTCCTGAAGTTCAGTGTTTTTGTGACTCCCTTGCTGGGCACCCTACTGAAGCACATGTGGAATTGTATAATGTTGTGGTCACTATTTCCCAGGTGCCCCCCGACCTGCACCTCAGTTATTCTGTCTGGCCTGTTAGTTAATATTAAGTCTAAAAGGGCCGTCCCTCTAGTTGGTTCCTGCACAAGTTGTGACAAATAATTGTTTTTGATAATTGACAGAAACCTGTTTCCTTTCTGAGATCTACAGCTTTCCGTTTCCCAGTCTATATCGGGGTAGTTGAAGTCCCCCATAATAATCACCTCGTTATTTTTTGCTACTTCATCTATTTGTATCATTAATAGACTTTCCGTGGCTTCAGCTATATTTGGTGGTTTATAACAGACTCCTATGATAATTTTATTATTGTTTATTGCCCCATGTATCTCCACCCATAAGGACTTGACCTCCTCATTTCCCTCCCATACATCCTCCCATATTGTAGGCTTTAGACACGTCTTTACATATAGACAGACTCCACCCCTTTTCCGACTTCTTCGATCCCTTCTAAACAGACTGTAACCCTGTAAGTTAACTGCCCAGTCATAGCTTTCATCTAACCATGTCTCGGTTATTCCCACTATGTCATAGTTACCTGTAGATATTTCTGCTTCCAGTTCATCCATCTTGTTTGTCAGGCTCCTGGCATTTGTTAGCACGCAGTTTACACGATTTTGTTTTGTTCCAATCTTCTCCCTGTGGATTGTATTTGAAATTTTCTTACCTCCCTTCCAAGTATCTTGTCTTGGACCTTCTTTGTCCCACTTCATATCTTTCATTAGTATGTTCTCTGGTTGCATGTTCGTGTCCGGCGTTTTTCTTCCCATCCCCTCTTCTTCTAGTTTAACGCCCTCCTGATGAGTGTTGCGAGTCTCCTGGCGAATGTGTGTTTCCCAGGTTTGTTGAGGTGTAGTCCGTCTCTGGCAAGGAGTCCGTCATAGAGGTAATTCACACCGTGGTCCAGGAATCCAAATCCTTGTTGTCTGCACCATCGTCTCAGCCAGTTGTTCACATCAAGGATCCTGTTCCATCTCCTGACGCCATGCCCGTCTACTGGAAGGATAGAAGAAAAAACTACCTGCGCATCCAGTTCTTTTACTTTCTTCCCCAATACTTCAAAGTCCTTGCAGATTGTCGGTAGGTCCTTCTTTGCCGTGTCATTGGTGCCAACATGTATCAGAAGAAATGGGTGGACATTCTTGGAACTGATGAGCTTCGGTATCCTATCGGTAACATCCTTGATCTTCGCCCCTGGGAGGCAGCATACTTCTCTTGCGGTTATGTCCGGTCTGCCGATAGCTGCTTCTGATCCTCTCAGTAGTGAGTCTCCCACCACCACCACTCTTCTTCCCTTCTTGGCTGTCCTTTTTCTTGTCGCTTCTGGGTGTTTCTGGGTACTCTTTTCTTTTTTGCTTGCTGGTAGTTCCTCATCCTTAGGTGTGCCATCTTCATCCTCCACAAGTCCTTGGAATCTGTTTCTCAGTTGTGTGGTTGGTGGTGTCTCCATGGTCTTCTTGCTTCTTTTGGTCACTTGCCTCCACTTGTCTGCCTCTGGAGGTTCTCTGACGCTTCCTTCACTTTCCGTGACCAGTAGTGACGCTTCTGTTCTGTCCAGGAAGTCTTCATTTTCCTCGATGAGTTTTAATGTCGCAATTCTTTCTTCCAGTCCCCGCACCTTTTCTTCTAAAAGAGCCAGTAGTCTACACTTCTGGCAGGTGAAGTTGGTTTCAGCTTCTGGTCGATCTGTGAACATGTAGCACATGTTGCAGCTCACCATGTAGGTTGTCACATCTGCCATGCTGCTCCTTGTCCCTGCTGACTTGATGTCTGTCTTCTTTCTTGTGATACCCTAGGATAAACAAATTAAACAAATTCAAGCTTCAATCCCGGGTTTGGCGATGCTTTCCAAGCAGCTGGTCCCGGCTGTACCCAATGATCTTCTAGCTGAAGGAGACTCTTCGCTTTTCCCAGAAGGCACCTGGAATATGCAAATTGTCCTCTTCAAGCTTCAATCCCGGGTTTGGCGATGCTTTCCAAGCAGCTGGTCCCGGCTGTACCCAACGATCTTCTAGCTGAAGGAGACTCTTCGCTTTTCCCAGAAGGCACCTGGAATATGCAAATTGTCCTCTTCAAGCTTCAATCCCGGGTTTGGCGATGCTTTCCAAGCAGCTGGTCCCGGCTGTACCCAACGATCTTCTAGCTGAAGGAGACTCTTCGCTTTTCCCAGAAGGCACCTGGAATATGCAAATTGTCCTCTTCAAGCTTCAATCCCGGGTTTTCACCCCCTGACCTGCGCGCGTCACTGCGGAGACCCGGATGTTGTGCACGATACGGCGGGTGGAATTGAAGCGCACGCGCCAATTAGTCTGACACCTGGAGGTATGTTTCTGCACGCCATAAATAGGAGCCACAACATGTAGCACTCCAGACAAGACTCTCCCCTTGAAAAAGGTGCATGTGACACCGAAACGTGCGTAGGGGCACTGAACTGGACAGGGAAGCACGCTGAGAAGGTAACAATTGCAAGGATGTGGTGTTATTGATTATTACTTTCCAGACTCATTAAGAGTCACTATGACTTATTATAGGGCTTTATTATTGGGCTCCAACTAGTTCATTACTGGACAGCCTTTTGGTATACTCCATGTATCTTTTTCTCCTGATTGGAGATTATCACTTTAATATATACTAATCACTTGATCACATTACAGGGACTTTATATGGTGGGGTATATAATATGGTAATTAGGACTAGTCATAGGATTGCCCTAAGCACCTGAGGTGTTTTTTTTTATTTTTTTTATCTATCTAAACAGTAATAGTGACTATATGTGGTACCTGGATAGACAGTTGTATCATTAACTGCACCTGCCTTGCTCCCTATATAATAATTTCAGAGATTCGTCGCTTTCTGATCTGTCCATTCGTTCTTGTCATGAATCGTTGCTGATACCTCATCTAATTAAAAAGGAATTTTCCTTAGACACCAGTGCTAATTAGCATGGTGAATTTTTAAATGTATGTTTATGATTGTAAGTGTATTATCTAAAAAAATGATGACTTTATATTATTGTTATGAGTTATTCTGGCTTTATTTGACTCAAAATGGTGCTTTGTAGGTTTTGATAATTGGGAGTCTTTGGGTCTAATTATGATGTGGCTTGTTCGGGATTTCTTTGTTGTTTATGCACCTACTTTGCAGCGCTGCCCAGGACTGGCATGAAAACACCAAAAATCACAACATTTTTGTTCAATTTCGCGTTATGCAAATAGTTTGAGACTTTTCAAAGTGTTTTACACCAGTATTCTTTTTTTTCTTCTTACTCTGATTTCGAGACCTATGTAGAAGATCTGAAATCACAGAAAAAATAGGCATTTTTGGGCAGTCCTGGGGCTGCCAAAGGGAGTTAGGCATAGTTGTATAGTATACAGTGGTGGCCAAAAGTATTGGCACCCCTGCAATTCTGTCAGATAATACTCAGTTTCTTCCTGAAAATGATTGCAATCACATATTCTTTGGTATTATTATCTTCATTTAATTTGCTAGCAAGGAAAAAACACAAAATAGAATGAAGCAAAAATCAAATCATTGATCATTTCACACAAAACTCCAAAAATGGGCCAGACAAAAGTATTGGCACCCTCAGCCTAATACTTGGTTGCACAACCTTTAGCCAAAATAACTGCGAACAACCGCTTCCGGTAACCATCAATGAGTTTCTTACAATGCTCTGCTGGAATTGTAGACCATTCTTCTTTGGCAAACTGCTCCAGGTCCCTGATATTTGAAGCGTGCCTTCTCCAAACTGCCATTTTGAGATCTCTCCACAGGTGTTTTATGGGATTCAGGTCTGGACTCATTGCTGGCCACCTTAGAAGTCTCCAGTGCTTTCTCTCAAACCATTTTATAGTGCTTTTGGAAGTGTGTTTTGGGTCATTGTCCTGCTGTAAGACCCATGACCTCTGAGGGAGACCCAGCTTTCTCACACTGGGCCCTACATTATGCTGCAAAATTTGTTGGTAGTCTTCAGACTTCATAATGCCATGCACACGGTCAAGCAGTCCAGTGCCAGAGGCAGCAAAGTAACCCCAAAACATCAGGGAACCTCCGCCATGTTTGACTGTAGGGACCGTGTTCTTTTCTTTGAATGCCTCTTTTTTTTCTCCTGTACACTCTATGTTGATGCTTTTTCCCAAAAAGCTCTATTTTTGTCTCATCTGACCAGAGAACATTCTTCCAAAACGTTTTAGGCATTCTCAGGTAAGTTTTGGCAAACTCCAGCCTGGCTTTTTTATGTCTCGGGGTAAGAAGTGGGGTCTCCCTGGGTATCCTACCATACAGTCCCTTTTCATTCAGACGCCGACGGATAGTACGGGTTGACACTGTTGTACCCTCGGACTGCAGGGCAGCTTGAACTTGTTTGGATGTTAGTCGAGGTTCTTTATCCACCATCCGCACAATCTTGCGTTGAAATCTCTCGTCAATTTTTCTTTTCCGTCCACATCTAGGGAGGTTAGCCACAGTGCCATGGGCTTTAAACTTCTTGATGACACTGCGCACGGAAGACACAGGTACATTCAGGTCTTTGGAGATGGACTTGTAGCCTTGAGATTGCTCATGCTTCCTCACAATTTGGTTTCTCAAGTCCTCAGACAGTTCTTTGGTCTTCTTTCTTTTCTCCATGGACAATGTGGTACACACAAGGACACAGGACAGAGGTTGAGTCAACTTTAATCCATGTTAACTGGCTGCAAGTGTGATTTAGTTATTGCCAACACCTGTTAGGTGCCACAGGTAAGTTACAGGTGCTGTTAATTACACGAATTAGAGAAGCATCACATGATTTTTCAAACAGTGCCAATACTTTTGTCCACCCCCTTTTTTAGGTTTGGTGTGGAATTATATCCAATTTGGCTTTAGGACAATTCTTTTTGTGTTTTTTCATTGAAGACAAATTAAATGAAGATAATAATACCAAAGAATTTGTGATTGCAATCATTTTCAGGAAGAAACTGAGTATTATCTGACAGAATTGCAGGGGTGCCAATACTTTTGGCCACCACTGTACGTATGTGGTAGAGTAGGAAATAATGCAGTTGAGTATTTAGTTGAGCTAAGTTCTCTGCAACTGACCTCTAGAAGATTCTCAGTTAACTCTCTCTGCAACTTGCAAGAGTCAGCATAACAAATAGGCTATACTCTCCACACAACCTCCTGTCATCCCTCACATACTATTAAAAGTGTTCTGGTGGGAAAGTAGACAAAAGATTGGGGAAAATGTATTATAGACATAGTTTATGATAAAGAAGCATTACTTAAATGTGGTTATCCTAAATGATCTATGTATAGGCCATATAATATTGAAATAAAAAAGACAGACAACAATCTCTTTATATATAAAGGGGCTATGGAGGGTAAATAGCTCAACATTTTTATTGAAACCCAACTGCACAAATGATTTTTAGCCCAATGTACAAATGCATTTATGTGGAAAAAAAAACTGCCTGAAAGGTGTCCATATCCTTTAAGCAGTGAATGGGACTATTATGTGCCATTATATGGTTGTTTTAAGCATACACATTCAGGTAACAAAGCACATGCATGTGGTGTTGTAAAATCCCTGGTTGCACACAGCCAAGCCAGTATTAGGAGACCAAATTCCATTTTGGTTTAAAGGTCACAGAACAGAAATTGGGTCTGGAATAACCTTCATTTGGTCATCAACAGATATAGAGTAAATAGCACTATCAACTAGTCAACTACAAGATACTAATGCCTCTAACTCGCATTAAACAGTGCCAGGTTTGCATCTTCACAATCTGATATAGACATTCTAGCTCATGCATCTGGCTTATTTCAACAAAAGTAATTTTTACCTGCTATTCTTATGCTCAATAAAGCAAGGTTAATACATCTAGTTTAGTCATGGACTGTGCTTCGCTTTTTAGCAAACTTTTATCATCATGCGATTTGTTATGATTAAAGAGACAATTTGCTAAGTGCAGTAATTCCCATAATGATTTATATGAGAAACACATGAAAAAACATGACAGGGTAAGGCTTTAATTTGGTGAATGGGGTGTGTGGCAAAACGCCCAGATCCTAACATTTCATTGTAAGTGTAACGGGTCTGGGAGGCGGAACCTCTGAGCTACTATACAAGGGGGCAGTCCTTGTAAGGGAGCGGGTGGCGACCAGGCAGGCAGTCACAGCAGGTGACCGGGACAGTCTCTAGAAGAACGGGCAGGAGGTCACGGCAAGTGACCGGGGCAGTCTCTGGATGTACGGGCAGATGGTCACGGCAAGTGACCGGGGCAGTCTCTGGATGTACGGGCAGATGGTCACGGCAAGTGACCGGGGCAGTCTCTGGGTGAACGGACAGATGGTCACGGCAAGTGACCGGGGCAGTCTCTGGGTGAACGGGCAGATGGTCACGGCAAGTGACCGGGGCAGTCTCTGGGTGAACGGGCAGATGGTCACGGCAAGTGACCGGGGCAGTCTCTGGGTAAAGGGTTGGTACGACCTGTGGCGGCTGATGGTAGACGTGAGCTCCCAGGTGAGCAGGCGAGAGTCTCTGGATAAATGGGTGGTCACAGCATGTGACGGCGGAGCCTCCAGGAAGACCAACAGACAGGCGGCAGATGAGCGCTCCCAGGTGAGCGGGCAGAAGTCTCTGGACAGGCGGGTGGTCACAGCACGTGACGGCAGAGCCTCCAGGTAGGCTAGCAGACAGGCAGCAGGTGAGCGCTCCCAGGTGAGCGGGCAGGAGTCACTGGACAGGCAGGTGGTCACAGCACGTGACGGCAGAGCCTCCAGGTAGGCTAGCAGGCAGGTAGCAGGAGTGCGCTCCCAGGTGAGCGGGCAAGCTGGTCCATAGACAGACTGACAGGAGTAGTAAGGCAGACCGTCGGACCTCAGGCTAGCAGGCAGGTAGCAGGATATCAGGCAGGAATTAGACAGCAGACTGGCAGGAATCTGGCAGGTATCTGGCAGGTAACTGGCAACGGGACCTGAGGGCTGAAGCAGAGTAGTGAACAGTGCTACAACATTGCTCGGGCACCTCCATTTTGGAGGAGGTGCCTTTTATATGGGAGGTCCTCCGGCAATTGGCCGGGGACTCCTTAGGACGGCGCGCGCGGTCCCTTCAAGAGAGGGGGAGGGTGCGCGCGGGCGCCCTAAGCACATTGCCGGGGAAGGAGCGCGTGCCGGAAGCAGCGGGGAGAGCAGCGCTGGAGGACGCCGCGCCAGGAGCGGGGAGGTGAGAGGGACGGCGTCTCTGCCTAGAGACGCCGATGCTACAGTACCCCCCCCTTTAGGCCCCCTCTTTTTTTGGCCAGAAAGAAATTTCTCAAGGAGAAGCGGGGCGTTGATGTTCTTCCTGGGTTCCCAAGTTCTCTCCTCAGGACCAAACCCCCTCCAATCTACCAGAAAAAAGGTCTTTCCTCTTACCCTCTTGGAGGCCAGAATACTCTCTACCTCAAAGACGTCATCAGCGGAAACCGGAGCAGGAGAGGCACCTGGATTATTGGAAAAAGAGTTAAAGACAACGGGTTTGAGGAGAGACACATGGAAGGAGTTAGGAATCCGTAAGGTGGCCGGGAGTTTCAGTTTGTAGGCCACCGGATTTATTTGCCTGAGGATTTCGAATGGGCCGATGAAGCGAGGACCTAACTTGTAGGAGGGTATCTTGAGCCGCACATGTTTGGAGGAGAGCCAAACCTTGTCTCCCGGACGGAATTGAGGCGGATCCAGACGTCTCTTATCAGCATATCTCTTCATCCGCTCGGAGGACAGAAGAAGTGCGGATCTACTACTTTCCCAAATGGTAGAAAACTCGCTGACAAGAGACTGTGCGGCAGGGTTATCCACAGAGGCGGAGACGGGAAACGGAATCCGGGGGTGCTGGCCAAAGACAACAAAGAACGGGGATTTGGAAGAGGACTCGCTCTCATGGTTATTGTAAGAGAACTCGGCCCAAGGGAGGAGGTCCACCCAATCAGAATGGTGGGCATTAACAAAGTGCCGGAGATAGCTGGTAAGGATCTGATTGATCCGCTCCACTTGACCATTGGACTGAGGGTGGTAAGCGGAGGAGAAGTCCAGGGTGACGTCCAGCAGTTTACATGTGGCTCTCCAGAAGCGCGAGGTGAACTGAACTCCTCGATCCGACACGATGTGGAGGGGTAGGCCATGAAGACGGAAGATATGGCGGATAAAGTCCTTAGCCAGCTCAGGTGCAGATGGAAGACCAGGCAGGGGAATGAAGTGGGCCATTTTAGAAAAGCGGTCAGCGACCACCCAAATGACAGTACACCCGGCAGAGACAGGAAGATCGGTAATGAAGTCCATAGCGATGTGTTGCCACGGGGCAACAGGTATGGGAAGCGGCAGGAGATGACCAGCTGGTAAGTGTCTGGGAACCTTGTTGCGGCCACAAGATGAACATGCAGAGACGAAGTCTACCACATCCTTACGCAGGGTAGACCACCAGTAATGCCGGGAAATGAGTAGGAAGGTCTTTTTTTGGCCGGCATGGCCAGCAAGTTTAGAAGAATGACCCCAGTGAAGAACCTTCTCACGGTCAGGAGGCGCCACGAACGTCTTGCCGGGTGGAAGACGAGTCAAATCCAGGGGGGCCACATTCATCACCTTGGAGGGGTCGATAATGTGCATAGGCTCCTCCTCTTGGTCGGAGGACAGGAAGGATCGGGACAAGGCATCCGCTTTGACATTCTTGTCCGCCGGGCGGAAATGAAGGATGAAATCGAAGCGGGCAAAAAACAAAGACCACCAGGCCTGACGTGGATTAAGTCTCTGGGCATTTTGGAGATATGCCAGGTTTTTGTGATCCGTGTAGATGATCACCGGGTATAGAGCCCCTTCAAGCAGGTAACGCCACTCCTCCAGCGCCAATTTAACGGCTAACAGTTGTCGGTCTCCAATGGAGTAATTGCGCTCAGAGGAGGAGAAGATTTTAGAGAAGAAGCCACAGGTTACCATTCTCCCGGAAGAAGACTTTTGGGTGAGCACCGCTCCGGCTCCAGAGGAGGAAGCATCAACTTCCAGGTAGAACTGTTTGTTGCAGTCCGGACGGTGCAGCACAGGGGCAGAGGAGAAGGCTTGCTTCAGGGAAAGGAAGGCCTCCTCAGCTTCGGGTGGCCATACCTTGGGATTTGCTCCCTTACGGGTGAGCGCAGATATGGGCGCAGTCCGAGACGAGAAGTGAGGAATGAAGAGACGATAGTAATTAGCGAAGCCCAGGAATCGCTGTATCGCCTTCAAGCCCTCCGGCCGGGGCCACTTTAGGACAGCAGAGAGCTTCTCGGGATCCATTCGCAAACCCGTCTGGGAGATAACGTAGCCCAGAAATGGAAGAGAGGTCTGCTCAAAAAGGCACTTCTCGTATTTAGCATAGAGGTGGTTCTGCCTGAGCCTCAGCAGGACCTGACGAACATCCCTCCGGTGTGAGGGAAGATCCGGAGAGAAGACCAAGATATCGTCCAGGTATACCACCACGGAGGAGTAAAGAAGGCCACGGAAGATGTCGTTGACCAGTTCTTGGAAGACGGCGGGAGCATTGCAGAGACCGAAGGGCATCACACGGTACTCATAGTGTCCGTCACGGGTATTAAATGCCGTTTTCCACTCGTCTCCCTGACGGATACGGACCAGGTTATACGCTCCACGTAGATCCAGCTTGGAAAAGATCCTGGCGCCTTTAAGGCGATCAAATAACTCGGAGATGAGCGGAAGGGGGTATTTATTTTTAACCGTGATCTGATTGAGTCCTCTATAGTCAATACAGGGGCGTAGCCAGCCATCTTTTTTTTTGACAAAGAAGAATCCGGCTCCAGCCGGGGAAGTAGACTTCCGGATGAATCCCCTGGCCAGATTCTCCTCTATGTACTCAGACATGGCCCGGGTTTCGGCCGCAGACAACGGATAAATACGCCCACGGGGTGGAGTGGCGCCAGGAACCAGGTCAATCGGGCAATCATATGGCCTATGAGGTGGCAATGTCTCTGCTTCCTTCTTACCAAAGACGTCAGCATAGGTCCAGTAAGGAGCCGGAAGACCGGGTAAGTTAGCTGGGGTAGGTGGAGGACGAACCGGACGAACCGGAACCAGGCAGGTCTTATGGCAGTCCGGCCCCCACCGGAGTACTTCACCGGAATGCCAGTTCAACACGGGTTCGTGTGTTTGGAGCCAAGGTAGACCTAGCAATAGGGAGTGGGAGAGTCCGGGCAACACATGGAAGGAGATTACCTCGGAGTGCAGCATTCCCACCTGCAGGGTTATGGGTTCCGTGGCGAGCAGGATGGTCACCGGAAGGAGTCTTCCATCCACTGAGGCGACCGACAAGGGTTCAGCCAGAAACTTGGTGGGAATACGGTATTTCTCAACCAGGGACTGGGAGATGAGGTTTCCAGCGGATCCAGAATCCAGGTGGGCGAGTTCAAAGTGACGGGTCTCTCCCCAGGAGATAGATACAGACAAAGTCAGGGTTGGAGAGGATTTATTTTTGTCTAGGGCGACCTCTCCGAGCGGTCCTAGACACTGGAGTTTCCCGACCTCTCCGGGCAGGAACGAATCAAGTGCTCCTTACTGCCACAATAGAAGCAGCTCCCCTCGGCTCGGCGAGACTCCTGGCGAGATTTGACCATCTTGGTCTGGTCGACCTGCATGGGCTCGGGTGAGTGTGCCCGGGGAGTGACAGAAGAGGAGACAGGTTTCTGGAGAGTAGGAGCTAGGCGGGGAAACCTTCTCTCTCGGTGGTCTCTTTGGTGCGTTCTTGAAACCGGATGTCAATCTGGGTAGCCAACGACACCAGGTCATCCAGGGTGGTAGGAATATCCCGACCGGCGAGCTCATCTTTAATCCGACCGGAAAGGCCCTCCCAGAAGACGGACACCAGGGCCTCATTATCCCAGGCAAGCTCAGAAGCGAGGGTGCGGAACCGTATGGCATATTGGCCCACGGTGAGACTCCCTTGACGGAGACGTAGCAAAGAGGAGGCAGATGAGGTTTTTCGTCCCGGTTCATCGAAGACTCTCCGGAAAGCAATGAGGAAAGACGACAGGTCGGACACCAGGGGATCCCCTCTCTCCCACAGGGGGTTAAGCCATGCCAGTGCCTCCCCAGTGAGATGGGACATGATGAATGCCACTTTGGCCCGGTCGGAGATAAACTGGTGAGTCAAGAGTTCAAAGTGCAGGGTGCATTGGTTTATGAAGCCCCGAGCTTGAGCGGGGTCCCCTCCGAAGCGAGGAGGTGCAGACAGCCGGGGTCCGAGACAGGATGCCATGGTATTGGTGGGCAACGGTGCTGCCGGGGCGCGAGTCGTGACACTAGCGGTGGTTGCTGGTGGAGCAGTGTGTCCAGGCAGGAGTTGACATTCCGCAGGTGGTTCAGGATGGACTCCTGCTGGGATCTCTGACGGGAGAGTTCATGGTATAGGTCAGAGAGCGAGGGAGCTTGGGTGCCACCGGGTTCTTAGGGCCCGAGCAAACTGTAACGGGTCTGGGAGGCGGAACCTCTGAGCTACTATACAAGGGGGCGGTCCTTGTAAGGGAGCGGGTGGCGACCAGGCAGGCAGTCACAGCAGGTGACCGGGACAGTCTCTAGAAGAACGGGCAGGAGGTCACGGCAAGTGACCGGGGCAGTCTCTGGATGTACGGGCAGATGGTCACGGCAAGTGACCGGGGCAGTCTCTGGATGTACGGGCAGATGGTCACGGCAAGTGACCGGGGCAGTCTCTGGGTGAACGGACAGATGGTCACGGCAAGTGACCGGGGCAGTCTCTGGGTGAACGGGCAGATGGTCACGGCAAGTGACCGGGGCAGTCTCTGGGTGAACGGGCAGATGGTCACGGCAAGTGACCGGGGCAGTCTCTGGGTAAAGGGTTGGTATGACCTGTGGCGGCTGATGGTAGACGTGAGCTCCCAGGTGAGCAGACGAGAGTCTCTGGATAAACGGGTGGTCACAGCATGTGACGGCGGAGCCTCCAGGAAGACCAACAGACAGGCGGCAGATGAGCACTCCCAGGTGAGCGGGCAGAAGTCTCTGGACAGGCGGGTGGTCACAGCACGTGACGGCAGAGCCTCCAGGTAGGCTAGCAGACAGGCAGCAGGTGAGCGCTCCCAGGTGAGCGGGCAGGAGTCACTGGACAGGCAGGTGGTCACAGCACGTGACGGCAGAGCCTCCAGGTAGGCTAGCAGGCAGGTAGCAGGAGTGCGCTCCCAGGTGAGCGGGCAAGCTGGTCCATAGACAGACTGACAGGAGTAGTAAGGCAGACCGTCGGACCTCAGGCTAGCAGGCAGGTAGCAGGATATCAGGCAGGAATTAGACAGCAGACTGGCAGGAATCTGGCAGGTATCTGGCAGGTAACTGGCAACGGGACCTGAGGGCTGAAGCAGAGTAGTGAACAGTGCTACAACATTGCTCGGGCACCTCCATTTTGGAGGAGGTGCCTTTTATATGGGAGGTCCTCCGGCAATTGGCCGGGGACTCCTTAGGACGGCGCGCGCGGTCCCTTTAAGAGAGGGGGAGCACGCGCGCGCGCGCCCTAAGCACACTGCCGGGGAAGGAGCGCGTGCCGGAAGCAGCGGGGAGAGCAGCGCTGGAGGACGCCGCGCCAGGAGCGGGGAGGTGAGAGGGACGGCGTCTCTGCCTAGAACGGGGCAGAGACGCCGATGCTACAGTAAGAGAGGAAAATTTTGTTATCAAGTGTAAATCATACATTTCCTTCAAATGTATTCAGCTACATTATTTCCTATATCATGAGGATGCTCTATAGATAGGTATGATAAGTTAAAGGTTCAATTTTGGTAATGTGGTGTTTGGCTGAATGCCAGTGAATGGTAGAACTCAGCAGTATCACTAACAGGGATGCCACCAGGAATTTCAGTGCCCATACTGGTAAAATTTTCGGGTCCCCTTGAGACTCCGCCTCCACCCCAGCTCTGCCTCCATCCCTCGAACTTTTCAAAGTCCCACCACCCACTCTTGGAAAAACTCCACTTCTGCACCACGTCCTTACCAATCACACATTAACAGTTCCCATCGAACACCAGATCACATATATAGCCAGCAGCTTTTGTTTTGGCCAAAAGATTTTTTAAACCGCCACAACAACAAGGTAGACTCTTCTGGGAGGGCCATACTCTACTCTAACCTACTAAACATTTCTTAAAATATCCAATACTCTTTTTAGGTATAGTTTTATTTATCTTTCTTTAAGGGAATGTGTCACATATTTTTTTTTAAAATGACCAATAATATCACATACAAGGGACAAATACTATCACAATATGACCAGACCAGATATTACAACCACATAGTGACTGAATAATACTACAGTACATACAAGGAACAAATGTGTCACCCTGGCCTGGATGCCACAAATGTATAATAAAGCTGTGTCTGAGAGCAAGGGGGAGCTCCTCTAGTCAAGGGCCATTAGCATGCAATACCTCCTGTCACAGGCCAGTAGGGGGAGCAGGCTGCCCCTATAAAAGCTGGAACTGGGGGCAGGGTTAGGGAGAACTGGACAACCTGTCTCTGGATTGAGAGGTGTCCCAGAGCAGGGACAGAAAGTTGTGTTGCAGCCTAAGAGGACGTGTGGCAGTAGGAGAGCCACGAGCCAGGGACAAAAGGCGAAGTGAGTCTGTCCTGGCAGATAAAGAAACTGATCTACCAGACTTTGGTGTCTGAGGCTGTGAGGATTCCACATCCTACAGCAGATAACCAGTCCGCAGGGGACTGAATGTTCCTTGGCCTAAGAAGCTCGGAGGCTCCGCCACAGCAGAAGGGACCAGCAGAGCCGTACCAGGCCGGGAGTAGCAAGGGACCCGAGTTGCAAGCCATACGGGCGAGAGGACACGGTGAGCTCAGGAACGTGGGCTGTTACATTACCAGACGGGAAATAGCCAGAAGGAGCACAGAGAAACAATGTTGTCATAAAGGCTTTATATGAAGCGGGAAAATTATGAAGAAATATATATATATATATATATATATATATATATATATATATATAATATAATATATTAAAGACAGCACCATTTCATTTTACTCACTAATGGGTGCCAGGCCTCCAAACAGTCTGTTCAAACTGCTGCATATCAATAAAAAGAATATCAAGAGGCAGCACTCCAAAAATATTATAGAAAAATGGACTTTAATGAGCCCAAAGGCAACGTTTCGGTTCACAGAACCTTTCTCTGCCGACTACGCCAAAGCTGACTCGCCCACTGGGCCTAGTGTGGACGTGTGTGGGATACCCGGAGCCGGGTCTCTGGGGGTTGTAGAATCCGTGGCGGTGACCCGGTCCCGTGGCTCAGGGTGGTCAGGCCAATGGCGGTATTTTGTGGGGGTTTTAGGTTAATTGACCGACTACGCCACCCGTGGATTGCGATCAGCGCGGACCGCCGCTGCAAGGCAGACCGCTGGGGCTGATGGTGTGTGCAGCTGAGGTAGTGTGACTCCCCACGGGAAGAGTGGAGCCCCAGGGCAGTGTAGTTGATGGTGAGGGTGATAGTGCACGGGAGTCCCAGCACTAGCAGTGCTGGTGCGGCAATGAAGCAGGAACGAATCAGAGTCTTTGCAGTGCAGTTCAGGGTCTTTACTGGTCATATTAAGGCAGACCCTCCCGGGAGTACTGGCTAACATAAGGGGCCTGGTCAGTCTGCGAGCAAACAGGAGTTCCCCTGGCCAGGTGGAGTTGTAGGCCTCCCCGTCTATCTGCACTCTTTCTGGCTACCTTGCTGTAAGCGGGTAGAAGAAGCCCACGTCCCTGAGTATACCGTGTGGTGCTCACCCGTATGGCTGGTGACTTGTGGCCTTCTGTTAGCCTCCGCTCCTGGATGGCGGTGCTGGTCCCTTCCTTGTGACTGAGCCTCCGGGCTTCTATGGCAAGAGGACCTGGAATCCCCTGCCGGCTGGTTTCTGCTGCTGGGTGGATATCAGTCCCCACAGCCTCGGACTCCGGTGTCCGGTACTTGGTTTCTTCTGCCAGGGCGAGCTATATCTCTGCTTAGCTTCCAGCCCCTGGTCTTCTGCTCCTAGCTCCTACAGAGCTCCTAGCTGTAACTCTCCCTGTGTCTGGAACTGTCTCCAGGCTCTGACTGAACTCACTAATCCCGCCCCAGACCCAGTTTATAAGGGCAGATTCCTCCCCTCCCAGGTCTGGGCAGGAAGTGTTGCATGCTTAGGGCTCCTGACCAGAGAAACCTGCCACCTGCTCTCAGACGTAATATTTCTATTACTGTGGCAACCAGACCCCTGGGGTGCCACATATATATATATATATATATATATATATATATATATATACACATATATATATATATATATATATTCACACACACATATATATATATATACACATATATATATAATAAAAAAATTATCAAGAGACAGCACTCCACTTGCTCTCAGACATCCAGGCCCCCTCCTAGCCGGGCCTGTTTCTGGGTCGTTTTACCTGTTCTAATAAAGACGCTGAACTGTTTAAGAGGCCTCCGTTTCCTGGCTAACGCGGTCGGAGTCATCCCCTCCATCATCCATCATACACTGCCCTGGGGCCCTACTCTTCCCGTGGGGAGCTGCACATTTACATCTGCCCCAGAGGTCTGCACTGCAGCGGCGGTTAGCACTGACCACAATCCACGGGTGGCGTAGTCGGACATTACTTAAAACTTATAAAGGACTGCCTCTGGTCTGACCACCCTGAGCCACGGACCGGGTTGCCACTACTACCCCCATCGTCTCCCTATTGCCCGGCTCCAAGTGCCCCACGGCCAAGGGGGCGAGTCAGCTTTGGCGTAGTCGGCAGGATTGTAACCAACCCGCCACAAACGGGTATTGCGTGCCTGAAAAAGACTGTACACGTACCTGAAGAAGAGTTTCCCCGCCATTTTCAGCCACCTCCCGCCATCTTCCGTCGGTTCCCGCCATCTTCAGCTGTTTTCCCGCCATCGGACGCTATCTTCAGGACGCCGCGCGGGAAGAAGAGGGGTGTGGACGTCCAAACCGCGCGAGACCCAAAGCTCCGCCCCACGCACCGACGCTGCGCAAGGTCCTGGAAGGGAAAGAGAGCGACGCTGACGTCACCAGGACGCGACGCAAGGTCCTCGTCCGGAGCAGCACCAGCGGAGCCGCGGCCTACAGAAGAGGATCGTCGGAAGGTAGGCCACGCTTAACTAGGGGGGAGGAAGATGTCGGACACGGAGGCACCCACTACCACCAGCACAGCTGCAGCAGCGGTGATGTCATTCTCCCTGCCTTACATCCCTGGAGCGGCCTGGCTGCCCAAGTATTCAGGGGAGCCCCATGCCCTAACTGACTTTAAGGAAAGGCTGTACAGTTTATTCCAAGTTTACCCCCTGACAGAGGAACAGAAGATCAGCATACTGACAGGGCAGTGAACTGGCGCAGCCCAGCAGGAGGTAAAGTCATGGCCCACTGAGGAGAAAAGGACCGTAAAGGACATTCTAGCCCAGCTGCGGGGTACCTTTAATACCCGTACCTCCGCTGAAATTAAAATGCGGTTCTATGGATGTAAGCAGCGGACACAGGACAGCATCATAGACTATGCCCTAAATTTGCAGGAAGCCTTGAGAGCCATCAAACAAGCTGACCCTGGCAGCGTGCAGGATACGGATAAGCTACTAACAGAACAGTTCATAGAAGGTCTGCTGTCTAGCGCCCACAGGACCCAGCTGCGCCTCATGTTCTTTCAGAACCCTGATCTGATCTTTGCCCAATTCAAGGACAGGGCCATAAGGGTGCTCCGTGAACCCGCAACAAGTGGCGCTATAAACCCCCGGCGCCCTGCTCTCACCTACCACCAGGAGGCGGCGCCCTCCTCTATGGACTCTGTGGGGGCCGATGCACAGGCCCTGAACCAAGCCCCGTCGAAAGATCTGCATCACCAAGTCCAGGAGCTGACCAGGAGCGTCGCGGCGTTGACCAGGACTGTCCAGGCGTTACAAGTGGACCCGTCAAGACCCATCGAGTTGACTTCAAGTCCAGAGGATGTCCCGTGGCGTCAACAGAGGAGGACCCCGTCGTTCCGAGGGAGGCCCACAGACCGCTACGCAGAGGATGGACAGCCCATTTGCCGTCGATGCAACCAGCCCGGACACATTTCCAGGTACTGTAATTTAAACGGGTCCAACCTAGGGCAGAGGGCCAACCCCCAGGCATAAGATCACCAGGCCCTTACAATTGGTGCAATAAGTACGTTGGGGGGCGCCCGGTTTTACCCGGAGTGCTGGACGGTATCCCCATGAGCGCCTTGCTGGATACCGGGTCGCAAGTAACTACTATCCCTTATGTACTTTTTAAGCAGTATTGGACTGATGCTGATATAACACGGTATCCAGACAGTGACTTGAGCATCATCGCCAGTAATGGCTTGCCCGTGCCGCACATGGGGTTCAGGGAGATGACCATTAAAGTTGGTAAAGTTGAACTACCGGCACAGGGAGTGATTATTGTGGACATTGACCGTCGTGAAAGTCACCCTAAAATAACTGTGGGTACTAACGTGATTGAAAATGGTCTTTCAGAGGTAATTGTAATTCTACAACAGGTGGCGGTGAATGCTAGTTCCAGCCAACAGAGAGTCCTCAACAAGGAGATAAAAGTCCTGATGAGACGGCAGCAGGTAGAACTGTCTGGTGGTGAGATCGGTAGCGTAAGACTGAGTGACTCATTCCCCATTTTCATGCCTCCCAAAAGTGAAATGATGATCTGGTGTCGGACTGCAATCGGGTTGAGAGGTTGAGACTACCAAGCCATGGTAGAACCCATGTACTCAGACAGCAGGCCCACCATTTTGACAGCCCTGGGGGTGGTTGATGTCTGACATGGGAGGGTGCCCGTTTGCATTCTCAAAATTGGGGAGAGAGAGGTACACTTACCCAGGTACGCTACACTTGCCAAACTGTTGTCGAACACAAAGCTATCAGGGCCGTGGAGCCTTTGCCTCCATCTCCACAGGCGGAGGGTAATGGCTCCCAGAAACAAAAGGAGGACTGGTGCCAGAAACTCCATGTGGGTGCTGACTCCACTCCCCTGCACCAAAAACAAGGAGTCTACCGGGTGGTACAGGAGTACGAGAGAGTCTTTAGTAAGCACCCGCTGGACTTCGGCAGAGTAAAAGGGATAGAACATCACATCCCCACAGGGAGCCACCCACCAATACAAGAGAGACACAGGCCTGTACCCCCTGCACATTATCAGAATGCCAAGGGTATGCTGCGGGAAATGAAAGAAGCTGGGGTCATTAGAGATAGCTGTAGCCCCTGGGCAGCCCCCCTGGTTCTGGTAAAAAAGAAAGACGGCACCATGAGAATGTGCGTGGACTATAGACAAATCAACCGTATCACCCACAAAGACACATATCCGCTGCCTAGAATAGAAGAGTCTTTAGCCGCACTAAAATCAGCTAACTTCTTTTCTACTTTGGACCTTACTAGCGGGTACTGGCAGGTTCCTGTGGCAGAGGCTGACAAGGAGAAGACCGCCTTCACCACCCCGATGGGACTGAGCGAGTTCAACTGTATGCCCTTCGGGCTCTGCTACGCACCAGGGACCTTCCAGAGGCTGATGGAATGCTGTCTAGGGCACCGAAACTTCGAGACGGTCCTCCTTTACCTGGACGACGTGATCGTCTATTCGAAGACTTACGAGGACCATCTAAAGCACCTGGCCGAGGTGTTCGAAGCCCTGGCAGGCTATGGCCTGAAGGTGAAACCATCAAAGTGTCACCTGTTGAAACCGAAAGTCCAGTACCTAGGGCACGTGGTAAGTGCGGAAGGAGTAGCCCCCGACCCTGACAAGGTCACAGCAATCAAGAGCTGGCCAAGCCCCTCGAACATCAAAGAAGTGAGGCAGTTCCTCGGGTTGGTAGGCTACTACCGAAGGTTCATCCCCGGGTTCACTAAGATGGCAGCTCCTATGCAGGACCTCCTGATAGGACAGTCTAAGTCCAGAAGCCAAAAGCCACCCTTCAAGTTGGATAAACCGGAAGAGGAGTCCTTCCGCCAGTTGAAGATGGCCCTCACAGGGGATGAGATCCTGGCCTGCCCTGATTATGGCCAGCCTTTGATTCTCCACACAGACGCCAGTAATGTGGGACTGGGAGCCGTACTGTCACAAAACCAACAGGGCAGAGAAAGGGTGATCGCGTACGCCAGCTGGAAGCTGAGGCCCACCGAGAGGAACCCGGAGAATTACAGCTCCTTCAAGCTAGAATTTTTGGCGGTGGTGTGGGCCGTAACGGAACGCTTCAAGCATTACCTGGCCTCCACAAAGTTTACTGTGTACAGGGACAACAACCCGTTAACACACCTAGATAGTGCAAGACTTGGTGCCCTGGAACAGCGGTGGATGGCCCGTCTCTCCAATTATGACTTCGTGATCAAGTCCCGGGCAGGCAAAACCAATGCCAACGCTGATGCCCTATCGAGAATGCCTCACTTACCTGAAGGTGACGAAGACCCAGAAGAGCTGGAGGAGGTAGAACTCACCGCGTTTCACCGGTATGGGGCCGCTCAATACTCCCACCGCGTGAAGAAGGAAGATTTAACAACCGTTATGATCAATCCCCTACCTCACCACAGCTGGGCCGAGATAGTGACCCTGCAATCCGCCTGGTGAAAGATCTGCTGACCCAGGAAGACGCCCGCTTAGATCCGGATGCTCCAGAGGAAGCCAAGCAGCTATGGAAAGATAAGAGCAAGCTGTTCCTCTATGAAGACAAGCTGTGCAGAAGACTTGTCAACCACCGGACACACGAGCTGACCTGGCAAGTCGTGGTCCCAAGGCGGGATGCAGCTATGGTCCTGGGGGCTTACCATGACAGAGCGGGGCACTTCGGTTGGAAGAAACTGGAGTTCCTGCTAAGAGGACGGTTCTTTTGGGTCGGCATGAGAGGGGCTGTAGAGAAGTGGTGCAGGGACTGTGGCCCTTGTAACTTAAGGAGAAAAGACCACACCAGCCAAAAGACACCCTTGAAGCCCATCGTCACCCAGCAGCCTCTTGAGCTGGTAGCTCTGGACCACGTCAAATTGACTCCAAGCCGGTCAGGATACATCTACGCCCTGACAATCGTGGACCACTATTCCCATTTTCTAGTGGTGGTCCCGGTAAAGGACTTGACAGCCCAAACGGCGGCCAGAGCCTTCCAGCAATACTTCTGCTGTCCACACGGGTATCCAGAACAAGTTCTGACGGACCAGGGTCCAGCGTTCGAGGCCGAAATCTTCCAAGAGTTCTGCAACCTCTATGGCTGTAAGAATATTCGGACAACGCCTTACCACCCACAAACCAACGGGATGTGTGAGAAAATGAACAATATAGTCATTGATCTCCTGAAGACGTTGCCCCTGGAGGAACGCAACCTGTGGCCAGAAAAACTGCAGGTCCTGATAGACTTATACAACCATATCCCGGTGAACGCTACAAACTGCACCCCGGCTTACCTGATGCGAGCCAGACTGGGTAAGCTGCCCCTAGATCTGGAGATGGGAGTCCTAACACCTGAGGACTCCTCCCCGGATGCGGACTGGGATACGGAGAGGCGACTGCAGTACAGGAAGGTACAGGAGAGTGTGGAGAAGAGCCTGGCCCAGGTGAGAGAAAGGCAAGAAAGACTCTTCAACCAACACGCCCCTGCTGGTCCCCTAGAACCAGGTGAGCAGGTCCTGAAGCGAAAGAGAAGGCTACATAAGTTGGACGACCAGTGGGAAAGGGAACCCTACACCGTACTGCAGTCTGATCACGACAACTCGAAGGTGTGCGTGATCACCAAGCATGGAGGAGAAACCACTAGTACCGTCTCCAGAGACCACCTAAAAAGGTGCCCCGAACAACTCCGTAGTGCAGAAGAGGATCAAAGTGACCTTGAACCCGCAGAGGACAAGGAAGAAATGATCAGCACCGTTCTCGGAGAGTTCCCTCAGTCCTGGACTCGAATAAACGATGCCATAGTGGTACCCGTCCTGCATTTCCTGCAACCGGTTCAGCAACAACCTACACCAGAGCCGGAAGGTGAAGAAGAGAAAACAGTTCCAGAGGCAGAAGAGCCTGTACCAGCAGCCCAGGAGAATCAACCCTCTGCTGACAGTGAGTCTACCATGCCTGCGGTGAGCCAAAGGACCCGTAGACAGCTGCCTGCCCTACCTGTACACCAAGCTGGTAGCTCTACCACTAACGCTAGTGAAGAAAACCAGGTCGGTCCACCACCAGACAGTGGGTTACGCAGGTCAACCAGGAGCACAAGGGGGCAGATACCCGCTAGCTGGAGAATATAGCGTGCACTAAAACTGTAAATAACCCTGTTGCCAAGTGTTGAAATGTTTGCAAAGATACATGCATGATTAGTAATTGTGTATTTCAGTTTCTTACAGTTACCGTACGGACTCAAAGGTTATGGACTTTTAATAACCGGGACTTTGTATGGACTGCGTTCAGAGCCTGACCAAGGAATGAACTAAGACTGTAAAGGACTTGGGGCTAGGACAGACCCCCACCTGGTTAAGTCTCCCCGTTGTGTTGGTGATATGGACACCCGGTCACAGACCACACTGTGACCTTAAGAACTCAACCTGTGCGCCGTTTGTCTAATAATGTTTTTATGGTCATGCATATTACTTGTTTCTTGTTTAGTCCCGGAGTACTAAATTTTACTAGGGGGGAATGTGTCACCCTGGCCTGGATGCCACAAATGTATAATAAAGCTGTGTCTGAGAGCAAGGGGGAGGTCCTCTAGTCAAGGGCCATTAGCATGCAATACCTCCTGTCACAGGCCAGTAGGGGGAGCAGGCTGCCACTATAAAAGCTGGAACTGGGGGCAGGGTTAGGGAGAACTGGACAACCTGTCTCTGGATTGAGAGGTGCTCCAGAGCAGGGACAGACAGTTGTGTTGCAGCCTAAGAGGACGTGTGGCAGTAGGAGAGCCACGAGCCAGGGACAAAAGGCGAAGTGAGTCTGTCCTGGCAGATAAAGAAACTGATCTACCAGACTTTGGTGTCTGAGGCTGTGAGGATTCCACATCCTACAGCAGATAACCAGTCCGCAGGGGACTGTATGTTCCTTGGCCTAAGAAGCCCGGAGGCTCCGCCACAGCAGAAGGGACCAGCAGAGCCGTACCAGGCCGGGAGTAGCAAGGGACCCGAGTTGCAAGCCACACGGGTGATAGGACACGGTGAGCTCAGGAACGTGGGCTGTTACATTACCAGAAGGGAAATAGCCAGAAGGAGCACAGAGAGCACGGTAGGCCGACACCCTCACCTTGACCAGGGCCAGCTTCCCACTTGCTCTCAGACATCCAGGCCCCCTCCTAGCCGGGCCTATTTCTGGGTCGTTTTACCTGTTCTAATAAAGACCCTGAACTGTTTAAGAGGCCTCCGTTTCCTGGCTAACGCAGTCTGAGTCATCCCCTCCATCATCCATCATACACTGCCCTGGGGCCCTACTCTTCCCGTGGGGAGTTGTACTATTCGGATCTGCACATTTACATCTGCCCCAGAGGTCTGCACTGCAGCGGCGGTTAGCACTGACCGCAATCCACGGGTGGCGTAGTCGGACATTACTTAAAACTTATAAAGGACTGCCACTGGTCTGACCACCCTGAGCCACGGACCGGGTTGCTACTACTACCCCCATTGTCTCCCTATTGCCCGGCTCCGAGTGCCCCACGGCCCTGGGGGCGAGTCACAAATACCGACATACAATGAGCAATAATATCACATACAAGAGACAAATACCATCACACCATAGCCGGACCACATATTACCACCACATAGTGACTGAATAATTCCACATACAAGGAACAAATACCAACATACCATGACCAGACCACATATTGCCAGTGCCACCACATAGTGACCGAATATTACAATACTGATCATTAATAAAAAAACACAATACTAATATTACAAGAAGTGCCATTATACACAGGAGCTCTGTACATAGTATACAGTGTATAGTGTCAGTGTATAGGTAATACAGTAATCACCAATGACATTATGAACAGGGGCTCAGTATATAGTGTCAGTGTACAGGTAATACAGGGATCACCAATAACATTATACACAGGAGCTCTGTACATAGTATATAGTGTAGAGTGTCAGTGTACAGGTAATACAGTGATCACCAGTGACATTATAAACAGGAGCTCTGTGTACAGTGTCAATGTACAGGTAATACAGGGGTCACCAGTAACATTATACACAGGAGCTCTATACATAGTATATAGTGTACAGTGTCAGTGTACAGGTAACAAAATGATTCACCAGTGACGTCTCTAGTTGAAGTCCTTCATCTTCGCTTTTCTTCTTCATCCAGTGTAGACCGCCATCACTTCCTCCAACCAGGACTCATCTCTGCATAAGATAAAACACAGTTATCTAGAGCACATTCCCCAACTTCTACACTACGCAGCTGAATACAGACATGCATCCACCATTAATATATAAATAGTTATTATGGAACCCATCATTCCAAATATAAATTGTAATCCAAGACTGCGTCCCCAGTAACTACAGTGGTGGAAATAAGTATTTGAGCCCTTGCTGTTTTTGTGAGTTTGCCCACTGACAAAGACATGAGCAGTCTATAATTTTAAGGGTAGGTTAATTTTAACATTAAAAGATAGAATATCCCCCCAAAAAATCAAGAAAATCACATTGTATAAATTAGATAATTTTTATTGCAGTGAGAAATAAGTATTTGATCACCTACAAACCATTATGAGTTCTGGCTCCTACAGACCAGTTAGACGCTCCTAATCAACTTGTTACCTGCATTAAAGACAGCTGTTTTACATAGTCACCTGTATAAAAGACTCCTGTCCACAGACTCAATTAATCAGTCTGACTCTAACCTCTACAACATAGACAAGACGAAAGAGCTTTCTAAGGATGTCAGGGACAAGATCATAGACCTGCACAAATCTGGAATGGGCTACTAAACCATAAGTAAGACGCTAGGTGAGAAGGAGACAACTGTTGGCGCAATAGTAAGAAAATGGAAGAAATACAAAATGACTGTCAATTGACATTGATCTGGGGCACCATGCAAAATCTCACCTCGTGGGGTATCCTTGATCATGAGGAAGGTGAGAGATCAGCCTAAAATTACACTGGGGGAACTTGTTAATGGTCTCAAGGCCACAGTCACCAAGAAAACCATCGGTAACAAATTACGCCTTAAAGGTTTAAAATCCTGCAGTGCCCGCAAGGTCCCCCAGCTTAAGAAGGCACATGTGCAGGCCCATCTGAAGTTTGCCAATGAACACCTGGATGATTCTGTGAGTTATTGGGAGAAGGTGCTGTTGTCAGATGAGACAAAAATTGAGCTCTTGCTTTGGAATTAACTCAACTCGCCATGTTTGGAGGAAGAAGAAGGATGAGTACAACCCTAAGAACATTGCCCCAACTGTGAAGCATGGTGGGGGAAACATTATCCTTTAGGGGTGCTCTTCTGCAAAGAGGACATGACGACTGCACTGTATTGAAGGGAAAATGGATGGGGTCATGTATCGCGAGATTTTGGCCAACAACCTCCTTCCCTCAGTAAGAGCATTGAAGATGGGTCACGGCTGGGTCTTCCAGCAAGACAATGACCCAAAACATACAGCCAAGAGAACAAAGGAGTGGCTCAAAAAGAAGCACAATAAGATATTGGAGTGGCCTAGCCAGTCTCCAGACCTTAATCCCATAGAAAACTTATGGAGGGAGTTGAAGCTCTGAGTTGCCAAGTGACAGCCTCAAAATATTAATGATTTAGTGATGATCTGCAAAGAGGAGTGGACCAAAATTCCTCCTGACATGTGCGCAAACCTCATCATCAACAACAAAAAACATCTGACTGCTGTGCTTGCTAACAAGGGTTTTGCCACCAAGTATTAAGTGTTGTTTGCCAGAGGAATCAAATACTTATTTCTCACTGCAAAATACAAAAAAAATATCTAATTTATACAATGAGATTTTCTTGATTTTGTTTTGTATATTCTATCTTTCAATGTTAAAATTAATCTACCCTTAAAATTATAGACTGTTCATGTCTTTGTCAGTGGGCAAACTTACAAAAACAGCAAAGGATGAAATACTTATTTCCCCCTCACTGTATAAATAGCCACTTCCCCTACCTAATAAATATATAAATTAGTTAGAACCTGTACTCTTTCCCCCAATTAATTACCAGTCACACTCCATCATCCTCAACGCCCCGTCTCCCAATTCATTATATTTACATGCCCCCTTCTGCCCCAGTTCATTTTGTCATGTCCTCTCATTATCCCACCCCCACTGCATCATCATTTTCTCTCCCCCACTGCCAATTCATGATCATTTGTTGTCCCCCACACTCAATTCATCATTATTTGCACTGCCCCACCCTTAATTTATTATTTTCTCACCCCATCCCCACTCCCAATTCATTTGCTCTCCCCACCTTCCACTCTCAATTCATCATTTGCTCTCCCCACCCCCATTCTTCATTTGATCTCCCCCCTCCACTCCTAATTCATCATTAGCTCTCCCCACCCCCCACTCCCAGTTCATTATTTACTCTCCCCACCCCAACTTCATCATATGCTCTCCCCACCCCCACTCTCAGTTCATTATGTGCTCTCCCCACCCCTCTACTCCAAGTTCATCATTTGCTCTCCTCACCCCCACTCCCATTTCATCATGTGCTCTCCCCAGTTTCAGTTCATCATATGCTCTCCTAACTCCCCACTCCCAGTTCATCATATGCTCTCCCCACCCCCCCAGTCTCAGTTAATCATGTGCTCTCCCCACCCCCAGTTCATCATATGCTCTCCCCACCCCCCACTCACAGTTCATCATGCGCTCTCCCCACCACCCACTTCCAGTTCATCATATGCTCTACCCACTTCCCAATCCCAGTTCATCATGTGCTCTCGCCAACCCCCACTCACAGTTCATCGTGTGCTATCCTCACCCCCCACTCCCAGTTCATCATATGCTCTGCCCACCTCCCAATACCATTTAACAAATTCTATTTTAAAAAAAAGCTTTCATACTTAGCTCGCATACGATCCCCAGCAGGTGCAGCTCCACTTCCAGACTGGCATCCTGGCGCTCGATGCCGGCAAGTACGCAATGATGGCAAGCGCCAACTCCAGCACTTCACAGAAGAGGCAGAGGGACTCTCTTGAAGCTCCACGCCATTCGCCCATTATACCTCCAAGGCAGAAGCTCCCTGCGCCAAGATATAGCCGCCAATGGCGGCACGCAATGCCCCGATCAGCAGGTGAGCAGAAGCACAAGAGGGGGGCCCGGACTGGGCCCCCACTCTTTACTGCTGTTCACCAAGCCCCATACAGCAGTAAGGGCAGTAATGCCCTGATGGCGGCCCTGACCACTAAACAATGCATGGTGAAGCAGAGCAGCTTTCAGCTGATCGATGCTGTGGCCAATATCAGGCCCCCACTGATCTCAAATTGTTGGTCTATCCAATTGATAGATCATATTTAATTCTTCTTATTCTGTCCCCATGGCTGTGCTGTAAATATATGGCTCTGTGAGACGGGGTCTCTTCACCTTACTTACAATGGCGATGGTCGCAGATAGTTTCAACTCAGCTGGAGACACCCACATTGTGAAGAATCCAGAAGTAGGTATATTTTCTTACAAGAATCCTGTGAGAGTGCATACATCAACAGCAGGTAAAAAGAACTTTCTTCAGACAGGCTGTGAGCACATGAGCTCTTAATGATGACAAAATGGTGAATGAAGAAAGGCAGGGATAAAGAAGGGAGGGGTTAGCTACATTACAGTCACATGAGAGGGAGACAAGGAGAGAGAAGGGACAAACTTAAGGAAGGTGAACCTTACAGCAATGAAATGAACAGTAATATATAGCAACTATAAGAAGTCCATTATTGTCCATAAAATTTCCCATTCATGGGACAAAACACTTCTCAATCCCTTCATATCGCTCAGTCTTGGTCATTCACCAAACCTATTAAAGTAGAGGTTTGCTGACCTAATATATAAAATATAAATCTGCTATATTGAGATGGCTCCTGTCCCATCCTCTCAATGAATTCTATAGCCATCTTCAGCATTGATTGAAGGCTGATAATCTATGCAAACTTGTACAGATGTTGCTGTCAGTTACCAGATAAACAGATGGCAAGAACAAGGAAAGTTAGGGGCATCACTCACTTTTGGAATACACTTCTTAAAGGGAACCTGTGGCCAGAAAAAAACAGTATTAACCTGCAGATATGGGGTTAATCGGCAGGTTAATAGCATTATTATGTTGCCCGGCGCCTGCACGTAGCCGAACACTGCAGGGAGAAATGAAATTTATCCCTCCCCATCAGCGTTGCCATTTCAGTCATGGAGGCTGCGCCGGTGCCGGTTCAGGCACTGCTCTGAGGGTACAGAATTATGGCTGTAACCGTGCCCCCGGCCCTGACTGACACTGGTTCTGCATTAATCTGGTGGCAGTCAGGGCCAGGGACGTGGTTTCAGTCACAAGGGCGGCTCTAAGTATACAGAGCGGCGGCTGTAACCGCGCCCCCGGCCCTGACTGACACTGGCTCCGCCCCCATGACTGAAATGGGAACGCTGCTGGGGAGAATGAAGTTAATATCCTCCCTGCAGCGTTAGGCTAAGGGCAGGCAATGGCCAGCATAATAACACTATTAACCTGCAGATTAACCCCATATCTGCAGGTTAATAGCATTTTTTCTAGTGACAGGTTCCCTTTGAAGGGAATATGTTAGTAGAATTAACCCTACTAAGCAGTCTATATGGGCATGTAGGTCATAGGAAGCTGAATAAAATAAAACCTTAATACCTGTAATCCAATGTTGTGTTCCTGAAAAATTCACCTTCTTCTTATCATGCAAATGAGCTGTTAATATCTATGTGCCGGACACTGATTTCCCTGAGAACTTGCCTCTAGAGCTTGTTAAAAAATGAAAGGAGGAGTTATTGTTCCTAATGTTTTGGGTTTTTTTAAATCTTTTTACAGTGCAGTGAAAAGATCATGTCACCTACAGTAGCAACCAAAAATGTAGCATTTTTTTTAAAAGTGTGATTACTTCTGTCTGGTTGTTACAATGCCAGTTCCCTGGTGATGAATTGAAAGTGCATGAAGTTGTCATCATGCAAGACTTTAATTTTAACCAAACTGCTTTTGAATATAGGTATGGTCATTTAATTAAAGAAAACTGACTGCCAAAAGTTTTTCATGTACTATTTATTGATCACAACATAGAGAGTAATTCATTGTTTACAATGTAATAACTTAGTATTTTGTATTACTGCACCACATCGACGGGGCATTGAAGCCACTAGGGTATTCAAGAAATCTTGAGGGATGTTACTCCATTCCATTTGCAAATCTGAAAACAATTAATCTTTATTGCTATGGGTACAAGCTCCAACTCGTCGCCCTAACGCATCCCAAAGGTGCTCTATAAGGTGTAAATCAGGTGATTGGCTTGGTCATTGCAACTGATGAACATTTTTCTTTGCTAACCAATTGTTGACTAAATTGGATGTGTGCTTAGGATCATTGTCTTGCTGGAATCTCCATCCCCTGCCTACTTTGGTTTTACCACGTGGTAGCATTACATTCTCCAGTATATCCTTGTACATGGTAGCATTCATTCGAGTATTTGCATCAATTCTATGCAGAGGGCCAATGGAAAACTCATAAAAGCAGCCCCAAACCATGACATTGTTACCACCATGTTTCACTGTAGGTGTTTGGTATCTTACATTATTACGTTTTCCAGTTGGGCAGTATATATAGTGCTTGCCATCACTACCAAACAGATTGAAATTGGATTCATCCGGCCACTACACCTTAGACCAATCTGTCGCTTTCCATTGGCTGTGTTCTTTGGTAAACTCAAGTTGGACCTTCCGGTTCTTCGCAGAGATGAAAGGCTTCTTGACTGGAACTCGTGCATTCAGCCCTACTGCTTTTAGCAGTCGCACCACAGTTTGGTGACTTACTTTGACTCCATATTCTTCGTTCATTTTGTGTGAAATCTGTACAGCACTTTTATGGATATTAGATACTGACTTTTTCTTAATATTGTGATCAACTTTGGGGGAACTTTTCCATGGTCGTCCACTTCTAGGTTTGTCAGTTGTTCCATACCCGTCTTTTTCTTTCTTTAATATACATGACACTTGACTCTGAGAACAGTTGAATTCCATAGCTACCTCTTTTTGGCTTTTTCTTGACTTCACTCTCAGAATAATAACCTTCCTGACATCTTGTGATAAATTTGGCTTTGTCTTTGCCATGTTTTAACCTAAAAACACACAAAAAAAAGAAAGAATTTGAGGCAAAATTTGATTACCCATGATAAAATATGCAAAACATTTTGGCCCAGCAAATGTTGAAAACTAACACATAAGAGGATAAAACAATGTCAAACACAATTTTCTTCCTTATAGCTGACAACCATCTGCTTCCAGTTTACTAAAATCACCAGGAAAATCACATCACCACAACCGGACAGAAGTACAGAACTATATTCTATGTGTCAGAACAATTGTTAAAATGCTAAATAATTAGAATGTTAAGCTTTTGTACTTTTAAACAATTAAAAATATTTTTCTGCTAAGACCTTTTTGCAGAATGGATATTTGTTTTAATTTGTACCATTTTGGGATACATATATTGTATTTACTAATTATTATACATTTATTTGGGAGGAATAGAAAAAAAATGGAGTCTATAGAAGCAAGCAAAAAGTGAAAAAAAATGGTTTTAAAAATATTAAAAAAATATAAAAGTTTAAATCACTCCCCGTTCGCCCCATTCAAAATAAAATAATAATAAAAAAAACACATACACATATTTGGTATCGCCGCATTCAGAATTGCCCAATCTATCAATATAAAAAAAAAATAATCGGATCGGTAAACGGCGTAATGAGAAAAAAATTCTAAACGCCAGAATTACGTTTTTTTGGTCGCCGCAACATTGCAATAAAACGCAATAACGGGCGATTAAAACATTGGATCTACTCCAAAATGGTATCAATAAAAACTTCAGCTCTGCGCGCAAAAAATAAGCCCTCACTCGGCCCCAGATCCCGAAAAATGGAGACGCTACGGGTCTCGGAAAATGGTGCCATTTTTTTTTTTTTTTAGCAAATTTTGGAATTTTTTTTCACCACTTAAATAAAAAAGAACATATACATGTTTGGTATCTACGAACTCGTAATGACCTGTAAAATAATAATGGCAGGTCATTTTTAGCATTCAGTGAACGTGGTAAAAATAATAAAGAAAAAACATCTGTGGTATTGCACTTTTTTTGCAATTTCACCGCACTGGGAATTTTTTTTCCCGTTTTCCCGTACACGATATGGTAAAACGAGTAATGTCGTTCAAAACTAAAACTCGTCCCGCAAAAAATAAGCCCTCACACGGCCATATTGACCAAAAAATAAAAACACTATGGCTCTGGGAACAAGGGGAGCAAAAAACGAAAATGCAAAAACGGAAAATCCCAAGGTTGCAAAGGGGTTCATTTTTCAAGCTGTTGTTATAAAGTATTCTAATTTACTGAGATAATGACTTTTGTGTTTTCATTGGCTGTAAGCCATAATCATCAACATTAAACACTTGAAATAGATCACTCTGTTTGTAATGACTCTATATAATATATGAGTTTCACTTTTTGTATAGAAGAACTGAAATAAATTAACTTTTTGATGATATTCTAATTTAGTGAGATGCACCTGTATATAATATATTGGAGTATATGAACAAAGGACCCAGATACTGTTCTTGCACAGGTGCCCTCTTCTGTCTGTGTCCCCTCCTGCTGGTCATTGTACACATTACAACACTTACAAGTGTATAAGGAGCTATAGAAGCTGGTAAAATATTTAAAATGTGGATGCCTCCATCTTAGATAATAGAACCGTTAGGGGAGATATTACTTATTAAAGCCTCCACAGTCAGATATTACTGCAGAAAATACCACAGTATAAATTACCTTTTTCAATGCAGAGATGTTTCAGTGAACAAACACAGGAACTTAAGGCATTAATATATAATCCAAACAAAGACTTAAAGGGGTGTCCTGAGAAATAATACAAAATGGCCACCATCACCTATTTCAAACTTCAACCCAATATAAGCACACGCTATTACAGGATACAGCCTGAATGAAGGTTGCTGGAGACATGTGTCTCCACTGTCAAGCCTGTGTCATGTTGTAAACATGTCCAGCTAAGTCAGCAAATAAGTTATACTTGCCGACGATGTTACTCCTCAGCTTTATAGGTGAGATACATGTCTAAGAGCAGCATTTCAAAAGGATGTAAGCCAGTGTATTATGTGCCTAGGACAAGTTGCAGCCTAAAATAGGTAATGACTGCCATCTTGCATTTTATCTCAGAGAACCCCTATAAATGTGACTACATGACATTAATTTAACTATTCTCCCTTTTCAGCTTAAGATATACTAAGCTTCAATTATAACATAATTATTATAAAGTGTGTAGATAGTGCTCTCAGTCTATAGTATATAAAAACATACCTTCTTTCTACAGTAGAATTCAAGCCTGTAAATATACAAGGGTGTTACAGTAAATACTAAACTCTAAAATGTAACTCAATAACCAGCCTATACATTCTAGCAAAGAGCAGGAAGGGGGGGTCTGACAGCTCAAGAATGTCAGCCCGTGACCTGAAAGACGATGTAAGTAGCACATAATTATCAATACTTGCAAAATATTTAGAAGCAATGGTAAGTGATGCCACACTAAAAATATAACACACTTAAATAAATCCTTGTTGACTCCATCTGTCCTAGAAAGTCAGGCGCTGATCAAATGCAAGAATTCATATTTACTTCCATGTCACAGACACTTTGTCTACCAGGTAAATATATCTCTTGGCCTGGTAATATTTATGGGTGTGCAGTGCACTGCTCATGAGAGATAGGGATGTGCCGCGCTAGATTTAAAGGGAACCTGTCATGTCCTAGTTGCTATGTACACTGCCCCCATTGCTTTATTAGTGATGCAATGTGCATCACTAACAAGCTTTTTTTCATTAAAATCGGTGGTAGTATAATGATTTTATAACATTATATATACCGTACTTTGTCCTACCTGCTGTATTCAGTCATAGGGGTGTGATTCTCTCATTCAGTCATGGGCAGCACCGTATTCACTCACTGCTGGCGCCACCCATGTATTTGAATATTGCTCCCGGCAAGGTTGCGTCTAGATCGGAGGTGAATTTTTGTGCTCCTCACTTTAGCCACTTCAATCTAGACGCTTCACTGCTGAGGAGATTAGATCGGAGTTGCTGGAGTGAGGGCCTCAAAAAATCCCCTCCGCTGTAGACAGTTCAACACTGCCACCACTAGATGGAGCTGATTCCAGGATCCTCATACTCACTGCTGTCTAGTCGCCTCCATATTTATGCAAGAGTCTCTGAGCAGTAGAACAATGTGCCACAACTCCAGAGTCTGCTAAATCTTTCTGAAGGTCTTTTGCTGTCAAGCGAGTATTTTGATTTGCCTCTCTAGCAGGTTCATTTTGATCAGGGTCATTTGGATGTTTTGGTTGTCATTAAGATTTAAAGGGAATCTGTCACCCCTTTGGAGACATCAGACCTCTACTATGTGCATACAGGGTATAGAAAAGTAAATCTATATATACCTGTATGGCCCATAGTAGAGGTTTGATTGCAGAGAAATCTGTTTTTATAAATTCCGTTTTTCACAGGCTTGGCGTCTCCCGAACACCAAAAAATCCCCACTTATGTGTTTATTATTCCCCTAAATCCCTGCCTATCTGCTTAATTATCATATCCCCCCCCCCCCTGCACGTCATAGGGCCCTGTGACAGGCCCTGTGATGTGCACTGTGCTCCCTGACTTTCCAGGCATGCGCAAAGCGCCACTCACATAGAGCGTGCTTTTCTACATCCCGGCCCCGTCTGTCTGTGCACCGCTACCGGCTTCTATTGCGCAGGCGCCGGGGAGTTACTGTCACTTCTCAGTGCTTGCGCAGTAGAACCCTGCGGCGCACAGCACAGGCAGATGGGGCCGGGATGAAGCAAAGCGTTCCCTATGTCAGCGGCGCTTTGCGCATGCCCGGCACAAGTGGGGTACTCGGTAGCCAGGCCGGTCGGTTCTATTGGGGTAGTCATGGCGGCAGTGACCAGGTCCATGGCCCAGGGTGGTCAATAAAGAACAATCAATTGGGGGAATAAAGAAAAGGTGAATAAAGTTTGTAACGCCACCCGTTGTATGCGGCTATATGTGGCCGCCGCTGCTGTTCAGATCCACTGGGGCTGTTGGTGATGCAGCAGAGATGGTTCAGCTCTCCACTGGTAGAGCTAGGCCCCAGGGCAGTTAAATAGGACTTGAATTTAATGAAGTAGATGTTGCTGGTGTAGTGCAAGGCAGGTGGCGCAGTAATTAAGTCAAGGACACAGTGGGGTGCAGTCTTCAAGTATTTACTCACAGTTGCCAAGATGCTTCAGGTTACAATCGCCGAATTATAACTGCCCACGTCGTCCGTCCTGTGTCCTCAGGGGAAGTGGTCCAGCCAACTCTCAGATAGCTTAGGTGCACTTGAATGGGACCCCTTTTTATGTACCTTTCCAGGTTGTCTCTCTGCGCTGGCTCTCTCCCTTCTGCCCTGCACCTCACACACAGTGTCCCGAGCCAGTGGCCGCGGGTCTTGTTGGGCGACGTCCAGTCTGTCCCCTTGGTCCTATATGGCCACCTTTTCAGCGATTGTGTGTGGATTTTGGCTACGACACATGAAGATACCGCAACCTCCGGTTTGCTAGCTGAGTCTTGTAGTCCTCCATTAGTCTGGGGCCGTTCCCCTTCTGCGGCCTGATCCCTCCACAATCAGCATGAACTCGGGTGCACGGGTGGCATCCCACACTCGTCATGCCCCTAGAATCCCTTCTATCTCTGGAGCCTTCGTCACTGCTCCGGTGTTCTCTCCTCACTCTCCTCCTGGGCCCCTTTTACTGGGCGGTACTCCTCCACCGTCCTCCGTTCCTCTCTCACTCCTAGGACCAGACTCCTTCTAGATGTTTCTATCCTTGCTTTTATACTCCTCTTTCAGTGCTCCCTTAAACTACTTCCTCCACCCACCTCCTCTTAGTTCCACCCTACTGACAGGGACCAGGCCTGCGCTCTCCCTTAGGAGCTATATGGACCTTACATTATGAAGTGGTGTAGTGTTGGATGTGAGTGTGTGGGTCCCATGTAGTGCTCCCTCCTTACCTGAGAGTGGGGTACCACACCTGTGGCTGAGATGCAGTACCTCTGTGGCAACTGGACCCTCAGGGGCGCCACAGGAGCACAGTGCACGTCAATGGCTTTACCCAACCAATAACCATGAGTGGAGAAAAAGTTTTTTTGTTATCATTCATATTCTCTAAAACAAGGCCAAAAAAGCAAAAATTCTGCCTGGGTATGTACAGCGCTCAGCATAAGTGAGTACACCCCCTGTAATCTCAGTACGTTATACATAAAGCACACAACGTAAATGAGTACACCCCCATGTATTCTCAGTACGTTATACATATAGCGCTCAGCTTAAGTGAGTACATCCCCCTGTATTCTTAGTACGTTATACATACAGCGCTCAGCATAAGTGAGTACACCCCCTGTATTCGCTCAGTGTGAGTACACCCCCCTGTATTCTCAGTACATTATACAGTATATACAGCACTTAGTGTCAGTGAGTACACCCCCCTGTATTCTCAGTACATCTTATATATGCTGGATGCATCCTTCTATCTGATGTCGGGATGGGTGGCGTGCAGAGCAGCGAGGCGCCGGAGTCAGCACGTGTGCATTCCACACTATGGCGCCATTTTATTGAAGACACTGTATATGGGAATTCACCGACATTGTCTTTAAAAAAAATGGCACAGGATAGCGCGGTTTTCGCACATGCTGACTACGGCGCCATTAATAAAATTAAAAAATGTACCAATAAAAATGCTCACCACCCGGACGTAGAACGCGTTCAATAGTTAGTATATTATAACAACTAATGGGATTCGACACTCATTTGAGATTTTTTATTCAGATCAAAGAATAGTGTATAGAAAATTATTTTGATGTTTCGGTCTCTATGACCTTCTTCTGTGATCTGAATAAAAAATCTTCAAATGAGTGCCGGATTCCATTAGTTGTTGCATTATAAGGATTGGGACCAGTGCACCTCTAGAATTAAGGAGTGCCATTCTTCTTTTCATAAACTATATATAATATAATTAATTATTAAGTGAAAGTATGTAGACTACCACTCACATATAATAAATGTGATATAGATATGAGACTATATATACAGTATGTATGCTGTGACATTGACTGCATTGATGTAATATCATACAGGAATAAAACCAGGTAAATATTCAAAAACAAGTGCGTGAAAAAGTGGTCTATAGAAGATCACGTGTCGATAATATAGGATGTTATATATGAATCGGTCAGGATCCATTATATGTACCACATAGAGACTAAACATACAAACATAGCACATAGAAACATAGAATGTTAGAGTTGGAGGGGACCTCCACGGTCATCTAGTCCAACCCTCTGCTCCATGCAGGATTCACTAAACCATCTAAGGCTGTGTGCCCACAATGCGTTTTTTAAGTGTTTCCGCAGCGGCAAAAATGCTGCAGAAATGTTTAAAAAACGCATGGTAGAAGGCCTGCCATGTTCCCAATGATAATCCGCATGTGCTGTGCACATGCTGCGAAAATTTCCGCTGCGGATTATCATTGCGGAAAAAAACGCAGCACTACCAATTATTTTGCAGAAGCGCTGCATTTTCACTGCCATTGACTTGCATTGGAACGCTTGGATTCCGTATCACTGGATCTGTACATGCGGAATCCAAGCGTTTCAATGTGCGGATGGTACCCGGGTCTGGAGGACAGGAGACTCTCCTCCGGACCCTTGGTACCATAGAACTTGTAAAAAAAAGAATGAAATAAAAAATAAATATGATATTTACCTTCTGATGGCCCCCGGTCTCCTTGTCTTCGCTTGCCGGCAGATCGCGGTGGACTGAAGGACCTGCGCTGACGTCATAGTCATATAACGGCAGGTCCTTCAGTGCAGTGTACCGCGAGCTGCCGGCAAGCCAGGACGGATCGGATAAAGACTCCGGGGGCCATCAGAAGGTAAGTATAGATTTTATTTTTTTATTTTTTACCATTCTTTCGGTCACACTATAAATCCATGCTGTTTACATGGATTTATATAGTGTGACCAAGTTGACAATCACTTTACAAGTGATGCTAAAATCGCTTGGAAAGCGCTTGACAACCCGCATGCGGAAATGCATGTGAAGAACGCTTCACATCCGCATGTCCCTGGCAGGAAAAACGCATGTACAATCCGCATGCGTTTTTTCTGCCAGGGATATGCAGAAACACTCAGGAAAAATCCGGAGCATTTCTGCATCGTGGGCACATAGAATAACCAAAGACAAGCAAAATACCCAAATAACTGGAAGTAAATGGATAAATCGCACAGTGCAAAAATAATGATAAATACTAATAAATTATTTTGATCAAAATAATGTAAAAGCCATCCCACCACATCACGGTAACCCTTATGGGACAGTCCTAACTCTAATATTAAAACCTTACCATTTGTCAAGTGACATACATATGGATAAGGGCAGAGAGACTGAACCCCTAGTAGAAGCATAGACCTGAGAGGCAGAATGAACCTTCCAGCTCAGACAAAGGGAGGCCACACCCTTATATGCACTAAAGCACACTAAACTACAAAGAAAAAACCTGGGAGTCTGAACTGAAACGTAAATTGATGTGCATGCAAAATGTAAATGCATGTTCACATAAGGCCACTAGACAGAGAAAAAACAAAGACAAGCAAAATACCCAAATAACTGGAAGTAAATGGATAAATTGCACAGTGAAAAAATAATGATAAATAATAAAGGGTGTTTAGTTAACATAATTTTGATCAAAACAATGTAAAAGCCATCCCACCACGTCACGGCAACCCTTATGGGACAGTCCTAACTCTAATATTAAAACCTTACCATTTGTCAAGTGACATACATATGGATAAGGGCAGAGAGACTGAACCCCTAGTAGAAGCATAGACCTGAGAGGCAGAATGAACCTTCCAGCTCAGACAAAGGGCGGCCACACCATTATATGCACTATAGCACACTAAACTACAAAGAAAAAACCTGGGAGTCTGAACTGAAACGTAAATTTATGTGTATGCGAAATGTAAATGCATGTTCACATAAGGCCACTAGACAGAGAAAAACCAAAGACAAGCAAAATACCCAAATAACTGGAAGTAAATGGATAAATTGCACAGTGCAAAAATAATGATAAATAATAAAGGGTATTTAGTTAACATAATTTTGATCAAAATAATTGTAAAAGCCATCCCACCATGTCACGGTAACCCTTATGGGACAGTCCTAACTCTAATATTAAAGCCTTACCATTTGTCAAGTGACATACATATGGATAAGGGCAGAGAGACTGAATCCCTAGTAGAAGCATAGACCTGAGAGGCAGAATGAACCTTCCAGCTCAGACAAAGGGCGACCACACCCTTATATGCACTAAAGCACACTAAACTACAAAGAAAAAACCTGGGAGTCTGAACTGAAATGTAAATTGATGTGCATGCAAAATGTAAATGCATGTTCACATAAGGCCTAAGGCTGTGTGCCCACGATGCGTTTTTTAAGCGTTTCCGCAGCAGCAAAAACACTGCAGAAACGCTTAAAAAAACGCATGGTAGAAGGCCTGCCATGTTCCCCAATGATAATCCACATGTGCTGTGCACATGCTGCGGAAATTTCCGCTGCGGGTTATCATTGCGGAAAAAAAAACAGCACTACCAATTATTTTGCGGAAGCGCTGCGTTTTCGCCGCCATTGACTTTTATTGGAACGCTTGAATTCCGCATCACTGCATCTGTACATGCGGAATCCATGCGTTTCAATGTGCGGATGGTACCCGGGGTCTGGAGGACAGGAGACTCTCCTCCAGACCCGGGTACCATAGAACCTGTAAAAGAAAGAATAAAATAAAAAATAAATATGATATTTACCTTCTGATGGCCCCTGGTCTCCTTGTCTTCGCTTGCCGGCAGCTCGCGGTGGACTGAAGGACCTGTGCTGACGTCATTTAGTCATGTGACGGCAGGTCCTTCAGTGTAGTGTATCGTGAGCTGCCGGCAAGCCAGGATGGAGCAAAGCGAGACTCCGGGGGCCATTGGAAGGTAAGTATACTGTAGGTTTGTTCAACCAATTGTACTAAACGCATACTATCTTATATCTTTTTCCTATCCATGTTTATGGACCTGTAATAGAGCCACTGCTTTACTTTGCTGTTTTTTGTATTTCAGTCAATGTTATCTATTGATTTTATTATAATCACTCATTATGCTGTTTAGCTGCTTAGAATAACCTATGGCTGCTATTTTTTGGCACAAGGAGGAGGCTGGGTTTTTAGAAAGCTGGGAAATTTGCATCACATGGCCTTTCCTAACAATGATAGTAAACAAGCCATAACCCTAACAGGCTAATTAAGGTTTGAAACCTTGGTCAAAGTTATCTGAAAATACAAATCTCCAAGGATGAAAAAAAATGACTATATATATATATATATTTTTTTTTGTTGTTGTTGCCTAAAATACAAAAGAAATGTGTCATCTTTAACGATATCCCTTTTAGAGATCATTTCATCTTCAACTTGCTCAATTGTTCACAATAACAGTCATTTTGACCAGGGGAGCCCAAACTTTTACATGTCATTGTATATTGGCAAAATGAGGATGTGGACTTCCCAACTAATTTGCTAAATGGACTATGACCAGTGGCGGACCGCCAATGAGTCGGGGGGGCCCCATAGCAGTCCAGGGGCAGACATACCACCGCCGTTGAAGCTGCGCCGGGTTGCCCGCCGGTGCAGCTTCTCCCTGCTCGCTGCTGATAGGAGAGAATGGCAGTGGAGCTGCAGAGATCTGTCCTCTGCTTCCTGCCCGCCGCTTCCTCCGTCACACAGGCACGTGATGCTTTATGTGAGGGAGGAAATTGCAGACAAGTGGGTTGCGGGGGAACGGGCAGAGAGGTAAGTGTTTTTTTATTTTTACTGAAACACTGGGGAGGGGAGGTGGGGAAGAGCAATGATGGGGATGGTGGGGCTGGGGAGAGCAATAATGCGGCTGGCGAAAGCAGTGATGGGTCTGGGAAGAGCAATAATGAGGCTTATGGGGCTGGGCAGAGCAATGATGGGCAATGACGGGGCTGGGGAGAAGAATGGTGGGGCTGGGAAGAGCAATAATGGGGCTGATGGAGCTGGGGAGAGCAATGATGGGGCTGGTGAGAGCAATGGTGGGGCTGGGGAGAGCAATGATGGGGATGGTGGGGATGGGGAGAGCATTGATGGGGCTAATGGGGCTGGGGAGAGCAATTATGGGGCTGATGGGGCTGGGGAGAGCAATGATGGGGATGGTGGAGCTGGGGATAGTAATGATGGGGCTGATGGGCAGGGCTGGCTCCAGGTTTTTGTGGTCCCTTGGCGAAAGAGTCTCAGTGGCCCCCTTTAACACATACCACGATTCATGATGCACAGATACCGCAGAGAAATATGTATATATAGTACAATGCCAAAGATTTCACTTCTTACATTACATGAGTGATATCTATTGTAAATTCTACAATAGCTCAGAAACCGGCGAATCGCTCCACACAGAATACTGGCCCCCATAAAATGCTCCATACAGTATACTGGCTCCCATATAACGCTCCATACAGGATACTGGCCCCCATATAACGCTCCATACAGAATACTGGCCCCCATATAACGCTCCATGCAGGCTGTTCCCCCACATAATTCTCCATGCAGGCTGTTCGCCCCACATAATGCCTCATGCAGGCTGTTCCCCCCACATAATGCTCCACACAGGCTGTTCCCCCCACATAATGTCCCATGCAGGCTGTTTCCCCCATATAATGCCCCATGCAGGATGTCACCCCCTTATAATGCCCCATGCAGGCTGTTCCCCCCTTATAATGCCCCATGCAGGATGTCACCCTCCCCTTATAATGCCCCATGCAGGATGTCACACCCCCTCCCTTATAATGCCCCATGCAGGATGTCACTTCCCCCCATATAATGCCCCATGCAGGATGTCACTTCCCCCCCCTTTTAATACCCCATGCAGGATGTCACCACCCCCCCTTATAATGCCCCATGCAGGATGTCACTTCCCCCCCTTTTAATGCCCCATGCAGGATGTCACTCTCCCCCCTTATAATGCCCCATGCAGGATGTCACCCCCCCTTGTAATGCTCCATGCAGGATGTCACTTCCCCCCTCCCTTATAATGCCCCATGCAGGATGTCACTTCCCCCCTTTTAATGCCCCATGCAGGATGTCACACTCCCTACTTTTAATGCCCCATGCAGGATGTCACCCCCTTATAATGCTCCATGCAGGATGTCACTTCCCCCCTCCCTTATAATGCCCCATGCAGGATGTCACCCCCCCTTATAATGCCCCATGCAGGATGTCACCCCCCCTTATAATGCCCCATGCAGGATGTCACACACACACCCTCCCTTATAATGCCCCATGCAGGATGTCACACCCCTCCTCCCTTATAATGCCCCATGCAGGATATCACACACCCCCTTATAATGCCCCATGCAGGATGTCACACCCCCAACTGCCTTATAATTCCCCATGCAGGATGTCACACCACCGCTCACTTATAATGCCCCATGCAGGATGTCACACACCCCCCTCCCTTATAATTCCCCATGCAGGATGTCACAACCCCCTCCCTTATAATGCCCCATGCAGGATGTCACACCCTCCCTTATAATGCCCCAGGCAGGATGTCACCCCCCCTTATAATGCCCCATGCAGGATGTCACCCCCCTCTCTTATAATGCCCCATGCAGGATGTCACACACACCCTTATAATGCCCCATGCAGGATGTCACACCCCCTCTCCCTTATAATGGCACAGGGAGAGGTAAGTATTGTGCCGGGGCCCTGAGCAAGTGGGGGGGGAGCTGACACCGCTCTCCTCCGCTCACGGGTCCCATAGCGCGGCGGGGTGCCCGATGGCGAGAGGGCCCCCTGCCTGCTAAGGGCCCTGGCACTTGCCAGGGTGTGCCGGGTGCTGACGCTGGCCCTGCTGATGGGGCTGGGGAGAGCAATCATGGGGCTGGAGAGAACAATTATGGGGCTGGGGAGAGCAATGATGGGGATGGGGAGAGCAATGATGGGGAGAGCAATGATGGGGATGGTGGCGATGGGTAGAGCAGTGATGGGGATGGTGGCGATGGGGAGAGCAATGATGGGGCAGGGGAGAGCAATGATGGGGCTGATGGGGCTGGGGAGAGCAATTATGGGGATAGTGGGGCTGGGGAGAGCAATGATGGGGATGGTGGGGCTGGGGAGAGCAATTGTAATGACCAGACACGGCACTGCTATGAATGACTCCGACCTCGTATAGTAGAAAATAACTTTCTTTATACTGGTCAAACAAATAACAGGGTTAAACGTTTCTACAAAATTTGGACCACAACAGCCACAAACACAAAATACAAGTTATGCAGCCTGAGAGAGCCCAAGTGCCAATCTCACGGGAATGAGCCAAACTACTTCTGGGCTATGCCGCTCCCACCCTTATTCAGTACAGGGCCTACCTAGGGTGTTACCGCAGAGGTGGCACGTGGTCCTCTCAGGAATATAACCTTACACCCCCCTCCCACACTAATACAATGGGATCCGGGTACCCTTGTTTTCCCCTTGAAGAACACTCATATTTATTTAGCCAACGCGTTACCTATACAGTGTACAGTTTCTCTTCTTACAAGAACAAAGAGAAATCTCTCAGACTTAATACATATACAAACAGTTAACAAACTAAACCTTTTATTAGACCCTGATCTTCGGCCACAGGGTTTGATCAGCTTCTCCTTCTCACCAAGCTCTCCAGCACATCCAAGTGTAAGCAGGAATTAGAATCAATCTCAGTCTCAAAGTGTAGTTCACAACAGGACTCCTTTGTAATATCCACGTACACAGAGTCTTAGTATGCCAGATCCTTTACAATCTCTGGATCAAGCCTGATCAGTCCATCAGCAGTGATATACACCAGGCAGTTCTCAGCACTACTGTAATCACTAACTAGCTTTCCCTAACTGACTACACAGTTGGTGACTAGTCACATATCTCAGTTACTCACAAGGCACAGCTTCTTCTTGGACACACCGTCCGGCTCAAGTCTCTACAAGTTCCAAATGTCTCTGGACATCAGACACGTCTCGTCTCCTCAGAGGACTTCCTGGTTCTGTGTTTCCCGGGCTTTTTACGGATCCCCGGGCTTTTTCTTTACTTGTCTCTTGCTGACCCCTAATGGCCGGACTAAGTCATTGCAGGAGAAATTTATACTGTCAGTAATATGAACTCATTACTAGAAGGACATGTCAACATGTAACACTCCACCCCACTTACAATTTGGCGTCCCGACAAATGGTTTCGTACCACTCATATGTAACACATACTCCTCAGGATTATATCGTATCGGGGGAACACCAGCTGTGCTCCTCTCCGACCTCCGCAAACCAGTACCTGTCAAGCTCGAAGGAGAGTCCACTGCATCTGGTGGAACAGTAACATCAGGGGCGGTGTCTGGAACACCTGGAACTTGCGCTATCGGACTCTGCACGTCCGAGGTTTTCACCCCGAAGTCATCCCAACAGTCGCTTTCAACATTGATCGGTGCAACCGCCGTAGGTGGCGCAGGTGACTCAGGGTGACAGGCAGGTGTGTCGGACATACACCTCTTTAGTCAGTTCTGGTTCATTGTGCGACGGGGTCCAATGCACCCTTCGGGAACCACTGTGTACACACTTCCCCCTGGGAATACCCTTTCCACTACTGTGTAGGGCATATCCTCCCACCTGTCACTCAACTTCCCTCCCGGACGCGTGACTAGCACTAGCACCTTATCACCCACCCGGAACTCATCTAGGTGCACTGACCCCCGATCTCGGTAGGGATGATCCTGCACACGGTCTTTTACTATCCGGTGGATTTCCCGCAACCTTCGGCGATGATCCTGGACCCACTCACTGGCTGTACGATATTCTGGTTCATCGGGTACAGTGAGACCCAGTTCTTCAATCTCTCGCCCAGGCCGACCGAACATCATCGCGTAAGGAGTGAATCCTGTGGTGCTATGGACCCGATTGCTATAGGTCCACATAAGTTCTGGGAGGAACTCAGTTCATCTCTCCTTCTGTCTCTGTTCAAGCTTTCTCAGCATCTGGAGCAAGGTTCGGTTGAACCGTTCACAGTCCCCATTTCCCTGCGGATGGTAGGGCATTGTCCGTGATTGCTGAATCCCATAGACTTGCAGCAACTCCGTTATGAGCTGACCTTGGAAGCAAGCACCTTGATCTGAATGTATCCTTTGAGGACACCCAAAACCTGGATGAAATGCTTACAAATTGCCTCCGCTGTGGACTTAGCAGTCTGATCCTTGGTGGGGACAGCGACGGCAAACTTAGTAAAGTGATCAGTCATGACCAGACATGAATGATGACCACTTCTGGCATACCCAATTGACAAATAATCCACCATTAGCATGTCCAGCGGGGCAGATGTCACGATTGTCTGGACAGGAGCCCTCTGTTCTGGGGACTTATTCAGCTCACATGCCCGGCACCTACCACACACCTCTCTCACAACTTCTTCTAAGCCAGGTGTGTACACATGCAGCCAACGATAAGTCTTCTCAGGCCCAAAATGTGCACACCGCATATGAGCTTCCTGGGTTAAGTCCGGAGCCTCTGAAGCTGGGATTACTACCTGCCAACGGTACCCCAGCTCTGTCGCTATGTAGATCCAGTGATACAGTATCCCCTCCTCTATGGCCAATCAAACCCACTGCCTTAGCAGCTTTTGTCCTTGTGCACTCAGCTGGGCTTTTGCTCTCCCATCGTGCCAGGACTTTTGACTGAGCCATTTCTTTACTCGTGACAGTTCGGAGTCTGCCTCCTGTAACTCGGCCCACTCTTGACGAGGGTTGCCCAGCAACATGGTGACCCCGTGTCGCCACCCCACTTGAACGTGCCACGTTCACGAACACAGGCAATCACCTCAAATCGGGGATCTCAGTATCCTCGAGGTCTTCATCCACTACATGCTCGGATGCGCCTCGGGTCACTCGTGATAATGTGTCAGCATTGTAGTTCTCTTTACCCGAATGGAACTGAATCCGGTAATTAAATTTGGACACCCGTGCAACCCATCTCTGCTCCAGGGCTCCCAGCTTAGCGTTTTCCAAGTGTGCAAGCGGATTATTGTCCATCATCACGAGAATCTCTGAACCAGCCAGGTACTCTGCAAAACTTCTCAGTCATGGCCCACACCAGGGCCAACATCTCCAGCTTAAACAAGCTGTAATTGTCCGGATTTCACTCGGTGTCCCGTAGAGACTAGCTAGCATACGCGATGACCCTCTCACGCCCATCTTGTTCTTGGGCTAACATGACTTCCATCACTGTACAGGGTGAACGATTGGTCAAAGTGAGCATACACAAGTAAAGGTGCCTGTACAAGGGCGGCCCTGAACCGATCGACTGCCTGTTGTTGTCAGTCCATCCACCGAATTGGCTGATTCTTGGGCCCCTGTGCCGTCCCTCTCAACAACTCATTCAGTGATTCAGCCACCTTAGCAAAGTCTTTCACAAACCGACGGTAGTATCCGGCTAAACCGAGAAACGCCGGTACTTCTCTCACGGTCTTGGGATGGGGCCACCCCTGAATGGCCTCAATTTTACTCAGTACTGGTCGCACACCCTCAGTCGACACTACATGCCCCAGATACTCAATCTGCGTCTGGAACAAGTGACATTTCTTTGGCTTGATCTTAAGTCAATTGTCCCTCAGTCGGTGCAATACTTGCTGGAGCTTCTTCAGGTAATCGTTGAACGAATCTCCAAATATAATCACATCGTCCAAATAGATCAACACGGACTCGAAATTGTAATTGCCCAAGCAGTATTCCATTAACCACTGAAACGTTCCTGGAGCATTAGTCAGTCCAAAGGGCATTCGATTAAATTCGTACAGTCCCATCGGCAAGATGAATGCTGTCTTCTGCCGATCTAGAGCTGCCACGGGCACCTGCCAGTAGCCGCTGGCCAGGTCAAGGGTGGAGAAGTACTTTGCCTTTCCCAGGGCAGACAGGGATTCCTCGATCCGGGGCAACGGGGAGGAGCCACGTACTGGGTGCGCATTCAACTTACGGTAATCAACACAAAACCGTATGGATCCATCCTTTTTCAGGACCAACTCGACCGGTGCAGCCCAAGGACTTTGATTTGGCCGGATCACCCCATTATCCAGCATCTGCGCTAACATTCCTTTGACCTCCTGATAAAGGCTCGGTGGGATCTGGCGATATCTCTCCCGAATTGGGGGGGTGTTTCCCGTGGGTATCTCGTGCTCCACAGCCTTGGTACAACCAAAGTCTTCTTCTCCCCTGGAGAAGGCAGCCTGATATTCCCATAGCGCAGCCTCCAGTCTGCGAGCCTGTTCGGGAGCCAACTGGGACTCATCCACACCCATGATTTCCATAATCTTTTTGCCATTCCACTTGGGTGTGGGGGATTCTTCAGCTGCCGTCTGCATCAACAGGGTCCAGGCGGTCCGGCAGTCTTCCCTCAGTGTGAACTGGCTTTTGGGATGACTCCTTCACCACACACATATACATCAGCCAGCTTCATGCCCACTGCCAGAGTCACCTCATGATTCTGCAGATTCAGACACCTCACCGGTACACTTCCATCTTGCACAATGGCCACTGTTCGGGCTATCATCGGGCTACCCGTATCTTCTGACCATCCCACCGGCTCCAGAATCACCTCCACACCATTCAGTTTCCTGTGCGTCCCTACCGGCATCAACACAAGCTTCTCTTGACCAGGAACGATTACAACAGCAGACCCGCGTGGGACATACACCGCTCCCACTGCTCTTCCTTCAGCCGAACTCTTTTGAATGCCACACTAACGGACCACCTGTTGCAGGGCCCTCTGAGTGGCTTTGTGGGGTGTCACTCGTTTCCAGTATCTCGGACTATCGCGCTCAAACAAAAGGTAGTCCAGCTCTCTCAGGATATTCATTCCCAGAACCACCAGGAGATTCGGCCTCGCCTGAGTCTTCACGAGCACCACTCCTTTGGTTCCCAACTCCTGGTCGCACAGCTGTACTCTCATCCAGGCGATGCCTGCCACTGGAATTTCTTAATTATTAGCGGCCTTCAGCCTTAACAGGTGTCCCCAATCCGTTTTGACAGTCTCTTCGAAGTGTGTCTTGAAAAATTACATCGGCATGGTCGTCACCTACGATCCGGTATCCACCAAGCACGCCACCTTCTTTCCTGCAAACTGCACCTCCAACGTGGGACTCTCTGCAATCAGATCTTCGGAACAGACGTTGAGCATTGATTTTCATTCCTGCCTCGCTGTATGCCCAACTACAGCAAGGGCCTCTCTTTTACCGATGGCGGGACTTTAGCCGGCAGGTTCCTCGGGCAGTACCGCTGCATATGCCCCAGGTCTCGGCAGCGCCAACATTGAACCAGTCCTCTTGCCCTACCTCTGGATACCTCGGGTCTATCAGCAGTCGACGTCCTTCGTGAGGAATAGGGGGGTTAACCATAAAGCGGAATAGGGGGGTTCGTTAGTGCCGAGCATATCTGAGGCGTTTCCCAACTTGCATGTCATAGAATCATAGAATGGTAGAGTTGGAAGGGACCTCCTGGGTCACCTGGTCCAACCCCCTGCTGTTGTACCTGATCCGTCAGGTTTTCCACAGTTTTCTGCGAAGCCGCCAGCTGTGCCTGAACAGGGTCTGATCTCGGCTCTCTTGTGTAAGCCACTTGCAGGTTACTCCACTGCAAAGCAGACTTCACGTCCAAAGTCTGTGCTACCGCCTCTTCCTGTATTTCGGCATAGGTGACACCAGGGGTATTCCGCGCCTTCAGCAACAATTCGCTCCTTAGAGCCTCACTCCGTATCACCTCGATGAACTGATCCTGAAGAATGCTGTCGACCTCGGCCTCAGTACCCATGGTTACAGGCGACTTCTTTTTGATCTCCTGTTGCAGTTCCTCCAGTGCTATAGCATATTAGATCAGGCTTTCTCCATCTCTCTGGGTCCGGGCGAAAAACTGTACTTGTAGTTGCCCTTCCGCCGCCACATGATCAAATGCTTTCTCTAGTATCCAGATGATGTCGTCGACCGTCTTTCGCCTATCTTCGGATTTTAACAAGACAACTTTGCGGGCATCCCCCTCCAGAGCATTCAGCGCGACTTCCGGTTGCAGCTGAGAGCTGACACCATGCAAGGCAATGGCATTCTTCAACCTGCCTACCCAATCACTGAAGAGCAAGTTATACCCATAAAACTTGGCCAGGTGGTTAAGTAGTGCACCCGTTGCAGAGCAACCATCTAACCGGTCTCTACCAGTCACAACGGGAGGAGGGGGTGGATTACTACAGCAGGGAGGGCAGCACCTTCCGTGCTACTGTCACCATTCTTGGTGAGCACCGTATCCTGCCAAATACTGCAAGATGTAAATATCGGAACGCCGGTCGAATGTGTATGAGGGATACGGCACTGCTATGAATGACTCCGACCTCGTATAGTGGCAAATAACTTTCTTTATACTGGTCAAACAAATAACAGGGTTAAATGTTTCTACAAAATTTGGGCCACAATAGCCACGAACACAAAATACAAGTTATGCAGCCCGAGAGATCCCAAGTAACAATCTCGCGGGAATGAGCCAAACTACCCCTGGGCTATGCCGCTCCCACCCTTATTCAGTACAGGGCCTACCCAGGATGTTACCGGATGTGGCACATGGTCCTCCCAGGAATATAACCTTACACCCCCCCAACACTAATACAATGGGATCTGGGAACCCTTGTTTTCCCCTTGAAGAACACTCATATATATTTAGCCAACACTTTACCTATACAGTATACAGTTTCTCTTCTTACAAGAGCAAAGAGAAATCTCTCAGACTTAATACATATACAAACAGTTAACAAACTAAACCTTTCATTAGACCCTGATCTCCGGCCACAGGGTTTGTTCACTTCTCCTTCTCACCAAGCTCTCCATCACATCCAGGTGTAAGCAGGAATTAGAATCAATCTCAGTCTCAAAGAGTAGTTCACAACAGGGCTCCTTTGTAGTATCCACGTACACAGAGTCTTAGTATACCAGATCCTTCACAATCTCTGGATCAAGCCTGATCAGTCCATCAGCAGTGATATACACCAGGCAGTTCTCAGCACTACTGGAATCACTAACTAGCTTTCCCTAACTGACTACACAGTTGGTGACCGGTCACATATCTCAGTTACTCACAAGGCACAGCTTCTTCTTGGACACACCGTCCGGCTCAAGCCTCTACAAGCTCCAAACGTCTCTAGACATCAGACACGTCTCGTCTCCTCAGAGGACTTCCTGGTTCTGTGTTTCCCGGGCTTTTTACAGATCCCCGGGCTTTTTCTTTACTTGTCTCTTGCTGACCCCTAATGGCCGGACTAAGTCATTGCAAGAGAAATTTATACTGTCAGTAATATGAGCTCATTACTAGACATGTTACACAGTGATGGGGCTGATGGGGCTGGGGAGAGCAATGATAGGGGTGGTGGGGCTGAGGAGAGCAATGATGGGGATGGTGGGGATGTGTCACGGGTATGTCAGAGGTGAAAGACAGTCACATTGCAGTTGGTTGCAGGAGATCTCTACATTTGGCATTGCAGACAGCTTCTTAGATGACAGGCTGTCTTTAGGACCTAGCAGCTACCTCCCTCTGCTAGTTAGCTCTCTGACCTGGGTGTATATATACCTGGTGTGTCTGAGAGGGCGTTTCCGGCTATATTCATTTCTACTTGTAAGGCTTAGCAGGAGCAGTACTTCGTCATCTCTGGAGCTTGAGGCCATGTGAATATTTGGAGTCATCTAAAGCTAAGCTATTTCCCTCTGTTTTGTCTACCCTTGTTGTCTATAGTGTTTAGTGGAGGTTAACTAGTGCTTATCTACTCCCATCCCTAGCCGTAGCCATACGCCAGGGAAAGTAGGGCGAGGCAAGCATGCGGCAATTGCTGAAGAGGCAATATAGGGATGGTAGTTGAGAAACAGGGTTACTCTAGACCAGACTAGGAGGTCTCCAATTCCCCCTTTCCCTAGTGTCTAGGCTCCCTTTCACTTTTCCCTCTGTGTTGCACTAACACCTGGCGTGACAAGATGGGGAGAGCAATGACGGGTTGCTGGGTAAGATCAATGATGAGAGTGCTGGGAGAGAAATGATGGAGGTGTTGGGAGAGAGCAATGATGGGGGTCCTGGGAGAACAATGACGGGGGTGCAGGGAGAGAGTAATGACGGGGGTGCTGGAAGAGAGCAATGACGGGTGTGCTGGGAGAGAGCAATGATGGGGGTGCTAGGAGAGCAATGACGGGGGGTGCTAGGAGAGCAATGATGAGGGGTGCTGGGGGAGAGCAATGACGGGGGTGCTGGGAGAGAGCAATAATGGGGGTGCTGGGAGAGCAATGATGGGGGTGCTGGGAGAGAGCAATAATGGGGGTGCTGGGAGAGCAATGATGGGGGTTGCTGGGAGAGAGCAATAATGATGGTGCTGGGACAGAGCAATGATGGGGGTGCTGTGAGAGATCAATGATGGGGGTGCTGGGAGAGCAATGATGGGGGTGCTGGGAGAGCGCAATGACGGGAGGTGCTGGGACAGAACAATGACAGGGGTGCTGGGAGAGAGCAATGATGGAGGTGCTGGGACAGAGCAATGATTGTGCTTGTACATTTTCCGTGTGCACATAGCCTTCCAGTTAATTGGGGAGAGTAACAGAGATTGAATAATTTATATTATTGGGCGGCGGAGATTATAGTTAATGGGGGGCAGAGAGCTGCTTATCACTTTTTATTTTGATTATGAAGTGGCTAATAGTATTTTAATGGGGGGTATATTCTGTATTCAGGGGCGCAGTGCAGGGGAGACACATGTATATATACAATATATGTTACCTTGTTATTTTCTAGGCTGGAGATCATTGTGACAAGACGAACCGTGACTGGGAGATGTGGACATGAAGGTCTGACCAGATAGAGAAGAAGCAGAGAAACTGACTCTGATCAGATGAGATGTCAGCGGTAAGTGCCTGGATGTAAATATTATTCTATATCTGCACTGTGTGACTTGGAGTGATAATGTTACATGTAAAATCTCTTAAGCTGCATTCTCACATTTGTGTGAAATGTCCGTGTGCTGCCAGATTTTTTTATCGGATGGTCCACGGACTCGTAGAGTTTGATAGATCCATTCACACATCCATGAAAATCACGGATCTGAGAATGAGATCAGTGAGGGTCAGAGAATGTCCTGTTCTGATCTGATTTTGAGAATTAGAATAGGACATGCTCAATGCGTCTGTAAAACAGGACAGCACACAGATGCAGGAATGTAGCTATTTTATGTATAGCACAGTCCCTAACTATATAGTGTACTCACTTATTATGTATCCTTAGTTTTATAGTTTCATCTTTTATTATGTATAACACCCTCCCTTATTACCTACCATCCTCTCTAACTCTAGGGCTCACAGTTTGGGGATCATACTGTGTTGGGGTCAGCATACTTTGCCCTGGGAGTTGAGGTGGGGTACAGTAGGGTCATTATATGGAGGAATTCACCCTGGGGGTATCATACTGTGTTTGGGGGACACTTTTGTTGGCATCACACTTTATGGGGCAATGAAAGAGGGATCTAGGACTTCAGCAGGAGGAAAATTACTATGTAAAGGATGGAAAGTTGTGAGATTTGCTCTTCTGTGACCCCGACAATTATTTACATTTTTTTTTGGGGGGGGGGTGCCCAATTAGAACTTCTGCTATAGGACCCCATGATTCCTATGTACTCCCCTGGCTGTGAGCATCTCTGACTCATAGACCTAAGCTTCATAGAGAAGGCGTTCACCTCGTATCCAGGCACCTGTGAATCTCTGCATTGATTACAGAATGGATGGTCAGGAGATGTCTTCTCCTTCCAGGACTGACTCTTCAGAAGAGATCAGCTCATCCCTGCACATGACCAAAGGCATGTCCATCATCCTGGATGTAAGTATGAATGGAGCTCTGTGGTCATCTTATTTTTCTCTGAGACTCTGCTAGGCAAAGAGCAAGATGAAAGGAAATGTCCATTTCTTCTTAATAATAAAACTTTTGAGCTGTCATTCCAGCATCCTATGTAATGGAGACATGACCTAATATTAGGAAGCAATAATGCACTAATTTAGCAGATCAGCATAGACAGATAGATAGACAGACAGACAGATAGATAGATAGATAGATAGATAGATAGATAGATAGATAGATAGATAGATAGATAGATAGATAGATCAGAGTCAGCACTAATAAACTGCACCTGGTCCCTGATCCCATATACATTCACATATGACATTTCCCCCTAGGTCGTTATGTAATATGTTGAGAAACACAGATGCTAATAATATTTGCAGAAACTAACACCAAATATTTAAACTAAATATAAATGAGAGGTAATATTATGAAATGTCATATAAAACAAAAAGAAAACAATATGACTATCGATGGATGGCATTTATTCCATATAATGATATTACATTCTTCACCCTATGATCCACTTACACAATATTCTCCAACCTATTTTATTGAATATTACGAGAATGCCGGTTTCTGAAATGCCGGTGTTCAGCTTCTATATTTATTCCTTCTAAATTAAGAATACAATAAAGACCGCTCTAATTACAGGTAAGTTATCTTCCTTCTCAACACGTGCAGTAATTCTTTAGCTACTAAAACTAATGAAAATGCTGGAGGTGAGGAATAATGAGAAAATGAATCACCACTATATACAGTGGGTACAGAAAGTATTCAGACCCCTTTAAATTTTTCACTCTTTGTTTCATTGGACAGCTGGACTCCAATTAAGGCGTAGAACCATTTGAAGGAGGATCACAAGGAAATGGCAGCATGTGACTTAAATATGAGTGTCTGAGCAAAGGGTCTGAATACTTATGACCTTGTGATATTTCAGTTTTTCTTTTTTAATAAATTTGCAAAAATTTCTACATTTCTGGGGGGTTTTCAGTCAAGATGGCGTGCAGAGTGTACTTTAATGAGAAAAAAAAATGAACTTTTTAGAATTTACCAAATGGCTGCAATGAAACAAAGAGTAAAAAATTTAAAGGAGTCAGAATACTTTCCGTACCCACTGTATACTGAGAAACCTCCAAAAGTCATCCTCTTTTGTTTAGACCAGATTGTACATGATAGATTTTCAATTCCGAGTTTTGAATATTGGTGTTTTTAGAAACCCTATAAGTGGCTAGATAGATAGATAGATAAATAGATAGAATAGATAGATAGATAGATAGATAGATAGATAGATAGATAGATAGATAGATGTCTTACAATGGGGGTTTGCTGTCACTGTATACCACCATGTATATAATTATGAGACATTAATAATAGATGTATACGACTGGTGAAGGTATTCACACTGAGTCTGCCTTACACAGCGGACATACTTACTAACAAACTCTCCTGATGTATATGCCGACATCCCCATAGAAATTTAAATGGTTACTGTCATTTAAATATATTTTACCTAAATCAGTGCTAGCAAAGATAAGGATCTTTGAAATATATCTTATCATAGAATATGCTTCTTTCTCCACTTATGAGCCATTTTTCCTACACCAAAACACATGCACACGCACATACACACACATCTTTACCATCTGCCTCTTGAGAAAAAAAGCTCAAATCTGTCTTGGTCACTTCAAGACAGACTGTCAGCTCATTGAAGGATCAGATTCTTGCTGCCTATTGAAGTCTATGGAGAGGAGATGAAGAGGAAAGAGCAGAGTGTGAAAAACAGAAGATACATAACTCCATGTTGTGATATCTAATGGTTTTATCTCACCAAAGTGCTGGATTCACAGCTACGCTGTTCAGTACTGCTGTATAATGTCATCCATGTTGCTGCTGCTTAGAACACAACAAGTGCTACATAGACACAGGAGATCAGGGATCTCTCATATTTGTGTGTACTGTGTACAGGAAGCATCATAGCTGCTAATTTCCACCCACTAGAAAAGAGACAACTGGCAACTAGGTGGAGAGCATTAAAATGGCCAGAAATAGTGTTATTTTTCATGTACACAGATATGACAGCTTATTCTGAAAATCCATCTGAATAACAGGTACAGTACACTTCACGTATATTGTAGGATATAGGTTTTATTTTGTTTTTAACTAAGAGCTCTATATACAGTCACCAGACCTTTTCCATTGATCCCCGTGAACCATAGGCAGCATGAATCAGGGTTGGCTGCACGATTGACAACAGTTATGTTCTACTATGAAACTCCGCAGTGTTTCAGAAAATACGTAGTTTAAAAAGCCGGCTGGGGACTATAGGGAGAGACATGGCTAGCCTGGTGTGGCCTTCAGATGGCTTCTCCTTGCTTCAGGTGATTGACGGGTCTCTTGTATGTACGTAGGGAGAGACCTGTCAATCACCTGGAGCAAGGCAGGGAGAAGCTGTCCAGGGGCCGCACTGGACTTGTCACGTCTCTTCCTATGGTCACTGGCTGGCTTTTCAAACCGTGTTTTCGTCTCATACATGCTGGTGGCTCACACAGTATTCATGGCTCAGGCAGCCTGAATTTAGTGACAGGTTCTCTTTAAAGCGCCACTCTAGAGTTTGTTTTTTTTTTAATTTTACCACAGGGGTGTTATCACTAATGGATGTTCCCTGCCCCCAGTAATATTCTTACATGCCACCAACTTCTTCTGTTCTCGGTGCCGCTTCTGTCATCTTCTGCAGTTTCTGACCTGCCGGATCTCTCCAGAGTTTGTTGGGCGATCTGTAGATCACAACTCAATGTAAGTCTATGAGAGTCAGAACGAAGCCAGAACGAGGCTCTTGTAGACTTACATTGAAAGCTTGAAGACAGCGCTGGCTTCAATTGGATCTGTAGATTGTACATCATGTGGATCCCTCAGGTTTATTTTGATTATGATGCTCCTTTATGTCTAATGTGTGCTGCAGACATGCCTTTTTGTAGTGCTCACATTGAGAGCTTATGACTACCCGACAGTGTGGGGAGTCTAAGTGCCGGCACCGCACAGGTGCAGAACGCTATTAACCTACAGATTAACCCCATATCTGAAGGTTAATAGCATTTTTTTTTACCTGACAGGTTCCCTTTAAGTAGTTAAATGTCTTCATACAACATAAAATGCTATTTATTTGGGCAGTCAGGAGTCAGGAGGACAAGGACGTATTTAATACTGATAAATAGTTCTGTACTTAAGGTCCATGCACTTTTAGTACTGGTCCAATAGTTTTATCACCTAGCTACAGAATAACTGCATGATCACAGGGGTCCCATCATTATGACCGAAGTCAGTAGAGGTTTTAGGGAGCAGCAATCACCCAGCCCCCTACTGCTCCATTCACACTTCATTGATAGTGACAGAAATAAAACTACCGCCATGTTATTTATGATCCACAGCCTTATGTAATAAAGACTAAGACAAGTAGAAACCCACAAACTGTGTCCACATTGTTGTAATAAATCTCCAGATCTCAAGGAACATCAAGCTGCCGGATTCTCATGTTGTCCCCGTTATACTGAGACATCCAATCATTAACACATTACAAGAAATATTTCAAATATATAATTAATGAATCCATTTATTAACCATCTACTGATGTGTTCATAACCCCATTCACAACAGTAGTGACAGTTTTACACAATGATCTAATGCAGAGGCGTATCTGGGGGGGCAAACGGGGCATGTGCCCCGGGCACAGCCAGCAAGGGGTAGCAGTTGGGCCACCTAATGCAGCGGTCCGAAGTGTCTTCCCCGGCGGCTGCATTCTGCCGCCCCCCCGAACTGAGAGTCGGCTGTTCTCTGAGCCGCCTGTCAAGCAGACAGCCGGCTCATAGAATGTACAGTGCACTGGCTCCCAGTGATCAATTGTACTTGCGTCATTTCAAAGAGAGTACAAATTGAAGCTCTGACCAACGGGTCACAGCGACATCAGCAGCATGATCAGGTCATGTGATCACACTGCTGACGTCACTTACCGGCGCTGCAGAGATGGTAAGTGCTCCACATTAGTGAAGCTGAAGAGGGTGGGGGAGATTTACCAAGGGTGGGGCAGATTTACAGTGTGTGGGGCTATTTACAGTGTATGGGGGTAAATAAACAGTATGTTGGGCTATTTACAGAGTACGGGGGCTATTTACAGTGTGTGGGGGTTATTTACAGTGTGTGGGGGTTATTAATAGTATATGGGGCTATTTACAGAGTATGGGGGCTATTTACAATATGTGGGGGCTATTTAAAGTGTGTGGGGGCTATTTACAGTGTGTGGGGGCTATTTACAGAGGGTGGAGGCTACTTTCAGTGTGTGGGGGCTATTTACAGAGGGTGGAGGCTACTTTCAGTGTGTGGGGCCTTTACAGAGTACGGGGGCTATTTACAGTGTGTGGGGGTTATTTACAGTGTGTGGGGGTTATTAACAGTATATGGGGCTATTTACAGAGTATGGGGCTATTTACAATATGTTGGGGCTATTTAAAGTGTGTGGGGGCTATTTACAGTGTGTGAGGGCTATTTACAGTGTGTGGGGGCTATTTACAGAGGGTGGAAGCTACTTACAGTGTGTGGGGCTATTTACAGTATGTGGGGGCTATTTACAGAGGCTAGGGGCTATTTACAGTGCGTGAGGGCTATTTACACTGTGTGGGGGCTACTTACAGTGTATGTGGGCTATTTACAGTATGTGGGGGCTATTTACAGTGGGTGGGGGCTATTTACAGTGGGTACAGAAAGTATTCAGACCCCTTTGAATTTTGCACTCTTTGCTTCATTGCTGCCATTTGGTAAATTCTAAAAAGTTCATTTTTTTGATCATTAAAGTACACTCTGCACCCCATCTTGACTGAAAAAACAGAAATGTAGAAATGTTTGCAAATTTATTACAAAACAAAAACTGAAATATCACATGGTCATAAGTATTCAGACCCTTTGCTCAGTATTGAGTAGAAGCACCCTTTTGAGCTAGTACAGCCATGAGTCTTCTTGGGAATGATACAAGTTTTTCACACCTGGATTTGGGGATCCTCTGCCATTCTTCCTTGCAGATCCTCTCCAGTTCCGTCAGGTTGGATGGTGAACGTTGGTGGACAGCCACCTCTCCTCCTGCTCTCTCTTTGACCACCTCCAATCTGGCTTCCGACTGCACAATTCTAATAATAATAATAATGAATAATATTTTTTTTATTTATATAGCGGCAGTACATACAGTAAGTAGGGACATATACAGATAATATAAACAATACAATGTATCACATTTCAACAGTTACATGAGGAGTGAGGGCCCTGCTCACAAGCTCACAATCTATATTGAAAAGGGGGAAACACAATAGGTAGAACATGGTCATCAGCCAGTATCTGTCTAAGAGCAGTTACCGTGTGGTATTTGTTGTATGGAGGATGTGGAGATTAAATTAAAGATGTGTCTGACAGGATATCAAGACTCTTCAGACCTACAGATCACTACCCATTCCTGCTAATACATGTGGGGACAAATGACACCGCAAGAAAGGACCTGGAAACCATCTGCAGTGACTTTGAAGACTTAGGCAAGAAAGTGAAAGAATTGGGAGCGCAGGTGGTCTTCTCATCCATCCTCCCAGTGGATGGCCATGGAACAATGAGGTGGAATAAGATTCTACAGGTGAACAACTGGCTACGTCGATGGTGCCGTCAACAAGGATTTGGATTTCTGGATCACGGAATGAATTACCTATACGATGGACTACTTGCTAGAGATGGGGTGCACCTTACGAAGACTGGAAAACATGTATTTGGAAGTCGCCTTGCTACACTCATCAGAAGAGCTTTAAACTAGAACAATGTGGGAAGGGAAGCAAAAGGCCAGAAAAAGCCATACAGCTGACAAATACTATTGAGATCTCTGCTACTGGAAGTGGAAAAGAAGAACAAAGACAAAACAATTTAAATAATAAAAATATGGGAGGAAGAGAAACCAATCACAAACTAAAATGTTTTTATACAAATGCACAAAGCATGGGCAACAAACAAGGAGAATTGGAACTACTAATGCAGGAAAAGGAATATGATGTCATTGGAATCACTGAAACTTGGTGGGACGATACACATGATTGGAATAAAAGGCTAAAAGGATACAACTTATTTGCAAGAAACAGACTTGATAAACGAGGAGGAGGTGTTGCATTGTATGTTAGAAAAGCGTATATCTGTACAGAGATTAAAGCTTCAGAGACTGGGAGTTCTGTGGAAACTGTTTGGGTAAGAATACAAGGAGAGAACAACGGAAAGGACACCATTGTAGGCATTTACTACAGGCCACCTGGGCAAGCTGAAGATATGGATGAACTCTTTATGTATCAAATGACCAAGTTCTCCAAAAAATATGACGTAGTGGTCATGGGAGATTTCAAATATCCAGACATTTGTTGGGAATCTCTCTCAAGTAAAACTAACAGGTCAAGCAAATTCTTATTCTCTCTTGCTGACAACTTTATCTTCCAAAAGGTAGGGGAGAAAACAAGGGGATCTGCTACTTTGGATCTAATCCTTATAAACAGGGAGGAAATGGTTGAGGAGGTAAAGGTGGCTGGGACCCTAGGAGGCAGCGATCATGCTATTATAGAATTTTGGATAACTAGAGGAGGAAGACATGTGAAGACTCAAACTTCAAGGTTAGATTTTAGAAAGGCAGATTTTAAGAGACTCAGAAAGAGAATAGGAGGGATCCAATGGCTGGATGTCCTTAAGGACAAAAATGTCCAGGAAGGATGGGAAATTTTTAAAAATGAGATTCTCAAAGCACAATCGTTAACAATCCCGAAAAGTAGGAAGAATGGGAAGCATTTAAGGAAACCAGGATGGATGAACACAGAACTTAAACACATGCTAAAAAGAAAGAAAGAAATGTTTATTAAATGGAAAGAGGGAGGCATATCTAAAGAAGATTATAATGCAGTCTGCAGATCCTGCAGGGCACGTATCAGGTTAGCTAAAGCTGACAATGAATTAAGGCTTGCAAGAGATGTCAAAAGCAATAGAAAAGGATTTTGGGGGTATGTCAAAAGTAAAAGAAAAGTCAAAGATGCTATAGGATTTTTACAGGATGAAAATGGAGAAATGGTAAGAGAGGATGTTGAGAAGGCCGAACTTTTTAATTCCTATTTTGCATCTGTTTTTTCTCAGAAAGAAAATGTAACATCAACTGATCTTCACTGTCCTTTTAAAGGAATAGAGGAATCCAAGTTATCTGTAAACAGAAAGATTGTGAGGGAATATTTAGCTAACATAAATGAGTTCAAGTCTCCAGGTCCAGATGAATTACACCCCAGAGTACTGAAGGAGATCGTAGAAGAAATTTTAGAACCACTCTCCATAATCTTTGAAAATTCTTGGAGAACAGGAGAAGTCCCACAAGATTGGAGAAGAGCAAATGTTGTTCCTATCTTCAAAATGGGGAAGAAGGTGGACCCAGGGAACTATAGGCCAGTGAGTCTGACTTCTATACCAGGAAAGATCTTTGAACAAATTATTAAACAACATGTATGTAAGTACATGGATAAGAATGAAGTGATTAACCAGAGTCAGCATGGGTTTGTAACTAACAAGTCATGTCAGACTAACTTAATTTCCTTCTATGACAGAATCACTGACTGGGTGGATCAGGGAAATGCTGTAGATATAGTATATCTTGACTTCAGCAAAGCATTTGACAAAGTATCTCACACCATCCTTATTGAAAAAATGACCAAGTATGCAATGGACCAGGCAACTGTTAGGTGGATTCATAACTGGCTTAGTGATCGGACTCAAAGGGTGGTTGTAAATGGCTTCACATCCAGCTGGATGAATGTCTCAAGTGGGGTACCACAGGGCTCCGTCCTGGGACCTGTATTGTTCAACATCTTTATCAATGATTTAGATGAAGGAATTGAGGGTAAACTGATTAAATTTGCTGATGACACAAAGCTAGGAGGGATAGCTAATACTAGAGAAGAGAGAGAGAGGATTCAAAAAGACCTAAATAAACTGGAGCAGCGGGCAGCAACCAACAGAATGGTTTTTAACAGGGAAAAATGCAAAGCACTACATCTGGGCAATAAAAATGAAAAAAGCATATACAGAATGGGAGGAATAGAGCTAAGCAACAGTACATGTGAAAAAGACTTAGGTATACTAATAGATCATAGACTGAACATGAGTCAACAGTGTAATGCAGCAGCAAAAAAGGCAAATACAATTCTGGGATGTATTAACAGAAGCATACAGTCTAGATCACGTGAAGTCATTATCAGTCTTTACTCCTCTTTGGTCAGACCTCATCTGGAATACTGTGTACAGTTTTGGGCACCACATTTTAAAAAAGACATAGACAAACTGGAGCAAGTTCAGAGAAGAGCGACCAGAATGGTGACTGGTCTGCAAACCATGTCCTATGAGGAACGGTTGCAGGATTTGGGAATGTTTAGCTTGCAAAAAAGAAGACTGAGAGGAGACTTAATAGCTGTCTACAAATATGTCAAGGGCTGTCACATTGTAGAAGGATCATCTTTATTCTCATTTGCACAAGGAAAGACTAGAAGCAATGGGATGAAACTAAATGGGAGGATACACAGATTAGATATTAGAAAAAACTTTTTGACAGTTAGGGTGATTAATGAGTGGAACAGGCTGCCACGAGAGGTGGTGAGTTCCCCTTCAATGGACGTCTTCAAACAGAGGCTGGACAGACATCTGTCTGAGATGATCTAGTGAATCCTGCTTTGAGCAGGGGGTTGGACCAGATGACCCAGGAGGTCCCTTCCAACTCTACCATTCTATGATTCTATGATTCTATGAGATAGATGAGTATGCAGGGGCAGATTAAGATTAACATTTAGGAGGGAACAGGGAAGAGTTAGGTTGGTGAGTTAAGGTGATAGGCTTGTCTAAACAGATGTGTTTTCAAAGCACGTTTGAAGACATGGGGGCTAGATATCAGTCGGATCATTTGGGGCAGTGCATTCCAGAAAAAGAGAAGTCTCTGCCCTGACTAAAGTCACCAACGACCTACTAACTGCCAAATCCAAGCGACACTACTCTGTCCTCTGCCTTCGACACAGTGGACCATTCCCTCTTACAAACTCTCTCATCTCTCGGCATCACAGACTTGGCCCTATCTTGGATCTCTTCATACCTAACAGACAGGATCTCCCACCCACACATCACCTCCTCATTTCGCCCCCTATCTGTTGGTGTCCCCCAAGGTTCAGTTCTAGGACCCCTGCTCTTCTCCATCTATACCTTTGGCTTGGGACAGCTCATAGAGTCTCACTGCTTTCTGTATCACCTGTATGCTGATGACACACAGATCTACTTCTCTGGACCCGACATCTCCTCCCTACTAACCAAAATCCCACAATGTCTGTCCGCTATTTCATCCTTCTTCACTGCTAGATTTCTAAAACTTAACATGGACAAAACTGAATTCATCATCTTTCCACCATCTCATTCATCCCCCCACCTGACCTATCTATCAATGTCAATGGCTGTTCACTCTCCCTAGTCCCGCAAGCTTGCTGCCTCTAGGTAATTCTGAACTGTGATCTTTCCTTCAAACCTCATATCCAAGCCCTTTCTACTTCCTGCCAATTCCAACTCAAAAATGTCTCCCAAATCCGCACATTCCTCAGCCACGAATCTGCAGAAACACTAGTGCACGCCCTCATCATCTCTCGCCTCGACTTCTGCAACCTCCTGCTCTGTGGCCTCCCTTCCAACACTCTTGCATCCCTCCAATCTATTCTAAACTCTGCTGCCCGACTAATCCACTTGTCCCCCCGCTATTCCCCGGCCTCTCCTGTCTGTCAATCCCTTCACTGGCTCCCCATTGCCCAGAGACTCCAGTTCAAAGCCCTAACCATGGCATACAAAGCCATCCACAACCTGTCTCCTCCATAAATCTGGGACCTAGTCTCCCAAAACACACCTGCACGCAACCTCCGATCCTCACAAGATCTCCTTCTCTACTCCCCTCTTATCTTCTCTTCCCACAATCGCATGCAAGATTTCTCCCGTGCATCTCCCCTACTTTGGAACTCTCTACCGCAACATATCAGACTCTCACCTACCGTGGAAACCTTCAAAAGGAACCTGAAGACCCACCACTTCCGACAAGCATACAACCTGCAGTAACCCTCGCTCCACTATACCACTGCATGACCAGCTCTGCCCTCACCTGTATACTCACCCATTCCTTGTAGACTGTGTGCCCTCGCGGGCAGGGTCCTCGCTCCTCCTGTACCAGTCACGGTCACCTTTTGTTCAAGATTATTGTAATTGTTCTTGTATGTATACCCCTTTTTGACATGTAAATCGCCATGGAATAAATGGCGCTATAATAATAAATAAAAATAATGATGTCACAGACAGTGCTAACCTACAGAACTACACGGGCAGCTGATTTCTGCTCACTTTGCTCTTGATGTATGATCGGTGTGGATCCTATAGTTCGCTACGTCTGAGATATTTCTATAACATCTGGACCAGGACTAGAATTTACTGCTTGGCTGACAGGTACGATGCCGCATTTATCATTTGTCAGATACAATAACAGTATTAATAATTCTGTATGTTATTTTACATAATATACAGTATATACAGTATATGATCTAAAATTCTCACATAAGGTCGGAGTCACCCTGGACATTATGATAACAATTTCTGACCATAATGTACCAGCACCTCAGCACAACTATAGTTTTCTAAAATATTTTTTTCTGCTGATAATCCCCTGAACTTGTGAATTTTAAGATAGAAGTATGGTACAGTTTACTGTAATTCCTCCATACCGCCTTAAGGACAAGCCTAATTTTAGCCGTCAGGACGTACAAAGCTTCATTGAAAATTCCATATGGACTTGTTTTATGCAGGACAAGTTGCACTTTTTATAGTCTCCATTTTGAGGCACATACAATTTATTAAAGAAGCACTCCTTCCATCAAAGTTTTTGTCCTCTTAATATATTGCAGTCATCATATTATATAGCACTGTATACTTAGAAGCAGGAAATCTCTTGTCCATGCATTTATCATTTTACCCTTCAACTTCTGACCCAGCTGCTTTCTCCACCCCCCAACCCCATCAGGGACTTTTGCAGTGATTTATGACTCATACAGGGAGAATTGACCTCCTGTTTCTACATAGAGTTGAGAAGGATTCAGCTATATGAATGAATAGTTTCTACAGCTGCTGGCATTGTGGACAGTAATGCTGATGATGATGTCATAGAATAGAACTGATGATGTTCATAGAATAGAACTGATGATGTCACAGACAGTGTTAGCCTAGAGAACTACACAAGCTGCTGATTTCTGCTGACTTCTTGCTGTTCTTGATGTTTGATCGGTGTGGATTCTATAGTTCACTACGTGTGGGATATTTCTATAATTCCTGGCTATAACATCTGGACTAGGACTGGAATTTACTGCTTGGCTGACGGGTAAATGCCACATTTATCATTTAGCATATATAACAACAGTATTTATAATTCTATATGTTATTACATAATATATATAATCTAAAATTCTCACATGAGGTCAGATTCACCTTGGACATTAATGTAGTCATTTCTGACCATAATGTACCAACACCTCAGCGCAACTATATTTTTATAAAATATTTTTTTCTGATGATTATCCCCTAAACTTGTGAATTTTAAGATAGAAGTATGGTTCAGTTTACTGTAATTCTTCCTTACAGCCTTAAGGACAAGCCTAATTTGAGCTGTCAGGATGTGCAAAGCTTCATTGGAAATTCAATATGGGCTTGTTGCATTTTTACAGGCTCCATTTTGAGGCATATACAATTCATTAAAGAGGCACTCCTTCCATCGAAGTTTTTATCTTCTTAATATATTGCAGTCATTATATTATATAGCACTTTGTACTTACAATTGCTCATTTTGCCTTTCTACACAGTTAATTATTCTCTTTTCTCTGCTCTATGTAGAAGCAAGAAGTCTCTTGTTCCTGCACTTCTCTTGTTCCTGCACTTATCATTCCCCCCTTCTACTCCTGATCCAGCTGCTCCCTCCTCCCCCTGCCATTGACATTTGCAGCAACTTATGACTCATGCTGGGAAAATTGACCTCCTTTTTCTACATAGAGCTTTGGAGGATTCAGCTAGTCTGTTTTTAACCAGGTGATGTCATAGACCTAATGTAAAAGAGAAGAATTAACTGGGTAAAAGGGTAAAATGAGCAATTGTAAGTGCACAGTGCTATATAGTATGATGACTGCAATATACTAAGAGGATAATAATTTTGATGGGAGGAGGAGGATGGCTTATTTTAATTATTTTTTTGCAAGGAGAATGGAAAAAAACATCAATTCTAACTTTATTTTGGGATTTTCGTTGAACATCATGCGAGGTGCAGTTTAAATAATGTTACATCTTTTCTTTTTTGTTTCGTTTACTTACTGTAAGTGAATCGAACTTAATTTAACTTTTTTTACTCTGCAATCCTTTGAGCACTAGCACAATACTTTGGAACAAATAGTATTAAAAGGCATTGTTGTCAATCATTATGAATCTGGCAGGAAAACTATAAGGCCTTGTCTCTTCCCTCTGTCAATTCGGCCCCCCCAGTTCTGTGCTTGCAGCTGCAGTGCGCTAGGTGAGAGAGGAGCTCCTAGCACCATGATCTTGGTGTGAAATCCTTTTCACGTCTTAAAACAAAATAGTACCTTCCATTAGTACATGAAAAAGCAGTTGACTCGCCCCCTGGGCAGTGGGGTACTCGGCAGCCGGGCCTCTGTGTATGCCGGTGGGGGATATCACGGTGGCTGGCCCGCTCCGTGACCCAGGGAGGTCAGTAGAAAGCGGGATATTTATAAGGGATTTAAAGTGTTCGTGACGCCACCTGAGGAATGCGGCTAAGGGGTGCTGCCGCTGTGGAGCAGTCCTCTGGAGCTGGTGTTACGGCAGCAGGGATGGTGTGGCTCTCCACAGGTAGAGCTTGCTTCAGGGCAGCATGGGGGTGTAATGGATGGTGGTGCAGGGGAGAGACGGCAGGACGGTCCCGGAGGAAAGACGGACACTCACACGGGGGTAAGCTTCAGTACCTCTACTGGTGATGGTGCAGGCACGGTCCAGGGTACTCCGGACGAAGGGCGCACTTTTGGACTCTCCCCAGTAAGCGGGTATAGGGCCTCCTGGTCCGTGACTTTACTCGTTAAGCTTCTGACCTGCCTGGAGCTAGGCCTAACTTAGTTACTGTCTCTCTTCGCACCTGCTGACCGGGTTGTAGGGCCTTCTCTTGGAGATCACTCTCCCTGGTTGCTGGGGCCTCCGTGACTCCTAGCCCTGGTACTGTAATCAGCATTTGGTGAACCTGGGACCTGTAGTCCTTCAGGGGTTCTGTTGGTCCCTACTGGGTGTAAAGGGTCCCTGTAGGCGTGGACCCGGTGTCCGGCGTATATATATCGGGGTGAGCCTGGTATGCTCCTATGCCCCCTCGCTACTTCTTCCTTCTCCTCTCGCCTTTGGCCACACTCAGGGCCCTCACTAGGCCTTCACATGTGCTGTAGGCCTTGGCTCCCCTAAGCACAGCAGCCAGCTTGCTGCCTCTTTGCTGCTCTCTGAGCATCAGCACGCTCTCTGCTCAACTCTCAGACTAAAAACTCAGCTGCCTGGCTCCACCCTCCCTATATGTATCCCTAACGGCTCCCTCTGCTGGTCTGAGGTGGTAGGGTGGAGGTGTGTGAATGTGTGAGAGTCTCTTGTGGAGAAGTCCATCCATGCACCCTTCTGGGTTCTGTGGCACCAGTGCGCAGCAGGGCGCCACATCTCCCCCTAGTAAAACTCAGTACTCCTGGACTGAAGCATTTTTCTCAAAACAGGTTAAATAACAATAATAATTATAATAGCAACAACAAATATAATAATAACAATAACAATAGTAAGGTTACAGTAACCTGATGTCCATTTCACCAATGAAAGAACATGAGGGACCAGCCTGAAAACCATCAACGTAGGCCCTGGGCGTGGCTACAGGGCATAGGTGATCCAGGTGCTGGACCACGTCTTCGGCCACGCCAAACGGGTTTTTGTTCTGTGGTCACTAAAGGGGCTCTCCAGGATGTGCAACTGTGTACATGACAGTTTTTGGGCAGCTCACAGTCCTCAGCCTACAAGTCTTTGTACCCTGACGGGTAACTAAAGGCGCATGTATTTAATTTCAGTTTATACAATAAACATTACGAAATACCCTACTGGGTAACTATTTATACTGTCAGTGTTTCTCTATTCACTCTCTATACCTGACAGGGGTCTGGCCTTTTGTGCTACGCGATATCCTACATAGTACTGCGTGTAGTGTGGATACTTGCGCTATTTTCTGCTCTATCAGCTCTATGTGTTGGTGGACTGCAAGACTGCCTTAACCTCTCTACGGGACTGGCAAGTACACTGGTTACTGGGCCTTCTGGCTCTGCTTCTTCCGGTGATCCTTCTTCCGGGGATTCTTCCTGAGCAGGCTCTTCCGGGGCACTTACAGGTCTTACTTGCAGTGGAGAGTCTTCTGGCTGTTGGTAGAAGTGTAGCACAGGTATTATTATTACCGCTCCATCCAGTTGAGGCCAATCTGCCGGGAAATCTCCTAAGACAGTATGAAGTACTTCTTCTTTAGGCTCCTCCGGTATGGTGAGAGGCACTTCCTCCTGGGGCTGCAGCGGACTTGGGCACAACTTCAGATGGTCTCTCGATACCGTTGCAGTTGTTCTTCCTCCATCTTTGCTAATTAGACAGGTTTTCCTATTGTCGAATATGGAATTCAACACAGGGTAAGGTTCCCTTTCCCACTGGTCATCAAGCTTGTGGCTTCTTCTCTTTAGTTTCAGCACAACTTCTCCAGGTGTCAAGGGTTCGGCTGGTGCACTCTTGTTGTACTGTGCTTCCTGCTTATCTCTCACATTACTTAGACTGTCTTCGACACAGGCCTGTACTCTCTTGTACTGCTCCTGTCGAGTCGCATCCCAGTCTTCAGTGGACATATCTGCTTCTGGCTCTACCACTCCAAGCTCCAGGTCCATGGGCAACTTTCCGGGTCTTGCTCTCATGAGGTACGCTGGAGTACAATTGGTGGAACTCACAGGTATGTGATTGTACAGATCTACCAGGACAGATAGTTTGTCTAGCCACTGGTTTCTTTCTTCGAGAGGTAAGGTCTTCAACAGGTCGATGACTATGTTATTCATCTTTTCACATAACCCATTGGTTTGGGGGTGGTACGGTGTAGTCCGGATCTTCTTACACCCGTACAGATGGCAAAACTCTTTGAACAGCTCGGCTTCAAAGGCAGGGCCTTGATCCGTCAGCACCTTAACCGGGTATCCATGGTGCCTGCAGAAGTAGGCTTGAAACGTCCTTGCTGCAGTTTCTGCCGTCAGATCCTTGACGGGGCTACCACTAGGAACCGGGAGTAGTGATCCACCATGGTCAGGGCATACGAGTAGCCTGACCTGCTCGGTGACAGCTTGACGTGGTCCAGAGCGACGATCTCCAGGGGCTGGGTTGTCTTGATGGACCGCAGGGGTGCCTTCTGGCTGCTGTAGTCTTTTCTTCTGAGGCTACAGGGTCCACAATCCCGGCACTACCTCTCTATGGAACTCCGCATTCCAACCCAATAAAACCGATACTTCAGGAGGGTTTCTAGCTTCTTCCAGCCAAAGTGCCCTGCTTGTTCGTGGTAGGCCTCCAATACCATCTGGATGTCTGTCCTGGGCACTACGATCTGCCATACCATCTCATGGGTACTAGGGTTGACGTACCTTCGGCACAGCTTCTCTCTATAGATGAACAGCCGGCTTCTCTCATTCCACAGTTGCTTGGCTTGGGGAGGAGCGTCTTTCTCCAGGGAGGAACCTTCCTGGGTTATCAGTTCTTTGATACGGCTGACAACCGGGTCGCTGTCCTGGGTCTCCTTCCAACTGTGATGAGGTAACGGGTTTAGTGTCTTACCACGATACCTCCTGGAGGTGCGTTGCTCATGGACCATCCCACTTCTGTGGAAGGCAGGTAGCTCAATCTCCTCCAGGTCATTCACTTCTTCTTCAGTGTCCAGCTGGTGAGGCATTCTGGATAGGGCATCGGCGTTGACGTTCTTGTTGCCTGCCCGGTATTTGATGGTGAACTGATAGTTTGACAGCCGGGCCATCCAACGCTGTTCCATGGCTCCTAACTTGGCTGTCTCTAGATGTGTCAAGGGGTTGTTGTCAGTGTAAGCCGTGAACTTACTGGAGGCCAAGTAGTGCTTGAATCGTTCAGTGATGGCCCAGACCAAGGCCAGGAGCTCCAACTTGAAGGAGCTATAGTTTTCTGGATTCCTCTCGGTAGGACGGAGCTTCCTGCTGGCATAGGCAATCACCTTCTCTTTGCCATACTGCTTCTGACTCAACACAGCTTCTTGTCCCTCGTTGCTGGCATCAGTGTACAGCTGGAAAGGTTGGCTGTAGTCAGGGTAGGCCAGGATTTCTTCGCCGGTCAGGCTCTCTTTCATCACTGCAAAGGACTCAGCCTGCTCTTTACCCCACTGGAAGAGGGGGGGTTTGCCTCTGTTGGGCTGTCCTACCAGGAGATCCTGCAAAGGCGCTGCCTTCTTGGTGTAGTCCTTTACAAATCTCCGGTAGTACCCGACCAGTCCCAGGAACTGACGTACCTCCTTGAGATTCTTCGGCTCCGGCCATTTCTGGATGGCAGTGACCTTCTCCGGGTCTGGTGCTACTCCTTCTGGACTGACGATGTGCCCCAGGTACTGAACCTTCTGTTTGAGCAGGTGGCGCTTGGAAGGCTTCAATTTCATCCCATACCGGGACAACTGCTCAAATACCTCCGCCAGGTGCTTCAAATGGTCCTCATACGTCTTGGAGTACACTATCACGTCATCCAGGTATAGCAGCACGGTCTCAAAGTTACGGTGCCCCAAACAGCACTCCATCAATCTCTGGAACGTCCCAGGGCGTTGCAGAGTCCGAACGGCATACTGTTGAACTCGCAGAGTCCCATCGGGGTAGTGAAGGCCGTCTTCTCTCGGTCCTCCTCAGCAACTGCTACTTGCCAGTACCCACTAGTGAGGTCAAGGGTAGAGAAGTAATTTGCAGACTTTAATGCAGCCAGGGATTCCTCTATACGGGGCAAAGGGTATGCATCTTTATGTGTTATGCGATTTACCTGTCTGTAATCTACACACATTCTCATGCTTCCATCCTTTTTCCTGACCAGGACCAGGGGAGCTGCCAGGGGCTACAGCTATCTCTTATTACCCCTGCTTTCTTCATGTCATGCAACATTTCCTTCGCTTTCTGGTAGTGTGCTGGTGGTATGGGCCTGTAACGTTCTTTGATGGGTGGATGGTCACCTGTGGGTATATGGTGTTGTACCCCTTTAATCCTCCCAAAATCAAGTGGGTGTTTGCTGAATACCTGTTCGTATTCCTGGACCACCCTGTATACCCCTTGTTTTTGATGGACAGGAGTGGCGTCAGTCCCAACATGGAGCTGTCGACACCAATCCTCCAACTGGGCTTCGGAGTCATTGTCCTCCACTGTATCTGGTGGGGTCAAGGATTCCACCGTGTGTATGGTATCATCGTTCACAGTATACAACCTGGCAACAGTGGCGTATCTTGGTAATTTAACTTCATCCTCCCGGCAATTAAGGAGACGTATGGGTACCCTCCCATTGCGTACATAAACCACCCCTCTAGCAGTTAAGAGTGTAGGTCTGTGCTCTGAGCTAATGGGCACCACTACCGCCTGGTAGTTCTGTCCTCTTAGACCTATTGCTGCTCTACACCAAATCAGCATTTCACTCATTGGGGGATCACAATGGGTATCGGGTCTGTCACCCGTACATTACCAATCTCACCACCTGTTAGCTTTACCTGTTGCTGGTACAGGAGGGCTCGTATCTCTCTCAGGAGCACCTTCCTTTGCCCTGGTTTGGTGGTGTCAGCAATCTGTTGGAGCAAAAGCAACACTTCTCCCAAACAGTTACCGACAATATTTGTACCAAGTATCATATACAAGTCTGTATCACCAGGGTTAGACTCCACTACATTCAGTCCTTGGTCCTTTAGTTCCGCTCTCCCCACCTTCACTGTCACGTCCTTAACCCCTACTAGGTTAAGAGGAAGGCCGTTAGAGGCATACACGGAGAGGTTCGGGGCTGGCGGCTTGAGTTCATCTATGGACCAGTACCTTTTGTAGAGGACATCAGGTATGATGGTTACCTGAGATCCAGTGTCCAGCAGGGCAGGTGTCGCAATGCCATCCAGCATAATGGACAGGAAAGGTCTTCCTCCCACGAACCGATGGTGCCTGCTTGATGGGCCTGCTTGCTTTACTCCTGGGTGTCGGCCCTCGGCCCCAGGGTTTGCTCGTTTAAAGGACAGTTCCGCGCTGTGTGGCCTGCCTTCTGGCAGCGGTAGCAGATGAATTCTCCAGGAGGGTGACGTTGGTCGTTGGTCCTCCCACGGGGTGGCGTTGTCCTCCTCCGGGGTGGCGTTGTCCTCCTACGGGGTGGCGTTGTCCTCCTTCTTCTCCTCATCCAGGGGACATCCTCAGGGCTGTCGGCGAGTAGGATCCTTCCTTCCGGTTGGGGCTCCGTCTGTAGCTGCAGGGTGCTCAGGACAGTGGCCAGGGTTTTACTTAGCTGACGGACTTCAGAGCCCAGGCTGTCCAGCTCGCTAGGGGGCACTGTTTGTATCTTTGTTTCAGCCATTAATGAAGGAGCAGTGGGTGCTGCTTACCCTGGTAATGTTGGACAGCAGTATCTGTTGTTTCCAGGGGCTGCAGACCCTTTATGGTGATGTCCTTAAGGGTGTCAAAGGTGGCATCTGGATGGTCTAAGGCCCACCACCGTACAGTTCTGCTCTCCTACTGGGACCTCAACCCCCGGATGAACTGTTCCGTCAGTATTTTATTTTCATTCTGTATGCTGGCTGGACTAACCTGTTTCAGGGCCCGCAGGGCTTCCTGTAAGCGCCAGGCGTAGTCCCGGACACTGTCCTCAGGTTTCTGGACACAGTGGTAGAACCTCATCTGGAGATCTGTCTCAGTGCGGTTTTCAAACACAGTTTGCAGTCTCTTAAAGATGATGGATACTGATTCCTGGTCTGCGGCTGGCCAGGTTTCAACTTCCCGCTCTGCAGCACCAGTCAATTGTCCCCGCACAACAGCAGCTCTCTGCTTACCCGTCATAGAATACATGTCTAGCACACCGCATATTTTTCTCTTGAATCTGGTCAGGGTGTCTGGTTTGCCATTATACTGGGGAGGCCATTTTGCTCCAGGGATATACGGCAGGGCCATGGGTATCAACGGTGTCACGACCCATGCTGGTGGAGCGGCCGCTCCGGCCTGTGCAGCACCGGGTGCAGGTTGGGCATCAGGAGCGTTAACCGGTGCTCCGGCGGCTTGCTGGTCGTCGGCCATGGTTGCGCCCCCCTAGTGAACCGGAGCCTACCTTCTTCACTTTATTTATCAGGTAGGCCGCAGCTCCGCAGGCGACGGTCTTCTTCCAGGACCTTGCGTCGCTCGCTTCTGACGTTAGAGCGTCCTCTTGGCTCCTTCCAGGACCTGACGCTTCCTGGTTTGACGTAAGGGGCGGGGCGTGTCCTGGGCTTCGCGCGCTTCCAGCGGTTACGCCTCTCCGATTCCCGCGGTTACGCCCCTCTTCTTCCCGCGCGGCGACAGGAAGATGGCGGACAATGGCGAGAAATCTCGGGAATGGCGGGAAACCTTCACCACAGTGAGTATTACAGTCTTTTAATGCACACAGTACCCGGTGGCAATGGGCACGGAATCCTGTTCATGATGCCAAAGCTGACTCGCCCCCTGAGCTGTGGGGTACTCGGCAGCCGGGCCTCTGTGTATGCCGGTGGGGGATATCACGGTGGCTGGCCCGCTCCGTGACCCAGGGCGGTCAGTAGAAAGGGGGATATTTATAAGGGATTTAAAGTGTTCGTGACGCCACCTGTGGAATGAGGCTAAGGGGTGCCGCCGCTGCGGAGCAGTCCACTGGAGCTGGTGTTACGGCAGCAGGGATGGTGTGGCTCTCCAAAGGTAGCGCTAGCTCCAGGGCAGAATGGTGGTGTAATGGATGGTGGTGCAGGGGAGAGATGGCAGGACGGTCCCGGAGGAAAGACGGACACTCACACAGGGTACTCCGGACGAAGGGCGCACTTTTGGACTCTCCCCAGTGAGCGGGTATAGGGCCTCCTGGTCCGTGACTTTACTCGTTAAGCTTCTGACCTGCCTGGAGCTAGGCCTAGCTTGGTTACTCTCTCTCTTCGCACCTGCTGACCTGGTGGTAGGGCCTTCTCTTGGAGATCACTCTCCCTGGTTGCTGGGGCCTCCATGACTCCTAGCCCTGGTACTGTAATCAGCATTTGGTGAACCTGGGACCTGTAGTCCTTCAGGGGTTTCGGTGGTCCCTACTGGGTGTAAAGGGTCCCTGCAGGCGTGGACCCGGTGTCCGGCGTATATATATCAGGGTGAGCCTGGTATGCTCCTCTGCCCCCTCGCTACTTCTTCCTTCTCCTCTCGCCTTTGGCCACACTCAGGGCCCTCACTAGGCCTTCACACGTGCTGTAGGCCTTGGCTCGCCTAAGCACAGCAGCCAGCTTGCTGCCTCTTTGCTGCTCTCTGAGCGTCAGCACGCTCTCTGCTCAACTCTCAGACTAAAAACTCAGCTGCCTGGCTCCACCCTCCCTATATATATCCCTAACGGCTCCCTCTGCTGGTCTGAGGTGGTAGGGTGGAGGTGTGTGAATGTGTGAGGGCCTCTTGTGGAGAAGTCCATCCATGCACCCTTCTGGGTTCTGTGGCACCAGTGCACAGCAGGGCGCCACACAGTGAGATGACAGAAAATGGTAAATATTGTGTCTTTCAATACAACTGAAATAATATATATATAGGATGAATTGCTTCTACAGCTGCTGACATTGTGGACAGTTATGCTGATGATGATGATGTCACAGACAATAGCACTCATGATGTCACAGACAATAGAACTCATGATGTTGTGGCACCCTGCTGTTCAATGTACAGTAATGTACAGTATAGGATAGCATAAAGTAAGACATAGCTTAGGACTTAGTACATAAGATAGGTAGAATAAGATAGGTGACTATAGTTAGGCAGTGACGGAAGGGTAATGTATGAGTTAATGTTTGGGACTTGCCCTAGTTTGGGACTAGGAAGAAGATAAGTTTTAGGGCAAGTGACTGCTTTCTGAAGCTAGGGAGTGAGGGCCGAACAGCAAGAGAGAGAACATTTGGTTCTGGACAGTATGAGACATTACTAGAATTCCCTGACGGATATTCTTCTGTAACGTCTGGAGCTCAAGGCTCAATCTGGGTGTGATGGCGATCATCTTATCCCCTTCCTTAAACAGGAAGATTGATGTGGAGTCGTGGGTGGGAGAAGTAACAGACCTCGGACGTACTGCGGGACTGGGACTGACAGGACCAGTGAACGCAAGCATAATCTAGGTAGAACGAAAGGAAAATCTGGAAGTGTACTATGCTGTGGGAACAAGAAATGTAAAGTGTTCTGCCCAATACTACGAGTTGCAATATGATGCACATGGACTGTTGAGTAAAGGTATTTGTCATGAAACGAACTGGGTGTTTCCTGATTCTTTTTTTGTCGGCTCCTGACACTAAAGACTTGGAGACAGCTGAGGTCTGTAGCCTATGACTGAGTGCAACGCACGCCACACACCACAGCACATTTGATCTGGGACACAAATTTCCTGTAGAGTGTCAGGGCGACATGCAGCAGTTCGCCCACAACTACCGCCATCTGGCAACCCACAAATCCTCACATCATGCAGTGTACGAGCTGTCAGGATTCTCCTGCGCCGGGAGCGGGTGTTCATGTGATCGCAACCTGGAGTTCCCGGACCTACTTGCTCCCCTCCTCGGTGACTAGGGTGAGGCTGTGGCAACTGCACCATAACAGTCAGAAGCCTCCGGTCTCCTAGCCGAGACCTAAAGTGACACGACTAGCCCAGGGACCAGTTCCCTTCTTGCCGCCTGGTCCCTTCAACACTTGACAGATTACAGCGTACGGGTGGCTTCCTGCTCCTTCCATACCCCTGGGACCCCTTCAGTTACCGGAGTCTTCCTCCTCTGCTCCCCTCCTCTTCTCTCCTCTGCTGGGCCTCATTCACTAGGCCACTCTGGAGCAGAGCTCCTGAAGAGCACCTGCTCCCCTCAGACTTACTACTCCCCTCTCTACTACTCCACTCCCTAACTAAGATGGATCCCCTATTTATACTCCTCACAAATGCTCCCCTAAACTCCTTCCTCCACCCACACCCACTACTTGGTTCCCCCTCACTCTGGTTCCCCCCACACTAGCCAGGGACAGGGCTCAGCAGAACACAGTGCATCTTGCCCTTCCAGCCAGCCTGGAGCAGTGTAGTGTTGGATGCAGGTGTTGGGGTCCCGGGCTGCACCCTTTCCTTACCAGAGAGACACTTTCCTTACCAGAGAGTGGGGCACCACTAGATGTAGTACCTCTGTGGCGACTTAACCCTCAGGGGCGCCACACATAGGTCCTCTGTAATTTTAGCACAATGGACGCCTTGTACACAGCATTTTCTTCTATGTAATATATAGAAGGATCTGTATTAATTTCTCCTCTATTATCTTTTCAGGCATCTACAACATTTTCATTATTTTATTCGGTCTTATCATCCGGGTCGTGAGTATCTTTCCAATTGTTCTTCTCTTTTCTTCCTACTACTAATATTTCTTTCTTTTGACCCAGTTCTTTTAGTCATAGTTTTAGGGGCCTGAGATACCAGATCTGATCTGGAGGCCAATTCTGAATGTATTGATCACCAGTTCACCATAAACCGTGAGGTATCTATTTATCCAACTAGTGATTTACTATTATCTCTTTTCTTCTTACTACTAATGTTTCTTTCTTTTGTCCTAGTTATGTTAGCAATAGTTTTAGGGGCCTGAGATACCAGATCGGATCTGGAGGCCAATTATGAGACCATTGATCACTGGTTCACCATATACCCTGAGGTATCTATTTATCCATCTAGTGATTTACTACTATACCTTTTCTTCTTGCTACTAATATTTCTTTCTTTTGTCCCAGTTCTGTTAGTTATAGTTTTAGGGGCCTGAGATACCAGATCTGATCTGGAGGCCAATTCTGAATTTATTTATCGCTGGTTCACCATAAACCCTGAGGTATCAATTTATCCATCTACTGATTTACTACTATCCCTTTTCTTCCTATTACAAATATTTCTTTCTTTTGTCCCAGTTCTGTTAGTAATAGTTTTAGGGGCCTGAGATACCAGATCTCAATTCATCACCAGCTGGACCAAACCAAGACCTTCAGTAGGAGAGTCCAAGGTCAGTGCACGACATGGTTTACACGTCTGCTCACACACAGATATCACATAGTCGCTTGTCAGATTTTTGGTATTTTATGAGTAACCATTGAAGTCTTTATGTATTTTACAGACATATAAACATCTGAATGTGCGGCCCCAGTGACAGCTGACAAGCGGACACCCCTCATTATATATGTGAGTATTATAATAAATACCAATCTGTATAATTCTACTATATCCTATCCTGGATGCTCCTGTAGAGACTAATGTGATTTACAAGGAGGCTTATTATATAATACTAATATCCTTTTCTTCCAGAAAACCTTGCGATCGGCTGCCTGCTGCCAGGGGGACTCTCTGAGGCAATACGTCACTTATATAAATGTACGTCACCATCATTTACTATATACAGGACCCGCCAGTCGTTCTATACAATGTAGGGGACGGGTCTCTGTTCTACAAGAAAATGTTTCTGATGATTGAGGTTTATACTATTTTGTTGTTTTTCTTAAATCTAGAATGAATTCTTCATAAGAGCCGATGACAATCAGATGTTCACGGATGATGCACCACTTCAGTCACATGACTGCTACAGCCAATCATGAGTTCCAAATGGTCAGGTAACCCACGAAACAGGTTTTTATCACTTCTGTTCCCAATGGAGAGCACTGGATTGGCCTGCACTGGAGTAATGGGGATCAGAGCAGGTGACTATGTCTGATTTATTATTTTACACCATTATCTGCCTTCAATGTAATTTTATTAGGCTCAGACAACCATTTCAAAGGGATTGTCCAGGTTTAAGGCTCAAGTCTGCAGTCACCGTATGTGATTCCTAACTTGTGAATCTATAAGGGTGGTGGACAATGACTGTTGCATTCCTACCCCTAAAGACAAAAATCGCATTGTATTGCAGTGTAAACTATGTCCTGCGTCTTTTAGTATATATTGTGTATTGTGATATGGTAATGTATGGTGTTCGTAATGTACAGTATAGGATAGCATAAGGTAAGACATAGCTTAGGACTTAGGACATAGGATAGGTAGTATGAGATAGCTGACTGTAGTTAGGCAGTGACGTAAGGGTAATAAAAGAGTTAATGTTTGGGACTGGCCCATATTGGGAGAGGAAAAGTGTTAGGGCAAATGACTGCTTCCTGAAGTTAGGGAGTGATAGCCCAACAGCAAGAGAGAGAACACTTGGTTCTGGGCAGTATGAGACATTACTAGAATTTCCTGGGCGGATATACTTCTGTGACATCTGGAGCTCAAGGCCCAATCCAGGTGCGATGGCGAGCACTTTATCCCCTTCCTTAAACAGGAAGATTGATGTGGAGTTGTGGGTGGGAGAAGTAACAGACCTTGGACGTACTGCGGGACTAGGCTGGGGAACCCTAGGAGTGACAGGACGAGTGAAAGCAAGCATAGTCTAGGTAGAACGAAAGGAAAATCTGGAAGTGTACTATGCTGTGGAAACAAGAAATGGAAAGTCTTCTGCTTAATACTACGAGTTGAAATATGATGCACATGGAGTAAAGGTATTTGTCATGAAACAAACTGGGTGTTTCCTGATTCTTTTTTTTCGGCTCCTGACACTGAAAACTTGGAGACAGATGAGGTCTGTGGCCTGCAACTGAGTGCAACGCACCCCACACACCACAGCACAATTTATCTGGGACACGAATTTCCTTAAGAGTGTCAGGGCGACATGCAGTAGCTTGCCCACAACTACCGCCATCTGGCAACCCACAAATCCTCACATTGTGCAGTGTGCGAGCTGTCATGATTCTCCGGCGCCAGAAGCGGGTGTTCATGTGATCGCAAGTATGTAATTTACATACATACTGCCACATTACAACTAGACATGCCCGACCTCACTCAATTCACTTTTATTGAGCGATGCCACGCACATCTAGTCTGCACGTGACCACATGTATGCAAATCATGTACTTGTGGTCACACGCCCACCTGCTCTTGGCGCCAGCACCCAAGAAACCTGACAGCGAGCACAATGAAAGCTTTCAGGATTCACAAGTCTGCAGTCACATAGAGTGACTTCACACTTTAACCTCAAGACTGGAAAACCCCTTTATGGTCTGGGAATTGTCTTGCTTATGGCAGATGTGACAGAATATTATGTTACCCTGTGTAAGGACGGTACAATATACAGTAGATGGAGGAGCCTACTGCATTATTATAAAGGAAAGAGGCTCCAACATTGTTATATTATAGGGAATGCATTTATTTACTAAACCAGACCTATTAGGAGAGCGCATAGGTCCTCTGTAATTTTAGCACAATGGACGCCTTGTACACAGCACTTTCTTCTATGTAATATATAGAAGGATCTGTATTAATTTCTCCTCCATTATCTTTTCAGGCATCTACAACATTTTCATTATTTTATTCGGTCTTATCATCCGGGTCGTGAGTATCTTTCCAATTGTTCTTCTCTTTTCTTTCTACTACTAATATTTCAGTCTTTTGACCCAGTTCCTTCAGTCATAGTTTTAGGGGCCTGAGATACCAGATCTGATCTGGAGGCCAATTCTGAATGTATTGATCGCCAGTTCACCATAAACCCTGAGGTATCTATTTATCCATCTAGTGATTTACTATTATCCCTTTTCTTCCTATTACAAATATTTCTTTCTTTTGTCCCAGTTCTGTTAGTAATAGTTTTAGGGGCCTGAGATACCAGATCTCAATTCATCACCAGCTGGACCAAACCAAGACCTTCAGTAGGAGAGTCCAAGGTCAGTGCACGACATGGTTTACACGTCTGCTCACACACAGATTTCACATAGTCACTTGTCAGATTTTTTGGTATTTTATGAGTAACCATTGAAGTCTTTATGTATTTTACAGACATATAAACATCTGAATGTGCGGCCCCAGTGACAGCTGACAAGCGGACACCCCTCATTATATATGTGAGTATTATAATAAATACCAATCTGTATAATTCTACTATCTCCTATCCTGGATGCTCCTGTAGAGACTAATGTGATTTACAAGGAGGCTTATTATATAATACTAATATCCTTTTCTTCCAGAAAACCTTACGATCGGCTGCCTGCTGCCAGGGGGACTCTCTGAGGCAATACGTCACTTATATACAGGTATGTCACCATCAGTTACTATATACAGGACCCGCCAGTCATTCTCTATACAATGTAGAGGACGTGTCTCTGTTCCACTTGAAAATGTTTCTGATGATTGAGGTTTATACTATTTTGTTGTTTTTCTTAATTCTAGAATAAATTCTTCATAAAAGTCGATGACAATCAGATGTGCACCGATGATGCACCACTTCAGTCACATGACTACTACATCCAATCACAAGCCCCAAAGAGTCAGATATCATCACTTGTGGTCCCAATGGAGAGCACAGGAGCGTCCTGCACTGGAGCAACCGGAGTGAGGGCAGGTGAGTATATGTGATTTATTATTTTACACTATTACCTGGCTTCACATTGGACTTATGTCTAAAAAGAGAAATTTCAATATGGTCGGAGAAGAGAAATTAATATACTACTGTATATACAGACACATCACCCTTAGCACTACCAATACACTTAGTATTAGTAATGAATCCAGGCACAATTAATCTGGCCGTTGCTTACAGGGATATTAATCACTAAGGATTTCTTCATTATAGTTGGAATACAGTCTTCTATTTGTTAATAAAAGTGAAGTTTTTGCTTCTGTTGGATATGTGGAATCAGTGTATTTTTTGTCCATTGTACAATAGGAATTTATATAAATACTTAAGAACATTTCATTGCCCGAAATTGTGCCACCTAAGCCAAACCATGACACTTTTATAGACTGGTTCACAGCATTGCAAGGGATAACTGAGGCTGATACAAACACGATGGTGTTCAATGAAACACAAAAAGTCCATACATTCCATACATAGAAATCGCTCATAGTAGTCACCAAGTGAAAAATCCATTCTTTATCACAGATACTGTATGTGATAATGTCAGCTCAACTCTCGACAGAGAATACATAACTTTGTAATATATCTTATCAGAGATGCTTCTTTCTCCTCCAGGGCTGATTTTTCACTCTCACTTCATGGGTAGAGCTGTAAAATCTGAGACAGTTGGCGCTTTCAACGTTCTATGGAAGGAGGAGCTAGAGGCAGACACAGACATTCTGCTGCAAGTTCTCCTGATACGACAGTTACAGTTCTCCATAGAACCTCATGAGCACTAGAGATGAGCGAATATTTCAATATTCGGTTCGGATTATGATTACCTATTTTGCATTATTTGCCGATTTGTTAGTCGAATATTTGTGGAACATTGCCGAATCCCGTTGGATTCACCAAACGCATACACAACACCTTCAAACATGCCGAAACGCTGCCAAAAGACATCAAAATAGGGCAGACACCAGGAAAGTGCCATCAATTGACCCAGAGTACAAGTAGTATAATTATAATTATTTATTATTATAGCGCCATTTATTCCATGGCGCTTTACATGAGAAAAGACGTCACCGACTCGTACAAGAGGAGAGAGGACCCTGCCTGCGAGGGCGCACAAACAATCTACAAGTGATGGATGAGGATACAGTAGGTGAGGGTACAGCTGGTCGTGCAGCGTTATGGTGGAATGAGGGTTACTGCAGGTTGTACACTTGTCAGAAGAAGTGGGCCTTCAAGTTCCTTTTGAAGGTTTCCACCGTAGGCGAGAGTCTGATATGTTGCGGTACAGAGTTACAGAGTAGGGGAGATGCACGGAACAAATCTTGTATGTGATTGTGGCAAGAAGAGATAAGAGAGAAGTAGAGAAGGAGATCTTGTAAGGATGGGAGGTTGCGCGCAGGTAAGTACAGGGAGACTAGGTCACAGATGTATGGAGGACACAGGTTTTGGATAGCTTTGTATGTCAAAGTTAGGCTTTTCAACTGGAGTCTCTGGGCAACAGGGAGCCAGTGGAGGGATTGACAGAGGGGAGAAGCTGGGGTATAGCGGGGTGACAGGTGGATTAGTCGGCCAGCACAGTTAGATTGGAGGTGTGCGAGAGTGATAGAAGGGAGGCCACAGAGCAGGAGCTTGCAGTAGTCGAGGCGGGAGATGATGAGGGCATGCACAATTGTTTTTGAAGATTCTTGTTTGAGTAATGTGCGGATCCGGGAGATTTTTTTTACTTGGAGTCGGCATATTCCTCAGTTGTCCCTCAGCATTCAGTTGTCCCTACCACAGTCCTTGCAACGCAAGCACAAATACACAGCCACCCACAGGCCACAATACTAAACTGCCACATTTCTCATCTGTTTGCACTAGAAATTTTGTCTTTTAAGCTCGTGGAGGCGAAAGCTTTCCGCAACCTCATGGCGGCGACTGTCCCGCGGAACTTAGTCCCCAGCTGCCACTATTTCTTCTGGTGTGCTATCCCCGCCTTATACAAGCATGAGTCTCAAAACATTACCCATACCCTCAACAACTCAGTTACTGGGAAGGACCACCTAACCTCAGACGCGTGGACAAGTGCTTGTGGCCAGGGACGGTACATCTCACTGACTGCACACTAGGTTAATATTGTGGAAGCCGGGACCCAGTCGGACTCTGGGATGGAACACATCCTCCCGACGAAGAGGATTGCGGGCCCTGGGTCAATCAAGCTTCAACACAATATTCACAAGGTACACAGCAGTGGTGGTCGGTCTCCTAGACAACGAGCAAACTTCTTCATGATGATAGAGGCCACCATCTCCTCAGCTTTCTGGTTGTCACAAATAATTTGGAGATTCGTGGCAGCTCTGGTTATGCTGTAATTTAAATTTAGTTTTTTCATTTTGGTCCAGCAAGGGTTAATGTAAGCCTCTTGCTGGCAGCCTTTTGTTAACGGTCAGCTGATGTTGGTTTATGCCACTCCCACCTTCCTTTAAATAGCCACATGATCCATCAGCTGACCGCCAGTTATAGTTCATTCTATGCTGACCTCTTTGAAGGAGCCAGTCTCTGGAGAAGCTGTGGTGTTCGTTGCTAATGCAGCAGTGAAGTTTCCTGTTGGAGAGATAAGTGTATTTTATGTTGTTATCTTCCCATTGTTTGTCTTCCCTTCCTTGTGTTGTCCTATTGTAGTGGAGACTAGTGTCTCGCTGACATGTGCACTAGCCAGGTTAAGTACAGGGCCAGCGAGGGCTTAGACACGTGATCGCGCACAGGGGGAAGGACCCGTCTAGGGACGATAGGGGAGTTTAGGGACAGATACAGGTTGGTGTCAGGAGGTATCCCTTCCCTTGTTCCCTACCGCTTGGGCCCTCCTTCCCCCTCTATCTCCCATTGCATCCGTGTGTTGTGCCATCCGCCGAACATCCCATTTGTCGTTCCGCGACACTGATACTTTTCTGTGGGAATGAGCTTGTTTCCAACGAGCCAGGAATATTTCCAGTGAATTATGGCACGCCATGGTTTGGTTTTAGCACCCAGTACCATAAGCGAAGCCATCCACAATTTCAATCTCAGTAATTTTATTTGGTTGACTGGCTGCCCAAACATTACACTGTGTTCCAAATTATTATGCAAATAATATTTTCTCAGATTTTCCCAAATTACCTATATGAATTGCAGTCATTTTAATTTTCCAGTCAAATAACTATTAGAGTACAATTGATAACAGTATATTTAAAAAAAAAAAATAAAAAACTCAAACTGCACTCAAAATGCATGTTCCAAATTATTATGCACAGCAGAGTTTTCAACCTTTTCATTTTAATAAAGAACAAAAATGATAATGCCCCGTCTCATGCTGCACATAACACATCTGCATCTCTGGCTGCTATGGGCATAATAGGGGACAAACTTATGGTGTGGCACCCATGCTCCCCTGACCTCAACCCCATTGAGAACCTCTGGAGCATCATCAAAAGGAGTGTCTATGATGGCGGGAGGCAGTTCACATCTAAGCAACAGCTCTGGGAGGGTATTCTGTCCTCATGCAAAACAATTGAAGCAGAAACCATCCAAAACCTGACAAATTCAATGAACGAGAGAGTTCAGAAGCTCCTTTCGAACAAGGGGTCCTATGTGCAAATGTAACATCACCTAGAATAAAGTTTTGAGTTGAAAACTGTTTGATTTCAGTTTGTAATAACCTGCTAATGCTTATAATTTCAAAAATGACATTTTTTTGTTCTTTATTAAAATGAAAAGGTTGAAAACTCTGCTGTGCATAATAATTTGGAACATGCATTTTGAGTGCAGTTTGAGTTTTTTATTTTTTTTTAAAATATACTGTTATCATAGGCAGTTTGTACAAAAACCTTTCAATTGTACTCTAATAGTTATTTGGCTGGAAAATTACAATGACTGCAATTCATATAGGTAATTTGGGAAAATCTGAGAAAATATTATTTGCATAATAATTTGTAACACAGTGCAGTTTCTCACAAAGGAGCTGAAGACACTGAGTGGCAATAGGTGCAAGTTTCTCCAGCATGACCTGTTTGTTAGATATCAGATGGAGAACAGAATTGGGCTTTGCCAAAGAGCCAGATTGCAGATCTTAAGTCTTATAGATTGCTTGAGCCAGTCCACAGTTAAAAAAGCAGCCATAGAGTGTCCGGGAACCTTCACACAGACTTTTCTTAGCCAGGGCTGCTTCTCGGCAGGGTTGGACGGGCCCACCAGAGAACCGGAGAATCCTCAGGTGGGCCCTAGCTTCTCCTTCAGAAGAGTTCATAGTGCAAACCTTGCAGCTGCTATGGGGCTCTTGAGTGGGGGAGAAAGGTGGGCCCTCAAAATCAAATCCAGAAAGGTGGGCCCTCAAAATCAAATCCTTTGGTGCGCCCAATGTTCTTCAGTCTTGATGAGAGTTGTATTTCACCACAGCCATATTCTTTAGGTCAGTGAAAGGACTGGCATAGAGGGAAACCGTATCTACTCCGGCTGTCATTTCTCCCAGGAAGTCCTCTAATGCAGCTTGTTCCATAAGCAATGGCAGTCCGTCCAACTTCAGCTCACACTTCTCAGTGGTGCTTCGACACACAAAGATCTTTGGGTGAGTCTGTGGGCGAGCTGTGACCCATGCTCACTTTGGCACCCTACAGACAAAATGTGTACTTGCTCTGGTATGCTGCAGTGTATGAAGTGTTTTCCACTTACTTCTGGCCAACCGGTCTCTTTTGACTCTAGGTATTCCTCTTCTGGGACCAGGGCAGCAATGAATACAGAGGACACAAAGTTCATAACAACAACTGGACTTTTACTTAGTAACTGGCAGTATTTACAGTATTTACAGGCCGGTATAAAGGATAAGACCCAACAGGTTGTCATCTTTCCCACAGGTACTTGATACAACTTCAGCCCTGGTTCCCAATTTAGGTGAAGCATCTCTGTTGCTTTCTTCTCTAGCCCTAGAGAATCTTCCTCAGAAAGACAGTATATCCAGATCCTAGTTCTCTCCACGTCATAGACTTAAGTCCTAACTTCTTCTGCAGGCTAGCAGACAGAATGTGCACCTAGGTCCCTGACGATTCTCTTGAGGTTCCCAGACCAGCTAAGGGGACTCTTCTGGAGGGATTCTTCTATCTTGTGATCCACTGTCTGGGATACTAGGCCCACGTTTAGCCTAGCAGCCAGTATAGAGTCTGTCAGCCATCTGAAGTATCGCACACTACTGACTGAACTCTCTTCCTGCTTCTGGAAAACTACCCAGAGATTCCTAAAGTGCCCACCCACTTTGGGTTGTTCTCACACATAGTTAACTCTCAAACTGTCATAAATTCCTGCTATGCTACTGGCAAACTTCACCTTTCACCTACATTCTAGACAGTGGCATCTTGTGGCCGTTTGTTAATACTACAGCCCACAAGGAAACATATCAGGAACAAAACATTATTTAAATTCTATACCACAGCAGCATTGATGTCTTCAGTGGGAACATGGCAGCTGGTCATCTACTTACACCACTCATGTTGCTCAGAGAGTGTGGTAGGAGCACGGTTTTAGCAACGAAAAAATTTAATTTTTTTTTACTGTGCACCAGCTCTGCACACAGCCAAATTTCAGTGGCACTAAATGACAAGGTGAAATATGGCTTGCTGTATCATATTAGCAACTGAAAAAAATATATTTTTTTACTCTACAACAGCTCTGCACACAGCTGATTTTCAGCGGCAGTAAATGACAAGGTGAGATATGGCTTGCTGTATCACGTTAGTAACAGAAGGAAGTATTTTTTTCCCCTGTATGGAGAACAATATTTCCACCAAAGAATTTAAAGATGAAATGTAGCTTGCTTTATATACCATGATAGTAAGAAAAACAATAGTGTTGAGCGAGCATGCTCGACACTGCTCGGTACTCGCCCGAGCATCTCACTACTCGGGATGTTCGGTGAGCACCGAGCATTTCCGGGTTACTCGGGCGGGAGCTCGGGTCTCCGCCCTGCACGTTTGCCGCTCTTTACAGAGCCAATGAACATGCAGGGATTGCCAGCCAGTCACTGTAATGCCGCAGCCATGTTGGTTGTGGGCATTACAGTGATTGGCTTGCCGCACAGCGTCACCTCGAGTATTTAAAACCGGGCGCCGCCATCTTGGACACAGTCGCTCCGGATCAGACAGTGTAGGGAGAGTGCTGCTGAGCTAGGGAGAGATTTATAATGCGAAATAAGTAGTGTAGGGTCTCTAAAGCCTGCAAAATCAAACAAACAGTCCTTCTCATGACTAATATCCATCCCAGATATCAGGCAGGCAGGCTGTATAGGAGACGCAGTGGTTATACCAACAAACACTGCATTACAGACCTGTGTGCTGCTTTTCAAATTGCTAGACTTAGCCCCAGGTCTCAGGGGCCAGGAAAAATCATTTTTTTTCATCTAAATCCTCTTTTTTTTCCCGCTCAGTCAGACTGTACAAATACCCGTCTTATTAACCTTTTGGTATTCCACCCCCCCCCCCCCCCAAAAAAAAAGTGTGTCTGAGAGTGTTCAGACACAAATATATCTGTTTAAAAGATTCTGGTGTAGGCCACATAACTAGAACTGTGGTTTTCCTCTTCCACGACTCAAATCTGGGTGTAATCCACCTTTTTGCATAAAAAAAACAGTTTCAGTGTCTCGCTGACTGTTCAGACACAAATATATCTGTTTAAAAGAGTCTGGTGTAGGCCAGATAACTAGAACTGTGGTTTTGCAGTTCCATGGTTCAAATCTCTGTATTATCCACTTTTTTGCCTTTTTTCCATAAAAAAAAACATTTTGAGTGTCTCGCTGACTGTTCAGACACAAATATATCTGTTTAAAAGAGTTTGGTGTAGGCCAGATAACTAGAACTGTGGTTTTGCAGTTCCATGGTTCAAATTTCTGTATTATCCACTTTTTTTGCGTTTTTTGCATAAAAAAAAACATTTTGAGTGTCTCGCTGACTGTTCAGACACAAATATATCTGTTTAAAAGAGTCGGGTGTAGGCCAGATAACTAGAACAGTGGTTTTACAGTTCCAAGATTCAAATCTCTGTATTATCCACTTTTTTGCCTTTTTTGCAGAAAAAAAACCATTTTGAGTGTCTCGCTGACTGTTCAGACACAAATATATCTGTTTAAAAGATTCTGGTGTAGGCCAGATAACTAGAACTGTGGTTTTCCTCTTCCACGGATCAAATCTGGGTGTAATCCACCTTTTTGCATAAAAAAAAACATTTTGAGTGTCTGGATGACTGTTCAGACACAAATATATCTGTTTAAAAGAGTCTGGTGTAGGCCAGGTAACTAGAACTGTGGTTTTGCAGTTCCACGGTTCAAATCTCTGTATTATCCACTTTTTTGCCTTTTTTGCATAAAAAAAAACATTTTGAGTGTCTCGCTGACTGTTCAGACACAAATATATCTGTTTAAAAGAGTCTGGTGTAGGCCAGATAACTAGAACTGTGGTTTTCTTCTTCCACGGTTCAAATCTCCTTTTTGTGACTCTTTTGCCACGAAGTGAGGAGGAGTACCGTGGTGCGGAAGTGGAAGAGGAGGAGGTGGTGGATGATCTAGTAACTGACCCAACGTGGCAGGAGGACACGCAGAGCGAGGCCAGCAGCACACAGGGGGAGGGAGGCAGAGTACCCCAACAGGCAGGAAGAAGCAGTGTGGAGGCCGCAGACAGAAGGCAGTCAACCGCTCCCCGTAACACCAACACGAGGGACGTTGCCAGTACAACCGGTAGGTCTTCCAGAGTCTGGAATTTTTTTAAAGACTTTGCTGATGACCCCAAAAAGGCCATTTGTACCACCTGCCAGGCCAGCATCAGCAGGGGTGACAAAACTACCAGCCTGACCACCACCAGCATGATCAGGCACATGTCAGCAAAGCACCCGACTTTGTGGGACGAACCCCAGGGTCCACGACCAGTGTCAGCGGGTGTCATCACTGCTTCTTCCACTGTTGTGTGTGTAAGAGAACCCCCTTTTGTGCGTGCAAGGCAATCCCCTGTCCATACTGCATGCAAAGATGCCCCCTCCTCTCAGTCTTCACTTGTTATGGCAGTTTCTCAAGAAACAGCATCAACGTCCACGTCCCACCGCGGCGTTCAATTGTCCATATCCCAGACCTTTGAAGGAAAGCGCAAATTCGCAGCCAACACCCCACAGGTCACAGTCCTAAATTCTCACATTTCACGACTGCTTGCTTTAGAAATGCTGCCTTTTAGGCTGTGTGGAGACGGAATCCTTCCGCAACCTTATGGCGGTGGCCGTCCCTCGGTACTCGGTCCCCAGCCGACACTATTTTGCCCCGTGTGCCATCCCCGCACTACACAAGCACGTATCCCAAAACATCTGCCGTGCCCTCAACAACGCAGTTACTGGAAGAGTCCACCTGACAACGGACACGTGGACAAGTGCTTATGGCCAGGGAGGGTACATCTCCTTGATGGCACACTGGGTAAACATAGTGGAATCCGGGACACAGTCGGACCTTGGGACAGAACACATACTCCCCACACCTAGGATCGCGGGCCCTATGTCAGTCAGAGTTGCCCCCACAGTGTACAGCTGCTGCGCATCATCCTCCTCCTCATGTTCAGCCTCCATCTCAGATATCACCACATCAGTTACAAGTTGGAAGCACTGCAGTACTGCTTCAGCCAAGCGGCAACAGGCTGTGCTGAAACTCATAAGCTTAGGTGATAAACCTCACACTGCTTGTGAGTTGTGGACAGCTGTGAAAGAGCAGGCAGATCTGTGGCTGAGACATCTGAACCTACATCCAGGCATGGTCGTGTGTGACAATGGCCGTAACCTGGTGGCGGCTCTGAGGCGAGGCGAGATCACACACGTACCATGCCTGGCTCATGTGCTTAACCTCGTGGTTCAGCGGTTTCTTAAATCGTACCCCGAGTTGCCAGATCTGCTCGTCAAAGTACGCCGCCTGTCAGCTCATTTTCGGAAGTCGGCTACAGCTTCTGCCGCCCTTGCTGTGTTGCAGCAGCCTTTGCAGCTTCCGGCACACCGACTGGTGTGTGATGTCCCCACACGTTGGAACTCTACCCTCCACATGTTGCAAAGGATTTGTGAGCAGAAGAGAGTAGTTGTGGAGTACCAGCTGCAACAAGGCCGTCGATATTCAGGTCAGACTCCACACATAAGACCTCACGAGTGGACCTGGATGTCTGACATATGTACCATCCTGACAAACTTTGAGGAGTCCACCAAGATGGTGAGTGGCGATGACGCCATCATTAGCATCAGCATCCCACTTGTCTGTCTTTTGCAACGCTCTCTGCAGAGAATTAAAGAGGAGGTATTGCAGCCAGAGTATGATGAGATGGATCAAGAAGCCGTAGCGGGCGAATACACACAGCCCAGCCTCATGTCATCCCAACGTGCATTGGGGGACAATGAGGGAGAAGAGGTGGAGGAGGAGGAGGAAGAACAGGAGCTGGTATCATGCGCTGTAGACGGTAGTACCTGTACAACTGTCATGCTATCGGTTCAGTGTGGGTGGCCTGAGGACAGGGGGGAGGAAGAGGAGGAGGAGGAGAGCATGGTCAGTCGTCATCTTGGTGAGGACACGGAAGTCTTGCCCTTTACCAGTCTGGCACGCATGGCTGACTTTATGTTACACTGACTTTACCATGACCCTCGCGTTGTCAAAATGTTGGGTGACAGTCATTACTGGTTGGTGACACTTTTAGACACCCGCTACAAGGAGAACTTTTACTCTCTTATTCCTGAGGTGGAGAGGTCTACAAAAATGGGGCAGCACCAGAAGGCCCTTGATGCAGAACTGTTAAAAAAATTCCCATCTGAACACGCTAGCGGCAGAGGTCACAGTTAGTTGCCCAACCAAGGCGTACAGGCGAGAGAGACACAACTCCAATCCAGCAGAGGCAGGGGAACACGTTCTGGGACAGTTTTCTGAGACCCGCCGAGCTTACAGGCCCTGAGGCGCGGGGTACTCTCACAAGGTGTGGAAAGTTTCAAAAGATGGTGAGGGAGTACCTTGCCGACCGTACCAGCGTCCTCCGTGATTCCTCTGTGCCTTTTAATTATTGGGTATCCAAGCTGGACACTTGGAAGGAACTCGCTCTGTACGCCTTGGAGGTCCTGGCCTGTCCTGCCGCTAGCGTGTTATCGGAGTGTGCTTTTAGTGCCGCTGGGGGAATTATAACTAATAAGCGCACTCGCCTGTCAACTGACAATGCTGACAAGCTGACCCTTATCAAAATGAACAAGGGCTGGATTGGGCCAGACTTCTCATCACCACAAAATGACAGCAGAGTAACATAAAGTCAAATCCACTGTGTTATTCCCATGCACCGCTTCACACCCACACATGGGTATACGCTTCCTCATTTCGGCTGTTTTTTGCTCTTCTCCTTATCCTCAGCCTCCACCACAACTATACCACCAGGGTGACCGTGGTCCGTGTTGCCAGCATTGCAAGTTCAGCCGTCCTAATTTTTGGCAGCTTTTGCTTGGAAGGCATAGGCAAAAACTATGGGAGACCCACTCCCCAATAATGGGAATAATGTTTTTAATATGCTGTACTGCATGGCTCTTGTAAGGGGCATTAAAATCATCTTGTTAAGCTACTGTGACCTCCACGTCTCTTCCAAGGGTCATTGATATTGTATTTTTATTCCACTGCGACCTCCACCACTCTTCCAAGGGTCATTGATATTGTCTTTTTATTCCACTTCGACCTCCACCACTCTTCCAAGGGTCATTGATATTGTGTTTTTATTCCACTGCGACCTCCACCACTCTTCCAAGGGTCATTGATATTGTCTTTTTATTCCACTTCAACCTCCACCACTCTTCCAAGGGGCATTGATATTGTCTTTTTATTCCACTGGGACCTCCACGTCTATTCCAAGGGGCATTAAAATCATCTTGTTAAACCACTCTGAACTCCACGTCTTTTCGAAGGGGCATTAAAACCGTCTTGTTAAGCTACTGTGACCTCCACGTCTCTTCCAAGGGGCATTAAAACCGACTTGTTAAACCACTCTGAACTCCACGTCTCTTCCAAGGGGCATTAAAACCGTCTTGTTAAGCTACTGTAACCTCCATGCCTCTTCCAAGGGGCATTAAAACCGTCTTGTTAAACCACTCTGAACTCCACGTCTCTTCCAAGGGGCATTAAAACCGTCTTGTTAAGCTACTGTGACCTCCACGTCTCTTCCAAGGGGCATTAAAACCATCTTGTTAAACCACTCTGAACTCCACGACTCTTCCAAGAGGCATTAAAACCATCTTGTTAAGCTACTGTGACCTTCACATCTCTTCCAAGGGGAAGCTACTGTGACCTCCAGGTCTCTTACAAGGGGCATTAAAACCGTCTTGTTAAACCACTCTGAACTCCACGTCTCTTCCAAGGGGCATTAAAACCGTCTTGTTAAGCTACTGTGACCTCCACGTCTCTTTCAAGGGGCATTAAAACCGTCTTGTTAAACCACTCTGAGCTCCATGTCTCTTCCAAGGGGCATTAAAACCGTCTTGCTAAGCTACTGTGACCTCCACGTCTCTTCCAAGGGGCATTAAAACCGTCTTGTTAAGCTACTGTTGTAACATACCTGGTGGCGTTCTTGCATAGTACTCCATCCCCCACTATGCAAGATTGAAAACTTGATCACCAGTCCAGTCTGCTAGCCTGGCTTCTTTCCATGCTGTCTGCTTGCCTCTGTTCTGGCTGCTTAAGGGTGGCGCCCGATCTCTTCCTGCTTCTTGTAGCTGCTGTGGGCACACCCCTAATGCGTCCTCATCCTATTGCTGTCCGTCACTGGATATTTAAACCAGCTTCAGCTGGAAGCTGGTGCCTGAGCAACGTGTTCATTCAGTGTGCTCTTTCACTCTGAATGTGCCACGTCCTATTCTGTGTTTTCCTGCCTGCCTGCCTGCCTTCCTGGAGGCTGTATTTCCAGGCCTGTCTGAACACGCTCCTAGCCTGTTCGTCCCGCCCTCTGGGGGCCACATACCCAGACTCGCTCCTGTATCTCGCTACAGTAACAGTTCCTGTCTGAACTGTCTCCTAACCTGCTTCCTGTTTCTCTCATGTCCGTACCTTCCCTTTCTCCTGTATTGTCTGAGCCAGTACTTGGCTTTACCTTGGCTCGTTCCTGTATTTTGTTGCAGTAACAGTTCCTGTCTGAACTGTCTCCTACCTGCTTCCTGTTTCTCTCTATGTCCATACCTTCCCTTTCTCCTGCATTGTCTGTACCAGCACTTGGCTTTACCTTGGCTCGTTCCTGTATTTGTTGCAGTAACAGTTCCTGTCTGAACTGTCTCCTAACCTGTCTCCTGTTTTTCTCTATGTCCGTACCTTCCCTTTTTCTGCAGAGTCTGAACCTGCACCTAACTCCTACTCGTTGTCGCTGTACTTCCGTTTGTGAGTTTAGCGTCCACTCGCTACTTCATTGCAAGTATCTTGTGTGTATCTGTTTCTGCCTTTCCCTTCCAGTCTGTTCCGTGTGAACAGAGCCCTGTCCCTTCTGCCCTGCCTTGCTCGCCGCTCCGGCCGTTTCTGCCCGCCCTGCCTTGCTCGCCGTTCCGGCGGTTTCTGCCTGCTCTGCCTTGCTCACCGCTCCAGTGGTTCTTGCCTGCTCTGCCTTGCTCACCGCTCCTGCGGTTCTTGCCTGCTCTGCCTTGCTCAATGCTCCGGCGGTTCTTGCCTGCTCTGCCTTTGCTCATCGCTTCAGGCGGTCTCGCTCTGCCTTTGCTCACCGCTTCAGGCGGTCTCGCTCTGCTCTGCCTTTGCTCACCGCTCCAGGTGGTCTCGCTCTGCTCTGCCTTAGTTCACCGCTCCTGGTGGTCTCACCCTGCTCTGCTCTTGCTCACCGCTCCGGCGGCCTCGCCCTGCTCTGCTCTTGCTCACCGCTCCGGCGGTCTCGCTCTGCTCCGCTTGTCTACCGCTTCTGCGGTTCTGTTCCTGAGCCCCAGTCTGTATTGGACCTTATCCCGTCTGTGATCCAACCTGCTAGTGCCTCCCTGTCTGCACTCCAGCCGTGCTTGCCTGTACCCCCGACCCGCATACCAGTCGTGCTTATCAGTACCCCCTGCCTGCATACCAGTCGTGCTCACCAGTGCCCACCTGTGTGCATACCAGCCGGGCCTGCCGATACCCACCAGTCAGGGTGCCAGCCTAACCTGCCTGTTCCTGTATTCCCCAGTGTGGGTCAACAGCCGTGTCCGGGGTCTGACCTGGAGTCGCACCTGGTCCCTCTGCTCGGTTCCTCCCTGGTGCACAGGCATCGTATGCCGTCGTGCGACCTTGGTCAGATCGGGTAGATTCTTAGTTACGCCCCTCCAGGCACTCTCCGGTTCATGGTCAAGTGGAATCACTAAACACGCACACGCCTGTCAGTCCGGGCGTGTGCATAACAGTTCGCTCAGGCCATGGTTCCCGTTGAGCCCCACGGCCCTTCGCTTTCAGAAACATTTTGAATCCGTGTCCAGCGAATACGTGTATTAAAAAATAAATAAATAAAAAAAAATAAAAATAAATTTCTCTAGCTATGGCCCAGGCGAATTACGCACCAGTCCAAATGGAGCTATCGGCACTCTATCCTGCGGATCCGCCAAGGTACTATGGGGATCCAAAACAAAGCCGTGCGTTTGTGGAGCAATGCATGCTGCATTTCAAGTTGTACCCTCTCTATTTTCCTACCGATTGGTCTAAAGTGGCATTTATGTTATCCTACCTAGCGGGTGATGCCTTGAAATGGGTCACCCCCCTATGGGAAGCATGGGATCCTATCGTCCTTGACCTGCAGGCCTTCCTGGTGGCCTTTCTAATGGTCTTCGATGACCCCAATCCTGAAGCCTCTGCTAATGCTTCACTTCCCAGTATCCCGGAGCAGCCCCGATGGGTAATGTGTGTGGGTAGCTCACCAGTTCTCCAGCCCGAAGAGACTGCTGCCCACCCAAAATCCACACAGGATGACTACACTCCGCAGAAAACTTCTCTTCCCAACCTCAAGAGGCAGTCCAGACGTGCTAAGCGTAGAGGCAAGCCATCACGCCAGGTTCTGTCCTCCCAAAGACCTCTTATTCCCCAGCCTGCAGAAGCAGCTACCTGTACTGAATCCATGAAGGTTGACCATGTTCGGCAGGCAAAGCAGAGGCCGGAACTCAGTCACGAAATCGGATTGCAGTCCCGCTGCGGTTGTTTGGGTCCCCCTGACGGTCTTTGTCCAGTGAAGGTTGGAGAATCCCAAGACATTAGGCCTGTAGGAGAGGCTGCTCTTGGCCTTAGTGTTTCCTCTCCACAGATGACCATGACTGTCTCCGTGGCAAGTAAAAGCCTCGCATTAACCGGAAGTTTCGGGCTTAAAGCCTTGAAGAGTCAGTGTCTGATTCCCGTCTGAAAACTCCAGGAGCCGGTTTGGGCTTTGTCTGCAGAAGGACGAGCCCTACTCAGAAACAGTCAAAAGATGTTTGTACAAATTAAGCTCCAGATTGGAGCATTACACTTGAAGAAGCTTTCCTTTCAGGTGCTGACTGGTTTACCCACAAGTCGTCCAGAGCTGAGAGATCTAGTGCCCCCGAGTCTCTGCACCCCTCCAACCAGGCAGAGGACCTCCAGTTGTCTCCTGAACCCTCTGGGGTGCTACCTGATAACAAATGGACAGAGAATTTCTTACACCCTGTACCTGGTACCTCACCCACTTCATCCGTTGCTGAGGATAGCATGACGGGAGGAAGCATCCTAGTTACCAAGATGATGAGACCAGTTTCGTTTCCTCTAGTGGACAGAAGAGGTAGTCCTCTTGAAGAGAAGGATTGGCCTCCAAATACTCTGCGGAACTCTCTTGCAGGCTTGAAGAAGAGGGGGCGTAAAGGGGGGGGTACTGTAACATACCTGGTGGCGTTCTTGCATAGTGCTCCATCCCCCACTATGCAAGATCGCAAACTTGATCACCAGTCCAGTCTGCTAGCCTGGCTTCTTTCCATGCTGTCTGCTTGCCTCTGTTCTGGCTGCTTAAGGGTGGCGCCCGATCTCTTCCTGCTTCTTGTAGCTGCTGTGGGCACACCCCTAATGCGTCCTCATCCTATTGCTGTCCATCACTGGATATTTAAACCAGCTTCAGCTGGAAGCTGGTGCCTGAGCAACGTGTTCATTCAGTGTGCTCTTTCACTCTGAATGTGCCACGTCCTATTCTGTGTTTTCCTGCCTGCCTGCCTTCCTGGAGGCTGTATTTCCAGGCCTGTCTGAACACGCTCCTTGCCTGTTCATCCCGCCCTCTGGGGGCCGCATACCCAGACTCGCTCCTGTATCTCGCTACAGTAACAGTTCCTGTCTGAACTGTCTCCTACCTGCTTCCTGTTTCTCTCTATGTCCGTACCTTCCCTTTCTCCTGCATTGTCTGTACCAGCACTTGGCTTTACCTTGGCTCGTTCCTGTATTTGTTGCAGTAACAGTTCCTGTCTGAACTGTCTCCTAACCTGTCTCCTGTTTTTCTCTATGTCCGTACCTTCCCTTTTTCTGCAGAGTCTGAACCTGCACCTAACTCCTACTCGTTGTCGCTGTACTTCCGTTTGTGAGTTTAGCGTCCACTCGCTACTTCATTGCAAGTATCTTGTGTGTATCTGGTTCTGCCTTTCCCTTCCAGTCTGTTCCATGTGAACAGAGCCCTGTCCCCTCTGCCCTGCCTTGCTCGCCGCTCCGGCGGTTTCTGCCTGCCCTGCCTTGCTCGCCGCTCCGGCGGTTTCTGCCTCCTCTGCCTTGGTCACCGCTCCGGCGGTTCTTGCCTGCTCTGCCTTGCTCACCGCTCCGGTGGTTCTTGCCTGCTCTGCCTTGCTCACAGCTCCTGCGGTTCTTGCCTGCTCTGCCTTGCTCAACGCTCCGGCGGTTCTTGCCTGCTCTGCCTTTGCTCATCGCTTCAGGCGGTCTCGCTCTGCTCTGCCTTTGCTCACCGCTTCAGGCGGTCTCGCTCTGCTCTGCCTTTGCTCACCGCTCCAGGTGGCACGCTCTGCTCTGCCTTAGCTCACAAATCCTGGCGGTCTCACCCTGCTCTGCTCTTGCTCACCGCTCCGGCGGCCTCGCCCTGCTCTGCTCTTGCTCACCGCTCCGGCGGTCTCGCTCTGCTCCGCTTGTCTACCGCATCTACGGTTCTGTTCCTGAGCCCCAGTCTGTATTGGACCTTATCCCGTCTGTGATCCAACCTGCTAGTGCCTCCCTGTCTGCACTCCAGCCGTGCTTGCCTGTACCCCCGACCCGCATACCAGTCGTGCTTATCAGTACCCCCTGCCTGCATACCAGTCGTGCTCACCAGTGCCCACCTGTGTGCATACCAGCCGGGCCTGCCTATACCCACCAGTCAGGGTGCCAGCCTAACCTGCCTGTTCCTGTATTCCTTGGTGTGGGTCAACAGCCGTGTCTGGGGTCTGACCTGGAGTCGCACCTGGTCCCTCTGCTCGGTTCCTCCCTGGTGCACAGGCGTCGTATGCCGTCGTGCGACCTTGGTCGGATCAGGTAGATACTTAGTTAAACCTCTCCAGGCACTCTCCGGTTCATGGTCCAGTGGAATCACTAAACACGCACACGCCTGTCAGTCCGGGCGTGTGCATAACAACTGTGACCTCCAGGTCTCTTCCAAGGGGCATTAAAACCGTCTTGTTAAGCTACTGTGACCTCCACGTCTCTTTCAAGGGGCTTTAAAACCATCTTGTTAAACCACTCTGAACTCCACTTCTCGTCCAAGGGGCATTAAAACCGTCTTGTTAAGCTACTGTGACCTCCACGTCTCTTCCAAGGGGCATTAAAACCATCTTGTTAAACCACTCTGAACTCCACATCTCTTCCAAGGGGCATTAAAACCGTCTTGTTAAGCTACTGTAACCTCCACGTCTCTTCCAAGGGGCATTAAAACCGTCTTATTAAACCACTCTGAACTCCACGTCTCTTCCAAGGGGAATTAATGGGAGTTAATTAACAACGCAGTTAATGGGAGAGTCCACCTGACATGTGGACAAGTGCTTGTGGCCAGGGACGGTACATCTCCCTGATGGCACACTGGGTAAACATAGTGGAATCCGGGACACAGTCGGACCTTGGGACAGAACACATCCTCCCCACACCGAGAATTGCGGGCCCTATGTCAGTCAGAGTTGCCCCCACAGTGTACAGCTCCTGCGCATCATCCTCCTCCTCCTCATGTTCAGCATCCATCTCAGATATCACCACATCAGTTACAAGTTGGAAGCACTGCAGTACTGCCTCAGCCAAGCGGCAACAGTCTGTGCTGAAACTCATAAGCTTAGATGATAAACCTAACACTGCTTGTGAGTTGTGGACAGCTGTGAAAGAGCAGGCAGATCTGTGGCTGAGACCGCTGAACCTACATCCAGGCATGGCTGTGTGTGACAATGGCCGTAACCTGGTGGCGGCTCTGAGGCGAGGCGAGATCACACACGTACCATGACTGGCTCATGTGCTTAACCTCGTGGTTCAGCGGTTTCTTAAATCGTACCCAGAGTTGCCAGATTTGCTCGTCAAAGTACGCCACCTGTCAGCTCATTTTCGGAAGTCGGCTACAACTTCCGCCGCCCTTGCTGTGTTGTAGCAGCCTTTGCAGCTTTAGGCACACCAACTGGTGTGTGATGTCCCCACACGTTGGAACTCTACCCTCCACATGTTGCAAAGGATTTGTGAGCAGAAGAGAGCAGTTGTGGAGTACCAGCTGCAACAAGGCCGTCGATATTCAGGTCAGACTCCACACATAAGACCTCAGGAGTGGACCTGGATGTCTGACATATGTACCATCCTGACAAACTTTGAGGAGTCCACCAAGATGGTGAGTGGCGATGACGCCATCATTAGCATCAGCATCCCACTTGTCTGTCTTTTGCAACGCTCTCTGCAGAGAATTAAAGAGGAGGCATTGCAGCCAGAGTATGATGAGATGGATCAAGAAGCCGTAGCGGGCGATTACACACAGCCCAGCCTCATCTCATCCCAACGTGCATTGGGGGACAATGAGGGAGAGGAGGAGGAGGAAGAACAGGAGCTGGTATCATGCGCTGTAGACGGTAGTACCTGTACAACTGTCATACCGTCGGTTCAGTGTGGGTGGCCTGAGGACAGTGGGGAGGAAGAGGAGGAGGAGGAGAGCATGGTCAGTCGTCATCTTGGTGAGGACACGGAAGTCTTGCCTGTTACCAGTCTGGCTGACTTTATGTTACACTGCCTTAACCATGACCCTCGCATTGTCAAAATGTTGGGTGACAGTCATTACTGGTTGTTGACACTTTTAGACACCCGCTACAAGGAGAACTTTCACTCTCTTATTCCTGAGGTGGAGAGGTCTACAAAAATGGGGCAGCACCAGAAGGCCCTTGATGCAGAACTGTTAAAAAAATTCCCATCTGAACACGCTAGCGGCAGAGGTCACAGTTAGTTGCCAAACCAAGGCGTACAGGCGAGAGAGACACAACTCCAATCCAGCAGAGGCAGGGGAACACTGTCAACTTTCTGGGACAGTTTTCTGAGACCCGCCCAGCTTACAGGCCCTAAGGCGCGGGGTACTCTCACAAGGTGTGGAAAGTTTCAAAAGATGGTGAGGGAGTAGCTTGCCCACCGTACCAGCGTCCTCCGTGATTCCTCTGTGCCTTTTAATTATTGGGTTTCCAAGCTGGACACTTGGAAGGAACTCGCTCTGTACGCCTTGGAGGTCCTGGCTAGTGTTGAGCCACCCCCGTAGTGTTCGAGTTCGGTTCGGTTCGTCGAACACCCGTGTGTTCGCCGAACTGTTCGTCGAACTGTTCGTCGAACACCTTCGAACACCGTTAAAACCAATGGCAGGCAAACAAAAACACATAGAAACACATAGAAAACACCTTCAAAGGTGTCCAAAAGCTGACAAACTGCTCAGAAGACACAACTAACACATGGAAAAGTGACAAGTACATATAGTCATGCGAAAAGAAAAGAGGTGGAGGAGTAAAAGGAGGGGGAGACACAGATATAGGCATGTCATGCCCTTCTAAAATCCAAAAAGTGAGAAGCCGAGACGGCCAGTCCGCTCCTGCCCGTGCCACCTCCGTGTCGCCGGGTTTGTGCCAGAGCCGCGGTGAACCCTGACGGCCAGCCCCCCTCTCCCAATACTGGTGCCTGTCCGCTGGTGGGTCGAGAGAGCCCCCCTGTGGTGGAGGCAGCTCTAAGCTTTTTAATTTAAATTGTCCCTCTAATTTGAATGAATACACTTTAAATCCATTTACAAGGATCTATTGGAGGGCAAGTCTCATGCCAGCAGCCGCGTAATTCCAGCTCCAGTAGCGTCCACTAAAGCTGCTGCAGTTAAAAAGCTTTTATAAGGATCGAGCTCGGCTGTCCACCGCAAGGCATCCTAGTGCCAGTCCCAGCCCCTATGCCTTGGGGTGCCTCCTGATGCTCTTCACTAAGTATCCCGTGGTCCCGAAGCATTTCCTTTGAAAAAATTAAGTGTCCAAACTACAGGTGGTGTAGCTTGCTTAACAGCCGGGATAATCCGCTGACTAGCAGACACTGCTACTAGGCACAAAGTATTTCCTGGGCTAGATGCAGTTAAAAATTTGTAAGTAGATACTCTCGTTGGATGCTGAGAAAGCATTCCATAGAGTCTCCTGGCACGCCATATATGATTCTCTTAAAAAGCTTGGGGTAGGGGTCTAGGGGACCCTTTTATAGCCAAAATCACGGCCCTGTATCACAATACGTCACCTAGGCTGAAGATAAATGGAACTGTAGCACCGAGGGCTCGGTTGCTACAGACGTATTGCACCTCACCCAGAGGTGTGATATCTCACTCTCAGATAAGGATGGAGTGTGGATCAGGACCCGACACCTGCATGCATTACACCACATTGCCGTGGGGCAGGGCGACCAATATGCCCCTGAGATGGGCACGACAGTCCCTGTCCCTGGCTGGAGTGGGGGGAGGGAACACTGAGGAAGGGGAACCCTGCAGTGCAGGAGCAGGGAGGAAGCAGTTCCTGGGTGCATTGAGAAGGGAGTATAAAAGGTGGGCACCATCTTAGTTCAGTGCAGAGAAGTCTGAGCAGAAGTGGCAGGGAGCAGGGGCTCTGCATGAGCTCTGCTCCGGAGGCGGGCCTAGTAACAGAGGCCCAGGCCTGCAAGAGGGAGAAGGAAGGAAGAGGAGCGGAGAAGGCTCCAGGAACGAGGAATGAAGGGATCCCAGGGGTGCGGACGGGCGAGTCGCCACCGCACGCCCAAACCCACCTGCGTGGAGGGGTCAGGCCAAAGGGGGAGACCGGTCCCCGAACTAGTGGAGGCAGGAAACGACCCTCAGCTAGAAACCGGAGGCTCTGACATTTTATGTGGCGCAGCCCCTTGCTCCACCCGCTAGGAAGGCACCACATAGGGTCAGGGAAACTGGCGCCAAGTTTACCAAGAGGAGGCCCGAGGCAGCCGGACAGAAGTGTTGGTAAGAAAGGCCAGACAAAGGACACACAAAGGGGGTCCTGTGAAGCGCTCCAAAGTTATCTGGGAGTTGTCTGAGCCCCTCACCTGGTGAGCACAGTACGACGTGGGCAGCCGTTACCTGCAGACGTGGTCTGGATAATAAGAACTGTGAGTAAAGGCCCTGAACTGCATCACTGACTCCGTGTCGTTACTGCTGCTGCCCTGCACCATCACCCCCATCCTCCGCATACACTGCCCTGAGGCTATACTCCTCCCGTGGGGAGTTATGCTACACTCTGCTGCACCCACAACACCAGCCTTAGCGGTCTGCCCTGTAGCGGCGGTTCACTCTGACCGCAATCCACGGGTGGCGTAGTCGGACATTTAAACATCAAAACCACATAAATAGTTCCGCCACTGGTTTGACCGCCCTGAGCCACGGAACCGGATCGCCGCCACGAAGACTACAACCACCAGCATCCACCAAAAAGGGTCCGGCTCCGGGTGTCCCAAGGCCCAGGGGATGCGTCAGAACATTTTCATCACCTTTCACAATCACCAATGGGACAAGGCAGGGATGTCCTCTGTCCCCTCTCTTATACATCCTAGTGACGGAGCACCTGCTCTCATCAATTCGCCATAACCCCAATATTAGGTGGATTGAGGTGGGAGGCACCGAGTACAAGTGCTCTCTATTTGCTGATGATGTCCTAGTATATATCACTCAATCACATATATCCATCCCTGCTGTTATGGCTGAAATAGATCACTTTGTTACATGGTAAAATTTTAAAATCAATGCAGCGAAGTCTGAGGCCCTCGATGTCTCCCTCCCTAAATCCATATAGGATTCCATCCAGTCCAACTTTCCCTTTGCCTGGCCCTCACAGGGTATCAAATACTTAGGAATTCCTATTCATAGAGACCTCTCCCATCTATGTTATCTTAATTTTGGGCCCTTTATTGAACAATTCCATACAGACCACGGTTGGCAAGTTAGAACTGTGAGATTCACTACGTGAACCACTGGTGTTTTGTGGAAAAGCACATGTACACCGCGTTCCAAATTATTATGCAAAAAGTGTTTAGGAGTGATAAGGGAAGAATTTGTTTGTTTGTCAGTTAAACTCATTGATGGTGATGTGTGTCAGGGCTCTTTATATCACTGTAAGCAATTGCAGACACCTGTGCTAATTAGTTTGGCAGGTGTGTCCAATGAAAGGCAAGACTACTTAAGAAGGCTCTCTCACATTATTAAGCAGCCTACATTTTCTGCCAAAATGGGAAAGAAAAAGGATGTGTCGGCTGCTGAGAAGCAACAAATTGTGGAGTGTTTAGGTCAAGGCATGACTACAATCAACATTGTGCGATGATCAGGATGAAGTGTCTTGGCAATCAAGAAGTATGTAGCTGATTCACAGTACACACGTGTGCGTGCTGATAAGGGCAAATTGAGGACTCTTTCCTACAGGCAATTACGTCAGGTTGAAACAGCAGCGGCAAAAAAGCCTTGTCATAGCAGCAGACAAGTTTTTGAAGCTGCTTGTGCCTCCAACGTCCCCCGAACAACAAGATGCAGGGTCCTTCAGAGGTTTGCAGCTGTGCATATGCCATCCTGTCGACCTCCTCTATCCACTTCACACAAGCAGAAACGGCTCCAGTGGGCCAAACATTACATGAAGACTGATTTCAAAACTGTTTTGTTCACGGATGAGTGCCGTGCAGCGCTCGATGGTCCAGATGAATGGAGTGGAGGATGGCTGGTTGATGGACACCCCACGCAAACACGGCTACAGCGCCAACAAGGAGGAGGTGGAGTAATGTTTTGGGCTGGAATCATGGGGAGAGAGATTGTCGGCCCCTTTAGGATCCCTGAAGGCGCTAAAGATGAACTCCATAATGTATGTGGATTTTCTCAAACAGCACTTCCTGCCATGGTTCAAGAAGAAGAACCGTGTATTTCACAGCAAGATCATTTTTCTGCATGATAATGCACCATCTCATGCTGCACATAAAACATCTGCATCTCTGGCTGATATGGGCATAAAAGGGGACAAACTTATGGTGTGACCCCCATGCTCCCCTGACCTCTACCCCATTCAGAACCTTTGGAGCATCATTAAAAGGAGTGTCTATGATGGCGGGAGGCAGTTCACATCTAAGCAACAGCTCTGGGAGGGTATTCTGTCCTCATGCAAACAATTGAAGCAGAAACCATCCAAAACCTGACAAATTCAATGGACGAGAGAGTTCAGAAGCTCCTTTCGAACAAGGGGTCCTATGTGAAAATGTAACATCACCTAGAATAAAGTTTTGAGTTGAAAACTGTTTGATTTCAGTTTCTAACAACCTGCTAATGCTTATAATTTCAAAAATGACCATTTTTTTGGTCTTTATTAAAATGAAAAGGTTGATCGAAAAGTTTGGGGGATCTAAGAGTGTGGCAACCCAGTAGTCATGATTACTTCGAATTCTGACAATATGAGGGTCATACTGCAGGTAGTGCAGCAAGAAGGCACTTATGTGTCTTGCGCATCTCGGAGCCCCAAAATTATTTTCCGGGCTAGATGCAGCTAAAAATTATTTTTAATTTTAAATCTGGTGAAGCTTATTATAGATGGCCTAATAGGATCAGTGCTGCACACTGCTACAAAGCCCAAATTATTTTCCAGTCAAGATACAGATAAACATGATTAGTAATTTGAAAGCTTAAAACGGTTGGTAGGGTGATTTTAACCAATCATCAAGCTTTTACTCTCCCCAGGATGACACAGGGGTAGAAAAGTCGTTTCGGATCCATGATTTGTTCATCTTTATGAACGTGAGTCTGTCTACATTATCAGTGGAGAGCCGCGTGCGCTTATCTGTCAGCACACCACCAGCAGCGCTGAACACACGTTCAGACAGAACGCTGGCTGCGGGGCATGACAAGATCTCCAAGGCGTAAGTGGCTAGCTCCGGCCATTTATCCAGATTGGAAGCCCAAAAAGAGCAAGGGTCCAGTGACACAGTCGTGGCTTCAATGTTTACTTGGAGATACTCCTGTACCATCGTCTCTAGGCGTTGACTATGTGTCAGACTTCTTGTCTCCTGTGGCCTTGCAAAGGATGGGCTAAAAAAGTGGTGAAATGATTCCGCAAAATTGATGTTACCAGCAGATACTGTGGTTCTGTTACGGTTTGAGTGCTGAACACTTGACGGTCCCACGGTTGGCAAGTTGGAACTGTGAGATTCACTACGTGCACCACTGGTATTTTGTGGAAAAGCACATGTAAGATTCTGCAACAGTCTCTGCTGATACTCCTGCATGCGTGCATCCCTTTCTATGGCAGGAATAATTTCTGCAAATTTACTTTTGTACCGGGGATCTAACAGTGTGGCAACCCAGTAGTCAGGATTATTTCTAATTCTCACAATTCGAGGGTCATGTTGCAGGTAGTGCAGCAAGAAGGCACTCATGTGTGTTGCGCATCCAGGAGCACCAAGTCCCTGTTGTGTTGGTGGCGAGGTAGCAATCATGCTTCCTTCCTCTGTCCTCTCCCCCCAACCTCGCACAACAGAAATGTGATCAAGGTCTCCCTCATCTGATGAGTCTTCCATCAGTTCGTCCTCCACTTCTTCCTGGGCTCCTGCACCTTCCTCACTAGTTTGGCTGCTACCATGCGCCCTGGTAAAATCATCTCCCCCACCCTCACATGCCTGCCGCCTTGGTGCTGCCGACCGTCTGGACCTTGCAGATGTTAGCCCTTCCGCATACAACTCCTCCTCCTCTACTTCCTCCACCTCCTCTTGTGCCACCACCTGACTCCGAATTCTGTTTAACATGTGCTCCAGCATGTAAATCACCGGAATAGTCATGCTGATAATGGCATCGTCAGCACTAAACATCTTCGTCGCCATTTCAAAACTGTGCAGAAGGGTGCATAGGTCCCTGATCTGAGACCACTCCTCCAGCGTGATTTGCCCCACCTCTGAATCTCGTTGGCCCAGGCTATACGTCAGAACGTATTGCACCAGGGCTTGTCGGTGCTGCCACAGTCGCTGCAACATGTGCAGAGTTGAATTCCACCGGGTAGGCACATCACATTTTAGCCGGTGAAGTGGCAGGCCCAACGACTTCTGTAGAGATGTAAGTCGCTGAGCTGCGGGATGCGAACGGCGGAAGTGAGCACACAGCGACCGTGCCCTCTGCAGAAGGCCATCTAGTCTGGGATAGTGGGCTAAAAATTGCTGGACAACCAGGTTCAACACGTGAGCCATACAAGGCACGTGTGTGACATTGCCCCGGCGAAGGGCCGCACCCAGGTTTGCAGCATTGTCGCACACGGCCTTCCCTGGTTTCAGGTCCAGTGGAGACAACCATTCATGAAATTGGTTCTCCAGAGCTGACCACAACTCCTCAGCTGTGTGACTCACATTTCCCAGACATTTCAATGTAAAAACCGCCTGATGACGTTGAGCCCTACTGCCAGCATAGTAAGGAGGTGTGCAGGATCCCTTCTGCGCAGTTAGAAAGCTTGTGGCATGACCAGACAGGCTTTGGGTGCAGGTGGAAGACCGAGAGGAGGTTGAGGAGGCAGAAGCAGTGGAGGAAAAATGACATAAAGAGGATTGACGCACAACTCGTGGGGACGGCAAGACTTGGACAGCAGCCCCTTGTCCTGCTGTCACCATAGTTACCCAGTGCCCAGTCAGCGACATGTAACGCCCCTGTCCATGCCTACTCGTCCAAGTGTCTGTGGTGAAATGCACCCTGTCACACACAGAGTTTCTCAAAGAAGCGGTGATGTTGTGTGCGACATGCTGGTGGAGCGCAGGCACACCTTTCTTTGAGAAGTAGTGCCGACTGGGCATCTGGTACTGGGGCACTGCGACGGACATAAGGTCTCGAAAATCCTCTGTGTCCACCAGGCGGAAAGGCAGCATTTCTGTAGCCAAGAGCTTGCAGATGGTGAAATTCAACCTCTTAGCTTTCTCATGGCTAGGAGGAAATGGTCTTTTACTTGTCCACATCTGAGGGACCGAGGGCTGGCTATTGTGCTTAGACGGGGTTGATAAGGGTGTCCCCGGCAAACTGCCGGTCTGTGAGGAAGATGCAGGCGGACATGTTAGGTTGCCTTGATCCAAAGGTGGTGCTATCGATGTCGGACAGCGCTCAAGACCAGCTGGTGTTACCACCTCCAAAGAAAATGATGACCTGCCAATCACGCTGGCTGTTGCGGGTAAAGAGGTGGCAGGTCTGCGCCCCAAAACAGGTGTGACTGCTGTCCCCCCAGTCACAGAGGATGAAGAGGCCGCGGATGCACAAGATATGGCAGACGGTGGTTGGCCCGGCCGGCTAGACCGCATTGTAGCACACTGAGCTTCCCACTGCAACTTATGCTTCATGTCCATGTGCCGGTTCATGCATGAAGTACTCAAACTATGTATTTTTTGGCCTCTACTTAGCTTTTGCTGACAAATGTTACAGATAACACGAGTTGGGTCATCTTTATCGATCTGAAAAAATGCCCAGGCTATGCAAGGCTTAGCACCCATGCGACCTGAAGAGCCACCATGACTTGTGGTGAGAGGCAGAGTTGTGTTTGAGGATGCAGTTGTTGACGTGCTTCCAGTACTACGTCTCTGTCCAGGAAGGCGCAACCTGACCTCGTCGTCACTAGCATCTTCCTCCACCTCCTCTGCTGACCTCATCTCTTGGCTGACTGTGGGTTGACAGTAAGTGGGCTCTCCGACCTCATCATCATCACCCTGTGCGTTATCACACCCGTCGTCCTCAGAGCCAACCTGTTCCTGCCCTGACAAAAAACTAAAGTTGTCGCTCCAATCAGGTATTTGAGTCTTATCATCGTCTTCCTCATTGTCTCCACCAACAGGAGTTACAGTTTGGGAATGAGGGTCTACATTATGGTCAGAACCTTCTGCGTCTGGTCCTGGATCCGACTCATAAAGATTCTGGGCATCAGTGCAGATCATTTCCTCGTCTGGATTCACAGAAGCGCTGGAGTCGACCTCTGATTCCCAGGCTATAGTATGAGTAAACAGCTCTGCAGACTCAACCATCTGTTCTACCTCATACTCAGACGGGCAGCTGGAGATTTGGGAGCTGTGAGGAAGCAAGTGCGATTTGGGTGACACCTTTGAGGACTGGAGTATTTGTGATGTTGAAGTTGATGTGGAGGAGAGCCCACTTAAAGGAGCACTTGATATCCGTTGAAGCACCTGCTGTTTTTGTGCCTCATCTGGAATTTGTAGCGATTGGCGTGGCCGTAAGAAAGGGATCTTATCACATTGTCCGCTAAAAGAAGTAGACATTTTAGTTTGGCTGGAAGATGGTCTTTCTTCTGCACCTACCCCACGGACACAACCTTTTTTCCCCTTCCCAACACGCCTATTCCCCTTTCCACCAGCAGCAGGCCTTTTTCCACTCATTTTGGTGGTTAACTAATTCACAACTCTGGAGTTGTTTGCACAAAAAAACAATGGATGGTAACCGAGCAGAGCTGAGTGGCCAAACTGTGGTATTAGGCCAAAACTATTGGCTGGGTTAGATGCAGAAAAAAATTATTTTTAATTTGCAACCTGATGGAGGTCAGTATAGATGGACTAATAGACCAAGTCCCACACACCGCTAGAAGCCCAAATATTTTTTCAGAGCTAGATGCAGAAAATTTTTTTATTCAATTTGCAACCTGATGGAGGTCAGTATAGATGGACTAATAGACCAAGTCCCACACACTGCTAGAAGCCCAAATATTTTTTCAGAGCTAGATGCAGAAAAAAATTATTTTTAATTTGCAACCTGATGGAGGTCAGTATAGATGGACTAATAGACCAAGTCCCACACACTGCTAGAAGCCCAAATATTTTTTCAGAGCTAGATGCAGAAAAAAATTATTTTTAATTTGCAACCTGTTGGAGGTCAGTATAGATGGACTAATAGAACAAGTCCCACACGCTGCTAGAAGCCCAAATATTTTTTCAGAGCTAAATGAAGAAAAAAATTATTTTTAATTTGCAACCTGATGGAGGTCAGTATAGATGGACTAATAGACCAAGTCCCACACACTGCTAGAAGCCCAAATATTTTTTCAGAGCTAGATGCAGAAAAAAATTATATTCAGTTTGCAACCTGATGGAGGTCAGTATAGATGGACTAATAGAATGATGCTATGCCCAAAAGATTTTACTTCACTAGGTGCAGTAAAAAAATTGGTATTCTATACACAGGTGGTATATCTTGCAACACAGATAGGCTACTCCACTGACTAACACACTCTGCAATAGGCCAAAAAGGATTAGCTTTGCTAGATTCAGCCAAATGCTGTGAAAAAAACTTGCACAGCACTGGCACAGACCTGCCTGGCAAAAACTGATAGGAACTGATGTAACCTAGTCCTGAAAAGGACTCCAATTACAATTAGTCTTTACTCCCACAATCTATCTATTTAAGAGCACAGACCTGCCTGATAAAAGTCGTAGGAAATGCTGTAACCTAGTCCTTAAAAGGACTGCAATCACAACTATTCCCTACTCCCAAGCTATCTGTATATTTGTGCGAAAATTGGCTTGAAATTAACAAGGTATAGCGCACACAGCAACAGCGGTGCCGTCTAACACGCAGCTGCAGCAGTGAGAAAATGGTGGCGACGGGGAAAATGGCTTGGTCTTATAGGGCAAGGACATGTGACATACACTGCCAATCACACATGCCCTTGCTTGTGTGAAAAAAAGCACTTCGCTCCGTGTGTGCGCTGCTGATAGGCTGACAGATTGCACCTCCCCACTGCAAACGCGGGAAAGAGAAAAAAAAATGGAGATCTTCATTGTTCCTGCAGAGATCCATCCCCTGCCCCTCCCCCCGCCCCGCTGTACACTCAAACTGCGTATTAACATTAATTTTCATCATTACTGAGAAAAAATCCAGTTATGATTTTGGTGCACGAACAGTTATCGAACATAACCTCGAACAGCCGAATTTTTCTCAAATTGTTCGTGTTCGCCGACTGGCTCGAACACCGCCCAAAACAGCTCGAATTTGAGATTGGCGAACAGTTCGAGTAGAACAACGCTCATCTCTAGTCCTGGCCTGTCCTGCTGCTAGCTTGTTATCAGAGTGTGCTTTTAGTGCCGCTGAGGGAATTATAATTCATATGCACACTCGCCTGTCAACTGACAATGCTGACAAGCTGACCCTTATCAAAATGAACAAGGGCTGGATTGGGCCAGACTTCTCATCACCACCAAATGACAGCAGAGTAACATAAAGTCAAATCCACTGTGTTATTTTGGGAGGTGTATTCCCATGCACCGCTTAACACCCACACATGGGTATACGCTTCCTCATTTCGGCTGTTTTTTGTTCTTCTCTTTATCCTCAGCCTCCACCACCACTATACCACCAGGGTGACCGTGGTCCGTGTTGCCAGCATTGCAAGTTCAGCCGTCCTAATTTTTGGCAGCTTTTGCTTGGAAAGCATAGGCAAAGACTATGGGAGGCCCACTCCCCAATAATGGGAATAATGTTTTTAATATGCTGTACTGCATGGCTCTTGTAAGGGGCATTAAAATCGTCTTGTTAAGCTACTGTGACCTCCACGTCTCTTCCAAGGGTCATTGATATTGTCTTTTTATTCCACTGCGACCTCCACCACTCTTCCAAGGGTCATTGATAGTCTTTTTATTCCACTGCGACCTCCACCACTCTTCCAAGGGGCATTGATATTGTCTTTTTATTTCACTGGGACCTTCACGTCTCTTCCAAGGGGCGTAAAAAACATCTTGTTAAACCACTCTGAACTCCACGTTTTTTCGAATGGGCATTTAAACCGTCTTGTTAAGCTACTGTGACCTCCATGTCTCTTCCAAGAGGCATTAAAACCATCTTGTTAAACCACTCTGAACTCCACGTCTCTTCCAAGGGGCATTAAAACCGTCTTGATAAGCTACTGTGACCTCCACGTCTCTTCCAAGGGGCATTAAAACCGTCTTGTTAAGCTATTGTGAACATCACGTCTCTTCCAAAGGGCATTAAACCCGTCTTGTTAAGCTACTGTGACCTCCACGTCTCTTCCAAGGGACATTAAAACCGTCTTGTTAAACCACTCTGAACTCCACGTCTCTTCCCAAGGGCATTAAAAGCGTCTTGGTAAGCTACTATGACCTCCACGTCACTTCCAAGGGGCATTAAAACCGTCTTGTTAAACCACTCTGAACTCCACGTCTCTTCCAAGGGGCATTAAAACCATCTTGTTAAGCTACTGTGACCTCCAGTTCTATTCCAAGGGGCATTAAAACCGTCTTGTTAAACCACTCTGAACTCCACGTCTCTTCCAAGGGGCATTAAAACCGTCTTGTTAAACCACTCTGAATTCCAGGTCTCTTCCAAGGGGCATTAAAACCGTCTTGTTAAGCTACTGTGACCTCCACGTTTCTTTCAAGGGGCATTAAAGCCATCTTGTTAAACCATTCTGAACTCCACGCCTCTTCCAAGGGGCATTAAAACCATCTTGCTAAGCTACTGTGACCTCCAAGTCTCTTCCAAGGGGTATTAAAACCGTCTTGTTAAACCACTCTGAACTCCACGTCTCTTCTAAGGGTCATTAAAACCATCTTGTTAAGCTACTGTGACCTCCACGTCTCTTCCAAGTGGCATTAAAACCATCTTGTTAAACCAATCTGAACTCCACGTCTCTTCCAAGGGGCATTTAAACCGTCTTGTTAAGCTAAGGTGACCTCCACGTCTCTTCCAAGGGGCATTAAAAGCGTCTTTTTAAACCACTCTGAACTCCACGTCTCTTCCAAGGGGCATTAAAACCATCTTGTTAAGCTATTGTGACCTCCACGTCTCTTCCAAGGGGCATTAAAACCGTCTTGATAAACCACTCTGAACTCCACGTCTCTTCCAAGGGGCATTGAAACCGTCTTGTTAAGCTATTGTGACCCCCACGTCTCTTCCAAGGGGCATTAAAACCGTCTTGTTAAACCACTCTGAACACCACGTCTCTTCCAAGGGGCATTAAAACCATCTTGTTAAGCTACTGCGACCTCCACGTCTACTCCAAAGAGCATTAAAACCATCTTATTAAGTTACTGTGACCTCCACGTCTCTTCCAAGGGGCATTAAAACCGTCTTGTTAAGCTACTGTGACCTCCACGTCTTTTCCAAGGGGCATTAAAATGGTCTTGTTAAGCTACTGTGACCTCCACGTCTCTTCCAAGGGATATTGATAATGTTTTATTATTCCACTGCGACTTCCACCACTCTTCCAAGGGGCATTGATATTGTATTTTTGTTCCACTGTAACATCCACCACTCTTCCAAGGGGCATTGATATTGTCTTTTTATTCCACTGGGATCTCCACCACTCTTCCAAGGGGCATTAAAACTGTCTTGTTAAACCACTCTGAACTCCACGTCTCTTCCAAGGGGCATTAAAACCATCTTGTTAAGCTACTGTGACCTCCAAGTTTCTTCCAAGGGGCATGAAAACCATCTTGTTTAACCACTCTGAACTCCACGTCTCTTCCAAGGGGCATTAAAAGCATCTTGTTAAGCTACTGTGACCTCCACGTCTCTTCTAAGGGGCATTAAAACCGTCTTGCTTAACCACTCTGAACTCCACGTTTCTTCCAAGGGGCATTAAAACAGTCTTGTTAAGCTACTGTGACCTCCACGTCTCTTCCAAGGGGCATTAAAACCATCTTGTTAAGCTACTGTGACCTCCACGTCTCTTCCAAGGGGCATTGATATTGTCTTTTTATTTCACTGCGACCTCCACCACTCTTCCAAGGTGCATTGGCATTGTCTTTTTATTCCACTGTAACCTCCACCACTCTTCCAAGGAGCATTGATATTGTATTTTAATTCCACTGGGACCTCCACCACTCTTCCAAGGGGCATTAAAACCGTCTTGTTAAACCATTCTGAACTCCACGTCTCTTCCAAGGGGCATTAAAACCATCTTGTTAAGCTGCTGTGACCTCCATGTCTCTTCCAAGGGGCATTAAAACCTTCTTGTTAAACCACTCTGAACTCCACGTCTCTTCCAAGGCGCATTAAAACCGTCTTGTTAAGCTACTGTGACCTCCACTTCTCTTCCAAGTGGCATTAAAACCATCCTGTTAAACCACTCTAAACTCCACATCTCTTCCAAGGGGCATTAAAACCATCTTGTTAATCCACTCTGAACTCCACGTCTCTTCCAAGGGGCATTAAAACCGTCTTGTTAAGCTACTGTGACCTCCACGTCTCTTCCAAGAGGCATTAAAACGGTCTTGTTAATCCACTCTGAACTCCACGTCTCTTCCAAGGGGCATTAAAACCGTCTTGTTAAGCTACTGTGACCTCCACGTCTCTTCCAAGGGGCATTAAAACGGTCTTGTTAAGCTACTGTGACCTCCACGTCTCTTCCAAGGGATATTGATAATGTTTTATTATTCCACTGCGACTTCCACCACTCTTCCAAGGGGCATTGATATTGTCTTTTTGTTCCACTGTAACATCCACCACTCTTCCAAGGGGCATTGATATTGTCTTTTTATTCCACTGGGATCTCCACCACTCTTGGAAGTGGCATTAAAACTGTCTTGTTAAACCACTCTGAACTCCACGTCTCTTCCAAGGGGCATTAAAACCATCTTGTTAAGCTACTGTGACCTCCAAGTCTCTTCCAAGGGGCATGAAAACCATCTTGTTTAACCACTCTGAACTCCACGTCTCTTCCAAGGGGAATTAAAAGCATCTTGTTAAGCTACTGTGACCTCCACCACTCTTCTAAGGGGCATTAAAACCGTCTTGCTTAACCACTCTGAACTCCACGTTTCTTCCAAGGGGCATTAAAACAGTCTTGTTAAGCTACTGTGACCTCCACGTCTCTTCCAAGGGGCATTAAAACCATCTTGTTAAGCTACTGTGACCTCCACGTCTCTTCCAAGGGGCATTGATATTGTCTTTTTATTTCACTGCGACCTCCACCACTCTTCCAAGGTGCATTGGCATTGTCTTTCTATTCCACTGTAACCTCCACCACTCTTCCAAGGAGCATTGATATTGTATTTTAATTCCACTGGGACCTCCACCACTCTTCCAAGGGGCATTAAAACCGTCTTGTTAAACCACTCTGAACTCCACGTCTCTTCCAAGGGGCATTAAAACCATCTTGTTAAGCTGCTGTGACCTCCATGTCTCTTCCAAGGGGCATTAAAACCTTCTTGTTACACCACTCTGAACTCCACGTCTCTTCCAAGGCGCATTAAAACCGTCTTGTTAAGCTACTGTGACCTCCACTTCTCTTCCAAGGGGCATTAAAACCTTCCTGTTAAACCACTCTAAACTCCACGTCTCTTCCAAGGGGCATTAAAACCATCTTGTTAATCCACTCTGAACTCCACGTCTCTTCCAAGGGGCATTAAAACCGTCTTGTTAAACTACTGTGACCTCCACGTCTCTTGCAAGGGGCATTAAAACCGTCTTGTTAAGCTACTGTGACCTCCATATCTCTTCCAAGGGGCATTGATATTGTCTTTTTATTCCACTGTGACCTCCACGTGTTTTCCAAGGGGCATTAAAACTGTCTTGTTAAACCACTCTAAACTCCACGTCTCTTCCAAGGGGCATTAAAACCATCTTGCTAAGCTACTGTGACCTCCACGTCTCCTCCAAAGGGCATTAAAACCATCTTATTATGCTACTGTGACCTCCATATCTCTTCCAAGGGGCATTAAAACCGTCTTTTTAAGCTACTGTGACCTCCACGTCTCTTCCAAGGGGCATTACAACCGTCTTGTTAAGCTACTGTGACCTCCACGTCTCTTCCAAGGGGTATTGATATTGTTTTTTTATTCCACTGCGACCTCCACCACTCTTCCAAGGGGCATTGATATTGTCCTTTTGTTCCACTGTAACCTCCACCACTCTTCCAAGGTGCATTGATATTGTCTTTTTATTCCACTGGGATCTCCACCACTCTTCCAAGGGACATTAAAACCGTCTTGTTAAACCACTCTGAACTCCACGTCTCTTCCAAGGGGCATTAAAACCATCGTGTTAAGCTACTGTGACCTCCACGTCTCTTCCAAGGGGCATTAAAACCGTCTTGTTAAGCTACTGTGACCTCCACGTCTCTTCCAAGGGGCATTAAAACCGTCTTGTTTAACCACTCTGAACTCCACGTCTCTTCCAAGGGGCATTAAAACCGTCTTGTTAAGCTACTGTGACCTCCACGTCTCTTCCAAGGGGCATTAAAACGGTCTTGTTAAGCTACTGTGACCTCCACGTCTCTTCCAAGGGATATTGATAATGTTTTATTATTCCACTGCGACTTCCACCACTCTTCCAAGGGGCATTGATATTGTCTTTTTTTCCACTGTAACATCCACCACTCTTCCAAGGGGCATTGATATTGTCTTTTTATTCCACTGGGATCTCCACCACTCTTCCAAGGGGCATTAAAACTGTCTTGTTAAACCACTCTGAACTCCACGTCTCTTCCAAGGGGCATTAAAACCATCTTGTTAAGCTACTGTGACCTCCAAGTCTCTTCCAAGGGGCATGAAAACCATCTTGTTTAACCACTCTGAACTCCACGTCTCTTCCAAGGGGCATTAAAAGCATCTTGTTAAGCTACTGTGACCTCCACGTCTCTTCTAAGGGGCATTAAAACCGTCTTGCTTAACCACTCTGAACTCCACGTTTCTTCCAAGGGGCATTAAAACAGTCTTGTTAAGCTACTGTGACCTCCACGTCTCTTCCAAGGGGCATTAAAACCATCTTGTTAAGCTACTGTGACCTCCACGTCTCTTCCAAGGGGCATTGATATTGTCTTTTTATTTCACTGCGACCTCCACCACTCTTCCAAGGGGCATTGGCATTGTCTTTTTATTCCACTGTAACCTCCACCACTCTTCCAAGGAGCATTGATATTGTATTTTAATTCCACTGGGACCTCCACCACTCTTCCAAGGGGCATTAAAACCGTCTTGTTAAACCACTCTGAACTCCACGTCTCTTCCAAGGGGCATTAAAACCATCTTGTTAAGCTGCTGTGACCTCCATGTCTCTTCCAAGGGGCATTAAAACCTTCTTGTTAAACCACTCTGAACTCCACGTCTCTTCCAAGGCGCATTAAAACCGTCTTGTTAAGCTACTGTGACCTCCATTTCTCTTCCAAGGGGCATTAAAACCATCCTGTTAAACCACTCTAAACTCCACGTCTCTTCCAAGGGGCATTAAAACCATCTTGTTAATCCACTCTGAACTCCACGTCTCTTCCAAGGGGCATTAAAACCGTCTTCTTAAGCTACTGTGACCTCCACGTCTCTTGCAAGGGGCATTAAAACCGTCTTGTTAAGCTACTGTGACCTCCATATCTCTTCCAAGGGGCATGGATATTGTCTTTTTATTCCACTGTGACCTCCACGTGTTTTCCAAGGGGCATTAAAACTGTCTTGTTAAACCACTCTAAACTCCACATCTCTTCCAAGGGGCATTAAAACCATCTTGCTAAGCTACTGTGACCTCCACGTCTCCTCCAAAGGGCATTAAAACCATCTTATTATGCTACTGTGACCTCCATATCTCTTCCAAGGCGCATTAAAACCGTCTTGTTAAGCTACTGTGACCTCCACGTCTCTTCCAAGGGGCATTAAAACCATCTTGTTAAGCTACTGTGACCTCCACGTCTCTTCCAAGGGGTATTGATATTGTTTTTTTATTCCACTGCGACCTCCACCACTCTTCCAAGGGGCATTGATATTGTCCTTTTGTTCCACTGTAACCTCCACCACTCTTCCAAGGTGCATTGATATTGTCTTTTTATTCCACTGGGATCTCCACCACTCTTCCAAGGGGCATTAAAACCGTCTTGTTAAACCACTCTGAACTCCACGTCTCTTCCAAGGGGCATTAAAACCATCTTGTTAAGCTACTGTGACCTCCACGTCTCTTCCAAGGGGCATTAAAACCGTCTTGTTAAGCTACTGTGACCTCCACGTCTCTTCCAAGGGGCATTAAAACCGTCTTGTTTAACCACTCTGAACTCCACGTCTCTTCCAAGGGGCATTAAAACCGTCTTGTTAAGCTACTGTGACCTCCACGTCTCTTCCAAGGGGCATTAAAACCATCTTGTTAAGCTACTGTGACCTCCACGTCTCTTCCAAGGGGCATTGATATTGTCTTTTTATTCCACTGTGACCTCCACCACTCTTCCAAGGGGCATTGATATTGTCTTTTTATTCCACTGTAACCTCCACCACTCTTCCAAGGGGCATTGATATTGTCTTTTAATTCCACTGGGACCTCCACCACTCTTCCAACGGGCATTAAAACCGTCTTATTAAACCACTCTGAACTCCACGTCTCTTCCAAGGGGCATTAAAACCATCTTGTTAAGCTACTGTGACCTCCATGTCTCTACCGAGGGGCATTAAAACCTTCTTGTTGAACCACTCTGAACTCCACATCTCTTCCAAGGGGCATTAAAACCAGTCTTGTTAAGCTACTGTGACCTCCACGTCTCTTCCAAGGGGCATTAAAACCAACTTGTTAAACCACTCTAAACTCCACGTCTCTTCCAAAGGGCATTAAAACCATCTTGTTAAGCTACTCTGACCTCCACGTCTCTTCGAAGGGGCATTAAAACCGTCTTGTTAATCCATTCTGAAATCCACGTCTCTTCCAAGGGGCATTAAAACCGTCTTGTTAAGCTACTGTGACCTCCACGTCTCTGGCAAGGAGCATTAAAACCTTCTTGTTAAGCTACTGTGACCTCCACATCTCTTCCAAGGGGCATTGATATTGTCTTTTTATTCCACTGCGACCTCCACCACTCTTCCAAGTGGCATTGATATTGTCTTTTTATTCCACTGGGACCTCCACCACTCTTCCAAGGGGCATTAAAACTGTCTTGTTAAACCACTCTGAACTCCACGTCTCTTCCAAGGGGCATTAAAACCGTCTTATTAAGCTACTGTGACCTCCACGTCTCTTCCAAGGGGCATTTAAACCGTCTTGTTAAACCACTCTGAACTCCACGTCTCTTTCAAGGGGCATTAAAACCGTCTTGTTCAGCTACTGTGACCTCCACGTGTCTTCCAAGGGGCATTAAAACCATCTTGTTAAGCTACTGTGACCTCCACGTCTCTTCCAAGGGGCATTAAAACCATCTTGTTAAACCACTCTAAACTCCACGTCTCTTTCAAGGGGCATTAAAACTGTCTTGTTAAGCTACTGTGACCTCCACGTGTTTTCCAAGGGGCATTAAAACTGTCTTGTTAAACCACCCTGAACTCCACGTCTCTTCCAAGGGGCATTGAAATGTTGTTTTTAATTAGCTCTAACCTCCACGACTCTTCCAACGGGCATTGCATTTCCTCATAATTTTAGTCAGCTTTTGCTTTTCAATGCATAGGCGAACACTAAGGGAGACCCACTCCCCAATAATGGGTAGAAGGTTTTTAGTACACTGTAATCCACGTCTGTCTCAAGGGGCATTGCAGTTCCTCATAATTTTTGGAAAGCCTTCCATTCACTGCTTAGGCATACAGTGTACAGGAGACCCAGTTGCTACAAATGGAAAAAAAAGTTTTAGTTAAGGCCCTCTGACCTCAATGTCACTTCCAAGGGGCATTGGAGTGCCTCGAAATTTTTGGTAGGCATTGCACTCACTGTATGCCCTATAACTGTGTAGCCGAACTGCTTCTTTTGGTACAGAAACATATCCTACAAGACATGTGTGGTTGACTGGCCTGATATTGATGTGAATGGTCCCTGTTCCTCCTGCTCTTTCTCCTTTGCCACCATCTCATCCATCATTCATCACCTGAAGCTTTGTTTTAACGGGAGTCATAGAAATGGAATAGTAGCAGGAAAACATCCAGCAATCCTCGGAGGAGGTAGGATATGCGCCAAAACACTGACCACCTCAGGCCTAGCCGCTACTACATACATCCGCTTGCATTCCAAGAAACAGAAAGCTAAGGAGATGGATGGCCTCATGATCATGAATAATTTACTCGTTGTTTAGGAGGCCAACCACTGATGCTGTCTACCTTCTGAACTTTGTGTTGAAGCCTGATTGTCCCAGGACCCGCAATCCTCTATGCCTGGAGGACGTGTTGCATCCCAGTGTCCAACTGTGTCCTGGCTTCCACAATATTAACCCAGTGTGAAGGCGTCAGTGAGATGAACCATCCCTGGCCACATTCACTTGTCCACGTGTTTGTGGTTAGGCTGTCCTTCCCACTAAATTCACTGGGGAGGGCACAGGTAATGTTTTGGTATGCGCGCTTGTGTATAAGGTGCACTGGGACAAATAGGGGCGGCTGGGGACCGAGTATGGACACCCGGCCGCCCTCTGGCGGCTGGGGACCAAGCCTGGACACACGGCCACCGGGCGGCTGGGGACTGAGTATGGATACCAGGCCGCCGATGCAGCCATGACGTGGTGGCCAGATTCCACCTCCACATGCCTAAAAGGCCCAATTTCAAGTGCAAGCAAGCAAGCAGTATGGTATTGCAGCCTGGGGGTGGGTGGGTGGCAGGCTGCATACTTGCGCTTGCATTGCAAGGAATGGGGGTGGTACAATTGAACACTGACCTGGGACAAGGACTTGCACGGGGATAGTTGCAAGTCTGCATCTTCTGATGCGGCAAGGATCACTTCTGATGGGCACACTTTTAGGCAGTGACCAGGGTGTCAGAGATGCTTCCAGGGGTCTTCCCCATGCTGTTCCCATGTCTTTTCAGCACTGTATGCATGTGTCACACAGCACATGGCCAGATAAGGTTGTAAAATGTTAAAATGACATTTCCCGGTGAATGCATTTGTCACGGTTGAAAGCAATACAAAAGTGCAAAAATGCATAAAAAAATGCTACTTGTGAACAAAGCCCAAGGTGTGGAGGAGTATTTTTGTTTTTGGTTATTTATTTTACCTAATGCACAAGTCTTTACCCTGGAAAGGGTGTTCCTTAACATATTTCACAGGAAAGCAGTTTCAGTTTCGTTTTTGAGCGTTTTATTGTGAGCCTGTAAAAGTGGCTTAATACCACTGACCACGTTGTTGACAGCAGTGACCTGGGGGTCAGAAATGCTTCCTAGGGCGATCCCCATGCTGTCCCCATGTCATTTGAGCACTGTCACTATCGTTTTGGGCACTTTTTAGGCTTTCTACAGACTGCTGGGGGTGCCACCGCAAAAATGCTAGGGTCTCTCTTATAGACTAACATTGGGCTCGTTGCTCGGGTCGAGCACCCGAGTATCACGGTGAGCTCGGCCCGTGCTTTAAGCACCCGAGCATTTTAGTGTTCGCTCAACACTAAAAAACAATATCGATTTTCTCATGTGTACCCCTGTGTAGAGAACAATATCTGCACCAAAGAATTTAAAGATGAAATGTAGCCTGCTTTATATACCACGGGAGTTAAAAAAACAATTTTGATTTTATTATGTGTACCCCTGTGTGGAGAACAATATCTGCACCAAAGAATTAAAAGATGAAATGTAGCCTACTTTATATACCACAGTAGTAAGAAAACCAAGTTTGATCTTCTCATGTGTACCCCTGTGTGGAGAACAATATTAGCATCCAAAAATTTGAAACTGACATCTCCCCTACTGTATCATGTTCGTAACAGAAGAAAGTGCTTTTTTAGTGTGGATGACGCCTGTAAAACATAGAAGATATGCTCCAAACAATTTCAAACTGAGATCTCATCTACTGTATCATGTTAGTAACAGAAGAAAGTATTTTTTTTAGTGTGGATGAGGCCTGTATAGCATAGGAGATATGCAACAAACAATTTAAAACTGAGATCTCCCCTACTGTATCATGTTAGTAACAGAAGAAAGCATTTTTCTAGTGTGGATGAGGCCTGTATAACATAGGAGAAATGCAACAAACAATTTCAAACTGAGATCTCCCTTACTGTATCATATTAGTAACAGAAGAAAGTATTGTTTCACCTGTATGGAGAACAATAATTGCACCAAAGAATTAAAAGATGAAATATAGCCTGCTTTATATACCACTGAAGTAAGAAAAACAATTTTGATTGGAGACCAAGCCAGGAGTGTTCACATTTCCAAAAATTAGTGTTAACATCTGCAGCAGCAGCAACAGCATACCCAGAAGCCATACTAAAGATATTATAGGCTGTAATTACACGAGTTCAGTGTAGCACATTAAAAACGACAGCATCGCCTAGTCTGTACAGTTTGCGATTAAGGTGCAAAAGTCCTTGGAGATCCATAACTTGTTCATCTTGATGAAAGTTAGGCGGGTCTACATTTCCAGGGGACAGCCGGCTGCGCTTATCCATCAGGACACCACCAGCAGCGCTAAAGACACGTTCCGAGAAAATGTTGGCTACTGGGCATGATAAAACCTCCAAGGCGTGATAGGCGAGCTCAGGCCACTCATCGATTTTTGAAGACCAAAATGTCAAAGGGTCCAAACTCTCCCTGATGGTATTGATATTGACTTCTAGAAACTCCTGCACTATCCTCTCCAGTCGCTCACCATGTGTCAGACTTGTACTCTGTTGTGCTGGTGCACGAGGTGGTCTAAAAAATGTGTGAAAAGACTCACAGAAATTGCTTCTGCCACTTACACTGCTGCTGCAGCTAATAATTTGGCGTTGATGAATTGACGTGCCCGAGGTTGGAAGGGTAGCGCTGTTATGCACAATGTGTGCCTCACTGCTGTCTTGGGGAAAACCTTTCTTAAGGTTGTGGGAAAGCATGTTTCGATACTCAAGCATTCACAGGTCCCTTTCCAGGGTGGGAAGCATCTGGCAAAATAAGCATAAGTTGACATATGGCGTACTGTAATAACGTTTGTCACAGAAAAATATATTTTTTTTAACTCTTGTTAGCACCTGAAAAAAATAGTTTTTTACTCTGCACACAGCTGTGTTTCAACACCACAAAATGACAAGTTGACATATGTCGTACTGTATCACCTTTGTCACAGAAAAAATAATATTTTTTTACTCTTGTTAGCAACTGAAAAAAATTAGTTTTTTCTACTCTGCACAAAGCTGAATTCAACGTCACAAAATGACAAGTTGACATATGGCATACTGTTTCACATTTGTCATAGAAAAAAAAATTTGACTCCTGTTAGCAACTGAAAAAAAGTTTTTTTACTCTGCACACAGCTGTGTTTCAACACCACAAAATGACAAGTTGACATATGTCGTACTGTTTCACGTTTGTCACAGAAAAAAATATATATTTTTACTCTTGTTAGCAACTGAAAAAAATAGCTTTTTTTACTCTGCATACAGCTGAATTTCAACGGTACAAAATGACAAGGTGACATATGGCGTACTGTATCACGTTTGTCACAGAAAAAAAAATATTTTTTTACTCTTGTTAGCAACTGAAAAAAATAGGTTTTCTTACTCTGCACACAGTGGAATTTCAACGCCACAAAATGACAAGGTGACATATGGCGTACTGTATTACGTTTGGCAAAGAAAAAAATAGATTTTTGCACTCTGCAGGAGCTCTGCATACAGCTGAATTTCAACCCCACTAAATGACAAGGTGGCCATCTATGGCTTGCTGTATCACATATGCAACTAAAAAAATGATTTTTAAAGGTGTACTCGTGCATGGAGCACAATAGAAGCAGTGTACAACAGACTTCTATGAAATGTGCCCTGCTGTCTTTGTGTAGACCTCAGTAATGGCACAAGAAAAAAAAAATCTGATGGAAGGTCGATTTCACAGCCACACAGGACACTAGCTACCTAAACTATCTGATTTAGAAGCTAACTAGCTAAAATCTCTAATGAGTCCAGGAGCAGCGTCAGCAGCAGCCTCTGTGACCTGTTATAATGACAAAATGGCAATAAAAAAACATGTCCACTCTTTATATAGAGAGGGACACGTGATTTCAGCAGCCAATAGCACAAGCCCTTGTGTCTGGGTATTGTGGATGGTTCCAGCGCCCTGATTGGCTAGGCGCGATTTGCACACATAAAGTTAGGAGAAAAAAAAGATTACAAGCACACTGTTGCTCTGAGATCGTCTGAGCTCTCCCCACCCCCTCCCCCCATCAAACACGTCTCCTCACTCATCATACACCACCACTTTGGAAGTGCATTGAGCTGTAGGGTGCATTGCTGCAAAAGGGAAAAAAAAAACTCTTTAAATCTCTTAGTTTGCGAGTGTGAACGAGCTGAGTGTGACCGGAGTGTAAGTGCGAACGAAAGTGTGTGACTTGTTTTTCAGTGACTTTGGATTCAGGGAGTTTGGAAGGGAGGAATTTGGACTGAATTGCTGTCTGTATTTAATTAATTCTTTACTTTTCTTTTTACTTAACATTCTGTCTATTGCAATCCCCGTTAGGAAATGAGCTCCATTATTGACAATGCTATCCAGTGTACATCTTGCCACATGTATGCATTCCTTGAATAGCCGGTCGGGGTTGCTTACTGCTGCGCGAGATGTGTGCACGTTGTGCCTTTGGAAGCCCAGGTACTGGATCTAAATGAGCAGCTGGCAACACTGAGATCCATTGACAACATGGAAAGGAGTCTGCTGCTCACGGAGCAGCTGCTCACTGGGGTAGATGTGGGGGAGGGTGGTAGTAGGGAGCTGCAGGACAGTGAGGCCGCTAGTTGGGTGACAGTTAGAAGGGGGTAGAGGGAAGAGTGCCAGGGAGGCTAGTCCTGATCTGGCACACCCCAATAAGTTTGCAAAGTTGGCAGATGAGGGGAGTGACGGTACAGGGGTAGCACTGCTGCAGCAAGGCATGTCCCCTGAAAGCCAGAGGAGTGTCAGCTCCAGTAAAGAGGGAAATGGGAGAGCAGGGCAGGCCAGGCAGGTGCTGGTAGTGGGGGACTCAATTATTAGGGGAACAGATAGGGCAATCTGTCACAAAGACAGGGATCGTCGAACAATGTGCTGCCTACCTGGCGCTCGAGTCCGGCACATCGCTGATCGGGTTGACAGATTGCTGGGAGGGGCTGGTGAGGACCCAGTGGTCATGGTGCACATTGGCACAAATGACAAAGTTAGAGGTAGGTGGAAGGTCCTTAAAGATGATTTCAGGGAATTAGGCTGCAAGCTGAAAGCAAGGACCTCCAAGGTGGTATTCTCTGAAATACTACCTTTACCATGTGCCACGCCAGAGAGGCAACGGGAGATTAGGGAGATAAATAAGTGGCTCAAGAACTGGTGTAGGAAGGAGGGATTTGGGTTCCAGGAGAACTGGGCAGACTTCTCAGTTGGCTACAGACTCTACGCTAGGGACCGGCTGCACCTCAATGGGGAGGGTGCAGCTGTGCTGGGGGAGAAAATGGCTAGAAGGTTGGAGGAGTGTTTAAACTAGGGATTGGGGGGGAGGGTATTCATTTTATAGGTGGGGAAGATAGTGCAGATAATGACCTGGGCACAATTAAAGAAATTGGGGGTCGGGTTAGAACAGTCAATAAAGTAAGAAGGAATAGAGGTACAGAGAGAGATACATAAAATGCATGTACACTAATGCCAGAAGCCTCACCAACAAAATGGAGGAGTTAGACTTAATTTTGTTGGAAAATAATTATGACATGGTAGGGATATCTGAGACGTGGCTTGTCGAGAGCCATGACTGGGCAGTTAATTTAAAGGGCTATAGTCTGTTCAGAAATGATCGTACAAACAAGCAAGGGGAGGGGTGTTTATATGTAAAATCATCCTTAAAACCCGTCTTGCGGGAGGATATATGTGAATATAATGAAAATGTAGAGTCCCTGTGGGTGGAGATAAGGGGAGGAGGAAAAAATAATAAATTACTGATAGGGGTTTGTTATAAGTCTCCAAAAATAATGGAAGTAGCGGAGAATATCCTCGTTAAGCAAATAGATGAAGCAGCAACTCAAGGAGAAGTCATTATTATGGGAGACTTCAACTACCCTGAAATACATTGGGGGACAGAAACCTGTAGTTCAAGCAAGGGTAATAGGTTTTTGACAACTATGAGAGACAATTACCTTTCACAACTGGTTCAGGACCCAACAAGAAGGGGGTCACTGTTAGACCTAATATTGACCAATAGGCCAGACCGCATATCAAATATACTGTACGAGTTGGGGGTCACTTGGGTAATAGTGATCACAAAATAATACGTTTTCATGTATCCTTTAATAAGATGTGTAGTAGAGGGGTTACAAGGACACTAAACTTCAGGAAGGCAAATTTCCAACGGTTGAGAGATGATCTTAGTGCAATAAACTGGGACGATATCCTGAGACATAAAGCTACACAAAGCAAATGGGAGACATTTATTAGCATCCTGAATAGGACCTGTGCACAATATATACCCTTTGGGAATAAACATGCTAGAAATAGGAGGAAACCACTATGGCTAAATAGAGCTGTAAGGGGCACAATAAATGACAAAAAGAAAGCATTTAGAGAAGAAAAGCAAGTAGGTAGTGATGAGGCATTAAATAAATATAGAAAATTAAATAAATTCTGTAAAAACCAAATCAAGGCAGCAAAGATTGAGGCAGAGAGAATCATTGCCAGAGAAAGTAAAAATAACCCCAAAATATTCTTTAACTACATAAATAGTAAAAAACTAAAAAATGATAGTGTTGGCCCCCTTAAAAATAGTCTGGGTGAAATGGTGGATGAGGATGAGGAAAAAGCCAATATTCTAAATGATTTTTTTTCAACCGTATTTACACAAGAAAATCGCATGACAGAAAACATGATCAGTGATAACAAAAATTCTCCATTAAATGTCACTTGCTTAAACCAGCAGGAAGTACGGCGGCGTCTAAAAATCACTAAAGTTGACAAATCCCCGGGCCCGGATGGGATACACCCGCGAGTACTGCAGGAATTAAGTAACGTCATAGATAGACCATTGTTTTTAATCTTTAAAGATTCAATAATAACAGGGTCTGTACCACACGACTGGCGTATAGCAAATGTGGTGCCAATATTCAAAATGGGGACAAAAACTGAACTTGGCAATTATAGACCAGTAAGCTTAACCTCTACTGTGGGTAAAATCCTGGAGGGTTTCCTAAGAGATGCTATAATAGAGTATCTGAAGAAGAATAACCTCATGACCCAATATCAACATGGGTTTACGAGGGACCGTTCCTGTCAAACTAATCTGATCAGTTTTTATGAGGAGGCTAGTTCTGGACTGGACCAAGGAAATGCAGTGGATGTTGTATATATGGACTTTTCAAAAGCTTTTGATACGGTTCCACACAAAAGGTTGATACATAAAATGAGAACAATAGGGATAGGGGAAAATATATGTATGTGGGTTAAGAACTGGCTCAGTGATAGGAAACAAAGGGTGGTTATTAATGGAAAGCACTCAGACTGGGTCTCAGTTAACAGTGGGGTACCACAGGGGTCAGTATTGGGCCCCCTTCTTTTTAACATATTTATTAATGACCTTGTAGGGGGCATACAGAGTAATATTTCAATATTTGCAGATGACACTAAACTCTGCAGGGTAATCAATACAGAGGAGGACAATTTTATATTACAGGAGGATCTATGTAAACTAGAAGCTTGGGCTGGTAAATGGCAGATGAGCTTTAATGGGGATAAATGTAAGGTAATGCACTTGGGCAGAGGAAATAAAATGTACAATTATATGCTTAATTGTAAAACACTGGGCAAAACTGTCACTGAAAAAGACCTGGGTGTATTGATGGACAACAAGCTCACGTTTAGTGGCCAGTGTCAGGCAGCTGCTGCAAAGGCAAATAAAATAATGGGATGCATTAAAAGAGGCATAGATGCTCATGAGGAGAACATAATTTTACCTCTATACAAGTCATTAGAGCGACCACACTTAGAATACTGTGTACAGTTTTGGTCTCCGGTGTATAAGAAAGACATAGCTGAACTAGAGCGGGTGCAGAGAAGAGCGACCAAGGTTATTAGAGGACTGGGGGGTCTGCAATACCAAGACAGGTTATTACATTTGGGGTTATTTACTGTGGAAAAAAGAAGGCTTAGGGGTGATCTTATTACTATGTACAAGTATATGAGGGGTCAGTACTAAGACCTGTCTACTGATCTTTTTACTCTGAGGCCAGAGACGGGGACAAGGGGTCATCTTCTACTTCTGGAGGAAAGAAGGTTTAATCATAATCACAGACGTGGATTCTTTACTGTAAGAGCAGTGAGACTATGGAACTCTCTGCTGCATGATGTTGTAATGAGTGATTCACTATTAAAATTTAAGAAGGGCACGGATGCCTTTCTTGAAAAGTATAATATTACAGGTTATATATACTAGATTCCTTGATAGGGCGTTGATCCAGGGAACTAGTCTGATTGTCGTATGGAGTCGGGAAGGAATTTTTTTCCCCAATGTGGAGCTTAGTGTTGCCACATGGGTTTTTTTTGCCTTCCTCTGGATCAACATGTTAGGCTATGGGTTGACCTAGATGGACTTAGTCTTCCTTCAACCTTAAAAACTATGTTACTATGTTACTATCCTAGACCAAGTGCTAAAAATATTTTAGCTGCAACGCAATAGTTTCCCGCACTTAGACCAAATTTTACAAATTTTTGCAGATTTTAAGAAAAAATGCTCATGTTTCCGATCACGAATCCGAATGTGCCATATTCGTGCCGAATTTGAAATTGGCGATCGTTTTTCGAACATACAGTATTCGCTCATTACTAATGAGCACCAACTGCCATCACTTATTTCAGTTATGGGAAAGTCTGTATTCAATGAAAACAGACCTCTCTTAAATTGAGAATCTTGAGAATAAATGATCAGTCTAGGAGGAGAAATAAATGGATTTCTATAATAGGATCAATTACAAAGTTTCTTATACATTATTCATGTGTGCTGATGTAGGAGAAAAACTGCCAAAAATAATCCAAAAAAACATAAATGCATTCTTTGATACATCAGTTACAGTCATATGAAAAAGTTTGGGCACCCCTATTAATCTTAAGCTTAATGTTTTATAAAAATTGGTGTTTTTGCAACAGCTATTTCAGTTTGATATATGTAATAACTGTTGGACACAGTAATGTTTCTGCCTTGAAATGAGGTTTATTGTGCTAACAGAAAATGTGCAATCTGCATTCAAACAAAATTTGACCGGTGCATAAGTATGGGCACCCTTATCATTTTCTTGTTTTAAATACTCCTGCCTACTTTTTACTGACTTACTAAAGCACTTTTTTTGGTTTTGTAACCTCATTGAGCTTTGAACTTTATAGCCAGGTGTATGCAATCATGAGAAAAGCTACTTAAAGTGGCCACTTGCAAGTTGTTCTCCTGTTTGAATCTCCTCTGAAGAGTGGCATCATGGGCTCCTCAAAACAACTGTCAAATGATCTGAAAACAAAGATTATTCAACATAGTTGTTCAGGGGAAGGATACAAAAAGCTGTCTCAGAGATTTAACCTGTCAGTTTCCACTGTGAGGAACATAGTAAGGAAATGGAAGAACATAGGGACAGTTCTTGTTAAGGCCAGAAGTGTCAGGACAAGAAAAACATCAGAAAGGCAGAGAAGAAGAATGGTGAGATCAGTCAAGGACAATCCTCAGACCACCTCCAGAGAGCTGCAGCATCAACTTGCTGCAGATGGTGTCACTGTGCATCGGTCAACTATACAACGCACTTTGCACAAGGAGAAGCTGTATGGGAGAGTGATGCGAAAGAAGCCGTTTCTGCAAGTACGCACAAACAGAGTCGGCTGAGGTATGCAAAAGCACATTTGAAGAAGCCTATTTCTTTTTGGAAGAAGGTCCTGTGGACTGATGAAACCAAGATTGAGTTGTTTGGTCATACAAAAAGGCGTTATGCATGGTGGCAAAAAAACACAGCATTCCAAGAAAAACACTTGCTACCCACAGTAAAATTTGGTGGAGGTTCCATCATGCTTTGGGGCTGTGTGGTCAATGCCGGCACTGGGAATCTTGTTAAAGTTGAGGGACGCATGGATTCCACTCAGTATCAGCAGATTCTTGGCAATAGTGTTCAAGAATCAGTGATAAAGTTGAAGTTACGCAGTGGATGGATCTTTCAGCAAGACAATGATCCAAAACACCGCTCCAAATCTACTCAGGCATTCATGCAGAGGAACAATTACAATGTTCTGGAATGGCCATCCCAGTCCCCAGACCTGAATATCATTGAACATCTGTGGGATCATTTGAAGAGGCTGTCCATGCTCGGCGACCATCAAACTTAACTGAACTGGAATTGTTTTGTAAAGAGGAATGGTCAAAAATACCTTCATCCAGGATCCAGGAACTCATTAAAAGCTACAGGAAGCGACTAGAGGCTGTTATTTTTGCAAAAGGAGGATCTACTAAATATTAATGTCACTTTTCTGGTGAGGTGCCCATACTTATGCACCTGTCAAATTTTGTTTGAATGCAGATTGCACATTTTCTGTTAGTACAATAAACCTCATTTCAAGGCAGAAACATTACTGTATCCAACAGTTATTACATATATCAAACTGAAATAGCTGTTGCAAAAACACCAATTTTTATAAAACATTAAGCTTAAGATTAATAGGGGTGCCCAAACTTTTTCATATGACTGTATGCATGTTATATTCATTAACAATGTTTTGTCTAGGATCTCATGTATGATACATGTTGGTTAAAGCAATTAAAGATGAAGAGCAGAGGACTCAAACAAGGAGCAAAAGGCAATTATTATTCTCTCAACATAAATTCAATATTTTAGCAAGCAAATTGTCTGTTCAGAGAGGAAAAGGACTAGAACTCTAGTGCCACCTACAGGAAGTAGCAATCCTAAAAGTCAATAGTGACCCTTTGACAAGCCTTATCACATGACTTAGGATAAGCCAGAACCAGAAACTGAACTCAATATTTTAGTAACAATCCTTTCTGTAGTTGCACAGTTCCATTTATTGACCACTAGATGGCGCACACAGTGTATATACTAACCTTTAACCCCTTTCTGGCCGAAGGCGTACTAATACGTATCTGCGCACTGAGCCTTATGGGCCTGATACGTATTAGTACGCCTTGGCGATTTCGCCCGCACACAGTCTGTGCGGGTGCGATTGCCGCAGGGTGTCAGCTGATTGTCACAGTTGACACCCAGTACTATGTGCAAGGAGCGGTGCCGGACCGCTCCTTGCACATTAACCCCCGCAATGCTGTGAATGAAGTCGATCGCCGCATTGCGGGAGCAAGGGGGGAGGTAAGCGCCGATACTTACCTCCTCTCCAGCATCCCGCAATGTCTGTGCTGGGTCCCGGATGTTGTCATGGTGATCCGATGTCGTCATGACAACATCCGGGTCACCAGGAGGCAAGAAGTTACTTTAGTCATGCGCAGTGCGCGACCAAAGTAACTTCTGCTTGTGAATCGCTGACAGGCTGTATATAGCATAGGGATGCTGCTGCATCCTTATGTTATATAAGAGATCAGACTGCAAAAAGTGAAAGTCCCATAGTGGGACATGATGTACAAATAAAAAGTGTCAGAAAGTGAAAAAAAAAAATGTAAAAAAAATATTAAAAAAACTGAAAAAAATAATCCCAAAACATAAATATATACTGTACCCATAAATAAATATTCTTATGAAGAAAAACAACAGTAAAAGTACAGATATTTGGTATCACCGCGTCTGGAACGACCTGACCTATAAAACTGTCCCACTAGTTAACTCCTTTAGAGAACACAGTAAAAAAAACAAAACAAAGCAAAAAACGATGCTTTATCATTTTACCGGCAAACAAAAAATGGAATAAAACACGATCAAAAAGACGAATGTACATAAAAAAGATACCGCTGAAAATGTCATCTTGTCCCGCAAAAAACAAACCGTCTTACAGGTCCATTGGCCAAAAAATAAAAAAGTTATAGCTCTGAGAATAAAGCGATGCAAAAACAATTCTTTTTTCTATAAAATAGTTTTTAATTGTGTAAAAGCGGCAAAACATAAAAAAATATATAAATGTGGTACCGCTGTAAATGAAATGACCTGAAGAATAAAGCTGCCTGAATTCCTGAATTGTTGTTTTTTGTTTATTCTGCCTCCCAAAAATCGTAATAGAAAGTGATCAAAAAATGTCACGTGCCCGAACATGGTACCAGTAAAAAGTCAACCTGTCCTGCAAAAAACAAGCTATTACATGAAAAATTATAGCTCTCAAAATATGGTAATGCAAAAACTAGCCTTTGCATGAAAAAAAAAGTTTTTTTAGTGTGTGACAGCTGTCAATCATAAAAACCCGATATCAATCTGGTATCGCTGTAATCGCACCGACCCAAAGAATAAAGCCATCTAATCACTTATACCGCACAAGGAACGGCGTAAAAAATAAACTCTAGGGTTAGGGTTGTGCTAGGGTTAGTGTTGTGCTAGGGTTAGTGTTGTGCTAGGGTTAGGGTTGGGGTTGTGCTAGGGTTAGGGTTGTGCTAAGGTTAGAGTTGTACTAGGGTTAGGGTTGGGCTAGGGTTAGGGTTGGGCTTGGGTTAGGGTTGGGCTTGGGTTAGGGTTAGGCTTGGGTTGGGCTGGAGTTAGGATTGTGCTAGGGTTGGGCTCTCCTTAGGGTCGGCCTGGGTTTAGGGTTGTGCTAGGACTAGTGGAGTACCGTCAATGGCGGCAGGCCACGTGACTGCTATGGGGCCCGTGAGCTGGGGGGGCCCATAGCAGTCCAGGGGCGGACATTCCGCCGCCAGTGCAGCTTCTCCCTGCTATCTACAGGCAGGGAGCTATCCCTGCAGCTCCGCTGCTGACAAGAGAGAATGGCAGCAGAGCTGCAGAGATCCGTCCTGTCCGCCGCTTCCTCTCTCACGCAGGCATGCGCTGCTTGATGATGTCATCATGCAGCATGGGCCTGTGTGAGGGAGGAAGTTGCAGATAACAAGGATGCTGTGGTCTGCGGGGGAACAAGCAGAGAGGTAAGTGTTGTTTTTTTTATTTTTACTGAAATGCTGGGGATAGGAGGTGGGGGAGAGCAATGATGGGGATGGTGGGGCTGGGGGAGCAATAATGGGACTAGAGGGAGCAATAATGTGGCTGGGGAGAGCAATGATGGGGCTGTGGTGAGCAATGGTGGGGCTGGGAAGAGCAATGATGGAGCTTGGGAGAGCAATGATGGGGCTGGGGAGAGCAATGATGGGGTTGGGGAGAGCAATGATGGTGCTGGAGAGAGAAATGTTTGGGCTGATTGGGCTGGGGAGAGCAATGGTGGGGCTTGGGGAGAGCAATGATGGGGCTGGGGAGAGCAATGATGGGGATGGTGGGGCTGGGGAGAGCAATGATGGGGCTGATGGGGCTGAGGAGAGCAATGATGGGGCTGATGGGGCTGAGGAGAGCAATGATGGGGATGGGGAGAGCAATGATGGGGCTGATGGAGCTGGGAAGAGCAATGATGGGGATGGTGGGGCTGGGGAGAGCAATGATGGGGCTTGGGAGAGCAATGATGGGGATGGTGGGGCTGGGGAAAGCAATGATGGGGTTGAAGGAGCTGGGGAAAGCAATGATGGGGATGGTGGGGATGGGGAGAACAATGATGGGGCTGGGGAGAGCAATGATGGGGCTGATGGGGCTGGGGAGAGCAATGATGGGGAGAGCAATTATGGGGATGTGGCAATGGGGAGAGCAATGATGGGGCTGGGGAGAGCAATGATGGGGCTGGGGAGAGCAATGATGGGGCTGGAGAAAGCAGTGATGGGGCTGATGGGGCTGGGAAGAGCAATGATGGGGATGGTGGGGCTGGGGAGAGCAGTGATGGGGCTGATGGGGCTGGGGAGAGCAATAATGGGGATGGTGGGGATGGGGAGAACAATGACAGAGATGGTGGGGAAGGGGAGAGCAATGACGGGTTGCTGGGAGAGAGCAATGATGGGGGTGCTGGGAGAGCAATGATGGGGGTTGTTGGGAGAGAGCAATGATGGGGGTGCTCAGAGAGAGCAATGATGAGGGTGCTGGGAGAGAGCAAACGGGGGTGCTGGGAGAGAGCTATGATGGGGGTGCTGGGAGAGAGCAATGATGGGGGTGCTCAGAGAGAGCAATGACCGGGTTGCTGGGAGAGAGCAATGATGGGGTGCTGGGAGAGAGCAATGATGGGGGTGCTGGGAGAGAGCAATGACAGGGGTGCTGGGAGAGCAATGACGGGGGTACTGGGACAGAGCAATGATGCGGGTGCTGTGACAGAGCAATGATGGGGGTGCTGGGAGAGAGCAATGATGGAGGTGCTGGGAGAGCAATGATGGGGGTGCTGGGAGACAGCAATGACGGGAGGTGCTGGGACAGAGCAATGACAGGGTGCTGGGAGAGAGCAATGATGAGGGTGCTTGTATATTTTCCATGTGCACATAGCCTTACAGTTAATTTGGGAGAGTAACAGAGACTCAATAATTTATATCATTGGGCGGCGGAGATCATAGTTAATGGGGGCACAGTGCTGCTTACCACTTTATATTTTGATTACTAAGTGGCTGATAGTATATTAATGGGGGGGGGTACATATCTGTATTCAAAGGCATAGGGCTGGGGAGACACGTGTATATACAATATATGTGACCTTGTTTTTTTCTAGGCTGGAGATCATCGTGACAAGACGAGTCGTGACTGGGAGATGTGGACATGAAGGTCTGACAGATGGAAAAGAAGCAGCAGAAACCGACTCTGATCAGACGTCAGCGGTAAGTGTCTGGATGTAAATAGAATTCCGTATCTGCACTGTGTGACTTGGAGTGATAAAGTTACATGTAAACTGAAACTGCCCTCACTAAAGTCTCTAATGATCTACTAACAGCTAAATCTAATTGTCACTACTCTCTGCTGATTCTCCTGGATCTCTCTTCAGCATTCGACACTGTGGATCACCAGCTCCTCCTCACTATACTCCGCACTATCGGCCTCAAGGACACTGTTCTCTCCTGGTTCTCCTCCTCTCTCTCTGACCACTCCTTCTCTGTGTCTTTCAGCGGCTTCTCCTCCTCTCTCCTTCCCCTTACTGTCGGGGTTCCTCAAGGATCAGTCCTAGGCCCCCTTCTTTTCTCCTTATACACCGCTCCCATTGGACAAACAATCAGCAGATTCGGTTTTCAGTACCATCTCTATGCTGATGACACCCAATTACACACCTCTGCTCCGGACATCACCCCTGCATTACTACAAAAGACTAGTGATTGTCTTTCTGCTGTGTCTAACATTTTGTCCTCCCTCTGTCTAAAACTGAATCTGTCCAAAACTACTCGTATTTCCTCCCTCCACTAACCTACCTGTGCCCGATATTGCCATTTCCGTTTGTGGCTCAACCATTATTCCCCAGCAACAAGCCCGCTGTCTTGGGGTCATTTTTGATTCAGATCTTTCCTTCACTCCTCACATCAAATCACTCGCTCGTTCATGTCATCTACACCTCAAAAACATCTCAAGAATCAGGACTTTTCTCATCTTTGACTCGGCGAAAACTCTTACTGTAGCTCTTATTCATTCTCGTCTGGACTACTGCAACTCTCTACTTATCGGGCTACCTCTTACTAAACTCTCCCCTCTCCAATCCGTCCTTAACGCAGCAGCCAGGATCATATTCCTCGCCAACCGCTACACCGATGCCTCTTCCCTGTGCCAGTCATTGCATTGGTTGCCCATCCAATATAGAGTTCAATTTAAACTTATCACGCTTACCCACAAAGCACTCCATGCTTCAGTACCCCCCTACATCTCCTCCCTTGTCTCAGTCTACCACCCTACACGTGCCCTCCGTTCTGCCAATGACTTAAAACTAAAATCCTCCATAATCCGAACTTCCCACTCCCGTCTCCAAGATTTCTCGCGTGCTGCGCCAGTTCTTTGGAATGCACTACCCAGGACAGTTCGATTAATTCCCAATACCCACAGTTTCAAGCGGACCCTAAAAACCCATTTCTTAGACTGGCGTATCGCCTCCACACACTATCTGTCCGTCTCAGTTGTCCGTCCCAGTTTTCCCCCATATTAAAATCTTCTTCAATTTCAGGTTCATACCAACCATGCACTTAATAGCCTTGGTCAGGACTGTACACATTCTGGCAGGCGACCAGTCCATGTATTATTTATCCTATTTAGTATATCAAGGCTGCATTATACAATATATGTACATTCTACCTTTTGTTTCTCCCCCATTTCCTCATAGACTGTAAGCTTGTGAGCAGGGCCCTCACTCCTTTCGATATGAGATATGCTTATTCTGTATTGTCTGTATAAGTCCCCCCTAAAATTTGTAAAGTGCTGCAGAATATGTTGGCGCTATAAAAATAAAAAATTATTATTATTATCATATTAATATAAAATAATTTAGCTGCATTCTCACATTAGAATAGGATACGCTCAATGTGTCTGTAAAACAGGGCAGCACACTGACACTGCACACAGATGCACCAATGTAGCATTATTATGTATAGCACAGTCCCTTAGTATATAGTGTACTCACTTATTATGTATAGCACCATCCTTAGTTATATAGTTTCAGCTTTTATTATGTATAACACCCTCCCTTATTACCTACCATCCTCTCTAGCTATAGGGCTCACATTTGGGGGATCATACTGTGTTGGGGTCAGCATACTTTGCCCTGGGAGTTGAGGTGGGGTACAGTAGGATCATTATACTGCGCATGTGGAGGAATTCACCATGTGGGTATCATACTGTGTTTGGGGGACACTTTTATTGGCATTACACTTAATGGGGCAATGAAAGAGGGATCTATGTAAAGGCAGGAGAGTTGTGGGATCTGCTCTTCTGTGACCCCAACAATTATTTACTTTTTTTGGGGGGGGTCCAATTAGAACTTCTGCTATGGGGCACCATGATTCCTATGTACGGCCCTGACTATGACACCATCAGAAGCCATGACACAGTCAGGACTGTTTTTTTGCTCTCCTTATGTGCTATATACAGGTGTGCTTGTCTTCCTTAGAATGCAGTGAGATTTGCAAATATGGAAATTTGATGTTTTATAGTCATACAGTGTAAACTAAGAATGGTTAGTTGTAAAAACTCCAGATTTATTATAGTGATTTATACTGTTTGATAAGCTTATTGCACCTTAAGACTGTCTTGTCTAACTTTACTCCACTTACTAGTTACCTTACATTGTGCCAGGATCATCACAAAAATTATGTTGCACTGAATCTAACTTATAAAACCTTTCTGAAAGAAGAAAGAAGAAAGAAAGAAGGTGAGTCAGCTCAATCATTTCCTCCATGTGACTTCTTGTCTCTGTGTGCTATAAAGGAAGGATATATAGCAGGAAATCATCTCTGTGCTATGTATGGCAGAGATCACTGTTCACTGCAGCTAGGCTCCTCTACCAGATCATAGTCAATTGTCATATTAGAGATGCAGACGTGAAAATTGTTGAAAATGCTTAATAGTAGTAATATAATACTAGACACTAGATATAGTGTTATTCCTCATGTACTCATGTAGCTTATTACAAAAAGTTACTTGAAAGTACAGTTACCTTTTAAGGCTTAAAGGTAGGGAACCTCAGGCCCAAGGGCCATTTACGGCCCTCGATGATCTTTCCTCCGACCCCCGGGCAGATTCCTGGGGACCACAGTGCTTGGACCAGCAGCTGTGTTTTAATGGCCATCTGCCCTTTAGTTTCTTCTTGCTCTGCGAGCACACGCAATGCAGCATTCACTACTAAATGCTGAGGCACGTGCAATGAAAGATTACGTACTGACACCAGTGCCAGTGTCAAGACTTACTTGGTGGCAGGAGTTAGCATACAATTTGTGGATGGTATGAATATCCAAATGGCCCTTGGCACCCCTGCTTTAAGCACTGCTATGTTGTCTATGTCATGGATTATTACCATTGCAACCTATGTTAGCGGTATATTTAGTTCCATCACCTTCCAGACCATTCCTGAACCTCATATTAGTTTTCTTCTCCTATTTCTATATTCTATGTTTGATGTTTTTACTAGGACTTCATTTGCTGTATTGAAAATTGTGCATCCTGTCCTCCATATTTATTTTATACCATATATCTTGCTGACATTCTCTGCAGTGCACCCAGAATCATCAGAAAAATGCATGTTTCCTGTTTAGACAGGAGGGTAAGTGGGTGCTCTCATCCGCTGGCCTGGCTGTCTTTAGAAAGATTGTACGGGCCAGCTCTCATCCCGCTAAATGTCCTTCCATGTGGGCAGAACACTACTCAGACAACACAGAGTGAGGGTACCACACTAACGGAAGACTTTCTTGGATCACAAAAAGTCAACAACATATAGTATATTCCCGGCAAGTACACAAGATGGTGCAAATTACTGTGTCACCCTTCTGCTGGGTCTCCGGGGATTAGAACCGACACAACTTCGGGGCATCCAGGGCCAACTACCCCAACCAGTAGCATCCTGCTTTTGGCCGGCACCCACAGGGAAAAGGTAGCGGCAAGCTTAGGAAGTTGACCAAGCAAAGTGAGGTATGTGACCAGGAGACCTGATTGTCCCAAAATGGGTTCTGCAAACGGCTTAGTGGGATCAGTGATGGGCAGTGGTGCAGATCTGTATTCAGCCAGCTGAAACAGTGGTTCCTGGGCGGAGTTTCTATAGAGTCACACCAGAGACAGGAGCAGGGGCCTTTTATATTCCACAGCTCTCATATCAGGGCATTGTCCCACAGTAAATGGGGGAAGATTGGGGAAGGTAATACTTCATTGTTAGATTGTTCAATTAGACTGCATATTTTTCTTCCAAGTTGTGCAGACTAGTACACTGCAGGGGGCTGATCCAATAAGTAATAAGCAGGCACTCCTCAAATTAATATACGAGGATCAACGGCCAGTCTCACATAAAAAAATGACTCATGTCCCTTGACATGCTGAACAAAGGAACAGTACATCTGGCATAAATAAGAATAATTCACCCCCGGACCAGTGGCCAGATTAACGCTGTATCATCACACCTCCATGATGGGGTTATCAGAGGTTATAATATACAAAACTCACCTATAATTACAAATCACAAAGTTATGCCATCGATAAGCTGCAGGAGGGTAGCTACTGGGGACAGAGGATGTGGTTGCCCCCGGCTCAGAATTCGGAGGGGCCCATCAAAACCTACCACTATTATTAACTATATCAGCATACACAGGACACCGATATAGTTAAGATCTGTAGCAGAGCATGGAGACATGATCTCCCTGCACTACCACTCTCTAGTCTGAAGAATGCAGGTCATTTTTAAGCCTGCAGTCTGCAGAATGCCAGGATGATGTAGTGGCTGAAGCGTCGGTGCACACACAGGACATCAGAGTCCATGCATGGTGACTAGAGATGAGCGTTGTTCTACTCGAACTGTTCGCCAATCTCAAATTCGAGCTGTTTTGGGCGGTGTTCGAGCCGGTCGGCGAACACGAACAATTTGAGAAAAATTCGGCTGTTCGAGGTTATGTTCGATAACTGTTCGTGCACCAAAATCATAACTGGATTTTTTCTCAGTAATGATGAAAATTAATGTTAATACGCAGTTTGAGTGTACAGCGGGGCGGGGGGAGGGGCAGGGGATGGATCTCTGCAGGAACAATGAAGATCTCCATTTTTTTTTCTCTTTCCCGCATTTGCAGTGGGGAGGTGCAATCTGTCAGCCTATCAGCAGCGCACACACGGAGCGAAGTGCTTTTTTTCACACAAGCAAGGGCATGTGTGATTGGCAGTGTATGTCACATGTCCTTGCCCTATAAGACCAAGCCATTTTCCCCGTCGCCACCATTTTCTCACTGCTGCAGCTGCGTGTTAGACGGCACCGCTGTTGCTGTGTGTGCTATACCTTGTTAATTTCAAGCCAATTTTCTCTCAAATCTACAGATAGCTTGGGAGTAGGGAATAGTTGTGATTGCAGTCCTTTTAAGGACTAGGTTACAGCATTTCCTACGACTTTTATCAGGGAGGTCTGTGCTCTTAAATAGATAGGTTGTGGGAGTAAAGACTAATTGTAATTGGAGTCCTTTTCAGGACTAGGTTACATGAGTTCCTATCAGTTTTTGCCAGGCAGGTCTGTGCCAGTGCTGTGCAAGTTTTTTTCACAGCATTTGGCTGAATCTAGCAAAGCTAATCCTTTTTGGCCTATTGCAGAGTGTGTTAGTCAGTGGAGTAGCCTATCTGTGTTGCAAGATATAACACCTGTGTATAGAATACCAATTTTTTTACTGCACCTAGTGAAGTAAAATCTTTTGGGCATAGCATCATTCTATTAGTCCATCTATACTGACCTCCATCAGGTTGCAAACTGAATATAATTTTTTTCTGCATCTAGCTCTGAAAAAATATTTGGGCTTCTAGCGGTGTGTGGGACTTGGTCTATTAGTCCATCTATACTGACCTCCATCAGGTTGCAAATTAAAAATATTTTTTTTTTGCATCTAGCTCTGAAAAAATATTTGGGCTTCTAGCAGTGTGTGGGACTTGGTCTATTAGTCCATCTATACTGACCTACATCAGGTTGCAAATTAAAAATAATTTTTTTCTGCATCTAGCTCTGAAAAAATATTTGGGCTTCTAGCGGTGTGTGGGACTTGGTCTATTAGTCCATCTATACTGACCTCCATCAGGTTGCAAATTAAAAATAATTTTTTTCTGCATCTAGCTCTGAAAAAATATTTGGGCTTCTAGCAGTGTGTGGGACTTGGTCTATTAGTCCATCTATACTGACCTCCATCAGGTTGCAAATTAAAAATAATTTTTTTCTGCATCTAGCTCTGAAAAAATATTTGGGCTTCTAGCGGTGTGTGGGACTTGGTCTATTAGTCCATCTATACTGACCTCCATCAGGTTGCAAATTAAAAATAATTTTTTTCTTCATTTATCTCTGAAAAAATATTTGGGCTTCTAGCAGCGTGTGGGACTTGTTCTATTAGTCCATCTATACTGACCTCCATCAGGTTGCAAATTAAAAATAATTTTTTTCTGCATCTAGCTCTGAAAAAATATTTGGGCTTCTAGCAGTGTGTGGGACTTGGTCTATTAGTCCATCTATACTGACCTCCATCAGGTTGCAAATTAAAAATAATTTTGTTCTGCATCTAGCTCTGAAAAAATATTTGGGCTTCTAGCAGTGTGTGGGACTTGGTCTATTAGTCCATCTATACTGACCTCCATCAGGTTGCAAATTGAATAAAAAAATTTTCTGCATCTAGCTCTGAAAAAAAATTTGGGCTTCTAGCGGTGTGTGGGACTTGGTCTATTAGTCCATCTATACTGACCTCCATCAGGTTGCAAATTAAAAATAATTTTTTTCTTCATTTAGCTCTGAAAAAATATTTGGGCTTCTAGCAGTGTGTGGGACTTGTTCTATTAGTCCTTCTATACTGACCTCCAGCAGGTTGCAAATTGAATATAATTTTTTTCTGCATCTAGCTCTGAAAAAATATTTGGGCTTCTAGCGGTGTGTGGGACTTGGTCTATTAGTCCATCTATACTGACCTCCATCAGGTTGCAAATTAAAAATAATTTTTTTCTGCATCTAGCTCTGAAAAAATATTTGGGCTTCTAGCGGTGTGTGGGACTTGGTCTATTAGTCCATCTATACTGACCTCCATCAGGTTGCAAATTAAAAATAATTTTTTTCTGCATCTAACCCAGCCAATAGTTTTGGCCTAATACCACAGTTTGGCCACTCAGCTCTGCTCGGTTACCATCCATTGTTTTTTTGTGCAAACAACTCCAGAGTTGTGAATTAGTTAACCACCAAAATGAGTGGAAAAAGGCCTGCTGCTGGTGGAAAGGGGAATAGGCGTGTTGGGAAGGGGAAAAAAGGTTGTGTCCGTGGGGTAGGTGCAGAAGAAAGACCATCTTCCAGCCAAACTAAAATGTCTACTTCTTTTAGCGGACAATGTGATAAGATCCCTTTCTTACGGCCACGCCAATCGCTACAAATTCCAGATGAGGCACAAAAACAGCAGGTGCTTCAACCGATATCAAGTGCTCCTTTAAGTGGGCTCTCCTCCACATCAACTTCAACATCACAAATACTCCAGTCCTCAAAGGTGTCACCCAAATCGCACTTGCTTCCTCACAGCTCCCAAATCTCCAGCTGCCCGTCTGAGTATGAGGTAGAACAGATGGTTGAGTCTGCAGAGCTGTTTACTCATACTATAGCCTGGGAATCAGAGGTCGACTCCAGCGCTTCTGTGAATCCAGACGAGGAAATGATCTGCACTGATGCCCAGAATCTTTATGAGTCGGATCCAGGACCAGACGCAGAAGGTTCTGACCATAATGTAGACCCTCATTCCCAAACTGTAACTCCTGTTGGTGGAGACAATGAGGAAGACGATGATAAGACTCAAATACCTGATTGGAGCGACAACTTTAGTTTTTTGTCAGGGCAGGAACAGGTTGGCTCTGAGGACGACGGGTGTGATAACGCACAGGGTGATGATGATGAGGTCGGAGATCCCACTTACTGTCAACCCACAGTCAGCCAAGAGATGAGGTCAGCAGAGGAGGTGGAGGAAGATGCTAGTGACGACGAGGTCAGGTTGTGCCTTCCTGGACAGAGACGTAGTACTGGAAGCACGTCAACAACTGCATCCTCAAACACAACTCTGCCGCTCACCACAAGTCGTGGTGGCTCTTCAGGTCGCATGGGTGCTAAGCCTTGCATAGCCTGGGCATTTTTTCAGATCGATAAAGATGACCCAACTCGTGTTATCTGTAACATTTGTCAGCAAAAGCTAAGTAGAGGCCAAAAAATACATAGTTTGAGTACTTCATGCATGAACCGGCACATGGACATGAAGCATAAGTTGCAGTGGGAAGCTCAGTGTGCTACAATGCGGTCTAGCCGGCCGGGCCAACCACCGTCTGCCATATCTTGTGCATCCGCGGCCTCTTCATCCTCTGTGACTGGGGGGACAGCAGTCACACCTGTTTTGGGGCGCAGACCTGCCACCTCTTTACCCGCAACAGCCAGCGTGATTGGCAGGTCATCATTTTCTTTGGAGGTGGTAACACCAGCTGGTCTTGAGCGCTGTCCGACATCGATAGCACCACCTTTGGATCAAGGCAACCTAACATGTCCGCCTGCATCTTCCTCACAGACCGGCAGTTTGCCGGGGACACCCTTATCAACCCCGTCTAAGCACAATAGCCAGCCCTCGGTCCCTCAGATGTGGACAAGTAAAAGACCATTTCCTCCTAGCCATGAGAAAGCTAAGAGGTTGAATTTCACCATCTGCAAGCTCTTGGCTACAGAAATGCTGCCTTTCCGCCTGGTGGACACAGAGGATTTTCGAGACCTTATGTCCGTCGCAGTGCCCCAGTACCAGATGCCCAGTCGGCACTACTTCTCAAAGAAAGGTGTGCCTGCGCTCCACCAGCATGTCGCACACAACATCACCGCTTCTTTGAGAAACTCTGTGTGTGACAGGGTGCATTTCCCCACAGACACTTGGACGAGTAGGCATGGACAGGGGCGTTACATGTCGCTGACTGGGCACTGGGTAACTATGGTGACAGCAGGACAAGGGGCTGCTGTCCAAGTCTTGCTGTCCCCACGAGTTGTGCGTCAATCCTCTTTATGTCATTTTTCCACCACTGCTTCTGCCTCCTCAACCTCCTCTCGGTCTTCCACCTGCACCCAAAGCCTGTCTGGTCATGCCACAAGCTTTCTAACTGCGCAGAAGGGATCCTGCACACCTCCTTACTATGCTGGCAGTAGGGCTCAACGTCATCAGGCGGTTTTTACATTGAAATGTCTGGGAAATGTGAGTCACACAGCTGAGGAGTTGTGGTCAGCTCTGGAGAACCAATTTCATGAATGGTTGTCTCCACTGGACCTGAAACCAGGGAAGGCCGTGTGCGACAATGCTGCAAACCTGGGTGCGGCCCTTCGCCGGGGCAATGTCACACACGTGCCTTGTATGGCTCACGTGTTGAACCTGGTTGTCCAGCAATTTTTAGCCCACTATCCCAGACTAGATGGCCTTCTGCAGAGGGCACGGTCGCTGTGTGCTCACTTCCGCCGTTCGCATCCCGCAGCTCAGCGACTTACATCTCTACAGAAGTCGTTGGGCCTGCCACTTCACCGGCTAAAATGCGATGTGCCTACCCGGTGGAATTCAACTCTGCACATGTTGCAGCGACTGTGGCAGCACCGACAAGCCCTGGTGCAATACGTTCTGACGTATAGCCTGGGCCAACGAGATTCAGAGGTGGGGCAAATCACGCTGGAGGAGTGGTCTCAGATCAGGGACCTATGCACCCTTCTGCACAGTTTTGAAATGGTGACGAAGATGTTTAGTGCTGACGATGCCATTATCAGCATGACTATTCCGGTGATTTACATGCTGGAGCACATGTTAAACAGAATTCGGAGTCAGGTGGTGGCACAAGAGGAGGTGGAGGAAGTAGAGGAGGAGGAGTTGTATGCAGAAGGGCTAACATCTGCAAGGTCCAGACGGTCGGCAGCACCAAGGCGGCAGGCATGTGAGGGTGGGGGAGATGGTTTTACCAGGGCGCATGGTAGCAGCCAAACTAGTGAGGAAGGTGCAGGAGCCCAGGAAGAAGTGGAGGACGAACTGATGGAAGACTCATCAGATGAGGGAGACCTTGATCACATTTCTGTTGTGCGAGGTTGGGGGGAGAGGACAGAGGAAGGAAGCATGATTGTTACCTCGCCACCAACACAACAGGGACTTGGTGCTCCTGGATGCGCAACACACATGAGTGCCTTCTTGCTGCACTACCTGCAACATGACCCTCGAATTGTGAGAATTAGAAATAATCCTGACTACTGGGTTGCCACACTGTTAGATCCCCGGTACAAAAGTAAATTTGCAGAAATTATTCCTGCCATAGAAAGGGATGCACGCATGCAGGAGTATCAGCAGAGACTGTTGCAGAATCTTACATGTGCTTTTCCACAAAATACCAGTGGTGCACGTAGTGAATCTCACAGTTCCAACTTGCCAACCGTGGGACCGTCAAGTGTTCAGCACTCAAACCGTGACAGAACCACAGTATCTGCTGGTAACATCAATTTTGCGGAATCATTTCACCACTTTTTTAGCCCATCCTTTGCAAGGCCACAGGAGACAAGAAGTCTGACACATAGTCAACGCCTAGAGACGATGGTACAGGAGTATCTCCAAGTAAACATTGAAGCCACGACTGTGTCACTGGACCCTTGCTCTTTTTGGGCTTCCAATCTGGATAAATGGCCGGAGCTAGCCACTTACGCCTTGGAGATCTTGTCATGCCCCGCAGCCAGCGTTCTGTCTGAACGTGTGTTCAGCGCTGCTGGTGGTGTGCTGACAGATAAGCGCACGCGGCTCTCCACTGATAATGTAGACAGACTCACGTTCATAAAGATGAACAAATCATGGATCCGAAACGACTTTTCTACCCCTGTGTCATCCTGGGGAGAGTAAAAGCTTGATGATTGGTTAAAATCACCCTACCAACCGTTTTAAGCTTTCAAATTACTAATCATGTTTATCTGTATCTTGACTGGAAAATAATTTGGGCTTTGTAGCAGTGTGCAGCACTGATCCTATTAGGCCATCTATACTAAAGCTTCACCAGATTTAAAATTAAAAATAATTTTTAGCTGCATCTAGCCCGGAAAATAATTTTGGGGCTCCGAGATGCGCAAGGCACATAAGTGCCTTCTTGCTGCACTACCTGCAGCATGACCCTCATATTGTCAGAATTCGAAGTAATCATGACTACTGGGTTGCCACACTCTTAGATCCCCCAAACTTTTCGATCAACCTTTTCATTTTAATAAAGACCAAAAAAATGGTCATTTTTGAAATTATAAGCATTAGCAGGTTGTTAGAAACTGAAATCAAACAGTTTTCAACTCAAAACTTTATTCTAGGTGATGTTACATTTTCACATAGGACCCCTTGTTCGAAAGGAGCTTCTGAACTCTCTCGTCCATTGAATTTGTCAGGTTTTGGATGGTTTCTGCTTCAATTGTTTTGCATGAGGACAGAATACCCTCCCAGAGCTGTTGCTTAGATGTGAACTGCCTCCCGCCATCATAGACACTCCTTTTAATGATGCTCCAAAGGTTCTGAATGGGGTAGAGGTCAGGGGAGCATGGGGGTCACACCATAAGTTTGTCCCCTTTTATGCCCATATCAGCCAGAGATGCAGATGTTTTATGTGCAGCATGAGATGGTGCATTATCATGCAGAAAAATGATCTTGCTGTGAAATACACGGTTCTTCTTCTTGAACCATGGCAGGAAGTGCTGTTTGAGAAAATCCACATACATTATGGAGTTCATCTTTAGCGCCTTCAGGGATCCTAAAGGGGCCGACAATCTCTCTCCCCATGATTCCAGCCCAAAACATTACTCCACCTCCTCCTTGTTGGCGCTGTAGCCGTGTTTGCGTGGGGTGTCCATCAACCAGCCATCCTCCACTCCATCCATCTGGACCATCGAGCGCTGCACGGCACTCATCCGTGAACAAAACAGTTTTGAAATCAGTCTTCATGTAATGTTTGGCCCACTGGAGCCGTTTCTGCTTGTGTGAAGTGGATAGAGGAGGTCGACAGGATGGCGCATGCACAGCTGCAAACCTCTGAAGGACCCTGCATCTTGTTGTTCGGGGGACGTTGGAGGCACCAGCAGCTTCAAAAACTTGTCTGCTGCTATGACAAGGCTTTTTTGCCGCTGCTCTTTCAACCTGACGTAATTGCCTGTAGGAAAGAGTCCTCAATTTGCCCTTATCAGCACGCACACGTGTGTACTGTGAATCAGCTACATACTTCTTGATTGCCAAGACACTTCATCCTGATCATCGCACAATGTTGATTGTAGTCATGCCTTGACCTAAACACTCCACAATTTGTTGCTTCTCAGCAGCCGACACATCCTTTTTCTTTCCCATTTTGGCAGAAAATGTAGGCTGCTTAATAATGTGAGAGAGCCTTCTTAAGTAGTCTTGCCTTTCATTGGACACACCTGCCAAACTAATTAGCACAGGTGTCTGCAATTGCTTACAGTGATATAAAGAGCCCTGACACACATCACCATCAATGAGTTTAACTGACAAACAAACAAATTCTTCCCTTATCACTCCTAAACACTTTTTGTATAATAATTTGGAACGCAGTGTACATGTGCTTTTCCACAAAACACCAGTGGTTCACGTAGTGAATCTTACAGTTCTAACTTGCCAACCGTGGTCTGTATGGAGTTGTTCAATAAAGGGCCCAAAATTAAGATAACATAGATGGGAGAGGTCTCTATGAATAGGAATTCCTAAGTATTTGATACCCTGTGAGGGCCAGGCAAAGGGAAAGTTGGACTGGATGGAATCCTATATGGATTTGGGGAGGGAGACATCGAGGGCCTCAGACTTCGCTGCATTGATTTTAAAATTTTACCATGTAACAAAGTGATCTATTTCAGCCATAACAGCATGGATGGATATATGTGATTGAGTGATATATACTAGGACATCATCAGCAAATAGAGAGCACTTGTACTCGGTGCCTCCCACCTCAATCCACCTAATATTGGGGTTATGGCGAATTGATGAGAGCAGGTGCTCCGTCACTAGGATGTATAAGAGAGGGGACAGAGGACATCACTGCCTTGTCCCATTGGTGATTGTGAAAGGTGATGAAAATGTTCTGACGCACCCCCTGGGCCTTGGGACACCCGGAGCCGGACCCTTTTTGGTGGATGCTGGTGGTTGTAGTCTTCGTGGCGGCGACCCAGTTCCGTGGCTCAGGGCGGTCAAACCAGTGGCGGAACTATTTATGTGGTTTTGATGTTTAAATGTCCGACTACGCCACCCGTGGATTGCGGTCAGAGTGAACCGCCGCTACAGGGCAGACCACTGAGGCTGGTGTTGTGGGTGCAGCAGAGCGTAGCATAACTCCCCACGGGAGGAGTATAGCCTCAGGGCAGTGTATGCGGAGGATGGGGGTGATGGTGCAGGGCAGCAGCAGTAACGACACGGAGTCAGTGATGCAGTTCAGGGCCTTTACTCACAGTTCTTATTATCCAGACCACGTCTGCAGGTAACGGCTGCCCACGTCGTACTGTGCTCACCAGGTGAGGGGCTCAGACAACTCCCAGATAACTTTGGAGCACTTCACAGGACCCCCTTTGTGTGTCCTTTGTCTGGCCTTTCTTACCAACACTTCTGTCCGGCTGCCTCGGGCCTCCTCTTGGTAAACTTGGCGCCAGTTTCCCTGACCCTATGTGGTGCCTTCCTAGCGGGTGTAGCGAGGGGCTGCGCCACATAAAATGTCAGAGCCTCCGGTTTCTAGCTGAGGGTCGTTTCCTGCCTCCACTAGTTCGGGGACCGGTCTCCCCCTTTGGCCTGACCCCTCCACGCAGGTGGATTCGGGCGTGCGGTGGCGACTCGCCCGTCCGCACCCCTGGGATCCCTTCATTCCTCGTTCCTGGAGCCTTCTCCGCTCCTCTTCCTTCCTTCTCCCTCTTCCAGGCCTGGGCCTCTGTTACTAGGCCCGCCTCCGGAGCAGAGCTCATGCAGAGCCCCTGCTCCCTGCCACTTCTGCTCAGACTTCTCTGCACTGAACTAAGATGGTGCCCACCTTTTATACTCCCTTCTCAATGCACCCAGGAACTGCTTCCTCCCTGCTCCTGCACTACAGGGTTCCCCTTCCTCAGTGTTCCCTCCCCCCACTCCAGCCAGGGACAGGGACTGTCGTGCCCATCTCAGGGGCATATTGGTCGCCCTGCCCCACGGCAATGTGGTGTAATGCATGCAGGTGTCGGGTCCTGATCCACACTCCATCCTTACCTGAGAGTGAGATGTCACACCTCTGGGTGAGGTGCAATACGTCTTTAGCAACCGAGCCCTCAGGGTGCTACAGTTCCATTTATCTTCAGCCTAGGTGACGTATTGCGATACAGGGCCGTGATTTTGGCTATAAAAGGGTCCCCTAGACCCCTACCCCAAGCTTTTTAAGAGAATCATATATGGCGTGCCAGGAGACTCTATGGAATGCTTTCTCAGCATCCAACGAGAGTATCTAATTACAAATTTTTAACTGCATCTAGCCCAGGAAATACTTTGTGCCTAGTAGCAGTGTCTGCTAGTAAGCGGATTATCCCGGCTGTTAAGCAAGCTGCACCACCTGTAGTTTAGACACTTAATTTTTTCAAAGGAAATGCTTCGGGACCATGGGATACTTAGTGAAGAGCATCAGGAGGCACCCCAAGGCATAGGGGCTGGGACTGGCAGTAGGATGCCTTGCGGTGGACAGCCGAGCTCGATCCTTATAAAAGCTTTTTAACTGCAGCAGCTTTAGTGGACGCTACTGGAGCTGGAATTACCGCGGCTGCTGGCATGAGACTTGCCCTCCAATAGATCCTTGTAAATGGATTTAAAGTGTATTCATTCAAATTAGAGAGACAATTTAAATTAAAAAGCTTAGAGCTGCCTCCACCACAAGGGGGCTCGCTCGACCCACCAGCGGACAGGCACCAGTATTGGGAGAGGGGGGCTGGCCGTCAGGGTTCACCGCGGCTCTGGCACAAACCCGGCGACACGGAGGTGGCACGGGCAGGAGCGGACTGGCCGTGTCGGCTTCTCACTTTTTGGATTTTAGAAGGGCATGACATGCCTATATCTGTGTCTCCCCCTCCTTTTACTCCTCCACCTCTTTTATTTTCGCATGACTATATGTACTTGTCACTTTTCCATGTGTTAGTTATGTCTTCTGAGCAGTTTGTCAGCTTTTGGACACCTTTGAAGGTGTTTTCTATGTGTTTCTATGTGTTTTTGTTTGCCTGCCATTGGTTTTAACGGTGTTCGAAGGTGTTCGACGAACAGTTCGACGAACAGTTCGGCGAACACACGGGTGTTCGACGAACCGAACCGAACTCGAACACTACGGGGGTGGCTCAACACTAATGGTGACATAATCGAGCTGTGCTGGGCCTCTGACATCCTGTGCATGTGCTTGTGTTTTGCCATGGACTCATCAGAATCCTGGATTAGGTGAGTATATGATGTTTTTTGTTTTAAGTAAAACTTGTGGTGTGACTGGGAGCATCATGGGGGAGGGGGCCCCTCATATATTGTAGGGGCTACTGTGGGGGGCCCTCAAACTGTGGGAGCCATTATACTGTTTGAGTACTACTATGGGGGCTATTCTATAGTATGACAGCTAATGTGGGGTACATTATACTGTTTGTGTACTACTGGGGGGGGCATTATACAGCGTGACAGCTAATGTGTTTTGGGGCTACTGTGGAGGGTCCTCATACAGTGTGGGAACTACGGTGGGTGTCTTTATACAGTGTGGGGCTATGTGTGGGGGCCATCAAAGTGTGGGGACTACTGAGGGGTCCATCATACAGAATAATGGCAATTTTACAGTGTAGGAGCTAATGTTGGGCCATCACACACTGTGGGGACCATCATACAGTGTGGGGGCTATCATACAGTGTGGGGACTACTGTAGTGGTCATCATGCATTGTGAGGGCTACTGTGTGAGAAATTATATAGTGTTGAAACTAATGTGAGGGCCATTATACAGTTTGGGGCTTACTCTAGGGGGCATTATACAGTGTGAGGACTACTGTCGGGGTCATTATTCTGTGTTTTAAGGGAGCAGTGAGGACATCATACTGTGTATAGGGGAGCTGTGGGTCCATCATACTTTGTATATGTAGGGGGTTGGTGGATGAAGAAGACACCAAGGCAATAAGGGGTTGTTAAGTTGTTTTGTATTTAAGTATTCATGTTATTTATTTGATAAAACAAGTGTTTGCTGTGTGTAATCCCTATGGCCGTTATTGTATGCCGGTTTTCCCATAGGCTTTGCCTAAGGCCGTCCCTGGGATGCGGGAGGTCTGCTCAGGGGGGGAACCATATAATAGATAGGGGTTCAGTTACACTACACTGCTTAGACACTAGATAGTTAATTCAGGGGTTGCATCATTAACTGGGAGGGGTTTAAACTGTTTTATAGAAAATCAATTCCGGGTTTCAGACAGTTAGGAGCAGTAGTCAGAGAGTGACTTAGGAAGTGAGACTGACAAAAGAGGAAGTCTGTGGCAAAGCCACCCCAGTTCCGGGTTCACAACCCAAATGCACAGGACCGGTTTAGTTCCTGTTCCGAACAGATGGAGAAAAAGCAGTGTGGAGGAAGACTAAGCAGACAGGAAAACAGACTCCAATAGCAGTGACAGCAGTGGAGAACTGTTTTAATGGTGCAAGTTGCCAGAACAGAATGAGGACACGTTTGATACGGAATGTGGATGGCAGCACAGTCCCAGGCTCACGGCCTGTTAGAGGTGCTCAAAGCGAGGCCTCCATATCCCTAGAGGGGAGATTCTCAGCTGGGTCATAGAAGAAGTGGATTATGTTGGGTCTCAGGACAGGATGAGAACGAACACTGGAAAGGCACATGACCAAGGGTACTTCACTAACTAAAGAACTTGTCTTGATCTGTATACTGCAGCCGTGTATGGAAGAATTGCACAGTAAAAGTGAGTCTGTTATCCCGGATCTACAATCTCCTGTCTTGTTTGAAGTTGATTCTGGTCCTATGGATGGTATCACAGTGAGTACAGAAAATTCTCCAATGTAGCACACACTCTGTCTCAGTCATTAATAGTAGAGGGGGCATTGGGCAAAGAGAATAGAGTTTCGTCACACAGCGTGATGGTAACCACCCCATGTGCTCCCCTCTTCATATAGGGGAGCTGTGGCCCATAATACTGTGTATAATGGAGATGTGGGCCTACTATACAGTGTGAGGACTGTTGTGAACCCATCATATTCTGTATAGAGGAGCTGTGGGTCCAGTATACTATGTATATGGGAGCTGTGAGTCCAGCATACTATGTATATGGAAGCTGTGGGCCCACCATACTGTGTATAGAAGAGCTGTGGGTCTACTATACTTTGTATAATGGAGCTATGGGCCCACCATACTGTATGTAATGGAGCTGTGGGGGCAATACACTGTGTATAATGGAGCTGCGGGGGCATTACACTGTGTTTAGGGGAGTTCTGGGCGCATCGTACTTTGTATAGGGGAGCTGTGGGCCTATCATACTGTGTATAGGGGAGCCCTTGGGACATTATACTGTGTATAGGGGAGCTATACATGGGGAACTCAGAGGATCTTATTACTGTAAATGGAGGGACTCAGGGGACATTATTAAATGTTAAGTCGGCACCTAAGCATTGTTGTTATAGGGCCACTCAGAGTATTGTCACCATCAAAGGAGAACATAGGGGGCATTATTACTTTCTAGGGGCAAAATGTGGCCACTTTTTTCTAGGGCACTTACAGCACGTATTAATATTTTCTAGGTGGTATTTTTACCATCTAGAGGGCACAAAGGAGGCATTTTACTTAGTAAGGGGCACAGTGGTGGGCATTATTATCTCAGCCACTAAGAGGATCCCTGTTTTTCTACTACACAGCAGGTGCTGTAGTAGGGTGCAATATGGAAGTTTGTTCAGGTTGAGAATAGATGGAGACGGTGTTGTAAATGTGAGAAGTCAAATGTGTCTTTGCTATAATCTCTGCAGACAAGTCATGGCTGGAGAAGTTGTCATGTAGATCTGGGCCACATGGAAAAGACGGAAAAAGTGAATGACTCCATCAGAAAGACTGTCAGTTGTAAGTCAGCTAATATATAACTAAACAGTAATCACTTGTATGGTCTGCAGGAATGGTATCTACCACTATATGTCCCTGTATGGTGGTAATATCAGTGCTGGTCTTAGAATAGAGATGTATTTTCAGCCTGGTCATCCGCTGAGGTTCCCCCATACCCACAACTAGGGTGCGCCATCGTAGTTGCAATCAGGGCCCACTCAGACGTTTCACACACACCCCCTTTTCCTCTAGCTAAATCCCAACTACACCTCTGATTAGCTGGTAAATAAAGTAGACAGTCTAATTGATTGACAACAGTGTATATGTTTTCAAATATGATTTCAAGATGGTTACAGACTTTGAGAAGAGGAGCCACATTTCACAGGTATATATATACAGTTGTGCTCAAAAGTTTACATACCTCGGCAGAATTTTTGCTTTCTTGGCCTTGTTTCAGAGAATATGAATGATAACAAAAAACTTTTTCTCCACTCATGGTTATTGGCTGGCTGAAGCCATTTATTGTTAAACTACTGTGTTTTCTCTTTTTAAATCTTAATAACAACCAAAGACATCCAAATGACCCTGATCAAAAGTTCTTAATACTGTGTATTGCCCCCTTTAACATCAATGACAGCTTGAAGTCTTTTGTGGTAGTTGTGAATGAGGTTCTTTATTTTCTTAGGTGGTAACGCTGCCCATTCTTGTTGGCAAAAAGCCTTCAGTTCCTGTAAATTCCAGGGCTGTCTAGCATGAACTGCGTGCTTGAGATCTCCCCAGAGTGGCTCAACGATATTAAGGTAAGGAAACTGAGATGGCCAATCCAGAACCTTCACTTTGTTCTGCTGTAGCCAATGACAGGTCAACGTGGCCTTGTGTTTTGGATTGTTGTCATGTTGGAACATCTAAATATGTCCTATGCGCAGCTTCCTGGCTGATGAGTGCAAATTTGCCTCCAGTATTTGCTGATAACGTGCTGCATTCATCTTTCCTTCAACTTTTACCAAGTTTCTTATGCCTTTGTAGCTCACACATCCCCAAAACATCACCGATCCACCTCCGTGCTTTACTGTAGGAATGGTGTTCCTTTCATTATAGGCCTTGTTGACCTCTCTCCAAATGTAACGTTTATGATTGTGGCCAAAAAGTTAAATTTTGGTCTCATTACTTCAAATTACCTTGTTCCAGAATTTTTAAGACTTGTCTCTGTGCTGCTTGGCATATTGCAGGCGAGATACTTTGTGGCATTTGCGCAGTAATGGCTTTCTTCTGGCGACTCGCCCATGCAGCCCATTTTTTTCAAGTGCCTCCTTATTGTGCATCTTGAAACCGCCACACAGCTGATGTTATTTGTGTGTTTTTCTTTGATTCCTGAACAATTTTCCTGGCAGTTGTGGTCGAAATTTTTGTTGGTCTACCTGACAGTGGTTTGGTTTTTACAGAGCCCCTGATTTTTCATTTGTTAATCACAGTTTGAATGCTGCTGACTGGCATTATCGATTCCTTGGATATTTTTTTGTATCCCTTTCCTGTGTTATACAATTCAACTACCTTTTCCTGTAGATCTGTTGACAATTCTTTTGCTTTCCCCATGACTCAGAATCCAGAAACGTCAGTGGCTGGATGAAAGATGCAAGAGTCTGTTTGGATCCCAGAAACTCACTCAGCTTTTATGCACAAACTGATTACAAGTGTAGCATCGCCGTCTCTGCCTCCTGCCGGGCAGAGACGCCGTTCCCCTCACTGCCGCGGCCCAGGTCCGGAGTCTTCCTGCTCCCCTGCTGCTGTGGTGCGCACCGCGTGCAGCTTCCCGGGCACTGCGCTTAGGGAGCACGCGCGCTCCCTCCCTCTTAAAGGGGCCGCACACGCTGTCCTATAGAGTCCCCGGCCAATGGCCGGAGGACTTCCCCTATAAAAGGCACCTCCTCCAAAATGGAGGTGCCTGTGCAAGGTTGTTGTTCCGTGTGCTAAACACTTGTTCCAGCCCTCAGATTCCGCTGCCTGTCAGTCCTGCCTGCCAGTCTGTCTGTCAGTCCAGCACGCCAGCCTGTCTAACAGTTCTGTCCTCCAGTCTGTCTACAGTTGTGCCTGCCAGCCTGCTTACCTGGATCACCTGTCTGTTACCTGTTTTGCCCGCCAGCCAGCCTACCTGGAGCACTTGCCTGTAACCTGCCGTGCCCACCAGCCAGCCTACCTGGAGCACCTGCCTGTTACCTGTCATGCCTGCCAGCCAGTCTACTCCGAGCACCTGCCAGTTACCTGCCGTACCCGCCTGCTCGCCTATCAGGAGCACCCGCTGGCTATCTGCTGAACCAGCCTGCTTATCTACCCGGTCCACCTGTCAGCCTTCCTGCCGTGCTCATCTGCTGTACCGGTCAGTTCCTGCCATCTGACCTGTGGGAGTCACCTCACCTCACCCGTGGGAGTCTCACACAAGGTCGGTCCCAGAGTGGCACCTGGTCTACCTGCCCGGTTCCTCCCTGGTTCACGGAGTCGACTAAGCCGCCGCGTGACCTTAGTCGGGCTGAGTAGGCACTTAGTCACGCCCCTCTGGTCCTTCCTTGCGCCGAAGCACAGAGGTTCCACCACCCGGACCCATAACAACAAGCAAACACGTCACTGGTGAGGATGTTACCTTTAGTAGCCATTCAAATCCATTTGTGTCAAATTTTGTGCATGTTATCAGGCCAAAATCACCAGGGTATGTGAACTTTTGATCAGGGTCATTTGGATGTTTTTGGTTGTCATTAAGATTTAAAAAGAGAAAACACAGTAGTTTGACAATAAATGGCTTCACCCAACCAATAACCATGAGTGGAGAAAAAGTTTTTTTGTTATCATTCATATTCTCTGAAACAAGGCCAAAAAAGCAAAAATTCTGCCAGGGTATGTAAACTTTTGAGCACAACTGTATAGTGTATGTAGTGAAAGATTAGCTACATTGCTGCAGGCAAAATAGGATCAGTTCTTTGGTTCAAACAGGGCTTCTTCTGTACTTTATTGTTGGTGTACAACAGGGGTCCCCAACCTGTGGCTTGGGAGCCACATGTGGCTCGGGAACCACATGTGGCTCGTGGGCTCAAGATGTGTGTCTCACAACTCTCTGCCAGTTTGTTGCATTAGCAACTGGTCTAGCAAGCAGTTATGAAGAGAATGTCTCTAGATAGTGACTTTTATGAGTAGCCCTATAAAGAGAATGTTTCTAGATAGTGACTTTATGAGTAGCTCTATAAAGAGAATGTCTCTAGATAGTGACTTTATGAGTAGCCCTATAAAGAGAATGTCTCTAGATAGTGACTTTATGAGTAGCCCTATACAGAAGAGCTGATCTGGATGTGCATATAATTACAGGGGAAAGGTGGAGATAAATAAATATTGTAAGCTGGAAATAGGATGGTATTGTTAGAGGGGAGCTTGAAGCTGTATACGATAGTGAAGAGGGTGTACTTAACAAGAGAGTATGGAATGAGGGAAAAGTGGGAACCCTTGTATGTAATTATACTCCTTATATGGGAGAAGTAAAAGGTCTCAGTGTGCTTTCTGTGGGGAAGCTTTGGCTATCATCATACCAGTATTGGTGGGCTAGGAGTGTCACTACTGTGAGGAGGGGGTCTGGATGTGGCTCTCGATCATCAGTCATAGTTGAATGTGGCTCTTAAGATAAGAAAGGTTGGGGACCACTGGTGTAAAATACAAAGGAAAAGCTTTTTCATCCAGGCACAAAACTCAAATTAACCCCTGCTCAGCTGAGCAGTATCTAGACATCAGCTTCCAAGACAATATGGGTGCCCTACCCCACCTGCAAAAGAAACAAAAAAGTAATGTTTTACCTCAACCCAATAACACCAAACAAGAATAGCAGCCATCAAGAAAAAAAGTCTTGAATTGGCAACTTTTGTCCCTTCAGCCAGTTTTCCTCAACATAAGGCCGCAATCAAACAAGCGTATTTCACGGTCCAGGTCTGGCAGCAGGTCTTCCAACACAAACTTACAGCCTCATATGTGTCTATGATGCTGTAATTATGGGTGGGGAGACCAGCGGTCAGTCCAGTCATTTTAATCTGTATATGGACAGTGAACCCCGCCTAAAGTGCACACAGTATACACCTTTCTAAACGAATGAATCAGCTCACCACCTAGGCTGACTGACTGATGGATACTGAGAAAAGCAAGCCCAGAAGGAAAGGCCAGGCCCCACTGTCAAGCCTTCCTGTCACCCCACAAAAATCCAGGACCGAAATTTGGGATTATCAAAGACTTTAGCAAACTATACTCACCCAGTTTTTCATGGATGAGATATATATTTCCTGGAGCCTAGTATACATATGTGAGGAATCCTGGAGAAATATAATAATCTCCAACCACTTGTCCTTTGACTATCTCACAATATAGATATATGATTTGATTTTGTATATCTTATTATTAAATTAAGAGTACAATAAACACATTTCCATATAATTCAGTTCAATATTTATTTCAGTCAAGAAAGAATCTAGTTCTCACTGTTCTTGATTTAGAGTATCCACTTTTGTACAACTCATGTGAACCGAATGCAGATGTCATGGCTTTACACACATGGGAAAATTAAAAAAGAGGGCAGACGAATACCCAAGAGACCCATATCTATGTTATCTATGTGAGGCTAGACATGAAATAAAAGTGCTCTACTGTAAAAACAGAGCAGGGATCATTCCAAAAACTAGGGAAAATTAAATGAAAGATGAACTCATGAATAAACTTTATTTTTAAAAATAATGAAGGAAATTGTATTATTTCATATGCAGAATAAATATATTTGATTTTCAAAATATTTCCACTGTGCAATTGTTATCGTCTAACATGAATACTTTCTATCATTACTTGAAAGAAATATAGCCTGTTACCACCTACTAATGATTTTTGTAATTTTTTTTTTATTCTACATAACAGATTGCAGGAACTATAGTTTACATCCATGGATAATAAAGGCAAAACTAATGAAAATTTTCTCTGTATGCATTTCTTGCCATAGTACCCTTTTCATTTAAATAGGAACTACACGTTTATGTTTTATAAATTAACAATATAGGTGAAGATAGGAAACTTTTTAATATATGTTACTAGAGAAAAATTAATCTTTCTTATCAGTAAGATGAGTGAACTCGAACTGTAAAGTTTGGGATTTGTACACACCCAGTGTCCGGTACTGAACTCCGAAGACTGACTTCTCCCGGAAGTCCGTGTTACTGTTTTGAGTTTGGATGCTAAATAAAGCTTGTTGAAAGGCTGCAGCGCTATGGAAGTCATTCACGATCATGTCTCAGGGGCGATGACATCAGTAACGTAACATCATCGCCTGCGAGACAAAACCGGGAGTGACCTATGGAGCCTCGTTCTTTAGGCTGGATAGGTCACTTGCAGTCATTACTCAAGGACGATGACAGTAATGCCGTCTGTGAGAAATGACCACGAGTGACCTACGCAGCCTCGAGAATGAGGCTACATAGGTCACTTGCGGTCATGTCACTGCTCATCATTCTGGTTCTCACGATGTGCACCATGAGACCCGGCAGTGGCTGCTGCTCAGGTCTACAGAGCACGGGGCTCCATACAATCGAAAATGGAGAAGTGGGACCTCTATTTGGACTACGGTGGACTTCTGTGGATTTCTTTTTTTAATAAATGGGTGAAATAGGTAAATTGTTGGGGAGTTTTTTTGTGCGTGTTTTTTCAAATAAAGATTTTTTTTCCTTTTTACTAACTGGGTTAGTAATGGGGGTGTCTGATAGACACCTCTCCATTACTAACCCATGGGCTTGATGTCAGCGGACATTACACAGCTGACATAAAACCCACAATCCCATTACCCAGATTTCCACCGCACCAGGTCAATCATGAAGAGCCGAGGCTAAGTGCCAGAATTGTCGCGTCAAATGGATTTCTGAGGCAACTGACTGCTGGTCTTATTAGGCCAATATTAATAGACCTTCCCAGCCTATTACTATCAGCCCCCAGCTGTCTGCTTTGCCTTAGCTGGTTATTAAAAAGAGGGTGGACCCCCAAGTCATTTTTTTTTAGGGTCCCCTCTATTTTTAATAACCAGCTATGGCAAAGCAGACAGCTGGGTGCTGATCTTAATAGGCTGGTGAGGTCCATGGATATTTGCCCCTTCCAAGCATAATTAGACCAGCTCACAGTTGTCAGCTTTTCCTTGGCTGGTTATTAAAAATAGGGGGACTCTTGTGACACGCAAAAGTAGTGCTGTTGCTTTAAAAGCATTCAGCAACTATTAGAAGTAATACAAGCACATGAGACAGGAAGTGTTGTGCTCCAGAAGTATCCAGCAACTAAAGGGGTTAACACAGTCACAGGAGAAGGGGAGTGTTTTAGCAGAGCCCCAGGGGGATTGTGGGGAAGTTGTTTACTGTCTGGCTGGAGCCAAAGAGAAAGGTGGTGTGTGTGTTCTGCATCTCACAGAAGGCCCCTGCAAGTGAAAAGGATTCAAGTCAGGAGTGAAGCTAAGCACAGGTCAGGTAGAGTTCCTGAACTAGCAGTGCAGATTATTGTCAAGCAGAAATATAAGGACTGTAAGAAATGGTGTCACAGGGATTATCTCCCTCAGCAAACCCTCCCCCCTCCTCCATCTCACTGTGCTGTAAAGAATGCTGTGTTCATTAATGTGCCTTTGCATTAGAACTGTGCTGTCCGGTACTACTGGGAAGACTGTGAACTGCTGTGCTGCTAAGGAAACTGTACTGTTTGTCACTGGAGCCTGCTTCTCATAAGACTTAACTTGCACTGGCTGTGCGGCTTCTTATTAAATGCTACTGTGCTACGGTTTATGAGGACTCTTGGCAAGTGTGTCTGGTCAGCAAGTGAAACAACCTACGTGTCTGTGCCTGAGGGTCAATAACCCGGTGTGCCTGAGAGAAGCTGCAGCACATGGTCTATGGTCGCCCTGAGTAACGGTTCCCCCAGGATTACAAAGAATTCATGTAACCTGTCTCGCCACTATCTGAACCTAGCGGCATGCTTGTAACATTGGTGGCCCGTACGGGGAATCCTGAGCGGGAATTAGCATGTAGAGGGAGAAGAGGAAAAGTGTCTGGAAAAACACAGCAGCACAGCGCCTCAACTCAACTCTGCTACACCAGTTAAAGGGGACCAACCCTAAAAAAACCTCACTAGCAGCAATGGATGTGGAAATACAAATGGACAGAATTAGTGAGCTGCTTCTTCAGTTAACCTGTGAAGAATTGAGAACAGTAGCAGAACATATAAGGATGTCAGAAGAACAGATTTCTAAAGCACACAACCGCAGGCAACTGTTAGCTGCCATTAATGCAAAAATTAATGAGCTGGGGTAGAAAGAAGCCGAAGACATCATGGGGATATTCCTCCAGGAACTAACACAGTTTCTAACCAGGTTGAAGTTGGAGGATGGAGGGGCGGCACCAATTACCAAAAGTGGGAATCCCTGTCCACAGACTGAACTATAGGAATTGAAAGAACAATTCAAAGTCCTAACAACAGCCCTGCAGGAATCAACCAAAACCTCTGAACGGGTGATAGACTCAGACAGGAGCTTTAACCTGCTCGGGTTAGATAAATCAGGGAGACAGTCCTCTCTAACACCACAAATCACCATAAGGAAAGAATTCAAGATCCTGGGACAGATTGGAGAGTGTGAAGAGAAAGAGAGACTGTCTTATATCAACTTGTTGCACCAGATCAATGCAGGCTTACAGAAAGGCTACAAGCCAGATGAGATCATTGAGGGGGTGGTGAGAGCGATCAGCCCAGGACTGAACCTCCATAGTATGCTAGAAATGAAGAGTCAACTGACCTTACAACAGCTGAAAATGATTTTAAAAGGGCACTATAAAGAAGATAGTACTTCAGAATTGTTCCACTGACTCATTAACCTCTCACAGAAAAATAATGAATCAGCCCAAAGTTTCTTGTTCAGAGCAATTGAACTGAACGATAGACTGTTGTTTGCATCCAGAGATGTAGAAGCGGAAGAGAAGCTTGATGCTGGACTAATCCAGAAGAAGTTCTTAAGATCATTGGGAATGGGGTTAATCAGCAAAGACATCAAGTTGCAGCTGAAACAGTACCTAGAAGACCCTGGCATTCTGGACAAAGCCCTAATTGAAAAAATGAATGAGGCAGCTAGTTTGGAGTCAGAGAGCGAACAGAACTTAAAGAAAGGCTCTGCTCCTAAAATCACCAAAATGATTCAGCTGAAGTTGGAGACCCCCAGTGGCCAGTCCAAAGATCATCATGGAGACCCTCCAGTGCTGCCTCTGAGAGGGAACCTTAAATCACCAAAAAAAGAGAAAACCGCCAGCGCTGACTGGGAGAAAGTAATAGGAGAACTGCAAGCCGAGTTGATTGAGGTGAAAAAGTTGATTTGTTCCAGGCCAGAATCTGTATCACTCAGACCCAGGAATGGGTTCCAAAACAGTAGATACCCAGCTTGTGAAGCGTGCCGTTCATCAAATCAAAGTACGGTGTGTTTCCACTGTCTAAGATGTGGTGAGGAAGGACATTATGCCAAGGAGTGCCAATGGTCACGGTCATTTGGGTTAAAAGACAGGCGGTTGCCAGTGCGGGGCCACTGGTAACCGCGACACGGAGGAGGCCCCACAAGCAAATCCAAATCTCACCAAACCCCAGAACGGCGTATGAGGTAAAAAGGCTGCGTCAGTACTATCCCCAAGTGTGTTCCCGTCTACAACAGCTGCAAGGGAGACAGGGGCATCAGTTACTTAATGCCCAGTGCGGAGGTCAAACAATGTACTCCTGGGAGGAGGATTCCTCGGTCAGTAAAGATAGCCTCATCAGCCTAATCGGTGAAAGGTGCTTTATACAGTGACAACTAGATGGGCTCGCAAGCCTTTTAAATGAAGAATGGAGAAGGCGCTACCTGCCACATACCTGCCCATTGGTCGCTAAAAGAACTCTTAGGACCAGTGGAACTCCATGGCAAAGCTGTCAACCAGACCGAAATCCCTTTCATAGGCTGGGTGGAAGTGACTTTCCAACTGAGGGCCACGAATAACAGCAACATCATTGAGCTTTTCGTACCTTTTCTCGTGACCAGTGATCAGAACGTGGCAGAGGATCCTATCCTGGGTTATAATGTAATCAGTGAGGTCATCACGAAACACAAGTCAGGGACGCTGGTGGTGGATGCAATTGCCACATCACTTGCCATACCCAACGCCGTGGCGGAAAATGTGATTCATAGAGTAAAGAAAACACAGAATACAATGGACCTAAAAGAAGTCAAGGTAGGATGGCGCCCAACCATCATCCCATAAAACCAAATGGTGGGGGTGAGGTGTGGATTCCGGGTAGAACCGGGAAGAAAAGGCCAGAAAAGACTGTTAATGCCAAAAGACTCCTCAGAACTTCCGTAAGGCCTAGTTCAAGGGGAGACTGTGCTTACGATTCCTACTGGTGGGTTTGCTCGAGTGACAGTACCGGTGATGAATATTACGAAACACAAAATTAGACTGGATCCAAAGACTGTGTTAGGTCACATTGAAACCGTTAAAACGGAATATCCAGCCAGTGTGAGACCCGCCCAGGGGTCTACCGAGAATTCAGTCTCCCCACCAAGGAACAGGAGTTGCCCAGGGGAGGAAATTGCATGACCCAACTCAGGGTCCTGGGATCCCCCAGCATCCCTGGAACACTTGTGTGCTGAAGATCGAGCGATAGCAAAACAGATGCTGAGAGAAGAGTGTCATGCATTCTCTAAAGATGACTCTGATATAGTCTGTATACCGTTGCAATTAAAAATAAATTTGAAAGACACGACCCCAGTAACCAAAAGTTACATGTCTGTGCCGAAACCATTGCACCATGAAGTGAAAGAGTATTTACAAGATCAAATCAACAGAGGTTGGGTCCAAAAGTCGAAGTCGTCTTATTCCTCTCCTATTGTTTGTGTTAGGAAGAAGGATGGTACATTGAGACTTTGCTGTGATTACCGGGAACTAAACCGAAAGTCAGTACCTGATCGGCACCCGATACCAAAGATTCAAGATATGCTGCATAGCCTATCAGGAAGTACCTGTTTCTCTGTCTTCGATCAGGGTAAGGCATACCACCAAGGGTTTGTCGAAGAGTCCAGTAGACTGTTGACAGTATTCATCACACTGTGGGGATTACAGTTATATGAAAAAGTTTGGGCACCCCTATTAATCTTAAGCTTAATGTTTTATAAAAATTGGTGTTTTTGCAACAGCTATTTCAGTTTGATATATGTAATAACTGTTGGACACAGTAATGTTTCTGCCTTGAAATGAGGTTTATTGTACTAATAGAAAATGTGCAATCTGCATTCAAACAAAATTTGACAGGTGCATAAGTATGGGCACCCTTATCATTTTCTTATTTTAAATACTCCTACCTACTTTTTACTGATGTACTAAAGCACTTTTTTGGGTTTTGTAACCTCATTGAGCTTTGAACTTTATAGCCAGGTGTATGCAATCATGAGAAAAGCTACTTAAAGTGGCCACTTGCAAGTTGTTCTCCTGTTTGAATCTCCTCTGAAGAGTGGCATCATGGGCTCCTCAAAACAACTGTCAAATGATCTGAAAACAAAGATTATTCAACATAGTTGTTCAGGGGAAGGATACAAAAAGCTGTCTCAGAGATTTAACCTGTCAGTTTCCACTGTGAGGAACATAGTAAGGAAATGGAAGAACACAGGGACAGTTCTTGTTAAGGCCAGAAGTGGCAGGCCAAGAAAAACATCAGAAAGGCAGAGAAGAAGAATGGTGAGATAAGTCAAGGACAATCCTCAGACCACCTCCAGAGAGCTGCATCATCAACTTGCTGCAGATGGTGTCACTGTGCATCGGTCAACTATACAACGCACTTTGCACAAGGAGAAGCTGTATGGGAGAGTGATGCGAAAGAAGACGTTTCTGCAAGCACGCCACAAACAGAGTCGGCTGAGGTATGCAAAAGCACATTTGGAGAAGCCAATTTCTTTTTGGAAGAAGGTCCTGTGGACTGATGAAACCAAGATTGAGTTGTTTGGTCATACAAAAAGGCGTTATGCATGGGGGCAAAAAAACACAGCATTCCAAGAAAAACACTTGCTACCCACAGTAAAATTTGGTGGAGGTTCCATCATGCTTTGGGGTTGTGTGGCCAATGCCGGCACCGGGAATCTTGTTAAAGTTGAGGGACGCATGGATTCCACTCAGTATCAGCAGATTCTTGACAATAATGTTCAAGAATCAGTGATAAAGTTGAAGTTACACAGGGGATGGATCTTTCAGCAAGACAATGATCCAAAACACCGCTCCAAATCTACTCAGGCATTCATGCAGAGGAACAATTACAATGTTCTGGAATGGCCATCCCAGTCCCCAGACCTGAATATCATTGAACATCTGTGGGATCATTTGAAGAGGGCTGTCCATGCTCGGCGACCATCAAACTTAACTGAACTGGAATTGTTTTGTGAAGAGAAATGGTCAAAAATACCTTCATCCAGGATCCAGGAACTCATTAAAAGCTACAGGAAGCGACTAGAGGCTGTTATTTTTTCAAAAGGAGGATCTACTAAATATTAATGTCACTTTTCTGGTGAGGTGCCCATACTTATGCACCTGTCAAATTTTGTTTGAATGCAGATTGCACATTTTCTGTTAGTACAATAAACCTCATTTCAAGGCAGAAACATTACTGTGTCCAACAGTTAATACATATACCAAACTGAAATAGCTGTTGCAAAAACACCAATTTTTATAAAACATTAAGCTTAAGATTAATAGGGATGCCCAAACTTTTTCATATAACTGTATATGAGTGGATCCGCATACCGTTCAGTTCAGTTCCAGCAGAATTCCAGAGGAGCATGGAGACATGTTTAGAAGGATTGAGGGACGACATCTGCCAGCTGTACTTGGATGACAATGTGGTACACAGCAAAACCTTCCGGGAGCATGTTGAACACGTGAGGACCGTATTACAACGGTATCAACAACACGGAGTTAAGTTGACCCCAAAGAAGTGTGAAATGTTCAAAAGACAAGTCCGATTTCTAGGGAAAATTGTGTCCGGAGAAGGATATACCATGGATCCAGCAGAAATCGCTCCAGTACTGGCCTTAAAAGACAAGCGGCCATCTACCGTTGGGGAGTAGAGGCAGATATTAGGATTCCTCTCCTACTATCGTACTTATGTTCGGAACTTCTTCAGGATTGCCACCCCACTATACCTCCTCTTGGGGGGGACAACATAGACGACAACACCAACGGAGAAAAAGAAGAAAGCGGATAGGTCCGGGCTTAAAAGAAACAACGCCATTTCGTCCCAACAGCCTATTCTCTGGACAGCAGACCACCAGGAGGTATTGGAAGAACAAGTAGACTACCTCGTAAAACCGCCCATCTTGGGATATCCTGATATCAATTTACCATTTGTTCTTCATTGTGACGCTTCTCAAGTTGGACTTGGAGCTGCCCTGTATCAGCATCAAGATGGAAAATTGAGAGTCATCGGTTACGGTTCTAGACAGATGCCGAGAAGAATTACCATCTCCATTCTGGAAAATTGGAGTTCCTGGCACTGAAATGGGCTATATGTGAATGATTTAGAGATTATCTCTACTACAGCAAAGAGTTTGAGGTATACACCGACAACAACCCTTTGACCTATGTCCTTACTACAGCCAAACTGAATGCACCGGGTCAGAACTAGCTGACTTCAATTTCAGCATCAAGTACAGGCCAGGAAAATGCTATGCGGATGCTGATGGATTGTCAAGAATGCCACTAGAGCCTGAGGAGTTCATGCAAGAATGCTCTGAAGAAGTCAGTCTGGAAGCAATTGAGAGCACTACCCAAGCAGTACAAGCTTATCAGGAGGAAGACACACCATTGTGGTGTCCGTTGACGGTGGAAATCACCAAAAAAGTGAGGGAACAAGATCACCCCCGGTCTATTCAACAACTACCAAAAGGGAAAATCCGTAGAGCACAACGGGAAGATCAGATAATTGGTAGAATACTACTTTATGTGAACCAAAATCGGCTTCCAAGTAAATGAGAGAGAGACAATGAGTCACCAGCAGTATCTGTTTTAATTAAAGAATGGACGAAGCTCTACCTCAGGGAAGACGGTATCCTGTATCGTAAAGGAGGACAAAACCGGCAGTTGGTACTACCCAGAGTATTCCGTAGGTTGGTCTTCAAAGAACTCCATGAAAACATGGGACACCTGGGAGTGGAAAGGACAACCAACTTGATCCGTGAACGTTTCTTCTGGCCGTACATGCAGAGCGATATCGAGAGGTACATGACCAGGAAGTGTGGGTGTCTGAAAGATAAACGTCCCAACACATCAACCCAGGCACCTATGGGCAACATCCAAACTACATATCCGTTTGAGATGGTCTCAATAGACTTTTTACATCTCGAGACGTGAAAGGGTGGTTACGAATACATATTGGTGGTGACGAACCATTTCACTCGATTTGCTCAAGCATATGCCACCACCAATAAATCAGGTCGAACAGCGGCAGAGAAGATCTTCAATGATTTTGCTTTGAGGTTTGGGTTCCCTACGAGGTTACACCATGACCAAGGAAGAGAATTTGAGAACCAGCTCTTTGCCAAGCTAGGAAAGTACTGTAGAATTCAGAGATCCCACACAACACCCTATCACCCAGAGGGTAATGGACAAGTGGAACGTTTTAATCGGACATTATTGTCGATGTTGCGCACTTTAACAGCTGATGAGAAGAAAGACTGGAAGAGTTCTCTGTAAAAAGTGATACATGCCTATAATTGTACAAAGAGCGATGCTGTTAGAACCCTCCTGTTTGTTTTTTCCATCTTGTATTTTGCAGTCACGTGACCATCTGCCTATATATTCCAGCTCCGCCCTTTTGGCTCTGCTTGACTTCAGTGTTGTTTGACTGTTTTGCTAGCCAGGTGCTACTGTGCCTATCTCTGTCAGTTAGCTTGGTCCTTCTGGGACCTCTAGTATCTTTTTGTCAGTTTATCTTTTTGTGTTCTGCAACAACCTTCTCTGTTCAGGAGGTGTCCCATTTTTGTTCCAGTCCTTAGTTCATTTAGGGACCCCTTCCTTTATGCTATAGGTCTTTGTTCAGACTAGCTGAGGACTAAGGCGGGTCTGTTCGCAAGGAACAGGCAGCCCGCTACATCATAGGGATTCAGCTTAGTCTTACTGTAGGGATAGTTTTCCCCTTTCTTTTCTTAGTACTTGTTGCAGATCATAACAGATGCAACAGGTTACTCACCCTTTTTCCTATTGTATGGACGATCACCAAGACTGCCAGAGACTTACAGAACGTATCCGGAGTACGTTTGGAAATGGAAGGAATGGATGGCAGAGGCATACAACATAGGGTCCAAAGTAGTTATGCAAGGACAGAGCAAGAGTAAGGAGTACTGTGATCGAAAATGTTAAGGAGCAGAATTGGCACCGGGAAGTCGGGTGCTAGTCAAGAATGTACGTGAGAAAGGCGGTCCAGGAAAACTTTGTTTGTACTGGGAAGACAAGGTGTATGTGCTCGTAAGGAGGAAAGCTGATAACAGCCCAGTGTATGAAATCCGATTGGAAACTGGAGACAAGAAAACCAGAATAGTTCACCAGAATTTACTACTACCCTGTTATTCTCTCCCACCACAACAAGACTTCCCAGAAGTAAACTGACACAGGGACCACCACAGACTGAAGCTCCAGAGGTGGACAGTGACCTTGAAAGTTCTGATGGAGAAGAATACATCGTTGTATTTCTTGGACCGGCAAGGAGAGGGTACCATCCTCAGGAGAGTGAACTAAGTCCTGAGGCTCCAGAATTCGTACTAAGGAGTACAGATGAAGTCCAGTTCAGATCTGATGATTGAACACAGGCACATGAAGAGACCGATCGACACTCAGGAGGAGTGGAATTATCAGACCGTGCAGAAACAAGCGACTCAGGAGAAGTACAGGAACTTATAGAGGCAGCTCCAAGAGCATCTGAGGAAGCACGGGAAATGAGTATGGCGGAAGAAACTCCTGTGACCGAAGAACCCGTGGTATCTGAGGAACAACCCACCAGGATGATCTCAACTCAAGAAGTGATGCTGACGTATGAGACACTTGGTGAACTGAGTCAAGTGCCAAGGACTGGTGACTGGAAATAGGTATCTCTGCCTGAGGACCAGGTAAGCCCACTTGAGTGGTATTCACCACCGAGAGGAAGTATGGAAGATGTTGCCTACTGGAAAGACTTGTTTTCATGCTTTGATTTTTCTTAAAAGACTTTGTAGAAACAAAGAACTGTAAAAGCATAGATAGAGAGAGCTGGTTGAAGACGTACGAAAAGCTCCAGCTGAAGAGATGCTGATTGTTTTAATTGTGTTAATTGTTTATTTCTTACAGGCGTCCTACAAGAAAAAGGTCGTAAGAATAGGTTGCTATCAATGTTTATGAACGTTATACCAATTTGTCAATGCCAATTTGTACAGTATATAAAGTTATCCAACTTTCACCACTGTCTCAGAATTGGTCAGATTGACCAATTAAGACGAATGTCGAGGATGACATTCAAAAAAGAAGGAAGAGTGTGACATGCAGAAGTAGTGCTGTTGCTTTAAAAGCATTCAGCAACTATTACAAGTAACACAAGCACATGAGACAGGAAGTGTTGTGCTCCAGAAGCATCCAGCAACTAAAGGGGTTAACACAGTCACAGGAGAAGGGGAGTGTTTTAGCAGAGCCCCAGGGGGATTGTGGGGAAGTTGCTTACTGTCTGGCTGGAGCCAAAGAGAAAGGTGGTGTGTGTGTTCTGCATCTCACAGAAGGCCCCTGCAAGAGAAAAGGATTCAAGTCAGGAATGAAGCTAAGCACAGGTCAGGTAGAGTTCCTGAACTAGCAGTGCAGAGTATTGTCAAGCAGAAAGATAAGGACTGTAAGAAATGGTGTCACAGGGATTATCTCCCTCAGCAAACCCTCCCCCCTTCTCCATCTCACTGTGCTGTAAAGAATGCTGTGTTCATTAATGTGTCTTTGCATTAGAACTGTACTGTCCTGTACTACTGGGAAGACTGTGAACTGCTGTGCTGCTAAGGAAACTGTACTGTTTGTCACTGGAGTCTGTTTCTTCTAAGACTTAACTTGCACTGGCTGTGCGGCTTCTTATTAAATGCTACTGTTCTACCGTTTATGAGGACTCTTGGCAAGTGTGTCTGGTCAGCAAGTGAAACAACCTATGTGTCTATGCCTGAGGGTCAATACCCCTGTGTGCCTGAGAGAAGCTGCAGCACATGGTCTATGGTCGCCCTGAGTAACGGTTCCCTCAGGATTCCAAAGAATGCATGAAACCTGTCTCGCCCCTATCTGAACCTAGCGGCGTGCGTGTAACACTTACATCATTTTTTTCATTCATTTTTTTATTTATTAACAAGTTCAGTAAACTACAGACGCAAAGCACTGCTCCACTCCTTCACTTGGCCCTCTACCTCCTCGTTCAAGATTTTTTATTTTTTTTGTATTATATGTTATTTTAAGTAATTTCCCTATCCTATTGTTTGCAGGGCAATTGTCTTTCTCTTACCTCCATTTTGCTTCCTTTTTCAGTCCCCTAGCCCTTACTATTACCATTTTACAGCCATTTTACAACACCAAAGTTCAGGTTCCCATTGACTTATATGGGGTTCGGGTCCTTGGTTAAGTTCAGGTCAAGTACTGGTACCGAACTTTGAACTAAAGTTCGGCCGAATCCGACGAACCCGAACTTCCATGGTTCTGCTCATCCCTACTTATCAGTCACTTTTTTTTCTCTAGCACTGATCAGTCATTGCCAAAAACTGCTGAAATCTGTCAACAAATCTAGCATATTACACTTGCTAGAATTAAACTCTATGGAGACAGGATTGGGGAGAAGCTGGAGGGAAACAAAAAACGGAAGACATGAGGGGACACTGCTGAGGCTTCTAGTTCAGGGTAAAAACTTCTACAAATGCAGGATGCAAGACGTGTAATGGTCAGAAATAGTGTTATTATGTACAGACACATGACATGAGTCTGAAAAATCACCAGAAATTGCAACTACATTGTATAAATACACTTTGCCTTCATAACAAGCAGTGGATCTTGCATCTTTTTTATAGTGTGCTTCATTACTTTTGGTACATTTTTGGGTCCACATACTTTTTTCAAATGACACTGCTCTACAGTTGTTTGCAAAAGTGTTCACCCCCTTGGTTTTTTACCTATTTTGTTACATTACAACCTATGTTTAAATATTATTATAATCCTATTTGTGTGTGATGCATCAGCACTAAATAGTTTAAGTTGGTGAAGTGAAGTGGGAAATATATAGGCATAAATTAAATTTATTGGATCACATAACTAAAAATTCACATCTACATATGTATTCACCGCTTTTGCAATGAAGCCCCTAAAAATTTCTGGTGAAAGCAATTACCTTCATATGTCACATGTTTAGTGAAAGGAAGTCCACCTGTGTGCAATCTAAGTGACACATTGTTTGTCAGTGTATACACATCTTTTCTGAAAGGTCAAGAGGCACCACTAAACAAACAACACCATGACGACCAAGGAGATCTCCAACCAAGTCAGGGACAAAGTTGTTGAGAAGTACAAGACAGGGTTGGGTTAGAAAAAAAATATCCCAATCTCTGATGATCCTCCGCAGCACCTTCAAATCTATTTTCACCAAATAGAAAGAACATGGTACCACAACAAACCTGCCAAGAGAGGGCCGCCCACCAAAACTCTTAGCCTGGGCAAGGAAGGAATTAATCAGAGAGGCAGCACAGAGACAAAAAGTAACCCTGAAGGAGCTGCAGAGTTCCCAAGCAAAGGCTGGAGTATCTGTCCATATGACCACAATAGGTCGTACACTCCATAGAGGTGGCCTTCATGGAAGAGTAGGCAGAAAAAGCCCTTACTTACACACAAAAATTGTAAGGCTCATTTTGAGTTTGCCAAAAGACACGTGGGAGACGCTCCAAATGTATGGAGGAAGGTGCTGTGGTTAGATGAGACCAAAATTTAACTTTTTGGTCACCAAGATAAATGTCATGTCTGGCGCCAAACCAACACAGCTCATCACCGCAAAAATACCATCCCCACAGTGAAACAAGATGATGGCCGCATCATGTTGTGAAGATGTTTTTCAGCAGCAGGGACAGGGAAAATTGTTCTAGTCGAGGGGTAGATGGATGGTGCGAAATACAGGCATATTCTTGAGCAAAACCTTTTTCAGTCTATCAGTGATTTGAGACTGGGATGGAGGTTCACTTTCCAACAAAACAATAACCCAAACCATACTGGTAAAGCAACGCTCGAGTAGTTTAAGGGGAAACTTGTAAATGTTTTGGAGTTGCCTAGTCAAGACCTCGATCCAATTGAGAATCTGTGGTCAGATTTGAAAATTGCTGTTCACCACAGGAAACCATCTAACTTGAAGGAGCTGGAGAAGTTTTGCTGTAAGGAATGGGCAAAAATTCCAGTGGCAAGATGTGGAAAGCTCATAGAAACTTATCCAAAGTGACTTGTAATTGCAGCAAAAGGAGGCTCTACAAACAGTGGTGTAACTAAAGTCTGATGGGCCCCGGTGCAAGATTCTATATGTATATATATTGTGACAGAGTCACTGGTAATTGATGTGAGGGGAGATATGTTTCACTGCGGCTACTAGCCTCAGTGAACGGAACCTAGAAGTTTCTTCAATATGTTAGGTGCTGAAGAGGTTAATCAGCCATCTTGGGTCTAGTTCTGTGTGAATGATTGTAGAGTAGGAGGGGGGTCATTCACAATATCGCCACCTCGAGGGTATGGCTGGTGAAGATAAATGCTCTGTCACTGCTTTTTTTCTCTGTTGTGAGTTTGGAGAAGGAAGTCTCCAGACTATGTGGAACTTTGACTCAGGAGGAGCTGAAGTGTGCTGCAACTTAAGAGGGCGAATCCCGCATGCATATGGACTGTGCTTTCATTTATCTTTTGTTTTACTGTTATGCCAGCAAGGTTGTGTTTATTTTGTGGAACCTGCAGTGCTTTTTCCCATTGTAAATAAACCTGCAGACAAAAACGTTCCTGTGTCTACTTCTGAAAGCAGCCAACTGAGTCGTCTTACCGCAATATATACATATATATTGTGGTAGATTGGTTCACTCAGCTGCACATAAAGGTAGACACAGGAACACTGTCTCTTCAAATCTCCCGTGGTTTATTAAAAGTACGCCATAAACCAAGGCAACGTTAGCAAAATAGACTCGGCTTTCTCGACCTAACAGGAAAAACAAAACATAACGTACGGCACAGTTCTTGCTGCTATGGGTAACCGCCCGCTTCAGGAACAAACAACACAAAGTTTAGCTTTCTTTCACATGGCAATACAGCTCCACAGCTTGTACCTCCAGACCCACCTCACACCAAATGGGCTAAAAGGCTGGGAATTTATCTTCTGAACTCTTCCCTCTCTACAGGTGTTTAATCACCCTAACACTAAACATGGCTGTATAACCCCTCTCTACACTTCGTGTGCTGGAACATTTTTTCTATGTTTATATTACTGGAGCTAATAATCTCAATGCTACATATCTTCCCTCCAGTACTTTGCCAGTGATTTTGCCACATATCCCCCTCTCTGCCCAAAGCCATAGGTTTTGGCACCTTCAGTCACCAAGCAGGGGAGTCTAAACAGGTCATCTGCATTACCGTGCAGCTTGCCAGGCTTGTGTTCCACATGAAAGATGAAGACCTGTAGCCCTGAATTTCAACTCTTGGAACGCCATCTCTTCTTTAGGAGAATAGTTGGCTATTAACGTCTTTGTGCTCTTCAGAAGATCGGTCAGGGGAGCGGCTATCATGGTGAAATTCGGGATGTACCACTGATAGTATCCCACCATTCTCAGAAATGCCTGAACCTGTTCCCTGGAGACCGGTTTCGGACAATTTTGGACTGCCTCCATCTTATTCACTTGCGATTTACTTTGCGTCTTCTGATGATGTAGCCCTGGTATTTTCTCTTCTTTTTCAAGATGGCACACTTTTTGGGGTTTATGGTAAACCCCCCTTTCCTCAGCGCATCCAGCATAGCCTGGACCTTCTGCAGATAACTTCCCCAATCCAGACTGAATATCACAATATCGTCGAGGTAAGCTGTGGTGTACTTTTTGTGAGGGGCTAAGAGCCGGTCTATGGCCCTCTGGAAGGTAGCTGGGGCTCCTTGCAGCCAGAATGGCCTTCTGGTATACTGGAAGCACCCGTCAGGTAAAAAAGAGGCCGTCTTCTTCTTGGCAGTTTGAGAGAGGAGGATTTGCCAGTAACCTTTCATTAGGTCCAGAGAGGTAATGTACCTGGCTGACCCTAGCTTTTCTATGAGTTCATTGTTGCGGGGTACCAGATACGTATCAAATTTAGCCCCCTCCTTCGAAATCACCTTGCTGAGGTCTTCAGGGATTCTATACAGCTTTTAGTTCACCTGCACATGTGATTCCATCAGGATTCCATTTTCACCAACATCTTGGCAACTCCGAAAAGAGGTCCCGGTTCTGCTGAAGCAGTTCTCAGCACTGTTGTTTCTGGGCTGGTGACACTGTCTCTGCCATGGTGACACTCTTAGTGTCACCTTCTAGTTTGTCCAGGCAACATGGAGTTTCAACGTGATTTCTCTGTTACCCTGCCTTGATAGATAGTGGCATGAGAGGATTTAGAAGGAAGAGGTGATATCACCAGTTAACTCGCAGGTGGGACAGGACTTACAATATCTTTTGATTTTACAGTGACATCTGGGCCAATAGAACCTCAGCATGACCCGTTCTTGAGTTTTGTCCACCTCCAGATGGCCACCCAAGACATATGAATGGGCCCTGTCCAACACCCTTTGTCTGTAGGGTCCTGGTTCAAACAATTGCTCCACTATCTCCTCCCTCACCTTAGTAACCCAGTACAATAAGTCCCCACTCAACATGAAATAGGGAAACCTGGTGTCAGCCCCCGACTCCTGTGTTATCCCGTTTATAACGGTTACCTTATTGAACACCTCTTTTAGAGTTAGGTCCCTATGTTGGGTGAACCCAAAATTTTCTCTGGTCACCCCTATCACAGGAATGTCTGCCTCAGGGGATACTATCTTCTCCTCACCCAGCACACAGAAAGGAAACTCGTCAGACTCTGGGGTTGGTGAGACTTTTTTAAGGCCAACCAGTTTCTTATCTGAGTACAGGAGGAGAGAGCACCCTGCCCACTCACAATCTACAAGGGATGAGGATACAGTAGGTGAGGGTAGAGCTGGTCGTGCAGTGGTTTGGTGGAGCGAGGGTCACTGCAGGTTGTAGGCTTGTCGGAAGAGGGAGGTCTGATGTGTTGGGGTAGAGAGTTTCAGAGTAGGGGGGATGCACGGGAGAAATCTTGTATGCGATTGTGGGAAGAGGAGATAAGAGGGGAGTAGAGAAGGAGATCTTGTGAGGATCGGAGGCTGCTTGCAGGTAAGTACCGGGAGACTAGGTCACAGATGTATGGAGGAGACAGGTTGTGGATTTGATTTTGAGTTTGTGGGCAATGGGGAGCCAGTGCAGGGAATGACAGAGAGGAGAGGAGGGGGAATAGTGGGGGGACAGGTGGATTAGTCAGGCATCAGAGTTTAGGATAGATTGGAGGGGTGCGAGAGTGTTAGGAGGAAGGCCACAGAGCAGGAGGTTGTAGTAGTCAAGGCAGGAGATGATGAGGGCATACACTAGTGTTTTTGAAGATTTATGGTTGAGGAATGTGCGGATTCGGGAGACATTTTTGAGTTGGAATCGGCAGGAAGTAGAAAGGGCTTGGATATGAGGTTTGAAGGAAAGATCACAGTCCAGGATTACCTAGAGGCAGCGAGCTTGGGGGACTGGTGAGAGTGGGGAGCCATTGACTTTGATGGATAGGTGAGTTGGGGGGGTTGAGTGAGATGGTGGAAAGATGATGAATTCTGTTTTGTCCATGTTAAGCTCATCAAGAGAATGCCAAGAGTGTGCAAAGCAGTCATCAAAGCAAAAGGTGGCTACTTTGAAGAACCTAGAATATAAGACATATTTTCAGTTGTCTCACACTTTTTTGTTAAGTATATAATTCCACATGTGTTAATTCATAGTTTTGATGCCTTCAGTGTGAATGTACAATTTTCATAGTCATGAAAATACAGAAAAATCTTTAAATGAGAAGGTGTGTCCAAACTTTTGGTCTGTACTGTATATACAGCAGGAGGCCACGCGTAGCCATCTATATACAGCAGGAGGCTGCGCGTAGCCATCTATATACAGCAGGAGGCCGCGCGTAGCCATCTGTATACAGCAGGAGGCCGCGCGTAGCCATCTGTATACAGCAGGAGGCCGCGTGTAGCCATCTATATACAGCAGGAGGCCATGCGTAGCCATCTATATACAGCAGGAGGCCTCATGGTGCTCCCCAGATCCAGTGGGAGGTCGCATTGCGCCCCCCATACACAGCGGAAGGCCGCACGGCGCCCCCCATACACAGCGGGAGGCCGCACTGCGCCCCCAAGATACAGCGGGAGGCCACACGCACACATATACAGATATATGCAAAGACATATACATACACACATAAACACATTTGAAACACAAAAATACATATAAATAGACATCACACAATGATATCTGCACACACAGACTCACTGTGACACACATACACACACAGACACACTGTAACACACACACGTAACTCACACACACAGACACACACGTAACTCACCATCCCTCTGCTCAGCTCCCGTCATCCAGCTCCTCTCCGGTGGTAAGTAGCAGTGCAGGGCGCACTGCGTGACGTCACGTTAGCAGACACGGCAGCGCACAGGGCCGTGTCTCTTAGCTGTGACGTGGCCAGGTCAACACACAAGCAAGTTTAAAGGTGCAGTACTGGCCTGGCTGAAGAAGAAACAGGGGTCCTGCGCAGCTGCTGGGGGAGCTGCCCGCCTCCCTCCCCTCACCGTCCAGCCCCCCTGCCTGCCGGGATATGTGCGCCGCACACATTATAATGAGGGCAATCTGGCCAAGGGCCCCCCCCAGAGCCTCGGACCCCGGGAGGTAGCCCAGATTACCCTCATTATAATCCGCCTATGACCTCATTGCATTTCAAGAGGCTTTTGTATCTTGCCAATGACATACCCCGATGTGGGCTTGTTTTTATGACGAACAAATTGTAGTTTTAAATGACACCAATAACTTAACTACATTTTGTGCTGAATAACATGATAAAAAAATAAAATGAGTTAAAGAAACTAGAGATTGACCAATGGAGGATCAAATGCGAGCAGAATTTCCTGAAATTCGCGGTTTCACATAAATTCGAAGATTTTGATATTCAATTTACGGTTCTCAAAAAAAAAAAAATCTACACATTATTTTCTACAATTCTGAAGCATCAGAGAGCAGGCTAATATCATTCTGCGTTGCTGCACGGGCTTCCCCATAATGCCCTGCAGCTATGACATCTTTTGGATTATCATACCTTGTACAGTGGTGGTGAGTTTACCTGGTCCTTCTGAGATCACCGGTTCCCAGTGGAGCACATTTTGTATGGCAGAGTTATTTTCCATCTTCAGAATCACTAAGTACATTTTTCTCTCTAGTAGAATGTAAGCTCTTATGGTCATCAGGATCCTTTCTTTGTCCGATAGAGTGTACGCTCTTATAGTCAGCAGGGTTATTTTTTTCTCGAACTTATAGAATGTAAGCTCTTATGGTCAGCAGGGTTCTCTTTTTCTCTTTTCTATAGAATGTAAGCTCTTATGGTCACCAGGGTTCTCTTTTCTCTGTCCTATAGAATGTAAGCTCTTATGGTCAGCAGGGTTCTCTATCTATTGCTCTCCTCTACCCCATGTATATTTTCCAAGCAATTACAAGCTTTCAAGTATTGAGCAAATGTATTTGCTGCAAATCAAATTGTTTGGGAAAATTCAGCAAATTTAAATTTCAAAAGATCCGATCATCTCTAAAATAAACCCTAAATGAGCTGGATTTTATTCAACTGTCATCTTTATATAATGAATGTTTATTACATTTAGATTTCCAAATTTGCTTGCAGATTTTATTTACATTGCTATGCAGGGCTGGGACAAAGTATTTTGGTGCCATAAACAGATGAAGCAAATGCTGCCCCTCCTCCCCCCAAGCAAAGGAATGGGTCAGAGACTAAGGTAACAGGACACCTAATGCAACTCTGCCCCATGGGTGACGTAACAAGCTCCAATGACCACATCCACTAGAATAGTTACCTTTTTCAATTTCAAAATTAGATATAGAATTGTTCATTGTTTGCAAACCATTTACACAATATGAGGGAAACAGTGATATTCATCCCTGACGTCCTATATTTTAAATATCAAACCCAAAGACGGTAATGGAAACTAATATAGCTAAACTATAATAGGGGCCAATTAGTTTCCATTAGGATTTCCACCTTGTTAGAAACCAAACAGACCCCATTATAGATAAAGGGATATGTACGATGGATTTTACATCCATGATGCGACAAATAACGCTTGCAACAAAACCGATGGTTTGGTTGTTCTGGTGACGTATTCATGTACTGATGGTGGCTCTGGTCATGTATTCATGGAGTAATGATGGTCCTAGCAATGTATTCATCACCAGAACCATCATCAGTATACAAATACATCAACAAAACCATCATCAGTACATGAATACATCACCAGAACCACCATCAGTACATGAATGCATTACCAGAACCACCATAAGATTAGTATAGCAATCAATTGCAATATTAAGTCAGTCCCATACACATTTGTATCGCATAAACCTTCAACTCCCAGTATGTCCTTAACAATGGTAAGGAGACACTGGGAGACTACGGACCATATGGGAACCATAGGACTGATGATACGCAGGCAAAATCATACAAAAACATTTACATCCAGGTACTGTCATGCCAGGTGTTAGTGCAACACAGAAGGAAAAGGGAAAGGGAGCCCAGACACTAGGGAAAGGGGGAAGTGGAGACCTCCTAGTCTGGTCTAGCATCACCCTGTCTCAACTACCGTCCCTGTATTGCCTCTTCAGCAATTGCCACACGCGTGCCTTGCCCTACTTTCCCTGACGTATGGCTACTGCTAGGGATGGGAGGAGATGAGCACTAGTCAACCTCCACTAAACACTATAGACAACATGGGTAGACAAAACAGGGGGAAATAGCTTAGCTTTAGATGACTCCAAATATGCACATGGCCTCAAGCTCCAGAGAGGACAAAGTACTGCTCCTGCTCAGCCTCACAAGTAGAAATGAATATAGCCAGCAACTCCCTCTCAGACACACCAGGTGTATATACACCCAGGCCAGAGAGCTAATTAGCAGAGGGAGGTAGCCGCTAAGTTCTAAAGACAGCCTCTCATCTAAGAAGCTGTCTGCAATGCCAAACGTAGAGATCTTCTGCAACCAACTGCAGGGCGACTGTCTGTCACCTCTGACATACCCGTGACAGGTACCTTTTCTCTGATTGAGTTGTTCCCTTTCTTTTCGTCTCCATCTTGTTGTGACCCCATGATGACTTTTCACATCCACAGCTTAAAAATAAGAGTGTTATTAAAATGCCCTCTGCACAAAAATATCTGTCCATACTGTGCCCTAAATAAGTGTTCTATGGTATATGAGCAGCTCCACACTGTCTGCCTTAATGATCTACAACCATCACATTGTCTGCCATTATCAGCTATAAATGCCACACTGTTCGCCCTTATGAACCACAGCCTATAACATGGCTGCCCCCTCTTCAGTGTTTTCCCTGACACAATCTGCATCTCCACACTATTCTCCCACCATGCTAACCTCTTTCCATGCTGTGCCCCCATTTCAAGCTGGCCCCTCTCCATTCTGTGCCCCCTCTTCACACTATGCCCTCATACTGTCCACCACGCTGCTGTCTCCAAGATGTACCCCTCCATACATGGTATGATGGTCACCACAGCAACCAATACAGTATGATGTCCACCACAGCCCACCCATTATATAGTATGGTCACCACAGCCCTCCCATTACATAATTTGTTCACCAACACAATCCCCTTTATACAGTATGATGGTCCTCCCAGTCCCCAATACAGTATCAGGTCCCCACACCTCCCCTCATATCCGGTCCTCCCGCTGCCCTTCATATCATCTCTACCCACAGCCCCTCATATCAGGTCCCCCCCTTAGCCTCTCATATGTCCCGCACAGCTATCATATCAGGCCACCCCATTACTCTTATCAGGAACTCCCACTGCCCCTCATATCAGGTCCTCCCGCTGCCCCTCATATCATGTCCACCCACAGCCCCTCATATCTGGCCCCCCTTCAGTCTCTCATATGTCCCGCACAGCTCTCATATCAGGTCCCACGATGCCCCCTCATATCAGGTCCTCCCACACTGTCACTCATATCATGTACACCGGCATCCCCTCATATCAGGTCCCCCCTCAGCCTCTCATATGTTCCACACAGCTTTCATATCAGGTCCCCCACCACTCCTCTTATCAGGTCCTCCCACCGCCCCTCATATCAGGTACCTCCACTGTCCCTCATATCAGGTCCACCCGCTGCCCCCATATCATCTCCACCCACAGACCCTCATATCAGGTCCCCCCTCAGCCTCTCATATGTCCCGCACAGCTCAAATATCAGGTCCCTGCCACTCCTCTTATCATGTCTTCCCGCTGCCCCTCATATCAAACCCACCCGCAGTCCGTCATATGAGGTCCCGCCGCTTCTGCTCATATCAGGTCCGCCCTCAGCCTCTCATATGTCCCACACAGCTCTCATATCAGGTCCACCCGCAGCACCTCATATCTGGTCCCCCCACCACCCCTCATATCTGGTCCCCCCTCAGCCTTTTATATGTCCCTATATGTCCCACACAGCTCTAATATAAGGTCCTTCCACCGCCCCTCATATCAGGTCCCCTGCCGCCCCTCATGTCAGGTCCCCCCACCACCCCTCATATCATGTCCACCCGCAGTCCCTCATATCAGGACCCTCCTCAGCTGATCATATGTCTCACACAGTCCTCATATCAGGTCCCTCCATTGCCCCTCATATCAGATCCTCCCTCAGCCTCTCATATCATGTCCTCCCGGCGCCCCTCATATGTCCCGCACACCTCTCATATCAGGTTCCCCAGCCATCTCTCATATCAGGTCGTCCCAGTGCCCCGCATATCAGGTTTCCCCACGGTCCGTCATATCAGGTCCCCCACTGCCCTTCATATCAGGTCCCTCCACTGCCCCTCATACCATGTCCCCCCATCGCCCCTTATATCAGGTCCCCTCTCAGCCGCTCATATGTCCCGCACAGCTCTCATATTTATCAGGTCCATCCACCGCCCCTCATATCAGGTCCACCCATTGCCCCTCATATCAGGTCCTCCCGCTGCCCCTCATATCATATCCAACAGCATCCCCTCATATCAGGTCCCCTCTCCACCCCTCATATCAGGTTCCCTCTCCGCTCCTCATATCATGACCACCCATCGCCCCTCATATCAGGTCTCTCCACCGCCCTTCATATCAGGTCCCCCCGCTGCCTCTCATATCAAGTCCTCCCGCCGCCCCTCATATCATGTCCACCACCACCCCTCATATCATGTCCCCCCCGCCGTCCCTCATATCAGGTCCACCCGCACACCCTCATATCAGGTCAGCCTCTCATATTATGTCCCGCACATATTAAAATGTAAAATGTTGATTATGTAATTGCAGTGGTAGCTGTGAAGTGGAGCAATATCCGTTTTTGAGGTTGTTATGCTGAATGCAGTAAATATAGGCAAAGTGTAATGATCATCCTCGTGCAGCCAAAAGTGTTGAGACATGTGCCATAGCCTCCACTACACTACTGATGGTGTCCTGAGGTATTGGGCACCAAGACCTTAGCAGCATAAAAGAGCTTTAAATTGCATGGGACGTGTAAAATGCATTCAGTGCTAAGTAAGAGATCTTTGGCATCTCGGACTGTTGTAGGGATTTGACATGTGCAGGTGTTACAGACTATTTGAGTATTTTGCTATTGAAGTTGGATTTCCATTCATGCTTCATGAATCTTAATAATCAAGAGGATTGTTTTATTTACCCCTGATAGCAAATTGGATGCAACATCTTCCTCTTGTCTAGGAAGCCATTCTGCCAGAACAGTATGAAATGTACGTTGAGTGTGTACAGCATCTCAGCTGGTGAAAAACACATCCAATAACAAAAGAATGTCTTCAATTTAATGGAAGTTTAGAGTTAAATTCATACAAGAATCTGTCCACAAGTTCGGCTTTGTATCACCATTGCTCTCTTCTTTCTGTGAACAAAATCATTGGTATGCCCATTTGTCAAGTACACAAATGTGCTGGTGGGGGTGATACATCTGTTTTGTAATTGTTGATAGTTTACATGACATCATCTAAAAACAGAAAATTAATCCTGTACTTGGTGACAAATAGTTCTTTCACTAAAGATTTTCTGCTTTCTCGCCAAGGTTTTCTCTCTAATCAAATTGGCACCATAAACTGCAGATAAGTGTTTCTTTCACATCCAGCTGATATATAGAAAAGACGAAATCTCAAGGGAGAAACATGTAGTACTAGAAAAGTAGCTAATTAGTAGGTTATCAGCTACATTTCTTTCCATTTCTGAATAAATCTCTGTAACCTAATTAATACTGAATACTCCAAATGTACAAGGTTTTCCACACAAAACTAGTAGAGAAATATATTCTTGGTGCCTTCATACCCAACAAGCTAAATCTGCTGTGGGTGCACCTAATATTCTAGTATGTCCAAAACTGTCCAGCTTATCTGACACTCTTCATCAACATTCTACCAGCACTTTAGGTGCTGGAAATTCCTTTTTATCACTTTCCAACTTGCATTACTCCTCTTATTATTCAATTCTTGTCTGCCCTTAAAGGGAATCTTTCATCTGATTTTTGCCACATAGGGTCATTTTACTGCTCTCAGACTATTTGTAGCACTGTGTTATTTATTGAGTTGATTTATGTGGTTATGATTAAAAAAATCATTGTTTTATCAGCTGGAGACTAGTAAACCTGCCTCCATGTAGTACTCCATATAACCCCCACCACCACTGATTGGCAGCGTTCTGCCTATACACAGTGTACACTGTGGCGCCCCTGAGGGTTCAGTCGCCACAGAGGTACTGCACCTCACCCAGAGGTGTGCTGTCTCCTACTCTCAGGTAAGGAGGGAGTGCTGCACGGAGCCCCACACACCTGCATCCAACACTACACTGCTCCAGGCCGGCTGGAAGGGCAAGATGCAATGTGTTTTCCTGCTGAGCCCTGTCCCTGGCTGGACTGGGGGGAACCCAAAGGTAGGAGGGAACCAGTAGTGGGTGTGAGTGGAGGAAGCAGTTTAGGGGAGCACTTTTACAGTAGGTATATAAAGGGAAGCCATCTTAGGGTGGCAGAACAGAAAGACTAGTAGTTGGAGAACAGTCTAGGAGCAGAGTCTCAGTAGGAGCTCTGCTCCACAAGTAGGGCCCAGTGTCAGAGGCCCAGGAGAGGAGCAGGGAGTAGGCTCCGTTCCATTGAAAGAGATCCTAGGGGTTACGGCGAGTGCAGGAAGGCACCCGTACGCCCCGCATCTGTCAGAAGACAGAAGGATCGTAGGCCGCAGGAAGGGAACCGGCCCCTGGCCTAGTCGTGTACTTCAAGTCCCGGCTGGAAAAACCGGAAGCTCCTGACTTATATAGTCAGTTGCTGAAGCCTCATTCTAATCCCCGTGAGGGTCAAGCAGGTCTGTGAACTCCGACGGACAGGAGGGATTTCAGAGCGGGATTGAGAGTGGGAAGCGCAGGGCAGGAGGGAGATAAGACCCAGCATGAAGACGGTCTAGATAGGAACACGTGAAAGTGGGGTTCTGCCAGGTACTCCTGATCTACCTGAGGAAGTGCTGAACCCCTGCCTGGTGAACGCAGCGCGACGTCGGAGGCTAGCACCTGTACAGTGCACTGGTGGAAGCGTCATAAGAACTGTGAGTAAAAACTCGAATGACTGCACCGCACTGCCTCCGTCCATTCTTTGATCTGCGCCATCGTTCCCTCCCTGCACTACAACGCCCAGCGCACCTTGCAAATTCTACACTGCCCTGGAGATAGCTCTACCTGTGGAGAGCCACACCCAGACCGGCTCCAGGTTTTTCTGGGCCCCGGGCGAAAGAGTCTCAGTGGGCCCCTTTAATACATACCACGATTCATGATGCACAGATACCGCAGAGAAATATATATATATAGTACAATGCAAAGATTTCACTTCTTACATTACATGAGCGATATCTATTGTAAATTCTACAATAGCTCAGAAACCAGCGAATCGCTCCACACAGAATACTGGCCCCCATATAAGGCCCCATACGGAATACTGGCCCACATATAAGGCCCCATATGGAATACTGGCCCACATATAAGGCCCCATATGGAATACTGGCCCCCATACGGAATACTGGCCCCCATATAAGGCCCCATACGGAATACTGGCCCCCATATGGAATACTGGCCCCCATATAAGGCCCCATACGGAATACTGGCCCCCATATAAGGCCCCATATGGAATACTGGCCCCCATATAAGACCCCACACGGAATACTGGCCCCCATATAAGGCCCCATACGGAATACTGGCCCCCATATAAGGCCCCATACGGAATACTGGCCCCCATATAAGGCCCCATACGGAATACTGGCCCCCATATAAGGCCCCATACGGAATACTTGGCCCCCATATAAGGCTCCATATGGAATACTAGCCTCCATATAAGGCTCCATACAGAATACTGGCCCCCATATAAGGCCCCATACGGAATACTGGCCCCCATATAAGGCGCCATACAGAATACTGGCCCCCATATAACGCTCCATACAGGATACTGGTCCCCATATAACGCTCCATACAGGATACTGGCCCCCATATAATGCTCCATACAGGATACTGGTCCCCTTATAACGCTCCATACAGGATACTGGCCCCCATATAATGCTGCATGCAGGCTGTTACCCCCCACATAATGCCCCATACAGGCTGTCCCCCCCTTATAATGCTCCATGCAGGCTGTTACCCCCCACATAATGCCCCATACAGGCTGTCCCCCCCTTATAATGCTCCATGCAGGCTGTTCCCCCCACATAATGCACTATACAGGCCGTCCCCCCTCCCTTATAATGCCCCATGCAGGCTGTTCCCCACCTTATAATGCCCCATGCAGGCTGTCACCCCTCCTCTTTATAATGCCCCATACAGGATGTCACCCCCCTCTCTTTATAATGCCCCATGCAGGATGTCACCCCCCTTCTTTATAATGCCCCATGCAGGATGTCACCCCCTCTCTTTATAATGCCCCATGCAGGATGTCACCCCCCCTCTCTTTATAATGCCCCATGCAGGATGTCACCCCCCTCTCTTTATAATGCCCCATCCAGTCTGTCAACCCCCCTCTCTTTATAATGCCCCATGCAAGATGTCACCCCCCCCATATTATGCCCCATGCCACCCCCCCTCTCTTTATAATGCCCCATGCAGGATGTCACCCCCCCTCTCTTTATAATGCCCCATGCAAGATGTCACCCCCCCCATATTATGCCCCGTGCCTCCATACATTAAAAAAAAAAAATCAAATACTCACCTCCCTCCTCCTCACCTGCTGCCCGCTGCCCGCTGCTCTGGTCCGGACACCAGCGTTGCCGGCATCGTCCTGCTCTGTGCTCCTTGTGACGGCTCAGGGGAGGGCGCGGTGGAAAGACGTCACCGCACCCTCTGACCTGAGACGTCACAGGGAGCGCGCACCAGGAAGACAGCGCATCTGCGGAGGCATGGGGAGAGGTAAGTATCCGGCTGCCGGGGCCCTGAGCAAGTGGCGGAGAAGGGCGGGCGCTGACACTGCTCTCCTCCGCCCATAGCCCAGCGGGGTGCGCGACCGCCAGTGGGCCCCTCTGCCTGCTCAGGGCCCCGGCACTTGCCCGAGTGCGCCGGGTGCTGACGCCGGCCCTGGCCACACCCTCCTTGCTCCAGAGGACTGCTTCGCAGCAGCGGCACCCTTTAGCCGCAATCCACAGGTGGCGTCACAAACACTTAAATTCCCCTATAACTATCCTCCCCCTTTGCACTGACCGCCCTGGGTCACGGACCGGGCCAGCCACCGTGATACCCCCCAGCAACCAGGGGCCCGGCTGCCGAGTACCCCACGGCCCTGGGGGCGCGTCAACACCAAAAGCTGTCAATCAGTGGTGTGGGCAGGCTTATACAGAGCTCAGCTTTCAGAGAACTGAAAGATCTACAGAAGATAAAACTGAACTGTAACTTTGTTAAAACTGTCCAATAAATGGCAGATCGCTGGATCCGGGTCTCTCTCCCTACATCATGCTGCTCTCAGATGGGGTATTAGAAACTGGTGACAGATTCCCTTGAAAGGGGTTGCCCAGGACTTGTCCCAGCACCTCCACCAATGAGAGGGACACCACACGTCTGTGCACTGTGTAGTGTAGGCCCTTCTTTAGTGCTACTGCTCAGCTGTCATTCACTTCAATGGGAGCTGAGCTTTAGTAGCTGAGAACAGCCATTATAAAATGTATGGCGCTGTGGTGAATCTGCTCCATACACAGTTTACATCAGGTTATCACAGACAACTAATCAGTAGTGCTGCCAGGTGACAGACCCCTACTCATCTGATATCAATTACCTATTTTAGGGATAAGTCTTCGATATTAAATAGAACCTGTAAGCTGATTCACGCTGCCCAAACCACAGGAAGCATGAATCAGACACTGTCTGCATTATTGAAGCCATGTGCAATACTGAGTTGCTACTCACGGACAAGTCGTGAGACAATGTAGTTAAGAGGTCCAGGGTCAGATACCAAGAAAGCTCATCATAAACAGAGGGGTAAGACAAAGGCATAGTTAGGTCACAGTACAAGGTCAGAATTCCAGGCAGATAGTGCATCAAGACAAAGGGGCTAGGCAAACTGATGGTCAAATGAAAGGTCCAAGTTCGGGTAGCAAAAGATCAGAAACAGAGCACTGGAAAAGAAGGCAAACACACACCACCGAGCTAAAGCTACAACTGTCAATAATTAGACACTGGCAGCCAGCTAAAAAGCCAGGGAATCACTCAGAACAGGAGACACCTGGAAGAAATCCAGCAGGCCCCTGCCCAGATTGGCGGATAGACTGTCACAATACTAACAGCTCAGCACAACCCTGCCTCAGATTGGATGGCTGAGCTATCACTCACAATACTAACAGCTCAGCAAAACCCTGTCTCAGATTGGATGGCTGAGCTATCACTCACAATACTGACAGCTCAGCATGACCCTGATTCTATAAGGCAGCTGAGCTGTCACTCACTGCGTCCAGGACACAGTAAGTGGTGGAATCGTGACACCATGCATGTTTTATTCTTAAAAGCTGAAGCATTTCAGAGAAAACATTCGAGGTTGAGTGAAAAAATTTTGCACTCTGGTTATTTCAAAACTTCTGTTCACCACACTGTCTTTTCAGCGCCTTCCATACAAGGTCGCTGTCTCCCCAGTCACTGCTGTGCAGATTTGAACATGTCACGTCAGTTCATTTGTGACTGCGGTGCGAGAAGCAATGGCTGCCCCACATGTGATTTACATCAAAGAAGTGTGAAGTGTGCAGTAATTTATTGCTTGTTTGTGGTTTGTGAGGGTGTCTAGTGGCGATATTTATTGAGTACTTTGTGCACAGTATGGACAAAAGTGTTTGGTGGCAAACGTGTGTATAAATGGATCGAGAAATTCAAGAAAGGTCGCACAAGTGTCAGCCATGATAAAGGAGAAGGATATCCATCCATCACCACGACCGATGACAATATGACTCTACTGGATGATGAAAAATAATGTATTTGTCTTTTCTAAAAGTTGATTAAAAATAAATGCTACAGTCAGAGTGTGGAAATTACTGACTTACCCTCTTACATTGAAAAGCCATTCAGGGACTATGGCTCTCAGACGAATAGTCCAAGGCAGATGCTAAATGGCTGCTACTCGCTCCCTATGATTGACAGACCTTTTCCAATACATACATTACCTTTTTTTTATTTTTCACGATTGATCCCAGTGGGGTCTAAAAATAATAAAAAAAATGGACATATTCACCTACCAATTCCCTGCTGTTCCTCCGTACTACTGCCCACCAAAAATAAAAGCTATTGCTCTTGAAATGCAACAACTTCAAAAGAAAAAAAATTGCTTGGTCATTAACGAACCATGATTTCCACATGAAGCTGCTGCAATAGATCTCGTGTGTTTGTTTTTTTTACATAATCTTCTAAGTTTTTAGCTGCGGGGATGGGATCCCTCTGCAATGTGCATTGATGCCAATGTTCTTTGTTCCCATAAGGCATTGTGGTTGAAATGGCAGCATGCACTGCACCTACAGCAAGAGTAACCTGCCAATGCAGCATCTAACATTGCAGATGACGTCAGCAAAGAGGCGAGAGCAGCTAGAAATTGCTGAAGTATTTTCCATACAGGCAACATATTTCTGGGGGAGCGCAGAAACAAATATATCTAATTTATATAGAAAATTCTGAGAAAAAAAACATCAGCAAAGCCCCTGCAAAAAACAACAAAAAAAGACAAGAAAGAAGATGCTTCATGAAAAATACTGTCGGCATCTTCCTAAAGAGTCTTCTGCTTCCAAAACTATGAGGGTATGCCGCCATCTATAAGATGCTGTGTACCTATACCCTTAAGGTCCAGACACATAAGGTATTAAGAGGTTTCCCCATGATCAAGTTTTAAATCCCCAAACACTTGTATGCTTCAAACATAACAAACACAGATGTACTCACCCTCATCGGGTCCGCAGCGGCTCTCTGACACTTTTCTGATCTTTGTTTCTTGGCTACAGTGGTGATGACTCGCCGAGGGGGATATGGGGGACTCAGTACCCGGGCCTTTACCTTCTTGGGATGTCACAGCAGTTGGCTCCCGGGCCCGTACCCTGGGGTCACTCTTAAAAAGGGGTTGTTGCTCGAAGGGATGAATAATAGTTTTGTCTCGGGACGCCACCTGTGGTTCCCGGTAATGGGTACCGGCGCTGCTGCAGACCTCTGGAGCAGATGTTAGGGCAGCTGGGTTGGTGCAGCTCTCCACAGGCAGAGCACAGCTCCAGGGCAGTGTAGGTGCAGATGGTGATGCTGGGCATTGTAGTGCTGGAGCGATAACGCAGCAGCAATAACTGTCAGAGACAGTGGGGTGCAGTTGTCCGAGTTTACTAACAGTTATTAGGTTCCTCAGGTTGCACTGTACAGGTGACAGCCTCCCACGTCGTGCTGCATTTACCAGGCAGGGGTTCAGCACTCCCTCAAGTATCTCAAGAGCACCTAATGGGACCCCTCTCTGTATGTTCCTTTCTTAGCCGACTTCCCACGCTGGGTCTCTCCCTCCTTCCCTGCGCCCCGCCACACAAAGTCCCGATGAGGTACCTTGAGATCCCTCTGGGCAACTTGGAGTTCCTGGACCTTACTTGGTGCCCTTTTTGGCGGCTTAGGAGCGGATGTGGCGACTGCACCTTGAAAGTGCAGAAGCCTCCGGTTTTCTAGCTGAGACTTAAAGTAACTCAGCTAGTCCAGGGAATGGTTCCCTTCTTGCGGCCTGATCCCTCTACCGCCTGGCAGATTCGGGCATACGGGTGCCGTCCTGCACTCACCATACCCCCTGGGATCCCTTTAGTTCCTGGAGCCTTCCTCCTGCTCCCACTACTCTCTCAATCTTGGGCATGACAGGCCAAGCCTGCCTCCCGAGCGGAGCTCCTGAAGAGCCTCCGCTCCCTACGTCCTCTCACTCTCTCTCTCTCTCCGTTCCACTCCCTAAAAAGATGGCTTCCCTATATATATATGTCTCCTCTTCAAGTGCTCCCCTGGTCTGCGTCCTCCACCCACACCCACTACATGGTTCCCCCTCACTTTGGTTCCCCCCACTCCAGCCAGGGACAGGGCCAGCAGAAAGCAGTGCATATTGCCCTTCCAGCCAGTCTGGAGTAGTGTAGTGTGGAGTGCAGAAGTTAGGGTCCCGGGCAGCAATCCATCCTTACCTGAGAGAAGGAGATGCCACACCTCTGGGTGAGGTGCAGTTCCTCTGTGGCGACTGAACCCTCAGGGGTGCCACAGTGACATCACAACTACTGTGCACATCACCACTGCAGCCAGACACTGAGCTCAATGGCTCTGCCAAGGTAGGTGACATACACCACTCAGCTGAGTGATCTGCTGCACTGGTGATGTGCACTGTAGTCATTACGTCACCGCTGCAGCCAATTAACAAATACAGTAGCAGCGTCAGAGACTGGTGCTGGACCCAAGGAGAGCCAGTGCCATCTGAGATTTTTATTTTAGAAGTATACAAGTGTGGCGCCCCTGCTGCGCATTGGTGCAACAGAACCTAGAAGGGTACATAGATGGATTTCTCCACAAGTGGCCCTCACTACATGCAAACACCTCCACCTTCCACCTCATACCAGCAGAGGGAGCCCTGATATGGATATATAAAGGGAAGGTGGAGCCAGGCAGCTCAGTCAGTGTTCAGTCTGCAGAGAGACAGGATGTAGCTGCACGCAGGCTGCTGTGTGAGGCAAGCTAGGCCTCCAGCAGCCCTGAAGCCTAGTGAGGGCCCCGAGCGTTCGAAGGCAAGTGGAACTAAGGGGGCAGAGGAGCATAGTAAGCTCACCCCGATTTATATACCGGACACCGGGTCCGCGCCTACAGGGATCTTTATGACCCGTAGGAACAACCGGAATCCCTGGAGAACTACAAGTCCCAGGTTAACCAACCGCTTACCACAGCAACAGGGTTAGGTACCACTAAGGCTCCAGCGACCAGGAATAGTGGGAACCAGGAGAAAACCCTACCGCCAGGTCAGTAGGTACAAGAAGGAAGCAGTAAGCAAGCCAGGCCTAGCTCCAGGCAGGCCCGAAGCTTAGAGAGGAAAAGAGACAGATCAGGAGGCCTTTCACCCGCTCACTGGGGAGAGTCCAGAAATGTACCCTTCGACCTGAGTGCCCTGGACCATACCTGCATCACCACCAGTAAAGGTATTGAAGTTTGCCCTTGTGTGTGTGACTGCACTTCCTCTGGGACCGTCCTGCCGTCTCTCTCCTGCTTCCACCATCTTTCTACACCTCTACACTGCCCTGAGGCCTGCTCCACCTGTGGGGAGCCGTCCCATCATAGCTGCCCCTAACATCAGCCTCAGTGGACTGCCGCAGTGCTGGTAACCTCTTACCAGAATCCACAGGTGGCATCACGAAAAACCCCATATAATCATTCCCCATTTTGTTGACCGACCTGGGCCACGGACCGGACCAGCCACCGTGATTTCTCCCAAGCATCTGAAGGCCCGGCTGCCGAGTACCCCTACTTTTTACTTGCTTCAATAATTCCCTTAGGACACTTGAAGCTGCGATCAACCGATTGCTTGTGTATGTGTATTATAATATTATTATTATTATGTGTAGCAGAGATCATCATCTCCTATGAACGCTGGCCACGGGCAGGCAGACCCACGGCTGTCATGCAAACCCATCTGCGCCTCCGCGATCATGTGACAGGGGCACCGATGGGCACGGCTTATGAAGCGCCAGTTAAATGCCACTGTCAGTGATTAACAGCAGCATTTAACATATTAATGGTGGCTCAGTGGTTAGTACTACAGTCTTGCAGCGCTGGGGTCCTGGGTTCAAATCCCACCAAGAACAACATCTGCAAGGTATTTGGCACGGGCGGTGCAGAACCACAGGTGGAGAGTGAGCGGAGCTGGGACTCTCAGGTTCAGTCCATCCAGTCATTAATCATTAGGTGGACTAGGTTGTGGTGGAATAGGGCCTTCCTACAGAGGTACATCACCAATAAACTAATTCCGAGAGGTTTGAGAGTTTGGGTGATTCCCACCTTTGTGGTGGATGATAAAGACTTTATCTCTAGTTGGGAAGATCTTTGTAATATTTGCTCACTCGGATTCATGCGATTACTAATAGGTCTTAATACTATGGCCAATGCAGCTCTGGATGTATCTATTGACGAAGCACAGAATACACTCAGAAGTAACTGCCCGAGTGATAAACTCCAAGAATTTTATGCACAAATTGATAAGAACTTGGATTTGTGCGTAAAAAAACTTCACGATACCCAAGCTAATAAAATGGCAAGGGACCAAAGAGACTTTTCTTCAAATATGGTCTACCACTGGAGGAAGACTACGACTCAACACCCTGCAGCACAACGTTCTTCTTCCATCACATCACTTTCATCTCTTAGTGATTAATCCAGTATTACGTCCTCCTCTATTGTCACGAGGCCAGGATTAAGCCTCAAGAGGACACGGGATATGAACTTCCCTCCTTACAGACGCAGACCGTATAGACAGTAGCCCGTGGACAGTGGGGATAACAAGGTAATTAACCTCAGTAGTTACAAACTTACTGAAACCGACTTTGCCCTATTGAGCAGGGGTCTCTCCTTCTCACCTAAGAGTAACTTTGATGCCTTTTCTGCCATCAAAGACCTCCATTTATTTGCTAGATCTCTGTTGTTCAAAAAATACTATTTTGATGAGACACAATGTAATCTTTTTCCAACAGAAGAGGAGCAAGTAGCCCTACGAACGTTGGAGGAACTCTCTAGAGAACATAGTATGGAAGAGGGAGGTAAGGTCCCTGCATCAATTAGAGTAAAGTCAAAAAAGTTTCCCCCACTGTCCACGTGCGCCAATATAGATCTGTTTGTACAGGTGGTTACGAGAGAGTTCGAACGCATGCCACGCTACATAGAGAAGGACAATCTAACCATGAATGAGCGTGGACGCCTTCGAGCTCTCCAGAACCTCCCTGACATAGTGCTGAAGCCGGCCGTCAAGGGTGGGAACATCATGCTATGGCCGAAAGACATGTATGAGAGAGAGACCTTCAGACAGCTTAACAATAAAACCTGTTATAAACGCTTGACATTCAATCCTTTGGCCTCCTTCTCATCCCAACTGTCTAAAATTATCAACAAAGCCCTGGCCGATGGGATCATCACTGCCGGATTGGCTTCGGCACTATTGGTTAATGAACCGACGGTATCCACATTTTATTTGTTGCCTAAAGTGCACAAAAATATGTCCTCACCACCTGGCCGTCCTATCATTTCTGGAACAGGGAACTTTCTAGAGAATGTCAACCGATGGATTGACAGCAAACTTCAGCCGTTAGTAGAAAGTCTCCCATCATTTCTTCTAGATATAGATGACCTTCTTAAGAAAGTTGACGGACTGTGTTTGGACCCAGAAATGATTCTTGTGACAGGAGACGTAGAATCACTATACACAGATATTAAACATTCAGATGGTTTAAGAGCTTGCGCTTTTTTCCTCAATACCTCCAATCTGCCAAGTGCTATTGTTGAATTGGTGATGTGCCTCTTGGAATTTTCACTTACCCACAACTTTTTCACATTTAAGGGGTCCTTCTACCTACAGCTCCAGGGCACAGCCATGGGTGCATCTTTTGCGTCGGCTTACGCTAATTTGTTCCTGGGACTGTGGGAGAGGGACCTCACCCTGCCGGGCTCGGTTGAGGATCTGCAGGTATTTATGCGGCTCCTCAACACTAATGATATGAATATTTACATTACTTACAATTGGGATAGTGACTCAGTTAACTTTCTTGATGTTACCCTTACGAGGGATTATAACAATTTTATACAAACTAACATCTATAGAAAGGATACCTCCACGAACATGCTGCTCCACGCGTCGTCCTCCTATCCCCCCTGGATGATTCGATCTGTACCCACTGGGCAGTTTCTGCGTCTTCGCAGACTCTGTTCCAGTGATGATTATTTTGTTAGACAGTCTAAGGACATGAAGAGGAGATTCTATGAGAGGGGCTACAGATTTATAACAAACTATCACGGACAATTCGGACGGATGAGGGAATGCTTGACTCAAGCTTGGCCCATCCTTTTGATAGATCCGGTATTGTCAAAAATCCTTCCTGATCGCCCACCCATTACTGTGCGCCGCTCCAGGAATCTCCGCGACTGTCTTGTACATAGTCACTACCATACTGAATCTGGTACTTCGACAATCTTTGGTGCGTCGAGTCCTGAGTGTGGGAGCTTTCCGTGCGGTCGATGCGTCGCTTGCCCCAATATGGATAGAACAAATACCTTCTCCAATGCGGCTGGTACTAAGACCTATGAAATAAGGAGCCACATCACATGCACCTCACGCTTTATTATTTACTATGCTACTTGTCCCTGTGGACTAATTTACGTTGGCCTAACAACGCTCCAACTTAAAGTGAGAGTAAGAGAACATGTGTTGGGGATATCGGCGGCGATCGACTGCACTGATGCCTCCACACTCAGGACTATACCAAAACATTTCAAACTTTACCATGACTGTGACAGTTCCCTCCTGAGGGTTCGGGGGATAGATGCGTTGAGAGTTGGCGTTCGTGGAGGTAAATTGAGTCAACGTTTGGCTCTGCTTAAATCCAGATGGATTTGGCAATTAAATACTGTACATCCCAATGGACTGAATGAGAGTCTCAGCTTCGTTCCCTTTCTTTAATCTCTCCCTTGTCACATATTTTGTTGCGGTTTTTAATGGTTTTAACTTTTTTATTATCTTTTAGTATTTTCCACCATCCGTTTGCACTTTATTTCCTCCGGAGAGTTGTGTCTACATCATGGCTGATACTATATGGATGAATATGTGAATGAGAACATACTGAATAATCTATTCATCTGGGAACAACTATTGTTGTATATTTACCTTGGATCTTCTCTTTCTTCTTGTTGGAAGATCCTCATATGTATTTCTGTGGTCATCAATTTGTTTAAGTGGAGTTATTCTCTGGATAACCTCTACTTCTATAACAGATATAGTTCTCTTTAAGAAGAATTTGTTAACCATGATAATATAACAATGATGTTATCTTTGATACCCTAATTACTATGTATTGTTAGAGTGACATTAATGTGATCTTGTTGCATACTCTTATATATATATATATATATATATATATATATATATATATATATATAAAACTGAATATGGATTGTATTGCTGTACTTTATTGTCTTTATATTATGATAATAGTCTTGTATTCAGGATGTCATTCTTCTAATTTACATAGTTGGGACACTATCTCCAGATATAAGATTGATCCATGCATCCATTTGGTGGTAGTGGGAGTAGATATACAACTCAGTAGGGTCTACACTTACTTTTATAGTCCTTGTCATCTGTTCCTAGAGAGTTAAAGGACCTTATGCGCGAGAGTCGCCGCTGCTGGAGCGCCCCGTGTCGCCTGGCGTCTCTATGCAAGGACCTGCATCACGTGGGTCCATGTGACCATCACGTGATTCCTTACATGACGCCCGCGCCACCGGTTACTTGGCAGCGAGGACACTACGCGCGTTACTATGGGTCCGCCCCATCACTTGATTGGCCAATTTAATATTTAAATACGCATACCCCCGGAGGAAGTTGACGCCCCCTGAAGAAGGCAACGCCGAAACATGCGTTGGGGTGGACGCACGGTCCATGTGAGGGTACCCTGACAGCACAGCTTCTGGCCCAGGTAATTTTCTTCCACATAGTGATTTATTTGCCTAGTATCATGATTGCCAGGAACGCGCTTTGATAGCATAGTCCCACTTCTGAGTAATTTTACTTGTCACATTATGACTGATTTAGGTGCAATAGTGGCCATTATCAGTGTTTTCCATTTGGCATTTAGACATATATGGTGAATGAATACTTTACCCACTGATACATGGCACCTTGATAGTATACGTTATGGGTCTCCTAGGAGATACCGCATTGTGCTTAAATTTATCTATATATATATTTGTTGTATGCACTACTCTATGTGTATTATTATAGACATTGTGCTGTGGTCATTTGGGGATCCTCCTTATCAGTTTATTATATGAGGGACTACATACTACATTATATAGCTGTGGTAGCTCGGACCCCATACAATGTGGACTGTGTCGGCCCTTCTTCAGTGAGATGGTTATATTCCAACATCACATGTGCTTTTTTGCATTTTGCATCGTGCCTGATATTGATTGTGTAGTGAACTTTTAATACCATTTATGAATAAAAGTTAAATTTTATCATTATTTTGGGTTGATATGGTCGTGTTTTTTTCTTCATTATATATATATCTGCAAGGAGTTTGTATGTTCCCCCCGTGTTTGGCTATGTGCCCACGATGCAGAAATTTTCCTGAGCATTTCTGGCAGAAAAAACGCATGCGGATTTTACATGCGTTTTTTCTGCCAGGGAGAAGCGTTTTTTAAGCGTTTTTGCATGCATTTCCACATGTGTTCTTTCAGGTGTTCTGAAAGGACCTGCATTGACGTCATTTAGTCAGCTGACAGGTCACGCGACCACCGACGTCAGCAGTTGCGTGACCATCACATGACTAAATGACATCAGTGCAGGTCCTTTCAGAACACCGCAGGACGCCCAGGACAGAGGACGCCACCGGAGAAGGAGACCGGGGGCCGCCGGAGAGGTAAGTATAATGGTTTTTTTTATGTTTTACGTTTTAATTCTTTTTTTTCACTAATGGTACCCGGGTCTGGAGGAGAATCTCCTCTTCTCCAGACCCAGGTACCATCCGCGCATTGAACCGCATAACATCCGTATGCATACATGTATACATGCGGATGTTATGCGGCTCAATGCAAGTCAATGGCGGCAATTTCGGTTGTGCTGTGGATTTTTCCACAATGATAATCCGCAGTGGAAATTTCCGCAGCATGTGCACAGCACATGCGGAGGATTATCATTGGAAATATGGCAGACAACTTAACATGCGTTTTTAATGCGTTTTCGCAGCGGAAATGGCGCAGCAGAAACGCATTAAATCCGCATTGTTGGCACACAGCCTTTGCGTGGGTTTTCTCCGGGATGATAGGGCATCTACAGTAGATTGTGAGCCCCAATGGGGACAGTGATGATAATGTATGTTGGCGCTATATAAAAATAAAGATTATTTTTAACAGCTACGGGTGGATTGCAATTCCACTTGTGGCTCTTAGAGGAACATGAAAGCTGATCAAATCAGCTGTTATGCGTCGGGAAAGATGCAGGCTCAGCGCCGGAGCTTGCATCAAAAGGAAGGCCATGACCTTGGACGTACCTATACGTCCAAGGTCGTGAAGGGTCAGTTTTGCTTCAGCAGCTCTGTGGTTTGCAAGGTCCAATGTTATAGAGATCTCTAATTTGTTAAGTGCTGCTTTTTTTTTAATTTAAAAAAACTTTTGTGTACAACTGTTAAAATTCAGTTCTGCCCTGTTTAATGGTTGTATCTTTTCTGGGGAAAGCTGTGCAACATCCAACATAACCACCACTTCTGGCAATTGTTTATCCTGCTTTCCTAAGCTCCGGAGGTGCAAATCAGCATAGAAAGACAGGCTGCAGCAATATGATTTTTAAGTTTAATAATAAGTTAATAACACATTACATTGCAAGATCTAGATATCCTCTTTCTAAAATCACTATACTAAACAACAAACACATGAATTATGATTTGTAAGTCATGATTCTTTCCAAACCCTAGCAGAAGACTTATTTAACAGCACCATCTAGTGGCTACTGTCAGTATCAGGTGTTCAGTTAATCATTCCTGATTACATTGTGCATTTCTACTTCAAAAAATCCAGTTTGCGTCTGCTGATATACAGTGGATGTAAAACTTTTAAACACCACTATTAAACCTTTCATGACATTGCAACTTTTTGTTTTTGTCCCCCCCTACCTTCTTACAATAGCCAATAACTTTTTTATTTTTATTTTTCCTTCAATATAGACGTACAAGGGCTTGTTCTTTGCGGGACAAGTTTACTTTTCAATGACATCATTCATTCTACCACAGTGTACTGGAAACAAATTTCAAGTGCACTGAAATTGCAAAAAAAGTACAATTCCAAAATTGTGTTTCGGGTTTTTTTTATTTACCATGTTAACTATGTGGTAAAACTGACCTGGCAATATGATTCTCCAGGTGAGTACGAGTACACAGATACCAAATATGTATAGTTTTTCATTTATATAAGTAGTGAAAAAAAATTCTGTAATTTATAAAAAAAAAATATATATTTTGTCACCGTTTTTCAAGACCTGTAACTTTTTCATTTTTCGGGATATGGAGCTGTGTGAGGGCTTATTTTATGCACCCTGACCGGACGTTTTTACTGACACCATTTGGGGGTAGATACAATGTTTTGATCGCCTCATCATTGCAATGTTGTTGTGGCCAAAAAAACGTAATTTTGGCGCTTTAATTTTTTTCTCATTGCACCGTTTACCGATGTGTATTTTTTATTTTATTTTTTAATTGGTTTCTTTTTAATGGGGCAGAAAGGGGGTGAATGGAACATTTTAACCTTTACTGTATTTAATAGTCCTCTTAGGGGACTTGAAGCTACGATCGTCTAATCACTTGTGCTATGTACAGCAGTGCATTAGCATTGCTATGTATAGAGATAATCATGATCTCCTATGAATGCCGGTCTTCACAGGAGGATCGTAATGACAGGGACGGGAGGACAACAACAGACCCCCAGATGTCATGACAACCCATCGGCAACCCGTGATCATGTCACAGGCACACTTGTGAGAGCGTGTTAAATGCCGCTGTCAGAGTCTAACACCGGAATTTAATAGGTTAACAGCCGTGAGCGGTTAAAGGCACGTGATGGCTGATTAATGTACACCTTATATCATGAAGGGGTTAAAATGGTAGGTTTTTATCATGTAAAAAAACCTCATATCAAGAAGAATCCTTTCAGAACTTTTTCCACTCTTAATGACACTCATGGCTGTAGAAATCCATTGAGAAACAAACTGATATCATTTTTAGGAGGGGGGCATAACAAAAGTAAAATAATGTAGTTGCGTAAGTGTGAACTCCCTCTTATAATTGAGGATTCTGTGTGTTCAGAATTAGCCAATCACATTTATACTCATGTTAAATAGTACAGTCATGGCCAAAAGTATTGAGAATGAGACAAATAGAAATTTTTCCAAAGTTTACTGCTTCATTTTTTGTAATGGCAATTTGCATATACTCCTGAATGTCAAAGAGTGATCAGCTTAACAGCAATTACTGTACTTGCAAAGTCAATATTTGCCCAGAAAATTAACTTTAACCCCCAAAACACATTTCAACATCATTGCAGTCCTGCCTTAAAAGGAGCAGCTAACATCGTTTTAGTGATTGATCCATTAACACAGGTGTGGGTGTTGATGAGGACAGGGCTGGCGATCAATCAGTTATGATTAAGTAAGAATGACATCACTGGACACTTTAAAAGGAGGCTGGTTCTTGGTATCATTGTTTCTCTTCAGTTAACCATGGTTATCTCTAAAGAAACATCATTGCACTGCACAAAAATGGCCTAACAGGGAAGAGTATCGCAGCTACAAAGATTGCACCTCAGTCAACAATCTATCGCATCATCAAGAACTTCAAGGAGAGAGCTTCCATTGTTGTCAAAAAGGCTCCAGGGCGCCCAAGAAAGACCAGCAAGCGCCAGGACCGTATCTTAAAACTGTTTCAGCTGTGGGATCGGACTACCAGCAGTGCCGAGCTTGCTCAGGAATGTCAGCAGGCTGGTGTGAGTGCTTCTGCACGCACTGTGAGGCGGAGACTCTTTGAGCAAGGGCTGGTTTCAAGGAGGGCAGCAAAGAAGCCACTTCTCTCCAGAAAAAACATCAGGGACCGACTGATATTCTGCAAAAGGTACAGGGAGTGGACTGCTGAGGACTGGGGCAAAGTCATTTTCTCTGATGAATCCCCTTTTCGATTGTTTGGGACATCTGGAAAACAGCTTATTCGGAGAAGAAGAGGTGAGCGCTACCACCAGTCTTGTCTCATGCCAACTGTAAAGCATCCTGAAACCATTCATGTGTGGGGTTGCTTCTCAGCCAAGGGAATCGGCTCACTCACAGTCTTGCCTAAAAACACAGCCATGAATAAAGGATGGTACCAGAATGTCCTCCAAGAGCAACTTCTCCCAACCGTCCAAGAGCAGTTTGGCGCTCAACAATGCCTTTTCCAGCATGATGGAGCACCTTGCCATAAAGCAAAGGTGATAACTAAATGGCTCATGGAACAAAGCATAGAGATTTTGGGTCCATGGCCTGGAAACTCCCCAGATCTTAATCCCATTGAGAACTTGTGGTCAATCATCAAGAGACGGGTGGACAAACAAAAACCAACAAATTCTGGCAAAATGCAAGCATTGATTATGCAAGAATGGACTGCTATCAGTCAGGATTTGGTCCAAAAGTTGATTGAGAGCATGCCAGGGAGAATTACAGAGGTCTTGAAGAAGAAGGGGCAACACTGCAAATATTGACTTGCTGCATTAACTCATTCTAACTGTCAATATAACCTATTGGTACTCATAATATGATTGCAATTATATTTCTGTATGTAATATAAACATCAGACAAACACTAATAAAAACCAGAGGCCAGCAGATCATGTGAAAATATAATTTTGGTGTCATTCTCAAAACTTTTGGCCATGACTGTAGTCACTACACAGCAGCTGTCATTTAAAGTAATTCTGATTAACCCCATATAAAGTTTAGCTATTCTAGTAGGATTTTCCTCACATTTTCTTTGTTGCATTTTAGAGCAAAAGCCATGGTCCATAAACAGCTTACAACACAGCAAAGCAATCTCATTGTTGAAAGTTATCAATTAGGAAATGGATACCCAAAAATTTCCAAGGCGTTAGCTATATCATGGAACACTGTGAAGACAGTCATCAAGAAGTGGCATAAATTTGACACAACAGTGTCAATACCTACAACTAGACATCCCTCAAAAATTGATGAAAAGACAAGAATAAAATTGGTCTAGAAACCTGGCAAGAGGCCTACATCAACATTAAAGGAGCTGCAGTACTGCTTGTGTACTGCATGTGACAACGGTCTCCCATCTGAGAGCAGCATAATGTAGGAAAAGAGACCATGATTCCAGAGATATAGCAATTAGTTTACTTCGTGCAGTAGATGTGATACAATCAAAGTTTTTTAATGTATCATGTAGCAGAGCTCAGAAAGCTAACCCTGCCCACACCACAGCTCTCTATGTACATTGTATATTGACAGTGTGCTGCCAATCAGTGCTGGAGGAATAGTTGGGCCACTTGGCACAAAAGGAGCTAGTCTGGTAGTGTTAATTTCCTGCTGATAAAACACTCATTGTATTGAAACAACAGCACACAGCCTAATTAGTGACAGATTTCTTATATCAGTGTCTCAGCCCCTACCTCATGCTGTCCTTGGATTACATAGCCAAAACCTGTTGACATATTACCTTTAAAATATCAGTACATTTTGCAACAAAACCTTCAAGCCTCTTCTAAAAAGATGAAGGTGATTTTAAGCTTTCAGCATCAGAATGACCCTAAGCATGCCACAAGTCAACAAAAAAATGCCAAAGGATCAAAGTTTTGGAATGGCCCAGCCTGAACCCAGACCTGAAACCAATTAAAAATCTGTGAGCTGGCCTGTTTATTGAAGACGCCCTTGCAATCTGACAGATTTGGATAGTTACTAAAAGGAAGAGTGAGCAAAGATTTCCAATCCTAAATGTGCCATGCTGATAGACTTTTATCCAAAAAGACTGAATGGTGTCATGAATTCAAAGGGTACTTCAACAAAATATTACTTTAAGGCCACGGCCCCAGTATCAGTATTTGGTCTGTATTCGGTCAGTTTTTTTTCTCAGCAGTGGGGGCCAAAACCAGGAGTGGGTGATACATGCAGAATTGGTGACTTGTTTCTATTATACCTTTTCTCTGATTGTTCCTCACCTGGCGTTGGCTCCCACTCCTGAGAAAAAAAACTGACCGAATACTGACCAAATACTGATAGTGGGCCATGATCTAAGGGTGTGTATATTCATACAACCACATTGTTTTAATTCTTTATTGTCATTTTTCCTCCTGAAAAGACTGACAAAATTTTTGGTTCTCACAGCATTTGCTTCATCAGTGTTTTTAAATATTTTAGTCGGATGCTTCTATAGTTAATAAATTATAGTTATAAGCATTTCATACATTTTTAAACTTTTATTGTCAAATAGATCAAGTTTATGCAAAGACTCAATATTTACAGTGTTTAGCCTTATTTTAAAGACTTCTGCAATTCGCCCTGGCATGCAGAATATCAGCTTCTGGGTTATCCTGACTGATGGCAACCCATTCTTGCCTAATCAGTGTTTGGAGTTTATCACAATTTTCACAATGTCTGTGTTTTTGTTTGTCCACCCGGTTTTTGAAGATTGACCACAGATTCTCAATGGGATTGAGACCTGGGGAGTTTCCTGGCGATGGACCCAAAATGTTTGTCCACTTAGTTATTCCTTTTTTGTAGTGACGTGGTGCTCCATCATGCTGGAAAAATGACTGTTCATCTCTAAATTACTCCTGACTAGTTAGAAGCTGCCTTTGGAGGATGTTCAGATATCATTCTTTATTCATCTCTGTGTTGTTAGGAAAAATTTTGAGTTTGCCCACTTCTGTAGATGAAAAGAAACCCCACACATGAATAGTCTCATCCAACTGCAATACACCAATCAAGATCTAGAACTTAATCGCATTAATCACAAAGGTGCACTCCACAAGGAAACATGTCAGGCTCAGCCATTAATTGAATACTATTTTCCAGGCATTCAATCCCCCCTACTTGGGCATCGGCACAGCTGGTTTGATAAAACTGGAAAAGCTTCATGCCCTACCATGACATAAGAAAATGGATGCGTGGAACATAAAGCGGTTTAAGTCAAGGAAATGTCACCTGGTTTAACAGAATAATGCAACTAAATTCTAACTCTAAGGTGAGTAGTGTTGAGCCACGCCCGTAGTGTTCGGGTTCGGTTCGGTTCGTCTAACAACGGGATGTTCGAGGAACTGTTTGTCGAACACCTTAGAACACCGTCGAACACTGTTAAAACCAATGGCAGGCAAACAAAAACACATAGAAACACATAGAAAACACCTGCAAAGGTGTCCAAAAGCTGACAAACTGCTCAGAAGACACTCTCTTTAAAAAAGCCGGCCGGCAATTCAGCAGCGGCATACACCGTTACCCGACAATTTAGACAAGAAGGAATAGAGCATCACACATAGATTAGATAGATAGAAACATGTCAGTCACATATATAAGAAGTACAGTGACAGTGTTGGTTACTGTACTTGTCATTTAGTGTTAAAGGATTTATTAAAAAAAATATTAGTGTTTTCATGCACCGTCTCTTTAAAAAAGCCGGCCGGCAATTCAGCAGCGGTACCCGACAATTTAGAATAGAAAGAATAGAGCATCACACATAGATTAGATACATAGAAACATGTCAGTCACATATATAAGAAGTACAGTGATAGTGTTGATTACTGTACTTGTCATTAGGAAAATTCTCCTGCGCATGCGGTGAGTGCAGGAGAATTTTCCCATGCTGTCAGTGACATGCATGAGGTGAGCTCATGTCCAATGAACTCAGCTCACCTCATGCACGTCACTGACAGCGTGGGAAAATTCTCAGCGCTCAGCGCTTGAGCAGGAGAATTCTCCCACGCTGGGATGGCATTGAGATGACAGGCTGGATCACAGCTGAGCGCTGCCATCCAGCATGCCATCATTCATAGACACTGCAGAGCGCAGGCATGCTTGTGCTCTGCAGTGTCTCTGAAGGATGACAAGCTGGATGGCAGCGCTCAGCTGTGATCCAGCCTGTTATCTCAATGCCATCCCAGCGTGGGAGAATTCTCCTGCTCAAGCGCTGAGCGCTGAGAATTTTCCCACGCTGTCAGTGACGTGCATGAGGTGAGCTAAGTTCATTGTACACGAGCTCACCTCATGCACGTCACTGACGGCTGGTGTTTCTAGCCTGGGAGGGGGCCAATATTCATGGCACCCTTCCTGGGCTATTAATATCAGCCCCCAGCTGTCTGCCTAGCCTTTGCTATCTATTAAAATAGGGGGGACCCCACGTCATTTTTTTGGGGGGTCCCCCATTTTAATAGCTAGTAAAGGCTAGGTATTCAGCTGGGGGCTGATATTAGTAGCCTGGGAAGCTCCGTGGGTATTACACCCTTCCCAGGCTTCAAACATCTGCCCCAGCCGTCTGCTTAACCTCCGCTAGAGACTAAAATTACGGGGAACCCCACGCCAATTTTTTTTTAAATAAATCCTTTATTTTAACACTAAATGACAAGTACAGTAATCAACACTATCACTGTACTTCTTATATATGTGACTGACATGTTTCTATCTATTTAATCTATGTGTGATGCTCTATTCTTCCTATTCTAAATTGTCGGGTACCGCTGCTGAATTGCCGGCCGGCTTTTTTAAAGAGACGGTGCATGAAAACACTAATGTTTTTTTTAATAAATCCTTTACACTAAATGACAAGTACAGTAACCAACACTGTCACTGTACTTCTTATATATGTGACTGACATGTTTCTATCTATCTAATCTATGTGTGATACTCTATTCTTTCGGTTCTAAATTGTCGGGTATCAGTGTATGCCGCTGCTGAATTGCCGGCTTTTCATGTTTCACTGTGAGCACTGTTCCCATCGATTTGGGCAACCACTGTAATGCCACAACTACCATGGCTGTGGCATTACAGTGAGTGGCAGACAATCCCTGCATGATTGGTGCTCTAAATAGCGCCAGACATGCAGGACACGCTTTTGGTGCACGAACAGTTATCGAGCATAACCTCGAACAGCCGAATTTTTTGCAAATCGTTCGGGTTCGTCAAACGACTCGAACACCGCCCAAAACAGCTCGAATTTGAGATTGGCGAACAGTTCTAGTCGAACACCGCTCATCTCTAAAGGTGAGTAGTGCCCCGGAGTCGGGGGCTGCTACAGGCAACAACTTTGATAGCAACTAACTAGTATGTTGCATTAGACACCGCTATCAGGACAACAGAAAAATATTTTTTACAGTTAAAGAAATGTGATCTTGATTGTGGTGGCTGCTGAACATTTACAGTACAGACCAAAAGTTTGGACACACCTCATTTAAAGATTTTTCTGTATTTTCCTGACTTTGAAAATTGTACATTCACACTGAAGGCATCAAAACTATGAATTAACACATGTGGAATTATATACTTAACAAAAAAAGTGTGAAACAACTGAAAATATGTCTTATATTCTAGGTTCTTCAAGTAGCCACCTTTTGCTTTGATGACTGCTTTGCACACTCTTGGCATTCTCTTGATGTGCTTCAAGAGGTAGTCACCGGAAATGGTCTTCCAACAATCTTGAAGGAGTTCCCAGAGATGCTTAGCACTTGTTGGCCCTTTTGCTTTCACTCTGCGGTCCAGCTCACCCCAAACCATCTCGATTGGGTTCAGGTCTGGTGACTGTGGAGGCCAGGTCATCTGGCGTAGCACCCCATCACTCTCCTTCTTGGTCAAATAGCCCTTACACAGCCTGGAGGTGTGTCTGGGGTCATTGTCCTGTTGAAAAATAAATGATGGTCCAACTAAATGCAAACCGGATGGAATAGCATGCCGCTGCAAGATGCTGTGGTAGCCATGCTGGTTCAGTATGCCTTCAATTTTGAATAAATCCCCAACAGTGTCACCAGCAAAGCACCCCCACACCACCACACCTCCTCCTCCATGCTTCACAGTGGGAACCAGGCATGTAGAGTCCATCCGTTCACCTTTTCTGCGTCGCACAAAGACACGGTGGTTGGAACCAAAGATCTCAAGTTTGGACTCATCAGACCAAAGCACAGATTTCCACTGGTCTAATGTCCATTCCTTGTGTTCTTTAGGCCAAACAAGTCTCTTCTGCTTGTTGCCTGTCCTTAGCAGTGGTTTCCTAGCAGCTATTTTACCATGAAGGCCAGCTGTCCAAAGTCTCCTCTTAACAGTTGTTGTAGAGATGTGTCTGCTGCTAGAACTCTGTGTGGCATTGACCTGGTCTCTAATCTGAGCTGCTGTTAAACTGCGATTTCTGAGGCTGGTGACTCGGATAAACTTATCCTCAGAAGCAGAGGTGACTCTTGGTCTTCCTTTCCTGGGGCGGTCCTCATGTGAGCCAGTTTCTTTGTAGCGCTTGATGGTTTTTGCAACTGCACTTGGGGACACTTTCAAAGTTTGCCCAATTTTTCGGACTGACTGACCTTCATTTCTTAAAATAATGATGGCCACTCATTTTTCTTTACTTAGCTGCTTTTTTCTTGCCATAATACAAATTCTAACAGTCTATTCAGTAGGACTATCAGCTGTGTATCCACCAGACTTCTGTACAACACAACTGATAGTCCCAACCCCATTTATAAGGCAAGAAATCCCACTTATTAAACCTGATAGGGCACACCTGTGAAGTGAAAACCATTTCCGGTGACTACCTCTTGAAGGTCATCAAGAGAATGCCAAGAGTGTGCAAAGCAGTCATCAAAGCAAAAGGTGGCTACTTTGAAGAACCTAGAATATCAGACATATTTTCAGTTGTTTCACACTTGTTTGTTAAGTATATAATTCCACATGTGTTAATTCATAGTTTTGATGCCTTCAGTGTGAATGTACAATTTTCATAGTCAGGAAAATACAGAAAAATCTTTAAATGAGAAGGTGTGTCCAAACTTTTGGTCTGTACTGTATGTATAGTTGAAAGCAACCATACTGTTGGGAAAATTGGCCACAGATTGAAAGCCTGCTGCCACCTGTAACCAAATCTCTGGAGTCAGACTAGAATTATAACTGGCTGCAAATACTGCCAGATAATGTGTCAAATACTCTTCACAATTTGGGAAATTGTAGACTTTCCAACAAGAAATTGCACTTGTAGGGATGCATAACACTTTACCATGGCCAAAGATCTGCAAAGTAACATAATTAAAACAAAAATACTGTACATTAACTAATACTAATACAAAATATCTCTTTAAACATAAATACACGAGAATAACAAAGCAATAGAATACAGCTAAAAAGGGTTAACTAAATTTGAATAAAAATGACTCCAACATCAAAGTAATGAGCAGCCCATCAATAGTACAGATAACTTGTCGCATGACTGTGTCTTCCTGTCAAAGATGGTTAGAAAGGGTGTGCACTAAATTATCAAATGTTGACATTGGCATTTGTAAAAAATATATATAAAATGAAAAAAAAAGAGAGAGAGAGAGGGAATACGTGTGACATTAAAGGGAATCTGTCACCAGTTTTTGAGCCTATGAAAAAATGTCATCACCACCTTTAACTGCTCCTGTGCTGCATTCAACAAATGTGTCTATTAGTTGTGCCTGGCTTTGATTGATGTGAATGATGCTGATGCACTTGCCCAGTGCTGTTTTATGCTCTGCTCACAGTAGGGCAGAGCAGAGTGCACCAGCGCGGTTCTGAGAGGCTACTACGCAGGCGCGATATCTCAGTTCACAATGTGGATGACGCATCCACATCAATCAAAGCAGGGGGACAAGATTAGGAGCAGAGAGGAGGGACAGACACCACAGCAAGGATGCCCATCGGACAGGACCACCCTTATTTACATACAGCGCAGGAACATATCAAATGATATTTTTGGGGTTATACAGGGGGAGTTGGGAGCTGATAGACACATTTGTGGAATGCAGCACAGGAGCAGTTAAAGGTGGTGCCATTTGTTCATAGGCTCATAAATTGGTGACAGGTTCCCTTTAAACAAATAATGTTATACAGTTTCATTTGATAGATTGCTTACCTCTGAAACTCATAGTAAAGATGTCCTCCATGCCTTCTATATGTCCGAAGAGGGTTAATGGCGTGTAACCAATACCAATGTTGACATCTGGTTAGTTGTTGCTTAAAGGGAGCCTATCATCAGGTTTTACCGATATAAAATATGGCCACCAATATTAAGACCTGTTTTACAGCATACTAGATTGCTGTAAATAAGTCCCCAATCCACTCTGCAGATCCCCAAAGAAACCTCTTTTAATATACCCACAGACAAAACGGTCCGGTCAGATGTATGTCTCTGTGGGTATTTTATTTGCATAAAAAAATTAATTAATGCCTGTTCCATCAGGTGAGTATCGGGTAATTAATGCATATACCATCAAGTGAACCCCAAATGTGTTGGAACAAATCAAATAAGGTAAGTATCTAGATGCTTAAATACGCTGAAAAGACAATACGTGAGATAGCAGAAAAATGTAAGAAATAATTGGTATTCTAATACAAAAAATGAGTCATGCCACTTGACACCATATAAGCACAATGACTGGATTAATGATGTCATTATAATAATAATAATAATTTTTATTTTTATAGCGCCAACATATTCCGCAGCACTTTACAATTTTAGGGGGGACTTATACAAACAATACAGAAAAAGCATTTCTAAAATCAAAAGGAGTGAGGGCCCTGCTCGCAAGCTTACAGTCTATGAGGAAATGAGGGAGACACAAAAGGTAAAGTGTACATACGAGGGTCAGTCAATAAGTAATGCCTCCTATTTTTTTTCTCCTTTTAATTGGCAAGAAATTCAAATGCAATTACATAGGTTGAAAACCACAACATTAACGATTAATTTGTCACTTTTCAATATAATCTCCATCCATTTCCACAGTCTTGGTCCACCGTTTAACAAGGGCATGTATTCCAGCATGGTAAAAAGCATTCTTGGGACCCACCATGCACAAACTTTTCTGTATCCCAGTTGTCCAATAATTTTCATCACACTGCCTTTACTGAGGCAGATAATGCCACACAATTCATCTGCAGTTACCCGGCGGTCACCACGAATGATGTCATCGACTCGCTGAATGTTGCTTGGAGTCACTGCGGTTACTGGCCTGCCACTCCGCATTTTGTCAGCCAACAGTGATGGCCCTTCAGCTGTGTTACAGCGATGAACCCATCATCTAACAGTACTGACATCCACTGTTGCATCACTGTACACACTTTTCAGTCTCTCATGAATTCGAATGGGCGTTTCACCTTCTGCATGCAAGAATTCAATCACAGAACGTTGTCTAATACGAACATCGATGTCAGCCATTTTACAAACGGATACAGTCCTGCCACCTGTTCGTGCAGGAAGTTGCAATTGCTGTGGATTGGAGAAGAAGGTTTGAGGAATTGTGCCAAATTCAAATATTTAACATAACTACCTTATTTAAGGAGAAAAAAATAGGAGGCATTACTTATTGACTGACCCTCGTATATTGTATAATGCAACCTTGATATACTAAATGGGATAAATAATACATGGACTGGTCGCCAGCCAGTATGTGTACAGTCCAGAACGAGGCTATTAAGTACATGGATGGTATGAACCTGAAATTGAAGATTTTAATATGGAGGAAAACTGGGACGGACAGAGAGTGTGTTTAGGCGATACGCCAGTCTAAAGAAATGGGTCTTTAGGGTCCGCTTGAAACTATGGGTATTGGGAATTAATCGAACTGTCCTGGGTAGTGCATTCCAAAGAATTGGCGCAGCACGCGAGAAATCTTGGAGACGAGAGTGGGAAGTTCGGATTATGGAGGATTTTAGTTTTAAGTCATTGGCAAAACGGAGGGCAGTGTAGGGTGGTAGACTGAGACAAGGGAGAAGATGTATGTTATTCAAATAGTAGGGGCTTAGTCATTGTACCATTCACAAAGTGTAGGGCAGTTTTGTATTGACTAGACACATCTGCCCACACTGTAACACCACCACCACCAAAGGTTCTTCTGGTGACAACAGTGGCTGATGCATAGCGCTCTCCTTGATGTCTCCAACATAGCTGGCAGGCATCATTTCTTCTCAGTGTGTATCGACTTTCATTAGTGAACAGCTCTGAGGCCCACTGGCATAGATGCTCCCTGGCCCATGCAAGACAATGACGCCTCTGCCTGGTGGTAGTCTAGTACGCAGAGCACGCTGATGTAAAAGGATTCGAATGGTCTGACGTGACACTTGGGTGCCTCTCACCTCCCTTAAATGTGACTGCAACTGTGAGGCATTCATCATCTGGTTCCGAAGAGCATTGTTCACAATGAAGCGGTCATTAGTGTGGGATGTGGCCAAAGAAAGTCCACATCTCTGTCTTTCTGTGACTCTTCCAGTCTCTCTGTATCTCTGCTGCAACCTGCTGATGACAATCTGTGGCATTCTGAGGTCAGTGGTGTAGCGTCGGCGTCCCTGCCTCCTGCCAGACAGGGACGCCGTTCCCCTCACCTCTCCGCTCCGTGCCCGGCGGCTTCCTCCCGCTCTGCTGGCAGCGCGCGCGGCTTCCCGGCCTCTGTGCTTAGGGCGCGCGCGCGCTCCCCCTCTCTTAAAGGGGCCGCGCGCGCCGTCCTAAGGAGTCCCCGGCCAATGGCCGGAGGACCTCACCATATATAAGGCACCTCCTCCAAAATGGAGGTGCCCGAGCAATGTTGTTGCAAAGCCTTTCAACTCTGCTTCAGCCCTCAGGTCCCTTTACCAGAAACCTGCCAGTTACCTGCCAGATCTCTGCTTGATTCCTACCTGTTTTCTGTCTATCTGCTTGCATTCCTGCGGTCCGACAGTCTGCCTTCCAACACCTGTCAGTCTGTCTATGGATCTGCCCGCCCGCTCACTTGGGAGCGCTCACCTGCTACCTGCCTGCTAGCCTACCTGGAGGCTCTGCCGTCACTTGCCGTGACCACCTGCCCGTCCAGAGACTCTTGCCCGCTCACCTGGGAGCGCTCACCTGCTACCTGCCTGCTAGCCTACCTGGAGGCTCTGCCGTCACTTGCCGTGACCACCTGCCAGTCCAGAGACTCTTGCCCGCTCACCTGGGAGCGCTCACCTGCTACCTGCCTGCTAGCCTACCTGGAGGCTCTGCCGTTACTTGCCGTGACCACCTGCCTGTCTAGAGACTCTTATCCTGCTGTCACTTGCCGTGACCACCTGCCTGTCTAGAGACTCTTATCCTGCTGTCACTTGCCGTGACCACCTGCCTGTCTAGAGACTCTTACCCTGCTGTCACTTGCCGTGATCATCCGCCTGTCAAGAGACTGTCCCCGTCACTTGCCGTGACCTCCTGCCCTTCTACCCAGAGACTGTCCCTGTCACTTGCCGTGACTACCTGCCCTTCTACCCAGACACTGTCCCTGTCACTTGCCGTGACTACCTGCCCGCCTTCCCTGGGAGCCACCCGCTTCCTTACAAGGACTGCCCTTTGCATAGTTGCTCTGAGGTTCCACCTCCCAGACCCGTTACAAGTGGCTTGTGTCTGAGAACATCCTGCTTGAAGCCTTGCAATGGCGAGGTACTGTTGATCAATTGTTAGGTGTTGTCTTGATCTCATGATGTCAAAATGTGAACAGCATAATGTGGAGGACTGTATAAATACCAATTCTAATTGAACCGCAAAATATATTGGCAGATTCATTTGTAAAACACCTGTTGTGAATTTTGCCATTAAGCTCCTTGGTAGAGAGCAGCAAGTTGTGCAAAAAGTACTGAAACACTGAACAGTTGGACATGTGCATTCAAAAGTTTAGAGAAAGTCACATTAAGTTCACCTGAAAAGGTTAGAGTGCATTTTAGGTTCATCCTGAAATTTCACCTGAAAGCCAAATATCCCTAACATTTTGTGAGTAGTGTATACACACCATGTCGAAAAATAATGCAACGAGGTGCATAATAGTGCAACACAAAATGTTAATGTTAAAATTATGTATCTAATGAAAGAAAATATATATATAAATGAATAATAAATACAGGTGATAAAAATCCGATCAAGCTGAAGCTCCACAAATACAGCAAATCAAGAATACCACATATGGATCCGTTCCTAGGCATATCCAATCTTGCGATGGAGAATCAGATCTATTACAGACAGCACAAAATGACGAAAGGAGGGAGGTGCGATAATAACTCGACCAAAATGAAGTTAAATTGCACTCATGTCAAGACGCTATACATGGATGCAACTCAGATCGACATAAATGCTTATCTTGCAGTCAGATCACAGTGTCAATTGTCCAAGGTGAATATAGGTAAAGTATAAATGTTAACGCAAAATGGCGAAAACTATAATGAACGAGCGCACAGGTATACAAGTATTGTGGTAAGTACATGTTGGCAAAGCAAAAGTAACGCACACAAAAACATTCATGGGGACAGCATGTACTACAACCCAATAGCAATAATGATAACACAATGTACAATGTACATAGTAGCTTATAGTGTGTACCCAGTCCATCCGTTGTTGTAGAATAATCTAAAATAATGTCCAAAAAAGATGGAAATTATGGCTTAAAAATTCAAAAATCCCCAGTAGTGGATGCATTGGTATAAAACCCGTTAATTTGTAATAAGTATATAGTCAATATGGATACACACCAGCAGCTAAAAAAAAAGTGGCACATTGGAGGAGGAGCAATTAACAAGAAAAATGTATTAGTACAAAAAATGAGCAATCAAAAAATATACAAAAGTATATATAAAAGAAAGCAATGAGTAAAAAGAAAAATAGTATAAAAAAGTTTTCTTTATATATGGACTAGCATGAAGTCCCAGCAATGCTAGTAAAGTGTGAACGTGCATAACAAGTGAAGGAAGTGAGAAGCTAGTCCCAGTACTGAAGCAGGGTAAGAGGTCATGGCCATGTCAAGGTATAAGGTGGCCGAGAGAAATAGCTCCTGTGCTTTAGGATATAATATACAGCACAGTCTATTGTTGTATGAATGTAAATATAAACCTCCTGGTGTTCCCAAAAAAGAGATGAGTGAAACGCGTCGAGGTGTAGGTGGTGTATGAATGAAGTGCAGGCGAGTTCAGGATAATATGATCAGCTGATGCATAATGAACGGAGTGTAGGAAGTCCAGGATATTAAGACCACTGCATAACAAATATTATAGAAGTGAAAGAGGGGTGAGAGAGTGCTCATCTGGTGTTCAGCAGTTTAGAGAAAGGGAACCTTACACATTATCAGCCGAGTTGTTTAGATATGCTAAACAATAAAGATTATCTATATTGGGAGCTATAATGAAAGCAGTATAATGCACCAACCGTGTGATTAACAAGGTGTATTAAAAAAAATTCTAAGAGGATCTAAAGAAATCCCGAAAGGAAGGACATTGAATTGGTAATGACGGATCGTCTGTGCTTGTATGACTGCAAATCACAAAAATCTCCAATAAGATGAATATTATGTCCCCATGGCCTGTGGCTGTAAATATGGCTCTGTGAGACGGGGTCTCTTCACCTGCACTTACAATGGTGATGGTCGCAGAAAGCTTAACTCGGCTGCAAGCAGGCACTTTGTGAAGAATTCAGAAGAGACTTTGTTTTCTTTAAGAACTCTTGTTAAATGCATGCAGGAGCAGGTAAAAAAGAACTTTACCTGAGACAGGGTATAAGCACATGAGCTTCTAATGGAGGATAACATGAAGAAGTGAAGAGAAGGTGGGACAAGAAGGGAGGGGTTTGCTACATTACAGTCACATGAGAGGGGGGAGACAGGGAGAGAGAAGGGATAGACTTAATAAAGTTAACAGTACAGCAATACAACAACACAGCAGTGCACAGCAACTGCAAGAAGGTCCACTACAGTCCCCAAATGTCCCAAACATGGGACAGAACACTCCCCGTCTGAAATCTTTAGATTTCAATAATTCCCTGACGTGGTGTCTTTTGGGGATGTCACAGTAGACCTGAAAGACAAAAAGAAAGAAACATACGGGTATGCAAACAATAACAACAACAGTTGTAGCCCAATTTTCAGTTAAAGGTCTGAAGTCCTCAACAGCCGGATAATCCGAGTCCAAATGGAATCCCATCTTCGGATTGGGGAAGCCACAAAGTGCAAATACTTCCACCAACCCAACAATCCGCTGGAGAAAGTTCCAAAGTCATAACACAGTTAGAGGCATATGGCAGTAGGCTCCCCGTCATAAGCTGTGTCCAGAAGCAATGTCCTTCATGTGATGCCTTCTCCCACGAAGCACTTGGTGGTGTACATTAGGTGAATACCAGCCTGCACAACCGGTGACCAGCTCAAGAAGCGTCCATAAACATGAGTCCTCAGCTTCAACTTTGGAGTCAAAGGTATGCTGCGTGGAGAGATGACGGGTCTGGTCTCTCCGGCAGCGACTGGTTTGTCAAGTTCAAATGTGCTGCTAACATTGACAGAACAGGGGTCCTCAGAAATTAAACTTGGGGACGATAACCAGGTATTGTCACAAAGGCTGGATGCATCCACAGGTCCTGTTTCCTGTTTCTAGGTGAGGTGGATGCAAGTCAATGGAGATGGGCAACTTCTGCAACCTCCACCACTAGTGCAGCAGCACAAAGACCAGGTCTCGGTGCAGTGTGAGCAGGCCTTAAGGTTAGTTTGGTCCGCTCCAGGATGAATTCACAATGTACCTTGTTGACGGCTTCTGAGGTCTTCAAGTAGGCTACTGCAGCTATGACCCTAGCACATGCGTCGGAGAGAATGGGGACTTCTCTTCTTGTGGCGCCTGAAAGAGACCTTAAGGCAGGGCCAGATAGGAACGAGATGGGATGATCCAATATCCTTGAAGACATTTTCCATGTTTCCCACCTTTGTGGTTTCTGGGACGGAAGTGGAGTGTTCCAATCCATGTTCTCAGCAGTCAACTGTCTCAACAGAATCTTGCCTTGAATGGTGATGGGTGCTATAAACCCGAGAGGTTCGAAGATGCTGTCCACAACAGGTAAGACTCCTCGTTTGGTGAATGGTTTAATGCAGACTGACACCTGGAATTAGAAAATGTCCTGTTTAATGTCCTGGAGTAGACCAAGGCTTCGTTGCATAGAAGGAACGTCAGAACCTAGATCAAGATCCTTTAATCTCATTGTACGGTCCTCAGATTAAAATGCCTTCATTACCTCCTGGATGCTGGAGATCTTGTGAGGTCTGAGGTTTGTTGCCGACAACATTTCCAGTGTTCTATAGATCAGATCAATTGTCTCTTCACTTGTGGGTAGAGGTTTGAGCACAACATCTACATAGAAGTTCTTCTTCACAGCTAGACGATCATGAGATCCATACTCTCTCTCACCTTTCTGGGTTGTTCGTCTCGGTCCAAAGGTTGCGGCAGCAGACGGGGGGCTGTTCCCGAAGACATGTACCTTTGTCTGGTAGTCTATCACCTCGTTGTGGACGTCATTGTCCTTGTGCCATAGGAACCTGAGGTAGTTTCCACTGTCTTCTCTAGCAGGTACCAGCTGGTTGTCTTCACTTGAAGAATTGAACGCCGTTGACCCGAGGCTTTCATCACAGGACAGGAACGTGTTTATGTTGTCAGGGGTTTCTTGCTGCCACTTACAGTTACTCGGCTTCTCTTTCATCCAGTAATGATGTGGGTATGGCTGAGAGTGGGTGCTGCAACCATTTGGCGAGACATAAGTCTTAAATGAGAAGATCCTTGCAGGTCTCTTTGTCCTTTCCACACAGACATCACCTATGATAACCCAGCCTAGATCAAAGCGTTGAGCAAATGGAGCATCATGTGGCTTGTTAATTTGCAGACGTACCTTGTATAGCCGCAAAATGTCTCTGCCAAGCAGAATCAGGATGTTCGCGCTGTTGTCAAGAGCTGGGATCTTGCTGGCTATAGTCTTTAGATGGGGGTGACGAAGAGCAGCCTCTGGAGTTGGGATCTCTTCTCTGTTGGATGGTATTTGGTTGCAATTGGCCAAAGTGGGTATGGGTATCTTCACGTTGTTCTCTAGAGAAGATACTATGAGCCAATTGGCTCTTCTTCCAGAGACCTCTGTAACACCACTTCAGGTGTCCAAGGTGTAGGGGTGAGCATTTCCCTTTAAGTCAAATAGATCAAAAAGTTATGACCTTGCAAGGGATGGGTTGTCCTGATTGTCCAGAACGGCGTACATCTTTATGGTTTTCTCTGGATGGCCCTTAGGATTCACGTTCACCAGACATATCTTCGCACAGAACTTGTCACACGGGACTTCTGCGCAGACTTCTGTACATGAAGAAGATATTGTGGTAGGCGTAAGCAGTGCTGAGTCAGGTTGGGATGGATGGAGCGCTTGTACGTTGTCCTCACTGTCGCACTCAAAACACTTAATAGAAATTTTACAGTCTTTAGCAAAGTGTTCAGTAGACTCCCAACATCTGTAACATACCCCAAACTTCTTTAGAAGCTCCTTGCATTCCGGGAGGGGTTTCTTTCTGAAGCTGATGTACTTCTTTAGGGGATGTGGCGTCTTATGAATGGAAAAAACAAAAACTAAAGAAAAGGATGCACAGCCCCTATCACAAATTTAGGGTGCGTCATGATGTACCCAAACATTTAAACCAAAACCAAGAGAAACAGGAAGGTACATATGTAGAAATGCGCACACCTCAATACATATTAAGTAAAAAAATATACAAGCTTTATTATAAACTTTTAAAAACACTAAAACACAACACACATGATTAACAACACTCAAATACCACAATGCATGATTGGCAGTATACAGAATATAGATATAATAAATAATTTATATTTCATATAATAATCACATATCACAGTACTCCAATATTACTCAATATACACTGTAAGCCCTCATTATATATCAGCCCAAACCGGGGACAAACCTGGCATATAGCAATTGAATGAATCTGTGTCCCTTAAGTATAGTCCAAATAAACAATACCACAGTCAAATCAAATGCATATAAGTAATTATATCACTGCCCAATAACCAGATGAGGGTTGATTGGTGAAACCAATCATTGCATATACATAGCCATATCACCACTTATGGATCATGTGTGGATCGATTGATAAGCCCCACGCGTATCGCTGTGTAACACAGCTTCATCAGGGAGGTCATCTTATGAATGGGACACATACGATTAGGATTTTCGATCTTTTCACATACCTCGCTCTTGTCTGGAGCTGGTGAAGGTGTGGGGAGAACATCAGTCTTCTTTGCTGACACTGGACTGCTGCGGTTTCTGTTTCTTGCATGTGGACTTTCATACTTGGGTGGGAGGGAATGAACCAGGGCTGTTGGTTTCTCAATGGAAAAAGCTTGGGTCAGTCTTACACTCTGCAATACTTTCGATAAACTGACACAAGTAGGAAAATGAAGGAAGGGAGACTCGGTTTTCCCTTTAGTATTTTGGTCCAAGCATGGCCCACCTATCTTGGATATTGGATGGTAGCTTAGAAACTGTCAGGGAGATATTAATGTCAGGAAAATATTAACCATTTCTTCCCCCTGAAGCCCCCCTCACCACTTGTCAGTACTAGAACTGTCTCCATAAAAATCTCTGCACAAAGCCCCAATTAACACACTCATGAGTAAGGCCTTGTACACAAATGCTGGCCAGATAGGTGCCACCAGCCTACTTAAAATGCGAGTAGACTTCTTCTGGAAAAGGCAGGGGGTGATTAAAATGTAGGCTTGCAAGAATTTACGTGTAACTGTGGAAGCTGCTTCCCGGGCTTCAAAAAGAAATCTCCAGGCACTCCGGAGCCGAAAACTAAACATGAAATATTGTAACTTCCATATGTCCGACAATAGCGGGACCTATATTTTTAGGGGCAGGGGCAGCCAAGGAATGTATGCCTATTTTCTCATTGCGGTAAGCCAAATCAAGGAGCTGTAGCGCAAAAACACCAGAATAGCAGACTGCAACTATGTGATGTGTGATCTCTAAATGAAGGTAAAAAGATAATAGAAAATTTGGCATCATTTTTGGGCTTCTGGGATCAATGCGAGATAAGTTATCCCAGAAGTTAGAGTTTTTAATACAGACATGAAGGGTGGAGTCGAGCCCACATGATGTCATCACAGGGGTGTGTGGCTGACCTTCCCCTTCGGCATAAGAGAGCCGAAGGAAGATTGATCAATGTTCTTTAATAAATTGAAAGACTTGGCACTCAGATGGGAAATTATGGTTCCTTTTATTGCATTCAGTATAGCGTTGAACGTTTTCGGCCTAGTTATAGACTTTCATCTGAACTAAGTATACAAAAAAGCAAACAAAGTGTCATAAGCATATAAATAAAAATAAAATTAAAATAAAAATAAACATGCAGTTGTAACAAATAATAACAATGGTACAGAATAATTTTTCAAACATTCATAGTTATGTCCTCAATAGTGGATATTGGACCAACAGCAGTATAAGCAAAAAGTGCAATGATCATAAGAGATAAATAAGCTGGGGGGGGTTCTCAGTAGAAAGGATACAGGAACATTATACATGTGATCCGAGAGAGTCCAGGAGATTTCTCACTATGGAAGTGGAGTGTATTCCTGGAATCCATAGCAAAAAGGACTTGCCAGAGGAGGGAAACTAAGGAGGGAGGAAGAACCAGGAGAGAAAAGCGTCTAGGGGGTTCAGGGGGAACAAGGTTGGGGGCGGAAACTCCTCTGTGTGCACTCAGCAGCAAGCGCTCTCCCAAGCGACGTTGGTCGCAGCTCTATGCGCTTGACTACACACGGTTCCAGTTCTCACATTCAGGTACTGGCACTTTCACTCTCCATCGGGATTTGATCTAGGCTGTTTATCTTTACTGATGTGTATATGTGTTACCACATTACCTACCTAACGATGTTGTGCTCTTTTCCTCCTCCAACCTTGTTCCCCCTGCCCCCCCCCCCTAGACCCTTTTCTCTCCTGGGTCTTCCTCCCTCCTGAGTACCCCCCTCTGGGAAGTCCTATTTGCTCTGGATTCCAGGATTACACTCCATTCCCATAGTGAGAACTCTCCTGGACTCTCTCGGATCACATGTATAATGTTTTCTGTATCCATTCTACCGAGATCACCTCGCCAGCTTATTTAGCCAATCACCTTATCTCTTATGATCATTGCACTTTTTGCTTATACTGCTGTTGGTCCAATATCCACTATTGAGGACATAACTATGAATTTTTGAAAAAAAATTCTGTACTTTTGTTATTATTTATTACAACTGCATGTTTAATTTTATTTTAATTTTATTGTTATTGATATACTTATGACACTTTGTTTGCTTTTTTGTACACTTAGTTCTGATGAAGGTCTATAACTAGACCGAAAACGTTCAACGCTATACTGAATGCAATAAGAGGAACCATAATTTCTCATCTGAGTGCCAAGTCTTTCAATTTATTATGTATGGGCTGGACTCCCTACTTGTGCACCACCCGCATTAAACCACAAGAGTGCCGTATATCACTATAAGTAAATATCTTTCCTTCATACGGGCACCTTGTTTATACGATATCCCACGAGGTTTTTTCGTAAAATGCTTCGGGAAACAGCAGAGATAATCTCAAAGGTGAGGGCATTGAGTGATTTTCTTCAGGTACCTGCCCAGGAACTAATGTACAGGGATCTAGAGAAGGAGACCAGGAGGTCTCTGAATTTGGAACTGCACTCCATAACCATCGACAAGTATTTACGTGTATAAAGGATACCAAGGGCTTTGAGGGTACCTCTTGACCCTACTTTCATCAAAGAGGATAAAGACTATTGTACCCAGTTGAACACATTTTTAAAAAATGTTCCTTCGATTTGATGACTTTAACCCTTTCTTTTCTACAATCAAATTTAGATACTGTCAACGCACAGATAGATCGATAGAGACACAACTATCCAGCACTATGACATCGGAGGAGTTCCAGAACATCAAGACCAAAAATCAAGAAAGCCTACAATCCTATCGCCAGGACCTAGAGAGAAAGAAAAGATCAAAATTCCTGAGGGATGACGAGGACTACTCACAAAACAAAGTTTACCAATGGCGGAATTCCCAGCGCCCATTCAGACGCAGAGTTTCCCAAGAATCCTTGAGCCCAGATGGCAGCAGACATGGCTCTACACACACAACTACCTCTACCACTTCTTTTTAAGGGAACACTTGAGGCCGACCAAAAGGAAAACGAAAACGAGACGAGGGGGGGGCAATGCCTTCGGGGACACAAGGACACAGGTGGTAACGCGCTCCAAGGTAGGCAACCGCTACTAGTGGTTAATATCTCTTCCAAAAATTTGGATAGCAGTCAACTATCCTTATTACAGAAAGGTCTTTCCTTCTGCCCTTCATATAAATACAGTCTTTTTGATCTCAGTATGTACCTACAGAGGTTCTATCGTAGCCTACGTTTGAAAGCGCAATTTTCTAAACCGGAGGTGTCCCAAAACCCCCTCTTGAATTAGACACATCCTTAATAAACCTTGGCAACTTGGGTTTACGGACACCAAGCACATATATGCCTCCTAAGAACAACCGCCCAAAAGAAACCTTCATTTCACTTATAGAAAAAGACATTAATACCATCAGCAGAGAGATTAACCAGGGCCAACTACACTACACTTCCAATCTCTCATAAAATGAAAAGGAGGCTATCTCCAAGCTTTCGGATGATAAATCTCTCATTATCAAACCTGCGGACAAGGGCGGAGCCATAGTGGTAATGGACCGCCTTGACTACCTTGCTGAAATTAACTCACAATTGAGTAACCCTCAAATATACAGGAGAGTTTCTAATCATCCCACCACATCCATAGCAACTAAAATCCAGACGGTCTTGGACTGGCATTTTGAGCTAGGCACGTTTAATAAAAAAAATGAAGGATTTTCTTATTAATACTAACCCCATAACACCTGTGTCCTATACCCTGCCTAATATCCATAAAAGGCTTCATAAACCTCCTGGTAGACCCACAGTCTCTTCCACTGATTTCATTCTCTCTCCAATTGCTATTGCACTTGAAAAAATTCTGACGCCATTGGTCAAAGAGGCCAAATCATTTCTGCTAGACACAAATTATTTTTTGAGCACTATCAAATCTCTGGACCAACTACCTCTATCCTCTTCCCTGGTCACATGGGATGTCAGTAGTTTATACACATCCATAACCCATGAGAAAGGCCTGAGGGCCGTTGATAGATTACTCACGGAAGCGAATACAGACATCAAAATTAGACACTTCTGCTCTGATTTGTTAGAGCTCGTCTTGAAAGAAAATTTCTTTCTGTTCCAAGACTCTTTCTACATTCAAACCCAGGGGACCGCAATGGTTTCAAACGTAGCACCCCCTTACGCCATTGCATATATGTTCAGCTTCGAGGAAGACTTTATTTACACCCACCCGCTTTTCCAACAACATGCGGTCATCTGGAGCAGATATATAGACGATATATTCTGCATCTGGGATGGACCAATAGAGACACTTCATGACTTTGACAACCACATTAATAGCATTTCACCAGAGCTCCAATTCACTATGCAGCACAGTGGGGATGAAATCAGTTTTCTAGATACCCTGGTTTGTAAAGATAAGGAGGGCACAGTGTCCATTGACCTCTTTACAAAGGAGACAGACCGGAATAGTCTCCTACATTATTCAAGCTTTCATCCATTAGCCACAAAAATATCGATTCCTAGGTCCCAGTTCCAAAGGATAGGGAGAATAGTTTCCCAGGATTGTACTAAACAGATCAGACTCTCAGAGATGGAAAACAAGTTTCGGGCCAGGGACTATTCTGCCAGGCTACTCTCCACAGCAATGAAGAAAACACCTAACCCCAAAACCAAAGGGAATGAGAAGAGGATCACGTTTGTACACACTTATCACCCCTATACTTACCATATCCACAAAATCATCCGACGACATTGGTCAGTACTTCGTAACAGTTACCCCCACATCAGTGAATTTCAGAAACCTTTCCTCCCCTGCTTCCGACGTACCCCTAATCTCAAGGACAAATTAATGAGGGCAGACATTGGCTCCAAATCAATTATTCCAAGACAAACCTTTCTACAAATGCAGAAACGGGGCACTTTTCCCTGTCTCAACTGCCTGCACTGTAACAACATACAGAAAGGCCATCTTGTATTTCACCCCCAAACAGGCCAGGGTATTCCAATCAAAGGCTTCTTTACATGTGAGTCCACATACATCATCTATGTCATCAAATGCCCGTGTGGACTTGCATATGTGGAGGAAACATCACAACTAATAAGAGGCAGAATCTCGCAACACAAGTCGGGTATTAGATGCAACAAGATACAGCTTCCCCTCCCCTTCCATTTCCACAAGATGGGCCACTGTCTGGCGCAACTAAGGTTCCAGGTTTTGGAACAGATCGATCCATCCAGAAGGGGTCAAGACAGAATCAAGATGCTCAAAAAACATGAAGCCTTCTGGATTTTCAATTTACAGATATTGTAACCAAAAGGCCTTAACAGGGACTATCACGTAGCAAGTTTTCTTTGAGCTATCGGAACCTCCCCATGATGTGTTTGATTATCTATGAAGATTGTACATAATAGTTGCATAACTCCAGATATTATCTATTATATTAATCATTTCAAGGCAGAAACATTACTGTGTCCAACAGTTATTACATATATCAAACTGAAATAGCTGTTGCAAAAACACCAATTTTTATAAAACATTAAGCTTAAGATTAATAGGGGTGCCCAAACTTTTTCATATAACTGTATCCATTTGTTCCATGTCAACAATGTCCCCCCATTAATTCTCTTCTCTTTTTCCTTCCAGAATCGCTAGGCTTCACTCATCACCCTCTATACACATATGTTAGGATATAGTTCCTTCACCCCCCTCCTCCCCACTATCTTCCCTTTTTTTTTTCCCCAAAAATGTTTTTAAAAAAAAGTATATATCAATCAATATATTTGTTCTCTTCCATACCTTATAATAAGGGAGCGGTTCCATATATCCACCCACTCCTCAGTCTGAACAATTGTGAAATACATGTCACCTTATACAGTTCATCACATCGCGTTATCCATTCAGCAATCCTATCATGTACTAGTAGGCTCCCCTTTATGTATTACAGTACTTCTACTAGTCCCACAAATAGTGCTAGCCCTCACCCTGACTGGATATATATGCCTATTCCCTTGTAATCTTGTGCAAAAGTTTGTTGCGCCTTTAGTCACAGTGCATAGATCATTCACATGATATTGTTCAGCTTGTCCCCATTATAACCTTTTATTCTATTTTGCACATCCCTTTCTCGTGCCACCAGATCCCCCTTGTACCATATAGAACTTCCTCAGCCCCGCATGTGGCGCCGGTCTGCGGCACGTCTTTCTTGGCAACACGGTGCACCCGTGATTTCCCTCTGGAATCATAATAAACAAAAACAGTGAACATGTGACGCCTAGCGATCTTGTGACTCGTCCATGTGACGTGATATGATCACGTGACTCCTCCACTTCCTGTTCCAGACGCCATATAAAACTCCTCTGTGTGCACTCAGCAGCAAGCGCTCTCCCAAGCGACGTTGGTAGCATCTCTATGCGCTTGACTACACACGGTTCCAGTTCCCACATTCAGGTACTGCCACTTTCATTCTCCATCGGGGTTTGATCTAGGCTGTTATCTTTACTGATATATATATATATGTGCTACCACTTTACCTGCCTAACGATGTTGTGCTCTTTTCCTCCTCCAACCTTGCTCCCCCTGGCCCCCCTTGATGCTTTTCTCTCCTGGGTCTTTCTCCCTCCTGAGTACCCTCCCTCTAGGAAGTCCTTTTTGCTCTGGATTCCAGGATTACACGCCACTCCCATAGTGAGAACACTCCTGGACTCTCTCGGATCACATGTATAATGATCCTGTATCCTTTCTACTGAGATCACGTCTCCAGTAGTGTTGAGCGAACATGCTCGACACTGCTCGGTACTCGCCCGAGCATCACGCTACTCGGGATGTTCGGCGAGCACCGAGCATTTCCGGGTTACTCGGGCGGGAGCTCGGGTCTCCGCCCTGCATGTTTGTCGCTCTTTACAGAGCCAATGAACATGCAGGGATTGCCAGCCAGTCACTGTAATGCCGCAGCCATGTTGTTTGTGGGCATTACAGTGATTGGCTGGCCGCACAGCGTCACCTCCCAGACGATCAGCCCGTCATGATTGGTGTGTGTGGGTGTCTGTGCGTGTGTCTGCGACTGTGTGCGGGGTGTCTGTGTGTGTGTCTGCGAGTGTGCGCGGGGTGTCTGTGCGATGTCTGCGGGTGTGTGCGATGTCTGCGGGTGTGTGCGGTGTCTGTGCGATGTCTGCGAGTGTGTGCAGTGTCTGTGCGATGTCTGGGGGTGTGTGCGTGCAGGCAGACATAGGCCGATGTGACACTACTACTCCCATCGGCCTATGTCTGTCCCCCGTCCACTCGTGCCAGCAGGATCAGCTCGATGGGAGCAGTAGTTCCCATCATAGAATCATAGAATCATAGAATGGTAGAGTTGGAAGGGACCTCCTGGGTCATCTGGTCCAACCCCCTGCTCAAAGCAGGATTCACTAAATCATCTCAGACAGATGTCTGTCCAGCCTCTGTTTGAAGACGTCCATTGAAGGGGAACTCACCACCTCTCGTGGCAGCCTGTTCCACTCATTAATCACCCTAACTGTCAAAAAGTTTTTTCTAATATCTAATCTGTGTCTCCTCCCATTTAGTTTCATCCCATTGCTTCTAGTCTTTCCTTGTGCAAATGAGAATAAAGATGATCCTTCTACAATGTGACAGCCCTTGACATATTTGTAGACAGCTATTAAGTCTCCTCTCAGTCTTCTTTTTTGCAAGCTAAACATTCCCAAATCCTGCAACCGTTCCTCATAGGACATGGTTTGCAGACCAGTCACCATTCTGGTCGCTCTTCTCTGAACTTGCTCCAGTTTGTCTATGTCTTTTTTAAAATGTGGTGCCCAAAACTGTACACAGTATTCCAGATGAGGTCTGACCAAAGAGGAGTAAAGACCGATAATGACTTCACGTGATCTAGACTGTATGCTTCTGTTAATACATCCCAGAATTGTATTTGCCTTTTTTGCTGCTGCATCACACTGTTGACTCATGTTCAGTCTATGATCTATTAGTATACCTAAGTCTTTTTCACATGTACTGTTGCTTAGCTCTATTCCTCCCATTCTGTATATGCTTTTTTCATTTTTATTGCCCAGATGTAGTACTTTGCATTTTTCCCTGTTAAAAACCATTCTGTTGGTTGCTGCCCACTGCTCCAGTTTATTTAGGTCTTTTTGAATCCTCTCTCTCTCTTCTCTAGTATTAGCTATCCCTCCTAGCTTTGTGTCATCAGCAAATTTAATCAGTTTACCCTCAATTCCTTCATCTAAATCATTGATAAAGATGTTGAACAATACAGGTCCCAGGACGGAGCCCTGTGGTACCCCACTTGAGACATTCATCCAGCTGGATGTGAAGCCATTTACAACCACCCTTTGAGTCCGATCACTAAGCCAGTTATGAATCCACCTAACAGTTGCCTGGTCCATTGCATACTTGGTCATTTTTTCAATAAGGATGGTGTGAGATACTTTGTCAAATGCTTTGCTGAAGTCAAGATATACTATATCTACAGCATTTCCCTGATCCACCCAGTCAGTGATTCTGTCATAGAAGGAAATTAAGTTAGTCTGACATGACTTGTTAGTTACAAACCCATGCTGACTCTGGTTAATCACTTCATTCTTATCCATGTACTTACATACATGTTGTTTAATAATTTGTTCAAAGATCTTTCCTGGTATAGAAGTCAGACTCACCGGCCTATAGTTCCCTGGGTCCACCTTCTTCCCCTTTTTGAAGATAGGAACAACATTTGCTCTTCTCCAGTCTTCTGGGACTTCTCCTGTTCTCCAAGAATTTTCAAAGATTATGGAGAGTGGTTCTAAAATTTCTTCTATGATCTCCTTCAGTACTCTGGGGTGTAATTCATCTGGACCTGGAGACTTGAACTCATTTATGTTAGCTAAATATTCCCTCACAATCTTTCTGTTTACAGATAACTTGGATTCCTCTATTCCTCTAAAAGGACAGTGAAGATCAGTTGATGTTACATTTTCTTTCTGAGAGAAAACAGATGCAAAATAGGAATTAAAAAGTTCGGCCTTCTCAACATCCTCTCTTACCATTTCTCCATTTTCATCCTGTAAAAATCCTATAGCATCTTTGACTTTTCTTTTACTTTTGACATACCCCCAAAATCCTTTTTTATTGCTTTTGACATCTCTTGCAAGCCTTAATGCATTGTCAGCTTTAGCTAACCTGATACGTGCCCTACAGGATCTGCAGACTGCATTATAATCTTCTTTAGATATGCCTCCCTCTTTCCATTTAATAAACATTTCTTTCTTTCTTTTTAGCATGTGTTTAAGTTCTGTGTTCATCCATCCTGGTTTCCTTAAATGCTTCCCATTCTTCCTACTTTTCGGGATTGTTAACGATTGTGCTTTGAGAATCTCATTTTTAAAAATTTCCCATCCTTCCTGGACATTTTTGTCCTTAAGGACATCCAGCCATTGGATCCCTCCTATTCTCTTTCTGAGTCTCTTAAAATCTGCCTTTCTAAAATCTGCCTTTCTAAAATCTAACCTTGAAGTTTGAGTCTTCACATGTCTTCCTCCTCTAGTTATCCAAAATTCTATAATAGCATGATCGCTGCCTCCTAGCGTCCCAGCCACCTTTACCTCCTCAACCATTTTGCTCCCTGTTTATAAGGATTAGATCCAAAGTAGCAGATCCCCTTGTTTTCTCCCCTACCTTTTGGAAGATAAAGTTGTCAGCAAGAGAGGATAAGAATTTGCTTGACCTGTTAGTTTTACTTGAGAGAGATTCCCAACAAATGTCTGGATAGTTGAAATCTCCCATGACCACTACGTCATATTTTTTGGAGAACTTGGTCATTTGATACATAAAGAGTTCATCCATATCTTCAGCTTGCCCAGGTGGCCTGTAGTAAATGCCTACAATGGTGTCCTTTCCGTTGTTCTCTCCTTGTATTCTTACCCAAACAGTTTCCACAGAACTCCCAGTCTCTGAAGCTTCAATCTCTGTGCAGATATACGCTTTTCTAACATACAATGCGACACCTCCTCCTCGTTTATCAAGTCTGTTTCTTGCAAATAAGTTGTATCCTTTTAGCCTTTTATTCCAATCATGTGTATCGTCCCACCAAGTTTCAGTGATTCCAATCACATCATATTCCTTTTCCTGCGTTAGTAGTTCCAATTCTCCTTGTTTGTTGCCCATGCTTTGTGCATTTGTATAAAAACATTTTAGTTTGTGATTGGTTTCTCTTCCTCCCATATTTTTATTATTTAAATTGTTTTGTCTTTGTTCTTCCTTTCCACTTCCAGTAGCAGAGATCTCAATAGTATTTGTCAGCTGTATGGCTTTTTCTGGCCTTTTGCTTCCCTTCCCACATTGTTCTAGTTTAAAGCTCTCCTGATGAGTGTAGCAAGGCGACTTCCAAATACATGTTTTCCAGTCTTCGTAAGGTGCACCCCATCTCTAGCAAGTAGTCCATCGTATAGGTAATTCATTCCGTGATCCAGAAATCCAAATCCTTGTTGACGGCACCATCGACGTAGCCAGTTGTTCACCTGTAGAATCTTATTCCACCTCATTGTTCCATGGCCATCCACTGGGATGATGGATGAGAAGACCACCTGCGCTCCCAATTCTTTCACTTTCTTGCCTAAGTCTTCAAAGTCACTGCAGATGGTTTCCAGGTCCTTTCTTGCGGTGTCATTTGTCCCCACATGTATTAGCAGGAATGGGTAGTGATCTGTAGGTCTGAAGAGTCTTGATATCCTGTCAGACACATCTTTAATTTTTGCTCCTGGAAGACAGCACATTTCTCTTGAGGTTATGTCTGGTCTGCAGATAGCGGCCTCTGTTCCTCTTAACAGGGAATCCCCCATGACCACCACTCTCCATTTTTTCTTCACAACATTCTTCTTTCTCCATCCAGGAGGATTCTGAGGGCTTACAAGGTTATTCATTGCTGGCAAAGTCTTATTTTGCTGTATTTCTTCATGGTTCTCCTGCGTGAGAGCCTGGTACTGGTTCCTGAGCAGTATGGGTGCTGACTGCCTCTCGATCCTCCTGCTTCTCTGGGTCACATGCTTCCATTCCTCTGTTTCGTCAGGTGCAGTTCGAATTTCTTCTCTTTCTGAATCATGAAGAGATAATTCTGCTCTGTCTAAGAACTCTTCACCTTCCTTAATGATTTTCAAGGTAGTTAACCTCTCTTCTAGATTTTGCAACTTTTCCTCCAACAGGGACACAAGCTTGCATTTCTGGCATGTGAAGTTTGGCTTTTCCACTGGCAAGTCTGTGAACATGTAGCAGGATATGCAGCTCACCAAATGGCTCCTGGACTCTTCCATGTTCTTACTGTTAATGTTCTGAAAACAGTGAAAAAAGCTTAAAAAAAAAAAGCTTCAAATACCGGCGCGCGGTTTACCGATGTCCTCTTTTCAGCTCCAACAGCCAAAATCCAGTGTTCTTTGAGCTCGCGGAGACTCTTCACTTACCCCAAAATGCAGTGGGAATATGCAAATTATCTCCTCAGGACTCCTCCCCTGGTTTACCGATGTCCTCTTTTCAGCTCCAACAGCCAAAATCCAGTGGTCTTTGAGCTCGCGGAGACTCTTCACTTACCCCAAAATGCAGTGGGAATATGCAAATTATCTCCTCAGGACTCCTCCCCTGGTTTACCGATGTCCTCTTTTCAGCTCCAACAGCCAAAATCCAGTGTTCTTTGAGCTCGCGGAGACTCTTCACTTACCCCAAAATGCAGTGGGAATATGCAAATTATCTCCTCAGGACTCCTCCCCTGGTTTACCGATGTCCTCTTTTCAGCTCCAACAGCCAAAATCCAGTGTTCTTTGAGCTCGCGGAGACTCTTCACTTACCCCAAAATGCAGTGGGAATATGCAAATTATCTCCTCAGGACTCCTCCCCTGGTTTACCGATGTCCTCTTTTCAGCTCCAACAGCCAAAATCCAGTGTTCTTTGAGCTCGCGGAGACTCTTCACTTACCCCAAAATGCAGTGGGAATATGCAAATTATCTCCTCAGGACTCCTCCCCTGGTTTACCGATGTCCTCTTTTCAGCTCCAACAGCCAAAATCCAGTGTTCTTTGAGCTCGCGGAGACTCTTCACTTACCCCAAAATGCAGTGGGAATATGCAAATTATCTCCTCAGGACTCCTCCCCTGGTTTACCGATGTCCTCTTTTCAGCTCCAACAGCCAAAATCCAGTGTTCTTTGAGCTCGCGGAGACTCTTCACTTACCCCAAAATGCAGTGGGAATATGCAAATTATCTCCTCAGGACTCCTCCCCTGGTTTACCGATGTCCTCTTTTCAGCTCCAACAGCCAAAATCCAGTGTTCTTTGAGCTCGCGGAGACTCTTCACTTACCCCAAAATGCAGTGGGAATATGCAAATTATCTCCTCAGGACTCCTCCCCTGGTTTACCGATGTCCTCTTTTCAGCTCCAACAGCCAAAATCCAGTGTTCTTTGAGCTCGCGGAGACTCTTCACTTACCCCAAAATGCAGTGGGAATATGCAAATTATCTCCTCAGGACTCCTCCCCTGGTTTACCGATGTCCTCTTTTCAGCTCCAACAGCCAAAATCCAGTGTTCTTTGAGCTCGCGGAGACTCTTCACTTACCCCAAAATGCAGTGGGAATATGCAAATTATCTCCTCAGGACTCCTCCCCTGGTTTACCGATGTCCTCTTTTCAGCTCCAACAGCCAAAATCCAGTGTTCTTTGAGCTCGCGGAGACTCTTCACTTACCCCAAAATGCAGTGGGAATATGCAAATTATCTCCTCAGGACTCCTCCCCTGGTTTACCGATGTCCTCTTTTCAGCTCCAACAGCCAAAATCCAGTGTTCTTTGAGCTCGCGGAGACTCTTCACTTACCCCAAAATGCAGTGGGAATATGCAAATTATCTCCTCAGGACTCCTCCCCTGGTTTACCGATGTCCTCTTTTCAGCTCCAACAGCCAAAATCCAGTGTTCTTTGAGCTCGCGGAGACTCTTCACTTACCCCAAAATGCAGTGGGAATATGCAAATTATCTCCTCAGGACTTCTCCCCTGGTTTACCAATGTCCTCTTTTCAGCTCCAACAGCCAAAATCCAGTGTTCTTTGAGCTCGCGGATACTCTTCACTTACCCCAAAATGCAGTGGGAATATGCAAATTATCTCCTCAGGACTCCTCCCCTGGTTTACCGATGTCCTCTTTTCAGCTCCAACAGCCAAAATCCAGTGTTCTTTGAGCTCGCGGAGACTCTTCACTTACCCCAAAATGCAGTGGGAATATGCAAATTATCTCCTCAGGACTCCTCCCCTGGTTTACCGATGTCCTCTTTTCAGCTCCAACAGCCAAAATCCAGTGTTCTTTGAGCTCGCGGAGACTCTTCACTTACCCCAAAATGCAGTGGGAATATGCAATTTATCTCCTCAGGACTCCTCCCCTGGTTTACCGATGTCCTCTTTTCAGCTCCAACAGCCAAAATCCAGTGTTCTTTGAGCTCGCGGAGACTCTTCACTTACCCCAAAATGCAGTGGGAATATGCAAATTTTCTCCTCAGGACTCCTCCCCTGGTTTACCGATGTCCTCTTTTCAGCTCCAACAGCCAAAATCCAGTGTTCTTTGAGCTCGCGGAGACTCTTCACTTACCCCAAAATGCAGTGGGAATATGCAAATTATCTCCTCAGGACTCCTCCCCTGGTTTACCGATGTCCTCTTTTCAGCTCCAACAGCCAAAATCCAGTGTTCTTTGAGCTCGCGGAGACTCTTCACTTACCCCAAAATGCAGTGGGAATATGCAAATTATCTCCTCAGGACTCCTCCCCTGGTTTACCGATGTCCTCTTTTCAGCTCCAACAGCCAAAATCCAGTGTTCTTTGAGCTCGCGGAGACTCTTCACTTACTCCAAAATGCAGTGGGAATATGCAAATTATCTCCTCAGGACTCCTCCCCTGGTTTACCGATGTCCTCTTTTCAGCTCCAACAGCCAAAATCCAGTGTTCTTTGAGCTCGCGGAGACTCTTCACTTACCCCAAAATGCAGTGGGAATATGCAAATTATCTCCTCAGGACTTCTCCCCTGGTTTACCAATGTCCTCTTTTCAGCTCCAACAGCCAAAATCCAGTGTTCTTTGAGCTCGCGGAGACTCTTCACTTACCCCAAAATGCAGTGGGAATATGCAAATTATCTCCTCAGGACTCCTCCCCTAGCCTGATCCTGCTATTTAAATTGCCCTACTGTGTCCCCAATAAATTTTAAATACATGTCATTGGTGGCCAGTGGTTGCCTACAATAAATTAGTTCATACATTACCTGTCCCCGCCGATCGCCACCTAAAATAAAGTAAAAAATAAAAAACTACACCTATATTCACCTAGACACCTAATTCCCCGAAGCCATCGATCTCCTGTAATAAAATCTAAAATAATAAACCACAACCTTATCCTTACCCCTCCGTAGTAGTCCACGAGTGTCCCACGATGATCTCCAGTTTAGAGCGGCCACATAGAATGTGACCGCTCTGAACCGCTGCCGCCGCTAGAATGATGCGGCCGTAAAGCAGCCCCGTCATTGCATAAGCGGGTTCGCTGGAGTTCAGGCAGCGCTGCTCCGGTTAGCTCCTTTACGGCCCTGCTGTATCGTGAGAAATTCCCACGGTACAGCAGTGCCGTAAAGGAGGTCTCCGGAGCTGCGCTGCCTGAATGCACTCCGGTGACCTCAGTCAGTGGCTCCCGCTGCCGGGAGCGGACGTGTTCCCGGCAGTGTGAGCTTACAGCAGCCATGCACAGCTGTCACCATCTCCAGATGTGACAGCTGTGCATGGGAGATCAGCGCAGGAACGTGGAAAGGTAACTATTTTTTTTTAGTAAACTAAGAATTAAATAAAATTGTGTGTTTTATTTCAAATAAATTATTTTTTTCTGGGTGTAGTGTGTTTTTTCTTTTTAACACTTTGTAGGTTAGTAATGGGGGTGTCATATAGACGCCCATCATTACTAACCTGGGCTTCATGGCAGCTGGCGCTGACATGAACCCCAACCCTATTACCCCCTGCCACCGCACCAGGGCAGCGTGGAAGAGCGAGGCTAAGTGCCAGAGTTGGCGCATCCTATGGATGCGCCATTTCTGGGGCGGCTGACGGCTGGTGTTTCTAGCCTGGGAGGGGGCCAATATTCATGGCACCCTTCCTGGGCTACTAATATCAGCCCCCAGCTGTCTGCCTAGCCTTTGCTAGCTATTAAATTAGGGGGGACCCCACGTCATGTTTTTGAGGGGGTCCCCCATTTTAATAGCTAGTAAAGGCTAGGTATTCAGCTGGGGGCTGATATTAGTAGCCTGGGAAGCTCCGTGTGTATTACCCCCTTCCCAGGCTTCAAACATCTGCCCCAGCCGTCTGCTGAACCTCCGCTAGAGACTAAAATTAAGGGGAACCCCACGCCAATTTTTTTTTAAATAAATCCTTTATTTTAACACTAAATGACAAGTACAGTAATCAACACTGTCACTGTACTTCATATATATGTGACTGACATGTTTCTATCTATCTAATCTATGTATGATTCTCTATTCCTTCTATTCTAAATTGTCGGGTACAGATGCTGAATTGCCGGCCGGCTTTTTTAAAGAGACGGTGCATGAAAACACTATTATATTTTTAAATAAATCCTTTACACTAAATGACAAGTACAGTAAGCAACACTGTCACTGTACTTCATATATATGTGACTGACATGTTTCTATCTATCTAATCTATGTGTGAAGCTCTATTCTGTCTGTTATAAATTGTCGGGTACCACAGCTGAATTGCCGGCCGGCTTTTTTAAAGAGACAGTGCATGAAAACACAATTATTTTTTTAAATAAATCCTTTACACTAAATGACAAGTACAGTAAGCAACACTGTCACTGTACTTCATATATATGTGACTGACATGTTTCTATCTATCTAATCTATGTGTGAAGCTCTATTCTTTCTGTTGTAAATTGTCGGGTACCGGTGTATGCCGCTGATGAATTGCCGGCTTTTCGCGTAATACATTCTACATTATTCTTAGTTGTTTTACTTCATGTAGAATTAACCTACAAGGAAAGAAAGGGTTTATTTTCATTCCGATATTTGTGTCCCATTGACTTGCATTGGTTTCCGGTATCGGAATCGGCGATATACGATACTTTTTGGGTATCGGTCCGATCCAGTCCGATACGATATTTCCTGATATCGGAAGGTATCGCTCAACACTATCCGTAACATATTTCACAGGAAAGCACTTTCACTTTCGTTTTTGAACGTTTTATTGTGAGCCCGTAAAAGTGGTTTAATACCTCTGACCACGTTGTTGACAGCAGTGACCTGGGGGTCAGAAATGCTTCCTGGGGCGATCCCCATGCTGTCCCCATGTCATTTGAGCACTGTCACTATCGTTTTGGGCACTTGTTAGGCTTTTAAAAGACTGCCGGGGGAGCCACCGCAAAAATGCTCGAGTCTCCCATAGACTAACATTGGGCTCGTTGCTCGGGTCGAGCACCCGAGTATCACGGCGAGCTCCGCCCGAGCTTCGAGCACCCGAGCATTTTAGTGCTCGCTCAACACTAGTCTCCAGCTTATTTAGCCAATCACCTTATCTCTTATGATCATTGCATTTTTGCTTATTCTGCTGTTGGTCCAATATCAACTTTTTGACCTATTGAGGACATAAATATGAATTTTTGAAAAAAATAATCTGTACCTTTGTTATTATTTATTACAACTGCATGTTTAATTTAATTTTAATTCTGTTTTTATTTATATACTCATGACACTTTGTTTGCTTCTTTGTACACTTAGTTCTGATGAAGGTCTATAACTAGAGAGGAAAACTTTCAACGCTATACTGAATGCAATAAAGGGAACCATAATTTCTCATCTGAGTGCCAAGTCTTTCAATTTATTATGTATGGGCTGGACGCCCTACTTGTGCACCACCCGCATTAAACCACAAGAGTGCCGTATATCACTATACGTAATGATCAATGTTCTTTGTCCGGGAGTATATGTCTATCATAGCGGAGGACTCTGTTCGATAACAGTTTAAGCGGAGCGTCTCCCCTCCACTTATATTGAATCGTCGCAGCGATCTTTGTAGTGTAAGTTTCTACTTTAATTCTTATTATTTTGTGTAACTGCTTATGTACTGTAAATGTTCCCCTTTGTAAAATCTTTGTATATTTTTCCTAACACTGCCTCCCTTTTAGATTAAATATAAAATGTAATAGTTCTGTTTATTTTGTCCTATAATCGTTCCCTGCCCCGAAGCCATACGCTACCAGAACGCAGGCATCCGGCCAGGCCTGTAGTATATTTCAAACTCGGCTGATGGTGGCAGAGAATAATAATAATTGGGCTATCGTGAAGCTCACAGTGACAGTACGGGGCGTAAACACATATTCCATGCATTGGAATCCAGAGATGAGACGCCATACTCTCACTGGTCGCTTGCCGATACCTAAGCAGTGAGTAGTCTGGATTGTGTGCTCGCGATTCCGGACGAAATCGGTAACACAGTGACGGTGCAGTGAGATATTGCGTGATCTCCCTGGGTCTGTCGCTGTGGGAATTCCTGACAAATTGGTGGTAGCAGTGGGATATTACAGAACATCAGTGGCTGGATTGAGCAATCATTCCTGTCACTAAAAACTTGCACGGTTCTTGCGAGAATTCTGTGAAAAGTTTTAAGAAATCAGACTCAGTGTTTTAATATTTTTATCTGGAACATTACTGTACGTGAAGCAGTTGCCTCACCTTCTCTTGTTTTTCTATCCTATCTTTTATTTGGCAATAATGACTACATGTGGAGAGCCCTGGTATCACCAGCAGGCGAAGGCCACTATCACTGCCCTCAGTGAGCTGGGACAGATTGAACCCATGGGCAAAACTAAGGCCCAAATGATTGCAGAACTGTTGCAAGGTGCTGTAGAGCCTGTCCCACAGCAGAGCCTCGATGAAAGGGGGGCCATCAAAGGCCTGGACGGCACTGCTGCAGGGTTCCCACCTGTGATTGTCAGCCATACCCGCGGCCAGGGTATTGTGGACCCCCACCTGCAGATGGCCTTGGAGCAGCTCGCCGCAGACAACCGTGATGGATGACTGCAGCTGATCCTGAAATTCCAGGAGCGAGAGGCTGCTGAGCGCCAAGCCAAAGCTGACCAAGAGGAGCGCCAGGCCTGAGCTATCCAGGAGGCTGCTGAGCGTCAAGCTGACAGAGAGGCTGCTGAGCGAAAGTGGCAAGATGAGCAGCGCCACCAACTGGAGTTAGCCCGAATCCAGCTGCAGACCTCCACCACACAGACCCGTGAGTCCAACAGCAGCAACAGCTTTAAACGCTGTCCTGAGCATTTTCCTATAATGGAAAAGGACGGAGACTTGGACATATTCTTGTGAGGCTTTCAAAAGGCCTGCAGGCAGTATCAGTTGCCCACAGACCAGTGGGCAAGGTACTTAACTCCAGGGCTCAGAGGAAAAGCCCTGGAGGTGTTTGCTTCTTTCCCTTGAGAACAAGATAGAGACTATGAGGCCGTCAAGCAAGCCCTGATAAAAAAGTTCCAGCTGACTCCGGAGGTTTACCGGAAAAAGTTCAGAGCCCTCCAATGTGGACCACATTATAGCTACAGTGATGTGGTGGACAGGCTCAGAACCAACTTTGAGCAGTGGATCCGAGGACTGTCAGTCACCACCTTTGAGGACCTGAAGGATCTGATGGTGAACGACAAGTTTTTTCGTCTTTGCCCAGTGGAAGTGCGACAGTTTGTCCTTGACCGGGAGTCAAAGGAAGCCGCCAAAGCAGCCGAGATCGCAGATGCCTATGAGGCCAACCACACACCAGAGGTGCAGAAGTCCGCCGCCAGTTGGAAGGGGGGTAAGCCTACAACCACCCCCAGTGTCCCAGCCACCTGGCCCTCAGTGGCTTCTGCCCCATCTTCCACCATCTGGACTGCATTTGATTCCCGTAAGTGCTATACTTGTGACCAAACGGGTCACATCAGCCTTGTCTGCCCAGAGAGGCAGAAGATGGACCCCACACCTGAGGCCTCAGGGCCTACTGCAGCCATTTTTTGTGTGGGTGGGGCGATTGGAAGGGCACGGGAGAACTTACAACCTGTTACTGTGGGCTACACCGTTACTGTTGGCCTTAAGGACACTGGCACAGAACGTACCCTCATCCGCCCTGAGTTTGTGTTACCAGAGGAACTCATTCCTAGGAAGACCCTGACTGTCACCGGGTTTGGGGGTGTTCGCCATGCCATACTGATGGCCCGAGTTTTCCAGGACTGTGGTGTGGGGAGGGGGTTAGGGGAAGTGGGGGTGTCGGATAATCTCCCCACTAATGTGCTATTAGGAACTGATCTGAGACGGTTGGTTGCCCGATACATTCCTGACAACCGTCCCAGATCTGATATGTAATGTAATGCCACTGTCAATAATGTCAATGTAATGCATAATAAAAATGTGTGTTGTGGTAAAGGGAAACTCAGCCACCTCACTCCGTGGGGTGATGCTGCTGAGGATCCCCTAAAGCGAGCCAGCATAAGTGCTATGGGCAAGGGGATCAGGCACGGGCACCAGGAAGCAGATCTTCCCTTGCAGGTGACCAGTGTCACACCAGATAGTGGCTTGATCAATGGTAGAAGCCCCATGACTAGCACAGCTTCAGAGGTGATGAGGAAGGATGGGGAGAAACGCAGGGATCATAGGGAAAGTGGTCCCGTGCCGCCGACCAGTGTCACAACGGACTGTGACATGGCCGGTCGTCGCTGCCCCATAGCAGCCATGAGGGGTGGTAAATAGGCCCCACAAGCAGGTGAGGTAAGAGGAAGGTGTGTCCCCCTGTCTGTCAGGAGTATAGGAGGAAGGCACCCATAGCCTGTCAGAGGTGCGGGGAAAAGGTATCCCGAACCTGTCAGGGTGATCGGTAAGCTGGATCCCCAGTCGGTCAGAGTGGTGGGCGAGTTGGGTTTATGGCTTGTCAGATCAGCTGGAAGGGTGGACCAGGAGGTGGGCTTAAAGGAGCAATCTGTAAATCACCCCTTATGCCACCTCAAAGAGGGGGAGATGTAAGGGAGATATTAATGTCAGAAAAATATTAACCATTTCTCCCCCCTGAAGCCCCCCTCACCACTTGTCAGTACAAGAACTGTCTCTATAAAAATCTATGCACAAAGCCCCAATTAATACACTCATGAGTAAGGCCTTGTACACAAATGCTGGCTAGATAGGTGACACCAGCCTACTTAAAATGCGAGTAGACTTCCCCTGGAAAAGGCAGGGGGTGATTAAAACGCAGGCTTGCAAGAATTTACGTGTAACTGTGGAAGCTGCTTCCCGAGCTTCAAAAAGAAATCTCCAGGCACTCCGGAGCAGAAAACAAAATATTAAATATTGTTAGTTCCATATGTCCGACAATAACGGGACCTATATTTTTAGGGGCAGGGTCAGCCAAGGAACGTATGTCTATTTTCTCATTGCGGTAAGCCAAATCAGGGAGCTGTAGCGCAAAAACACCAGAATAGCAGACTGCAACTATGCGATGTGTGGTCTCTAAATTAAGGTAAAATCATAATAGAAAATTTGGTATCACTTTTGGGCTTCTGGGATCAATGCACGATAAGTTATCCCAGAAGTTAGAGTTTTTAAATACAGAAATGAAGGGTAGAGCCGAGCCCACATGATGTCATCACGGGGGTGTGTGGGCTGACCTTCCCCTTCGGCATAAGAGAGCCAAAGGAAGATTGGTCAATGTTCTTTGTCCGGGAGTATATGTCTATCATAGCAGAGGACCTTGTTCAATAAAAGTGTAAGCGGAGCATCTCCCCATCACCTATATTGAATCATCGCAGCGATCTTTATAGTATAAGTTTCTTCTTTAATCCTTATTACTTTGTGTAACTGCTTATGTACGGTAAATGTTCCCCTTTGTAAAATCTTTGTATATTTTTCCTAACACTGCCTCCTTTTTGGATTAAATATAAAATGTAATAGTTCTGTTTCTTTTGTCCTATAATCATTCCCTGCCCTGAAGCCATACGCTACCAGAACGCAGGCATCCGGCCAGGCCTGTAGTATATTTCAAACTCGGCTGGTGGTAGCAGAGAATAATAATAATTGGGCTTGAAGCTGACAGTGACAGTACGGGGTGTAAACACATATTCCATGCATTGGAATCCAGAGATGTGACGCCATACTCTCACTGGTCGCTTGCCGATACCTAAGCATTGATTAGTCTGGATCGTGTGCTCGCGATTCTGGACAAAATCGGTAACACAGTGACGGTACGGTGAGATATTGTGTGATCTTCCCGGGTCTGTCGCTGTGGGAATTCCTGACAGAAACTTTTGGAATTACCCCACGAGCAGTGTCCAGGTAGCTGAGGCCAGGCAGGTGTGGGTCTGCTTTGGCCAGCTAAAGCTCTAACAGGAGGTCACTGAGCTCTTGGAATTTTGCACTGTCTTTACCGGATAGTTTTGGAAAATCATCTAGATGCTTGAACAGGCCGTTTTCTATGGCCTCAGTGCTACCATAGCTTTGTTCTAGTCTCTCCCATGCAGCAGCGAGACCAGCCTTTGGATTACTGATGTGGACAGATTTAAGTCTCTTGACTCGTTCTGTGGATTGTGGCCCAAGCCACTTGATTAGCAGGTCTAGCTCTTCAGCAGCGGTGATGCCGAGGTCGCTAATTGTGGTTCTAAAGGTGCATTTCCAACCCCTGTAGTTTTCAGGTTGATCATCAAACTTAGTAAGACAGGTCTTGGATTACAGCGAATCATATACCTTGCAAAGGCGGTCATGTCAGTATTCTCTGCTTTTGGAAAGACAGTTGCTGGCTGGCTAGCATTGTTCATTCTGTCTGCGGTGTTTTGACCTAGGAATGCAGGAAAGTATGGTGCAGCGTAGGTGTTCAGTCCAGTAACTAGCTTAATGTGCACAGATTCTGCCACACATGGAGCTGGAACTGTGTCGCTGACCGGAATGTGATGACTTGCCTGCATATTGGCCTTCGTGTGTGCTTCTGAGTATAAGGTTTGGTGAGGTGCAGGGGCTGGCACATTCCAGTGCACGGAAGAGGATGGCAGTGTATTGTACTGACCTTGAATGCAGGATGCTGATAAATGCTCTGCGCCCTGATGCCTTAGAGGAATGTCTGTGCTGTCAGGAAGGATTGCTGGAGCCGGGGGTGCACTATTTTGGCTTTGTACATAGCCTCTTGTACGCTTAAGTGAGTCTTCAGAAACAAACTCACTTAAACTGATACTGTCTCCTTGGCTCCCATTGATAGCTTATTCCAGGACCTTTAACCTTGCCATGGCTGTGGCGTATTAATATTCTTTTTTCAGGGTCTTTATTTCTGCCTTCTTGCGTGCTGAGCAGGCTTCAATTTCTGCCTTCTTGCATGCTGCTTCAGCTACCGCGCTCGCTTCCATCTCAGTTTTCTTTTGCGCAAAGGCGGCTCATACTTTAGTTGCCTCGGCTTCTGCACGTGCTCTTATAAGCCATTCGCTGAGAGTTGAAGATTTTGAAGAGCGTGACTTAGATGATCGCTTTGACTGTCTGTCTGACCCAGAAATGCAAGATGACTAGTGATGAGCGAGCATGCTCGCTACTGCTCGGTGCTCGCCCGAGCATCTCACTGCTCGAGATGCTTGGCGCTCGCCGAGTATTTCCGGGGTTGCTCGGCGGGAGCTCGGGTCCCCTCCCTGCATGTTTGGTGCTCTTTAGAGCCTTCTGCTGCTGTTAGATATTTCTATACAAAGGCCCCGGTCTCAGGGGCCAGGAATACTTTTTTTTGGATCTTAATCCTCATTATTTGCTTAAAAAGAAATCCAGAGAACACCATTTTTCTGTGCTATTTGCTTGTCGGCACTACAGAATACAGCCAGGTCATTTCCATATTACAGCGCTAAAAATCCAGCTACTTAAAACTGTGTTTTCTCCGTCAAACGGATCACATATACGTTGTCAGAAAATACTGCCATTTCTGGCCTCCATTAAAAATTTCCTTTAGTGTGTCAGTGAAGCGATTCACAGCAGTTTGCTGTTCAAACTACTTACCTACAGGCCAGGCATTTAAAACTCTTTTTTCTCCGTCACACGGATCACATATACGTTGTCAGAAAATACTGCCATTTCTGGCCTCCATTAAAAATTTCCTTTAGTGTGTCAGTGAGGCAATTCACACCAGTTTGCTGTTCAAACTACTTACCTACAGGGCAGGTATTTAAAACTCTGTTTTCTCTGTCACACGGATCACATATACTGTAAGTTCACTCCAAACTCAGTCATTTGCAGTGAGCGTGGAAGATACTATCCTCCATTTAAAATGGGCAAGGCATGTGGCAAGGGATGGGGAACTGGACGTGATGGTGATGGTGCATGCAGAGGCCGAGGACAAGGCCGTGGGCAAGCTGAAATTGTGCCACAACAAACACCCACATCTTCTCGCCTGACTTTCCTGTCACAATTCCTAGGGGACCCCAGCACACCACTATTGAACCCAGAGCAGTGTCAAAAGGTTGTTGGTTGGATAGCGGATAATGCTTCCAGTCACTTAGCCACCACCACCACCACCCTGTCTTCCACACGGTCAAGTCTCAGTAGCCATGAGTCTGGACCGCATATTCCTCACCCTGCTCCTCATTCCTCCCACCATGCCGAGTGCCCGGAGACAAATGATCCCACACTTGAACACTCTGAAGAGCTGTTCACTTTTCCATTTATAGATTCGGGTCTCTCGCCCGGTCCATTTGAAGCGGGGCAAGAGGAGATCGCGTGTAGCGATGTCCAAATATTTGAGCAGCCACGGTCACACGAAGGTGACAGTGGGAAAGTGTCACAAGAGGTGGACGATGATGAGACACAATTGCCAGAAAGTCAGGAGGAGGACCAGGGTGCAGAAGTGGAAGACGAGATGGTGGATGATATAGTAACTGACCCAACCTGGCAGGAGGACATGCAGAGCGAGGACAGCAGCACACAGGAGGAGGGAGGCAGAGCACCCCAACAGGCAGGAAGAAGCAGTGTGGTGGCCGCAGACAGAAGGCAGGCAACTGTTCCCCGTAACACCAACACGAAGGAAGTTGCCAGTACAACTGTTATGTCTTCCCGAGTCTGGTTGTTTTTTAAAGACTGACGATAACCCCAAAAAGGCCATTTGAACCACCTGCCAGGCCAGCATCAGCAGGGGTGGCAAAACGACCAGCCTGACCACCACAAGCATGATCAGGCACATGGCAGCAAAGCACCCCAGGGTCCAGGAACAGTTTCTGCAGGTGGCACCATTGCTTCTTCCGCTGTTGTGCATGCAAACCAATCCCCCTGTCCATGGTGCATGCGAAGATGCCTCCTGCCCTGCACCTATCGTTGCGCACTCTCAAGTAGCAGCATCAGGAAGCACGTCCATGTCCTTGTCCCAGCGCAGCATTCAGTTGTCCATACTCCAGTCCTTGGAACGCAAGCGCAAATATGCAGCCAACGCCCCACAGGCCACACTACTAAATTCTCACATTTCACGACTGCTTACGCTCGAAATGTTGCGTTTTAGGCCCATGGAGACGGAATTATTCCGCAACTTGATGGCGGCGGCCATCCCTCGGTACTCGGTCCCCAGCCACCACTATTTCTCCCGGTGTGCCGTTCCCACATTACACAAGCACGTGTCCCAAAACATTAGCCGTGCCCTCAACAACGCAGTTACCGGGAAAGTAAACCTAACCACGGACACGTGGACAAGTGCTTGTGGGCAGGGACGGTACATCTCACTGACGGCACACTGGGTTAACATATTGGAAGCCGGGACCCAGTCGGACCTTGGGACGGAACACATCTTCCCAACGCCAAGGATTGCGGGCCCTAGGTCAATCAGGGTTGCCCCCGCGGTCTACAGCTCCTGCACCTCATCCTCCTCAGCCTCCTCTTCAGCCTCCATCTCCGAAATGACCTCATCAGTCACAAGCTGGAAGCACTGCAGCACTGCCTTGGCCAAGCGGCAACAGGCTGTGCTGAAGCTAATAAGCTTAGGTGACAAACCGCACAATGCTGAAGAGTTGTGGACAGCTCTGAAAGAGCAGGCAGATCTGTGGCTCACACCGCTGAACTTACAGCCAGGCATGGTCGTGTGTGACAATGGCCGGAACCTGGTGGCGGCTCTGAGACGAGGCGAGCTCACACACGTACCATGCCTGGCCCATGTGCTTAACCTCGTGGTTCAGAGGTTTCTCAAATCCTACCCGGAGCTGCCGGATCTGCTTGTTAAAGTACTCCACCTGTGTGCCCATTTTAGAAAGTCAGCTACAGCTTCCGCCACCCTTGCTGTGTTTCAGCAGCGTTTGCAGCTTCCAGCTCACAGACTGGTGTGTGATGTCCACTCCCCACGCATTGGAACTCTACACTGCAGATGTTGGGAAGGATTTGTGAGCAGAAGAGGGCAGTTGTTGAGTACCAACATCAACAAGGCCATCGGTATTCAGTTCAGACTCCACAAATAAGACCTCAGGAGTGGACATGGATGTGAGACATCTGTACCATCCTCCAAAACGTTGAGGACTCCACCAAGATGGTGAGCGGCGATGACACCATAATTAGCGTCACCATCCCGCTTCTCTGTCTTCTGAAATGCTCTCTGCTCACAATCGAAAAGGATGCATTGCAGGTAGAGCACGATGAGATGGAGCAAGGAACCATACAAGATGATTACAGACAGCCCAGCCTCATCTCATCCCAACGTGGATTGGGTGACAATGAGGAAGAGGAGGAGGAAGAACAGGAGCTAGTTTCATGCGCTATAGACTGTACTACCTGCACAGCTGTCATCCCGTCTGTTCAGCGTGGATGGCCAGAGGACAGAGAGGAGGAGAGCATGGTCAGTCATCCTCTTGGTGAGGACATGGAAGTCTTGCCTGTTAGTAGTCTGGCACGCATTGCTGAGTTTATGCTACGCTGCCTTTCCCATGACCCTCGCGTTCTCAAAATTTTGGGTGACAGTCATTACTGCTGGTGACCCTTCTGGACCCACGCTACAAGGAGAACTTTATATCTCTTATTCCTGAGGAGGACAGGTCTACAAAAATGGGGCTGCAACAGAAGGCCCTTGTTGCGGAACTATTAAAAAAATTCCCGTCTGAAAACGCTGGTGGCAGAGGGCATACTTCGTTGGACAACCAAGAAGCACAGGCAAGAGAGACACAACTTCAATCCAGCAGAGGCAGGGGAGCACTGGCAAAGTTCTGGGAGAGTTTTCTCAGACCCTCCCATCACACAGGCTCTGAGGGGCGGGGTACTCTCACAAGGAGTGCAAAGTTTGGGAAGATGCTGAGGGAGTACCTTGCCGACCGTACCAACATCTTCCGTGATTCCGCTGTGCCTTATAATTATTGGGTATCCAAGCTGGATACGTGGAATGAACTGGCTCTCTATGCTTTGGAGGTCCTGGCCTGACCTGCCTCCAGCGTTTTATCAGAGCGGGTTTTTAGTGCCTCTGATGGAATTATAACTGATAAGCGCATACGCCTGTCAATTGAAAATGCTGACAGGCTGACTCTTATAAAAATGAACAAGGGCTGGATTGGGCCAGACTTCTCAACACCTCCGAATGATAGCAGCGTAACATAAACTAAAATCCAGTGTCTTTTCTTGGGAGGTGTATTCCCATGCACCTTTTCACACCCACACATGGGTATGCGCTTCCTGATTTGGGCTATTTGCTCTTGTCCTCCTCCTTCTCCTCATCCTCCACCACAATATCACCAGGGTGACCGTGGTCCGTGATGCAACACCCACATAATTTTTTTAAAGGGTGTTTATGATACCCGTAAAAAACATTTTTTATACAGTATGTTCATGTACAGTACAGACCAAAAGTTTGGACACTCCTTCTCATTTAAAGATTTTTCTGTATTTTCATGACTATGGAAATTGTACATTCACACTGAAGGCATCAAAACTAAGAATTAACACGTGGAATTATATACTTAACAAAAAAGTGTGAAACAACTGAAAATATGTTTTATATTCTAGGTTCTTCAAAGTAACCACCTTTTTCTTTGATGACTGCTTTGCACACTCTTGGCATTCTCTTGATGAGCTTCAAGAGGTAGTCACCGGAGATGGTTTTCACTTCACAGGTGTGCCCTGTCAGGTTTAATAAGTGGGATTTCTAGCCTTATAAATGGGGTTGGAACCATCAGTTGTGTTGTGCAGAAGTCAGGTGGATACACAGCTGATAGTCCTACTGAATAGACTGTTAGAATTTGTATTATGGCAAGAAAAAAGCAGCTAAGTAAAGAAAAACAAGTGGCCATCATTACTTTAAGAAATGAAGGGCAGTCAGTGCAAAAAATTGGGAAAACTTTGAAAGTGTCCCCAAGTGCAGTTGCAAAAACCATCAAGCGCTACAAAGAAACTGGTTCACATGAGGACCGCTTCAGGAAAGGAAGACCAAGAGTCACCTCTGCTTCTGAGGATAAGTTTATCCGAGTCACCAGCCTCAGAAATCGCAGGGTAACAGCAGCTCAGATTAGAGACCAGGCCAATGCCACACAGAGTTCTAGCAGCAGACACATCTCTTCAACAACTGTTAAGAGGAGACTTTGTGCAACAGGCCTTCATGGTAAAATAGATGCTAGGAAACCACTGCTAAGGACAGGCAACAAGCAGAAGAGACTTGTATGGGCTAAAAAACACAAGGAATTGACATTAGACCAGTGGAAATCTGTGCTTTGGCCTGATGAATCTAAATTTGAGATTTTTTCCAACCACAGTGTCTTTGTGCGACACAGAAAAGGTGAACGGATGGACTCTGCATGCCTGGTTCCCACCGTGAAGCATGGAGGAGGAGGTGTGGTGGTGTGGGGGTGCTTTGCTGGTGACACTGTTGGGGATTTATTCAAAATTGAAGGTATACTTTGACCAAGAAGGAGAGTGATGGGGTGCTACGCCAGATGACCTGGCCTCCACAGTCACCAGACCTGAACCCAATCAAGATCGTTTGGGGTGAGCTGGATCGCAGAATGAAGGCAAAAGGGCCAACAAGTGCTAAGCATCTCTGGGAACTCCTTCAAGATTGTTGGCAGACCATTTCCGGTGACTACCTCTTGAAGCTCATCAAGAGAATGCCAAGAGTGTGCAAAGCAGTCATCAAAGCAAAAGGTGGCTACTTTGAAGAACCTAGAATATAAGACATATTTTCAGTTGTTTCACACTTTTTTGTTAAGTATATAATTCCACATGTGTTAATTCATAATTTTGATGCCTTCAGTGTGAATGTACAATTTTCATAGTCATGAAAATACAGAAAAATCTTTAAATGAGAAGGTGTGTCCAAACTTTTGGTCTGTACTGTATACCCCCCAGGGATAAATGTTTGTCAGCCCATACACTTAGTTCATGGGCATTACAAGTATAGGAGGCCCACTCCTTTCTAATGGGAACATTTTTGTATGAGGCCCTCCTCCACGTCTCTTCCAAGGGTCATTGAAGTGCCTCCAAATTTTTGTCAGCCCTTGCATTCACTGCATAGGCAAACACTATGGGAGACTCTCTCCTTTCTAATGGGAATTTGTCATTACTGTGGCCCTGCTCCATGTCTCTTTAAATTGTTAGTGGGGTTTTCCCTAACTTTGGTCAGCCGTTGGACACACTGCATACCCTATAACTGTATAGCAGACCCTTTCCTTTCTAATGGGAACATGTCGTACCTTGTTACTGTGGCCATGCTCTATGTGTCTTTAAATTTTTAGTGGGGTTTTTCCTAAAATTGGTCAGCCATTGGACTCACTACATACCCTATAACTGTATAGCAGACACTCTCCTTTCTAATGGGAATTTGCCGTTACTGTGGCCCTGCTCTATGTGTCTTTAAATTCTTAGTGGGGTTTTTCCTAAATTTAGTCAGCCGTTGGACTCACTGCATACCCTATAAATGTATAGCAGACTCTCTCCTTTCTAATGGGAATTTGTCGTTAATGTGGCCCTGCTCTATGTGTCCTTAAATTCTTAGTGGGGTTTTTCCCAAATTTTGGCAGCCCTTGCAGTCGCAGCATGGGCATTACCACTATAGGAGACCCGCTCCTTTATAATGGGAACATTTTTTTTACTGAGACCCTCCTCTATGTCTCTTCATTGGGTTGCCCTTGCAGTCACTGGATACGCAATAACGGTATAGGAGACCCACTTGTTAATAATGGGAACAACAAAGCATAGCCGGCTGATGGCTCTCTAACAATAGCGAGGGCCGACTGCTGGCCTTTTAAGAATAGTAAGGGCCGTCTGATGTCCCTATAAAAATAGGCTTTATGACTTTCAGAGTCCCTCCATCATAAATAAAACAGGATGTGTCTGATGATGTGTCACACACCACATTGCCAGATAAGGTTGTAAAATGTTAAAATGACATTTCCCGGTGAATGCATTTGTCTTAAAAAATAACGTAAAAAAAACAAAACAATAGGATCTTTCTTTAGTATAAAAAACAGCGTCATCAATTTAACCTCAATGTAATCACATTGTTCAGCTCCTGCACCTCCTCCTCCATCTCCGAAATGACCACATCAGTCACAAGCTGACAGCACTGCAGCACTGCCTTGGCCAACCGGCAACAGGCTGTGCTGAAGATAACATGCTTAATGCTTAATTGTCAAACTGCCCAGCGCTGCAGAGTTGTTGAAAGCTGTAACACAGCAGCCTGATCTGTGGCTCTCACTGCTGAACATACAGCTAGGCATGGTCGTGTGTGACAATGGGCTGAACCTGGAGATGGAGAAATGACAGCCGGAGTAGATACTGTTTCCCTCTATGCCAGTCCTTTCACCGAGCTAAATACAACTCTCAGCAAAAAAAGCTGTGGACTGGCTCCATACCGTCCCTGGCCACATTCACCTGTCCACGTGTTTGTGGGTAGGCGGTCCTTCCCAGTAAGTGCACTGGGGAGGGCACGGGTAATGTTGTGGGACCCGTGCTTGTGGAAGGCGGAGACGATACCGGGAAAAATAATAGCGTCTGGGGACCGAGTATGGATACCCGGTCGCCGCCGCCATAAGATTGTGGACAGCTTCCGCCTCCATGAGCCTAAAAGGTCATATTTAAAGTGCAAGCAGCTGCCCAGAAATCTGACAGTTTAGTGTTGCGGCCTGTGGGTGGGTGGCTGGTTGGCTGCATACTTGCGCTTGCATTCCAAGTAACAGAAAACTAAGCAGATGGTGGCCTGTATCATCATCATGGCCTCACCTCGGCACTATGAACTCTGCTGAAGGAGAAGCCAGGGCCCCCCGGAGGAATCTTCGGTTCTCTGGTGGGCCCGTCCAACCTTGCCGAGAAGCAGCCCTGGCTAAGAAAAGTGTGGTGGAAGGTTCCCGGACACTCTATGACTGTTTTTTAATGTGGATCGGAGATGCTTATGCATGTTATTTCTTAAACCGCATTGCAGATCGGGCCATTGTCCAACTCTGTATTCATGAAATTAAATGCGCAAAGAAAGATGTTTGTGTGTCAAAACACCACCGACAAGTGCGAGTTGATGTTGGACGGGCTGCCATTTCTTCTGCAACAAGCTGCATTAGAGGACTTCCTGGGAGAGATGACACCCAGGGTAGATACGGTTTACCTCTATGCCAGTCCTTTCACCGAGCTAAATACAGCTCTCAGCAAAAAAAAGCTGTGGACTGGCTCCATACCATCCCTGGCCACATTCACCTGTCCACATGTTTGTGGTTAGGCAGTCCTTCCCAGTAAGTGCACTAGGGAGGGTACGGGTAATGTTGTGGGACCCGTCCTTGTGAAAGGCGGAGAAAACACCGGGAGAAACAGTGGCGGCTGGGGACCGAGTATGGACACCCGGCCGCCGCCGGCATGAGGTTATGAAAAGCTTCGCCTCCACGAGCCTAAAAGGCCACATTTCAAGTGCAAGCAGCTGTCAAAAATTTGGTAGTATAGTATTGCAGCCTGTGGGTGGGTGGGTGGCTGGCTGCATACTTGCGCTTGCATTCCAAGGAATGGGGTAGGGACAACTGAACGCTGCATTGGGACAAGAACGAGGATGGTGATTGTTGCAAATCTGCAATGACAGGTGCATGGCGGGAGGCATGTTCGCATGCGCCAAGGATCACTTATGATGGGCACACTTTTAGGCAGTGACCTGGGAGTCAGAAATGCTTCCAGAGGTCTTCTCCATGCTGTTCCCATGTCTTTTCAGCATTGTATGCATGTGTCTGATGATGAGTCACACACCACATGGCCAGATAAGGTTGTAAAATGTTAAAATGGCATTTCCCAGTGAATGCATTTGTCTTTGTTGAAAGCAATGCAAAAGTGCAAAAACGCATCAAAAACGCTACGTGTGAACATAGCCCAAGGTGTGGAGGAGTATTTTTGGATTTGGTTATTTATTTTGCCTTATATTCAAGTCATTAACCTGGAAAGGATGTTCCTTAATATATTTCCCAGGAAAATCCATTTTGGTTTTGTTTTTGTATGTTTTATTGTGTATCCGTAAAAGTAGCGTAATACTCTAACAACGTTGTTGACAGCAGTGACCTGGGAGTCAGAAATGCTTCCAGGGATCTTCCCCATCCTGGTCCCATGTCATTTGAGTACTATTCCCATCGATTTGTGCAATTTTTAGGCCCTCTGCAGACCGCTGGGGGGAGCCGCTTGAAAAATGCTTGAGATTTCCATAGACTTACATTGGGCTCATTGCTCGGGTTGAGCACCCGAGTATTCCAATTTGCTCGACCCAAGCAACGAGTACCCGAGCATTTTAGTGCTCGCTCATCACTAAAGATGACATCTCGGCCATTAGTGCAATTCTTGCCTCTGTCTTGGCTTTAATATCATCTCTCTCAGAGTTAAGTTGTTGTTTACAAGAAACAGAAGGGTTAAGTTTTTGTAAAATGGTGGCATATTCATCTGTTGTTTTTACATACAGTTAATAATCTGAATACAGTTGTGCAAGGGCTCCCTCTGGTGGTAGTTTGAGAGAAGCAGGCTGAGACAGGCTGTCCATGTGACTCAGCAGTTTTTGCTATAAGTCTGCTATAACCCAGGAAAGATCATGTTTACTGATTTCATGGTTCTCTCTAACCTTCCATGTAGGCTTTGTGGGGCGCTTAGCCTTCTCACTAGATGGTGGGTCAAGTTCTATGCATTCTTCATCTAACGATGGATGCGTAGTGAAGCTGGTAATCACACAGCCTCACTGCACAGGCGGCCGGACATATGCAAGTGCGCATGTGTAGCACCCTGAGGATTCGGCTGCTACAGGGGTATTGCACCTCAACCCAGAGGTGTGATATTCCACTCCCGGGTAAGGATGGAGTGTGGAACTGAGCTCGGTTAGCTGCATGCACTACATACATCCCATTTCCGAGGAGCAGACCGACGGTACTCCCACTTAGAAATGTGCAGGTACGACCGAGTCTGTTCCTGGCTGGAGTGGGAGGGGGGTGGAACATCCCATGTAGTGTAGGGGCAGATAGGGGGAGCAGTCTGGGTAGTGATAGGAGCTCATTGGGTGCTGGTCACCTGAGCTCACACATAGAGGGATATATAAGGAGGGCACCAACTAGAATCAGGGTCAGATGCAGAGGATCAGATACAGAGAGTCAGCTGCAGAAAACAAGTCAGGAGCAGAGGAGAGAAGAAAGACAAAGACCCAGAGTGAGAGAGGAGAAAAGAGAGAGACCCAGAGCACAGAAGAGAAGGACTCTGAGATCCCAACTAAAAGCACCGGGTGAAGAGTCGGCATCAGGGTACCGGAACCCAAGCTGGTGGGGGTAAAAACATTCCCCAGCCAGAGACCGGAGACCGTGGGCAGCGTCTGCCACGGTCACCCATCACATCCACCCCGAAGGCACACCACATGAAGGGTCAGGGAACCCAGGGCCAAGGGTGTCCCAACAGAAGGCCCGAGGGAGCTGGACCTAGGTGGATTACTGGTGGGGACGGCCAGAGAGCGGGACAGAAAGAGAGCTCAGGGCCACGCTCCGGACTTGTTTGGGGGTTGGCTGGATCCAGGACCTGGTGGATGCAGCACGGCTCGGGTGGTCACTAGCAGCTGGAGTGACCAGTACAACATCTGCAGTAAGTAAACACCCTTAACTGCACAACCCGACTTTGTCTTCACTGCCGTCTGCACTACACCACCACAACCCCCATCCTCTGCGCCTGTCCCCTCTGAGGCTATACCCCTCCCGTTGGGGGTTATCTCACCAAGCTGCGCACCCACCATCAGCCTCAGCGGACCCTGCTGCAGCGGCGGCCACAGTGACCGCATCACAACGGGTGGCGTAGTCGACACAAAAGAACTCTTAATAACATCTGTAGGACTGCCACATAACACTGAGCTTGACGCCCTGGGCACGGGCCGGGTCACAGCCGCTCGGAGACTACAACCCCCCATCTGATCCGGTGCCGGGTATTCCCCTCAAAAAGGAATATGTCCCAGGGGGCGCGTCAACTTTGGCGTAGTCGGCAGGATTACGTGCCCACAACAACCGGGTACTGCGTGCCTGAAGAAAAGTGCAAGTTTACCTCAGAAAGAAGTCTCCCGCCGGTTCCGGAGGGTCCACGCCATCGGACTCCATCACCAGTCGTTTCCCGCCGATTGTCCGCCATTTCCAGCTTGTTCCCGCCATCTGCAGAGTTTCCCGCCACTGGGCGACGCTTCCTGCCAAATCCGAAGATTTCCCGCCTTGGAAGAGCAGCGGACGCCATTATGGGCGTGCCAAAGGAGGGCGGGAGGCCGCCTCCCATCGTGGGCCAGGACAGAAAATGGCGCCAAAAGTGGAAACCGCCCCCACCAACAGAGACTGTGATGCTGGAGGTGTCTGTCAGCGTGAAAGAACTACCCCTGGAGCTGACAGTCACCGAGTTGCCCCGGGACCGCCCTCTAAGTGGGAGGAGACGAAAGAGAAGAGAAAAGATGGGTGTCGCCTGGAGCAGTCTGGAGCGAGCGCACCCGGAGGCAAGAGGTCTAACGAGGAGTAGCGGAGGAGCTCACCCGGAGATGGAGAGAAAGCAGAACAGCACCGGCCCGCTGGCCAGGAGTCTGCTAGAGACCGAGGAAGGAGGGCAGAGCAGCACCGGCCCGCTGGCCAGGAGCCTGCCGGAAGAAGAGCAGAGCAGCACCGACCCGATGGTCAGGAGCCTGCTAGAGTCCACAACCCCGCTAGGTCTAGCGGAGATCTTAGCGCAGCTCCCCCGAGACCGGGAGTGTGCACAGACTGCCCTGGAGGGCCTCGCACGGAGGATGGCCCGGGTACAGCGCGAGATATTGGCGGAATGGAGCCGGGAGATGGCCCAGCAAGCTGAAACCAAGACGCAAGCTGAAACCAAGACCCGGAGCACGCCAGCCGAGATGAGGAAGGAGACCGCCTCTGAGGATGGCGCGGGAGGACCCAAGGCCGGAGACGGCGCCGAGGAGGGAGCCGAACGCATGGAGGCAGGTAAAGGGGACGCCTATACCCCAAGCCGTGACACCGCTTACCTGCCCCAGCTCCCCGTCGCAGAGCCCGAAAGTCCCCCTGCTGTGCCCGAAAACGCCATGTCACCGACGCAGACTAGGCCCCAACCGGAAGCCGCCGCCGCGACCCCTGTGACGTCACACGCCTCGACCCCGAGCGTGACCAAGCAGGAAGTACCACCAGCATGGTCGCAGGGCCTAGAATTCCCGGGCGCCGCAACACCAACAGCGCCCCCTACCTCCGCGGAGCCTCCGGCCTGGCCGCAAGGCCAGGTAGCCCAGGGCGCCGCCGTCCTAACGGTGCCCTTCACCTTCCAGGTGCCCCAGGCCTGGCCGCAAGGCCTGGGCAACCCGGGCGCCACCACCACCGCGCCCGCACCCGTAAAACCAAGGGTGCCGCGTCTGGGAGAGGACTTGTTTGCCCAGCACACGTGGCCGGACGGGCAGCCTTTCATCTGGCCCCAGAAGTATTACGAACTGGAGCACCAGAGGAGGGTTGGGGCCATGTGTGCACCCCTGATTCCGGCTCCGAAGCCCGTAATAAGGATCTCGCCCCCGCTAGCGGAAGCGCAGTTTGAGTGGGACCCCACCGGAGAAGACCTAATGGGGTTCACTCAAGAAACCAGGGCAGCTGCAGCAGAGCGTGCTGAGTGTTGCCGACAGCAGCTCGAAGAGTTCGCACGGGAGCGGAGAGAGAGGCGGGTCCGGGAACAACAGGCCCAAGTACGGAGCGCGGAGCAGAAGAGCCGGACCAGGAGGGACCCCCGTGCAGCGCATTGTCCCCGCACCATCGGGACAGTGATAAAGTTTAACCAGCAGCACGGGTGGGGCTTCATCAGAGACAACAACACCCCCGGCGACGTCTTTGTCACGCGCAGAGACGTGGAGTCCCATCTGCCGGAGGGGCACAGAGGTCGTGACCTCTACATCGGAGACGAGGTCACCTTCACCCGGCACAAGTGTGCCAAAGGACCTTACGCCCTCCACGTACACCGCCTGACGGAGGAGGAGTTGCGGTGCGAGGAGGAGGAGCAAGAGGACCCGGACGGGTCTGAAGTTACCACCAGCAAAAAGCAAAGAGCAGGAGGAAGACGCCGTTGAGTGCGGCAGAGAAGTGCTGTAAATAAGTTACCCAATCGGGGTATAAAGAAACTGAAACTGTTGTTGCTAATATAGTCCCCGTTGGGACCAGCTGAGTGAACTGTTTACCCGTTAACCCCTTAATCCCACAGGCTGAGGACTGTGAGTAGCCATTCCCTTCCCTCTACCTGGCCGAGGACTGAGAGCGGCCAACTTCCAACTTCCCCTGTATATAGTTGCGCGTCCTAAAGCGCCCCCTACCGGTTTTATAGGAAAACCAGTTTTTCTAAGAGACTGTCGCACTTTTCCCGGACACACGTTGCACAGTGTCCGGAGGAGGAGGAACCAGGAGCCTGAGACGACGAGAAAGTTTTATCTGCTAAGATATGTTATATATATAATGTTTTATATGTTTTATTATGTTTATATGAAAATTTTGTATGTTTTGGTGTTGTTTTATGTCTTACAGCCCGAGGACGTGCTGTGATTTACCAGGGGGGAATGTAGCACCCTGAGGATTCGGCTGCTACAGGGGTATTGCACCTCAACCCAGAGGTGTGATATTCCACTCCCGGGTAAGGATGGAGTGTGGAACTGAGCTCGGTTAGCTGCATGCACTACATACATCCCATTTCCGAGGAGCAGACCGACGGTACTCCCACTTAGAAATGTGCAGGTACGACCGAGTCTGTTCCCGGCTGGAGTGGGAGGGGGGTGGAACATCCCATGTAGTGTAGGGGCAGATAGGGGGAGCAGTCTGGGTAGTGATAGGAGCTCATTGGGTGCTGGTCACCTGAGCTCACACATAGAGGGATATATAAGGAGGGCACCAACTAGAATCAGGGTCAGATGCAGAGGATCAGATACAGAGAGTCAGCTGCAGAAAACAAGTCAGGAGCAGAGGAGAGAAGAAAGACAAAGACCCAGAGTGAGAGAGGAGAAAAGAGAGAGACCCAGAGCACAGAAGAGAAGGACTCTGAGATCCCAACTAAAAGCACCGGGTGAAGAGTCGGCATCAGGGTACCGGAACCCAAGCTGGTGGGGGTAAAAACATTCCCCAGCCAGAGACCGGAGACCGTGGGCAGCGTCTGCCACGGTCACCCATCACATCCACCCCGAAGGCACACCACATGAAGGGTCAGGGAACCCAGGGCCAAGGGTGTCCCAACAGAAGGCCCGAGGGAGCTGGACCTAGGTGGATTACTGGTGGGGACGGCCAGAGAGCGGGACAGAAAGAGAGCTCAGGGCCACGCTCCGGACTTGTTTGGGGGTTGGCTGGATCCAGGACCTGGTGGATGCAGCACGGCTCGGGTGGTCACTAGCAGCTGGAGTGACCAGTACAACATCTGCAGTAAGTAAACACCCTTAACTGCACAACCCGACTTTGTCTTCACTGCCGTCTGCACTACACCACCACAACCCCCATCCTCTGCGCCTGTCCCCTCTGAGGCTATACCCCTCCCGTTGGGGGTTATCTCACCAAGCTGCGCACCCACCATCAGCCTCAGCGGACCCTGCTGCAGCGGCGGCCACAGTGACCGCATCACAACGGGTGGCGTAGTCGACACAAAAGAACTCTTAATAACATCTGTAGGACTGCCACATAACACTGAGCTTGACGCCCTGGGCACGGGCCGGGTCACAGCCGCTCGGAGACTACAACCCCCCATCTGATCCGGTGCCGGGTATTCCCCTCAAAAAGGAATATGTCCCAGGGGGCGCGTCACATGCACCCCACAATATCAGCGCTTGCTGAGAGCAGGATTCAAATACATGGACAGCGCCAGCAGTGAGTGAATGCTGCCCAAGCCCATGACTGAATATGACAAGCATGCCCCTATGACTGAAAAAGCAGGTAGGAGCTAAGTATATTAAACATTATAAAATCATTATAGCTGCACCAATTTTCATGAAAACAGCTTGTTAGTGATGCACATTGCATCACTAACAACACTATGGGGGTAGTCTAGAGGGCAGCTAGGATGTGACAGGTTTCCTTTAACCAAGTAAACACTACAGCAATACAACAACACAGCAGTGCACAGCAACTGCAAGAAGGTCCACTACAGTCCGCAAATGTCCCAAACATGGGACAGAACAATGAATATATGGGAACGTGTAGTGTGCCTCTTGAAGATTGATGGTCGCCATGACGAAATCCTTCCCTATCTGTGGGACCGTGGATCTTATAGATTCCATTTTTAATCTTCTCTATGTAACATGGAGGTTCAGACGTTTTGGATTTAAGATTATTCTGTAAGCCACTGTTGGTTTTCTTATTAAAAATAAACGAGAATAGTGGCCCCAGCCCCATTCCATCACTGGAACTGGCGATATCACTCTTGACTCCTTAAGGTCGTGAAGCCCCAATATCAGGATCTCTAGTCTTCGAGATGACAGGGATGTTATTTCTAGCCTCTGGGTAGGATAAGATGAAAACTCGACTTTTGCGCCTACTCCAACGGACTCTAGCATCTTTTGGTCTGACCATATTTCTTGCCACCGCAAGTGAAAATTCACAATTCTGATTCCTACACGCCTGGCGTCATTGCCATTCTTGTCCCAGGTTCTGGAAAATATTCTTTCCTCTTCCTCTTTTAAGCTAACTCCAAAGTCCCGATTTACCCTTCCCTCTGTATGGTAGGGTTAGGGCCTGTGATGGACAAAAGGATCTTTTTTTAAAGATTTTTGGTTTGGGCAGAGATTTTTTTCTCATCTAATGCCTTTTCTAGAAGATCATCCACGGCTGGTCCAAATACATATTAACCTTTTCAAACAGAGTGCTCTTATTGAGGAGTTCGATAAGACTTAAGATCTTGCTGCTATCCTGACTGACCCCACTGAAGCATCCGCTAGGAATCCCATAGCTTTTTGAAGCAAAGGTAAGGAGGCAAGTAGTTTCCCCCTAGGAATATCCCAACGGAGATGCTCCTCCAGTTAATGTAACCAACGGAACATGGATCTGGCTACACAAGTTTAAATTACATTCATCCTTAATGAAGCCGCAGGTGTTTCTCAAGACTTCCTTAATAAAGTATCCATTTTCCGATCCATCTACCTCCATTGTATTTCTCACAGCCAACAATAGTTCCTCCATATCTTCAGAGGAAAAATAATACTTTTTATCCTCCTCTAAGTTGTGATGCTTAACTCTCCTTCTTTCAGCCACTTGTCTGAGGTGGAAACATTTAGCTCAGAGTCAGAACTATCCCTAGGATTGTACTTCCTCTTTTTTGCTGATGATGGGCCCATAGAGAAAGATTGAGAGAAGGAGGCTAGGAAAGACTGAATCTCCTGCCGTACCATTCCCCTTACTTCTTCCATAAGGGAAGGCTGTTCCTCTTTTATAATCTTCTATGTACACCCCTGGGACAAAGGTTTTTTATGGGCAGATGGGAGCTTTTTACTACAGATGGTGCATTTGCGGTCTGTAGTTTCCTCCCTCACTCTTGGTGCCCTAAAACAAAAGAGTGGAGATAACCTAAATTTGGATTCTACCCGAAAGAGTGGAAACTTACACATACCTGCAATACTTACTGGGTTTGGGTTCGCGCTGGACTTTGCAGATGCAGACCTTAGGGACGCCCTCCATAGATCAAAGATGTTTCGTCCTACCTTAAGGTGTCTTCTTATAAGGGTCTCTTATAAAGGCCGTGATCAAAATGCCAGCATCCAATGGGATGAAAAGACTCCCCCTTCATTTGAAGAAGTTCAGCCCAGGGATCCTCTAGTTAGCATTGTCCATTTTCAAATTTCCAGCCCAAGATGACATGCATTCCATGCTAGAACACACCTGTAAGTGTCGTCACACGTGAAGAAGGTCCCGCTCTTGAAGGTACAGGAGCCACATAAATTCACCATTGATCACTACTTACCCTTATGCAGGTGTAAAATTAAAATTTTACACCTGCATAATGGTACTGTGAGGCAGTGATGGGAATCGTATACGAGGGACGGTATATATTCCCCAGAATGTGCACAGAGACCTCTTAAATCCATTGAAGTGCATTGCAGTCACAGACACACTTGCGGCTGCAATGCAGGAATGAAGGTGAGCATTGACCTGGTCAGTCTATCTGGCTAAGGCAGATTAGTAAAACCCGTCAGGGCCTTCATTTCTTGGAGGAGGCTACATGAAGGCAGTGGGGCAGCCTCCTTCCTCCAACCCGGGTTTTCCAGTGGCTCTTGCCACAGGTCCTTTAAAAACCTTGCATTAAGGATTAGTGTTGTTCAGTGTTGGGACCTGCTAGGAACATAGCAGGAAAGCTTGGTTGGCCTGTGAGTAGCTGAACCTATGTCTGGGAAGGATCTGCACCCGTCAGGCTCTGAGCGGCCCGGCGCGGCCGTTGCCCATGGGAACCGTTGTTATGGACTTATGTTAACCCAGCTGTGAACCGGAGGACTTTCTGTTTTACCCGTGAGTGCTAAATAAAAGCTGCTTATGTTGGACTTGCTTGGGTCACTGCCTCAGTTACTGCACGGTGTGAACACCGCCGCCTTACAGTACGTAGAGATCAACAGTGAATTCTTAATATTATAAGGTACTGAATTTATTACTTGACGGTGAATTAATACAGGAAGCACATGAGAAGGACGGCAGCACGATCAACCTCTGCAGCTCGGCTTAACACCAGGTAAAACTCCGAGAACACTGTTCGCCGGCTACATCACCCCACAGGTAACCTCTTCATGCCCTTTGGGACAGAAAAAACACTGAGGATAGAAGGTGGGGAGAGGCTATTTAACTTCTTTGTGTTTCCTGTCCCTAATTAGGATGGGAAGGCAACCTCCTTGCTGCTTTCGTGGAGGGGATTGGAGAAAAATGCAATTCCACATTTGTTTTTTATTTACCATGTTCACTATATGTTAAAACTGACCTGGTAATTTGATTCCCCAGGTCAGTATGAGTACGCAGGTACCAAACATGTATAGGTTCTTTTTTATTTAAGTGGTGAAAAAAAAATCCGAAATTTGTATGAAAAAAAGTTTTTGCGTTTGTCGACAATTTCCAAGACCCGTAGTGTTTCCATTTTTCGGGATCTGGGGCTGGATGAGGGATTGTTTTTTGCGCCCTGAGCAGACGTTTTAATCAATACCATTTTGGGGTAGATAAGATGTTTTGATTGCTTCTTATTGCATTTTATTGCAATGTCGCGGGGACCAAAAAAATGTAATTCTGGCATTTCAATTTTTTCTTGTTATTCCATTTACCAATCAGATATTTCTGAATGCAGCGATACCAAATATGTATATTTTTTATTTTTTCAATAGTCTTATTTTTAATGGGGCAAAATGGGGTGATTTGATCTTTTGTGTTTTAACCCCTTAACGACTGCCTATATGCCTTTTAACAGCAGTCGTTAAGGGTACTTATTATTCCTCAGCGCCGCTTTGTCGCCACTGAGGAATAATAGTACAGTGCCGTCCCATGGCCGAATTTCCGGCGAGTGTCAGCTGTATATGACAGCTGACACACTGCAGTATCGATTCTGGCAGGATTTGAAGCCGATAGGGGCCGATTAACTCCTTAAATACTGCTGTCAATAGTGACAGCATTATTTAAGTTGTTACGATAGGTTCGCAAGACCCCCTTAGTAGCCATCGAAACCCCGCGATGAGAATCGCGGGTCCTGATGGTTACCATGGTACCCTGAGGTCATGTGATGACCCCAGGGAACGGTGGCTATAAGCTGGATCTCACAGGCACAGTCAATGAGACACTGACAGGTCTCATGCACTGCTGTACACGAGTACTTCAGTGTATGAGTCCAGTGATCAAAGTGAAAATTATACATGTCCCACAGTGAGACTTAGTGTAAAAGTAAAAAAAATTAAATAAAATATGTAAAAAAAAACACAAAAAACTGCACACAAATCGCTAAAATCCGTTTCACTACACAAAACGCAGCATTTGTGATAAAACAAAAAAAAGTACATAATTGGTATCGCCACGTCGGGAACGACACGCTCTATAGAACTGGCACGTTATTTATTCTGTATGACGAAAGCCGTAAAAAAATAAATAAAAAACGCGCCAAAAATGATGCTTTTTCATCATACTGACTCACAAAAAAGTGAATAAAAAGCGATCAAAAAGTCTTATGCAAAAAAAATTGTGCAAATAAAAACACCAAACTGTCCTGCAAACAACAAGCCCTAATATGGCTCATTCTGCAAAAAATTAAAAAGGTTGCAACTCTCAGAATACGATGATGAAAAAACAAATTCATTTTTGTAAAATATTGTCTTTAGTGTGTAAAAATAGCAAAGCATGAAAAAATATATATAAATCTAGTATTTCTGTAATCGTACCGACCCGACAAACAAATCGGTTTTATCACTTTCATTGCACTGTGAACGGCGAAAAAAAAATAATAAATAAAAACAATAACTGAATTGCTGGTTTTTGTTCATGTGTCTGAAAAATCTGAATAAAAAGTGATCAAAAATTATGTGCTCAAAATGGTGGCAAAAAAATCTGTAACTTGTCCCGCAAACAATAAGCCTTCATACAGCACTGCTGGCCAAAAAAATAAAAAAGTTATAGCTCTCAGAATATGGCGACGAAAAAAAATACTTTTTATAAAAAAGCATTTTTATTGTGTGACAGTAGAAAAACCTAAAAAAAAACTGATATAAATCTGCTATCGCTGTAATTGCACTGAACCGAAGAATAAAACCGCCTTATCACTTAAACTGCATGGTGAACCGGGTAAAAATAAAAAAAAGAACTATTCTTGTACTGCTGTCTATTTGTTCATTCTGCCTCCCAAAAATCAGAATAAGGCTTGACTCACATTTATTCTGTGCTCTCCGCTGAGCGCTAACGTCAGGGTTTCCATGCATATTCTCCAAAACTGCGATTCAGACAAAACCCCAGATGGAACCACTAACTTGTGAGGCAGATGGAGTCACTTTGGACTGGTCTCTGTTCTGGCGGTGCCCCATCATTTTAGGCATCTTTTTAGTGCACAAGTGTGGGCGACCACAGATCTGTGCAAGCCTAAAAAGATGGATACCAACGTAGCAGATGCCAAACGGATTCCAAAGTGCCTCCATCTGGCTCATTATGGTGGGTGGTTCCGTTGGGGGTTTGTCTGAATCGTATTTTTGTGGAATTTACACGGAAACTCAGACATAACTGCTCAGCGTAGAACACAAGAATGTGATCCCAGTCTTATTCTGGAAGCAATTGAAAAATATTATGTGCCCCAAAATGTTACCAATAAAAACCCTAATCTATCCCACACAAAACCAGCCCCCACTCAGGTCCATCATCTGTCACTGGAACGATAGGGGGTTCCCACGTAACTGGTAGAACAAACACTCTGGAAAAGCGACATGGCTCTCGCCCCCTCAAATAAAATCCAGTAAATTCTACACGCCCAAATCCAAATGCCCCCTCCTTCTCAGCCCCACTATGCCTCAACCGCAGTAAGCGGCCACGTGTTTGGCATTAATGTAGTGGGGAGAGAGCACTTAACAATTTACGGGGTGAAAATCGCCAGAAGCACAAGCTGGGCACAATGTATGGAGGCGCTACAATATATGGGAGTACAATGTATGGGCGCTAAACTTTAATATTTGTAATTCTCCAGAAAAAATCTGCCGTGGATATTACAAAATAGTTACTGCAGCCATAGATTTAGTAATTGAGAGGTGTAATTTCTGCAATGAGGTCACTTTTGTTTTTTTTCTGCTGTTCTGGCACCTTCGAGGCTCCACAAATGTCGCCTGTAAACTATTCTACCAAAATCTGTGTTCGAAAAGCCAAATAGCGCTCCTTCCTTCTCAGTCCTGACATGTGGCCTAATATTAATTTCTGACGACACATGGGGCATCGCCGCACTCGGGAGAAATTGTGCAATAAATTATGGGGTCCAGTTTCACCTATTAACCTTTGTGTACCTGACAAATTTTCAGCAAATACAAAAACTACATTTGTGCCACAAAAATTTAATATTTTCACATCTCAATGTTATAAAATTCTGTGAGGCACCTATGGGCTCAAAATATTCACTACACCCCCAGATGAATTCAACAGGCAGTGAAGTTTCCAATATGGGGTCACCTGAGGGGGTTTCTGCTGTTCTGGCACCTCATGGCTCAGCTAAAGGAGCCCACAATCTATTAAAGCGAAATCTACGCTCTAAAAGCCAAGCAGTGCTCCTTCCCATCATACCCCTGCTGTGTGCTCAAACAGTAGTGTACAACCATATATGGAGTATCACTGTGTTCGGTAAAAAATTGCAGAACAAATTGTGGGGTCCGTTTTCTCCTATTACCCCTCGAGTAAATTATAAATTTGAAGCTAAAACAGTATTTTAGTGGAAAAATATACATTTTTTGTTCTCACATCTAGAAGTTATAAAGTTTTGTGAATCACCTGTAGGTTACAAATGCTCAGTACACCCCTAGATAAATTCCGTGAGGGGTCTGGTTTCCAAAATGGAGTCACTTGTGGGGAGTTTCTAATGTTTTTGCATGTCAGGGGCTCTCCAAATGCGACAAGGCATTCACAATCTATTTCAGGCAAATAGCACTCTTTTCTTTCCTAGCCCTGCCATGTGCCCAAACAGACGTTTTTGACCATATATGGGTTATCATCGCATTCAGGAGAAATTGCATAACAAATTATGAGCTCTGTTTTCTCCTATTATCCATTGTGAAAAGTACAAATTTGGGGCTAAAAATTTTCGTGAACAAAATGATAATTTTCATTCTGACAATCTAATGTTATCAAATTCTGTGTAGTACTTGTGGGTTCAAAATACTCACTGTACCCCTGCATAAAATCCTCGAGGATTGTAGTTTCCAAAATGGGGTCACTTGTGGGGGGTTTCCACTGTTTAGGCACATCAGGGGCTCTCAAAATGCAACATGGAGTCCGCTCTCGATTCCAGTCATTTTTGCATTCAAAATGTTAAACATGCTCCTTCCCTTCAGAACTCTTCATCAGGCTAGTATAACACAAAATCTGAAGAGTCACATCTATTGCATTATTTCTGTGTCGTATTGTATATAAATATGTGACTCTTTAGATTTTGTGTTATACTAGCCTGATGAAGAGACCTGCGTAGTCTCGAAAGCTTGCAACTTGTTACCATCTTTTCAGTTAGCCATTAAAAGGTATCAATCACTGAGGACTCTCAAATCTAAATATTTTTGCAAAGTGGAATGACTTTTTTTTTTACATTTTTAAAATCTTGCTTTTGCCCCAAATTTCTCACTTTTGCAAGAGTTAACATCAAAAAGTGGACCTCTCAATTTGTTAGCCACTTTGTTACATGCACAGTGATACCCCACATGTAGTAAAAAAAAGTTCTGTTTGGACAAACGGAAGTACTCTGAGCGGAAGGATCAATATTTTAATTTTGCAACACAAATTTGGCTGAAAGAGATGGTGGACACCATGTCACATTTGCAGGGACCCTAAGGTGCCTAAACAGCAGAAACTCACTACAACTGACCTCATTTTGGAAACTATACCCCCTCAAGGATTTTATCCATAGGTATAGTGAGTATTTGGAACCCACTGGTATGAATTTTATAACTGTGGGCATAATACTATTCAGACAACACAGGGTGCGGGTAAAGCAGTGTGCCAATACTTTATTGAACCACCAAACTGACAATAACATATAGAACAGTGCCAGCAAAATACCCATTATGGTGCGAAATTACAGTCTCACCATTCCCCTGACTCGCCGGGATTAAAGCGAGTTCGGGGCTTCCTGGGCCAACTACCCCCACCAGTGGCACCCCGCTTTTGGCGGGCACCCTTCAGAGAGGATGTAATAAGCTTAGGAAGCTGACAATCCATTGAGGTACGTAACCAGGTGACTGGAGGGTCCCAATCTGGCTTCTCCAAATGTCTCCATGGGGCCAGGTGACCGAAGGGTCCCAACCTGGCTTCTCCGAACATATCCATGGGCTCCAGATGACTGGAGGATCCCAACTTGGCTACCCCAAACAGATCCATGGGTTCGTATACAGACGTGGGTATGTGGACAAGAATTTGGCTGAATAATAGTTGGTATGCGAGTGATCAAGTCCTGCAATTGTCAGATGACCTGACTTTTCAAGAACATTTCTGGGGTTCCACATTCTGGAGTATACAGACGTGGTTATGTGGATGAGAATTTGGCTGAATAATAGTTTGGTGTATGAGTGATCAAGTCCTCGAATTAATTGTCAGATGACCTGACTTTTCAAGAACATTTGTGGGATTCACATTCTGGAAGTATACAGACGTGGGTATATGGACAAGAATTTGGCTGAATAATAGTTTGGTGTATGAGTGATCAACTCCTGGAATTAATTGTTAGATGACCTGACTTTTCAAGAACATTTGTGAAATTAACATTCTGGAAGTATACACACTTGGGTATGTGGACGAGAATTTGGCTGAATAATATGTTTGGTGTATGAGTAATCAAGTCTTGGAATTAATTGTGAAATGGGGGAAAATGTGATTTACTGATGAAAATATTCTCTTTATTACTTGTTCCATAGAAATTACTGTACTGGGGCCCACTAAGCAGAAAATATAAAAATAAATTATTTGAAAAAAAAAAATAATAATTGTAAGATGTGTGTTAGGTCTCAAAATAGGGGGAGATACAAATGCCTGGTTGAGATGGACACATGGGGCAATAATAACGGGAACCACTCCTACTGTGGTGCTTCCTACAAACCTGGCAACTTTTTTGGGGATACTTTTGGGTGGGAGTGGCAGGGATGGGGCAAATAAAATGTCGCTCTGCAAGTCTCCAGACTACCTCGGACTCAAAGACTTCCTCCTGTGCCATCGAGTCAAAGATGAGATACTCAACAATTTTCTCCTGGAATTGGAGGAAAGTGAGCGCTCCTTGTGAGTTTTAACAAAACTGTTATATGTAGCAATTTGGATTAGGTAGATTGTTACCTTTTTATACCAGGCCTGGTCTTCCGCTTCACCAGGTATGGTTGAAGCACATGGTCTGACAGGTTAACGCCATCCATAAATTTATTATAACCTGTGATACAGATTGGTTTCTGTTTGTCCCTGGTGGCACCCCTGTCTCTGACAGTCACAGTGGTGTCCACATGCAGTGTGGTCAGCATGTACATGTTTTTCCTGTCATTCCACTTCACTGCAAGAGGTTGGTTGCTTGTAAGTGAGAATGACGCCCCCTTTTCCAAATGTCTGGACACCAACTGTGACGGAAAAGCCACTCGGTTTTTCCTGCCTGTCCCACAGGCCCCTGTATTTGCAGCGTGGAAGGATTTGTATAGGGCGATACTCGTGTAGTAGCTGTCTGTGTATTAGTGGTACCCTTGATGTAAAAATGGCGTCATTAGCTCCCAGACAGTTTTACCCAGGATACCAATTGTTTGGGGACAGTTTGGTGAGCTGATTTGGCCGTCCCTACCTTCATATATTAGGTGTAGCCTGTTGTGCTCTCGCACATTGTTGCCGTATTTTACTCGCTTGGAGGGGATGAATTGGCGGAAGGACAGACTGCCGTTGACACTCATCAAGGACTCGCCGACTACAACATTTTGCTGTGGGGTATATGAATTTAGAAATGAATCTTGTAGGAGGGAAATTAAGGGTCTCAATTTGTTTAGGTGATCGTAGCTGGGGTCATTTCTTGGGGGAGTTTGGGAATGGTCACTAAAATTAATGAACCTCATTAGGGCTTCATAACGGGCTCGGGACATGACAGCTGCAAATACAGTGGTGCTGTGAACAGATTTTGTTGCCCAGTAGGAGCGGAGTGTGTTTTTTTTACTAATCCAATGTTCAGGGTAAAGCTCAAACATTTTTTTTTATTTCAGGGACATTTGTGGGGATCCAGAAGCGAGAACGAAAGGCAGTGGGTTTTTGGGAAATATACTGTCGGGCATATAAATTGGTTTAGTGGGCAACCAATTGTAGGACTTCTGGGGTAACGAAAATTTGGAAAAATTCAAAGGGAGTAAAATTGGTGACATCTAATTTTATTCCAAGGGGAATTCGAGGGGTAAATGCACTGTCGGGATACCACAGTGAAGGGCGGACTGCTGTACTTGGTCCTGCCTCTGAAGCTTCAGCAGCAACTCTGCTACCATCGGGCTGTGTGATCCCATTGAGGAAGACGAGTCATCACTGTCTGAAAACTGCTTGGCTTGAGAGGCAGATTCGATTTTACTGCCGGAGCTGCCAGAGCAACGCAGGGTGTACGTCTGCTCCGCGCTAAATGTTCTGTGGGCCATTGTTTTATTTTATATGCCTGCCTAACAAAAAATGTAAACCCAATTTTAATATATACAGTACAGACCAAAAGTTTGGACACACCTTCTCATTTAAAGATTTTTCTTTATTTTTATGACTATGAAAATTGTACATTCACACTGAAGGCATCAAAACTATGAATTAACACATGTGGAATTATATACTTAACAAAAAAGTGTGAAACAACTGAAAATATGTGTTATATTGTAGGTTCTTCAAAGTAGCCACCTTTAGCTTTGATGACTGCTTTGCACACTCTTGGCATTCTCTTGATGAACTTCAAGAGGTAGTCACCGGAAATGGTCTTCCAACAATCTTGAAGGAGTTCCCAGAGATGCTTAGCACTTGTTGGCCCTTTTGCCTTCACTCTGCGGTCCAGCTCACCCCAAACCATCTCAATTGGGTTCAGGTCTGGTGACTGTGGAGGCCAGGTCTTCTGGTGTAGCACCCCATCACTCTCCCTCTTGGTCAAATAGCCCTTACACAGTCTGGAGGTGTGTTTGGGGTCATTGTCCTGTTGAAAAATAAATGATGGTCCAACTAAACGCAAACCGTATGGAATAGCATGCCGCTGCAAGATGCTGTGGTAGCCATGCTGGTTCAGTATGCCTTCAATTTTGAATAAATCCCCAACAGTGTCACCAGCAAAGCACCCCCACACCATCACACCTCTTCCTTCATGCTTCATGGTGAGAACCAGGCATGTAGAGTCCATCCGTTCACCTTTTCTGCGTCGCACAAAGACACGGTGGTTGGAACCAAATATCTCAAATTTGGACTCATCAGGCCAAAGCACAGATTTCCACTGGTCTAAAGTCCATTCCTTGTGTTCTTTAGCCCAAACAAGTCTCTTCTGCTTGTTTCCTGTCCTTAGCAGTGGTTTCCTAGCAGCTATTTTACCATGAAGGCCTGCTGCACAAAGTCTCCTCTTAACAGTTTTTGAAGAGATGTGTCTGCTGCTAGAACTCTGTGTGGCATTGACCTGGTCTCTAATCTGAGCTGCTGTTAACCTGTGATTTCTGAGACTGGTGACTCGGATAAACTTATCCTCAGAAGCAGAGGTGACTCTTGGTCTTCCTTTCCTGGGGCGGTCCTCATGTGAACCAGTTTCTTTGTAGCGCTTGATGGTTTTTGCAACTGCACTTGGGGACACTTTCAAAGTTTTCCCAATTTTTCGGACTGACTGACCTTCTTCTTCTTAAAGTAATGATGGGCACTCGTTTTTCTTTACTTAGCTACTTTTTTCTTGCCATAATACAAATTCTAACAGTCTATTCAGTAGGACTATCAGCTGTGTATCCACCAGACTTCTGTACAACACAACTGATGGTCCCAACCCCATTTATAAGGCAAGAAATCCCACTTATTAAACCTGACAGGGCACACCTGTGAAGTGAAAACCATTTCCGGTGACTGCCACTTGAAGCTCATTAAGAGAATGCCAAGAGTGTGCAAAGCAGTCATCAAAGCAAAACATGGCTACTTTGAAGAACCTAGAATATAAGACATATTTTCAGTTGTTTCACACTTTTTTGTTAAGTATATAATTCCACATCTGTTAATTCATAGTTTTGATGCCTTCATATATGTATGTATATATATATATATATATATTGTATATATTTTTTTTACTGTTGAAGAAACCCTAACGCTAGCACCAAACCCTAACAGATTTATGGAAACTGATCTAAAAATGTTATTTATTTTTTCTCTGACAGGGCAGCTCTTGGACGTAGTATATCTTCTCTCCCATAACAACTACAAGGAGAAAAGAGAGTGCTGCCATATTGACTAATATTGGGGCTTTTGATCACTGTAATAAGTTCACTCACAGTAATCAAAAGCCATCGGTCAATGATGAAATAAATCCCAGAAGTTGCAGAGAGGCAGTCCTCAGCGGCCGCACTGCACATGCCAGGGCCGTAACTGCCCCGGGGCGCCAACCACCCAAGGGGCCCCAAACTGATGGTAAAAAATTGTATTTTAATACTTTAATTTCTCATAAAATACCCAGCTCCTATATTCCTGTCAGACAATGTTACCCGGAGGACAGGAGAGACTATCATTACAACAATGCGTAGCAGGCGTCACCACGTTCCGCACAACCTCTAGTGATTGAAATGTTGAGGGGCCCCACTATGAAGTTTTGCCCCGGGGCCCCGAAGTTTATAGTTATGGCACTGGCACATGCACTTGCCATTTTGCTTTGGAAGAAGGAGGGGGGCCTGGGGATTGCTGATGGGGAGCTCAGGACCCCATTCCTCTCTCCTCTGACATGTTAGATCATGTCAGAGGAGAAATTCATTTTAAATCGGACTTTCATTTTTTTTAACAAGATCTCCATTATTCAGTTAATGGCTGAATTCAGTTACTGGCGATCAAGTGACAGGGGACCGGAAAAACAGGCCCTGATCATACTCTCCAGGGTCTCAGCTACCTCCGTCAGCTGAGACCCCGGAAATTTTCTGACGCTGAGGGGTGCTATACCCTTATTTCTCAGCCACGTTAAAAAGCGGCGCTGAGGAGTAAGGGCCCTTAACTGCAGCCGTTAAAGGGCGTATCGGCGGTCGTTAAGGGGTTAAATTGGATTTAATTGAATTCATGAACCTGTAAGATAACATGTATTGTTGATGTTTTGTACAGATATATGAAATTAAACATACGGACTACTTACTCTCTATGATGATTTGAATTGGAGTGATTCTTTTCCACTTTTTTAATTATTTATAAAATGTTCATAATAAAGTTTATTTTGAATTATTATGGTAGTGTGTGATAATTAATGTAGGATTTATAATCTCTAATAACAATTTGTGATGCTTACAGCAAACTATGGGCTCACTAGAGCATATGTAGTTAATAAATTCCACAGCAGAATGTAGCATAGTGAAAACAGTCTTAAAGGGAATCTGTCACCCCCCCTGGGCGATATCAGACCTCTACTATGGCCATACAGGTGATAGAAAAGTAAATCTATACTTACCCGTATGGCCAATAGCAGAGGTCTGATTCCAGAGAAATCTTTTATAAAGTTTCTTCTCCAGAGGCTTGGCGTCCGGGGGACGCCAAGCAAACCCCTCCTATCTGCTTATTATGCACCTAAATCCCCGCCCTGGGCAAATTATCATCTCCCCCCCCCTCCCCGGCAGGGCCCTGTGACTGCCCTGTGACGTGCCCTGCCGCGCATGCGCAAAGCGCCGCTCCCATGGAACGCGCTTTGTTTCTCCCCGGCCCGGACTGCGCCGCAGCCCTTGTATTGGGAGCGGCGCTGTGCGCATGCTTGTCAGGTGAGACAGCAGGGCATGTCACAGGGCAGTCACAGGGCCCTGTGACGTGCCGGGGAGGGGGGGGCCCTGTATGGCCATAGTAGTGGTCTGATATCGCCCTGGGGGGTAACAGATTCCCTTTAATAACAGTTCATGAAGCTTGCACAAAACGGTGGGGTATCCAGCAGCAGATGCAAGTACTGTGAACAGACTCTAATAACAGTTGGTGATACTTACAGAAAACAATGGGTTATCCAATAGTTGATGCAAATGATGAAAATCACCAAAATCTGATAAATTGATGTCATCAGAACAAACGGGATAGTGCCCAATCTCCAAACTGCAACTGAACATGTCACAGTGTCAATATTCAGACACAGGGGTGTGTCTGATTAGGGGTTAAAAAGCCTTTAGAGGTTATGTCACTAAGGAATGCTGGGCCACATGTAAGTGGTGACAGTCACGAGGATATGGATTGGAGCTCTGCCTTGAAGAAGAGTGAGATGAGATTACTCACAGATGTTGTGCTCCTTAAACGGGTTTTCCCACAAACAAAAGTTGATTTTAATCAATAGATCTTGGAGTAATAATAAGTTCTACAATAGGATGTGTTTAAATAAAATGTTCCTGTGCTGAGATAATCTTATAAATGTGCCCCTGCTGTATACTGTGTAATGGTTATATGGTTGTGTCTCACCATGCAGGGACACGGTCTGATCATACCACATCTGCTGGGCAGGGGGGATGCAAAGGAGAGTAAAACATTTCCCTGCCTGTTTTTAACCCCTTTAAAGCCCAAGACGTATTAATACATATCTGCGCCCTGGGCTTTAAGAGCCTGACACATATTAGTACGTCTTTGCGATCGCGCCCGCACACAGGCTGTGCGGGCGCGATCACCGCCGGGTGTCAGCTGACACCCGGTGCTATGTGCAGGGAGTGGTCCCACACCGCTCCCGGCACATTAACCCCCGCAATGCTGCGATCGAAGTCGATCACAGCATTGCGGTGGCTAAGGGGAGGTGATCGCAATACTCCCCTTCTCTTCTGGCCTCCAGCGCTGTCTGCCGGACATGACAACATCCGGGTCACCAGACAGCAGGAAGATTTTTTGGTCATGCGCAGTGCATGACCAAACTATCTTCTCCCTGTGCAGTGCTGACAGCCTGCATAGCACAGGTATGGTGCTCCATTCCTGTGTTATGCAGGCGATCAGAATAAAAAAAGTAAAAGTCCCATAGTGGGACAAAGTATAAAAGTAAAAAAAACTGTCAGAAAGTGAAATAAAAAATGTAAAAAAAATTTGTAAAAATATTTTTTAAAAAATAAAAATAATAATCCACCAAAAATAAAAATATAATTTACCCATCAATAAATATTATTATGAAAAAAAAAACAAACAATAAAAGTACACATATTTGGTATCGCCGCGTCCGGAACGACCTGACCTATAAAACTGCCTGACTAGTTAACCCCTTCAGTGAACACGGTAAAAAAAAAAAAAAAAAACTAAGCAAAAAACAATGCTTTATCATCATACCGCCAAACAAAAAATGGAATAACACGCGATCAAAAAGACGAATATAAATAAAAATGGTACTGCTGAAAATGTAATCTCATCCCGCAAAAAACAAGCCGCCATACAGCTCTATCAGCCAAAAAATAAAAAAGTTATAGCTCTCAGAATAAAGCGATGCAAAAAAATAATTTTTTCTATAAAATTGCTTTTATTATGTAAAAGCGCCAAAACATAGAAAAACTATATAAATGTGGTACCGCTGTAAACGTACTGACCTGAAGAATAAAGCTACCTTATCAATTTTACCACACGCAGAGCAGAATAAAAAAAAATAAAAAAAAACAATTCCTGAATTGTTGGTTTTTGTTTATTCTGCCTCCCAAAAATCGGAATAGAAAGCGATCAAAAACTGTCACGTGCCTGAAAATGGCACCAATAAAAACATCAACTCATCCCGCAAAAAACAAGCTGTCACATGACTCTGTCAGACAAAATATGGAAAAATTATAGCTCTCAAAATATGGCGATGCAAAAACTAGATTTTACAAAAAAAATGCGTCTTTTAGTGAGTGACAGCTGTCAATCATATAAACCCGATATGATTCTGGTATCTCTGTAGTCGCACCGACCCGAAGAATAAAGTCGTCTAATCACTTATACACAAAGAACGGCATAAAAAATAAACTCTCGGGTTAGGGTTGGGGTTAGGGTTGTGCTAGGGTTGGGGTTGTGGTTAAGGCTAGGGTTGGGGTTAGGCTTGGGTAGGGTTGGGCTAGGGTTAGGGTTGGGGTTAGGGTTGGGCTAGGGTTAGCGTTGGGGTTGGGCTAGGGTTGGGGTTAGGGTTGGGCTAGGGTTGGGATTTTTTTCAAAAGTAAAAAAAAAAAAAGATGACGATATGGCAACTAGTGTTGAGCGCAAGTGCTCGCTACTTGAGTTTGCATCGGGTGCTCAGGTATGCATTGAGTATCGTGGGTGCTCGAGTGACATGCTCGAGTCTCCGCCCCATATGCTTCGCGGCCAAAAAAACCTCGCGGGGATTGCCTGCCATGCACGAGCGATCCCCGCATGTTTTTTTTGGGGTGTTTAATAACCGTGAAACATGCGGGCGGGGACTCGAGCATGTCACTCAAGCACCCTTGATACATGGTGTATTCCTGAGTACCCGATGCAAACTCAAGTAGCGAGCACTTGCGCTCAAGACTAATGACAACTTATTCAATATGATGCCCTAATGTTATCAAATTTTGGGTCGTACCTCTGGGTTCAAAATGTTCACTATACCCCTTGATAAAATCCTTGAGGGGTGTAGTTTCCAAAATGAGGTCACTTGTGGGGGGCTTCCACTATTTAGGCACATCAGGGGCTTTCCAAACGCGACATGGCGTCCGCTCTCGTTTCCAGCCGATTTTGCGTTCAAAAAGTCACACAGTGCTCCTTCCCTTCTGAACTCTGCCGTGCCCCCCAAACACTGTATTTTCCCCACATATGGGGTATTGGCGTACTCAGGAGAAATTGCACAAAAGTTTTTGGGGTTCATTTTCTCCTCTTACCCTTGTGAAAATAAAAAAATTGGGGCTAAAACATAATTTTTGTGGAAAAAGTTAGATTTTTTTATTTTCATGGCTCCATGTTATAAACTTCTGTAAAGGACTTGGGGGTTCAGGGTGCTCACCACACATCTAGATAAGTTCCCTGAGGGGTCTAGTTTCCAGAATGGTGTCACTTGTGGGGGGTTTCCACTGTTTAGGCACATCAGGGGCTCTCCAAACGCAACATGGCGTCCGCTAATTATTCAAGCAAATTTTACAATCAAAAAGTCAAATGGCGCTCCTTCCCTTCCGAACCCTACCGTGCGCCCAAACAGTGGTTTTCCCCCACATATGGGGTATCTGCTTACTCAGGATAAATTGCACAACAAACTGCAGTTTCTCCTGTTACCCTTATGAAAATGCAAAAGTGGAGGCTGAAAAACATTTTTGCGGGAAAAATGTGAAAATTTTATTTTTATGGCTCAATGTTATAAACTTCTGTGAAGCACCTGGGGTATCTGCATGCCCATGGGAAATTGCACAACAAATTTTGAGGTCCATTTTTTTCCTGTTACCCCTGCAAAAATTAAAAAATTGGGTCTAAAGTAACATTTTTGTGAAAAAAGTTAAATGTTAATTTTTTTCTTCCACATTCCAAAATTCCTGTGAAGCACCTGAAGGGTTAATAAAGTTCTTGAATGTGGTTTTGAGCACCTTGAGGGGTTCAGCTTTTAGAATGGTGTCACTTTTGGGTATTTTCTGTCATAAAGACACATCAAAGTGACTTCAAATATGATGTGGTCCCTAAAAAAATGGTTTTGTAAATTTTGTTGGAACAATGAGAAATCGCTGGTCAACTTTTAACCCTTATAGCTCCCTAATAAAAAAAAAATTTGGTTCCAAAATTGTGCTGATGTAAAGTAGACGTGGGAAATGTTATTTATTAACTCTTTTGTGTGACATATCTCTCTGATTTAAGGGCATAAAAATTAAAATTTTGAAAATTGCAAAATTTTCTAAATTTTCACCAAATTTCCATTTTTTTCACAAATAAACGCAAGTGATATCGAATAAATTTTTCCACAATCATGGAGTACAATATGTCACGAAAAAACAATCTCAGAATCAGGGGGATCCGTTGAAGCGTTCCAGAGTAATTACCTCATAAAGTGACAGTGGTCAGAATTGTAAAAATTGGCCTGGTCATTTACACCGTGGGTTGTAAAGGGTTTAAATAATGTTTTACTTCAAAGAAAGAATTATTTGCGATTCCGTGCTGTCCTGTCTGTATAGTTTTCTTCTCCTCTCTTGCCCAGGAGATGTGGTATGATTAGACCATGCTCCTGCACGTAACTAACAAACGAAGTAGCACTCTGCAACGCTAAGTATGCGAACATGAAATATATGAAATTTGAATAACATTACTCTTAGCGTATAAATTGGCCAATTCATGTGTACCTGGTAGCCACGTTAAGGCATTTCTCATTATACTAGGACCCTACCAATGTGAACTCCTCTCTCAGAGACATAAGCCTGCTTGTGGGTGGGAAAGCAAGTTCCTGCTGCAATTAAAACCGCCTGTGGCCTAGAGGCGGAGTGTTGTGTCAAAGCCTAGACATATAAACAGAAAAAACTGAAAAGGATCTTGCTTTCCCGCACACAAGCAGACTTTTGTTCTTTAGAAAGGAGTTCCCATTGGCAGAGACCTGGTATAACGAGAAACGCCTTAACGTGGCTACCAGGTACACATGAATTGGCCAATTTATGAGCTAAGATTTCTCATTTATTTCTACTTTCTAGAGCAGTAATGCTATTCAAATTTCATATATTTCATGTTCGCATACTTAGCGTTGCAGAGTGCTACTTCATTTAGTAGTTGTATATGGAGGTAGCTTCTCCTAGTAAGAACCTGTACACACATATTTCTTGATTTGGAAGTGCCTGTCAGTTTTTTCTGTTTACATGTTCCTGCACGGTCAGACACAGCCATTACACAGCAAGGGCACAATTCTAAGATTATCTCAGCACAGGAACATTTTATCTAAACACCTCCAATTGTAGAAGTTATTATTCCAAGATCTATTGATTAAAATGAACTTTTGTTCGTGTGAAAACCCCTTTAACTTGTCAGAAGGCACACCGCTTTGTTGATAAGTTATGGATTACTGCATCTGTACATTATCATAGCTACCATCATTACATGAATATGTCACCAAAACCAGCATAAGCCATGAACATATCACCAGAACCACCATTAGTAAATGAATACAGCAGCAAAACCATCATCAGTAAGTGATTACAGCACCAAGACCATCATCTGTAAATTAATACTGCACTAAGCTTAGAATAGCAATCAATTGTATTGTCATTTCAGCCCCTTTATCACATGGACATACTGAAATTGTAGGTTCTTAATAATAGTAAGGAGATGCTGGCAGATATTTTTACCAGCCATTATCAGACTGTAATCCATACAGGAGATAATGACTACATATAATCAGTACTGTATCAAAATTTAAACATTACACCCAGATACCTTAAGGATGACTTCTCTAATTTGAGTTGTTCTCATCCCTTTCTTTTCTATCTGGTCCAGCTATGGTGACTGTTCACATCCACAGGTTGCTTCGGCAGACTTCTCTGCTCTCTGTAATATATTTGCATTGGGCAAGGTCGCACACGTGTAGTCGGCGCGTGACTGCATGTATGTAAATCGCATACGCGATCACGCGCCTGCCACTCCTGGTGCCAGCAGCAGAGAATCCTCACAGCACAAAGTCAATGCTATGTGAGGGTTCACAAGTCTGCAGTCACATAGAGTGACTACAGACTTGTAGCCTAAAGCAGAACAACCCCTTTAAAACTACCTATATGTACAGCATATCGCTTTGCTTATGCTTAAAGAAGGTGAAGCAACTCACCTAATAAAGGGGCTTTTGTACCTATGTGCTTATTTTAATGCTATACTGGGATCAGGAAGTGATAAATGGAGATATATTTTAATTGAGGCATAGACTTCTGATAAGTGTTAAAAATATCTGAGTTTTTAGGACTCTTCTTGAATTATGATTGGGGAATATAATCTTGTCTCTGGAAAAAATAGTTGGCTTCCATCTGTGGCTGCCACAGCCGTTTTCCCTTTATAGCCTCTTGAAAGACACTCAACATAATCATCCTTTCCATTACTTTACAGCTAACCCCAGCCGTACATTTTTGAGAAACCAGGTACACAAGTAGGTTGAGACAAAATTGATACAGCTCTATCCAGATAAATAAATCTGTCTATTATAAAATGTCAAAAGCTGGAAAAGTTGACAGCACTGCAGAGCTTAACAGTGCCAATATCACCCCTCATCAAAGCAGCAGCGAAACGCGTGTCAGGGTTTAGACGGCAGGTGATCACTCTCCTCCAATATTTTTCTACATGTGAAAGATTGTGTACATTTACTAGATGTTATACAATAATGGCTCTATCCCTATTCATTTTTGTGGTAACATCATTTGTTCACCAACCATCTATGTATTTTTTTTTTTTTTCGCCTGACCCAATTTTACTTATATTCTATCTGGTTGACCTCAGGATTTTTGCTTTAAAGTATATTTGGTAAGTTTAGTTTACTCCATTTCCATTTGTGTGTAGACAACATCACAGCATATTGCTTTGCTTGTGCCTAAAATGCAGTTAATAAGCAACTGAAAGTCAGTGTTCTATTTAACTTTCAAATGAATGTAAATTTTTATAGTGAGGACAGTATGAAGGAAATATCCAGAAAAAAAATTATGATAAACTAAGCTACATACTAAGTGATGCTCTATCAAAGCTGAAGTATGCCTATAAAAAAAAGGGTCTAATCGCAATTATTACACATATTCAGACATTGAATTATTTTATTATTTCAGTCAATCTGATGAAGGTCTGGGTGACCGAAACATAAAAAAATAATAATAATTAGTGTTGAGCGAGCACTAAAATGCTCGGGTGCTCGAAGCTCGGGCCGAGCTTGCCGTGATACTCGGTTGCTCGACCCGAGCAACGAGCCCTAAGTTAGTCTATGGGAGACCCGAGCATTTTTGCGGAGGCACCCCATGCAGTCTTTTAAAAGCCTAACAAGTGCCCAAAACGATAGTGACAGTGCTCAAATGACATGGGGACAGCATGGGGATCGCCCTAGGAAGCATTTCTGAACCCCAGGTCACTGCTGTCAACAATGTGGTCAGAGGTATTAAGCCACTTTTAAGGGCTCACAATAAAACGTTTAAAAACTAAACTGAAACTGCTTTCCTGTGAAATATGTTAAGGAAGTTCCTTTCCAGGGTAAAGACTTGTGTATAAGGTAAAATAAATAACCAAAAAAAAAAATACTCCTCCACACCTTGGGCTATGTTCACAAGTAGCAATTTTGATGCGTTTTTGCACTTTTGTATTGCTTTCAACGGTGACAAATGCATTCACCGGGAAATGTCATTTTAACATTTTACAACCTTATCTGGCCATGTGCTGTGTGACACATGCATACAGTGCTGAAAAGACATGGGAACAGCATGGGGAAGACCCCTGGAAGCATCTCTGACACCCAGGTCACTGCCTAAAAGTGTGCCCATCAGAAGTCATCCTTGCCGCATCAGAAGATGCAGACTTGCAACTATCCCGGAGAAAGTTCTTGTCCCAGGGCAGTGTTCAATTGTACCTCCCCCAATCCTTGCAATGCAAGCGCAAGTATGCAGCCTGCCACCCACCCACCCCCAGGCTGCAATACCATACTGCTTGCTTGCTTGCACTTGAAATTGGGTCTTTTACGCATGTGGAGGCGGAATCTGGCCACCACGTCATGGCTGCGTTGGCGGCCTGATATCCATACTCAGTCCCCAGCCGCCGTCGGCCGGGTGTCCATACTCGGTCCCCAGCCGCCCCGCAGCCAGGCGTCCACACACGGTCCCCAGGCACCTGGGGGCAGCCTGGTGTCCATAAACGGTCCCCAGCCGCCCCTATTTCTCCTTGGAACATCCCCCCACACACTTTTCTTAGCCTGGCCTGCTTTAGGGCAGCATTGGACGAGCCCACCAGAGAACCAGACTCCTCTGGTGGGCCCTGGCTTCTCCATCAGGGGAGTTGAGAGTGCCAAGGTGAGGACCATGATGATGATGATAGAAGTTAGCATCTGCTTTGTTTTCTTGGAATGCAAGCGTAAGTGTGCAGCCTGCCACCCACCCACCCTTAGGCTGCAATGCCATACTGCTAGCTTGCACTTGAAATGGGGCCTTTTAGTTTGGAGGAGGCCGAAGCTGGCCACTACCTCATGGCTGCTTCGGCAGCGAGGTATGCATACTCAGTCCCCAGCCGCCCCTATTTGTCCCGGTGTGCCTTATACATAAGATTAAGCGCGCATACCAAAACATTACCTGTGCCCTCCCCAGTGCATTTAGTGGGAAGGACAGCCTATTCCGCTGTAGTGTGTGCATGCCAAACCCCTGTTCATGGTACATGCGAAGATGCCTCCCACCCTGCACCTGTCGTTGCAGACTTGCAACTATCCCCGTTCAAGTCCTTGTCCCAGGGCAATGTTCAATTGTACCTCTCCCATTCCTTGCAATGCAAGCGCAAGTATGCAGCCTGCCACCCACCCGCCAAGGTGAGGACCATGATGATGATGATGATAGAAGTTAGCATCTGCTTTGTTTTCTTGGAATGCAAGCGCATGTATGTAGTAGTGGCTAGGCCTGAGGTGGTCAGCGTTTCGGTGCATATCCTACCTCCTCCGAGGATTGCTGGATGTTTTCCTGCTACTATCCCAGTTCTATGACTCCCGTTAAAACAAAGGTTCAGCTGATAAATGATGGATGAGGTAGTGGCAAAGGAGAAAGAGCAGGAGGACCATGGACCATTCACATCAATTTCAGGCCAGTCAACCACATATGTCTTGTAGGATATGTTTCTGTAACAAAATAAGCGGTTTGGCTACACAGTTATAGGGCATGCAGTGAGTGCAATGCCTACCAAAAATTTTGAGGCACTCCAATGCCCCTTGGAAATGACATGAAGGTCAGAGGGATCTTACCTAAACCATTTTTTCCATTTATAGCAACTGGGTCTCCTGTACACTGTTGGCCTAAGCAGTGAATGGAAGGCTTTCCAAAAATTATGAGGAACTGCAATGCCCCTTGAAACAGACGTGGATTACAGCGTACTAAAAACCTTCTACCCATTATTGGGGAGTGGGTCTCCCTTAGTTTTTGCCTTTTCCTTGAAAAGCAAAAGCTGACTAAAATTAGGAGGAAATGCAATGCCCGTTGGAAGAGTCGTGGAGGTTAGAGGTAATTAAAAACAACATTTCAATGCCCCTTGGAAGAGCTGTGGAGTTCAGAGTGGCTTAAGAAGACGCTTTTAATGCCCCTTTGAAGAGACGTGGAGGTCACAGTAGCTTAACAAGATGGTTTTAATGCCCCTCGGAAAAGACGTGGAGGTCCCAGTAGCTTAACAAGACGCTTTTAATTCCCCTCGGAAAAGTGGTGGAGGTCCCAGTAGCTTAACAAGACGTTTTTAATGCCACTCAGAAGAGATGTGGAGGTCCCAGTAGCTTAACAAGACGCTTTTAATGCCCCTCAGAAGAGACGTGGAGGTCCCAGTAGCTTAACAAGACGCTTTTAATGCCCCTCGGAAAAGTGGTGGAGGTCCCAGTAGCTTAACAAGACGCTTTTAATGCCCCTCAGAAGAGACGTGGAGGTCCCAGTAGCTTAACAAGACGGTTTTAATGCCCCTCAGAAGAGACGTGGAGGTCCCAGTAGCTTAACAAGATGCTTTTAATGCCCCTCGGAAAAGTGGTGGAGGTCCCAGTAGCTTAACAAGACGCTTTTAATGCCCCTCAGAAGAGACGTGGAGGTCCCAGTATCTTAACAAGATGCTTTTAATGCCCCTCAGAAGAGACGTGGAGGTCCCAGTAGCTTAACAAGATGCTTTTAATGCCCCTCGGAAAAGTGGTGGAGGTCCCAGTAGCTTAACAAGACGCTTTTAATGCCCCTCAGAAGAGACGTGGAGGTCCCAGTAGCTTAACAAGATGCTTTTAATGCCCCTCGGAAAAGTGGTGGAGGTCGCAGTAGCTTAACAAGACGCTTTTAATGCCCCTTACAAGAGCCATACAGTACAGCATCTTAAAAACATTATTCCCATTATTGGGGAGTGTGTCTCCCATAGTATTTGCTTATGCCTTCCAAGCAAAAGCTGCCAAAAATTAGGATGGAGGAACTTGCAATGCCCCTTACAAGAGCCATGCAGTACAGCATATTACAAACATTATTCCCATGATTGGGGAGTGGGTCTCCCATAGAATTTGCTTATGCCTTCCAAGCAAAAGCTGCCAAAAATTAGGATGGAGGAACTTGCAATGCCCCTTACAAGAGCCATGCAGTACAGCATATTACAAACATTATTCCCATTATTGGGAAGCGGGTCTCCCATAGTCGTTGCTTATGCCTTCCAAGCAAAAGCTGCCAAAAATTAGGACGGAGGAACTTGCAATGCCCCTTACAAGAGCCATGCAGTACAGCATATTACAAACATTATTCCCATGATTGGGGAGTGGGTCTCCCATAGTATTTGCTTATGCCTTCCAAGCAAAAGCTGCAAAAAATTAGGACGGAGGAACTTGCTATGCCCCTTACAAGAGCCATACAGTACAGCATCTTAAAAATATTATTCCCATTATTGGGGAGTGGGTCTCCCATAGTCTTTGCTTATGCCTTCCAAGCAAAAGCTGACAAAAATAAGGACGGAGGAACTTTCAATAATGGCAACACGGACCACGGTCACCCTGGTGGTATAGTGGTGGTGGAGGCTGAGTATAAGGAGAAGAACATAAAACAGCCGAAAAGAAGCGTATACCCATGTGTGGGTGTGAAGCGGTGCATGTGAATACACCTCCCGAAAAAACACAGTGGATTTGACTTCATGTTACTCTGCTGTCATTTGGTGGTGATGAGAAGTCTGGCCCAATCCAGCCCTTGTTCATTTTGATAAGCGTCAGCTTGTCAGCATTGTCAGTTGACAGGCGAGTGCGCTTATCAGTTATAATTCCCCCAGCAGCACTAAAAACACGCTCCGATAACACGCTAGCGGCAGGGCAGGCCAGGACCTCCAAGGCGTACAGAGCGAGTTCATTCCAAATGTCCAGCTTGGATACCCAATAATTAAAAGGCACAGAGGAATCACGGAGGACGCTGGTACGGTCGGCAAGGTACTCCCTCACCATCTTTTGAAACTTTCCACTCCTTGTGAGAGTACCCCGCGCCTCAGGGCCTGTAAGCTGGGCGGGTCTCAGAAAACTGTCCCAGAACATTGACAGTGTTCCCCTGCCTCTGCTGGATTGGAGTTGCCTCTCTCTCGCTTGTACGCCTTGGTTGGTCAACGAACTGTGACCTCTGCCGCTAGCGTGTTCAGATGGGAACTTTTTTAACAGTTCTGCAGCAAGGGCCTTCTGGTACTGCCCCATTTTTGTAGACCTCTCCACCTCAGGAATAAGAGAGTGAAAGTTCTCCTTGTAGTGGGGGTCTAAAAGTGTCACCAACCAGTAATGACTGTCACCCAACATTTTGACAATGTGAGGGTCACGGTTAAGGCAGCGTAACATAAAGTCAGCCATGCGTGCCAGACTGGTAACATGCAAGACTTCCATGTCCTCACCAAGATGACGACTGACCATGCTCTCCTCCTCTTCCTCCCCCCTGTCCTCAGGCCACCCATGCTGAACCGACGGTATGACAGCTGTACAGATACAACCGTCTACAGCGCATGATACAAGCTCCTGTTCTTCCTCCTCCTCCTCCTCTCCCTCATTGTCCCCCAATGCACGTTGGGATGAGATGAGGCTGGGCTGTGTGTAATCGACCGCTAAGGCTTCTTGATCCATCTCATCATACTCTGGCTGCAATGCCTCCTCTTTAATTCTCTGCAGAGAGCATTGCAAAAGACAGACAAGTGGAATGCTGACGCTAATGATGGCGTCATTGCCACTCACCATCTGGGGGGACTCCTCAAAGTTTGTCAAGATGGTACAGATGTCAGACATCCAGGTCCACTCCTGAGGTTTTATGTGTGGAGTCTGACCTGAATATTGACGGCCTTGTTGCAGCTGGTACTCCACAACTGCTCTCTTCTGCTCACAAATCCTTTGCAACATGTGGAGGGTAGAGTTCCAACATGTGGGGACATCACACACCAGTCGGTGTTACGGAAGCTGCAAACGCTGCTGCAACACAGCAAGGGCGGCGGAAGCTGTAGCCGACTTGCAAACATGAGCTGACAGGTGGCGTACTTTGACGAGCAGATCTTGCAACTCGGGGTACGATTTAAGAAACCGCTGAACCACGAGGTTAAGCACATGAGCCAGACATGGTACGTGTGTGATCTCGCCTCGCCTCAGAGCCGCCACCAGGTTACGGCCATTGTCACACACGACCATGCCTGGATGTAGGTTCAGCGGTCTCAGCCACAGATCTGCCTGCTCTTTCACAGCTGTCCACAACTCACAAGCAGTGTGAGGTTTCTCACCTAAGCTTAGGAGTTTCAGCACAGCCTGTTGCCGCTTGGCGGAGGCAGTACTGCAGTGCTTCCAGCTTGTAACTGATGTGCTGATATCTGAGATGGAGGCTGAACATGAGGAGGAGGAGGAGGATGATGCGCAGGAGCTGTACACTGTGGGGGCAACTCTGACTGACATAGGGCCCGCAATTCTCGGTGTGGGGAGGATGTGTTCTGTCCCAAGGTCCGACTGTGTCCCGAATTCCACTATGTTTACCCAGTGTGCCATCAGGGAGATGTACCGTCCCTGGCCATAAGCACTTGTCCACGTGTCCGTTGTCAGGTGGACTCTCCCAGTAACTGCGTTGTTGAGGGCACGGCAGATGTTTTGGGACACGTGCTTGTGTAGTGTGGGGATGGTACACCGGGCAAAATAGTGTCGGCTGGGGACCGAGTACCGAGGGACGGCCACCGCCTTAAGGTTGCGGAAGGATTCCATCTCCACCAGCCTAAAAGGAAGCATTTCCAACGCAAGCAGTCATGAAATGTGCGAATTTAGGACTGTGGCCTGTGGGGCGTTAGCTGCGAATTTCCGCTTTCGTTCAAAGGTCTGGGATATGGACAATTGAACGCTGCGGTGGGACGTGGACGTGGACGTTGATGCTGTTTCTTGAGAAACTGCCATAACAAGTGAAGACTGAGAGGAGGGGGCATCTTTGCATGCAGTATGGACAGGGGATTGCCTTTCACACACAACAGGGGGTTCTATTGCACGCACAACAGCGGAAGAAGCAGTGGTGACACCCGCTGACACTGGTCGTGGACCCTGGGGTTCGCCCCACAAAGTCGGGGGCTTTGCTGCCATGTGCCTGATCATGCTGGTGGTGGTCAGGCTGGTAGTTTTGTCACCCCTGCTGATGCTGGCATGGCAGGTGGTACAAATGGCCTTTTTGGGGTTATCAGCAGAGTCTTTAAAAAAATTCCAGACTCTGGAAGACCTACTGATTGTACTGGCAACGTCCCTCGTGTTGGTGTTACGGGGAACGGTTGCCCGCCTTCTGTCTGTGGCCACCACACTGCTTCTTCCTGTCTGTTGGGGTACTCTGCCGCCCTCCCCCTGTATGCTGCTGGCCTCATTCTGCATGTCCTCCTGCCACGTTGGGTCAGTTACTAGATCATCCACCACCTCCTCCTCTTCAACTTGCGCACCACGATCCTCCTCCTCACTTCCTGGCAATTGTGTCTCGTCATCGTCCACCTCTTGTGACAAATTGCCAGCGTCAACTTCCTGTGGCCGTGGCTGTTCAAATATTTGGGCATCGCTACATGGGATCTCCTCTTCCACCACTTCAAGCGGAGCAGGCGAGGGGCACAAATCTGGAAATGGACCAATGAACAGCTCTTCAGAGTGTCCAAGTGTGGGATCAGTTGCTGTCTGACGACACTCGGCATGGTGGGAGGAAGGAGCATCAGGGTGAGGAGGAGTATGCGGTCGAGACTCACGGCTACTAAGAGTCTACCGTGTGGAAGACAGGCCGGAGGTGGTGGTGCCCAGGTAACTGGAAGTATTATCTGCTATCCAATTAATAACCTGTTCACACTGATCAGTTCGCAATACTGGAGTTGTTCTGTGCTTCCCTAGTAATTCGGTCAAGAAGTGGGAGCGAGAAGATGTGGCTGTTGGTTGTGGCACAATTTCACCTTGGCCACGGCCCCGTCCTCTGCACGCACCATCACCAGAACGTCCACTTCCACGTCCCTTACCACGCGCCTTGCCCATTGTAAAGGAAGTAAAATAGCTTACACTCGCACTATCAATGGAAAAAGGGTAATAAAAAGTAGCTTAGAACCGTGGAAGAGGAAAACCACAGTTATATTTCTCTGGCCTACACCCGACTCTTTTAAACAATCTGAACAATCAGGGAGAAACTATTACTGTTTTTCTTTACGGAAAAAATACCAAAAGCTGAATAATAGAGATTTCTTACCGTGAAACTGCAAAACCATAGTTATAATTGACTGGTGTATACCAGACTTTTTTAAATATATATATTTGCGGCTGAACAGTGAGCGACACACTCAAACTGTTTTTTTTAGATACAAATGGCCCAAAAGTGGATAATACAGAGGTTTGAACCGTGGAACTGCAAAACCACACTTGTATTTCTCGGGCCTACACCAGACTATTTTCAACAGATATATTTGTGTCTGAACAATCAGGAGACACTATTATTTATTTTTTAAGTCAAAAATTGCGAAAAGCAGGATAATACAGAGATTTGACCCGTGGAACTGCAAAACCACACTTGTATTTCTCGGGCCTACACCAGACTACTTTCAACAGATATATTTGTGTCTGAACAATCAGGAGACACTATTATTTATTTTTTACGGCAAAAAATGGCAAAAGCAGGATAATAGAGATTTTTTACCGTGGAACTGCAAAACCACAGTTATAATTGACTGGTGTATACCAGACTTTTTTAAATATATATATTTGCGGCTGAACAGTGAGCGACACACTCAAACAGTTTTTTTAGATACAAATAGCCCAAAAGTGGATAATACAGAGGTTTGAACCGTGGAACTGCAAAACCACACTTGTATTTCTCAGGCCTACACCAGACTATTTTCAACAGATATATTTGTGTCTGAACAATCAGGAGACACTATTATTTATTTTTTACATCAAAAATTGCAAAAAGTAGGATAATACAGAGATTTGACCCGTGAAACTGCAAAACCACACTTGTATTTCTCGGGCCTACACTAGACTATTTTCAACAGATATATTTGTGTCTGAACAATCAGGAGACACTATTATTTATTTTTTACGGCAAAAAATGCCAAAAACAGGATAATACAGAGATTTGACCCATGGAACTGCAAAACCACACTTGTATTTGTCGGGCCTACACCGGACTATTTTCAACAGATATATTTGTGTCTGAACAATCAGGAGACACTATTATTTATTTTTTACTGCAAAAAATGCCAAAAGCAGGATAATACAGAGATTTGACCAGTGGAACTGCAAAACCACACTTGTATTTCTCGGGCCTACACCAGACTATTTTCAACAGATATATTTGTGTCTGAACAATCAGGAGACACTATTATTTATTTTTTTACGGCAAAAAATGCCAAAAGCAGGATAGTAGAGATTTTTTACTGTGGAACAGCAAAACCACAGTTATAATTTACTGGTGTATACCAGACTTTTTTAAATACATATATTTGCGGCTGAACAGTGAGCGACACACGCAAACTGTTTTTTTTAGATACAAATGGCCCAAAAGTAGATAATACAGAGGTTTGAACCGTGGAACTGCAAAACCACACTTGTACTTCTCGGGCCTACACCAGACTATTTTCAACAGATATATTTGTGTCTGAACAATCAGGAGACACTATTATTTATTTTTTACATCAAAAATTGCAAAAAGCAGGATAATACAGAGATTTGACCCGTGGAACTGCAAAACCACACTTGTATTTCTCGGGCCCACACCAGACTATTTTCAACAGATATATTTGTGTCTAAACAATCAGGAGACACTATTATTTATTTTTTACAGCAAAAAATGCCAAACGCAGGATAATAGAGATTTTTTTACCGTGGAACAGCAAAAGCACACTTCTGTCTCTCTGGCCTACACCAGACTATTTTCAACAGATATATTTGTGTCTGAAAAATCAGGAGACACTATTATTTTTTTTTTACGGCAAAAAATGGCAAAAGCAGGATAATAGAGATTTTTTACCGTGGAACAGCAAAAGCACACTTCTGTCTCTCTGGCCTACACCAGACTATTTTCAACAGATATATTTGTGTCTGAAAAATCAGGGAGACACTATTATTTTATTTTTTTTACGGCAAAAAAATGCCAAAAGCAGGATAATAGAGATTTTTTACCGTGGAACCTCAAAACCACAGTTATAATTGACTGGTGTATACCAGACTTTTTTAAATATATATATTTGCTGCTGAACAGTGAACAACACACTCAAACAGTTTTTTTTTATATGCAAATGGCCCATGGAACTGCAAAACCACACTTCTATTTCTCTGACCTACACCACACTATTTTCAACAGATATATTTATGTCTGAAAAATCAGAGACACACTTTTTTTTTGGGGGGGGGACACCAAAAGGTTAATAAGACGGGTATTTGTACAGTGTGAAGGAGGAAAAAAAAGAGGATTTAGGTGAAAAAAAAGGATTTTTCCTGGCCCCCGAGACCTGGAGCTAAGTCCAGCAATTTCAGCAACAGGAGCACACAGGACTGTATTCCAGCGTTTACTGGTATAACCACTGCGTCTCCTATACAGCCTGCCTGCCTGATATCTGGGATAGATATTAGTCCTGAGAAGGACTGTTTGTTTGATCTGGCAGCCTTTACAGACCCTACACTAACTATTTTGCAGGATATATCTCTCCCTAAATCAGCAGCGCTGTCCCTACACTGTCTGATCCGGAGCGACTGTGTCCAAGATGGCGGCGCCCGGTTTTAAATACTCGAGGAGACGCTGTGCAGCCAGCCAATCGCTGTAATGCCCACAAACAACATGGCTGCGGCATTACAGTGACTGGCTGGCAATCCCTGCATGTTCATTGGCTCTGTAAAGAGCACCAAACATGCAGGGCGGAGACCCGAGCTCCCGCCCAAGTAACCCGGAAATGCTCGGTGCTCGCCGAACATCCCGAGTAGCGTGATGCTCGGGCGAGTACCAAGCAGTGTCGAGCATGCTCGCTCAACACTAATAGTAATATATGCACGGAATGCAAAGACGATGTTCAATATTGAACAACACAGGAGTGCCGTGATACTTATTTATTACTGATTCACTGAAAAGGCCTGTAATTCCCCAGTCCTGGGTGAGGTAAGAGCTATTAACAGGATAGTTTTAAGGGTCAAAATCTTAATTGGAGCTGAGGCTATAAATTTCAACAGAGATCTAGTCAAAGCTGCAAGGACAAAATTGAGGTCCCATAGAGGGACTCAAGGCGAAATTAGGAGTCTAAACCTATCTACAAAACCTTAATACCCAAGAGTGATCAGCTAGTTTACAAAGAGAACACTCAGAGCTGAAATGTGAACTTTAAGGGTATTAACCAATAGACCCAACTGCAGACCTTTGTGGAAAAACTTCAGAATCTGAGACTAGGGATTAGCGAACCCAAACTGTAAAGTTCGGGGTATGAAGGTGTCCGGTGCTGAACTCCACAAACAGACTTCTCAGGGAGCTCCATTTTTATGTGCTGAGTTTGGATGGTGAATAAAGCTTGTTGAAAGGAAGCAACGCAGCAAATCAACAAGCTTTTCAGCTGTGGGCACTTCTGCAGCCATCACAACCATGAAGAGTACTGACCTGGCGTGTATAATCGCCGGATCACGGGTGGCGCTGCCATTCTGGTCTGAATAGCATAGGGACTGGACGCGGCTCGATTGAGGGACAGTGTTAGGTTCTGTGAGGTGACTCTGCAAAACAGCCCTCACAGGGTGTACTTTGCAAAACAGCCTCCGTGTGTGTACTCTGCAAAACAGTCTCCGTGGGTGTAGTTTGCAAAACAGCCTCTGTGGGTGTACTCTGCAAAACAGGCTGTGTAATACTTTGTACTTTTTTGGAGTGCAAAGAATGAGGACAGCAACAAATAGTGGACATGGCTGTGGTGTTGCTGGTGGTGGTGGTATAGCTGCTGAAGGGAGAGGACTAGAGATGAGCATTGTTCTACTCGAACTGTTCGCCAATCTCAAATTCGAGCTGTTTTGGGCGGTGTTCGAGCCGTTCGGCGAACACGAACGATTTGAGAAAAATTCGGCTGTTCGAGGTTATGTTCGATAACTGTTCGTGCACCAAAATCATAACTGGATTTTTTCTCAGTAATGATGAAAATTAATGTTAATACGCAGTTTGAGTGTACAGAGGGGTGGGGGGAGGGGCAGGGGATGGATCTCTGCAGGAATAATGAAGATCTCCCAGTGTGTGGGACTTTCTCTATTAGTCCATCTATACTGACCTCCATCAGGTTGCAAATTAAAAATAAATTTTATCTGCATCTACCTCTGAAAAAATATTTGGGCTTCTAGCTGTGTGTGGGACTTGTTCTATTAGTCCATCTATACTGACCTCCATCAGGTTGCAAACTGAATATAATTTTTTTCTGCATCTAGCTCTGAAAAAATATTTGGCCTTCTAGCAGTGTGTGGGACTTTCTCTATTAGTCCATCTATACTGACCTCCATCAGGTTGCAAATTAAAAATAATTTTTATCTGCATCTAGCTCTGAAAAAATATTTGGCCTTCTAGCAGTGTGTGGGACTTTCTCTATAAGTCCATCTATACTGACCTACATCAGGTTGCAAATTAAAAATAATTTTTATCTGCATCTACCTCTGAAAAAATATTTGGGCTTCTAGCTGTGTGTGGGACTTGTTCTATTAGTCCATCTATACTGACCTCCATCAGGTTGCAAACTGAATATAATTTTTTTCTGCATCTAGCTCTGAAAAAATATTTGGCCTTCTAGCAGTGTGTGGGGCTTTCTCTATTAGTCCATCTATACTGACCTCCATCAGGTTGCAAATTAAAAATAATTTTTATCTGCATCTACATCTGAAAAAATATTTGGGCTTCTAGCTGTGTGTGGGACTTGTTCTATTAGTCCATCGATACTGACCTCCATCAGGTTGCAAACTGAATATAATTTTTTTCTGCATCTAGCTCTGAAAAAATATTTGGCCTTCTAGCAGTGTGTGGGACTTTCTCTATTAGTCCATCTATACTGACCTCAATCAGGTTGCAAATTAAAAATAATTTTTATCTGCATCTAGCTCTGAAAAAATATTTGGCCTTCTAGCAGTGTGTGGGACTTTCTCTATTAGTCCATCTATACTGACCTCCATCAGGTTGCAAATTAAAAATAATTTTTATCTGCATCTACCTCTGAAAAAATATTTGGGCTTCTAGCTGTGTGTGGGACTTGTCCTATTAGTCCATCTATACTGACCTCCATCAGGTTGCAAACTGAATATAATTTTTTTCTGCATCTAGCTCTGAAAAAATATTTGGCCTTCTAGCAGTGTGTGGGACTTTCTCTATTAGTCCATCTATACTGACCTCCATCAGGTTGCAAATTAAAAATATTTTTTTTTCTGCATCTACCTCTGAAAAAATATTGGGCTTCTAGCTGTGTGTGGGACTTGTTCTATTAATCCATCTATACAGACCTCCATCAGGTTGCAAACTTGAATATAATTTTTTCTGCATCTAGCTCTGAAAAAATATTTGGCCGTCTAGCAGTGTGTGGGACTTTCTCTATTAGTCCATCTATACTGACCTCCATCAGGTTGCAAATTAAAAATAATTTTTATCTGCATCTAGCTCTGAAAAAATATTTGGCCTTCTAGCAGTGTGGGACTTTCTCTATTAGTCCATCTATACTGACCTCCATCAGGTTGCAAATTAAAAATAATTTTTATCTGCATCTACCTCTGAAAAAATATTTTGGCTTCTAGCTGTGTGTGGGACTTGTTCTATTAGTCCATCTATACTGACCTCCATCAGGTTGCAAACTGAATATAATTTTTTTCTGCATCTAGCTCTGAAAAAATATTTGGCCTTCTAGCAGTGTGTGGGACTTTCTCTATTAGTCCATCTATACTAACCTCCATCAGGTTGCAAATTAAAAATAATTTTTATCTGCATCTAGCTCTGAAAAAAAATTTGGTCTTCTAGCAGTGTGTGGGACTTTCTCTATTAGTCCATCTATACTGACCTCCATCAGGTTGCAAATTAAAAATAATTTTTATCTGCATCTACGTCTGAAAAAATATTTGAGCTTCTAGCTGTGTGTGGGACTTGTTCTATTAGTCCATCTATACTGACCTCCATCAGGTTGCAAACTGAATATAATTTTTTCTGCATCTAGCTCTGAAAAAATATTTGGCCTTCTAGCAGTGTGTGGGACTTTCTCTATTAGTCCATCTATACTGACCTCAATCAGGTTGCAAATTAAAAATAATTTTTATCTGCATCTAGCTCTGAAAAAATATTTGGCCTTCTAGCAGTGTGTGGGACTTTCTCTATTAGTCCATCTATACTGACCTCCATCAGGTTGCAAATTAAAAATAATTTTTATCTGCATCTACCTCTGAAAAAATATTTGGGCTTCTAGCTGTGTGTGGGACTTGTCCTATTAGTCCATCTATACTGACCTCCATCAGGTTGCAAACTGAATATAATTTTTTTCTGCATCTAGCTCTGAAAAAATATTTGGCCTTCTAGCAGTGTGTGGGACTTTCTCTATTAGTCCATCTATACTGACCTCCATCAGGTTGCAAATTAAAAATATTTTTTTTTTCTGCATCTACCTCTGAAAAAATATTGGGCTTCTAGCTGTGTGTGGGACTTGTTCTATTAATCCATCTATACAGACCTCCATCAGGTTGCAAACTGATTATAATTTTTTCTGCATCTAGCTCTGAAAAAATATTTGGCCGTCTAGCAGTGTGTGGGACTTTCTCTATTAGTCCATCTATACTGACCTCCATCAGGTTGCAAATTAAAAATAATTTTTATCTGCATCTAGCTCTGAAAAAATATTTGGCCTTCTAGCAGTGTGTGGGACTTTCTCTATTAGTCCATCTATACTGACCTCCATCAGGTTGCAAATGAAAAATAATTTTTATCTGCATCTAGCTCTGAAAAAATATTTGGCCTTCTAGCAGTGTGTGGGACTTTCTCTATTAGTCCATCTATACTGACCTCCATCAGGTTGCAAATTAAAAATAATTTTTATCTGCATCTACCTCTGAAAAAATATTTGGGCTTCTAGCTGTGTGTGGGACTTGTTCTATTAGTCCATCTATACTGACCTCCATCAGGTTGCAAACTGAATATAATTTTTTTCTGCATCTAGCTCTGAAAAAATATTTGGCCTTCTAGCAGTGTGTGGGACTTTCTCTATTAGTCCATCTATACTGACCTCCATCAGGTTGCAAATTAAAAATAAATTTTATCTGCATCTACCTCTGAAAAAGTATTTGGGCTTCTAGCTGTGTGTGGGACTTGTTCTATTAGTCCATCTATACTGACCTCCATCAGGTTGCATACTGAATATAATTTTTTTCTGCATCTAGCTCTGAAAAAATATTTGGCCTTCTAGCAGTGTGTGGGACTTTCTCTATTAGTCCATCTATACTGACCTCCATCAGGTTGCAAATTAAAAATAATTTTTATCTGCATCTAGCTCTGAAAAAATATTTGGCCTTCTAGCAGTGTGTGGGACTTTCTCTATTAGTCCATCTATACTGAACTCCATCAGGTTGCAAATTAAAAATAATTTTTATCTGCATCTACCTCTGAAAAAATATTTGGGCTTCTAGCTGTGTGTGGGACTTGTTCTATTAGTCCATCTATACTGACCTCCATCAGGTTGCAAACTGAATATAATTTTTTTCTGCATCTAGCTCTGAAAAAATATTTGGCCTTCTAGCAGTGTGTGGGACTTTCTCTATTAGTCCATCTATACTGACCTCCATTAGGTTGCAAATTAAAAATAATTTTTATCTCCATCTACCTCTGAAAAAATATTTGGGCTTCTAGCTGTGTGTGGGACTTGTTCTATTAGTCCATCTATACTGACCTCCATCAGGTTGCAAACTGAATATAATTTTTTTCTGCATCTAGCTCTGAAAAAATATTTGGCCTTCTAGCAGTGTGTGGGACTTTCTCTATTAGTCCATCTATACTGACCTCCATCAGGTTGCAAATTAAAAATAATTTTTTTTCTGCATCTACCTCTGAAAAAATATTGGGCTTCTAGCTGTGTGTGGGACTTGTTCTATTAATCCATCTATACTGACCTCCATCAGGTTGCAAACTGAATATAATTTTTTTCTGCATCTAGCTCTGAAAAAATATTTGGCCTTCTAGCAGTGTGTGGGACTTTCTCTATTAGTCCATCTATACTGACCTCCATCAGGTTGCAAATTAAAAATAATTTTTATCTGCATCTAGCTCTGAAAAAATGTTTGGCCTTCTAGCAGTGTGTGGGACTTTCTCTATTAGTCCATCTATACTGACCTCCATCAGGTTGCAAATTAAAAATAATTTTTATCTGCATCTACCTCTGAAAAAATATTTGGGCTTCTAGCTGTGTGTGGGACTTGTTCTATTAGTCCATCTATACTGACCTCCATCAGGTTGCAAACTGAATATAATTTTTTTCTGCATCTAGCTCTGAAAAAATATTTGGCCTTCTAGCAGTGTGTGGGACTTTCTCTATTAGTCCATCTATACTGACCTCCATCAGGTTGCAAATTAAAAATAATTTTTATCTGCATCTAGCTCTGAAAAAATATTTGGCCTTCTAGCAGTGTGTGGGACTTTCTCTATAAGTCCATCTATACTGACCTCCATCAGGTTGCAAATTAAAAATAATTTTTATCTGCATCTACCTCTGAAAAAATATTTGGGCTTCTAGCTGTGTGTGGGACTTGTTCTATTAGTCCATCTATACTGACCTCCATCAGGTTGCAAACTGAATATAATTTTTTTCTGCATCTAGCTCTGAAAAAATATTTGGCCTTCTAGCAGTGTGTGGGACTTTCTCTATTAGTCCATCTATACTGACCTCCATCAGGTTGCAAATTAAAAATAATTTTTATCTGCATCTAGCTCTGAAAAAATATTTGGCCTTCTAGCAGTGTGTGGGACTTTCTCTATTAGTCCATCTATACTGACCTCCATCAGGTTGCAAATTAAAAATAATTTTTATCTGCATATACCTCTGAAAAAATATTTGGGCTTCTAGCTGTGTGTGGGACTTGTTCTATTAGTCCATCTATACTGACCTCCATCAGGTTGCAAACTGAATATAATTTTTTTCTGCATCTAGCTCTGAAAAAATATTTGGCCTTCTAGCAGTGTGTGGGACTTTCTCTATTAATCCATCTATACTGACCTCAATCAGGTTGCAAATTAAAAATAATTTTTATCTGCATCTAGCTCTGAAAAAATATTTGGCCTTCTAGCAGTGTGTGGGACTTTCTCTATTAGTCCATCTATACTGACCTCCATCAGGTTGCAAATTAAAAATAATTTTTATCTGCATCTACCTCTGAAAAAATATTTGGGCTTCTAGCTGTGTGTGGGACTTGTCCTATTAGTCCATCTATACTGACCTCCATCAAGTTGCAAACTGAATATCATTTTTTTCTGCATCTAGCTCTGAAAAAATATTTGGCCTTCTAGCAGTGTGTGGGACTTTCTCTATTAGTCCATCTATACTGACCTCCATCAGGTTGCAAATTAAAAATATTTTTTTTTCTGCATCTACCTCTGAAAAAATATTGGGCTTCTAGCTGTGTGTGGGACTTGTTCTATTAATCCATCTATACAGACCTCCATCAGGTTGCAAACTGAATATAATTTTTTTCTGCATCTAGCTCTGAAAAAATATTTGGCCGTCTAGCAGTGTGTGGGACTTTCTCTATTAGTCCATCTATACTGACCTCCATCAGGTTGCAAATTAAAAATAATTTTTATCTGCATCTAGCTCTGAAAAAATATTTGGCCTTCTAGCAGTGTGTGGGACTTTCTCTATTAGTCCATCTATACTGACCTCCATCAGGTTGCAAATTAAAAATAATTTTTATCTGCATCTACCTCTGAAAAAATATTTGGGCTTCTAGCTGTGTGTGGGACTTGTTCTATTAGTCCATCTATACTGACCTCCATCAGGTTGCAAACTGAATATAATTTTTTTCTGCATCTAGCTCTGAAAAAATATTTGGCCTTCTAGCAGTGTGTGGGACTTTCTCTATTAGTCCATCTATACTGACCTCCATCAAGTTGCAAATTAAAAATAATTTTTATCTGCATCTAGCTCTGAAAAAATATTTGGCCTTCTAGCAGTGTGTGGGACTTTCTCTATTAGTCCATCTATACTGACCTCCATCAGGTTGCAAATTAAAAATAATTTTTATCTGCATCTACCTCTGAAAAAATATTTGGGCTTCTAGCTGTGTGTGGGACTTGTTCTATTAGTCCATCTATACTGACCTCCATCAGGTTGCAAACTGAATATAATTTTTTTCTGCATCTAGCTCTGAAAAAATATTTGGCCTTCTAGCAGTGTGTGGGACTTTCTCTATTAGTCCATCTATACTGACCTCAATCAGGTTGCAAATTAAAAATAATTTTTATCTGCATCTAGCTCTGAAAAAATATTTGGCCTTCTAGCAGTGTGTGGGACTTTCTCTATTAATCCATCTATACTGACCTCCATCAGGTTGCAAATTAAAAATAATTTTTATCTGCATCTACCTCTGAAAAAATATTTGGGCTTCTAGCTGTGTGTGGGACTTGTCCTATTAGTCCATCTATACTGACCTCCATCAGGTTGCAAACTGAATATAATTTTTTTCTGCATCTAGCTCTGAAAAAATATTTGGCCTTCTAGCAGTGTGTGGGACTTTCTCTATTAGTCCATCTATACTGACCTCCATCAGGTTGCAAATTAAAAATATTTTTTTTTCTGCATCTACCTCTGAAAAAATATTGGGCTTCTAGCTGTGTGTGGGACTTGTTCTATTAATCCATCTATACAGACCTCCATCAGGTTGCAAACTGAATATAATTTTTTTCTACATCTAGCTCTGAAAAAATATTTGGCCTTCTAGCAGTGTGTGGGACTTTCTCTATTAGTCCATCTATACTGACCTCCATCAGGTTGCAAATTAAAAATAATTTTTATCTGCATCTACCTCTGAAAAAATATTTGGGCTTCTAGCTGTGTGTGGGACTTGTTCTATTAGTCCATCTATACTGACCTCCATCAGGTTGCAAACTGAATATAATTTTTTTCTGCATCTAGCTCTGAAAAAATATTTGGCCTTCTAGCAGTGTGTGGGACTTTCTCTATTAATCCATCTATACTGACCTCCATCAGGTTGCAAATTAAAAATAATTTTTATCTGCATCTACCTCTGAAAAAATATTTGGGCTTCTAGCTGTGTGTGGGACTTGTCCTATTAGTCCACCTATACTGACCTCCATCAGGTTGCAAACTGAATATAATTTTTTTCTGCATCTAGCTCTGAAAAAATATTTGGCCTTCTAGCAGTGTGTGGGACTTTCTCTATTAGTCCATCTATACTGACCTCCATCAGGTTGCAAATTAAAAATATTTTTTTTTCTGCATCTACCTCTGAAAAAATATTGGGCTTCTAGCAGTGTGTGGGACTTGTTCTATTAATCCATCTATACAGACCTCCATCAGGTTGCAAACTGAATATAATTTTTTTTTGCATCTAGCTCTGAAAAAATATTTGGCCTTCTAGCAGTGTGTGGGACTTTCTCTATTAGTCCATCTATACTGACCTCCATCAGGTTGCAAATTAAAAATAATTTTTATCTGCATCTACCTCTGAAAAAATATTTGGGCTTCTAGCTGTGTGTGGGACTTGTTCTATTAGTCCATCTATACTGACCTCCATCAGGTTGCAAACTGAATATAATTTTTTTCTGCATCTAGCTCTGAAAAAATATTTGGCCTTCTAGCAGTGTGTGGGACTTTCTCTATTAGTCCATCTATACTGACCTCCATCAGGTTGCAAATTAAAAATAATTTTTTTTCTGCATCTACCTCTGAAAAAATATTGGGCTTCTAGCTGTGTGTGGGACTTGTTCTATTAATCCATCTATACAGACCTCCATCAGGTTGCAAACTGAATATAATTTTTTTCTGCATCTAGCTCTGAAAAAATATTTGGCCTTCTAGCAGTGTGTGGGACTTTCTCTATTAGTCCATCTATACTGACCTCCATCAGGTTGCAAATTAAAAATAATTTTTATCTGCATCTACCTCTGAAAAAATATTTGGGCTTCTAGCTGTGTGTGGGACTTGTTCTATTAGTCCATCTATACTGACCTCCATCAGGTTGCAAACTGAATATAATTTTTTTCTGCATCTAGCTCTGAAAAAATATTTGGCCTTCTAGCAGTGTGTGGGACTTGTTCTATTAGTCCACCTATACTGACCTCCATCAGGTTGCAAATTCAAAATAATTTTTTGTCTGCATCTAGCTCTGAAAAAATATTTGGCCTTCTAGCAGTGTGTGGGACTTTCTCTATTAGTCCATCTATACTGACCTCCATCAGGTTGCAAACTGAATATATTTTTTTTCTGCATCTACCTCTGAAAAAATATTTGGGCTTCTAGCTGTGTGTGGGACTTGTTCTATTAGTCCATCTATACTGACCTCCATCAGGTTGCAAATCGAATATAATTTTTTTCTGCATCTAACCCAGCCAATAGTTTTAGCCTAATACCACAGTTTGGCCACTCAGCTCTGCTCGGTTCCCATCCATTGTTTTTTTGTGCAAACAACTCCAGAGTTGTGAATTAGTTAACCACCAAAATGAGTGGAAAAAGGCCTGCTGCTGGTGGAAAGGGGAATAGGCGTGTTGGGAAGGGGAAAAAAGGTTGTGTCCGTGGGGTAGGTGTTAAAGCAACAGTAACATCTGCAGAAGAAAGACCATCTTCCAGCCAAACTAAAATGTCTACTTCTTTTAGCGGACAATGTGATAAGATCCCTTTCTTACGGCCACGCCAATCGCTACAAATTCCAGATGAGGCACAAAAACAGCAGGTGCTTCAACGGATATCAAGTGCTCCTTTAAGTGGGCTCTCCTCCACATCAACTTCAACATCACAAATACTCCAGTCCTCAAAGGTGTCACCCCAATCGCACTTGCTTCCTCACAGCTCCCAAATCTCCAGCTGCCCGTCTGAGTATGAGGTAGAACAGATGGTTGAGTCTGCAGAGCTGTTTACTCATACTATAGCCTGGGAATCAGAGGTCGACTCCAGCGCTTCTGTGAATCCAGACGAGGAAATGATCTGCACTGATGCCCAGAATCTTTATGAGTCGGATCCAGGACCAGACGCAGAAGGTTCTGACCATAATGTAGACCCTCATTCCCAAACTGTAACTCCTATTGGTGGAGACAATGAGGAAGACGATGATGAGACTCAAATACCTGATTGGAGCGACAACTTTAGTTTTTTGTCAGGGCAGGAACAGGTTGGCTCTGAGGACGACGGGTGTGATAACGCACAGGGTGATGATGATGAGGTTGGAGATCCCACTTACTGTCAACCCACAGTCAGCCAAGAGATGAGGTCAGCAGAGGAGGTGGAGGAAGATGCTAGTGACGACGAGGTCAGGTTGCGCCTTCCTGGACAGAGACGTAGTACTGGAAGCACGTCAACAAGTGCATCCTCAAACACAACTCTGCCTCTCACCACAAGTCGTGGTGGCTCTTCAGGTCGCATGGGTGCTAAGCCTTGCATAGCCTGGGCATTTTTTCAGATCGATAAAGATGACCCAACTCGTGCTATCTGTAACATTTGTCAGCAAAAGCTAAGTAGAGGCCAAAAAATACATAGTTTGAGTACTTCATGCATGAACCGGCACATGGACATGAAGCATAAGTTACAGTGGGAAGCTCAGTGTGCTACAATGCGGCCTAGCCGGCCGGGCCAACCACCATCTGCCATATCTTGTGAATCCGCGGCCTCTTCATCCTCTGTGACTGGGGGGACAGCAGTCACACCTGTTTTGGGGCGCAGACCTGCCACCTCTTTACCCGCAACAGCCAGCGTGATTGGCAGGTCATCATTTTCTTTGGAGGTGGTAACACCAGCTGGTGTTGAGCGCTGTCCGACATCGATAGCACCACCTTTGGATCAAGGCAACCTAACATGTCCGCCTGCATCTTCCTCACAGACCGGCAGTTTTCCGGGGACACCCTTATCAACCCCGTCTAAGCACGATAGCCAGCCCTCGGTCCCTCAGATGTGGACAAGTAAAAGACCATTTCCTCCTAGCCATGAGAAAGCTAAGAGGTTGAATTTCACCATCTGCAAGCTCTTGGCTACAGAAATGCTGCCTTTCCGCCTGGTGGACACAGAGGATTTTCGAGACCTTATGTCCGTCGCAGTGCCCCAGTACCAGATGCCCAGTCGGCACTACTTCTCAAAGAAAGGTGTGCCTGCGCTCCACCAGCATGTCGCACACAACATCACCGCTTCTTTGAGAAACTCTGTGTGTGACAGGGTGCATTTCACCACAGACACTTGGACGAGTAGGCATGGACAGGGGCATTACATGTCGCTGACTGGGCACTGGGTAACTATGGTGACAGCAGGACAAGGGGCTGCTGTCCAAGTCTTGCCGTCCCCACGAGTTGTGCGTCAATCCTCTTTATGTCAAAGTTCCTCCACTGCTTCTGCCTCCTCAACCTCCTCTCGGTCTTCCACCTGCACCCAAAGCCTGTCTGGTCATGCCACAAGCTTTCTAACTGCGCAGAAGGGATCCTGCACACCTCCTTACTATGCTGGCAGTAGGGCTCAACGTCATCAGGCGGTTTTTACTTTGAAATGTCTGGGAAATGTGAGTCACACAACTGAGGAGTTGTGGTCAGCTCTGGAGAACCAATTTCATGAATGGTTGTCTCCACTGGACCTGAAACCAGGGAAGGCCGTGTGCGACAATGCTGCAAACCTGGGTGCGGCCCTTCGCCGGGGCAATGTCACACACGTGCCTTGTATGGCTCACGTGTTGAACCTGGTTGTCCAGCAATTTTTAGCCCACTATCCCAGACTAGATGGCCTTCTGCAGAGGGCACGCTCGCTGTGTGCTCACTTCCGCCATTCGCATCCCGCAGCTCAGCGACTTACATCTCTACAGAAGTCGTTGGGCCTGCCACTTCACCGGCTAAAATGCGATGTGCCTACCCGGTGGAATTCAACTCTGCACATGTTGCAGCGACTGTGGCAGCACCGACAAGCCCTGGTGCAATACGTTCTGACGTATAGCCTGGGCCAACAAGATCCAGAGGTGGGCAAATCACGCTGGAGGAGTGGTCTCAGATCAGGGACCTATGCACCCTTCTGCACAGTTTTGAAATGGCGACGAAGATGTTTATTGCTGACGATGCCATTATCAGCATGACTATTCCGGTGATTTACATGCTGGAGCACATGTTAAACAGAATTCTGAGTCAGGTGGTGGCACAAGAGGAGGTGGAGGAAGTAGAGGAGGAGGAGTTGTATGCGGAAGGGCTAACATCTGCAAGGTCCAGACGGTCGGCAGCACCAAGGCGGCAGGCATGTGAGGGTGGGGGAGATGGTTTTACCAGGGCGCATGGTAGCAGCCAAACTAGTGAGGAAGGTGCAGGAGCCCAGGAAGAAGTGGAGGACGAACTGATGGAAGACTCATCAGATGAGGGAGACCTTGATCACATTTCTGTTGTGCGAGGTTGGGGGGAGAGGACAGAGGAAGGAAGCATGATTGTTACCTCGCCACCAACACAACAGGGACTTGGTGCTCCTGGATGCGCAACACACATGAGTGCCTTCTTGCTGCACTACCTGCAACATGACCCTCGAATTGTGAGAATTAGAAATAATCCTGACTACTGGGTTGCCACACTGTTAGATCCCCGGTACAAAAGTAAATTTGCCGAAATTATTCCTGCCATAGAAAGGGATGCACGCATGCAGGAGTATCAGCAGAGACTGTTGCAGAATCTTACATGTGCTTTTCCACAAAACACCAGTGGTGCACGTAGTGAATCTCACAGTTCCAACTTGCCAACCGTGGGACCGTCAAGTGTTCAGCACTCAAACCGTAACAGAACCACAGTATCTGCTGGTAACATCAATTTTGCGGAATCATTTCACCACTTTTTTAGCCCATCCTTTGCAAGGCCACAGGAGACAAGAAGTCTGACACATAGTCAACGCCTAGAGACGATGGTACAGGAGTAACATTGAAGCCATGACTGTGTCACTGGACCCTTGCTCTTTTTGGGCTTCCAATCTGGATAAATGGCCGGAGCTAGCCACTTACGCCTTGGAGATCTTGTCATGCCCCGCAGCCAGCGTTCTGTTTGAACGTGTGTTCAGCGCTGCTGGTGGTGTGCTGACAGATAAGCGCACGCGGCTCTCCACTGATAATGTAGACAGACTCACGTTCATAAAGATGAACAAATCATGGATCCGAAACGACTTTTCTACCCCTGTGTCACCCTGGGGAGAGTAAAAGCTTGATGATTGGTTAAAATCACCCTACCAACCGTTTTAAGCTTTCAAATTACTAATCATGTTTATCTGTATCTTGGCTGGAAAATAATTTGGGCTTTGTAGTAGTGTGCAGCACTGATTCTATTAGGCCATCTATAATAAGCTCCACCAGATTTAAAATTACTAATCATGTTTATCTGTATCTTGGCTGGAAAATAATTTGGGCTTTGTAGCAGTGTGCAGCACTGATCCTATTAGGCCATCTATACTAAGCTCCATAAGATTTAAAATTAATAATAATTTTTAGCTGCATCTAGCCCGGAAAATAATTTTGGGGCTCCGAGATGCGCAAGACACATAAGTGCCTTCTTGCTGCACTACCTGCAACATGACCCTCATATTGTCAGAATTCGAAGTAATCATGACTACTGGGTTGCCACACTCTTAGATCCCCCAAACTTTTCGATCAACCTTTTCATTTTAATAAAGACCAAAAAAATGGTCATTTTTGAAATTATAAGCATTAGCAGGTTATTAGAAACTGAAATCAAACAGTTTTCAACTCAAAACTTTATTCTAGGTGATGTTACATTTTCACATAGGACCACTTGTTCGAAAGGAGCTTCTGAACTCTCTCGTCCATTGAATTTGTCAGGTTTTGGATGGTTTCTGCTTCAATTGTTTTGCATGAGGACAGAATACCCTCCCAGAGCTGTTGCTTAGATGTGAACTGCCTCCCGCCATCATAGACACTCCTTTTGATGATGCTCCAGAGGTTCTGAATGGGGTAGAGGTCAGGGGAGCATGGGGGTCACACCATAAGTTTGTCCCCTTTTATGCCCATATCAGCCAGAGATGCAGATGTTTTATGTGCTGCATGAGATGGTGCATTATCATGCAAAAAAATGATCTTGCTGTGAAATACACGGTTCTTCTTCTTGAACCATGGCAGGAAGTGCTGTTTGAGAAAATCCACATACATTATGGAGTTCATCTTTAGCGCCTTCAGGGATCCTAAAGGGGCCGACAATCTCTCTCCCCATGATTCCAGCCCAAAACATTACTCCACCTCCTCCTTGTTGGCGCTGTAGCCGTGTTTGCGTGGGGTGTCCATCAACCAGCCATCCTCCACTCCATCCATCTGGACCATCGAGCGCTGCATGGCACTCATCCGTGAACAAAACAGTTTTGAAATCAGTCTTCATGTAATGTTTAGCCCACTGGAGCCGTTTCTGCTTGTGTGAAGTGGATAGAGGAGGTCGACAGGATGGCGTATGCACAGCTGCAAACCTCTGAAGGACCCTGCATCTTGTTGTTCGGGGGACGTTGGAGGCACCAGCAGCTTCAAAAACTTGTCTGCTGCTATGACAAGGCTTTTTTGCTGCTGCTCTTTTAACCTGACGTAATTGCCTGTAGGAAAGAGTCCTCAATTTGCCCTTATCAGCACGCACACGTGTGTACTGTGAATCAGCTACATACTTCTTGATTGCCAAGACACTTCATCCTGATCATCGCACAATGTTGATTGTAGTCATGCCTTGACCTAAACACTCCACAATTTGTTGCTTCTCAGCAGCCGACACATCCTTTTTCTTTCCCATTTTGGCAGAAAATGTAGGCTTCTTAATAATGTGAGACAGCCTTCTTAAGTAGTCTTGCCTTTCATTGGACACACCTGCCAAACTAATTAGCACAGGTGTCTGCAATTGCTTACAGTGATATAAAGAGCCCTGACACACATCACCATCAATGAGTTTAACTGACAAACAAACAAATTCTTCCCTTATCACTCCTAAACACTTTTTGCATAATAATTTGGAACACAGTGTACATGTGCTTTTCCACAAAACACCAGTGGTTCACGTAGTGAATCTTACAGTTCTAACTTGCCAACCGTGGTCTGTATGGAGTTGTTCAATAAAGGGTCCAAAATTAAGATAACATAGATGGGAGAGGTCTCTATGAATAGGAATTCCTAAGTATTTGATACCCTGTGAGGGCCAGGCAAAGGGAAAGTTGGACTGGATGGAATCCTATATGGATTTGGGGAGGGAGACATCGAGGGCCTCAGACTTCGCTGCATTGATTTTAAAATTTGACCATGTAACAAAGTGATCTATTTCAGCCATAACAGCATGGATGGATATATGTGATTGAGTGATATATACTAGGACATCATCAGCAAATAGAGAGCACTTGTACTCGGTGCCTCCCACCTCAATCCACCTAATATTGGGGTTATGGCGAATTGATGAGAGCAGGTGCTCCGTCACTAGGATGTATAAGAGAGGGGACAGAGGACATCCCTGCCTTGTCCCATTGGTGATTGTGAAAGGTGATGAAAATGTTCTGATGCACCCCCTGGGCCTTGGGACACCCGGAGTCGGACCCTTTTTGGTGGATGCTGGTGGTTGTAGTCTTCGTGGCGGCGACCCGGTTCCGTAGCTCAGGGTGGTCAAACCAGTGGCGGAACTATTTATGTGGTTTTCATGTTTAAATGTCCGACTACGCCACCCGTGGATTGCGGTCAGAGTGAACCGCCGCTGCAGGGCAGACCGCTGAGGCTGGTGTTGTGGGTGCAGCAGAGCGTAGCATAACTCCCCACGGGAGGAGTATAGCCTCAGGGCAGTGTATGCGGAGGATGGGGGTGATGGTGCAGGGCAGCAGCAGTAACTACACGGAGTCAGTGATGCAGTCCAGGGCCTTTACTCACAGTTCTTATTATCCAGACCACGTCTGCAGGTAACGGCTGCCCACGTCGTACTGTGCTCACCAGGTGAGGGGCTCAGACAACTCCCAGATAACTTTGGAGCGCTTCACAGGACCCCCTTTGTGTGTCCTTTGTCTGGCCTTTCTTACCAACCCTTCTGTCCGGCTGCCTCGGGCCTCCTCTTGGTAAACTTGGTGCCAGTTTCCCTGTCCCTATGTGGTGCCTTCCTAGCGGGTGTAGCGAGGGGCTGCGCCACATAAAATGTCACAGCCTCCGGTTTCTAGCTGAGGGTCGTTTCCTGCCTCCACTAGTTTCGGGGACCGGTCTCCCCCTTTGGCCTGACCCCTCCACGCAGGTGGATTCGGGCGTGCGGTGGCGACTCGCCCGTCCGCACGCCTGGGATCCCTTCATTCCTCGTTCCTGGAGCCTTCTCCGCTCCTCTTCCTTCCTTCTCCCTCTTCCAGGCCTGGGCCTCTGTTACTAGGCCCGCCTCCGGAGCAGAGCTCATGCAGAGCCCCTGCTCCCTGCCACTTCTGCTCAGACTTCTCTGCACTGAACTAAGATGGTGCCCACCTTTTATACTCCCTTCTCAATGCACCCAGGAACGGCTTCCTCCCTGCTCCTGCACTACAGGGTTCCCCTTCCTCAGTGTTCCCTCCCCCCACTCCAGCCAGGGACAGGGACTGTCGTGCCCATCTCAGAGGCATATTGGTCGCCCTGCCCCACGGCAATGTGGTGTAATGCATGCAGGTGTCGGGTCCTGATCCACACTCCATCCTTACCTGAGAGTGAGATATCACACCTCTGGGTGAGGTGCAATACCTCTGTAGCAACCGAGCCCTCAGGGTGCTACAGTTCCATTTATCTTCAGCCTAGGTGACGTATTGTGATACAGGGCCATGATTTTGGCTATAAAAGGGTCCCCTAGACCCCTACCCCAAGCTTTTTAAGAGAATCATATATGGCGTGCCAGGAGACTCTATGGAATGCTTTCTCAGCATCCAATGAGAGTATCTAATTACAAATTTTTAACTGCATCTAGCCCAGGAAATACTTTGCGCCTAGTAGCAGTGTCTGCTAGTCAGCGGATTATCCCGGCTGTTAAGCAAGCTACACCACCTGTAGTTTGGACACTTAATTTTTTCAAAGGAAATGCTTCGGGACCACGGGATACTCAGTGAAGAGCATCAGGAGGCACCCCAAGGCATAGGGGCTGGGACTGGCAGTAGGATGCCTTGCGGTGGACAGCCGAGCTCGATCCTTATAAAAGCTTTTAAACTGCAGCAGTTTTAGTGGACGCTACTGGAGCTGGAATTACGCGGCTGCTGGCATGAGACTTGCCCTCCAATAGATCCTTGTAAATGGATTTAAAGTGTATTCATTCAAATTAGAGAGACAATTTAAATTAAAAAGCTTAGAGCTGCCTCCACCACAGGGGGGCTCGCTCAACCCACCAGCGGACAGGCACCAGTATTGGGAGAGGGGGGCTGGCCGTCAGGGTTCACCGCGGCTCTGGCACAAACCCGGCGACACGAAGGTGGCACGGGCAGGAGCGGACTGAACGTGTCGGCTTCTCACATTTTGTAAAGAAAGGAGAGAACAAGGCGCAATGGGTGACTCAGTATTGCAATTGTAGAGGGGTGTGGGAATGGCTACTAACCTTATGAAGTTGTGCACCTCTGCACAACCCCAGTGTAAAGCTCCACAAGCTCCGCTCTGTTGGTGGCTGTCATCTATTTCCAGCGGCGTTCACAGATCCTGATCTCTTGATGGTATATCACGTGGTCAGGTTAGTGGCATGTAATGCCGAGATAGACGCCCAGCTTGACCAACACCCCCGGCAGCATTCCGGAGGGGTTAAGGCAGCGCAGCTTGGAAAACCAGGGTAGTGATTCTAATTAAATTGCTCCCACAGGTGAAGAAACAATAGGTTAAAGGCAGCTCTACCGCACCCCAACAGGGGGAAAAGGACAATCAATGGATATGCATAGCGGTACCAGAGCCCCAATAACAGGGCAAAAATATTAAAAGGACTAATTTATTAATACACACAGTGTGTGTATTAATAAATTAGTCCTTTTAATATTTTTGCCCTGTTATTGGGGCTCTGGTACCGCTATTCATATCCATTGATTGGCTTCTCACATTTTGGATTTTAGAAGGGCATGACATGCCTATATCTGTGTCTCCCCCTCCTTTTACTCCTCCACCTCTTTTCTTTTCGCATGACTATATGTACTTGTCACTTTTCCATGTGTTAGTTGTGTTTTCTGAGCAGTTTGTCAGCTTTTGGACACCTTTGAAGGTGTTTTCTATGTGTTTCTATGTGTTTTTGTTTGCCTGCCATTGGTTTTAACGGTGTTCGAAGGTGTTCGACGAACAGTTCGACGAACAGTTCGGCGAACACACGGGTGTTCGACGAACCGAACCGAACTCGAACACTACGGGGGTGGCTCAACACTAGAGAGGACATGGTCGATCTGTGCCTGCTACACCTTCTTCTGGTGCACGCAGGCAACAGGACGTTCTGCATAATTTCGTACTGGGGAGGGTGCCTTAATACAAGATGCCTCCCAGCTATTGGGAGCAGGAAGCAGGGAGCCAGTATCTGGCTCCCTGCGTCCTGCTTCCCGGCTTCTGTGAACGCCGCCGGAGAGCATGTGCAGCATGCAAAGGAGCCAGGCAGCAGGAAGCAGGGAGCCACGGCGGGGACCACAGCAGGCAGCTGGGGTGGTATACCGGCGTCCTTGCATGGAGGGGGAATTGGAACCAGCATTGGTGTAACAGTACCCCATCCTTACGCCCCCTCTTCTTCAAGCTCGCCAGAACTCCCTTAAGAAGTGGAGCCTGATTCTTCTACCTAGGCTCCTACGACTTTTCTTCGGGACCAAGTGCAGTCCAGTCCACTAGAAGAAAGGTTACATTTCCTAACTTCTTCTTGGTTGGGATGCTTCTCACCGGCAGGACTCCCCATAGCAGAATGAAGCGGGCGTCGAAACAGGAACCTAGAATTGCCTGACCAGACCAGCTACCTCCTTTGAAGAATCAAAGATGAACTGGAGTTTCTCCTCCTTGTCGGTGGACAGTAGAGACCTGGAAGATGCCTCCGCCTTGACATTCACAACAATCGGCCACTTGAAAACTGAAGATATCTCCTCTGACAGGGGTGAGATTACATTTTTTAACAACAGTTTCCCTGTTTGTGTTTGGAAACCATGCCCGTTTAAAAAGCCATGCCCATTTAAATACCACCCCCATTTCACACACAATATCTTCAAACAAAAAATACAAGTAACAGTAACTAAAATTAAAAGCGCTTTACCCTTCTTACCCCACCATGTACCTTAATTTTTAGTCCCATTGTCTCCTGTCTAGCACACATTGTCCCAGTCACTGTCAGTCACTTCTTAGTATGGTGTATACTATTAAAGGGGTTTTCTTCAAGTTTTGAAAACTAGTACTAAAAGAACCTTGCACAAATTGGAAAAGATGAGCACCTGTCCATCTGTCTCCTCACCTGTCTGCTGCACCTAATCTCTGGCCTCAACAGCTACAGGCCAAATATGCATGAAATACCATCACACCATGACCAGACCAGGTATTACCCCACATAGTGACCGAATAATAATATCACATACAAAGAGAGAAATACCACCACACCATGACCAGACCAGATATTACCACACATAGTGACTGCATAATACCATATACAGTGGACAAATACCACCACATCATGAACAGACCAGATATTACCACCACATAGTGACCGATTAATACCACATAAAGGGGACAAATATTGCCACAACATGACCAGACTACATATTACCACCACATAGTGACCGAATAATAAAACATGCAAGGGACAAAAACCACCACATCATGACCAAACCACATACAGTATTGTGCACCACATCGTGATCAAATACTACAATACTCATCATTAATAAAAACCACAACATTAATAACATTAACATTACCATCACTGCCATTATATGCAGGAATTCTGTATATAGTGTAAGTTTACAGGTAATACAGTAATCACAGGTGACATTATACAAAGGAGCTCTGTATATAGTGGCAGTGTACAGGTAATACAGTGATCACCAGTGCCATTATATACAGGAGCTCTGTATAGAGTGCCAGTGTACAGGTAATACAGTGATTACCAGTGACATTATACACAAGAGCCATGTATATAGTATTTAATGTACAGGTAATACAGTGATCACCACTGACATTATACACAGGAGCTCTGACTTTAATGTATGTGTACAGGTAACACACTGACTCACCAGTGACTTCCCTAGTTGAAGTCATTCATCTTCGCTTTTCTTCATCCGGAGCAGACCGCCATCTCATCTTTTAGCCAGGACTCATCTCTGCAGAAAATAACTCACAGTCATCTATAGCTGATCGCTTCTACAGTACATTCCCCACTTTTTCCATGATTTCTATACTACACTAAATGAGGGAAAAAAATTACCCCATGTTTGCATGGGTTTCCTCCGGCTTCTCCGGTTTTCTCCCACATTCCAAAGACATACTGATAGGGAATTTAGATTGTGAGCCTCAATGGGGACAGTGCCCATAATGTCTGTAAACCACTGTGGAATTAATGGCGCTATATAAGTGAGGATGTGGCGCCCTGCTGTGCACTGGTGCCATAGAACCCAGAAGGGTGCATGGATTGACTTCTCCACAAGAGGCCCTCACATATTCACAAACCTCCACCCTACCACCTCAGACCAGCAGACGGAGCCCGTTAGGGACATATATAGGGAGGGTGGAGCCAGGCAGCTCAGCCTAAAGTTTAGAGTCAGAAGTGAGAAGTTTAGTCTGTGAGTTGAGCAGAGAGAGTGCTGACGCTCAGAGAGCAGCGAAGAGGCAGCGCGCTGGCTGCTGTGCTTAGGCGAGCCAAGGCCTACAGCACGAGTGAGGGCCCTGAGTGTGGCCGAAGGCGAGAGGAGAAGGAAGAAGTAGCAAGGGGGTAGAGGAGTACACCAGGCTCACCCCAAGATATATACCGGACACCGGGTCCGCGCCTACAGGGATCCTTTACACCCAGTAGGGAACACCGGAACCCCTGGAGGACTACAGGTCCCAGGTTTACCAAACGCTGACTACAGTACCAGGGCTAGGAGTCACAGAGGCCCCAGCGTCCAGGGAGAGTGATCTCCAAAAGAAGGCCATACCACCAGGTCAGCTGGTGCAAGGGAGAGAGAGACAGTAACCAAGCTAGGCCTAGTTCTAGGCAGGCCAGAAGCTTAACAAGTAAAACCACGGATCAGGAGGCCCTATACCCACTCACTGGGGAGAGTCCAAAAGTGCGCCCTTCGCCCGGAGTACCCTGGACCGTGCCTGCATCATCACCAGTAAAGGTACTGAAGCTTACCCCCGTGTGAGTGTCCGTCTTTCCTCCGGGACCGTCCTGCCATCTCTCCCCCGCACCCACCATCTACCCCTACACTGCCCTGGAGCTAGCTCTACCTGTGGAGAGCCACACTATCCCTGCTACCGTAACACCAGCTCCAGAGGACTGCTCCGCAGCCGCGGCACCCTTTTGCCGCATTCCACAGGCGGCATCACGAACTTTCCAAATCCCCTATAAACCCCCCTTTTTACTGACCGCCCTGGGTCACGGACCAGGCCAGCCACCGTGATATCTCCCACCAGCATACACAGAGGCCCGGCTGCCGAGTACCCAACGGCCCAGGGGGCGCGTCAAGTTAAATAAATAAATAAAACATAGTGCCATCCTGCACTGTAACAGGACCTTCCTTTTTGCCCCTACTGAAAACAGTTATCTCAAAAGTAAAATATATTACAGCAGTAATAATGTCCCCTAACTGGCCCCTACCTAATTATGTCCCCCACTTGCCACCATAAAATAATTATTATTATTATTTATTATTATAGCGTCATGATTTCCATGGCGCTTTACATATGAAAAAGGGGTATACATATCAAACAACAAATACAATAGTTTGAACAAAAACAAGTCACCAACAGGTACAGGAGGAGAGAGGACCCTGCCTGCAAGGGCTCACAATCTACAAGGAATGGGCAAGGATACAGTAGGTGAGGGTACAGCTGGTCGTGCAGAGGTATGCTGAAGCAAAAGGTTGCTGGAGGTTGGAGGTTTATCGGAATAGGTAGGTCTTCAAGTTCCTGTTGAAGGTTTCCACGGTAGGAGAGAGTCTGACGTGTTGGGGTAGAGAGTTCCAGAGTAAGGGGGATGCACGGGAGAAATCTTGTATGCGATTGTGGGAAGAGGAAATAAGAGGGGAATAGAGAAGGAGATCTTGTGAGGATCAGAGATTGCGTGCAGGTAGGTACTGGGAGACTAGGTCACAGATGTATGGAGAAGACAGGTGGTGGATGGCTTTGTATGCCAAGGTTAAGGTTAGGATCTTGAACTTGAGTCTCTGGGCAATGGGGAGCCAGTGCAGGGATTGACAGAGGAGAGAGGCAGGCAAATAGCGGGGGGACAGGTGGATTAGTCGGGCACCAGAGTTTAGGATAGGTTGGAGGGGTGTGAGAGTGATAGAAGGGAGGCCAAAGAGCAGAATATTGCAGTAGTCGAGGTGAGAGATGATGAGGGCATGCACTTGGGGTTTTGCAGATTCGTGGTTGAGGAATGTGCGGATCCGGGAGATATTACTGAGTTGGAGTCGGCAGGAAGTGGAAAGGGCTTGGATATGAGGTTTGAAGGAGAGATCAGAGTCAAGGGTTACCCAGAGGCAGCAAGCTTGAGGGACTGGGGAAAGTGGACAGCCATTGACTTTAATAGGTAGGTCAGGTGGGGGGGTTGAGTGAGATGGTGGAAAGATGATGAATTCAGTTTTATCCATATTAAGTTTTAGGAATCTAGCAGAGAAGAAAGATGAAATAGTGGACAGACATTGCGGGATTCTGGTTAGTAGGGAGGTGATATCAGTTCCAGAGAGGTATATCTGTGTGTCATCAGCATAGAGGTGATACTGAAAGCCGTGAGACTCTATGAGCTGTCCCAAGCCGAAGGTGTAGATGGAGAAGAGCAAGGGTCTTAGAACTGAACCTTGGGGGACACTGGCAGATAGAGGGCGAGAGGAGGAGGTGGTATGAGAGTGGGAGATGCTGAATGTCCAGTCTGTTAGGTACGAGGAGATCCAAGATAAGGCCAAGTCTGTGATGCCGAGAGATGAGAGAGTCTGTAGTAAGAGGGAATCATCCACTGTGTCGAAGGCAGATGACAGGTCCAGGAGGAGGAGGGCAGAGTAGTGTCGCTTGGATTTGTCGGTTAGTAGGTCATTGATGACTTTAGTCAGGGCAGTTTCAGTGGAGTGATGCAGTCGGAAGCCAGATTGTAAGCCGTCAAAGAGGGAGCATGAGGAGAGGTGGGAGGACAGTTCAAGATGGATGTGTTGTTCCAGTAGTTTGGAGGCATATGGGACAAGTGAGATGGGGTGATAGCTAGACAGAAAGGATGGGTCAAGGGAGGTTTTTTTGAGGATGGGTGTGATTGAGGTATGTTTGGAGCATGAGGGGAAGATGCCAGTTGTTAGTGACAGGTTGAAAAGGTGGGTTAGGGTTGGGATGAAGACTGTGGTAAGGTGTGGGATGAGGTGGGATGGGATTGGGTCAAGTTCACAGGTGGTGAGCTGTGATTTGGAGACTAAGGAGGAAAGTTGATCTTCCGTGATGGTGGAGAAGCTGGTTTTGGGGGAGGAGAGTTAAGTATTTATGAGAAGGGGATGTGGGGACTTATGGCCAAATCTTTGTCTTATGTTGTCAATCTTCTGCTTGAAGAATGAGGCAAAGTCTTCAGCTGAGATGAGTGGAGAGGGAGGGGGAGCTAGGGACAGAGGAGAGAATTGAAAGTACTGAATAGTTGTTTAGGGTTGTGTGACAGGGAGGATATGAGAGATGAGAAATAGGTTTGTTTTGGTGCAGTGAGTATGGACTTGAAAGTAGTGAGGGACTGTTTGAATGTGATGAAGTGCTCGTTGGAGTGAGACCTTTTCCATCTCCATTCAGCAACCCCAGAAGCCCGTCTCAGTTCTTTAATCAGGCTGATGTGCCAGGGTTTCCTGCTCGTTGTATGAGCTTTGGTATGTGTGAGGGGGCAAGAGATTTAAGACCTGCAGCTGTTGTGGTGTTATATAAAGCAGCAGCATCTGCATCATGTAAGGAATTTATGTCTGTAAAAGGAAGAAGGGATTCAGAGAGTGAGTGTACGTCGAGGTGTTTGAGATTTCTGCGAGGGTGTGCAAGTTTCTGGATGGGGGATTGTGGACCTGGAGAGGAGAGGGAAGAGAATGTGAGTAAGTTGTGGTCAGAAAAAGGGAGAGGTGAGTTAGAGAGGTTGGATAGGGAACATAGGCAGGTAAAGATGAGGTCCAGTGTGTGGCCATCTTTGTGAGTGGCTGTGGGAGACCATTGAACAAGGCCAAGGAGGAAGTGAGAGATAGAAACTTAGAGACAGATGAGTGGGACGTGTCAATGGGGATGTTGAAATCACCAATGATGATAGTGGGGATGTCAGTGGAATGGAAGTGAAGTAGCCAGGTGGTGAAGTGGTCTAAGAAGGTGGTGGCTGGCCCTGGAGGGCGGTAAATGACAGCCAGTTGAAGGGGAAGTAGATGCGCACACAGTGCACCTCAAAAGTATAAATATAATAATGCATGTTCCTCACTCTGTCCTCCATGCAGTAATTATGTACTGCATCCTGGCCCCGTCCTGCAATAAAGATCCCCGTACTGTAATAATGGCCACCATCCTGGATCCATCCTGTAATAATGTCCCCATCCTGGTCCCTTCCTGTAAAAATGTCCCTATCATACACCCCCTTCCTGTAATGTCCCTCATATGTCCCTCATCCTGGTCTTCATGTATCCTATCCTGGTCCTCATGTATCCCATCCTGGTCCTCATATGTGCTCCATCCTAGTCCCCATGTCTCTAGTCTTGATATACAAATATCGCCCTTCCTGGTCCCCCATTTATCTCCCCATGTCTCTTATACTGGTCCCGGTATGTCACTCATCCTCGACATCATATGTGCTTCATCCAAGTGCCATATGTCTCCCATTCTGGTCCCCCTATATCTCCAATCCTGGTCCACAAATATCTCCCATCATGATCCCCATATGTCCCCCATATATCTCCCATATTGGTTCCCATGTCTCCCATCCTGATCCACAAATATCACCCAATCCTGGTCCACATACATCTCTGCTCCTCATCCTCATGTGTCTCCCTCTTCCAGTCCTCATGTTCATCCCCTCCTGGTCCTCATGTGTCCCCAATATTGTTGCACTTTTGTAATTAAAATTAAAAAAAGTTTCTTCTGTTCAGAGGCATCCTCTTCCAGCTCTAAATGCAGCATGGATAGGCCGGCGAATGGCAGTGGTGTCATACACCAGCGAAGTGAATGCTGACGTCAGCTGCCGGCCTCTGATTGGCTGGCGGTTGATAACTATTGCAGTGCAGTAAGCCGGTGGCTTTCTGTACTGAAATACATTTCAACTGAATGTACAGTTGAGGACGCTCTCCTGAAGGTGAAGGCAGGCTTGAGCTGTAGGTGGCCACCAGGTACCACTCCTTGGCAGTCCCAAATACCGCAGCTGCCGATCCCAAGGGTCAGGTTCGCTGAAGCGGACACGGGCTTGGAGTCACTGACAGGCAAGATTCGGATACTGGTATAACTGTCCGGCCGACACGGAATACAGAAACAGGTTCTCATTCAGACAACACGGGTCTCTGGAACTGGTTCAGATTCAGGTGCGACTTCAGAGTTCAACTACCGCCAGAGCCCCCTCTGAGTTACGTAAACACTAAACGGGGATAATGTAATGGGCACTGAATAACAAGTTAATTTTACTAGATCAGAACGGGAGACCTGACAACATACAATTGCCCACACAAGAGATGTAGGTAAACTACAGGGGTTGCTCAGGCACCTCCCAACTGGGGAGGGTGCCTTTTATACAAGATGCCTCCCAGCTATTTGTTGAGGGCATCTTCCAAATGCGCGCACTGCCACTTTAAGAATAGGAGCCAGGAAGCAGGGAGCCACGCAGTGGTGGAGGAGAGTATGTCGGCGTCCCTGCATGGAGGGGGAAGGGGAACCATGGAGTGGTGCCGGCATTGGTGTAACATTTGACTTACTGCATAGGAGAACAATCTGATTCAGGCACCACTCGTCTCGATTTAATTGATGGTGAGTTAAATAGTCTGCTTTTAAATTGTCTTTTCCTCAAAAAATCATTTAGATAGGGTATGAATAGAATATATTTTTCCTGATGTAGGCAGACATCTTTGACACAATTTTTGTGAACTTTTTGGGGGCCATGGAGAGACAAAGGATATTTACCCTAAGAAATCTCTGGTGCTGTGAAAACATGTGCACATTATAGTACACATCTTGGAGTTTTAATATGTTCATGAAACATTCAGGAAACCAAAGCTTTACTGCGGTCACTATAGTCTCCATTTTGAATTTTTTAATGTTTTTACCCTTAAAAAACAAATTAAAGAGCTCAAATTATAACAGTTCTAAAAGCCCTGTTTTTTACTAGTGAGAGAGAGGGTAAGAAAGGGTAGTAGAATCCTCACTCTATGCCTACCTCGTAAATTGGTATTGCCACTCCATTTTCTAATAGTATGAGGACTTCTTGCTCTAAAGTCAACTGGTCTGTAGCTCATGTCTGAACTTTGATGGCTATAAACCTTTCTGGGGAGCAGACACTTAACTCCAACTTTAACCACTGCCATATGATATTTAGAATCCAACCACTTGCTAAAATTTTTGATCGGGTAGAAACTTTCTTAATTTCCCACTTACATGGGACCTGATGTCATTGTTGTTCACAATTCTTGGGCACATCCACGGAGCAGCTGGTCAAACATAAAGCTCTTCCCTTTGTTTGTAGACTTTTTCTACTTGCTATTCTTGACTGAAAGGGGTATTACCATCTCCAAGATCCTATCCCAATATGTAGTAGGTGTAATAATAATATAATATAATATATTAGCAAATACCGCCAATTTGAAATGTAATGTAGTTATTCCGATTCACTATGTCTCTTTCTTCATGTGCAGTCATTGCAGGACCTTAGGTATCCATGGTTACGACCACTAGCAACTAGCTAACTAACTTTCACTATATCAGTGGACGTAACCATGGATACCTAAGGTCCTGCAATGCCTGCAGATGGGGTAAGCGACATAGAAAATCAGAAAAACTATACTACATTTCTAATTGACGGTATTTGCTAATATTATTATTATTATTATTATTAAACCTACTACAAATTGGGATAGGATCTTGGAGATGGGAATACTCCTTTAAGCAGATCTATACTGCTGGAGGAATGAAATGATGTCCTGAATAACTCAAGGTAGAAGAGGGAAATCCTTTATTTTTTTTGCATCTGCCGTCTAAGCAAGGATCTCACGTAATACTGACCTAAATGAAAATTCGTCTTGACAAGGAAAGCCACACAATCTAGATTTTTAGAGTAGATCAATTCTTTAGTCAAAGAGCTTGGCGGGCTGAACTGGGTAAAGAGCAAGGACATGCAGTCTAACCGAGTATGTTGATGCATCTGCCAGAAAAGTTGCTGCCTACTGAATAGACGGAAGGTTAAAAATCAGATTCAACGATGATCTGGATGGGATATGAATTTTTTTTTGCACACCCATAGATTCAAATAGAGGAGGAGTCTCAACCGAAATACAGAAGAGCATGCTGTGATTTATTTTTTTTATAGTGGCATTAGGACGTGAATCGTGCAAGGTGCCATACTTCCCTAATCCCATTTACTCACCCCCTTCAACTACTTTTCCTCAGTTAGGAAAGTACGCAGGTATGTTGATATTTATATTATGTTAGAAAAAGATGTATATAAAAAAAATTCAGTTTTAATAACTGAAACAAACAAAAAAAAAACAACGCAACACATATTTGGTATTGCCGCATTAGTAACAACCTGTACTTTAAACCTACCTTATTGTGTACAGTGAATATTGTAAAAAGAATTATATAAATTGTATATATATATATATATATATATATATATATATATATATATATATATATATATATATATATATATAAATATATTTATTTTTATATATATATATATATATATATATATATATATATATTGTAACGGGTCTGGGAGGTGGAACCTCTGAGCTACTATACTAAGGGGCAGTCCTTGTAAGGAAGCGGGTGGCTCCCAGGGAAAGCGGGCAGGCAGTCACGTCAAGTGACAGGGATAGTCTCTGGGTAGAAGGGCAGGAGGTCACGGCGAGTGACGGGGACAGTCTCTTGACAGGCGGGTGGTCACGGCAAGTGACAGCAGGATAAGAGTCTCTAGACAGGCGGGTGGTCACGACAAGTGACAGCAGGGTAAGAGTTTCTCGACAGTCAGGTGGTCACGGCAAGTGACAGCAGGATAAGAGTCTCTGGACAGGCAGGTGGTCACGGCAAGTGACAGCAGGGTAATAGTCTCTGGACAGGCAGGTGGTCACAGCAAGTGACGGCTAAGCCTCCAGGTAGGCTAGCAGGCGGGTAGCAGGTGAGCGCTCCCAGGTGAGCGGGTAAGAGTCTCTGGACAGGCTGGCAGGCAGGTATCAGGCAGGTATCAGGCAGGTATCTGGCAGGTGCTTCCTGGTCCGCGGGCGGACTGATCCATAGACAGACTAGCAGGTGCTGGTAGGCAGACTGCCGAACCGCAGGATTACAAGCAGGTAGACAGGTATCAGGCAGGTATCTGGCAGGTGCTTCCTGGTCCGCAGGCGGACTGATCCATAGACAGACTGGCAGATGCAGGTAGGCAGACTGTCGGACCGCAGGATTTCAAGCAGGTAGACAGCACTGGAAAACAAGCTGGCAACGGGACCTGAGGGCTGAAGCAGAGTTGAAAGGCTTTGCAACAACATTGCTCGGGCACCTCCATTTTGGAGGAGGTGCCTTATATAAGGTGAGATCCTCCGGCCATTGGCCGGGGACTCCTTAGGACGGCGCGCGCGTCCCCTTTAAGAGAGAGGGAGCGCGCGCGCGCCCTAAGCACAGTGACCGGGATGCAGCGCACGCTGCCAGCAGAGCGGGAGGAGGACGCCGGGCACGGAGCGGAGAGGTGAGGGGAACGGCGTCTCTGCCTAGCAGGAGGCAGGGACGCCGACGCTACATATATATATATATACATACTGTGACAGAGTCACTGGTATGATATATGAGGGGAGGTATGTGTCACGCAGGTTGCTGGCCTGTGTGAACTCAAACCAATAGACTTTGTGCCAGCATGTTATATGCTGGGGGTTAACTCTTTTAAAGGGTGTGGTTTTATGGGAATGACATAGAGATGGGAGGGAAGTGATTCCCCATACCTCCGCCTGGAGCTGCAAGGCTTTATGCCACACAATAAAGCCTGCAGAGAAAACACGGTTCCTGAGTCTACTTCTGGAAGCAGCCGAGTGAGGTGTCTTACCACAATACATACAGCATATCCATTTCTGGGTATTTCTTGAACTATGTTTGGGGTCATTGTCCTGCTGTAAGAGCCATGCTTTAAGACCCAGAGGCAGCAAAACAACCCCAAAGCATCTATGAACCTCGACCATATTTGACTTTATGTACTGTGTTGTTTTCTTTGTAGGCCTCATTGTGTTTTCGGTAAACAGTAGAATGATGTGCTTTACCAAAAAGCTCTATCTTGGTTTCATCTGTCCATAAGACGCTTTCTCAGAAGGATTTTGGCTTATTAATGCACATTTTGGGAAACTGCAGTGTAGCTTTTTTATGTCTCTGGATCAGCAGTGGGGTCCTCCTGGGTCTCATGCCATAACATTTTATTTCATTCAAATGTCAACAGATAGTTTGCGCTGACACTGATGCACCCAGAGCCTGCAGGACAGATTGAATTTCTTTGGAACTTCATCAATTTTTCTCTGCTGTCCATGTCCAGGGAGATTAGCTACAATGCCATGGGTTGTAAATTTCTTGATTATATTGTCCACCATGGACAAAGGAAGATCAAGATCTCTAGAGATGGACTTTGAGATTGTTGATATTTTCAATGATTTTGGTTCTCAAGTACTCAGACAGTTCTCTTTTCCTTTTTCTGTTCGTTTCGGTCCATCGAACACTGGCATGTTCGCCGAACGGTTCGTCGAACGGTTCGTCGAACACCGTTAAAACCAATGGCAGGCAAACAAAAACACATAGAAACACATAGAAAACACCTTCAAAGGTGTCCAAAAGCTGACAAACTGCTCAGAAGACACAACTAACACATGGAAAAGTGACAAGTACATATAGTCATGCGAAAAGAAAAGAGGTGGAGGAGTAAAAGGAGGAGGAGACACAGATATAGGCATGTCATGCCCTTCTAAAATCAAGAAAGGCTGGAGTAAAAATCTAAAATCAGCCTACCAACACCCAGACGTCGTGACAACAAAATTAAAAAAAGAAATATCTTTAGGTAGAATGGCGGTTCCATTCAGAACACTTTCCTTACAAGACATAGTGGTATCCCCGTTGGGAGTCGTGCCAAAAACGGAACCCAATACATTCGGACTAATCCATCATTTGTCATATCCAAGGGGCAGGTCAGTAAAGGACAACATCGACGTGGAACCAAGTACAGTAGTATATACTGTACATCCTTTGAAAAGGCGATCAGGCGGGTCAAGAAGTTGGGAAGGGGCACCCTAATGGCCAAAACAGACATTGAGGGGGCGTTCCGGTTACTTACTACCTGTGCCTCCGAATAGTGTCCGCCTATTGGGCTGCTTCTGGGAAGGAGCATACTATATAGATCGTTGTTTGCCCATTTTGTGCTCCAGATCCTGCTCACTATTTGAGGCATTTAGTTGCTTCCTCGAATGGGTCGTCATGGACGTTTCTAAGGGGGCACATATTATCCATTACCTCGACGACTTCTTATGCCTGGGCCCAAAAGATTCACCACAGTGTGAATACATGTGGTAGTCCACCTGTGAGAAGGAGAGAGCTGGAGGGAGAGCGGACACCACAGAGCCGAGGGGTTAGATGGAGAACGGAAGAAGGAAAGAGGGCGAGGGAGGTAAGGGAGTATGGTGGAAGGCCGACCTGAGCTCCCCCACGTTCCTGCTGGGCGGGAAACAGCCCTGGGAAGAAAAGCCGCCTGCGCATCCCTTTGAGGTTACGGGCGCAAGCGGGCAGAGGGACTACGCTGGAGTGCGAAGCCGACACGGCCAGGCCGTTCCTGCCCGTGCGACCTCCGTGTTGCTGGTTTTGTGCCAGAGCCGCGGTGGACCCTGACAGCCAGCCCCCCTCTCCCAATACTGGTGCCTGTCCACTGGTGGGTCGAGATCCCCCGCGGTGGAGGCAGGTCTAAGCTCTGCAATTTGAATGAGTACACTTTAAATCCTTTTACAAGGATCTATTGGAGGGCAAGTCTGGTGCCAGCAGCCGTGGTAATTCCAGCTCCAGTAGCGTCCACTAAAGCTGCTGCAGCTAAAAATCTTTTATAAGGAACGAGATTGGCGGTCCGCCGCAAGGCGTGCTACCGCCAGTCCCAGCCCCCTTGCCATGGGGCGCTTCCCAGATGCTCTTCACTGAGTGTTCCGGGGGCCCGAAGCGTTTCCTTTGAAAAAATTAAGTGTCCAAACCACAGGTGGTGTAGCTTGCTTAACAGCTGGGCTACTCCACTGACTAGCAGACACTGCTACTAGGCCCAAAGTATTGCCTGGGCTGGATGCAGTTAAAAATTTGTAATTAGATCTACAGGCGGTGTAGCTTGCAAAACAGCTGGGCTACTCCGCTGACTAGCAGACACTGCTTCTAGGCCCAAAGTATTGCCTTGGCTAGATGCAGTTAAACATTTGTAATTAGAGCTACAGGCGGTGTAGCTTGCAAAACAGCTGGGCTACTCCGCTGACTAGCAGACACTGCTACTAGGCCCAAAGTATTGCCTGGGCTGGATGCAGTTAAAAATTTGTAATTAGATCTACAGGCGGTGTAGCTTGCAAAACAGCTGGGCTACTCCGCTGACTAGCAGACACTGCTTCTAGGCCCAAAGTATTGCCTTGGCTAGATGCAGTCAAACATTTGTAATTAGAGTTACAGGCGGTGTAGCTTGCAAAACAGCTGGGCTACTCCGCTGACTAGCAGACACTGCTACTAGGCCCAAAGTATTGCCTGGGCTAGATGCAGTTAAAAATTTGTAATTAGATCTACAGGCGGTGTAGCTTGCAAAACAGCTGGGCTACTCCGCTGACTAGCAGACACTGCTACTTGGCCCAAAGTATTGCCTGAGCTACATGCAGTTAAAAATTGTTATTAGATACAAAGGCGGTGCAGCTTGCTTCAGATGGGCTACTCCGCTGACTACGAGACACTGCTACTAGCCCAAAATGATTGGCTGGGTTAGATGCAGTAAAAAATTGTTATTAGATACAAAGGCATTGTAGCTTGCTTTAGATGGGCTACTCCGCTGTCTACGAGACACTGCTACTAGCCAAAAATGATTGGCTGGGTTAGATGCAGAAAAAAATTGTTATTAGATACAAGGGCGGTGTAGCTTGCTTCAGATGGGCTACTGCGCTGACTACGAGACACTGCTACTAGCCCAAAATGATTGGCTGGGTTAGATGCAGTAAAAAATTGTTATTAGATACACAGGCAGTGTAGCTTGCTTCACAGCTGGGCTACTATGCTGACTAGCAGACACTGAAGCTTTGTAGCAGACCTCTGATTCCCAGGCTATAGTATAAGTAAACAGCTCTTCAGACTCAACCATCTGTGTTACCCCAAGCCATAGTGTATGTAGTTTCTTACGGTTAAAAGGGGGGGGGCAACCCGACCCACCTGGAATTGATGATGCCAACGTCATGTAAAACACAGCAAGGGGACTCCAAAAAGAGTCTCCATTTTTTCCAAAAATTGTGGCACAGACACCACTTAAGTGGCATCAATTGCCCCAGAGTTGCTTAAAATGGTTGGTGAGGTGATTTTCCAAAATCCTCAAGCTTTTAGTCTCCCCACGATGACACAGGGGTAGAAAAGTCCTTGCGGATCCATGATTTGTTCATCTTTATGAACGTGAGTCTGTCTACATTGTCAGTGGACAGCCGCGTGTGCTTATCTGTCAGCACACCACCAGCAGTGCTGAACACACGTTCAGAGAGAACGCTGGCTGTGGGGCACGACAAGATCTCCAAGGCATGAGTGGCGAGCTCAGGCCATTTTTCCAGATTGGAAGCCCAAAATGAGCAAGGGTCCAGTGACACAGTCATAGCTTCGATATTTACTAGGAGATACTCCTGTACCATCCTCTCTAGGCGATGACTATGTGTCAGACTTCTTGTCTTCTGTGGCCTTGCAAAGGATGGTCTAAAAAATTGGTGAAATGACTCCACAAAATTGCTGTTACCAGCAGATACGGTGTTACTGTTACGGTTTGAGTGATGAAGACTCGACAGTCCCACGGTTGGCAAGTTAGAACAGTGAGATTCACTACATGCACCACTGGTGTTTTGTGGAAAAGCACATGTAAGATTTTGTAACAGCCTCTGCTGATACTCCTGCGTGCGTGAATCCCTTTCTATGGCAGGAATTATTTTGGCAAATTTACTTTTGTACCGGGTATCTAAGAGTGTGGCAACCCAGTAGTCGGGATTACTTCGAATTCTGACAATCCAAGGATCATATTGCAGGTAGTGCAGCAAGAAGGCACTCATGTGTCTTGCGCATCCAGGAGGACCAAGTCCTTGTTGTGTTGGTGGCGAGGAAAGAATCATGCTTCCTTCCTCTGCCCTCTCCCCCCAACCTCGCACAACAGAAATGTAATCAAGGTCTCCCTCATCTGATGAGTCTTCCATGCCCATCGCCAGTTCGTCCTCCACTTCTTCCTCGGCTCCTGCACCTTCCTCAACAGTTTGGCTGCTACCATGCGCCCTCGTTTATCCCTCTTCCCCACCCTCCCATGCCTGCCGCCTTGGTGCTGCCGACCGTCTGGACCTTGGAGATGTTATCCCTTCCGCATACGACTCCTCCTCTACTTCCTCCCCCTCCTCTTGTCCCACCACCTGACTCCGAATTCTGTTTAAAGTGTGCTCCAGCATGTAAATCACCGGAATAGTCATGCTGATAATGGTATCGTCAGCACTAAACATCTTCATCGCCATTTCAAAACTGTGCAGAAGGGTGCATAGGTCCCTGATCTGAGGCCACTCCTGCAGCGTGATTTGCCCCACCTCTGGATCTCGTTGGCCCAGGCTATATGTCAGAACGTATTGCACCAGGGTTCGTCGGTGCTGCCACAGTCGCTGCAACATGTGCGGAGTTGAATTCCACGGTGTCGGCACATCGCATTTCAGCCGGTGAACTGGCAGGCCCAACGACTTCTGTAGAGATGTAAGTTGCTGAGCTGTGGGATGCGAACGGCGGAAGTGAGCATACAGCGACCATGCCCTCTGCAGAAGTCCATCTAGTCCAGGATATTGGGCTAAAAATTGCTGGACAACCAGGTTCAACACGTGAGCCATACAAGGCACGTGTGTGACATTGCCCCGGCGAAGGGCCACACCCAGGTTTGCAGCATTGTCGCACACGGCCTTCCCTAGCTGCAGGTTCAGTGGAGACAACCATTCATGAAATTGGTTCTCCAGAGCTGACCACAACTCTTCAGCTGTGTGACTCACATTTCCCAGACATTTCAAAATAAACACCGCCTGATGCCATTGAGCCCTGCTGCCAGCATAGTAAGGAGGTGTGCAGGATTCCTTCTGCGCAGTTAGAACACGGGTGGCATTACCAGACAGGCTTTTGGGTGCAGGTGGAGGATCGAGAGGAGGTTGAGGAGGCAGAAGCAGTGGAGGAACTAGATAAAGAGGATTGACACACAACTCTTGGGGACGGCAAGACTTGGACAGCAGCCCCTTGTCCTGCTGTCACCATAGTTACCCAGTGCCCAGTCAGCGACATGTAACGCCCCTGTCCATGCCTACTCGTCCAAGTGTCTGTGGTGAAATGCACCCTGTCACACACAGAGTTTCTCAAGGAAGCGGTGATGTTATGTGTGACATGCTGGTGTAGCGCAGGCACACCTTTCTTTGAGAAGTAGTGGCGACTGGGCATCTGGTACTGGGGCACTGCGACGGACATAAGGTCTCGAAAATCCTCTGTGTCCACCAGGCGGAAAGGCAGCATTTCTGTAGCCAACAGCTTGCAGATGGTGAAATTCAACCTCTTAGCTTTGTCATGGCTAGGAGGAAATGGTCTTTTACTTGTCCACATCTGAGGGACCGAGGGCTGGCTGTTGTGCTTAGACGGGGTTGAGTAGGGTGTCCCCGGCAAACTGCCGGTCTGTGAGGAAGATGCAGGCGGACATGTTATGTTGCCTTGATCAAAAGGGGGTGCTCTCGATGTTGGAGATCGCTCAACACCAGCAGGTGTTTCCACTTCCAAATGAACTGACGACGTGCCAATCACACTGGCTGTTGCGGGTAAAGAGGTGGCAGGTCTGCGTCCAAAAACATGTGTGACTGCTGTCCCCCCAGTCACAGAGGATGAAGAGGCCGCGGATGCACAAAATGGAGCAGACGGTGGTCGGCCCGGGCCGCCAGGCCACATTGTAGCACAGTGAGCTTCCCACTGCAACTTATGCTTCATATCCATGTGATGGTTCATGCATGAAGTACTCAAACTATGGATTTTTTGGCCTCTACTTAGGTTTTGGTGACAAATGTTACAGATAACATGAGTTGGATCATCCTTATCGATCTCAAAAATTGCCCAGGCTATGCAAGGCTTAGAGCCCATGCCACCTGAAGAGCCACCACGACTTGTGGTCAGAGGCAGAGTTGTGGTTGAGGATGCAGTTGTTGACGTGCTTCCAGTACTCCGTCTCTGTCTAGGAAGGCGCAACCTAACCTCGTCGTCAATAGCATCCTCTTCCACCTCCTCTGCTGACCTCATCGACTGGCTGACTGTGGGTTGACAGTAAGTGGGATCTCCAACCTCATCATCATCACCCTGTGTGTTCTCACACCCGTCGTCCTCAGAGCCAACCTCTTCCTGCCCTGACCGAAAAGTCAAGTTGTCACTCCATTCAGGTATCTGAGTCTCATCATCGTCTTCCTCATTGTCTCCACCAACAGGAGTTACAGTTTGGGAACGAGGGTCTACATTATGCTCAGAACCTTCTTCATCTGGGCCTGGAGCCGACTCATAAACATTCTGGGCATCAGTGCAGATCATTTCCTCATCTGGATTCACAGAAGCTCTGGAGCAGACCTCTGATTCCCAGGCTATAGTATGAGTAAACAGCTCTGCAGACTCAACCATCTGTGTTACCGCATACTCAGACGGGCAGCTGGAGATTTGGGAGCTGTGAGGAAGCAAGTGCGATTGGGGTGACACCTCTGAGGACTGGAGTATTTGTGATGTTGAAGTTGAGGTGGAGGAGAGCCAACTTGAAGGACCACTTGATATCCGTTGAAGCACCTGCTGTTTTTATGCCTCGTCTGGAATTTGTAGCGATGGGCGTGTCCGTAAGAAAGGAATCGTATCACATTTTCCAAGAAAAGAAGTAGACATCTTAGTTTGGCTGGAAGATGGTCATTCTTCTGCAGATGTTACTGTTACTTTACCACCTACCCCACGGACACAACCTTTTTCCCTTTCCAACACGCCTATTCCCCTTTCCACCAGCAGCAGGCCTTTTGCCACTCATTTTGGTGGTTAACTAATTGGCAACTCTGTAGTTGTTTGCACAAAAAACGATGGATGGAAACCGAGCAGAGCTGAGTGGCCAAACTGTGATACTAGCCCAAAAGGATTGGCTGGGTTAGATGCAGTAAAACAATTTTATTAGATACACAGGCGGTGTAGCTTGCTTCACAGGTGGGCTACTCCTCTGACTACGAGACACTGCTACTATGCCCAAAAGGATTTACTGGGCTAGATGCAGTAAAAAATTGTTATTAGATACACAGGTGGTGTAGCTTGGCTCAGATGGGCTACTCCACTGACTAACAGACACTGCTACAGGCCCAAAAGGATTTACTGGGCTAGATGCAGTCGAAAATTGTTATTGGATACACAGGTGTTGTAGCTTGGTTCAGATGGGCTACTCCACTGACTACCAGACACTGTTACTATGCCCAAAATGATTTACTGGGTTAGATGCAGCAAAAAATTGTTATTAGATCCACAGGTGGTGTAGCTTGGTTCAGATGGGCTACTCCACTGACAACCAGGCACTGCTACAGGCCCAAAAGGATTTACTAGGCTAGATGGAGTAAAAAATTGTTATTAGATACACAGGTGGTGTAGCTTGGCTCAGATGGGCTACTCCACTGACTAACAGACACTGCTACAGGCCCAAAAGGATTTACTGGGCTAGATGCAGTCGAAAATTGTTATTGGATACACAGGTGTTGTAGCTTGGTTCAGATGGGCTACTCCACTGACTACCAGACACTGTTACTATGCCCAAAATGATTTACTGGGTTAGATGCAGCAAAAAATTGTTATTAGATCCACAGGTGGTGTAGCTTGGTTCAGATGGGCTACTCCACTGACTACCAGGCACTGCTACAGGCCCAAAAGGATTTACTAGGCTAGATGGAGTAAAAAATTGTTATTAGATACACAGGTGGTGTAGCTTGGTTCAGATGGGCTACTCCACTGACTAACAGACACTGCTACAGGCCCAAAAGGATTTACTGGGCTAGTTGCAGTAAAAAATTGTTATTAGATACACAGGTGGTGTAGCTTGGTTCAGATGGGCTACTCCACTGACTACCAGACACTGCTACAGGCCCAAAAGGATTTACTGGGCTAGATGCCATAAAAAATTGTTATTAGATACACAGGTGGTGTAGCTTGGTTCAGATGGGCTACTCCACTGACTACCAGACACTGCTACAGGCCCAAAAGGATTTACTGGGCTAGTTGCAGTAAAAAATTGTTATTAGATACACAGGTGGTATAGCTTGGTTCAGATGGGCTACTCCACTGACTACCAGACACTGCTACAGGCCCAAAAGGATTTACTAGGCTAGATGCAGTAAAAAATTGTTATTAGATACACAGGTGGTGTAGCTTGGTTCAGATGGGCTACTCCAATGACTAACAAACACTGCTACAGGCCCAAAAGGATTGGCTGAGCTACATTTAGCCAAATGCTGTGAAAAACACTTGCACAGCACTGGCATAGACCTGCCTGGCAAAAAGTGCTAGGAACTGCTGTAACCTAGCCCTCAAAAGGGCTGCAATTACAACTAATCCCTACTCCCTAAACCTATCTCTCTATTTAACTGCAAATTCACTCGCAATTCACACAGTTATACTGTATAGCGCCCACAGCAGCAGCGGTGCCGTCTAACACTCAGCTGTAGCAGTGAGAAAATGGTGGCGACGGGGAAAATGGCTGGGTCTTATAGAGCAAGGACATGTGATATACACAGCCAATGACACATGCCCTTGCTTGTGTGAAAAAAAAAGCACTTCGCTGCGTGTGTGCGCTGCTGATAGGCTGACAGACTGCACCTCCCCACTGTAAATGCGGGAAAGAAAAAAAAAGTGGAGATCGGCATTATTACTGCAGAGATCCATCCCCTGCCCCTCCCCCCGCCCACTCTACACTGAAACTGTCTATTAACATTGATTAACAGTATTACTGTGAAAAAATCCAGTTGCGCTTTTGGTACACGAACAGTTATCGAACATAACCTCGAACAGCCGAATTTTTTGCAAATCGTTCGGGCTCGTCGAACGGCTCGAACACCGCCCAAAACAGCTCGAATTTGAGATTGGCGAACTGTTCGAGTCAAACACCGCTCATCTCTACCCATAATGCAAAGATTGAGTCAACTTTTATCTGGTTTCAGGTGTGATTTTCATATTGCCCACACCGGTTACTTGCCAGAGGTGAATTTGAAAGAGCATTACATGCTTGAAACAACATTTTTACCCATAATTTTGGAAAAGTGCCAAAAATTTTGCCCTGTCCATTTTTATTGTTTTGTGTGGAATTATGTCCAATTTTCCTGTTTTTATGTTGCTCCAATGCACACAAAGGAAATAAACATATGTAAAACAAAACATGAGGAATTGCAATAATTTTCTGGGAGAAATATTTCATTTTCTGGAACAATTTCAAGGGTGTCAACACTTTCGTCCATGACTGTACTTGTGTATATACAGTGGTGAAAATAACGGCAGGAAAGAGAGATTATCCAGCACAAAATCCAGGGAAAAAATTAAGAACTAGAAATTTATTTAAACATAATTAAAAAGAGTACAAGTCATGTTATATGTTAGCACAATGGATCAAATAAATACTAGCTGAACAGGATGTGACATATTAAAGCAATTAGAATACATGAATATGCATGAGAATGTGAAAAGGGACGTTCACATTCACTGATAAATATACAATAAATCATTTTTTATGTTCATGCCATGAAGCCTTCTTATATCTTAAATTTCGTAATCTGTCCATACCTCTCTTACGATTAATGCTATTGAGAAAATTCCTCCCCCTAGGGTGACTAATATCTCCTCCATGTTGTTTGAGGAAATGCTGTGAAGCACCTGATAAACTCCGGGTAGTTTGATTTTGTGCATCATTCACATGATTAAAAATTATTTTCCGTAAGGTTCTTGTAGTGCAACCTACATATTGAATTTTGCACTGTTCACAGGTAATGACATATACAACATATTTACTGTTTCAGTTCATAAAATCCTCAAATACTCTGCTATTAGTCATATTAATCATCTTTTTCGTATTATACATGTATGGACATAATCCACACTTTTTTTTACCACATTTATATGAACCGCTTATAGATAACTATTTTTTGGGGGATTTATCGCACTTGTATTAGTATGGTCACTAGGGGATATTAAATGACCTGCCACGTTTAGATACAAATTTACAACCCTTGTCAAGTATGGTTTTAGGCTGCGTGCCCACTATGCGTCTTTCTTTTCCAATAATTTTTATTAAATTTAGATTTAACAAAGGGAAGGGAATGATAAAGAGGGGAAGGAAAGGGAGGGGAAGGGAGGGGAGGTGAGAAATTTATTTACTTTTCTATGAGACAAGGAAAAAGGAGGGGGGAGGGGAGGGAAAAAGGGAGAACTTAATTTGTTACAAAGTAGATAGTAACAAGAGCAGTATTGCAGTGAACAAATTAGAGATAAAAAAAAAAAAAAACGTTTGAGAATTATCATTAGGTTTATACTATACTAGCTTTTACCCGCGGCTTCGCTCGCGTGGAATTTGGTCTGCCACATTAAGTTTCGTGACAGATCATTTTAATAGTAAAAAAAAATAATCTTAATAGTAAAAAAAAATAATCTTAATAGTAAAAAAAAATAATCTTATTTAGTTACTCGTACATCCAACATTTCAGATGTCTAACTTCAAAACTGACGGATTCCATACAATCTTTGAACCCCTATAATATGAAGAGGGAAACTCTTGAGGGTGGAATTATCAAAATTCCTTTCTTAGTGCTCATTTAAGCTATAATAGAACCTATCTGCAAATTTCAAGATGCTAAGTTCAGTGGTTTCGGCTGTGCGTTGACCGCTAGGTGTGTCAGTCAATCAGGTTTACAGTTTTATATAATCTTTGCCTGTATGGTGTGTTTATAAAAAGTAGCCCTATGTCCTTCCCCAGGCTTGAAATTATCCATATCAAATTTCATCACAAACAGATTACTAAACACTGATTAATAAACAGGACGGACTGAAGTTACTTGCGTTTAATATTGTTCGTGTTAGTAAAGAATTAGTATGTAATTGGAATAATGGACACCTGCAGGTAATTTATCTATGTGTTTTTACTGCAATATACTCCTGTAAACTATGTTATTTGATTTCTTTCGTTCAGTGAAAATATGTAGATTTTGCGATTTAGAAACACGTGAGCAAGCTACGTATAGCTGACCGTGGGAAAAACAGGGCGTGCCTAAATGTATCCCCGCTACCTTCAAAGTTTGCCCTTGCGATTTATTGATGGTCATTGAAAATGCAACTTTAAGTGGGAACTGCAAACGTTTGACATTAAAGGGTAAGTTATTGGGTATTATTGGGATGCGTGGTATAAGAATATTTTCACCCTTAGCTTCTCCAGTTAAAATTGTGGTCTTTACAATGTGCCTGCCTAGTTCAGTGACTCGCAATCTAGTGCCATTACATAATCTCGGGGCGTCAAAGTTGCGCATTAACAAAATGGGTATACCGACCTTTAATTCGAGCTTATGAGATGGGACCCCGGATAGCTCCAAAGAGTTAAGAAACTCCATGGGGTAGCTCATACAGTCTTCAGATGACATGACTGTGTCGATGGAGTTGTAGGTTGTTGCATCGCTGGTTACTTGGTCCAAGATAATTTTATTGATTTTCGCAATTGTTTCATTTCTTGGTGCTAGTATAGTTCTTTCACATAGCCAATTTTCATCGTGGGTGTTTTGTTGCAAATTTGGAAAAACTTGAGCAATAAGTGCGTCTTCCGAATCCACAACATGACAAAATTGGTTAGTGAATAGAACCATACCTTCTTTGTCAGTTTCGATTCGACCTTCACCGATCTCGAGCAGTTTCTCAGCGTACGCGCCCGACTCTAGATCACTGAATAACTGGACACACATGTTGGTGGTGAGGTGCAGCTTTTCAACTTTGGTCCATAAATATGAGGATTTCAGACATGCGTTAATTTCGTCTGCTGCAGTGCCTCGCTCGATAACAGGCAAAGTTTGCCTAAAGTCCCCTGCCAATAAAACAACCACACCACCCATTATTGTTTGTTTACTGTGTAAGTCTTGTAGACAACGATCAAGAGCTTCGATGGCGCGTTTGTGTGACATTGTGCACTGGTCCCACACGATTAGTTTGCACTGTTGCAACAGGAGGCCACGGGTGCTGCTCTTGCTGATATTACACGATGGGGTTTCTTCGTTCACCAGATTAAGAGGTAATTTAAAGACTGAATGTGCCGTCCGTCCACCGCTTAGCAATGTTGCAGCAATTCCAGAGGAAGCCACAGCTAATGCAACATTATGACCGCTACGAATTTTTGCTAAAAGTAAATTAAGCAAGAAAGTTTTTCATGTACCACCCGGGGCATCAAGGAAAAAAAGTCCGCCTTCACCATTCTCAACTCGTCCTACTATTTTGTGATAAATCTCTCTTTGATCAGGTAGCAAACGTGGCTCAGTTTCGCAAACGTGAGCGTCTAACTGGTTGATATCATAGCTTAGCTCTTTTATCAACTCGTTCGACAGCTCTCCTCTACGCCGCGGTGAGGGTAGACCAAAATCGGACAATTTCTTTCCAGAAATTATTAATATTTTGTCCTCGATAAGCCCCAACGCCTCATTGAAACAGAGATCATCGTTAACGTGATCCATTCTTTCAAATCTGTGCATGATATCCTCTGATAACGCAGTTTTATACTTGTGCCAGAGTTGTAGAGGATTGGATAAACCGCAAGTGCATATCAATATGGCAAACAGCTCTCTTATTTGCGCCGGGGAGAAACATAGCACGGCCTCTTCTAAGGTGGTATCCCAGTGGTTATCATCTTCCAACAACCCCATCTTCTCACACACCTGCCGAAAAGTTGCAAGTTCTTGACCTTCAAATGTTTTTAAATCCGAGAAGTTGGTTGGACCCCTTATCACATTCAGCAGCATACGCAAGCAATAACATTCAAAATTGCTAACGCGCACCGTGTAAATGCGACCTAGAGCGTCTCCTGCCTTCACACCTGGCCAGCCATCGACAGGTGTTCCTTGTAAACGACGTTTCCATTGCTTCCGTGCCACATTCCAAGTATAGTAGCGAGGCACGTCAATGTAAAGTAATATTTTTGCAAACGTATCACTTTGGCACAACAGGAAAAATGCAGTTAGTGTAGTTTTAGGTGGTGCTTCTAATCTCTCTCTAAAATTATTTTCCGTAAAGTAAACCCTCTCGCCATTGGGTAAATGAATCGCGAGATGAGTGACGGTTGGGTGTCTCTCGTGCAGAGGCAGACCTAAGATCCGCCACGCTGCTTCGTTACTACTAACATATCGGCTGGTTCTAAAGGTCTGCACCTCATCTCTTGGGTCAATGTTAACATTCCCTTGCTGGCGGATGTTAAAAATAGCCTGGTCGCTACCCTTATTAATATATTTACAAATATATTTTATCGCCTGTACCGTATTACAGAACTCTACATTTAAATGAGAATTAAAAATTTTTAATAAGAGTGGAGAATATGGGACCACCCAGCTATTGTCCACCAATATTTCCTGTGTTCCTCTACGGGTTTTTATAATCGTCGTGCGTCCACCATTCTCTGGTGCTCTGCGCCTGTACAAAGGATAACCTTTGTCATTGGTTTGAGTATCTTTTAAAAGCTTCCTCGGATATTTTTTGGTACATTTTCCTTCCTTCATGCATGGCGATGAAGAATTGAATGTACCACATGGCCCATGAATCATATTCTTTGGCACTGTATCATAGAGCTTTTGATCGGTTTCTGGGTTTGGTATCTCAGCACATATGATTTCGTCAATTTGGTTCGGATGCAATTTTTCCTTTAACCACAGCAGTAAGTGCACATGAGGCAAACCTCGCTTTTGCCACTCGATCGAGTACATGAAGCATTGCATATCACCAAATATGTTACCTTTTGTATGTAGAGCTACCAACTTCTGTACTTTTATTCTAAATACTCGAGCTGTTAAGTCATGTCTGTCCGTTGAATTTTGACCAGCCATAAGCTCTTTGGTGATTTCTGGCCAAGCGGGGTTGCAAGTCATTGTAATAAATAAATCAGGCCTCCCATAATTACGTACGTATGTGAACGCATCTTGTGTGTATTCTTGTAGGTATCTCGGGCTATTTACAAATGATGACGGGAGAATCACCATCTTACCTAAGTTATTTGGATCCAAATCCGCATAATTTCTTATTGCATCTTGCAAGTGAATATAATTTTCTGCACGCAGTTTTTTTTGATTTAAAGAAATGAACCTTAAGCGCTCACTTTCCATCTTTACATACATGTCGACCAGAAGCTGATGAAGTAGGAGCCTACACTTAAGCATCAAATTAAAATCGCTGCGACGGACCATCAAGTGAAAGGCATAAAAATCTTTGCAGGACACCTTTTTGCTTGGCATTGCTTGTTTGGTAATTGGATTTATCTGAGGAATATCAATGCTGTACCCCTCTTGTCCTTTCCAAAAAATTATTGGGTACTCGAGAGTGTCATAGAATCTGTGTATCGGGAACCCTAGTGAGCATGCCATCGCGCGGCTGCACAACGATGCCCCGAGACATAGTTTGTTCGCTACTAACTATTACAGCAGCTATTTCATTTGTAGTAGGGGCATTGAATCGTCTCTCATGTTGACCACGTGGTACACGGTCTGGGTGAATCACTACTTTGAAATGATCGTCATTGATCATTCTGTCTCTAGCCGTTTTAAATTCATGCACCAAAATGTTGTGGTCGTGAAGTACTCGTTGTAATTTTTTAACTATGTTTCTATCTACGCTTTGCACGCACTCAGTACGCCTGTTGATTTGTTCTTCTTCGTCACCTATGAAATAAACTTGTAAAAATTGTGGTTGCGAAATGGACGTAGGAATTAAAGAACCGATACGGTGATATACTTGTCCTTGTATTGTAAAGGTCGGGCAAAACCCTGGCATTGAAACAATTTGATCTGCTCCAAAAGACGTCATATGAAAGCACATGTTGTATTTTCTTATATTATTTAGAAAAAGGCGAGATTCATCAGTTTCATTAGAGAAAAGCTCTTTTAAAGGTTGAACTGGCTCGTCTATATAAGGAAGAGCTACTTTCCCGCCCAAACAACACATACCTGCTGCTTCCTCTTTCCACTTAAGAGCTCCGCAATATTTGCAATCTATGGTCATTGCTTCTATTTTTATAAGCTTGTGAGTTTCATAATCAAGAGTCTCGTCATACTCAAATGCAGCTTTATTAAACAATATCCATGTATTTCTTGCAAATGTTTGACGACGCTCTGCTGCCCTTTCAGCAACAGTGCGTCTGCGAGATTCGGCCATTTCATAAGTTTCAGTGGCTCTTTGGGACGCCATGTAAGTCGCTTGCTGCTGACGTCGAGCATGGGACTGTTCTGGAGTTTTAGCAGCCCGTTGAGACGCCAGATACTCCGCATGCTGTTGACGTCGGGCTTGGGACTGTTCTTGAGTTTCAGCAGCCTGTTGAGACGCCAGATACTCCGCATGCTGTTCACGTCGGGCTTGGGACTGTTCTTGAGTTTCAGCAGCCCGTTGAGATGCCAAAAACTCCGCATTCCGTTCACGTCGGGCTTGGGATTGTTCCGGAGTCTCTGCAGCTCTATGTGCCGCACAACGCACCGCCTGCTCAAGCCTTCGTTGCTCGGCTTGTTGAGCCGTCTCATCACGTCTAATTATTTTCATAGCTCGGGCTTTATTAGAGCTTTGCGAAATGTTAGACTTACGCTTTTGCGGCATTTTTATAAGTACTAATTACAAAATAGGTACTTTGTAAAGTTCAAACAAAATACTAAAACAATCTAATTAGTTATATTACGATCGCTGTACAGACGATATCAGTTGCATATGACTGGTCTATAAGGAGCAGCTGTGGCGCGGTTACCCATAGCAACCATTCCCAGTGCTCTGTGGGAGCTGAGAGCAGCCTGCTGGTGCTGTGGGTGACATGCTGCGCTGCACACACACAGGGCTGTGCTGCACACAGGAGGGGAGGACGCCATTTGTTTAGCGCTGCTGCCGATGCTGTCAGGCTGGAGTGTGTGCATCCTCCATGGAGCCGCGCTCAGGTTACTGCCCCTCCCCGTGTGTGAGTCACTTCCCCTCCGCCCAGTTGAGGTGTTCGGAACTTTCCCGGCTGCAGCAGCTGGCGCAGGTGAGCGCGTGTTTTATTATACGGTGTTATGTGGAGGGACAATGGCGGCGGGGACCCCCTGTGTGAGGACAATGACGGCCCGGTGCCCCCGGGCAACCTGCAGGAGGAAGCCTCACACTCCCCCCGGGCTGTGGGCGCGGGCAGGCCGTGCTGGGACGTGTAGTTCCCTAGTAACCTGTTCCTGACATATGGGCTGTTTTCTGGGCTATTTTTTTTTTTAAGTCTGAGAAAATGTCATAAATTATCCTTCTCCCTTCAGCTGTTTCCAGAGTGTAATGTATCAGGGTGAGCTCATGACTGACAGCTGCCAAAGTTTCTAGGAAATGTCAGTCCCTGGGGGTCATGTGTGAACCCCCTGTGCCACACTTGTACCTGGCCATGGTATATGATCACCCCTGTATTCTGACTGTGGACAGGCGGCAACTGTGACCTCACTATACAATGATCCACTATGGGCAAATTATTGTATTATCAATCTCTTCTGACTGCTGTAAATCAGCCATTTAAATATCACCTGTGTATGTGTGTATATAAGAGTTTGATAAATATACTAAAAAGTTTGATAAATATACTAAAATGTGCATTGTAAAATAGTATCTAATTTAATTAAATTTATGGTTCACAATTTTGGTCATAGTGGCTTCCACATAAAAGGTAGATATATGCTGTCGCGGACTTTTATTTAGAACTATTCAAGACAAACAATTCTACGGTACATCATCTTTGTGTAACTCCAACGGTTTAGGCAGTGTACGCCAAGATAGCTCTCAGAGGCCAGATTTTTTTCCGACTTAATTGACATGTATCGTTATATTACGACCAAAATTACATAAAATCATTACAAATTGTAGCCTATATGTTATTCCGATGTATAATCTATATTACTGTAAAGTTTCATGCAAATCCGTCCAGTAATTTTTTCGTGAAAGAGTAACAAACATACATACTCACAAACTTTCGCATTTATAATATTAGTAGGATATAATCAATATTTAAATTACCCACAAGAGTACCAATTGAAAAAAGAGAAGTATTCAAATAACAATGTCAAAGAGAAGAGAATTAAGGGAATTTTGAGGCCCAGCAGTTCCATTTTTTGTGATATTTAGGAAGATATTTAGGAACTATTGATTAAGGCATATCTAAATTCTAAAGAGCTATGGAGAGAGATTTTTTAAATGATTTCACAAAGTTTAGGAGGTTGAGAATCCTTCCAAAGGGCGGCAATAGAATTCTTGGTTACGAGAAAGATGTGTATCAGAAGTTGTCTTTGAAAAGGTTCAACATTTTCTAAATCTAGAGAGAGGAGGGCCATTTGAGGAGTAATTGGGAAATTATTATTGAATACATTTGTTGTCAAAGAAAAAACTTGGCTCCAAAGAGATTTAATTTTGGGGCAGCTCCAAAAAGTGTGAAAAAGTGTGCCTGGTTGGCCGCAGTTTCTCCAACAAAGAGAGGAGCCTTCATTAGAAAAATGAGCGATTCTAACAGGGTACCATCTGGATAAAATTTTGAAGAAAGACTCATGAAGGAGCATAGAGATATTTGAAAAATAGGAGCAATTTATTGCATTCTTCCATTGTTCAGGGGTGAATATTTTGTTTAGATCTGTTTCCCACTTGTGCATGTAGGAAAGTTTGAAAAAAGAAGGGTCGTCATTAACCTTCGTCAGGCTGCATAATTTTACAACGTTAACAGGCTGCAGAGGTACAATTGTACCTTCGTATATACCTCCACTGTGGGAAGACTTTCTCCTTTACTTGGTTTCAGAAACTAAAGTTCATTCAGCTACAAATGTTATGCTGATATCTATTGGCCAGTGTTGTTACTGCTCACTTATGTTGCTGTCAATTAAGTTGATTCAAACTGGGAGTGGCTTCTACTTCTCTTCCTGCCTCCCTCCTCTCAGTAGCCATTTTGCTGTTCATCTCATTGCTGTGAGCACACACATTTCTAGGCTTGTGAAGTTTTCAATTTCTTGGATATGAAGGTAGGAAAGTCTCACAGCATCTAACAGCCAGTTATACCTTCATTCGCCTTATGTGGGGACAGAACAGTCAGAAATTGTCTTTGAGCCTGGACTTGGCTTACATATATTTTGTATGAAACTTATCACTATAGGTATGATTTTTATACGAAAAATGGATAATAATTAGTATCTACATATTGTTTTACAATGTTTTACTTATATTCAGCACAAAATAAAGATGGTGGCTCTGTTACAATTTTCCTATTGGTCGAAAAAACAGTCGAAGATGGAATGAAAATTCTGAAACCGTATACGGTTTACATAATATATAAATGACATTTATAAATAATTATCACTAGAAATAATTTACTTTTTTATCTGCACTTAAGAATCGAGTTTCATTCTACTTGCCACGTGTTACTGAACTAAATTACGAAGCCAAAATTCATCTACCAAGTCATCATGAGTGATAGTGATGCTGGATCTAGTTTCCGTCATAATCCAAGAAAACGTGTTTGCAGGTTAGTATCATTTTGTGAAAAGCCAATAATGTAGTATTGTGTAGTATTTCGGAAAATTATTTATTTTTAATTTTTTCATATTTACAGATTTACGTCTGACGAAATAATGCGAATGCTAGAAGAATCTGATTCTGAGCATGAGGAAGAAGCATATGTTGCATCTGATGATGAAAACTATGTACCACAAGTGGATGTTACTGAAGAGGATTCAGACATTGAACAAGAAATGGTCATAGAGCAGGAAAAAGAATACAACTCAGACGAAAGTGTTGAGGATGAGTCTGTGCCTCAAAGTGCAGGCGACATTTGGACTGCTAAGGATAAAACTCAATGGTGTAGTGATCCACTGCCAAATGCACAAACAAAATCTCGCAATGTCCTACGACAAAGAGGTGGCCCTGCAGCAATCAGCAACCTGTATACAGCAAAAGAACTATTCAAGTCAATCATGACTCCTGAGATGTGTGACATCATATTACGAGAAACAAATCGAAAGGCCAAGAGAGTTTGTGATGCTTACAACAACGAACTGGTACAACGTTTTCCTGATTCTTCTGAACGGCCACCACAAAAAACATTCAAGCAATTTACTGAAACTGAACTCCATGCATTTTTGGGCATACTGATTGCTGCTGGTGTGCACAGAGACAACAAAGAGAATCTGGAGGAAATGTGGAATGTTGCTGCTCTGCCTCTTATACGTGCAGCCATGTCTCATGACCGCTTCAAGATGATACTCAGATTTATCAGATTTGACAACGAAAATACACGTGCAGAACGTGTGCAAACAGAGAAAGCTGCACCAATACGGGACATCTGGACAATGCTGAACAGAAATCTGGAGAGAGCCTACAAGCCATATAATTGTATCACCGTCGACGAGCAATTATTTCCATTTAGAGGCCATACTAAATTTACCCAGCATATACCTTCAAAACCAGCTAAATATGGCATAAAGATTTTCTGGGCTTGTGACTCGTCAAACGCTTACCCATTACAAGGTCAGCTCTACACTGGGAAACCAACTGATGGTCCTCGACAAGTAAACATTGGTGAACGAACAGTATTGGACCTAGTGAGCTCGTATAAAGGCTCTAGAAGAAATGTCACCACCGATAACTTCTTTACAACCATGGAACTAGCTAAGGTATTGAACTCCAGGAACATGACACTAGTTGGTACAGTGAGAAAAAAACAAAAGGTTCCTACCTAGCAACATGCAGCCTGCCAAAGAAAGGCCTGTAAACTCGACAAATTTTGCCTACAATCATGATGCAACAGTCTGTTCATATGTACCAAAGAAGAACAAATCAGTCGTGCTTCTATCATCTATGCACATGACGGGAGAAGTTGAAGAGACACTAGCAGCCAAGCCAGAGATAATAAAATAATACAACAAAACAAAAGGCGGAGTTCATGTTATGGATAAAATGTTGGGAGAGTACACTGTGAAACGACGAACATTACGTTGGCCTCTGGCATTTTTCTACAATATGATTGATGTCACTGGGTTAGCATCCTACATCATCTACAGAGAACACAATGCAAGCTTCAGGACAAAGGATCAACGAAGAAAGTTCCTGAAAGATCTCGCAAATCAGCTGTGTATGCCTGCAATTGAAGATCGTAGTACAAACCGAATGATGATGAGAAACCATTTTCTTCGAGGTGCAGTAGAAATGGTGCTTGGACGATGCATTCTGGTAGCATCGCAAGCAGCAGCTGGCCCTCAAATATCTCATGGTAGTCGTGGACCCTCCCCTGTTGTTGGCAGTTGCTATGTCTGCCGAGACCTGAGGCGAAAACAACGCAAGACTAGAAAGTCTTGTGTGGTTTGTGTGAAACCCATTTGCGATGAACACTCGGTAGCAAAGACAACATGCATTACTTGCGAAGAAAATCAATAAAAAAAGTTTCTTACATTTTCTTTTATAATGTAAATGAACAGTTTTTTTACTTGTTTATAATAATAAAATAGCATTATCATAAAAAAAAATATTATTCTTTTTTCCTTGCATTATCTTCATTCAAAATATATGAGGGTACATTTGTACCTATGCAGCTTGTTATGGATGCAAAAATATCTCGACCCCTTATCTCGGAAGGGAGTGGAGATATTTTATTGAAATTTGGCCAATATATTCTGGACCAAAACTGCAGAGATGTCACGAAATTTCAGCCCTCTACGGCTTTTCGAAAAAAAGTTATTGCAATTTTAAAACGGAATAGTTACAATTGTACCTACTCAGCCGGACGAAGGTTAAAAGTATTGTAAAGATATTTAGTGCTCCAGAAGACCTTGTGATCCCCATCATTAATTAGGTTACATGTAACCTCAGATAGAGGAGCTTTGTTAAATAAGATAGTGTTTATATTATCCTTCAGAGATGTACGAGGGTTAGTCAATAAGTAATGCCTCCTACAACACAACATTAACGATTAATTTGTCACTTTTCACTTGTCACTTATAATCTCCATCCATTTCCACAGTCTTGGTCCACCGTTTAACAAGGGCATGTATTCCAGCATGGTAAAAAGCATTCTTGGGACCCACCGTGCACAAACTTTTCTGTATCCCAGTTGTCCAATAATTTTCATCACACTGCCTTTACTGAGGCAGATAATGCCACACAATTCATCTGCAGTCACCCGGCGGTCACCACGAATTATGTCATCGACTCGCTGAATGTTGCTTGGAGTCACTGCGGTTACTGGCCTGCCACTCCGCATTTTGTCAGCCAACAGTGATGGCCCTTCAGCTGTGTTACAGCGACGAACCCATCGTCTAACAGTACTGACATCCACTGTTGCATCACCATACACATTTTTCAGTCTCTCATGAATTTGAATGGGCGTTTCACCTTCTGCATGCAAGAATTCAATCACAGAACGTTGTGTAATACGAGCATCGACGTCAGCCATTTTGCAAACGGATACAGTCCTGCCACCTGTTGGTGCAGGAAGTTGTAATTGCTGTGGATTGGAGAAGAAGGTTTGAGGAATTGTGCCAAATTCGAATATTTAACATAACTACCTTATTTAAGGAGAAAAAAAATAGGAGGCATTACTTATTGACTGACCCTCGTATAATATAAAAAATCAGTCATAGAAAGATTATGTTTCTTTTTTAAATCTTTGAAGGGAGTAAAACTGGAGCCATTATAAATATCTTTTATTTTTTGGAGGCCAACTGAATTCCACGAACGGAATGAATGTTGATCAAGAATTAAATTGACAGACTGGAAGGAGAGGTTTTTGATTTGGTCTGATTTTTTATTTTTTTTCTAGGTTTGGCCAATGTTTTCCAAGCGAAGATGGTAGCTTGTAGAATGGGATGCATTGGTTCATGAGACTTTGGTTTACGCAAATGTTTAAATAGAAGGTTTCTCAAGGGTTGGTAATTGTTATGAGCTAATTCTAGGTCTAGCTAAGCAGGAGTGAATTTAACGTTAAACCAACCATTACTTTGTTTAACTAAATTAGCGAGGTAGTATGTGTGAAAGTTTGGTAGACTCAATCCACCATGAAGTTTGTTTTTATACAAAACCTTAGAAGCTACTCTAATTTTTTTATGATTCCAAATAAAGTCGTTTAGTAATTTCTGTAGCTTGGAGAGATAGAACATAAGAATGATAATGGGGAGAGTCCTAAAGATATAGAAGAATTTAGGGAGTATGTAGGTTTTGACTACCATTACCCTACATACCCAAGATAATTCGGAGGTGTTAAAAGAAATTAGGTCATTAGAAATAGTTTTAGAAATATTATCCATGTTTGTAGGAATAAGGGATTTCAAATTTTTAGTTAGGAAGATTCCCAGATATGGTATTTCCTTATTTTCCCACTTGAAAGAGGAAAAATTCCTGATGTTGTCGGTTGTAGAGCTTTTTAGATTAAAGTGAAGAATTTGAGATTTGTCAGAATTGATTTTAAAGTGTGAGACTTCAGAAAAGGCTTTTAGAGTAATTAAAAGTTCTTTTATAGAGGTAACGGGGTCAGTTAAGGAGAGAATCAAATCATCTGCAAAAAGTCCAATTTTGAAGTGACGAGTAGAAGTATGGATACCCTTGATAGCAGGGTTATCTCTTATAGATTGGGCTAAGAGTTAGAGAGCGAGGGCAAATAATAGAGGAGATAGGGGGAAACCCTGCCTAGTGCTGTTTGATATCTGAATTGGGTTTGAAAGGTGATTATTTGCGTATACTTTGGCCTTAGGGGAAGAATAGAGTGCAAAAATAGAGGACAGACTTTTATTATTAAACCCAAATTTGGCAACGGTAAGTTTGAGGAATCTCCAATTTAGTCTATCAAAGGCCTTTTCGGCGGCTAAGGAAAGGATGATAGATGGAAAATTAGAGGCATTAATTTTATTTATAATATTTAGAAGTCTCCTGGTACCTTCGGTCGATTGACGACCCACAATGAATCCTATCTGATCGTTATTAATGAGTTTGGGTAAGATTGTTTCTAATCTATTTGCTAATATTTTTGCATATATTTTTAAGTCGGAATTAATTAAAGAGATTGGTCTGTAATTTTTAACCTGGCCAGGATCTCCTTTAGATTTGTAGATGAGAATGATTGCAGCTTCCAGCATTTCTGTTGGAAAGGAGCCCTGAGCCGAGGCCAAATTAAAAACTGTTGCAAGATGAGGAGCAAGGAGGGTGCTAAAATTTTTATAATACTCGTTGTTGAATCCGTCAGGACCAGGAGACTTCATAGATTGAGTTTTTGTATTGTGGCTAGAATTTCATCAATTGAGAAGTGTAGATTAATAGATTCTAGGTCTAATGGATTGATTTTAGGGAGATTAATACTGGAGAGAAAGTTGTTAATGGATTCCTTGTTTGAGGGTTTAATGGCAGGGTCAGAATCAAGATTATATAAGTTTGAGTAATATTTGGCGAATGATTCAGCAATATCTTTAGGATGATATTTAATTTCGCCTGATGGAGATAGGATTCTATCAATTCTTTGTTTGATTCTGGAATGTTTAATTCTCTGGGACATGAATTTAGATGATTGGTTAAGGGAATAATAAGATTTAAATTTACATGATTTGACATATGTATCGTATGAGGAAAAGAGTTCTTTTTTGAGTTCTTGTCTGAGTGTAATTATTTATTGTTGAAGAGGGCGAGGGGGAGGCTAAGTTAGATTGTGAGGCTATTGTAACATTTAATTGGGTTTGTAAATGGGAAATTTTTTCTCTGTATTTCTTCTTGTGAATGGAGGATAATTTCATTAGGATGCCTCTTATAACCGCTTTATGAGCGTTCCAAATATGGAATGGGCTTACTTCATAGGACGTGTTTTCAATAAAATACTGTTTAATAGATGATTGAATTTCAGATTTAAAGGAGGGGAAATGTAGGAGGGAGGAGTTACATCTCCATAATTGTTTGATTAGTAGATTAGGACAAATTAGAATTTTTCCCAAAACTGGGGAGTGATCAGAGATGGATTTTGGTATGATTGAGACCTCTACAAATTTGGAAATAGAGAAGGTGTCGGTAAGCAGTAAATCAATTCTAGAAGAGGAGTTGTGGACATCAGAGAAATCTGTGTATTCTGTAGAAGATAAGTTGATACATCGAAAGACATCAAAAAACTCAGTTCTTGTCAACCAGGAATTTAGACTAGGGGAGGATTGTTTTTTGGAAGAGGAGGAGTCAATAAAGCAATCAGGTACTATATTAAAGTCACCGAGTAAAATTAGATCGCCTTTCCTTATTCTTTTGTTAGGGGCATAGATAATGACAATGGTGCATGGGCAATTATTAAGATAACAAACTAATATGTGGAATCTACCCAAGTCATCCCCTAGTTCCTCTATCAATTTGAAAGGGATAGTGTTCTTTATAATTGTAATAACTCCTGCTTTTTTATTATCATTAAAAGCTTTAAAAATATGGGGAAAGACTCTTTGATGGAAAGATGGGTGGTTAGATTTACTAAATTTGATCTCTTGAAGGCAAATTGTGTCGGCATGGCTATTTTTGATCTCTCTCCAAATTGTGAACCTTTTCATGGGACTGTTTAGGCCTCTGACATTGTATGAGAGAAAATTGGCACTCATGACGGGGTGTAATGTATTTGTGGGTAAGAGGATATTAATTAAATAATGATGGAACCAAGCAAAATTAAGTCAAACTAAGAGATGGAATATAGGCAGTAAGTGCTGTGTAGAACAGCGAAAGTCTCAGACTGCAGGACAAACACGTTCTGAATCGCAGAGTGAGACCGCAGTAAGTCACAGCAGTCACAGTGTACAATAGAAATTTATTTAAATATGAACTATAAAATCTTACTTGAGATATTTAAAAGGAAACAAACATAGAAGAAAAAGTTCTCCTGAAGGAGCACCACCAAACAAAGGGATCTCTCCTCTTGGTGGGGGATAGTTCAGTGAAGAGGTCCGCGAGGGACATCCCGATAACTTTTCGGAAGCCTTGTAATATAATTTGAAATAGAGAAAAATACAAACAACATATAACTAAAATTACATTAAAGACCTGTGTAACAAAAAATATCTAACTACTCAATATTTCAAGTCAAAGAGACTAGGTCTGGAATGCAGAGTTCAACAAGTGAGGAAACATAGTAGATTGTCAAAGGTTAGCAATGGCATGAAGGGTGTTATCAATACCAAAAATGTTTATAAATGGTGGTGAGGACGTCCCAAAAAAACCCCCAAAGTCTCACTCAGCAATTCACTCTGGTTGGAGAGACAGATTTTAATGAAGAAATACATTTGATGCCTTCTTCTGGAGTGAATAGGGGTATAGTCTTTCCTTTGAAAAAAAAGAAGGAGCTTAGTAGGAAAGTCCCACCTGTAGGGAACCTCCAAAGATCTCAGCAAAGAGGTGACTTCACCGAAGGATTTCCGAGCGTTTATAGTGTCTTTAGATAGATCCGCAAACAATTTAATATGGAGGAATGGATCTGGGAAAGATTTATACTTCACCGAAGGATTTCCGAGCGTTTATGGTGTCTTTAGATAGATCCGCAAACAATTTAATATGGAGGAATGGATCTGGGAAAGATTTATTCTGTTTGATGAAATTTTAGATCTTCTCTTTGGTGGCAAAAAAGTGGATTCGTAAAATGGTATCTCTTGGGGGATCTGGATGAAGACCAGGGGAATGAGGTAGGCGATGGATTCTGTCGATAGACATGTCTAGGTCAGAAAAGCTCGGAATAGTTTTATGAAATAGGTCTTTGACATAGGTTGTTAAATTATTTTGCGAGATGTTTTCAGAAATCCCTCAGAGTTTGATGTTTTTTCTCTGGTTACGATCCTCTAGATCTGACAGCTTAGATCTAAGTCTAGAAATTTCCTGATGCAAATCTTGGTGGGATTTTGACAAATGTTCTGTTTTTTTATTCAACGGAAGTGATTCTTATTTCACTAGCTTCAATTCTCTGAGTGATGGCATTAAGAGTGGATTGGAGAAGATTTGCTTGTCGTTCAAAGCCTAGTTCCATATTGTTGTTTAAAGCTTTTGTCATTTTCCTCATAAAATTTTCAGAGGTATTTTTATCAGAAGAGTTAATGTCTTCAAAACTGATTGAGGATTTTAGTTTATTATCTGGAGATTGGGAAGAAAAAGTAAATTGATTTTGGCTACGACGGTGTCGATCCGGACTTTGAGTGGGAGGGGTGACGTCATCTTCAATCCCAGAAAACCCCTGACAGGTAGTGTCTTTGACTTCTCTGTCATCAGGTTCCTTCCTCTTTGACCATACAAAAAAATCCATGTCATCGACAGGAGGGTCTTCAGTAGCAGAAAGATGGTGTTTGTTTATACCAGATTTAATAGAATTATTAAGATGTGTGTTGGATTTTGGTGGTCCACCATAAGAGGAGTATTGTTTTTGTCTGGAAGACTCCAGGTTGTTATCTAGTCTCCTTAAGGGAGACCTGGATTTCAAAGGGCTAATCGAGTTAGGGGATTCTTCTGGAGTAGATGAGAGAGAAGTGTATCTAGTGTTTTGAAGAAGGCTTTGATTTTCTTTCTGAGAGCCCATTTTTATGTTGTGTGCAGATTTAATGTTTTTGGAGCTTGTGGATTTAGATTTGGGACCACTTTTGTCCATTTTGGAGGATGGAAAAGAAAGCTGGAAAAGTATAATAAGATAATTGATGATGAGATCCTGAATAGGGAGGATAAAGCATAGGTTAGGATTAGGGCTGTATATGATGAGGGGTAACCCTGGATCAGAGACTCCACCAGAAGAGACAAAATTGTTGCTCACTCTTATAATGGATTCAGATGAGATTTATTATGGATTAGTAGGTGAATTCAGTGCCGAACATAATAGGTTCACAGAGTAGAATAAGTCACTTGTATAATTCAATAGTGATAGATATTGACCAAAGGAACTAAAGTGGATAGGTTTATTATTGACTGTGAGAACCTAATGCAGAGTGTATGGCATGGAAATTGAGGGTTTTTTCTTCATTTACTAATAGTGATGGGCGAGCACTAAAATGCTCGGGTGTTCGATGGTCGGGTCAAGCACATTGGAATACTCGGGTGCTCGACCCGAGCAACGAGCCCAATGTAAGTCTATGGGAAACTCGAGCATTTTTCAGACGGCTCCCCCCGGCGGTCTGCAGAGGGCCTAAAAAATTGCCCAAATCGATGGGAACCGTGCTCAAATGACATGGGGACAGCATTGGGAAGACCCCTGGATTTCTGACTCCCAGGTCACTTCTGCCAACAACGTTGTCAGAGTTATTACGCCACTTTTACGGACTCACAATAAAACATACAAAAACGAAACCAAAATGGATTTTCCTGGGAAATATGTTAAGGAACATCCTTTCCAGGGTAATGACTTGTGTATATAAAGCAAAATAAATAACCAAAAACAAAAATGCTCCTCCACACCTTGGGCTATGTTCACACGTAGTGTTTTGGATGCGTTTTTTCAGTTTTGCATTGCTTTCAAACGTGACAAAAGCATTCACCAGGAAATGTCATTTTAACATTTTACAACCTAATCTGGCCACGTGGTGTGTGAGATATCATCAGACACATCGTGTTTCATTTATGAAGGAGGAACTCTGAAAGTCACCAAGCCTATTTTTATAGGGCCATCAGGCGACCTTTACTATTCTTAAAGGGCCAGCAGTCGTCCCTCACTATTCTTAGAGAGCCATCAGCCGGCTATGTTTTATTGTTCCCATTACTAAAGACTGGGTCTCCTATACTGTTATTGCGTATGGAGTGAGTGGCAGGGCTGCCTAAAATTTGGATGCACCCCAATGCCACTTTGAAAAATTGGATGCACCCCAATACCCTTTTGAAGAGACTTAGAGGAGAGCCTCCTGAAAACAATGTTCCCATTATTAGGAAGTAGGTCTCCCATTTTGTTTGCCTATGCAGTGAATGCAAGGGTTGCCAAAAATTTGGAGGCACACCAATGCCCCTTGGAAGAGACATGGAGGTCAGAGCCTCTTTAAAACAATGTTCCATTATTAGGAAGTGGGTCTTCCATTGTGTTTGCCCATGCAGTGAATGCAAGGGCTGCCAAAAATTTGGAGGCACTCCAATGCCCCTTAGAAGAGACGTGGAGGTCAGAGGGCCTCCTGAAAACAATGTTCCTATTATTAGGAAGTGGGTCTCCCATTGTGTTTGCCTATGCAGTGAATGCAAGGACTTCCAAAAATTGGAAGGCACTCCAATGCCCCTTGGAATAGACATGGAGGAGGGCCTCATAAAAAAATGTTCTCATTAGAAAGGAGCGGGTCTCCTATACTGGTAATGCCCATGCACTAAGTGTGTGGGCTGACAAACATTTACCCCTGGGGGGTATACATGAACATACTGTATAAAAAAAAATTTTTTAAGGGCATCATAAGCACCCTTTAAAAAATTATGTGGGTGTTGCATCACGGACCACGGTCACCCTGGTGATATGGTGGTGGAGGATGAGGAGAAGGAGGAGGACAAGAGCAAATAGACAAAACCAGGAAGCGTATGCCCATGTGTGGGTGTGAAGAGGTGCAAGGGAATACACCTCCCAAAAAAAGACACTGAATTTGAGTTTATGTTACGCTGCTATCATTCGGTGGTGTTGAGAAGTCTGGCCCAATCCAGCCCTTGTTCATTTTTATAAGAGTCAGCCTGTCAGCATTTTCAGTTGACAGGTGGATGCGCTTATCGGTTATAATTCCACCAGCAGCACTAAAAACCCGCTCTGATAAAACGCTGGCGGCAGGGCAGGCCAGGACCTCCAAGGCATATAGAGCCAGTTCATTCCACGTATCCAGCGTGGATACCCAATAATTATAAGGTACAGAGGAATCACGGAGGATGTTGGTACGGTCGGCAAGGTACTCATTCGGCATCTTCCCAAACTTTGCACTCCTTGTGAGAGTACCCCGTGCCTCAGGGCTTGTGCGATGGGAGGGGCTGAGAAAATTCTCCCAGAACTATGACAGTGTTCCTCTGCCTCTGCTGGATTGAAGTTGTGTCTCTCTCGTCTGTACTCCTTGGTACTCTGTCGCCAGCGTTTTCAGATGGGAATTTTTTTAATAGTTCCGCAACAAGGGCCTTCTGGTACAGCTCCATTTTTGTAGACCTGTCCGCCTCAGGAATAAGAGATATAAAGTTCTCCTTGTAGCGTAATGACTGTCACCCAAAATTTTGAGAACACGAGGGTCATGGGAAAGGCAGCGTAACATAAACTCAGCCATGCGTGCCAGACTGCTAACAGGCAAGACTTCCGTGTCCTCACCAAGAGGATGACTGACCATGCTCTCCTCCTCCTCCTCTCTGTCCTCTGGCCATCCACACTGAACAGACGGTGTGACAGCTGTGCAGGTAGTACCGTCTATAGCGCATGAAACTAGCTCCTGTTCTTCCTCCTCCTCTTCCTCATTGTCACCCAATCCACGTTGGGATGAGATGAGGCTGGGCTGTGTGTAATCATCCTGTATTGTTCCTTGCTCCATCTCATCGTGCTCTGCCTGCAATGCATCCTCTTCGATTGTGAGCAGAGAGCATTTCAGAAGACAGAGAAGCGGGATGGTGACGCTAATTATGGCGTCATCGCCGCTCACCATCTTGGTGGAGTCCTCAAAGTTTTAGAGGATGGTACATATGTCTGACATCCATGTCCACTCCTGAGATTTTATGTGTGGAGTCTGAACTGAATACCAACGGCCTTGTTGATGCTGGTACTCAAGAATTGCCCTCTTCTGCTCCCAAATCCTTACCAACATCTGCAGTGTAGAGTTCTAATGTGTGGGGACATCACATACCAGTCTGTGAGCCGGAAGCTGCAAATGCTGCTGAAACACAGCAAGGGCAGCAGAAGCTGTAGGTGACTTTCTAAAATGGGCACACAGGCGATGTACTTTAACAAGCAGATCTGGCAGCCCCGGGTAGTATTTGAGAAACTGCTGAACCACGAGGTTAAGCACATGGGCCAGGCATGATACGTGTGTGTGCTCGCCTTGCCTTAGAGCCGCCACCAGGTTCTGGCCATTGTCACACATGACCATGCCTGGCTGTAGGTTCAGCGGTGTGAGCCACAGATCTGCCTGCTCTTTCAGAGCTGTCCACAGCTCTTCAGTATTGTGCAGTTTGTCACCTAAGCATATTAGCTTCAGCACAGCCTGTTGCTGCTTGGCTAAGGCAGTGCTGCAGTGCTTCCAGCTTGTGACTGATGTGATCATTTCGGAGATGGAGGCTGAAGAGGAGGAGGAGGCTGAGGAGAATGAGGTGCAGGAGCTGTAGACTGTGGGGGCAACCCTGATTGACCTAGGGCCCGTAATCCTTGGCGTCGGGAGGACGTGTTCCGTCCCAAGGTCCGACTGGGTCCCGGCTTCCACTATGTTAACCCAGTGTGCCATCAGCGAGATGAACCGTCCTCGCAATGATAGGTTCCAGAGCAGGAGGCATCTTCGCATGCACCATGGACAGAGGATTTGCTTGCATGCACAACAGCGGAAGAAGCAATGGTGCAACCCGCAGACACTGTTCCTGGACCCTGGGGTTCGGCCCACAAAGTCGGGTGCTTTGCTGCCATGTGCCTGATCATGCTGGTGGTGGTCAGGCTGGTCGTTTTGCCACCCCTGCTGATTCTGGCCTAGCAGGTGGTGCAAATGGCCTTTTTGGGGTTATCGGTAGAGTCTTTAAAAAACAACCAGACTCGGGAAGACCTAACAGTTGTACTGGCAGCTTCCTTCGTGTTGGTGTTACGGGGAACGGTTGCCTGCCTTCTTTATGCGGCCACCACACTGCTTCTTCCTGCCTCTTGAAGTGCTCTGCCTCCCTCCCCCTGTGTGCTACTGTTCTTGCTCTGCATGTCCTCCTGCCAGGTTGGGTCAGTTACTATATCATCCACCACCTCCTCTTCCACTTCCGCACCCTGGTCCTCCTCCTGACTGTCTGACAATTGTGTCTCATCATCGTCTACCTCTTGTGACACTTTCTCACCATCGCCTCCATGTGACCGTGGCTGCTCAAATATTTGGGCGTCTCCTCTTGCCCCGCTTCAAGTGGAACGGGCAAGAGGCCCGAATCTATAAATGGAAAAGTGTACAGCTCGGAGTGTCCAAGTGTGGGATCAGTTGTCTCCGGGCACTCGGCATGGTGGGAGGAAGGAGGTTCAGGGTGAGTAATATGCGGTCCAGACTCACGGCTACTGAGACTTGACTGTGTGGAAGACAAGGTGGTGGTGGTGGCGGCTAAGTGACTGGAAGCATTATCTGCTATCCAACCAATAACCTTTTCACACTGCTCTGTGTTCAATAGTGGTGTTCTGCGGTCCCCTATTAATTGGGACAGGAAGGTCGAGCGACAAGATGTTTGTTGTGGCACAATTTCAGCTTGCCCACGGCCTCGGCCTCTGCATGCACCATCACGTCCAGTTCCCCGTCCCTTGCCACGTGCCTTGCCCATTTTAAATGGAGGACAATATCTTCCACGCTCACAACAAATGACTGAATTTGGAGCGAACTTATATGTGATCCGTGTGACGGACAGACAAACCAGAGTTTTAAATACCTGGCCTGTAGGTAACTATTTTGAACAGCAAACTGGTGTCAATTGCTTCACTGACACACTGAAACAAATTTTTAATGGAGGCCAGAAATGGCAGTATTTTCTGAAAACATATATGTGATACGTGTGACGGAGGAAATAGAGTTTTAAATAGCTGGATTTTTAGCGCTGTAATATGGAAAGGACCTGGCTGTATTCTGCAGTGCTAACAAGCAAATGGCGCAGAAAAACTGTGTACTCTGGATTGCTTTTTTAAGCAAATAATGAGGATTAAGATCCAAAAAAAAATTATTCCTGGCCCCTGACACCTGTACCTATTTCTAGAAATATCTAACAGCAGCAGACAAAACTGGAATGGAGCCTATGTGCACTGCAGTCTGCCATATACCCTGCCAGCGTGCCTATATACACTGCCTGCCTGATAACTCTGCAGATGGATTAGTCCTCAGAAGGACTGTTTGTTGAGATGGATATGTGTCTCTAATATAGTTTGGTACACCTACACTAACTAGAAACAAGCAAATCTCTCCCTAGCTCAGCAGCACCTCTCCCTACACTGTCTGATTCCGGAGTGACTGTGACGAGCATGGCGGCGCCAGGTCTGATATAGACCTGATGATGCTGAGCGGCCAGCCAGTCACAGCCAATCACTGTAATGCCACAAACAACATGGCTACGGCATTACAGTGAATGGCAGGAAAACATGCAGGAAGGAGACCCAAGCTCCCGCCGAGCAACCCCGGAAATACTCGGCGAGCGCCGAGCATGTCGAGCACCGAGCAGTAGAGAACATGCTCACTCATCACTATTTACTAAGTTTGATTCAGACAGAGCTTAAACATCTGGTAGATATTGAGTGGATGAAAGCAGAGGTATTATCTATGGTTTTTGTAGTCCATACACGCCTAGGATATTAACCACTGTTTATGAGAGAGCAAGAGGAAAATGGTTGCTATGAAGTAATAAACTGCAGAGGGATTTCTTATAAGGTGCTGCATTTAAACTGTCATTTTTTAGATCACAATATTTAGATCTGGCCAAAATCTTACAATGTTTTTTTAGGGTTCCTCTCTGTAATAAAAGAAAGAGGAGGGTGATTTGATACTTTAGATTAAATCCCTGGTGTCTGTAGGGGTCTAGAGTCTTCAATTGTAGCACTCCTCAGCTTGTATGACAGAGCTGGAAGGAGACCGCAGGCACGCGCTATGATCCGCAGCAGGGACTTTCCGGGATCCACCGGCAGATGCGCTCTATGGAAGGGATATTGCTCTGGTGTGCCACTTACAGGGGAGATAGGAGCGGGCTGGGGATGGTCTCCCGATTGTTAGAGGTGAAAGAGATGAATTTTCGGCGTGACCATCGCCAGATGGCCACGTAAATAGACGAGAAAAGGGGACTATTTTGGGCGCAAGGATTTGTACTGCGGCTCTTCTCCCCAGACCGCAGCATCCGCTTGTTAAGAGCAGTAGCCACTCGGGTGTGCCGGCGTATAGGTGTTAGGGCGAACATTTTGATATGTTCACTAGTTGCCTGCTCCTGGCCTAATGAATATGATCAAGTGCATGCACGAAAGAATAACATCAGACACACACACAGTCGAATGTAGGCTCTCCTTGATCAGCTATGGCACAGCTCCAAGTGTCTTTATTCAACCCGAACATAGACTTATATAAGCTGTAAATAGGGGCTCGGTTAGCCCTAAAATGTGAGTAACCAGATGTATTCATTGGTTAGTCCATGGGCAGATCAATGAGGTCATCAGGGTGGCTTGGTCCATGAGATCATCAGGGGGCGTGATCTATGAGGTCATCAGGGGGCATGATCCATGAGGTCATTAGGGGGTGTGATCCATGAAGTCATTAGGGGGCGTGATCCATGAGGTCATGGGGTGCGTGGTCCATGAGGTCATCAGGGTGGGTGTCTCCAAGCGATGTGTCGCTCTGTGATTGGTTAGTCCTTCTATAGAATTCAGCTTCCTCTTGGAGCTTCCTTCTACAACAGGATGTAGTCATAAATAAAGTCTCCACCTTAGCCACATGTACAACAGGATGTAGTCATAGGTCCAGTTGCCATCTTGCATAACAGAGCATGGTGTGATGAAACAGGAAATGGCAGCCATCTTTTGATCTAAACAAGCTTATGTAAGGTGAAATAATACACTTCATGGGTCTTTTCTCTCAATTTCCTATGTCTTGAGGTTAATTAAGTATTTGATCCTATGGCTCTCCTCAACAGTCCCCCCTAAATACTTTATTAACCTTTTGTCCCTACTGTGTTTCCCTCACCCATCAGTGCGTGATCACCCCCCTTGCTTGGGTGATTGCGACCTGTTGTCCTCCTACAAATGAGTATAGAATGGCACAACACACAAAATAGAGGATATGTAACATTATGTAGAAGGTTCTGATGGAGGCACGAACTTCTTGCAGTGGGAGGCGTGTATCCACATCGGTCTTCCTCCAAGTTTGACTGAAGTAGGAGTGGTCAGGAGCATTTGGTAGGGACCCTCAAATCTCAACTCTAGGGATGTATTTCTGGTGAACTTCTTTACCAGCACGTAGTCACCAGGTTGGAAAGTGTGAGTACCTTCACTGAAATCTGGATCTGTTACTGATGACAAAATTCGTGCATTTGTTACTGACAATTCTTTAGTAAGAGCAATGATATAATTTACAAAAGTATCACTTCCTAAGGCTAGCTGTTGTGGAAAATATTGACCCAACCTTGGAGGCCCCCCAAAAAGAATCTCATATGGTGTAAGTTTAGTGGGACCCCTCGGAGTGTTTCTGACTGAATATAAGGCAATGGGCAAAATGTCTGTCCAAGGAAGTTTGACCTACTGACTGGCTTCCAGTATTTTGTTTTTCAAGGTGCCATTTAGCCTTTCTACTTTACCACTGCTCTGTGGGTGATACGGAGTATGTAAACCCAAATTGGCCCCTACCAATGCCCATAGTTCCTTAGTCAGTGCTGCAATGAATGTGGGTCCTTGGTCACTCTCAATCACCTCTGGGATTCCATATCTGCACACTACCTCAGTCATCAGTCTCTTAACAGTCACTCTGGCAGTCATGTTGGTTACTGGATAGGCTTCAGGCCATCCCGAGAACATGTCAGTCACTATCAGTACATACTCGTACTTCCCTACTTTTGGCATTTGAATATGATTGATTTGAATTCTTTGAAAGGGATAGAGTGGTTTAGCCAAATGTTTCTGAGTAACTTTCTGAGGCGGTGCTGGATTGCATGTTGCACACACAAAGCAGGACTTGCAATATTTTTGGGTGACAGTAGAAATCCCATGTGCCATATAAGTCTTCCAAATCAAGTCATTCATCTGATTCTTACCTCTATGGGTGATACCGTGTGCCCATTCTGTCACCAAGGGGTACAGATTACGAGGTAGACAGATCTTTTTGTTCTTCCTCCAGACTCCATCTTCATCCTTTTTAGCTCCTGCTTCTTGCCATGACTTCTTTTCATCATCCGGTGTCTTGTCTTGATGTAAATGGATAAAACTTCATAAGAGAGCTTTGAGGCCCTTCTTCAGTGTCTTGAGACACTTACACCACTGCTTTCTCTTTTCTAAATGAATCCTGGTCATGTGTAACCACAGCATATCCCGTATAGAATCTTCCTGTTTCATCTACAAATCTGGAACCATCGGTGAAGAACGTCAGGTCAGCATGCAGGAGTGGATCTTCAGACACATTTCTCTTGGAGGCAGTTTCTTCCTGCATCTGTTCGAGACAATCATGACCCTCTGAATGTGTAAAGGCATCTTCACCTAGAGCATCAGTATCATTATCCACATCCCCCCTGGAAAGAGGTAGTAGTGTGGACGGGTTGAGGATGGTGCAGTGGACAAGAGTGACATTATCCGGAATCAAGAGGGAACATTGGAGTCTCATATGACGCTGCAGCGACAGATGTTTAGGTTGAGTTTGGTCAAGAATAGCTTTTATGTCGTGTGGAGCCATTAAGAGAACCAGATGTCCTAGATGATATCAGAAGTTTTGTCCAGAAGCACATGTGCAGCATGAACGGCTCTGAGGCAAGTCGGAGAAGCTTGAGACACCGAGTCCAGGCGGGCAGAGTAATAGCGGATGGGTCTTGTTCTTCCCCCATGTTTCTGTGCTAGGATTCCGGAAGCATGTCCTGCTACTTTACTGACAAACAAGTAAAAAGGTAGTTGATAATTTGGGATTCCAAGAGCTGGTGCAGACGGTATGGCCTGTTTAAGAGCGTAGAAGGCTTCCACGGATTTGGGACGTAGTGGAAAAGCTGACGTCTTGAGGTCATCGTACAACGGTTGCATCAGCTTTGAGGCATCTGGAATCCATTGGCGACAATATGTGATAAGTCCTAAGAAAGCTTGCAATTGCTTAGGTCCTTTTGGTAGAGGAACGGTCTCAATAGCAAGTTTCCTTTCACCCATTAGGTGTTTCAGGTTTGGAGAGAGACAGTGGCCTAAAAAACACAACTTTGGGCTGACACCACTGGATTTTGTTGAGGGACACCTTGCAGTTTTGTTGTGCAAGATGAAAGAGAAGACTGAGACTTGATTCTTCAGCTGTCGCCTGATCCAGACAACATAGTAGGAGATCATCCACTTACTGAAGGACAACTTGATGGTTAGTCTCTTTCCACAGCTGTAAACAAGAGGCAAGAGCCTGAGAGAAATGACTTGGTGAGTTCTGTGCTCCTTGTGGTAAGACCATCCAGGTGTATTGTGATCCTCTGTAAGTGAAGGCAAACAGGTACCAATCTACTGGATGCAGTGGTACGCTGAAGAAAGCATTGGCCAGATCGATGATAGTGAAACGTTTTACATCTGATGGTATTTCTGACAACAATGTATGTGGATTGGGTACAATGGGACTTTCTAGTAAGGCTGCCGCGTTAACAGCTCGGAGCATAAGTTGTTGGCAGAACTGAACACCAGAGTCCCATGTGGTGTCACTAACAAGTGAGGCATCATTAAATGCAGTGTCCATAACAGGTCAATATGCATCACCTGCTTTAAGATTTTCCAGGGAAATGAGATCTTGCCATGTGGCGGAGTAATTCCTTGGGGTTTGAAGCATGCTTCTATAGAAAGGCATCGGCTGATTTTCTGGATCTGGGAGTTGGTTCAGCAGAGTAGCAGCTAGTTGGGGTGTACACTTGACATAAAGGATGGGATCCTCAGACGTGGGTGTTGGCAGGGTTGGTGGTGGCACCTGAGGTGGGAGTAGAGATGGCACCGGAAGTACAGGTGTAATTACTTGTGTATGAGGAGCAGGAGGAGGTAACAGTCCTGGAATGAGGGGCTCTATTTGGGCAGCTCCTATATCATGGGGTGGAGTGCAGGTGACGCAGGCAGTCTTAAAAGCTTTAACAGTCCTGTCGTCATTACTAATTAACCTGATTTCGGAGAGGCAGCAAATGTTTGGGGGGCTACACTTGTTCATTATAATTTCATTCCAATAATGTCCCTTGCACACGCATGAACAGGGAACCCGAAGATGCCAACACCAATGGCAGGAATTGTCAAGGTCTCAATCTGCTCACTAATATTCGCATACTCTAAGATACGAGTTATTGCAGCGCATAGTTGTCGAGCACTGACATCTGGATGAATAGGGTCAAAAGTAGGGATTACAGCGTGTATGATCATTCTACAAGGAAGATTGCCAGATTTAGTCACCGCTATGTCCCCAACAGCTATCTGACCACGCGACTCAACAATGATTCGACTGTCAGTTTGAATAGTCGCCTCTCCTGCTTCCACTATAATTCTAGCCACACCTCCGTTGTGCTCTAACTGAGGGTTGGCAGCATTAACAATAGCGTCCGTTTACATTGTCGTTATGTCACCCTTACCCACCACTAGCAAGGGTCCCTCAGGAAGTTCTTTTTCAAAAATTGGTTGCCAACATTGCCCCCCCCTTTGCACTTCCTGTGATTTTGGTATCCCACCTCCCCCAGATTGAGCCCCTCCTTGATTCAGTGGCCACCGTTCCATACAGGTGTGCGCTCGGCAGTGAGAGGGGCTGTGAGGTACTGGGAATGGAGTTAAGTAGACTGCGTGAGAGTGCTGTTGTAGCGGAAGTGTTGAAAGGTAAGGTCGCTGCTTGAAGTAGCTCATGTGGACATGCAACTGAGTAGCCAGTGGAAGTGACAGTGGAAAGGGTCGATGCTGGGGATGATCCAGGTGGGAGAATGCCTGGGCTCATGATGGGAGTGTAGGTAAAAGGGTCGGTGGCCCACTGGACACCGTTGTGACAGGGAACATGGGTAAAGCCTGTTCACTTCCCGAAGGAGTATAGGACTGGCCATTAGTAGTCAATACTGGGTAAAAAGGATCTGGTCTTATGGTGTGTAGCATTTGCCTAGTATGTTCACCACCGAAAGTCATGTGTATATTCTTGGATTGTGCCTGACTCGATTTAGCCAGATCTATGTCAGTTACATGATGATATAGCTCAGTTTGTATGATCTGGGGCAAAGTTCCAAGATGGCCGCCACTGGAGGCAGCACATGTGCCATCCACAAAATGGCTGCCGCCAGAAGCAGCACATTTGCCATCCACAAAATGGCTGCTGCCAGAAGGAGCACATTTGCCGTCCACAAAATGGCTGCCGCTAGAAGCAGCACATTTGCCATCCAAAAAATGGTTGCCGCCAGAGGGAGCACATTTGCCATCCACAAAATGGCTGCCGCCAGAAGGAGCACATTTGCCATCCACAAAATGGCTGCCGCCAGAAGGAGCACATTTGCCATCCACAAAATGGCTGCCAACAGAAGGAGCACGTGTGCCATCCACAAAATGGCTGCCGCCAGAAGGAGCACTTGGCAATGTGCCACCATCACCACCATTATATGGTGGTGGCCGCTCACAGGATACATTTTTGAAATACACATAACTCAAAACTCTGTCCTTCTTCCTTTCCTCTTCTACCCAATTTTCTCTATACAAACTTTCAGAGACTCTTTCCCATGCCCTAGCAGTAGACAACAATCCATTATCTTCTAGAGTACCTTTTCTCTCTTTTAAGACAGTCTTCCACTCCAGGGGTTGTAACCTCCCCCCTTCTGGCATTCCACACAACTTCATAAGCTTTTCACATTGTTTAACATGACTTTTCCCTTCACGAGTCGCGACTAATGCACATGGGTCCAACTTGCCATCTGAATTTGGCTTAGTGCCAATACAACAAAACTGCATTAATTTCTCCATGTTTCTCTATATAGACCAAGATAAACACAAAACAATCAATAAGACGGGGGAGAATGACTCAAACCTGAGATTCTAAAGGAAAACTGAGTCTGCAGCACACACTTTCTATCCGTCTCCATCCTGCCACGTGGTCCCTGTCTGATTTCCGTTTAAAAAAATAAAACACCTTGTATTAATCCAATTACCAGGCCCCGTACCGAGTCACTCACTCTATGCTAGCGCCGAAACTTAATTTACTAACCAGGCCCCATACCGAGTCACTCACTCTAGGCTACGTGCCGAAACTCAATTTACTATTCCAATTACCAGGCTCCGTACCGAGTCACTCACTCTAGGCTACGTGCCGAAACTCAATTTACTAGGCTCCGGGCCGAGTCACTCACTCCAGGCTTCGTGCCGGTACCAGGCCGAGTCACTCACTACAGGCCACGCCGAGTCACTCACTCCAGGCTAAGTACCCCTACTTTCTCCACCAGAACTGAAAATCATATCACAGGCAACAAACGTGAACTGTACCACAGACAATATCCTTTACTTCTCCAGACACCGCCCAAAAACACACTTGCTCCCTTTAAATACCAGTCAATCTCCCCTCAACATGACACAAAATAGGCAGCAGGCAACTGAGCATGTGACGGTTCTTCCGCAATTAAATGGCCAGCAGCGGAGAGACCCTTCTGCCATCTTACAGATACCTCGAAAACCGGACACAGTCAGGCAATCTGCACAGGATACCCCGAGGAACACAGGAAAAGACTACAGATTATAAAAATCAGCAGACTTACCGCGTTTGGTTAAGGAGGTGATCAGTCTCCTGTCTCGGGGTATTCAGTGTGTCCTGCCGTTCCACTCGCCGGTCTTAAGGGTGTAGGGCTTCTCCCTCTGTTGGCCCCACGTTGGGCACCAAAAATGTTAGGGCGAACATTTTGATATGTTCACTAGTTGCCTGCTCCTGGCCTAATGAATATGATCAAGCGCATGCACGAAAGAATAACATCAGACACACACAGTTGGATGTAAGCTCTCCTTAATCAGCTATGGCACAGCTCCAAGTGTCTTTATTCAACCCGAACATAAACTTATATAAACTGTAAATAGGGGCTCGGTTAGCCCTAGAATGTGAGGAACCAGATGTATTCATTGGTTAGTCCATGGGCAGATCCATGAGGTCATCAGAGTGGGTTGGTCCATGAGGTCATCAGTGGGCGTGATCCATGAGGTCATTAGGGGGCGTGGTCCATGAGGTCACCAGGGGCGTGATCCATGAGGTCATCAGGGGGCATGGTCCATGAGGTCATCAGGGTGGGTTTCTCCAAGCGATGTGTCGCTCTGTGATTGGTTAGTCCTTCTATAGTATTCAGCTTCCTCTTGGAACTCCCTTCTACGGCAGGATGTAGTCATAAATAAAGTCTCCACCTTTGCCACATGTACAACAGGATGTAGTCATAGGTCCAGTTTCCATCTTGCATTACAGAGCATGGTGTGATGAAAGAGGAAATGGCAGCCATCTTTTGATCTAAACAAGCTTATGTAAGGTGAAATAATACACTTCATGGGTCTTTTCTCTCAATCTCCTATGTCTTGAGGTTAATTAAGTATTTGATCCTATGGCTCTCCTCAACATAGGGAGGTGAGGATGATTTAATAAGGACCCATTGAGGTCCAGTGGCAGTTTATATAAATAAAATAAGTGACCATCACTTGATGGCAACACTGGCAGCTGAAAACGGGGCACAATTTTTTATGGCGCAGGAGTCTGTACTGCGACTCCACTCACCGGCCTGTCATGTCTGTTTCAAAGTCAAGATCTCGGCTGTGCCAGGGTGTAAAAAGACACGGGTGGTCTTAAAATGATCTAGAGACAAATCTGTATCTTCTCCAAAAGGTTTCAGGCGAGACCAGCTTCTTTTAGTAGAGATATCAGTCGCTTTATAGGGTGTCCTCACAGAGCTCAGAAATCCTTCGTCTTACATGACAGGACTTCAGGCCACGCCCCCCCACTATGCGTTTTTCAAGCGTTTTTGCAGCGGAATTTCAGCAGCGAAAACACTTAAAAACGCTTGGTAATACATGCCCCATGGTCCCCAATGATAATCCGCATGTGCTGTGCACATGCTGCGGAAATTTCCTCTGTGGATTATCATTGCGGAAAAATCGGCAGCATGTCCATTATTTTTGCGGAAACGCGGCGTGATTGCCGCCATTGACTTGCATTGAATCGCATAATATCTGCATGACATGTGCACATGCGGATATTAAGCGATTCAATGTGTGATTCAAGAGGAGACTCCTCTCCAGACCTGGGTACCATAGTACCTGTTTAAAAAAATAATTTAAAATAAAAAATAAACATTATACCTTCTGATGGCCCCCGGTCTCCTGTACCGCTGACGTCGGCGGTCGCGTAACCTGTCACATGACTAAATGATGTCATGGAAGGTCCTTTTACACCATCGCGAGCTACCGGGGAGCCAGGATGCACCGGAGAGAAAACCGGCCATCAGTAGGTGAGCATAATGTTTTTTGCTTTTTGTTTTTTTTTACCATTTTTATTCTTTTTTTAACTATTAACTTGGTCACACTATATAAATCCATGCCGGTTGCATGGATTTATATAGTGTGACCAAGTTGTTAAGCACTTTTCCAAGTGATGCTAAAATCGCTTGGAAAAGCGCTTGATAACCCGCATGCAAAAACGCTTGACAAACACTTCTACCTGGCAGGAAAAAAGCATGTAAAATCCGCATGCATTTTTCCTGCCAGGGAGATGCAGAAAAAATCAGCAGCATTTCTGCATCGTCGGCACATAGCCTTAAGGGCCTTATCTGTATATAGAATAGGGAGATTCTTTTTCACAATATTAACAACTTGATAATAATCAACACTATAGCTAGTAGAAAAGGTTACAGCTTGGTTTTCATCAGAGTTATCAATTTTGGTGTTGACTTGATTCAGGTAATTAGCTTTGGTTTGAGAAACAGCTTTGTCTCTGGCTGCACATAGTACATGACGGTAATAACCCCTTTTTTTGAAACGAGAATCTATGATGGAGCATTGTTTCTCATAGTCTTGCCGTAAAGTGCAGCTTCATTTGCTCTCACATACTCTCCCACTGGTAAATTACGTATAACGTGTCTCGGGTGGCAAATAACATCGCATTACGATACTGTGTGTGGTACTGAAGCCTCCGTACCTAAATTTATTGATTACATCAGCACCAATTCAGATAGCATCAGATTTACATATAAACATCATTTTATGTTTAATTTTTGGATATTCATATGTATGGTGATGCAGATGAAGGATATGTGCATTATACAGAAAACCTACTGCAGGTAATGCAATGTTATTTGCCACCAGTTGCCATCTGAGACACATTATACGTAATTTACCAGTGGGAGAGTATGTGAGAGCAAAACGAAGCTGCACACTCTAATCAATCACACTCAAACCTCTCCACTATGGCCAAGACCAAAGAGCTGTCTAAGGACACCAGCGACAAAATTGAAGACATGCACAATGATGGGATGGGCTACAGGACAATAGGCAAGCAGCTTGGTGAGAAGGAAACAACTGTTGGCACAATTATTAGAAAATGGAAAAATATATATCTTTGTATCGTGTTAGTCAGTAGATAGAAAAATATTTCGATTTGAGAGTCCTCAGTGGTTGATACCTTTTAATGGCTAACTGAAAAGATGGTAACAAATTGCAAGCTTTCAAGACTACTCAGGTCTCTTCATCAAGCATAGTATACCAATTTGTTTAATTCATTGTAATAGTCCTGTGTAGGGTCAAACTCCAATTTTTCATAGTAGCATGTGTCCATTATTCCTTTATAATGTCTGATGTGTTCATCATGACTATTGCACCACCCTTGTCAGCAGGTTTAATGATGATTTCTTTATTGGTTTTCAAATATTGTATAGCTTTTCTCTCCTGGGCACTGATGGATGTTGGATTCTTCTTTCCTGTTTGTGTCTATGATGGTGGATTGTATCAAATGTCTGAAGGAGTCTATATATGTATCCAAATAAGGGTTGCGTCCAGGTGACGGTGTCCAGTCTGACCTCTTCCTGGGTGTCAATATCCCTTTTCCTTAAGTTTGGGTGGGTTCTGAATCTTCTGTATCATTGAAATATTCCCTGTCATGCCAGATGTGGGAAAGACGTAGTGCAACACTGAGGGAAGAGGGAAAGGGAGCACAGACTCTAGGGAAAGGGGGGAGTGCAGACCTCCTAGTCTGGCCTAGTGTCACCCTGTCTCAACTACCATTCCTATATTGCCTCTTCAGCAATCGCAGCATGTGTGCCTCACCTTGTCTTTCCATGGCATATGGCTAAGGCTAGGGATGGGAGGAGATGAGCACTAGTCGATCTCACTAAACTGTACAGACAACAAGGGTAGACAAACAAGGGGAGATTGTTTAGCTTTATACGACTCCAGACAAATGCGAACTCGGGCTCAAGCTCCAGAGAAGACGAAGTACTGCTCTTGCTAAGCCTTCACAAGTAGAAATAAATATAGCCGGCACCTCCCTCATTGACACACCAGGTAAACATACAGCCAGGCCAGGGAGCTAATTGCCAGAGGGAGGTAGCCGCTAGGTCCTAGAGACAGCCTCTCATCTAAGAAGATGTCTGTAATGCCAAACGTAGAGATCTCCTGCAACCAACTGCAGGGCGACTGTCTGTCACCTCTGATACACCCGTGACATTCCCTCAGGCCTGAAATAGTTTTCCATATAACCGCAGAGTTCAGTTTTATCTAGGGCCTTAGTAGGACAAAATGAGAGTACTCTAGAAAGCACGGCCAGCTCCACTTTGTTGGGTTTATAATCTGATAGATTGATGACACATGTTTTGTTTCCCTGATCACAGCATCACGGATATGAAATTACTGGTATTAAAAGGTAAATTCAAATCTCAGAGAGACAGAAAAGTTTGGGAATATAAACTCATGATGACCTTTGACACCTTCAGAGCAGGGATGTGTCGCATGGATTTATGTCATTCTACACCAACTAAGGAATGTGCTCCTCAGACTTGTGGGGTCATCACAACCCTGGACCAGATTTCAATAAAACTTTCACACTCCTTATCTACGAACTATTCCAATATTTACACCAACAACTGTTTATCCCTCTCCTATAGTAATACCTCTGCTTTACGTCACTTGTCTCATCTATTGCATTATTTCTGTGTCTTGCTGTGTATAAATATGTGACTCTTCATATTTTGTGTTCTACTATGCCTGATGAAAAGACCTGAGTAGTCACGAAAGCTTGCAATTTGTTACTATCTTTTCAGTTAGCCATTAAAAGGTATCAACCACTGAGGACTCTCAAATCTAAATATTTTTATAGAAAATGGAAGAAACATAAGATGACTGTCATTCTTCCTCAGTCTGAGGCTCCATGCAGGATCTCACCTCGTGGGGTAAGGATGATTCTGAGAAAGGTCAAGAATCAGCCCAGAACTACACGGGAGGACCTGGTCAATGACCTGAAGAGAGCTGGGACCATAGTCTCACACATTACTGTTAGTAACACACTATGCCGTCATGGATTAAAAGCCTGCAAGGCATGCAAGGTCCCCCTGTTCATGCTAAAACATATCCAGGCCCGTTTGAAGTCCACCAATGACCATCTGGATGATCCAGAGGAGGCATGGAAGAAGGTTATGTGGTCAGATGAGACCAAAATAGAACTTTTTGGTAACAACTCCACTCGCTGTGTTTGGAGGAAGAAGGATGAGTGCAACCACAAAAACACTGTCCCAACCGTGAAGGTGGGGGGAAACATGATACTTTGGGGGTGCTTTTCTGCAAAGGGGACAGGCCGACTGCACCATATTAAAGGGAGGATGGATGGGGTCATGTATCGCAAGATTTTGGCCATCAACCTCCTTCTCTCAGTAAGAGCAATGAAAATGGTCGTGGCTCGGTCTTCCAGCATGACAATGACCCGAATACACAGCCAGGGCAACTAAGGAGTGACTCCGTTAAGCCAGTGTCACACTACCGTATAACATGGCTGAGTGCTATGCGATGAAACATTGAAAAGCACTCGACCCAGTGTTATTCTATGGGGCAGTGCAGATCAGCGATTTTTTCATGACGATTGGGCATGAGAGAACAATCGCAGCATGCTGCATTTTCCGAGACTCGATTCACTCGCAACCATACAGGTCTATGGGTGCGTGTGAAACATTGGACTGCACTTGGAAATCATCCTAGTGCAGTCCACTATACACAGAGTCAGGCCATAGAGGAGATGGAGAAATTAATTTCTCCATCTCCTCCGCAGCTGTGCTGCAATCCTCTCATGCGAGAGAATCGCAGCACAGTAGCATAACACTCGGCTCCGCTTGCAGCAGCGTTGGAGCTGAGGGTCATTAGCATATGGCATCCGATGCTATTGCATCTGGATGCCATATGCTGGTGTGACTCAAGCCTAAGAAGAATTTCAAGGTCCTGGAGTGGCCTAGCCACTCTCCAGCCCTGAATCCAATAGAAAATCTTTGGGGGAGCTGAAATTCAATGTTGCCAAGTGACAGCCCCAAAACCTAAAAGATCTGGAGAGGATATGTATGGAGGAGTGGGCCAAAACCCCTGCTGTACAGTGTGCAAACTTGGTCAAGAACTACAGGAAACGTCTGACCTCTGTAATTGCAAACAAGTTCTGCTTTTCTATTGTATCAAATACTTATTTCATGCAATAAAATGCAAATTAATTATATAAAAATCTTTAAAAAAATCCAGAAAATCTTATTGTAAGATTCTGTCTTTCACAGTTGAAGTGTACCTACGATAAAAATTACAGACCTCTCCATTCTTTGTAGGTGGGAAAACTTGCAAATTCGTCAGTGTATCCCACTATGTGTATATATCACATACGCACCCCATATTTTTCAAACTATAAGATGCACTTTTTTCCCCCCAAAATATGGTAGGAAATGGCGTGTGTCATAGACTGAATGTAGCTTACTAGGCTCGCTGTGGGGAGGGGGGTGTAGCGGGGTCATAGGAGGCAGGAGCAGGGTCGCCGCTGCAGGAAGCCGGTGGCAGCAGAATTGGGGCAATGCTGCGGGTAGCGCATGCTCAGATTAACCTCCTGCGCTCTCCATCAAAATGGCGCCGCTGTCAGCTCATGTGCAAATCAAGATCTTGGCTCAGGCTCGTAATTGAGCCAAGATTCCAATCTGAGCATGTGCCGGCCTTGGCCCCATTTTCCTGTAGATCGTTGGGTCATGAATGTGCGCAAGGAGACTTATACAAATGTGGAGGGACCACGGTGGAGCTGAAGACACAACCCACAGTCCCGCCGCAATGCGCAAAGAGGCTATTGGACCAAAATGTCTAAAGTGAATTAAACAAGTACTATACTATGAATTCTTTCACTACAGGTAAAATCAGTATAACAGGGCCATTATGGTCATACCTTTACTTTCACCTAAATTTGAACAGGTTAAATCGTGATGACAGGTTCTCTTTAACATAGGTAAGCTCCACTTCAGGTGGCCCTACAGCTGTTGCAAAACTACAACTCCCATAATGCTTGTACAGGTTGGGATGATGGGAGCTGTATTTTGGCAACATCTGCAGAGCCGCTCAGGTTGTGCAAATCTACTGTCCCCAAATAAGAGTGTTGTACAATCTGTGGCCCTTCAACAACAGATCTCTGCCATAACAGTGTCAGCAGACTCCCTCCCCCATAGCAGTGCATCAGCAAATCTCCCCAATAACAGTATATCAGCAGCAGATCTTCCCCATAACAGTGTCAGCAGACATGTTATTAAATATTTTACTACATTTTCTGCTTCAAAATATTTTTTCTTATTTTCCTCCTCCAAAACCTCGATGCGTCTTATAGTCAGAAAAAACACATATATATATATATATATATATATATATATATATATATATAAATATATATATATATATATATATTAGCTATTGATCCCTCTCTACGTGCTGCCCCAATCCTGCTATGTGCTGCCCTCATCCCTATCCTGGTATGCATGGCACGCCTCATCCCTATCCTGGTACGCATGGCACCCTTCACCCCCAATCCTAGTACGCGTGGCACCCCTCACCCTCAATCCTGGTACGCGTGGCACCCCTCACCCTCAATCCTGGTACGCGTGACACCCCACACTCTCAATCCTGGTACGCGTGGCACCCCTCACCCCCAATCCTGGTATGCATGGCACCTCTCACCACTAATCCAATTATGCATGGCACCCCTCATCCCTATCCTGGTATGCATGGCACCCCTCACCCCCAATCCTGTATGCATGTCACCCCTCACCCACAATCCTGGTATGCATGACACCCCTCATCCTCAATCCTGGTATGCATGGCACCCCTCATCCCCAATCCTGGCATGCATGGCACCCCTCATCTCCAATCCTGGCATGCATGGTGCCCCTCATCCTGGTATGCATGGCACCCCATCCCTCATCTTGGTATGCATGGTACCCCTCATCCCTATCCTGGTATACATGGAACCCCTAATCCCTATCCTGGTATGCATGGCCCCTCATCCGAATCCTGGTATGCATGGCCCCCCCAGATCCCTATCCTGGTATGCATGGTACCCCTCATCCCCCAATCCTGGTATGCATGGTACCCCTCAATATTGGTATACATGGCACCCCTCTTCCCCCAATCCTGGTATGCATGGCACACCTCATCCCCAATGCTCGTATGCATGGCAACCCTCATCTCTATCCTGGTATGCATGGCACCCCACCATCCCCAATCCTGGTATGCATGGCACCCCCCATTCCCAATCCTGGTATGCATGGCACCCCTCATTTCAAATCTGGTATACATGGCACCCCTCATCCCAATCCTGGTACGTATGGTACCCAACCCCTCATCCTGGTATGCATGGCACCCAATCCCTCATCTTGGTATGCATGGTACCCCTCATCCCTATCCTAGTATACATGGAACCCCTCATCCCTATCCTGGTATGCATGTCCCCTCATCCGAATCCTGGTATGCATGACCCCCCCAGATCCCTATCCTGGTATGCATGGTACCCCTCATCCCCCAATCCTGGTATTCATGGTACCCCTCACCCCTCAATCCTGGTATGCATGGTACCCCTCAATCCTGGTATGCATGGCACCCCACCATCCCCAATCCTGGTATGCATGGCACCCCCATCCCCAATCCTGGTATGCATGGCACCCCTTATTTCAAATCTGGTATACATGGCACCCCTCATCCCAATCTTGGTATGTATGATACCCAATCCCTCATCCTGGTATGCATGGCTTTCTCATCCCCAATCCTAGTATGTATGGCCCCCTCATCCCTATCCTGGTATGCATGGCACTCCTCATCCCCCAATCCTGGTATGCATGGCCCCTCATCCAAATCCTGGTATGCATGACCCCCCCAGATCCCTATCCTGGTATGCATGGTACCCCTCATCCCCCAATCCTGGTATTCATGGTACCCCTCACCCCTCAATCCTGGTATGCATGGTACCCTTCAATCCTGGTATGCATGGCACCACACCATCCCCAATCCAGGTATGCATGGCACCCCACCATCCCCAATCCTGGTATGCATGGCACCCCACCATCCCCAATCCTGGTATGCATGGCACCCCCCCATCCCCAATCCTGGTATGCAAGGCACCCTCATTCCAATCCTGGTACGTATGGTACCTGTAACGGGTCTGGGAGGTGGAACCTCTGAGCTATTATACAAGGCAGGTGGCTCCCAGGGAAGGCGGGAAGGTAGACACGGCAGGTGACAAGAACAGTCTCAGGGTAGAAGGACAGAACGGACGCAGCAAGTGACGGGAACAGTCTCTTGACAGGCAGGTGGTCACAGCAAGTGACGGCAGAGCCTCCAGGTAGGCTAGCAGGCAGGTAGCAGGTGAGCGCTCCCAGGTGAGCGGGCAAGAGTCTCTGGACAGACAGGTGGTCACAGCAAGTGACGGCAGAGCCTCCAGGTAGGCTAGCAGGCAGGTAGCAGGTGAGCGCTCCCAGGTGAGCGGGCAAGAGACTCTGGACAGGCAGGTGGTCACAGCAAGTGACGGCTAAGTCTCCAGGTAGGCTAGCAGGTGGGAAGCAGGTGAGCGCTCCCAGGTGAGTGGGTAAGAGTCTCACGGCTGGCTGGCAGGTGATCACGGCAAGTGACGGCAGAGCCTCCAGGTAGGCTAGCAGGCAGGTAGCAGGTGGGCGCTCCCAGGTGAGCGGGCAGACTGATCCATAGACAGACTGGCAGGTGCTGGTAGGCAGACTGTCGGACCGCAGGAATGCAAGCAGATAGACAGGTATCAGGCAGATATAAAGCAGGAATCTGGCAGGTATCTGGTAACGGGACCTGAGGGCTGAAGCAGAGTTGATAGGCTTTGCAACAACATTGCTCGGGCACCTCCATTTTGGAGGAGGTGCCTTATATATGGTGAGATCCTCCGGCCATTGGCCGGGGACTCCTTAGGACGGAGCGCGCGGCCCTTTTAAGAGAGGGGGAGCGCGCGCGCCGTAAGCACAGTGGCCGGGAAGCAGCGTGCGCTGCCAGCAGAGCGGGAGGAAGACGCCGGGCACGGAGCGGGGAGGTGAGGGGAACGCTACAGTACCCCCCCCTTTAGGCCCCCCCTTTTTTAGGCCAGAGAGAAATTTATCAAGGATGAGAGGGGCATGGATGTTCTCCCGGGGCTCCCACGTTCTCTCCTCAGGACCAAACCCCTTCCAATCCACTAGAAAAAAGGACTTTCCTCTTACCCTTTTGGTGGCCAAAATGTTCTCTACCTCAAACTCGTTTTCAGCGGAAACCGGAGCAGGAGGCGTACCTGTAGACTTGGAAAAAGAGTTAAGTACCACGGGTTTGAGTAGAGATACATGGAAGGAGTTAGGAATAAGCAAGTTGGCCGGGAGTTTCAATTTATAGGCCACCGGGTTGATTTGTTTGATAACTTCCAGTGGGCCGATGAACCGAGGCCCTAACTTGTAGGAAGGAATCTTGAGCCGGACATATTTGGACGAGAGCCAGACTTTATCTCCAGGACGGAATTGTGGTGGATCCAGACGTCTTTTGTCAGCCTGTTTTTTCATCCGCTCGGATGACCGAAGATGTGCGGATCGGGTACTCTCCCAAATGGAGGAAAATTAGATAATGAGAGATTCCGCAGCCGGATTGTCCACCGAGGTGGAGACGGAAAACGGGATCCGAGGAGGCTGACCGAAGACTACAAAAAACGGGGATTTGGTGGAAGATTCGCTCTCGTGATTATTGTAGGAAAATTCGGCCCACGGTAAAAGATCCACCCAATCGGAATGGTGAGCATTAACAAAGTGCCGGAGGAAACTGGTTAAAATTTGGTTGATCCGCTCTACTTGGCCATTGGACTGTGGGTGATAAGCAGAAGAAAAGTCCAAGGTGACCCCCAGCAATTTACACATGGCTCGCCAAAAGCGAGAGGTGAACTGAACCCCTCGGTCGGATACAATGTGGAGAGGAAGACCATGAAGACGGAAAACATGATGGATAAAGTCTTTAGCTAACTCAGATGCAGACGGGAGACCCGGCAGGGGAATGAAGTGAGCCATCTTGGAAAAGCGGTCAGCGACCACCCAAATGACCGTACAACCGGCAGAGACAGGGAGGTCCATTATAAAGTCCATAGCTATATGCTGCCACGGGGCAGCAGGTACAGGAAGAGGAAGGAGGCGGCTGGCTGGCAGGTGTCTCGGAACCTTGATGCGGGCGCAGGACACACAGGCTGAAACAAAATCTATTATGTCCTTGTGCAGGGTAGGCCACCAGTAATGCCGGGTAATAAGCTGGAGGGTCTTCTTCTGACCAGCGTGGCCAGCTAACTTAGACGAGTGTCCCCAGTGTAGGACCTTCTCACGATCAGGTACTGTTACGAACGTCTTTCCGGGTGGAAGACGATTTAGATTCACGGGGGCCACCTGCATTACTCTGGCGGGGTCGATGATGTGCTTAGGCTCCTCCTCAAGAACAGAGACCAAAAAGGATCAGGACAAGGCATCAGCTTTGATGTTTATGTCTGCCGGGCGAAAATGAAGAATGAAATCAAAGCGGGCGAAGAACAAGGACCACCGGGCTTGGCGCGGGTTAAGTCTCTGGGCGCTCTGGAGGTAAGCCAAGTTCTTGTGGTCCATGTAAATTATTACCGGGTGAAGAGCCCCCTCGAGCAGGTAACGCCACTCCTCCAGTGCCAGCTTAATGGCCAATAATTCTCGGTCTCCTATAGAATAATTGCGCTCAGAAGAGGAGAAGAGTTTGGAGAAGAAGCCGCAGGTTACCATTCTTCCGGAAGACGACTTTTGGGTAAGAACCGCTCCGGCTCTGGAGGAGGAAGCGTTAACCTCTAGGAAGAATTGTTTGTTGCTGTCCGGACGATGCAGCACAGAAGCGGAGGAGAAAGCTTGTTTTAAGGAAAGGAAGGCCTCCTCTGCTTCGGGCGGCCATTCTCTGGGATTAGCGCTCTTACGGGTGAGCGCAGAGATAGGGGCAGTCCGGGAAGAGAAGTGCGGAATGAAGAGGCGGTAGTAGTTGGCGAAGCCCAGGAACCGCTGAATAGCCTTCAACCCCTCTGGTCGGGGCCACTTCTGGATAGCAGACAGTTTCTCAGGATCCATTCGTAGGCCGGTCTGAGAGATTATGTAGACCAGAAACGGAAGCGAGGTCTGCTCAAAGAGGCACTTCTCATATTTAGCGTAGAGGTGGTTCTGCCTGAGCCTGAGCAGGACCTGACGAACGTCCCTCCGGTGAGTGAGAAGATCCGGAGAGAAGACCAAGATGTCGTCCAGGTACACCACCACGCAGGAGTAGAGAAGGTCACGGAAGATGTCATTGACCAACTCTTGAAAGACGGCGGGAGAGTTACAGAGACCGAAGGGCATTACAAGGTATTCATAGTGGCCGTCCCGGATGTTGAATGCTGTCTTCCATTCATCCCCCTGACGGATACGGACCAGGTTATACGCCCCACGGAGGTCCAATTTGGTGAAGATTCTAGCCCCCCTCAGACGGTCGAATAATTCAGGAATGAGCGGAAGGGGGTATTTATTCTTCACTGTGATCTGGTTAAGGCCTCTATAGTCTATACAGGGACGGAGTGAGCCATCCTTCTTTTTGACGAAGAAGAAGCCTGCTCCCGCCGGGGAGGTAGATTTCCGTATAAATGCCCGGGCCAGATTCTCCTCAATATATTCAGACATGGACCGGGTCTCAGCAGCGGACAAAGGGTAAATACGCCCATGGGGAGGAGTAGCGCCGGGCATCAGGTCGATTGGGCAGTCGTATGGTCTATGAGGGGGTAATGTCTCTGCTTCTCTTTTATTAAAGACGTCCGCATAAGACCAATAGGGGACCGGTAGGCCGGGTAGATTGGCTGGGGTAGGAGAAGGACGAGCAGGATGAATGGGAACTAAACAAGTCTTATGGAAGTCCTGTCCCCAGCGAAGGACTTCTCCGGTCTGCCAATCAAGCACGGGTGCATGTCTCTGGAGCCAAAGTAGGCCTAGAAAGAGGGCATGAGAGAGTCCAGGCAGAACATGGAAGAAGATGCTCTCAGAGTGCAGCATTCCCACCTGCAGAGTTATGGATTCGGTGATGAGTTGGATGGGATGTGGTAAGAGACTCCCATCCACGGCGGCGACAGATAAGGCGGGGCGGAGAGGCGGGGACCGGGAAGAGATGCCATGGTAATGATGGGCAGCGGCGGTGCCGGGGTAGTAAGTGTGCGAGGGGAGGCAGCTCCCGATGAGGCAGTCAATATGTCCAGGCGGGAGTTAACACTACGCAGGTGACTCAGGATGGACTCCTGTTGGGACCTCTGACGGGAGAGTTCATGACATAGGTCCGAGAGCGAGGGAGCTTGGGTGCCACCGGGTTCCATGGCCCGAGCAAACTGTAATGGGTCTGGGAGGTGGAACCTCTGAGCTATTATACAAAGGGGCAGTCTTTGTAAGGAGGCAGGTGGCTCCCAGGGAAGGCGGGAAGGTAGACACGGCAGGTGACAAGAACAGTCTCAGGGTAGAAGGACAGAACGGACACGGCAAGTGACAGGAACAGTCTCTTGACAGGCGGGTGGTCACGGCAAGTGACAGCAGAGCCTCCAGGTAGGCTAGCAGGCAGGTAGCAGGTGAGCGCTCCCAGGTGAGCGGGCAAGAGTCTCTGGACAGGCAGGTGGTCACAGCAAGTGACGGCAGAGCCTCCAGGTAGGCTAGCAGGCAGGTAGCAGGTGAGCGCTCCCAGGTGAGCGGGCAAGAGTCTCTGGACAGGCAGGTGGTCACAGCAAGTAACGGCAGAGCCTCCAGGTAGGCTAGCAGGCAGGTAGCAGGTGAGCGCTCCCAGGTGAGCGGGCAAGAGTCTCTGGACAGGCAGGTGGTCACAGCAAGTGACGGCAGAGCCTCCAGGTAGGCTAGCAGGCAGGTAGCAGGTGAGCGCTCCCAGGTGAGCGGGCAAGAGTCTCTGGACAGGCAGGTGGTCACAGCAAGTGACGGCTAAGCCTCCAGGTAGGCTAGCAGGCGGGAAGCAGGTGAGCGCTCCCAGGTGAGCGGGTAAGAGTCTCACGGCTGGCTGGCAGGTGATCACGGCAAGTGACGGCAGAGCCTCCAGGTAGGCTAGCAGGCAGGTAGCAGGTGGGCGCTCCCAGGTGAGCGGGCAGACTAATCCATAGACAGACTGGCAGGTGCTGGTAGGCAGACTGTCGGACCGCAGGAATGCAAGCAGATAGACAGGTATCAGGCAGATATAAAGCAGGAATCTGGCAGGTATCTGGTAACGGGACCTGAGGGCTGAAGCAGAGTTGATAGGCTTTGCAACAACATTGCTCGGGCACCTCCATTTTGGAGGAGGTGCCTTATATATGGTGAGATCCTCCGGCCATTGGCCGGGGACTCCTTAGGACGGAGCGCGCGGCCCCTTTAAGAGAGGGGGAGCGCGCGCGCCCTAAGCACAGTGGCCAGGAAGCAGCGCGCGCTGCCAGCAGAGCGGGAGGAAGACTCCGGGCACGGAGCGGGGAGGTGAGGGGAACGGCGTCCCTGCCTAGCAGGAGGCAGGGACGCTGACGCTACAGTACCCAACCCCTCATCCTGGTATGCATGGCACCCAATCCCTCATCTTGGTATGCATGGTACCCCTCATCCCTATCCTGGTATACATGGAACCCCTCATCCCTATCCTGGTATGCATGGCCCCTCATCCGAATCCTGGTATGCATGACCCCCCCAGATCCCTATCCTGGTATGCATGGTACCCCTCATCCCCCAATCCTGGTATTCATGGTACCCCTCACCCCTCAATCCTGGTATGCATGGCACCCCACCATCCCCAATCCTGGTATGCATGGCACCCCACATCCCCAATCCTGGTATGCATGGCACCCCTTATTTCAATTCTGGTATACATGGCACCCCTCATCCCAATCCTGGTATGTATGATACCCGATCCCTCATCCTGGTATGCATGGCTTTCTCATCCCCAATCCTAGTATGTATGGCCCCCTCATCCCTATCCTGGTATGCATGGCACTCCTCATCCCCCAATCCTGGTATGCATGGTACCCCTCATCCTTATCCTGGTATGCATGCCCCCCCCCCCAGATTCCTATCCTGGTATGCATAGTACCCCTCATCCCCAAATCCTGGTGTGCATGGTACTCCTCATCCCCCAATCATGGTATGCATGGTACCCCTCATCCCCCAATTATGGTATGCATGGTACCCCTCACCCCTCAATCCTGGTATGCATGGCACCCCTCATCCCCAATCCTTGTATGCATGGCACCCCTCATCCCCAATCCTGATATGCATGGTACCCCACCATCCCCAATCCTGGTATGCATGGCACCCCATCCTGGTATCACTGGCCCTCCATCCTGGTAAGCATGGTCCCCCATCCCCATCCAGACTATAAGACACACCCCCCACTCTCCTCCAAAATTTTATATACCTCTCCCTATGCTATATTATATTTCAAATCTGGTATACGTGGCACCCCTCAACCCAATCCTGGTAAGTATGGTACCCAACCCCTCATCCTGGTATGCATGGTTTCTCATCCCCAATCCTGGTATGTATGGCCCCCTCATCCCTATCCTGGTATGTATGGCACTCCTCATCCCCCAATCCTGGTATGCATGGCACTCCTCATCCCCCAATCCTGGTATGTATGGTACCACTCATCCCCCAATCCTGGTATGCATGGTACTCCTCATCCTGCAATCCTGCAATGTGTGGTCCCTTCACCCCCAATCCTGGTATGCATGGACCCCTCATCCCCCAATCCTGGTATGTGTGGCCCCCTCATCCCCCAATTCTGGTATGCATGGTCCCCTCACCCCCAATCCTGGTATGTATGGTACCCCTCATCCCCCAATCCTGGTATGCGTGGTATCCCTCATCCCCCAATCCTGGTATGTGTGGCCCCCTCATCCCCCAATTCTGGTATGCATGGTCCCCTCACTCCCAATCCTGGTATGTATGGTACCCCTCATCCCCCAATCCTGGTATGTGTGGTACCCCTCATCCCCCAATCCTGGTATGCATGGCCCCCTCATCCCTCAATCCTGGTATGCATGGTCCCTTCACCCTCAATCCTGGTATGCATGGTCCCCTCATCCCCCCAATTCTGGTATGTGTGGCCCCTCATCCCTCAATCCTGGTTTGTGTGACCCCCCTCATCCCCCAATCCTGGTATGTGTGACCCCCCTCATCCCCCAATCCTGGTATGTGTGGCCCGCTCATCCCCAATCCTGGTATGTGTGGCCCCCACACCCCCCAATCCTGGTATGCATGGTACCCCTCACCCCCAATCCTGGTATGCATGGTACTCCTCTGCACACATACAAAAAAAATAAACACTTATACTCACTTTTCTTCTCTGTGCTCCAGCGCTGCTGTGTCCTGTTCTGCCGGAAGCAGATGGAGGTGTACTCACGAATCTGTCTCCCTCTCTTTCTCTTGTCCTGGATATATTGTCGTCATGGCACACTGATACACATACAGTACAGACCAAAAGTTTGGACACACCTCATTTAAAGATTTTTCTGTATTTTCATGACTATGAAAATTGTACATTCACACTGAAGGCATCAAAACTATGAATTCACACATGTGGAATTATATACTTAACAAAAAAGTGTGAAACAACTGAAAATACCATTATTTAAATTAAATGGTGAGTAAAAACTCCTATGCACCTAAAATTGCACAAGTAAAAACTACAACTTGTTTCCTCCCCCCCAAAAAAAACAAGCCCTCAGACAACTTCATAAACCAAAAAGAAAACTAATTATGGGAAGCAACATATGGTTAGCAAAAAAAATGTTTTAGATTTTTGTTTTTTTTAAGTCATTTTTTTTTCTCCAAAAGTGGTAAAACATAAAATAAGCTTTATAAATGTGGTACTGGCATGAATACAGATATCAAGACAATAATACCAAACTGTAATCTGGCAGTGGACAGGGAGAAGCTGCCGCCCACCGGGGACTTGCCTGTCTGACTAGCCTGCTGCGCAGCTCGGTCCCCGGCAGGTGTGTCCAGCCTGCACCCCCTTCATGTGTCTAGCCTGCAACCCCCTTCATGTGTCCAGCCTGCAACCCCCTTCATGTGTCCAGCCTGCAACCCCCTTCATGTGTCCAGCCTGCAACCCCCTTCATGTGTCCAGCCTGCAACCCCCTTCATGTGTCCAGCCTGCAACCACCTTCATGTGTCCAGCCTGTCCCCCCCCCATATACCCACACAGGCCCCCATACGTCCATCCAGGCTCCCCCCACCCCATATACCCATCCAGGCCCCCCATGTGTCCATCCCATACAATAAAAAAAAAATCAAATCCTCACCTTGCCCGTGCCCTGCAGGTCTGGTATACTCAGTGTGTCTTCTGACTCTGCAGTGCTCAGAGCAGAGGGCGGTAGTGACGTCACTTCACCCTGAGACGTCAGAATCAGAAGACGCTGACGTCAATGGAACTGCGAGGAATGAGGAGAGGTGCGTATCTGAGGCGGGAAATCTCCTGGGGGGGGATCTCCCTCCCCGACTGATGGACCCAATAGCGTGCCTGTGTCCCTCCCCCCCCCACCGGGGCCCCAGCACTTGCCATGGTCATCGCGGTGGGTCAGGACTGCATGCGTGCACGTGCCCCTGCCTCCCATGTTTTTAAAGGGCCGGTGTCCCTAAAAAAAATAATTATTTTTTACCCTCTTCCTCTCTTTCTCTCTCTGGGGCGGGGCCCACCGGGCATTCCATCGGTACCCCGCCAGGCAAGTCCAACCCTGATCATTACCATAAAGGTAGAATATAAGATATCAAAACAATTAATATATATGAGGCATAAAGGTATAAATAGATTTACATTTCTATCACCTGTATGCCCATATTAATAGGTTCTATACGTCTCTAGGAGTGACAGATTCCCTTTATGAAGGGGGGTGCAGGCTGGACACATGAAGGGGGAGCAGGCTGGACACATGAAGGGGGAGCAGGCTGGACACATGAAGGGCAGGCTGGACACATGGGGGCCTGGAATGATATATGGGGGGGCAGACTGGACACATGGGGGCCTGGATTGATAATGGGAGGGCCAGGCTAGACACATGGGGGGCCAGGCTGTACATATGGGGGCCTGTATTGATATATGGGGGGGAGCAGGCTAGACACATGGGGGCCTGGATTGATATAAGAGGGGCCGGGCTGGACAAATGGGGGGGGGGCAGGGTGGACACTGGACATGGGGGTCCAGGCTGGGTAAGGAACTTAATTACTGTTTGGGGGCCATATTGAGGTACAAGAATTATTGGTTCATAGTGGCAAGTGGGGAACATTATTACTTTAGGGTCCAATTAGTGACATTATTACTTTTGTAATATATTTACTTTTTAGGAAATGGTTTTCCATGTGGGAGGGGGACAAAAGGGGGGTCCTGTTACTGTGAAAGGCGGCATTATGCCCCTTTTCTTCTTCATCTGGCGCAGTGTAGAAGTCGGGGGGAAAAGTGTGGAATGTGCCCTAGAAGAGATTACTTATTGATAACTGTGTGTTATTTTCTGCAGAGATGAGTCCTGGCTGGAAGAAGTGATGGCGGTCTGTGCCAGATGAAGAAGAAGAGCGAAGATGAAGGACTTAAACTAGAGACATCACTGGTGAGTCAGTGTATTACATGTACACTTACACTATATAGAATATACACATCTCCTGTGTATGTCACTGGTGACCACTGTATTACCTGTACACTATATACAGAGCTCCTGTGTATAATGTCACAGGTGATCCCTGTATTACCTGTACACTGTCAATATATACAGAGCTCCTGTGTATAATGTCACTGGTGATCACTAAGTCAAAAAAATGAAAGCCCCGCAAATAAGAGAACTCGTGTGACCAGAGTTTTTTTGAACATAAAATTATTCCTTTATTTAGATATTTAATACACAAAAAACATCATAGTGCTACACAGGGAGAACACTGCTAACTCCAATGTTATTTTACTCCTAGTCAGACATGATTAAGGTACAGACAGGTCAAAAATACATCATTAGGGTACATTAGAATATATATTATTTTTATAAATTGTTGCCTCAAATCACTGCTCCTCAATCCCATATACATTAAAGTGACAAGTGCATAGTGCAAAACAAGTTTTTTCTAGCAGTTCCTCATTGAGTCCATATTTGTATGGCTAGCATCAGGCCTATCTGACCAATATAGTGACCCTAGAGGGGTAAATACCCTCTTAGTATCTGTCCTTATACAGCCCATACACATAAATGCTTCAAACTGATAAATGTCCGTACTTACTAGTGGAGGTATAGGAGTAATGCCCGTGTCCTCGCGCCCCTACGCGCGTTTCGCCCTCGCTTCTTCGGGGGGCGTGTTTTTAGGGTGTGTAGGCATTGCCTTATATAGAGAGAGGTTATCCGGTCTCATATCCGGCCCGGTGTGAGAAGTTATTTCCCGGTTGTGATGGTAGCGCAGCCCCTTGTCGGCGCATGCGTCGCCAGACGTCACATCCTGGGGGACACTTCTGCCCACTGACAGAGGAACGCAAGCGTGCCACCGCTGCTAAGCAGCGGTGCACACGCCGCGTGCCCCGTGTTAGTGGGCGAAAGGTCCGGAGTGACAATGGTGCGCATGCGCATTAGGGAGCAAAGGGAAGGAATTGCAGAAATATATGGTGAGTAAAATAGACAAAGTCCTACCATATTCAGATCTAAATATATTCTTCATTATAATAATGGGCTCATCTAAAGGAATCAAGGTCCTACCATATTCAGATCTAAATATATTCTTCACTATAGTAATGGGTCCATCTAAGGGGATCATATAAGGGTTGCTATTTCCATTATTCTTCATCAGTTGCCTCCAATATCAAATAATATCAAACAGGTTCACAATAGGGAAGGAAGAAACATACATTCCACCCCTTAAGAGGTGGATATACATAGTATGAAAAAAATAGATTTTGTAATATATTTACTTTTTAGGAAATGGTTTTCCATGTGGGAGGGGGACAAAAGGGGGGTCCTGTTACTGTGAAAGGCGGCATTATGCCCCTTTTCTTCTTCATCTGGCGCAGTGTAGAAGTCGGGGGAAAAAGTGTGGAATGTGCCCTAGAAGAGATTACTTATTGATAACTGTGTGTTATTTTCTCAGAGATGAGTCCTGGCTGGAAGAAGTGATGGCGGTCTGTGCCAGATGAAGAAGAAGAGCGAAGATGAAGGACTTAAACTAGAGACATCACTGGTGAGTCAGTGTATTACATGTACACTTACACTGTATGGAATATACACATCTCCTGTGTATGTCACTTGTGACCACTGTATTACCTGTACACTATATACAGAACTCCTGTGTATAATGTCACTGGTGATCCCTGTATTACCTGTACACTGTCAATATATACAGAGCTCCTGTGTATAATGTCACTGGTGATCACTGTATTACCTGTACACTGACACTATATACAGGGCTCCGGTGTATAACATCACTGGTGGTAATAACAGTGTTGTTAGTATTGTGGTTTGTATTTATGATCAGTAGTGTAGTATTTGGTCACTATGTGGTGGTAATATGTGGTCTGGTCATGGTGTGGCAGTATTTGTTCCTTGTATGTGGTATTATTTGGCCACTATGTGGTGGTAATATGCAGTCTGGTCATGGTGTGGCGCTATTTGTTCCTTGTATGTGGTATTATTGGTTTTGGTATAGTGGATTGTGTTGTGTATGGCGGTCGTTTGTTCTCGCTGACATTAACTAGAAGATTTTTTCCATTTTTTTCGGAAGCCCCCCAAGAGAATGAACGAGGCTGCGGTCAGACGTCTGCAGGGGGTCCTGTCAGGGATAAAACTTTCCAATGGTCAGACCCAAACAATCAATAAGTTATCAGCTATTCTGTGGGGCCCATGGATCGGTGATAACTAGTGTTGAGCGAGTATGTTCTGTCCAAGTATGCTCGGGCAGAGCTCCGAGTATTTATAGCTGCTTGGTGATATCGTTGAATCGCTCCCGTGTGCATGATTTGCAACTGTTTGACAGTTTTATTACATGTGAGGAATGTGTAAGAAATAGACATTCCTCACATGTAATAAAACTGTCAAACAGTTGCAAATCATGCACACGGGAGCGATTCAACCATATCACAGAGCAGCTGTAAATACTCGGAGCTCGGCCCGAGCATACTCGGCGAAAGGGTTAAATAGAACATACTCGCTCAACACTAGTGATGACTTGTTTTAACCAAAGAACCCTTTAATGCAAATTACCGTAATTGTACATCCCAGTTATGGTGGCGCACAGTAGATGTGCTGGAGCCGCCTTTACAGTTAACACTCAACTATAACAGGGATAACGGCTAATGGGTATTTGCATATAGCTGAAGGGTGGGCCCATAGGGTCAATTCCCCCTGTGGGCCCCAGACACACCAGTCCGACCCTGGTAATAATTGCTCCTGGCCCCGAGCCCGTAAGGAATCCTCGCCTCCTCTCTTCATTATAATAGTACCCTCTCCCTTGCACGTCACAGTGCCCTGTTGCGGCGTTGTAATCTCGCACCTGCGCATTGAACTCCCTCCCACGAGTCTCTGTGACTCACCTGTGCCTAGTATAATAAAAGGCGTTTTGCTTGTCTTGCATGTCGGATGGATGGCTCATATACAGAATTATAGAATCCTGTATACGAGGGCTTAAAAGTGCTGGTCGCATCTCATATTGGTGACAGGTTCCCTTTAACCCCATAACGCTCAATGAGACTGCACGGCCTGAGCAGGTGCTAGTTCCTGCTCATTGCGTGGAGTGTCAGTCATGGCTTTGAACTGTCACTGCGTAGTGACAGTTAAGTGCCGACAGCTGTCTGAGAGAGCTGAGCGGCAGGGGAAGAGGTGCAGGGAACCATGCAGGTGATCCCCACACCCAGATCGGTCAGTCAATCTGACTGACCGATCTCAGCATGATAGTGCAGGTGATGCTGCAATATCAGCACCTCCTGCCTGATCAGTGCCGAAGCTCAGCGCTGCCAGTGGCTGAGCTCCGGCACTAAGAGGTGTCAACACTGTTCAGTGTAACCCCCTGAATGCTGCGATCAAGTAGGAGCGAAACGGCGTTGGAATGGTGTGAGGGGGCTGGGGTATGTCTTGAATAAGTTTCTACAGTATTTGATCCCTCCCTCTGGCTGTAGCTATTATGGGAAGGTTATTTTTCCTTTCCATTTGGAGATTGATTTTGATACAAGAAATGAAGATTTGATATCACTTTAGTACATGTATATATTTTTTTTTTTGCAAAAGGACTTTATATAATAGATATATATATTTTCCACCTTTTTTATGGTAGTATATATTAACATTATTTTTGTATTATTTATTATTAAGTCCCTATGATGGGTATATGCAATTGTATATATGTGCATGTGCTGGTTATATCTTTGTATGCAACAGCGTTTATGAGAGGGCTCTCGTTTGACATCTAAATTTTAGTGATGAGCGAGCACTAAAATGCTCGGGTGCTCGAAGCTCGGGTCGAGCACATTGGAATACTCGGGTGCTCGACCTGAGCAATGAGCCCAATGTAAGTCTATGGGAAACTCGAGCATTTTTCTGGCGGTCCCCCCCTGTGGTCTGCAGAAGGTCAAAAATTGCCCAAATCGATGGGAACAGTGCTCAATTAAACGTCAGGCAGGCAGAATATATAGGCAGACAGGGTATATAGGAGGGTGCATGAAAAACATAGCAGGGCACTTGGAACACACTAGTGCCCTCCGATTTTCATGCACCCATCTCTTTAAAAAAGCCGGCCGGCAATTAAAAATAAGTACAGTGACAGTGTTGGTTTCTGTACTTGTTATTTAGTGTTAAAATAAAGGACTTATTAAAAAAAAAAATAGCGTTTTTGTCTCTTTAAAAAAGCCGGCCGGCAATTCATGAGCGGCATACCTCGGTACCCGACAATTTAGAACAGAAAGAATAGAGCATCACACATAGATTAGATAGATAGAAACATGTCAGTCACATATATAATGAGTACAGTGACAGTGTTTGGTTACTGTACTTGTCATTTAGTGTTAAAATAAAGGATTAAAAAAAAAAAAAAAATTGGCGTGGTGTTCCCCATCATTTTAGTCTCTAGCGGAGGTTAAGCAGACGGCTGGGGCATATGTTTGAAACCTGGCAGTGTCTCTGAAGGTTGGCATGCTGGATGGCAGCGTTCTGCTACCATCCAGCCTGCCGTCTCAATGCCGTCCCAGCGTGGGAGAATTCTCCTGCTCAAGCGGTGACGTCATTTGCCGCCACAGCATGCGCAGGAGAATTTTCCCACGCTATCAGTGACGTGCATGAGGCGAGCGGAGTTCATTGGACATGAACTCTGCTCATCTGGATGCCGTCACAGCCAGACACTGAGGAGCTTCACTGAAGAGCTTCTCAGTGTCTGCGGCATGGCAAGCTGGATGGCAGCGTTCTGCTGCGCTCCAGCCTGTCATGTCAATGTAGCAGAGCTGAAGCCGTCCTGGGAACCATGGAAAGATAAGGATGAGGTTGGTTTATTATTTTACTTTTATTGCAGGAGATCGTTGGCTTCAGCTGGAATGGGCGTGACGGTAAGTAGAGTTTAATTAAGAACATTAAAGGTGTCTTTATTTCAATTAAAGGACTTTATTCTGGGTGTTTGTGTTTTTTTTTTTAACTTTCACTATGGGGTTAGTAATGGGGGTGTCTTATAGACGCCTCTCCATGTCTTGATGTCAGCTGGCATTATAAGCTGACATCAACCCCTGCCGCTACAGGGCAGTGAGAAGAGCGAGGCTAAGTGCCAGAATTGGCGCATCCTATGGATGCGCCATTTCTGGGGCGGCTGACGTCTCTAGTCTGGGAGGGGGCCAATATTCATGGCACCCTTCCTGGGTTATTAATATCAGCCCCCAGCTGTCTGCCTAGCCTTTGCTAGCTATAAAAAATAGGGCGGACCCCACGTCATTTTTTTTGGGGGGTCCCCCATTTTAATAGCTAGTAAAGGCTAGGTATTCATCTGGGGGCTGAAATTAGTAGCCTGGGAAGCTCCGTGGGTATTACCCCCTTCCCAGGCTTCAAACATCTGCCCCAGCCATCTGCTTAACCTCCGCTAGAGACTAAAATTACGGGGAACCCCTCGCCAATTTTTTTTTTAATAAATCCTTTATTTTAACACTAAATAACAAGTACAGTAACCAACACTGTCACTGTACTTATTATACAGTGGTGGCCAAAAGTATTGGTACCCCTGCAATTCCGTCAGATAACACTCAGTTTCTTCCTGAAAATGATTGCAATCACAAATTCTTTGGTATTATTATCTTCATTTAATTTGTCTTCAATGAAAAAACACAAAAAGAATTGTCCTAAAGCCAATTGGATATAATTCCACACCAAACCTAAAAAAGGGGGTGGACAAAAGTATTGGCACTGTTTCAAAAATCATGTGATGCTTCTCTAATTCGTGTAATTAACAGCACCTGTAACTTACCTGTGGCACCTAACAGGTGTTGGCAATAACTAAATCACACTTGCAGCCAGTTAACATGGATTAAAGTTGACTCAACCTCTGTCCTGTGTCCTTGTGTGTACCCCATTGAGCATGGAGAAAAGAAAGAAGACCAAAGAACTGTCTGAGGACTTGAGAAACCAAATTGTGAGGAAGCATGAGCAATCTCAAGGCTATAAGTCCATCTCCAAAGACCTGAATGTTCCTGTGTCTTCCGTGTGCAGTGTCATCAAGAAGCTTAAAGCCCATGGCACTGTGGCTAACCTCCCTAGATGTGGACGGAAAAGAAAAATTGACGAGAGATTTCAATGCAAGATTGTGCGGATGGTGGATAAAGAACCTCAACTAACATCCAAACAAGTTCAAGCTGCCCTGCAGTCCGAGGGTACAACAGTGTCAACCCGTACTATCCGTCGGCGTCTGAATGAAAAGGGACTGTATGGTAGGATACCCAAGAAGACCCCATAGACATAAAAAAAGCCAGGCTGGAGTTTGCCAAAACTTACCTGAGAAAGCCTAAAACGTTTTGGAAGAATGTTCTCTGGTCAGATGAGACAAAAGTAGAGCTTTTTGGGAAAAAGCATCAACAGAGTGTACAGGAAAAAAAAAAAGAGGCATTCAAAGAAAAGAACACGGTCCCTACAGTCAAACATGGTGGAGGTTCCCTGATGTTTTGGGGTTGCTTTGCTGCCTCTGGCACTGGACTGCTTGACCGTGTGCATGGCATTATGAAGTCTGAAGACTACCAACAAATTTGTCAGCATAATGTAGGGCCCAGTGTGAGAAAGCTGGGTCTCCCTCAGAGGTCATGGGTCTTCCAGCAGGACAATGACCCAAAACACACTTCCAAAAGCACTATAAAATGGTTTGAGAGAAAGTACTGGAGACTTCTAAGGTGGCCAGCAATGAGTCCAGACCTGAATCCCATAGAACACCTGTGGAGAGATCTCAAAATGGCAGTTTGGAGAAGGCACCCTTCAAATATCAGGGACCTGGAGCAGTTTGCCAAAGAAGAATGGTCTACAATTCCAGCAGAGCATTGTAAGAAACTCACTGATGGTTACCGGAAGCGGTTGTTCGCAGTTGTTTTGGCTAAAGGTTGTGCAACCAAGTATTGGGCTGAGGGTGCCAATACTTTTGTCTGGCCCATTTTTGGAGTTTTGTGTGAAATGATCAATGATTTGATTTTTGCTTCATTCTGTTTTGTGTTTTTTCCTTGCAAGCAAATTAAATGAAGATAATAATACCAAAGAATTTGTGATTGCAATCATTTTCCGGAAGAAACTGAGTATTATCTGACAGAATTGCAGGGGTGCCAATACTTTTGGCCACCACTGTATATGTGACTGACATGTTTCTATCTATCTATCTAATCTATGTGTGATGCTCTACTCTTTCTGTTCTAAATTGTCGGGTACTGGTGTATGCCGCTGATGAATTGCCGGCTTTTCATGTTTCACTGTTGGCACTGTTCCCATCGATTTGGGCAATCACTGTAATGCCACAACCACCATGGCTGTGACATTACAGTGAGTGGCAGACAATCCCTGCATGATTGGTGCTCTAAATAGCGCCAACATGCAGGACCGGGACCCGAGCTCCCGCCCGAGCATCTAGAAAGAACTCGGCGAGCTCCGAGCGTCTCAAGTACTGAAATGCTCGGGCGAGCACCGAGCAGTGGCGAGCATGCTCGCTCATCACTACTAAATTTATATTAACTTTATGGGCATACCCCTCCCCTCTCTTAAACCCCTTTGTTTTTAATGGTCTTTTGTCGTTTTTTATCTTGATTGATTAATTAATAATTTCAATATATTTTATTTAAACTGGTGATTCTTCCATTATGCCTTTTTGGTTAAGTTCCTTGAAGGGTCTAGTCTCCAAAATGGTGTCACATGTGGGGGGGGGGGGGTTTCACTGTTTAGCCAAATCAGGGGCTCTCCTAACGCAACATGGCGTCCACTGATTATACCAGCAAATTTTGAATTCAAAAAGTCAAATGGCGCTCCTTCCCTTCTGAACCCTACCGTGCGCCCAAACAGTGGTTTTCCCCCATATATTGGGTGTCAGCGTGCTCAGGAGAAATTGCACACTATATTTTGGGGTCCATTTTTATCTGTTACCCTTGTGAAAATAAAAAAAATTGGGTCTAAATTTAAATTTTTTGTGAAATAAAGTTAGATGTTAATTTTTTTTTCTTCCTCATCGCTTCAGTTCCTGTGAAGCACCTGAAGGGTTAATAAACTTCTTGAATGTGGTTTTGAGCACCTTGTGGGGTGCAGTTTTTAGAATGGTGTCACTTTGGGGTATTTTCTGTCATAAAGGCCCCTCAAAGTCATTTCAAATGTGATGTGTTCCCCAAAAAAATGGTTTTGTAAATTTTGTTGGAAAAATTAGAAGTCGCTGGTCAACTTTTAACCCTTATAACTTCCTAGCAAAAAAAAAAAAAATTTCAAAAATTGTGTTGATATAGTTAATAACATTTCCCACATGTCTATTTTGTGTGATATATCTCTCCGATTTAAGGGCATAAAAATTTTAAGTTTGAAAATTGCTAAATTTTCGCCAAATTTCCATTTTTTTTTTCACAAATAAACAAAAGTCATATTGAAGAAATTGTATCACTATCATGAAGTACAATAGGTCATGAAAAAAATCTCAGAATCAGTGGGATCCGCTGAAGTGTTCCAGAGTTAGGCTGTGTGCCCACTATGCGTTCAAGTGTTTTTGATGCGGAATTTCTGCAGCGTAAACGCTTGGTAATCCGTGCCCCCTGGTCCCCAATGAAAATCTGCATGTTCTGTGCCCATATTGCAGAAAAATCCGCAGCATGTCCATTATTTGTGTGTTTCTGCATGCGGATTTGAGGTCCCAATTGCATCTGAAAAATGCAAGTCAAATCCGCATGTAAAAACGCGTGTAAAATCCGCAAGTGTTTTTGACTGCCAAGAACATGCAGAAGTGCTGCAGAAATTTTCTGCTTCATTTCTGCATCGTGGGCACATAGCCTTATTACCTCATAAAGTGACAGTGGTCAGAATTAAAAAAATAAGGCCCAGTGATTAACCTACAAAGTGCTCAGTCCTTAATGGGTTAAGTGTTTTCCTCTGAAATGCGGCAGCGGTTCCGTCATACCTACCTGGCTGGGATCATACAGCGGATGCCCACGGATCTGGCAGATGGTATCCTCTATCAGGTTCACTTCAAGGTGCAAAATAATAAGACTATTAGGAATAACTACAGAATAAAGACTTTATTTGGACAGAACAGTAAATTATGTAAAACTTCTACACAAAACACTTCTGGTTTATTTCTTCCCATAGAGTTAATAAAGGTTTGTTACTAGGTCACCCGAAATGAGGCCACTAAGGAAAAAATATAGGAGTATTGCCAAAAAAAGTCACACTACAGGAGTGGGAAGACCAGCCTGACATAAAGCAAAGCTGTCTGTGACCCCGGGAAGGGATAGTTACCCCAGAGGGTCGGCGGAGCGGGTGACTGCAGCTCCCCTGCACAGCCACCACCGGAGCCATGGACAACACACGCGGCCTCTCCTGACAACCACATCAGCTGTTCTCCCCTTTTCCAACCTTTGACATCTGAAAGTTGTCACCTCTCTGCTTCTACGGGCACCTGCCCACAACTGTACCAGCTACACGGCGACACTGGGTGGAGCACGAAGCGGCCTTATGTACGGCAGAGGGTGCTGAGGTAACAGCACCGTCCAGCACGGCGGCACTGTCACTGAGCACAAGCCGCGCCTCTACCCACAAACCCGCGCCAAAACCGATCACGTGGGGCAAGGTGCGGGCGTGGAGGTGACGCAGCCGTTGCTCCTCAGCGGCTATTGGCTGCGCGCGGCAGGGAAGTGTTTTGCTGAAAGACTCACTACTTCCGGGACATGCCGAACTCCCTGCGACACCGCGGCGCAACATGGTTCTGTATCGGCTGAAGCGGTACAGCTGGCTGGTGAGTGTGTGCAGCGGTCACTACCTGCCCCTCCTGCACAGGCGGTGGTCTCTGCTGGGCGCCCACTCTGTGCCGTCACCACGTTGTGCTGTTGTTTACACTGTGCGGGGCAGACACTCCCAGTGTTTCTAGTGGCTGCAATCATCTGCTGTCCGATCGCGTGCTGCTGTGTGGGGCGAGGGGCTATGGTACTAATGGGCTCAGTGCTGCTGTGTGGGGCGAGGGGCTATGGTACTGATGGGGCTCAGTGCTGCTGTGTGGGGCGGGGGGCTATGGTACTGATGGGGCTCAGTGCTGCTGTGTGGGGCGGGGGGCTATGGTACTGATGGGGCTCAGTGCTGCTGTGTGGGGCGAGGGGCTATGGTACTGATGGGGCTCAGTGCTGCTGTGTGGGGCGAGGGGCTATGGTACTGATGGGGCTCAGTGCTGCTGTGTGGGGCGAGGGGCTATGGTACTGATGGGGCTCAGTGCTGCTGTGTGGGGCGGGGGGCTATGGTACTGATGGGGCTCAGTGCTGCTGTGTGGGGTGAGGGGCTATGGTACTGATGGGGCTCAGTGCTGCTGTGTGGGGCGGGGGGGCTATGGTACTGATGGGGCTCAGTGCTGCTGTGTGGGGTGAGGGGCTATGGTACTGATGGGGCTCAGTGCTGCTGTGTGGGGCGAGGGGCTATGGTACTGATGGGGCTCAGTGCTGCTGTGTGGGGCGGGGGGCTATGGTACTGATGGGGCTCAGTGCTGCTGTGTGGGGCGAGGGGCTATGGTACTAATGGGCTCAGTGCTGCTGTGTGGGGCGAGGGGCTATGGTACTGATGGGGCTCAGTGCTGCTGTGTGGGGCGGGGGGCTATGGTACTGATGGGGCTCAGTGCTGCTGTGTGGGGCGGGGGGCTATGGTACTGATGGGGCTCAGTGCTGCTGTGTGGGGCGGGGGGCTATGGTACTGATGGGGCTCTGCTGCTGTGTGGGGCGAGGGGCTATGGTACTGATGGGGCTCAGTGCTGCTGTGTGGGGCGGGGGGCTATGGTACTGATGGGGCTCAGTGCTGCTGTGTGGGGCGGGGGGCTATGGTACTGATGGGGCTCAGTGCTGCTGTGTGGGGCGAGGGGCTATGGTACTGATGGGGCTCAGTGCTGCTGTATGGGGCGAGGGGCTATGGTACTGATGGGGCTCAGTGCTGCTGTGTGGGGCGGGGGGCTATGGTACTGATGGGGCTCAGTGCTGCTGTGTGGGGCGGGGGGCTATGGTACTGATGGGGCTCAGTGCTGCTGTGTGGGGCGGGGGGCTATGGTACTGATGGGGCTCAGTGCTGCTGTGTGGGGCGGGGGGCTATGGTACTGATGGGGCTCAGTGCTGCTGTGTGGGGCGGGGGGCTATGGTACTGATGGGGCTCAGTGCTGCTGTGTGGGGCGGGGGGCTATGGTACTGATGGGGCTCAGTGCTGCTGTGTGGGGCGGGGGGCTATGGTACTGATGGGGCTCAGTGCTGCTGTGTGGGGCGGGGGGCTATGGTACTGATGGGGCTCAGTGCTGCTGTGTGGGGCGGGGGGCTATGGTACTGATGGGGCTCAGTGCTGCTGTGTGGGGCGAGGGGCTATGGTACTGATGGGGCTCAGTGCTGCTGTGTGGGGCGGGGGGCTATGGTACTGATGGGGCTCAGTGCTGCTGTGTGGGGCGGGGGGCTATGGTACTGATGGGGCTCAGTGCTGCTGTGTGGGGCGGGGGGCTATGGTACTGATGGGGCTCAGTGCTGCTGTGTGGGGCGGGGGGCTATGGTACTGATGGGGCTCAGTGCTGCTGTGTGGGGCGGGGGGCTATGGTACTGATGGGGCTCAGTGCTGCTGTGTGGGGCGGGGGGCTATGGTACTGATGGGGCTCGGTGCTGCTGTGTGGGTCTTGGGGGCTATGGTACTGATGGGGCTTGGTACTGGTGTGTGTGGCGGGGGGCTATGCTACTGATGGGGCTCAGTGCTGCTGTGTGGGGCGGGGGGCTATGGTACTGATGAGGCTCAGTGCTGCTGTGTGACAGCAGGGGACAGTGATGAGGGCAGCGTTCAGCACCCGGCGCTTGGGAACAGTTCTAACTGTACCGTTGATTCCCAGGTGCCGGTACGTGTGCTCTTGATGCGGCACACGGTTGCCAAACGTATGGGACACTGATATCTCCGGTACTGCTTTTTCTTGTACCGGAAATATCAGGACGTGTGAAACCGGCCTTACTCTGGACTCTGTCTGGCTTCTGTTTAGCGGTGTCCTTTTTTTCAGAGGTTCACAAAACTATGGACGGCGGCACTTTTATGCACGCCTAATAAAGACGGACACCGTGGGATCACAAGCCAGACTGTGTCCACGGTGCCTCCATTTGCCTCATTACAGGGAATCTTCCGCCGGGTGTTTCGTCTGAATCACTTATTTCAGAGATTGACACGGAAAGCACAGAATAGATGTGAGCTGAGCCATACTGTGATCTTTGGGAGGCAGAATGCACAAATCAGCAGCAGGTGAAGAATTGGTTTTATTTATTTTTTTACGCTGTTCCTCATGCGGTATAAGTGATCAGACGACTTTATTCTTCGGGTCAGTGTGATTACAGCGATACCAGATTTATATCGGGTTTTTATGATTGACAGCTGTCACACACTAAAAGACACTTTTTTTTTGAAAAATCTAGTTTTTGCATCGCCATATTTTGAAGGCTAGAATTTTTCCATATTTTTCTGACAGTCATGTGACGGCTTGTATTTTGCGGGATGAGTTGACGTTTTTATTGGTACCATTTCGGGCACATGACATTGATCGCTTTCTATTCCAACTTTTGGGAGGCAGAATGAACAAAAAACAACAATTCAGGAATTGTTTTTTTTTTATGCTGTTCTGCGTGTGGTAAAATTGATAAGTTAGCTTTATTCTTCGGGTCAGTATGTTTACAGCGATGCCATATTTCTATAATTTTTTTATGTTTTGGCGCTTTTACACAATAAAAACTACTTTTATAGAAAATATAATTTATTTTTGCATCCCTTTATTCTGAGAGCTCTAACTTTATTTTTATGCCGATGGAACTGTGTGGCGGCTTGTTTTTTTCGGAACAAGATGACGTTTTCAGCGGTACCATTTTTATTTACATGCGTATTTTTGATTGCGTTTTATTCTACTTTTTTTTTCAGCGGTATGATGATAAAGCACAAATTTTTAGGCTGAGTGCCCACGTTGCGGAACTGAAGCATATTTTTTACTCTTCTCCCTGGCGGGAAAATCGCATGCGGATTTTACATGCGGTTTTCCCGCCAGGTAGAAGCGTTTGTGAGGCGTCTTTGCAGCGTCTTTGCATTCATTTCCGCATGCGGGTTATCAGGCACTTCTCAAAGTGATTTTAGCATCACTTGGAAAAGTGCTTGACAACTTGTTCACACTATATAAATCCATGCAACCGGCATATATAGTGTGACCAAGTAATAGTTAAAAAAAAAAAATCAGAATGGTAAAAAATAAAAAAATAAAGTTTATACTCACTTTCCGATGCATTCTCTGCCCCGTCCGGAGTCTTGAGCGGCTCACGCTGTTGTGTGCCGGACCTGCGGTGACGTCATTGAGTCATGTGATGGGTCACATGACTCAATGACGTGGCAGATCCTTCACACAACAGCGCGACGGCGGGAAGACATCAGAAGATAAGTATAAACTTTATTTTTTCTTTTTTTTTTTACAGGTTCTTTGGTACCCAGGTCTGGATGAGAGTCTCCTCTCCTCCAGACTTGGGTACCATCCGCACATTGATTCCGCTGCGCTTCCGCAAAATTAATGAACATGCTGTGGATTTTTGACCGCAGCTTATACACTGCGGAAAAATCCGCAGCATGGGCATTGACATTGCGGAATGCCATTGGGGACCATGGGGTGCGGATATACATGCGTTTTACAAGCGTTTACGCTGCTGAAATTCCGCAGCATATACGCTTGTAATACGCAACGTGGGCACGCAGCCTGATTTATCTTTTTACCGTGTTCACTAAAGGGGTTAACTAGTGGGACAGTTTTATAGGTCAGGTCGTTCTGGACGCGGTGATATCAAATATGTGTACTTTTTTTTTTTTCTTCATAATATTTACTTATGGGAGATATGTATACATAGACTATATGAGCAATTACATGTATTTGGGAAAGACTATGTAGAAGGAAGGATGAGAAAAGACAATATGCAGGTTAATTCAAACTGAGAATGATTGAAAGGGAGACAAAATAAGTAGAGAGGGTAACAAAAGAAGGAAGGGGGGGGGGGGGGAGTCGGTTTCTCATCCTGAAATCTTATTTTTATTTTTCACGATGACCGGTCAGAACTGTAGAGAACCATAGTAAAATAATCCAATAGGTATGGTTTGTTTTAATATTATGAATGTTAAATAATGAAGACTAATGTGGTAGTCCCTAGTCCACCAGGTGGTCAATTCCGAAGGTTCTCTGACCGCAATCCATGGCACCCAGGTGTTATATATCTTGTCTGAGTTCCTGGTACTTTGGTCTATTAATTGTTCCATTCTGAGAATGTTGTTAAGTTCGGATACAAATTCAGGGCGAGAAGGGGAGTTTGGCTATGTGCCCATGATGCAGAAATTCTCAGGATTTTTCTTGAGCGTTTCTGCATCTCCCTGGCAGAAAAAACGCATGCAGATTGTACATGCGGATTGTACATGTGTTTTTCCTGCCAGGGACAAGCGGAAGTGAAGCGTTCTTCACATGCATTTCGCATGCGGGTTGTCAAGCGCTTTCCAAGTTATTTTAGCATCACTTGGAAAGTGCTTGACAACTTGGTTACTATATAAATCCATGCAAACGGCCCCCGGTGTCCTTATCTTGGCTTGCCAGCAGCTTGCGGTAGATTAAAGGACCTGCCGACGTCAACGGTCGCATGACCCTTCACATGACCAAATGACGTCACCGCAGGTCCTTTAATCTACCGCGAGCTGCCGGCAAACCGAGAGAAGGACACCGGGGGCCATCAGAAGGTAAGTATAATATTTATTTTTTATTTTATTCCTTTTTTTTTTTTTTTTACACGGTCTATGGTACACGGGTCCGGAGGAGAGTCTCCTCTTCTCCAAACCAGTGTACCATCCGCACATTGAAACGCCTGTTATCCGCATGTACAGATCCAGTGATGTGGATTCCATGCGTTCCAATGCAAGTCAATGGCGGCGAAAACGCCTCGCTTCCGCAAAATAATTGGTAGTGCTGCAGATTTTTCTGCAATGATAATCCGCAGCGGAAATTTCCACAGCATGTGCACAGCACATGTGGATTATCATTGGGGAACATGGATGGCAGACCTTCTACCAAGCGTTTTTTAAGTGTTTCTGCAGCGGAATTGCCTCTGCAGAAACGCTTAAAAAACGCATAGTGGGCACACAGCCTTAGTCTGTTTCCAGTAACAGGGGATTCGATTCCTGATAGGATTACGGAGACATTTTCTCACTGCTTTCTTAAATCTGGAGATGGAAATGTCACATAAAGATAGTAAGGCTAATTCCATAGTGGGTTGAATCTTATATAGAGACAACTTGTTATATAGATCAAATATTGCCAACCATAGACTTTTGATTGGTGGGCATGACCACCATGTGTGAGTACGAACCCCTTTCCTCCCAACATCTCCAACAAGTGTTTGGAGTTGTAGGAAACATAGAATGAATAGTGGAGGGACTTCTGTACCACTGTGATAGTACTAGCTTGTAGCTTCTCTCTTGAGACACTGAGCAGAGCGAGGATCTGAATATGAATAGGAGAATTTTAGAGCGGTCCTCGGGTGAAAGGGGTTTTCCCAATTCGTTCTCCCATTTTGAAAAGCATAAAGGGGGTTCATGCGAAGTCATTTGACTCTCCTGGTATGTCTTGTATAATAGTGAGATGGTATGGTCTGGCAGGCTCCTCATCAGGCACTGAGATTCAAAAGAGGTGAGTGGCCTAAAAATATTGGCATGTTTGGATATTGTGTTGATAAAACTTTTGAGTTGTTCATAGAAGAGAACCATGTACCTACTGGGGGTTCGATTCCAGAGAATATATCTTGTAATGTTTTCCTTTTGGAACGATCTATGTAGTCATAAGTAATAGGATATTTGTTTTTATGTTTGTTAAGAAAGATTGTTCTATTTATACCTGCAGGGAAGGCTGGGTTGTTGGAAATTGGTGTTAATGGACCTGGTATAGATGACATGTGAAGTGCTCTGTTGCCAAATCTAATAAACAGGACCTGATTCCTAGTGAGAAAGAGGAGTGTACCACTATGATCGTCTGCATTTCTTACTGACCACAAAGTCGCCAGAGGGTTATAAAGAGTGAGAGCCACTTCCAAGTCAACCCATTTTTTGCTATTTTTATGATGAAATAGGTCTAGAGTACAGGTTCCTAGCGAGGCATAATTATAGAGAGAAATCTGGAAGACCCAACCCCCTCAACTCGTTTAGATCTGCTTAATAGAAAATAAGATGTAAGTGGGCGTTTGTTGGACCAAATTAATCTTATTGCCTTTTTGAGTCTGGAGAAAAAGGATGCTTTAAGAAAGAGGGGATTGTTTGGAAGAAATATAAGAGGTGCGGTAAAAGGTCCATTTTAATTGCATTAATCCTTCCAAGCTAAGATGGTTGTAATTTATTCCATTTCTCCAGATCAAGTTCTGTCTTGTGTAAAGCAGTCTTAAAGTTGGCATCATATAATTGTGATGTTTTTGCGGTTAATTTTATGCCTAAGTAAGTGAGGAAGTCAGAGCGCCATTTAAACGGAAAAGAGGAGCACAACTGGGATGCCAAAGTTGGTTGTAGCGTTATATTCATTATCTCAGATTTATGAGAGTTTATCTTGAAGTTACTTAGGGAGCCGAATTTGTGCAATTCCGATATAATATTGGGTAAGCTAGCAATGGGGGATGTGACATACAAGAGTATGTCACCTGCGAAGAGCACTAATTTGTGTTCCTCTGACTGGATCCTCACTCCCTTTATCAATGGATAGTTGCGTATTGCAACTGCTAAATGTTCCATAGTTAGCACATACAGTAAAGGCGACAAGGGACAGCCCTGTCTTGTGCCATTACGAATACGGAACGGGCATGAGAGGGATCCATTCACTTTAAACTGGGCGGTTGGGGGGGGGGGGGCCATAAAGCGCCGCAATTCTCCTCAGCATGTTTTCTCTTAGTCCAATGCCTTCGAGCGTCTGGAACATGAATTACCAATGTACCCTGTCAAACGCTTTTTCATCGTCAATTGACAGGACCCACATGGGGTCACCCTTTCTTTCCGCCTTGTCTATCAATGATATAGTTCTTATGGTGTTATCCCTTGCTTCGCGTCAGGGTATAAAGCCTACCTGGTCCTGGTTTATCAAATTCGGCAGGAGGCACCCCATTCTCCTCTATATCATTTTTTGCGTAAATTTTGATATTTATTAGGGAAATGGGGCAGTAATTGCTACACAAAGATGTCTTTTCCTGGCTTGGGGATTACAGTTATGTCAGCAATTAAAGCTTGTGGCGGGAAGGAGCCTCCTAATTAGTCAGAGAACTGTTTGTAAAAACCGGCAGTGTAGCCATCTGGACCGGGACTCTTTCCTAGCTTTAATTCTTTAACTACTGAGGTGACCTCCTCTAGGGTAAAATCTTTTTCCTGGTCTGTTAATGTTTCCTCAGACACTACAGGTAATTTGTTTAGTTGTAAATATGATTTGATTTTATCTTGGAGTGAATGTGTGGGAAGATCTTTAAAGTGTCCAGCTATGTTATATAGAGATTGGTAATAATCGTTAAATCCTAAAAGTATGTCTTTGGTGCTATGGACCTTCTTCCCCTTGGTGTTTTTTATAAATGGAATAAAGGTATGTGGGTTACGTGGATGTAAGGCTTTCGCCAATAATTTGCCACTTTTGTTACCTAGTTGATAGAAACTGCTTCTGACATGCTCTCTCAAGCAACGTGTTTTCTGGTCTAAGATAGTGAGTAGTTTTTGTCTGGTGGTGGATAGTTGCGCTAATATGAGTGGTGACATGTCTTGTTTATGTTTCATCTCAAGTTTCTTTTTTTAAGGCGTCTGCCCTGTGATATGAAAACCCCTCTTAGAACACTTTTCAGAGCCTCCCATTTAATTGAAGGAGATTTACTGTCCACATCATGATCCGCCATGAAGTTTTCAATGGTTTACTTCACCTCTGAATTATAGATAGGATCCTGTAATAAATTTTTGTTTAAGTGCCACGCGAAGCTGGATTTCGTATGTGAATCCAGTTGTATCGAGAAGTAGATAGGTGCATGATCGGACCACAATATGGACCCCACCTCCGCCTCCACTCGGGAGTCCAAGAGACTATGTGAGATTAAAAAGTAAACAATTCTGCTGTATGTCGAATGTACCTGTGAATAAAAGCTATAGTCTTTCGTGTTGGGATGAAGAGCCCTTCAGACATCCACCAATCTCAGACCATGCATCTTTCTTTACCTGGTGTATAGAGGATGAAGGGTATGAGGACTTACCAGAGGAGACCTCTATTGTGGGATTCATTGGGTGGTTGAAATCACTTCCAAGTATTATCAGAGAGGAACCTGCAAACGCTTCAAGAAGTTTCTTGCATTCTGATCCAAATTTCTGCTGACCCTGGTTTGGGAAGTATACATTAGCAATAATAAATTTACGTGACATCCATTCTATTCGCAAGAAGATGTATCTCCCTGCTCTGTCTATAACAGAATCAAGGACTTCTGGCATGAAAGATTTATGAAAAGCAATTGAGACTCCTTTAGGTTTGGAGTTAGAATTTGAGCTATGGAACCATCTAGGATGATAGTATGACAAACAGTTCGGAATTGCCCCAGTCTTGAAGTGTGTCTCTTGAAGCATTAGTATAGACACACATTGTTTATGATTCGAGTATATGACCTGTTTCCTTTTTTATGGGATGTTTAGCCCCTTGACATTAAAGGAGCAAAATTTTATTATCTATATTGTTAGTGGTGTTCTAAAATTTGATTATATGGATGTGATAACCAAACCCAGGAAGAGATCAAATAGGAATTTGATTGAATGAGAGATAAGGAACATAGATGAGGGAGAAAAAAAAGGGAAGATGAGAGAGAGAGAGAATATAGGAAAGTGTGGCTTGTGAACACCAAGTGTTATGAGCCATGATGCAATAGTTTGGTAGTATTCACTACCTTTTGCACCAGGGAGGGTGAGAGAAAGCCGAGGACGAGTCGTCGTTCCCAATCTGCTCCCCCACAACCTAGATAACATAAATCTGAAGTAAACTCAAAATAACGGTCATCTTAGCTTGACTATAAACATTTCAACTAACATTTCAAAATGGAATCTTAGAAAGTGTCACGTTAAGAAAAACATTGGTAAGATAGTATCTAAAAGATATTTTGACATACAGTACAGACAAAAAGTTTGGACACACCTCATTTAAAGATTTTTCTGTATTTTCATTACTATGAAAATTGTACATTCACACTGAAGGCATCAAAACTGAATTAACACAAGTGGAGTTATATACTTTACAAAAAAGTGTGAAACAACTGAAAATATGTCTTATATTCTAGGTTCTTCAAAGTAGCCACCTTTTGCTGTGATGACTGCTTTGCACACTCTTGGCATTCTCTTGATGAGCTTCAAGAGGTAGTCACCGGAAATGGTCTTCCAACAATCATGAAGGAGTTACCAGCGATGCTTAGCACTTGTTGGCCCTTTTGCCTTCACTCTGCGGTCCAGCTCACCCCAAACCATCTCGATTGGGTTCAGGTCTGGTGACTGAAGGCCAGGTCATCTGGTGTAGCACCCCATCACTCTCCTCCTTGGTCAAATAGCCCTTACACAGCCTGAAGGTGTGTTTGGGGTCATTGTCCTGTTGAAAAATAAATGATGGTCCAACTAAATGCAAATCGGATGGAATAGCATGCCACTGCAAGATGTTGTTGTAGCCATGCTGGTTCAGTATGCCTTCAATTTTGAATAAATCCCCAACAATGTCACCAGTAAAGCACCCCCACACCATCACACCTCCTCCTCCATGCTTCACGGTGGGAACCAGCATGTAGAGTCCATCCGTTCACCTTTTCTGCGTCACACAAAGACACGGTGGTTGGAACCAAAGATCTCAAATTTGGACTCATCACTGGTCTAATGTCCATTCCTTGTGTTCTTTAGCCCAAACAAGTCTCTTCTGCTTGTTGCCTGTCCTTAGCAGTGGTTTCCTATCAGCTAATTTACCATGAATGCCTGCTGCACAAAGTCTCCTCTTAACAGTTGTTGAAGAGATGTGTCTGCTGCTAGAACTCTGTGTGGCATTGACCTGGTCTCTAATCTGAGCTGCTGTTAATGTGCGATTTCTGAGGCTGGTGACTCGGATAAACTTATCCTCAGAAGCAGAGGTGACTCTTGGTCTTCCTTTCCTGGGGCGGTCCTCATGTGAGCCAGTTTCTTTGTAGCGCTTGATGGTTTTTGCAACTGCACTTGGGGACACTTTCAAAGTTTGCCCAATTTTTCAGACTGACTGACCTTCATTTCTTAAAGTAATGATGGCCACTCGTTTTTCTTTACTTAGCTGCTTTTTTCTTGCCTAATACAAATTCTAACAGTCTATTTAGTAGGACTATCAGCTGTGTATCCACCAGACTTCTGCACAAAACAACTGATGGTCCCAACCCCATTTATAAGGCAAGAAATCCCACTTATTAAACCTGACAGGGCACACCTGTGAAGTGAAAACCATTTCCGGTGACTACCTCTTGAAGCTCATCAAGAGAATGCCAAGAGTGTGCAAAGCAGTCATCAAAGCAAAAGGTGGCTACTTTGAAGAACCTAGAATATAAGACATATTTTCAGTTGTTTCACACTTTTTTGTTAAGTATATAATTCCACATGTGTTAATTCATAATTTTGATGCCTTCAGTGTGAATGTACAATTTTCATAGTCATGAAAATACGGAAATTTCTTTAAATGAGAAGGTGTGTCCAAACTTTTGGTCTGTACTGTATATAGACTCTTATTTTTAGTATATAAACAGATAAGTGTTTAGACTTAACTGGCGCTATGTAAACTCCACATAGCAACACATGAGCATTCCTTAAAAAAGAAAATACAGATATGAGATTACAAAAGAAGGTATATCTCCTCAGGTGACATTGGAGGGGGATCCATGCCTGTTTTGCTTTTTGGTGTGTTGGACATTCTGCCACCTTGGAGGGATATCTGGAAGTTGGGGAATCTGCGGCCATTCAGGAGGGTGAATTAGTGGCAGTTCAAAATTTCCCAGAAAGTTTGCCAAATCGCCGAGATTGCGGAATACTGTTGTTTTCCCTCCTTTAAAGGCAATCAGTTGGAATGGGAATCCCCATTTGTATGCAATGTCTTTTTCTTTAAGAAGCGATAATAAAGGTCTTAACGCTCTTCTAAGCTGTAGTATGCGTCTGGATAAATCCGAGAGCAGCATCATCTGGGATCCAGAGAAATTATAGAGCCTTTTTGTCTTGCTGCAAACATAATGGCTTTATAGTAATGGACTCTACATATAACATCTCTGGGACATGACTCTGATGATGGTTTGGGGCCCAGGGTTCTGTGGATGCGGTCATATTCGATTGACCTAGCTTCTTCATCGCCTAATATGTCCAGGAACAGTTTTTGTACTGTGAGATCTAGTTCAGATGGGCTTATGGATTCTGGAAGACCGCGTATTCTGATGTTTAGTCTGTTGCGATTTTCTAAATCTTCCATTCCTGTAGCTATTTTCTCCAGTTTCAAAGTATGACTAGTAATGATGTCTCTGAGTTTGTAGCTCTTGTAGTATATCCTCCGGGGTCTTCTCCACCTCCTCTACCCGTGAAGTGAATTCTGTCTTTAGGGTATGAAGTTCTTTTTTGTATGAGTTCTCTAGTCTGTGGGCTAATTCTTCTAAGTCTTTTTTGGTAGGTAAAGCTTTAACCAGTTCAGGACCGCCCACTGTACATAAACTTCGGCGCTGCCTGGGCTCTGTGCAGCGCCGACGTTTAAAAACGGTGGGTGGTCCCGCAGCGCTCAGGACCCCCAGGGTCCTGCTAGCGCTGCGGTACCGGTTCAGAGCGATAGCTCTGACATGTGGCATCATGGGGACCTGATTGGATCAGGTCCCCATGATGTTAACCTGTTCCTATCTTCTAGATGCCGCGATCCATAGCGATCGCGGCATTTAAAAGATAGGGACAGCCGGTGGTCGGCGATCGGGACCCCCCACATACCTGTCAGCGGCGGGGATCCCGGTGCTGTGACCTCTGACATCATCGAGACCTGATTGGCTCAGGTCTCGATGATGTCAGCGTCACACCAGCCAATCAGAGAGATCACCAGGGAAGTTTGTTTTAGCAATAAACTTTCCCGGGCGATCTGCCTGATAAATGCAGTTTCTCCTCCGATCTCAGTGAGAGAGCAGAGGAGAAACAGTGTGACAAGAGCTGTCAGCCTTGCCACTGAAAGTTAAAAAAAAAAAAATAAAATAAAAAAGAAAGTAAGAGTTAGGGTTCGTGAGTCTGTCAGATCAGTCAGTCAGTCAGTCCTGTCAGATCAGTCAGTCAGTCCTGTCAGATCAGTCAGTCGGTCCTGTCAGATCAGTCAGTCGGTCCTGTCAGATCAGTCAGTCGGTCCTGTCAGATCAGTCCGGTCCGTTCAGTCCAGTCAAAAAATATAAAAATAAAATGGCCCGTCAGACTTATACCGCAGAGGAGGTGTATGCCCTGCTGTGTTCTGACACTGATGACAGCGCAATCTCAGATGGAGATATGGATTTTGAGGGCTTTAGTAGCGGCGACACTGAGAGCCCAGAAATGAGCAGTGATTCTGTTCCATCCTCAAGCCCAAGGACCAGTACAGCAATAGGGGCAAATAGCGCTACTGGAGAAACGTCTCCAAATCAGGGAACACTGCCCAGTACAAGCGCTGTCCCTGCTACTAGTGAATTGGCGCACGCCAGTGTACAAGGGGCGTTGCCACATGATCTAGCATTTCCCAGATGGGAGGCTTCAGATTCGGCTGCTCCATTCAGCCCTGATTTCAACGCCATTCCTGGTATAAATGTGGAGGTGGAAGATTTTGGACCAATTCATTTTTTTAATTTGTTTTTTACAGACAGCTTGCTAGAGCATATTGTCGTGCAAACAAATTTATACGCATCCCAATTCATAAGCCAGAATCCCCGATCTTACTATGCTAGGGCAAATTTATGGACACCAACTAATGTCCCAGAAATAAAAAATTTTAGGACTTACATTTGCCATGGGGCTTGTTAAAAAACCGAGCATTCGATCCTACTGGTCCAACCACCCTGTTCAAGCCACCCCTATGTTTTCAGTCATTCTGCCAAGGACCCGTTATGAAATGCTCATGCGGTTTTGGCATTTTAACGACAATAGTCAATGCCTACCCAGAAATGCCCCAGAACATGACAGGTTATATAAAATTAGACCCATCATTGAAAATTTGTCAGAAAAATTCTTAAGCTTCTACACCCCAACACAAAATATTTCTATAGACGAGTCCCTTGTAAAATTCAAAGGAAGACTGCACCTCAAGCAATTTATCCCATCTAAAAGGGCAAGGTTTGGAATAAAGCTCTATAAAATGTGCGAAAGTTCAACCGGATACACATCCGCTTTTCGCATATATGAGGGGAAAGATAGCCAACTAAACCCACCAGGATGCCCTACTTATCTGGGGACATCTGGAAAAATTGTTTGGGAGCTGATAAGTCCATTTTTTCAAAAAGGCTACAATCTATATGTGGACAATTATTACACCAGCATACCCCTATTTAAAAGTCTGGTTGAACACAACATCGAGGCTTGTGGGACCATCCGTAAAAACCGTCAGGGGTTTCCACAACCATTGGTCAACCAAAAGTTTCAAAAGGGGCAGTCAGGGGCTGTACGCAACGGAGAGCTGCTTGCCCTGAAATATAGGGATAAGAGGGATATTTTTGTCCTCAGCTCGATCCACACAGATGCCACAAGGGCCACTGTAGAACTAGGATCCACCACTCCGAAGCAAAAACCTGTGTCAGTCATTGACTACAACAAACACATGGGGGGTGTGGACCTTGCAGACCAGGTTCTACAGCCATACCAGGTATCAAGAAAGTCCTATACCTGGTATAAAAAGTTGGTTATTTATTTGTTTCAGGTGGCCACATACAATTCTTTTGTGTTGTACAAAAAAGCAGGAAATTCAGATCCTTTTCTTGATTATCAAGAAAAGGTAATTGAAAATCTTGTCTTTCAAAGTGTTAGCCCCACTCATCCATTAGAATCTGAGGATGTGAAAAGACTCACTGAGCGACATTTTATTGCACTTATTCCAGCAACGGAAACGAGAAGGAACCCCCAGAAAAGATGTCGTGTATGTACTAAGAGAGGAATGAGGCGTGATACCCGCTACTATTGCCCACAATGCCCATCATTGCCAGCCTTATGCGTCACTGACTGCTTTAAAATCTTCCACACAGAACCACGTTTTTAAACTGTAAAAATGTATCCCAATTTGTCATTCAAACATTTGGTTCATTTAGTGAATGACACATTCGAGTAGAGCTCACTTTTCCAGGGGGGGTTCTCCAGAATCTAAACCTTCCATTGCGTGCTTGTTTCTGGAAATCATCCATTGAGTTAAATGGTCACTAAACCCATAGATGAATTCCCAGAGGGGTTTCATTTCCAAAATGGGGTCACTTCAGGGGGGATTCTTTAGCTCTGGTACTCTGAAAAGTGCCAGAACAGCATAATCCCCCCTGAAGTGACCCCATTATAGAAATGACACCTCTGTGGGAATTCATCTATTGGTTTAGTGACCATTTACCTATCTACTTATTTTCCCACCACTAGATTAATTTATACAGAGGAGTAGATTGTAAAATTCGGTCACTTGTTGTGGGTTTCCTCTGTTTAGGCACCTCAGGGGCTCTCCAAATGCAACATGGCGTCCGCTATCCATTCCAGTCAAATTTCCATTCCAAAAGTCAAATGGCGCTCCTTACCTTCCAAGCCATGCCGTGCGCCAAAACAGTGGCTTTGCACCACATATGGGGTATCAGCGTGCTCAGGAGAAATTGCACAACACATTTTGGGGTCCATTTTTTCTGGCTGCCCTTGTGAAAATTAAAAATTTGAGGCTAAAGTAGCAGTTTTGTGTTAAAAATGTGTTTTTTTATTTTCACACTTCAACATTATAAAATTCTGTGAAGCCCCTGGGGGTTCAAGGTGCTCACCACACATCTAGATAAGTTCCTTGAGGGGTCTAGTTTCCAAAATGGGGTCACTTGTTGGGAGTTTCCTCTGTTTAGGCACCTCAGGGGCTCTCCAAATGCAACATGGCGTCCACTATCCATTCCAGTCAAATTTCCATTCCAAAAGTCAAATGGCGCTCCTTACCTCCCAAGCCATGCCGTGCGCCCAAACAGTGGCTTTGCACCACATATGGGGTATCAGCGTGCTCAGGAGAAATTGCACAACACATTTTGGGGTCCATTTTTTCTGGCTGCCCTTGTGAAAATTAAAAATTTGAGGTTAAAGTAGCAGTTTTGTGAAAAAAAGTTAAATGTTCATTGTTTTCTTCCACATTCCAAAAATTCCTGTGAAGCACCTGAAGGGTTAATAAACTTCTTGAATGTGGTTTTGAGCACCTTGAGGGGTGCAGTTTTTAGAATAGTATCACTTTTGGGTATTTTCTGTCATAAAGGCTGCTCAAAGTCACTTCAAATAAGATGTGGTCCCTAAAAAAATGTTTTTGTAAATTTTGTTGTAAAAATGAGAAATCGCTGGTCAACTTTTAACCCTTATAGCTTCCTAACAAAAAAAAATTTTGGTTCCAAAATTGTGCTGATGTGAAGTAGACATGTGGGCAATGTTATTTATTAACTATTTTATGTGACATGTCTCTCTGATAAAAGGGCATGAAAATTCAAAGTTTGAAAATTGCAAAATTTTCAAAATTTTCGCCAAATTTCCGACTTTTTCACAATCAAACGCAAGTGATATCAAAGAAATTTTACCACTATCATGAAGTACAATATGTCACAAAAAAACAATCTCAGAATCAGGGGGATCCGTTGAAGCGTTCCAGAGTAATTACCTCATAAAGTGACAGTGGTCAGAATTGAAAAAATTGGCCCGGTCACGAAGGCAAAAACAGGCTCTGGCGCGAAGTGGTTAATATACTTGCTAAGTTAATTTATATTCATGTCGTCTGCAACTTTGTTGTCCCCTTCACAATCATCCGTTAATTTTAGAGGGGAGCAGTGAGAAGTCAGTAATCCCGTGATGATGAGCTTTGTTTCTGTGTCTTGGATGTCATTTTAGATCTCGTATTTCTGTTTTGGGTGTTTGAGCTCAAATAGCGGTCCATGTCATCAGGAATGCACTCTGGGTCTGTGATCTGCTTAGCCTTCTGGGTTTGCCCATATGAGCCATTGGTCTTTTTAATTGCTTATAAACGATTGTGGGGGAGCATGTAGGACTGAGCAACTATTCCATTTGCTCTACTCCTCCATCAATAAGCGCCCCCCCCCCCCCTCGATTTAGGTTTTTTTTGGTCTCTGTTAGGGACGTGGCCAGTGACCGTGCAGGGTCTAGGTAAACTGTTCTCCTTCTTTTAGGGATTACAGTAGATTCTTTTATCTCTCTTCTTTTCAGTTATATTAACTGTCTGTTTACTGTGTGATGTAAAAGTTCTTTGTTCAGCAGTGAAGAGTGGAGGGGGGGGGGTCTTTGGTAAATCAGGTGTTTTAGATCAAGTTGTAAATGCTGACTGTATTCTTTTTATAATGTCTTTTTGTTTTGATTTGTTTTATTTACTCTTGATTTATTTGTGGGTGTATGTATAAAGAAATATCTAAGCCCCTGCTGTTTCTTCTTCATCCCAAGATGGCGATTTTGGCCAGATTGGTGCTCCCCCACTCACCGGACCCTGTCCGCTCCGCTCCTGGGTCTCTTCTTGGGTCTCGTCTGTCTGCGCCACCTCCTCAGCCCTTCTCCCCTTCGGCGGTGAGAGGGGACTGGAGCAGTGATGGTGCCCGCTCTCCACCTTTTATTTATTTTTTTTATAAATATCTTTACAGCTTTTTTTTTTTTTTACTTCGTCCCACTATGTGACTTTCACTTTCTGCAGTCTGCTATACCTCATAACTGTCAGTGCTGCAGACACAAGTTAGTTTGATCATGCGCAGTGCATGATCAAACTAACTTGCTGGTGACTGTGGTCATGACATCGCGGGGTCTCTGATCCAAGAACTGAGGGGCTTCTGTCCCTCTGCTCGCTCACTAAATGCGGCGATCGCAGCATTTAGGGGGTTAAAGTGTTGGGAGCAATGCAAGCACCTCTCCTGGCTCCGAGTGCCGGGTGTCAGCTGTCAGAATCAGCTGACACGTGGAGGCTGGGTTAAGTTCCCACAATAAGCTTATGGTGAGTTTTTGATGTTGCAGATTCTCTGCACCATTACTGCACCCATTAAGTAAAATAGGTTATTTATATTTTTTCGAAAATATGCAGCGTACCAAAACCCACCAAAAGCTCATTGTGGGAATGTAGCCTTACACATACATGTAACACTTTCTAGTGATGTCTGTTTTTTTTCTTATATATATTAGCACTCTGACCCATAGAGTAGAATGGATTTATTCACACATCCATGAAAATCACGACGAATCTGACAAGGAGATCTGTGTGATTCAGAGCATGTCCTATTCTGATCGTATTTTGCAGATCAGATTCGGCCATTAAAGTCTATGGGGATCCGTATAAAATGGATGAAATACAGAAGACATGGTACTCTCTACTTCAGTGTTCCTCCCAAGTTTAATCTGCTTTTAACTTATCAATTGCTAAGAATCAATGGATAAAGAAAGTTCAGATATTCTGCCTGTTTTAGTGGGAAAAAAATAAATGGATGAGACCAGAGGAAGAAAAACCAGTCTGTTTCTGTTGGATGCTAACACTCACATGGGTTTGTGAATACAGCCTTAGGGCTCTTTCACACATCTGTTTTTCCAGTACATGTGGTGACAGTTTTCACATGTACTGGAGACACTGACACACGTAGACCCATTCAAATGAATGGGTCTGTGCATATGTCTGTGTGTTTCCACGGACCGTGTGTCCATGGGCACAACATGCTGACATGTCAGTTTTTTTTCGGATGAACGGTCCGCAAAATGTCCCACACAGATGACATCCGTGTGACACGTACCGGCGCCTGGGAATCAGCGGTACACTTAGTGCTGTTCCCAAGTGCAGGGTGCTGAACACTACACTCATCATGGTTCCCTGCCGGCGCTGCGATCAGCACCAGCAGGGACAATGGTGAGGGTAGTAGTGTCTTCTCACGCAGTTTCTCTGTGTAAACATAAGAATAAAATAATAAAATCCTTATACTCCAGATATGTTCCCCTCTGCCCCTCTTTAATCCTCTGACCGCTGACGCCGGGGAGAATGAGCCACCCCGGAGCTGCGCTCAGTGAGTGATTGGTCACAGCTCCTGAGCTCAGCTCCGGGGCCCGATCGCTAGAGTGGCTCATTCTCCCCCGCGTTAGTGGTCAGAGGATTACAGTGGGGTACACTTAGGACCGGTGAGTATATGGTTTTTATTATTTTATTCTTATTTTACACAGAGCCACTGCAGGAGCAGACTACTACTACCCTCATAATTGCCCCTGCTGGTGCTGATCGCAGCGCTGTCAAGAACCATGATGAGGGCAGTGTTCAGCACCCGATGCTTGGGAACAGCGCTAACTGTAATGCTGATTCCCAGGCGCTGATGCGTGTGATCCTGATGCGCCACACGTGTGACACACACGGAACACATATCTCGTACCGTTTTTGCCGGTACTGGAAATATAATATACTTATACTTATTGAGACATGGGCTGGAAGATCCATTTGTAAAAGAATTCTATTTCTAATTAAACACTTCTGGAGGATATTTCTTTTTTTCTTTTGCGGTTCTCTTATTCTTCATAGAGATGTATGAGTAAATTGCACACAGGGCATTACCAGTTAGTGTATCACTGCAGCTATCTGTGCAAGGACACATCCTTTTGACTATGGAATTTTAAGATCCTCCCTTTCAAATTTAGTAAATGGCAACCATAAGCACAAGTAAATTGCTCGCACAACCAGATGTAACGAAAAATTATCACAAAATTGTATTGGATCACTACAAAATACCTTGAAAAACGCATTACCTTTGTGCATTTTAAAATTGCTTTTTGAAGTGAAAAACTCCAGTCATATAAGCCCCACATAATAACAATATGCAGAGAACATGCCCCAGTGAGTGAAATACCAGGTTAGGCTATGTTCTCCCATTGCGTTTTTGCTGCTTTTTTTTTCTGCAGGCTAAACCTGATCTCTTGGCAGTAAAGAAGCTGCTTACAAAAAACAGTTTTTGCTGCGTTTTTCTGGTCTCTTGTGCTTGCTGATAAAGTTTAGTGCCCAAGAAAACATGATGTAACTTCCTTGGGTTTCTGCACCAAAAACGCTGCAAAAGCTGATACCTGATTTTTTGCACTTACTCATTGCTTTCTATGCTTTCATTGCAAAAAAATGCAGCAGTTTTCCAATTCAATCAGGACAAAAAAAACAGTGTGCATGAGATTTCTGAAATCTCATAGCCTTTGCTGGTACTGTAAAATGCAGCTTAAAATTTGGGTGCAAAAACGCAACGTGTGAACATAGCCTAGGGGCTCATTCAGATGTCAGGTGTTTTTTTTCATGCAAACTATGCCGTGTTTTTCATGGATAGCAGTCGTTCCTTTGACAGTCTTTAGGGTAGTTCATATGTCCGACTTCTTTGTTAAACTGTGAGGTCTACTAAAAAATGCACAAAGACTTGTCTGATATAAGGCCACGTTCACACGTTGAGCTTTTGGTCAGTATTTTACATCAGTATTTGTAAGCTAAAACCAGGAGTGGAACAATCGGAGGAAAAGTATAATACAGGGTGGGCCATTTATATGGATACACCTAAATTAAATGGGAATGGTTGGTGATATCAACTTCCTGTTTGTGGCCCATTAGTATATGGGAGGGGGGAAACTTTTCCAGATGGGTGGTGACCATGGTGGCCATGGACAGGTTACTGGGTGGGGCTGGCGAAGACCCAGCGGTCATGGTCCACATTGGCACCAATGACAAAGTGAGTGGTAGATGGAGGGTCCTTAAAAATGATTTCAGGGATCTAGGTAGGAAGCTTAGGGCAAGGACCTCCAAGGTAGTTTTCTCAGAAATACTACCAATCCCGCGAGCCACACAGGAGCGTCAACGGGAGGTTAGGGAGGTGAATAAGTGGCTAAAGAGTTGGTGCAAGGCAGAAGGGTTTGGGTTCATGGAGAACTGGGCCGACTTCGCTGTCGGCTACAGGCTCTACCGTAGGGACGGGCTGCACCTCAATGGGGAGGGTGCAGCGGTGCTGGGGAAGAAGATGGCTAATAGGTTGGAGGAGTTTTTAAACTAGAGACGGGGGGGGGGGGGGAACCAAGGAAATAGGTGGGATGTGAGGCAAGCAAGGGGGAAGGGGAGAAGTGAATATAATGAGGGTGGAGAGGGGGGTGGGGATAGTACAGTTAGATCGTTAGAGAAGAATAGGATGCTAAATAACCCCAAAGTTTTATCTTGCATGCTGACCAACGCAAGAAGCCTGACCAATAAGGCGGATGAGCTGCAGGCGCTTATATCGGAGGAGAGGTATGACATCGTAGGTATAACAGAGACTTGGCTAGACGATAGCTACGACTGGGCGGTAAATTTAACAGATTATAGTTTATTTAGAAGGGACCGGAAACAGGGGAAGGGCGGAGGAGTCTGCTTATATGTAAAGTCACGTCTAAAACCCAGACTAAGGGAAGATATAGAAGAGGGGGTCGAGTCCATGTGGGTAGAGATAGAGGGGGCAAAAAATAATAAAATATTACTGGGGGTCTGCTATAAGCCACCCAATATAACAGAGGAGAATGAGAAACTGCTATTAGGACAAATGGACAAAGTAGCAAAACATAATGAGGTGATTGTAATGGGGGACTTCAACTACCCGGATATTGACTGGGAAACAGAAACCTGTAGATCGCAGAAAGGAAAAATGTTCTTGACAAATATCAAGGATAATTATCTCTCCCAACTAGTGCAGGAACCAACGAGAGGGAAGGCAGTGTTGGGCTTAATATTGACTAATAGGCCTGATAGAATAACTGAGGTACAGATAGGGGGGCACCTAGGTAATAGCGATCATAATATTATCAATTTCAAAATGCCCTTCAGTAGGGTTATCAATAAGGGAACAGCTAAAACATTAAACTTTAGGAGGGCGAAGTTTGATCAGCTGAAAGAAAACCTTCTTCTTATAGACTGGGACAAAGTTCTTAATCAAGGAAATACGAATAGTAAATGGGAAACCTTCAAAAGAATTCTGAATACTCAGTGCGAGAGGTATATACCGTATGGGAATAAAAGGGCCAGAAATAAGAGGAAACCAATATGGTTGAACAAGAACGTAAAAGGGGCGTTAAATAGCAAAAAAGAGGCATTCAAGAGATTAAAACAGGAAAACAGTAAGGAGGCACTAATGTGTTACAAGGAAAAAATGAGAACCTGCAAAAAACAAATAAAAATAGCAAAGGAGGAAACAGAGAGACGTATTGCTAGGGAAAGTAGATCAAATCCCAAACTGTTCTTTACGTATATAAATAGTAAAAGGATTAAATCGAATAATATTGGACCGATAAAAAGTGATGAAGGCAAAATCATAGAGAAAGATGAGGATAAAGCTAATCTATTAAATAAATTTTTTTCGTCAACTTTCACAAAGGAAAAAGAACTAACAGGCGAAATGAGAAGTGACAAGCTTAATCCTCCACTAAGTATGACAAATCTAACCCAAGCTGGGGTACAGAAACGCCTTAGTAACATTAAAATAAACAAATCACCAGGACCTGATGGCATACACCCACGGGTACTAAGGGAACTAAGTAATGTGATAGACAGACCGTTATATCTTATATTTAAGGACTCCGTTGAGACTGGGTCTGTACCACTTGATTGGCGACAGGCGAATGTAGTGCCAATATTCAAAAAGGGAGCAAAAAGTAACACCGGAAACTATCGGCCGGTGAGTCTGACGTCCATTGTGGGCAAAATTTTTGAAGGCTTTATTAATGAGGCAATCATGGAGCATCTTGACGCTAATAATCTATTAACCCCGAACCAACATGGATTCATGAGGAATCGCTCCTGCCAAACAAACCTGATTGACTTCTACGAGGAGGTTAGCTCTCGAGTAGATCAGGGGGAACCAGTAGATGTCGTGTATCTCGACTTCTCAAATGCGTTCGATAGCGTGCCACATAATAGGTTGGTATACAAAATGAGAATGATGGGGCTGGGGGAAAATGTCTGCAAGTGGGTAGCTAACTGGCTAAAGGATAGAAGGCAGAGGGTGGTTATAAATGGAATATACTCAGATTGGGTAAGCGTCACTAGTGGGGTACCACAGGGGTCTGTACTAGGCCCAATGTTATTTAATATCTTTATTAACGACATAGTCAACGGGATAAATAGTAAAATATCAATATTTGCAGATGACACAAAGTTATGTAAAACAATTAATACAAAAGAGGACAGTGCAGACCTACAGAGGGATTTGGATAAGCTGGGTAGGTGGAGCATTAAATGGCAAATGAGGTTTAACGAGGAGAAATGTAAGGTCATACATATGGGAAGGAAAAATGGAAGTCACCAGTACTCACTGAATGGGAAATCATTGGGGAATTCAGAGATGGAGAAGGACTTGGGCATCTTGATTGATAGCAAACTAAATTGGAGTGCCCAAAGTCAGGCCGCTGCTGTAAGGGCAAACAGGGTAATGGGATGTATCAGAAGAGGTATAGCTGCAAAGGATGAGAACATTGTTCTTCCACTGTACAAAGCACTGGTCAGACCACACTTGGAATACTGTGCTCAGTTATGGGCCCCAATATATAGAAAGGATATAAATGAGCTTGAAAAGGTACAAAGGAGGGCAACAAAATTAATAAGGGGAATGGAGGGACTGCAATACCCAGAGAGGTTGGCAAAACTAGGACTATTCAGCCTGGAAAAGAGAAGGTTGAGGGGGGACATAATAAATGTGTACAAATATGTTAGGGGACAGTATAGAGACCTTGCCCGGGATTTGTTCAAAAGGAGGGATATTACGGTAACAAGAGGGCATTCACTAAGACTGGAAGAGAAAAGGTTTCAGCACCAGCATAGGAAGGGGTTCTTTACGGTAAGAGCAGTGAGAATATGGAATTCACTGAGTGAGGAGACGGTAATGTCGGATTCACTAAACCAGTTCAAGCGGGGACTGGATGCTTTTCTAGATACCAGGCAGATTTCAGCATATACTTAAAAATAGAATAAAATAGTAGGTTGATACAGGGATTTATTCTGACTGCTGGTTTCAGAGTCGGGAGGGAATTTTTCCTCAGGTGAAGATTGGCTAAATCATTTGGGGTTTTTGCCCTCCTCTGGATCAACTTTAGCAATTACAGAACTAACAGGTCGAACTTAATGGACGCAAGTCTTTATTCGGCTTTACTAACTATGTAACTATGTAATTTTGAAGTCGACCATTTTGAATCCAACTTTATTTTTTTCAATGGGAAGAGGGTCATGTGACACATCAAACTTATTGAGAATTTCATAAGAAAAACAATGGTGTGCTTGGTTTTAACGTAACTTTATTCTTTCATGAGTTTTTTACAAGTTTATGACCACTTATAAAATGTGTTCAAAGTGCTGCCCATTGTGTTGTATTGTCAATGCAACCCTCTTCTCCCACTCTTGACACACTGATAATAACACCACAGAAGAAATGCTAGCACAGGCTTCCAGTATCCGTTGTTTCAGATGCTGCACAACAGTTTAAGATGGCACTGGTCTCTGCTGTTACAGGCAAATGAGCCTCCTGAGCCCACTACATACTTGCATACATGGGGTTACAATTTCTTTGTACTATCTAGGATTATTTCTTGCAGTAATAAATGGAAAAGGGTAATTTTTTTTCCTTTTGTATCCATTCCCCAACATGTAATAAAGGAGATTTTTAGCCATGGAATGAGTTCCACAGCTTTTTCCTTTTTAACTTGAAATGCAGCTGAAATCAGTGTGATTGCTCCTAACCGCGCAGGATTGCTGTTATTGCCCCTAATACTGCTCAGCGTATGACAGCAAGGTTCAGCCGCAATATAAAAATCATGCCTGGCAAGTTTGCCACAGTCATTTCAGCCACAAGATGTGACCACAGTTGTAGTAGTAGATGACTTACATCTAACACTTGGGTGTGTTTTTCAGATATAATCTCTGTATTCTCCACGGATCTTGGTGGTCTGTTATCCTCATCATGATGCCCGGAGAGACCCACTCAAAAACGGCTGGCATTGCTTCAGAGGCAGCAGGGTCCTGTCAGAACTGTACAACTTTGCAACAGGTATCTCATACTTATCCAGTGCTCGTCAGTATTATTTTCTGGAAAGGGTAACAGGTTTGGGCCTTTACGCCCATGGCAAAATTATTTCTTTTTTTTTTAATGAACGCCTATGACACACTTACTGATTAAAATGGCGCAGATATTATTTATTTTTTGCAGCTCTGATTTAAGGGATATTCCTATTTTAGTAAGTATTGGTGTATTGCTGACACTGTACATCCCATTTTCTCTCTTTTCTTCACGTATATAAAATTGCCATCAACTTCTCGTACTACCTCGTAGAAGAGTGTGCTCTTCTATACTCTGAGACAACACCCCTGAAGATTTATCCACAATCCGCAATGATTAATTTAGCACTTATGACCATCTTGTACCTTTCCCTGCTCGCCACTTGCATTCAATTCCGGCTGCGTCTGCCTATCCAGACACTACAAATGCAAAAGAGAGCACTTCAGATTAGGGGTGAACAAATTACCATATACTCCTGGCCTATACTAAGCCCCCCAGCATTGGCAAAGAGAGATGTCTGTCGGAGACCTGCATTAAACCAGAGGAGGAGTCCTGAGGAAATAATTTGCATATTCCCACTGCATTTTGGGTTAAGTGACGAGTCTCCGCGAGCTCAAAGAACACTGGATTTTGGCCGTTGGAGCTGAAAGGAGGACATCGGTAAACCGCGCGCCGGAATTTTGGAGCATTTTTCACTGTTTTCATAACACATTAACAATAAGAACATGGAAGAGTCCAGGAGCCATTTGGTGAGCTGCATATCCTGCTACATGTTCACAGACATGCCAGTGGAAAAGCCAAACTTCACATGCCAGAAATGCAAGCTTGTGTCCCTGTTGGAGGAAAAGTTGCGAAATCTAGAAGAGAGGTTAACTACCTTGAAAATCATTAAGGAAGGTGAAGAGTTCTTAGACAGAGCAGAATTATCTCATGATACAGAAAGAGAAGAAATTCGAACTGCACCTGACGAAACAGAGGAATGGAAGCATGTGACCCACAGAAGCAGGAGGATCGAGAGGCAGTCAGCACCCATACTGCTCAGGAACCAGTACCAGGCTCTCACGCAGGAGAACCACGAAGAAATACAAGATAAGACTTTGCCCACAATGAATAACCTTGTAAACCCTCAGAATCCTCCTGGATGGAGAAAGAAAAAACGGAGAGTGGTGGTCATGGGGGATTCCCTGTTGAGAGGAACAGAGGCCGCTATCTGCAGACCAGACATAACCTCAAGAGAAATGTGCTGTCTTCCAGGTGCAAAAATTAAAGATGTGTCTGACAGGATATCAAGACTCTTCAGACCTACAGATCACTACCCATTCCTGCTAATACATGTCGGGACAAATGACACCGCAAGAAAGGACCTGGAAATCATCTGCAGTGACTTTGAAAACTTAGGCAAGAAAGTGAAAGAATTGGGAGCGCAGGTGGTCTTCTCATCCATCCTCCCAGTGGATGGCCATGGAACAATGAGGTGCGATAAGATTTTACAGGTGAACAACTGGCTACATCGATGGTGCCGTCAACAAGGATTTGGATTTCTGGATCACGGAATGAATTACCTATATGATGGACTACTTGCTAGAGATGGGGTGCACCTTACGAAGACTGGAAAATGTGTATTTGGAAGTCGCCTTGCTACACTCATCAGGAGAGCTTTAAACTAGAACAATGTGGGATGGGAAGCAAAAGGCTAGAAAAATCTATACAGCTGACAAATACTATTGGGATCTCTGCTATTGGAAGTGGAAAGGAAGAACAAAGACAAAAAAATCTAAATAATAAAAATATGGGAGGAAGAGAAACCAATCACAAACGAAAATGGTTTTATACAAATGCACAAAGCACGGGCAACCAACAAGGATAATTGGAACTACTAACGCAGGAAAAGAAATATTATGTCATTGGAATCACTGAAACTTGGTGGGACGATACACATGATTGGAATACAAGGCTAAAAGGATACAACTTATTTGCAAGAAACAGACTTGATAAACGAGGAGGAGGTGTCGCTTTGTATGTTAGAAAATTTTATATCTGCACAGAGATTGAAGCAGAGAATGGGAGTTCTGTGGAAACTGGGTAAGAATACAAGAAGAGAACAGAAAGAACACCATTGTAGGCATTTACTACAGGCCACCTGGGCAAGCTGAAGATATGGATGAACTCTTTATGTATCAAATGACAAAGTTCTCCAAAAAATATGACGTAGTGGTCATGGGAGATTTCAACTATCCAGACATTTGCTGGGAATCTCTCTCAAATAAAACTAACAGGTCAAGCAAATTCTTATCCTCTCTTGCTGATAACTTTATCTTCCAAAAGGTAGGGGAGAAAACAATGGGATCTGCTACTTTGGATCTAATCCTTATAAACAAGGAGGAAATGGTTGAGGAGGTAAAAGTGGCTGGGACCCTAGGAGGCAGCGATCATGCTATTATAGAATTTTGGATAACTAGAGGAGGAAGACATGTGAAGACTCAAACTTCAAGGTTAGATTTCAGAAAGGCAGATTTTAAGCAACTCAGAAAGAGAATAATAGGGATCCAATGGTTGGATGTCCTTAAGGACAAAAATGTCCAGGAAGGATGGGAAATTTTTAAAAATGAGATTCTCAAAGCACAATCGTTAGCAATCCCGAAAAGTAGGAAGAATGGGAAGCATTTAAGGAAACAGGATGGATGAGCACAGAACTTAAACACATGCTAAAAAGAAAGAAAGAAATGTTTATCAAATGGAAAGAGGGAGGCATATCTAAAGATTATAATGCAGTCTGCAGAACCTGCAGGGCATGTATCAGGTTAGCTAAAGCTGACAATGAATTAAGGCTTGCAAGAGATGTCAAAAGCAATAAAAAAAGGATTTTGGGGGTATGTCAAAAGTCAAAGATGCTATAGGATTTTTACAGGATGAAAATGGTGAAATGGTAAGAAAGGATGTTGAGAAGGCCGAACTTTTTAATTCCTATTTTGCATCAGTTTTCTCTCAGAAAGAAAATGTAATATCAACTGATCTTCACTGTCCTATTAAAGGAATAGAGGAATCCAGGTGATCTGTAAACAGACTGTGAGGGAATATTTAGCTAACATAAATGAGTTCAAGTCTCCAGGTCCAGATGAATTACACCCCAGAGTACTAGAGTACTGAAGGAGATCGTAGAAGAAATTTTAGAGCCACTCTCCATAATCTTTGAAAATTCTTGGAGAACAGAAGACTGGAGAAGAGCAAATGTTGTTCCTATCTTCAAAAAGGGGAAGAAGGTGGACCCAGGGAACTATAGGCCGGTGACAACATATAAACCTATAAAGATACCACTTTGAAAAGTGAGATCAGTCCCAAATTTCATAATAAACCCAAGAGCAAAGAATTCCCAAATCTATATAACTCAATAGATAATAATATATCTTCATTATTAAGAGCAAGCAGGAATTCAAAAAAACTGTGGGGTCAGTTTTATGAAAAAGTATTACATTTTATTCGATATAATATAAATATACAGCACAAAAGATAATGTAAAAAGGTTTGAAATGAGAAGATACTGTGACAACACTATGGAGAGGATGATGGAATATCTACCATAGTGAAAGAAATAGAGAAACACACTGGGTCCCCAATCATATAAACAAGGTATCCTAATAGTTATATTGGACCAAGGAATACACTGGAATATTATTATTATTAGTTGGATATATGTCCCCAATCTGTCAGAAAATAAGTGCAGCCCGATCCTGTCCTGTCCTATCTCTAATATGTCCCAATTAATGACTAAGAGAATCTGAAAGGAAGCTCACTCTGCTCCATCTATTATCATGACACAAGGTAATTCCTATCCTTTCAGATGCTCAAAAAAAGAGTTGTAAAAAAAAACACAAAAAATAAACTACAATTATTTGAATGTAAGCAAAGTGTTTTTTTTTTTTAGACGTTTCAAAGCTTGCTCTTCACATGTGTTGAGCTGCAGGGTCTAAATATTGCAGGTCCAACTAGAACTCCTTGCGGGATGGACAGGGTGCATATGTTACAGGACATGAAGCGGGACTGTTAATGGGACTACCTGCAACAGCAACATTGCATAAATGGATATCGGATATGATAAAATAGATATTCAGCACGTTTAGTGAAGTTTTCAATGAGAACCAAAAGGTCACTAACGGTACCCAATATATAGACACTGCATGGAACTGGTTTAGGGTTTACGAAGGCCAGCCCGAAAATTAATCCAGCCAAAGTCAAATAGTAGTCCTTTCTAGCCCTCCAGTGTACTCAATTAGCTTCTTATTTCCACATTTATGGCATCCATGTATCAGAGAGAACCTGCTTAACAACTTATCACGTGTGTGTCTCTGGTGGTACAAGCTGGGCAATGAATTGACATATGTTCCTAAACAGTGTCCCTTCTCTAGGGCTACTAGTATTATTTCATCTCCGAGCCTCTACGACTGTGGGCTCATGCTGTATAAATCACCAATAGTTTCCAAAACTATTTCAATTGTATGGGGTTTCCTCTCTTCTGGTAGCTCAGGAGTTAGCCATGTATTTCTACTTTCCCTTGGAAACAATGCCTGTCCTTTCTGTGTTCCATATTGACCATGGAGTGTGCTATTGCAGCTTACCTACATTGAAGCCATTGTCACTCAGCTGCAATACCACACACAACCTACCGACAGGTGTGGAGCTCTTATATTATACTTGACATCTCATTTGCATTTAGTAGTTTTAATTTGTAATTTGGCAAAATTCAGTTGAAACTTAACAATGTTAATCCGCTTACAAGTTATGGTAGAAATGCATGGGGCTGTGATTTCATAATTCTCACCATGATTGTACATCTGTTTTCATCTATTTTAACTCTTCTAATTACAGAGTCTGAATGAGTGTGTTGCAGCTTTGATTGGACTGAAGCAAAAAATCATAGACTCTGAGTAAGTGTATTAACTGCATTCACGAATGTGTATTTGTTGTCTCATACCCTTTTGTTGGCTTAATATGCCAGTAAATTACTCCAGTCTAGTACAGGAGATGACCAGCTATTTGTTCCAAATTTCATAAAATCGCATAACTCATTTGTCTCCTTTTACCTGACAGTCTGCGAATAAATTTAGGTTAGGCTTGGTTCACACTAACATTTACTATTTAATTTGATGATCTGATTTTTTTTCTGTAGAAAAATACGCAAAAACTGATGAAAAGCCTCAATGGCAAACAGATATTTACATGTAAATCTATGCAGAAAAAAATAAACAAATTAAAACACAGATTACAGCGCACTTTTCATGAGCACAAAAGCGCTGCTAGATGAACGCATATCTGTTTAAAAAAAAATTATTTCTACCACTCATTGACTTTAATAAGGTTAATAACTGATAGGTTACATTCCATTTTTCTACTTCTAAAACAGAGGAGAAAATTAAATATAGAATGCTAGTGTGAAGCCCGCTTTAGGCCAAGTTCCCAAAATGGGTTTTTGGTGAGTTTTTTTGGTTCTGCGTAAACAAACGAAGCGTCTTACAGTTTGAGAAAAGTGAATGGGATTTTTAGAAATCTGTGATGTTTTGTTTTTTTTGTCATGCAGCATAAACTGATCTTCAGTTCGTGTTTGATATCCTCACAATGCCAACTTCTCTTGTGGGTATGCTGAGTTTTATGTACGGATTTTCCCCATAGAATTACATTAAATCCGCAAATGCATTTTAAGTGTGTTTCTGCAGCGGTGAAGCACTGAAAACACATGTAACCCGCATATGACTGCATCAAATACCAGGAAGAATCACAAGCAAAGCAGGTCAATTTAAAACACGACATTAAAAACACACTGAAAAAAATGCAATTGACCTAATTTTCTAATGGTGCAGAAAATCTGCAGCATCAAAAACTCCCCAAATAATCATGGGAATGTAGCCTTAATAATGTGAAATGTAAAATGTACAGTAATTCGCAGCTTTAAAAGCATAAACTTGGGTCAATACAGGTCCGTAGTCCATGAAAAATGCGTCTTGTTCATTGATGACCATTTTACTCAGCAAATGCACAATCCTGATCTAAACACAGCATTAACTGTATCAGAATTTAAGTTTCAGTGGAATGAGATTGTTGTATTTTTGCCTTCAATAATAACGTTTTATCTGTTTTCCAGCCAGCTACTGGCCGAATACCAGCAGAAGTGTGATGATATCCTTTCTTCTCATATATATTTGTTGTACCTAATGTTGCTGATTATAGAAAAGCCTTATATGATAGCACTACATGTATATTGTTAACTTCTTTCAGGGATGCCCACTATATACAGTACAGACCAAAAGTTTGGACACACCTCATTTAAAGATTTTTCTGTATTTTCATGACTATAAAAATTGTACATTCACACTGAAGGCATCAAAACTATGAATTAACACATGTGGAATTATATACTTAACAAAAAAGTGTGAAACAACTGAAAATATGTCTTATATTCTAGGTTCTTCAAAGTAGCCACCTTTTGCTTTGATGACTGCTTTGCACACTCTTGCCATTCTCTTGATGAACTTCAAGAGGTAGTCGCCAGGAATGGTCTTCCAACAATCTTGAAGGAGTTCCTAGAGATGCTTAGCACTTGTTGGCCCTTTTGCCTTCACTCTGCGGTCCAGCTCACCCCAAACCATCTCGATTGGGTTCAGGTCTGGTGACTGTGGAGGCCAGGTCATCTGGCGTAGCACCCCATCACTCTCCGTCTTGGTCAAATAGCCCTTACACAGCCCGGAGGTGTGTTTGGGGTCATTGTCCTGTTGACAAATAAATGATCGTCCAACTAAACGCAAACCGGATGAAATAGCATGCCGCTGCAAGATGCTGTGGTAGCCATGCTGGTTCAGTATGCCTTCAATTTTGAATAAATCCCCAACAGTGTCACCAGCAAAGCACCCCCACACCATCACACCTCCTCCTCCATGCTTCACGGTGGGAACCAGGCATGTAGAGTCCATCCGTTCACCTTTTCTGCATCGCACAAAGACACGGTGGTTGGAACCAAAGATCTCAAATTTGGACTCGTCATACCAAAGCACAGATTTCCACTGGTCTGATGTCCATTCCTTGTGTTCTTTAGCCAAACAAGTCTCTTCTGCTTGTTGCCTGTCCTTAGCAGTGGTTTCCTAGCAGCTATTTTACCATGAAGGCCAGCTGCACAAAGTCTCCTCTTAACAGTTTTTGAAGAGATGTGTCTGCTGCTAGAACTCTGTGTGGCATTGACCTGGTCTATAATCTGAGCTGCTGTTAACCTGTGATTTCTGAGGCTGGTGACTCGGATAAACTTATCCTCAGAAGCAGATGTGACTCTTGGTCTTCCTTTCCTGGGGTGGTCCTCATGTGATCCAGTTTCTTTGTAGCGCTTGATGGTTTTTGCAACTGCACTTGGGGACACTTTCAAAGTTTTCCCAATTTTTCGGACTGACTGATCTTCATTTCTTAAAGTAATGATGGCCACTCGTTTTTCTTTACTTAGCTGCTTTTTTCTTGCCATAATACAAAATCTAACAGTCTATTCAGTAGGACTATCAGCTATGTATCCACCAGACTTCTGCACAACACAACTGATGGTCCCAACCCCATTTATAAGCCAAGAAATCCCACTTATTAAACCTGACAGGGCACACCTGTGAAGTGAAAACCATTTCCGGTGACTACCTCTTGAAGCTCATCAAGAGAATGCCAAGAGTGTGCAAAGCAGTCATCAAAGCAAAAGGTGGCTACTTTGAAGAACCTAGAATATGACATATTTTCAGTTGTTTCACACTTTTTTGTTAAGTATATAATTCCACATGTGTTAATTCATAGTTTTGATGCCTTCAGTGTGAATGTACAATTTTCATAGTCATGAAAATACAGAAAAATCTTTAAATGAGAAGGTGTGTCCAAACTTTTGGTCTGTACTGTATACTTTTGGAAAAAAAATATTCATCAGTGTAAGCGCTCATGCAGACGTCCGTGAAGCTCTGTCCGAGCACGAACCACAATGCACACACAATCCATGGGTCTCCTAACCCGAGCTCCTAAGCGTCATAGGCATATATGAGGCTGTCATGTTCGGATCAGGAGACCCACAAACAGTCCATGGATTGCGGTCAATGTTTGGACAAAGCTTCACAGATTTCTGCATGGGCCCTTGTTGAGGGCTGAAATTCAAATCTGTTGCCTTTCCGTTATACTTCTTATTAGGCCGATCTGCTCCCCTGTGAATCTGAATCAGATGTTCTGTAGCAGTATCTAAGTGATGTAATATAACTCACATCTGTTGTCAAATAGAACACATCATCGTGGTTTCCCCTTATATGTAAAAGCATCTGAGGAAACAGGCCTCGAACCATTAGTGAACCTTAAAGGGGTATTCCCATGTCCAAGATCCTTTCCCAATATGTAGCAGGTGTAATAATACATATTGGAGCATATACCTTGAATTAGAAATGTAGTATAGTTTTTCTGATTCTCTTTGCCTCTTTCCTCATATACAGGCATTACAGAATCTTAGGTATCCATGGTTACGTCCACTGATATAGTGACAGCTAGTTGCTACTGGTTGTAACCATGGATACCTAAGGTTCTGTATTGCCTGCACATGAGGAAAGAGACAGAGCGAATCAGAAAAACGATACTACATTTCTAATTGAAGGTATATGCTAATATTATTACACCTACTACATATTGGATAGGATCTTGGACATGGAAATACACCTTAATTAGTGTAATGTACCACCCGGTTATTTTATACAAGTTCACCTGACGTTTCATCTAGTGAGACGAGCTATTGGAGATGAGGATCTGTTCATCATTTTGGAAATTTGAAAACACTGCTAGGTCAAAAGACTTAACAAAAAATGTCTGTGCATTCTTGATTAGAAGTCCATAGCTGCTGTAACTACTTACTTAAATCCAGCTGCAAGAGAGAAGAGTGTGTGAAAACTCAGGAGCACTACTGACTAATAGAAGAATTCTACCGCATATAATAGAAGAAATATACAGCCGCACCATGATTGAACATGAAGGGGGAATTAATCCAGACTAGCATTTCCGACACCAGACTTGATCATTATCCTGTTGGAGTTAGAGGCTCCAAATTCATTGAGAGGTGCCCGCATTTGATGAAAATCTAGTGCATCTATACACTGTGCACCCTAATCAGAAGTGTACTAGCTGGAGTAGATCACTGCTATATTTTCCGTCACTTTCTGGCATATATTATAGTGAATCAAACAGGGTGCGTGGCCAACTGGCTCCGCACATGATCACTAGAATTTAATGTCAGAAAGCTTATCATTTTAAGTAGAAAAGTATTAGGTCAGCGCAGAAACAACAAAAGTAAAAACATTTATTCACCAGTTTTCTGACGTAAAAGAAATGGTGAATGTCCCCTGTAGAGTGCGAAGTAAAGCCGTGTTCTTGTTACTTGACATCCATCGACCGCGTCCAGTAAAAAATACACCACAAAGATGTAACAGCATGTTGTACTTATGTTGCTTTCCCTTTGTAGATTTAAACTATTTTATGCCTTGTTGATTTGGTGCTATGTTATTTTTAAATATCTGTCTTAGTGGTTTCCTTAGCTAGAGTATACATCTTCAATATGCTGAAAGGTAATCACTTTTCTTTATTTACTTGCAAAATATGTGGAATCCATCGTGTATACTACTATTTCCAATAAGAACAAAACTGTACCTCTTCCTTTCTTTTGAGACTATGGGGCCGATTTCATCAAAGCTTTTACACTACAAAAGTGGTGTAAAAGCTTTGAAAAGTCAATTTTTTTTGCACAATGTGGAGTTGAGCAAGAATGTTGTGACTTTTGCCATTTTCATGCTACTTTGGATCATCTATGCCAAAATGAGAGGAGCCAGGGAGGGAACGTGGCTATGCCTCCCATTGAATCCATCAAATCTGGCACAGTGCACTGGGGCACACACACTAACTAGAGGCATCAAAATCATTAATGAATTTGGCGCTGTGTACTCTATGAAGACTAGCATAGTGTGAGCATATGCTATGCCAGTATTGATGAATTGGCCCCTATATCTATTAAAAAAATGCACAATAATTTTAGCTATAAAATAAAGTGTTTAACAACTGTCATGTGCAAGTGCAGCAGTTCCTGCCCCAAGTACTATAGCTCCTTGAACATTTATTCATTATTTGTTTATCATAATTAGAGGGGTTGGCCAGTGAAATAAGTAATCACCTATCCATAGATTAGGTGATCAGTTATTGAGCACTGGGTGTCTGACCACTGGAACTCCCACCGATTGGCAGGTGGGGCACTTTTATCCTCCCTAGAAAGGAGATGTAGTATGCATGATTGACCTCAGCTCCATTCATTCCCTGAGTGGCCACCAAGTGATGCGATGTGCTTCTTCCGGATGCGCCATAGAGAATAAATTATTCAGCGGTCTCTCATGCACTGCCGCTCCATTTACACAGGGATAAAAGTGCCCCATTCTTCCAATCAATGGGGGGTTTCGTCTTTCAGACCCCCACCGATAAATGTTATCACCTATCAGATCAATAAGTGATGACCAGAAGTACTAAAAACAATTATGTCTAGGATCAAGAGTGTCAGCACTCAAAAAAGGAGGGGTGCTATGAAGGAAGCAGATACTGTTCAGATGAATATGACCTTCAGCACTCGTAAAGATACAAAAATTGATGCATAAAGTGAAAATTTTTATTCACAGCCGACAAAAAAGTAAACAGATCAAATCCAACGTTTCGGCATATTATTGCCTGTGTCAAGGTTATCTGTATCAATACATAACAGAAGGTATAATGACACAGTCTGAAAAAACAAAAAATGCTTGTATATAATTACATACATATGTGTATAAGCGCATATACAATCTAACATAGACGGTCATAAAATACATCCATAAAAAATCAAATAGAAAAAAGAAACATTCGCGGGTGTGAATAAAAATTTTCACTTTATGCATCAATTTTTGTATCTTTATGAGTGCTGAAGTTTATATTTAACTAAAAACAATTGTTTTGTCTGCCATTTAGTTTCTAACATTCCATCATGTGTAATTTTAAACTGAAAGCTGACTATTGTCATGGTGACTTACAGTATTTTATCCATAGATTCATGGATTGCTTCAATTTCTCTCCCTTGGTTTGCTGTCACATTTTTTTTTTCAATTTACAAATTTGATAAATGTACATGGTTGTAAACTTATATAATATTTTAGGGAGAATGGAACCCTTAGATGTCAACTGGAGCAAATGTTGCAGAAAGTATCTCCCCAGGAACACCACGAAGAACAACTAATATCTCTGAAAGCTGAACTGGAAGAGAAGACCGTATGTAATGTTCTACTGTCATTTACTCTATCTAACCTTATTACATCTACTTGACGTATATATCTGTCATGAACACTTGTCACTTTGTGCTCCATGACTGATATACACATCCTGCTGATTGCACAACTTCTGTACTGGCTCCTGTAACTGTAAGGCTATGTGCCCACGTAGCAGATTTGATGCAGAGCGTTTTTGCGTCTCTCTGGCAGAAAAAAACGCATGCAGATTTACATGCTTTTTTTCTGCCGGAGAGAAGTGTTTTTTCAGTGTTTCCGCATGCGTTTTTTCAAGCACTTTTCTAAGCGATTTTGAGCATCACTTGGAAAAGTGCTTGACAAGTTGATCACACAATATAAATCCATGCAACCGGCATGGATTTATAATGTGTGAACAACTTAGATGCTTTAAATGCAGCATCTATAGTAAAAAAAAAAGAATTAAAACGTTAAAAATAAAAAAAAAAAAACAGCCCTGTATATTCACCTCTCCGATGGTCTCCAGTCTGCTCCCGGCCGCGTCCTCTCTCTCCTTGCCGTCCCGCAGTGTACCATCAGGACCTGCGGTGACGTCATTTAGTCAGCTGATGGTCACGCGACCATCACCTGACCGCCGACTTCAGCGATCGCTTGACCATCAGGTGACTAAATGACGTCACCGCAGGTCCTGACAGTACACTGCGGGACGCCAAGGCGAGAGGACGTGGCCGGGAGCAGACTGTAGGAGACCGGAGAGCAGACCGGGGGCTGCCGGAGAGGTGAATATACAGGTTTTGTTTATTTTTAACTTTTTTATTTCTTTTTTTCACCGCGTGGTAGCCGGGATGAAGAGGAGTTGTAGTCTCCTCTTCATCCCGGGTACCACACGCACCGCGATTACGCTGCAAATTCGCGGCCATTGAATTTAATTGAAACGCAGCAAATCCACATATACCTGCGGGTTTGCTGCGTTTCAATATTCCTCAATGGCTGCGAATTTGCAGCGTAATCGCGGTAGAAATGGTCATGCTGCGTTTTGCAACGCCATGCGAATTCGGCGCGCAAATTAGCGCATCATGTGCACAGTACATCCGAATTCACATTGCTTTGCATGGCAGACTGTTTTACAAGCGTTTTCACGGCCGTAAAAACGCCGCAAAAACGCTACGTGGGCACATAGCCTTAGGATTGACGTTCTCACCTATCCTAGTAGTTTAACCCTTTCATATGCTGTGTCAGCTTCACATGAGGCGTTTGACGGAGAGAAATAACTCCCTCTGTCAGCCCATCAGCACCCCTGCAGAGGGATCGAGGAGTGCTGCTTTATTGGTCTGGCAACCAAAGGCTTGCTAAAGGCCTTAGGCTGTAGTGTATAGCACCCAGATCCCACTAGGCGCGGGGCCTGATATGTTAGCTGCCCTTCAAGCACTGATGGAATACTGTAATACACAGCACTACAAAATGCTAAAGTAGTAGTGTGTATTACTAAAAGAATCATAAGATCACACGTTCAAATCCCCTGATGTTAATATTGAAAAAAATATATGTTCAGGAAAAAGAAAACTAAAACTACCCTGCAGTTTTCCAGTAATAAATGGTTTAATCTGGGGACAAAATAAATGTAGCTTAAAAACATCACATTTTTTATTACCCAGTCTGTAAAGACATGTACTATAGCATCATTTATTCTCCAACACCGCAAAAAAAAGAAAATGAAAAAAAAAACTCTTGAATTTCTGTTATTGTTACCCCCCCCTTAAAATAAATAGTGATCACATATTTGTACATAGCATTTATTGGTACCATTATGACAAGCCCTCATAATTTAGCAGATGTCCCCCTCCCCCTCCCTCCCTGCAATGTTGTGGTTTTAATGCACCCATACTCTGCTTGTTAACGTTTGTGGAGATGGTATTGCAATTTCTGTACAGCAGCCAGGCACCTTTTCTAACATCAATTAATCTGCAGATTAAATCTATATTTGGAGGTTAATAGTGTTATCTGACATGATAGGTTTCCTGTAAGTTTCTGTTTTTATGGGAAAATTAATTATATATATATTATGTGGTTCTTTTTTAGAGACTAGTAAAACATAAACAGTATATAATTATCTCTACCTAGCTGGATATTAAACAGTGTTTAAATAAAACAAAAAAAAAGTATTAAAGCCTTTTGGCTAACCTTTTTATAGGGCTGGAAGTTGTGTGCCACTCTTCTAAAGATGTCAAGGTTATCCCAAGCTGTTGTCAGAGAGATAAAAATATGATTCTATGTATGATTCCCATAAGGACGTTAATGCAGTTTTTCAGATTCCTGAAATGAAAGATCTGTTTTATCTATTCTGATATTTTATATGTGCACTATGACAAAATTCTTCATGTTGTGATTTTCTATTGCAGTCTAGTCTCAAGATCTACCAGCAAACTCAAATGGAGTACATGAAAGTGAAGGAAGAGTGTGAGAAGATTGATGTTGCGTATGTATATCTCACTGTTTAGTGTGTCGACACAGTAATGTAGGCCGAGAAGAAGAAAGATGGATAGAACAATGTAATGCATGGCATGTAAAAAATAGACTTTCGTTACCCCAGGAAAAGTAAATGACTATTGGGTACACTGGTCCTTGCATGTAGAGATGAAAAAGATAAAAGTTTTTTTTATTTTTTTATTATCAATTGAAAGGAGTGAAGGGCTTGGAAAGACTTATTTGAACACTTTTCTTGATTCTTTTTTGTAAGATTGAAGGGGTAGGCAGACACAACACATGCGGGGATTGCATGTTTGTAAGGCTATCCCCGCATGTGTTGCGTCTGTCTTCTGCCGGAAAACATGCAGTCGCAGGAAGGCAAACACATTAGACGAGCACGCCGTAGATACTCGAAGACCGATCATGTTCAGTCAAGTTGTTATCCGAGCACGTTCGCTCAACACTAATTAGCAGCATGATTCATAGGTCATGTATGGTCAAAGGAGAGGAATTCATGAAGTGACAGTGCACACTAACCTAGTGTAAAAGAATGGCAGCAAAAGGACTCCGCAGAATCCCACTGCTGCCACCAATGTGAAGAAATGGCAGCAGAGAGACCCCGCTGAATCCCTCTGATGCCACCAATGTGATGAAATGGCAGCAGAGAGACCCCGCAGAATCCCACCACTGCCACAACTTGTGATGAATCCACACCCCGCCTGACGTCACTATTACGTCAGACGGATCACATGATACAGATCTGCCCTTTGCACCAACGTGACGTTCCGCAACCCCTCGAGGACGCGTAAGGTCAGATTGGTACAGTTCTACAAAGACACCCCCTGTCCACACGGGTACAGGAAGGCACCAGCGAGGTGAGAAGAGGTGGCCCACTCAGTCACTGACGTGGCGCCACATTCGCTCACACCCCTGACAGGCTGAGAGGCTCCTTCACTAGCTCCAGTGAAGCAGAACCTTGTCGGCTTGGGAGAGCTGCCACCAGTGTCTATTAGGTATAATGGGATTTATTGGGCTAGAAACCATCCCAGTAGCGTGTTCGTTGTGCAGCTAAAACTCCCAAAAACTAAAATGGGCTATACCTCCTTAATGGACGGTTCTAGGGAGCCGGTTCTGGTGTCATCGGATGCAGCCGGGCCCCTGCTACACGTGGATACCAAGCACAGGGGCCCTAGGGGCTCCCGTAAGGTTGTGCCGTGTATCTCCCTTTCCCTACGCGCTGGACTTTGATGAAAGCTAGGGTGCAATTCCTCATTCTTTTGGGATCTCAAAAATCTAGGTTATGAATACCTGGGACATATAGTATTCCCATGACTCTGTGTTGAATTATAATATCTGACACAAAGGACCGCATGGCTTGGGGTCCGCAGGGGGTCGTCCTATGCAGCTCACAGCTGCTGTGAGGTATGTCACTCTTTGCCTCTCGGCCCCCTCCCTTGCAGGAGTGTCAAATTACACTGTACATTGAAGCTGTAACTAATCCCCCGCCAAACAGGGCACAATGTGTGACATGGGATTATCTTGAATATTCTTCACACCTAGACAAAACGTATAAAAGCCACGTTTTAACATAGTTAATAAAATGGTGGATTAGCATCCTAATGCTCAGGCTACTATGCGTTATGATCAGAAAAATGAATTGCAGAGATTTTTTTTGGGAGGAGTGTAAAATAAAGAGCTCCCTGGAAACACTAAGCTACGTGGTTCTTGGATCTCTCATTCACTTCTTTTGTGGGAGTTGCTCAAACAGCATAGTACAGCAGCTTTTTGTAGTTTTTAACTATTTTTTTCCATCACAACAACCACAAGTAGTAGTGATCCGCGTCAGAGAAATGTTCATGTCCCAGAGACTATCCTGTTGTCATAAATGGCTTGGAGGTGAATACTTCTTAAAGGGCTAGGTTAATGGTGTCTCAGGGTCTTGCCATATGCTTTCATAAGTAAAGCCCACCCAATACAAGTAATTTTTCTATGCCTGGCATTATCAGCTGCCTTTTAACTTAACTATGTGAACTTTCTATAGGAAAAAGAAACTGGAAGCAAAGTTAAAGAAAATGGAAGGTAAAGTAACCTTTTTAATTTATAGGATGTAATGCGGTCTGTAAAAAGTGTGTGTGGATAGATAGGGAGATATTATATTATATTAGATGCAAATATATATTGGATATAGATATCTATCTGATAGATCTATCTATCTGTGTGTGTATATGTGGGATTTGCATACTTCCGGCCACATTCTAGACTTGTCCTTCCTCGCTGAATTCAGTTGTATAAGGCAAGGCCACGCACGTCTAGCCGACATGTCACCACATGTATCCAAATTGCTGCAGATTTGATGAAACCCAAACCTGGACAACATCATTAATGTTTATTCTCTATCACCAAAACATTAGTAGTTGTGTTTTTTTTCTCTTATCCTTCATTGTTTTGAGTCATAAAAATAGCAGCAAACATAGTTAAAATAGAAAAAATACACAGTATTAACCTCTTAGATCCCACACTGCTCAAACGGTACATACTGATGGTCCCCTGCTGGAATATGCTTACATGCTGATTGCATTGAAAATCCCCAGCCTCATTAATGATTGGCAGCAGGGCTCAGATGTATATAAAAGCTTCATACTTACAGCTGTTGTTGGCACTGTTCTGAATTATCACAAGAAGTGCAGCACACTACACTGATTCGATACATGTTAAACATTTTTTATGTTTATTATACATCATACAGTACTAAATTCTTTACAACCCTTAATAACATTGTTATTCAACCAGTAATTTGTGTATGCTATCTATTGGGGCAAGGCATTCTATAGTTTGTCTGCTCTAACTGTAAAGAACCTTTTTTCCATATTGATGTCTACATCACTTTCCCCACACACGCAATTAATTAATTAACTTTTTACAGTTTCTGGTTAGAATATTACCTCTAAGTTGTCCTTTTTTCCAACCTAAACAAACTTGGAGTTTTCACACCTTCTACTAAATATAATATAGTCGCCCTCATTTGATCACTCTACAGCTTTTTATACTTTTGAATACCTAATCCCATGTTTAAGTGGTCTTACAAAAGGGACAATATTGCATTGATATCACTGTTTTAAATTGTTCTTTATATACATCTTGAAATCTAATTTGCTTCTGAAGCAGCTTCTTGACATTGAGAATTGCTTCAGTGCTTACTATGTATGTGGAATACCCAAAATATTATTCTCCTATTACTGATTTTATTCCAATTAAAAGTAATGTCATCATGTTTTTATCACCTATTCTAAGAACATTAGGCTGTGTGCCCACAATGCGTTTTTTAAGCGGCAATTCCGCTACAGAAACAATTAAAAAACGCTTGGTAGAAGGCCTGCTGTGTTCCCCAATGATAATCCGCATGTGCTGTGCACATGCTGCGGAAATTTCCGCTGCTGATTATCATTGCGGAAAAAAACGCAGCACTACCAATTATTTTGCGGTAGTGCTGCATTTTCGCCGCCATTGACTTGCATTGGATTACGCATCACTGCATCTGTACATGCGGAATCCACGTGTTTCAATGTGCGGATGGTACCCGGTTGTAGAGAAGAGGAGACTCTCCTCCGGACCCGGGTACCATAGTACCTGTAAAAAAAAAAAAAAAAGAATAAAATAAAAAGTAAATATGATACTTACCTTCTGATGGCCCCCTGTGCGCTTGTCCTCCCTTTCCGGCAGATCTCAGTGTACCGCAAGCTGCCGGCAAGCCAGGACGGATCGAATCAAGACACCGGGGGCCATCGGAAGTGAAGTATATATTTATTTTTTATTTTTTACCATTCTTTCGGTTACAGTATATAAATCCATGCCGGTTGCATGGATTTATATAGTGTGACCAAGTTGTCAAGCACTTTCCAAGTGATGCTAAAATCGCCTGGAAAGCGCTTGTCAACCCGCATGTGGAAATGCATGTGAAGAACGCTTCACTTCCGCATGTCCCTGGCAGGAAAACGCATGTACAGTCCGCATGTACAATCCACATGTACAATCCGCATGTACAATCCGCATGCGTTTTTTCTGCCAGGGAGATGCAGAAACACTCAGGAAAAAATCCGTAGCATTTCTGCATCGTGGGCACATACCCTTATAATGCAAAGATAGAGACCCTGATTCCAGTGGTGTCACTTACTGGGCAGCTTGCTGTAATTTTGATAAATCTGCTGATAAAAACAATGTTTTTATCACTAGGCCACTAGTAAAGCTGCTGCCAGGCAGTCCTCCATATTCGTGAACTCTGTATAACCCCACAGCCACCACTGATTGTGCTTTGGCAGCTTGCTGTGCACTTTGACAGCTTTCTGCCTATCAGTGGTGTGAGCGGGGTTATACAGAGATCAGCATTCAGACAACTGCAGCAGAGAAATCAGGTATATTATCAAACCTGCAGCAAACAGCCCAGTAAGTGACACATCGCTGGAATCGGTGTCTCTGCCCCCACATTGTCCTGCTCTCAGAGAGTGTAGCAAAAATCTGTTTTTTCCTTCAGTGAATAAGTAATAATGTTACTGCCCAAAGGTGCATTACTTTACATTGATCAACATTAAAATGTAACTGCCTTGCTGCCAGCCATCTGTCTTTATACAATAGTTTAAACAAGCATCTTACAAAGCTTTGCATCATTAGCAAAATTGGATACTTTACTTTTAAGACTGATTCTTGTGGTACCTGCACTACTGATTTTTCGATGTTATGAGCATGTACCGTTTACAGTTGTTGACCACAATGCATACATTGTCCCACAGATTATGCTGTAAGGTAGAGTCCAGTAATGTATACATACATTATTGCAATTGGTATCGGCTCTGTTATTATAATTGCACAAGGCTCCGTTTAGACATGCTAACTCACTGCGTTGATTCAGTTTTCTTCCCTTAGTGGCAATCTTGTGCTGCAGACATTTGTATAAGTGTTCTTTGTATTAATCAGAGTTGAACACCCATTTATAATAGGAATATTGAGTGAATACTATAAACTGAACCAAAAAAAATACACTAATTTGTCATCTTAGTTTCAAAAGACCTTTATTAACGTTTTAACATTGTTTTTAACATTAAAACATCAACATAAAGGAAAGTCAAAATGTTAAGCCCGAGTAATGGGGACTTGTAATGAAGGAGGGGGGAGGTAAAAACGTAAGAGAAAAGGGAAAAAAAAGGGAAGGGTATAAAATATATTGGTGTGCATCCAGTGCATCTTATTTTAGAAATCCAATTCAAAAAGTAGTAGTAACATGTAATACATTGGGTATATTATGATACACTAGATACGAACTTCTGAGACCTAGAGGTCCTTTAATGTAGCACAACGGGCAATCTTTTAACATTATAGTTTACAGGTTAGGGTGATAAGACAGAACATGATTTAGCATAGGAGCAGAATGAAGGTCTATCTACTGGACCCAAATGCTATAGAAGAGCTCAAAGGTGTCTCATCTAGTAGCTTTAATACTCTCGTATAACAGCAGTGTGTCAATTTTTTCTTTTAACCGAATTAATGGATTAAACTGACTTGTTCCATCTTAAGGCTATATGGATCCGTGCAGCCATAGTGATAAAGTTAAGTTAACACCTTACTGACCGCCAGTATGACTTAAAATTGACCTGTGCGATAAGAGACTAGCATCCTCTGACTGGTCACAATCCAGCAGCTATCAGCTGTACACTACAGTGTTAGAGAATATGTACATGGCGAAATAATGGCTATATTAGAAGGCAGTAGACCAATTAACCACAAAAGTCCTGAAATTCAATATGGAGTTAGGAAAGATGTTTCTAGGTTTATCCGTCTAGGTGTACCTATTTGGAAAAAATCAGATAGTTGAGCTAATTTTGCTGCCCTAAAATACAAGGCGAAATTAGGGAGTGAAATTCCCCCTTTCCGCCTATGAAGGAACATTGTCCGTTGTGAAATTCGAGGTCGTTTGTCTTGCCATATAAATCTCAATTGTTGAGTGGATGTCGGCAAATATCTTATTAGGAATCATTCTAGGTAAAGATCTGAATAAGTATAGAAAACATGGTAAAGTGTCCATCTTTATAGAATGCATACGTCCTAGTCAAGATAGGAATAGAGTAGACCATTTAGTGAAATCACTCTTAAATTTTTGGATTCGCTCCTTAACCCCTTTCCTGACATGGGGCGTACTAATATGTATCTGTGCCCTGGGCCTTTTGGGCCAGATACTTATTAGTACACACTGGCGATTTAGCCCACACACCAGCTGTGCGAGCGTGATCACCGCCGGGCGTCAGCTGATTCTCGCCGCTGACACCCGGTGCTATGTGCTTGGAGCAGTCCTGCAACGCTCCCAGCACATTAACGCCCGAAATGCTGCGATCAAAGTCCGTCCGCTGTCACTGCCGGGTCCCAGTGGTGGTCATGATGACATCCTGGTCACCATGCAGCAGGAAGTTACTTTGATCATGCGCAGTGCACAATCAAAGTAACTTCTGACTGTGCAGCGCTGTCAGGCTGTATAGCATAGAGATGCTGCTGCATTCCTGTGCTATACAGGCGATCAGACTACAAAAAGTCAAAGTCTCATAGTGGGACAAAGTGTAAAAGTTCAAAAAGTGTCAGAAAGTGGAAAAAAAAATATGTAAAAATATAAAAAAATTAAACACATAATCCCCCAAAAAATAAAACATATTGTACCCATAAATAAATATTCTGAAAAAAAAACAAACAATAAAAGTACACATATTTGGTATCGGCGCGTCCGGAACGACCTGACCTATAAAACTTTCCCACTAGTTAACCCTTTTAGTCAACACGGGGAAAAAAATCAAAAAATAAAAAACGAAGCAAAAAACGATGCTTTATCCTCATACCGCCAAGCAAAAAATGGAATAAAACGCGATCAAAAAGACGAACATAAATAAAAAATGGTACCACTGAAAACGTCATCTTTCCCGCATAAAACAAGCCGCCATACAGCTACATCAGCCGAAAAATAAAAGTTATAGCTCTCAGAATAAAGTGATGCAAAAAAAAAATATTTTTTCTATAAAATTGCTTTTATTATGCAAAAGCACCAAAACATAAAAAAACTATATAAATGTGGTACTGCTGTAAACGTACTGACCCAAAGAATAAAGATGCCTTATCAATTTTACCACACGCAGAACGGCATAAAAAAAAGCCCATAAAGCAATTCCTGAATTGTTGTTTTTTGTTTATTCTGCCTCCCAAAAATCAGAATAGAAAGTGATCAAAAGATGTCACGTGCCTGAAAATGGTGCCAATAAAAACGTCAACTTGTCCCGCAAAAAACAAGCCGTCACATGACTGTCGGCTGAAATATGGAAAAATTATAGCTCTCAAAATATGGCAATTCAAAAACTAGTCTTTGCTAAAAAAAAATAAATAAATAAATAAAAAGTGTCTTTTAGTGTGTGACAGCTGTCAATCATAAACCTTGTATATGAATCTGGCATCGCTGTAATCGCACCAACCCGAAGAATAAAGTCCTCTAATCACTTATACCGCACGAGGAAAGGCGTGAAAAAATAAACGCTAGGGTCGGGGTTGTGTTGGGGTTGGTATTTTTTGAAAAGTAAAGAAAAAAAAATGATGACGATATGGCAACTAATGCTGAGCGCAAGTGCACGCTACTTGAGTTTGCATCGGGTGCTCTGGTATGCACCGAGTATTGCGGGTGCTCAAGTGACATGCTTGAGTCTACGCCCCATATGTTTCGCGGCTGTTATACAGTAAAAAAAAAACTTGCGGGGATTGCCTGCCATGCTCAAGCGATCCCTGCATGTTTTTTTTTTTTTTTTGGGGGGTGTCTACAGGGCTGTGGAGTCGGAGTCGGTGCCCATTTTGGTGGAGTCGGTATAAAATGGACCGACTCCTAAAATATATAATAAATTGGGTACAGTAGTTCAATGCAGTTTGTGGGGAATATTTTTTCATAAGAATTTGGGAAAGTTATGAAATGTCCTATAAAGACTTTTAGCTGAGATGAATCTGTGCTACAGTAAATTTATCACGTAAACATGAGGCATGTATGAGGGAGTCGGTGTCATAGAAATTGATGAGTCGGAGGTTTGTCGCAGCCCTGGGTGTCTAATAACCGTGATAAATGCGGGGCAGGGACTCGAGCATCCTCGGTACATGGTGCATACCTGAGTACCCGATGCTAACTCAAGTAGCGAGCACTTGCGCTCAAGACTAATGACAACTTATTCAATATGATGACCTAATGTTATCAAATTCTGTGTCGTTTCTCTGAGTTCAAAATGTTCACTATACAACTTGATAAAATCCTTGAGGGGTGTTGTTTCCAAAATGGGGTCACTTATGGGGGGTTTCCACTGTTTAGGTGCATCAGGGGCTCCCCAAACACGACATGGCGTCCGCTCTCGATTCCAGACAGTTTTGCGTTCAAAAAGTCACACCGTGCTCCTTCCCTTCTGAGCCCTGCCGAGTGCCCAGACAGTGTATTTTCCCCACATATGGGGGTACCTGCATACTCAGGAGAAATTGCACAACAGTTTTGTGGTTCATTTTCTCCTCTTACCCTTGTGAAAATAAAAAATTTGGGGCTGAAAGATCATTTTTGTGGAAAAAGTTTGATCCCATTTGTCACGGCTCTACGTTATAAACTTCTGTGAAGCACCTGGGGGTTCAGGGTGTTCACCACACATCTAGATAAGTTCCTTGAGGGGTCTAGTTTCCAAAATGGTGTTAGTTGTGGGCGGTTTCCACTGTTCAGGCACATTAGGGGCTCCCCAACCGCGACACGGCGTCCGCTATTTATTCAAGCAAATTTTACATTCAAAAAGTCAAATGGCACTCCTTCCCTTCCGAACCCTGTCATGCGCCCAAACAGTGCTTTTCTCCCAAGTATGGGGTATCTGCTTACTCAGGAGAAATTGCACAACAATTTGCATGGTGCAATTTCTCCTGTTACCCTTATGAAAATGCAAAATTGGGGGTTGAAACACAATTTTGTGGGAAAATGTGAAAATTTTATTTTTACGGCTCAATGTTGTAAACTTCTGTGAAGCACCTGGGGGTTCAAGGTGCTCACCACATATCTAGATAAGTTCCCTGAGGGGTCTAGTTTCCAAAATAGTGTCACTTTTGGGGAGTTTCCACTCTTTAGGCACATCGGGGGCTCCCCAAACGCAACATGGCGTCTGCTATTTATTCAAGCAAATTTTACATTCAAAAAGTCAAATGGCACTCCTTCCCTTCCGAACCCTGTCATGCGCCCAAACAGTGCTTTTCTCCCAAGTATGGGGTATCTGCTTACTCAGGAGAAATTGCACAACAATTTGCATGGTGCAATTTCTCCTGTTACCCTTATGAAAATGCAAAATTGGGGGTTGAAACACAATTTTGTGGGAAAATGTGAAAATTTTATTTTTACGGCTCAATGTTGTAAACTTCTGTGAAGCACCTGGGGGTTCAAGGTGCTCACCACATATCTAGATAAGTTCCCTGAGGGGTCTAGTTTCCAAAATAGTGTCACTTTTGGGGAGTTTCCACTCTTTAGGCACATCAGGGGCTCCCCAAACGCAACATGGCGTCTGCTAATTATTCAAGCAAATTTTACATTCAAAATGTCAAATGGCGCTCCTTCCCTTCCAAACCCTGTCGTGTGCCCAAACAGTGTTTTTTCCCCACATATGGGGTATCTGCGTGCTCAGGAGAAATTGCACAACAAATTTTAGGGTCCATTTTTTCCTGTTACCATTGCGAAAATAAAAAAAATTGGGTCTAAAGTAACATTTTTGTGAAAAAAAATAAATGTTCATTTTTTTTTCTTCCACATTCCAAAAATTCCTGTGAAGCACCTGAAGGGTTAATAAACTTCTTGAATGTGGTTTTGAGCACCTTGAGGGGTGCAGTTTTTAGAATGGTGTCACTTTTGGATATTTTCTGTCATATAGGCCCCTCAAAGTCACTTAAAATGTGATGTGGTCCCTAAAAAAAGGTTTTGTAAATTTTGTTGGAAAAATGAGAAATCGCTGGTCAACTTTTAACCCTTATAACTTCCTAACAAAAAAAAAAATTAGTTCCAAAATTGTTCTGATGTAAAGTAGACATGTGGGAAATGTTATTTATTAACTATTTTGTGTGACATATCTCTCTGATTTAAGGGCATAAAAATTTAAATTTTGAAAATTGACAAAGTTTCAAAATTTTTGCCAAGTTTCTGATTTTTTTTCACAAGTAAACTCAAGTGATATCGAAGAAATTTTACCACTATCATGAAGTACTATATGTCACGAAAAACAATCTTAGAATCAGTGGGATCAGTTGAAGGGTTCCAGAGTTTTACCTCCATAAAGTGACAGTGGTCAGAATTGTAAAAATTGGCCTGGTCATTAGCGTGCAAACCACCTTCGGGGATAAAGGGGTTAAAGAACTTTATTACTGAGGTTATTTCTTCATCAGTTATGTAATTTGTCATCTTATTCTATTTTAGAGGCCGCTGCAAAACATGATAAAGATTATAAGCAACTAAAAATGGAAAAAAGAGTTATTGGAAAGGAACTAAAGAATATACAGGTAAGTGTAGCTTGCTTTCGGCATTAGTTTACTGGTTTTGAAGTCTGGTGTATACACAACTTTTGTTAAATGCCATTTTTAATGTTGTGTTCACAGAAAAAAGTTGATGAATTCCAAAGTCAGAAGAGCAAGAAAGGTAGGGCTTACTAAACTTGTGTCTATAAAAAAAGAAAATCGAAAGAAAAATCTTACTACTTTTGCAAATTCTTCCCTTGCTCTTTTTTTTTTTTTCTTAGTGGTCATGAAAAATGCACAGACTCAAGTTGCAAGAGAGAAGCCTTATGTGAAGATAGACAAAGGTATGTAATTGATCAAAAAAGAGCCGGCTATATAATGTGAAATTGTGTCTAAATTTCAGACTGACGCCAAATGGATTACTATTCCTGTAATGTATTTGCTAGTTCTGTATATGCAAACCCTCTGCTTTCATCCCGCACTAATTAGTCATTGATGTAGAATTGTTGCTATATGTGTCAAATGAACAAATATTTATTACTTGGAACAGTGACACTCTCCATTTCATTATCTGAAGTCTTCTCTCGGGTCACACAGTAATTTGTTGTGCTCTGGTGTTTTTCAAACAGAAAAATATGTACATTAATCTAAGCATTTTGATGGTATTTTTCCTCAATTGTGTTTAGCATGCTCTGACAGTGGGGTCGATTTTCTGATTTTACTCTGTAGATTTCACAAAAACTTTGGTATAAAGCTTGTAAAGGGTTGCTTGGCATACTGCATACAACCTAAAATTGGAAGGAAAAGTAAGATTTTTAGTATCTTAAAATCCTTTTTGTTCTGTTTCTAGAGAAAATTAAGTATTTACTGGAGGAAATCTGGGGATGTATAGAGTCTTCAGCAGAAAATGGTGATTGTAATCTTCTGATGCTTGGTAAGGAATAAAAACTGCCTTTATAAACAACAACTAATACTAAGGGAATTACAGTTTTTATGGCTTCAATACTTCTATATGAATTGAAGCATAGTTGCAAATGGTCTTAACTTAAAATATATCCTTTTTGTAAGGGATGGAAGGAATGGCGTAATTCATGACTGCTGGATCAGGCTCTATAATGGCTTTGTTGTCTATTTGAATGCCTTCATTTGGCTGTGGATAAAAGGAGTCTTTCAGCACGAAATACCTGTTCTATCCAAGCACAGTCACTTAGTGCACCCTTGGTGTATCCAATCAGTTACGTGCAACTTTTTACCTACTTATTTTCCAACTGTCACCCCCCCCCTTCTCTTTTAATGCCAGATCTGTCAATAAAGGAAGAAGGGCCAGGAGATGGCTACACAGCAAGTGGGTTGGATAGTGAAGCGAGCTGTTAAACCAAGGGTGCACAGAGCGCCTGTGCTTTGTTTGAACAGTCTTTTTCTTTTACTGATAAACTGCTTTTAACCTCCACTCAGTCAGGTTTTTGCTGGAAAACTGCAGAATCTGCTATACTTCAGCTTTATTCAATATATGCTAATATATTATAGAGTCTTAGTGCAATTGTGACCTGTAAGTTTTATTAAAACTTCTTACTTTTTATGTAAAATGCTTTTATACATATATTATTTTTTCTCTTCTAAAGGAAATTTAAACAACTATCAACTGACAGTACCTAAAATAAAGATCAGAGAAAGTAAGTGTATATTTAGCTGTGTGGATGTAATGGTGCCATATTCCCCCTGTTGCTGTCTTCATTATTTATCTAGTTTTCATGGGTACAAAAAAAAAATATTCGTCAAACTGTTAAGGACCGTCTGTGGTGACACCGTGGAGATCACACAGTATCCCACCGCTGCCGCTAATTTGTCAGGATTTCCTCAGGGATCCGTGTTCACACGAACCCGACTACTCACTACTTATCTATCGGCAAGCGAGCTGAAAGCGTATGGCATCACACCTCCGGATTCCAATGCAAGGAATATGTGTATACACCCCAGTACAGTTACTGCCAGCTTCACGATAGCCCAATTAATATTATTCGCTGCCACCACCAGCCGAGTTTGAACTAGAATACAGGCCTGGCCGGACGCCTGCTTTCTGGTAGCATATATGGCTTCGGGGGAGGGAACGATTACAGGACAAAAAAAACAGAACTATTAAATTTTATATTTAATCCAAAAGGGAGGCAGTGTTCTGAAAAATATACAAGGGTTTCCAAAGGGAACATTTACAGTACAGAGTATACAGTTACACGAATAAAATAGGATTAAAGAAGAAACTTACTATAAGATCGCTGAGACGATTCAGTATAGGTGGAGGGGATGCACTCCAGATTTGACCGATATTGAACGTGATCCTTTGCTATAATAAATATATACTCCCGGCAATGAATACTACTTCCCCTTCGACTGCGTCCTTAATGCCGAAGGGGAGACCGGCCCACACACCCCCTGGGATGACATCACATGGGCTGGGTTCTAGCCTTCATATTTTTATTATAATATCTGGCTTTTGCGATAACTTTTATCGCCGGTTGGTCGCAGAAGTTCGAAAGTGGTACCATATTTTCAATTATGATTTTACCCTTCTTTAGAGACCACACACAATATAGTTGCGATCTGTTATTTTGGTACTGCTGCGCCACAGCTCCACGGAGGGGCTTACTGCTACGGGAAAGTAAGCATATTGCTTCTTAGCTGACCTTGTCACTAAAAATATGGGCCCCATTATTATCGGACGTATGTAACTTTAGTTATTCCATATTTCGTGTCAGCTCCAGCCCGTCTGCAGACCTCTGTTAAATTCCCTTTGACGTCCTGGGATTACAACCTTCTCAGCTAGATGTAAATTTGTCACAAGCCTGTGTTAATTGGGTTTGGTAGCACCTTTTGGGCTAGCATTTGCTTAGAAGGCACTTCTGATGTGTGCATTAATTTGCATAGACGCCACTGGCCAAGTGTCAGATCTTCTCTTTTGTCAATTACTATAGGGGAGGAGGGAAGAGGGGTCTGGGAGAGAGACTTCTTAATATCTTCTTAATATTTTTCTGACACAAACTATGTCTGTGTTTATTGCCTTAACTCAAGCATTTGTGGCTCATTCAGATGTCAGTAATTTTCTCGTATGAAAGTTAATCCAAGTTTCATCAGTGTTTTCAAATAGTTCAAGAGATTGGTCAGTGTTTCAGTCTTTACCATCAGTGTTTGGACTTAAAAAAAAAAAAAAAGCTAATGGAGATTTTTCAAGCTTCTCCTATCAAACAGTCTGAAAAACTGATGGCATATGTGTACTGTCCGATTTTTATCATGGACCCACAGACTTACATTGGCGAGTTTGATTAGACACTCGGATCAATATCAGACAAGTTTCCATTCTTTTGTGCAGACCTTTCAGTCCGAGGAAAGAATCAGACATGAACTACCTAATACACTTTTATAGGTATGACTGCTATCTGTGAAAAACACGGATACCATTCGTACAAGGAAAACTGGTATGTGAATGAGCTCTTAGCCGTGAGCAGTGTTATTGTTCAGATGTTCTGCCTTTGGATGGAAACATTAGTGTTTCCATTAACTGTAACTGAATCTGTACAAGAAAGTTGAATTACTGTTATACACTTTACACAAACCGGGAAAACCCATTAGAAGCGAATTGTTATTAATTTTAACCCCTTAACCGTCGCTGAATTTCCTTTAACAGTGGTCATTAGGGGACTTACTCCTCAGCGTTGCTTTTTTATGGCACCCCAATAGCAGAAGTGCCACAGGTTTTCCATGTATATGACAGCTGATACCCTGCTGTATCAATTCCCGCTTCAGGGCTGTTTAACCCCTAGTTTCTGCTGTCAGTCATGACGGCGGTATATAGATGGTTAAGCCGCACAGTGAATGGCTTAAAAAAATAAGTAAATGGAATTGTTTGGTATTTTTTAGTTATCTGAAAAATCTGAATAAAAATCGATTAAAAAATGTTGTGTACTCAAAAATAGTACCAATAAAAACTTCAACTCGTCCCACAAAAAATAAGCTCTTTTAAAAGCGCTATTAGCCAAAAACTATAAAAGTTATAGCCCTCATAATATGATAACAAAAAACTATTTTTTAGGGGATGTGCATAAATTAAGTATTTTGCTCCATTTATATATGCAATTATATTGTACTTGTCAATTGGTGTCCAAGTACCCAGTAGAGTGGGGTGTATTGCCCCGAATATATAAATCACAGAAACAGATCACCATGTACACTTTCGTAGTTGCAAGATAACCGAGAAGCACAAACTGGGCACAATTTATGGGCACTAAGATGGCATATCTGCAATTTTCCAGAAAAAAAGATGCATGGAGTAGATTTTGCAGAGTGGAAACACCTGCGGGGCCAAAATACTCACTGCACCCATAAATGAATTAATTGAGAGGTGTAATTACCAAAATGTGCTCCATGTTGGCGGGTTTATCTGCTTTCTGGGACCCTATGGCTTTTGCAAATGCCAAATTGCACTCCTTTCTTCAAAGCGCTGCTGTGTGGTCACACGGTAATTTCCAATGACATCTGGGTTATCTCTGCAATTGGGGGTAGGGAAAGTTTTCTGGTCCATGTTCACTCATTACCCTTGTGAAAATGAAAAATTTGCAGCCAGTATAATATTTTAGTGATGTATTTGTTTTATTTCTACTTCCCAAGTTATAAAATTCTGTGAAGCATTTGTGATTTCAAAATACTTCATATACCCCTAATTGAATTCCTTGAGTAGTGACGTTTCCAAAATGGTTTTAGTTGAACGTTTTTTTTGTTGTTTTTGCTCATCTGGCACCTCAAGAGCTCTGCAAATAGCGCCCACAAGCTACTCCAACAAAATCTGCGTTCTTAAAGCCAAGTAGAGTTCCTTCCCATCCGATCCTTGCCTTGTTCTCAAACCGTAGTGTACAACCTCATATTGCCAGTCAGTAAAAATTGTTGGTGTCTATTTTTTTCCTATACCCGTGTGAATTAAAAATTTGAGGCTAAAGCAACATTTTTACTTTTCATACAGAGAAAAGCCTTATATTTTTTATTTTTACCGTCCAAATTTCTTAAATTCTGTGGTGCATCTGAAGTTAAATGTTTACCACACACCTAGATGTACATTGCAGGGTTTAGTTTCCTAAATGGTTCACTGAGGGGTTTACTTCATTTTTGCTCCTCAGAGACTTTCAAATGCAAAATGGTGTCATAATTTGTGTTCCAAAACACACAAATAGCACTCTTTCCTTTCCGATACCCCAATTGTTGTCACATGGCAGGGATCTCATTTATTCGAAATTGATTAACAAATTATGGGGTCCATTTTCTCCTATTATCTTGTGAAAATGACACATTTTGGGCTAAAACAACATTCTGTAAATGGTCTTCACACCCCTAGATCAATTCCACGAGGTGTCTAGTTTTCAAAATGGGGTTACTTGTGGGTATTTCCTGATGATTTGGCAGTTTTGGGCCTCCGCAAATGGGACATGGTGTTCGCAGTCTATTCCAGCCATACTTATACTCCAAAAATCAAATGGTTCTCCTACCCTTCCCAGCGCTGCCATACGCCCAAACAGCAGTTTTTGACCACACTTGGGATATTGCCATGTTTAAGAAATTGCATAATTGTGGAATTTATTTTCTCCTATTACTCCGTGTGAAAATGAAAAATTGTATTGCTAAAGCAACATTTTTATCTTGAAAAAATTTAATTTTTTTTAATGGGCAGCCCGGTGGCTCAGTGGTTGGCACTGGCTCCTTGCAGCTCTGGGGTCCTGGTTCAAAGTCCACCAAGGTCAACATCTGCAATCTGCAAGGAGTTTGTAGGTTCTCCCCTTGTTGGCGTGGGTTTCCTCCCACACTCCAAAGACAAACTGATTAGGGAACTTAGATTGTGAGCCCCAATGGGGACAGTGATGATGACATATGTAAAGCACTGTGGTATATGATGATGCAATATAAGCATGATAAGTAAATATATGAATAAATGTCACTTATAATTCCTGTATAGCACGTTAAATTTTGAGGGGTGCAGTTTTTAAAATGCTATCACTTTTTTGGGTTTTTTTCAATATATAGGCCTCTCAGTCTCTTCAAAACGGAATAGGTCTGTTAAAAATAGTATTTGTAAATTTCCTTGAGGCTATGTGCCCACGATGCAGAAATGCTCAGGATTTTTTCCTGAGCGTTTCTGCATCTCCCTGGCAGAAAAAACGCATGCGGATTGTACATGCGGATTGTACATGCGTTTTTCTGCCAGGGACATGTGGAAATGGAGCGGTTACCCACTGACATTTCCACATGTTGATTGACAAGCGCTTTCCAAGCGATTAGCATCACTTGGAAAGTGCTTGTGACAACTAGGTCACACTATATAAATCCATGCAAACAGCATGGATTTATATAGTGTGACCCGAGAGAGTGGTAAAAATAAATGTATACTTACCCTCCGGTGGCCCCCGGTGTCCCTGCTCACTCCGTTCTCCCTTGCCGGCAACAGTGAATTGAAAGACCCGTCACATGACTCTGACGTCAGCGCAGGTCCTTCAACTCACTGCGAAGTGCCGAGAACCAAGCAGAAGCGGTGCGCGGGCCGACACAAGGTAAGTATACATTTATTTTTTATTTTATTCTTTTTTTACAGATTTTTTAATGGTACTTGGGTGTGGAGGAGACTCTCCTCTCATCTACACCTGGGTACCATCCGCACATTAGAACGCTTGAATTACGCATCTACATATACAGTGATGCGTAATCTATGCGGTCTAATGCAAGTCAATGGCGGCGAAGACGCAGCACTTCCGCAAAATAATTGGTAGTGCTGCGTTTTTTTCCGCAATGATAATCCGCAGCGGAAATTTCCGCAGCATGTGCACAGCACATGCGGATTATCATTGGGGAACATTGCTGCCCTTCTACCATGCATTTTTAATGCGTTTCCGCAGCTGCAAAAACGCGGCGGAAACGCATTAAAAATGCATCGTGTGCACACAGCCTGAAACGTGAAAAATTGGTGCTGAGTTTTAACCCTTCCGACATCCTAACGAAATAAAAGGACATTTGAAAATTTATGCTGATGTAATGTAGATATGTGAAATTTTATTTATTAAAAATGAGAATCTGTCACTAGGTTTTTGCTACCCAATCTGACAGGAGCATGATGTAGGGGCAGAGACCCTTTTTCAAATGATGTCACTTACTGGGCTGAATGCTGTCATTTTCATAAAATCACAGCATTATTTGCTGCAGATCTACCAATTCTCTTGATGCTTCGCTCTGTATAAGTCTGCTTATACCTCTGATTGTCAGATTTCTTTGTATTCTATTCATAGTCAGAAAGCTGCCAATCCGTGGCGAGGACAGAGTTATACAGAGCTAATGAACATAGTGCACTGTATGGCAGCAGGTTTACTAGTCCTCTAGTGATTTTATCAAAACTAAGCTAAGCAGACCAGTAACTGAACACATCAGTGAAATCCGGGTCCCTGCCCGTACAGTATGCTGCACTTAGATTAGGTAGCAAACACTTACTGACAGATTCCGATTAACTATTTTGTGTTGTATCCCCTCTGGGCTAAGGATACAAGCACTCATAGTTTGAAATTTGCTAATTTTTCAAAACTGCTCTCAAATTTCAGATACTTGAATTAAAAAATAAAAAGAGAGAAACCTGTTGACCTAAATTTGCCACTAACATAAAATGCAATGTACCACAAAAAATAATCTCAAAATCCTTGATATATGTTGAAGCCTTCCAAAGTTATCACATAAGGTGACACTGGCCAAATCTGAAAAATGGCTCCCTAAGAAACGGGATAATTGAATTTGCTTTAATTGTTTTCATTGCAGACAAAAGAGGAAGAAAAAATAGTTCTGAGTGCAAGCCGCCTACTAGACACAACAGTTTTGAAATCAGTCGGACATGTAACCCTCTCGCAGAACTAGATACAATGCAAGAAGCCATAAACTTGTCTGAGCCAAATAATTCACCTTTGGCTGAATCCACTGTGATAGAATTCAGTGAAGTCAATGTTTGTAATATGGATGAAACTCTTAATGTCTTTGACTCCAATGATCTTAACGACAGTAGCTCTGTAAATTGTCATTTTGAAAGTGATACGGATGATATATCTGAAGTACAGCATTGGGCTAAACCTCTCCCAAATCTTCTATCGCCTATACAGTGTTCCCCGTTAACAATACAGGTAGGCTTGAATTATATTATTTTTAGTTTTTCGACATTTGCTTCTGTGAACTGGGGTTTAATTTCAGTAAACCGTTATATCTTAAAGTTCCACTGCAGTGTTTTCTTTTCAGTGCTGGAGTGGTGCCACTATTCTAAGTTCCTTGACCCTTATTATACTCATCAGCAACTGTCTTCTGCTCTTCCCGGTGCCGCTCCGGTCCTGATCTTGTGACCGCAACTTCTGATTGACTGAAATTCAGAGGGAACGGTCTCAAATTCTCAGTGAAAGTCTATAAGAGCCTCATTCGTTTTAAAACTGCTTGTCAAAAATATTTTTAAAATTACTCAGACTGATATAAAGAATCAGGAAGACAATGGGAAAAGAATCAATACTCTTACTATCTGCTATATACACTGCTCAAAAAAATAAAGGGAACACTTAAATAACACATCCTAGATCTGAATGAATGAAATATTCTCATTGAATACTTTGTTCTGTACAAAGTTGAATTTTCTGATAGCAAAATCACACAAAAATCATCAATGGAAATCAAATTTATTAACCAATGAAGGCCTGGATTTGGAGTCACCTCCAAAATTAAAGTGGAAAAACACACTACAGGCTGATCCAACTTTGATGTGATGTCCTTTAAACAAGTCAAAATGAGGCTCAGTATTGTGTGTGGCCTCCACGTGTCTGTATGACCTCCCTACAACGCCTGGGCATGCTCCTGATGAGGTTGCGGATGATCTCCTGTGGGATCTCCTCCCAGACCTGGACTAAAGCATCCGCCAACTCCTGGACAGTCTGTGGTGCAACGTGACGTTGGTGGATGGAGCGAGACATGATGTCCCAGATGTGCTCAATCGGATTCAGGTCTGGGGAACGGGCGGGCCAGTCCATAGCTTCAATGCCTTCATCTTGCAGGAACTGCTGACACACTCCAGCCACATGAGGTCTGGCATTGTCCTGCATTAGGAGGAACCCAGGGCCAACCGCACCAGCATATGGTCTCACAAGGGGTCTGAGGATCTCATCTCGGTACCTACTGGCAGTTAGGCTACCTCTGGCGAGCACATGGAGGGCTGTGCGGCCCTCCAAAGAAATGCCACCCCACACCATTACTGACCCACTGCCAAACCAATCATGCTGAAGGATGTTGCAGGCAACTGATCGCTCTCCACGGCGTCTCCAGACTCTGTCACTTCTGTCACATGTGCTCAGTGTGAACCTGCTTTCATCTGTGAAGAGCACAGAATAGACAATAGATGGAAATTATTGGCAATTATCAAGACACCCTCAATAAAGGAGTGGTTCTGCATGTGGGGACCACAGAACACATCTCAGTACCAATGCTTCTGGCTGATGTTTTGGTCACTTTTGAATTTTGGTTGTGCTTTCACACTCGTGGTAGCATGAGACGGACTCTACAACCCACAGAAGTTGCTCAGGTAGTGCAGCTCATCCAGGATGGCACATCAATGCGAGCCGTGGAAAGAAGGTTTGCTGTGTCTGTCAGTGTAGTGTCCAGAGTATGCAGGCGCTACCAGGAGACAGGCCAGTACACCAGAAGACGTGGAGGGGGCCGTAGGAGGGCAACAACCCAGCAGCAGGACCGCTACCTCCGCCTTTGTGCAAGGAGGAACAGGAGGAGCACTGCCAGAGCCCTGCAAAATGATCTCCAGCATGCTACAAATGTGCATGTGTCTGCACAAACGGTTAGAAACTGACTCCATGAGGGTGGTATGAGGGCCTGACGTCCACAGATGGGGGTTGTGCTCACAGCCCAACACCGTGCAGGACGCTTGCCATTTGCTACAGACCACCAGGATTGGCAAAGTCGCCACTGGCGCCCTGCGCTCTACACAGATGAAAGCAGGTTCACACTGAGCACATGGGACAGACGTGACAGAGTCTGGAGACACCGTGTAGAGCCATCTGCTGCCTGCAACATCCTTCAGCATTACCGGTTTGGCAGTGGGTCAGTAATGGTGTGGGGTGGCATTTCTTTGGAGGGCCGCACAGCCCTCCTTGTGCTCGCCAGAGGTAGCCTGACTGCCATTAGGTACCGAGATGAGATCCTCAGACCCCTTGTGAGACCATATGCTGGTGCAGTTGGCCCTGGGTTCCTTCTAATGCAGGACAATGCCAGACCTCCATGTGGCTGGAGTGTGTCAGCAATTCCTGCAAGATAAAGGCATTGAAGCTATGGACTGGCCCGCCCGTTCCCCAGACCAGAATCCGATTTGAGCACATCTGGGACATCATGTCTCGCTCCATCCATCCACGTTGCACCACAGACTGTCCAGGAGTTGGCGGATTCTTTAGTCCAGGTCTGGGAGGAGATCCCACAGGAGACCATCCGCAACCTCATCAGGAGCATGCCCAGGCGTTGTAGGGAGGTCATACAGGCACGTGGAGGCCACACACAATACTGAGCCTCATTTTGACTTGTTTTAAGGACATTACATCAAAGTTGGATCAGCCTGTAGTGTGTTTTTCCACTTTAATTTTGGGGATGACTCCAAATCCAGGCCTCCATTGGTTAATAAATTTGATTTTTGTGTGATTTTGCTGTCAGCACATTCAACTTTGTACAGAACAAAATATTCAATGAGAATATTTCATTCATTCAGATCTAGGATATGTTATTTGAGTTTTCCCTTTATTTTTTTGAGCAGTGTATATTTATATATAATATTTGAAACCAGAAGTTTACATACACTATATAAAAAGACACATATTCATGTTTTTCTCAATATCTGATATGAAATCAGGATAAACCTTTCCCGTTTTAGGTCAGTTAGGATTACCATAATTTTTAATATATGCCAAATGACAGAATAATGAGAGAGAATGTTTTAAGGCATTTTTATTACTTACTGCAAAGCCAAAAGTTTACATACATTTCATTAGTATTTGGGACCATTGCCCTTAAACTCTGACTTGGGTCAAACATTTGGGATATCCTTCCACAAGCTTCTCACAATAGTTGGTCGGAATTTGGGCCCATTCCTCCTGATAAAACTGGTGCAACTGATTCAGGTTTGTAGGTCGCCTTGCTCGCATCTGCCTCTTCAGCTTTGCCCATAAATAGGATTGAGATCAGCGCTTTGTGATGGCCACTCCAAAACATTGACTTTGTTATCCTTTTTCAAACAAACTACTAAATTTTTCAAATTTAAGCACAGAGACCATGATGGGGAGTGAAGTGGTAGGAAAGTTTAAGGAAGAGAAAATCAGGGTATTTTCCAACTTTGCTTTATTAAAGAACGACACAGGGAGAGGAAGGTCAGTGGGTCAAGGGGATAAGGATAATGGTAATATAGTATGAAAACATAGCAAATTAAATTAACTTATCTTAATTGTAACCTTATATAAGTATGATTAGTGGTTTATCTTCACAACTCTCAAATCTAAAGTAATTTTGTAATAATCAGAGGATCAACATAACAGTTTCAAGATGTAGAAATGTAAACCGTAGCACAGCCGGTAAGGTGCTCCAGTAGGGTCCAACACCAGTAGATATATCTCAGCCGAGGACTTTGCCTCATTCTTCAAGCTGAAGATTGATACCTCAGACAAAGCTTTTGCCTAAAGTCCCCACAGCCCCTTCTCATATCTAGTCAATCCTCCTCCTCCAAAACCTGCTTTTCCGCCATTACAGAAGATCAATTTTCCTCCTTACTCTCCAAGTCTCACCTCACCACCTGTGAACTTGACCCTATCCCATCTCGCCTCATCCCTAAACTTACTACAGTCTTCATCCCAACTCTAACCCACCTCTTCAACCTGTCTCTAACGACTTGTGTCTTCCTCTCATGCTTCAAATGTGCCTCAATCACATCCATCCTCAAAAAACCCTCCCTTGACCCATCCTCTCTGCCTAGCTATCACCCTATATCACTTCTCCTCTATGCCTCAAAACTACTGGAACAACACGTCCATTTTGAACTGTCCTCCCACCTCTCCTCCTGCTCTCTTTGACCGCTTACAATCTGGCTTCCGAACGCACCATTCTACTAAAACTGCCCTGACTAAAGTCACCAACGACTTACTAACTGCCAAATCCAAGCGACACTATTCTGTCCTTCTCCTGTCATCTGTCTTCGACACAGTGGACCATTCCCTCTTATTACCGATTCTCTTATCTCTTGGCATCAAAGACTCGGCCCTTTCTTGGATCTCCTCATACTTAACAGACAGGACCTTCAGTGTTTCTCACTCACACACCACCTCCTTACCTCGCCCCCTATCTGTCGGTGTCCCACAAAGTTGAGTCCTAGGACCTCTGCCCTTCTCAATCTACACCCTCAGCCTGGGACAGCTCATAGAGTCCCACGGCTTTCAGTGTCATCTCTATGCTGACGACACACAGATTTACCTCTCTGGACCTGATATTACCTCCTTACTAACTAGAATCCTACAATGTTTGTCCGCTATCTCATCCTTCTTCTCTGCTAGATTTCTAAAACTTAACATGGATTAAACTGAATTCATCATCTTTCCCCCATCTCACTCAGCCCCCCATCCATCAAACTCAATGGCTGTCCGCTTTCCCCAGTCCCACAAGCTCGCTGCCTTGGGGTATCCCTGGACTTTAACCTCTCTTTCAAACCACATATCCAAGCCCTTTCCATTTCCTGCCGACTCCAACTCAAAAGTATCACCCAGATCTGCACATTCATCAGCAAAAACTGTGCAAAAACATTAGTGCATGCCCTCATCATCTCCCGCCTCGACTACTGCAACCTCCTGCTCTGTGGCCTCCCTTCCAACACTCTCGCACCCCTCCAATCTATCCTAAACTCTGCTGCCTGACTAATCCACCTGTCCCCCCACTATTCCCCGGCCTCTCCTCTCAGTCAATCCCTTCACTGGCTCCCTATTTCCCAGAGACTCCAGTTCTAAACCCTAACTATGGCATACAAAGACATCCACAACCTGTCTCCTCCATACATCTGTGACCTAGTCTCCCGGTACATACCCACACGCAACCTACGATCCTCGCAAGATCTCCTTCCCTACTCCCCTCTTATCTCCTCTTCCCACAATCGCATACAAGATTTCTCTCGTGCTTTCCCCCCTACTCTGGAACTCTCTACCCCAACATATCAGACTCTCGCCTACCGTGGAAACCTTCAAAAGGAACCTGAAGTCCCACCTCTTCCGACAAGCCTACAACCTGCAGTAACCATCGCTCCACCACACCGCTGCACGACCAGCTCTACCTTCACCTACTGTATCCTCACCCATCTCTTGTAGACTGTGAGCCCTCGCGGGCAGGCTTCTCTCTCCTTCTGTACCAGTTTGCCATTGCGTTTTTGTTCAAGATTTTTGTTATTGTTTTTGCTTTGTATACCCCTTTTTTCACTTGTAAAGCGCCATGGAATAAATGTCGCTATAATAAATAATAAGTAAAACTGGGCACTCAGAAGGGATGAATTTCATAAATTTTAATAGCAGCTTATACACAACAAAATGGTAGATATTTCGGTTGAAAACGACCTTCCTCAGTATGTGCTGTGATGCAGAATAACAAACACTACAGATATTAGATCAAATACAAATAATAAAAAATAACATAGAACAAAATATACCAAAAGTCTACTTTATATAGGGAAGAGAGGACAACATGTACAAGGAGTTTGTATGTTCTCACCGTGTTTGCGTGGGTTTCCTCCTGTTATGTTCTGCTACCAGAGCTAAGGAAAGAGAGGAAATCTGTCCCTACGATAGAACTCAGCTGAATCCCTACGATGTAACAGGGAACCTGATCCTGCGATCAGACCTGCTAAAGTCCTAAGCTAGTCTGTACGGAGACCTATAGATGTGGGGAAGGAATCCCTACAAGTACTAAGGACTGGGAGGAAAATGGGACACCTCCTAACAGAAATAGTAGCAGACAGACAAACAAACAAAATATATAGAACACTGAGGTCCGTAGACCAAGCAAACTAACAGAGTTAGATACAGAGCACAGGCTAGCTAGAAAGTAGTTATACAATGAAGTCCAGCAAAGCCAGAAGGGCGGAGCAGGATTAAATAGGCCAACAAGGTCATGAGACCAGCAAAGGAAAAAAAACCTAAGAGCAAGGTTCTAACACCTCCCACACTCCAAAGACATACTGATAGGGAACTTAGATTGTGAGCCCCAATGGGGACAGTGCCCATAATGTCTGTAAATTGCTGTGGAATTAATGGCGCTATATAACTGAGTAAAATAAATAACGCATTGAAATCTGTCAGCATTAGGAAACTCAAATAGAAAAGGTAGAGGCTGGAACTACCAGACTGCGTGAGGGGATTTCAGTGCATGATCTTCCCTATATTATTTAGACTTTTGGTATATTTTTTTCTATGTCTTTATATTATTTGTATTTGATCTAATATCTGTAGTATTCGTTATTTTGTATCACAGTACATACTGAGGAAGGTCTATTTCGACCGAAACCATTTTGTTGTGTTTAAACTGCTATTAAAATTGATGAAGTTCATCCCTTCTGAGTGCCCAGTTTTACTTCATGTAAAATTTATCCAAGGCTTCCATCTTTTATAATACTGTTCATAATGATTATTCAAGATAAGATAGCATGACTTCTTTCATACAAGTTATACAAAGTTATCTATAACATCATTAATAGCAGGGATAGATGTTTCTTTCCATAATGTCGCTATAGCTTTTTTAGCAACCAAAAAAATATGAATGATTATTGGTTTGTAAATCGGATTAATGTCATCTAGGTCTAGAGAAAGTAAAGTCATGTGAGGTAACAAGATTATATTCTGCTGAGTATTCTGGTTAACTAATTTAGAAATTTCTCTCCAAAACTGGTGTAATTTTGGGCAACCCCAAAACATGTGTAATAGGTCTCCTTTAAGGCCACAACCCTTCTAACAATTTTTATGGGAAGGCTTTGGCCAGTTTTGAGTGGGTAAAATACCACCTTGAAATAATCTTATAAAAGGACTCCTGCAGGGACGCACATATATTAGATGAGTGTGTTGATTTGAGAGACAATTGCCATTGCTCTGGAGTAAAAGGTGATCATGAAGGAGAATTTTTCAAATTCTTGATTTAAAAAATCATAAATATTTCTTGATTTCCATCTTTCTTATCCTCAAGCCACTTTGTTACCATTTTGGCAGTGTGCTTCAGGTCATTGTCCACTTGGAAGACCCATTTCTGCCCAAGCTTTAACTTCCTGGCTGATGTCTTGAGATGTTGCTTTAGTATTGCCACATAATCTTCTTTTCTCATGATGCCATCTATTTTATGAAGTGCACCAGTCCCTTCTGCAGCTAAACAACCCCACAACATGATGCTGCCACCCCGTGTTTCACAGTTGGGATGGTGTTCTTAGGCTTTCAAGCTTCTCCCTTTTTCCTCCAAACGTAACGATGGTCATTATGCCCAAAAAGGTCAATTTTAGTTTCATCAGACCACAGGGTATGTCTCCAAAAATTAAGGTCTTTGTTCCTGTGTGCATTTGCAAACATTAATCTGGCATTTTTATGTTTCTTTTGGAGTAATGGCTTCTTCCTGGCTGAGTGGCCTTTCAGGCTATGTTGATACAGTACTCGTTTCACTGTGGATATTGGCACAACCTTACCAGCTTCCGCCATAATCTTCAAAAGGTCATTTGCTTTTGTTCTTGGGTTGATATGCGCATGTCGGACCAAACCACGTTCATCTCTGGGACACAGAACTTGTCTCCTTTCTGAGCGGTATGATGGCTGGACATTCCCATCTTGTTTGTACTTGCATATAATTCTTTGTACAGATGAACGAGGCACCTTCAGGTATCTTGAAATTGTAGCCAAGGATGAGCCAGACTTGTGCAAGTCCACAATTCTCTTTCTGAAATCTTGGCTGATTTCTTTAGACTTTCCCATGATGTGACACAAAGAAGTAGTGTGTTTCAGGTGTGCATTAAAATACATCCACAGGTGTGTCTCTAATTAACTCAGACTGTCAGAAGCTTCCAAAGACATGACATCATCATAGGGGCAGTCCAGAATTGTTTAAAGGCATAGTAATCTTGGTGTATGTAAACATTTGACTTTAAATCTCTCTCTCTCTCTTTCTTTCTCTTTCTCTCTCTCTCTCATTATGGTAATCCTAATTGACCTAACACAGTAGAGTTTTATTCTGATTTCAGATCAGATATTGAGAAAAACATACATATGTGTCTTTTTATATGTATGTACTTTTTATACTTTATATGTACTTTTTATATGTATGTAAACTTCTGGTTTCAACTGTACATACACTTATATTTCTTTGAAAGAGCGTATTCCCTTTCAGAAAATCCCGGTCACTGGATGCAATTTGTTTTTAAGTCATACTTAATGTGATGTCCCCACCACTGAGTCTCTGCTGCTGGGACAGATATATGCTGAAGAGCTGACCTCACATTGATAGCACGACAGTCACTGAGATCACTGGCTCTGCCCATGTACATAGTGTTGTGCTTAGAGTGGCTGAGCTCTGCAACCAATATGAGATGCCAAGAGCAGGGGCTGACACTCAGCCTGTGACTTTCCCTACATTGGAATTCAGTAAGATATGATAGTCTTCTATTCTGAATGCACTATTTTTTTATTAAAATATAAAAAATATATTGAAGAAACCTTTTAAATATTTTTATTTTTTTCGTTACAGAATGTATTTGGAGAATTCTCAGACACAAGTGATGCAGAGAGCACTAGTGAAGTGGATCAGATCAGTGTTGCTTCTTCACAAAACATGGAAAATATACTTAATAGGACTGATAAAAGCAGTACTTTGAACGAAGAGGTTGATCACCCTTTGTTAGCTCCAGTTAATTTTACAGTTAAGAGCAAAGCGAGTTCTAATGACTGTCCAGACCTAACCATGGAGGTAGAAATAAGCAAGCTTGACCTTGCCCAGAATATTCAATTATTACCTTTGCAAGAGACACAGCCAGTGATTGAAAATCCCATCCATATGGAATGTGAAGAAAGATCTAATCCTCTTGAAAACAGCACATCATGCTTAAAAGAAGCTCTGACCAACACTTCAAAGAGTTCTGAACCCAAATTTAAAAACGATGAGTTTTGTAAAGGATCCTCAGCTGAACCTGAAACTATAGCTATGTCTCTGGATGCAGATAATGTGAATAAAGAGGCTTTGTGTCACATGGAAAGAGAGATAATGCCATTCGATAATGGAGCTTACAATTCTGCAGTGAGCAGTGGTCCTTCAGTAAATTTAACAAAGCCAGATGGCACTGTAGGTAAAATTAAGTTTGATAACCTAAATGATGATAATGATGACTCATTTAGATGCTTGAATGCTAGCAAAAGTCACATAATTGAAGATCCACTTGTCCATCACGAGATAAACACAGACGCGGATATGTCCATGCCGGTGGGAAAGTCTGTTGTTACAATTGTAAACTGTGACCAAAAAACTGTGGTACGGATGCAGTCTGAAAATTGTTCAGAAAATGACAATTCAAGCTCTTCAACGGATTTGCATATTAAACCAAATATTTCAGATGATAGCAGCCCATTTGCGAAGGATGCTAACTGGCAAAAATATTATAATAATTCTGTAGGTCTTGATTTGTCTAAATGTGGTGAAAAGAATTTAGACAAAAAATTAAACTTTATACCTACTGTTAATCTGAATAAATGCCCTGAAGAACCTTGTACTTTAAGGACTGAAAAAACAAACTCAGATTCTGTTTCAAAGCAGCCATTGGAAAGTAGCCAACAAAGTGATCCATTGAAGCAAACATCTCCTACGCTTAGTAGCCATAATCGGCTGTCAACCGTTTCAAATGGAGCACAAGAAATAGATTGTGAAAATATCAAGGAGTCTTCAATATATCAGAAATCTGGAGACATGGATATAAACCATGAAACTCCTCATGATGCAAATGTTACAGTCAAACAAAATATGGCAATATCATTGAACAAATGTGATTCCATTACTGTTACCGCCTTGGAGTCACAGTGTAAAACTGTAGAGAAGAAAGATGATGATCTGGAAAATGGCTCATGTCCAAAAGAAAAGGTATTGGAACATAAACCTGAGAAACAAAATTTTTGTGATCTTGGGGTGGACAAAATGGTCAGTACATCTAAAAGTCATACTGATGATGATCGATCTGAAAGAAATTCACCACAAACTGTTGATCACCCTTCCACTGCAGGTTACTCAAATGTGCCCCAGGCTTCATCATTGCACCAAGAATCTGACATACAGCTGCAGTCCTCACTCGTAGACACTTGTGATAAAGACTCTGTCTATTTTCCAAACCTGGGAAATAGTGAAAATCGATCATCTTCGCCTACAACTCTACATCCGAGCGAGAAGTGCTCTCCATGTATTGATATGGACAGCCCTAGTCATCAAAATTCGAAACTCCCTTCTGCTGTCAGTTTCAGTCATGTTAACATAACAGAAGATCCTGAACATAAAAATGACAGAAACATAATTAAAACCCAATTTGAAGAAGTAAGTCGCAGTATAAAATCAAGCCTCGACTTGAATTCCACCATTCCAGAACAGAAAAACCCAATTGTTTGTCCACTTTCTAAAACTGGCCTTGTTCCTGTAAAAGTCAAATCGCAACCTAAAATTTTGCCTGTTCTTCCACTGGAAGAGTTCCAGCACTTTCATTTATTTTCAAAATCAACGGACTCTCTTGAAAAATTAGAAAAAAATACTGTTGACTTATGTGATAGCTATCTAGATAGTAGTGAAAGTGAGTATGAGTTTCCCGTTCGTAAGGTGAACTTTACACGGCCAACCTTTAACAATCCAATTGTTCAAAATGAATCATTTACAATGGCATCTGATGTCACTAAAACTTATGATGAACAACATAAACCACCTACATTAGCCCAGAATGAAGGACACAGTGCTACAGTAGTTAAACATCTGAATGGATCTGATGAGTCTAAAGTGGAGAATGACGTGTTCAGAGAACCTGAACATTCAGTCCTGCGCTCTCTAAATACAGAATCGAAGAGTGGTGCGAATAGTGACGGAAATGTAGAATGTTCCCCAGATGAAAAATCTAAGATTATTACTTCTAGGCAGGATCCAGTAACACTGAATGAGGTTTCTGGTCATATTCAATTTCATGATGCTGGAAAAAACACTAGAAATAATGCTGAAACTGGAGGCCGAAGAATTCTTCCTGGTAAAAATCTAATTTGGAATTTCAGTAGACCTGATGACAAATTCCGACCGAAGACCAATTTTGGGAAAGTATCTGCCAATTTGGAAAGTTCAGTCGTTAGAGGTGGTGCAGGTACTGAAAAAGCAAAAGAACATGATCCTTCCAACAAACTCAAATCGTCCAACTTTCAAGCTGCAAGAAAAGAAATTCCTCCAAATAAGCAATCTCAAGGGAGTACAGTATTATTGAACGCACAGATAGGGCAAACTATTTTAGCAAATGCTGACACCTCTACCAACAGGGGTCGTTCACCAGAAACCATTATTAATGAATTAAGATCTGAAATGGGTCCACCACTCCCTCCCCTCCTTGGTCCATTGTTGTCAACTCCCCCAAGAAGCATGCGTACTCTCTCACCCATTATGTCGTCTTCAAGTCGTTCTTCCTTGCCATCTCCCCTTGAGGAGTTGGTTTCTCCTTTACCTGGAGCACCATTTCCACCTTTAATGTCACCGCTAAGTGATGAACGTAAACGAAAGTCTCCTCTATTTAATACTCCATCTCCTGCTGAGAAAGCAAACCGTAGAATACTGTCTTCTCCTTTGCAGTTCTGTGCTGCCACTCCAAAACATGCTGTTCCTGTGCCAGGAAGATTGCCTCTTTATGCAAATGGAACCTCTGCATGTAATGTTCAAGAAAATTCTGTGAAAATTCTTGATACCATGTACCCAGAATTGTCTGCACGGGCCAGGACTTTAAACATATTAAAAGGTAATGTTCAGTTGAATAGAGGTTTGCCTAGAGATGGGCATAACATGCCTGTTAGCAAGATCACGGGTTTTAAGTCCATTACATCTACTTCAACAGTATTCATAAAAACCGGGAGCAATTCAAAACCAAGCAACAAAGAGAAACTGAATACTTTAGAAACACAAAGCTGCACTTCTGTAAATAAGAGAGCGATAGAGTCTTTCCAGATGCCTAAAAGTGCCAAAAGACTAAGGCTAGATAGCGAATCTCCAGTTGTTGAAAGTGTCAAAGACTGTTTCACAATGCCTGGAGAGAAAGCTGATGAATCTTGTCAAAACTTTAGTTACTGTGAGCCCATTCATGATATTGGGAAAGACAGTAGTGTTGATGAAGACATTATAAATAATGCTCTTAAAAAAATAGAAGAATTGTGTTTTGACCTTCTGCCTGTAATAAGAAGCCATGTTCACGTTGGGACGGTTCCCAGTGTTCCGGTAATGAGAAATGAGGAGAAAGAAGTGATTTACGAATTCAGCAACTTAAAAAAGGTAAGTCTTGCAACTGTGTCATGCAGGGACAGACTGGGTCTGAAATTCAGCACCGGCATTGCAAAGCACACAGGCCCATGCTGTCGCCTCCCCAGATTGGGGTCTCTTACTAATATTACCCTGCCTGGAGGAAATCAAGATTTACTAGAAGACCTATAGTTCCAATAATACCGCTATAAGATTTAACAAAAATACCACAATAATAAAATTGCAATATAATAGACAAGTACCACCCGTCCATACCAGCATTTACAGTAGTGATATCCCCATACCGATCATTAACCAAAACCCTTGTACTAGGACTGATACTGTCACCATACACTGGCAATATAATAGTAATATCTGTTTTACACCAGTACTCTGAGTACCGTATGTGGGTATACTGCATAGGTTCTCACAAATGTCATTCTGCACAATGCCTTGACCACTTCTTCCATCCATAACTCGTTCTTGCAAAATGAAACCTAGCGATATCTTTGGCTTATTGCTTTTCCAGCACCACCTCACATTCCCCACCTTTACAAAACTATGTAGTGCTATGACCAGTGCCCTAAACTGTAATAATGTCTCCTCTGTGCACTGTACAGTAATAGTAGCTTCTCTCTGCGCCCCACACAATAGTAGTGCAATCTCTCTTCCCCTACACCGTAAAGATGCTCCCTTTTGCCTCCTTCGTTATACAGCACCCTATAAAAGTAATGTCCCCATGTGCCTCATGTAATAATAATCCCCCTTGACCCCTTATAATATTAATAACCACATTACTCCTTATAATACAAACACCCCTGTGCTTTCTTAAAACAATAATAATGCTTCTTATGCTTCCCCTGTAATAACTACCCCCCCCCAGTGTGTCTCCTTATAATGATTACCCCTAGTGCCTCTTTATTGTAATAATGACTCTGAGCAGGGGTGCACAGAGCAAAAATCACGACACATAGCATTGTTATCCTTTCCCAATATGTAGTAGGTTTAATAATATTAGCAAGTACCTCCAATTAGAAATGTAGTATCTTTCTTCTGATTTGTCTGTCACTTACCCCATGTGCAGGGCATTACAGTAGTTTATGTATCCATCGTTATGACCACTAACAACTATCACTATATGAGTGGTTGTAACCATGGATACCTAAGTTACTGTAGTGCCCTGCACATGTGGTAAGCAACATAGCGAATCAGAAGAATGGTACCATGTTTCTAATTTGATGTATTTGCTAATTTTATTATTACACATACTACATATTGAGATAGGATCTTGGAGATGGGAAGGCCCCTTTTAAGATCCTAATTTTGATAATGTGTCCGAGTTAACACTTTGTATCTGCTTTTTTTTAATCTGTATTGTGTTTTCTTATTAACAGTAATGTTTCTGATTATTTTTTATTTATTTATTAGGATTTAGCTGACTCCTTTTTACATGTTCTTTTAAAAAAAATTAACACCGGAAAGAAGTCATTGAAACGTGCATATCTTCAGGCTCTATGCAGAGTATATGTGGGTTTGTGTCGTCAGCTTGGAGACATTGAAAGAGCACGAATTCTTTGCTATAGCATAATTAAAGAAGGTAGGTTCTATTTTATAACTTGTAAATTGTGGTGGTGTTGTGTTGCTTGCTATAAATCTATTTCTTCACTAGAAAGTGGTTGGGAGCTTGCCTTTCTGAGGCAGTTGACAGCTTTTCTATTTTGCAGCCTATATGGCACTTAGTGGAAAGAGACAGCCACAGTGTCACTGAGTCTTTTGGACCCACAGTTCACATGATCGGCAGTTGCCCCCCATAATAACAGACTCCGATCATCTCGGCTAGTAACTAATTTCACCACAAGGGCTGATTTTGTTATTTATTTGGGACTTGTATCTTTAGTTGAATATTGGAAAAATGATAGTGTGTGTGTGTGTATAATTTGTTCTAAACTTATATGGGATGAAGTGTAGTGTTTAGTACGAAAAAAAAAATATTATATTGTTTACATTTACTTAGGTGGAAAAATTATACATGACTTATTTTTAATGTTTATTTGTAAATGTAATGTATTTTTTTTCTACTGCTAGTTAACTTAAACATTGGATTGTACAATACAGTAATGGCATGGCAGGGCTGCTTATAATTATTAGGCTAAGTGCACATGATGCAGAAATGCTGGATATTTTTTCCGCTTCTCCCTGGCAGGAAAAACGCTTGCGGATTTTACATGCATTTTTCCTGCCAGGTAGAAGCGTTTGTCAAGCGTTTTTGCATGTGGGTTATCAAGCGCTTTTCCAAGCGATTTTAGCATCACTTGGAAAAGTGCTTGACAACTTGGTCACACTATATAAATCCATGCAATCAGCATGGATTTATATAGCGTGACCAAGTAATAGTTAAGAAAAAAGAATAAGAATGGTAAAAAATAAAGATTATACTCGCCTTCCGATGGCCCCCGGTGTTTTCTCCGCTGCGTCCGGTCTGTTGTATCGGTCGCGGTGGTGTTTAAGGACCTGCGGTGACGTCATTGAGTCATGTGACAGGTCACGCGCCGACGTCAGCGGTCGCGTGACCTGTCACATGACTAAATGACGTCATGGCAGGTCCTTCACACCACCGCGACCCATACAACAGACCAGACGCTTCGCTGAGGAGGCCGGGAGCCATCGGAAGGTAAATATAATCTTTATTTTAAATTATTTTTTTAACAGGTTCTATGGTACCTGGGTCTGGAGGAGAGTCTCCTCTTCTCCAGACCCGGGTACCATCCACATATTGAACCGTGTGATATCCGCATGTGCAGATGCAGTGATGTGGATGTCACGAGGTCCAATGCAAGTCAAAGGTGGCGATAACGCTGCCTGTCCGCAAAATTAATGGACATGCTGCTTATTTTTCCGCAATGATCCACAGCGGAAATTTCCGCCGCATGTGCACAGCACATGCGGATTATCATTGGGGACCATGGGGCGCATATTGCCAAGCGATTTTTCGTTGCGGAAATCCCGCCGCAAAAATGCATAGTGGGCACCCAGCCTTAGGGTGACAGACTAGGGGCCTTCATAAAGTCTTTGGCTTCTGTGACAGTCCATTGACAATCCACAATCTTTGTGGGGTGACAAAGGGAATACCCTTCCTTTGTTTAACTGCATAAATGCTGCAGTTTCTATTGATCACAGTATCTAAGGTGTTAAACAAGGGTTGAGGTCAGCATCTCTGATTGAGAAGTCGACCCCTGCTGTGTAATATGTAGCTTCTGAGCCAGCAGCATACCATTCCCATTACCTTAGTTTTTTCCTCTCTACATTCTAGCAGCCATATCTTTGATTTTTTTCAGTGACGTGTTGTATAAAGTCTTTTCATGCAGAAGAAACATTATTTTTCAGCAATGTTTGTGGGTACTTAAAAATTACTGTGTAATTCATGACAATACTTTTTTTGATGCCACTATAGAAAAGTTATTTTTGTTCTCCTGTTTTTTGTTTTTTTTTGTGCTGCTTACATTTTACAATAACCAGCTAATTTTTTCAGGTTTTTACAGTGGTATAGCTAGCCAACATGGGTGGGGTTTTTTTTTCATTATGTAATAAAATGTATTTTATTGGGAGCTTTTGTTACCAGCCTCTGTCCTGTCATTAGTATCAGGGTTGATCTGTCTGCTTGGGCCTAGCAGCTCCTCTGTACCTAGCAGACCCCACATGTTGCAGATTATTCTATTCTCTACATGGCGTTCATTCTTTTTTCCCTTTCTATTTTAGATTTTCCAGATCCCGATAAACTGCTCCTATTTATTATTAGTTCATGGAGTGATATATTGTCCCTGCACGGAGTGGTCAGTAAAGCAATTCAGGCAGTCCTTAAAATCTTGGCAAAAGAAGATGTTTGTTCTTGTCTGAGTGCTTACCTGAATTGGGAAAAGGTAATTAAAAGGGTTTTCCAACACCTGAATGCAATTTTCATTTTTATTTGTAAGTAATTCTGTGGTGGATTGTAATGAAAAAGGCCTCCACAATGTGTATTTTTGTTATTCTACCTTCGCCAGCTCCAGTTTCTTGGTACCTGCTCCTTTTTCAGTTCAGGCAGCTTCCTGGGCTGTTTTCTAACTGCACTCCTCATGCCCACAGCCAGTGCCGCCCTGCCTATGCTCCTGTACTCCTCTGTGCCCCCTACTCTGCCAGGATTCTGCTCTTGCACTGCTCCACGTAGCCACTACTTCAGTGCTGGAATATCACTGTGGTACCTCTCCTATCCTCGAGTACTGTAGTACTGTTCATCACACCTGTCCAATGTGCACGGTCTCCAAGTTGCTATATTTCACCTGTCTGTTTCTTAGAAAGCGTACTTTCCCCAGCTTCAACCTTTACATCTCTTCTATTCTCCCCTCAGTATGATTTTCCTGATATATACAGTACAGACCAAAAGTTTGGACACACCTTCTCATTTAAAGATTTTTCTGTATTTTCATGACTATGAAAATTGTACATTCACACTGTAGGCATCAAAACTATGAATTAACACATGTGGAATTATATACTTAACAAAAAAGTGTGAAACAACTGAAAATATGTCTTATATTCTAGGGTCTTCAAAGTAGCCACCTTTTGCTTTGATGACTGCTTTGCACACTCTTGGCATTCTCTTGATGAGCTTCAAGAGGTAGTCACCGGAAATGGTTTTCCAGCAATCTTGAACCTGAACCCAATCGAGATGGTTTGGGGTGAGCTGGACCGCAGAGTGAAGGCAAAAGGGCCAACAAGTGCTAAGCATCTCTGGGAACTCCTTCAAGATTGTTGGAAGACCATTTCCGGTGACTACCTTTTGAAGCTCATCAAGAGAATGCCAAGAGTGTGCAAAGCAGTCATCAAAGCAAAAGGTGGCTACTTTGAAGAACCTAGAATATAAGACCTATTTTCAGTTGTTTCACACTTTTTTGTTAAGTATATAATTCCACATGTGTTAATTCATAGTTTTGATGCCTTCAGTGTGAATGTACAATTTTCACAGTCATGAAAATACAGAAAAATCTTTAAATGAGGTGTGTCCAAACTTTTGGTCTGTACATACATACATACATACATACATACATACATACATACATACATACATACATACATACATACATACATACATACATACATACACACACACTCACTCTCACTCTCACTCACTCACTCACTCACTCACTCACTCTCACTCTCACTCACTCACTCACTCACTCACTCACTCACTCACTCTCTCACTCTCTCACTCTCTCACTCACTCTCACTCTCTCACTCACTCACACACTCACACACTCTCACTCTTGTTCGTACCCCTCGTTTAATAAAAGAAAAACCTACAATGGTCACATAAATAACTTGAATCTGACAAAAGTAGTAACAAATTAAAAATCTTTGAAATGAAAATATATATATATATAATATACAGTGGGGAAAAAAGTATTTAGTCAGCCTCCAATTATGCAAGTTCTCCCACTTATAAAGATGAGAGAGGCCTGTAATTGACATCATAGTTAGACCTCAGCTATGAGATACAAAATGAGAAAACAAATCCTGAAAAATCACATTGTCTGATTTGGAAAGGAATTCTTTTTAAGTGGGAGAACTTGCACAATTGGTGGCTAACTAAATATTTTTTTCCCCCACTGTGTGTGTGTGTGATTGTATATATGTGTATGTGTATATATATATATATATATATATATATATATATATATATATATATATATATATATATATATATATATATATATATATATATATATATATATATATATATATATATATATAATATTATGCATTTATATTTAGACACACTCATATCTGAGAAATATTCCCAGTTATATCAAGTAAAATAAATTTACAATTTCACTTTTTGTACATCTAGATGGGTATAAAAAGATAACTTTTTTTTTTGTGTATCCATATGGATATACTGTATGTCTATGGGATGTTTAAATGGATGACTCAAATACAAGACATAAATGCTCACATATATACAAAAGATTTCCATGTTGGAGCATACTCCATAATACAATCGCTATATTTATAATTCTACTGCGTGGAAGAGGGAATACGTGCTGGCTTCCTTGGTGGCGCCTCTTCTGGTTTGCAGGCCTGATGCTACATCACATTCGTCACGCCGCAATGATGACATTGCTCCAGGCTATATATAAAAATTTTGGCAGACTTCTGTACCTGCTTTGCACTTGTGTCCCCAGATCTGGTTAGTATCACAAATAGTTACAATGGGACATTTTGCACTATAAATACAGTTGGTAAGGTGAGACTGAAATGGCTGTGCATTCTTAACACTTTCTTTGACTTGGATATATCTCATACATCTTTTCAGGGAGGCACATTGGTCTTGTTTTAAATCTCGCAATCTTGTTTTTAAAACAAGACTATCTTGAGATGGGTGTCAACAGTACATCAAGCCAAATGCAAGTGTTAGCTTGTCTACTTTAAACAATTATGTAAGGCATACAGGAACACTCATTTTACAGCTATCTAATTCCTGTGTTGTATAGAATGTTACCTTTCCAGCTTCTGACACTGCAAAGGTGGCCAGTAACCTAGACAATGAACAGTAAACTATAAAATTAAAAATCCCTCCATTCCTGAACAGAGAATTTTTCATAAAGCTGTAAATTTCAAGGTTACTTGTCTTTACAAGCATTTTACAATTTTACGCATTTAACAACATAACACAATCCCTTTTTCATTCATTTTGTCAAACAATTTGAACATTGCGTAGAAGACGCATTGTCAGCCATTAAAAGGTCAAGAAAGGACGATCGTAAAAACTGGAAGTCCCGCAACTTGTTTTTTTTTTGTTTTTTTGCAGTGTCCACCTATGAACACAAGCGTCCTTCTGAGCAGTGTTCTTATGGCAATTCAGCTTTATCCTGATGTCAAATTTAATCAGAGTGAGAAGTATGGAGAGGATTTGACAGACAGTGTCTGGGAATATGTGTTCACTGTTGATCTTTTGTGCAGCTACCATAAATGGCTTTGGACCCATGAAAATGTAATAAGGTACAAAAGCTTCTCTCTCTCATAATACTGTTTCATGGCTTGTATGCACAGGATGAATTAAAGAAGTTGTCCTCTACTCGGACAACCTTTTCTCATACCCCACGCTTGGCCCCGATAAAATAAAAAATGCTTATTCTCGCCTCCCGTGCCGACGCTGTTCCAGCAGTGTTGGCACTCACGTTCCCGGGGCTCTCGTGCGGTTATGACACGAGAGCCCTGCGCCTGATCAGCACTGGCGTTACTATCCCCACCTTAATACGAATTGAACATGAAGAGGAATTCAGGGCTGTGGCTGCTCTTTCACTCTTTTATTAGGGTCAAACATTTAGATCAAAAAGGGGTTGTCCTAGTAGTGGACAACCCATTTACATATTGGTGCTTGAAGGCTGTTTAGGGATAAGAACTTTCTCAAGGCAGAGTATATGTTGGTGTGTATAAACTCACTTTTCCTTGTATCACTGGTATCTATTAGCCTTTTTTCAATGAAACCTAATGTAAAGAATATAGCTTCTGAAGAAAGATTCATCTTGCGTATCAGAAAGGTTTATAAATTAAATTTAATAAGCCCCAAAACTGTTAATCTAAATTAACTATTGGTTGGGTTACGTTATCCTGTGGTTGAGGCTGGAGGCCCATGCTACCGGGTCACTTATTTGACAGTTCATGATGTCCGTCCTTCAATCTCTATTAGCACAGTGACCACTGCACACATGCTGACTGTTATGCCAGTGATTTCTTAAATTGAGAAGAGTGCTGTGATGCCAGTCTTCTGAGCTGTCGCTCAGCATAACAGTTCAAGCCAAAAGCTGCACAGCAGAGATGAAGAAAATTAAAAAGGCCTAATTTTTAGTATATATTATTAATTGGTAAGTCACTTTCCATGTCAGTGATTTGGGCATTTGCAAATTTGGTAATTGTAAAGTAGTTAAAGGGCTTGTCCCACAAAATAAGCTCATTTTAACCTATTCGCGACATATGACGTAACTGAACGTCATTATCGGGAAGGGGTTCCCACATTTTGACGTACAGTTGCGGCATGACTATCAGCTGTGCCTGCACAGTCGCCACCAGGAGCTCAGCTTAAGTGATAGCCGAGCTCCGGCTGTCACAGCCAGAGGCGGCGCCCACACTGTCCCAGGCTATTCAATCCACTAAATGCTGAAATCCGTAGGAATCACAGCATTTAGAAGGAGAGGGAGGGGGATCACTCTCCCAACTGATCGGCACCACCGCAACGTAATTGCAAGCTGCCAATGGCAGTCATGTCAACCGGAGGTCAAGTGATGACCACTGGGTCTGCCAGCTACGGTGGCCTGTTAGACCATGCCTGAAGTATGTCTAAAAGGCATTTTGTCAGTGTAACTACGACCGCTATAATGAATTGCAATACATGCGTTACAACAGTTCTCAAAGTAGTAAAAGTTGACGTCCTATAGAGGAACGACATTTAAAAAAAAAAAGTTAATGTGAAGGCACTGGGTCTTCCGTGGGCGTTAACGCCACTCAGACAACACAGGGTGAGGTTGAAACAGCGTGGCAATACTTTATTGAACCACAAAGCGGACAATAAACACACAGAACAGTCCCAGCAAGTACCCAAGATGGTACAACATTACACAGTCTCACCCTTCCGCCCACCTGGGATAGAACAGCTGCGACTTTGGGACTTCCAGGGCCAACTACCTCAACCAGTGGCCTCCCGCTTCTGGCGGGCCCCCACAGAGAGAAGATAGCAGCAAGCTTAGGAAATTAGCAGTCCATCGAGGTACAAGGCCAGGAGACCCGAGAGTCCCCATCCTGGCCGCTCCGAGAGTTTCCATGTGGCCAGATGACCGTCTGGTCCCTATCTGGCTTCTCTGAATGTCTCCATGGGTTCCAGGTGACTGGTGGGTCCCTCCTGGCAACCCCAAACAACATATCCATGGGGTCAGGTGACTTCATCGTCCCAACCTGGTCTCCCCAAAAGTATCTATGGTTCCTCTGATGGTTAAGATCTGTATCTTTCCAGTCAGGGCCGATACCCTTAGTCCGGAATCATGTAGAATCCAAATCTGTGTCTTTGTATGGAGCCGCCATGCAATCCATCTACTTTCCTCAAGGATGTCTCTCATTCTCTTTGTAAAGTCTTTCTGACTCTCTGTCCAAGTCTGACTGCTACAGAAGCACATGTCCCTTAAAAATAGTTACAGTTGTCTGTGCAAGTACACATTCACAGGTAAAGGGGTTAGGGAGGGCATTACTCACAGGACTCAGCAACCATTGTTTGAGCTAATCTATTGACATAGTTGGTATCACAGGGGCTATTGTAAATGAACTTTCAGCTGACTTAGTATAATATGTAATTAGCTTAGTAACAAACAACATTGTTCACCTAGCCAAGAGGAGACAGCAATCAGGGTTGTACAAATATCGGTCTGTCCTTTAAAAATACACAAACGTATACAAGTTAATTTAAACACAAAAGTGTATTTCTCTTGGAGTAACAAATCTAATCGTCTGGCTAATTAAGATTATAGGCTGTATCGTCACAGTCAATTTTTTAATAAAAATGTAGCACACTAACAAAAAATCGTCCAAAAAATATTATGCCAATAAATACGCATATTTATGTGAAATCAAAATTAAATGAAAAAAGTACACATTTGGTATCGCCCCGTCCATAACAACCTGATTTATTAAACTGTCTCATTATTTAACCCTTTCAGTTAACATTGTAAAAAAAAGTCTCAAATAGTTTTTTTTATAGAACTATTATTACAACTATCATTGTGTAAAAGCAACAAAACATAAAAAAATATAAATGTGGTATTTGCACTGTAATTGTACTGACCTGAAGAATAAAGTTGTATTATCACTTTTACCACACAGTGAACAGCATAAAAAAAGAGAAACTATTACTAAATTGTTTTGGTTTTTTTTGCTAATTTTGCAAAAATTAGAATAGAAAGTGATCAAAAATATTGTGCCAAAAAATGGTACCAATGAAAGGTCCAATTCATCCCACAAAAAACAAGCCTTCACGTGACTTTGTCAGCGGAAAAATAGAAAAACTATAGCTCTCAAAATATGGTGATGCAAGAATTACTTTTTTTTTGTGATTGTAGCCAACATAAAAAAAATCTATATAAAGTGGGAAAATAAGTATTTGATACACTGCCAGTTTTGCAAGTTTTCCCACCTACAAAGAATGTTGAGGTATGTAATTTTTATTGTAGGTACACTTCAACTGTGAGAGACAGAAATCCAGAAAATCACATTTGTATGATTTTTAAATAATTAAATTACATTTTATTGCATGAAATAAGGGATGGGCTACAGCAGTGGTCCCCAACCTTTTTTGCACCAGGGACCGGCTTGAAGCAAGATCATTTTTCCATGGCCCAGCAAGGAGGGGGTGGGGTGGGCGGGGCTTTGGTCATATGGGGGCGGGGTAATGGAGGGATTTGGAGTTTAGTGCATACTTATCATATAGTGTAGACCAGGTCCCCACCAGGAGCTATGCCAGGAGCCCCACATAATGTGCTGTGCCAGGAGCCGCATCACTGAGGCCCCATCACGCCCTGCAGCAGGACAGGGCAGCTGTCCTGACAGCTGCTGTTCAGCTGCATTTACGTCATCCCAGGGGCGGACACAGACTGTAGTGGGCCCCTGTGCAAGAAATTTTTGGGGGCCCCCCCGCCCTTCATAAGGCAACAAAGTTATGTAAACATAACCCCCCCATGTGCATCGCTCACCCCCGTGCATCTCTCATCCCCCTCCGTGCATCTCTCATCCCCCTCCGTGCATCTCTCATCCCCCTCCGTGCATCTCTCATCCCCCTCCGTGCATCTCTCATCCCCCTCCGTGCATCTCTCATCCCCCCCGTGCATCTCTCACCCCCCCGTGCATCTCTCATCTCTCCCCTCCCCCCATGTGCATCTCTCATCTCTCCCCTCCCCCCCATGTGCATCTCTCATCTCTCCCCTCCCCCCATGTGCATCTCTCATCTCTCCCCTCCCCCCATGTGCATCTCTCATCTCTCCCCTCCCCCCATGTGCATCTCTCATCTCTCCCCTCCCCCCCATGTGCATCTCTCATCTCTCCCCTCCCCCCCATGTGGATCTCTCATCTCTCCCCTCCCCCCCATGTGGATCTCTCATCTCTCCCCTCCCCCATGTGCATCTCTCATCTCTCCCCTCCCCCCCCATGTGCATCTCTCATCTCTCCCCTCCCCCCCCATGTGCATCTCTCATCTCTCCCCTCCCCCCCCCATGTGGATCTCTCATCTCTCCCCTCCCCCATGTGCATCTCTCATCTCTCCCCTCCCCCATGTGCATCTCTCATCTCTCCCCTCCCCCCCATGTGGATCTCTCATCTCTCCCCTCCCCCATGTGCATCTCTCATCTCTCCCCTCCCCCCCATGTGGATCTCTCATCTCTCCCCTCCCCCATGTGCATCTCTCATCTCTCCCCTCCCCCCATGTGCATCTCCCATTCCCCCCACTCCTAGTTAATTGTATTTAAAAAAAAATAAAACTTGTTATACTTACCCCCATGCGATCCCTGCAGAATCCTGGCGCTCGTCCAAATCGCTGACACCAGGTTCTCCTGACTTCCGGCCATGTGACGGCGCCGTCACATGACCGGAAGTCAGGGGAATCATGAAGGTGCTGCCGCAGCAGCGCAGCGCTAAGATGTTCCGGACCCGGCGCTTAGCATGCGGCCGGGGGCCCCATGAGGAGAGAGACGCACAAGAGGGGGGCTCCGAGGGGGCTCCTACCGGCCGGGCCCCATACTGGAGTCAGGGCAGTCATGCCCTGATGGCGGCCCTGCTGGAGGCTGGAGGGGCCCCCTCTCCCCGCGGACCGGCTGAAAAACCCCAACGGCCCGGTCCTGGTCCGCGGACCGGCGGTTGGGGACCTCTGGGCTACAGGACAAAAGGCAAGCAGTTTGATGAGAAGGCAACAACTCTTGGTGCAATTATTAGAAAATGGAAGAAACACAAGATGACTGTCAATCTTCCTCAATCTGGGGCTCCATACAAACTCTCGCCTCGTGGGGTAAGCATTATTCAGAGAGAGATCAGGAATCAGCCCAGAACTACACAGGAGGACCTGGTCAATGACCTGAAAAGAGCTGGGACCACAGTCTCAAACATTACCGTTAGTCACACACTACACCGTCATAGATTAAAATCCTGCAGGGCACGCAAGGTCCCCCCTGTCCAGACACGTTTGAGTTTCGCCAATGACCATCTAGATGATCCACAGGAGGTATGGGAGAAGGTCATGGGATCAGATGAGACCAAAATAGAACTTTTTGCTATCCACTCCACTCAGTGTTTGGAGGAAGAAGGAGAAGTTCAACCGCAAGAACACCATCCCAACCGTGAAGCATGGTGGGGGAAACATACTTTGGAGGGGTGCTTTTCTGCAAAGGGGACAGGACAACTGCACCATATTAAAGGGAGGATGGATGGGGTCAAGTATCGTGAGATCTTGGCTAACAACCTCTTTCCTTCAGTAAGCACATTGAAGATGGGTCGTGGCTGGGTCTTCCAACATGACAGTGCCCTGAAACACACAGCTAGGGCAACAAAGGAGTGGCTCCATAAGAAGCATTTCAAGGTTTTGGAGTGACATAGCCAGTCTCCAGACCTGAACCCAATAGAAAATCTTTGGAGGGAGCTGAAACTCAGATGCCCAGTGACAGCCGCAAAACCTGAAAGATCTGGAGAAGATCTGTATGAAGGAGTAGATTGGCAATCACCGCATGTTTTTTTTTTTTGGGTGTCTAACAGCCACAAAACATTCAGGGTGGGGGCTTGAGCATCCGTGAGATTCGGTGCATACCCGAGCACCCAATGCAAACTCGAGTAGCGAACACTTGGCACTCAACACGAATGACGGCATATGCAATATGATGACCTAATGTTATCAAATTCTGTGTAGTACCTTTGGATTCAAAATCCTCACTATACCCCTGGATAAAATCTTTGAGGGGTGTATTTTCTAAAATGGGGTCAGTTGTGGGGGGTTTCTGCTGGTTGGGTGCCTTAGGGGCTTTACAAGTGAGAAATTTGGGGCTAAATCAAGATTTTGGAGGTAACATTTTTTTTATTTTTTTATTCATTCCCCTTTGCTTTTAATTCCTGTGTTGCAACTGAAGGGTTAAAAAAATTTCCCGACAACTGTTTAACAATGTTTGAAGGGTGCGTTTTTTAAAATGGTATCACTTTTGGAAAGTTTCCAATATATAGGCCCCTCAGAATCCACTCTCCCAGTGGGTCATGGCACCCACAAACCATAAGGCTGTGTGCCCACTATGCGTTTTTTAAGCATTTCCGCAGCGGCAATTCCGCCACATAAACACTTAAAAAACACTTGGTAGAAGGTCTGCAATGTTCCCCCAATGATAATCCACATGTGCTGTGCACATGCTGCGGATTATCATTGCGGAAAAATCCGCAGCACTACCAATTATTTTGCGTAAGCGCTGCGTTTTTGCCCCATTGACCTGCATTGAATCTCTTAATATCCGCATGTGACTACATGTGCACATGCAGATATTAAGCGATTCAATGTGCTTATGGTACCCGGGTCTGGAGAAGAGGAGACTCTCATCCAGACCCGGGTACCTGTAAAAAAAAAAACAAAAAAACATTATACTCACCTTCTGATGGCCTGTGGTCTTCTATCCGGTACGTCTTGGGTCCCCGGTGGCTCGCGATGGTGTAAAAGAACCTTCCATGACGTCATTCAGTCATGTGACGTCGGCGGCCGTGTGACCTGTCACATGACTAAATGACGTCATGGAAGGTCCTTCTACACCACCGCGGGCCACTGAGGAGACCAGAGGCCATCGGAAAGTGAGTATAATGGTTTTTTTTTTTTTTTCTTTTTTTACCATTTTTATTCTCTTTTTTAACTAACTTGGTCCCACTATATAAAATCCTTGCCGGTTGCATGGATTTACATAGTGTGACCAAGTTGTCAAGCACTTTTCCAAGTGATGCTAAAATCGCTTGGAAAGCGCTTGACAACCCACATGCCAAATCGCATGTGCAAAACGTGTGACAAACGCTTGTCCCTGGCTGAAAAACGCATGTAAAATCCGCATGCGTTTTTTCTGCCAGGGAGATGCAGAAACGCTCAAGAAAATTCCGGAGCATTTCTGCATCGTGGGCATATAACCTAACAGTGAAATCTGCACTAAATTATGGTGCTCCTTCCCTTCTGAGTTTTGCACGGTGCCTCAAAAGTAGTTTCCGATTTACAGGGTTTTGGCGAAATTGCACAACGTGAGAGGTCCATTTTTTCCTATTATCCCTTATAAAAATTTGGTGCTTAAACAGCATTTTAGCGTTAAAAATATTATTTTTTTTCTTCACCGCCCAATGGTATAAATTTCTGTGAGGTACATCTGTCAACATGCTAACTACAACCCTAGATTAATTCATTGAGTGTAGTTTGTAAAAATGACATCACTTATGGGGGGGTTTCTGCTGTTCTGACACCTCAGGCGCTCTGCCAGTGTGACATGGCACCCTCAAACCATTCCATCAAAATATGAACTCCAATATGGCGCTTCTTCCCTTCTGAGCTTTGCACTGTGCCTCAAAAGTAGTTTTTGACCACAAATGGGGTATCTGTGTACTCAAGAGAAATTGCACAACAAATTGTAAGGTCCATTTTGCTCCATTACCCTTGTGAAAATCAAAATTTGGGGCAAAACCAACATTTTTGTGGGAAAATAATTTTTTTCATCTTTACAGTTCAACATTATAAACTTTTGTGAAGCACCTGTGGGTTCAAGGTGCTCGCCATACATTTAGATACATGAGGGGGAGGGGTCTAGTTTTCAAAATGATGTCACTTCTGGGGGGATTTCACTGTTTAGGCACATCAGAGGCTCTCTAAGCGCAACATGGCGTCTGCTAATGATTACAGCAAATTTTGCATTCAAAAAGTCAAATGGCGCTTCTTCCCTTCCAATCCCTGCCTTATACCTAAACAGTAGTTTTTCCCCACGTATGTGGTATCAGCATACTCAGGAGAAATTGCACAATTTTTGTTCCATTTCTCCTGTTACATTTTTGTGGGAAAAATGTTTTTTTTTCTTTTTTGTTTTTTTTCTAGGCTCTACATTCTAAACTTCTATGAAGCACCTAGGGGTTCAAGATGCTCACCACAAATCTTGATAATTTTTTTGAGGGGTCTAGTTTGCAAAATGGTGTAATTTGTGGGGGATTTCCACAGTTTAGGCACATAAGGGGCTCTCCAAATGAGACATGGCGTCCGCTAATTATTCCAGCAAATTTTGCATCCAAAAAGTCAAATGGCGCTCCTTCCCTTCCAAGCCATGCCATGCACTAAAACAGTAAAACAGTTCTCTTCCACATATTGGGTATCCGCAAACTCAGGAGAAATTGCTCAACAAATTTTGGGGTTCATTTTCTCCTGTTACCCTTGTGAAAGTAAAAACATTTGGGGCTAAAGTAAAATTTTTGTGAAAAAAAAAAAAAGTAAAACTGAAGGTTTTAATAAACTTCTTGAATGTGGTTTTGAGGACTTTGAGGGTTGCAGTATTTAGAATTGTGTCACTTTTGGGGTATTTTCTCTCATGTAGGCCCCCCAAAGTCACTTCAAATGTGATGTGGTCCCTAAAAAAAAAAAATTGGAAAAAATGAGAAATTGATGAAAAAAAATTATGCTGATGTAAAGCACATATATGAGAAATGTTGTTTGTTAATTATTTTGTGTTATATAACTGTTGTATAACACAGATGTGTTATATCTGATTTAAGGACATAAATATACGCAAATCATATCAACCAAAATTTACCACTAACATGAAGTACAATATGTCATGGAAAAAAGTCTCCGATTCACTAGGATCCGTTGAAGGGTTCCGGAGTTACTACCTCATAAAGTGACACTGGTCAGATTTCAAAAATTTGGCCTGGTCAGAAAAGTCAAAATTGGCTCCTTCACTAAGGGGTTAATGCATTGGACCCCCACTTGCTCCTATTGTAAAAAAAAATTGTATTTTACATTTTCCATTTATTTTGGAAACTTATCATTAGTGCATTTTCACATATGGAAGTACTGGTATGGCTGTATATAGATAGCGTCTTGTCCCCCAATGAGAAGGTTACCTTTTTTATCTATTTAAGATCTGATGAGGCAGTAATGAGTCATATGACAATTAAATGCACTGGGGGGTTTTCCATTGCGCTTGACAGAAGCTGTAGAAGTGCATTGACACTCCTCACACATCCCCTTGCCCATGCCATCCTGATTTGTATATGGCTACTTCACTAGTTTTTTTAACCAGTGCCCAGACCAGTGTTTCCCAACTCCTCAAGGCTCACCAGCATGTCATGTTTTCAGGATTTCCTTAGTATTGCACAGGTGATGGAATTATTGCTCATGCAATACTAAGGAAATCCTGAAAACATGACCTGTTGGTGAGCCTTAAGGACTGGAGTTGGGAAACACTGGTCTAGACAGTCATACTACTGTTTTTATATATAAAAATGTGCTGACTGGTTTTCTTTAAATATCTATGAACGTTTTGGCTACTTATATTCAGTTTCTGCAGATATATGTATTTTTTATGACCTCATGACTCCTAACATCAGATTTTCAGTGTGAGAGGTGTAACAATGTTTAGCGTGCCTAAATCAGAACTAAATGTAATGTCTTTAATCTGTGCTGTTTCTTAGTAAAGAACTTTGGCCGATATTGGATAAGTGGGTGAAACGGAAGAAGGGCAACTTGACTATTCAATTTGTCCCAGACATTATTATCGCTACTGTGCTTCGTCTTGTTGGTAAGTCTTCGTAGATAGTCATTAAAAAAATGGTCTGTCTTTCTGCTGTGGCCTTTAGAAAACATGTATTGTTTTAACTTGCAAACCAAGTGAGTGGAATTGTACTTCATTATTAAACATTCTTTTTATGTTTTCTTGTTTTTTGTTTTTTTACCTTTTTTTGAGTGAACACCAACAGAATTATATCAGATTAAATATAATGGGGATGAGGATCAAAAGCACAAAAGGGATATACATCCCACCCAGTTTTTCCCCATCTTATAAAGTGATAGCACATTCTTAGAATATGCCATTGCTTTGATTGCTGTTGCTCTCATTTTTGGGGCCTACACCGATCCTGAGAATGAAGGGGACCCAGTGTTGATGTTTGAGTTGATGATTACTGGACTATGGATATCATGCAAAAAGCTATTCCAAAGATATAAATAATATATACTGGCTAGAGATAAACAAATCATATCTCCCCATTAGATTAACATAGACAAAAACTATGTAGTGGATCTCCACTCACAAAACCTAAACTTGGAAAAATTCCAAAATCCACTAACAAATGAAAAAGTAACAATCTTTATTGATAAATAGTATTAAAAATACATCGTCAAATAATCACAGAAATCCTCAGGATCATTTGAAAGAGGGAAAGGATGAAACAGACAAAAAAAATCAGCACAAAGGGACACATGTAGTAGTTCTATATAAGAATTATCAGTTCCCATTGGTAAGATTACCTATAATAAGGAGATGAATGATGTCATAAACATATAACATTATAGTTCAAATATGATCTAGTGACAGTGGTCACATAGATCAGTAACGTATTAGAGCAGAGCATCTAAATGATGAAAAATGTTCAAGCCTTCGAAAAGGGCAGTGACCAGAAGTTGCTCCTATCAAGATGAAAAAACTTACCCATAAGGATTGTCACTGAGTATGGTCCCGTGCCGAATATAACGCCCCGACGTGCGTTTCGCACACTGGATGCTTTCTCAAGGGGAGTGTGATGGACCACTGTCACTAGATCATATTTGAACTATAATGTTCATGACCTCATTCATCTCCTTATTATAGGTAATCTTACCAATGGGAAATGATAATAATTCTTATATAGAACTACTACATGTGTCCCTTTGTGCTGATTTTTTTTGTCTGTTTCATCCTTTCCCTCTTTCAAATGATCCTGAGGATTTCTGTGATTATTTGACTATGTATTTTTAATACTATTTATCAATAAAGATTGTTACTATGGATATCATGTAGCTTACCTTCTACTCTCCTATCTTTTCTTGTCAACTGTTACTTTTCACTTAAGGCTATGTGCCCACGATGCAGAAATGCTGCGGATTTTTTCTTGAGCGTTTCTGCATCTCCCTGGCTGAAAAAACGCATGCGAATTGTACATGCGTTTTTCCTGCCAGGGACATGCAGAAGTGAAGCTTTCTTCACTTGCTTTCCGCATGCGGGTTGACAAGCGCTTTTCCAAGCGATTTTAGCATCACTTGGAAAGTGCTTGTCAACTTGGTCACACTATATAAATCCATGCAAACAGCATGGATTTATATAGTGTGACCGTAAAGAATGGTAAAAATTAAAAAAAAAAAAATCTATACTTACCTTCTGATGGCCGCCGGAGTCTTGCTTCGCTCCGTCCTGGCTTGCTTTTCCTTTTTTTACAGGTTCTATGGTACCCGGGTCCGGAGGAGAGTCTCCTGTCCTCCACACCCGGGTACCATCCGCACATTGAAACACATGTAATCCGCATGTACAGATCCAGTGATGCGGATTACATGCGTTCCAATTCAAGTCAGTGGCGGTGAAAACGCAGCGCTTCCGTAAAATAATTGGTAGTGCTGCTTTTTTTTCCGCAATGATAATCCGCAGCGGAAATTTCCGCAGCATGTGCACAGCACATGTGAATTATCATTGGGGAACATGGCAGGCCTTCTACCAAGCGTTTTTTAAGCTTTTCTGCAGCGTTTTTGCCGCTGCGGAAACGCTTAAAAAACGCATCGTGAGCACCCAGCCTAAAGTTTATGGTTTTCAGAGGTCCTTCTTTGTGTTTTTTTTCCTTTTTAACCCCCAGAATTTCATTGTACACTCAAGTACATTGTGTGCACTTGCCATTTATCAGTAGGAGCCAAAGACTTTCCTTTTTGGGTTTTCAGAAATGTGGACAAGGGTGTAATAAAATCTTTTAAGATACTGGTGATAAAATGTGTTTAAATGGTTGTCCAATAGTAAACACCTCTTGTTTTACCAACTCCACAGTCCATCTTAATGTGATTGCATCATAATATTCTTCTGTATTCCTTAGTAGTCACTGATTGGCTGTAGCCTTTACTGCTTATGCTGAAGGAGATCAGTGGCAGCTAATCGATTGCAGCAGTCACGTGACATAAGTGTTACGTGACCGCCAGGGGACACAGCCCTACAATTTGTGAACGGCCCCAGTCCAGGAGGCAAGAATACCGGGTTTTTTTTATTTACGTTGTCCACTGCTGGACAACCCATTCTTAACTGCTCGCACTTCATCTTAATCTATTCATGCTGGCAAGCTTAGCACACTAGTTTTCATTTTTTCTTCTCTTCCCAAAGATAATTCCTACAAAAGCATTTGTAGTAACTTAACAGAGTTTTTCAGTAGAACAACCTTTTGGAAAATCTGTTTTGATTCCTTGTAAGACCAATTAAAAAACTAATATTGGACACATCCCACCCAATTATATTGCAGTCCGCATCATTTAGTATACCTTTTGCATGGTTTCATTTGCATCAGTTTATTTGAATTTTCATTTATTTTTAAGGACGTTTGTGTCAGATGGGTTTGAAAGACGGATTTACAACTGCTGTTAAGAACATCACGTCTGTTATTATTACATTCATCCAGCACGCACATGAAGAAGGTAAGCTTGTAGATGTGTCTTAAGGAGCCATGGATCATATCTCAATCCTAACTCAGAGGGATGTTTTTTAAGCTTGCGTGTAGTCCGTCTGCACAACGGTACCCTTCACGTACAACACATGGACCAATTGTATCCAGAGCACAAGTACTATTATAGTGCAGGTAGTGAGAAGGCTGGTCCTACAGATGCTGACAATTCAAACCAGCACACAGAGCCAGTCACTTCTGTATTTTGTGAACATGATTAGTCCATATTTTTTATATGGCCATCTGAACCCATCCTTAACCCCTTTCTGACGTATGACCTAGTAGTATGTCTTGGTGACCTGGGCCGATAGGACCAATGACGTACTATTAGGTCATATGGCAATCGCGCCCGCACACAAGCGGTGCAGGGCGATCGCCGCCGGGTGTCAGCTGACACCCGGTACTATGTGCAGGGAGCGGTCCCGCACGGCTCCCGGCACCTTAACCCCCTCAATGCTGCGATCGAAGTCGATTGCAGCATTGTGGTGGCAAGGGGAGGTGATCGGAATACTCACCTCCTCTTCCGGCCTCCAGCGCTGTCTGCCGCGGCTTCCCGGATGTTGCCACGATGACCCGATGTTGTCATGACAACATCCGGGTCACCAGACAGCAGGAAGATTCTTTGGTCATACGCAGTGCATGACCAAACTATCTTCTCCCTGTGCAGCACTGACAGCCTGTATAGCACAGGAATGGTGCTGCATTCCTGTGCTATACAGGCGATCAGAAAAAAAAAAGTGAAAGTCCCAGAGTGGGACACAGAATAAAAGTCCAAAAAGTGTTAAAAAATGAAAAACAAAAATTGTAAAAATATTTAAAAAAAGTAATAATAATCCACCAAAAATAAAAATATAATGTACCCATCAATAAATATTATTATGAAAAAAAAAAAAAACCTATAAAAGTACACCTATTTGGTATCGCCGCATCCGGAACGACCTGACCTATAAAACTGTCCCACTAGTTAACCCCTTTAGTGAACACGGTAATAAATAAAAAACAAAGCAAAAAACAATGCTTTATCATCATACCGCCAAGCAAAAAATGAAATAACACACGATTAAAAAGACGAATATAAATAAAAATGGTACCGCTGAAAACGTCATCTTGTCCCGCAAAAAACAAGCTGCCATACAGCTCCATCAGCCGAAAAATAAAAAAGTTATAGCTCTCAGAATAAAGCGATGCAAAAAAATATTTTTTTTCTATAAAATAGCTTTTATTGTGTAAAAGCGCCAAAACATAGAAAAGCAATATAGATGTGGTACCGCTGTAAACGTACTGACCCGAAGAATAACGCTGCCTTATCAATTTTGCCACACGCGGAACAGCATAAAAAAAAAAAAAAGCATAAAAAAAAATTCTGGAATTGCTGTTTTTTGTTTATTGTGCCTCCCAAAAATCTGAATAGAAAGCAATTAAAAAATATCAAGTGCCTGAAAATGGCATCAATAAAAACGTCAACTCATCCCGCAAAAAACAAGCTGTCACATGACTGTAGGCCAAAATATGGAAAAATTATAGCTCTCTAAATATGGCGATGCAATAACTAGATTTTGCAAAAAAAAAGCGTCTTTTAGTATGTGACAGCTGTCAATCATAAAAACCCGATATGATTCTGGTATCGCTGTAATCGCACCGACCCGAAGAATAAAGTCGGCTAATCACTTATACCGCACGAGGAACGCCGTAAAAAATAAACGCTAGGGTTGTGATGGGGTTGGGATTTTTTGCAAAAGTAAAAAAAAAAAATGACAATATGGCGACTAGTGTTGAGCGCAAGTGCCCGCTACTTGAGTTTGCATAGGGTGCTCAGGAATGCACTGAGTATTGCGGGTGCTCAAGTGACATGCTTGAGTCTCTGTCCCATATGCTTCGTGGCCAAAAAAACTCGCAGGGATTGCCTGCCGTGCACGAGTGATCCCCGCATGGTTTTTTTGGGGCGTCTAATAACCATGAAACATGCTAGCGGGGACTCGAGCATGTCACTCGAGCACCCACGATCCATGGTGCATACCTGAGTACCCGATGCTAACTCAAGTAGCGAGCACTTGCGCTCAAGACTAATGACAACTTATTCAATATGATGACCTAATGTTATCAAATTCTGTGTCGTACCTCTGGATTCAAAATGTTCACTATACCCCTTGATAAAATCCTTGAGGGGTGTAGTTTCCAAAATGGGGTCACTTGTGGGGGGGTTTCCACTGTTCAGGCACATCAGGGGCTCTCCAAACGCGACATGGCGTCCGCTCTCAATTCCGGCCAATTTTGCGTTCAAAAAGTCACACAATGCTCCTTCCCTTCTGAACTCTGCCGTGTGCCCAAACACTGTATTTTCCTCACATATGTGGTATTGGCGTACTCAGGAGAAATTGCACAACATTGTTTGGGGTCCATTTTCTCCTCTTACCCTTGTGAAAATAAAAAAAATTGTGGCTAAAACATTATTTTTGTGGAAAAAGTTTGATTTTTTTTTATTTTCACGGGTGCACACCACGCATCTCGAGAAGTTCCCTGAGGAGTATAGTTTCCAAAATGGTGTCAGTTGTGGGGTTTTTCCACTGTTTAGGCACATCAGGGGCACATCCGCTAAGTATTCAAGTAAATTTTACATTCAAAAAGTCAAATGGCGCTCCTTCCCTTCCGAACCCTGCCGTGCGCCCAAACAGTGGTTTTCCCCCACATATGGGGTATCTGCTTACTCAGGAGAAATTGCACAACAAACTGCATGGTGCAATTTCTTCTGTTACCCTTATGAAAATGCAAAATTGGGGGCTGAAAAACATTTTTGTGGAAAAAATGTGAAAATGTTATTTTTACGGCTCAATGTTCTAAACTTCTGTGAAGCACCTGGGGGTTCAAGGTGCACACCCTACATCTAGATAAGTTCCCTGAGGGGTCTAGTTTCCAAAATGATGTCACTTGTGGGGGATTTCCACTGTTTAGGCACATCAGGGGCTCCCCAAATGCAACATGACGTCCGCTAATTATTCAAGCAAATTTTACATTCAAAAAGTCAAATGACGCTCCTTCTCTTCCGAGCTCTGCCGTGCGCTCAAACAGTGTTTTTTCCCCACGTATGGGGTATCTGCGTGCTCAGGGGAAATTGCACAACAAATTTTGGGGTCCATTTTTTCCTGTTACCCCTGCGAAAATAAAAAAAAAATTGGGTCTAAAGTAACATTTTTGTGAAAAAAGTTAAATGTTCATTTTTTTCTTCCACATTCCAAAAATTCCTGTGAAGCACCTGAAGGGTTAATAAAGTTCTTGAATGTGGTTTTCAGCACTTTGAGGGGTGCAGTTTTTAGAATGGTGTCACTTTTGGGTATTTTCTGTCATAAAGACTCCTCAAAGTGACTTCAAATGTGATGTGGTCCCTAAAAAAAATTGTTCTGTAAATTTTGTTTTAAAAATGCGAAATCTCCCTAATAAAAAAAAATTTTGGTTCCAAAATTGTGCTGATATAAAGTAGACATGTGGGAAATGTTATTTATTTACTATTTTGTGTGACATCTCTCTGATTTAAGGGCATAAAAATTCAAATTTTGAAAATTGAAAAATTTCCTAAATTTTCGCCAAATTTCCATTTTTTTCACAAATAAACGCAAGTGATATCGAAGAAATGTAACCACTATCATGCAGTACAATATGTCACGAAAAAACAATCTCAGAGTCAGCAGGATCTGTTGAAGCGTTCCAGAGTAATTGCCTCATAAAGTGACAGTGGTCAGAATTGTAAAAATTGGCCCGGTCATTAACGTTCAAACCACCCTTGGGGGTAAAGGGGTTAAAGATGACCTTTCTGTTGATTTTTTTTAATTCAACAGACTACCTTCTCCAATTGCACCTTTTCCATTGGTTCTGGAACAGTTTTTCTTTGGTGTGTCCCTTCATTACAAAGTTATGGCCCCTTTAATTCCTCCACCCCTCAGTAGAGCAGAATATGCAAAACTTTCCCTTTTGTCCAACTGAGCTTGTATCACAGAACTTCTCTGTGGACAGTTGTTTTTCTTTCTCTATAACAGAAATTATGTGGTATACTCCCAATTAGTTGAAGGGATAATTTGCATCTTTATTTACAGGGGGCATAACTTTTGAATGGATAGGCGTAGAAAAAGAAAGTATTCAGACCCCTTTTAAATTTTTCACTCTTTGTTTTATTGCTGCCATTTGGTAAATTCTAAAAAGTTTATTTTTTTCTCATTGAAGTACACTCTGCACCCCATCTTGACTGAAAAAAAAATGTAAAAATTTTTTCAAATTTATTAAAAAAGAAACATTGAAATATCACATGGTCATAAGTATCGGACACTCATATTTAAGTCACATGCTGTCCATTTCCTTGTGAGCCTCCTTGCGATGGTTCTACTCCTTCATTGGAGTCCAGCTGTGTTTAATTAAACTGATAGGACCTGATTTGGAAAGGCACACACATGTCTATATAAGACCTCACAGCTCACAGTGCATGTCAGACCAAATGAGAATCATGAGCTCTAAGGAACTGCCCAAGGAGCTCAGAGACAGAATTGTGGCAAGGCACAGATCTGGCCAAGGTTATAAAAGAATTTCTGCATTACTCAAGGTTCCTAAGAGCACAGTGGCCTCTATAATCCTTAAATGGAAGAAGTTTGGGACCACCAGAAGTCTTCCTAGACCTTGTCGTCCAGCCAAACTGAGCAATCGTGGGAGAAGAGCCTTGGTGAGAGAGGTAAAGAAGAACCCCAAGATCACTGTGGCTGAGCTCCAGAGATGCAATAGGGAGAAAGTTCCACAAAGTCAACTATCACTGCAGCCCTCCACAAGTCGGGCCTTTGTGACAGAGTGGCCCAACAGAAGCCTCTTCTCAGTGCAAGACATATGAAAGCCCATATAGAGTATGCTCAAAAACACATGAAGGACTCCCAGACTATGAGAAATAAGATTCTCTGGTCTGATGAGACGAAGATGGAACTTTTTGGTGATAATTCTAAGCGGTATGTGTGGAGAAAGCCAGGCACTGCTGATCACCTGACCAATACAATCCCAACAGTGAAACTTGGTGGCAGCATCATGCTATGAGGGTGTTTTTCAGCTGCAGTGACAGGATGACTGGTTACTATTGAAGGAAACATGAATGCTGCCAAGTACAGAAATTTCCTGGATGAAAACCTCTTCCAGCGTGCTCAGGACTTCAGACTTGTTTTGTTGGAAGGTGAACCTTCGGCCAAGGACCCTTAGCACACAGCTAAAATAACAAATGATTGGCTTCAGAACAACTCTGTGACCATTCTTGACTGGCCCGGCCAAAGTCCTGACCTAAACCCAATTGAGCATCTCTGGAGAGACCTGAAAATGGCTGTCCACCAAAGTTCACCATCCAACCTGATGGAACTGGAGAGGATCTGCAAGGAAGAATGGCAGAGGATCCCCAAATCCAGGTGTGAAAAACTTGTAGAATCATTCCCAAGAAGACTCATGGCTGTACTAGCTCAAAAGGGTGCTTCTACTCAATACTGAGCAAAGGGTCTGAATACTTATGACCATGGGATATTTCAGTTTTTCTTTTTTAATAAATTTGCAAAAATTTCTGCGTCTGTTTTTTTTTAGTCAAGATGGGGTGCAGAGTGTACTTTAATGAGAAAAAAAAATTAACTTTTTAGAATTTACCAAATGGCTGCAATGAAACAAAGAGTGAAAAATTGAAAGGGGTCTGAATACTTTCCGTACTCACTGTAGGTCCTCACTTTAAATTAAATATAGTTAAAGGTCCTCTTTAAAGGGACTGTCATCACAGAATGACTGTTCAAACAAAGTACAGGTACTCGGTGTGATGTGTGCACCGTGGTGGGGCCAAACATTTACACTACCGTTAAAAAGTTTGGAGTCATTTAGAAATGTCATTATTTTTGAAAGAAAAGCACATTTTTTTTTCAATGAAGCTAACATTAAATGAATCAGAAATACACTCTATACATTGATAATGTGGTAAATGACTATTCTAGCTGCAAACGTCTTGTTTTTATTGCAATATCTACATAGGTGTATAGAGGCCCATTTTCAACAACCACCACTCCAGTGTTTTAATGGTACATTGTGTTTGCTAACTGTAAAAGAAGGCTAATGGATGTTTAGAAAACCCTTGCACAAGTATGTTAGCCCAGCTGAAAACGGTTTGGCTGATTTGAGAAGCTATAAAATTGACCTTCCTTTTGAGCTAGTTGAGAATCTGGAGCATTACGTTTGTTTGTTCTATGAAACTCTCAAAATGACCAGAAAAAGAGAACTTTCATGTGAAACTCGACAGTCTATTCTTGTTCTTAGAAATGAAGGCTATTCCATGCGAGAAATTGCCAAGAAACTGCAGATTTCCTACAAGGGTGTGTGCTACTCCCTTCAGAGGAGAGCACAAACAGGCTCTAACCAGAGTAGAAAGAGAAGTGGGAGGCCCCGCTGCACAACTGAGCAACAAGACAAGTACATTAGAGTCTCTAGTTTGAGAAATCGACTCCTCACAGCTCCTCAACTGGCAGCTTCATTAAACAGTACACGCGAAACGCCAGTGTCAACGTCTACAGTGAAGAGGCGACTCCGGGATGTTGGCCTTCAGGGCAAAGTGGCAAAGAAAAAGCCATATCTGAGACTGGCTAATAAAAGGAAAAGATTAATATGGGCAAAATAACACAGACATTGGACAGAGGAAGATCGGAAAAAAGTTTTATGGACAGATGAATCCAAGTTTGAGGTGTTTGAATTACACAGAAGAACATTTGTGAGACGCAGAACAACTGAAAAGATGCTGTAAGAGTGCCTGACGCCATCTGTCAAGCATGGTGGAGGTAATGTGATGGTCTGGGGTTGCTTTGGTGCTGGTAAAGTGGGAGATGAGATTTGTATAAGGTAAATGGGATTTTAAATAAGGAAGGCTATCACTCCATTTTGCAACGCCATGCCATACCCTGCGGACAGCGCTTGATTGGAGCCAATTTCATCCTACAACAGGACAATGAACCACAGCACACCTCCAAATTATGCATGAACTATTTAGGGAAGAAGCAGGCAGCTGGTATTCTATCTGTAATGGAGTGACCAGCGCAGTCACCAGATCTCAACCCCATTGAGCTGTTGTGGGAGCAGCTTGACCGTATGGAACGCAAAAAGTGCCCATCAAGCCAATCCAACTTGTGGGAGGGGCTTCAGGAAGCATGGGGTGAAATTTCTCAATATTACCTCAGCAAATTAACAGCTAGAATGCCAAAGGTCTGCAATGCTGGAATTGCTGCAAAGGGAGCATTCTTTGACGAAAGCAAAGTTTGAAGGAGAAAATTATTCTTTCAAATAAAAATCATTATTTCTAACCTTGTCAATGTCTGGACTATATTTTCTAATCATTTTGCAACTCATTTGATAAATAAAAGTTTGAGTTTTCATGGAAAACACAAAATTGTCTGGGTGACCCCAAACTTTGAACGGTAGTGTAAGTGCACCTTCCCTTCAGCTTGTTTTCCCTCTATCTCTACTCCCTCTTTTCTTTGATAGTTCTGGCTTCATACAGCCCAGAGAAGGGGGAGATGGACTGGAAACAAGCAGGTAGGAAGGTGCACTTAAATGACTTGCCGCGCCTTGATGCACTGAGCGGCTGGGTTTGAAAGGTCACTGTGTGCGAAGTCCCTTTAAGCCAGTATAATCAGAAGGCAAATTAAAGGGAACAGGCAGCATCCAGGATTTGAGGATGAGAGACCACAAGCTGTAAGTGCAGATCCTGCTCACTGTACGTGCGACTTACTTACAGAACAATTCAACAATAAATTTCTGTAAAACATGAACCCAGATTTCTAAAATAAAAGTATGAATGTAATTCGCTTTACACTAGATGGCATTAGTTTGGGTTAGAAAATCCTGAGCATTCCTGAGATTTGTCATCTTGCTTAACCATTTAAAATGAGTGATGTAGCTACAGATTATGCTAAATGTAATATGTGATAAATATACAATATATTTACAGAATGTGGCTTAATCTTAATTTGCTTACTGCACATACTTGTTACTTAAAATTCGGAAAGCCTGTAAATGCCACTAGTGAACGAACGGCATATGGTTTAGTCTCCTAAGTCTTCCCCTAATGATGTCTGTGTAGCTTTTTTTCATTTAACACTCATTATGCGGAAGATTTAAAGCGCTGTGTCAAAATTAAATCTAAAATCTTGTTGATGACCTGTAGTCATGAGCTTTATGAACAAATCAGAAGTGAGAAAGCTTGTTTATATATTGATTTTTGATTTTCCCATTATTAAACATACCATAATTTCAGAATGCACATTTATTTATTCATTGTGTTTTTTGATTGGTATTTTGGCTTCCGCATGGTGTAATATACATGTACGGCAGACAGCAAGTACTTCCTATGTGTTATGGACATGTCTGGCATGGTCTTGTTTCCTGACACCGCTGACATTTTAATACAAGTGCTTGGATCAGAGAAATCCAAGTCCAGCAGTGGGTTGTTAAGCAGAGTAATAATTGCCACTAGATCTGCCATTTTAGTAAAATTTTACGTTTTCAAGTACAAAGTCCCTAAATGGATTAAACTGTACCATGGACAGAAAATTAAAAAGTTGTTAATAGGTTATTATTAATCGCATTGTTTCCATTCTTTCTTGGTATTTGAAGCTCCACTATTTGTATGCAGGCCTAATATTTACTGAAAACTCCCATCATGCCTCATTACAGGTGTACCGTGGGGTGTCCAGTTGGCGTCGGTCTATATGCTGTGTGACACTGCTCCATGTGACCCTGCTCTCATCCTCCAGACTCTCCAAGCATGGAAAGAAACTGCGAAGAACGTCATCCCGCCAGCTGTAATGAGCAGTATGCAAGAGATTGCATCATTGTGTGTCCAGGATAAATAAGTCTTTTTTAATGTCACCTAGATGTTGAAGGATCTATTCCCAAGAATCCTGAGCACTGTAGGACAGAAGTGCCTTTTTCTGATTCTTTTTATCAGTTTGCACTTTGATATTTAAGGATATAAAGCCATTTTTTGTTTGTAAAGTTGTCTTTTGTTACACAACGAAGCACAGAGTTCACAGTGAGATTGTAAATGTGTAAATTATACCTGGTTTGTAAAGGTTTTGTACAATAAATATAGCTAAAATTTTTATATAGAACTGCTAAAATGAACAGAGTCCAACGTAGGTGACCAACCGTGGTATATGTTCCTACATGTAGCCAAATTTTATTTTTTTTTAACAACGCTAATGTGTGATAATATTTCTCCCTTCTAATGTGCTTGTTTCCATTATAAGTTTCTACAGATTCCCTTTGTTAACGGCTTATTAGTAGTCCGGAACCAGCAATTGTAACAAGTGACGCCGATAGAACATTTCCCACTTACTGATGCCGATAGAACATTTCCCACTTACTAATGCCGATAGAACATTTCCCACTTACTGATGCCTGTGCTGCTTTTGCTATGTAAGATGGGTGACTTACCTGCTCTATGTACTGTCTGAGCATAAATGTGCTGCTTGCATGTTGGTTGCGCCTGCACATGACAGTTTAAAAATAGGCTCCCTATGGTATTGCGATATATGCTGGATAACAGCTTAGTAGTATCTTCCATCCAACGAGACGGCATTAACCTTTCCTGTTTTCTTGTAAGGTTGCAGTGTACTGTACACAGTAATGGACAAGTAGAAAAAGTGCCTGCTTTCTAGTCGTGGATGGCAGACTATACGACAGGATCCTTCATCATGCTATAATTTAATGCAAGTTATGTGCTTGGATCTTTCTTGGACAAGGTTCTTCATTATATGCAATTAAGCGCTGACACATAATAAATAAATCTTTATTAGATTTTAAGACATTGGTTATAACACAGAAGAAGCAGTCCTACACTGCGCCTTATTTTGTTTCTCCAGTACAGCAAAAGTAACATTAAATGACAATTGGTTGTGCCGGCCCACCTGACCTTTATCCCTTGAAAATCCTTTATTATGAGGGCTATCATTTAGGCGATCTGTTGCACATCATCGACATGTGAAGTTTAACTCAGTTGGGTTTGTGAGCAAATAATAATCAATTTGAGTACTATAATCTTATTCCATATTTTCATTAGTGTCTGAAATATATATGAAGATAAAAGTTAGAAGAATTCTGGAATTTATTGGACCTGACAGTAGCAGAGTTCTATAATGTAAAACTTTCCACCTCCTGGTATCGGACAAGAAAAGCTGGGATGACCTGCAGCTGTATGCTGCCTGTTTGTTACTTTTCTGCTCCTGCTGCTTTGTCTGAACTTTAACTTCAATAACATTATAAACTTTTACAATGTAACTTTTTTTGCTTCTTTCTTGACTCCTCAGTTATGCCTGATGCAGTATTTGCGTAGTTTCTACGCTTGGCTGTTTGTCTTTTTTTCTCTTTCGCTATACTTGCAAAAGAAGTAATAACTAACATTTGAATGTTAATGATGACAGTTTTATGTTTGTTTTATTATACTTTGTTAACTAGGTTAGGTGAATGGCAGATTTTTCCTTGTGGCACCAGTTACTATTGATTTGTGTAAAAGAAAGACGGGAAAGAATGAAAAATCTATATACATGTACACATGCACTATATGTACATATATATAGACATATATGTCTGTGTAACAGACACATTTATGTACATACAGCAGGTGAAATAAGTATTCTGCATGTCACCATTTTTCTAAGTAGATATATTTCTAAAGGTACTATTGACATGAAATTCTCACCAGATGTCCGTAACAACCTAAGCAAACCACACAGGGAAAGAAATCAAACCATTGATGTCCAAAAATTAAGTTGTGTCTAATGATGACAAATTACAAATAAAAAGAGAAAAGTATTTAACATGTCATGGCCGAAAGTGTTGGCACCCTTGAAATTGGTCCAGAAAATTTAGTATTTCTCCTAGAAAATTATTGCAAACACACGTTTATTTCCTTTGTGTATATTATAGCAAAACAAAAAAAGCAGAGGAAAAAATAAGCAAATTGGACATAATTTCACACACAACCCCAAAAATGGGCCGGTCAAAATTGTTGGCACTTAATAAAATTGCAGGTAAGCAACTTTGTTTCAAGCATGTGCTGCTCGTTCAAACTCACCTGTGGCAAGTAATAGATGTGACCATTATGAACAATCGCACCTGAAACCTAATAAAAAGAGAAGTTGACTCAATCAATCTTTGCATTGTGTGTCTGTGTGTGCCACACTGAGCATGGCGAACAGAAAGAGGAGAAGAGAACTGAGGACTTGAGAACCAAAATTGTTGAAAATAGTTGAAAATAACAACAAGCTTTAGGGTTACAAGTCCATCTCCAAAGATGTTCCTTTGTCCACAGTGCGCAACATAATCAAGACGTTCACAACCAGTGACACTTTAGCTAATCTCCCTGGACATGGACAGCAGAGAAAAATTGATTAAAAGGTTGCAACGCAGGCTAGTCCAGATGGTGGATAAGCAGCTCCTATCAGGTTCCAAAGAAATGCAAGCTATTCTGCAGGGTTCATCAGTGTCAGCGTGAATTATCGTGTCGACATTTGAATGAAATGAAACACTATGGCAGGAGACCCAGGAGGACCCCACTCCTGACAGAGACCTAAAGCTAGACTGCAGTTTTCCAAAATGTATGTGAGTAAGCCAAAATCTTTCTGGGAAAGCTTCTTGTGGACAGATGAGACCAACATAGAGCTTTTTGGTAAAGCACATCATTCTGTTTAATGAAAACAGAATGAGGCCTACAAAGAAAATAACACTGAACCTCCACCATATTTGACTGTAGGTACTAATATGTTTTGGGGTTGTCTTGCTGCCTCTGGCACTGGGTGCCTTGACTGTGTGCAACGCATCAAGAAATCTGAAGATTACCAAAGGATTTTGGATCGCAATTTAGCCCCCAGTTTCAGAAAGCTGGGTTTGCGTCCTAGGTCATGGGTCTTCTAGATGAATAATGACCCCACACATATTTCAAGAAGCACCCAGAAATGGATGGAAACAAAGCGCTTCAGAGTTCTGAAGTGGCCAGCAATGAGTCCTGATCTAACTCCAATTGAACACCTGTGGAGAAATCTTAAGATTTCTGTTGGGAGAAGGCATCCTTCAAATATGAGACCTTCAGCAGTTTGCAAAAGAATACAGTATGTTCAAAATTCCAGTTGAGAGATGCAAGAAGTTTGATTGTTATAGGAAGCAATTGATTGCAGATATTTATTCCAAAAGGTGTGCAACCAAATATTAAGTTGGGGGTGCCAACAATTTTGTCCTGCTTGTTTCTGGGGTTTTGTGTGAAATTATGTCCAATTTGCCATTTTGCTCTGTTTTTTTGTTTTGTGTTCCAATACACACAAGAAATACACGTGTATAACAAAACGTGTAATTGCAATAATTTTCTGGAACAATTTTAAGGGTGCCAACACTTTCGGCTATGACTGTTTTTTTCCTGTGGGAGGAGGAATGTTAAAAGAAGCCTAAATAACCATGATATTTCTTGCTCAATACATATTTAATTTGCGTATGAGTGCACCCTTGTGTTAATTTTGTTTGACGTAATGTTGGAATAGAAAATGGAAAATATTGTGAAAAGTAACAGGATCATAATATGCTTTTGTCACATGGTATTGTTGCATACTTAATTCTGTGAAAAGTCCAAGGCACACATGCAAATTTGATGATAATCTCAATTATTTGACTTAAAATTGCCCAGTCAAAAATAAAAATATAAAAGACTATTTATAGGCAAGGTATATAACATCACCAAAAATTCCCAAACCAATATAGCCAAAAAGAAGCATAAAGCAAAACCCGAACACTTGGAAATATGCGGCTTCTTTATAAGGGGCTAAAAACATCTCTATTATGAATCCTTAAAATATTTATGCAAAGATAACAACACAAGTGCACCAGACCAGAGACCCACCTATCTGTCATATTATATGTAATTGACCCCATATGGAATATACAGTGCACCACACATTATATTATCCAGATGTACCCACTTTTTCTTCCCTGCACCTGTATCCCTCATTTGTGCTGACTTTTTTGTGATATTATCTTTGCATAATTAATTATTTTTATAGATTCATAATAAAAATGTTTTTAGCCCCTTATAAAGAAGCCTCATATTTCTAGGTGTTCAAGTTATAGAACTTGCAAATGGCGTTGCTGAATACATTTGTGTCTTCTCCAGTACCAAGTTTAGGATCTTCACTTCCATTATGTGCTTGACACAGGACAAAGTTTTGTGAGACCAGAGCTATGTGGAGGCCAGCTGATCTCTACTTTTGGTAGCTGAGCCATTTGAATAACCAGTAAGTCAGCCCCCTTCACAGACGGCGGTGGTCTCATGCTGAATCGTTAAGAGAAGTGGATCTGCTTAACCAGAAAAGGAACAGATACTCTGGCATAATTCAATTACAATAGTAAGAGATATACAGTACAGACCAAAAGTTTGGACACACCTTCTCATTTAAAGATTTTTCTGTATTTTCATGACTATGAAAATTGTACATTCACACTGAAGGCATCAAAATTATGCATTAACACGTGGAATTATATACTTAACAAAAAAGTGTGAAACAACTGAAAATAAGTCTTATATTCTAGGTTCTTCAAACTAGCCACCTTTTGCTTTTATGACTGCTTTGCCCACTCTTGGCATTCTCTTGATGAGCTTCAAGAGGTAGTCACCAGAAATGGTCTTCCAACAATCTTGAAGGAGTTCCCAGAGATACTTAGCACTTGTTGGCCCTTTTGCCTTCACTCTGCGGTGCAGCTCACCACAAACCATCTCGATTGGGTTCAGGTCTGGTGACTGTGGAGGCCAGGTCATCTGGCATAGCACCCCATCACACTCCTTCTTGGTCAAATAGCCCTTACACAGCCCGGAGGTGTGTTTGGGGTCATTGTTGAAAAATAAATGATGGTCCAACTAAACGCAAACCAGATGGAATAGCATGCTGCTGCAAGATGCTGTGGTAGCCATGCTGGTTCAGTATGCCTTCAATTTTTAATAAATCCCCAACCGTGTCACCAGCAAAGCACCCCCACACCATCACACCTCCTCCTCCATGCTTCACGGTGGGAACCAGGCATGTAGAGTCCATCCGTTCACCTTTTCTGCGTCGCACAAAGACACGGTGGTTGGAACCAAAGATCTCAAATTTGGACTCATCAGACCAAAGCACAGATTTCCACTGGTCTAATGTCCATTCCTTGTGTTCTTTAGCCCAAACAAGTCTCTTCTGCTTGTTGCCTGTCCTTAGCAGTGGTTTCCTAGCTGCTATTTTACCATGAAAGCCTGCTGCACAAAGTCTCCTCTTAACAGTTGTTGAAGATATGTGTCTGCTGCTAGAACTCTGTGTGGCATTGACCTGGTCTCTAATCTGAGCTGCTGTTAACCTGCGATTTCTGAGGCTGGTGACTCGGATAAACTTATCCTCAGAAGCAGAGGTGACTCTTGGTCTTCATTTCCTGTGGCGGTCCTCATGTGAGCCAGTTTCTTTGTAGCGCTTGATGGTTTTTGCAACTGCACTTGGGGACACTTTCAAAGTTTGCCCAATTTTTCGCACTATCTGACCTTCATTTCTTAAAGTAATGATGGCCACTCGTTTTTCTTTACTTACCTGCTTTTTTCTTGCCATAATACAAATTCTAACAGTCTATTCAGTAGGACTATCCGCTGTGTATCCACCAGACTTCTGCACAACACAACTGATGGTCCCAACCCCATTTATAAGGCAAGAAATCCCACTTATTAAACCTGACAGGGCACACCTGTGAAGTGAAAACCATTTCCGGTGACTACCTCTTAAAGCTCATCAAGAGAATGCCAAGAGTGTGCAAAGCACTCATCAAAGCAAAAGGTGGCTACTTTGAAGAACCTAGAATATAAGACATATTTTCAGTTGTTTCACACTTTTTTGTTAAGTATATAATTCCATATGTGTTAATTCATAGTTTTGATGCCTTCAGTGTGAATGTACAATTTTCATAGTCATGAAAATGCAGAAAAATCTTTAGGTGTGTCCAAAGTTTTGGTCTGTACTGTAACTTTGAAGCTTCCTTTGTGTTCTTCTGTCTTGATAACCCCTTTAAACTTGACAAGTTTAATTAAATGTGGTGTTCACATTGTTTACAATTTTTATTCAGTGTTATCAAAAAGTTTGTATAGTGTTATAAAAAATGTGTATCTCCATGGCAGTCTGTAGTCTGATCCTGTAGTTTGTGTTATCATCCCTTCTTTCTATCCCTTCTGTTAGTATATAAGTAAGCATGAAAAAGCGAGTAACATAATTCACAAGGTTTATGCAGTCTACGACTATGAAGACTCCATTTTTGCTAGTTTTCTTCTTTTTTTTTTTCTAAATATGCAAAGTTTGGTGTACACTTTAGGTGCATTGGAGCAAAATAATGGGTGCAAAATATGCACAGACTTGAACATTTTTCTTAGCTGTTAAATGGGTTCAAAGGTGCAGTTACCAAATCAGTTACCTGTAAGAATTACTGATATGATCAGGAGGATGATGGTGTTATCTTTAATGTTTGTAAGATTGTTTTGCCTGTAAAGGCAGCATCTAAGATAATGTCTGTTCTCAACTAGATTTTAAAATATTTGTTAATGTCCAAGGGATGAAGCTGGCAAAAGAATGGTCCTGTTCAAGTACTCTGACTACACATGCTTAAAGAGGTTTTACAGTTTCAAAAACACCTGTGCCCCCCCCAATCCTTCCTTCCCAAAGAGGGTTCAGTGCTGAGTCTCTTGGGCTTCTCCTGGGTCTTGGTGACTGCAGACAATCAGTGAGCTCAGTGGCAAGTCCGTAATTGGCTACAGCTTTCCCGACGTGACTTAAAGGAGTATTCCCATCTCCATGATCCTATCCCAGTATGTAGTAGGTGTAATACTAATAATATTAGCAACTACCTCCAATTAGAAAAGTAGTATAGTTTTTCTGATTCACTATATCTCTTTCCTCATGTGCAGGCATTGCTGGACCTTAGGTATCCATGGTTACGACCACTAGCAAATGGCTAACTGTCACTATCTCAGTGGTCGTAACCATGGATACATAAGGTCCTGCAATGCCTGTACAAGAGGAAAGAGATATAGCGAATAAGAAAAAACTATACCCTTTAAGCATTGCTTATAATAACAGACAGCAGGAGAAGCAACAGAGAGACTCAGTGATGTACACAGGGAGGGTGAGTAAAGAACAGTTTGTTTTTTAAACAAACTGCAAAAAAAATCCTTTGTTTTACAAAAAAAACTTTACTAGTTTTCTTTGGCTCCAGCGATGAGTGTCTGCCATTGCTACTAGTGTTTATTATTGTCTGCAGCACTCACATCACGTCTACAACACTGCAGCTAATCACTGGGATTGGCAGCTCTGCCCAAGTAGACAGTAATAGCAATTGGGCTCACTGGCTGCAGCTCAGTCAGTGACACTAGCACTGAAGGCACCAGAAATGGCTCTTGGCTGAACAGAAAGAGGGTGAGTAAAAGAAGCAAACTATGGCTGGGGATGGGTTTTCTGAAAATGAAAAAACAGCTAAAAATGAAATATATACCTTTTTATCTCACATATTTACACCTATAATTATAAGTGATTGGTTTTCAACTAAGATATTCTTAGGTTTGCATTGGTTCATTGTACCATTCTTATACTGTGTTTTACTGTTGTACGGTTTAACAAACGTTCACTGAGATACATGAGGACACTCTGTGAATGACTGTTTATAGTGTAGGTTTGTAAATTGATTCACATTTGATGTTATTCCTCTTAAGGAATTGTAATTCCTGTACATAAACTGTATTATAAGAACATGTTTCCACTTTCTTGGTTTCGATTTAGTATGCATCTGAGATGCTTTATAATAAAATTGTAATTTCAAGTAAGCAATTGTATGAAAGTTATTAGTAGGTTAAAATAACTTTAAATTACAGAAATAAATCTTTGTTCTCATCGTGATGAAGTTATTCAAGAAAAACCCACCACCAACAGGTAAGATAAACAATAGCTATAACCAAATAACCAAATCTAGCAAACAAATACTTTAAACTCTCTTGTAAATCATAGCTTGTGCTTTAAACTTTAAATGACCAGGGAAGTTTTCACTTATCCATGTGATTTCTCCACACCTTTTTCCAAGAGCTATAACTTTTTTTTTTTTTTTCACCATCAACATGGTCTTATGAGGGTTTGTGTTTTGTGGGACAAGTTGCAGTTTTGAGTGAAACCACAAGTTACCATATACAATGTTCTGTAATGCAATAAAATAATTCAAAGTGCAGTAATATTGATAAATATATAGATACAGTAGTGTTCAAAATAGCAGTGTGTTCAAAAACATGAGTTAAGCACAAAATCTTGATAGTTTTTATTTCCATTCATTGGGAACATTGCACACTGTATTCTAATTCCAAAACCTGAAGAGAAATGTATATAATTTTAACTACTTTACAGAAAATAACCAAAAAATAAACATTGGGCTGTTCTAAAGAATAGCAGTGTTTTGCATTTGTCTTTACAAACTCACAATATGTACTCTTCTTTTGAGGATTTAGCATTCCTGTGAATCACTAAAATATTTAGTTGTATAGCCACACTTCTTTAGAACTGCTTCACATCTATGTTGCTTAGAGTCAACCAACTTCGGGCACCTGTCAACTGTTAAAACAGTCCAGGATGCTTTGACTACATCCCACAAATTTTTGCCATTTGTTGGCTTTGCCTCAGAAACTGCATTTTTTATGTCAGCCCACAAGTGTTCTATTGGATTAAGGTCCGGGTATTGGGCTGGCCACTCCATAACCTAAATTTTGTTGGACTGGAACCAAGATTTTTGCTTGTTTACCGGTGTGTTTAGGGTTGTTGTCTAGAGATGAGCGTTGTTCTACTCGAACTGTTCGCCAATCTCAAATTCGAGCTGTTTTGGGCGGTGTTCGAGCCGTTCGGCGAACACGAACAATTTGAGAAAAATTCGGCTGTTCGAGGTTATGTTCGATAACTGTTCGTGCACCAAAATCATAACTGGATTTTTTCTCAGTAATGATGAAAATTAATGTTAATACGCAGTTTGAGTGTACAGCGGGGTGGGGGGAGGGGCAGGGGATGGATCTCTGCAGGAACAATGAAGATCTCCATTTTTTTTTCTCTTTCCCGCATTTACAGTGGGGAGGTGCAATCTGTCAGCCTATCAGCAGCGCACACACGGAGCGAAGTGCTTTTTTTCACACAAGCAAGGGCATGTGTCATTGGCAGTGTATGTCACATGTCCTTGCCCTATAAGACCAAGCCATTTTCCCCGTCGCCACCATTTTCTCACTACTGCAGCTGCGTGTTAGACGGCACCGCTGTTGCTGTGTGCGCTATACCTTGTTAATTTCAAGCCAATTTTCGCACAAATATACAGATAGCTTGGGAGTAGGGAATAGTTGTGATTGCAGTCCTTTTAAGGACTAGGTTACAGCATTTCCTACGACTTTTATCAGGGAGGTCTGTGCTCTTAAATAGATCGGTTGTGGGAGTAAAGACTAATTGTAATTGCAGTCCTTTTCAGGACTAGGTTACATGAGTTCCTATCAGTTTTTGCCAGGCAGGTCTGTGCCAGTGCTGTGCAAGTTTTTTTCACAGCATTTGGCTGAATCTAGCAAAGCTAATCCTTTTTGGCCTATTGCAGAGTGTGTTAGTCAGTGGAGTAGCCTATCTGTGTTGCAAGATATACCACCTGTGTATAGAATACCAATTTTTTTACTGCACCTAGTGAAGTAAAATCTTTTGGGCATAGCATCATTCTATTAGTCCATCTATACTGACCTCCATCAGGTTGCAAATTAAAACTAATTTTTATCTGCATCTACAGTACCTCTGAAAAAATATTTGGGCTTCTAGCAGTGTGTGGGACTTGTTCTATTAGTCCATCTATACTGACCTCCATCAGGTTGCAAACTGAATATATTTTTTTCTGCATCTACCTCTGAAAAAATATTGGGCTTCTAGCTGTGTGTGGGTCTTGTTCTATTAATCCATCTATACTGACCTCCATCAGGTTGCAAACTGAATATATTTTTTTCTGCATCTACCTCTGAAAAAATATTTGGCCTTCTAGTAGTGTGTCGGACTTTCTCTATTAGTCCATCTATACTGACCTCCATCAGGTTGCAAATTAAAAGTAATTTTTATCTGCATCTACAGTACCTCTGAAAAAATATTTGGGCTTCTAGCAGTGTGTGGGACTTGTTCTATTAGTCCATCTATACTGACCTCCATCAGGTTGCAAACTGAATATATTTTTTTCTGCATCTACCTCTGAAAAAATATTGGGCTTCTAGCTGTGTGTGGGTCTTGTTCTATTAATCCATCTATACTGACCTCCATCAGGTTGCAAACTGAATATATTTTTTTCTGCATCTACCTCTGAAAAAATATTTGGCCTTCTAGTAGTGTGTCGGACTTTCTCTATTAGTCCATCTATACTGACCTCCATCAGGTTGCAAACTGAATATAATTTTTTTCTGCATCTAGCTCTGAAAAAATATTTGGCCTTCTAGTAGTGTGTCGGACTTTCTCTATTAGTCCATCTATACTGACCTCCATCAGGTTGCAAATTAAAAATAATTTTTATCTGCATCTACAGTACCTCTGAAAAAATATTTGGGCTTCTAGCTGTGTGCGGGACTTGTTGTATTAGTCCATCTATACTGACCTCCATCAGGTTGCAAACTGAATATATTTTTTTCTGCATCTACCTCTGAAAAAATATTTGGCCTTCTAGTAGTGTCGGACTTTCTCTATTAGTCCATCTATACTGACCTCCATCAGGTTGCAAATTAAAACTAATTTTTATCTGCATCTACAGTACCTCTGAAAAAATATTTGGGCTTCTAGCAGTGTGTGGGACTTGTTCTATTAGTCCATCTATACTGACCTCCATCAGGTTGCAAACTGAATATATTTTTTTCTGCATCTACCTCTGAAAATATTGGGCTTCTAGCTGTGTGTGGGTCTTGTTCTATTAATCCATCTATACTGACCTCCATCAGGTTGCAAACTGAATATATTTTTTTCTGCATCTACCTCTGAAAAAATATTTGGCCTTCTAGTAGTGTGTCGGACTTTCTCTATTAGTCCATCTATACTGACCTCCATCAGGTTGCAAATTCAAAATAATTTTTTTCTGCATCTAACCCAGCCAATAGTTTTGGCCTAATACCACAGTTTGGCCACTCAGCTCTGCTCGGTTACCATCCATTGTTTTTTTGTGCAAACAACTCCAGAGTTGTGAATTAGTTAACCACCAAAATGAGTGGAAAAAGGCCTGCTGCTGGTGGAAAGGGGAATAGGCGTGTTGGGAAGGGGAAAAAAGGTTGTGTCCGTGGGGTAGGTGTTAAAGCAACAGTAACATCTGCAGAAGAAAGACCATCTTCCAGCCAAACTAAAATGTCTACTTCTTTTAGCGGACAATGTGATAAGATCCCTTTCTTACGGCCACGCCAATCGCTACAAATTCCAGATGAGGCACAAAAACAGCAGGTGCTTCAACGGATATCAAGTGCTCCTTTAAGTGGGCTCTCCTCCACATCAACTTCAACATCACAAATACTCCAGTCCTCAAAGGTGTCACCCAAATCGCACTTGCTTCCTCACAGCTCCCAAATCTCCAGCTGCCCGTCTGAGTATGAGGTAGAACAGATGGTTGAGTCTGCAGAGCTGTTTACTCATACTATAGCCTGGGAATCAGAGGTCAACTCCAGCGCTTCTGTGAATCCAGACGAGGAAATGATCTGCACTGATGCCCAGAATCTTTGAGTCGGATCCAGGACCAGACGCAGAAGGTTCTGACCATAATGTAGACCCTCATTCCCAAACTGTAACTCCTGTTGGTGGAGACAATGAGGAAGACGATGATAAGACTCAAATACCTGATTGGAGCGACAGCTTTAGTTTTTTGTCAGGGCAGGAACAGGTTGGCTCTGAGGACGACGGGTGTGATAACGCACAGGGTGATGATGATGAGGTCGGAGATCCCACTTACTGTCAACCCACAGTCAGCCAAGAGATGAGGTCAGCAGAGGAGGTGGAGGAAGATGCTAGTGACGACGAGGTCAGGTTGCGCCTTCCTGGACAGAGACGTAGTACTGGAAGCACGTCAACAACTGCATCCTCAAACACAACTCTGCCTCTCACCACAAGTCGTGGTGGCTCTTCAGGTCGCATGGGTGCTAAGCCTTGCATAGCCTGGGCATTTTTTCAGATCGATAAAGATGACCCAACTCGTGTTATCTGTAACATTTGTCAGCAAAAGCTAAGTAGAGGCCAAAAAATACATAGTTTGAGTACTTCATGCATGAACCGGCACATGGACATGAAGCATAAGTTGCAGTGGGAAGCTCAGTGTGCTACAATGCGGCCTAGCCGGCCGGGCCAACCACCGTCTGCCATATCTTGTGCATCCGCGGCCTCTTCATCCTCTGTGACTGGGGGGACAGCAGTCACACCTGTTTTGGGGCGCAGACCTGCCACCACTTTACCCGCAACAGCCAGCGTGATTGGCAGGTCATCATTTTCTTTGGAGGTGGTAACACCAGCTGGTGTTGAGCGCTGTCCGACATCGATAGCACCACCTTCGGATGAAGGCAACCTAACATGTCCGCCTGCATCTTCCTCACAGACCGGCAGTTTGCCGGGGACACCCTCATCAACCCCGTCTAAGCACAATAGCCAGCCCTCGTTCCCTCAGATGTGGACAAGTAAAAGACCATTTCCTCCTAGCCATGAAAAAGCTAAGAGGTTGAATTTCACCATCTGCAAGCTCTTGGCTACAGAAATGCTGCCTTTCCGCCTGGTGGACACAGAGGATTTTCGAGACCTTATGTCCGTCGCAGTGCCCCAGTACCAGATGCCCAGTCGGCACTACTTCTCAAAGAAAGGTGTGCCTGCGCTCCACCAGCATGTCGCACACAACATCACCGCTTCTTTGAGAAACTCTGTGTGTGACAGGGTGCATTTCACCACAGACACTTGGACGAGTAGGCATGGACAGGGGCGTTACATGTCGCTGACTGGGCACTGGGTAACTATGGTGACAGCAGGACAAGGGGCTGCTGTCCAAGTCTTGCCGTCCCCACGAGTTGTGTGTCAATCCTCTTTATGTCAAAGTTCCTCCACTGCTTCTGCCTCCTCAACCTCCTCTCGGTCTTCCACCTGCACCCAAAGCCTGTCTGGTCATGCCACAAGCTTTCTAACTGCGCAGAAGGGATCCTGCACACCTCCTTACTATGCTGGCAGTAGGGCTCAACGTCATCAGGCGGTTTTTACATTGAAATGTCTGGGAAATGTGAGTCACACAGCTGAGGAGTTGTGGTCAGCTCTGGAGAACCAATTTCATGAATGGTTGTCTCCACTGGACCTGAAACCAGGGAAGGCCGTGTGCGACAATGCTGCAAACCTGGGTGCGGCCCTTCGCCGGGGCAATGTCACACACGTGCCTTGTATGGCTCACGTGTTGAACCTGGTTGTCCAGCAATTTTTAGCCCACTATCCCAGACTAGATGGCCTTCTGCAGAGGGCACGGTCACTGTGTGCTCACTTCCGCCGTTCGCATCCCGCAGCTCAGCGACTTACATCTCTACAGAAGTCGTTGGGCCTGCCACTTCACCGGCTAAAATGCGATGTGCCTACCCGGTGGAATTCAACTCTGCACATGTTGCAGCGACTGTGGCAGCACCGACAAGCCCTGGTGCAATACGTTCTGACGTATAGCCTGGGCCAACGAGATTCAGAGGTGGGGCAAATCACGCTGGAGGAGTGGTCTCAGATCAGGGACCTATGCACCCTTCTGCACAGTTTTGAAATGGCGACGAAGATGTTTAGTACTGACGATGCCATTATCAGCATGACTATTCCGGTGATTTACATGCTGGAGCACATGTTAAACAGAATTCGGAGTCAGGTGGTGGCACAAGAGGAGGTGGAGGAAGTAGAGGAGGAGGAGTTGTATGCGGAAGGGCTAACATCTGCAAGGTCCAGAAGGTCGGCAGCACCAAGGCGGCAGGCATGTGAGGGTGGGGGAGATGGTTTTACCAGGGCGCATGGTAGCAGCCAAACTAGTGAGGAAGGTGCAGGAGCCCAGGAAGAAGTGGAGGACGAACTGATGGAAGACTCATCAGATGAGGGAGACCTTGATCACATTTCTGTTGTGCGAGGTTGGGGGGAGAGGACAGAGGAAGGAAGCATGATTGTTACCTCGCCACCAACACAACAGGGACTTGGTGCTCCTGGATGCGCAACACACATGAGTGCCTTCTTGCTGCACTACCTGCAACATGACCCTCGAATTGTGAGAATTAGAAATAATCCTGACTACTGGGTTGCCACACTGTTAGATCCCTGGTACAAAAGTAAATTTGCAGAAATTATTCCTGCCATAGAAAGGGATGCACGCATGCAGGAGTATCAGCAGAGACTGTTGCAGAATCTTACATGTGCTTTTCCACAAAATACCAGTGGTGCACGTAGTGAATCTCACAGTTCCAACTTGCCAACCGTGGGACCGTCAAGTGTTCAGCACTCAAACCGTAACAGAACCACAGTATCTGCTGGTAACATCAATTTTGTGGAATCATTTCACCACTTTTTTAGCCCATCCTTTGCAAGGCCACAGGAAACAAGAAGTCTGACACATAGTCAACGCCTAGAGACGATGGTACAGGAGTATCTCCAAGTAAACATTGAAGCCACGACTGTGTCACTGGACCCTTGCTCTTTTTGGGCTTCCAATCTGGATAAATGGCCGGAGCTAGCCACTTACGCCTTGGAGATCTTGTCATGCCCCGCAGCCAGCGTTCTGTCTGAACGTGTGTTCAGCGCTGCTGGTGGTGTGCTGACAGATAAGCGCACGCGGCTCTCCACTGATAATGTAGACAGACTCACGTTCATAAAGATGAACAAATCATGGATCCGAAACGACTTTTCTACCCCTGTGTCATCCTGGGGAGAGTAAAAGCTTGATGATTGGTTAAAATCACCCTACCAACCGTTTTAAGCTTTCAAATTACTAATCATGTTTATCTGTATCTTGACTGGAAAATAATTTGGGCTTTGTAGCAGTGTGCAGCACTGATCCTATTAGGCCATCTATAATAAGCTTCACCAGATTTAAAATTAAAAATAATTTTTAGCTGCATCTAGCCCGGAAAATAATTTTGGGGCTCCGAGATGCGCAAGACACATAAGTGCCTTCTTGCTGCACTACCTGCAGCATGACCCTCATATTGTCAGAATTCGAAGTAATCATGACTACTGGGTTGCCACACTCTTAGATCCCCCAAACTTTTCGATCAACCTTTTCATTTTAATAAAGACCAAAAAAATGGTCATTTTTGAAATTATAAGCATTAGCAGGTTGTTAGAAACTGAAATCAAACAGTTTTCAACTCAAAACTTTATTCTAGGTGATGTTACATTTTCACATAGGACCCCTTGTTCGAAAGGAGCTTCTGAACTCTCTCGTCCATTGAATTTGTCAGGTTTTGGATGGTTTCTGCTTCAATTGTTTTGCATGAGGACAGAATACCCTCCCAGAGCTGTTGCTTAGATGTGAACTGCCTCCCGCCATCATAGACACTCCTTTTAATGATGCTCCAAAGGTTCTGAATGGGGTAGAGGTCAGGGGAGCATGGGGGTCACACCATAAGTTTGTCCCCTTTTATGCCCATATCAGCCAGAGATGCAGATGTTTTATGTGCAGCATGAGATGGTGCATTATCATGCAGAAAAATGATCTTGCTGTGAAATACACGGTTCTTCTTCTTGAACCATGGCAGGAAGTGCTGTTTGAGAAAATCCACATACATTATGGAGTTCATCTTTAGCGCCTTCAGGGATCCTAAAGGGGCTGACAATCTCTCTCCCCATGATTCCAGCCCAAAACATTACTCCACCTCCTCCTTGTTGGCGCTGTAGCCGTGTTTGCGTGGGGTGTCCATCAACCAGCCATCCTCCACTCCATCCATCTGGACCATCGAGCGCTGCACGGCACTCATCCGTGAACAAAACAGTTTTGAAATCAGTCTTCATGTAATGTTTGGCCCACTGGAGCCGTTTCTGCTTGTGTGAAGTGGATAGAGGAGGTCGACAGGATGGCGTATGCACAGCTGCAAACCTCTGAAGGACCCTGCATCTTGTTGTTCGGGGGACGTTGGAGGCACAAGCAGCTTCAAAAACTTGTCTGCTGCTATGACAAGGCTTATTTGCCGCTGCTCTTTCAACCTGACGTAATTGCCTGTAGGAAAGAGTCCTCAATTTGCCCTTATCAGCACGCACACGTGTGTACTGTGAATCAGCTACATACTTCTTGATTGCCAAGACACTTCATCCTGATCATCGCACAATGTTGATTGTAGTCATGCCTTGACCTAAACACTCCACAATTTGTTGCTTCTCAGCAGCCGACACATCCTTTTTCTTTCCCATTTTGGCAGAAAATGTAGGCTGCTTAATAATGTGAGAGAGCCTTCTTAAGTAGTCTTGCCTTTCATTGGACACACCTGCCAAACTAATTAGCACAGATGTCTGCAATTGCTTACAGTGATATAAAGAGCCCTGACACACATCACCATCAATGAGTTTAACTGACAAACAAACAAATTCTTCCCTTATCACTCCTAAACACTTTTTGCATAATAATTTGGAACGCGGTGTACATGTGCTTTTCCACAAAACACCAGCGGTTCACGTAGTGAATCTTACAGTTCTAACTTGCCAACCGTGGTCTGTATGGAATTGTTCAATAAAGGGCCCAAAATTAAGATAACACAGATGGGAGAGGTCTCTATGAATAGGAATTCCTAAGTATTTGATACCCTGTGAGGGCCAGGCAAAGGGAAAGTTGGACTGGATGGAATCCTATATGGATTTGGGGAGGGAGACATCGAGGGCCTCAGACTTCGCTGCATTGATTTTAAAATTTTACCATGTAACAAAGTGATCTATTTCAGCCATAACAGCAGGGATGGATATATGTGATTGAGTGATATATACTAGGACATCATCAGCAAATAGAGAGCACTTGTACTCGGTGCCTCCCACCTCAATCCACCTAATATTGGGGTTATGGCGAATTGATGAGAGCAGGTGCTCCGTCACTAGGATGTATAAGAGAGGGGACAGAGGACATCCCTGCCTTGTCCCATTGGTGATTGTGAAAGGTGATGAAAATGTTCTGACGCACCCCCTGGGCCTTGGGACACCCGGAGCCGGACCCTTTTTGGTGGATGCTGGTGGTTGTAGTCTTCGTGGCGGCGACCCGGTTCCGTGGCTCAGGGCGGTCAAACCAGTGGCGGAACTATTTATGTGGTTTTGATGTTTAAATGTCCGACTACGCCACCCGTGGATTGCGGTCAGAGTGAACCGCCGCTACAGGGCAGACCGCTGAGGCTGGTGTTGTGGGTGCAGCAGAGCGTAGCATAACTCCCCACGGGAGGAGTATAGCCTCAGGGCAGTGTATGCGGAGGATGGGGGTGATGGTGCAGGGCAGCAGCAGTAACGACACGGAGTCAGTGATGCAGTCCAGGGCCTTTACTCACAGTTCTTATTATCCAGACCACGTCTGCAGGTAACGGCTGCCCACGTCGTACTGTGCTCACCAGGTGAGGGGCTCAGACAACTCCCAGATAACTTTGGAGCACTTCACAGGACCCCCTTTGTGTGTCCTTTGTCTGGCCTTTCTTACCAACACTTCTGTCCGGCTGCCTCGGGCCTCCTCTTGGTAAACTTGGCGCCAGTTTCCCTGACCCTATGTGGTGCCTTCCTAGCGGGTGTAGCGAGGGGCTGCGCCACATAAAATGTCAGAGCCTCCGGTTTCTAGCTGAGGGTCGTTTCCTGCCTCCACTAGTTCGGGGACCGGTCTCCCCCTTTGGCCTGACCCCTCCACGCAGGTGGATTCGGGCGTGCGGTGGCGACTCGCCCGTCCGCACCCCTGGGATCCCTTCATTCCTCGTTCCTGGAGCCTTCTCCGCTCCTCTTCCTTCCTTCTCCCTCTTCCAGGCCTGGGCCTCTGTTACTAGGCCCGCCTCCGGAGCAGAGCTCATGCAGAGCCCCTGCTCCCTGCCACTTCTGCTCAGACTTCTCTGCACTGAACTAAGATGGTGCCCACCTTTTTATACTCCCTTCTCAATGCACCCAGGAACTGCTTCCTCCCTGCTCCTGCACTACAGGGTTCCCCTTCCTCAGTGTTCCCTCCCCCCACTCCAGCCAGGGACAGGGACTGTCGTGCCCATCTCAGGGGCATATTGGTCGCCCTGCCCCACGGCAATGTGGTGTAATGCATGCAGGTGTCAGGTCCTGATCCACACTCCATCCTTACCTGAGAGTGAGATATCACACCTCTGGGTGAGGTGCAATACGTCTGTAGCAATCGAGCCCTCAGGGTGCTACAGTTCCATTTATCTTCAGCCTAGGTGACGTATTGCGATACAGGGCCGTGATTTTGGCTATAAAAGGGTCCCCTAGACCCCTACCCCAAGCTTTTTAAGAGAATCATATATGGCGTGCCAGGAGACTCTATGGAATGCTTTCTCAGCATCCAACGAGAGTATCTAATTACAAATTTTTAACTGCATCTAGCCCAGGAAATACTTTGTGCCTAGTAGCAGTGTCTGCTAGTCAGCGGATTATCCCGGCTGTTAAGCAAGCTACACCACCTGTAGTTTAGACACTTAATTTTTTCAAAGGAAATGCTTCGGGACCATGGGATACTCAATGAAGAGCATCAGGAGGCACCCCAAGGCATAGGGGCTGGGACTGGCAGTAGGATGCCTTGCGGTGGACAGCCGAGCTCGATCCTTATAAAAGCTTTTTAACTGCAGCAGCTTTAGTGGACGCTACTGGAGCTGGAATTACGCGGCTGCTGGCATGAGACTTGCCCTCCAATAGATCCTTGTAAATGGATTTAAAGTGTATTCATTCAAATTAGAGAGACAATTTAAATTAAAAAGCTTAGAGCTGCCTCCACCACAGGGGGGCTCGCTCGACCCACCAGCGGACAGGCACCAGTATTGGGAGAGGGGTCTGGCCATCAGGGTTCACCGCAGCTCTGGCACAAACCCGGCGACACGGAGGTGGCACGGGCAGGAGCGGACTGGCCGTGTCGGCTTCTCACTTTTTGGATTTTAGAAGGGCATGACATGCCTATATCTGTGTCTCCCCCTCCTTTTACTCCTCCACCTCTTTTCTTTTCGCATGACTATATGTACTTGTCACTTTTCCATGTGTTAGTTGTGTCTTCTGAGCAGTTTGTCAGCTTTTGGACACCTTTGAAGGTGTTTTCTATGTGTTTCTATGTGTTTTTGTTTGCCTGCCATTGGTTTTAACGGTGTTCGAAGGTGTTCGACGAACAGTTCGGCGAACACACGGGTGTTCGACGAACCGAACTGAACTCGAACACTACGGGGGTGGCTCAACACTATTGTTGTCTTGTTGAAATGCTCATTTCAGCAGCAGAAGGGAAGGAAGGGAGACACAGATCCATTACTAGTGGGTAGGCGGAGCCCCACAGGATAGTTCACCTCAGATTTCAAAAAAAGTGACGATCGGCCCCTCTACTTAGGCTCCTCCTACTCCCATGTTCTCCAGTCTGAAATTTTAGGTCGCAGAGGATAGTCGCTGCTTTTGCAGCTCCTCAGAAGTTTTTTTTTATTTTTGCCAAAGGAGACCTGGACCCCCCCGTGGTCTAGAGGTCTCAGGGGGTCTCAGCGCTGCTGGGACCCCCACCCCTCCCCTGGCGGATCTGTGTACCCCCTAAGGCGGTCCCCACAGAACCCTGCAGGCCCCGTGGGATACAGGGCGCTTCCTGGTGGAGACGCAAACCGCGCCTGTGGGGTCCCTGTGCGCTCCCCCGTGGGGGAAGCTAAGGGCCACGGCGCCACACATCCCTGGGGGTCCCTGTGGCGCTCAGCTGGGTAAGTGCTCTGTGTGAGTGCCTTAGCGGCTGCTGCGGCAGCCGCTCTTTACATGTGTTAATGTAAATGGTGACTGCCTGTTTCCCTTATTGCAGGTCACCGCTGCAAGCAAAGCAGGGAGCTGCACAGTTAGTGAGGTAAGCCTCTGCCACCTCTGTGGGTGCTGAGGTGGCCTGGGGATGCGGCACTGCTGGCTGCTTCCAGAGAGCAGCAGCGCAGTTGTATATGGGGCAGTGTGCGAGCGCCCACTCTCCTCCTGCTCTCTGCACGGTGGCGGGGGGCGTGGCTTCGCGCCTTCTCTGCTGCCTGTCAGAGAGCTCAGGCAAGAAGCGCTCAGAAAGCGCGCGCTGGAGCTGTCCCAGCCCCCCTTCCTCTTCCTGGTAATGCTACACCATTACCTCCTGCAGCTGAGTGTGTGATTCACCGAACTCCCACTGACAACTCAGGGGGCGTGACACTCTGAGACACCCTGCTCTCAACAAATCCAGCCGGTGAGTCATTTCGGCTTTTCAAGGCAGAAAATTTCTTTTCTCTCACCATTTACAGCTTAGAACGCCTTCTGCTGACCTTCTAAGGCAGACAGAGGTGATATATCTAGTGCTGTTATCTCTTTACAGAGGCTCTGGGACCCGCACACCTCTGTCCTTTTAAGGCTAAGGGGTAGTGCGTGGTCAGCAGCATTAACCCCTGCTGAGGTTAACTTTTGCTGCAGGAACCTGGGGTAGCCCTCTCTGTGTAAAGAGGAGCTTTAACCCTTCAGTGCCTGGAATTGCTTTGTGTATAGACTGTGGTAGAGTCACCTCCTCAGTTACTGTACCCAGTTTAAGGGGTTATTACCGTCTTACCCGCAACACTCACAACTGTGTGGGGGCATGTCGGATCAGGGACCAGGGGTCGCAGACCCCTTTTTTCCCTGTCCGCTCCAGGATCGGTCACATGTATCTGATACGCCGGGGTCTTCTTTGACGTCTGGTTTGACACTGGTCGGGGGCTCTCACTCGCTCCATTGACTGTCTCTCTGACCTCCTGGGTCTTTGGGTATCAGCTAAGTCCCAACCGACGTCACGAAGCAAGAAACGCCACAGGCCTGTGGTCTGTCGCGTATATGAACCATCAGGGCGGGACGAGGAGTTCCAGACTCATGATGGAGGTTTCTCAGATCCTCTGTTGGGCCGAGTCCAGGGTTCCGGCCATCTCTGCGATTTATATCCCAGGTGTGCTGAATATCTCGGCGGTCTTCCTCAGTCGCGAGCAGGTGGATACGGGGGAATGGAGTCTCCATCCGGAGGTGTTGGCACTGCTGTGCTCCCGGTGGGGGACTCCTCAGGTGGACTTGATGGCATCCAGGCTGAACGCCAGGGTTCCGACTTTCATGTCCAGGTACAGGGACCCGGAGGCTGTGGCGGTAGATGCTCTAGTGGCCCCGTGGGACCAGTTCGAGCTGATCTATGTGTTTCTGCCAGTATCCTTACTTCCCTTGGTGTTTCGGCGGATCAAACTCGAACGAGTACCGGCAATTTTGGTAGTGCCGGATTGGCCACGGAGGACGTGGTATTCGACGCTGGTGTCGCTTCTGGCGGCGCCTCAGTTTCTACTGCCTCTTCGCCCGGACCTGTTAATCCAAGGGCCCATTCGTCATCCGGACCTGAAGTCACTTCCTTTGACGGCGTGGCACTTGAGACCGAGATCTTGAACCGTCATGGTTTTTCGTCCGAGGTTATTTCTATCTTGCGGGCGGCCAGAGGTCCAGCTACGACTAGGATTTATCACAGAACTTGGGAGTCTTTTTATTCTTGGTGTTCTGGATCGTCAAGGAACCCGAGGGTTTTTTCCATCCCCATCTTCTTGGCTTTTCTGCAATATGGTTTGGCCAAGGGTCTAGCAGTTGGTATCTTGCGAGGTCAGGTATCTGCTCTATCCGCACTTTTTCGAAGGGCTATTGCTTCACGTAGGGACGTGCGTTCTTTTTTTCGTGGGGTTGCTCGTCAGTTTCCGCCTCGGAGGGCGGTTGTGGCTCCTTGGCTTAATCTAGTCCTGGAAGCTCTTCAGCATGGGCCTTTTGAGCCTATGGATTCAGCTACGCTTTACTTGCTTTCTTGGAAGGTGGCCTTCCTGGTAGCGGTCACCTCTTTGAGAAGGGTTTCGGAGTTGGCGGCACTGTCTTGCTCGCCACCTTTTCTGGAATTTCTTCCGGATCGTGTGGTGCTTCGTACCCGTGGAGATTTTTTACCTAAAGTGGTGTCGCATTTCCACGTCAATCAGGACATCATGTTACCTTCTCTCTGTCCGAAGCCGAAGAGTCCAAAGGAGCAGGCCTTGCACTCGTTGGATTTGGTGCGGGCATTGAAGTTATTTCTTACGATCACGCAAGGTTTTCGGAAGTCGGACTGTCTTTTTGTGATTCCTGCTGGTCGTCGACGTGGTCAGCGTGCTTCCAAGGACACTATAGCTCAGTGGATATGTTCGGCTATCCTGGAAGCGTACCGGCTCAAGGGCGAGCCTTGTCCGGTTAAAGTTCGAGCTCTTTCCACGAGGGCTGTTGGTTCGTCGTGGGCTTTTCGTCAGGGGGCCTCGGCAGAGCAGCTCTGCCGGGCGGCTACCTGGCGCTCCGTTCACACCTTTACTGAATTTTATAAAGTGGACATGAGTGCTTCCGCCGATGCGGCCTTGGGACGCAGGGTCCTGCAGGCGGCGGTGGTTTAAGTTACCTCTTTATTTTATTTTTTGTTCGGCGCAGGTTGCGCACTTACCTAAGTTGTTGGGGTGTTGGAGATTCTGCCACTATTTCCCACCCTAGAGTTTTGGACTGCTTTGGGACGTCCCACTAGTAATGGATCTGTGTCTCCCTTCCTTCCCTTCTGCTGCTGAAAGACGGATTTTGGTAAGAACTTACCTGTAAAATCTTTTTCAGCGAAGGAAGGAAGGGAGACACAGAACCCTCCCATGGCAGAAGTATATTTTTGTTTCTAGATGCGGCGCGACCCTTTCCTGATGGCGGTCATCTGGTCTGGGGTTGGCGCACTACAGCTCTTTTCCAGCATCGCCAGCTCATCACAGTTGTCAGGTCCAGTGAGTTGTACCTAGGACTGTGTGTTTTTTCTTGCTGTTATTTGCATAACCTGTTTTCTCACATTTCTGAATTTTTCAGAAGGGGGTTGTACTGTTCTACTGGTGTTGTCTGCTCTTCCTTAGCTTGTGTACGGACTGGAGAACATGGGAGTAGGAGGAGCTCAAGTAGAGGGGCCGGTCGTCACTTTTTTTTAAATCTGAGGTGAACTATCCTGTGGGGCTCCGCCTACCCACTAGTAATGGATCTGTGTCTCCCTTCCTTCGCTGAAAAGGATTTTACAGGTAAGTTCTTACCAAAATCCGTCTTTCAAGGGCATATCCTCTTCAACGTAAGGCAGCATGACCTCTTCAAGTATTTTAATATATGCAAACTGGTCCATGATCCCTGGTATGGGGTAAATAGGTCCGGCATCAAGAATAATATGCCCATATCATGATGCTTGCACCACCATGCTTCACTGTCTTCAGAGTGTACTGTGGCTTGAATTCAGAGTTTGGGGGTCGTCTGACGAACTGTCTGTGGCCCTTGGACCCAAAAAGAACAAATTTTTACATTCATCAGTCCACAAAATGTTTCTCCATTTCTCTTTAGGCCAGTTGATGTGTTCTTTGGCAAATTGTATCCACTTCAGTACATGTGGGGGGTTTTTAACAGTGGGACTTTGCGGGGACTTCTTGCTAAGAGATTAGCTTCACACAGGTGTCTTCTGAGGCTATTTGCACACTGTGTGTTTTTGGTGCGTTTTCGCAGCTGTTTTTCCGCTCGGAAAAGGGCCAAAAACGCTAGGTAATCTGTGTGCCAGCTAATGCAGTGAAAATTCTGAAGTGCTGTGCACATGATCAGGAATTTTCCTGTCCAGATTGTCATTACGTTTAAATCTGCAGCATGTCAATTCTTTGTGCGTTTATGTATCGTTCTTCACACATTGACTTTAATTTTCAGTCAAATCCGCAGCAAAAACACAAGTATAAAAGTATTTGCGTATTTTCTGCGGATGTTTGCCCCGTATTTGATTTACTCAATTCAAGTCAATGAGTCAAAAACGCGGCAAAAGCACACAAAGAATTGTCCGGGGGAGACTACTACTCCCATCATTTGACGGCTGCTCCCGCTGACAATAGCGGGAGCAGGTGCGGCGGAGGGGAAAGTAGTCTCCTCAGCCGGCTTCTGTGCGCTGTGTTAAAAAAATAAAGATAAAATAAACACACTGTATTCACCTGTCCGCCGTACCTCACATGTCCCACGGTAATCCGAGCACCCAGCAGCACTCTATACACTGACGGGAGCGCGATCGCTCCCGGCCGTGTATAACGCTGAATTGCCGGTACTGAGATCATTTGAGTTCAAACAGCTGAAGATCACCTGAGAGCTCCGGTGCCCCCATTTATGGCATCGGTGATGTGTGAGAATTTTCCCACGCAACACTGATGTAGTAAGTGAGGTCACCAGAGCTCTCAGCTGATTGAACTCGTGACCTCACTCCTGCAACACAGCGCTTTACACTGACAGGAGTGATTACACTCCTGTCAGTGTATACAGTGCTGTCTTCTGTAACAGTCCCATCAGTGATTGCTGATGTGGCTGCTGTAGAATTGACCCAGATTGTCATGGGACATGTTTCTCTTATTTTTGGTTTCTTACAGGAGATGAGCGCTTCGGGAATTAAGCATTTTGGGAGTATACAGTTTGGGAGTATACAGTATTTTTTTATTGTTAAATAAATGATTAAAACCGTGTGGAATTTTATTTAAATAAACACACGGCCAGATTAAAGTATTTTATTTCAAAAACCTTACTAGGAGGTTAGTAATGGGGGTGTCTTATAGACTCCCTCTATTACTAACCTGGGCTTCATGTCAGCCGCCAATACAAAGCTGACATGAACCCCAACCCTATTACCCCACTTGCCACCGCACTAGGGAAAGTGGGAAGAGCGAAGGCTAATCGCCAGATTTGGTGCATTTTATGTATGTGCCAGTTCTGGGGCTGCTGAGAGATATTATTAGCCTCAGATGGGGCCAGGATCCATGGCCCCTTTTTTGGGTATTTAATATCAGCCCTCAGCTGTCTGTTTAGCTTTTGCTGCGTCCAAAACGCTGTGTTCTGTTGAACGTAGGTGTGAAGATATTCAAGGTAATCCCCTGTCGATCACTGTGCACTAGAAGGCGGATTTTACAGAGCTCTACATATGCAAATTTGACACTGCAACTTGCAAAGGAGGGGGCTGAGAAGCAAAGAATGAGATCCTTCACAGCAGCAAGCTACACAGGATGTCCCTTTCCCCGACGCCATGTGCTTCTTTGTTCAAAAAACAATGCAACAGCAAGTTATGGGAAAATGATTCATCTCAGTGATACACAAAATAAATTGTTGGAAACCTGAGAGGATGGGGAATGTAACCCTAGTTTTAAACATAGTCTTGCACGTAAGGAAAAGAAGATACCCAACATAGCCTTGCAGGGGCCCCTAGGATCCCGATGTTTGATATCCATGTGCAGCAGGGGCCCAGCTGGGTCTAATGACACCAGGATCGGCTCCCTAGCACCGTCCAGTAAGGACATATGGCCCATTTTAGTTTTGGGAGCTCTTAGCTGGGAAAGAACGGGTGGAGACTTGGGCTCTACCAGGGGGCAGTAGGGGGAGTGACCCAGAGAGTTTGAAGGTATCTGTAGCTGGAGCCTAGTGTCTTTCCCTGGGGAGGTCGGGAAGTCAAGTTGTGTGAGGAAAGTCCTGCAACAACAAAGAAGGCCCACAAACCTGCCATGTGGCAGCCCTTCCCCCGAAAGCCGGATCATCAATCTAAACCTGGAACTGACGTGTAATAATTGCTTTGTCTTTTGTACCCATGCTTTTGTGCTTGCAACTCTGACCATTGTGTATGTATAACGCTTATGTATAGTGTATTGTTTAGTGCACCCTTACGGCTATTAAATATATAATTTAACCTTGGGTTCTTTTATCTCGACCCACGAACATGCTACCGGGTTGGTTTCTAGCCCGATATAAGTCCGTTATATCAAATAGAAACTGGTGACATCTCTCCCAGGCCGACCAGGCTCTGCTTTACTGGGGCTAGTGAACGGAGCCTGTCAGGGTTGTGGACTAGGTGTGGTGCCACGTCAGTCCTTGGTGCCTTCCTATACCCATGTGGACAGGGGGTGTCTGTGCAGAATGGTACCAATCTGACCTTATGCATCCTCGAGGGGGGTGTGGAGCAGAGGGCAGGTCCATACCACGTGCTCCATCTGACGTAATTGTGACGTCAGGCGGGTGGTGGGGTGTGGATCCATCACAAGTGGTGTCAACAGTGACATTCTGCGGGGTCTCCCTGTTGCCGTTTCATCACAGTAGGTAAATCCGCATGTGTTCACTGAACCATGCAGATTTACCACATTCAATACATTTTAGTGGTCAAATTTCTGTTGTGGAGACTAGCGACTCGACAAGTGAATTTGACATGCTGCGGTCCTGAAAGACGCCTCGCATGTCAGTGTCTGCGGGTGATCTGCAGCCTCAGATGCGTGCATAGTGGACATGGGAGTTCTAGAAATCCCATCCACTATGCTGAACATCTGGCCGCAGCAGGTTTGATACTGCATAAACACACCTTCAAACCGCAGCATTTTCTGATCATGGGCACATACCCAAACTCACCTGCCGCATTTCAATTTCTGTAGCGGACACCTAGTCTCTGCTGCAGATTTTGACCAATTGAAATGTCATTACATGCAGTGGATCCGCATGTACTGACAACAAAAGTGCGGCATTAGAACACAGCATTTTGGATGCAACTAAAATACGCTGAGTCCAAAGCACTGACAGTTGCTGATCTTGGGGATGTAGCGGCTAACCAAATACCTGTGAGCTGTTGTTAATAGCCAGGGAACATGTTTGCCTAATGGCACCTTCCTAAGCTAAAAATAGCAGCTCTCACTTGCCCCAGAAATTACATGACTGGGAATGCTAATGGAAGTAAGGTTTATGGGATTAGCTGACACCAAGCCCTTTGCCACCTCTTCATTAGTGATGAGCGAGCATACTCGCAAGTACTCAGTACTCACCCCAGCATCTCAGTACTCGAGCTGCTCGGAGCTCCCTGAATACTTGCGAGATGCTCGGGGGGATGGTCGGGTCCCCGCCCTGCATGTTTGGCGCTCTTTAGAGCGCCAGTCAACATGCAGGGATTGCCTGCCACTCATTGTAATGCCTCAGCCATGGTGGTTGTGGCATTACAGTGATTGGCTGGCCGCACAGCATCATCAGGTCTATATCAGACCTGGCGCCGCTGTGCTCGTCACAGTCACTCCGGAATAAGGCAAAGTAGGGAGAGTTGCTGCTGCATCAGGGACAGATTAGCTTGTGTGTTAGGTAGTGGGAGAAAAACCGTACATTACACACATCCATCTTAACAGTCATTTTGAGGACTAACTAATCCATCTGCAGAGATAACAGGAAGGCAGGGTATATAGGCAGGCACTGTATATAGCAGAATGCAGTGCATAAAGCACAAGAGGCTCCATTCCAATTCTGCCTTCTGCTGCTGTTAGATATTTCTATACAAAGGACCAGGTCTCAGGGGCCAGGAATACTTTTTTTGGATCTTAATCCTCATGATTTGCTTAAAAAGCAATCCGGAGAACACCGTTTTTCTGCGCCATTTGCTTGTTGGCACTGCAGAATACAGCCAGGTCCTTTCCATATTACAGCGCTAGAAATCCAGCTATTTAAAACTGTGTTTTCTCCGTCACACGGATCACATAAAAGTTCGCGTGGAAGATACTGTCCTCCATTTAAAATGGGCAAGGCACGTGGCAAGGGATGGGGAACTGGACGTGATGGTGCATGCTGAGCCCGAGGACAAGCTGAAATTGTGCCACAACAAACACCCACATCTTCTCGCCCGACCTTTCTGTCCCAATTCCTAGGGGACCGCAGCACACCACTTTTGAGCCCAGAGCAGTGTCAAAAGGTTGTTTGTTGGATAGCGGACAATGCTTCCAGTCACTTAACCACCACCACCCTGTCTTCCACACGGTCAAGTCTCAGTAGCCGAGAGTCTGGACCGCATATTCCTCACCCTGATCCTCCTTCCTCCCACCATGCCGAGTGCCCAGAGACAACTGATCCCACACTTGGACACTCTGAAGAGCTGTTCACTTTTCCATTTATAGATTCGGGCCTCTCGCTTGGTCCACTTGAAGCGGGGCAAGAGGAGATTGCATGTAGCGATGCCCAAATATTTGAGCAGCCACGGTCACACGAAGGCGATGGTGGGAAAACGTCACAAGAAGTGGACGATGATGAGACACAATTGCCAGAAAGTCAGGAGGAGGACCAGGGTGCGGAAGTGGAAGACGAGGTGGTGGATGATATAGTAACTGACTCAACCTGGCCGGAGGACATGCAGAGCAAGAACAGCAGCACACAGGGGAAGGGAGGCAGAGCACCCCAACAGGCAGGAAGAAGCAGTGTGGTGGCCGCAGACAGAAGGCAGGCAACCATTCCTCGTAACACCAACATGAAGGAAGTTGCCAGTACAATTGTTAGGTCTTCCCGAGTCTGGTTGTTTTTTAAAGACTGCCGCTAACCCCAAAAAGGCCATTTGCACCACCTGCCAGGCTAGCATCAGCAGGGGTGGCAAAACGACCAGCCTAACCACCACCAGCATGATCAGGCACATGGCAGCAATGCACCCGACTTTGTGGGCCGATCCCCAGGGTCCAGGAACAGTGTCTGTGGGTGGCACCATTGCTTCTTCCGCTGTTGTGCATGCAAGCCAATCCCCCTGTCCATGGCGCATGTGAAGATGCCTCCTGCCCTCCACCTGTCATTGCACACTCTCAGCATCAGGAAGCACATCCTTGTCCCAGTGCAGCGTTCAATTGTCCATATTCCACAAATATGCAGCCAACGCCCCACAGACCACACTTCTAAATTCTCACATTTCACAACTGCTTGCGCTCGAAATGTTGCCTTTTAGGCTTGTGGAGACGGAAGCATTCCGCAACCTGATGGCGGCCGTCCCTCTGTAGTCGGTCCCCAGCCGCCACTATTTCTCCCGGTGTGCCGTCCACGAATTACACAAGCACGTGTCCCAAAACATTAGCCGTGCCCTCAACAACGCAGCTACCAGGAAAGTCCACCTAACCACGGACACGTGGACAAGTGCTTGTGGGCAGGGACTGTAAATCTCGCTGACGGCACACTGGGTTAACATAGTGGAAGCCGGGACCCAGTCGGACCTTGGGACTGAACACGTCCTCCCGACGCCAAGGATTGCGGGCCCTAGGCAATCAGGGTTGCCCCCACAGTCTACAGCTCCTGCACCTCAGCCGCCTTCTCTTCAGCCTCCATCTCCGAAGTGACCACATCAGTCAGAAGCTGGAAGCACTGCCTCGGCCAAGCGGCAACAGGCTGTGCTGAAGCTAATATGATTAGGTGACAAACCGCACAATGCTAAAGAGCTGTGGACAGCTCTGAAAGAGCAGGCAGATCTGTGGCTCACACCGCTGAACCTACAGCCAGGTATGGTCGTGTGTGACAATGGCCGGAAACTGGTGGCGGCTCTGAGGTGAGCTCACACACGTACCATGCCTGGCCCATGTGCTTAACCTCGTGGTTCAGCGGTTTCTCAAATCCTACCCGAAGCTGCCGGATCTGCTTGTTAAAGTACGCCACCTGTGTACCCATTTTAGAAAGTCACCTACAGCTTCTGCCACCCTTGCCATGTTTCAGCAGCGTTTGCAGCTTCCGGCTCACAGATTGGTGTGTGATGTCCCCACGCGTTGGAACTCTACACTGCAGATGTTGGGAAGGATTTGTGAGCAGAAGAGGGCAGTTGTTGAGTACCAGCATCAACAAGGCCGTCGGTATTCAGTTCAGACTCCACACACAAGACCTCAGGAGTGGACATGGATGTCAGATATGTGTACCATCCTCCAAAACTTTGAGGACTCCACCAAGATAGTGAGCGGCGATGATGCCATAATTGGCGTCACCATCCCGCTTCTCTGTCTTCTGAAACGCTCTCTGCTCACAATCAAAGAGGATGCATTCCAGGCGGAGCACGATGAGATGGAGCAAGGAACCATACAGGGTGATTATACACATCCCAGCCTCATCTCATCCTAACGTGGATTGGGTGACAATGAGGAAGAGGAGGAAGGACAGGAGCTAGTTTCATCCGCTACGTCTGTTCAGCGTGGATGGCCAGAGGACAGAGAGGAGGAGGAGAGCATGGTCAGTCATCCTCTTGGTGAGGAATCGGAAGTCTTGCCTGTTAGTAGTCTGGCACGCATGGCTGAATTTATTCTGCCTTTCCCATGACCCTCGCATTCTCAAAATTTTGGGTGACAGTCATTACTGGTTGGTGACACTTCTAGACCCACGCTACAAGGAGAACTTTATATCTCTTATTCATGAGGCGGATAGGTCTACAAAAATGGAGCTGTACCAGAAGGCCCTTGTTGCGGAACTATTAAAAAAAATTCCCATCTGAAAACGCTGGCGGCAGAGGGCACACTTTGGTGGACAACCAAGGAGTACAGGCGAGAGAGACACAACTTCAATCCAGCAGAGGCAGGGGAACATTGTCAAAGTTCTGGGAGAGTTTTCTCAGCCCCTCCCATCGCACAGGTCTTGAGGCGTGGGGTACTCTCACAAGGAGTGCAAAGTTTGGGAAGATGCTGAGGGAGTACCTTGCCAACTTTACCAACGTCCTCCGTGATTCCGCTGTGCCTTATAATTATTGGATATCCAAGCTGGATACGTGGAATGAACTGGCTCTCTATGCCTTGGAGGTCCTGGCCTGCCCTGCCGCCAGCGTTTTATCCGAGCTGGTTTTTAGTGCCGTTGGTGGAATTATAACTGATAAGCGCATCCGCCTGTCAACTGAAAATGCTGACAGGCTGACTCTTATAAAAATTAACAAGGGCTGGATTGGGCCAGACTTCTCAACACCACCAAATGATTGCAGCGTAACATAAACTCAAATCCAGTGTCTTTTCTTGGGAGGTGTATTCCCATGCACCTTTTCACACCCAGACGTGGGTATACGCTTCCTGATTTTAGCTATTTGCTCTTGTCGTCCTCCTTATCCTCATCCTCCACCACCATATCACCAGGGTGACCGTGGTCCGTGATGCAACACCGACATAATTTTTTTAAAGGGTGTTTATGATGCCCGTGAAAAAAAAATTTATACAGTATGTTCATGTATACCCTCAGGGGTAAATGTTTGTCAACCCATACACTTAGTGCATGGGCATTACAAGTATAGGAGGCCCGCTCCTTTCTAATGGGACCATTTTTTTATGAAGCCCTCCTCCACGTCTCTTCCAAGGGGCATTGAAGTGCCTCCAAATTTTTGGCAGCCCTTGCATTCACTGCATAGGCCAACACTATGGGAGACTCTCCTTTCTAATGGGAATTTGTCGTTACTGTGGCCCTGCTCTGTGTCTTTAAATTCTTAGTGGGGTTTTTCCTAAAATTGGTCAGCCGCTGGACTCCCTGCATACCCTATAACTGTATAGCAGACCCTCTCCTTTCTAATGGGAACATGTCGTACTTGTTACTGTGACCCTGCTCTGTGTCTTTAAATTCTTAGTGGGGTTTTTCCTAAAATTGGTCAGCCGTTGGACTCACTGCATACCCTATAACTGTATAGCAGACTCTCTACTTTCTAAATGGAATTTGTTGTTACTGTGGCCCTTCTCTGTGTCTTTAAATTCTTAATGGGGTTTTTCCTAAATTTTGGCAGCCCTTGCAGTCACAGCATGGGCATTACCACTATAGGAGACCTGCTCCTTTATAATGGGAACATTTTTTTACTGAGACCCTCCTCTATGTCTCTTCAAAGGGCTATTGGGTTGCGTCCAAATTTTTGGCAGCCCTTGCAGTCACTGGATACACAATAACCGTATAGGAGACCCACTTGTTAATAATGGGAACAACAAAGCATAGCCGGCTGATGGCTCTCTAACAATAGCGAGGGCCTACTGCTGGCCTTTTAAGAATAGTAAGGGCCGTCTGATGTCCCTATAAAAATAGGCTTTATGACTTTCAGAGTTCCTCCATCATAAATAAAACAGGATGTGTCTGATGATGTTTCACACACCACATTGCCAGATAAGGTTATAAAATGTTAAAATGACATTTCCCGGTGAATGCATTTGTCTTAAAAAAATAACGTAAAAAAACAAAACAATAGTATCTTTCTTTAGTATAAAAAACAGTGTCCCCAATTTAACCTCAATGTAATCACATTGTTCAGCTCCTGCACCTCCTCCATCTCCGAAATGACCACATCAGTCACAAGCTGACAGCACTGCAGCACTGCCTTGGCCAACCGGCAACAGGCTGTGCTGAAGATAACAACATGCTTAATGCTTAATTGACAAACTGCCCAGCGCTGCAGAGTTGTTGAAAGCTGTAACACAGCAGCCTGATGTAACATACCTGGCGGCGTCCTTGCATAGTGGTCCATCTCCCACTGTGCAAGAGCGCGCACTTGATCTCCAGTCCAGACTGCCACTCTGGCTTCTTTCCATGTTGTCTGCTTTGCTTTGCTCTTGCTGTTTAAGGCGACGCCCGCTGAACTTCCTGATTCTTGTAGCTGCTGCAGACACACCTCTAATGCATCCTCAGCCTATTGCTGTCTGTCACCTGGTATTTAAACCAGCTCCTTCTTGGAATCCATGCCTGAGCATCTTGTTCTGTCAGTTGGCTTCTGGTCGCTGACATGCCAGATCCTGTCTGTTTGCTGCCTTACGGTATCAGTTCCCGTGTCTGAACTGTGTCCTGTCTGTGCACTCTAGCCAGCTGTCTCTCTGCCTTCCTGGAGTCTGTATTTCCAGGCCTGTCTGAACACGCTCCTAGCCTGTTCGTCTTGCCCTCTGGGGGCCGCATACCCAGACTCGCTCCTGTATTTGTTGCAGTACAGTTCCTGTCTGAACTGTCTCCTAGTTTCTTACCTGTTTTGTCTTTATGTCCGTTTGCTCCCTTTTTCTGCAGTGTCTGAACCAGCACTTGGCTTTACCTAGGCTCGTTCTTGCATTTTGTTGCCGTAACTGTTCCTTTCTGAACTGTCTCCTAATTTCTTACCTGTTTTGTCTTTATGTTCGTTTGCTCCCTTTTTCTGCAGTGTCTGAACCTGCACCTAACTCCTTCTCGTTGTCACTGTACTTCCGTTTGTGAGTTGGAGTCCTCTCGCTACTTCTTTGCAAGTATCTAGTGTGTATCTGGTTCTGCCTTTCTTTCTGTTCTGTGTGAACAGAGCCCTGTCCCCTTTGCTTTGTCTTTGTTTACCTCTCGGCTATTTATCTCAGCCTTGTCCACCGCATCTGCGGTTTCGCTCTGCTCAGCCTTGTCCACCGCGTCTGCGGTTTCGCTCTGCTCAGCCTTGTCCACCGCGTCTGCGGTTTCGCTCTGCTCAGCCTTGTCCACCGCGTCTGCGGTTTCACTCTGCTCAGCCTTGTCCACCGCGTCTGCGGTTTCGCTCTGCTCAGCCTTGTCCACCGCGTCTGCGGTTTCGCTCTGCTCAGCCTTGTCCACCGCGTCTGCGGTTTCGCTCTGCTCAACCTTGTCCACCGCGTCTGCGGTTTCGCTCTGCTCAGCCTTGTCTACCGCGTCTGCGGTTTCTCTCTGCTCAGCCTTGTCTACCGCGTCTGCGGTTTCGCTCTGCTCAGCCTTGTCTACCGCACCTGCGGTTTCGCTCTGCTCAGCCTTGTCTACCGCACCTGCGGTTTCGCTTTACTCTGTTTACCACATCTGCGGCTCTGAACTCGTCTCCCAGTCTGTACTGGACCCTACCCAGCCTGCGCTCTAGTCTGCCTGTTCCTGTATTCCCCGATGTGGGTCAACAGCCGTGTCCGGAGTCTGACCTGGAGTAGACCCTGGTCCCTCTGCTCGGTTCCTCCCTGGTGCACTGGCGTCGTATGCCGTCGTGCGACCTTGGTCGGATCGGGCAGATACTTAGTTACGCCCCTCCAGGCACTCTCCGGTTCATGGCACAGTGGAACCACTAAACACGCACACGCCAGTCAGTCCGGGCGTGTGCATTACACCTGACCTGTGGCTCTCACCGCTGAACATACAACCAGGCATGGTCATGTGTGACAATGGGCGGAACCTGGTGACGGAGAAATGACAGCCGAAGTAGATTCGGTTTCCCTCTATGCCAGTCCTTTCCCCGAGCTAAATACAACTCTCAGCAAAACAAGCTGTGGACTGGCTCCGTACCGTCCCTGGCCACATTCACCTGTCCACGTGTTTGTGGGTAGGTGGTGCTTCCCAGTAAGTGCACTGGGGAGGGCATGGGTAATGTTGTGGGACCCGTGCTTGTGGAAGGCGGAGACGATACCAGGAAAAATAATGGCAGCTGGGGACCGAGTATGGATACCCGGTCGCCGCCACCATAAGATTGTGGACAGCTTCCGTCTCAATAAGCTTAAAAGGCCATATTTCAAGTGCAAGCAGCTGTCAAAAAATTGGCAGTATAGTATTGTAGCCTGTGTGTGGCTGGCTTGCTGCATACTTGCGCTTGCATTCCAAGGAATGGGGTAGGGACAACAAAACGCTGCACTGGGACAAGGACATGGACGGTGATTGTTGCAAGTCTGCAATGACAGGTGCATGGCGGGAGGCATCTTCACATGCGCCAAGGATCACTTATGATGGGCACACTTTTAGGCAGTGACCTGGGAATCAGAAATGCTTCCAGAGGTCATCCCCATGCTGTTCCCATGTCTTTTCAGCACTGTATGCATCTGTCTGATGATGTGTCACACACCACATGGCCAGATAAGGTTGTAAAATGTTAAAATGATATTTCCTGGTGAATGCATTTGTCTTTGTTGAAAGCAATGCAAAAGTGCAAAAAACGCATCAAAAAAGCTACGTGTGAACATGGCCCAAGATGTGGAGGAGTATTTTTGGTTTTGGTTATTTATTTTGCCTTATATAGAAGTCATTACCCTGGAAAGTATGTTCCTTAATATATTTCCCAGGAAAATCCATTTTGGTTTTGTTTTTGTATGTTTTATTGTGAATCCGTAAAAGTGGCGTAATACCTCTGACAACGTTGTTGACAGCAGTGACCTGGGAGTCAGAAATGGTTCCAGGGGTCTTCCCCATGTTGTTCCCATGTCATTTGAGCACTGTTCCCATCGATTTGGGCAATTTTTAGGCCCTCTGCAGACCGCCGAGGGGAGCCGCCTGAAAAATGCTCGAGTTTCCCATAGACTTACATTGGGCTCGTTGCTCGGGTCGAGCACCCGAATATTCCAATTTGCTCGACCCGAGCAATGAGTACCCGAGCATTTTAGTGCTCGCTCATCACTAATCATAACCCAATATACCCAGAAATGTAGACTATTAAAGTGAATTGTAAAAAAAAAAAAACATTGTTGATTCCTACACGAAGATAAAATTGTGGGCGATCTTATTCCACCTCAACCAAGTTTTGTGTTTAGAAAAGCAAGGAATTTAACTAGTAGAAACCCATACACATTAAGACATAAAAATCAAATGCAGAATAATGGTTTCTTTCCCTGTAAAAAGTTCATAATGTGCAAATCAATTGAAAATCATAATTCATCATAGACTTTTGGAACCTCAGAAGAAACATTCACGATCAAAACCTATATAACTTGTCATACTAAGGGTGTCATATATTGCATTAAATGTCCTTGCGAGAAACGATACGTAGGAAGGAAAAAAACGTGAATTAAGAGTCTGAATAAAAGAACATGTGCATAATATTAGTTTGCAGGACATCCATTATCCCACCATTACAATGTAGCACACAATTGGAAATTAAAGGCAAGCTCTTTTTGGGGAATAGAAAAACATTGGAGAGGAGGAAACTATGTACATCAGATGTCTAAAGCAGAGAGCAGATGGATATTTATATTAAATACACGAATGCCAGCAGGTCTGAATAGCAAAATAGAGTTGTTTGGAGAATAGAGACAATTAATTACCATTAATCATTTGGACCAATGTGCAATAACACATACCTATGTAAGAATTATGGAGTGTAATCCCTGATGAAGGAGGGCGTTATCTGTGAAACGTGTAGCATAATCAGCACTCTTTTTGCCTCAGGAACAGCCCGTAGCCAGTGACGTCACGTGTGCTCTGGGCAGCGGTTTTTCGAACAGTGTTTTGACAAGTGTGACGGGCCGGAACACTGCTAACACTGTTCACAGCACAGCACCGATCCAAAGTGAAGATTCACTCAACCAAGCATCGACCGCATCAAATAGATTGTCATTCATCAAATCAGACCTTCACACTACCAACACAAAGACGACTCATTCCCAGAGGTAGGGGTTCACATCTGTTATCCATGACATATGTCTCCATAGCTCTCACCAACAGATTGCAGGTGCATTTAGTGCATATCTACTTTTTCCTTTTGTTAAAAAATACTAATTATTCCGGAAAACTGGAAAAACAACGTTAATGAATCAGGGATATATTAACCAAAGATGTAGAAGAGTGTGCACAGATGTAACTGGACTGCAGCACAAACTCAACTCTGCTACATCTGCGCACACTCAGATTTTACAGTATTGTGGATTCACCCAGAGATGATACAATGTGGTGTCATCTGGTGTCCTCGGATGCACATTCAGCTGAAGTGTATTGTGGTCTCACAGGCCTACAATACACGCTGCCAGCCAATCAGAGGCCAGCAGCCAACGTCGGCGCGCACATGACTGGCGATGCATGGTAGTGACATCCTGCGCTCCCTTCGCTTGCACACTAAAGTCAGCTGCCAGCTTCAGAAGTGGACACCGTGCAGCGAGGGAGCGGAGGGAAGGTGAGTAGAATCATTTCTTTTTTTCGATGCAGTAAAGAACAGCGGCAGAATGGGTGACATATACCAGGATGAAGGATATATATAGCAAGATGGGGGACATACAGTATATACCAGGATGGGGTCCAGAATGAGGGACATGTATATCATGATGGGGTCCAGGATAAGGGATATATATATACCAGAATGGGAAACATATTTACCAGGATGGAGGATATCCAGTGTGTGTGTGTATATGTATATATATGTGTGTGTGTATATATGTGTATATATATATATATATATATATATATATACATACATACCAAGATAGAGCCCAGGATAAGGCATATATATAGGAGGATGGGGCAAGGATGAGAGACAGATATATCAGGATGGGGGACATATATCCTAGGATGGATCCAGGAAGGAGGACATATATACCAGGAAGGAGCCCAAGATGGGCTACATTACTACATAATGGGGTAGGGGGTGCAACTCGTATGTCCTTAAAGGATTTAGAACACAAGGGCCCATACATCTGACCAACATGTAGGGGGGGGGGGGCAGGTGCAAATTTTGCATCGGGGCCCATTGGACTCTAGTTACGTGACTGCCTTTTGACATATATAGGACTGTAAGAAAACCCTGTATTTCATTGAACAGAATAAACAGTTGAGGTCTTGAGATTCCTGTTCTACCTGCAGCCTTTTCTGTTTGTTTCCTAATCTTAGAACATCAAGAGAAGTCTCAGGCATTAGAGGTATTCCCATCTCCAAGATCCTAACCCAATATGTAGTAGATGTAATAATAATAATATTAGTAAACGGCTCCAATTAGAAATGCAGTATAGTTTTTCTGATTCGCTATGTCGCTTACCCCATGTGCAGGGCATTGCAGTAGCTTGGGTATCCATGGTTACGATCACCATATAGTGATAGTTGTTAGTGGTCATAACCATGGATTCTTAAGCTATTGCAATGCCTTGCACATGGGGTAAGGTGGGGTAAGCAACATAACAAATCAGAAAACTATACTACATTTCTAATTGGAGCTATTTACTAGTACTACTACATACATTGCTGGGATAGGATCTTGGAGATGGGAATACCCCTTTAATGATCTGTAAGCTGTGCTGCTGGATACAAATAATTTGACCAATAAAATATTGATAAGTATTTATAAAAAACATATAAAAGTCAATGTGATTCTTGATTTGTACCAACCCCTACCTCAGGAAAAAAAATCATTATGTTAAACTGCAATCATATAGTTGTAAATACAAAAAAAGGGCACCAGATTAAAGGTATCGCCCAGTGGGAGTGTGCAATTTATTGTATGACATCGAAAGAAGAAATAAATCTATGAATATCATACAAATCACTAAAAACGTACACTAAAAGAAATTTAAAATGGTGCTACAATCGTAATAGCTAATAGAATTAAAAATCAATGGGAAATAATTTTTTTAAACTCGTAAAGGTACATTAAGTGTTAATGTAGAATCTCCAGAAATGTATTCCTAGTATTATTGATGTTTGTGGGGGACCAAAAGTAACAGTGAAACCTCATAGGTAGATAAAGGCTGCATGCCAGCAAGCGGTATTCAAAGTAAAACTTTTATTCTTTCTGCACACTTTTAAAACATGGAGCCAGGAAAGCGGGGTTCATTTAGGACGACAGCCGTTTGACACCGGGCTGGTGCTTCAACAGGTCCAAATAGTATAGTTTCACAGAATATCTCTGTTTCGGGCTGAGCACCTGCTGATTGCGATCCCTGGCCACCTGTGGACTGACGCTCACTGAACTGCATACAGGTATGCGATCCGAATAGTGCTGGTTTCCTTTGCTTCTCTCTACTCACCTGCCAAAAGTAACAGTGTTGAGGGTATAATTCATAAGGATGGACAATTTGACAGTTATAGTTTGTAAGAGCAGAGAGTGTGGAGGTTATCTATAATATAACGGGAGATGTGTCCGTCTGTCCGAAGCCTCTGACGCGTCCCCTGGGCCGCGGGGTACTCGGTAGCCAGGCCAGTCCTGTATTGGGGTAGTCACGGTAGCAGTGACCCAGTCCGTGGCCCAGGATGGTCAAATAAAGAACAGTCAATCGGGGAAATAAAGATTTGGGGATAATGTTCGTGACGCCACCCATGGTATGCGGCTATATGGGGCCGCCGCTACGGTGCCGTTCCACTGGGGCTGATGGTGACGCAGCAAAGATAGTTCAGCTCTCCATGGGCAGAGCTAAGCTCCAGGGCAGTATATGGTGATTTGGAAAGGTAGATGCTGTCAGCACGGACAGTGCAGTGCAGTGCTGAGGGCGCAGATAATGACCAGACAACACAAGAATGGCGGTTACCTCTACCTTTACTTGAGGTTTGATGGTGCAGACCGGGGCACTGGTAATAGCTGGTGATGGAGAACCGGGCGCCCTTGAAGCAATTTGGGGATCCACCTCGCCAGGTGCAGTTGTAGGCCTTCCCTCTGCGCTATCTTCTTTGGCCCTGCTGCTTAAAGCTATGCTACTGCCCTTGTTCCTGAACAATCATTAAATCCTCACCCGTATGGCAGGCAGCTCGAGCCCTTTTCAGGTGTCGCTCCTTCGTGGCGGCGCCGGGCCCTAGTATGCTACTGAGCCGCCGGGCGTTTGGTGGGTCCAGGAGACCTGCAGTCTCCTGCCCTCTGGATTTAGCTGTTGGGACTTTAGTACCCGAACAACCACGGACTCCTGTTTCTTGCGCTTTTCTCTGGGGAGAGCTTGGTCACAGCTCCCTTCCCCAGGTTCTCCTTGTCGCTCTCCTGTCTCCAACTGACTTTTTTAAACCCCGCCTCCAGGCTCCAGTTTGAAGGGGAAGTGACTCGCCCCCTTGGCCGTGGGGCACTCGGAACCGGGCGATAGGGAGACGACGGGGGTAGTAGTGGCGACCCGGTCCCGTGGCTCAGGGTGGTCAGACCAGTGGCAGTCTTTTAGATGTTTTAGATAATGTCCGACTACGCCACCCGTGGATTGCAGTTATTAGGAACCGCCGCTGCAGGACAGACCGCTGGGGCCGATGTATGCAGCTGGGATGGTGTGACTCCCCACGGGAAGAGTGCGGCCCCAGGGCAGAGTAGTGGATGGTAGGAGTGATGGTGGTGAGAGTCCCAGTACCGGTAATGCCGGAGGAGCGAAAAAGCACACAGACAACGTACTGCAGTCCAGGGTCTTTACTCACGGTTAATATCCAAGTCACTTCTGCAGGGAATGACTGCCCGAGCCGTGCTGCGTCCACCAGGTGAGGGGCTCGGTCAACTCCCAGACAGCTCAGGAGTATGGCTCAAGACCCCCTTTTGTCCTTTCTCTGGCCTGCCTCACCAGTGACCCACTTTTGTCCAGCTGCCGCGGACTTGTGCGGTTAAACGTGGGCCCCGTCCTCCACTGTCCTATATGGTGCCTTCCTAGCAGGTTTGATGCGGTGCTGCACCAATAAATGGTCACAGCCTCTGGTCCTTGGCTGAGGGTTGTTTCTCCTCCACCAACTTGGGATCCGGTACCCTTAATCTGCCTGACCCTTCACCCTAGATTCTCGTGGGTTCTTAGGGTCCCTTCCACCTTCTTGTTCCTGAGCCCTTCTGTTTCTTCCTCCCTTTCTTTGCTGTTCCTTTCTGTTTCTGTTCCTTTCTGTTCTTGTTCCTTTCTGTTCCTGTTCCTTTCTGTTCCTGGCCCTCTCCTCAGGCATGCCTCACGGAGCTGGGCCCAGACTGAGCCACAGCTCCCTGTCAGCCCTCTCTGGCCAAACTCCTCTCTCTCCTCCTCCTGCTTGAACTGACCCAGAACTAAGATGGTGCCCAACTTTTATACCTCCCTCTAGAAACATGAGCCCAGGTGACCAGCAACCAATGGGCTCCTACCTACGCTCAGGAACCAACCCCTATCTGCCCCTACAGCACTGGGTGTTCCACCCCCCCTCCCCACTCCAGACAGGGACATAGTCGGTCGTGCCTGCACTTCTGTCTAGTGGGAGCACCATTGAGCTGTCCCTCGGAAATGGGGTGTGTGTGCTGTATGCAGCTAACTGAGTCCTGGTCCATACTCCATCCTTACCCAGGAGTGGAATACCACACCTCTGGCAGAGGTGCAATACCCCTGTAGCGGCCGAACCCTCGGGGCGCTACATTCCCCCCTGGTAAACCACAGCACGTCCTCGGGCTGGAAAAGAGCAAAAACAGTTAATTACAGGACATGCAAAACTTTTTCAATAACTTTTTACATCAGAAACGGACGACATTGTTCAATTCCCTTTATGGGAAACACTTTTCTTTGTCATTGTTAATACTACCGGAACTCTTTTATCATATAAAACATCATATAAAACATTTGCATTATCACCTAGCAGCATATAAAACTTTCTCATGTAAAACATTTTCAAATACGGCATATTCTTGTATCCTGGCCGCGGTGCAACTTGCGACCAGATGTTCTTTCTTCTTAAAGGTGCAACAGTCCAGTAAACTTGTCTTGAGGTAGACGTTGCGGTTTTTATATAAAACCAGTAGGGGGCGCTTTAGGAAGCGCAACTATATACAAGGGATTGGCCGTTCCCAGTCCTCGGCCGGTTGAAAAGGGGGAATGGCTGCTCACAGTCCTCAGCCTGTTAAAGGGAAGAGGGATGGCTGTTCTCAGTCCTCAGCCAGGTTACTTAGGGGATAGGGCAACAGTCACACAGTCCTATATCAGTCCCAACGGGGACCACACTTTATTCTGGAAACAGTCCCAAACAGTTCCTTTGTACCCAGACGGGTAACTATTTACACTGGTATGCTACTGTTTACTGGTAGCGATACCCTCCAGCCGCTCCTTGCTCCTCATAATCTTCAGGCCCATCCGGGCCCTCTTGGTACTCAGAGTCCGAGTAGTGCTGTTCTTCCTCCTCTACTACTCTGTGGACGTGGAGGGCGTACCATCCCTTCACGCCTTGGTGCCGGGTGTAAGACACCACATCCCCTGGAAATAGGTCCCGCCCTCGATGACCTTCCGGCAGGTGACTCTCCACATCCCTCCTCATCACGAACACGTCGCTGATGGTCTCGGATGAAACCCCAGCCGCGCTCCATCTGGAACTTCACAACAGTTCCTGTGACTCGGGGACTGCGGGCCGTTCGGGGATCTCGCCGAGCCTTCATTTTCTGCTCCGCGCTCCGGACCTGCAGCTTCTCTTGTTTCACGCGCCGCTCTCGCTGCTCCCTCTCAAACATCTCCAGGTGTTGGCGGCAGGCCTCCCGCCGTTCGGCTGCGTCTGCCTGCGTTTCCTTTGTGAACCCCATTAGGTCCTTCCCAGTGGGGTCCCATTCAAACTGGGCGTCCTCCAACGGCAGCTGGGGGGTTTCCTGAGGTGCCGGAGCAGGGATGAGGGGCTCAGATGGTATTCCAACCTCCGCGGGCGGGCTCCTCCGAAAGCGGGGGTTGACATACTCGGGGGGCCAGATGAAAGGAAGCACATCCGGACTGGTATGTTGGGCGAAGAGATCTGCGCCCAGTGGTGGTACTGCAGAGGCAGGGGGCGCGAGCGGGTTGGCGGCGCCCGGGGGCACGTGGCCTTGCGACCAGGCCCACGCTGGTCGTTTCCTAGTTGCTCCCAGGGGTGGTACAGCGGGTGCAGGGGGTTCCGTCGGGGCAGCGGCGCCCGGGGGCGCTAGGCCTTGCGGCCGGGCCTGCGATGGTGGTTTGCTGAGCACGCCCAGGGTCAGAGGGCACGGCGTGGGGCGGAGCTCACTGGCAGCGTCAACGGCCTGGGGGCCGGTTGATGGCGGTGGAGGCACGGTGTCGACGGCGGATCCAGGTGCGTTGGGCTCCGCAAAAGGGTGCAGGGGCGGTCGGCGGCCCCAGGGTTCGGGGTAGGGGCGTCTCCGTTACTTGCCTCTGCTGTCGCGGCCTCCTCTGCAGCGGCGTCTTCAGCCTCCGCTCTGTCTTCACTGCCCTCGGTGTGCTGCTGGACGTCGACGGCGCCTCCTGCTGCAGGGTCACAGCCCGCCGAGCCACTTCTTCTTTCCACCCGGCTATCACGTCCTGCTGCGCCCGGACCATCCTCCGGTCCAGGTCCTCCAGTGCCGCCTGCGCATACTCGGGGTCCTCCTTGGGGAGATGGGCTAGCAGCTCTGTGAGGCTGCATGGTGGTGTGGCTTGCAGCAGGCCCCTTGCTAAAGTGCTGGAGCTGGTTCCTTTCTCCATCTCCGGGTGCGGCCTGGCCAGACTGATCCAGACCACCCCCTGCCCTGCAGTTTTCTTCTCTTTCCGCCCCCATGAGGGGTGGTCCTGGGGCATTCTGCTGATAATCACTCTCAGGGGCAGCCCCCCCACGTTGACGGACATTTTCTACAGCCGTGCTCATGGTTGTTGGGGGCGGGCTTCCTCTTTGGCGCCATTCTGGGACCCGGCCCACGATGGGAGGCGGCCTCCTGTGGTCTTTTGGCGCGCACATTATGGCGCTCGTTCTTCTGGGGCGGGCGCCATCTTTAGTACAATGAAACAGTCTCTGTTCAGGCGCGCAGTACCCGTTGTTAGCGGGCACGAAATCCTGCCGACTACGCCAAAGCTGACTCGCCCCCTGGGCCGTGGGGCACTCGGAACCGGGCGATAGGGAGGCGATGGGGGTAGTAGTGGCGACCCGGTCCCGTGGCTCAGGGTGGTCAGACCAGTGGCAGTCTTTTAGATGTTTTAAGAGATGTCCGACTACGCCACCCATGGATTGCGGTTATTAGGAACCGCCGCTGCAGGGCAGACCGCTGGGGCCGATGATGTACGCAGCTGGGATGGTGTGACTCCCCACGGGAAGAGTGCGGCCCCAGAGCAGTGTAGTGGATGGTGGGAGTGATGGTGGTGAGAGTCCCAATACCGGTAATGCCGGAGGAGCGAAAAAGCACACAGACAACATACTGCAGTCCAGGGTCTTTACTCACGGTTAATATCCAAGTCACTTCGGCAGGGAATGACTGCCCGAGCCGTGCTGCGTCCACCAGGTGAGGGGCTCGGTCAACTCCCAGACAGCTCAGGAGTATGGCTCAAGACCCCCTTTTGTCCTTTCTCTGGCCTGCCTCACCAGTGACCCACTTTTGTCCAGCTGCCGCGGACTTGTGCGGTTAAACGTGGGCCCCGTCCTCCTCTGTCCTATATGGTGCCTTCCTAGCAGGTTTGATGAGGTGCTGCACCAATAAATGGTCACAGCCTCCAGTCCTTGGCTGAGGGTTGTTTCTCCTCCACCAACTTGGGATCCGGTACCCTTAATCTGCCTGACCCTTCACCCTGGATTCTCGTGGGTTCTTAGGGTCCCTTCCACCTTCTTGTTCCTGAGCCCTTCTGTTTCTTCCTCCCTTTCTTTGCTGTTCCTTTCTGTTCTTGTTCCTTTCTGTTCTTGTTCCTTTCTGTTCTTGTTCCTTTCTGTTCTTGTTCCTTTCTGTTCCTGTTCCTTTCTGTTCCTGGCCCTCTCCTCAGGCCTGCCTCATGGAGCTGGGCCCAGACTGAGCCACAGCTCCCTGTCAGCCCTCTCTGGCCAAACTCCTCTCTCTCCTCCTCCTGCTTGAACTGACCCAGAACTAAGATGGTGCCCACCTTTTATACCTCCCTCTAGAAACATGAGCCCAGGTGACCAGCAACCAATGGGCTCCTACCTACACTCAGGAACCAACCCCTATCTGCCCCTACAGTACTGGGTGTTCCACCCCCCTCCCCACTCCAGACAGGGACATAGTCGGTCGTGCCTACACTTCTGTCTAGTGGGAGCACCGTTGAGCTGTCCCTCGGAAATGGGGTGTGTGTGCTGTATGCAGCTAACTGAGCCCTGGTCCATACTCCATCCTTACCCGGGAGTGGAATACCACACCTCTGGCAGAGGTGCAATACCCCTGTAGCGGCCGAACCCTCGGGGCGCTACAGAAGCTCCCCTGAAACCGGGTTAGAGCTCCCCCTTCTGGTCTGGGGCCAGGAAATGTGTTGGATGCTGGTGTCACCTCATAGGGGGACTCCGCCTTGCTTCTAGGCATGGCATCACCCCCTGTGAGGGAGGCAATGCCAATGTGGTATCCGGACTCCTGGGGTGCTACACCTCCTATAGACGGCGCAAGCGCAAGGTGCCTGTGCAGTCTGGCCAGAGACAGAAGAAAACATCAGCCGTTACAGGTGAGAGGGTGGAGGACGAGGATGAAGGACTGTGGTGCCGGAGATCGCGGTATGCGTAAGCGCTGACTGCAGGCTTGAGGAGAAGTGTGGCGCTGGAGTTCGTGCATGCGCATAGCGCAGTTTACGGCGCCATTTTGTTGAAGACAAATTTGCAGTGTGCACTTAATAGGATGGGGGCACATAACAGGATGGGGGTAGCACATAACAGGATGAGAGCACAGGATGAGGGCAGCACATAACAGGATGGGGGAGCAGGATGGGGGCAGCACATAACAGTATGGAGGACCAGGATGGGGGAGCATATGTCAGGATGGGAGACAATATATCAATAAAAATGCTCGCCGCCTGGACATAGAAAGGGTTCAATAGGTAGTGTTACGCACACGCCCGGACTGACTGGCATGAGCATGATTAGTGATCCCACTGGACCATGAACCAAGGAGTGCCTGGAGGGGCGTGACTAAGTATCAACCCGGTCCAACCAAGGTCACACGGCGGCTCAGTCAACTCCGTGAAGCAGGGAGGAACCGAGCAGAGGGACCAGGTGCTACTCCAGGTCAGACCCCAGTCACAGCTGTTGTCCCACACCAGGGAATGCAGGAACAGGCAGGTTAGACTGGCATATAGACAGGTGGGTACTGGCAGGCACGGCTGGTATGCAGACAGGTGGGTATTGGAAGGCACGGCTGGTATGCAGACAGGTGGGTACTGGCAGGTAGGAACACAGGCAGGATAGGAACCAGTACAGACTGGGATACAGGAACGAAGCCGCAGGTGCGGTAAACAAGCAGAGCAGAGCAAAACCCGCAGATGCGGTAGACAAGCAGAGCAGAGCAAAACCCGCAGATGCGGCAGACAAGCAGAGCAGAGCAAAACCCGCAGGTGCGGTAGACAAGCAGAGTAGAGCAAAACCCGCAGGTGCGGTAGACAAGCAGAGCAGAGCGAAACCCACAGGTGTGGTAAATAAGCAGAGCAAAACCCGCAGGTGCGGTAAACAAGCAGAGCAGAGAGAAATCGCAGGTGCGGTGACAAGCAGAGCAAAACCCGCAGGTGCGGTAGACAAGCAAAGCAAAACCCGCAGGTGCGGCAAACAAGCAGAGCAGAGCAAAACCCGCAGGTGCGGTAGACAAGCAGAGCAGAGCGAAACCCACAGGTGTGGTAAATAAGCAGAGCAAAACCAGCAGGTGCGGTAAACAAGCAGAGCAGAGAGAAATCGCAGGTGCGGTGACAAGCAGAGCAAAACCCGCAGGTGCGGTAGACAAGCAAAGCAAAACCCGCAGGTGCTGCAAACAAGCAGAGCAGAGCAAAACCCGCAGGGGCGGTAAACAAGCAGAGCAGAGCAAACCCGCAGGTGCGGAAATCAAACATAGCAGAGCAAAACCGCAGGTGCGGTGAACAAGCAGGGCAGAGCAAAACCTGCAGGTGCGGTGAACAAGCAGAGCAGAGCAAAACCTGCAGATGCGGTGAACAAGCAGAGCAGAGCAAGACCGCAGGTGCGGTGAACAAGCAGAGCAGAGCAAAACCGCAGGTGCAGTGAACAAGCAAAGCAGAGCAAAACCGCAGGTGCAGTGAACAAGCAGAACCAGATACACACAAGGTACTTACAATGAAGTAGCGAGTGGACACAAAACTCATAAACAGAAGTTCAGAGACAACGAGTTGGAGTTAGGTGCAGGTTCAGACACAGCAGGAAAAGGGAAGGTTCAGACATAGAGACAAACAGGTAACGGGCTAGGACACAGTTCAGACAGGAACTGAACCAGGAACAAGATACAGGAACGAGCCTGGGAACTCAGCCCCCAGGGTGGCGGAGACAGACTAGAAGTCACAGATACAGGTAACAGGCCTGGGTATACAGCCCCCAGGGGCGGAACAGACAAGATACAGGACAGGACCTGGCAACTCAGTTGCAAGGAACACACTGAAGAAAAGTGTTCCTCAGCCCCCCCCATTACTGGGTGGAGGGGGTTTAAGTATCCAGTGGCTTACAGCAATAGGCTGGGGAGGCATTAGGAGTGCGCACACAGCAACTACAAGAATCAGGCAGTAACCACGCCGCCGCCCTAAGCAATCAGACAAGAGACACAGTAGGTACTGGAGCAAAGTGTGCAGCCTGGATTGATAGGTAAGATGGCGGTCTTGCATGGTGGGAGGTGGTAAGCCATGCCAGCACGCCGCCAGGGATGTTACAGGTAGTAGTTTATAAGGGCAGACAGCAGGTGTGGACATATCGCCATTGCAGCTGCAGCAGGACCCACCAACGCCAGCGCTGTACATCCGAGGACACACATTGAGCTGAAGTGTGTATTGCGGTGCGGGACGCCGAAGTCACCTGACACCTCCTTCGCTGGATATAGAAGAGGAGGCCGAGCGACATGGGAGCATAGGAGAAGGTGAGAAGAATCTTTTTTTTCCCTTTTTAATGTATTAGAACGCAGGGCACATTGAGGATGGGGCACACTAACACGACAAAGGGGACCAGGATGGGACAGATTATCCCCAGGAAGGGGCTCAGATTTGGGCACATTAATCCCAGGAAGGGGACCAGGATGTGACACAGCACCAGGAAGATGATTAGGATGGGACATATTATCCCCAGAAGGGGCCCAGGATGGAGAATATTATCCCCAGGAAGGGGGCACATTAACCACAAGAGAACAGAGAAGGAATTGGAGAAAAAAATGCAGGTCACCATACGGCCTGAAGAAAACTTTTGGGTGAGAACTGCTCCAGCCCCAGAAGATGAAGCATCTACCTCCGGAAAGAATTGTTTGTCACGTCCAGTCGATGTAATGCTGGAGCGGAGGAAAGGGCCTGATTCAGAGAGAGAGAGTCCATACCTTTGGATTGACATCCTTACGGACCATAGCAGAGATGAGAGCATCCAAGACGAGAAATGCATAATGAATTGTCTGTAGTAATTGGTCAACCCAAGGAATCGCTGGATTGCCTTAATGCCAGGAGGGTGAGGCCACTTGATGTGATCTCTTGTCAAAGACGGGTTCATGCATGCATATCCACTGAAGACCCAGGAGAAGTGGATGAGATAGACTAGGGAGCACGTAGAATGCAATCTCCTCAGTGTGCAGCATTCCTATCCGAAGCTCTACTTGCTCGGTGACCACCTGGACGGCTTCGGATAGTGGCCTCCCATCGACGGATGACACCAACAACGGTTTCTGGAGTCATTGAACTGAATCTTGTAACGATCTACCATTGCTTGTTGGATAAAATTCCCTGCCTCTCCGGAATCCAGGTACACCGTTTCAATATACCGAGAACCTCCACAGGTCACAGATATGGTAATGATAAATGGCGGAGAGCAATTATTCTCACCCAGGGTAGCCTCTCCTACTGGTCCTAAGCTTGGGAGTTTCCCGACTTCATGGGATAAGAGCGGATGAGGTGTCCTGTGCCTCCACAATAGGAGCACAAGCCCTTGGCTCGCCAGATCTCCTGCCGTTGTTCTGTCAGCCCCAAGCTGTCAACCTGCATAATTTAAAGAGGGGTTGCAGCCGTGGAAGGCTGAGGAATGAGCTGCCTTTGGAAGGAGAGAGCCAGACAAGGTGGTTTTCTTCTACACGCTGTCTCTCGGGAGTGCTCCTGGAACCGAAGGTCGTTTCAGATGGACAGGGAAACTAGATCATCAAATGTAGTGGGAATGTCTCGTTCTGCTATTTCATCCTTGATCCTTCGAGACAATCCCTTCCAGAAGGCGGCTACCAGTGCCTCGTTGTTCCAGCCAAGTTCAGAAGCCAGGGAGCAGAAACAGACTGTGTATTGGCCTACGGAGAGACTGGCCTGGAGCAGTCTAAGGAGGGATGAGGCAGCAGAGGTAACTTGACCCGGCTCATCAAATACCTTGCGAAACGCCTCCAGAAAAGCCTGCAGATCTTAGATGATAGGGTCTCCTGTCTCCCACAAAAGATTGAGCCATGCCAGGGCTTCTCCTCCCAGATGGTGCATGGGGAATGCCACCTTCGCCCTATCAGATGAAAACTGGTGAGCCAGCAATTCAAAATGCAGAGAGCACTGGTTAATAAACCCTTGGCATTGTTTGGGATCCCCGTCAAAACGTGGTGGAGCAGACGGATGGGTCCTGGGCCTGGAACGTGACTAGCGGACTGAAAACATCACTGCGGAGGTTGGGCTGGAGTGGAAGCGGCCCATATGTCAGAGTGTCCAGTCGGGTGGTCACTGTGAGCAGATATGACATGATCTTATCTTGCTGGTCTCTCTGAAAGGTCATCTCCTGGTACAGCTCCGCAACTGGAGGGTTATGAGAGTCAGCAGGTTCCATGGCCTTACCAAACTGTTATGCACGTGGTCTGGCTTAGGGCTAGGAAGAGACAGGGTGGACTCAGGAATGGGTTAAAGCAGGATGGATGGGAACAAGTGCAGACAGGACGGACAGGGTCAGATTCAGGCTGCACAGGTACGAGGATCTTACAATTAGGTATCAGGACTAAACTCTCATACTAAAGTTGCTAAAGCACCTCCCAATTGGGGAGAGTGCCTTAAATACCTAATGTCCATTGGCTGGGGACATTCACAGAAGCATGCGCGGCCCCTTTAAGAAGCAGGGAGCGTGCACCCTAAGCATTCTCCCAGGACACCTGTGTGTCATGCGTAGGCCCAGGCAGGAGGCAGAGGCAGCGGGGGCTAGAGCGGCGCAGGGAAGTGTGTAAATGTGTCACCCTGGCCTGGATGCCACAAGTGTAATTAAAGCTGTGTCTGAGAGCAAGGGGGAGGTTCTCTAGTCAGGGGACATTAGCATGCAATGCCTCCTGTCTCAGGCCAGTAGGGGGAGCAGGCTGCCCCTATAAAAGCTGGTGCTGGGGGCAGGGTTAGGGAGAACTTGATGGCCTGTCTCAGCACTGAGACTTGTCCCAGAGCAGAGCAGGGACAGACAGTTGCACTGCACCTAAGAGGAAGTGTGGCAGGAGGAGAGCCACAAGCCAGAGACAAGAGGCGAAGAGAGCCTGTCTTGGCAGATAAGAGACTGACTTTACCAGACTTTGGTGTCTGCGGCTGAGAGGATTCTACATCCTCCAGCAGATAACCAGTCCGCAAGGGACTGTATATTCCTTGGCCTAAGAAGCCTGGAGGCCCTGCCACAACCGAAGGGACCAGTAAAGCCGTACAAGGCTGGGAGCAGAAAGGAACCCACGTCGCAGGCCATACAGGCGAGAATACACGGAAAGCTCGGAAACGTGGGCTGTTACTCTATAACGAGGAGATAGCCAGAAGGAGCGCAGAAAGCACGGTAGGCCTACACCCTCACCCTGACCAGGGCCAATTTCCCCGTTGCTCTCAGACATCCAGGTCCCCTCCTAGCTGGGACTGTTTGTGGGTCAATTTACCTGTTCTAGTAAAGACCCTGGACTGCAACCTGTTGTCTGCGTGCTCCTTGCTCCTCCAGCACTATCAGCACTGGGACTCTTACTACCATCACTCCCACCATCCACTACACTGCCCTGGGGCCGCACTCTTCCCGTGGGGAGTCACACCATCCCAGCTGCATATATAATCAGCCCCAGCGGTCTGCCCTGCAGCGGCGGTTGCTAATGACAGCAAATCCACGGGTGGCGTAGTCAGACAAAACCAACAGCACAAAACGGACTACCACTGGCCTGACCACCCTGAGCCACGGAACCGGGTTGCCACTACTACTCCCATCGTTCCCCCTATTGCCCGGATCCGAGTGCCCCACGGCCCAGGGGGCGAGTCATAAACACGTCTGCGTTTTTGCTGAGGAGACATATGCAGGGGCGCCAGCGCTGCTATAGCAAAGGGGACCAGGATGGGGCACATTAACCCCAGCAAGGGAACCAAGATGGAGCACATTATCTCCAGGATGGGGCGAATTAACTCCAAGAAGGGCACCAGGATACCGCACATTATCCCCAGGAAGGGGACCAGGATCGGGCTCATCAACCTCACTAAGGGGACAAGGAAAGTGCTTGTAGTCCGCATGCGTAAACGCATGCATAAACGCATGTGAATACACCTGTATTCTGCAGGAAAAACGCATGTACAATCCGCATGCGTTTTTTCTGGCAAGGGAGATGCAGAAACGCTGCAGAAATTTTCAGCTTCATTTCTGCATCGTGGGCACATAGCCTAAGTCAGTGCATTTGAAACTGATTGCTTCTGCGTCTGCTACATGTTTGGAGTCTGGATCTCATATTGGAGGCATTTGTGCCTAAAAAAAATGTTTACAATTGCCAAATAAGAATTAAGGATAGTTTATCTTTATATGGTAATATACAAAATATGAAATTGTTATTAAAATTATACTAAAATAAATGGCATTAAGTAAACATTTTTATAACATATTAATGCTATTTGGAGTGCATTTTTTTCATTTTGCTATGTTTTATGGATCGGAAGAATCCATGTGTGCACTCATATCCTTAGAGAGACAAATGCTGGAAAGGATAAAATGCACAAATAGGGTCTTATCTGGGTTGCACAGTAATAAAAGAACATGCACAGTGGTGCTCACCTGGTGTGGTTATGTGCACACAACCACTGACAGAGTTAAAGGCTGCTGCAGACCCACGGTGAAAAATGGAAGAAACAGAACTAGAAGTAATGGGTTAATCTGCGCTAGCATGGAGAAAGAATGAGGGATGCACATCCAATTTAAGTGGTTTAATCGTCAACGCATTTCAAAGTTTTACAACTTCTTCATCAGGATAAACCATGATATAGTCACAATCAGTGTGAGGCTCGTGTTGATATGGACTATATCGTGGTTTGTCCTGATGAAGAAATTATAAAACTTTGAAACACATAGACGATTAAACCGCGTAAACTTGGATCTGCATCCCTCATTCTTTCTCCACGGCACTCATATCATTGACTGAAAATGTGTCCCATCCTGGTCCTCTTCCTGGAAATAATGTGCCCCATTCTGGTCCCCCTTCTTGGAATAATATAACCCATTCTAGTCCCCTTCCTGGGAATAATGTGCCAGAAAATGTTCAAAAACAAATTTTTTGAAAGCTAAATATACAGTGGGTGCGGAAAGTATTCAGACCCCTTTAAATGTTTCACTCTTTGTTTCATTGCAGCCATTTGGTAAATTCTAAAAAGTTCATTTTTTTTTCTCATTAAAGTACACTCTGCACCCCATCTTGACTGAAAAAAAAAACAGAATTGTAGAAATTTTTGCAAATTTATTAAAAAAGAAAAACTGAAATATCACATGGTCATAAGTATCAGACACTCATATTTAAGTCACATGTTGTCCATTTCCTTGTGATCCTTCTTAAGATGGTTCTACTCTTTCATTGGAGTCCAGCTGTGTTTAATTAAACTGATAGGTGTGTGCCTTTCCAAATCAAGTCCTGTCTATAAGACCTCACAGCTCACAGTGCATGTCAGACCAAATGAGCATCATGAGCTCAAAGGAACTTCCCAAGGAGCTCAGAGACAGAATTCGTGGCAAGGCACAGAGCTGGCCAAGGTTATAAAAGAATTTCTGCATTACTCAAGGTTCCTAAGAGCACAGTGACCTCCATAATCCTTAAATGGAAGAAGTTTGGGACCACCAGAAGTCTTCCTAGACCTTGTCGTCCAGCCAAACTGAGCAATCGTGGGAGAAGAGCCTTGGTGAGAGAGGTAAAGAATAACCCCAAGATCACTGTGGCTGAGCTCCAGAGATGCAGTAGGGAGCTGGGAGAAAGTTCCACAAAGTCAACTATCACTGCAGCCCTCCACCAGTCGGGCCTTTATGGCAGAGTGGTCCGACTGAAGCCTCTCCTCTGTGCAAGACATATGAAAGCCCGCATAGAGTATGCTCAAAAACACATGAAGGACTCCCAGACTATGAGAAATAAGATTCTCTGGTCTGATGAGACGAAGATGGAACTTTTTGGTGATAATTCTAAGCAGTATGTGGGAGAAAACCAGGCAATGCTCATCACCTTCATTTACAAAGAATTGTCATAAATATCAAGTATCAAAAAGTAGACAGTACCCCGTAAAATTCAACAGTAAAACTATCCATACGCAAGCTGAATAATCAAACCATGAAAAAGAGGAGTATAACAAGCATAAACCGGCACCCGGACGTGGCCAACTAGAGCCGGGGGCACGCCTCACGGACCACATGATGGTGGAATGGATGACGCAAAAATGGCACATGCGCACGATGACAGGAACACGCCGCGCGTGCACATCAGCCGTCAAGCTACCGAGTGCGCATGTGTAGCACCCCGAGGACTCGGCTGCTACAGGGGTATTGCACCTCGAACCAGAGGTGTGATATTCCACTCCCGGGTAAGGATGGAGTGTGGACCAGGGCTCGGTAGGCTGCATGCACCACACACACCCCATTTCCGAGGAACAGACCAACGGTGCTCCCACTAGACAGAGTGCAGGCACGACAGCTTCTGTTCCTGGCTGGAGTGGGGGTTGGGGGGGGGGAAACCCAGTGGTGTAGGAGCAGATAGGGGAGGGTTTCTGGGCATAGGTAGGAGCCCATTGGTTGCTAGTCACCTGGGCTCGGGTGTCAGAAGGAGGTATATAAGGTGGGCACCATCTTAGGACAGTGGTCAGTTCACAGGGGAGTTCAGCCAGAGAGGGCTGACAGGGAGCTGTGGCTCAGTCTGGGCCCAGCTCCAGAGCCAGGCCTGGAGTGGAGGCCTGAGGCAGAGAGAGAAAGAGAGAGGAGAAGGAACAGCAAGGAGAGTAAGAAAGGAACTGAAGCAGAGGAGAAAGGAAGCAAGGAACACAGAGAAAGGCCCAGAGACACGAAGGCAGAAGGAACCCCATATTCCCAGAGGAGATACTGGGTGAAGGGTTGGCAGAGCAGGGTACCGGAACCCAAATTGGTGGAGGTGACTAATCCTCAGCCAAAACCGGAGGTCGTGACCACATCTTGGTGCGACCCCTCACTACATCCACCAGAAAGGCATACCACATAGGGTCAGGGAAACCGGAGAGAGGTTTCGCCAACAGAAGGCCCGAGGAAGCTGGACAAAGGTGGGTCACTGGTGGGGACGGCCAGTAGAAAGGAAGAGAAGGGAGCTCTGAACCACACTCTGGAATTGCCTGGGAGTTGACCGAGTCCCTCACCTGGTGGACGCAGCACGGCTCGGGCGGTCACTCCTGGCCGAAGTGACCTGAACAACAACAGCGAGTAAAGCTTTGGAAACTGCACCACAAGTCTCTGTGTTTCATCGCCGCACCAGCACCATCAGTACTGGGACACTCGCACCATCACTCCCATCATCTCTCCACATTAGCTGCCCTGAGGCAATACTCCTCCCGTGGGGAGTCATCCCATACTCAGCTGCACGAACAACATCAGCCGCGGCGGTCCCCACTGACCGCAATCCACGGGTGGCGTAGTCGGACACTTATTACAATACAAATAGACTGCCACTGGTTTGACCACCCTGGGTACGGACTGAGTCACCGCCACGGAGAACTACAACCCCCAGCGATCCGGCTCCGGGTATTCCCCCTGCACAGCAGCAGTGCAGCAGCAGCACAGGCCCAGGGGGCGCGTCACATGCGCAGGAACGAAGGTCACACACAGGCGCAGAGCGGCACATAAACAGCCAGGCACACGCGCAGCGTGACCCCCACCACGCGCACAGCGTACTGGAACCCACAGCAGGTAAAGTGAGATAAAACATTATAGCCATATCATGTGGAGAATGGGAGAAGAATAACTACAAAAGGGATACGGTCAAAAGAACTAAGATGACACAAATACATAAAAAATAAAGCAAAGAGTAGCACATAAACACTGAAATATGTTATAATACATAAAACAGATCATCTTGTCTTGTGAGCACATGTCCCGCAAGGACCGCAGGTCCAATATAGATGTCCACATTTCACCACTATCCATAATAGGCAAGAGTCACACAACTTCAGATACACAGATGTGCTATAACAAAGGAGGAAAAAATGAATAACAAAATATATGAAATTAAAATCATATAAAATCAAAATCCCCTTTATGTCTGTACTCTATTCATTCTTGTGTGTTTTATGTTCAATAAAACATTTATACTTGTTTGCAACACTTTGCTGTGCTATACTCCTCTTTTTCACTGGTCATCACCTGCCCAATACAATCCCAACAGTGAAACATGGTGGTGGCAGCATCATGCTATGGGGGTGTTTTTCAGCTACAGGGACAGACGACTGGTTGCAATTGAAAGAAACATGAATGCGGCCAAGTACAGAGATATACTGGATGAAAACCTCTTCCAGAATGCTCTGGACCTCAGACTTGGCCGAAGGTTCAAATAACAAGACAGTGACCCTAACACAGCTAAAATAACAAAGGAGTGGCTTCAGAACAACTCTGTGATCATTCTTGACTGGCCCAGCCAGAGCCCTGACCTAAACCCAATTGAGCATCTCTGGAGAGACCTGAAAATGGCTGTCCACCAACGCTCACCATCCAACCTGAAGGAACTGGAGAGAATCTGCAAGGAAGAATGGCAGGGGATCCTCAAATCCAGGTGTGAAAAACTTGTTGCATCATTCCCAATAAGACTCATGGCTGTACTAGCTCAAAAGGGTGCTTCTACTCAATACTGAGCAAAGGGTCTGAATACTTATGACCATGGGATATTTCAGTTTTTCTTTTTTAATAAATTTGCAAAAATTTCTACATTTCTTTGTTTTTTTTTCAGTCAAGATGGGGTGCAGAGTATACATTAATGAGAAAAAAATGAAGTTTTTAGAATTTACCAAATGGCTGCAATGAAACAAAGAGTGAAACATTTAAAGGGGTCTGAATACTTTCCGTACCCACTGTATATTTAGCTTTCAAAAAATTTAGTTTTGAACATTTTCTGGCACATTATCCCCAGGAAGGGGACAAGAATGGGTTATATTATTCCCAGAAGGGGGACCAGAATGGGGCACATTATTTCCAGGAAGAGGACCAGGATGTGGTACATGAACCCCAGGAAGGAGACCAGGATTGGCCAACATGGTGTCCTTAATAGTCCAATAGTCCAGGCAGTTCTGAAGTCCAAGCGACCGGACAGCTTCCTGTGCCCGGCCAGTCAAACTAGTCCACAGGTATTTGGCTCAATCAGCTGTGGGCACCTGGGGCATCAGCATCAGGCTCTCAAAATCTGGCAGATGTTCATCAACCTTGGTATTGGACTCATTAAACACTGGCACGTCTCGGTAGCGGTGATGATTTCCTTGGTGTGGGCCATCATGAAGGTAGGGTCCGGCATTGGCAGTAGGGGTACTGGAACTCCCAAAACTGATTCAATAACACAAGCCCTCTCCTCATTTGAGGCTTCCGTCCCAATGTGACCAACAATTCCTGGATTCGGGCTGCTTTTGACTGGGTACTTGATTCCAGATTACCACTGGATCTTGGATATGGCAAGCAGTTTAATTCCTCTTGGTCCACTTCAGCAGAGTATTCATTGTTCTTCAACACATTCTGTGCATCTGAAGGGAGAAATTCGAGTATCAAATCCAATCGAGTGTCGGAGGCCTGGTATTCAATCCGTCGAAGCTGGCACAGCTCCTGTAGTCGCCGTTTCTTGTTGTGATTGTATATTCCCTCAGGTCCTCCTTCCAAGGTCGAGCTGGTGGGGTTGGACAAGGTGACGTCCGAAACCTGCTGTGTATGTGTGACTCACCTATAGTCTGCTGGGTCAGTCTACATGCTGTGTCTTTTATAGGGGACAAGGGCATCGATGGATTATCTTCTCGTCGAACAGTTGAGGAATATGGTGTTTTTTTTATTTTTTGTCTTTTACAGGGGACATGAGCTTCAATGGAATATTAGTAAAGATGAGTAAAACTTTGCTTTTTTATTTCAAATAAAGGTGTCAGTGTCAATTGAAGGACTTTTTTCTTTCTGTGTTTTTTTTTTTACAATCTGACTTTGGGGTTAGTAATGGGGGCGTCTTATTGACGCCTGTGACGACACAGCATTTAATCTTAATTATGTCAGATGAAAATTCCATAGGCCCGGAATGAGAGACTATTGTCTAAATTATTGACTATTAAATTTATGTGTTTCTTTCTTTGGTTGGTCAAGACACATGGATTTTTGCCATGAGTCTGAATGTCGTCTCTTCCTGTAGGTTGAGTTGATATTTGTTAATTGATGAATGGCTGTTATTTCACTCTTATATCAGCTCCTACAGTTTATTGTACTGTTACTTTTGCAAGACAGGGACGCAGGGTCACTGAACAATGATGTTTTTTAATATGTTGATTACGCGGTATACTAGGCCATGCAGTTTGTTGACTTGTATTGTTTGGGCATATTTTTGGCAGGAAAAACGCTGAGTAAAATACATGTTTTTGTCATGTTTTCTACATGCAATTTTGTTGTGTATTTTTCCCCACTCATTAGAATGGGTGAAATAAGTTGCAAAAATGCTGAATTGACATTATGCAGATTTTAATCTGCTGCAAATATGCAAGAAAAAAAGCAATGTGTGCATGAGAATTCAGAAATCTCATTCACTTTGCTTATACTATAGAATGTAGCATATTATCCGTGAAGAAAAAAGGAATAAAAACGCAACTTGTGCACATATCCTTCAAATGAATTGGGTAGGGGGGGGAGAGTCACAGTGACTGATTCATATTCATATATTTATTGGGGGGCACAGAGCTGGCTAATCAGTTTACATTTTGAATGGTGCGTGGCTAATAGCATATTAATGCAGGGGTACATATTTGTATTCAGGGGCGATGTGTAGGATTTTTTATTCAGAAGACAAATGGATATATACAATATTATTATTATTATTTTTTATTATTATTATTATTATTATGGCGACATTTATTCCATGGTGCTTTACATGTGAAAAAGAGGGTATACATAGTAAAAACACTTAAAATAATCTTGAACAAAATGAGTCAGCCACTGGTACAGGAGGAGAGAGGACCCTGCCTGCGAGGGATCAAAATCTACAAGGGATGGGTGAGGATACAGTAGGTGAGGGTAGAGCTGGTAGAGCTATCCAAGTTTTTAATTTTGGCCCACTGTGTATTTCAATTCGACATCCCTGTAAGAGTGATCCATGTTTACAGATTCCATTTTTCGATGTGTTGAATCAGAATAAACGCTGGGTAAAATAAACAAGTTAGATGTGGAATAACTTTTGTACTACACTCAAAGGGAGCCCATAAGGGCCAGTTGTATTATTGCCTAGGGTGGAGCTGATGGCTTGCCTCACTTCCTCTTCTCTTATATCATGACAGGTTATCTGTGATTTAAAAAGGTTGGGTAAATGATGAGATTCTAGAAATGAGTATATTACTGTGATGTCTGTAGAGGAGTGGAGACTCTATATAAAGATTTTCGTAGTACTCCTGGAGAATTTCAGTAATTTTGCACTCCTCTGTAACAATTCCAGATAGCTGTCAGCCGTAACTTCAGTTAAATGTGGTTGGTTTACGCTGTGCTTTGTATTTTTGTTTGTTGATATATCGCTGCTTGACCTTGGACCTCGTTGTGACTGTCCGTCTGTTTAACCCCTTTGCTCTGATCCGATATGCTCCTGGTATTTTTTACCTCTGACTGTTACCGGACTACGACTTTGTCTTTTCCCTATGTTTAGGATGCACCCTCCTGGCTATTGACCTTGGACTCCTCCATTAGCCTGACTCGCGGCTTGTCCATGAGAAGTGACTCAGAGTCACATTATGGCTATGTTTTTCTTTCTTACCAGTATGGAGCCTGTTCACACGCTCTGTGAACATGTGGCGAATATGACGCTGATGATGCAGTATCTGGCTAAGGAATGCCAGAGTTTGGAATCATCACAATATCAGCTACAAGGTCAGATAATTAGTTTGATAAAGACTCCCGATAGCCCTCCACTGCTTGCAGTGGCTGTGACGTCAGTACCCTCTGACGTACAGTTGGTTTCTCCTTAACGTGTAGTGGCCCTCCCTGATAAAATTTCATCAGAGAAAAAACAGTTTAGGGTTTTCAGTGAAAGCTGTAGGTTATTTTTTATCCTGCTTCAGGGGTAGGGTTCCAGCTGGTGGGAATAATCATGTCCCTATTGCGAGGGGGTCCTCCGACCTGGGCATTTTCCACAAGCCCCAGAATGGTCATCTGTGGACACCGTTTTTGATGCTTTAGGTCTGATCTATGACCAATTTGACAGGATCCAGGTCGCCGAGGCTAAGATCATGAACATGGCATGGAAGGGCAATGGCACTGCTGAGGAGTACTGCACTGAGTTTTGGCAGTGGTCCACTGCACTTCTGTGGAATGATGCAGCTCTCAGGTGCCAGTTCCTCAAAGGTCTTTGTGAGACTCTTAAAGATGCTTTGGTTCTTCATGATGCCCCTTGTTCTCTGGTGGAGGCGATGACCCAGGCTATTCGAATAGACCACAGAATCCATGAGAGATGTGGTGAACAGCGGGCTGCCCGCTATACTTCCCCGGAGCAGGTTCAGTTACCAGAGGTGGAGCTATTGGAGGTTAGAGTTGTCAGTCTTTGTGATGTGGTGAGAAAACGTAGTAAAAATAGCACAAGATAGAAAGGGCTGTCAGGCCCCCAATCCTGTAATTCCCAAACTCACAAAATCATTATATATATATATATGTGTGTGTGTGTATATATATATATATATATATATATATATATATATATATATATATATATATATATATATTGTGACAGAGTCACTGGTATCATATGCGAGGGGGAGGTATGTATCACTCAGGATGCTCTCTTGTGTGAACAGAGACCTACTGAATTTCTGCCAGCATGTTATATGCTGGGGGGTTAACTCTTAAAGGGTGTGGTTTTATGGGAATGATGTAGAGATGGGAGGGAAGTCATTCCCCATACCTCCACCTCAGGGTGTGGCTGAGCAAGCTTTAAATGTTCAGTCCTGTTTTTTTTTTCTCTGTGTTTGGAGAGGCAAGGTCTTCAAACTGGACAGCCATAGCTCAGGAAGTTGCTGGAAGCTGGACATAACCTGTGTGGGTGAACCGCACACACACATATGGACTGTGCTATCGTTTATCTTTTGTTTTGTTGTTTTGCCAGTAAGAACATGTTTATTCTTTCTGGAGTTGCAGGGCTTTATGCCATATAATAAAGCCTGCAGAGAAAACCCGGTTCCTGAGTCTACAGTCATGGCCAAAAGTATTGAGAATGAGACAAATAGTAATTTTTCCAAAGTTTACTGCTTCATTTTTTGTAATGGCAATTTGCATATACTCCTGAATGTCAAAGAGTGATCAGCTTAACAGCAATTACTGTACTTGCAAAGTCAATATTTGCCCAGAAAATGAACTTTAACCCCCAAAACACATTTCAACATCATTGCAGTCCTGCCTTAAAAGGAGCAGCTAACATCGTTTTAGTGATTGATCGCCAGCCCTGTCCTCATCAACACCCACACCTGTGCTAATGGATCAATCAGTCATGATTAAGTAAGAATGACATCACTGGACACTTTAAAAGGAGGCTGGTTCTTGGTATCATTGTTTCTCTTCAGTTAACCATGGTTATCTCTAAAGAAACACGTGCAGCCATCATTGCACTGCACAAAAATGGCCTAACAGGGAAGAGTATTGCAGCTACAAAGATTGTACCTCAGTCAGCAATCTATCGCATCATCAAGAACTTCAAGGAGAGAGCTTCCATTGTTGTCAAAAAGGCTCCAGGGCGCCCAAGAAAGACCAGCAAGCGCCAGGACCGTATCTTAAAACTGTTTCAGCTGCGGGATCGGACTACCAGCAGTGCCGAGCTTGCTCAGGAATGGCAGCAGGCTGGTGTGAGTGCTTCTGCACGCACTGTGAGGCGGAGACTCTTTGAACAAGGGCTGGTTTCAAGGAGGGCAGCAAAGAAGCCACTTCTCTCCAGAAAAAACATCAGGGACCGACTAATATTCTGCAAAAGGTACAGGGAGTGGACTGCTGAGGACTGGGGCAAAGTCATTTTCTCTGATGAATCCCCTTTTCGATTGTTTGGGACATCTGGAAAACAGCTTATTCGGAGAAGAAGAGGTGAGCGCTACCACCAGTCTTGTCTCATGCCAACTGTAAAGCATCCTGAAACCATTCATGTGTGGGGTTGCTTCTCAGCCAAGGGAATCGGTTCACTCACAGTCTTGCCTGAAAACACAGCCATGAATAAAGAATGGTACCAGAATGTCCTCCAAGAGCAACTTCTCCCAACCGTCCAAGAGCAGTTTGGCGCCCAACAATGCCTTTTCCAGCATGATGGAGCACCTTGCCATAAAGCAAAGGAGATAACTAAATGGCTCATGGAACAAAACATAGAGATTTTGGGTCCATGGCCTGGAAACTCCCCAGATCTTAATCCCATTGAGAACTTGTGGTCAATCATCAAGAGACGGGTGGACAAACAAAAACCAACAAATTCTGGCAAAATGCAAGCATTGATTATGCAGGAATGGACTGCTATCAGTCAGGATTTGGTCCAAAAGTTGATTGAGAGCATGCCAGAGAGAATTACAGAGGTCTTGAAGAAGAAGGGGCAACACTGCAAATATTGACTTGCTGCATTAACTCATTCTAACTGTCAATATAACCTATTGGTACTCATAATATGATTGCAATTATATTTCTGTATGTGATATAAACATCAGACAAACACTAATAAAAACCAGAGGCCAGCAGGTCATGTGAAAATATAATTTTGGTGTCATTCTCAATACTTTTGGCCATGACTGTACTTCCGGAAGCGGCAGAGCGAGTCGTCCTACCACAGTTGGTGGAGAATGCGGACAAGATTCCAGGAACACGTGTACCTGCCACAGAGACTGGTGGATGTCCTGGGTGAAGGCCGCCAGCCAGCCAGAGAAGTCTGGAAGCCAGCCAGAGAAGTCCGGCAGCATGGAGGAGCTCATTAAGCACCTGGTGCAGAGCCAACAACAGATGCACCAACAGCACTTGCAGAGCCAGCTCCAGGAGACGGCCAAACTGATATTGTAACAGATCCAGTTGCAGCAAAAGGCACAGCACTAGCAGGAACAGCAGCAGCAGATACAGCTTCTGGCAGATGCCATCCAGGGTAGGGCATCCGCCCCACCCCCAGGGCCGACTGTTGACTCCCACGTCAGGAAGGCGGTAAGACAGGCCATGCAGAAGATGACCCCCAGGGATGATGTAGAAGCATTTCTGACAGTTTTTGAGAGGGTGGCTGATGGGAGAGACTTCCACCAGAACAGTGGGCAGAGGTTCTGGCACCATATTTATCGGGGGAACCCCAAAAGGCATATTACGACTTGGCACTGCAGAATGCCAAGGAATACGCCAAGCTAAAGACAGAGATCTTAGCATGCTTGGGAGTGAATATGGCAGTGAGAGCCCAACGAGTCCACCATTGGGCCTATGCCAGCGACAAACCCCCTCGCTCGCAGATGTTTGACCTACTGCATCTCGTTCAGAAGTGGTTTCAGCCAGAGTCCTCCACTCCAGCCCAGATGGTTGAGCGGGTGGTGATTGATAGATTTGTGCACTCCCTTCCCAAGCCAGTACAGATTTAGGTTGCCCAGGACGATCCCCAGAACGCAGATGACTTAATCGGCCTGGTAGAGAGGTACCAGGTGGTTGAGAAATCTCTTGGGAAACCAAAAATAGTCACTTCTCCGTACTGGGATACCCAAAAGGGTAGGGGTCTAGAGCCACCACTGGGGGCGTCCCACTCCAACTGAAGGCACCACAAGGGCTGTTGCTAAAGATCTAGTCTGTTGGCGGTGTCACAACACTGGAACACTGGACACGTAGCCGCCAGGTGTCATATGTCCCCCGAGCCCATGGACTGCAGTCTAGGCAGACAGGTCTATTATGTTTATCCCGCCTGCAGTGTGGACTGTCGACCCGGCGAGGGGCCGCCGGCGTGAGCCATGTCCGCTAATGGGGTGATGGTGCTTGGACTGTTGGATTTAGGGAGTCTAGTGACCCTAATCCGTGCCAACCTTCCCCACCAGCTGATCTCTGCCAAGACTGTGGGCATTTGCTGCGTACATGGGGATGCCAAGGACTACCCTGTGGCCACAGTGACAGTAGGAACAGACTGTGGTGCCCAAATCCCACAAGGTCCTGATACATTCCGTCATATTGGGGCGCGATTTCCCATTGTTTTGGGACTTGTGGGGGAAAGGAACCAGACTGAGTCGCGTGGACAAATTCCAAGTCCCTAATGAAATACCCCCGTCGACATCTGAAGGGAATGAGTTCCCATTGTGTGTCCTTGCCGATGATGAGGACGAGACTGTGATCAAGGAGGCCGACCTCCCTGAGTTGGACGTGACCGGAGAGAACTTTGGGTCTGCTCAAGCTCGGGACTTGACCTTGAAGGGTGCATGGGATGTTACTAACTGTAATGGGGTTGCTCAAGAGCCGGGGGCAGACACCAGGTACCCACACTTCACAGTTCAGGGAGAGTTATTGTATCGGGTGACCAAGCCAAGGGGTTATGAGATAGTGGAGCAGCTATTAGTTCCAGGGCCATACCAACAGAGGGTATTACGAGGGTCAGTCAATAAGTAATGCCTCCTATTTTTTTCTCCTTTTAATTGGCAAGAAATTCAAATGCAATTACATAGGTTGAAAACCACAACATTAACAATTAATTTGTCACTTTTCAATATAATCTCCATCCATTTCCACAGTCTTGGTCCACCGTTTAACAAGGGCATGTATTCCAGCATGGTAAAAAGCATTCTTGGGACCCACCATGCACAAACTTTTCTGCATCCCAGTTGTCCAATAATTTTCATCACACTGCCTTTACTGAGGCAGTTAATGCCACACAATTCATCTGCAGTCACCCGGCGGTCACCACGAATGATGTCATCAACTCGCTGAATGTTGCTTGGAGTCACTGCGGTTTCTGGCCTGCCACTCCGCATTTTGTCAGCCAACGGTGATGGCCCTTCAGCTGTGTTACAGCGACGAACCCATCGTATAACAGTACTGACATCCACTGTTGCATCACCTTACACATTTTTCAGTCTCTCATGAATTCGAATGGGCGTTTCACCTTCTGCATGCAAGAATTCAATCACAGAACGTTGTCTAATACGAACATCGATGTCAGCCATTTTACAAACGGATACAGTCCTGCCACCTGTTGGTGCAGGAAGTTGCAATTGCTGTGGATTGGAGAAGAAGGTTTGAGGAATTGTGCCAAATTCGAATATTTAACATAACTACTAGTGTTGAGCGAGCACTAAAATGCTCGGGTGCTCGAAGCTCGGGCCGAGCTCGCCGTGATACTCGGGTGCTCGACCCGAGCAATGAGCCCTGTTAGTCTATGGGAGACCCGAGCATTTTTTGCAGCGGCACCCCCGGCAGTCTTTTAAAAGCCTAACAAGTGCCCAAAACGATAGTGACAGTGCTCAAATGACATGGGGACAGCATGGGGATCGCCCCAGGAAGCATTTCTGACCCCTAGTTCACTGCTGTCAACAACGTGGTCAGAGGTATTAAGCCACTTTTAAGGGCTCACAATAAAACGTTCAAAAACGAATCTGAAACTGCTTTCCTGTGAAATATGTTAAGGAAGTTCCTTTCCAGGGTAAAGACTTGTGTATAAGGTAAAATAAATAACCCCCCCAAAAAATACTCCTCCACACCTTGGACTATGTTCACAAGTAGCATTTTTTATGCGTTTTTGCACTTTTGTATTGCTTTCAACAGTGACAAATGCATTCACCGGGAAATGTCATTTTAACATTTTACAATCCTTATCTAGCCATGTGCTGTGTGACACATGCATACAGTGCTGAAAAGACATGGGAACAGCATGGGGATGACCCCTGGAAGCATCTCTGACACCCAGGTCACTGCCTAAAAGTGTGCCCATCAGAACTCATCCTTGCCGCATCAGAAGATGCAGACTTGCAACTATCCCCGTGCAAGTTCTTGTCCCAGGGCAGTGTTCAATTGTACCTCCCCCATTCCTTGCAATGCAAGCACAAATATGCAGCCAACCACACACCCACCTGCAGGCTGCAATACCATACTGCTTGCTTGCACTTGAAATTGGGTCTTTTAGGCATGTGGAGGAGGAATCTGGCCACCACGTCATGGCTGCGTTGGCGGCCTGGAATCCATACTCAGTCCCCAGCCGCCCGGCGGCCGGGTGTCCACACTCGGTCCTCAGCCGTCAGGGGGCGGCCGGGTGTCCATACTCGGTCCCCAGCCGCCTGGGGGCAGCTGGGTGTCCATAAGCGGTCCCCATCCGCCCCTATTTCCCCCCACACACTTTTCTTAGCCCGGCCTGCTTTAGGTCAGCATTGGACGAGCCCACCAGAGAACCAGACTCCTCCGGTGGGCTCTGGCTTCTCCATCAGGGGAGTTGAGAGTGCCAAGGTGAGGAGCATGATGATGATGATACAAGTTAGCATCTGCTTTGTTTTCTTTTAATGCAAGCGTAAGTGTGCAGCCTGCCACCCACCCACCCCCAGGCTGCAATGCCATACTGCTAGGTTGCACTTGAAATGGGGCCTTTTAGTTTGGAGGAGGCCGAAGCTGGCCACTACCTCATGGCTGCTTCGGCAGCGAGGTATCCATACTCAGTCCCCAGCCGCCCCTATTTGTCCCGGTGTGCCTTATACATAAGATTAAGCGCACATACCAAAACATTACCTGTGCCCTCCCCAGTGCATTTAGTGGGAAGGACAGCCTATTCCGCTGTAGTGTGTGCATGCCAAACCCCTGTTCATGGTACATACGAGGATGCCTCCCACCCTGCACCTGTCTTGCAGACTTGCAACTATCCCCGTTCAAGTCCTTGTCCCAGGGCTGTGTTCAATTGTACCTCTCGCATTCCTTGCAATGCAAGCGCAAGTATGCAGTCTGCCAACCACCCACCCCCAGGCTGCAATACCATACTGCTTGCACTTGAAATTGGTCCTTTTAGGCATGTGGAGGCGGAATCTGGCCACCACATCATGGCTGCGTTAGCAGCCTGGAATCCATACTCAGGCCCCAGCCGCCCGGCGGCCGTGTGTCCACACTCTGTCCCCAGCCGCCAGGGGGCGGCCGGGTGTCCATACTCGGTCCCCAGCCGCCCCTATTTCTCCTTGGAACATCCCCCCACACACTTTTCTTAGCCCGGCCTGCTTTAGGGCAGCATTGGACGAGCCCACCAGAGAACTAGACTCCTCCGGTGGGCCCTGGCTTCTCCATCAAGGGAGTTGAGAGTGCCAAGGTGAGGAGCATGATGAGGATGATAAAAGTTGGCATCTGCTTTGTTTTCAAGGAATGCAAGCGCATGTATGTAGTAGCGGCTAGGCCTGAGATGGTCAGCGTTTTGGCGCATATCCTACCTCCTCCGAGGATTGCTGGTTGTTTTCCTGCTACTATCCAAGTTCTATAACTCCCGTTAAAACAAAGCTTCAGGTGATAAATGATGGATGAGGTAGTGGCAAAGGAGAAAGAGCAGGAGGAACAGGGACCATTCACATCAATATCAGGCCAGTCAACCACATATGTCTTGTAGGATATGTTTCTGTAACAAAAGGAGTGCTTCGGCTACACAGTTATAGGGCATACAGTGAGTGCAATGCCTACCAAAAATTTTGAGGCACTCCAATGCCCCTTGGAAATAACATGGAGGTCAGAGGGCCTTAACTAAACCTTTTTTTCCATTTATAGCAACTGGGTCTCCTGTGCACTGTTGGCCTAAGCAGTGAATGGAAGACTTTCCAAAAATTATGAGGAACTGCAATGCCCCTTGAAACAGACGTGGATTACAGCGTACTAAAAACCTTCTACTCATTATTGGGGAGTGTGTCTCCCTTAGTTTTCGCCTTTGCATTGAAAAGCAAAAGCTGACTAAAATTAGGAGGAAATGCAATGCCCGTTGGAAGAGTCGTGGAGATTAGAGGTAATTAAAAACATTTCAATGCCCCTTGGAAGAGCTGGGGAGTTCAGAGTGGCTTAAGAAGACGCTTTTAATGCCCCTTTGAAGAGACGTGGAGGTCACAGTAGCTTAAGAAGATGGTTTTAATGCCCCTCGGAAAAGTGGTGGAGGTCGCAGTAGCTTAACAAGACAGTTTTAATGCCCCTTACAAGAGCCATACAGTACAGCATATTACAAACATTAGACCCATTATTGGGGAGTGGGTCTCACATAGTATTTGCTTATGCCTTCCAAGCACAATCTTCCAAAAATTAGGACGGAGCAACTTGCAATGCCTCTTACAAGAGCCATGCAGTACAGCATATTACAAACATTATTCCCATTATTGGGGAGTGGGTCTCCCATAGTATTTGCTTATGCCTTCCAAGCAAAAGCTTCCAAAAATTAGGACGGAGCAACTTGCAATGCCCCTTACAAGAGCCATGCAGTACATCATATTACAAACATTAGTCCCATTATTGGGGAGTGGGTCTCCCATAGTATTTGCTTATGTCTTCCAAGCAAAAGCTTCCAAAAATTAGGATGGAGCAACTTGCAATGTCTCTTACAAGAGCCATGCAGTACAGCATATTACAAACATTATTCTCATTATTGGGGAGTGGGTCTCCCATAGTATTTGCTTATGCCTTCCAAGCAAAAGCTTCCAAAAATTAGGACGGAGCAACTTGCAATGCCCCTTACAAGAGTCATGCAGTACATCATATTACAAACATTAGTCCCATTATTGGGGAGTGGGTCTCCCATAGTATTTGCTTATGCCTTCCAAGCAAAATCTTCCAAAAATTAGGACGGAGCAACTTGCAATGCCCCTTACAAGAGCCATGCAGTACATCATATTACAAACATTAGTCCCATTATTGGGGAGTGGGTCACCCATAGTATTTACTTATGCCTTCCAACCAAAAGCTTCCAAAAATTATGAGGAAATGCAATGCCCGTTCAAAGAGTCGTGGAGGTCCCAGTAGCTTAACAAGACACTTTTAATGCTCCTCAGAAGAGACGTGGAGGTCAGAGTGGTATAACAAGACGGTTTTAATGCCCCTTGGAAGAGACGTGGAGGTCAGAGTGGTATAACAAGACGCTTTTAATGCCCCTCAGGAGAGACGTGAAGGTCAGAGTGGTATAACAAGACTGTTTTAATGCCCCTTGGAAGAGACGTGGAGGTCAGAGTGGTATAACAAGACGCTTTTAATGCCCATCAGAAGAGACGTGGAGGTCAGAGTGGTATAACAAGACGCTTTTAATGCCCATTGGAAGAGCCATACAGTACAGCATCTTAAAAATATTATTCCCATTATTGGGGAGTGGGTCTCCCACAGTCTTTGCTTATGCCTTTCAAGCAAAAGCTGAGAAAAATCAGGATGGAGGAACTTTCAATAATGGCAACACGGACCACGGTCACCCTGGTGGTATAGTGGTGGTGGAGGCTGAGGATAAGGAGAAGAACATAAAACAGCCGAAATGAGGAAGCGTATACCCATGTGTGGGTGTGAAGCGGTGCATGTGAACACACCTCCCGAAATAACACAGTGGATTTGACTTTTTGTTACTCTGCTGTCATTTGGTGGTGATGAGAAGTCTGGCCCAATCCAGCCCTTGTTCATTTTGATAAGGGTCAGCTTGTCAGCATTGTCAGTTGATAGGCGAGTGCGCTTATCAGTTATAATTCCCCCAGCGGCACTAAAAACACGCTCCGATAACACGCTAGCGGCAGGGCAGGCCAGGACCTCCAAGGCATACAGAGCGAGTTCATTCCAAGTGTCCAGCTTGGATACCCAATAATTAAAAGGCACAGAGGAATCACGGAGGATGCTGGTACGGTCGGCAAGGTACTCCCTCACCATCTTTTGAAACTTTCCACTCCTTGTGAGAGTACCCCGCGCCTCAGGGTCAGTCCGAAGGGAGGGTCTGAGAAAACTGTCCCAGAACGTTGACAGTGTTGCCCTGCCTCTGCTGGATTGGAGTTGCGTCTCTCTCGCATGTACTCCTTGGTTGGGCAACAACGAACTGTGACCTCTGCCGCTAGCGTGTTCAGATGGGAACTTTTTTAACAGTTCTGCAGCAAGGGCCTTCTGGTACTGCCCCATATTTGTAGACATCTCCACCTCAGGAATAAGAGAGTGAAAGTTCTCCTTGTAGCGGGGGTCTACAAGTGTCACCAACCAGTAATGACTGTCACCCAACATTTTGACAACGCGAGGGTCACGGTTAAGGCAGCGTAACATAAAGTCAGCCATGCGTGCCAGACTGGTAACGGGCAAAATTTCCGTGTCCTCACCAAGATGATGACTGACCATGCTCTCCTCCTCCTCCTCCTCCTCCTCCTCCTCCTCCCCCCCCTGTCCTCATGCCACCCACGCTGAACCGACGGTATGACAGTTGTAGAGGTACTACCGTCTACAGCGCATGATACCAGCTCCTGTTCTTCCTCCTCCTCCTCCTCCTCCTCTCCCTCATTGTCCCCCAATGCACGTTGAGATGAGGCTGGGCTGTGTGTAATCGCCCGCTACCGCTTCTTGATCCATCTCATCATACTCTGGCTGCAATGCCTCCTCTTTAATTCTCTGCAGAGAGCGTTGCAAAAGACAGACAAGTGGGATGCTGACACTAATGATGGCGTCATAGCCACTCACAATCTTGGTGGCCTCCTCAAAGTTTGTCAGGATGGTACATATGTCAGACATCCAGGTCCACTCCTGAGGTCTTATGTATGGAGTCTGACCTGAATATCGACGGCCTTGTTGCAGCTGGTACTCCACAACTGCTCTCTTCTGCTCACAAATCCTTAGCAACATGTGGAGGGTAGAGTTCCAACGTGTGGGGACATCACACACCAGTCGGTGTGCCGGAAGCTGCAAACACTGCTGCAACACAGCAAGGGCAGCGGAAGCTGTAGCCGACTTGCGAAAATGAGCTGACAGGTGGCGTACTTTGACGAGCAGATCTGGCAACTCGCGGTACGATTTAAGAAACAGCTGAACCACGAGGTTAAGCACATGAGCCAGGCGTGGTACGTGTGTGATCTCGCCTCGCCTCAGAACCGCCACCAGGTTATGGCCATTGTCACACACGACCATGCCTGGATGTAGGTTCAGCGGTCTCAGCCACAGATCTGCCTGCTCTTTCACAGCTGTCCACAACTCACAAGCAGTGTGAGGTTTCTCACCTAAGCTTAGGAGTTTCAGCACAGCCTGTTGTCGCTTGGCGGAGGCAGTACTGCAGTGCTTCCAGCTTGTAACTGATGTGGTGATATCTGAGATGGAGGCTGAACATGAGGAGGAGGAGGATGCGCAGGAGCTGTACACTGTGGGGGCAACTCTGACTGACATAGGGCCCGCAATCCTCGGTGTGGGGAGGATGTGTTCTGTCCCAAGGTCCGACTGGGTCCAGGCTTCCACTATGTTTACCCAGTGTGCCGTCAGGGATATGTACCGTCCCTGGCCACAAGCACTTGTCCACGTGTCCGTTGTCAGGTGGACTCTCCCAGTAACTGCATTGTTGAGGGCTCGGCAGATGTTTTGGGACACGTGCTTGTGTAGTGCGGGGACTGCACACCAGGCAAAGTAGTGTCGGCTGGGGACTGAGTACCGGGGGACGGCCACCGCCATAAGGTTGCGGAAGGATTCCGTCTCCACCAGCCTAAAAGGCAGCATTTCCAATGCAAGCAGTCGTGAAATGTGCGAATTTAGGACTGTGGCCTGTGGGGTGTTCGCTGCAAATTTCCGCTTTCATTCAAAGGTCTGGGATATGGACAATTGAACGCTGCAGTGGGACGTGGACATTGATGCTGTTTCTTGAGAACATGCCAGTGAAGACTGAGAGGAGGGGGCATCTTTACATGCAGTATGGACAGGGGATTGCCTTGCACACACAACAGGGGGTTCTATTGCACGCACAACAGCGGAAGAAGCAGAGGTGACACCCGCTGACACTGGTCGTGGACCTGGGGTTCGCCCCACAAAGTCGGGTGCTTTGCTGCCATGTGCCTGATCATGCTGTTGGTGGTCAGGCTGGTAGTTTTGTCACCCCTGCTGATGCTGGCATGGCAGGTGGTACAAATGGCCTTTTTGGGTTATCAGCAGAGTCTTTAAAAAAATTCCAGACTCTGGAAGACCTACCGCTTGTACTGGCAACGTCCCTCGTGTTGGTGTTACGGGGAACGGTTGCCCGCCTTCTGTCTGCGGCCACCACACTGCTTCTTCCTGCCTGTTGGGGTACTCTGCCTCCCTCCCCCTGTGTGCTGCTGGCCTCACTCTGCATGTCCTCCTGCCACGTTGGGTCAGTTACTAGATCATCCACCACCTTCTCCTCTTCCACTAGCGCACCATGATCCTCCTCCTCACTTCCTGGCAATTGTGTCTCGTCATCGTCCACCTCTTGTGACAAATTGCCAGCGTCGACTTCCTGTGGCCGTGGCTGTTCAAATATTTGGGCATCGCTACATGGGATCTCCTCTTCCACCACTTCAAACGGAGCAGGCGAGGGGCACAAATCTGGAAATGGACCAGTGAACAGCTCTTCAGAGTGTCCAAGTGTGGGATCAGTTGCTGTCTGACGACACTCGACATGGTGGGAGGAAGGAGCATCAGGGTGAGGAGGAGTATGCGGTCGAGACTCACGGCTACAAAGACTTGACTGTGTGGAAGACAGACCGGAGATTGTGGTGCTCAGGTAACTGGAAGTATTATCTGCTATCCAATTAATAACCTGTTCACACTGATCAATTCGCAATACTGGTGTTGTTCTGTGCTTCCCTAGTAATTCGGTCAAGAAGTGGGAGCGAGAAGATGTGGCTGTTGGTTGTGGCACATTTTCACCTTGGCCACGGCCCCGTCCTCTGCATGCACCATCACCAGAACGTCCACTTCCACGTCCCTTGCCACGCGCCTTGCCCATTGTAAAGGAAGTAAAATAGCTTACACTCGCACTATCAATGGAAAAAGGGTAATAAAAAGTAGATTAGAACCGTGGAAGAGGAAAACCACAGTTCTATTTCTCTGGCCTACACCCAACTCTTTTAAACAATCAGACCAATCAGGGAGAAACTATTACTGTTTTTCTTTACGGAAAAAATACCAAAACCTGAATAATAGAGATTTTTTACCGTGGAATGGCAAAACCACAGTTATTGTTTACTGGGGTATACCATAAAATTTTAAATATATATATTTGCGGCTGAACAGTGAGCGACACACTCAAACTGTTTTTTTTAAATACAAATGGCCCAAAAGTGGATAATACAGAGATTTGATCCGTGGAACTGCAAAACCACACTGGGATTTGTCGGGCCTACAACAGACTATTTTCAACAGATATAGTTTTGTGTCAGAACAGTCAGGAGACACTACTGTTTTTTTTAAGGCAAAAAATGCACAAAAACAGGATTGTAGAGTTTTTTTTACCATGGAACAGCAAAACCACAGTTTTAATTTACTGGTGTATACCAGACTTTTTAAAATATATAGATTTGCAGCTGAACAGTCAGCGACACACTCAAACTGTTTTTTTTCAAGATACAAAAGGCCCAAAACTGGATAATACAGAGATTTGACCCGTGGAACTGCAAAACCACACTTCTGTTTCTGTGGCCTATACCAGACACTTTTCAACAGATATATTTGTGTCTGAAAAATCAGAGACACACTCTTTTTTTTTGGGGGGGGGGGGGGGGCACCAATAGGTTAATAAGACGGGTATTTGTACAGTGTGAAGGAGGGGGAAAAAAAAAGAGGATTTAGATGAAAAAATTGATTTTTACTGGCCCCCGAGACCTGGAGCTAAGTCCAGCAATTTCAGAAACAGGAGCACACAGGACTGTAATGCAGCGTTTGCTGGTATAACCACTGCGTCTCCTATACAGCCTGCCTGCCTGCCTGATATCTGGGATGGATATTAGTCCTGAGAAGGACTGTTTGTTTGTTCTGGCAGCCTTTACAGACCCTACACTAACTATTTCGCAGGATAAATCTCTCCCTAGCTCAGCAGCGCTGTCCCTACACTGTCTAATCCGGAGCGACTGTGTCCAAGATGGCGGCGCCTGGTTTTAAATACTCGAGGTGACGCTGTGCGGCCAGCCAATCACTGTAATGCCCACAGACAACATGGCTGCGGCATTACAGTGACTGGCTGGCAATCCCTGCATGTTCATTGGCTCTGTAAAGAGCGCCAAACATGCAGGGCGGAGACCCGAGCTCCCGCCCGAGTAACCCGGAAATGCTTGGTGCTCACCGAACATCCTGAGTAGCGTGATGCTCGGGCGAGTACCGAGCAGTGTCGAGCATGCTCGCTCAACACTAATAACTACCTTATTTAAGGAGAAAAAAATAGGAGGTGACGCGCCCCTGGGCCTGTGCTGAGTAGCGTGCGCGCACGGGGGCCTACCCGGAGCCGGATCTGATAGGGGTAGTAGTCTCGTGGCGGTGACCCGGTCCGTGCCCAGGGAGTCAAACTGAGTGGCAGTATTTAGCAGTAGATGTTAGAATGTTCAACTACGCCACCCGTTGAGTGCGGTTATGAAACCGCCGCTGCAGGGCAGACCGCTGAGGCCGGTGGTACGGTTGTGCAGCGTGGATGGTATAACCCCCAGCGGGAGGGGTATGGCCTCAGGGCAGCAGACGTGGATGATGAAACACTCGGAGACGGTGCGGTGTAGTTCAGGGTCTTTACTGGTGGCAAAGGTAGACCCTCCCGGAGTACTGGCTAGCGATCGGGGCCTGGTCAGTCCGCGAGCAGATGGGATCTCCCCTGGCCAGGCGGAGTTGTAGGCCTCCCCAACTAATGGTACTCTTCTGGCTACCTTGCTAGAGGCGGGTAAAAGTAGCCCATGTCCCTGAGTGTACCGTGTGGTGCTCACCCGTATGGCCGGTGACTCGGGGCCTTCTGGTAGCTTCCGCTCCACGACGGCGGTGCTGGTCCCTTGCGTGTGACCGTGCCTTCGGGTTTCTTGGCCAGAGGACCTGAAATCCCCTGCCGGGCGGTTTCTGCTGCTGGGTAAGGATTAGTCCCCACAGCCTCGGACTCCGTGTCCGGTAAGAACTCTTCAATCAGGGCGAGCTCTACAGCTTCCAGCCCCTGATTCCTTTTAGCACTGCTCCCACTGAGCTCCTGATCTTTCTTTCCTATAGCCGCTCCTCTCCAGACCAGACTATGTCTCTGTCTGGGACTCCTCTTCTTCTCTTCTCACTAACCCTGCCTCAGCCCTAGTTTTATATAGGGGAAGTTCTTCCCCTCCCAGGACTGGGCAGGAGGTGTGGCATGCATAGGATTCCTGACCAGGAGACCTCCCACCTGCTCACAGACGTAATATTGCTATTACTGTGGAAACCAGACCCCTGGGGTGCCACATTCCCCCCTAGTGAAATTTAGTACTCCGGGACTAAACATATTTTTGTAAACAAAACAAGTTATATACAGAAACATCATAACAAAGAAAAACACATTATGATGGTCACGGCGTGTCCGCAACCGGGTGCAGTTTTTGAAGAAAACAAGGGTGTCCATTTCACCAAGGAACAGGGAGCCGTAACCAGGTAGGGGTCTGTCCTACCCCGAGTCTTTAACAGTCTTAGTCCTTTCCTGGGTTACGCTCCAAACATATATACAAAGGATTCCGGATAATCCATAAAAGGCACCTATGAAATAACTAGAAATACATAATTATTTGCAAGTAACAGGAAACAGGTAAATACAAATAAAACAGTCTAAACACTTTAGATCCTCCAACGTACGGGCAACTGGCCTCTAGTGGCTCTAGTGGACCTACGGAGCTGACTGACTGGTCCTGAGCTACGGGGTGTAGGAGCTGTCAAAGATAAACTGGGCAGCTGTCTACGGGCTCTTTGGCTCACTAGGGGTACGGCAGGGTCACTATAAGCAGAGGGTCGATTCTCCTGGTCTGCTTGTGTGGGGTCTTCTGCCTCCTGGACCGGCTGCTCTTCCAGCTCTTCCTGTTTCTCCGTAGGCACTTGGGATGCTGGTTGGAGGAAGGTGAGGACGGGTACCACAACAGCGCCATTTACTTGAGTCCAAGACCGAGGGAAGTCTCCGAGTACAGTACTAACCATCTCCTCCCTTTCCTCTACGGGTTGAGGGTTTTTCTTGATCTTCTTCAGGGTTTCGTAGCTGCTCGGGACACTTCTTCAGGTGATCTCGGGAGACAATGGCTGTGGTTTCTCCTCCGTCCTTACTGATTGTGCAGACTTTTGGGTTCTCATGGCTTGAGGGCAGTACGGTGTACGGGTCCTTCTCCCACTGGTCGTCCAACTTGTGGAGCCGTCTCTTCCTCTTCAAGACCTGCTCTCCAGGTACCAGGGGAACAGCGGGAGCATACTGGTTGTAAGTCTTCTCCTGTCTTTCTCTAGCTTGACAGAGACTTCGCTCAACGCTCTCCTGTACTTTCCGGTACTGCTGCTGCCTCTCTGTGTCCCAGTCCGCTTCTGGTGAAGTGTCCTCGGGTGTCAGGACTCCCATATCCAGATCAACAGGCAGCTTACCAGGTCTTGCTCTCATTAGGTAAGCCGGGGTACAGTTGGTAGAACCTACCGGGATGTGGTTGTATAGGTCCACCAGATCAGGCAGTTTCTCAGGCCACAGACTGCGTTCTTCGAGGGGCAATGTTTTCAGAAGGTCTATCACCACCTGGTTCATTTTCTCACAGAGTCCATTGGTTTGCGGATGATAGGGTGTTGTTCTTATCTTCTGGCAGCCATACAGAGTGCAGAACTCCTGGAAGACTTCCGCTTCAAGGTTCGGGAGTAGTGATCCACGATGGTTAACGCATAGACGTAGCCACTTCTGCTGGGGGTCAGTTTTACATGATCTAAGGCTACCAGTTCCAACGGCTGCCTGGTGACGATGGACTGCAAGGGAGTCTTCTGGCTGGCACGGTCCTTCCTTCTTAGGTGGCACGGTCCACAGTCTCTGCACCACCTCTCGATGGTTCCTCTCATGCCTACCCAGTGGAACCGCCCGCGCAGCAGGAACTCCAGCTTCTTCCATCCGAAGTGCCCAGCTCCGTCGTGGTATGCCTCCAGTACCATAGCCGCGTCTCTTATTGGCACCACTACTTGCCAGATCAGTTCATGCGTCCGGGAGTTAACCATTCTGCGGCACAACTTCCCCTTGTAAAGGAACAGTCGACTCTTCTCAGCCCACAGTTGCTTGGTCTCCTCCGGAGCATCTGGGTCAAGGCGGGCATCTGGCTGAGTCAGCATCTCCTTCACCAGTCGGACGGCGGGGTCACTGTCTTGCGTTTCCGCCCAGTTGTAATGAGGTAAGGGGTTGAACGTAGCGGATTGCTTACCCCTTACACGGTGGGAATACTGGATAGTCCCATGACGGTGGAACGCGGGGAGTTCAACTTCTTCCAATTCCTCTGGATCCTCCCCTACGTCCGGTAGGTTTTGCATTCTGGACAGGGCATCCGCGTTGGTATTGGAGCGTCCTGCCCGGTATTTGATCGTGAACTCATAGTTGGACAGGCGGGCCATCCATCTCTGCTCCAGGGCACCGAGTCTTGCCGTATCCAGGTGTGTCAACGGATTGTTATCCGTGTACACGGTGAACCGGGAAGAGGCGAGGTAGTGCTTAAAGCGTTCGGTGACTGCCCACACCACTGCCAGGAATTCTAGCTTGAATGAGCTGTAATTCTCAGGGTTTCTTTCGGTGGGTCGCAGTTTTCGGCTGGCGTAAGCAATTACCCGTTCTTTCCCCTGCTGGATCTGGGACAGTACGGCTCCTAGCCCGATGTTACTTGCGTCGGTGTAGAGGATAAAGGGCTGGCTGTAATCAGGGTACGCCAGGATTTCATCCCCCGTGAGGGCCATCTTCAGCTGGCGGCAGGACTCTTCTTCCAGCTTCTCCCATCTGAAGGGCGGCTTCTGGTTCTTGGCCTTCCTGGACTGGCCTATCAGGAGGTCCTGCATAGGAGCTGCCTTTTTGGTGAAACCGGGAATGAACCTTCGGTAGTAGCCTACCAACCCGAGGAACTGCCGCACTTCCTTTACGCTGGAGGGGCTTGGCCATTCCTTAATTGCGGTGATCTTATCAGGGTCGGGAGCCACTCCGTCAGCACTCACCACGTGTCCCAGGTACTGCACCTTTGGTTTCAGGAGGTGACACTTGGAGGGTTTCACCTTTAGGCCGTAGTTTGCCAGGGCTTCGAACACTTCTGCCAGGTGTTTCAGGTGGTCCTCGTAGGTCTTGGAGTAGACGATGACATCGTCCAGGTATAACAGGACCGTCTCGAAGTTCCGGTGTCCCAGACAGCATTCCATCAACCGTTGGAAGGTTCCTGGTGCGTTGCAGAGTCCGAACGGCATGCAGGTAAACTCGCTGAGTCCCATCGGGGTGGTGAATGCGGTCTTCTCCCGGTCCGCCTCTGCTACAGGAACCTGCCAGTACCCGCTAGTGAGATCCAAAGTAGAGAAGAAGTTAGCAGATTTTAAAGCAGCCAAAGACTCCTCTATCCTTGGTAAGGGGTACGCATCTTTGTGTGTGATACGGTTGATTTTCCGGTAATCTACACACATTCTCATGGTGTTGTCTTTCTTTTTAACCAAGACCAATGGGGCTGCCCAGGGGCTACAGCTATCCCTGATTACCCCAGCCTCCTTCATGTCTCTAAGCATCCCCTTGGCGTGTTGGTAGTGTGCAGGGGGTACGGGTCGGTATCTCTCCTTTATGGGAGGATGGTCTCCCATGGGGATATGATGTTCTACCCCTTTTACTCGCCCGAAGTCTAACGGGTGTTTACTAAACACTCTCTCGTACTCTTGAACCACCCGATAGACTCCCTGTTTCTGGTGTGAGGGAGTGGAGTCAGTACCCAAATGTAGTTGCTGACACCAGTCCTCTATTGTTTTCTTAGAGCCGTTACCTTCCTCTGGATGAGATGGAGGCAAGGGTTCCACGGACTGTACAGAATTTTGATTGATGGTATACAATTTGGCTAGCGTAGCATACCGGGGCAGGTACACTTCCCTTTTCCCGATGTTTATTATGCGAACGGGCACCCTCCCATGGCGTACATCAACCACCCCCCGTGCTGTCAAAATGGTGGGCCTACTGTCTGAGTAGACGGGTTCTACCATTGCTTGGTAGTCTCTACCTCTCAGACCAATAGCTGCCCGGCACCAAATCATCATTTCACTTTTTGGGGGCATGGCAATAGGGAAAGGGTCACACATTCTCACGCTTCCAATCTCACCACCGGAGAGTTCCACCTGTTGCCGTCGCATCAGTGCCCGGATCTCTTTTTGGAGCACTCGCTGCTGGCCGGAGCTGGCATTCTTGGCAACCTGCTGTAAAATGAAAATCACCTCTGCAAGACAATTTTCAATCACATTAGTTCCTAGAGTTATCTTTGGGTGACTCTCGCGCTTGTCAATGTCTACAATGATCAGTCCCTGTGCTGCCAGTTTGACTCTACCGACTTTAATGGTCATCTCTTTGAATCCGATCTGTGGCACGGGTTGACCATTGCTGGCGATGATACTCAAGTCGTCGTCTGGGTAGCGGGTTATATCCGAGTCATTCCAGTACTGCTTGAAGAGCACGTACGGGATGGTGGTGACCTGCGACCCGGTGTCAAGTAGGGCACTCATAGGAATGCCATCCAGTACTACAGGCAAGACTGGACGTCCTCCCACGTATTTGACACGCCAGTTCGATGGGCCTGGTGATCTTATTCCTAGGGGTTGGCCCTCTACCCCAGGTTGTGCCAGTTTTAAAGGACAGTACCTTGCCATATGTCCGGGTTGATTGCAGCGGCGGCAGATGGGTTGTCCGTCCTCGTTGTATCGGTCGCTGGGTCTTCCTCTGGCCGGTGGGGTCCTCCTTGGTCGGCGCCACGGGATATCCTCCGGTCCGGATGCCAGCTGGATCTTCCCTGGAGTAGAAACCTGTAAAGACTGCACAGTTCGGGTTAGCGCGGCAACGCTTTTAGTTAGCTCTTGGACCTGATGGTGCAGGTCTGTAGCCGGGTCATTGTTTAAAGCCTGCGCATCAGCTCCCACAGGCCCTGCCGACAAGGGCGCCGTCTCCTGGTTGTAAATGGTAGCAGGGCGTCTGTGGGTCTCAGCGCCACCTGGTGCCGGTTCTCGGAGCACCCGGATGGCTCTGTCCTTGAACTGTGCAAAGTCCAGATGAGGGTCCTGTAAGGCCATTGCCCGCAACTGGGTTCGGTGGGCATTGCAATATAGTCCCTCTATAAATTGTTCGGTCAACAGCCTGTCCTCGTTTCCCACGCCGTCAGGGTCGGTCTGCTTAATGGCTCTCAGGGCCTCTTGTAGGTTTAGTGCATAGTCCCTTATATTCTCATGTGCTCGCTGTTTGCACCCGTAGAACCTAAGCTTAATCTCAGCTGAGGTGCGGGTATCAAAGGTGTCCTTCAGCCGGGTTAATATCCCTGCTACAGTCCTCCTCCCAGGTGGCCAGGACTTTACCTCCCTTTGGGCTGCCCCGGTTAGTTGGGCCACCAGGATGCTCACTTTTTGCTCTTCTGTGAGGGGGTACACCTGGAAGAGGCTATCCAGCTTTTCTCTAAAGTCATTCAGGGTATGTGACTCCCCTGAGTACTGGGGTAGCCAGGCTGCCCCCGGGATATAGGGCATCGTGAAAGGCATGACCGCTGCAGCGGTGGCGCTGGCGGTGGCTGTGGCAGTGAAGCTCTCCTCCGTATCCGACATCCTCCTCCCCCCTAGTGGACCGTGGCCTACCTTGCGATGATCCTCTTCCGTAGGCCGCAGCTCCGCAGTGGATCGTCAGGGTCGAGGACCTTCCGTCGCGCTCCTGTGACGTCGGCGTCTGCTGGGCTCCTTCCAGGACCTTACGCAACGTCCGGACGTGAGGCGGAGCTTCAGTTCTCGCGCGCTTTCGGAGTCCACGCTCCTCTTCTTCCCACGCGGCATCTTCAAGATGGCGTCCAACGGCGGGAAAACTCCACGGATGGCGGGAAGAAGGCAGAAGATGGCGTCCAACGGCGGGAAAACTCCACGGATGGCGGGAAGAAGGTAGAAGATGGCGTCGGATGGCGGGAATCTTCACCACAGGTAAGTTTGAAAGTCTCTTTTTCAGGCACGCAGTACCCGGTGGTTGCGGGCACGGGATCCTGCCGACTACGCCAAAGTTGACGTGCCCTTGGGCCTGTGCTGAGTAGCGTGCGCGCACGGGGGCCTACCCGGAGCCGGATCTGATAGGGGTAGTAGTCTCGTGGCGGTGACCCGGTCCGTGCCCAGGGAGTCAAACTGAGTGGCAGTATTTAGCAGTAGATGTTAGAATGTTCGACTACGCCACCCGTTGAGTGCGGTTATGAAACCGCCGCTGCAGGGCAGACCGCTGAGGCCGGTGGTACGGTTGTGCAGCGTGGATGGTATAACCCCCAGCGGGAGGGGTATGGCCTCAGGGCAGCGGACGTGGATGATGAAACACTCGGAGACGGTGCGGTATAGTTCAGGGTCTTTACTGGTGGCAAAGGTAGACCCTCCCGGAGTACTGGCTAGCGATCGGGGCCTGGTCAGTCCACGAGCAGATGGGATCTCCCCTGGCCAGGCGAAGTTGTAGGCCTCCCCAACTAATGGTACTCTTCTGGCTACCTTGCTAGAGGCGGGTAAAAGTAGCCCACGTCCCTGAGTGTACCGTGTGGTGCTCACCCGTATGGCCGGTGACTCGGGGCCTTCTGGTAGCTTCCGCTCCACGACGGCGGTGCTGGTCCCTTGCGTGTGACCGTGCCTTCGGGTTTCTTGGCCAGAGGACCTGAAATCCCCTGCCGGGCGGTTTCTGCTGCTGGGTAAGGATTAGTCCCCACAGCCTCGGACTCCGTGTCCGGTAAGAACTCTTCAATCAGGGCGAGCTCTACAGCTTCCAGCCCCTGATTCCTTTTAGCACTGCTCCCACTGAGCTCCTGATCTTTCTTTCCTATAGCCGCTCCTCTCCAGACCAGACTATGTCTCTGTCTGGGACTCCTCTTCTTCTCTTCTCACTAACCCTGCCTCAGCCCTAGTTTTATATAGGGGAAGTTCTTCCCCTCCCAGGACTGGGCAGGAGGTGTGGCATGCATAGGATTCCTGACCAGGAGACCTCCCACCTGCTCACAGACGTAATATTGCTATTACTGTGGAAACCAGACCCCTGGGGTGCCACAGAGGCATTACTTATTGACTGACCATCGTAGATATGGGCCATTCACATGTTCTGGGGGTCGAGAAAACTCAGGAGAGGATATTGAGGTGGTTTTATTGGCCAGGGTGTTACTGGGAGATCCTGAACTATTGTACATTCTTCCCCCACCTGCCAGATAACTGCGCCCTCCTCCCACTTCCGTAGTCTTTTAATCCCCCTACCTGTGATAGAAATCCTCTTTCAGAGAATTGCCATGGACCCAGTGGTGCCCTTAGTCAAATTGGCCCGGGGCCACCAATACATCCTGGTGGTCATGGACTATGCGACCCGGTACCCGGAAGCGGTACCACTGAGGAACTTGTTGAGTAGAAGCATCGCCCGGGAACTTGTCCATATATTTGCCAGGACCGGACTGCCTAAGGAGATCCTAACTGACCAAGGTAATGAAGGAACTGTGTAAAGTCCTTCAGATTATCCAACTGCGAACCTCCGTTTACCATCCGCAGACAGAAGGCCTGGTGGAGCGCTTTAATAAAACCTTAAAAGCAATGTTCAAAATGGTCGTAGAGAAGGACTGTCGTGACTGGGACTACCTGCTACCATTCCTGCTCTTCTTGGTAAGAGAGGTCCCACAAGCCTCTACAGGTTTCTCCCCGTTTGAGCTACTGTACGGACAACATCTGCGAGGGCTCCTGGATACTGCCAAGGAAACCTTAGAAGCTGAGGTTACGCCCCACCGGAGCATCATAGAACATGTCGCCCAGATGCAGGAGAGGATGGTGAAAGTGATGCCTATCGTGAAGGCTCATCTCTTCCAAGCACAAGAGGCCCAGGCAAGGGTCTACAACTGGTCAGCGAGGCCGAGACAGTTCCAGCCTGGGGATCGCATTCTGGTGCTTATTCCCACCATCAAGATCACGTTCCTGGCCAAGTGGCAAGGCCCATATGAGGTGGTGGAGAAACTCAGCAAAGTGAACTACAAAGTTCACCAGCCTGGCCGAAGAAAGCCGCACCAAGTGTACCATGTGAACTTGCTCAAGCCGTGGCGAGATCGGGAAACGCTGGGGGCTTCTTATTTGGGAGCCAGTCCAAAAGCCAAAGTCGAGGACGTCACGATAGCAGAGACTCTGTCACCGGCACAGAAGCAACAATGTAGAGGGTTCCTGCAACAGAACCGTGACCTGTTCTTGGAGTTGCCGGGGCGTACGCAAGTGGTTGAGCATGATGTGCTAACGGAAGAGCATGTTAGGATAAACCTCAAACCCTATAGGATTCCTGAAACCCGCCGTGAAGTAATCTCTCTGGATGTGAAGAGGATGCTGGACCTCGGCCTGATAGAGGAATCGAAGAGCGGATGGTCGAGTCCCATCATTCTCGTGCCAAAGCCCAACGGGGAGTGGAGATTTTGTAACCACTACCACAGGCTGAATGAGGTTTCCAAGTGTGGCGCATACCGGATGAACTTATCGAGAGGCTTGGACCTGTGAGATATATTACCACCCTCAACTTGACGAAGGGCTACTGGCAGATCCCCATGTCCCAGAGGGCCAAGGAGAAAACAGCTTTCTCAAGACCTGATGGCTGCTTCCAGTACACCCGAATGTCTTTCGGACTGCAGGGGGCACCAGCCACCTTCCAGAGGGCCATGGATCGGATCCTCGGCCCACATAAGAAGTATGCCGCAGCCTACCTTGATGACACTGTCGTCTTTAGCCCAGACCGCCTGCCAAAGATACAGGCGATTCTGGATGCTCTAAGGAAGGCATGATATTGAGGCCAGTAGACTGAGATGGACACTCCAGAACCTTCACTTTGTTCTGCTCTAGCCAATGACAGGTCAGCTTGGCCTTGTGTTTTGGATCGTTCTCATGTTGGAACATCAAAGTATGTCGCATGCGCAGCTTCCGGGCTGATGAGTGCAAACTTTCCTCCAGTATTTGCTGATAACGTGTTGCATTCATCTTTCCTTCAACTTTTACCAAGTTTCCTGTGCCTTTGTAGCTCACACATCAACAAAACATCAGAGAATCACCTAAGTACTTTGCAGTAGGAATGGTGTTCCTTTCATCATAGGCCTTGTTGACCTCTCTCCAAATGTAATGTTTATATTTGTGGCCAAAAAGTTAAATTTTGGTCTCATCACTCCAAATTACCTTGTTCCAGAAGTTTTGAGTGCTGTGCTGTTTGGCGTATTGTCTGCGAGATACTTTGTGGCATTTGCGCAGTAATGGCTTTCTTCTGGCGACTCGACCATGCAGCCCATTTTTCTTCAAGTGCCTCCTTATTGTGCATCTTGAAACAGCCACACTGCTAGTTTTCAGAGAGTCCTGAATTTCAGGTGATGTTATTTATGGGTTTTTCTTTGAATCCCGAACAATTTTTCTGGCAGTTGTGGCTGAAATTTTTGTTGGTCTACCTTACCGTGGATTGGTTTTTACAGAGCCCCTGATTTTCCATTTGTTAATCACAGTTTGAACCCTGCTGACTGGCATTATCAATTCCTTGCATATCTTTTTGTATCCCTTTCCTGTGTTATACAGTTCATCTACCTTTTCCCGTAGATCCATTGACAATTCTTTTGCTTTCCCCATGACTCACAATCCAGAAGCGTCAGTGGCTGGATGAAAGATGCAAGAGTCTGTCTGGATCCCAGAAACACACTGAGCTTTTATGCACACACACTGATTACAAGCAAACAGGTCACAGTTGAGGATGTTACCTTTAGTAGCCATTCAAACCCATTTGTGTCAAATTCTGTGCATGTTATCAGGCCAAAATCACTAGGGTAAGTGAACTTTTGATCAGGGTCATTTGGATGTTTTTGGTTGTCATTAAGATTTAAAAAGAGAAAACACAGTAGTTTGACAATAAATGGCTTCACCCAACCAATAACCATGAGCGGAAAAAAAGTTTTTTTTACAAGTTACAAGGCCAAGAAAGCAAAAATTCTGACGGGGTATGTAAACTTTTGAGTGCAACTGTATTCGTGTGCTACCAGATTTTTTTTATCGGATAGCACCTTTTATAGATGTATTCACATATCCCTGAAATCACAGATCCGAGAATGAGATCTGTGAGACTCAGAGCATGTCTATTTCTGATCCGATTTTGAGGATCAGAATATGACTTACTCAGTGGGTCTGTGTAATGTCCGAGAAAAAAATCAGGCAGCACATCAACACTTCACATGGATACAGAAATGTAGCCTTGATATATATATATAGTGCTGTCCCTTAGTATATAGTGTACATTCTTGTTATATATAGTGCCATTCTTAATTACGTCGTTTCCTCTTTTACTATATATAACACCATCCTTTATTACAGAGCATCCTCTCTAGTTATGTATGATGCTGTCCCTTATTATATAAGACCTCTGTTGTTATGTACAGAACCATCCATTATTACATAGTATCATCTCTTGTTCTGTATAGCACCATCTCCTACATAGCGCACTCTGGTTACTTTTGCTATTCACAGCGCCCTCTCTTTATTACATAGTCCTCTCTTGTTAGATGCAAAATGACTGCTGATGGAGCAGCTGGTGACCAGAAGTCCAGTCCATATGCCTCGTCCATTAGAAATAAAGCTTTCCCATGTTCCATCAGCAGTCATTTCACTATAAATCTAACAAAAGAGGATGCTATATGATAAAGGCAGGGTGCTATGAATAACAAAAATAACAAGAGAATCCAATATGCAACAAACGGTCCTGTACATAATAAGAGAGGGCACTGTGTAATAATAATGGGGCCCTGGCCAAAGGCTGATGTTGAGGTTGTAGTTCTTAAGAGTTGGACAGTGCAATGGTCATAGTTTGTATGGATGGATGGTCTGGAGGTTATAGATCATAAGTAGTGTTGAGCCACCCCCGTAGTGTTCGAGTTCGGTTCGGTTCGTCGAACACCCGTGTGTTCGCCGAACTGTTCGTCGAACACCTTCGAACACCGTTAAAACCAATGGCAGGCAAACAAAAACACATAGAAACACATAGAAAACACCTTCAAAGGTGTCCAAAAGCTGACAAACTGCTCAGAAGACACAACTAACACATGGAAAAGTGACAAGTACATATAGTCATGCGAAAAGAAAAGAGGTGGAGGAGTAAAAGGAGGGGGAGACACAGATATAGGCATGTCATGCCCTTCTAAAATCCAAAAAGTGAGAAGCCGACACGGCCAGTCCGCTCCTGCCCGTGCCACCTCCGTGTCGCCGGGTTTGTGCCAGAGCCGCGGTGAACCCTGACGGCCAGCCCCCCTCTCCCAATACTGGTGCCTGTCCGCTGGTGGGTCGAGAGAGCCCCCCTGTGGTGGAGGCAGCTCTAAGCTTTTTAATTTAAATTGTCCCTCTAATTTGAATGAATACACTTTATATCCATTTACAAGGATCTATTGGAGGGCAAGTCTCATGCCAGCAGCCGCGTAATTCCAGCTCCAGTAGCGTCCACTAAAGCTGCTGCAGTTAAAAAGCTTTTATAAGGATCGAGCTCGGCTGTCCACCGCAAGGCATCCTAGTGCCAGTCCCAGCCCCTATGCCTTGGGGTGCCTCCTGATGCTCTTCACTGAGTATCCCGTGGTCCCGAAGCATTTCCTTTGAAAAAATTAAGTGTCCAAACTACAGGTGGTGTAGCTTGCTTAACAGCCGGGATAATCCGCTGACTAGCAGACACTGCTACTAGGCACAAAGTATTTCCTGGGCTAGATGCAGTTAAAAATTTGTAAGTAGATACTCTCGTTGGATGCTGAGAAAGCATTCCATAGAGTCTCCTGGCACGCCATATATGATTCTCTTAAAAAGCTTGGGGTAGGGGTCTAGGGGACCCTTTTATAGCCAAAATCACGGCCCTGTATCACAATACGTCACCTAGGCTGAAGATAAATGGAACTGTAGCACCGAGGGCTCGGTTGCTACAGACGTATTGCACCTCACCCAGAGGTGTGATATCTCACTCTCAGATAAGGATGGAGTGTGGATCAGGACCCGACACCTGCATGCATTACACCACATTGCCGTGGGGCAGGGCGACCAATATGCCCCTGAGATGGGCACGACAGTCCCTGTCCCTGGCTGGAGTGGGGGGAGGGAACACTGAGGAAGGGGAACCCTGCAGTGCAGGAGCAGGGAGGAAGCAGTTCCTGGGTGCATTGAGAAGGGAGTATAAAAGGTGGGCACCATCTTAGTTCAGTGCAGAGAAGTCTGAGCAGAAGTGGCAGGGAGCAGGGGCTCTGCATGAGCTCTGCTCCGGAGGCGGGCCTAGTAACAGAGGCCCAGGCCTGCAAGAGGGAGAAGGAAGGAAGAGGAGCGGAGAAGGCTCCAGGAACGAGGAATGAAGGGATCCCAGGGGTGCGGACGGGCGAGTCGCCACCGCACGCCCGAATCCACCTGCGTGAAGGGGTCAGGCCAAAGGGGGAGACCGGTCCCCGAACTAGTGGAGGCAGGAAACGACCCTCAGCTAGAAACCGGAGGCTCTGACATTTTATGTGGCGCAGCCCCTTGCTCCACCCGCTAGGAAGGCACCACATAGGGTCAGGGAAACTGGCGCCAAGTTTACCAAGAGGAGGCCCGAGGCAGCCGGACAGAAGTGTTGGTAAGAAAGGCCAGACAAAGGACACACAAAGGGGGTCCTGTGAAGCGCTCCAAAGTTATCTGGGAGTTGTCTGAGCCCCTCACCTGGTGAGCACAGTACGACGTGGGCAGCCGTTACCTGCAGACGTGGTCTGGATAATAAGAACTGTGAGTAAAGGCCCTGAACTGCATCACTGACTCCGTGTCGTTACTGCTGCTGCCCTGCACCATCACCCCCATCCTCCGCATACACTGCCCTGAGGCTATACTCCTCCCGTGGGGAGTTATGCTACGCTCTGCTGCACCCACAACACCAGCCTTAGCGGTCTGCCCTGTAGCGGCGGTTCACTCTGACCGCAATCCACGGGTGGCGTAGTCGGACATTTAAACATCAAAACCACATAAATAGTTCCGCCACTGGTTTGACCGCCCTGAGCCACGGAACCGGATCGCCGCCACGAAGACTACAACCACCAGCATCCACCAAAAAGGGTCCGGCTCCGGGTGTCCCAAGGCCCAGGGGGTGCGTCAGAACATTTTCATCACCTTTCACAATCACCAATGGGACAAGGCAGGGATGTCCTCTGTCCCCTCTCTTATACATCCTAGTGACGGAGCACCTGCTCTCATCAATTCGCCATAACCCCAATATTAGGTGGATTGAGGTGGGAGGCACCGAGTACAAGTGCTCTCTATTTGCTGATGATGTCCTAGTATATATCACTCAATCACATATATCCATCCCTGCTGTTATGGCTGAAATAGATCACTTTGTTACATGGTAAAATTTTAAAATCAATGCAGCGAAGTCTGAGGCCCTCGATGTCTCCCTCCCTAAATCCATATAGGATTCCATCCAGTCCAACTTTCCCTTTGCCTGGCCCTCACAGGGTATCAAATACTTAGGAATTCCTATTCATAGAGACCTCTCCCATCTATGTTATCTTAATTTTGGGCCCTTTATTGAACAATTCCATACAGACCACGGTTGGCAAGTTAGAACTGTAAGATTCACTACGTGAACCACTGGTGTTTTGTGGAAAAGCACATGTACACCGCGTTCCAAATTATTATGCAAAAAGTGTTTAGGAGTGATAAGGGAAGAATTTGTTTGTTTGTCAGTTAAACTCATTGATGGTGATGTGTGTCAGGGCTCTTTATATCACTGTAAGCAATTGCAGACACCTGTGCTAATTAGTTTGGCAGGTGTGTCCAATGAAAGGCAAGACTACTTAAGAAGGCTCTCTCACATTATTAAGCAGCCTACATTTTCTGCCAAAATGGGAAAGAAAAAGGATGTGTCGGCTGCTGAGAAGCAACAAATTGTGGAGTGTTTAGGTCAAGGCATGACTACAATCAACATTGTGCGATGATCAGGATGAAGTGTCTTGGCAATCAAGAAGTATGTAGCTGATTCACAGTACACACGTGTGCGTGCTGATAAGGGCAAATTGAGGACTCTTTCCTACAGGCAATTACGTCAGGTTGAAAGAGCAGCGGCAAAAAAGCCTTGTCATAGCAGCAGACAAGTTTTTGAAGCTGCTTGTGCCTCCAACGTCCCCCGAACAACAAGATGCAGGGTCCTTCAGAGGTTTGCAGCTGTGCATACGCCATCCTATCGACCTCCTCTATCTACTTCACACAAGCAGAAACGGCTCCAGTGGGCCAAACATTACATGAAGACTGATTTCAAAACTGTTTTGTTCACGGATGAGTGCCGTGCAGCGCTCGATGGTCCAGATGAATGGAGTGGAGGATGGCTGGTTGATGGACACCCCACGCAAACACGGCTACAGCGCCAACAAGGAGGAGGTGGAGTAATGTTTTGGGCTGGAATCATGGGGAGAGAGATTGTCGGCCCCTTTAGGATCCCTGAAGGCGCTAAAGATGAACTCCATAATGTATGTGGATTTTCTCAAACAGCACTTCCTGCCATGGTTCAAGAAGAAGAACCGTGTATTTCACAGCAAGATCATTTTTCTGCATGATAATGCACCATCTCATGCTGCACATAAAACATCTGCATCTCTGGCTGATATGGGCATAAAAGGGGACAAACTTATGGTGTGACCCCCATGCTCCCCTGACCTCTACCCCATTCAGAACCTTTGGAGCATCATTAAAAGGAGTGTCTATGATGGCGGGAGGCAGTTCACATCTAAGCAACAGCTCTGGGAGGGTATTCTGTCCTCATGCAAAACAATTGAAGCAGAAACCATCCAAAACCTGACAAATTCAATGGACGAGAGAGTTCAGAAGCTCCTTTCGAACAAGGGGTCCTATGTGAAAATGTAACATCACCTAGAATAAAGTTTTGAGTTGAAAACTGTTTGATTTCAGTTTCTAACAACCTGCTAATGCTTATAATTTCAAAAATGACCATTTTTTTGGTCTTTATTAAAATGAAAAGGTTGATCGAAAAGTTTGGGGGATCTAAGAGTGTGGCAACCCAGTAGTCATGATTACTTCGAATTCTGACAATATGAGGGTCATGCTGCAGGTAGTGCAGCAAGAAGGCACTTATGTGTCTTGCGCATCTCGGAGCCCCAAAATTATTTTCCGGGCTAGATGCAGCTAAAAATTATTTTTAATTTTAAATCTGGTGAAGCTTATTATAGATGGCCTAATAGGATCAGTGCTGCACACTGCTACAAAGCCCAAATTATTTTCCAGTCAAGATACAGATAAACATGATTAGTAATTTGAAAGCTTAAAACGGTTGGTAGGGTGATTTTAACCAATCATCAAGCTTTTACTCTCCCCAGGATGACACAGGGGTAGAAAAGTCGTTTCGGATCCATGATTTGTTCATCTTTATGAACGTGAGTCTGTCTACATTATCAGTGGAGAGCCGCGTGCGCTTATCTGTCAGCACACCACCAGCAGCGCTGAACACACGTTCAGACAGAACGCTGGCTGCGGGGCATGACAAGATCTCCAAGGCGTAAGTGGCTAGCTCCGGCCATTTATCCAGATTGGAAGCCCAAAAAGAGCAAGGGTCCAGTGACACAGTCGTGGCTTCAATGTTTACTTGGAGATACTCCTGTACCATCGTCTCTAGGCGTTGACTATGTGTCAGACTTCTTGTCTCCTGTGGCCTTGCAAAGGATGGGCTAAAAAAGTGGTGAAATGATTCCGCAAAATTGATGTTACCAGCAGATACTGTGGTTCTGTTACGGTTTGAGTGCTGAACACTTGACGGTCCCACGGTTGGCAAGTTGGAACTGTGAGATTCACTACGTGCACCACTGGTATTTTGTGGAAAAGCACATGTAAGATTCTGCAACAGTCTCTGCTGATACTCCTGCATGCGTGCATCCCTTTCTATGGCAGGAATAATTTCTGCAAATTTACTTTTGTACCGGGGATCTAACAGTGTGGCAACCCAGTAGTCAGGATTATTTCTAATTCTCACAATTCGAGGGTCATGTTGCAGGTAGTGCAGCAAGAAGGCACTCATGTGTGTTGCGCATCCAGGAGCACCAAGTCCCTGTTGTGTTGGTGGCGAGGTAACAATCATGCTTCCTTCCTCTGTCCTCTCCCCCCAACCTCGCACAACAGAAATGTGATCAAGGTCTCCCTCATCTGATGAGTCTTCCATCAGTTCGTCCTCCACTTCTTCCTGGGCTCCTGCACCTTCCTCACTAGTTTGGCTGCTACCATGCGCCCTGGTAAAATCATCTCCCCCACCCTCACATGCCTGCCGCCTTGGTGCTGCCGACCGTCTGGACCTTGCAGATGTTAGCCCTTCCGCATACAACTCCTCCTCCTCTACTTCCTCCACCTCCTCTTGTGCCACCACCTGACTCCGAATTCTGTTTAACATGTGCTCCAACATGTAAATCACCGGAATAGTCATGCTGATAATGGCATCGTCAGCACTAAACATCTTCGTCGCCATTTCAAAACTGTGCAGAAGGGTGCATAGGTCCCTGATCTGAGACCATTCCTCCAGCGTGATTTGCCCCACCTCTGAATCTCGTTGGCCCAGGCTATACGTCAGAACGTATTGCACCAGGGCTTGTCGGTGCTGCCACAGTCGCTGCAACATGTGCAGAGTTGAATTCCACCGGGTAGGCACATCGCATTTTAGCCGGTGAAGTGGCAGGCCCAACGACTTCTGTAGAGATGTAAGTCGCTGAGCTGCGGGATGCGAACGGCGGAAGTGAGCACACAGCGACCGTGCCCTCTGCAGAAGGCCATCTAGTCTGGGATAGTGGGCTAAAAATTGCTGGACAACCAGGTTCAACACGTGAGCCATACAAGGCACGTGTGTGACATTGCCCCGGCGAAGGGCCGCACCCAGGTTTGCAGCATTGTCGCACACGGCCTTCCCTGGTTTCAGGTCCAGTGGAGACAACCATTCATGAAATTGGTTCTCCAGAGCTGACCACAACTCCTCAGCTGTGTGACTCACATTTCCCAGACATTTCAATGTAAAAACCGCCTGATGACGTTGAGCCCTACTGCCAGCATAGTAAGGAGGTGTGCAGGATACCTTCTGCGCAGTTAGAAAGCTTGTGGCATGACCAGACAGGCTTTGGGTGCAGGTGGAAGACCGAGAGGAGGTTGAGGAGGCAGAAGCAGTGGAGGAACTTTGACATAAAGAGGATTGACGCACAACTCGTGGGGACGGCAAGACTTGGACAGCAGCCCCTTGTCCTGCTGTCACCATAGTTACCCAGTGCCCAGTCAGCGACATGTAACGCCCCTGTCCATGCCTACTCGTCCAAGTGTCTGTGGTGAAATGCACCCTGTCACACACAGAGTTTCTCAAAGAAGCGGTGATGTTGTGTGCGACATGCTGGTGGAGCGCAGGCACACCTTTCTTTGAGAAGTAGTGCCGACTGGGCATCTGGTACTGGGGCACTGCGACGGACATAAGGTCTCGAAAATCCTCTGTGTCCACCAGGCGGAAAGGCAGCATTTCTGTAGCCAAGAGCTTGCAGATGGTGAAATTCAACCTCTTAGCTTTCTCATGGCTAGGAGGAAATGGTCTTTTACTTGTCCACATCTGAGGGACCGAGGGCTGGCTATTGTGCTTAGACGGGGTTGATAAGGGTGTCCCCGGCAAACTGCCGGTCTGTGAGGAAGATGCAGGCGGACATGTTAGGTTGCCTTGATCCAAAGGTGGTGCTATCGATGTCGGACAGCGCTCAAGACCAGCTGGTGTTACCACCTCCAAAGAAAATGATGACCTGCCAATCACGCTGGCTGTTGCGGGTAAAGAGGTGGCAGGTCTGCGCCCCAAAACAGGTGTGACTGCTGTCCCCCCAGTCACAGAGGATGAAGAGGCCGCGGATGCACAAGATATGGCAGACGGTGGTTGGCCCGGCCGGCTAGGCCGCATTGTAGCACACTGAGCTTCCCACTGCAACTTATGCTTCATGTCCATGTGCCGGTTCATGCATGAAGTACTCAAACTATGTATTTTTTGGCCTCTACTTAGCTTTTGCTGACAAATGTTACAGATAACACGAGTTGGGTCATCTTTATCGATCTGATAAAATGCCCAGGCTATGCAAGGCTTAGCACCCATGCGACCTGAAGAGCCACCACGACTTGTGGTGAGAGGCAGAGTTGTGTTTGAGGATGCAGTTGTTGACGTGCTTCCAGTACTACGTCTCTGTCCAGGAAGGCGCAACCTGACCTCGTCGTCACTAGCATCTTCCTCCACCTCCTCTGCTGACCTCATCTCTTGGCTGACTGTGGGTTGACAGTAAGTGGGATCTCCGACCTCATCATCATCACCCTGTGCGTTATCACACCCGTCGTCCTCAGAGCCAACCTGTTCCTGCCCTGACAAAAAACTAAAGTTGTCGCTCCAATCAGGTATTTGAGTCTTATCATCGTCTTCCTCATTGTCTCCACCAACAGGAGTTACAGTTTGGGAATGAGGGTCTACATTATGGTCAGAACCTTCTGCGTCTGGTCCTGGATCCGACTCATAAAGATTCTGGGCATCAGTGCAGATCATTTCCTCGTCTGGATTCACAGAAGCGCTGGAGTCGACCTCTGATTCCCAGGCTATAGTATGAGTAAACAGCTCTGCAGACTCAACCATCTGTTCTACCTCATACTCAGACGGGCAGCTGGAGATTTGGGAGCTGTGAGGAAGCAAGTGCGATTTGGGTGACACCTTTGAGGACTGGAGTATTTGTGATGTTGAAGTTGATGTGGAGGAGAGCCCACTTAAAGGAGCACTTGATATCTGTTGAAGCACCTGCTGTTTTTGTGCCTCATCTGGAATTTGTAGCGATTGGCGTGGCCGTAAGAAAGGGATCTTATCACATTGTCCGCTAAAAGAAGTAGACATTTTAGTTTGGCTGGAAGATGGTCTTTCTTCTGCACCTACCCCACGGACACAACCTTTTTTCCCCTTCCCAACACGCCTATTCCCCTTTCCACCAGCAGCAGGCCTTTTTCCACTCATTTTGGTGGTTAACTAATTCACAACTCTGGAGTTGTTTGCACAAAAAAACAATGGATGGTAACCGAGCAGAGCTGAGTGGCCAAACTGTGGTATTAGGCCAAAACTATTGGCTGGGTTAGATGCAGAAAAAAATTATTTTTAATTTGCAACCTGATGGAGGTCAGTATAGATGGACTAATAGACCAAGTCCCACACACCGCTAGAAGCCCAAATATTTTTTCAGAGCTAGATGCAGAAAATTTTTTTATTCAATTTGCAACCTGATGGAGGTCAGTATAGATGGACTAATAGACCAAGTCCCACACACTGCTAGAAGCCCAAATATTTTTTCAGAGCTAGATGCAGAAAAAAAATATTTTTAATTTGCAACCTGATGGAGGTCAGTATAGATGGACTAATAGACCAAGTCCCACACACCGCTAGAAGCCCAAATATTTTTTCAGAGCTAGATGCAGAAAAAAATTATATTCAATTTGCAACCTGCTGGAGGTCAGTATAGAAGGACTAATAGAACAAGTCCCACACACTGCTAGAAGCCCAAATATTTTTTCAGAGCTAGATGCAGAAAAAAATTATTTTTAATTTGCAACCTGATGGAGGTCAGTATAGATGGACTAATAGACCAAGTCCCACACACCGCTAGAAGCCCAAATATTTTTTCAGAGCTAGATGCAGAAAATTTTTTTATTCAATTTGCAACCTGATGGAGGTCAGTATAGATGGACTAATAGACCAAGTCCCACACACTGCTAGAAGCCCAAATATTTTTTCAGAGCTAGATGCAGAAAAAAATTATTTTTAATTTGCAACCTGATGGAGGTCAGTATAGATGGACTAATAGACCAAGTCCCACACACTGCTAGAAGCCCAAATATTTTTTCAGAGCTAGATGCAGAAAAAAAATATTTTTAATTTGCAACCTGATGGAGGTCAGTATAGATGGACTAATAGAACAAGTCCCACACGCTGCTAGAAGCCCAAATATTTTTTCAGAGATAAATGAAGAAAAAAATTATTTTTAATTTGCAACCTGATGGAGGTCAGTATAGATGGACTAATAGACCAAGTCCCACACACTGCTAGAAGCCCAAATATTTTTTCAGAGCTAGATGCAGAAAAAAATTATTTTTAATTTGCAACCTGATGGAGGTCAGTATAGATGGACTAATAGACCAAGTCCCACACACCGCTAGAAGACCAAATATTTTTTCAGAGCTAGATGCAGAAAAAAATTATATTCAATTTGCAACCTGCTGGAGGTCAGTATAGAAGGACTAATAGAACAAGTCCCACACACTGCTAGAAACCCAAATATTTTTTCAGAGCTAAATGAAGAAAAAAATTATTTTTAATTTGCAACCTGATGGAGGTCAGTATAGATGGACTAATAGACCAAGTCCCACACACTGCTAGAAGCCCAAATATTTTTTCAGAGCTAGATGCAGAAAAAAATTATATTCAGTTTGCAACCTGATGGAGGTCAGTATAGATGGACTAATAGAATGATGCTATGCCCAAAAGATTTTACTTCACTAGGTGCAGTAAAAAAATTGGTATTCTATACACAGGTGGTATATCTTGCAACACAGATAGGCTACTCCACTGACTAACACACTCTGCAATAGGCCAAAAAGGATTAGCTTTGCTAGATTCAGCCAAATGCTGTGAAAAAAACTTGCACAGCACTGGCACAGACCTGCCTGGCAAAAACTGATAGGAACTGATGTAACCTAGTCCTGAAAATGACTCCAATTACAATTAGTCTTTACTCCCACAATCTATCTATTTAAGAGCACAGACCTGCTTGATAAAAGTCGTAGGAAATGCTGTAACCTAGTCCTTAAAAGGACTGCAATCACAACTATTCCCTACTCCCAAGCTATCTGTATATTTGTGCGAAAATTGGCTTGAAATTAACAAGGTATAGCGCACACAGCAACAGCGGTGCCGTCTAACACGCAGCTGCAGCAGTGAGAAAATGGTGGCGACGGGGAAAATGGCTTGGTCTTATAGGGCAAGGACATGTGACATACACTGCCAATCACACATGCCCTTGCTTGTGTGAAAAAAAGCACTTCGCTCCGTGTGTGCGCTGCTGATAGGCTGACAGATTGCACCTCCCCACTGCAAATGCGGGAAAGAGAAAAAAAAATGGAGATCTTCATTGTTCCTGCAGAGATCCATCCCCTGCCCCTCCCCCCGCCCCGCTGTACACTCAAACTGCGTATTAACATTAATTTTCATCATTACTGAGAAAAAATCCAGTTATGATTTTGGTGCACGAACAGTTATCGAACATAACCTCGAACAGCCGAATTTTTCTCAAATTGTTCGTGTTCGCCGACCGGCTCGAACACCGCCCAAAACAGCTCGAATTTGAGATTGGCGAACAGTTCGAGTAGAACAACGCTCATCTCTAATCATAAGTGCAGAAAGTGTGGAGGCCATAATTCATAATGGTAGTGGTGCAGAGGCATAATTCATAAGAATGGACTTTGTGTAGGTTATACAAAGGAAGACAGTGTGGAGGGTATGATTCATAGGGATGGAGGGTTTGAAGGTTCTAGTTCATAACGGCGGATGGTGTGAGAGTTATATTTTGTGCATTGGGGCACAGTGAGGGGCAATTATTATTAAGGGGCTCAACTAATCTCAGATATTTTTATTAAATGCCATCATAATTAGAGATGAGCAAACCTTTTGAAGTTCGGGTTTGGTGGCTAAACCTGAACATCAAAAAAGGGTTAGTGTTTGGGCACCCGAGCCCGAACCCGAACAGGACCCCAAACAAATGTAGTTTCCCATGCTGTCATCTGCCTGACAGTGCGGGAAACATGGGCTGTGATCGGCAGTAACATTGTTACTGCAGGTCACAGCGCTGCGGGATCATGCAGTCAGGTGTCAGCATGATCCCGCAGCCGTGACAGTGACCCATGATAAAAAGCTAACCACGTTTCTTAGGCGCCAGCGGATGGGACTACTTCTCCCATCACCCGGTGCCTGCTGTCACTATTAACAATGAGCGCAAGCGCCGCTGATGAGAGGAGTAATCCCATCAGCGGGCGCTTGCGCAGTGAAAGTAAAACAAAAAAGTTACAATTAATAATTCTTTAAATAAAAATAATAAGCACCATATACTTACCTACACCTTGTCCCCAATTCCCTCGCCCCCTGAAAAAAATAAAAAATAAAAAACACCATATACTCACCTTAACACCTAAACCCCGATGCCCTCGTCTCCTGTAATAAAGAAAAAATAATAAACCAACATAATCCTCACCTGTCCACCATAGTCCATATAATAGCGAGTGTCCAATGTCGATCTCATGAATAGAACGGCCACATTGTGAAATGTGACTGCTCTATTCAGCAGCCATGATACACTGAGAGGAGCGTCCTCGCTTTCACAGTGTATCGTGAGGAGCTGCCGGCAGAGAGGTCACATGAGTTCATCAGCTGATGAGCTCGTATGACCTCACTTACGGCAGCACTGCTTCGTGAGAAAATTCTCATGCTGCAGTGCTGCCGTAAGTGAGGTCACCGGAGCTCATCAACTGGTTGAACTCTGATGACCTCTCTGCCGGCAGCTCAGCCTGTACACTGACACAGAAGTGATTACACTCCTATGTCAGTGTATAGCCTGCTGTCCTCTAGAACAGTCACATCAGTGACTGCTGATGTGACTGCTCTAGCAGGGACCCAGATCACTGTGCGACAATCTGGATTGTCATTGCGTCGGACAGGTGAGGGATACATTTTTTGTTTTCTTTATTTGTTACAGGTGACGAGGGCTTCAGCCTATTAAGCATTAGGTAAGTATTTTTTGGGGGGTAAATTAAGAATTAATAATAAAAAAGGTTAGTCTTAAAGATGTCTCTCCATTACTAACCTGGGCTTCATGTCAGCAGCCAATAAAAGGCTGACATGAACCCCAACCCTACTACCTCACTTGTCATCGCACCAGGGCAAGTGGGAAGAGAGAGGTTAAGCGCCAGATTTGGCGCATCTTATGGATTTGCCATTTCTGGGGCTGCTGAGGGCTGATATTATTGTCCTTGGAGGGGGCCAGGATCCATGGCTATTAATGTCAGCTCACAGCTGTCTGTTTAGCCTTTGCTGGTTAGATTTTATAGGGGGACCCTACGTCAATTTTTTTCTGGGGTCCCCCTGTAATCTAGCCAGTAAAGGCTAAACAAACAGCTGTTGGCTGTTGTTAATAGCCAGGTAACATCTTTGGTTAATGGCCCCTTCCTTGGCTGGTAATATCAGCCCCCAGTGGTTGACTTTCCCTCTGCTGGTTATGAAAATGACGCGGGAGCCCACACCATTTTTTTTATTTAATTCTTCATTTTATTTCATTTGCAAGAAATCCCATGCCCACTGTGCTTGTTTTTGACACTGCGCAAACTCACCCACGGTATGTCAATTTCTGCAGCAGAGATGCTAGTCTCTGCTGCAGATTTTAACTGATTGAAATGTCATTACATGCGGTGGATCCGCATGTACTGACAAAACAAGTGCGGCATTAGAACGCAGCGTTTTGGACGCAGCGAAAATACTCATCCTGGGTCCGATGGTAATCCAAGGGTTAAAGCAATGTCCCACATTTCTTTTTACAAATATCTTTATTTAGCTCCAAAAACCCTTCATTGCTGTACAAAAACGCTTAAAAAAATCATGCAAAACACACCAAAAACGTGTATTTTTCGCAGCAAAGTGAATGAGAAACCTGAAGTGTCATGCACATGTGAGTATTTTTTGACTTGCAGATTTGGTGCAGAAAATAAGGGGTGCGGACACAGTATGAGAAGTGGCAGGGAATGGTGCACAGAGACAGTATGAGGAGGGAGTTGGGGGATTGGTGTGGACACAGTATGGGGACCTGTGAGGAGACATAATGGCAGTATGGGAAGCAAGGGTGACCTGTGAAGAAATAGTATGACAGTATGGGGAGCAAGGGGGATCTGTGAGGATACAGTATGGGGAGTGAGGAATATGTGAGGAAACTGTATGAGGAGCGGGGGGGAAATGGGTGCAGAAACAGCATGGGGAGTGGGGATGTATGAGAAGACAGTCTGGAGAGTGAGGGGGGAATGTGTGAAGAGACAGTGTGAAGAGGGAAGGGGGAAAATGTATGAAGAGAATATTGAGGGGAATATTTTAAGAGGACAGTATGGGGGTTAAAGTGTGAGGGAGCAAATAATAGAGACTGGGTAGTTTGGGGGGCAGTGTAGAGGGCGCAACATGGGGGGGCAGTGTGAAGGCACAGCAAGGAGGGGAGAGTATGCGGGGGCACAGTATAGCGACTGGGCACTATGGGGGAAATGTGGCACCCCAGGGGTCTGGTTTTCCACAGTAATGTAATGTTATGTCTGAGAGCAGGTGGGAGGTCCTTTGGTCAGGGATCCTGTGCATGCCACACCTCCTGCCCAGTCTTGGGAGGGGAAGAACTTCCCCTGTAAAAACCCGGGGCTGAGGCAGGGTGAGTCAGACAAGGAGAGTGGAGACAAGAAGCAGCATAGGAAACAGGAGAGTTCCAAGGAGTCAGGGGCTGGCAGCTGCAGCGCTCGCCCTGACTAAGAAGATTCTTTACCGGACCCGGAGTCCGAGGCTGTGGGGACTAACTTCTACCCAGCAGCAGAATCCGTCAGGCAGGGGATTTCAGGTCCTCTGTCCCAGAAGCCCGAAGGCACGGTCACACGCGTGGGACCAGCACCGCCATCGTGGAGCGGAAGCCATTAGAAGGCCCCGAGTCACCGGCCATACGGGTGAGCACCACACGGTACACTCAGGGACGTGGGCTACTTACATCAGCTTCTAGCAAGGTAGCCAGAAGAGTACAGTCAGTTTGTGAGGCCTACAACTACGCCTGGCCAGGGGAGATCCCTCTGCTCAAAGACTGACCAGGCCCCGTTTGCTAGCAAGTACTCCGGGAGGGTCTATCGTTGTTACCAGTAAAGACCCTGAACTACACCGTACCGTCTCTGAGTGGTTCCTGCTACCCCCATCATCCACGTCGGCTGCCCTGAGGCCATACCCCTCCCGTTGGGGGTTATACTATCACGCTGCACAATCCTACCACCGGCCTCAGCGGTCTGCCCTGCAGCAGCAGCTCCTTAGCTGTACTCAACGGGTGGCGTAGTCATCAACTATTTACTACTAATAGACTGCCGTCTAGTTTGACTCCCTGGGCACGGACCGGGTCACCGCCACGAGACTACAACCCTCCACTGATCCGGCTCCGGGTAGGCTCCCGCATGCGCAACGCAGCGCGACACAGGCCCAGGGGCGCGTCAACTTTGGCGTAGTCGGCAGGATTTCGTGCCCGCAACCACCGGGTACTGCGTGCCTGAAAAGCAAAGACTGTTCAAACTTACCAGTGGTGAAGATTCCCGCTATCCGTGGAGGTTTCCCGCCATCCGGCGCCATCTTCTACCTTCTTCCCGCCATCGGTGAAGTTTCCCGCCATCCGGCGCCATCTTCGGCCTTCTTCCCGCCATCCGTGGAGTTTTCCCGCCGTTGGACGCCATCTTGGGGACGCCGCGCGGGAAGAAGAGGGGCGTGGACTCCGAAAGCGCGCAAGAACTGAAGCCCCGCCTCACGTCCGGACGTTGCGTAAGGTCCTGGAAGGAGCCCAGCAGACGCCGACGTCACAGGAGCGCGACGGAAGGTCCTCAACCCTGACGATCCACTGCGGAGCCGCGGCCTACGGAAGAGGATCATCGCAAGGTAGGCCACGGTCGACTAGGGGGGAGGAAGATGTCGGATACGGAGGAGAGCTTCACTGCCCCAACCCCCGCCAGCGCTACCGCTGCTGCAGTTATGCCCTTCACCATGCCCTATATCCCGGGAGCAGCTTGGCTACCCCAGTACTCAGGGGAGTCACATACCCTGCATGACTTTAGAGAAAAGCTGGATAGCCTCTTCCAGGTGTACCCCCTCACAGAAGAGCAAAAAGTGAGCATCCTGGTGGCCCAACTAACCGGGGCAGCCAAAAGGGAAGTAAAATCCTGGCCACCTGGGAGGAAGACTGTCGCAGGGATACTAACCCGGCTGAAGGACACCTTTGATACCCGCACCTCAGCCGAGATTAAGCTTAGATTCTACGGGTGCAAGCAGCGAGCGCATGAGAGTATAAGGGACTATGCACTAAACCTACAAGAGGCCCTGAGGGCCATAAAGCAGACCGACCCTGATGGGGTGGGAAACGAGGACAGGCTGTTGACTGAACAATTTATAGAGGGACTATATTGCAATGCCCACCGAACCCAGTTGCGGGCAATGGCCTTACAGGATCCCCATCTGGACTTTGCACAGTTCAAGGACAGAGCCATCCGGGTGCTCCGAGAACCGGCACCAGGTGGCGTTGTGACCCACAGACGCCCCACTACCACTTACTACCAGGAGGCGGCGCCCTTGTCAGCAGGGCCTGTGGGAGCTGATGCGCAGGCTTTGGACAATGACCCGGCTCCAGACCTACACCATCAGGTCCAAGAGCTAGCTAAGAGCGTTGCTGCGCTAACCCGAACTGTGCAGTCTTTACAGGTTTCCACCCCAGGGAAGATCCAGCTGGCATCCGGACCGGAGGACATCCCGTGGCGTCGACCAAGGAGGACCCCACCGGCCAGAGGAAGACCCAGTGACCGGTACAGCGAGGACGGACGACCCATCTGCCGCCGCTGCAATCAACCCGGACATATGGAAAGGTACTGTTCTTTAAACGGGCACAACCTGGGGTAGAGGGCCAACCCCCAGGAAAAAGATCACCAGGCCCATCGAACTGGCGCGACAGATATGTGGGAGGACGTCCAGTCTTGCCTGTGGTACTGGATGGCATTCCCATGAGTGCCCTACTGGATACCGGGTCACAGGTCACCACCATCCCGTACGTGCTCTTCAAGCAGTACTGGAATGACTCGGATATTACCCACTACCCTGACGACGACTTGAGTATCATCGCCAGCAATGGCCAGCCCGTGCCACAGATCGGATTTAAGGAGGTGGCCCTCAAAATCGGTAGAGTCGAACTGGCCGCACAGGGACTGATCATTGTAGATATTGATAAACATGAGAGTCACCCAAAAATAACTCTAGGAACTAACGTAATTGAAAATTGTCTTGCAGAGGTGATTTTCCTTTTACAGCAGGTTGCCAAGAACGCCAGCTCCGGCGAGCAGCGGGTGCTCCAGAAAGAGATCCGGGCACTGATGCAACGGCAACAAGTGGAACTCTCCGGCGGTGAGATTGGTAGCGTAAGAATGTGTGACCCTTTTCCTATTGCCATGCCCCCAAAAAGTGAAATGATGATTTGGTGCCGGGCAGCTATTGGTCTGAGAGGAAGAGATTACCAGGCAATGGTAGAACCAGTTTACTCAGACAGTAGGCCCACCATTTTGACAGCACGGGGGGTGGTCAATGTACGCCATGGGAGGGTGCCCATTCGCATAATAAATATCGGGGAGAGGGAAGTGTACCTGCCCCGGTATGCCACGCTAGCCAAATTATATACCACTAATCAAAATTCTATACAATCTGTGGAACCCTTGCCTCCATCTCACCCGGAGGAAGGTAACGGCTCTAAGAAAGACATGGAGGACTGGTGTCAGCAACTACATTTGGGTACTGATTCCACTCCCTCACATCAGAAACAAGGAGTCTATCGGGTGGTTCAAGAGTATGAGAGAGTGTTTAGTAAACACCCGTTAGACTTCGGGCGAGTCAAGGGGGTAGAACACCGCATCCCCACGGGAGATCATCCTCCCATAAAAGAGAGGTATCGACCCGTACCCCCTGCACATTACCAACACGCCAAGGGGATGCTTAGAGACATGAAGGAGGCTGGGGTAATCCGGGATAGCTGTAGCCCCTGGGCAGCCCCACTAGTTTTAGTCAAAAAGAAAGACAACACCATGAGGATGTGTGTAGATTACCGGAAAATCAACCGTATCACACACAAGGATGCGTACCCCTTACCAAGGATAGAGGAGTCATTGGCTGCTTTAAGATCTGCTAACTTCTTCTCTACCTTGGATCTCACTAGCGGGTACTGGCAGGTTCCTGTAGCAGAGGCGGACCGGGAGAAGACCGCATTCACCACCCCGATGGGACTTAGTGAGTTCACCTGCATGCCGTTCGGACTCTGCAACGCCCCAGGAACCTTCCAACGATTAATGGAGTGCTGTCTGGGCCACAGAAACTTCGAGACGGTCCTGTTGTACCTGGACGATGTCATCGTATACTCCAAAACTTATGAGGACCACCTGAAACACCTGGCGGAGGTGTTCGAAGCTCTGGCGAGTTACGGCCTAAAGGTGAAACCCTCCAAGTGTCACCTCCTGAAACCAAAGGTGCAATACCTGGGACACGTGGTGAGCGCTGACGGAGTGGCTCCCGACCCCGATAAGATCACCGCAATTAAGGGATGGCCAAGCCCCTCCAGCGTAAAAGAAGTGCGGCAGTTCCTAGGGTTGGTAGGCTACTACCGAAGGTTTATTCCCGGTTTCACCAAAAAGGCAGCGCCTATGCAGGACCTCCTGATAGGCCAGTCCCGGAAGGCCAAGAACCAGAAGCCGCCCTTCAAATGGGAAGAGCTAGAAGAAGAGTCCTTCCGCCAGCTGAAGATGGCCCTCACGGGGGATGAAATCTTGGCGTACCCAGACTATAGCCAGCCCTTCATCCTCTACACCGACGCCAGTAACATCGGGCTAGGAGCCGTACTATCCCAGATTCAGCAGGGGAGAGAACGAGTGATCTCCTATGCCAGCCGAAAACTGCGACCCACCGAAAGGAACCCCGAGAATTACAGCTCATTTAAGCTAGAGTTCCTGGCCGTGGTATGGGCAGTCACCGAGCGCTTTAGGCATTACCTCGCTTCTTCCCGGTTCACCGTATACACGGATAACAACCCGTTGATACACCTGGACACGGCAAGACTCGGTGCCCTGGAGCAGAGGTGGATGGCCCGTCTGTCCAACTACGAGTTCACAATCAAATATCGGGCAGGACGCTCCAATACTAACGCGGATGCCCTGTCCAGGATGCCCAACCTGCCGGACGAAGGAGAAGATCCGGAGGGACTGGAAGAAGTTGAACTCCCTGCGTTCCACCGTCATGGGACTATCCAGTATTCCCACCGGGTAAGGGGTAAACAGGCTGCTACGTTGAACCCCTTACCCCACTACAACTGGGCGGAAACGCAAGACAGCGACCCTGCCGTCCGACTGGTGAAGGAGATGCTGACTCGGCCGGAGGCTCGACTTGAACCAGACGCTCCGGAGGAGGCCAAACAACTATGGGCGGAGAAGAGTCGACTATTCCTTTACAAGGGGAAGTTGTGCCGCAGAATGGTCAACTCCCGGACGCATGAACTACTCTGGCAAGTAGTGGTGCCACGAAGAGACGCATCCATGGTGATGGAGGCATACCACGACGGAGCTGGACACTTCGGGTGGAAAAAGCTGGAGTTCCTGCTGCGCGAGCGGTTCCACTGGGTAGGCATGAGGGGAACCATCGAGAAGTGGTGCAGAGACTGTGGCCCGTGCAATCTGAGAAGGAAGGACCGGGCCAGCCAGAAGACTCCCCTGCAGTCCATCGTCACCCGGCAACCGTTGGAACTGGTAGCCTTGGATCATGTAAAACTGACCCCAAGCAGAAGTGGCTACGTCTACGCGTTAACCATCGTGGATCATTACTCCCGGTTCTTGGTTGTCGTCCCCGTCAAGGACTTAATGGCTCAAACAGCAGCTAGAGCCTTCCAGCAGCACTTCTGCCGTCCACACGGGTACCCGGACCAAGTGCTGACGGACCAGGGACCTGCCTTTGAAGCGGAGGTCTTCCAGGAATTCTGCAATCTGTATGGCTGCCGGAAGATAAGGACGACACCCTACCATCCGCAAACTAATGGACTTTGTGAAAAAATGAACCAGGTGGTAATGGATCTGCTAAAAACATTGCCCCTGGAAGAACGCAGTCTGTGGCCTGAGAAGTTGCCCGATCTGGTGGACCTATACAACCACATCCCGGTAGGTTCCACCAACTGTACCCCGGCTTACCTAATGAGGGCGAGACCTGGTAAGTTACCTGTTGACCTGGAAATGGGAGTCCTGACACCTGAGGACACTTCACCAGAAACAGACTGGGACACAGAGAGGCAGCAGCAGTACCGGAGAGTACAAGAGAGCGTGGAGCGAAGTCTCTGTCAGGCTAGGGAAAGACAAGAGAAGACTTACAACCAGTATGCTCCCGCTGTTCCCCTGGTACCCGGAGAGCAGGTCTTGAAGAGGAAAAGACGGCTCCACAAGTTGGATGACCAGTGGGAGGAGGACCCGTACACCGTACTGCCCTCAAGCCACGAGAACCCGAAGGTCTGTACCATCAGTAAAGACGGAGGGGAAACCACAGCCATTGTATCCCGGGACCACCTGAAGAAGTGTCCCGAACAACTGAGGAACCCTGAAGAGGAACAAGAAGACCATCGACCCGTGGAAGAAAGGGAAGATATGGTTAGTACCGTGCTCGGGGACTTCCCTCAGTCTTGGACTCAAGTCAATGGTGCAGTTGTGGTACCCGTACTCACCTTCCTCCAACCATCATCCCAAGAACCTACGGAGCAACGGGTAGAGCTGGAAGAACAGCCGGTCCAGGAGGCAGAAGACTCCACACAAGCAGAACAGGAGAATCAACCCTCTGCTTATAGTGAGCCTGCCGTACCCCTAGTGAGACAAAGAGCCGGTAGACAGTTGCCCAGTTTACCCTTGACAGCTCCTACACCCTGTAGTTCAGGGCCAGACAGTCAGCTCCGTAGGTCCACTCGGGCCACTAGAGGCCAGTTACCCGCACGCTGGAGAATTTAAAGTGTATAAATTGTTTTATTTATGTTTTTCTGTGTATTGTTGCTTGTGAATAATTTTGTGTTTCCAGTTGTTTTTAGGAAACCTTGGTGGATTTACCGGGAATCCTTGTATATAGTTGGAGCGTAACCCAGGATGGACTAGAGACTGTTAAGGACTCGGGGTAGGACAGACCCCTACCTGGTTACGTCTCCCTGTGTTGGTGAAATGGACACCTTTGCTTTTCTTCAAAGACTGCACCCGGTTGCGGACACGCCGCAACCATCTTATGTGTTTTTCTTATTGTGTTGTTATTGTTATACTTTGTTATGTTTTTCTAAATGTGTTTAGTCCCGGAGTACTAAATTTCACTAGGGGGGAATGTGGCACCCCAGGGGTCTGGTTTTCCACAGTAATGTAATGTTATGTCTGAGAGCAGGTGGGAGGTCCTTTGGTCAGGGATCCTGTGCATGCCACACCTCCTGCCCAGTCTTGGGAGGGGAAGAACTTCCCCTGTAAAAACCCGGGGCTGAGGCAGGGTGAGTCAGACAAGGAGAGTGGAGACAAGAAGCAGCATAGGAAACAGGAGAGTTCCAAGGAGTCAGGGGCTGGCAGCTGCAGCGCTCGCCCTGACTAAGAAGATTCTTTACCGGACCCGGAGTCCGAGGCTGTGGGGACTAACTTCTACCCAGCAGCAGAATCCGTCAGGCAGGGGATTTCAGGTCCTCTGTCCCAGAAGCCCGAAGGCACGGTCACACGCGTGGGACCAGTACCGCCATCGTGGAGCGGAAGCCATTAGAAGGCCCCGAGTCACCGGCCATACGGGTGAGCACCACACGGTACACTCAGGGACGTGGGCTACTTACATCAGCTTCTAGCAAGGTAGCCAGAAGAGTACAGTCAGTTTGTGAGGCCTACAACTACGCCTGGCCAGGGGAGATCCCATCTGCTCAAAGACTGACCAGGCCCCGTTTGCTAGCAAGTACTCCGGGAGGGTCTATCGTTGTTACCAGTAAAGACCCTGAACTACACCGTACCGTCTCTGAGTGGTTCCTGCTACCCCCATCATCCACGTCGGCTGCCCTGAGGCCATACCCCTCCCGTTGGGGGTTATACTATCACGCTGCACAATCCTACCACCGGCCTCAGCGGTCTGCCCTGCAGCAGCAGCTCCTTAGCTGTACTCAACGGGTGGCGTAGTCATCAACTATTTACTACTAATAGACTGCCGTCTAGTTTGACTCCCTGGGCACGGACCGGGTCACCGCCACGAGACTACAACCCTCCACTGATCCGGCTCCGGGTAGGCTCCCGCATGCGCAACGCAGCGCGACACAGGCCCAGGGGCGCGTCAGAAACACAGTTTGAGAGAATAGTCTGAAGAGGGGGCACAGTATGGAAAGGAGGGGCAGTGTGGGAGGCATGAACCATAAGAGGGACAGTGTGGCATCATATTTTGTGCTGGGAGCACAGTGAGAGGCAATTATTTATTCAGGGACACAGCGTAGGGTAGATATTTTTATTCAGGAGCATTATTATCACGCTGCTAATTTTAAGGGCAATGGGTTGAGATGTGCTGCAGAAAACCAGAGAAGATGGAAGTCTGCACAGACGAGCTGTGGATGTGAAAATCATCATGGCGTCTGGACAAGATGAAGAAAAAAAGAAAGAGAACATCTCCAATCAAAGACAACGTCGTCTATAAGGTACCTGGATGTAAATGTTTATTTGTGATACTGTCTGCATCTCATGAGTACTGTGGTTCCTGTATGGTCTGCAGTCTGATGGTTGTTAACAACAACTCCCTGTACCACCTTACCATTATTAAGGACATACTGGAAGTTATAGGTTCATGTGATACATTTGTTTAGGGGGCTGACCTGACTTTACAATTGATTGCTGTACCAAGCTAGGTGATGTATTCATGTACTAATGGTGGTTCTGTTGTTATATTTCTGTACTGATGGTGGTTCGGATGACATATTTCTGTACTGATGGTGCTTCTGTTGATGTATTTCTGTATTGATGGTGTTTCTGGTGATGTATTTCTGTACTGCTGGTGGTTCTGACGTGCTTATAACATTAAGCACTGCAGCATACCCAATCCTAACAGTGTATAATATACTATCAGGACTCAGTTCTGCTTCCTGGTTCCAGCGGTCATCACATGATCAATCATATGTGATTTTCATACGTACATTCACATGACAACTAGCTTCTCTGACTGCTTCCCCTGAAGCAGGGGCAGTAGCATTTCACTGAACATTAAGAGAATCAGGAAAAGCAGCTAGTCGGCATATAAGTGGTCACAGTGATAACTACTCAAACGGATTGAGCCGTAGGGGTCCCAAACTGAATTCTTGCCCCCGTGTAACATGCCAAATTAACCCATGTCCAGATTAAATATATAGGCCAGAGTATACCCGGGGAATAAACTGTCCTAGGCCAAACTATACCCGGGGTTGTAAAATAGCCTAGGCCAAACTACACCCCTCCAGTCTACAATATAACCCTCTATTTTATGAGCTCTTGTAAATGAGAAAGATTTTAGATGCCATTTTTTTAATAACTTAAAACTGACTTACACGTAAGGGGAAAGTATTTGCGTTGTTAATCACATGATGAAGATTGATTTTACAGTAGTAGTACAATTTAAGGCCATAATATACCCGGAGTATAATCAAGCCTAGACCGCTTTAACCCTAGGTATAGTCTGGACTCAGGGTATACTATGACCATTTACACCAGTGTCAGAAAACCTAGATACACCTCTGACACTGACAATTCTTTTATACTGGAAGTAGAAGCAGGATCCTCTTGTAACCCCATGCAAATGACGTATGGTGGTATTTACGTCACAATTTAAATCACAATTACTTTAGTAACAAATATTAAATATCAACAGTCAGCAATAATGTTATTGTTTATTGTTAATCTTTTCCTTCATTAACACTCTCCAACTATTATTACTGATCATTCAGAAATGATTTTTGAAAATAATTGATCACGGTAAGTGGCCTTTAATGGAGGTGTATTCAGGCTTCAAACCTGGGGCAGTGGGAGGCTCTTGTTTATAATAAAGCTTCGATAGTTTAATGGTATATGAAATGTAATGTATAATTCATGCTCCTGGTACAAACATTCACTGGCATACCTACTAAGTGACATAGCCAGCAGCCATGAAACCAAAATTATTGCAAACAAATAGAAACTATGTAGGGGAATTTATCAAGTCCGCTGAAAGCACCAAATTGATTGAGGGAAAGGGCACAAATTCAAATAATTTTGTCTCAAATACCCATTTGCTAAAAATTCTGTGAATTTTTGACACTAGAAAACTAATGTTGAGGAAGCATACCATAGAAGTATCATTTTACTCCCTATCATTCCAGCAGTATGAACTTGTAACTGCCTACTGGTCTTAAGTTTATATTGATTGCAGCGGTGATGTTTCAAATAACCCACGTGATGGCCGAGGTCAATGATTGGCTGCAGCACATTGGCTGCAGTACATGGGGTAAGCAGGACATGACATCTGCAACCACTGTAAACAGGGCAGCACTGGAAAGTGGTGCTGATGGAATGGCAAGGAGTAAAATGGTAAGTATTTATTATTTTTATTTATTTTATATGCATTGCCTCCCAAGTGCAGCTTTTTTATTTTCTCAGACTAACCCCTTTAAAGAGATTTTTTACATGAGTGTTTAGATTTCCAATAGTTGACCTTTAGTATCACTCTGTATAGCGAGCCAAACATAATTATGTATGATAAATAACTATCTGACATCTGTGCATGATTGCAACCTTGAAGTGTCACATAGCGTTTAGCAAAGTGCTTCTTCTTTCTAGATATTCTCTATATGAAGTAATTCTATTTTGAGGGATGACAAGCTCTTTCGATCTTTAGACTCACAGCCTGAACATTGGATTAGGTTGAAATATCGGACCCTGTATGAACTGCTTTATTTTGAACTGTTGCTAATTTCCAGAAAACACAGTATACAATAATGCCATTTACTAAAGGAAATATAACTGCTTTATAATATTTGAAATCAATGTAAAATGCACAGAAAAAATGGGAACTCCCCATTTTACATGGACTAGCAAAAGAATGTCAACTGCATAGACTTGTGTCAGGCGTTTTCTAGGAAGCTGATGAATGCAGGCAAGCAAATCAGAAATAGCTGTACCAGTCTACAATGGATTTAATAATCTGCTCTCCCGGAAAAACCATTTCTGAAGGTCGGAGTTTGAGCATGATCTTAATACAGGTGCAATGTTTCTCATACTAGTAGTTCTCTCGGCTTGAACACACTTTTGCGTTTGCTGGTGCAGCAGAGTACCGTCCTGTAAATAACAATAAAGTACATTAGTTACCATTAACTCTTGAGTCTGTGTTGATTTCCTAACCAATAATATTCAGAAGGATGAACCGTTACCTCATTATTAGAGACCTTTGTGTCACCTTTTATTTAGAAATATACACTGCTCAAAAAAAAGGGAACACTTAAACAACAGAATATGACTCCAAGTAAATCAAACTTCTGTGAAATAAAACTGTCCACTTAGAAAGCAACACTGTTGACAATTAATTTCACATGCCGTTGTGCAAATGGAATAGACAATAGATGGAAATTATTGGCAATTATCAAGACACCCTCAATAAAGGAGTGGTTCTGCAGGTGTGGACCACAGACCACATCTCAGTACCAATGCTTTCTGGCTGATGTTTTGGTCACTTTTGAATGTTGGTTGTGCTTTCACACTCGTGGTAGCATGAGACGGACTCTACAACCCACAGAAGTTGCTCAGGTAGTGCAGCTCATCCAGAATGGCATATCAATGCGAGCTGTGGCAAGAAGGTTTGCTGTGTCTGTCAGCGTAGTGTCCAGAGGCTGGAGACGCTACCAGGAGACAGGCCAGGAGACGTGGAGGGGGCCATAGGAGGGCAACAGCCCAGCAGCAAGACCGCTACCTCCGCCTTTGTGCAAGGAGGAACAGGAGGAGCACTGCCAGAGCCCTGCAAAATGACCTCCAGCAGGTCACAAATGTGCATGTGTCTGCACAAACGGTTAGAATCCAACTCCATGAGGGTGGTATGAGGGCCCGATGTCCACAGATGGGGGTTGTGCTCACAGCCCAACATCGTGCAGGATGCTTTGCATTTGCCGCAGAACACCAGGAGTGGCAAAGTCGCCACTGGCGCCCTGTGCTCTTCACAGATGAAAGCAGTTTCACACTGAGCACATGTGACAGACGTGACAGAGTCTGGAGACGCCGTGGAGAGTGATCTGCTGCCTGCAACATCCTTCAGCATGACCGGTTTGGCAGTGGGTCAGTAATGGTGTGGGGTGGCATTTCTTTGGAGGGCTGCACAGACCTCCATGTGCTCGTCAGAGGTAGCCTGACTGCCATTAGGTACAGAGATGAGATCCTCAGACCCCTTGTGAGACCATATGCTGGTGTGGTTGGCCCTGGGTTCCTCCTAATGCAGGACAATGCCAGACCTCATGTGGCTGGAGTGTGTCAGCAGTTCCTGCAAGATGAAGACATTGAAGCTATGGACTGGCACGCCCGTTTCCCAGACCTGAATCTGATTGAGCACATCTGAGACATCATGTCTCGCTCCATCCACCAACGTCATGTTGCACCACAGACTGTCCAGGAGTTGGCGGATGCTTTAGTCCACGTCTGGGAGGAGATCCTACAGAAGACCATTCGCAACCTCATCAGGAGCATGCCCAGGCATTGTAGGGAGGTTATACAGGCACGTGGAGGCCACACACAATACTGAGCCTCATTTTGACTTGTTTTAAGGACATTACATCAAAGTTGGATCAGCCTGTAGTGTGCTTTTCCACTTTAATTTTGGGGGTGACTCCATCCAAATCCAGGCCTCCATTGGTTAATAAATTTGATTTCCATTGATGATTTTTGTGTGATTTTGTTGTCGGCACATTCAACTTTGTACAGAACAAAGTATTCAATGAGAATATTTCATTCATTCAGATCTAGGATGTGTTATTTGAATGTTCCCTTTATTTTTTTTGAGCAGTGTATATTTTTCCTGTACCTTTTTTGTAGAAATATATATTTTTCCTGTACCTTTTATTTAAAAACTGTCTCACCTCAATACGCATCCCTGGATTGTGACACGTTAGCACAATATAAATATACATACAAATACAAAACTGTACAAAACTGTCAATAATCTGTGCAATATATATATTTTTTCCAAAATGTTGAATTTCTCAAGACTGTAATAACAAATGTTTTGAAGCAAGCACAACTACAGTGCATATAATGCCTATTTAGTGCAGTTGTAATACCTGCATAACAGGTTCTCTGTTTGGTTCTCACTCTGCTGAGCATACAATAGTCATCAGTTTTCTGTTTTCAGGGACTTCACTATTTTAACAAAACAAGCTATTATGAATAAATTTAAAATACAGTTTGATGAAGTTGTATGAGTGCTTAATCTCATTTTTTTGGATACCATTTTTGGGGTGCATATGACTGCTGTTTTTTTAAATCCTTTTTTTTGTGGGAGGTGGGATGACAGAAAAAAAAACTGAATTTTGATTTATTTTTTTTTATGGGGGATCATTTAAATGAACTTGTAGGTTTTTTACATTTATTTTTTTTTAGTTTTTATTTTTTTTATGTTCTTTTAGCCCCACGGAGATGGTATGAACTTTAGTATAATATTATGAAAATTGTTGCTTGAAAATTATCTCTGCTGTTATGGACAAATACATCAATAAAGAAAATGCTAGAATGCATTTTTTATCCATTTTACATTATACAGCTCCTGGCAAGCCAACACGTTCCTCTGCACTTGAATTAATATAGATATTAATAAAGAGGAGTGCGGTATAAGATGGTCAAAAAGCGTGAGATAAGCTCCCATTTTATACCTTTACTAGCCTGTGGATGACCTTCATGGGAGTACGAATGTGATAGCCATAGAATCCTTCAGAAGTCCTCCAGTAATTGCACCACCTTCTCCCTCTCAGATTCTTAGTGAGCTCCATACACACACTAGGCACATATGATGTATATGTACATTATATTGTCACAAAGGGGTTAAAGCGAGTTAGCCAGCTTCTTTATACCATTGAACCAATAGAAGTGCTGTGTATGGTGCTCAAACACAAGTCTAAACTAATTCTACTTCAAAATAACAATAGTGTTAGCATGATACAAAGACAACCGCAACGTGCTGATTTATAGTGAGATGGTAGGCTCCTCAAGGAGCCAAAAATTGTAACCAAATGTAAAAAAAGAAAAAACAGAAAGTGATTTTAATGTACATATAAAAGTTGTGTTTTTTGTTCTAAAGTACTATTTTTATTACTTCAAAAATATCCATAATATGCTTTCTTCATAATTATGGTTCCAAAGTGTAACCAATAGATTAGGGTAATAAGAAAAAAGGGACCCAAAAATTTGTGGTGCAATTTCTCCACTACACCATTTGTAGTAGAAAACTACTGTTTTGGCGTACAGCAGGTCTCGGAATGGAAGAAGCACCATTTGACTTTTGGAGCGCAAAATGGAATGGCTGGAATAGATAGCAGACATCTTGTCGCATTTCCAGAGTCACTGATGTGCCTAAATAGTGGAAACCCCCCATAAGTGGCCATATTTTGAAAACTACACCCCTCAAGGAATACATCTAGAGGTGTGGTGATCACCTTGAACCTACAGTTGCTTCACATAATTGTAAATGTTGATCCATGAAAATAAAATTCTAATTTGTTTCCACAAAAATGTTGCTTTAGTCCCAAATTTTTCATTTTTACAAGGATAACAAGAGAAAAAGGACCTTACAATTTGTTGTGCAATTTCTTCTGAGTACACAAATACCACATATATGGTGAAAAACTACTGTTTGGGCACACAGCACTATTTGGAAGGAACTTATGGTACGCAAATTTGGTTGGACTAGATAGCAGACTCCATGTTGCGTTTGCAGATCCCCTAATGTGCCTAAATAGTAGAAACCCCACACCATTGACCCCATATTACAAACTATACCCCTCAATGAATTAATCTAGGGGTGCAGTGAGCATATTAACACCAGAGGTGTGCCACATAATTTTATACAATTGGGCGGTGAATAAAGAATAATTACATTTTTACCTCTAAAATGTTAATTTAGTCCCAAGTTTTTAATTTTTATAAGGGCTAATTGGAAAAAAATGGACCACACAGTTTGTTGTGCAATTTCTCCTGAGTGTGCCAATACCCAAGATGAAATCAGAAACTACTTTTCAGGGACAGTGGAAAGCTAAGCTCAAAGAGGAGAGAGCTCCATATTATGGTCCAGATTTTGCTGGAATGGTTTGTGGGTGCCATATAACATTGGCTGAGACCCTGAGGTGTCCGGGTCCCGCCGCAGCCTAGCACCGCTGAACACCCCCACCTCCCAGTCTGAGGCCCGCAGCATCGCCCCACTCCTGCCACCTCCTCCAGCTTCCTGCAGCAGCAACCCTGCCTCCTGGGACCTTGCTCCACGGCAGCCACCCCTTACCCAGTAAGCTACCGTAAAAGCAGACTATAAGAAGCACCATCATTTTATTAAAAAACATAATTTCCTATTTTCCTCCCAAAAATTTGGGGTTCTGCTTTTACACAATAAAAACAATTTTATAAAAAAAAAAGTATTGCTTTTTTCCGCTTATTGAGCTGTATGGCATGTTTTTTGTGTGACAAGTTGATGTTTTGAGCTATATCATTTTTATTTCCATATGACTTTTTGATTGTGCTTTATTCCACTGTTTTTCAGCGGTATGATGAAAAATATTTTTTGGCATGTTTTTTATTTTATTTTTTTACAATTTTCACTGAAGGAGTGTTACAGTTTTAGAGATCAGGTCGTTCTTTTTTTGTTTATTTTTGTTTTTACATAAATATAAGTATTGTAAGGTGGCTGACGGACAGGTCGTGGACGGGAGGTATGTGTCCCCAAAGTGCCAAGCTTCGGTGATGTAGGACCTGGAGAAGCAGGCTCCAGCACACATAGTGCTGAGAGGAATTTTGTTGGTATATGCAACAGTTGTGGACTTCTTTGTTGGTGTGAAGGAGGACTTTATGTTGATCTGACAGTAGATAGTGATGTTGTGTAAAGTTTCCTTGTTTACTGTATTATAAAAAGAAAAAAAGTCTCTCTTGTATTTTTCTGTTTTTGTTCTTACTTCCTGGTGCAGTACTGTGTGGCTGTGCATTTTTTCCTTTACCTCATGTTCTGAGAAATAAAAGCTTGCTATCCCATGTAATCTGCTCTGTGAAGTTTCTACTGCAACTGTGGGGATCCAGAAGCTGTGCAACAAATTTAATGGGCCCGGATTACAAGGCCGGGTTTTACGAGCAGCTGAAAGAGCTGTGGGGGAACAGCTGCTCACTTACCTCCAGTCCAGGTCTTGGAAGGCTGATTTAAGACCGCTGCGCCTGTCTCAGTCTGTCTGTGTGAGTTGGGCAAGGTGAGCAGACCTTGCATGTGCTGCTTAGACTCTGCAGGAGGCAGAGGAAGGCACATTGTTTAAAAGGCTGAGGCCGTGCTGCATGGACTTGTTATTTTGAGCTTTGTTCTGTTATTCCTTTTTTGTGCCAGGAAAAGGCTGTTAGTTTTGTTTCCTCACTGGTGTATGGACACTAAATAAACCACCAGTTTGTTTGAACCCACGGACTGCATCACTGTGTGAACCTTTGTCTACCTCCAACGCGGCTCAGTGAGTATAAATCCCTACAGTGTATATTGGTATAATTTTTTTATATACTGTATATATTTAAAAAAAAATGTTTTACTTTTTTATTTAGTCCCTCTTGGGGACTTTAACTTTTATTACTCTGATCACTGGTATAATGCATTGCGATGCACATTATAAGGATTCACGCTCTAAAGTAGGCATTAGGTAGCGTTCACATTGGCAATGACATTTGGTCCACACGTGCAGTTTTATTACTTTCATAAAACTCCAAAGGATTCAATACTAAAACAGCCTCTTCTGGTCACAAAAGAAAGATAGAGAGACAAGGGGCGCTCTGGGTGAAACCTGGGGATTAAGAACAGGGATGGGGCGAGAAAACTGCTCACCTGACGGGGTTTTGCACCCCTGCACAACCCCGGGAATAGCCTGGAGAGCAGAGGTCCACAGTGCCGTGGTGCTGCTGCAGCCTGGACGGTCACGTGACCAGCAAAGATGTCACGGCATGTCCTCCTGAGCCACAGGTCCTCAAGCAAAATCGACTCCCAAGGGAAAGGCAGAGCAAATAATAAAAACCACCTTTTATTAGGTCAATAAAACATTTTATTGACCTAATAAATGTGGTTTTATTATTTCCTCTTCACCATCCATTCTTTGGCGCTCCATAGACCGCGGCTTTGTCCTTCATCTGCTCTTCTGGTCACAAAGGTATAGCAAAAAATAAACAATTCATTCACCAGGCACATATATGTCAGTGAGGGCTCACCTGAACAGATTACAGGTTTTTTTCTCTTATTAAATGTTATACACAGAAGAGGTACGGTGCTACCAGTCTTGGCTTCCTCTTCAGCCTGAGATCCAGCAGCTTACAGCACCAGAAGTGTTCATATTCATGCACAGTTCATGGTGAACAGACTGCAACTACCACACATTACTCTGCAGCTCCAACACACAGACTGCTCAGCCTTCCTGTCTGACCCATGCAGTCTCTATTCAGAGAGAGACCCTGGCTTGTCTCTCTCCTAGCTACATCTCCCATTTTGCTGGTTACTCACCAGCTTCAACACACTCGACTCTGCTCAACATCCAGCAGACTTACACAAGGTGAACGTCTTTCCTGGTTCTTAGTCAAAGCTAGCTATGTGCATCTAATTAAGACCTGCAGGACTAGGATTTAACCCAGTCCTATCTGGCTTTGCTACAGCGTGCATTGCAAGGCATTACATGTCAGTGTTACACTGACAAAACACTTTTTAGACCATTCTACTGGCATGGTCTAACAGGCCACATTATCTGGCAGACCAGGAGGTCATTATTTAACTTCCTGCTGCCATGGCAACCATTGGACCTCCATGATCATGTCGTGGAGGTGCCGATTTGATAGGAGAGGGAGTTCTAAATCCTGTTATTGATTGCGGCATTTAGAGCGTTAAACAGCCAGGGTCAGTGTGGGCACCGCCCCTGGCTGTACAGTTGAACACACCTGTCGAAAAATGTAATAAGAGGTGATCAAAAAATTGTATGGCACCATTAAAAATCACAGCTTGGAACACAAAATAAAACCCACATGCAGGTCCATTGATGGAAAAATTATTAAAATTATTTATTTTTTTTACAAAGTTCTAAAAAATTGTAAGCCACTAAAATAATGATGATAATTATAATATAGAAAAAAATATATATATAAGTTTGATATCATCATGCTGAGCTGGAGAATTAGGTTGGTTGGTGATATTTACCTTACAATGAATGCTTTAAAAGCAAAATGTAAAAGACAATTACATTAAAATATTTTTCCTGATTTTAAGTACGTTATATAGTAAAATATTTATTAATTAATTAATAATTAATTTTATGCCACCCTTGTCCATGTATTATGGCTGGTATTGCAAGTTAGCCCCATTAAAGTGCATAGAGATGGGCAGCAGTACCATGTCTAACACATGGTCAGGCATGACATTGTTTCTGAAAGAAAGCTGCCATGTTTTTCTAATTTAGAACAACTTTTTTAAGGGTCTTTTTAGTGACTAAGGTCTCTGTTAAATAACAGGTGATAACAGACCTTTGGTATCTAAATATAGCCATTGTAGAAAAAAAAGTTCAGAGCGGAAACTATCATTTTGGTCTAACCTCAGGGAGATGGGATAGTTTTCCTATACCTAAAAGGCATATATCTTCAAATCCCTATTGCAACAGCTCATCAAAAGTTTCTGAGGATAGCAGTCTTTCTACAGGGTTGCGTAAAACCCCTCCAATTTGCAGCCCTCCCATTTGGGATTATCTTCACTTCATTTTTTTAACAATGGTAGAATCCTCAGTCTTCGCTGCGTTAAGAGAAAGCGGTATTTCCATTATTTCATATTGGAGTGATTGGCTCCTCCTAGCGGAGTCAGATGTCATTTTTCAAGACAGTCTTCATCAGACTTTCTCTATTCTGCAAATTAGGATGGATGATCAACTAGGAAAGGTCAGATTACTCCCTAGACAGAAAGAACTTAGAATCTCCCTTCTGCAGATGCGTCTGGCTTCAGGTAGCCACGTTTCTGTTGACAATAAAATGTCCTCTCGGATCAATGTGCCACAATTTAGTTTTTAGGAGTTCTTTAGTCGAGGCCAGATATTGGGACAGAAGTCATTTAAGAACTCTTGCACTGGACTTCTTAACTGATAAGGGCCTCAACAACATCAAAACTGTTTGTATTGTCTATCTTGGTTCGCAAAATGAGTACAATGGAACTAGGAAAAAATATCTGTAACTAGATTAATAACTGGCTTAGCGATAGGAAACAGAGGGTGAACACACTCTGGCTCACAGTTAACAGTGGAATAATACAGGGGGTCGGTATTGGGCCCTCTTTTAAAATATTTATTATTGAATTAATTGAGGGCATACTGAATGTAACTTTACAGATTATTCTAAAATCTGCAAGGTAATAAACACAGACAAGGATAGTTTAATACAAGAGATTAATTTGGGGAAGTTGGGAACCTTAGCTGAGAAATGGCAATTGAGGTTTACCTTGGGTAAAATGTTAAGGTCATATATTTTGGCACAAAAAAATAAAATGCACAATTATGCACTAAATGGTAAAATGCTGGGTAAATCAGTCACTGAAAGAGAATTTGATGTATTGGTGGATAGCAAACTCAAATTTGGTGACCAGTTTCAGGCAGCTGCTGCCAAGGCAAATAAACTCATGTGACGTATCTGGAGAGGCATAGTTGTTCATGACAAGAATATAGTTCTAAACCTGTTCTAAGCTATTTTGGGAGCATTTTATTTTTACGACCTAATGAAAAATATCTGATAATGTTCCCTTGGATCTTAACACATAAACCTAAACTTTACAAATTAATATCTCCGCAATGGAGAGGTGAAGCTAAAAAGTACAAAGTATGGTTTACTCAGCTCTGCAGCCTTTATTCCATTATGTGGTCAGTTTACCATGCTCAAACTGGTGAAAGGTCCTCTTCAAGGAAATGTGTGAACTGTAGTACAAAGACAGGTTATCAAATATGGGGTTATTCAATTTGGAAAAACTAAGGATTAGGGACGACCTTATTACAATGTACAGATATATCAATGGACAGTACAAATCTTTCAAATGATCTTTTTGTAACTAGACCTGAATGATAACAAGGGGTATAATATGTAAAGGGAGGAAAAAAGGATAACCTATCATCACAGATGGTAATTCTTTAACTTAAAAACAGTGAGACTATGGAACTCTCATCCACATGATGATGTAATAGCTGATTCACTAAAAAAAGTTCAAAAGGGGCCTGGATGCCTTTCTTGAAAAATATGATAAGAAGGACATGGGTACTGGAGTTTAAAGTGTAACGTCCCTGGCATGGCTTACCATCTCCCACCATGCAAGACCGCCAACTTACCTATCAGTCCAGGCTGCACACTTTGCTCCATTACTTGCTGTGTGCATGTCTCTTGTCTGATTGCTTAGGGCGGCGGCACTGTTACTTCCTGATTCTTAAAGTTACAGTGTGCGCAGTCCTAATGCATCCCCAGCCTATTGCTGTGGGTCACTGGATACTTAAACCCCCTCCACCCAGTAGGAGGTGCCTGAGCAACACTTTCTTTCAGCGTGTTCTGCACAACTGAGTTGCCAGGTCCTGTCCCGTATCTAGTCTGTTTCCGTCACCCTGGGGGCTGTATACCCAGGCCAGTTACCTGTATCTGTGACTTCTAGTCTGTTCCGCCACCCTGGGGGCTGTATACCCAGGACCATTACCTGTATCTGTGACTTCTAGTCTGTTTCCGCCACCCTGGTGGCTGAGTACCGAGGCTCGTTCCTGTATCTTGTTCCAAGTTCAGCTCCAGTCTGAACTGTGTCCTAGCCTGTTACCTGTTTGTCTCTATGTCCGATCCTTTCCTTTTCCTGCAGTGTCTAAACCTGCACCTAACTCCAACTCGTTGTCTCTGTACTTCTGTTTGTGACTTTTGTGTCCACTCGCTACTTCATTGTAAGTACCTTGTGTGTATCTGGTTCTGCTTGTCCCGTTTCCCTGCCCCCGTATCTACCTCCTGTGTTCTAGCTATCATCCTGTGTTTCCCAGTCTGTTCCATGTGAACAGAGCCCTGTCCTGTCTGCCTGCACCTGCTGCTCTGCTCCGCTCTGCTCTGCTCCTCTTTGCCCTCTGCACCTGCAGCTTAACTCTGCTCTGCTTGTCCTCCGCACCTGCGGTTCCACTCTGCTCTGCTCCGCTTTTCCTCTGCGCCTGCGGTTCTGCTCTGCTCTGCTCTGCTCCACTTGTTCTCTGCACCTGCAGCTCTGCTCCGCTCTGCTCTGCTCTTCTTGCCCTCTGCACCTGCAGGTTAACTCTGCTCTGCTCCACTTGTTCTCCGCAGCTGCTGTTCCGCTCTGCTCCGCTTGTTCTCCGTGCCTGCGGTTCCGCTCTGCTCTGCTTGTCCTGCGCGTCTGCGGTTCTGCTCTGCTTGTCCTCCGCGTCTGCGGTTCTGCTCTGCTCTGCTCCGCTTGTCCTCCGCATCTGCGGTTCTGCTCTGCTCCTCTTGTCCTCTGCAGTTCTGCTGTGCTCTGCTCCGCTTGTCCTCCACGTCTGCAGTTCTGCTCTGCTCTGCTCCGCTTGTCATCCGCGTCTGTGGTTCTGCTCTGCTCTGCTCCGCTTGTCATCCGCGCCTGCGGTTCTGCTCTCCTCCGCTTGTCCTCCGCGCCTGCGGCTCTGCTCTGCTTGTCCACTGCACCTGCCAGTAACCGCCTGTCTGCATTATCAGCCTGTCTGCATACCAGTCATGCCTGCCAGTACCCGCCTGCCTGCATACCAGCCGTGCCTGCCGGTACCAGCCTGCCTGCATACCAGCCGTGGCTGCCGGTACCCGCCTGCCTGCATACCAGCCGTGCCTGCCAGTACCCACCTGCCTGAATACCAGTCGTGCCTGCCAGCACCCGCCTGTCTGCATACCAGCCAAACCTGCCCGTTCCTGCACTTCCCGGTGTGGGTCAACAGCTGTGACCGGGGTCTGACCTGGAGTAGCCCCTGGGCCACCTCCCATGTCCCTCCGCAAAGTATTCTTGGACTGAACAGGATTCTATAGCTTATGTTGTGTGACGTCACATGACCTTTCTTAGGTTTTAAACACATGGTTACTGTCACGCTGGTGGGTGTGGACCCACTGCGCCAAAAACCAGGCTTACCTCACAGGGGCATAATTGTCATGCTAGGTATGGAAAGGACAAGGGGAAAAGGAGGGGAAGCGCAGTAACTGTGGAAAGGGAGAGTGGAGACCCCTAGGTAGATCTTACAATACCCTGTCTCCTCTATCATCCCTAAATAGGTTCCTAACCGATTGCCGAGCAGGATACCTTAGCCCTGGCTGACCCTGGAGCTAGGACCTAGGTTAGGAGGGGGAGGGGTGAGCACTATTTAGCCCCACTGCAACTAAAGACAAGCAAGGTAAATAGACAAGGGGATACACTTAGCTTTGCGAAGACACCAGAGTGATCGCAACAACGATCACAAAGGAACTCCAAGAAGAACTCCAGGCCTGAACAGAGGAATATACATCTATTACTAGCAATTCTCTGGAGAGACTGGCTGTTATTTAAAGGTCCAGCAAGGGTGTGTTAATAAGCAGCAGAAAGTGGAGCTCACTACCGGGTCCTAGAGAGGGAAGGAGGCTGAAAGGATCAAGGACAAGCTCAGCGACCTTCTACAGCCGGATCCAGAATGACTGTCTGTCACATCTGACACACCCGTGACAATAACCACTTCACTAGAGCCTCTGATGGTGAGGTTAGGCTTGAGCTGCAGGTAGCCACAGGTACAGCTCCAGGGAAGGCCCCGGTACTGCAGCAGCAGATCCTAAGGGTCAGGAATGCAGGTACGGACTCAGAGAAGCAGGCAGGACAGGATCCGGATCACAGGCAGAATGTATAGCGAAGCGGATTCAGATGGGAGAGGCTTAGGATCAGGTTTCAAGATCGGACAGAACAGCTCATTCAGACAAGGTGGTTACAGGGACACAAGACACATTCTGGTACAGGGTAGCAAGACGAGTACAGAGTAGCAGGATAGGTACAGGAACACAGGACAGACTCTGATACAGGGTCACAGAACGGTTTAAGTAACAGGGACCCAACAACGGACTAGTAGGCTAACACTCAGTGAACAATAAAGTTGCTCACGCACCACCCTACATGGGAGGGTGCCTTAAATACCTAATGCCTCCCAGTTATAGGCTGGGGGCATTTCTGGAGTGCATTCTGCCCCTTTAAGAAGCAGGGAGCACGAGCACCCCAAGCGTGTTTCCAGGATACCTCGGCGAGCCCTGAAACCGGAAAGCTGCAGTGGAAGTCGGGGCAGGAGACGTTGCCAAGCGGCCGTGGCGGTGAGCATGTTGGCTTCTTTGCTGGGAGGAGTGAGAGGGACTATGCAGGGATGCCGGCGTTAGTTACTACGGGCTGGGCTGCATCACAACATGTTAAGAGGGCTCTATACTTGCATATACACCTACGTTCACTCCACATTGTGAGTGACCATTACTGAATATGCTCATTCAGTACAGGCACACAATATCACATCAATTATTATGTGACATTATTTTATTTATATGATTTACACATACTGTAGGTATTTTGTTTAGTTATGTGATTTTCCAGATACAATTCTCATTAGCGCATGTGAGTGCTTTGCTATTTTTCATATATATCTATATCTTGAGGGGATTAATATGAGTCATTAGTAATCCAGTGGAGAGGGTAATATCAATGTTATTAATGCATCACAGTGGTTGTTATTTAATTATTATATTTATTTAATAGTACACGTTGATGGGTTATGTGTTTTAACTATCTGCAGCAGAAATGACTTTGAGTTGGCTCGAATGAATGCATTTATAGTGTGAGCGTAAGTTCTTTTAGGGTATGTTCACATTAGGTCTTTTTCCAGTGGTCAATCACATGTTTCAAGTAGAAGATGCTTCGGGAATCACTCCTTCTCTCTGGACTTTTGTAAGCCTGAAGTGTCTTTTTTACCATTGTCTGCTAATTTCCTGAGCGCTTTTTCAATGTTATTTTTCCGCCAATTTTTTTATTGAACATTTTTTTTCATTATATTTTTTGTTCAATCCATTAAACAATGTATACAAAAAGATATTGTTTTTTAAGCAAAACACTCAGAAAGATGCCTGGGTATATATTTTTTTTCTTATGATATTATCTTTTTTTAGCATTTTTTATTACATATTTTAACCTAAATTATTAGCTTGTTGTTAAACTGCTATTTATCTATTATCTAACTGCTAAACTGTTCCTGAAGTTTTCTTAAAATATAAGTATCTTTATCATAAATATTAGGTACGATACCTCTCTCAAAAGAAACTTTTGGTTTTCAGGCACATTGTGCCCATTTTCTTGACATAAGGATATTGTGAGGATTTCAGAGGTCTGATCTGCTGCTACACAGCCATCAGGCTGACGTGTATTGTATCTGATCTCATTATCAGAGGTATATTCAAAGAACTGAAAACATATAAAATATATTGTTTCTTTACACAACAAAAAATTTTTTACTACAAGTAAATGGGAAGTTTATCTCTTTATGCTTTTACCATATGGTCAGAAGTAAGCTTTCTCATCTTGATACATGTAGGTATGATTACTTTCTACACAGGGAATATAATTAAAACGCCTACACATCATTGCATTCCTTGTGTCACAATGCAATTAAGAAAAGTAGTGGTATCCAAGATAAACCAGGTAATTTACCTTTAGACATAGGTAAAGAACATCTAAGGCTGAAATTTTACCTTAATTATAGGAGACCGATACACAATAATTAACAAATACAGTAATGATGTAAAAGTGTTGGCACCCTTGTAATTGTTCCAGAAAATTAACTATTTTTCCAAGAAAATTATTGCAATTACACACGTTTATTTCCTTTGTGTGTATTGGAACAACACAAAAAAACAGAGAAAGAAAGGAAAATTGGAAATAATTTCACACAAAATCCCAAAAATGGGCCAGACAAAATTGTTGGCACCTTTCCAAAATTGTGTGTAAACAACTTTCTTTCAAGCATGTGATGCTCATTCAAACTCACCTGTGGCAAGTAACAGGTGTTGGCAATATCAAAAGCACACCTGAAACCAGATGAAAAGGGGAGGAATTGACTCAATCTTTGCATTGTGTGTCTGTGTGTGCCACACTAAGCATGGAGAACAGAAAGAGGAAAAGGAAACTGAGGAATTGAGAGCCAAAATTGTTGATCAATATCAACAATCTCAAAGTTACACGTCCATCTCCAGAGATCTTGATGTTCCTTTGTCTATGGTGTGCAAGATAATCAAGAAGTTTACAACCCATGGCATTGTAGCTAATCTCCTTGGACAGCAGAGAAAAGTTGATGAAAAGTTGGAACACAGGATAGTCTGTATGGTGGATAAGCAAAACCAATCAAGTTCCAAAGAAATGCAAGCTGTCCTGCAGGCTCAGGGTGCACCAGTGTCAGTGCGAACTGTCCGTCAACATTTGAATTAAATTAAACGCTATGGTAGGAGATCCAAGAGGACCCCACTGCTGATACAGAGACATAAAAAATCTAGACTGCAGTTTGTCAAAATGTACGTGAGTAAGCCAAAATCCTTCTGGAAAAGCATCTTGTGGACAGATGAGATCAAGATACAGCTTTTTCATAAAACACAAAGAAAAGAACACAGTACCTACAATCAAATATGGTGGAGGTTCAAAGATGTTTTGGGGTCATTTTGCTATCTCTGGCACTGGGTGCCTTGACTGTGTTCAAGGTATCATGAAATCTGAAGATCACCAAAGGATTTTTGGGCCGTAATTAAGTGCCCAGTGTCAGAAATCTGGGTTTGCACCCTAGGTCTTCAAGCAGGACAATGATCACAAACATACTTCAAGAAGCAACCATAAGTGGATGGAAACAAAGCGCTGGAGAGTTCTGAAGGGGACCTAATTTTGGCTGTATGTGTGTAACCCCTTGATTTATGCTGCTTTCAATAAAATGTTTGATACCTTCTTTGGCATTCCCTTATTACTGAAATGTATCATCCAGCACTTGAATTATGAATTTTGGTTATTGATACATATAGCCAGACACTTTAGAGCATTTCCCATTTTTTATGTATGTGTTGTGTTTGTCTTTAGCACATGAGCACTGGGCACTTTAGCTATTTTTATTGATATTTATTAAAGGTTACATTTTAATTTAATCTGTGCTGTGGCAAAAAAAAACAATGAAATATTAAGTTGAGGGTGTCAACAATTTTGTCTGGTCCATTTTGGGGGTTTTGTGTGAAGTTATGTCCAATTTGCTTTTTTTTTCTCTGTAATAAACATGTAGAACAAAACATGTGTAATTGGAAAAATGTTCTGGGAGAAATATTTCAGTTTCTGGAACAATTTCAAGGGTGCCAACACTTTCGGCCATGATTGTAACTATGCAATGATAAACTATGAAATTAAGCATGAAAATAAACCAAAAAATAACAGTAATAAGATTACCACAATCTAATATTCTTGTTATACCTGACTTCGTCCCAGTCCATGGCAGTGGTACAAAATAATATTTTTTCCGGTTATTAGTAAATCACTTGAATGATTATAGTCAAAGCAGTAGTTGACCATTCCTTTATTTTGTAGCTGCAGAATGAAAAATGTAGCATTTTCATCATGATGGAGTATAAGAGTTTAAGCAGATACTAGAAAAGATCCATGTCAGTCCTCGTTCAGATCTAGAAGGGGTTAACAATTTTTTTTACATTTAACAGCTTATCTTTTAAGACAGAAGTGGAGAACCTATGGTCCTCATCCTGCATCATATAGTCCTGTCCTCGGGTAACTTTCTGATAGACCGTAGTGCTTGGGCCGCCGGCCCTTTAATTTTTCCCTAGAGTGTTGGCACCAGGGTTGCCAACCGTCCAGAAATTCCAGGACAGCCATATAAATAAGGCATCCATACAAAAAAAATTAAGTGTTATGTGAATTTTTTTGAAGCACAAGAAATTTATACAAATTATTTTGACTGTAATTATCATTATTTTTGTTTCCAGTGAATGCAGCTAATGTCTTCATATCAGACTTATGGGCTGTAAACATGGATCACCTATAATCATAATTTATTATTGTTTTCCAATGTATACATAAAAAATATTGTCTCTCCGTGATTTTTTGATAAGCTGTCCAGAAAACGTAAAAAGTTAAGTTTGCAACCCTGATGGGCATGCACACGTAGTATTCCCTCATGAACAGCGCGGTGAACGCAATGCTAGATTATGTCTTAACGCTGGATAGTTCCAGCATCACAGCATTTTTTGTAAGCAGAGTTAGCGCACTCTGCACACCTGTCCTTCTTCTGTGGATGTATGTATACCAGCCTCAGTATCTCCTATGATGTATTTACACCAGCCCTAGTGTTTCCTATGTGATACATGTATTCACCAGCCCCAGTTTCTCTAATGTGGTGAATACACATGAGCAACCCCAGCATCTGCTATGTGATGAATACCACCCCTAGAGTCTCGTATGTGATGTATGTATACTAGCCCCAGTGTCTCCCATGGGATGTATGTACCTCAGCCTCAGTGTCTCCTATGTGATGCATACACCAGCCCCAGTGTCTCCTATGTGATGTGTATACACCAGCCCCATGTATCCTATGTTATGTATGTATACCAGCTCCAGTGTCTCCTATATGAAGTATTCACCAACCCCAGTGTCTCCTATGCGATGTACACACCAGTCCCCATGTATCCTATGTTATATATGTATACCAGCCCCAGTGTCTCCTATGTGGTGTATATACACCAGCCTCAGCATCTCCTATGTGATGTATATACACCTGCATCAGTGTATCCTATGTGATGTGTATCCAAGAGTCTCAGTGCCTCAATGTGTGATGTACTGTATATACATCAGTCCCAGTGTCTCCTATGTGATATATGTACATCAGCCACAGTGTAGAGTCGACTGCACTCCAGACTGACCATAGCAAACCTGGAAAAGTAGTTGTTAGTAAAATCACCAATACCACCTAACATCACACATCTCACCAAAAAGAAGCAGTTCCAGCCTTCACATTAGAGGCAAGTTAATTAAATCTTTGACCAAAAGTAGCAGGCTAGTTTTTAAGCTGATGATTTTGTATGGCCAGCAAATGATGGTAGGGGGAAGAAAAAGGATTTCTTACCCCTGTTTTAGGGGGATGTTAAATTGTAATAAATCCTATGGTTTCAAACAGTGAAAGGTTAAAAAATTAGGACAAACCAAAAGCAACATTAAAAAATAGCACCTTAACCTACCAACAGCATGAATTTCAGTTCAGCAATATTATCACTGCATCCATCATTTTATACAGTAGTATGTCAGTCACTTGTTACCCAACCACTCCACTGAACATTCACTCTTTAAAACGGTTTACATCTGTCTACATTTCTGTCTTTAGTGAAGGAAGAAATTAACCCTATAGCCTATAAAATTCTATGGTGGGGGGGAGCTAAAGGAGACAGAAGCAGAGAGAAAAGGGAAAATGGTGAAGCTTCTAGTACAGAGTGATAACTGCTAAAAATGCAGTATGTAAATTGTAAAATGACCATAAATTACTGTTTTTTGTGCAAATCAGTAGTAAAATGAAATTGAAAATGAAAGTCTAACCTTAGTTTGCATATACATACCTCAACATTGAAATGGCAACAACAAGAAGGACATTTGGATGATTAATGAAATCAAAGGATAGATAGAGAAGTAAATGATATGCAAATGCTGAAAAAATTGAAAACTAAATTTTCAAAGCATCTTGATTTATTCAGTATTGAGTGTTAGCTCCCTTTGCAATTGCTTACTAGTAACATTCCAGTGGGACACCTATCATTCATTATTTGGATGATGTTTTGTGTTTTGACCCAAACGATTCCCCGTTGTGTGAATCCACATTGCGTAACATGGAATGGGTTGCAGAGCTTTCAGAGTTATGCTGGCTTCTGAAAATACGGAGGGCCCAGCCTCCTGTATTTGTTTTTTGGGTATTGTCATTGATTCTAAAAATTGGGAGTTTTGGCTACCTGAAGAAGTTTTGGCTTTGAAGGCGGAGGTTGCTAGGGTGTTGAGTGATGCCTATGGTGCGTGTTTTCTTTCGTAGGTTGGCCAGTTCAACAGCTGGGGTGAAGGCCCCTCATCATTATGTTCAATTAACAAACGAACATAAAGAGGATTTGGCAGTATGGGCAAGTTTTTTGGAATGTCACAAGGTTGTTCTCTGTTGATGGATGAGGTTGTGGATAATTTTGATTTAGAATAGTTTACAGATGCGGCTGGTAGTACAAGAATTGGCTCTTATTTTCAGGGGGGGTGGTGTGCTAGTAGATGGTCTGATAGTTGGCGATTTGCAGGGCTGGTAAAAAATGTTCCCAATACTGGTGGCTGTGATGTTGTGGGGATGACATTTTCTCAAAAAATGAATTTGTTTTCATTGTAACAATATGAGCGTTGTATTAGCAATCAATAGTGTAACTGCATCTTCACCATCGGTGATTTGTGTGTCACGGCGTCTTGTTTTGGAATGTTTAATGCTGAACGCTTGTGTTACAGCATCACATGTGCCTGATGTTCAGAATTCGGTCGCTGATGCCGTCTCTCGTTTCCAGTGGGATCGCTTCCGGTCACTGCTTTCAGACGCAGTGGAGAAAGGGCTGGATTTCCCTCACCATTTATGGAACTTGGTTTTCGAGCAGCCCAACCCTTGATTAAGTCATCGCTGTTGGTCAGCACGTGGATGGCATATCAAGCAGTGTGGGAGTTGTGGGAAAACCGTTTAGGCGTTATCGAGCAAGTTTTGTCTGAAGATGGTCAGGTAGGATTGTTTTTGAGGTTAAGCGAGAAAGTTTTAGAACACTGGTCGGTGTCTAAGGTAAATTGTTTAATTTCAGGCTTGGGTTTCAGTTTTAAATCAAGGGGTTATGAGGATTTAACAAAAAAAAAATTGTCACGGCAAGCCATTAAGGGTTTTCGTAGGGGCAAAGCTTGGAGGGATGGCTGGTGCCCGGTTTAGTTTGATTTGTTAGAATGCTTGTTTAGGGAATTAAAGGAAGTTTGTCGCTCTGAATACAAGGTGGGCTGTTTCAGTTGGCTTTTTCCTAGGCATTCTTTGGGGCATTAAGGGATAGCGAGTTAGTGGCTCCCTCTAAGAAAAAAATTGGGGTGCTTTTAGCTAGAGATGTATTTGCTACATGAAGAGGTTTGGAATTTTGGTTAAAATATTCAAAGATTGATCAGATGGGTAAGGGTAAAAGGGTATGGTTGGGGGCATTTCAATAAAGACCAGATCACAAGATTCTTTGTAGCTTCAAGGACCTTAGCACGTTTTAAAAGCATTGTTAAACATTGTAATGTTATAATAAAAGGCCAATATTATCCAGTCTATCTTGTTTGTCGTTTTTTTATAGGTATAATAAGATTTGGGCTGGGTAGGTGGATAATTTAATAAGGGGTATAATGGTGATGACAACCACCGGGGAATCGACAATACCAACATCAAGGAGAGGCTGGAGGACTGGACTAGGACAGTGGGCGGAAGCCGGGATGACGGGGGTTTGGAGTAGGTGGGGACATGGGCTATTGGGGAGGGTTAAAGGGGATGGGTCATTTATAAGGGGACTCTTATGAGGGGTTCTGGTCACTTTCCTGCTCCCAGGGCACAGAGCGAGTCCCACATGCCCTCCCTTTATGGGGGTATGTTTATATATATGTATATATATATTTTTGTATATATGCTTAGATATATATATTTATTATAGGGATAAAAAAATTTGGTAGGGATGCACGAAATTTGGGAAAATTACATTCCAGATCATAGTGGCTTGGGACGTGTATCAGGGCCATAGTGCACCATTATGGGGGGGGGGGGTCTGCTGCTGACTCTGTTATGGGGGTAATGTCCTGCAATTCTGTACTAATGTCCCCCATTCTGGGTCCCTTCCTGGTATATATGTCCCCCATCCTGATATATATGTGGCCCCCTGGCCCATCCTGGTGTATGTGTCCTCCATCGTAGTATATGTCCATCACCCTGGTATGTATGTTCCCCATCCTGGTATATATGTCCCCCATTCTGGTATATATCATCAAAAAGTTAATTTATTTCAGTTCTTCCAATACAAAAAGTGAAACTCATATATTATATAGAGTCATTACAAACAGTGTGATCTATTTCAAGTGTTTATTTCTGTTAATGTTGATGATTATCGATTACATCAAAGGAAAACACAAAAGTCATTATCTCAGAAAATTAAAATAATTAACAAAAACACCTGCAAAGGCTTCCTGAGCGTTTAAAAAGGTCCCTTAGTCTGTTTCAGTAGCCTCCACAATCATGGGGAAGACTGCTGACTTGTCATATGTCCAGAAGGCAGTCATTGACACACTCCACAAGGTCCCAGAGTTCCAATTTTCATTTGGAAATCAAGGTCTCAGAGTCTAGAGGAAGAGTGGAGAGGCACACAATCCAAGCTGCTTGAGGTCTAGTGTGAAGTTCCACAATCAGTGATGTTTGGGGAGCCATGTCATCTGCTGGTGAAGGTCCACTCTGTTTTATCAAGACCAAAGTCAGCACAGCCATCTACCAGTAAATTTAAGAGCATTTCATGCTTCCCTTTGCTGATAAGCTTTTTGGAGATGGGAATTTCATTCTCCAGCAGGACTTGGCACCTGTCCACACTGCCAAAAGTACCAGTACCTGGTTTAAAAACAACAGTATCACTGTGCTTGTGACGCACCCCCAGGGCAGTGGGGTACTCGGTGTCCGGGCCTATGGATGCTGGGGGGGAATATGTCACAGTGGCTGGCCCGGTCTGTGGCCCAGGGCGGTCAACAAAAAGGGGATAGTTTATATGGGATTTGTAGTTTGATCGTGACGCCACCTGTGGTTTCTGGTAATTTGTACCAGCGCTGCTGCAGACCTCTGAGGCAGTTGATAGGCAGCTAGGATGGAACAGCTCCCCACAGTTGGAGTGGGCCTCTTGGCAGTGTAGAGTTTGACGGTGGGTGGTGATGCTGGGGCTTGTAGTGCAGTCGGGATGGCGCAGTAGGAGTAACTGACAGAGAAAGGGGATTCGCTTCAATACCTTTACTGGTGCGAATGTCAGGTACGGTCCAGGGTACTTGGTAGGAAGGGTGCACTTCAGGACTTCTCCCCAGTGAGCGGGTATAGGGCCTCCTGGTCGGTGTCTCCCTCTCTCTAAGCTCCTGGCCAGCCTGCAACTGGGCCTGGCTTCTGTGTTGTGCTGTTCCTTCACCTGTCGCTTGGTAGTAGGACCTTCCGCTGGCAACCACTATGCCTGGGCACCGGGGCCTTCGTGGTTCCTGATCCTGTAATGGGTTTAGCTTCAGGTCAACTTGTAGTCCTCCTGGTATGCCGATGATCCCTACTGGGTATAAAGGGACCCTGTAGGCGCGGACCCGGTGTCCGGTTTGTATACTCGGGGGTGAGCCTATGATGCTCCTCTGCCCCCTCAACTCCTCTTTCCTCTCCTCTTTGCCTTCGGCCACACTTGGGGCCCTCAATTCAGCAGCAGACGTGCTGCGTCTTTGCTGCTCTCAGCGTCAGCACGCTCTCAGGCTCTCAGACTCTCTGACTCTGTCTGACTGACTGAACTGCCTGACTCCACCCTCCATATATATCCCTAACGGGCTCCCTCTGGTGGTATGAGGTGGAAGGGTGGAGGTGTTTGTTTGTAATGAGGGCCTATTGTGGAGAAGTCCATCCATGCACCCTTTTGGGTCCTATGGTACCTGTGAACAGCAGGGTGCCACACTTGATTGGACAGCAAATTCGCCTGACCTTAACACCATAGAGAATCTATGGGGTATTGTCAAGAGGAAGATGAGAGACACCAGACCCAACAATGCCGATGAGCTAAAGGCTGCTATGAAAGCAACCTGGGCTTCAATAACACCTCAGCCGTGCCACAGGCTGATCGCCTTCATGCCACGCTGTATTGATGCAGTAATTGATGCAAAATGAGCCCCGACCAAGTATTGAGTGTATTTACTGAACATACATTCCAGTAGGCCAACATTTTGGATTTTAAAAACATTTTTCAAGCTGTTGTTATAAAGTATTCTAATTTACTGAGATAATGACTTTCGTGTTTTCATTGGCTGTAAGCCATAATCATCAACATTAACAGAAATAAACAATTGAAATAGATCACTCTGTTTGCAATGACTCTATATAATATGAGTTTCACTTTTTTCACTGAATTTATTTCAGTTTTTCAATAAACATTTTGATGATATTCTAATTTAGTGAGATGACTGAGATGTACCTGTATGTCCCTCATCCTGGTATATACGTTCCCCATCATAGGCTCATCCTGGTATATATGTCCCTCATCCTGGTATATTTATTCCCCATCCAGGGCCCCTGACTGGTATATATGTCCCTCATCCTGGTATATACAGTGCCTACAAGTAGTATTCAACCCCCTGCAGATTTAGCTGGTTGACACATGCGGAATTAACTTGGCATTGTGACATTTGTACTGTAGATCAGCCTGGAAGTGGGAAATGCACTGCAGCAAATTTTGTTTTTGTGTTTTTTTTTTTTTTTTTTTTAAAACGTTAAAAGTTAATTCAGAGTGTCATTTATTATTCAACCCCTCAAACCACAAGAATTCTGTTTGGTCCCCCTAAAGTATTAAGAAGTAGTTCAGGCACCAAGAATAATGAGCTTCACATGTGTGGATTAAAGATCTCTTTTGACAGCCTTTTCTGACTATTTAAGACCCTCCCCAAACTTGTGAACAGCACTCAGACATGGTCAACATGGGAAAGACAAAGGAGCATTCCAAGGCCATCAGAGACAAGATCGTGGAGGGTCACAAGGCTGGCAAGGGGTACAAAACCCTTTCCAAGGAGTTGGGCCTACCTGTCTCCACTGTTGGGAGCATCATCCGTAAGTGGAAGGCTTATGGAACTACTGTTAGCCTTCCACGGCCTGGACAGCCTTTGAAAGTGTCCTCCCGTGCCGAGGCCAGGCTTGTCCGAAGAGTCAAGGCTAACCCAAGGACAACAAGGAAGGAGCTCCGGGAAGATCTCATGGCAGTGGGGACATTGGTTTCAGTCAATACCATAAGTAACGTACTCCACCGCAATGGTCTCCGTTCCAGACGAGCCCGTAAGGTTCCTTTACTTTCAAAGCGTCATGTCAAGGCTCGTCTACAGTTTGCTCATGATCACTTGGAGGACTCTGAGACAGACTGGTTCAAGGTTCTATGGTCTGATGAGACCAAGATCGAGATCTTTGGTGCCAACCACACACGTGACGTTTGGAGACTGGATGGCACTGCATACGACCCCAAGAATACCATCCCTACAGTCAAGCATGGTGGTGGCAGCATCATGCTGTGGGGCTGTTTCTCAGCCAAGGGGCCTGGCCATCTGGTCCGCATCCATGGGAAGATGGATAGCACGGCCTACCTGGAGATTTTGGCCAAGAACCGCCGCTCCTCCATCAAGGATCTTAAGATGGGTCGTAATTTCATCTTCCAACAAGACAACGACCCAAAGCACACAGCCAAGAAAACCAAGGCCTGGTTCAAGAGGGAAAAAGTCAAGGTGTTGGAGTGGCTTAGTCAGTCTCCTGACCTTAATCCAATTGAAAACTTGTGGAAGGAGCTCAAGAATAAAGTCCACATGAGACACCCAAAGAACCTAGATAACTTGGAGAAGATCTGCATGGAGGAGTGGGCCAAGATAACTCCACAGACCTGTGCCGGCCTGATCAGGTCTTATAAAAGACGATTATTAGCTGTAATTGCAAACAAGGGTTATTCCACAAAATATTAAACATAGGGGTTGAATAATAATTGACCCACACTTTTATGTTTAAAATTTAATAAAATTCAACTGAGCAACATAACTTTTTGGTTTGTAAGATTTATGCTTCTGTTCATAAAACCTACTCTCGTTTGCAGTTTGAAGGCTCTAACTTATTTGCATCTTATCAAACCAGCTAAATCTGCAGGGGGTTGAATACTACTTGTAGGCACTGTATGTTCCCCATCATTTGCCCTTCACCATATACACTGCTCAAATAAATAAAGGGAACACTCAAATAACACATCCTAGATCTGAATGAAATATTCTCATTAAATACTTTGTTCTGTACAAAGTTGAATGTGCTGACAACAAAATCAGACAAAAATCATCAATGGAAATCAAATTTATTAACCAATGGAGGCCTGGATTTGGAGTCACCCCCAAAATGAAAGTGGAAAAACATACACTACAGGCTGATCCAACTTTGATGTAATGTCCTTAAAACCGGTCAAAATGAGGCTCAGTATTGTGTGTGGCCTCCACGTGCCTGTATGACCTCCCTATAACGCCTGGGCATGCTCCTGATGAGGTTGCGGATGGTCTCCTGTGGGATCTCATCCCAGACCTGGACTAAAGCATCCGCCAACTCCTGGACAGTCTGTGGTACAACTTGAAGTTGGTGGATGGAGCGAGACATGATGTCCCAGATGTGCTCAATCGGATTCAGGTCTGGGGAACGGGCGGGCCAGTCCATAGCTTCAATGCCTTCATCTTGCAGGAACTGCTGACACACTCCAGCCACATGAGGTCTGGCATTGTCCTGCATTGGGAGGAACCCAGGGCCAACCGCACCAGCATATGGTCTCACAAGGGGTCTGAGGATCTCACCTCTGTACCTAATGGCAGTCAGGCTACCTCCGGCGAGCACATGGAGGTCTGTGCGGACCTCCAAAGAAATGCCAACCTACACCATTACTGACCCACTGCCAAACCGGTCATGTTGAAGGATGTTGCAGGCAGCAGATCGCACTCCACGGCTTCTCCAGACTCTGTTACGTCTGTCACATGTGCTCAGTGTGAACCTGATTTCATCTGTGAAGAGCCAATCCTGGTGTTCTGTGGCAAATGCCAAGCGTCCTGCACGGTGTTGGGCTGTGAGCACAACCCCCATCTGTGGACGTCGGGCTGTGCACATTTGTGGCCTGCTGGAGGTCCTTTTGCAGGGCTCTGGCAGTGCTCCTCCTGTTCCTCCTTGCACAAAGGCGGAGGTAGCGGTCCTGCTGCTGGGTTGTTGCCCTCCTACGGCCCCCTCCACGTCTCCTGGTGTACTGGCCTGTCTCCTGGTAGCGCCTCCAGCCTCTGGACACTACGCTGACAGACACAGAAAACTTTCTTGCTACAGCTCGTATTGATGTGCCATCCTGGATGAGCTGCACTACTTGAGCAACTTCTGTGGGTTGTAGAGTTCGTCTCATGCCACCACGAGGGTGAAAGCACAACCAACATTCAAAAGTGACCAAAACATCAGCCAGAAAGCATTGGTACTGAGATGTAGTCTGTGGTCCCCACCTGCAGAACCACTCCTTTATTGAGGGTGTCTTGATAATTGCCAATAATTTCCATCTATTGTCTATTCCATTTGCACAACAGCATGTGAAATTGATTGTCAATCAGTGCTGCTTCCTAAGTGGACAGTTTGATTTCACAGAAGTTTGATTTACTTGGAGTTATATTCTGTTGTTTAAGTGTTCCCTTTATTTTTTTGAGCAGTGTATATATGTCCCCCATCACGTGCCCATCCTGGTATATATGCCTCCCATTATGCCATAAACATTAAAAAAATAAACAATTCTACTCACCTTTTCTCCACACCCCAGGTGCACATCATCGTCTTCTAATGCCGGCAACTTACAGCAGGAAGACAGGAGCAGAGTCGTTGCTGCAGGAAGCTGGCGGCAGGAGCAATTAATATTAATTTCACCATTAAAGGGAAATTAATATTCACTGCTCCCCTCACCCATAATCGCACCCAATTCTAGGCACCGAAGTCAGTGATAGTAAAAATCTTCACAGTCATTTACTATCTCTGACTTCGGTGCCTAGAATTGGGTGGGATTATGGGTGAGGGGAGCAGTGAATATACATTTTCTTTAATAGCAGACACACATGATCACCCCAGCGGCTGGCTTTTTGAAGCGACGACCCTGCTCCTGCCTCCTGTGACCCTGACCCCTCTACAGTGAGTCATTTATATTCGGACTATAAGACGCATCCCCATTTTCTACCCAAATCTGGGAGGGGGGGGGAGTGCATTTTATACTCCAAAAAATATAGCATTTATTCCAAAGGGTGTGCAACCAAATATTAAGTTAAGCGTGCCAACAATTTTGTGCGGCACATTTTTGGGGTTGTGTGTGAAATTATGTCCAATTTGCCGTTTTTTTCATATTGTTCAAGTATACACAAAGAAAATAGACGTGTATAACAAAACATGTATAATTGCAATAATTTTCTGGAAAAAGTACTTCATTTTCTGGAACAATTTCAAGGCTGCCAGCACTTTCTGCCATGACTGTATGTGTTACCCACCCATCCCTATTATGTAGTAATGTCTCCTATCCTGGGCCCATCCCAGTATATATGTCTGATATCCTGGGTCCCTTCATGTTAAAATCTCCCCCATCCTGGTATATATGTCCCCCATCCTGGGCCCCTTCCTGGTATAAGTGTCCCCAATGCTGGTACAGTATATATGTTCCCCATCCTGGTCTATATGTTCCTCATCCTGGGCCCATCCTGGTATATATGACACCTATCCTTGTACATATGTCCCTCATCCTGGTATATATGTTCCCCATCCTGGTATATACAGTGCTGCTCACCCTTATTTGCACCCCTTTATTTTTTTTATAGACTGTAGAGTATCAGAAATAAATGGAAATGTACCAAAGTAATATCCTCAGGATTTTTTAATTAGTGGTCCAAAGTAATACAACAATAAAACATTGTTTTTCAACTTTCATCTTGCAATTTCAAAGAAAAAACAGAATAAACAACATGTGCAGCAATAAAGGCACCCCTAATTAATACTTGGTTGCACACCCTTTGGTATTGATGGCAGCCTCCAAACATTTCTTGTAGCCATCTATAAGCTTCTTGCACTTCTCAGCTGTAATTTTCTCCAACTCTTCCTTTGCAGCTTGTTCAAGCTCTTGAATGTTTTCAAGGTTCTTTTTCCCAATGGCAGATTTCAGGTCACCCCAAAGATTTTCAATGGGATTGAGATCAGAACTCATTCCTGACCATTTTAAAACAGTCCATTCTTTCTTTTTCAACTATTCCTTTGTACTTTTGGATGTGTGCTTTGGCTCATTGTCTTGCTGGAGGAACCATGATTTTCGACTCAAACCAAGTTTTCTTACACTGGGTAGGACATTTCGCTCTAAAATCTCTTGATAATTCTCTGATTTCATGATTCCTGTGATACGGTCAAGGCCTCTAGTACCAGATGCAGCCAGATTCTCCACCATGCTTAACTGTTGGTAAGGTGTTCTTTTCCTTATAAGCTTAATTGCTCCGTCTGTAAACAAACTGTTGCTTTGCATTGCCAAAAAAACTCTATTTTTGTTTCATCTGTCCACAGAACATTTTCTCAGAAGGATTGTGGTTTGTCAAGGTACTCTTTGGCAAAAATCAGTTGTTCCTTTTTATGTGTTATCTTCAACAATGGTTTCTTCCTTGGCCTTCACCCATAAAGCTCTGCTTGGTTTAGTGTGCGACATATGGTACATATTGAAGCCATGACTCCAAACTGTTCCAGGTTGGCCTTCAGGTCTTTGGATGTTTGACATGGTGTTTTTTCCACCATTCGCACCAACCTTGAAAGACATCTCTTGTCAATTTTCCTCTTTCCCCCATGTCCAGTGAGGTTCTTGACGGTTCTATGCTTCGCAAACTTTTTAATAACATTGCGCACTGTTGAAACTAGGATACCAAGGTCTTTGGAGATGGCCTTATACCCTTTGTAAGTCTTGTATTTGCTAATAATAGCAGTTCTGATGTTGTCAGACAGTTCCTTTGTCTTCACCATTGTGACAAAGGAACAGGGCCTACCATGTGGCTTTTTAAAACACTGAAGTCATCATTCATTGGCTAATTCATGTCACATGGGCACCGACAATTAATCACAGGTGAATCTCTTTTGTGATTTACCACAGGTGAGTCAAAATGTGTTTCCATAATAAATTAATGTAAAGGGTGCCAATATCAGTGTCACAGCAAGCTTTAGGTTTTTCTATTTTTCCTTCCCAATGTTTTTTGTTTTAAATTTTTGTTTATCATTTGCTCTTTTGTATATAACACAAGTGCTCTATACAAAAAAACAATTTCACTTCATTCATTTTTTTCAGGAGATATTCCACATTATGTACTTAAACTTCATGGGTGCCAATAACGATGAGCAGGACTGTATGTTCCTCATCCTGGGCCCATCCTGGTATTTATGACCCCCATCCTGGTATATATGATGCCCATCCTGGTACATATGTCCCTCATCCTGGTATATATGTTCCCCATCCTGGTAAGTATGACCCCCATCCTGGTATATATGTTCCCCATCCTGGTAAGTATGACCCCCATCCTGGTATATATGTTCCTCATCCTGGGGCCATCCTGGCAAATATGACCCCCATGCTAGTACGTATGTTCCCCATCCTGGACTCATCATGGTATATATGTTCCTCATACTTGGCTCATCCTGGTATATACCGTATTTTTCGGACCATAAGACGCACTTTTTTCCCCAAAATTTGGAAGGAAAATGGGGGGTGAGTCTTATGGTCCAAACGTTACTTTACCGGTGGTGGTGGAGCGGGGATCGCAGGGTCCTCCGGCGGCGGCAGAGGTGAGATGTGGCTGGAGCCGGGGCCTGTACCTGTGCTGGAGTGGCTGGTGTCGGGTGGTGAACCAAAGGAGCCGGGGCCTGCGCGGGGCTGTGAGTGGTGTCCGGCGGTGAAGCAGAGAAGCCGGGGCCTCTGCCGGGCTGTGAGCGGTGTTCGGCGGTGCGGCAGAGCAGCTTCCTGAGGCCATGATCCACAGGAAAATGGCCGCCTGAGCCGGCACATGCGCCGACCGGGAGCTCCAGTGGCCATTTTCCTGTAGATCACGGCCTCAGGAAGATGGCCACAGCAACCGGAAGCCGCACACACTGCTTTGCCACATCGTCGGACGCCGCTCACAGCCCGGCACAGGCCCCGGCTCCTCTGCTTCACTGCCGGACCCTGCTCACAGGTCCAGGCCCCAGCAAGTGCACAGGCCCTAGGCAGGTGCACAGGTCCCAGGCCCCAGCAGGTCCGCAGACCTCAGGCCCCAACAGGTCCACAGGCCCCAGGCAGACCCCAGGCTCCAGCAAGTCCACAGGCCCCAGGCAGACCCCAGGCCCCAGCAAGTCCACAGGTCCCAGGATCCAGCAAGTCCCCAGGCCCCAGCCGATCCACAGGCCCCAGCCACACACCGGCATCTCACCTCTTCTGCTGCCGCCGGGTTCCTGAGGCAGGGAACGGAGGGACCTGCGACCCTACTCCACCATCACTGCAACTCACAGCTGCTGGAGCACCGGCATCATGTATCCAGGGTGCGCAGCATTCCTCCACTTCCGCTGGTTTCCTGAAGGACCCTGCCTCCTGCTCCACCACCCCCCAGGTAAGATACCTAATCAGACTATAAGACGGACCCCATCTTATAAAAAAAATTTTTTTTCCTATTTTCCACCCCAAAATTTGGGGTGCGTCTTATTGTCCTGTGCGTCTTATAGTCCGAAAAATACGGTATGTCCCCCATCCTGATATATATGTCCCTCATCTTGGTACATATGTCACCCATCCTGGTATATATGTCTCCATCCTGGTATCACTGTTCCTCATCCTGGACCCATCCTTGTATATATGACCCCCATCCTGGAATATATGTCCCCCAATCTGTTATATATGTTCCCGATCCTGGGCACATCCTAATATATATGTCCCCTATCCTGGGCCCATCTTGGTATATGTGTCCTTCATCCTGGGTCCCTTCATGGTAAAATGTCCCCCATCCTGGGCCCCTTCCTGGTATAAATGTCCCCCATGCTGGTATATATGAACCCCATGCTGGTATATATGTTCCCCATCCTGGTATCAATGCTCCTCATCCTGGACCTATCCCTGTATATATGACCCCCATCCTGCAATATATGTCTCCCAATCTGTTATATATGTTCTCGATCCTGGGCACATCCTAATATATATGTCCCCTATCCTGGGCCCATCTTGGTATATGTGTCCTTCATCCTGGTATATACAGTATGTCTCCCATCCTGGAATATATGTTCCCCATTCTGGGCATATCCTGGTATATATTTTCTTCATCCTGGGCCCATCCTGGTATATATGTCCCCCATCCTGGTACAGTATATATGTATATGTATCGTCTACCGAGCCCGGTCGCACTCTCTGCGACCGCTAAAGTTACGTCCCTGGATGTAGGAAAATGTTTCTTCTCTTACATTTTAAGAATACAGCCAAAATGTTAGGAGTGTATCCAAAAACCACTGATGTGATTGTTTCTACTAATAACCAACAAAACTGTAAATGCAACCTGAAAATATAATACAGAATATGCTGTGTGCACAATTATTAGGCAATTTGTATTTTTGATGATTAATTTTTATTATTGATTGACTGTAGTTGTTCAATCTAGAAGGTTAATAAAACTGAACCCTGAATATTTAAGAAAGTAAAAATTAGATATTCCCCTATGACAAAACTTATGTGTGCATAATTATTGGGCAACTATTAGTGTGCAGAATTATTATATGACTACATGAAAACTTAAATTTTCCCATCTCAATTGATTATTTTCATCTATTAAAGTGAGAATAATAATCAAACAACTCTAAAATGTACAAAAATAAATTTCTGAAATTGAAAAAATATATATAAGTGGCCAATGTAGCCACCATTCTTTTCAATAACATCCTTGGCATCTGTCAGTTTCTTAATCTAGCAAAAAAGAAGCAAGACAAAAATATATCTCATACCCTACCATAATTATATATAAATGTAAAGCAAAATTGCATAATAAATATAGGGTACTTAGTGAACTATTTTTGATCAAAAAAAGTATACAAGCCGTCCCACCAGCGGCAAGGTGACCCTAAATTGGGACGGTACCTATACTGCCTATATTAAAAACCTTACTGTATATCAAAGTTGAAGTAATGCATATAAAAGGGTAGACAAATAGGACCGGGTCCCAACTCCAGACCACCTAGGCCCGTGGTAAGCTACATATATACCAATCAGCTCAACAAAGGGCATGCCACACCCTTAAATTGCACAGAATGCAAACAAGTCAAAAAACCAGACAATGTGAACTGAGGTCTAAGATGGCAGACATACTAGAAACAGAGGCATGTTCACACTAGCAAAAAAGAAGCAAGACAAAAATATATCTCATACCCTACCATAATTATATATAAATGTAAAGCAAAATTGCATAATAAATATAGGGTACTTAGTGAACTATTTTTGATCAAAAAAAGTATACAAGCCGTCCCACCAGCGGCAAGGTGACCCTAAATTGGGACGGTACCTATACTGCCTATATTAAAAACCTTACTGTATATCAAAGTTGAAGTAATGCATATAAAAGGGTAGACAAATAGGACCGGGTCCCAACTCCAGACCACCTAGGCCCGTGGTAAGCTACATATATACCAATCAGCTCAACAAAGGGCATGCCACACCCTTAAATTGCACAGAATGCAAACAAGTCAAAAAACCAGACAATGTGAACTGAGGTCTAAGATGGCAGACATACTAGAAACAGAGGCATGTTCACACTAGCAAAAAAGAAGCAAGACAAAAATATATCTCATACCCTACCATAATTATATATAAATGTAAAGCAAAATTGCATAATAAATATAGGGTACTTAGTGAACTATTTTTGATCAAAAAAAGTATACAAGCCGTCCCACCAGCGGCAAGGTGACCCTAAATTGGGACGGTACCTATACTGCCTATATTAAAAACCTTACTGTATATCAAAGTTGAAGTAATGCATATAAAAGGGTAGACAAATAGGACCGGGTCCCAACTCCAGACCACCTAGGCCCGTGGTAAGCTACATATATACCAATCAGCTCAACAAAGGGCATGCCACACCCTTAAATTGCACAGAATGCAAACAAGTCAAAAAACCAGACAATGTGAACTGAGGTCTAAGATGGCAGACATACTAGAAACAGAGGCATGTTCACACTAGCAAAAAAGAAGCAAGACAAAAATATATCTCATACCCTACCATAATTATATATAAATGTAAAGCAAAATTGCATAATAAATATAGGGTACTTAGTGAACTATTTTTGATCAAAAAAAGTATACAAGCCGTCCCACCAGCGGCAAGGTGACCCTAAATTGGGACGGTACCTATACTGCCTATATTAAAAACCTTACTGTATATCAAAGTTGAAGTAATGCATATAAAAGGGTAGACAAATAGGACCGGGTCCCAACTCCAGACCACCTAGGCCCGTGGTAAGCTACATATATACCAATCAGCTCAACAAAGGGCATGCCACACCCTTAAATTGCACAGAATGCAAACAAGTCAAAAAAACAGACAATGTGAACTGAGGTCTAAGATGGCAGACATACTAGAAACAGAGGCATGTTCACACTAGCAAAAAAGAAGCAAGACAAAAATATATCTCATACCCTACCATAATTATATATAAATGTAAAGCAAAATTGCATAATAAATATAAAAACCTTACTGTATATCAAAGTTGAAGTAATGCATATAAAAGGGTAGACAAATAGGACCGGGTCCCAGAGTATGTCTGCCATCTTAGACCTCAGTTCACATTGTCTGGTTTTTTGACTTGTTTGCATTCTGTGCAATTTAAGGGTGTGGCATGCCCTTTGTTGAGCTGATTGGTATATATGTAGCTTACCACGGGCCTAGGTGGTCTGGAGTTGGGACCCGGTCCTATTTGTCTACCCTTTTATATGCATTACTTCAACTTTGATATACAGTAAGGTTTTTAATATAGGCAGTATAGGTACCGTCCCAATTTAGGGTCACCTTGCCGCTGGTGGGACGGCTTGTATACTTTTTTTGATCAAAAATAGTTCACTAAGTAACCTATATTTATTATGCAATTTTGCTTTACATTTATATATAATTATGGTAGGGTATGAGATATATTTTTGTCTTGCTTCTTTTTTGCTAGTGTGAACATGCCTCTGTTTCTAGTATGTCTGCCATCTTAGACCTCAGTTCACATTGTCTGGTTTTTTGACTTGTTTGCATTCTGTGCAATTTAAGGGTGTGGCATGCCCTTTGTTGAGCTGATTGGTATATATGTAGCTTACCACGGGCCTAGGTGGTCTGGAGTTGGGACCCGGTCCTATTTGTCTACCCTTTTATATGCATTACTTCAACTTTGATATACAGTAAGGTTTTTAATATAGGCAGTATAGGTACCGTCCCAATTTAGGGTCACCTTGCCGCTGGTGGGACGGCTTGTATACTTTTTTTGATCAAAAATAGTTCACTAAGTACCCTATATTTATTATGCAATTTTGCTTTACATTTATATATAATTATGGTAGGGTATGAGATATATTTTTGTCTTGCTTCTTTTTTGCTAGTGTGAACATGCCTCTGTTTCTAGTATGTCTGCCATCTTAGACCTCAGTTCACATTGTCCAGTTTCTTAATCTGTTGATGATCAACTTTTTGAGCACTACCAACCACAGCCTCCCAGACACTATTCAGAGAGGTGTACGATTTTACTTCACCGTAAATCTCCCATTTAAGAAGGGCTAACAAGTTCTATAGGATTTAGGTCAGGTGAGGAAAGGGGCCATGTCATTATTCTTTCATGTTTAAGGCTTTTACTGGCTAGCCAAACAGTGGAGTACATTGATGCATGTGATGAAGCCTTGTCCTGCATAAAAATCATGATTTTCTTGAATGATGCAGACCTTTTCCCATATCACTGCTTGAAGAAAGTGTGTTCCAAAAACTGACGGTAGGTTTGGAAGTTGATTTTGAGTCCATCTTCATCATGAAAAGGTCCAACTAGCTCATCTTTAATAATACCAGCCCATAGCAGTATCCCACATCCATCTTGCTGGTGTCTGAGTGAAAGTGAAGGCCTGTGTCTGTCACTATTCCAGCAAAGGGCCCATCCATTTGGTCCGTCAAGAGTCACTCTCATCTCATCAGTCCATAAAACTTTTGAAAAATCTGCCTTCAAATATTTCTTGGCCCAGTCTTGCCATTTTAACTTCTGTGTCTTGTTCAGTGGTGGTCGTGTTTGAGCCTCCGTTACCTTGACCATGTCTCTGAGCACTGAACACCTTGTACTTCTGGAGGTTGTAGTTCTGGAATATGACAGCACTGGAGGATAATGGGTTCCCGGTGACTTCATGTTTGATTCTTTTCAAATCTTTGGCAGTTAATGTGTGTCTTTTTTTCTCAACACGTTTTTTTACGACCCTGTTGATTATTTCCAACAAAATTTCTGATGATTCTGTGATCACACCACAATATTTTAGTAATTTGTAGAGTGCTGCATCCCTCTGTAAGACTTAACAATTTTTTACTTTTCAGAGTCAGTTAATTCCCTTTTTGGACCATTTTGCCTGAAGAAAATAAGTTGCCGAATAATTCTGCACACCTTGATTTTTTGATTGGCCTCACCCACCCCCATTACACAAATACACATCACCTGATCCTTTCCATCCAGTAAGCGATCAAGGTTGAACACATCTTGGAGCATAAAAATGATGATATGGGCAAAATGCTCACTTGTCTAATAATTGTGCACACAGTGTAGAAAGGATAAATAAAGTAATTCAGCATTTATTGAAGAATATGCCTTTAAATAAGCCGTGAAGTGGTTGAAAGATGGTCCTAGAAAATGTCTATGAACCTACCATCCCAAAATTGCCAGCATTGTCTTCAGGAACATGGAGCTCGGGGTAAACATTCTGCAAATACCACTTGAAAGATTTACACTGCAGTTTCTCTCTTAGCTGCTTTCTCTCTGTCACATCTCCATAAGGCTCCTGAAAAAGACACCTAAAAATGTTTAGATTTTACTTTAAGGATAGATTTCCTAAATACCTCAAAATAATAGAGCATTTCTCAGAATCAGCATATTAATGTGGTTTTACATGATTTTAGAAAATTTGCCCTAGGGTGAGAAGTAGTAGAAGGCCATGTTCACACCTTCAGTATTTGGTCAGTATTTTCCATCAGTATTTGTAAGTCAAAACCAGGAGTGGAACCATCAAAGGAAAAGTATAATAGAAACACGTAACCATTTCTGCATTTTTCACCCACTCCTGGTTTTCGGCTTATAAATACTGATGGAAAATACTGACCTAATACTGAACATATGAACCTGGCTTAAAAAGAGAAACATTACTTATTAAATTCCCAAACGCTTCAATGTCACTGTTTTGGTCATCCCCAGCAGTACTGGAAGTGAAGACATTCCCTTTCCCTTCGACAGTCACCTGACTGTCCAGCCAGTCTCCTTGGAGGTTATGTGCACATGCATAGCACTTGACCCCTCAGGACAGTTAATGCTCAGATGACTGATGGATGGGATATGATCACTTCCAGTGCCAGCAGAGATGACTAGAGATGTGGGAGATTACAGAGGCAATGTTTGCTGTGGTTTTTTTATTAAAAAATTGTAACCTATTTTCTACCTCAGTGCAGATTTTCTAAAATCATGTTAACCCCTTTAATGCCAAAATATTCTATTTAGGAGTCTGAACAATGACAAAATACATTGGAAGGTCCTATTGTAAAATGACACTGATTTTGCTTCATTTATTTTTAACCACTTAATTACCACAATATATATATTTACATTCTAGTTCAATATCCATTTGTTATGACGAGGGTATGTTGGATTTATACTTTAAATTCAAAAGGTCTGAATTTAGACAATTTCAGTGTTTTTTATAACATCTTGATGCCTTGAATGAAGTATTGGAGATGACCATTAATTGGCTTTTAATATATTTAAATTTGAGGAACCAGGAATATATAAACTAATGAATACCTAATAAATATAGATTTAAGAAATTCGCCAAATAGAGAGTAAAGTTGCATGTAAAAGTTTGGGCATTCCTGGTCAAAATTACTGTTATTGTGAACAGTCAGACAAGTTGAAGATAAAACTATCTCTAAAAGGCCTAACGTTAAAGATGACACATTTCCTTTGGATTTTAGGCAAAAAAAACCCTATATACAGTACAGACCAAAAGTTTGGACACACCTTCTCATTTAAAGATTTTTCTGTATTTTACTGACTTTGAAAATTGTACATTCACACTGAAGGCATCAGAACTATGAATTAACACATGTGGAATTATATACTTAACAAAAAAGTGTGAAACAACTGAAAATATGTCTTATATTCTAGATTCTTCAAAGTAGCCACCTTTTGCTTTGATGACTGCTTTGCACACTCTTGGCATTCTCTTGATGAGCTTCAAGAGGTAGTGACCGGAAATAGTCTTCCAACAATCTTGAAGGAGTTCCCAGAGATGCTTAGCACTTGTTGGCCCTTTTGCCTTCACTCTGCGGTCCAGCTCACCACAAACCATCTCGATTGGGTTCAGGTCTGGTGAATGTGGAGGCCAGGTCATCTGGCGTAGCACCCCATCACTCTCCTTGGTCAAATAGCCCTTACACAGCCTGGAGGTGTGTTTGGGGTCATTGTCCTGTTGAAAAATAAATGATGGTCCAACTAACCGGATGGAATAGCATGCTGCTGCAAGATGCTGTGGTAGCCATGCTGGTTCAGTATGCCTTCAATTTTGAATAAATCCCCAACAGTGTCACCAGCAAAGCACCCCCACACCATCACACATCCTCCTCCATGCTTCACGGTGGGAACCAGGCATGTAGAGTCCATCCGTTCAACTTTTCTGCGTCGCACAAAGACACAGTGGTTGGAACCAAAAATCTAAAATTTGGACTTATCAGACCAAAGCACAGATTTCCACTGGTCTAATGTCCATTCCTTGTGTTCTTTAGCCCAAACAAGTCTCTTCTGCTTGTAGCCTGTCCTTAGCAGTGGTTTCCTAGCAGCTATTTTACCATGAAGGCCTGCTGCACAAAGTCTCCTCTTAACAGTTGTTGAAGAGATGTGTCTGCTGCTAGAACTCTGTGTGGCATTGACCTGGTCTCTAATCTGAGCTGCTGTTAACCTGCGATTTCTGAGGCTGGTGACTCGGATAAACTTATCCTCAGAAGCAGAGGTGACTCTTGGTCTTCCTTTCCTGGGGCGATCCTCATGTGAGCCAGTTTCTTTGTAGCGCTTGATGGTTTTTGCAACTGCATTTGGGGACACTTTCAAAGTTTTCCCAATTTTTCGCACTGACTGACCTTCATTTCTTAAAGTAATGTTGGCCACTCGTTTTTCTTTACTTAGCTGCTTTTTTTTTGCCATAATACAAACTCTAACAGTCTATTCAGTAGGACTATCAGCTGTGTATCCACCAGACTTCTGCACAACACAACTGATGGTCCCAACCCCATTTATAAGGCAAGAAATCCCACTTATTAAACCTGACAGGGCACACCTGTGAAGTGAAAACCATTTCCGGTGACTACCTCTTGAAGCTCATCAAGAGAATGCCAAGAGTGTGCAAAGCAGTCATCAAAGCAAAAGTTGGCTACTTTGAAGAACCTAGAATATAAGACATATTTTCAGTTGTTTCACACTTTTTTGTTAAGTTTATAATTCCACATGTGTTAATTCATAGTTTTGATGCCTTCAGTGTGAATGTACAATTTTCATAGTCAAGAAAATACAGAAAAATCTTTAAATGAGAAGGTATGTCCAAACTTTTGGTCTGTACTGTATAAAAACTATTTATATACATTTTGTAATTTTTAAAATGTATAATATATAGTTATATTTTACATTTTAAAAATTACAAAAAGGAAAATGGGCTGATGCAAAAGTTTGTGCACCCTTGGAGATTTGTGTGCTCAGATAAGTTTGCCCAAGGTTTCAGACCTTAATTAGCTTGTTAGGGTTATAGGCTTACTATCATCATTAGGAAAGGCCAGGTGATGCAAATTTCCCAGCATTATAAAAACCCAGACTCCTCTAAACTTGTGCAAAAAAAACAGCAGCCATGGGTTCTTATAAACAGCTGCCTAGCACTTTGAAACTTGAAAACGCAAAGCGTTTTCAAGTTGCCCTTTCCTCAGTTCAAAATGTAATTTAAAAATGGCAGCTAAAAGGAACAGTTGAGATCAAGATAAGATCTGGAAGACCAAACAAAATTTCAATGAGAGATGCTCGTAGCATTGCTAGAGAGGCAAATCAGAACCCCCGCTTGACTGCAAAACACCTTCAGAAAGATTTAGCAAACTCAGGAGTTGTGGTACATTGTTCTACTGTTCAGAGACACCTGCACAAATATGGCCTTAATGCAAGAGTCATCAGAAGAAAACCTCTCCTACGTCTTCACCATAAAGCTTAGCGTCAGAAGTATGCAAAAGAACATCTAAACAAGCCTGATGCATTATGGAAACAAGTCCTGTGGACCAATATGGTTAAAATAGAAGTCTTAGGCTATGTGCCCACGATGCAGAAATTAAGCAGAAAATTTCTGCAGCATTTCTGCATCTCCCTGGCAGAAAAAACACATGCAGATTGTGCATGCGTTTTTCCTGCCAAATACATGCGGATTTGAAGCGTTATTCACATGCGTTTCCGCATGCGGATTGACAAGCGCTTTCCAGGCGATTTTAGCATCACTTGTAAAGTGCTTGACAACTAGGTCACACTATATAAATCCATGTTGTTTGCATGGATTTATATAGTGTGACCGAAAGATTGTTTAAAAATAAAAAAATAAACCTATACTTACCTTCCGATGGCCCGGGGTGTGCTGCTGCGCTCCTTCCTGGCTGCCGGGATATCGCGGGACACTGCACTGAAAGACCTGCCGTCACATGACTGTGATGTCACCGAAGGTCCTTCAGTCCTGCCCGCAAGCACAGAAGAAGAGACCCGGGGCCGTCGGAAGGTGAATATAATCCTCTCCTCCAGAACTGGGTACCATCCGCACATTGAAACGCATATAATCCGTGAGTACAAATGTACTGACACGGATTATATGCGTCTCAATTCAAGTCAATGGCGGCGATTACGCTGCGCTTCCACAAAATTAATGGACATGCTGCGGATTTTTGAGCCCAGCATAAACGCTGTGGAAAAATCTGCAGCATGGGCATTGACAGTGCGGCTTGTCATTTAGGACCATGGGGGGCGGATTACCAAGCGTTTTTGAAGCGTTTACACTGCGGAAATTCCGCAGCATAAACGCTTGAAAAACGCTACGTGGGCACATACCCTTTGGCTACAATGATCAAAGGTATGTGTGGAGAAAAAAGGGCACAGAATTTCAGGAAAAGAACATCTCCCCAACCATTAAGCATGGGGGTGGATCAATCATACTTTGGGGTTGTGTTGCAGCCAATGGCACAGGGAACATTTCAAGGGTAGAGGAAAGAGTGGATTCAATGAAATTTCAACAAATTCTTGATGCATTGCAAGCCTAACACCATCTGTAAAAAAGCTGAAGTTGAAAAGAGGATGGCTTCTACAAGTGGATAATAATCGTAAACACAAGTCAAACTCTACAATAGACTACCTGAAAAGGTGCAAGCTGAAGGTTTTATAATGGCCCGCACTGTCCCCTGATCTGAACATCACTGAAAATTTGTGGTTAGACGTCAAAATATTAGTGCATGCAAGACGACACAGGAATCTTACAGAACTGGAAGAATTTTCCAAGGAAGAATGGATGAAAATCCCTCAAAAAAGAACTGACAGACACTTGTCTGGCTACCAAAAGCATTTACAAGCTGTGATACTTTCAAAAGAAGGTACTACTAGGTACTAACCATGCAGGGTGCCCAAACTTTTGCATCGGCCCATATTCCTTTTAGTAATTTTTAGAATGAAAGAAAAAGAAAAAAAAAAATATATATATATATATATATATATATATTGTGTGCCAAAAATACAAAGGAAATGTGTAATCTTTAACTATAGGCCTTTTAGAGATCATTTCATCTTCAACTTACTTAACTGTTCACAATAACAGTAATTTTGACCAGGGGTGCCCAAACTTTCACATGCCACTGTATGTCCGTCTGTGTGGGTGGCTGTGGAGGACCACTGAGTAAGACCAAAGGATGAAAGAGCGACAGGCGTTTGGAGGCTGCAGACTGGCAGCTGTCAATAGGGATGTTGAAGTCACCATGATGATGGTAGGAATGTCAACAGAGGAAAAGTATAGAAGCCAGGTGGAGAAGTGTTCAATAAAGGCAGAGGCCTAGCCCAGAGGTCGGTCTATGACCTATCACCATAACACAACGAAGCAGGTGAGGCCGTGTCAGAAGGTGTCAGCCATCTATCGGTGAGGGCCAGGAAGAATAGATTGTGAGAGGTAAAGAGGTTGTGGATGATGTGGAGTTTATTGCGGACAGTATGGGAATTCCAAAGTGCTCCAGAAAAAGGGAGTAGTGGAGCGGGGGTCAAAAGAACGGGTTTTATGTTGCAGATATTACGGTAGTTTCTACTAGGTCGGGAGCGATAGGAGGGAGAATTAATGAGGGATATCAGCTGTGTAGGTCCAGATTTGGGAGATATATCACCAGTAGTGAGGAGAAGCAGAGAGAGGGAGAGGAAGTGAGAAAAGGAGAGTATCTGGCTAGTTTTCTGTTTTAGTAGGAGGGATGTGAGATTGAGAAGCAGGTCTGCAGATATGATTAGGTCGGAAGGTAAGAGGTAAGGTGATATAATGATTTGTTTGGAGAGCGCTTAAGTTTGGGGGTAGCAAAGGAGAGTAAGGATTGGTGGAGCAAAAACTGTGAGGGTATATGTACGCATGGTGAAAGAGTAAGAGTGGCAAAATAAGAAAGTAATCACATTTAATAAACAGAGGTAGCTCTTACCTTCTGGTCACTTCAGGCAGGGCAGGGCAGAACATACAACATAAGGCCGTGTCGTCGCATGTGCAGCTATGTTTTATGCCTGCAGTAGCGCATAGCAAAGTATGGTTACACGAGCCGACGATGTCCCTGAGCAGGTGCAATATTTCGTTCGGCTATGTGGATGATGCAGGATATGTCATCCACATCAAAGTCGGAGTATGTCTATTGGCAAAGGAGAGGAGGGACAGACACTACAGCAATGATGCCCATAGGACCAGATTGTCTGGATTTGTATACAGAACTGCAGCAATTTAAAAGTTTTTTTTGGAGGGTATACAGGGGGTGTCAGGGGATAAAATAAAACTTTGTGAAATGCAGCACAGGCACTGATGAAGGTGATGGTATTTGTTCATATACGAAAAAACTTGTGACAGGTTTACTATAATACCCTCCATAACCTCTATAAACCGCATAATGCCCCATATACATAGTATAATTCTCCTATGTATACAGTACAATGCCCCCTATACACAGTATAATGCCCACACAGCCCTGCTATGAATAGTATTATGCCCCCAAAGCTCCTTTTTTTCTGTCGCCCATGACGGCACAACGAGAGAGGGGATCCGCCCTTCACGAAAGGAAACCTTCAAGATAAAAAGGGCAGCACCTCTCTCCGCATCAGTGGTTTCCTGTCCTTGATGGGGGACCTTCCTTCTCGTTGGCGGTGACAGCAGTAAGTTCATCTTACCTGGGCCGGGGCCGGTCGGTGGTGGTCGGGCACAATCTCTGCTGCGGCCGGTCCCGTGGTTCCTGGAAGCGCCATGGGTTGGTGCTGACATGTGGTCTCCCCGCGTGCGGGCGGGGATTTGCGGCACCTACACAGCATGGTAGCCGGCAAACCCCGCATCCCGGATGTGACGTCACGGGGCGCGACCGGAAGTGACGAAACCGGAAGTCGCGCCCCGATGACGCACGCCGGGACCTCTGACCCCAGATGTAATTTTCGGGGGAGATACCGGAAGCTGCGGGGACGACAGCTGGTGATCTCCCTGGCACAATAAGGGTACTTAAGGGTAGATCACTGGCCAGGCAGGGGCACAGTGCACCGTAATGGCCTCACAGCAGCCCTCCCCACTGCATCAGCAGCAAGAGCAGCAGTCCATGCTGCAGCTGCAGCAGCCCGAGGAGATGGATCAGCCGCGGCAGCCTCGGCGCCGGAAGCGCACCCAGGAGCAGCGTCCACCGCAGAGCAAGAGCAGTGGGCGTTCTGCGACTTTCAGCACCAGGGATTCAAGATCCAGCCGGCATAGCTCCTGCAGGATCGATGATTCCGTGGTCTCCCGAGGAGAAGTATCGGATACCGTCCTGCCTCCCGTTCCGGTACCCTGTTTTTATCTACTGGTTGATGAGTGAGCTACGTGAAAGTCGACGTATTAATGTAGACTTTTTTCTGTTTTGTTTCTCTCTCTCCCTCTCCTTCCTCCCTTATATGGTCAGGATGTCCCTAAAAGATGTACGGAGAAATCCAAGTACAGAGTATGTGCCCTGTGTGAACGGGGTCTGACTAAAGACTGGCCCAAAAGATCATGCCAGCCATGTATTGAGGAAACAATTTCGGAGGGAACCCCGGATTTTTCTTCAAACCTAAAAACCCTTATTAGGTCTGAGGTAGAAAATCATTTAAGTCGTTTTCCAAAGCATACCAGGCCCATAGGGCAAAAACCCCACCCACCCTTTCAGACTCTGAATACGACAAGGGAATGCTGGATGACTCCACTGACTCTTCCTCTTCGGATAGCGAGGCAGGCACAGGTCATTGTTTTCCCCTGGAAAGTGTGGATAGCTTAGTAAAAGCCGTCAGTTCCACAATGGGGTTGGTTGACCAGAAGTCAAAAAAATCGGTACAGGATATTCTGTTCGGCACCTTGGATCGGAAAAAACATAGCGTTTTCCCGATTAATGATAAGGTGCAGGGACTTATCAAGAAGGAGTGGGAGAGGCCGGAGAAAAAGGGTCCCCTTCCATCCTCCTTCAAGAGGAAATATCCCTTTAATGAGGAAGATACCGCTTCCTGGAATAAAGCCCCGAAGCTGGATGTTGCGGTATCCAAAGCTTCTAGATCTTCTCTCCCTTTTGAAGACACAGGGATTCTGAAGGACCCACTGGACCGAAAGGTAGATACCTTCCTTAAGGGTACTTGGGAGTCATCAGCAGGGGCATTGAAACCAGCCATAGCAGCAACCTGTACCGCAAGATCCCTTCTGGTTTGGTTAGACAGGTTAGAAGACCAGGTTAAGAACAACAAGTCACAGGACTCCATTCTGGCCTCTCTACCTGTATTGAAAGGAGCAGCGGCCTTCTTATCAGATGCCTCTGCGGATTCTGCCAGATTAGCAGCAAGATCTGCGGCCCTGTCTAATGCTGGCCGTAGAGCAGTCTGGCTGAAATGTTGCCCAGGGGACATACAAACGAAGGGAAAGCTATGTTCTCTTCCGTGTGAAGGAGATTTTCTTTTCGGTGCCTCTCTTGACACAATTCTGGAGAAGCAGTCCTTTCGGAGGAAGAAATTTGGCCGCAGAAGGACGTCCACAGAACAATCTAGATGGGAGGATCATTCTAGGAAAGGGAAAGGGTTTTTGTTCAGCGGGCCCTCCCAGGATAGTCGCAAACTGCCAAAATGACACTCTATCCCAGGTGGGAGGGAGGCTCTCTCTCTTCCTTCCAGCCTGGGAAAAGATCTCTTCCAGCAAATGGATCCTCAATTTAGTAAAATCAGGTTTAAAACTGGAATTTCTGAGGAACCCACCAGAGAAATTTATCCCGACTGCCTTAAGATCCTCTCTACCAGAACAGCGGGCACTGGAGGAAGAGATTTCAGGTCTCCTGCAAAAGAATGTCTTGCTGGAGGTATCACCACAAGAAGAAAGAAGAGGGTTCTATTCGCCCTTGTTCCTTATAAAGAAGCCAGACAATTCATACAGAGTCATCCTCAACTTGAAAGGCCTAAACAAATTCTTGAACATTCCATCATTCAAGATGGAAACGATAAAATCAAGGATAAGCCTTCTATTCCCTGGCTGCTACATGGCACTTTCAAAAATACCTCAGAGTAGCCGTAACTGTACAGAGAGTCGTCAAGCACTTCCAGTACAGAGCTCTTCTCTTCGGCCTAGCAGTAGCGCCCCGCATATTCACAAAACTTATAGCGGAGGTTACGGCTCATCTCAGGGAGGAGAACAGATTGATCATTCCGTACCTGGACGACTTCCTAATAGTGGGCAAAACTTACGATCACTGCCTGGCCAAGTGGATCAGGTGTGCACCATCTTAAAAAACTTAGGATGGTGTTTAAACCTAGAAAAATGAAAACTGATCCCGCATACAACTCAGATCTTTTTAGGCCTTACTGTGGATTCGGTTCGACAGGAATGCCGTCTGCCCGAGCAGAAAAGAGAGAAAATAAAAAATGTAGTCTCGACAGCCATAACAGACCTAGTAATGACTCTCAGGGGGGCCATGTCTCTGTTGGGGTCCCTCACCTCCTGCATCCCAGCGGCATGCTGGGCCCAATTTCATTCAAGAGAATTGCAATGGGACGTCCTAAAGAACGAAATCATCCTCAGGGGACTTCTGGAGGGCAGGTTAACACTCCCACAAATAATTCAGTCTCTGTATTGGTGGTTAGAGAGAAACACATTCCAGACAGGCGTCCCCTGGGTTCCCCAATGTACCAGAGTGATTACTACGGACGCCAGCCCCAGAGGGTGGGGGGCGCACCTAGACAACTGCCCGATACAGGGGACTTGGTCAGAGGAGGAGAGTCTGGAGTCTTCCAACATGTGGGAGCTACGAGCAGTAGAGAAGGCACTAATCAGCTTCTTACCCCTTCTACGAGGGCATCACATAAAAATTCTGTCCGACAACCAGGTCATGGTGGCATATGTAAACCACCAGGGGGGAACTCGCTCAAAATCACTAATGCAGATTGAGGGGAGGATATTTTCTCTAGTGGAAGGAAAAGTTCTCTTTAAAGGCCCTTCATGTCAGAGGAGAGGACAACACGAAGGCAGACTTTCTAAGTCGCAGGCCATTATTGCAGGGAAAATGGACTCTAAATTACTCAGTCTTCCGCCAGATAGTGGTTATGTGGGGGTCTCCAGAGGTTGATCTGTTTGCAACCCGTCAGAACAGCAAGTTAAAAAAGTTCTGCCCCCTGAATCCCACGGAAAACCCTTTAGTAGTAGATGCCCTCCAGTGCAGATGGGATTTCAGTCTGGCCTATGCCTTTCCCCCAACGTGCTTAATTCCAGCAGTGTTGAGGAAGATCCAGGAGGATCAGGCTCGAATGGTCCTCATAGCCTCCTTCTGGCCCAAGAGACCATGGTTCTTTTGGCTAAAGAGCATGTCAGTCACGAACCCCTGGATTCTTCCAGAGATTCCCGACCTTCTTGCTCAAGGTCCTATATTCCATCCTCAGGTGAAAGGATTGCACTTAGCGGCCTGGAACTTGAGAGGTCGTTGCTAGAGGGTCGGGGTTTCTCATCGAATCTAGTTACTACTCTTCTAGGTAGTAGGAAACCAATCACTACTAAAATTTACAGTAGAGTCTGGAAGAAGTTCTTGTCATCTCAGGGATTCTCCCTGGGGGGGGGGGGGTTCCCATAATGGCCATTTTGGAATTTCTTCAAAAAGGGCTGGAGAAAGGCCTAGCGGTTAGCACCTTAAAAGTCCAAATCTCTGCCTTAGGGGCCTTGTATAATTATAATCTGGCCAGTAACAAATGGGTTTCCAGGTTCATGAGGGCATGCAGTAGAGCCAATCCAGCCCCTATAATAAGGGTCCCTTCTTGGGATTTAAACTTAGTGCTAAACGCGTTAACAGGTTCTCCCTTTGAGCCCCTTAGCTCAGGGTCCATAAAATTACTCACCCTAAAAACAATACTTCTGGTGGCCTTAACATCAGCATGGAGGGTTAGTGAGTTACCGGCTTTGTCTGCAGATCCACCTTTTACCTTAGTGCTAGACGATAGGGTAGTTTTGAGACGAGACCCTGCTTTCCTTCCTAAAATTGTTTCTAAATTTTATATGTCTCAGGAGATAGCCCTACCTTCCTTCTGTCCTGAACCAAAAAATAGCAAGGAGGAAAGATTTCATACCTTGGATGTCAGGAGATGCCTTATACATTATTTAGCATCCACAAGCTCATGGAGGAAGGATAGGGCTCTATTTGTCTCCTTTCAGGGCTCCCGAAAGGGATCAAAGGTCTCAAAAGGCACCGTATCAAGGTGGATCCGGGAAGCCATCACGATGGCCTATACGGGATCAGGCAGAGATCCTCCTAACAATCTGAAGGCCCACTCTACACGGGGCATGGCTGCTTCCTGGGCAGAAAGAGCGGACGTGCCCATTGAGCAAATATGTAAGGTGGCCACGTGGTCATCTCCGTCCACTTTCTATAATCACCATAGATTTGACCTTTCTGCCTCCTCTGATCTCACATTTGGGAGAAGGGTTCTGCAGGCTGTGGTCCCACCCTTACATACCTAGTTCTCCGTAATTCTCTCGTTGTGCCATCATGGGTGACAGAAAAAACACAATACCGGTAAGTAATATACATGTATACTGTACATAGTATAATGCTCCCTATAGTTTCCTATACACAATATAATGCCCTCAATAGCTTTCCTATAAACAGTAGTATGGCTCTCATAGCTCTCCCATACACCATATTATGCCCCCTATAGTCTCTGTATACACAGTATTATGCTTCCATCTTCCTTTATACAGAGTATAATGCCCCCCATAACCAGCCACACAGCACTTACCACCTCTGTTGCTCGACTCCTGTCCAGCCTCGATCTTTGGAGCTCCTCCCCGGCAGGTACAGGCAGCACAAGATACGCTGTGTGATTTCATTTAGCAATTCTGGCCACGCACAGCTTGCTGCTTAGCCACATCTACTATTTTGTGAAGAGGCGATGCCAGCATGCCAAAACATTAAAAGACTCAGTGCTGGCCCAGCTGCTAAGCTGCTAAGTGGCTGGGCAGTTCTAAATAGTTGTTACATGGCTTGTCATCCCAGTATATACAGTGGGGAAAATAGGTATTTGATACACTGACGATTTTGCAAGTTTTCTCACTTACAAACAATGGTGAGGTATGTAATTTTTATCGTAGGCACACTTCATCTGTGAGAGACAGAATCTTAAAAAAAAATCCAGAAAATCACATGATATAATTTTTACATAATTAATTTGCATTTTATTGCATGAAATAAGTATTTGATACAATAGAAAAACAGAACTTAACATTTGGTACAGAATCCTTTGTTTGCAATTACAGAGGTCAGACGTTTCCTGTAGTTCTTGACCAAGTTTGCACACTCTACAGCAGGGATTTTGGCCCATTCCTCTATACAGATCTTCTATAGATCTTTCAGGTTTTGGGGCTGTCGCTGGGCAACATTGAGTTTCAGCTCCCTCCAAAGATTTTCTATTGGGTTCAGGACTGGAGACTGGCTAGGCCACTCCAGGACCTTGAAATGCTTACAGAGCCACTCCTTAGTTGCCCTGGCTGAGTGTTTTGGGTCATTGTCATGCTGAAAGACCCAGCAACAACCCATCTTCAATGCTCTTACTGAGGGAAGGAGGTTGTTGGACAAAATCTCACTATACATGACCCCATCCATCCTCCCTTCAATACGGTGCAGTTGTCCTATCCGCTTTGCAGAAAACCACCCCCCAAAGTATGATGTTTCCCCCACCATGCTTCATGGTTTGGATGGTGTTCTTGGGGTTGTAAGCAGGAGGACCTTGCGTGTCCTGCAGGATTTTTACCATGATGGCGTAGTGTGTTACTAACGGTAATGTTTGAGACTGTGGTCCCAGCTCTCTTCTGGTCATTGACCAGGTCCTCCCATGTAGTTCGAGGCTGATTCCTGACCTTTCTCAAAATCATCCTTACCCCACTAGGCGAGATCTTGCATGGAGCCCCAGACCGAGGAAGATTGACAGTCATCTTGTGTTGCTTCCATTTTCTAATAATTGTGCTAACAACAGTTGTTGCCTTCTCACAAGGCTGCTTGCCTATTGTCCTGTAGCCCATCCCAGCCTTGTGAAGGTCTACAATTTTGTCCCTGGTGTCCTTAGATAGCTCTTTGGTCGTGGCCATGGTGGAGAGGTTGGAATGTGATTGATTGAGTATGTGGACAGGTGTCTTTTACAGATAACGAGTTCAAACAGGTGCAATTAATACAGGCAATGGGTGCAGAGTAGGAGGGCTTCTTAAAGAAAAACTAACAGGTGTGTGAGAGCCAGAATTCTTCCTGGTTGGTAGGTGATCAAATACTTATTTCATTCAATTAAATGCAATTTAATTATTTAAAAATAATACAAAGTGATTTTCTGTTTTTTTTTTTCTTTTTAGATTCGGAAGTGGAAGTATACCTAAGATAAAAATGATAGACCTCTCCATTATTTGTAGGTGAGAAAACTTGCAAAATCGGCAGTGTATCAAATACTTATTTTCCCCACTGTAAATACAGGTGCATCTCACTAAATTAGAATATCATCAAAAAGTTAATTTATTTCAGTTCTTCAATGCAAAAAGTGAAACTCATATATTATATAGAGTCATTACAAACAGAGTGATCTATTTCAAGTGTTTATTTCTGTTAATGTTGATGATTATGGCTTACAGCCAATGAAAACACTAAAGTCATTATCTCAATAAATTAGAATACTTTATAACAACAGCTTGAAAAATGTTTTTAAAATCCGAAATGTTGTCCTACTGAAATGTCTGTTCAGTAAATGCACTCAATACTTAGTCGGGGCTCCTTTTGCATCAATTACTGCATCAACGCGGCATGGCATGGAGACGATCAGCCTGTGGCACTGCTGAGGTGTTATGGAAGCCCAGGTTGCTTTGATAGCAGCCTTCAGCTTGTCTGCATTGTTGGGTCTGGTGTCTCTCATCTTACTCTTGACAATACTGTGAGGAGCTGCCCATTTTCTAAAGACTATGATACTTTTCCAAGCAACGGACCACCATTTTTGTTAATATTATTATTGTGTTTTATTAGTGATTTACTTGTCATGTTTTATATAGTTCTGCTAACTTGTCAGTGTGTACACTAGATTCACTTGTAAATTGTCCAGCATTCCACTAATCTGTATCTCAGGACATCTTTATCTCAGGAGTCCATTGTTTCGACAGCCAATGGTCTCATTAGGTGAGTTTGGATTGAGACACAGTGGAGCCGTCATCACAGGGGGTCTTACATCCTTTCTCAAATGAAGGCTTCTAGAATATTCTTCATTGTTTTTGGCTTACAGTGAATGCTTGAGTGGGAGGGTGATCACTTCTGTGCTGGGAGGGGGCTGACCCCAGAGATGTAGAGGAAAGACATGTTTTAGTGGGGGAAGTTGATGGAAGGACACTGGAGAGATAGGACCTATGGCTGTGGGAGAAGAGATGATGGATGGATGGCTTATGGAGTGTTGGAGCTCAGTTATCAACTGATCCCAGGTTGAGAACTTAAGGACTGAGAGAACTGTATTTTGGCCATTTACTTGGAATTGCTGCATTACCATGGATGTGATTAATAAAATATTGTTGCATCGATAACCTGCCTAGGTGATTACTTACAACCCACAACCGCACATCTTTACAAATACCCCATAGATTCTCTATGGGGTTAAGGTCAGGCGAGTTTGCTGACCAATCAAGCACAATGATAGTGTTGTTATTAAACCAGGTATTGGTACTTTTGGCAGTGTGGACAGGTGCAAAGTCCTGTTGGAGAATGAAATTCCCATCTCCAAAAAGCTTGTCGGCACAGGGAAGCATGAAATGCTCTAAAATTTCCTGGTAGACGACTGCGCTGACTTTGGTCTTGATAAAACACAGTGGACCTATACCAGCAGATGACATGGCTCCCCAAACCATCACTGATTGCGGAAACTTCTCACTAGAACTCAAGCAGCTTGGATTGTGTGCCTCTCCACTCTTCCTCCAGACTCTGGGACCTTGATCTCCAAATGAAAATTGGAACTCTGGGACCTCCTGGAGTGTGTTAATGACTGCCTTCTGGACATCTGACAAGTCACCAGTCTTCCCCATGATTGTGGAGCCTACTGAAACAGACTAAGGGACCTTTTTAAAAGCTCAGGAAGCCTTTGCAGGTGTTTTTTGTTAATTATTTTAATTTACTGAGATAATAACTTTTGTGTTTTCATTGGGTATAAGCCATAATCATCAACATTAACAGAAATAAACACTTGAAATAGATCACTCTGTTTGTAATTACTCTATGAGTTTCACTTTTTGGATTGAAGAACTGAAATAAATTAACTTTTTGATGATATTCTAATTTTGTGAGAAGCACCTGTATATTCAGCTTTAGAAATTTTTAAACATTAAAATGAAAAAATACTCTAGGGATTTTTCCAACTTTCTATCTCTTTCTAATATAACACTTATGGCCCAATTCATTCATATTTTGTGTTTTTTTAAGTCACTTTTCTTTTTTTTACCTTGTGGTATTTGTTGACCAAATTCTTCAAATGAAACACCTTGTTCATGAATTTTTCACAAAATAAAAAAAAAATGTTTTTGTTTTTTTCTGTGCCTTTTTAGAACAAAGAGTCACATGTTTCAACAAAATGTTAGTAAAATTACAGGCAGACATAACCATACTCCAGGGAAGGAGGACTGTAGGAAATCTGTGCAAAAATTTTGTGACATTTAAAAAATTTGGAATTGATTAATGGGCTGCATGCATTTGTAAAACAAGAACACATACACATTAGCGAACATAAAGGCGAATACATATAAAATGGTATTTGCACTCTGATGGTAATAATATGCAAAAATAAGATTTATAGAGTGTTTATGATGTCTAATATTCATTCTGTCAATATGGGTGCTCTAGTAATAAATAATTTTAAGATTAAATATAGCAGAAAAGAAATACAGGTCTGACTTTTCACTTTCAATTACAACAAGTTAACTAAAAACTATGTAAAGAAGAAGATTTCTCTATAGTCAAGATAATTAAGGAGAGAATATTGTGACTCCTCATATCATAAAGGATATATGTCAAAATTCACACTATCGTGCCCTTTACAGAAATTATATATCACCTCCATAAAAAATGGAATTTTACCATTAGGGCCTGTGGATTTCGGTGATAATAAAGATCTTTAAATTCATCCATCCAAACTTCTGCCACTCGCACACAGTTGGCCACTGCTTTACTACGAGAGTATGGCGGTAATCGAGGATAGACATGTCCTACATGGGAACATGGATGGACTTCCAGTGTCCCACCACACTGCCAGACCTATAACAAAGTATAACTGTTACACTAGGAGACGGGTTCCACTTCTTTTTCTTGTTATTAAACAGTTAAATGTTTTTTCATATTATGCATCATTTTCTAGTTCCCTAATTAGAGGCCAGCAATATTTACAAAAGGCATTTTCCATTCATTTGTATGGAGAGAGTCGGAGATGCACAGACTATGTCACTACAATGAACAGTTGTTTTTTCCCTGGCTTTCTTCAGAGCAGTGCACAATGGAGAAAAAGGTTTCATTACAAAGGGACTTTGTTTAATCATTCCAAGACACGCATTCAATAACAGAGCCCCAATCTATAAATGCAGTATTGTTTTCTATTTTAAATTAAATAAAATATATATTTCCTGACAATGTTAACTATTTCAGTACCAGAGAATTTACTCCCCCAAGCCAATTTTGGAGGATAGTCTTTGTTTTTGCAATGGCGCATTAGGAGAATCAGGAGGAGCTTTAGGCAGGTGAGAAAAAAACTGATGGAAAGTAAAAATACTTTCAAAAATAGTATTAATAATTTAAATTTATCAATTAATAAACTGCAAAGTGAATGAACAGAAGAAAAATCTAAATCAAATCAATATTTGGTGTGGACACTGGATTTGAGCTGATTGTTTGAAATTTGGATTTACAGAATTTTCCAAATAAATTTACCAAGAATCGGAATACTGCAAAGCCTCCAATTGCCCAGAAAATATGTGGATAACACTTTAAGGTCTTATGTGTGTGTATTGAACCTGTTTTGAGTTCTGTAATGAAAACACAGCCTTATTAAAATCCAATACCTCAAACTATCGGGCTAGGAGAGGTGGGGAGCTGGGATAACTAGCAGCCTATTAACCACACACTGCAGTTTCAGACATTGTAGGCTACTTAAATTGTATAAAAGGTGCAAAAATGTATTTTGGGGGCAGATGCCTGCTTTGCTGGTGTTTATACAAAGGTGGTGCAAACAGAAAAAGCTATTGCTTTTTCACACAGGGAGTGCAAAAATGATCTCTTTGGAGAGTTTCAAGAACTTTGTTCTTAGCTAAATTAAGTAGAGTTAGCTTTTTCACAAGCTGTCCAAAAATTATCCCTTTATTAAGGCAGACTAAACAAGCTTAGAATGTGAAGAAGTAATAGCATCTTAACTAGGAATGAAAAAAGTATTTATTTTTTTAGATCGGCCACAGGTTTGCAATTCACAAATTGATTAAATAATTACAAAGGCTTTTAATCAAGACGTCCTAAAATTATCTCTTTTTTTAGGGAGCAGGAACAGGCTAGCTGTTTTCAGAGTGAAAAATCAATGACTTATCACCAAATCATTTAAAAAAGTAGCCCTATTTTGGAAGCTTTATCATGTTTGCTTACTCTCCAGAGAATATGTTGCGCATCAGCAGTATGGTCTAATACTATAAAAACAGTGCGCAGGTAACCAGTAGATGTGTGACTGGCATGGTTGTGCAATGGCAGAGGCTGTGACAGAATTCACATGGTAGAGAATTAGGATGGGGCAGGCAAGGAGATTTCTGTCAGTCTAGGGTCAGCAATGGTGGGAACATAGTCTAGCATTATAAAATACAGTGGGAAGCCAGGAGATATGTGGCTGACAAGACTGTGCAGTGGCAGTTGCAAAAGCATGGAAAATATAGATGCGATTTGCATCACTGTGGTCACAAGTCGACTAAACGGCAAGTGCATTGAGCAAGGCCGGATACAGTCTAATCAGAATGTACCGGAAGTATGCAAATTGCATACTTGCGGTCACATGACTGTCCGCTTCAGGTACCGGAGAATCCTGAATGTGCACACTGTGAGGATTCGCAAGTCTGCAGTCACATAGAGTGAGCGCAAGCTTGTACCTCAAAGCTGGACAACTCCTTTAATCTGAGAGAGCATCAGTCTCCCCCGATGAAGCAGTAGCCATGTCTATTAATGAGAACCTGTCAGCTGATTCATGCTGCCCATGCCACAGCGGAGGACGGCGCTGGGCTAGTCTCGTGTTTCCCTAATGTCTCCTGCGGGATCTTCTAACTATACTAACAGATAAGATATACCTGGCTGCAATCGCGGCTATGACAAGTTTTTTTGGTTATCCCCTACCCATAGTGTAGAGGATAATTTCCAGATGGGGCCCCCGGTGATCCCAAGAATGAAGGGAGTGGAGGTTGAGCATGAACATCTCTCCTGTGTTCATTATCAACGGGAGTGATGGAAATAGCAAAGCCCTTCATCTAATTAATCTTTTTTTTCTTTAAGTTATCTATTGCTGAGTAATTACCAAATAAATCAGTATTTACCCCAACGAGCATAGTACAGGAGGAAATTGTATGTGAACTGTTGTGGGTTTGTATGCCAGGGCTGCTTTATAGTCCCAGTCTGGCCCTGAACTGTATAGATACGTATATGTGTGTCTGTGTGTGTATGTAAGGCATCCACTCAGATGTCCGTGTTTGTTCTGTGTTTTTTAAGAGGTACACCTGTACTCATTATAGTCTATGGGGCTGTTTACATGGCTATTTTTTTTCATGAGCTTTGTGTCCATGCACTACTCATAGAAATATGTGTGTTTTTCCAGCAGCATAGATAGAAAGTGGCAATACAAGTCAATAGGTCCTTGAAAAAAACATTCAACACATGGATGGAATCAGTGTACAGTACGTGTGCTGCCCTTGTTTAAAGAAGAAGTCCCTGCAGCCAATCAGCGCTGGCTTGACTCTCCACTCCTTTGGACAAATCCAGATACACATAAGGGAGGGCTAGCGCCAGTGGTGTAACTAGAGTCTGATGGGCTCCAGTGCAAGATTTGGACCAGGCCCCCCCCGATTCTGAATAGATTGTATCTACACTGCTCAAAAAAATAAAGGGAACACTTAAACAACAGAATATAACTCCAAGTAAATCAAACTTCTGTGAAATCAAACTGTCCACTTAGGAAGCAACACTGATTGACAATCAATTTCACATGCTGTTGTGCAAATGGAATAGACAATAGATGAAAATTATTGGCAATTATCAAGACACACTCAATAAAGGAGTGGTTCTGCAGATGGGAACCACAGACCACATCTCAGTACCAATGCTTTCTGGCTGATGTTTGGTCACTTTTGAATGTTGGTTGTGCTTTAACACTCGTGGTAGCATGAGACGGACTCTACAACCCACAGAAGTTGCTCAGGTAGTGCAGCTCATCCAGGATGGTACATCAATGCGAGCAGTGGCAAGAATGTTTGCTGTGTCTGTCAGCGTAGTGTCCAAAGGCTGGAGGCGCTACCAGGAGACAGGCCAGTACACCAGGAGACGTAGAGGGGGCCGAAGGAGGGCAACAACCCAGCAGCAGGACTGTTACCTCCGCCTTTGTGCAAGGAGGAACAGGAGGAGCACTGTCAGAGCCCTGCAAAATGACCTCCAGCAGGCCACAAATGTGCATGTGTCTGCACAAACGGTTAGAAACCGACTCCATGAGGGTGGTATGAGGGCCCGACGTCCACAGATGGGGGTTGTGCTCACAGCCCAACAACGTGCAGGACGCTTGGCATTTGAAACAGAACGCTAGGATTGTCAAAGTCGCCACTGGCGCCCTGTGCTCTTCACAGAAGAAAGCATGTTCACACTGAGCACATGTGAAAGACGTGACAGAGTCTGGAGACGCCGTGGAGAGCCATCTGCTGCTTGCAACATCCTTCAGCAAGACCGGCTAGGCAGTGGGTCAGTAATGGTGTGGGTTGGCATTTCTTTGGAGGGCCGCACAGCCCTCCATGTGCTCGCCAGAGGTAGCCTGACTGCCATTAGGTACCGAGAAGAGATCCTCAGACCCCTTGTGAGACCATATGCTGGTGTGGTTGGCCCTGGGTTCCTCCCAATGCAGGACAATGCCAGACCTCATGTGGCTGGAGTGTGTCAGCAGTTCCTGCAAGATGAAGGCATTGAAGCTATGGACTGGCCCGCCCGTTCCCCAGACCTGAATCTGATAGAGCGAGACATGATGTCCCAGATGTGCTCAATCTACCAACGTCACCTTGCACCACAGACTGCCCAGGAGTTGGCAGATGCTTTAGTCCAGGTCTGGGAGGAGATCCCACAGGAGACCATTTGCAGCCTCATCAGAAGCATGCCCAGGCGTTGTAGGGAGGTCATACAGGCACGTGGAGGCCACACATAATACTGAACCTCATTTTGACTTGTTTTAAGGACATAACATCAAAGTTGGATCAGCCTGTAGTGTGTCTTTCCACTTTAATTTTGGGGGTGACTCCAAATCCAGGCCTCCATTGGTTAATAAATTTTATTTCCAGTGATGATTTTTGTGTGATTTTGTTGTCAGCACATTCAACTTTGTACAGAACAAAGTATTCAATGAGAATATTTCATTCATTCAGATCTAGGATGTGTTATTTGAGTGTTCCCTTTATTTTTTCGAGCAGTGTATATATATATATATACAGTACAGACCAAAAGTTTGGACACACCTTCTCATTTAAAGATTTTTCTGTATTTTCATGACTATGAAAATTGTACATTCACACTGAAGGCATCAAGACTATGAATTAACACATGTGGAATTATATACTTAACAAAAAAGTGTGAAACAACTGAAAATATGTCTCATATTCTAGGTTCTTCAAAGTAGCCACCTTTTGCTTTGAGGACTGCTTTGCACACTCTTGGTATTCTCTTGATGAGCTTCAAGAGGTAGTCACCGGAAATGGTCTTCCAACAATCTTGAAGGAGTTCCCAGAGATGCTTAGCACTTGTTGGCCCTTTTGCCTTCACTCTGCGGTCCAGCTCACCCCAAACCATCTCGATTGGGTTCAGGTCTGGTGACTGTGGAGGCCAGGTCATCTGGCATAGCACCCCATCACTCTCCTTCTTGGTCAAATAGCCGTTACACAGCCTGGAGGTGTGTTTGGGGTCATTGTCCTGTTGAAAAATAAATGATGGTCCAACTAAACGCAAACCGGATGGAATAGCATGCCACTGCAAGATGCTGTGGTAGCCATGCTGGTTCAGTATGCCTTCAATTTTGAATAAATCCCCAACAGTGTCACCAACAAAGCACCCCCACACCATCACACCTCCTCCACCATGCTTCACGGTGGGAACCAGGCATATAGAGTCCATCCGTTCACCTTTTCTGCGTCGCACAAAGACATGGTGGCTGGAACCAAAGACCTCAAATTTGGACTCATCAGACCAAAGCACAAATTTCCACTGGTCTAATGTCCATTCCTTGTGTTCTTTAGCCCAAACAAGTCTCTTCTGCTTGTTGCCTGTCCTTAGCAGTGGTTTCCTAGCAGATATTTTACCATGAAGGCCTGCTGCACAAAGTCTCCTCTTAACAGTTGTTGAAAAGATGTGTCTGCTGCTAGAACTCTGTGTGGCATTGACCTGGTCTCTAATCTGAGCTGCCGTTAACCTGCGGTTTCTGAGGCTGGTGACTCGGATAAACTTATCCTCAGAAGCAGAGGTGATTCTTGGTCTTCCTTTCCTGGGGCGGTCCTCATGTGAGCCAGTTTCTTTGTAGCGCTTGATGTTTTTTGCAGCTGCACTTGGGGACACTTTCAAAGTTTGCCCAATTTTTCGGACGGACTGACTTCATTTCTTAAAGTAATGATGGCCACTCGTTTTTCTTTACTTAGCTGCTTTTTTCTTGCCATAATACAAATTCTAACAATCTATTCAGTTGGATTATCAGCTCTGTATCCACCTGACTTCTGCACAACACAACTGATGGTCCCAACCCCATTTATAAGGCAAGAAATCCCACTTATTAAACCTGACAGGGCACACCTCTGAAGTGAAAACCATTTCCGGTGACTACCTCTTGAAGCTCATCAAGAGAACGCTAAGAGTGTGCAAAGCAGTCATCAAAGCAAAAGGTGGCTACTTTGAAGAACCTAGAATGTAAGTCATTTTTTCAGTTGTTTCACACTTTTTTGTTAAGCATATAATTCCACATGTGTTAATTCATAGTTTTGATGCCTTCAGTGTGAATGTACAATTTTCATAGTCATGACAATACAGAAAAATCTTTAAATGAGAAGGTGTGTCCAAACTTTTGGTCTGTACTGTACATACAGTGGCTTGCGAGAGTATTCACCACCCTCCCTGGCTTTTTCTCTAATCCTATTTGTGTGTGTAGCATCAGCACTAGTGATGAGCGAGCATGCTCGCTACTGCTCGGTACCCGCCTGAGCATCTCACTGCTCGAAATGCTCGGCGAGTACTTCCGGGATGCTCAGGCGAGAGCTAGAATCCCAGCCCCGCATGTGTGGCGCTGTTTAGACAATGAATAAACATGCAGGGATTCCTGCCACTAACTGTAATGCCGCAGCCATGTTGGTTGTGGCATCTCGTCACAGTCTACCCTTCAGACAGGCAGAGTAGGGAGAGGTGCTGCTGAGCTAGGGAGAGAATTGGCAGTTTATTAGGTATTCAAGAGCAATATACATCTGACCTAACTCCTTCTAGGGATTAATCCAGCTGCATATATTATTCCTGGTGATAGCAGGAGTTAGGCAGGCAGAGTTTGTGGAGAGTGTATAGAGCAGAATAGGGTCCAGTTGATGTTCTGTCTGCTGCTATTACTGATATCCATAGCCCTAGATATCAGGGCTAATTTTTTTTTTGCTCTTAATACTGATTATTTGCTTAAAAAGCAATATAATACACAATTTTTACTGCTCCATTTGCTTGTTAACAGTTTACAGCCAGATTTGATTGATGTATTGTATTGTGGAAGCAGAGAAACTCCATCATCACACGCGATCCGATATTACTGCGGTAATAATCGTGACATTTTTTGGAGCATGCCAAATATCACACTCCAGTTAAAGTCTGCCAGTTGTGTGTTGTTCAACCTATTGACACTTGGTCGCTGACCAATACCATATCCATAAGGCCACTGCCTAAAACCGTAGTCATCAGATGTAATCCGATATTACTGCTGTAATAATTGTGACATTTTTTGGAGCATGCCAAATATTACTCTCCAGTTAAAGTCTGCAAGTTGTGTGTTGTTCAACCTATTCACAATTGGCCGCTGACCAATACCATATATATAAAGGTCACTGCCCAAAACCGTGGTCATCAGACGTGATCCGATATTACTGCGGTAATAATCGTCACATTTTTTGGAGTGTGCCAAATATTACACTTCAATTAAAGTCTGCCAGTTGTGTGTTGTTCAACCTATTCACACTTGGTCGCTGACCAATACCATATCTATAAGGCCACTGCCTTAAACCATGGTCATTAGATGTAATCCGATATTACTACTGTAATAATCGTGACATTTTTTGGAGCATGCCAAATATTACACTCCATTTAAACTGGGCAAGGCACGTTGCAAAGGACGGGCAAGTGGACATGATGCTGATGGTGCACGCAGAGGCCAAGGCCATGGGCAAGATGAAACTGCCTGCTAAGGGACCACAACCAACACCCACATGATGTTGTACTACCTTCCTGTCCCAATTTCTAGAGGGTCTGTGGGGTGGCCACAGACACAAGGCGGGCAATTGCTCCCCGGAACACCAACACGAGGGAAGTTGCCAGTCCAACTTTTAGGTCTTCCAGAGTCTGGCTATTTTTTAAAGACTGTACAGATAACCCTAAAAAGGCCATTTGCAAAACCTGCTATGCCAGCATCAGCAGGGGCAGCAAAAGTACCAGCCTGACCACTACCAGCATGCTCAGGCACATGACAGCAAAGCACCCAACTAGTTGGTTCGAATGTCAGGGTCCAGAAACAGAGTCTGCGGGTGACACCACTGCCTGCTCCGCTGCTGCGCGTGCACCCCAATCCCCTGTCCATGGCGAAGGCGAAGATGCCTTCCACCCCGCACCTGTCGTTGCACACTTGCAACCACCACCATCAGCAACCTCGTCCACATCATTGTCCCAGCGAAGCGTTCAGTTATCCCAACCCCAGTCCTTTGAACGTAAGCACAAATACGCAGCCAACGCCCCACCGGCAACAGCACTAAACTGCCACATTTCTCGACTGCTTGCACTTGAAATGTTGACTTTTATGCTCGTGGAATCTTTCCACAACTTCATGGCTGCAGCTGTTCCTCGGTATTCGGTCCCCAGCTGCCACTATTTCTCCCGGTGTGCAGTACCCACCTTACACAAGCAGGTGTCCCAGAACAATACCCGTGCCCTCAACAATGAAGTTACTGAGAAGGTCCACCTAACCACGGACACATGTACAAGTGCTCGTGGCCAAGGACGGTACATCTCGCTGATGGCACACTAGGTTAATATAGTGGAAGCCGGGACCCAGTCGGGCCCTGGGATGGAACACGTCCTCCTGATGCCGAGGATTGCAGGAACTGGATCAATCAGGGCTGATTTCACATTCTACAGGTCCTGCACATCCTCCTCCTCCTCCTCCTCTTCAGCCTCCATTTCCGAAATTACCACATCAATCGGAAGCTGGAAGCACTGCAGCACTGCCTTGGCGAAGCGGCAACAGGCTGTGCTGAAGCTAATATGCTTAGGGGACAAACCACACACTGCTGCAGAGTTGTTGACAGCTGTAACAGAGCAGACAAATCTGTGGCTGTCACCACTGAACCTACAGCCAGGCATGGTCATATGTAACAATAGCCGGAACCTGGTGGCGGCTCTGAAGCTAGGCAAGCTTGCACATGTACCATACTTGGCCCATGTGCTCAACCTAGTGGTTAAGCGGTTTCTCAAAACCTACCCGCATCTACCGGATCTATTTGTGGAAGTACCCCACTGTGTCCTAATTTCCGAAAGTCACCTACAGCTTCCACCGCCCTCGTCAACTCACGACTGGTGTGGGATGTCACCACATGTTGGAACTCAATGTTGCATATGTTGAGAAGGATTTGTGAGCAGCAGAGGGCCATTGTTGAGTACCAGCTTCAACACGCCTGTCGGTATTCAAGTCAGCATCCGCACATAAGAGCTGATGAGTGTGCATAGATGTCTGACATCTGTGCTGTCCTCCAAAACTTTGAGGACTCCACCAAGTTGGTGAACGGCGATGATGCCATAATTAGCGTCACCATCCCGCTTCTCTGTCTACTTAAACGCTTGCTGCTCAGATTTAAAGAGGAGGCATTGCAGGCGGAGCACGATGAGATGGGGCAAGGAACCATACAGGGTGATGCCACACAGCCCAGCCTCCTCTCATCTCAATGCAGATTGGGTGATAATGAGGAGGAGGAGGAACAGGAGCTGTTTTCCTGCACTACAGACTGTACTACCCACGCAACAGCCATACCATCTGTTCAGCGTGGATGGCCTGAGAAGAGGGAGAATGAATAGGAGGACCAGGAGGAGGATGAAGAGGAGGAAAGCATGGAGAGTTGTCCTCTTGGTCAGGACAGGGAAGTCTTGGCTGTTGGCAGTCTGGCACACATGGCTGACTTTATGCTCTGCTGCCTTTCCCGTGACCCTCGCGTTGTATACATTTTGGACGACAGTAATTACTGGTTGGTCACACTTCTACACCCATGCTACGAGAACTTTCTAGCTCTCCTTCCCGTGGCAGAGATCTAATAAAATGTTGCAGTACCAGAAGGAGCTTGTTGTAGAATTATTTAAAAAATTCCCACCTGAAAACACTGGTGGCAGAGGTCACAGTTCCTTGGACAACAAAGGAGTACAGGTGAGGGAGACACAAATACAATGCAGCAGAGGCAGGGGAAGACTGTTAAAGGTCTGGGAAAGTTTTCTCTGCCCCTCCCTGGCCCTGATGCGCTGGGTAAATTGACAAGGAGGGAAAAGTTTTGGAAGATCTGAAGGAGTACCTTGCCGACCGTACCAACGTACTCCGTGATTCATCTGTGTCTTATAACTATTGAGTATCCAAGCTGGAAACGTGGCATGAACGGGCTCTCTTCACCTTGGAGGTCCTGCCCTGCTGCTAGCATTTTGCCAGAGGGGGTTTTTACTGCTGTCGGGGGTATTATAACTGATAGGCACATCCGCCTGTCAACTGAAAATGCTGACAGGCTGACTCTTATCAAAACGAACAAGGGATGGTTTGGGCTAAACTTCTCAACACCACACGATGATAAAAGCGGAAGATAGTCAAATCCAGTGGGGTTTTTTTTGGGGGGGGTCTATTCCCATGCACCTCTTCACACCCAGACATGGGTATACACTTCCTGATTTTGTCTATTTTCTGTTTTCCTCCTTCTCCTCATCCTCCACCATCATATCACCAGGGTGACCGTGATGCAACACCCACATAATTTTTTTTAGAGGCCTACCTCTAACATTCTGTATGTTATACAGTATGTTCGTGTATAACCGCCCAGGGGTAAATGTTTTTCAGCCCACTTAGAGCATGGGCATTACCAGTATAGGAGACCCACTCCTTAATAATGAAAAAAAAATTTTAATGAGGCCCTCCTCTACGTCTCTTCAAAGGGGTTTTGTAGTGCATCCTAATTTTTGACAGCCACTCCTTAATAATTGGAACAACAAAGCATAGCCGGCTGATGGCCCTCTAACAATAGTGAGGGACGACTGTTGGCCCTCTAAAAATAGTAAGGGCCGCCTGATGGCCTTGTAAAAATGGGCTTTGTGACTTTCAGAGTCCCTCCTTCATAAATGAAGAAGAATGTGTCTGATCATGTTTCACACAACACATGGGCAGATAAGGCAATAAAATGTCTCTTGGCTGTCTTAGTCTGCGGGCTGGACTTGATTAGCCAGAGGACCGGATGTGGCCCGTGGACCGCACTTTGCTCAGGTCTGCTCCAAGGTGTTTGGGACAACCTCCCTGCTGAGTTCCTTCAAATACTGTGTACAATTGTACCTAGAAGAATTTATGCTTTGATGCTCTTCTGAAGGCAAAAGGTGGTCACACCAAATACTAATTTTATTTAGAATTCTCTTTTGTTCATTCACTTTGTATTTTGTTAATTGATAAAAATAAATTATTAAAGGGCAGCTGTCATGTCCCCAATTGCTATTAACCTGCAGATATGGAGATACTCTGCAGGTTAATAGCATTCTAAAGCCGTTTCCTGATATGCTGCAAAGATGACTTTCAATCAATGTGTCAATGTATGCTTACAGACGCCACTCACTGTATACTAGCAGCAACTGAAGTGGCATCTCCAGGCTTCTTTGACTGGAGACTGACTGGCAGATGTAAATCCGTGCGGCGGCCGGACAGCTTTAGAACGCTAGTAACCTGTAGATTAACCACATATCTGTAGGTTAATAGCATTTGCAGACATGACAGGTTCCCTTTAACACTTCTATTTTTAAAACATTCTAAGACCTCATCCAGACGTCTATTTTTCTCATGTATGAGAAGAACAGACTGATTTTCGTAAGACTTTCATTAGAGTGTCGTCCGAGTGTCATCAGTTTTTTCCGTATGTGGAAAAAAAAAAGTTTCTCCACCTTCTCCTTTCTGACAGTCCATGAAAATAAGAGTGTGGTCCAATTCTTTCACAGACCTATAGACTTGCATTGCCAACTTTGATCCAACTCCCAGATCAAAGTCGGTCATGTCTCTCAGATTTTCCGGGGACCGCTCTGTCTGTGAAAAAACACAGACATGTGAATGGCCCCATAGACTATCACAGTGAAAACCATGGATAACACTCATACACGAAAAACACATCTGAATGAGTCCTTACACTGCAGCGTTTTTTCTGCAGCAGCCTAAAACTTTTTGCACAATACATTTTTACTGCAAAAAAATATTGCATTTTTAATGTGTATTATGTACACCTTTATTCACTTTAATTTTAGTCTCAATAGGCAACTTCATAATGCAATTTTGTAATCATACATTTGATATTTTGGTATACTTCGTTTACTAAAATATTATTGCTGGTCGGCGTAAAATTAACAGGTGCCTTTGTTAGACCCCAGGTGGCCTTGACAACCACTCCAAGCGAATAAACTGATAAACTGAAGAGATAACAGGTCAAAACCAACTAAACAATCAATTATCCTCTTCCTGCACCTCACTGTACATTAGAGTAGATGTACCAAAGATTGGGTCTAATTTTTTTTTTTTCAATATAGCACTGACAGGTAAGATACATTGAAATTTAGGCGTATGGCAATTTTTTAAGTGATTTAAAGAAAAATAATCACCCTCTTCCCCAAAGAAGAGCCTTTTAGACTTTTGGCACTTTAACACAGGTTTTTCCCTGATCCACCAAAATGGGCAGAGCCGGGGTGGGACGCCACAGATTGTCTAATTTATGTTGAGCTATGGTATTCCTTATATGGCATTACTTACTCCAGTCATGGGCTGGAATAAGATTTCTGGCATTGTACGCCACTCGTTATATGCCTCTTAATGAACTAGGAACGTCTGATTCCAACAATCCCCCTGATGAAGACTGGTGAGAAAATCGCCAGTCTTGATGAATCAGGGCCATAGGATGTTGCTGAAATGTAATGTTAACTGTTATATTTAAAAAAAAAATCCACTAAAAACACAATATTTCAGCTGTTGAGAAACTTACGCACTTTAAATGAGATTTCCAGGTTTTCTCCTCCCCACACATCCATTCCTTGATCATAAGTTCCTAAGTATTCAAAATATTTCTTACTCATAGAGAAGAGTCCACCTGCCATGACTGGAGTCCTAGAAGTCATGAAATTTTAAAAACAAGTTATCCGAAAGATCTAAACACATAGGGCCAGAAATGTTTATTTATTTTTAAATATTTTTTTCTTCCTCAACATATTAATACATTACTTGCTTTAACCACTTACAGAGATTTTGTGACCATTATAAATGCTCGATTAAAATGTTTTAGCCCTCAAAGTAGACCAATATTTAAAATTCAATGAAATTCAACACCCCTTCAAAAAACTATACAAAACCCTTCAAAGGGCACTTAACATATCAAATAAATGTTTGTAATATAACACTATCGTACATTTATATAACAACTAATGGCTTTGTACTACATCGGGCACTGTGTAAGAGCCCTAAAGCCAATTTCTGCTGCATCTAAAGCCAATCTAGTATGAGAAGTGGAAGCTGTTGCAAGTATGTAGTAACCAGTCCTGATATATAAAGAAAACCACCAGCACCCTAAGGGGAAGCACACATGGAATACTGTCTCATGGGAAATCATTGGTGCAATTAAGCTGCACATTTCACCCATTGCATCACAGCATAAATCATCATGCTGAATCAATTTTATTTTCTTTAACCGCTTCCCATCATTATATCTCCTTTTCACATCCTAATAGAACGTGTTACTTTCAACTAGGACATGACAACGCAGTGAATCCTAACCTTGGGATTGTGATCCCATGGGTCCCTCTAACAGCTTTCAATCCCCGCTGCTAGCACAGACACAGCAGCAGGGAATGAGTGCTGTCAATGTTTGTATAAACTCCTTCAACCCCTTACATGCCACGCAATCAAGAGAGACCATGATCACGATCACTCCATTGACTACCTGCAATGCAATGGCAGGTAGCCAATGGTTGATATGGCAACAGAAAGCCTAACAATGATGTCAGGATCTACCATAGAGTAAAGTAATCTATTAGGCTGCCTTTCAGTATAAGGCCGGGTTAACACGAGCATATAAAGAAATTTCCAGATTTTCACCCAGAAAACAATTTTTTTCTCTCTTGTTATCCATGTGCAATCTTTATGTAATTTATTTTTTATAGCAGCACCTATTAATCATTTACAAGACCATTCATAGTTTCCTATGTTAAAGAATTGCAATGTATCCATAACAAATGGATGCTATACTGATGTTCGGTATGAAATCCATTTTTTTTCTGCACAATCATAGACTTGAATGGCTGAGTCTGACCTGACATACTGAAGAGATTAGTGGATGCTATTATTTTTTTAACATGTAGATTCAGTTAGTGAAAAAAACACTCATCTGAACAGCCCAGTTGAATTGCATTGGTCCTAGTGCTGTCCGTGTGTTGCCTATATTTTCACGGACTGTGGACAGCAAAGATAGAAAATATGCTTGTGTGAACCTACCCTAACACTGACAGGCTGGATAATGCACTGCAGTAGAGTTAGTAGGCCAGTATAATATCTATGCAATTAAAGGATTGCATGTCCAAGTCCCTTTGTGGGTCTAATAAGTATTGTAAAAAAAATAATATATTTAACAATATTTCTAAGTATCAAAAAATGTTATTTAAATAATCCTATTATAAGTGAACAAAAAGACATTTGACTAATAAATAACAAAAGCCCCCCAAAGAAGAAATATATCTGGTATTACTATAACAATAACGACTAGTACAATGAAACTGTATAATTACAGTGGGGAAAAAAAGTATTTAGTCAGCCACCAATTGTGCAAGTTCTCCCACTTAAAAAGATGAGAGAGGCCTGTAATTGACATCATAGTTAGACCTCAACTATGAGATACAAAATGAGAAAACAAATCCTGAAAATCACATTGTCTGATTTGGAAAGAACTTGTTTTCAAATTTTGGTGAAAAATAAGTATTTGGTCAATTACAAAAGTTCATCTCAATACTTTGTTATATATCCTTTGGCAATGACAGAGGTCAAACGTTTTCTGTAAGTCTTCACAAGGTTGGCACACACTGCTGCCTGGGAAGTTACATGGGAACGTGGATGCCCTCTCTAGAATTCCCTGCCTGGTATTGGAAGGTGCCCAAACCCCCGGCTTTGGGCAGAGGGGGGGGAATATATGACAGAGTCACTGGCGTGATATACGAGGGGAGGTATGTGTCACTCAGGTTGCTCTCCTGTGTGAACCGAAACCTACTAAATTTCTGCCAGCATGTTATATGCTGGGGGTTAACTCTCTTAAAGGTTGTGGTTTTATGGGAATGGCAAAGAGGGTGGGAAGCCATTCCCTACCTCCCCTCAGGGTGTGGCGGAGCAAGGTTGAAATGCTCAGTCATTTTTATTTCCTGGCTGTAGTGTGTGATCTGGAGAGGGAAGTCTTCGGGCTGTGTTGGGCTGAAGCCAGAGAGCAACACCGGAGGACTGGTGTTGCTGAGACTTCACTGGGCTACCTGTAGCGGGCAGAGCCTCGCTGGCTAAAGGACTTTGTTATACTTTATCTTTTGTTTTCCCGTCAACCCCGAGAGGGACTGTTTATTTTTATGGGACACTGTTGGAGTTTATGCCGCACAATAAACCCGCAGGAAGTTTACCCAAATGGTGTGTCCTGTGTCTGCCTCTAGAGAGCCGAGCAAGTCACTTTACCACAATATATGTATGTTTTTTATATGTGTATTTAGTGTAGTGTGAGTGTTTTAATATACTAACTTACCACTGCCCTCTCCAGTATCCAGCGCTGTTCTTCTTCCATTCTCAGTGGCATCACCGCACTTCAAACTCTCAGGGTCACACTGCGCTCTCGGTAACCCAGAAGTGGCTTTAACAATGTAAGCCTACAGAGTGTCAGAACGAGGTTCTATAGACTTATATTGTAAAAGAAAATTACGACTTATGCATAGAGCAAAGAGTGAGCCAGCTAGTCTAAAGAGTGATGATGTCACTGAGAAGAGAAGAACGGCGCTGGATACCGAAGGAGGAAGTAGGTGAGTATATGAACACACACACACTACACTACATGCACATATGCAGAGATGTAGTTAAAAAAAATATTAATGGCCGTGCTACTTTAATGAAAGTTTGTTATTAGTTGTGGTTGTAAGCACTCCAAAATGGTGTCACTGAGATGTACATCTTTTCCCACTAAAAAACAAGGCCTCAGGTAGCTACACTCCTTCTCAGGTGTCCTCCGAGTTGCAACAGTTTTTTTTCTTGTCCCTTTTTTTTCACTGAATTTTTTTTATCCATTGACTCTGAACAACTTATCAATTAAAAATGGATGAAACTAGGATGGAATTCTGAAGTACAAAGAATGTCTTCCTAGTGTCATCCATCTCTCACATATCTACATAGTCTGATCCGCAAAACTGATGCAAATGGGACATGGTCTGAGTCTAACGGACCGGAGACATGAACCTGTTTTTAAAACTGATGTGTGTATGAATCAATGAAAATCTATTGGTCAGAAATCTATGTCCGAGAAAATAACAGAGAGCACTAGGACATGTCACATGGGTGTGTAGGCTAATTCATGCCCTTTAAACCTATGGGCCAATTCAACAAGACTGGCATTTTTTGTACGACAGTCTGGATGAAGTGTGCGCTAGAGTTAGGTGTGGCAAATTCATCAGGAGAGATGCGCCTCTTAATGAAATTGGAGCATTTTCAGCTGTTGTGTGCCCCAGTAAGAAATATGCTCCAGTCCCGAGTGGAGTATATTTATGTCAGAATTTACACCACTCAACAACGCCCGCTCACAACTGGCTTTACAAGCGTTTTAAAAATTTGTCTTGGAATGGCATAAAAATGCCAAACGTTGCAACATTTTTATGTAACCATGAGTTTTGCAAAAATTTTGCAACAATTCAATCAGTTTTGCACCAGAATACTGGCATAAACTGCTTGTTGAATCAGCCCCTTGTTTCTTCTTAAAATGTACCTTACTATTACATAAAATGCACTACTGTATATCCAAAGTAAAACATATCTTTTTCTTAAACTGTGCATTTTTTACTAGAGTTACATAATGGATAAATGTTTTACATTTGCATAGAAATTAGCGTTTCTATTACCCAGCTGTCAGGGGTGTATAAAAGGGAGCAGATTAACAATTTAAACCACCCTCTTTGTAGAGGGCAACCAGAGAGCAGTGAACACCGTTATTTACTTAAAGGGACTTTGTCAGGTGTGTCATGTTGCCCAAACCTCTGCAGCATGAATCAGAGCCTGGCTGCATGTTTGGAGCCAGGTATTATTCTCTGAATTGCTCTGGCTTACACCAATGAAATTGGAGCCAGATATGGTTTTCTCTCAGATGCTGAAACATTTACAGATCCGACCAGGGATCATAGATAGAGATGAGACTAGTCCAGATCTGACCTCCCCGCGCCCCCTTCCACCTTTTGCCCACAGTGGTCCGGATAATTGACAGGTCCCACTCATGTGTACGTATGGAGAGACCTGTCAATCACCTGCAGCAGGGCAGTGAGATGCCTACTGGGGGTGTTGTCAGACTAGTCAGGTCTCTCCCTATGGTTCTTAGATGGATCTTTAAACTATGTTTGCTCTGAAATAACACAGAGATAAACATACCTGTCAGCAATTGTGCAGCCAGACTCTGATTCATACCGCCCATAGTTTGGGCAGCATGAATCAACTGCAAGGTTCCCTTTAAAAAGGTTTCTTATATAATTCCATCAGGAGAAGTTACAACTCTTAGCAGGTTTTGAAGATCAACAGCTGTCAGGGCATGCTGAGAGTTGTAATTCTCCATGGAGGTTAAATGAGTTAAATGGATGACAGGAATGTGAAAATGAGGGAACCGCTTTGGATCTGTAATCTATGATCCCACAGCAATGCTGACTTCCAGGATGGCCACATGCAATAGCAAGAAGCTGTAAGATGATCAATGGGGTCCCAAGGCAGGAGGATAATGGCCAGCCTACCGCTGCACCTTGACATCAGCTCAGCCTGCATAGGCATCTGTATAATTAATTAGCTTGCTAAATAAACTAATGAATGTATTAATGGATGAATAGACTGGCAGAGATGCTGTAAGCTACATATGTAAGTGAAATGCAAGGCTGCCATCAAAAATCCCCTGGACCATTCTCAAGTATCCCTGTGATTCTTAACCCGATCACATGTTCCAAGCATAATATTATAGAGCCCATTTGGGTGGAAGATGGTTGTTGCTCTCTTATGTATGTTCTCTTCTACATTCCCACTATGTACTAACTATGGAAGTCTGGGAGTCCAATCTCTATTTCTTCATGTCACACAATGCAGCACAGGAAATGGAAAGTCTAGGCTTATGGAATATACAGAGAAAATGTAGAAATTGTGGATATTAATGAGCTCTGCATTCATTTCTTACTAAAGAGGATGGTAGAAATTATATGTTCTTATGTGAGGATAAACCTCATATACATTATTCAACATTTGGCCACCCCCTCCCTCAATATAAACCCAAGGTATAGTACCCAGTATGTGTACATACCCAGTATGTGGGCACCAACAGAGAGAAATCTATGAACAGGTAAGGAGAAATCCAGCTTTGTTTAGTTAAAACTTCCAAGTCTTTATTAGATCCATTAAAATGTAACAGTGGTGTAGACCAGCTGTAGCGTGCACTGGGTGAAAAAGGGAGTGCGGTAAGGAACAACTGAATGCGTTTTGAACGGTATTCCCGTTCTTAGACTCAGTTTGAACTGACGGAAAAGGATAGGGAGGGTTATATATATGCACATAAATATGCACAATTACGAGAAACATTTAAATCCATAATTGCGTCTGTAACAGCAGTAGAATGGTACACAAAATTAAATGCAATAAGGGTATGTGCACACGATGCAGAAATGAAGCAGAAAATTTCTGCATCATTTCTGCATCTCCCTGGCAGAAAAAACGCATGCAGATTGTGCATGCGTTTTTCCTGCAGAATACATGCGGATCCACATGCAGATTGACATGCGTTTCCGCATGCAGATTGACAAGCGCTTTCCAGGCGATTTTAGCATCACTTGGAAAGTGCTAGACAACTAGGTCACACTATATAAATCCATGCAAACAGCATGGATTTATATAGTGTGACCCGAGAGAGTGTATATACTTACCTCTGATGGCCCGCGCTGTCCTGCTTTACAAAGTTCCCGGCTGCCGGCAACTTTGAATTAAAAGACCTGCCGACGTCAGCGTCACGTGACCCGTCACATGACTCTGACGTCACCGCAGGTCCTACAACTCACTGCAAGTGCCGGGAACCAAGCGGGAGCGCTGCGCGGGCCGACAGATGGTAAGAATACATTTATTTTTTATTTTATTCTTTTTTTACAGCTTTTTTAATGGTACCTGGGTGTGGATGAGACTCTCCTCTCCTCCACACCCGGGTACCATCCGCATATTAGAACGCGCCAATAACGCAAGTACAAATGCAGTCTTGCGGAATTGGCGCGTTCTAATGCAAGTCAATGGCGGCGAAATCGCCGCGTTTCCGCAAAATTAATTGACATGCTGCGGATTTTTGACCGCAGCGTTAACGCTGCGGAAAAATCCGCATCATGGGCACAGCACATGCGGATTTCCATTGGGGAACATTGCTTCCCTTCTACCATGCGTTTTTCATGCGTTTCCGCAACTGCAAAAACGCCGCGGAAACGCATGAAATACGCATCGTGTGAACTCAGCCTAAAAGAGTAGTAGTATTTATGACAGCAGGAAAAAAGGTACACAAATAGAATATGTAGCAATGATGAATAACACAAGATATAAAATCAACAAAATAACCCCTAAAAAAAAATATATGCTAAGAAAAAAGGATGATATGATAATAAATGGCGCCAAAACCGGAATATATATAATAGAATTCTAGAAACTGATGTTAATAGTGGAACATTATTTCTTTTTTTAAATTTAACCCTAAAGGAACACGTGTATTTAAAGAAGTTGTCCGGTACTTTTTTTTTTTAATTGCCCAATGTATTCAGCATGTGGGCATAAGTATATTTGTAATTACCTTGTGTTGCAGATAATGCCTGTGAGCAGAGCTATCGGTGGCCGCTCACAGGCACCACGTGACCCCGCGCTGACGTCACGACAAGTGAGGCGTCTCAGCGCTGGGGTCCCCGCGGTGGCTGCTGGGTTGTGGGCGGGGTTATTCCACCGCGTGGTTTCCCAATGAATGGGGAGAGGGAGAGCGCGCATTGGATGCCAGGTGTGACGCAGGGGAATAACCCCGCCCACAACCCAGCAGCCACCGGTGGTACGCGGAAGAGGGACCCTCAGCTGCAGCCTGGACTTGTCGTGACGTCAGCGGATGTCAGCGCCGGCTGCAGCCGGGGTTCACGTGATGCCTGTGAGCGGCCAGTGATAGCACCGCTCACAGGCATTATCTGCAACACAAGGTATTTACAGAGATACTTATGCCCACATGCTGAATACATTGGGCAACTTAAAAAAGTACCGGACAATCCCTTTAATACATAAAGCCAATAGGCTTCTCTATCTCGTAGAAGTTTTTCCCTATTGCCACCTCTGATGTTTTTAGGAATGTGTTCTATTGCATATACTTTGCAATGAGTGGTTTGTCGTTCATGTACATTAATAAAGTGTTTAGAGAGATTAGAAATATTTTGATTGCAGGGTTGAATTATATCATGTAGATGCTCCCTAATACGAGTTTTTAACTTTCTAATTGTGGAGCCAACATATTTGAGATGGCACATATTACTTTCGATGATATAAACCACCGTATCTGAGTTGCAATTTAAGAAATTCTGGATTTCATATGTATTGGTTCCATCAGAAGAGGAAAACGCAGCAGTTTTGAGTGAGTGTATACAAGTTGTACAATGAGACTGACCACATTTAAAAGAAAAACTGACAGTGATAACCAGTGTTGGGGCGCTGTTTTTGGAATTGTAAAATTATGTCAACTCGGAGATAATGAATTACCAATTGCAGGCGCTCGTCTGGAAACAATTCTAATACCTTCACTAAGAATCTCATCCATGGTGGCATCGTTTCTAAGAATATGAATATTGCGATGTATAATATTAGAAATTTGTTTGTAATATGAACTATATGTAAGGAGAAGCATGGGTTTTGAAGATGACTCAGACTGGTGTGTTGGATGATATTGACTCAAAAGGTCATCCCTAGATTTAGAATTTATTATATGGGATGCAAGTCCAATCCGGATAACCTCTATTCTTAAGGCAATGTTTAATGATATGTTTTTCTTGGTTAAATGCTGCGACATCACTAGAGTTTCGTTTAGCTCTGGTAAGTTCTCCTACCGGTATGGACTTGAAATCTATACCTCGGCAATATTGTGGATCCATGACAGCATGCACATTGCATGATGTCATGATTCAACAGTCTCCAGTCACATAGAGTAACTGCAGACTTTTATTCCTAACCTGGACAAAACCCCTTTCACTCCTTGCCTCTGTGGCCAAGTTTTGTTTTCATGGTTTGCATTTTTCTTCCAAAAGCCATAACGCCTTGTAGCATTGAATGGCACAATCTATTTTTGTGTATATTTTGCATTTTGAAAATCATCAAATACCCTATGTATGATATCCATTTATATAATAGTCAGACCTGATAACATCAATGGGAGAATGTCTGAGTTGTTGCTCTCTTTTTGGAATTATAAACCAAGTAAAGAGGAGAAGCCAGTCAAAACCTCCAATCTGCGGATCTTCAGCATGGCCCAAATACTCAAATGTATACCAATCAATTCCATCGATAACAGGGCAAACCACTGCAGTTTCCTTTTCTTGAATCCTACAGAAAAACATTAAGTTAATTATAAAGCCATACACAATCCTTATAGGATTGGCATTAATCCTATCTCCTAAATCTATAAAACCAAAGCACATTATGAGTTCAATATGAGTTACTAAGCAGAAAATCTACAGGATAACTCTACTATAACTTTTTCATCTGTATTATGTTATGAACACCTTTCTGGATCAACAGCACTCAAAAACCTATTCTTGAAGCTAAATATAAGCACCAGTAGAAGTGGTCAGTAGAGTTATTAGAGTTATAGCATTGATAGGATTCGATTTTTAGATTGTAAAATGGTTGGTGTCCTTTGTGTGATTTTAAAGGTGTAGCGGTTGTTTTGATATCTATTAGCAGTGTGAATACAATAACCCATGGTGACAATATTTCTGCACTCAGGGATGATATAAGAAATACAGGGACACGACAAGCTTGCAGGTCCTCCATAAGCTTCTTGGGGCAACAGGTTTTAACAGAAGTAAAAATTTGTTATATGCACTTATGCAACATGAAAGATGGATGAATGAGGGTGCACAACCCAAGAGAGGACAACACACCCAATACAGACTCCCCCCCCCAAAAAAAACAATAAAAATGGCCCACACACCTTTAGTATTAAATTAATATGCAGGTGCACAAATACGCTATGCGCAGGGGCAGACATATCGCCGGTGCGGCTGCACTGGGCTCCGGAGGTGGAGGGGACCCTTGCAGGGCGGTTAATACTAAGAGCAATCTGGCCTGTTTCTCGGAGCCCGAGGCTCCGGGGGGGGAACATGGCTAGATTGCCCTCATCAATGCGGCGGGCAGGGAGCGATCCCTACAGCTCCTCTGCCTACAGGAGAAAATGGAAGCGGAGTTGCAGGAATCCGTTCTCTGCTTCCTCCCTGGCGCTTTTCTGGCGCGCATGGCTTGATGACGTCAGAATGCAGCTCCTGTGACAGAGAGAAAATTGCCGGCGACGACGATGTTGCGGGGGAACGGATGGAGAAGTGAGGGTTTTGGGATTTTTTAACCAATACACTGCGGAGAGGATATTGAGGGGTGATGGGGGAGAACAATGATGGTGGTGGTGGAGAGGATACTGAGGTGTGGTGGGAGAGAGCAATGATGGTGATGGTGGAGAGGACACTGAGGTGTGTTGTGGGGAGAAGAATGATGGGGGTGGGGGAGAGGACAATGATATGTGGTGGGGGAGAACAATGATGAGGGTGGTGGAGATTATACTGAGGTGTGGTGGGAGAGAGCAATGATGGGGTGGTGCAGAGGACACTGAGGTGTGGGGAGAACAATGATGGGGGTGGTGGAGAGGACACTGAGGTGTAGTGGGGGAGAGGGCAATGATATGTGGTGGGGGAGAACAATGATGAGTGGTGGAGATGACACTGAGGTGTGGTGGGCGAGAACATTGGTGGGGTGGTGGAGAGGACAATGATGGATGTGGGGAGAGGACAAGGATGAATGTGGGGGAGAGGACAAGGATGAATGTCGGGGAGAGGACAAGGATGAAGATGGGTGAGAGGACAATGAGGGGGATGTGGGAGAGGGCAATAATGGGGTGGGAGAGAGGACAATGATTGATGTGGGTGGAGGACAAAAATGGGGTTGGGGGAGATGACAATGAGAGGGTGGGGGAAAGGAAAAGGATGGAGGTGGGGGAGGGGACAATGAAGGGGATGTGGGGGAAAGGACAATGGGACGGGAGTAAGGGGGACTTATAATGGACTTATGAACAGGAGGAGGAGGATGCTAAGCCCCTGATAGTGTCATAATGAATTATAAGATGGGGGAGGACACTATCAGGGACTTAAAATTTATTGGGAAGTAGGAGAGTAAGGGGTAAGGTGCATAGGACATTTTATAATGAATTAAAAGGTGGGAGAAGATGCTGTCAGGGACTTGTAATGAATTGGGATGTGGCGGAGGATATTAAGTACCTGATAATGTCTTCTCCCACCCCCAAATTCATTATGATGCTATCAAGTACTTATAATGAATGGTGGGGGGGACAAACAGGACAGGGACTAAGGCTACAGTTATGCTCAAAAGTTTACATACCCCAGCAGAATTTTTCCTTTCTTGGCCTTGTTTCAGAGAATATGAATGATAACAAAAAAACTTTTTCTCAACTCATGGCTATTGGTTGGGTGAAGCCATTTATTGTCAAACTACTGTGTTTTCTCTTTTTAATTCTTAATGCCAACCAAAAACATCCAAATGACCCTGATCAAAAGTTCACATACCCCAGTTCTTAATACCGTGTATTGCCCCCTCTAACATCAATGACAGCTTGAAGTCTTTTGTGGTAGTTGTGGATGAGGTTCTTTAATTTCTCAGATGGTAAAGCTGCCCATTCTTCTTGGCAAAAAGCCTCCAGTTCCTGTGAATTCCTGGGCTGTCTAGCATGAACTGCGCGCTTGAGATCTCCCCAGAGTGGCTCAATGATATTGAGTTCAGGAGACGGAGATGGTCACTCCAGAACCTTCACTTTGTTCTGCTGTAGCCAATGACAGGTCGACTTGGCCTTGTGTTTTGGATCGTTGTCATGTTGGAACATCCAAGTATGTCCCATGCACAGTTTCCGGGCTGATGAGTACAAATTTGCCTCCAGTATTTGCTGATAACGTGCTGCATTCATCTTTCCTTCAACTTCTGCCAAGTTTCCTGTGCCTTTGTAGCTAACACATCCCCAAATCATCAGCGATCCACCTCCGTGCTTTACTGTAGAAATGGTGTTCCTTTCATCATAGGCCTTGTTGACCTCTCTCCAAATGTAACGTTTATGGTTGTGGCCAAAAAGTTAAATTTTGGTCTCATCACACCAAATTACCTTGTTACAGAAGTTTTGAGGCTTGTCTCTGTGCTGTTTGGTGTATTGTAAGAGAGATACTTTGTGCCATTTGCGCAGTAATGGCTTTCTTCTGGCGACTCAACCATGCAGCCCATTTTTCTTCAAGTGCCTCCTTATTGTGCATCTTGAAACAGCCACACTGCTAGTTTTCAGAGAGTCCTGAATTTCAGTTCATGTTATTTGTGGGTTTTTCTTTGCATCCCGAACAATTTTCCTGGCAGTTGTGGCCGAAATTTTTGTTGGTCTACCTGACCGTGGTTTGGTTTTAACAGAGCCCCTTATTTTCCATTTCTTAATCACAGTTTGAACGCTGCTGACTGGCATTATCAATTCCTTGGATATTTTTTTGTATCCCTTTCCTGTGTTATACAGCTCAACTATTTTTTCCTGTAGATCCATTGACAATTCTTTTGCTTTCCCCAAGACTCACAATCCAGAAACGTCAGTGGCTGGATGAAAGATGCTCGAGTCTGTCTGGATCCCTGAAACTCGCTCAGCTTTTGCGCACACACACACACAATTACAAGCAAACAGGTCACAGGTGAGGATGTTACCTTTAGTAGCCATTCAAACCCATTTGTGTCAAATTCTGTGCATGTTATCAGGCCAAAATCACCAGGATATGTGAACTTTTGATCAGGGTCATTTGGATGGTTTTGGTTATCATTAAGATTTAAAAAGAGAAAACACAGTAGTTTGACAATAAATGGCTTCACCCAACCAATAACCATGAGTGGAGAAAAAGTTTTTTGTTAGTATTCATATTCTCTGAAACAATGCCAAGAAAGGAAAAATTCTGTCAGGGTATGAAAACTTTTGAGAACAACTGTATGTGCACACGTTCAGGATTTGCAGAAGAAAATTCTGCTGCATGTCCTAATGTGTTGGCAGGAAGAACGCTGCATAAAATACATTTTTTGCCATATTTTTGACATGCTTTTGTTGCGTATTTTCCCCACTCATTAGTACGGGTGAAATACGCTGCAAGAATTTACATTATGTAGATTTTAATCTGCTGCAAACCTGCAAGGAAAAAATAAGCAACATGTGCATGAGATTTCAGGGATCTCATTCACTTTGTTTGTACTGTGTGGCTTGATGACATCAGCATGCAGCGCGTGCCTGTTTCAGAGAGAAAGTTGCCTGAGACGACGATGCTGTGGGGAAACGGACGGAGAGGTGAGTGTTTTGGTTTTTTTTAACCAATACACCGGGGAGAGGACACTGAGGAGTGATGGGGGAGAACAATGATGGGGGTGTTGGAGAGGACACTGAAGTGTGGTGGGGAGAACAATGATGAGGGTGGTGGAGAGGACAATGATAGGTGTGGGGGAGAGGACAGTGATGGATTTGAGGGAGAGGACAAGGATGAATGTGGGGGAGAGGACAATGAGGGGTGTGTGGAAGAGGGCAATGATGGGGTGGGGGAGGGGACAATGATTGATGTGGGGGAGAGAACAATGATGGGGTGGAGGAGAGGACAATGATGGGGGTGGGGGAAAGGAAAAGGATGGGGGTGGGGGAGAAAACAATGAGGGGGATGTGGGGGAGAGGACAATGAGGGGGGTGGGGGATTTGGACGGGAGTAAGGGGACTTATAATGGACTTATGAACAGGGGGAGGAGGACATAAGGTATGGATGTAAAATGAATTAGGTGGTGGAGGAGGGTGCTAAGCCCCTGATAGTGTCATAATGAATTGTAAGATGAAGGAAGACGGTATCAGGGACTTAAAATTTATTGCGGAGTGGGAGAGGAGGGGGTAAGGTGCATAGGACACTTTATAATGGACTAAAAGGTGGGAGAAGATTATGTCAGGGACTTGTAATGAATTGGGAGGTGGCAGAGGATATTAAGTACCTGATAATGTCTTCTCCCACCTCCCAATTCATTATGATGCTATTAAATACTTATAATGAATGGTGGGGGGGGACACACAGGACAGAGACTAAGGCTATGTGCACATGTTCAGGATTTGCAGAAGAAAATTCTGCTGCATGTCCTAATGGCAGGAAGAACGCAGTGTAAAATTCATTTTTTTTCCATATTTTTTACATACTTTTGTTGCGTATTCTCCCCACTCATTAGTACGGGTGAAATATGCTGCAAGGATTGATATTATGCAGATTTTAATCTGCTGCAAATCTGCAAGAAAAAAATAAGCAACATGTGAATGAGACTTCAAGGGGTTTTCCCACGAATGAAAGTTCATTTTAGTCAATAGATTTTGGAATAGTAATAACTTATACAATTGGATGTGTTTAAATAAAATGTTCCTGTGCTGAGATAATCTTATAAATGTTCCCTTGTCGAATGGCAGTGTCTAACCGTGCAGGAACATGGTCTGATCATACCACATCTCCTGGGCAGGGGAGAAAGGAAAAGAGTATACAGATATTACATCATGGGATCACAGCTGATTATTTTTGTGAGGTAAAATATTTCCCTGTCTGTTCTTAAACAATGTTTTACTTCAAAGAAAGAATCAGCTGCGATCCCCTCCTGTCCTGTCTGCATACTCTTTTGTGTCCTTCCCTGCCCAGGAGCTGTGGTATGATCAGATCATGTTCCTGCACGGTCAGACACAGCCATTACACAGCACACAGCAGGGGCACATTTATAAGATTATCTCAGCACAGGAACATTTTATTTAAACACATCCAACTGTGGAAGTTATTCTCATTACAAGATCTATTGATTAAAATGAACTTTTATTCGTGGGAAACCCCCTTTAAGGTATCTCATTCCCTTTTGTTTGTACTGTAAAACCTTGCATATTTTCTGTGTGCACATAGCCTTACAGTTAAATGGGAAAAATCACAAGACTGAATAATTTATGTTTATTGGGCAGCGGAGATTATAGTTAATGGGAAGAACAGTGCCACTTATCACTTTAGCAGTCATCAAAGCAAAAGGTGGCTACTTTGAAGAACCTAGAATATAAGACATATTTTCAGTTGTTTCACACTTTTTTGATAAGTATATAATTCCACATGTGTTAATTCATAGTTTTGATGCCTTCAGTGTGAATGTACAATTTTCATAGTCATGAAAATACAGAAAAATCTTTAAATGAGAAGGTGTGTCCAAACTTTTGGTCTGTACTGTATATATATTTGTTGCTTTGTCGCCATAAAAAGAGGGGGGCCCAGACACATTTCTTGCATAGGGGGCCCAAGCTGACAGTGTCTGCCCCTGGCTGTGGTCAATATACACGCATAAACTATGCATCAGCACAGTGCAGTTGATTGATACATCTATAGGAGATACACCTCATTGTGGCTGGATAGTTTTTAATTTTTTTTTCCCACTATGTAATAGTGGAATTAATGTATTCATTAATCGTTGTGTACCGACACACACTGTATGTATATGACGCGCCCCTGGGCCTGTGTCGCGCTGCGTTGCGCACGCGGGAGCTTACCCGGAGCCGGATCTCTTGAGGGTTGTAGTCTCGTGGCGGTGATCCGGTCCGTGCCCAGGGAGTCAGACTAAGTGGCGCTGTATCAGTGGTAGATGATGGACGACTACGCCACCCGTTGAATGCAGCTATGGAGCCGCCGCTGCAGGGCAGACCGCCGAGGCCGGTGGAAGGATGGTGCAGCGTGGATGGTATAACCCCCAACGGGAGGGGTTTGGCCTCAGGGCAGCCGACGTGGATGATGGGGGTAGCAGGAACCACTCAGAGACGATGCGGTGTAGTTCAGGGTCTTTACTGGTGACAAAGATAGACCCTCCCGGAGTACTGGCTAGCGGTTGGGGCCTGGTCAGTCCTTGAGCAGATGGGATCTCCCCTGGCCAGGCGGAGTTGTAGGCCTCCCAAACTAACGATACTCTTCTGGCTACCTTGCTAGAAGCGAGTATAAGTAGCCCACGTCCCTGAGTGTACCGTGTGGTGCTCACCCGTATGGCCGGTGACTCGGGGCCTTCTAGTAGCTTCCGCTCCACGACGGCGGTGCTGGTCCCATGCGTGTGACCGTGCCTTCGGGTTTCTTGGCCAGAGGACCTGAAATCCCCTGCCTGACGGATTCTGCTGCTGGGTAGGAGTTAGTCCCCACAGCCTCGGACTCCGGGTCCGGTAAGAAATCTTCTCAGTCAGGGCGAGCTCTGCAGCTGCCAGCCCCTGACTCTTTGTAACACTGCTCCCACAGAGCTCCTGTTGTTTCTTCCTATGCTGCTTCTCTTCTCTACTTCTGGCATGGCCCAGGAGCTGGGCCCAGCCGGAGCCACAGCTCCCTGTCAGCCCTCCTGGCTGAACTCTCCCTCTCAACTCTCTAACCCTGCCTCAGCCCCAGGTTTATACAGGGGAAGTTCTTCCCCTCCCAGGACTGGGCAGGAGGTGTGGCATGCATAGGATTCCTGACCAAGAGACCTCCCACCTGCTCTCAGACATAACATTGCCGTTACTGTGGAAACCAGACCCCTGGGGTGCCACATATATGTTTGTATAATGGCCACATAGAGTATTTGTTCACTTGCATATTAATTTTATACTGCAGATATGCGGGCCCTATTTTTTTTTAAAAAATAGCTTTGTTATGTAAAAAAAATCTGAAGATAACTCATAGCATTAACATACCTTTGCAATAATGGCTCCAACCATCCATCATGACATTCACAGTGACCATCAAGAAAGGTCAGAACTTCTCCATTTGCTTGTGATGCTCCAATGAGACGTGCCCGTATTAGACCTTCTCTTTTCTTTGCACGGATTAGCCGCACTTTCTTCAGTGCAGAAATATGGTTTGCCAATGGTTCCTTTAGGTGTTCTACAAATACATTGCAAGTACAATGGTATACCTGTCTACATCATGTGACCACTGAAACCAATCACTCAGCTCAGAAGTTACACTAAAGTAGAGGGTACGAGACCACTGTCCAGTGACTGGCTGCAGCAGTTACATGCTGTATATATGACTTCACCGCTGCAGCAGTGTCAAGGCCAGAGTGGAGCTGTGACGTGGGAGCGGCATGGGTAAGTATTGATGATTTTGTTATTTTCAAACAGATCAAGCCTTTGAGGTATTTCAGTTTGAAAGAGTTAACATCTTTTAAAAAACTGAGCAGCAGATTTAGGGCCAATACAACTTTTTTTTATAACTTTTTATCATAAGTTTGGTAAAAAAATTTATATCTGAATTTCGATTTCAGTAGCAATTTGTTACTTACCTTTGTCACTGTAGTCATCAACAAGAATAATTTCCTCAAGGAGGGTGTCTGGAGTAGTTTCCAGGACACTGTGCACTGTCCGTAGAAGTATTGACCATGCTTCATTGTAAAAGACAATGATGACAGATGTTCTGGGTAACTTACTGTAGTTGTATTTCATAGTTCTACACCTGTAATTGGAAAATACGTTTAGAGGATTGTTGTTAGACTTCGTGATGATTGAAGCAGCTTTGTGAATTTTCATAATGAATTGTCAAAGCTATGGAAATGCGTCATTGACAGTGAGGGTGACTTCTGCTGTCCTTCAACTAGAACTGGGCAATAAATACTATCCTAACTGTGAAACAGTGAGGGGAATCATATGCGAGGGCCGTTATGTGCCCCCCAGGATGCGCATAGAGGCATATTGAACCAGCTGGAGCACATTGTGATTATAGAAACACCTGTGGTTGCAGTTCAAAATAAAAGTGTGGACTTGATTTAAGAAAACCTGACATGGGCTTTTATTTTTGGAGAGGTCTATAGGATTGATAGTGGGATGGACCTCTCCCTCCACTCCGGGTTTTGGGAGTAACCCATGTCCACGAAACCCATTTAAACCTTTAGTTGAGCTTTGGGTGTGTTGGTTTGCAAGCTTGAGCGCAGGAGCTCTCTGCAGTACCGGTCTGTGTGAGGCTGAACACATGCCAGTAGAAGCAAAGCCACTGACGCACCCTTGAGTCTTACGGTGGTGCAGTCGCCCATGGCAACATAGTGTTAAGGACTGTTTGGACAATCCAGCTGCGATCCGGAGGATAACATTTGCCTTTTTGTTGTGAGGTACCAAAATAAAGACTTAAAGGGATCTCCAAAATCTTATCCCAATATGTAGTAGGTGTAATAATAATAACATTAGCATATACCTCCAATTAGAGATGTAGTATAGTATTTTTGATTTGCTATGTCTCTTTCCTCATATGCTGGCACTGCAGGACCTTAGGTATCCATGGTTATGACCACAAGCAGCTAGCTAACTGTCAGTGGATGTAACCATGGATACCTAAGGTCCTGCAATGCCTGCACATGAGGAAAGAGACATATCGAATCAAAAATACTATACTACATTTCTAATTATAGATATTTGCCATTATTATTATTACACCTACTACACATTGGGATAGGATCTTGGAGATCGGAATACCCCTTTAAGTTGTACTTAGCTGAGTCACTGCCTCTTACCGCACTGAACACCGCTGCATTACATTACATACTCTTAAATAAAACTCAAAATGTGCTTTAAGCCAAATTCAGATACCCACGTAGCATGGACCGAGTTCAGGCTGGTCATGGTCCTGAGCTGATCTTGACAGTCTCATATATGCATATGTAGCTGTCAACTTCAGATCAAAAGACCCAGTGCCAGTCTGTGCATCATGGCCCTTACTTCGACTATGATACACTGATGTCTGAATTCAGCCCTAGAGGCATTATGCGGACCTAAAGAAGTTGTCCGACCAAAAAATCCCAACATTTTTTTTAAACTAATCTGTGCTGTATTGTAATACACAACACCCCTATATATTTAGTTTTTTTGTTTCTGCCTTTCGCTTCTCCTGAATTTCACTTCATTCACTGCACCCACTTTGTTTAGCTGTGGCACTACCAAACTTGACAACTCCCTGTGCGGTACTATCTAACCTCCCAGCCAGAGTTGGCACCGCCCAGCATCAGTGTTCAGCACCGCCCTCTGCCCATCCACTGCACACTCATTGGCTGTCAAGTAATCTGCCCTAGCACTAACCTCTGTCATCACTCCAGTACTGAAAATAACAGAGCAGTGTCCACATCTAGGGAAAATAGCACAATCACTGCACTCCACACGACAGTGGTGATAGAGCATCACATGTCTCCACATCACATCCACAGTGGTGATAGAGCATTCATAGCTCTCAACAGTCCCGTTTTTGGCCGGACTGTCCCTCTTTGAGGGCTCATTCCCATGACCCATCACTTCTCAGCTGTTCTCCCGGCTGTGGAGGGTGGTGGGGCAGGCTGCGGCAGTGGAGCAGCGGGTACAGGTAGTAGCCGGCTGCCGCAGCTACCATGTGTGCCCGCTGCTAAAGAAAACTAATATTCACTCTTCTCCATGCCTATGGGAGTGGAGAGGAGTGAATATTCATTCTCCTTAATAGTGCACACTGTCAATGGCAGCCGCCCGCTATTAGAGATAATGAATATTCTCTCTTCTCCACTCCCATTGGCGTGGAGAAGAGTGAATATTCCCTCTCTTTAGTAGAAGGCACAGAGGAGCGCTGAGCCACAGCAGGAAAGAGGCCGCTGCTGTGTGTGCTATTAAGGAGAATGACTATTCACTCCTCTCCACGCCCATAGTCCCGGCATGGAGAGGAGTGAATATCCCCGCAGCTCACCTCGGCATCTGAGGGTGCATGGCAGTGATGTCATGCGCTGCTCAGATGCTGACATGAGCTATTGGCAGACAGAACACAGCGCTCGAGCAGAAGGGAGGAAGGTGAGTAGAAGTGTTTATTTTTTTCATGTGTGCAGTGATGGGGGCCATGCATACCAGGATTGGGTCTGAGGGGGTCATGCATACCAGAATTGGGTCTGAGGGGGCCATGCATACCAGGATTGGGTCTGAGGGGGCCATGCATACCAGGAATTGGGATGAGGGGGCCATGCATACCAGGAATGGGGATGAGGGGGCCAAGCATACCAGAAATGTGGATGAGGGAGCCATGCATACCAGGAACGGGGATGAGGAGGCCCTGCATACCAGGATTGTGGATGAGGGGGCCCTGCATACCAGGATTGTGGATGAGGGGGTCATGCATACCAGGAATGGGGATGAGGGCCTGTCTGCTGAATGCCCCTCATTACCAGTGCTTCTCTGACAAGTCCTCCTGCCTGGGGAGAAAAACTGTAAATGGGCATGGATTGGGGTGTGGCCAGGGGTGTTGCCAAAATTTGTCGTGGCGCACTAAGCGCGCCACATGATCTATCCCTCTTTCTCTTCACAGTGGTGATAGAGCGTCACATCTCCGAATCACGTCCACAGTGGTGATAGAGCATCACATGTCTCCACATCAAATCCACAGTTTTGATAGAGCGTTACATGTTTCCACACCACATCCACAGTGGTGATAGAGCATTACGTGTCTCCACATCACATCCACAGTGGTGATAGAGCTTCACATATCTGCACACCACATCCACAGTGGTGATAGAGCGTTACATGTCCCCACATCACATCCACAGTGGTGATAGAGGATCACATGTCCCCACATCACATCCAGAGTGCTGATAGAGCATCACATGTCCCCACATCAAATCCATACCTCCCAACTTTCAAAGAACAAAAAGAGGAACAAATAATGTGGTGCGCGTAGCGCGCCATGGCAAATTTTTGCCACGGCCCTGGCCACACCCCAATCCACGCCTATTTACCATTATCTTTTCCCCCTGCAGGAAGAGTTGTCAGAGGGGCGCTGGGAGTGATTAAAATTCAGCAGACGCTTGAGACTGCAGGGTGTAGACCCAAATCCAGGACTGTCCACTGTATCCGGGACAGTTGGGACTAGAGATAAGCAGATGGATTCCTGGGTCTCTGGTCCAGCATCCAGGTCAGTGCCACCTGGTGGGTGGATGAGAGGCCATGAATCTTTTATCTTCCAGGGCAGTGCGACGTCATCTATGTGTCCTGCAGACGTCCGCACCAAACTACACAAGAACAATTTTCTTCCCCTTATTTGATGCGTTTTGGTGCAGATGTGAAGCTGCGTTTTTAAGGTGCTTTCTATAGGACAGAAAAGCTTTGATTTTGCACTTAATGAAGTATCTGCATTTTTTAGGCTCCACATAGAAGCGTCTGAAGAGTGAGATGAGCGAGCGTGTATTGTTAATCCTTTCGGCAAGCACGCTCGGCATTTATGTTAGTGCCGCCACACACATGCAGCCGCTGCGGCTCAAACGAAGATGCCAAACACGCTGAAAATACTCGGCGAGCACCAGAGCATGCTCGTCGAAAGGGTTAACAATACACGCTCGCTCATCACTACTCTGCGGTTTTGGAGCATTTCTCTCTATAGGCTTCCTATGAAAAGAACGAATGAAGAAAAAAAACTCCGCTGCATTTTTAAGCGCAGAATCAAAGTTTTTCTGTACTGTTAAAAAGCGTTAAAAACTCTGCTTCATATCTGCCCCAAAATCGCATCAAATAAGCGCATAAAAGAAATGCAGCAAACACACAATAGACAGAGAAGATTGTTATTGCGCCGTGTGGTGCGAATGTGTCACCCTGGCCTGGATGCCATAAATATAATAAAGCTGTGTCTGAGAGCAAGGGGGAAGTTCTCTGGTCAGGGGAACATTAGCATGCAATACCTCCTGTCACAGGCCAGTCGGGCGAGAAGGCTGCCCCTATAAAAGCTGGAACTGGGGGCAGGGTTAGAGAGAACTGGACGACCTGTCTCTGGATTGAGAGGTGTCCCAGAGCAGTGAGGGACAGTTGTATTGTGCCCTAAGAGGACGTGTGGCGGTGAGAGAGCCACAAGCCAGGGACAAGAGGTGAAGTACGCCTGTCCTGGCAGATAAAGAACCAAATTTACCAGACTTTGGTGTCTGGAGCTGTGAGGATTCCACGTCCTACAGCAGATAACCAGTCCGCAGGGGACTGTACGTTCCTTGGCCTAAGAAGCCCGGAGGCTCCGCCACAGCAGAAGGGACCAGCAGAGCCGTACCAGGCCGGGAGTAGAAAGGAACTCACGTTGCAAACCATACGGGCGAGAAGACACGGTGAGCTCGGGACCGTGGGCTGTTACCCTACCAGGAGGAGATAGCCAGAAGGAGCGCAGAGAGCACGGTAGGCCTACACCCTCACCCTGACCAGGGCCAATTTCCCAATTGCTCTCAGACATCTAGGTCCCCCCCAGCCGGGACTGTTTGTGGGTCAGTTCACCTGTTCTAGTAAAGACCCTGGACTGCAACCTGTTGTCTGTGTGCTCCTTGCTCCTCCAACGCTAACGGTACTGGGACGCCCTACACCAACACCCCCCATCTTCCATTATACTGCCCTGGGGCCGCACTCTTCCCGTGGGGAGTCACACTATCCCAGCTGCATACATCATCAGCCCCAGCGGTCTACCTGGCAGCGGCGGTCTGCACTGACCGCAATCCACGGGTGGCGTAGTCGGACACACCAACAGCGCGACGCAGACTACCACTGGTCTGACCACCCTGAGCCATGGAACCGGGTAGCCACTACTACCCCCATCGTTCCCCTATTGCCCGGATCCGAGTGCCCCACGGCCCAGGGGGCGAGTCACGAACACCTGCAGAAAAAAAAGCAGCAAAAAGAACGCAGCATTTACGCTACATGTGAACATGGCCTCAGCATTACAGTTTTATTACATTTTTTATGGGTTTAATATAGAAAAAATATAAATTACGGCATTTTTTTTACGCCATTTGCCGATCCCCATAAATAATCTGATCGCTGTGTTCTGCAGGTCATTACGATTACAGGGGCACCAAATATGCCAATGTTATGTACTGATTTGTGATGTTCATTATTTTTTACAAAACTCTTTAAAAATACAATATTTATTTCATTATTAAGTGTTTTTCTTTATTATTTTTTAGCAATTTTATAGGATGAAAAAAAATCTCTTATTCTGCTGTGTACAATGTATGTATAAAAATACATTCATGATACACAGTAGTGTATTTCTAGGCAGATTCTGCAGTACAGATGAATGAGACAAAATTCTATCACTAATCTCAGAAATGCTGGTGGCTCAGCAGGATAAGTGTCTGTGTCAGTAACGTTTTGAAGTTGTGGATTCAAGACCAGGGATGAAAAGATAAAAATATTTTTATAATTGCTCATAAATTTACTACTTTTATTTATAGGACCAAAAATAATCATTTTCTTCTGCTCAGTATACAGGCACCATAGAAATACATTGTTATACACAATGTATTTCTATGGACTTGTATGAGCTGCTTCTGGATGCATTGACTGCATTGTAGAGTCAAGTTAACTAAATCCTCCTATGTTCGCCATTGAGAGCTGTAGTTCAATGATTAGCGCTTCAGCCTCCAGATGCTGAGTTCCTGGTTCGTGTCCCGGGCAGGTGCGATCACAGGAGAACGAAGAGGTGAGCAATATAATTTAATTTATTCACTGACCAGTGAGTGGCCCCGCCCCCGAGGAGGAGGAGCTACACCCCAACAACAGAGAGCTTCTATAAATACACAGGATGGTTGGGAGCTATGTCAAATCCACAGTGGTGACAGAACATCACCCCTGATACATACATACCTCCCAACTTTTTAAGAACAGAAAGAGGGACACATCATGCTACGAGTGCCGGGGCAAATTTTGGCCACGCGCCTGGCCACACCCCAATCCACACCCATTTACCATTTCTTTATCAGAGGGGCGCTGGTAATAAGGGGCATTCAGCAGACACCTGAGTATGCAGGGCGTAGACCCAAATCCATGACTATCGGTTGTATCCGAGACAGTTAGGACTAGGCATGAGCGGATGGATTCCCGGGTCTCTGGTCCAGCGTCCAGGGCAGCGGTACCTGGCAGATGGATAGGAGACCATAAATCTATAACCATCCGGTGTCTCCAGCAACTTTTGATCATCCAGGGCAGCGGTACCTGGCGGATGGATAGGAGACCATAAATCTATAACCATCTGGTGTCTCCGGCAACTTTTGATCATCCAGGGCAGCGCAACGTCATCTATGCATCCTGCTCATCTCTAGTTGTGGATTATTTTTTGTTCCCTCATTCACAGTTGGAGCCACCAGAACTTTCTCATCTTTATGTAGCTTCACTATACGACATCCGGCTTTCTTGTATCTGTAAGGCCGTGTTCACACGTTGCAGAAATACTATGTTTTTTGTTTTCTGCAGGATCCGCACCAAACTCCACAATAAGAATCAAAGCTTTTCTGTACTGTTAACAAGAGTTAAAAACTCTACTTCTTATCTTCCCCAAAATCGCCTCAAACAAAGAGGAAAACGCATAAAAGAAATGCAGCAAAGACGCCATAATCAGAAGATTGTTACTGTGTCGTGTGGTGCGGACACCTGCAGAAAAAAACAACAGAAAGAACGCAGCATTTACCCTACGTGTGAACACGGCCTCAGCATTACTGTTTTATTACATTTTTATGGATTTAATCAAGAAAAATATAAATGATGCCATTTTTTTTACATCCTTTACCGATCCCCGTAAATAATCTGATCGCTGCGTTGCGCAGGTCATTACGATTACAGGAACACCAAATATGTCCTCGTTTTTTGCTGATTTGTGATGTTTATTATTTAAAAATAAATGCATTAAAAATAACTTTTTTTTTCATTATAAAGTGTATTTCATTATTATTTTTATAGTAATTTTATATGATGAAAAATCTATTAGGGTATGTGAACACGATTCGGAGCTGCTGCGGGTTTGATGCTGCGTGTTTATGCACCATCAAACCCGCAGCGGCCAGATGTTACAGCATAGTGGATTTCTAGAAATCCCATGCCCACTATGCGTCTCCGTGCACCCGTGGAAATTGACATGTGGCGTGTCTTTCCAAACCACAGCATGTCAATGTCTTTTACGGATCCGCATGCGGGCTTTCTCCATAGACCTAACATCTATGACTAAAGTCCGCAGGTGAAAAAAAAAAGACGGGCCGGAGGTGCAGTTACAGATGCTGCTCTCTAAACTCAGAGCGATGACTGAACCCAGAACGCTGCGGGGAAAATAAAGTAAATTTTCTACCCACAGTGTTCGGCTATGGTCAGGCGCCGGGCAGCATAATAATGATGTTAACCTGCAGATTAGCCGCATATCTGCAGGTTAATAGGAGATAGGCTCCTTTTAAAAGATGTGCAAATTTAATAATAGATAGATAGATAGATTGATAGATAGATAGTGCCTCGCATGTGGAGCTTATTGTCCAGCTTTTTATTAACCAAATAAATAAGTAGAAAAAATGGCATAGGATCCCCCCTATTTCTGATGACCAGCCAAGGTAAAGCAGACAGCTGTGAGCTGATATTATCTGGCTGGGAAGGTCCCTGGTTATTGGACCCTCCCCAGCCTACAAATACCAGCACGCAGCCACCCCAGAATTGGCACATCATAGAATCATAGAATCATAGAATCATAGAATCATAGAATGGTAGAGTTGGAAGGGACCTCCTGGGTCATCTGGTCCAACCCCCTGCTCAAAGCAGGATTCACTAAATCATCTCAGACAGATGTCTGTCCAGCCTCTGTTTGAAGACGTCCATTGAAGGGGAACTCACCACCTCTCGTGGCAGCCTGTTCCACTCATTAATCACCCTAACTGTCAAAAAGTTTTTTCTAATATCTAATCTGTGTCTCCTCCCATTTAGTTTCATCCCATTGCGTCTAGTCTTTCCTTGTGCAAATGAGAATAAAGATGATCCTTCTACAATGTGACAGCCCTTGACATATTTGTAGACAGCTATTAAGTCTCCTCTCAGTCTTCTTTTTTGCAAGCTAAACATTCCCAAATCCTGCAACCGTTCCTCATAGGACATAGTTTGCAGACCAGTCACCATTCTGGTCGCTCTTCTCTGAACTTGCTCCAGTTTGTCTATGTCTTTTTTAAAATGTGGTGCCCAAAACTGTACACAGTATTCCAGATGAGGTCTGACCAAAGAGGAGTAAAGACCGATAATGACTTCACGTGATCTAGACTGTATGCTTCTGTTAATACATCCCAGAATTGTATTTGCCTTTTTTGCTGCTGCATCACACTGTTGACTCATGTTCAGTCTATGATCTATTAGTATACCTAAGTCTTTTTCACATGTACTGTTGCTTAGCTCTATTCCTCCCATTCTGTATATGCTTTTTTCATTTTTATTGCCCAGATGTAGTACTTTGCATTTTTCCCTGTTAAAAATCATTCTGTTGTTTGCTGCCCACTGCTCCAGTTTATTTAGGTCTTTTTGAATCCTCTCTCTCTCTTCTCTAGTATTAGCTATCCCTCCTAGCTTTGTGTCATCAGCAAATTTAATCAGTTTACCCTCAATTCCTTCATCTAAATCATTGATAAAGATGTTGAACAATACAGGTCCCAGGACGGAGCCCTGTGGTACCCCACTTGAGACATTCATCCAGCTGGATGTGAAGCCATTTACAACCACCCTTTGAGTCCGATCACTAAGCCAGTTATGAATCCACCTAACAGTTGCCTGGTCCATTGCATACTTGGTCATTTTTTCAATAAGGATGGTGTGAGATACTTTGTCAAATGCTTTGCTGAAGTCAAGATATACTATATCTACAGCATTTCCCTGATCCACCCAGTCAGTGATTCTGTCATAGAAGGAAATTAAGTTAGTCTGACATGACTTGTTAGTTACAAACCCATGCTGACTCTGGTTAATCACTTCATTCTTATCCATGTACTTACATACATGTTGTTTAATAATTTGTTCAAAGATCTTTCCTGGTATAGAAGTCAGACTCACCGGCCTATAGTTCCCTGGGTCCACCTTCTTCCCCTTTTTGAAGATAGGAACAACATTTGCTCTTCTCCAGTCTTCGGGGACTTCTCCTGTTCTCCAAGAATTTTCAAAGATTATGGAGAGTGGTTCTAAAATTTCTTCTACGATCTCCTTCAGTACTCTGGGGTGTAATTCATCTGGACCTGGAGACTTGAACTCATTTATGTTAGCTAAATATTCCCTCACAATCTTTCTGTTTACAGATAACTTGGATTCTTCTATTCCTTTGAAAGGACAGTGAGGATCAGTTGATGTTACATTTTCTTTCTGAGAGAAAACAGCTGCAAAATAGGAATTAAAAAGTTCGGCCTTCTCAACATCCTCTCTTACCATTTCTCCATTTTCATCCTGTAAAAATCCTATAGCATCTTTGACTTTTCTTTTACTTTTGACATACCCCCAAAATTCTTTTTTATTGCTTTTGACATCTCTTGCAAGCCTTAATTCATTGTCAGCTTTAGCTAACCTGATACGTGGCCTGCAGGATCTGCAGACTGCATTATAATCTTCTTTAGATATGCCTCCCTCTTTCCATTTAATAAACATTTCCTTCTTTCTTTTTAGCATGTGTTTAAGTTCTGTGTTCATCCATCCTGGTTTCCTTAAATGCTTCCCATTCTTCCTACTTTTCGGGATTGTTGACGATTGTGCTTTGAGAATCTCATTTTTAAAAATTTCCCATCCTTCCTGGACATTTTTGTCCTTAAGGACATCCAGCCATTGGATCCCTCCTATTCTCTTTCTGAGTCTCTTAAAATCTGCCTTTCTAAAATCTAACCTTGAAGTTTGAGTCTTTACATGTCTTCCTCCTCTAGTTATCCAAAATTCTATAATAGCATGATCGCTGCCTCCTAGGGTCCCAGCCACCTTTACCTCCTCAACCATTTCCTCCCTGTTTATAAGGATTAGATCCAAAGTAGCAGATCCCCTTGTTTTCTCCCCTACCTTTTGGAAGATAAAGTTGTCAGCAAGAGAGGATAAGAATTTTCTTGACCTGTTAGTTTTACTTGAGAGAGATTCCCAACAAATGTCTGGATAGTTGAAATCTCCCATGACCACTACGTCATATTTTTTGGAGAACTTGGTCATTTGATACATAAAGAGTTCATCCATATCTTCAGCTTGCCCAGGTGGCCTGTAGTAAATGCCTACAATGGTGTCCTTTCCGTTGTTCTCTCCTTGTATTCTTACCCAAACAGTTTCCACAGAACTCCCAGTCTCTGAAGCTTCAATCTCTGTGCAGATATACGCTTTTCTAACATACAATGCGACACCTCCTCCTCGTTTATCAAGTCTGTTTCTTGCAAATAAGTTGTATCCTTTTAGCCTTTTATTCCAATCATGTGTATCGTCCCGCCAAGTTTCAGTGATTCCAATGACATCATATTTCTTTTCCTGCATTAGTATTTCCAATTCTCCTTGTTTGTTGCCCATGCTTTGTGCATTTGTATAAAAACATTTTAGTTTGTGATTGGTTTCTCTTCCTCCCATATTTTTATTCTTTAAATTGTTTTGTCTTTGTTCTTCCTTTCCACTTCCAGTAGCAGAGATCTCAATAGTATTTGTCAGCTGTATGGCTTTTTCTGGCCTTTTGCTTCCCTTCCCACATTGTTCTAGTTTAAAGCTCTTCTGATGAGTGTAGCAAGGCGACTTCCAAATACATGTTTTCCAGTCTTCGTAAGGTGCACCCCATCTCTAGCAAGTAGTCCTTCGTATAGGTAATTCAATCCGTGATCCAGAAATCCAAATCCTTGTTGACGGCACCATCGACGTAGCCAGTTGTTCACCTCTAGAATCTTATTCCACCTCATTGTTCCATGGCCATCCACTGGGAGGATGGATAAGAAGACCACCTGCGCTCCCAATTCTTTCACTTTCTTGCCTAAGTCTTCAAAGTCACTGCAGATGGTTTCCAGGTCCTTTCTTGCGGTGTCATTTGTCCCCACATGTATTAGCAGGAATGGGTAGTGATCTGTAGGTCTGAAGAGTCTTGATATCCTGTCAGACACATCTTTAATTTTTGCTCCTGGAAGACATGAGATGCACCAACTCTGGAGATTTAACCGGCTCTTCCCACTTGCCCTGGTGCTTTGGCAATCGGGGTAATACTTTTTGGGGTTAATGTCAGCTGTGTAATGTCAGCTGGCATCAAGCCCTGGGGTTTGTAATGGAGAAGTGTCTATCAGACACCTCCATTACTAACCCCGTAATAAAAAGGAAAAGGAAAACCACACACAAAAATACTTTATTGAAATAAACACTTCCCCACACTATCACTTGTTCACTACTTTATTTAAAAAAAAGAAAAAATTCCACGTAGGTTAGATGTAGCCCACCTAATATGACGTAGTCTAGCGAATCTGCCAAAAAGTCTATGGAGCCTCATTCTGACACTCCACAGGCTTTGCCAACAGCCACTTCAGGGGCACGCTGCTCTGCGCATGACTAGGCAACTCTACACTAGATAGATAGATAATAGATGGATAAATAAATAAATAGATGGATAGATAGATAATAGATAGATGGGTGGATAGCGCGTGAGTGACTATAGACTTGTACTTTAAAATAGGACAAACCCTTTAAGGGGCTTTTCTAGTTTTCTCAAAAAGTAATGGTTGACTAAAATTATTTTGTAATATACTGAGTACATTTTTTAAAGTTTTCATTCAAACTGACAGATAATTGCTTATTCAATAGTACTTGAAAGGGACTGTTATGAGGGGAGGTCTGCTGCTGACACTGTTATAGGGGTAATGTCCCCCAATTCTATACTAATATCCTCCATCCTGGTATATATATACAGTATATATATATCCATCCTGGTATATATGCCCCCCCATCCTGATATATACATGTCCCCGTCCAGGTATACATGTCCCCCAATCCAAGTATATATGGCCCCAATCCTACTCCTGGTATGCATGGCCCCCTCATTCCCATCCTGGTATACATGGCCCCCATCCTAAACCTGGTATGCATAGCCCCCATCCCTATCCTGGTATATATGGCTCCCTCATCCACATTCTGGTATGCATAGTCCCCTCATCCCCATCCTGGTATGCATGGTTTTCTCCTCCCAATCCTGATATATAAGGCTCCCATTCATCCCCATCCTGGAATGCATGACCCCTTCACCTCCATCCTGGTATATATGGCCCCCTCCTCCCCATCCTAGTATGCATGGCCCACTCATCCCCATCCTGGGATCCATGGCCCCCATCCTGGTAAGCATTTTCCCCAATCCCCATCCAGAACGCACCCCCTACTCTCCTCCAAAATTTTGGAGGAAAAAGTGCGCCTTATAGTCCGAAAAATACGGTACATATCCCATGTATAAAGATAATTATAACATACAGGGGAACACAACGTAAAACGTATTTTAGTGGCACAGTTATTCTAAAAAAAAAACACTTGAAAACAGATATGTATGTAATAGTTGTTTTTTTATCAATTAAAAAAATGAAGTGAATAAACAAAAGAAAAATATAAATTAAATCAGTATTTGGTGTGACCACTCTGATTATAGTTAGGTGTATGAGTAACCAATTATACCAAATAGGTGATATGAAGGTTGAAACACAGTTATTGACTGAAACAGAAACCGCTGTGAATGCAGATTAAAACTGGGTGAGGAACAGCCAAACACTGCTACAAAGGTGAGGTTGTGGAAGACACTAGAGTTCCTGTTTTTTTTCCTTTCTGAAGAGGCTAATTGCAACTTTAAATTCCCAGGGAAAAAATTGCATGGCCTATAAGTTTCCTTATGTCATCTTGTCCCCCTCTGCAAGGAGAAACTTACCCCTGACACCCTCTGTCAGAGGCACAGGAAATTCTGGTTTATAGACTCACAGTGAGTCGTGTGGCAGGTCCCTTTAAAAGATTGATATGAACTTTTAGGATTATCACATGAGACGTTCCTGCCCTCTTCCTTTCTGAAGAGGCTATTTGCACAATTAAATTATAAGGGGAGCATTGCATGGACTATACCTCTCCCTATGCTATATTGGTGCTGTCCAAAATGAAAAACATTAGCACCTAGACTCTATTAGCAAGACACAACATGTTACAAATGAATAACTGTACAAACAAATGAGATGAGGAACATTCATGAGCAATGGAAAAAACTACAATTTGGGAATTGAGATATGCTTTAAAGACCTCTACATTTCATTTAGTGACAGGGAATCTATCACCAGTTTTTTTCTCCATAATCTGAGATCCACATAATGCAGAGGCACAGACCTGGTTCTAGCGAGGTACCACTTACCGGGACCACTTGCTGTAGTTTTGATAAAATCATTAGAGGACAAGTAAACTTGCTTCCATATAGTCCTCAATATTCATGAGTTCTGTATAACCTCACCACCACCACTACTGATTGGCAGCTTTCTGCCTATGCACTGTGTACAGAGAAAGTTGCGAATCAGTGGTGTGGTAGAGGTTATTTAGAGCTCAGTATTCAGAGATCTGTAGATCTGCAGCAGGTGAACTAGTGATTTTATCAAAGCTACAACACGCAGGCCAATAAGTGATACAGTGCATCACTAGAATCAGGGTCTCTGACCCTGCTGCTCTGAGGAGGGGAAGAAAAACCTGATAGCAGATTTACATTAATGCTTGTATTCCCTGAGGAATGCTGGATCACATTTCCTTAGAACTCTGCATTATGCCATTCCTCTGTATGAATAAATTGACACAAGGATGTCCCCATGTCTTTTCTGTGCTCATAGTGCCAGACTATGGAGGAAAACATTTCTTTGATAAGGAGAATGGAAATGCTCAGTTATTATTTCGTTAATAAATGTCTAACATAATAATAGTACAGTGCAGAGTAATAAAGGGGTTGTCTGACATATACATTTTCATCCTTAATCCCTATCTATTTAATGCCATAATCTAAACTATTTTCTAATATGATTGCATTTACTATCCTCTCTAATTACACTATCTAGCTGCTTTTTTTCCTACTTCCTTTTTGATGATGCTTCTTATGAGAATCTCCGTGCACACTGGGATATTCAAACAAAGCGCCATCAGGGGGCAATGGCTGCGGTCACTGCTGCGACCTCTTACCTCTCTCTGAAACTAAGCGTCATCAGTGACCTTCGCTTCTGGGGTTGGGCTAGTCTCTGTGCAATATGCACTGTGCACAATGACGGCGCAATCTCTTACCGGCTCACATTAGAAGTAATGAATCAGTTAAAGAGCGCATTGTCCAGTGCGCGTTGTCAGAATACCTAGCGTGCAGAGATTAATGTGTATGAATGTCGGACCAACCCTTTAAGATCAGATGCCCAAAATTGTTAATTTATGGTGAATACAATCATGTACTTTCATGTGTCTTCTAATATTAATTTAGTAGCTGTTCTGCCTACTGCATAGTTGGAGAAATTATTATTCATTTACCTAATAAGCCTGAGTGTTACCTACTAACATTTCGGAGGTTAATCTGGACTTACATTGGATTCCATCTCTCCTCTAGACGACGGTGTAGTGAGATCTTGTCACTCAGGTAGATGTTTATCTGATGTTTGTTGATGCTTTCCTCTTCCAGCTTCTTTTCTTCACCTCTAAGTTTGAGTCTCACCGGACGACCAAACTCTCCCAAAGCGTGTGGGTCTAATGGTGGCCGTTCATACACCGGCCTCTTCAGCTGCTCATAGTCTAGGTCATTTTGATTGACAGGTTTATGTTGCTCCTCAGCTTTTAGTTCTCTATGATTCTGGATATTATTGTCTTCAGCATCTTTACTTGCTAACAACAGGAAACCAAAGAAGGAAAAGCAGGAAATAATAGCGATCAGTAGGCAAAGTCTCTTATTTCTCCTCAGTTTTGCCAACCTGTTATCAGTCCACATCTCAATGAATTCATCAGTTGAATCTCAGTCTGGCTTATGGATCTAGTGAAAAACAAGCAAAAACTTTATTAGTGACTCATTCTAGAAGAAGTGTCTTAAAGCAAATACCAGTTTAACATAAATTTGCCTAAAGTGAATGATTACAGGTTAGTGGATTTCTGAGCTTGATAACCTAAACATATTCAACAAAGCAATGGATTCAAGTGCATTAGAAATTACTCACTATTTTATACTGGCAGAGTACAGGTTATACCTTCAAGCTCTGATTATGCACCAGAAGTTGACATTGAGGGAATATTACAAAACCTATTACAATAATCCAGGTATGACTATGTTCAAAGAGAAATAAAGACCAACATAAACATCAATAAATAGTATTGCTGAATTTTTCATTAATTGAATGTGCAACCTACCTTCACAATATCATTGAAATCTCCTTAACTCACAGGTCTTGTCTGAATATTGTAGTTTTGGAATGAGAACTACTCAACTTTCTCCTATTGTCTTCCATACTGATCCCACCTACTCCAGTAATCCTTAACTTTTCTGCTTTGTTGCAAGTGCAACATGCCAGCACAGAACCTTGTTTACCCAAGGAGTTGACATTGAAGGATAGTCGATTGCCATCATACACAATCTGTCATCAGCAGAAGCTACACTCTATGACACTGTTCCTAAAGTAGTATGAACATAGCCTTGGACTTTAACGCCTTCAAAATCTGTTTTAGCTTTAGGAACCAAGACAGATTTTGGAAATCTGGTTTGTGTGAATATACTGTATGGGGATCTTTAAGGGCAGTATCCTTAAGCATTTATACTTAATTGTTACAGAAAACAAAATATTTCTCCTACAAGTTTATTGCAATTGCATATGTTTTGCTATGCACATGTTTATTTCCTTTGTGTGTTTGGGAACAAACACAAAAAAACTGAAAAAAATGGCAAACTGGACATAATTTCACACAAAACTCCCCAAAAATCCAGAGAAAATTGTCGCCACCCTCAACTTAATATTTGATTGCACACCCTTTGGAATAAATAACTGCAATCAATCGCTTCCTATAACCATCAACAAGCTTCTTACTCCTCTCAACTGGAATTTTGGGCCACTCTTCTTTTGCAAACTGCTCCAGGTCTCTTATATTTGAAGGGTGCCTTCTCCCAACGGCAATTTTAAGATCCCTCTACAAGTGTTCAATGGGATTTAGATCCAGACTCATTGCTGATTACTTCGCAACTCTCCAACGCTTTGTTTCCATCCATTTCTGGGTGCTTCTTGAAGTATGTTTGGGGTCATTGTCTTGCTGGAAGACTCATGACCTAGGACACAAACCCAGCTTTCTAAAACTGGGCACTACATTGCCACTCAAAATCCTTTGGTAATCTTCAGATTTCATGATGCCTTTCACTCAGTCAAGGCACATAGTGCCAGAGGCAGAAAAACAACCCCCAAGCATATTTAATCTTCCACCATATTTGACTGTAGGTACTGTGTTCTTTTCTTTGTAGGCCTCATTCCATTTTCGGAAAACAGTAGAATGATGTGCTTTAACAAAAAGCTCTATCTAGGTCTCATCTGTCCACAAGATGCTTTCCCAGAGGGATTTTGGCTTACTCACATATTTTGGCAAACTGCAGTCTTGCTTTTTTATGTCTCTGTGTCAGCAGTAGGGTCCTCCTGGGCTTCTTGCCACAGTGTTTCATTGCATTCAAATGTCAACAGATAGTTTGAGCTGACACTGATGCACCCTGAGCATGCAGTACAGCTTCAATTTCTTTTAAACTTACTTGATTGGGGCTGCATATTCACCATCCGGTCCATCCTGCGTTGCAATCTTTCATCAATTTTTCTCTGACATCCACGTCAAGGGAGATTAGCCACAGTGCCATGTTTTGTAAACGCCTTGATTATGTTGTGCACTGTGGACAAAGGAACATCAAGATCACTGGAGATGGACTTATAACCTTGAGATTGTTGATATTTTTCAACAATTTTGGTTCTCAAGTCCTCAAACAGTTCTCTTCTCCTCTTTCGGTTCTTCGTGCTAGGTGTGGCACACACAGACACATAATGCAAAGATTGAGTCAACTTTTCCCCTTTTTATCTGGTTTCAGGTGTGATTTTAATATTGCCCACACCTATTTCTTGCCACAGGTGAGTTTGAACGAGAATCACATGCTTGAAACAAAGTTGTTTAACCACAATTTTAGAAAGGTGACAACAATTTTGTCCGGCCCCTTTTGGGGATATTGTGTGAAATTATGACCAATTTGCCTGTTTTTCTTTTTTTTTGTGTTGTTCCAATACACAAAAAGGAAATAAATGTGTATAACAAAACATGTGTAATTGCAATAATTTTCTGGGAGAAATACTTAATTTTCTGGAACAATTTCAAGGGTGCCAATACTTTTGGCTATGACTGTACAGATACAAGGAGTGCTGTGTCTGCAAGGAGAGCTGTGTTTGTAGCAGCATGCACACAAGCAATGTGAGCTCTACTGAATGGAGCCCCACCAAAATTCAGAGTCAGGAATTTAGGGAGGTTTTGACATGTCATCACAGGAAGTCAGGAGATTCTCAGCCACAAATTATGTGGCCAGGGAAGCAGTTCAGGTTACAGAAGGATTGGGGAAAGCAAGGTATTTACAAAAGAGCCCATTTATGGCAGCTTGTTCACATGAAAGGGGCTTATAAAATAGTGTTCTACCCCTTTATGAATTTTAAAATTGTATATTTTTCCATTCATAGTTGCTTTATGATGTTTATGTACTGTAAGTATAGACACTAATCTGTACATATTTTAATACTAATTATCTCAATACATTTTGAGTGTATTTTAATGTTCATATGTCGCAGTATATTTTATATTTATGCTTAAAGCAGATTGCTACCAGATTTCACAATACAAACTGCATACATTATTAAATATATCTGTAAGACCTGTTCTAGATGTATTTACTTTTGAAATCGACAATGGCAACCAAAAGTTTTGCATTTTTTTAAAGTGTGATTACATCTGTCTGGTTGTTGTGATGCCATTTTCCTGGTGATGAATTGAAAGTGCATGAAGTTGTCATCATACAACACCTTAATTTTAACCAAAATACTTTTGAATATAGGTATGGTCAATTAATTAAAGAAAACTGACTGCTAAAAGTTTTGCATACACTATTTATTGATCTCAACATAGAGAGTAATTCATTGCTTACAATGCCATAACTTAGTATTTTGTAGAATAACCTCTTGCTTTAATCACTGTACCACACTGACGGGGCATTGAAGCCACTAGGGTATTGAAGACATCTTGAGGGATCTTGCTCCATTCCATTTGCAAATCTTCAAACAATTCATCTTTATTGCTATGGGTACAGGCCCCAAGTCGTCGCCCTAACTCATCCCAAAGGTGCTCTATAGGGGGTTAATCAGGTGATAGGCTTCACCATTGCAACAGGTGAACATTTTTCTTTGCTAACCAATTTTTTGCTAAATTGGATGTGTGCTTAGGATCATTGTCTTGCTGGAATTTCCATCCCCTGCCTACTTTGGTTTTACCATGTCATTCACCATCAGCATTCTCCAGTATATCCTTGTACATGGTAGCATTCATATTTCCATCAATTCTATGCAGAGGGCCAATGACAGATGCAGAAAAGCAGCCCTAAACCATGACATTGCCACCACCATGTTTCACTGTAGGTGTTTGGTACCTTACTTCATTACGTTTTCAAATTGGGGGTATATATAGTGCTTGCCATCACTGCCAAACAGATTTATCTGACCACAACACCTTAGACCAGGGGTGAGGAACCTTCTTTCTGCCAAGGGCCATTTGGATATGTAAGCAATCCTTCGGGAGCCATACAAAATGTGCGCTAACACCGCCCAGAAAGTTCGTCCTGGCTCTGGCACTGGTGTCAGGATATAAATCTTTCATTGCACACGACTCAGCATTGAGTAGTAACAGATGCATGCGCGTGCTCACAGAGCAATAACAAATTAAAAGGCCGGTGGCCATCAAAACACAGCTGCCGGCCCAAACACTGTGTTCCCCAGGAATCTGCCCGGGGACCGGAGGAAAGGTCATCGAGGGCCGTAAATGGCCCTGGGGCCTGAGATTCCCCAACCCTGCCTTAGACTAATCTGTCTCTTTCCATTAGCTGTGTTCTTTGGCAAACTGAAGTCGGACCTTCTGGTTCTTTGCAGAGATGAAAGACTTCTTGACAGGAACTGGTGCATTCAACCCAACTGCTCTTAGCCATCGCACCACAGTTTGGAGACTCAATTTGAACCTATATTCTTCCTTCTTTTCATGTGAAATCTCTACACCACTTTTATAGACATCAGATAGTGATTTTTCTCAATAATGTGATCAACTTTGGAGGAAGTTTTCCATGGTTGTCCACTTCTAGGTTTGTCAGCTGTTTCATAACCTTCTTTTTCTTTCTTTAATATACATGACACTTGACTCTGAGAACAGTTGAATTCCATAGCTACCTCTTTTTGGCTTTTGCCTGACTTCACTCTCAGAATAATAAGATCCTGACATCTGGTGATAAATTTGGCTTGGTCTTTGTCATGTTTTAACCTAAAAAAACACACACAAAAAAAAAAAAATTAGGCAAAATTCGACTATCCATGACAAAATATGCAAAACATTTGGCCCCGCAAATATTGAAAACTAACACATAAGGGGATAAAACAACGTCAAACACAATTTTCATCCTTATAGCTGACAACCATTTGCTTCTGATTTACTACAATCATCAGGAAAATGGCATCACAACAACCGGACAGAAGTAATCACACTAAAAAACAATGCAAAACTTTTGGTCACCACTGTATGTTAGTATTACTTTTTAATCCTATATGAGAGTTTAACTCCGTCTCATCCACTGAATGACAGCTCCTCAGTGTCCCTCCTATTGCTAATATCTCACACTGCTTGGTACAAGCCGCAGCTGTCAGTTAGACTGGGTGTGCACAGACTGAATACACTTTGACTCATGAGCCTTTTCTGGACTCATAAAATGCTCATTTTAATATCAAGATTATACAGCTTTTCTGACATGGATTTTCAAAGTAAATATATCAGCCTCTTTAGATCTAAGAGATTTATTTAGTAATCATAAGAAGGACCTTAAGCAAAATTGTGAGTCCTCACTTTTGGATGAAAAGCCACCCCACACAGGTTTCTGAATGCTTTACTGTTGGTGTGAAAATTTCACAAGATAATCATCCTTCCAGATGTCACAAACAGTCATAGAAAATAATTAGCAGGAAGTACAGGGATTGGACTGCAGAGGGTAGGGGAAAAGTTATTTTCTTTGATGAAACCCCTTGATTGTCCAGAGACGAAAAAGTGAGTGCTACCATGAGTCCTATGCCATGTGAACAGTAAAGAATCCTGAGATCATTCATGTGTGGAGTTGCTTTTCATTCAAGTGAGTGGGCTCATTAACAATTTTGCCAAAAAACACTGCCCTAAATAAAGAATGGTATCTAAACATCCTCCAAGAGTAACTTCTTACAATGATTCAGGAGCAATTTGGTGATGAACAATGCTTTTTCCAGCATGATGGAGCACCAAATCATAAGGCAAAAATATACATGTTGGGTCCAGGGCCAGGAAATGGCTCAGTTCTAAATCCCATTGGTAAGAATGGGTTGCCGTCAGTCAGGATTTGGCCCAGAAGCAGATAACCAGCATGCCAGGGACAATTGCAGAAGTCTTGAAAAATAAGGCTCAACACTGTAAATATTGAGTTTTTGCATGTATTTGATGTATTAGTCAATTAAAGATTAAAAACGTATTAAATACTTAAATTGTACTCCAGCAACCATAGAAACATCTGTCTAAAAGTTTTAAAAACACAAACCGCAAGCTTTGAGGAAAAAATAAATTGTGTCTGTCTCAAAACTTTTGGTCACAACTATGAGTCTAAATCAAGTGTGAAAATAATAGATTTTTATTTTGTTCACAGATGGGATACTTTTATGTTTTTTTTGTAAAAAGCTAAATAAATGCTGCTTACTAGACACATAGCTGGGCCTAAAATGGATGGGAAACCCTATTGGATGAAACATTTTATGTTTGAAGAGGCTTTGTGATGTCAAAGGAAAAAAAAAAAAACAACCCTCAAGATATTTATCTAAGGGTATAAATTAAATTTGTATTTTGTTGCAGTTGTGCTGAAATCCAAATGATTAAGTACAAAATATGCTAATGAATTACATATGGGTAATCATAAATGAAATAATACATCTGAAAATAAAGCAATGGCAATTAAAGAAAAACAATTGTGTAAAAAATAAGTAAAATAATTCGGAATGATAAACACAGGAACACTTATAACTTATCTTTCCTGTCTCCAGGCTTTGTTCCTTCTTTTCCCTAGAACTGGCTCCATCGGTCCTCGCTGTTCCACGTGTAGTCCAGCAAGTCCAGCTCCGCTGCATCAACACCTCCAGTCCGTGCTGCTCACCCTGACCTCCAGCTTAGCGAATTTATCTTTCTGAGCTCATAATCTGTGGCAGCCCCTGTCAGGAAAACTTGGTCAGACCTTGCAGCCCTCTGGTGCCCCCTTAGCCTGCTGGTTAAACACGGTATTGACCGAGGATAAGCAACAAGGGCGCAGCTGCTCTCATTTATGTCGACTATTGTGGCACCTGATGTGACAGGACGTATATATACCACAAGTTCCTTCCAGGAACGTATATATACCTCAATCCAGCCACCTTCAACCACAATATCACAAAAATACACCATATGCTGCCACCACCGATCTCTTAACAGGTGGATCGGGTACCCGTTAGGTAACGTGAATTAGCGGGTGAGGAACGTGTTTGCTCGACATAGGACAAGAAGAACGAAGCTGGTAAATAATACTAATTTACTCCCGAAAGTTGGCAGTGTTTACAAAAGATATACAAGATATTATAAAGGAGACAATTTACATATATGCATAAAACAGTTATTAAAATAAAAGGGGTAAATAATAGCAAAACGTGCGCCACGAAGTGATGGTCTCAGATTCTGTGGGGGGGACGGCTCCCCGGAAATTAGGTGCGATTCCTCCACGCAGCGAGGAGTGCTTGCGTCTGACGTCCCTGGGTTGGAATACGCCAAAATGGAAGTTCTGGTTTTTAGTAAGGAGGCAAAACACTAGGACACACCCATGTTGTTTACCTCACACGGGGGCTCGGTTTTGTGAACCCACCCAGCTGCACAAGACATAAAAATCCTTCATCTTTCATATCTTGGTATGGGGGGGGGGCCCACATCCAAGATGGATACATCATGTTTTCCGTCACCAATATTCACGGAGATTGATATCAAATATGATATTTCTATGACATTCAGAAGCTCAGAACCCATTTCCTAGGTTTCTGGTGGTTTCCCAGTTATGAAAGATACACCATCATAACTGGAAAAAGGTGAGCATCCCAAAAATGTGGTCCATGTGTTTGTGACAGTCATGTACATTATTAAACTTGACATTAAAAGTTTGTACAGTTACACAATAGGACTTTGAAGGAGAAATCCAGTGTAGACCAGTATGCTTGCTCTTGGCTGAGGTTTATGGCGGTTATAAAAATTCCTTGTTTGGGGGAAGACAGAGTAGAGTTCTATTGAGGTCCCTTCCAAGTGAACAGGGGGAGGAGATTTAAGACATCTCTGGCTGTCCTTTCAACATTTTTAAAACTAGAACAAAAATACATTTTGCCTGACACCTCCCCCTTTTTAGACTGCGCTATGGAGGTAGGACCTTCTGGTACTCCTCCAGGCATTTCTTGGGAGGCACCCCTCGCCGGGACAACCCACCAGCATTGCCATGCTCGCTGCCTTTGCGGTGTTGAATGGTAAAGTCGTACTGCTGGAGGGTAAAGCTCCAGCGTAACAACCTTCCGCTGGCACCGGACATGGTGTGCAGCCAACTCAGGGGGTTGTGGTCAGTCACGACAGTGAAGGGGTGCCCATACAAGTAAGGCTGTAAGCGGAGAAGGGCCCATACAATGGCCAGGCACTCCTTCTCTATGGTGGAATAGGCCACTTCCCTCAGCAGCAGTTTCCGGCTTAGGTACAACACGGGGTGTCCTTGGTTCCCTGAGTCGACCTGGTTGAGCACAGCACCAAGGCCAAACTCACTGGCGTTGGTCTGTACGAAGAATGGCCGTGTGCCATCGACCGCCTTTAGCACAGGGGAGCTGCTCAGGGCAGTCTTCAAAGCCCGAAAGGCCACCTCGCATTCATCTGTCCATTTGACTGGATGGGGTAGGCTCCTCTTGGTGAGGTCTGTCAAGGGCTTCACAAGGCTACTATAGTCTTGTACAAAGCATCTATAGTACCCTGCGGTGCCCAAGAAGGACTGCACCTGCTTCTTGGTCCTGGGGGTGGGCCAGGACATGATAGAGTCCACCTTCCCAGGCTCTGGCTTCAGAGTACCCCCACCTACCCGGTGCTCCAGGTAGCGGACCTCGTTCATGCCCATCTGGCACTTTCCTGGCTTGATGGTCAAGCCCACCTGGCGAATGCGCCCAAGCACCTGCCGCAGATGCTCGAGGTGATCCTCCCAGGTGGGACTGAAGATGGCAATGTCATCCAGGTATGCCACTGAGTACCTCTCCAGTCCCTGGAGCAGGTGGTTGACCATTCGCTGGAAAGTGGCAAGGGCATTTTTCATGCCAAAAGGCATGACCGTGGATTCATACAATCCGAAGGGAGTGATAAAGGCGGACTTCTCCTGGGCCTTGGGGCTCAAGCGAATCTGCCAATATCCCTGACTCAGATCCATAATGGAGAGATAGCTCGCGCTGGCTAACCGCTCAAGCAGCTACTCAATGCGTGGCATTGGTTGTGCTCCAGAGGCTGTGATAGCGTTGAGCCCCCTGTAGTCCACACAGAACCGGGTCTTCCAGTCCTTCTTTGGCACCAGGACTACAGGTGAGGCCCACGCGCTCTTGGACCACTTAATCACCCCCAACTTCAGCATCTCCTCGACCTCCTGGCGCATGACATGCTGCACCTCATCTGAGATTCGATAGGCTGTCCGCCTGAGTGGGGCATGATTCCCAGTGTCCACTTCATGGACCGCCACCTCAGTCTTGCCAGGCATGTTGGTGAACACTGCTTGGAAGGGTTTCAGCACTGCTCGCATCTGAGACCTCTGGGGTGCGGATAGCAAGGCGCTTATCTCTACATCCTCTAGGTACCCACTGGCCTTCGCTTGGGCCAGCATGTCCAAGAGGGGGTCGTCCTCCCCATCCTCGAGCAGGCTGCAGACCAGTAGGATGCAGGCTTCACGTTCTTGATGAGCCTTCATCATATTAACGTGAAAAACCTTCCGCCTACTCTGCGCGTGGTCAAGAGTGATCACGTAGGTGACCGGGTTGAGTTGTTGGTGAATGACGTACGGGCCTTCCCAGGCCGCCTGAAGCTTGTCCTTTGGTACAGGAACCAGCACCCACACCTTCTGACCCACCTGGTAGGTCCGCCCTCGGGCGTTTTGGTCGTACCAATGCTTCTGGTCAGCCTGGGCTTGCGCCATGTCGTCATGCACCAACTGCGTCAAGGTCTGCATCTTGTCACGGAAGTGCATAACATACTCCATGATGGACACTCCTGGGGAGCTTGGCTCTTCTTCCCAGGATCCCCTTATCAGCCCAAGGGGTCCTCGGACACGCCTGCCATACAGGAGCTCAAAGGGGGAGAACCCCGTCGAGGCCTGTGGAACCTCTCTGTAAGCAAATAGCAGGTGTGGGAGGTAACGCTCCCAGTCGCGCCCCTGGGTCTCAGCCAGCATTTTTAACATCTGTTTGAGGGTACCATTGAATTGCTCACACAAACCATTGGTTTGGGGATGATACGTGCTCGATACCAGATGCTGCACCTGCATTTTCTTACAGAGGGCCTCCATTAAGCGAGACATGAACTGGGTCCCCTGGTCGGTAAGCATCTCACTGGGGAAGCCTACTCACGAAAAGATGGCCAAGAGGGTGTCCGCCACCTTATCCGCCCTAATTGAGGACAGGGCTACTGCCTCCGGATACCAGGTAGCATAGTCTACCACAGTAAGGATGAAACATTTTCCAGAGCTGCTGGGTATGGACAGTGGTCCCACAATGTCCACAGCAATCCTCTGGAAAGGCTCCTCTATCACTGGCAAAGAGATCAGGGGGGCTTTGGGAGCTGGCCCTGACTTTCCCACTGTCAGGCAAAATGTATTTTTGTCCGAGTTTTAAAAAATGAGAAATGTCCTAAATTTCCACCCCCTGTCCATTTGTAAGACATAGAACTCAGTGCTTTCCCCAACATCAGGAATTTTTATAACCGCCATAAAAAATCTCAGCCCAAGAGAACAAGTATTCTGGCGTAAACTGGATTTTCCCACCAAGATCCTATTGTCTAATTGTACAAACGTTTAATGTCGATTTTAATAATGCACATGACGGTCACAAACACAGGGACCACATTTTTGGAATGCTCACCTTTTTCCAATTATAATAGTATATCTGGCATAACTGAGAAACCACTGGAAGCCCGGGAAATGGGTTCTGAGCTTCTGAGCGTCATAGAGATATCATATTTAATATCCATCTTCATGAATATTGGTGACGGCAAACATGATGTCTCCATCTTGGATGTGGGACCCCCCCCCCACACCAAGATATGAAATCTGAAGGATTTCTATGTCTTATGCAGCTGGGTGGGTTCACAAAACCGAGCCCCCGTGTGAGGTAAACACCATGGGTGTCTCCTAAGGTTTTGGCCCCTTACTGAAAACCAGAACGGCCATAAACCAGCAGATTCTTGCCAGGGACGTCAGACGCACGCACACCTCGCTGCGTGGAAGAATCACATCTAATTTCCGTGGAGCCGTCCCCCCCACAGAATCTGAGACCATCACCTTGTGGCGCAGGCTTTGCTATTACTTATCCCTTTTATTTTAATAACTGTTTTATGCATATATGTAAATTGTCTCTTTTATAATATCTTGTATATCTTTTGTAAACACTGCCCACTTTCGGGAGTAAATCATTATTATTTACCAGCTTCGTTCTTCTTGTCCTATGTCGAGAAAATACGTTCCTCACCCGCTAATTCACGTTACCTAACAGGTACCCGATTCACCTGTTAAGCGATCGGTGGTGGCAGTATACCAGTATTTATGTGATATTGTGGTTTGAGGTTGGCTGGTCGGAGGTATATATACGTTCCTAGAAGGAACTGGTGGTATATATACGTCTTGTCACATCACGGACCACAATAGTCTACATAAATTAGAGCTGCTGCGCCTGTGCTTATCCTCGGTCAATACCGTGTTTGACCAGCAGGATAAGCAGGCGCCAGAGGGCTGCAAGGTCTGACCAAGTGTCGTTTTCCTGACACCCACTCTTTGACACGTGGTACAGGAGCGACAGTAGTTCACCACATCCGTCCCCATTTTGGGCCAATAAAAGTGGAGAGACAGCCGGGCCTTGGTTTTGCTGACCCCCAAGTGTCCAGCAAGTGGAATCTCATGGATGATCCGCACCAACTCATCCCTGAATTGGAAGGGGACGACCAGCTGTCTTTCCCTCAGCCACTCCTGTTGGGGTGTACAGGGAACTGTCTCCCGATACAACCTCCCTTGGTCCCAGAATACCCTCTCCTTATCCGACTCGGTGGTGGGTTTCTCAGCGAGGCTCCTTAACGTCTCTAGGCTAGCATCGGAGTGCAGAGCTGCCTGAAACTTCTGGCTGGAGGAAGCCAGAAGTGAGGTTAAGGCCACGTCCTCACTGGGACCATAACTGATTCCGTTATTCCTCTGTCCAAAGAGGGTCCAGAAGGCAGGGCGTTACTTGCGTTCTGGGCACTCTGACTGCGGGTAACAGCGGCTATATAGGCGGTCTCCCTGGGGAATAACACCGCCCCATCAGCCTGCGCAGCTATGAGTACTACTTCCCCATCCTCCCCCATTACCTCAGGCGCAGTGCTACTTATGGGGCAGCTACCATCAGCCAGATCACCGTCTGTTGTGACACTGGTCGCTGGCACAGCACTACCTGCTTCATGGTCCTCGTGCCTCTCCCCATTACCCTTAGCACTGACACTTGCTCCTGCTAGGGGATCCTCAGCAATATCACCCCGCAGCGTGACGTGCTGAGTTCTCCTGTACCTTCAAATACATCATCATCATCATCATCATCAGGTAAAGCTTTGATGACGCGCCCCCTGGGCCGCGTGTGTGTGTGTGGATACCCGGAACCGGACCCGTTGCGGATGCTGGGGGTTGTAGTCCTTGCGTGGCGGGGACCCGGTCCCGTGGCTCAGGGCGTTCAACCCAAATGGCAGTCTATTTATAGGGTTTTGTGATTAAATGTCCGACTACGCCACCCGTGGATTGCGGTCAGAGTGAATCACCGCTGCGGGGCAGACCGCTGAGGCTGGTGTTGAGGGTGCAGCAGTGGGTAGTATAACTCCCCACGGGAGGAGTATAGCCTCAGGGCAGCACAAGTGTGGAAGTTGGGGGTGATGGTGCGTGGGAGCAGCAGTAACGACACAGAGTCCTGTAATGCAGTCCAGGGTATTTACTCACAGTTCTTTATCCACTTTACTACAGCTGGTCATAACGTCCCACGTCGCACTGTGTTCACCAGGTGAGGGGCTCGGCCTACTCCCGGATAACTTTGGAGCGTTTCACAGGACCCCCTTTGTGTGTCCTTTCTCTGGCCTGTCATACCCCGCCAGTGACCTCGCTTCTGTCCGGCTGCCTCGGGCCTTCTCTGGAAAAACTTGGCGCCAGTTTCCCTGACTCTATGTGGTGCCTTCCTAGCGGGTGTAGCGAGGGGCTGCGCCACATGAAATGTCACAGCCTCCGGTTTCTAGCTGAGGGTAGTTCCCCGCCTCTACTAGTTTTGGGGACCGGTCTCCCCCTTTGGCCTGACCCTTCTACGCAGGTAGATTCGGGCGTGCGGTGGCGACTCGCCGGTCCACACCCCTGGGGTCCCTTCGTTCCTTGTTCCTGGAGCCTCCTCCGCTCCTCTTCCTTCCTTCTCCTTCCTCCAGGCTCCGGCCGCCCTCTCCGGCCTGCCTGCGGAGCAGAGCCCATGCAGAGCCTCTGCTCCCAGCCTCCTCCTCTCCCAACTACTGAACTGACTGACTTCACTCTCCCTGAACTAAGATAGTGCCCACCTTTTATACCTCCCTCTAGGTGCACCCAGGAACTGCCCTCTCCCTCCTATGCACTACAGGGTCCCCCCTTCCTCGGTGTTCCCTCCCCCCACTCCAGGCAGGGACAGGGACTGTCTTGCTCTACTTGGAGCATATTGGTCGCCCTGCCCCCCGGAAATGTGGTGTAATGCATTCAGGTGTCAGGGTCCTGATCCACACTCCATCCTTACCCGGAAGTGAGATATCGCACATCTGGTTGAGATGCAATACCTCTGTAGCGGCCAAACCCTTGGGGCGCCACATTGACATTCACATTATCAGCATTAACCTTACCAACCATATCATATCGGGGAGGGGTGTCAGGGACATAATAAGTAATCATCCTCCCCAAATCAGTTCCCAACAAAACATTTGCAGGTAGGTTTTCAGATACTCCCACTTCTTTCACCCCAATCAATAAAAACCCAGGCCATGGGCAAGGGGCATCGGACACCCCCAATCCCAGTGACAGTCAGGGTCTTTCCTGGAATAAGCTCTTCAGCGGGGACCAGTTCGGGTCGGATGAGGGTTTGTTCGGCCCCAGTGTCCTTGAGGCCTACAGTGACAGTGTCCCCCACAGTGACAGACTGCAAGTTTTCACAGGCCCTCCCAACCGGCCCACCCACCAAAAGAACTGATGCACTAGGCCCTGGAACCTTGGATGGGGGGTTCTTCCTCTCTTCTCTGGGCAAGTGGCGCTGAGATGACCAGTCTGTTTGCAGAAATAACACTTGTGGGCATCAGATGCAGGCCAGGCGTTGGTAACGGGGACAAGGCCTCCGGAAGGTCGGATGGCAGGGGCAGGGATGGTGGTTGATGGCTTACCCCCTTTCCAGCGGGCGACGACCGGCTTCCGCACCTCCGGTCTCCGGTTGGCCTCGTAGGTGTCTGCGATCTGCGCTGCTTTATTGGCATCTGGTGGCTCCCAATCCATCACGAACTGCCGTACCTCAGTCGGACACAGATGCAGGAACTGGTCTTTCACCATCAGGTCCTTTAGCTGCTCAAAGGTGGTCGCTGACAGTCCTTGGATCCACTGCTCAAAGTTGGTTCTGAGCACATGCACCACATCGCTGTAACTGTCGTGAGGTCCACGTTGGAGGTTCTGGAACTTTTTACGGTACACCTCAGGAGTCAGTTGGAACCTCTGGATTAGGGCCTGTTTAATGGCATCATAGTTCCCATCTAGGCCCTGAGGAAGAGCCACAAACACATCCAGAGCTTTGCCTCGCAGCCTTTCAGTTAAGTACCGGGCCCACTGGTCTACAGGCAGCTGGTACTGTCTGCAAGTCTTTTCAAAACCCCTCAGAAAGGTGTCGAGGTCGCCGTCCTTTTCCATCACAGGAAAATGCTCTGGACGGGGTTTAAACAGGGTCGCATTGTTGGTCTCACCGTTCCGTGAGGTGGATGGTGAGATCCCGAGTTGGGCCATCTGCAGTTCATGGGCCCTCTGAGCTTGGGCCTGCCGCTCGGCCTCTCGCTGGGCCTCCGCTCGCCGCTCGGCAGCCTCCTGGTGCTGCTGAATTACTTTCAGCCGTCCTTCACGATCCTCTGCAGGAAGTTGCTGTAGAGCCATCTGCAGATAGGGGTCCACGCTGCCCTGGTCGCTGACGCGGCGTGCGTCTACAGGTGGGATCCCTGCAGCAGTACTGTCCATATCTCGGCTGACCCCTGGCCCTGCTGAGGTCTGGAGATGGGCTTGCTTGGCCTCCAGTTGCAGCAGCGCAGCAGCCATTTGTTCTTTGTTTTTGCTGAGGGGGTCAATGCCTTTGGTTATACATATTCCAATAAGAGTGTCCTTTTTCTGCTGGCTATACCAGAACTCCCCAACTATGACCATGATCACCAAAATACAAATAGAAAAGAAAAAACTAAGAAGGGTAGGGGTAACTGCTACACATACAGTATTGTCTCAAATCTAATAAACACTGAGTTCGATCTTCAAAACTTTTTGTGCAGGGTCCAGGTAAGAACCGTGCAAGTTTTTAGTGAGAGGAATGATTGCTCAAACCAGATCACTAATGTCCTATGATCCCACCGCTGCCACCAATTGTCAGGAAAACTTGGTCAGACCTTGCAGCCCTCTGGCGCCCTCTTATCCTGCTGGTCAAACACGGTATTGACTGAGGATAAGCAACAGGGCGCAGCTGCTTGGCACGTGATGTGACAGGACGTATATATACCACCAGTTCCTTCCAGAAACGTATACATACCTCAATCCAGCCACCCTCAAACACAATATCACATAAATACACCGTATGCTGCCACCACCGATCTCTTAACAGGTGGATCGGGTACCCTTTAGGTAACGTGAATTAGCGGGTGAGGAACGTGTTTGCTCGACACAGGACAAGAAGAACGAAGCTGGTAAATAATACTAATTTACTCCCGAAAGTTGGCAGTGTTTACAAAAGATATACAAGATATTATAAAAGAGACAATTTACGGATATGCATAAAACGGTTATTAAAATAAAAGGGGTAAATAATAGTAAAACCTGTGCCACGAGGTGATGGTCTCAGATTCTGGGGGGGGGGGGCGGCTCCCCGGAAATTAGGTGCGATTCCTCCACGCGGCGAGGACTGCTTGCGTCTGACGTCCCTGGGTTGGAATACGCCAAAATGGACGTTCTGGTTTTCAGTAAGGAGGCAAAACACTAGGACACACCCATGTTGTTTACCTCACACGGGGGCTCGGTTTTGTGAACCCACCCAGCTGCACAAGACATAAAAATCCTTCATCTTTCATATCTTGGTATGGGGGGGGTCCACATCCAAGATGTATACATCATGTTTGCCGTCACCAATATTCACGAAGATTGATATCAAATATGATATTTCTATGATGTTCAGAAGCTCAGAACCCATTTCCTAGGTTTCTGGTGGTTTCCCAGTTATGAAAGATACACCATCATAGCTGAAAAAAGGTGAGCATCCCAAAAAATGTGGTCCATGTGTTTGTGACAGTAATGTGCATTATTAAACTCGACATTAAAAGTTTGTACAGTTACACAATAGGACTTTGAAGGGGAAATCCAGTGTAGACCAGTATGCTTGCTCTTGGCTGAGGTTTATGGCGATTATAAAAATTCCTTGTTTGGGGGAAGCAAGAGTAGAGTTCTATGGAGGTCCCTTCCAAGTGAACAGGGGGCGGAGATTTAAGACATCTCTGGCTGTCCTTTCAACATTTTTAAAACTAGGACAAAAATACATTTTGCCTGACAGCCCCAATAACAAAAAATGTAGTGGTTTGTGCACATGTGTGACCATCACTCCATTCAAATGGCGCACTGCAGATCTCTGCTTTTGGATGGGAGACATAGAAGTGGTGTCCCCAAAATACTTATAAAGCTATATTTAAGTGTAGCACCAATTTTTTTTTATCTATGTGGGTGAGATATGTAAGCAAACAGCATGGAATCGAGCAATTATGAAAATATTTTTAAGTTGCTAAATGCACTTTAATATCACAACAATTATTTTTGTAATTAATTAAATAATATCCAGGTGTACCCCTAGCCTTAAGGCTCGTTCAGACGAGCACAGAATTGTCCTTGTTCGGTCCATATGCAAAACAGGAAGAATTTGGACAGCACACTGACCAATTCAAGTCAATGGTCTGCGTGTAAAAAAAAAAAATATCACGGCATGCATTACAGGACTTATTAATTATAAGTCAATATGTGTGCAATTATTGACATTGATAAATATTAAAAGTCAAATAGTTTTCTAAGGCTGCGTGCACACGATGCGTTATTCATGCGTTTCCGCTGCGGAAAATCCGCAGCGGAAACGCATCAAAAACTCATGGTAATCCGCACCCCATGGTCCACAATGGCATTCCGCAATGTCAATGCACATGCTGCGGATTTTTCCGCAGCGTTTCTGCAGCGCTCATAAATCCGCAGCATGTTCATTAATTTTGCGGAAGCGCCGCCATTGACTTGCATTGAGACGCATAATATCCGCGTCTGTACATTTGTACAAGCGGATATCATGAGTCTCAATGTGCGGATGGTACCTAAGTCTGGAGGAGAGAAGACTCTCATCCAGACCTGGGTACCATTGTACCTGTAAAAAAAAGAATAAAATAAAAAATAAAGTTATATTCACCTGTTCGGTGGCTTCTCTCTGCATGCCGGCAGCGCTCCTCCTTCCAGGACCTGAGAAGACGTCGCGGTCATGTGATCGCAGGCTGTCTCGCGATAGCCCGGCAACCCGGAAGAAGCCAGGACGAGCGCTGCAGCACACGCCGGTGCATCGGGGGTGAGTATAGCTTTATTTTTTTTTATTTTTACGGTCACACTATATAAATCCATGCCGTTTGCATGGATTTATACAGTGTGACCTAGTTGTCAACCACTTTCCAAGTGATGCTATCGCCTGGAAAGCGCTTGTCAGTCCGCATACGGAAACACATGCGTTAACGCATGTGGATACGCATGTGAATCCGCATGTATTCTGCAGGAAAAACACATGCACAATCTGCATGTGTTTTTTCTGCCAGGGAGATGCAGAAATTTTCTGCTTCATTTCTGCATCGTGGGCACATAGCCTAACTGTTGAAGTAAAAATCGGATATCATATGGGTGTAACAATTATACAGATTAAAAAGATGGCCATACAAATGTAAAAAAAAAACAAAAAACCGACATACGGATAACAATACAGAAAGTGGCCTTTGAGTAGGTTGACTATATTAATGATGAAGATTTTTCTGCCCTAAGAATTTACTGTTTGTTTTTTTTTTCCATTTTGTGAAAAATGCTTTTTTTTCTGGTTTTAATAGATGGCCTTTCATTTAGGCAAAAATACCTCATGAATGACATGTTGCTTCTTCTCTGTGCAGAAAGAACAAAGTAAAAATAAGTTTATACAAGTACACTAGACTTTACATTTGTTCTTGATCAGCAATAAGCTTTTTGCATCTCCCAGTTGCACCTCCCAACAAGCCGATACTGTACAAAATGAACAGATGAATCTAATCCAGTTGATTGTATTTGGTTCCAAAGACCATTTTACGTCTATATCTTTTTCGCAGGGACTAAAGTTGCTTTCTGAACATCTTAAATTGACAAATGCCATATACAACTGACCAGTCTCTTTTTGGTGAAGATGTATAATTTACCTGCTTTATTATACCAGTTCAACTGTGAGGGTCTTATGATTGATCTTTCCCTGCTCTGACTCACAATCAGTCTGATCAGGCAGATGGTGCTATCGGGTGAGTGCTCTTGGCCAACGAGGTCATCTACAAGATCTACTGTATAGAATAAAAAGCTGAATCTAGAGAAAGACACTCTAACCCCTAAGAACTGGTGACTAAATGGTAGGAGCTCTGAGAAGGCCTGAATCATATTATAGCACAAAGGTCACCAGGGCACTGCCACTGTGTCCATGTAATCCAGGGGTGGATTCAAAACAAACAGTTGTTAGACACAATCGGTCACCTGATTTAGTGGTAGACATCAGAGAAACCTCTGTTCTCCGGTGTTTAGGCTGTTGGATGCTACAACTGAAGCCAATTACTTCTTCCTTTGTATGTGGCAAAGGAAAAGATTACTTTTGGTTATAACACAAGAGTATACGCACCCATGTATGCCCTAATAAATGGATGTATTTAATATACAGACTACTATACTGGAGCCATAACAAAAAATAAAAAATGGTGATGACCACTGGAATGTTGTGAGGCAAAAGCAAAAAAAAAAATCCAGAATGGGTTAATATGAAGTGTTCCTGTGTGGTAAAAAAAAAAACATTTTAAAGGAAACCTGTCAGCTGATTCATGCCAACTTAAACAATGGCAGCAAGAATCAGAGACTGGCTTCATGTCATATTACTGGGTGATATTAGACAAAACCTGCCTAGAATCGATGCGACTCTGATCACTAGCCCAACTCGTCCAAGAGACTGGTCCAATGCGGCTTCTCGTCATCCCACTCTCCTTGATTGACAGATCTCTTCCTATATGTGTGTGTGCATTCTTTATAATTTATCATGTATCGTAGTGAAATTAATCTTTATTTTATTCGCTTATATAGCGCCATTACTTCCACAGCGCTTTACAGACATTATCATCACTGTCCCCATTGGGGCTCACAATCTACATTCCCTAGCAGCAGGTCTATGGAGTGTGGGAGGCAAACACACATACAAACTTCTTGCAGATGTTATCCTTGGTGGGATTTCAACCCAGGACCCCAGCGCTGCAAGGGCATAGTACTAACCACTGAGTCATCATGTTATAACTTCCGGTTTTATTTTATTTCTTTCTTTCTAAAAAGATGAATAAATATATTAGATGTCTACAGCAGGTCATATCTCTCTAAGAATATACTTTTTGGTTCTCAGGCATATTTTGCCCATTTAAAAAAAAAAAACAAAACAACAACACATCTCAACTTGGCAACTCTGGTCTGGATACCTTTATTAGGTTACTGAATAAAAATCCTGTACTACTCTTATGTCAAGTATGGACTAACTTCTAATACTGAATTTCACACTCTTTTCCATTCTCTATAATGCGGTTTCATCTCTCCTTTTATTTGTAAAACTTGACAAGTCATTTCTTCCTCACTTGAAGATCTATAACTAGAGATTTATTCTGTACGGTATACAGATACAAATAATTGCCCATTACGCATCTATCATGGTTTGGTCAAAATAATGATAAGAAGATTTAATTTGAAAACAGAACTTTATTCAGCTCAAGTTTTATTGTAATTGTGCTTTCAGACAAAATAATCATACAAGTTCTGTGTGGATATCAAAAATATTTGCTATTGTTTTCTCTAGAAATACAGATTTTTCCCAACATATAAATAAAAAGAGATCAAGAATCTTTTTGTTTTGTTACAAAATAGTTGAACCTCTCTGTCTTAATCATAAAAGGTGAGAAGACCTAATTAGTTAAGCATTATATATAACAAAGAAGAATACCAACTCCAAAATGTCTATGCATTGCATTTGAAAAGCAACACTGACAAATCTCCTACATATACATTAAAAATATTTTTTTTATAAAAACTACTGCTACAGTACTTTGATGGTTTCCATATTAGTTACTGAACATGAAAATGGCATCGAGCTGTAACAAACACTTTTGATCCTGGCATAGAAAGTGATGAATAGGCACAGACCTGAGCTGTAGACACGGAATATTGTCTCCACTCTTTGCAGCAAGAGCGGATCATTGAAAAAATAAATGAAAGAATCAGAAACAAAATACTGGCATGTGAGCTCCCAAATGAATATGATTTTAGTCCAAGAATCATGTTGAACACCAGCAGTAAAGATGAGAATGAAATCACTTGTGATTTAAAGCTAAAGAATAAAAACTTGCATGAAGAAGTTTAAAGGGGCTCTATATCAGCTGTGTGTTCACAAAAGTAATTGCAGAGAAGTTTAGGACAGTAATTACAGAGCTGAGTAAGTAGTAAAGCTCGAGTCCCCACTTGTTCACTATGTACTTTTCATGAATGAACTTTGTTACAAATACAAATTACATCTCAAGAGTTGTAATGGTGGTCTCAGTCCGGCAAGTGCTCTCACCCGTTCCTAGCGCTACCCAATTCAATGACATCTGTACAGCTGCCAGAGGTCACTGTATGCTGCAGCACTGATGCATCATAGGTGCAATAATATATGTATACGTGGCCAGAAATGTATGTTTGCGCTCGCGTTTTGTGCAGCAACTTGTTACTATTGAACTCAGTGGAAGGTGCGCAAAACTTTATGTAGTGTCTGCTTTAGGCCACGTTCACATGTTCAGTATTTGGTCAGTATTTTACATTCGTATTTGTAAGTCACAACCAGGAGGGGAACAATCAGAGGAAAAGTGTAATAGAAACACGTCAACACTTCAGTATTTATCCTCCACTCCTGGTTTTGGCTTACAAATACTGATGTGAAAAACTGACCAAATACTGAACGTGTGAACATGGCCTTATAATCATTATCAGAGTACATTCAGCTCGCACTGAATTTATGACTGACGAGCAGGGCACGAATTTCAGTTTAGAGAATACATTAGCTTGCCAGAAGTCAATGTCCACTCACATCCCATTTTATCCTAAAGCGCCACTCCAGCTGTTTTTTTTTGTTATTTCAGTGCTGGAGTGGTGTCACTACTCCATGTTCCCTGCCACTAGTAAAATACTTACCAGTCATCATCTTCAGTTGTTTCTAGAGCCACTCCTGTCCCGATCTGCTATCTTGTGACTCCAACTTCTGACTGACAGACAGTCAGAGGCAACAGTCACAAGCTTTACATACAAGTCTATGAGAATCTTATTCTGACTCTCATAGACTTACATTGAGTAGTGACCTCCGGCTCACCCAGCAAACACTGGAGCGATCCAGCAGGTCACAATCTGCAGAAGACAAGCAGAGCGGCGCTGGACACAGAAGACGAAGGCTGCCAAGTATATTACTAGGGCCAGGGAACACCAGCCAAGCTGAAACAATAAATAATGTTGGAGTGGTGCTCTAACAATCAACAATGGGATCTATAAAAAAAACTCACAATTTCACTATTCCATTGCTTTTTTTGTGTCATCATATTATTTTACTTAAAGTGTAACACTCATTATGCAATTTTGGTGTCTGTGTCTCGAGACCCTCCTCCAAGTGGTGATTGGGCTCAATAGTAAGTCCAGGGGTGGTTCACTCTACACACTATCTCACAGAGCGGTGTACAGACCTATTCACTTACTATTGTGCCAGTACATGGCTCTTTGTGTGGTCTGCATGCAAGAGCTATGTACACCAGTGAGGTATTTTATGCATATGGTGGGGGTCTCTGGATCTTGACACCCGCCTATCGGCAAAAATTTGCACTGTCTATTATATTATAACATAATTAAGGTATAAAATGACAGTCACACTTTAAAAATTAATGTTAATAAATGTCGATGTGTAGATTAAAACAGAATTTTATTAAAAAAAAAAAAAAAAGGAAAAAAACTTAATAAGGGAAAAAAATTAAATAAAAAATATCTTTAAAAACAACAATTTCATTTTAGGTCAAAAATAGTAAGCAATTTGATAGTTCTATTCATTAAGTAAAAAACTTCAATAAGTATTTTTCTGCAGAGTTTTTATCTATTAACGTGTGCAAAAAACACTAGATGTCTTATAAAGAATACTCATTAACAAATCGCATGCATGTTGTTCTTCGCAATACATTAATAAGCTGTTTGCAGCAAAATTAAGATTAAGTTATACAAGAATTTAAATTACGGCAAATAAATCGGTCTACCTGGACCTATTTAAGTAAAAGCCACTCAATCCGTCTTGTGCCATATAAAACATGCCACATTACTCAACCCTGAGCAGTCATCCAAATAAGAAACACGCAAAGGACGGAAAGACATAAAAAGTGGTTAGACCAGCAACCAAAGGAAATAAAGGTTTGAAAACAATTTAAAGTCATTAAAAACAAAGAATCACATAAATAATCCAGTTTGATTTCCCATTGTTAACACACATAATTTCACCTTCTTTTTCCAAAACCAGAGTCTGAAATATGCATCCCATTCTTCTAGAGATTACCATTTCACCACCCATAATCCTAAGGCACGTCAATATAGAAGAAGAAGAGTCACAAAGATCCCGGCAAAGTTCCTATTCTGGAGATCTGTGACAAGTATTTGCCAATGACATCAGTTGCTGACTGCTGGCGGGCAACTCATGATCCTCCTCCCTGGAGGGGACAAGCACCAGTCTACAATGGATTGGATCAGTTTCTTTCTTGGAAAAACCATTTCTGAAGGTCGGAGTTTGAACATGGTCTTAGCACAGGTGCAGTGTTCCCCATGTTGGTGGTTTTCTCAGCTTGAACACACTTTTGCGTTTGCTGGTGCAGCAACGTGCCATCCTGTAAATGACAAGCGACATAAGTTGAGATAAGCAGATAACATTTTCATCAATAACTTTATAAATTATACTGGATATACGCAAGAGCATAGATTTCTTGTTCACGCGGATCTAAGGAATATTAGGTAAACCTGTGGGGTGTTGTTTTTCTAGCTACAAGTGAATTACATAGTCGTATAGTTTTATTATCTTAAAAAAATAAAATAAAAAGAAAAAAAGTCATCCAACCGTCCATCCAGTTCAGCCTATTGCAGCGTGGGTCCAGAGAAAAGCAAAGAAACAAACAATTTTTCATCCCAACATCAAATCCGGCAGTCATGATAAATCTCTGGATCAAACCTCTAGTAATTTAAAACCAATGTCTTATAATATTCACACTATTAATAAAATGACCATGAAACCTCCTCTGACAAAGAGTTCCATAGTGCGACCACTCTTACAGTAAGGAATTCTACAACCCCTTTCTACGTTTGTGTAAAAAGCTTATATTATCTAGACCAGGGATGTGCAACCTGGCTTTCTGGGTCACCCCCCCATACATCAGGTCACAAACATGCTTGCCGTTATGTGGCTTCTTGTATGTACAATTTCCATATCCAGGAAAGGAGGCACAGTCATTTTGGCGTCACCCTTAAATATTACTAGAATAGGATCCATTGACCCCCTGTTGGGGACTCTAGAATGGTGTATAAGAGATGAATGTGGTTGTCGATATATATTTGGCTCTCTCAATTGTAATCACATACAACCATGGCTTCCTCCTTCCTGGAGTGGGAAGAAGGGACTCCCTCATTCATCTTCTAGGTGTAGGTTACATTTTCAGGACTCCTATCCATCAGACAGTTATGGCATTTCATTTTGATATGCCGGAAATGTCTCTGTAGCATTACCCCTCGGAATGATTCAATATGACAATGGGGCCTTTGGACAATAAATGGATATGTACCCCTGATCTAGACAGAGTGGATGCCCCTTGTAAGAGTTCTAGTCTAAGGTATCAACAGATCATGAGAGCCATCGCCATATTCATCTTTCACATACACACATAAATACACACATTGTTAGTAGATGACCCTTCAAATTTTTTTTTAACCAAATAACGCTAAATTTGATTAGCTATCTGAACTCCATTCCCCTTTCTAAGTACTGAAGTCCACCTTTATAAAGGCCACTCAAGCTCTACTAGGTCTTTCTTGTGCAATGATGTTCCAAAGTGTGCACAGCACAATATATGTGGTCTGTCTAGTGGAGTGTGAATTGGCAGAACTGTTAAAGGCTTTTTTACAACCTCTCCCAGGCACTCCATGACATCGTAGTGCTGCTGGCCTAAAATTGAGCACTCCAATGCTCTTCAGCATCACAAGGATGGGTGAACAGTGTTTTTATAAAGGGTCAGAGAGATTTGGTAGGGGGTGTGTAGTAGCCGAGAGGGGAAGGAGAGGTTTAGCACTATAAAACTGCTCCTGCACATGCCCAGAAGCCAGTCTATAGAAGTCAATTGGGCTGCAGAGAGGCAGTCGGTCTTCGTGTAAAACGGCCATATAGCAACTGCATATATTGACCCCCTTGAGGTCAACCAGTAAGTCACAGCCCTATTGTTCTGATGATTAGTGGAAACCTCTGACACGACATCTTGTGTCAGATGAACACAAAGGAGCTTATATACTCAAAACCACTTACTACAGAAATCATAGGTAGAGTAACCCACTATAATCATGACATTGCTTTACCAGCTCAGAATGGAAGATTTAACATGTTTAGTCATACCTCTCTGAAAATAAACTTCTGGTTTTCAGGCACATTTTGCCCATTTTCCCGGCATAAGAACATTGTCAACTGGTCAGAACTTTGGTCTACAGCTACACAACCCTCGGGCTGTCGTGTGTTGTACCTGATCTCATTAAATGAAGAATACTCAAAGAACTGAAAAACACAAAGAGAACATTAATGTATAATTTCCATGTCAAAACACAAACTTCTCTATTAATATATTATACAGATAAATCTAATCTATATTCATTATACAAAACCGTATGTGTCGCCATGAACGTACAACCCTTGCATTTTTTTCTCATACCTGATTCTGCCCCATTCCATGGCAGGGGTACAGAATAATCTTTTGTCCGGTGACATCATTCTCACTTGGAGGATTATAATCAAAGCAGAGGTTGGCCATTCCCTTATTTCTGAGCTGTAGATGATAAGTTAGAAATGGTTATTTGCGAGTTCACGGCTTTACATAAAACTTACAAAAAAAGAAATGCTTTGTCCATATTTTTCCTAATTTTTGGAACCTTCTTTGACAGTGTAAAAATAAAATCATTTTCTAGTGTAAAAAATGCATTTTCTTACTGCAATGTAACTCCCTCTGTCTTATGGTCAAGATATAAACCTCTGTAGCTCCAATATACCTTAAAGAGCCGATACCTTTGACAAATGGTTTATCACTTTTACGAAGTTAAAGGGGTTCTGTAATAATTTAAATGTATGTTAAAGTGTCAGTGCATAAAGTGTTAACAATTTGTAATGTAGGCTGTGTTAAAATTACTTTTACAATAGTGGCATACTCTGCCTATGAGAGTAAACGAAATTATCATGAAGTCGGAGTTCAACTTTACTTATCCGATAGAAGCAGTGCACACGTGGTTTATCGCCTCCTTTGATCATGTACAAGACTAAAAGAACCATTGACCGATCAATTCCGCTATTACAGTCTACAGTAGAGGTGTGCCTGTTAGGGGAGTACATAACGTCTAGAACTGCAGTCTTGACTACGATAATACTGCTGTAGGAAAGCATTTGTGAACTTGCCATACTAAAGTACTAATATCAAAGCAGCTTCCTAATGTGGCAATATCCAACTTACAAGCGGTCTAATGATCACACATCAGAAGAAAGCAGGAATGATCCTTCATCTACTACTCCATTACAGCTTGTTGAATTGTCCTATGTTGCCAATTATTCTGCACTATTAGTACTTAAAGGGGTATTCCAATTTCCAAGATCCTATCCCAATATGTAGTAGGTGTAATAATAATAATAATATTAGCAAATACCTATAATTAGAAGTGTAGTATAGTATTTTTGATTCGCTGTCTCATGTGCAGGCATTGCAGGACCTTAGGTATCCATGGTTACGTCCACTGATAAAGTGACAGTTAGTTAGCTAGTTGCTAGTGGTCGTAACCATGGATACCTAAGGTCCTGCAGTGCCAGCATAGGAGGAAAGAGTCAGCGAATCAAAAAAACTATAATACATTTCTAATGGGAGGTATTTGCTAATATTATTATTATTACACCTACTACATTTTGGGATAGGATCTTGGAGATGGGAATACGCCTTTAAGCTTAGCGATAACCTTACTACTATGCATGTTGAGATTGAAATAAGCAGTGGGATCCTTTCAAGCACCATAGGACTTAATGCCGAGCAACCATTCTACAACTTCATTTGGATTATAATCCTACCATCCCAAAATAGCCTGGAGTGTCTTCAGGAACATGGAGCTCTGGGTAAACATTTTCCAAAAACCACTTGAAAGATTTACACTGCAGTTTGTTCCTCAGTTCTATTCTCTCGGTCACATCTCCATATGGCTCCTGGGGAAGATAAAAACAAAAACATATGAGATAGTGAAAATGGATAAAAGCACTTAGTGCAGCGTACATTATCTGAACGATCTGCTTTATTAGACTTTCTATTACATTGGTCTATCTGACTTGGTATCGGACAGAGGGGAAGAGTTTGGAGATATGTCATTTTTTAATTTGATCATTTCCATATAAAAAGCTATTCAAATGGGTTGTCCACTACTCTGACAGCCCCTTCTGAATTCCTAGGACTACCCCTAGTAAGATAATAAAGTTTATACTCCCCTCCAGCACCGTTCCAGCAATGTCGGCACCTGCTCTCCTGGGGCTTGCTTGACTTTGTTGTGTCAAGCGATCCCCTGTGGCCAATCAGCGCTGGCTTCACTTTCACCTACTTTGGACAAAGCAAAACAATAGGAGGAAGTGAGAGCTGTGGCTGCCCTCTCACTTCCTACAGATGTCAATTACATCTATAGGAGAGTAAAGTAAAGCCAGCGCTGATCAGCTGCAGGGATCACGTGACATGTCAGCGCTGGCTCTCCCAGTGGTCGTATGACAACACTGGAACTGCATCGGAAGGGGAGTATGTGTGTTGTTGTTTTACCTGGGAAGGGGGGAGAACATAGGAATTCAGACAGGGTTGTCAGAGTAGTGGACAACCCCTTTAAATACTAAAGGCCAGGCAATTTTTCGTTTTTACACTTTCATTATTTCCTTCCCTTCTTCCAAGAGACAACTTTTTTTTTCTACCCACAGCCATATGACAACTTGTTTTTTGCAGGATACATTGTACTTTTGAATTATACCATTCATTTTGCCACTGGAAAACAGAGAAAAAAATTCAATGTGAAGTGAAATTGCAAAAAACTGCAATTATGAATTTGTTATTAGTCTTTTGCTTTTATGGCATTATTGTGCAGTAAAAATGACCGGGAAATTAGGATACTATAGGTCAGTATATTTCCATAGATACCAAACATGAATAGTTTTTTTTTTTTTTAATTCATAAAAATAAAATAGCTTTCATTTTGCAGTTGCTCTGTGAGGTCCTGCTTTTTGCAGGGTGAGCGGATGTTTTTACTGATACCAAATTCTGGCATTTGATTTTTTTTTTTGCTTTACAGTGCTTACAAAATCAGGTTAATTTTAGATTTTGGTAGATTGGACTTTTATGAACGCACATTACCACATGTGTATTGTTTTTGTTTTTTTAAGAGCTTTTTTTGAAAAGTGGAGTGATTAATTTTAATCTCCTTAGAAGACTTAAACCTGAGATCACATAACAATACATATAGCATTGCTATATATAGTACAAATTATGGTCTCCTATGAACCCCAGCCATAGACTGGCGCTCACAGGAGTCGCTGACACACTCCAGCCACATGAGGTCTGGCATTGTCCTGCATTAGGAGGAACCCAGGGCCAACCACACCAGCATATGGTCTCACAAGGGTCGCTGTTGGATCGTTGTCATGTTGGAATGTCCAAGTACTTCCCATGTGCAGCTTTCGGGCTGATGAGTCCAAATTTGCCTCCAGTATTTGCTGATAACGTGCTGCATTCATCTTTCCTTCAACTTTCACCAAGTGAAACTTTCACCCTGTGCCTTTGTAGCTCACAAATCCCCAAAACATCAGCCATCCACCTCCGTGCTTTACTGTAGGAATGGCGTTCCTTTCATCATAGGCCTTGTTGACCTCTCTCCAAATGTAACATTTATGGTTGTGGACAAGAAGATAAATTTTGGTCTCATCACTCCAAATTACCATGTTCCAGAAGTTTTGAGGCTTGTCTCTGTGCTATTTGGCGTATTGTAGGCGAGATACTTTGTGGCATTTGCGCAGTCAATGGCTTTCTTCTGGCGACTCGACCATGCAGCCCATTTTTCTTCAAGTGCCTCCTTATTGTGTATCTTGAAACAGCCACACTGCTAGTTTTCAGAGAGTCCAGAATTTCAGCTGATGTTATTTTTGGGTTTTTCTTTGCATCCCGAACAATTTTCCTGGCTTTTGTGACCGAAATTTTTGTTGATCTACCCGACCGTGGTTTGGTTTTTACAGAGCCCCCAATTTTCCATTTGTTAATCACAGTTTGATCGTTGCTGACTGGCATTATCATTTCCATGGATATTTTTTTGTATCCATTTCCTGTGTTATACAGTTCAACTACCTTTTCCCGTAGATCCGTTGACAATTCTTTTGCTTTCCCCATGACTCACAATTCAGAAACATTAGTGGCTGGATGAAAGATGCAAGAGTCTGTCTGGATCCCAGAAACTTACTCAGCTTTTATGCACACACACTGATTACAAGCAAACAGGTCACAGGTGAGGATGGTACCTTTAGTAGCCATTCAAACCCATGTGTGTCAAATTCTGTGCATGTTATCAGGCCAAAATCACCAGGGCATGTGAACTTTTGATCAGGGTCATTTGGATGTTTTTGGTTGTCATTAAGATTAAAAAAAAAAAAGAAAACACAGTAGTTTGACAATAAATGGCTTCACGCAACCAATAACTATGAGTGGAGAAAACGTTTTTTTGTTATCATTCATATTCTCTGAAACAAGGCCAAGAAAGGAAAAAATCTGCCGGGCTATGTAAACTTTTGAGCATAACCGTAAATGCAACTGTCAGAGAATGACAGTGGCATTTCACAGGTTAACAGCCTCGGGAGGAGCTCGGCTCTACTTGCAGCTCATAGAGGCAAATGATCTCCAATTAACAGCCATTATCTTCGGGAATGAAGCGGGCTCAGCTCCTGAACCCGCTCTAGTCATCCGCTCCCGACAGGAGCGTATTTTTAATTAAATGCATGCATTTGGGTGTAGAAATTATTTTTGAAAAGTTATTTTCTACTCTATGAAATTTTGAAATTGGGTTTCATTCAAAATTTGTCACAGATTAGTATTTACCCGCCATTTGTTTCCCTGCACATTCACATTTGAGGTGGTCGGTGATCATAAATCAATCAGCTGAGAGAAGGTCAAAAAAAAGAGTTACAAACACTACCCTCACTGTCAGAATGAGCTCACTGATGGATTCTCTGTTAACTAATTATGCACAGCAATAGACACTGCAATTCAGAAACTATAGAAAGCAAGTGGTGCAATGTTTCTTTTTTTATGAAATCCAATTACAAATATATTCCTTAGCCTCAAATAAAAGAATTTGAGTAAAAAAAAAGTGTCCCCAAAGGTGGACATTTAAAGAGCTATTCCCATCTCGTACACTTATGGCATATCCATAGGTTATTTTATAATTAATTAAATACTGAATCAAATAATAGAAAACTATATATCCTCAAGCTTAGCATCTCAGTTTATGCTGTTACCATCAGATAAAAAAATATAAGAAACCAAACATATTCACTTTAAGGGGCTTTTCATCACAGCTAATTTTTATGGGGCCGTGGCTAGCCAGACACTTCTGTTGCAGCAGCAGATGTAAGGAAAATGCAGTATTAATATGGTAGCCATTCAGATGTAATACAAGGGCAGATCCAGACCGCTATAACTGGAACCACGGATCAGATCTCCATGTATGGGGTTTCCGCCGCTCTGAAATCCATATGTTCTAACAGGGCATTTGGACAGGTGGCAGAGCACTCTGCATACAGTAGCAATCAAGTCTGATCATTATAATAACAATTTTACGTAAATTGGTGAATGTACATCAGACACTTAAAGGGGTTTTCCCATGAACAAATTACATTTTAATCAATAAACCTTGGATTATTAATAAAGTTCCACAACTGGATGTGTTAAAAAATGTTTCTGTCCTGATATAACCTTATAAATGTGTCCCTGCTATGTAGTGTTATTTGCTTTGCACGACCGTGTAGAACAGCTGCAGCTCAAGGTCGCGCATACACAGCTCCTACCAAGTTTGCAGCTGCTTATTTGTGTGAGGGAACACATTTCTCTGGTTGTTTTATCACAGGAACGAATGTCTCTACCACATTCACCAGGCTTCTGAGCTCATAATAAATCAAGTATGCAACACAAGAGCCAACACAGGAGCTCGTACATCACTGACTTGGCTTATAAGATTATTTGAGCACAGGAACATTTAATATATCCAATTGTTAAAATTATTAATATTCCAAGATTTATTGATTAAAATGTATTTTGTTTGTAGGACAACCACTTTCAGGAACCAAATGTGGCCCTAAAACTGTCAGTTAAGCATCAGTACGTTAGAATATACTTGACCTTCATTATTTTGTTATTCATTTAAACAATCCTATTATATAAATTATAAAAAAAAGGGACACAAGTATACCCCCAGCTCCTAATTCGGTTTATACAATTTGTAAAGGTGAAAACAAACTGTATAAAGTGATGCAAGTCCACGGTCATTGATATCTGCCACTAATGTTCAAAATTCCGACAGCAGCTCAGCATCTGACATCAAAATGCCAAGGTCAACGTCTCAGCCGTTTGGTATATGTTGTCATATTAGAAATCTAATGGCGCGAGTATCTGGGAAGATGGTCTTATGGCTTAAAGGGAATCTATCACCAAGTCTTTGCTACCCCATCTGATAGCAGCATGATGTAGAGACAGAGACCCTGATTTCAGCAATATATCGCATAGTGGGCCGCTTGGTGCAGTTTTGATAAAATCAGTTTTTTTCTTCTGCAAATCTACCAGTTGTTCTCTAAATGCTGAGCTCTGTATAACCTCTCCCACACTACTGATTGGAAGATTTCTGTGTACACTGTGCATAGGCAGAAAGCTGCCATACAGTGGTGGGGTTGTATAGAGATCATGAATATGGAGGACTACATTGCAGCATGTTTACCAGTCCTCTAGTGATAATCTCCTGCTGATAAAACAGTGATTTTATCAAAACTACAGCAAGCAGCCCAGTAAGTGACACTGCAGCAATCAAGGTCTCTGTCCTTGCATTATGCTGCTCTCAGATCAGGTTGCAAAAAGCTGATGACAGATTCCCTTTAAACAAGATAAAATAAGATGTAATCAAGGTCCATATTGGTATGTTATCCAATCATTTAACACGATCTATGTGTCAGACATCTTACCATGCGAGCATGAGGATTTCGATGGTAGTAAAGCTCTTTATATTCATCCATCCAAACTTCAGCTGCTCGCACACTGTTGGCCAATGCTTTACTACGAGAGTATGGGGCTTGTTTAGGAAAGACATGCCCCACGTGGGAACATGGGTGAACTTCAAGTGTCCCACCACACTGCCAGATCTAGAACAAACAAAGACGGTAAAAGAAAAAGATTTGTTTTTTTTTTGTTTTTTTATCAATTTTTACCGTAAAAGGTCTTAATTGAGGAAAAATTTGTATTCCTTACTCTAAATGAAAACTCAAGATTTTCTCCTCCCCAGACTTCCATTCCGGTATCATAAGATCCTAGATATTCAAAATACTTCTTACTCACAGAAAACAATCCACCAGCCATAGTTGGGGAACTAAAAGAAGAAATTCACACACATAAGAGCAGTATTGATAATAGCATATTATGCACAAAAGACAACAAAGACAATGACTTGCTTTAAAAATGAAATCTAACGGTAAAGAGACTGAATGCACTTATCAATATACTTCATTACTACAGTACAAGGCGTGTATTATATATATATATTATATATATATATACACATACATACATATACATACATATACACACACACACACACATAGAAAAATAATCACACAGAACGATTTAAGCACACTAGAAAACATTAACAATATGCCGTAACCTGATCCATTTGAACTATAATAAGTAATGACGATGGATAGATGGAGCACCATGTTTAAAGCATCTTCACTATAGGATAGTACTAATGTACCCACCTAATGACATCAATGGCAGAGCGTCTGCGTTTTTGTTCTCGATCTGGGACTACATGCCAAGTAAAGACAAGTCTCCAATCAAGTCCTCCAATCTGAGGCTCTCCAGAATTGCCCAAATACTGAAAGGTATTCCAGTCAATCACATCAATTACAGGACAAACCACGGCAGTTTCCTTTTCCCTGATCCTGGGATACAGTTAAGATACAGAATCACAACCGGAAATCATTCAGCAGATTTACCGAGCTAAATGCTGAAGTATTCACAAGCATAAAATATTGATAACTGGTTATTCATTTGAATAGGTTCTGATTTGCAGTACACCGGAGCGGCCACTACACATTGAATGGAGCTGTGCAGTACACTACTGTGCGCCACTTGAGCGCTGCGCAGCCAACCCACCCCATGAAGATTTTTTAATATATCTGTGTATGTAATGTAGTGTGCATGTATTCATATACTCGCCTACCCGAGTCTTCCCTGGTATCCAGCACCATCCTGGTCTTCTCAGTGATGTCACCGCACATCAGACTAGCCAGATCACTTTACACTCTGTGTGTGAACCGGAAGTCTTGTTTACAATATAAGCCTATGGAGCCCCTTTCTGACACTTCATAAACTTACATTGGTGTATAAAGAAAAAAAGGAAGATTTCAGCCTACCATACATATGCCATAAGGGTCCACCTAGGTCAGCCTTACATATGGCGCTTTTTTAATGGAGCTAATAAAATGGACGTTTTAACTTTACATCTCTTGTGATGGATATAGAGAAGGTGCTGGAGTTTTTCTAATCTAATTCCTATAAACTTACATTGTAAAAACCACTCAGGGTCATGAAGATTGCAGTGTGACCTGGAGAGTCGGCAGAGCGGTGATGTCACTGAGAAGAGGAGCAGAACGGCGCTCGATACTGGAGAGAGGAGTGGTAGGTGACTGAATACACTCTACACATGTACAGATTTAGTTATAAAAATAAAAAAACTTCATGGCAGGGCTTCTTTAAATTTACACCTAAAGCTGGCAAACATGATTTCCACCATATTTATTATGTTTTTAGACTTTTTTTGAAAGATGTCTAGAAAAGAAGCATAGTTAAAAGGAGTATTCACTGCAGTAGTTTTCGTCGTGTTTGGATAGCCCTGGCCTGGCTTCTAGTGTGTTAGCAATAGACAGAATATTTGGCATGATAACACTAATTATATGAAAAGAAGGTATGTTCTAAAACTGCAACGGCTGGTTAGCTATGATAGGTATAATTCAATATTATCTAATTATATAGTGACTAGGTGACATGATTACACACCTTCTGATAATCCTGATGTTAATGTCACTTTAACCATTGGATAGGACAACTTTTTATTGATACGTTTGTATCTTTATTCCAATTGTCTCTTCAGGGAGGAAGAGGACTAGAACTCTAGTGCCACCTATAGGAAGTAGCAATCCTAAAAGTCAATATCGACTCTCTAACGATCATCATCTCCAATGGTTAAAATTGCAAAGTGCTTGTAAAACAAAAAAGCAACTTTGCAATTTATTAAAAATTTCTCTGATATCAAGAACAGCAGAATTTTAAATTTTATTATTTACAGTTTGGGGACATTAAAGATGTTGTTAGTCCAAACTTTCAATCAGTAGTTCAGCGCTTCCAAGCAAACAAGAAGCGGGGAGCCTGGGGAGTGGTGCACTCCAGAAAACAAGATGAGAAAACCCTCTTATATGATACATTGTTAAATCTATTCATTCTTGTAAATCATTCTCTTACTCTTATCTATACCCTAAATAATTGTATTTTTCTTTGATCTGTATGTCATTAGAAATACTAAATCGAGGAAGTAATATTTGCATGTTTTAGGATATTCCAGTTGTGAACTTACCTCTCCATTAATGGTTCCAACCAGCCTTCGTGGCACTCACAGTGGCAATCAAGAAAGGTCAAAACTTCTCCTGTTGCTTTGGTAGCCCCAAGGAGTCGTGCCCGTACCAGACCTTCCCTCTTGTTGGCACGGATTAGTCGCACCTTCTTCAACCCTGAGATATGCCTTTCTAGCGGCTCCTTAAGGTGATCTAAAAGCATGTTTAATGTATTAATAATGAAAAATAAATGTCACTTTTTACTACTGTTTCATGATATTTGCATCCACAGACACATTTTTACCATGTCACTGAATTTTAGAACAAAAATACAACCAACGGTGGTAATGATCTCAACGGTGTCAGTCTGAATCAGTACCAGAGAGGGTATCGGCCATGTTTTAAACCTTGGTAACTTATAACTTAGTACGGATTCATTTTCTGAAGAATATAAGTGGCAAAACCGATAATAGGAGATTCTCATTTAGGCTATGGAGAAAATCTTAGTTACTTACCGGTAACGGGATTTTTCGGAGTCCATGACAGCACCAAGAGAGAGGGGATCCACCCACCAAGGACAGGAAACCTACAGGCTTAAAATGGGGACACCTCTCTCACCTCAGTTTTGTTTACAGAGCATGAGAGGGCCGCCAAGGTTAGTACAACAACAATCCAATTTACAACAATGAACTAATACAAAAAAAAAAAATGTTTTTGTTTTTTTCACCTTATAAGCGTGAGATATAATATATCTAAAGGAGTGCTCCCACAAATGTGAAGGGAGGGAATATAAGGGAGCTGTCATGGGCTCCGAAAAATCCCGTTACCTGTAAGTAACTAAGACTTTATTCGGTCACCCATGACAACATTAAGAGAATTCCAGAGAGGAAATTTCTAGGGTGGGACCACAGCCTGGAGAACCCTTCTCCCAAAGGGGAGATCGGTAGAGACACCCATATGTAACCTATAATGCTTGTAAAAGGTAGAGCGAGAGAACCAGGTAGCAGCCTTACATATCTCCTCTACGGAGACATCCGTCTTTTCTGCCCAGGAGGTCGCCCGAGTAGAATGGGCTCTCAGACCTTTCAAGTACTTCCTCGCCAGTTGACGAAAAGGCAAGAGCGATGGCGTCTCTTATCCATCTTGCAATAGTGGATTTAGAGGCCCTATAACCTTTCCTAACCCCCTGGTAACATGAGAAAAGGGATCTATCTTTTCTGCAACTTTCTGTGATTGCAAGATATTTGATAATGCATCTCCTAACATCCAATTTGTGTATTTTTTCTTCCTTCTAGGTTTTTAGTGTTTGTACAGAAGGAGGGTAAAACGTTTTCTTGGGTTCTGTGGGTTTTCTGTGAAAATGGGTTGATACTTTAGGAAGATAGGTCAGGTCTGGTTTGAAGATTATTTTATCCTCTAATATCTGAGTGAAGGGGGGGGGGGGGGGGGCTGGATATCGCCTACCCTTCTGGCTGAAGTTAACACGATAAGAAGTGAGGTTTTAAAGGGAGATTACTTTTAAGGATGCTGAGACTAAAAGTTCAAAAGGTGGACTGGTCAGTGCATTCAGGACCAAGTTCAAGTCCCAGGGTGCAAGCTTAAACTTTACCACAGGCCTGGATCTAAATGATTCCTTAATAAATCTTGAGATCCAGTAGTTTCCTGCCAGATCACAGGAAAATAAGGTGCCTAAAGCTGAGACCTGAACCTTCAGTGTACTAGTAGCCAACCCTAGTTCCAGGCCTTTTTGGAGGAACTCTAAAATATTTCCTATAGGTGCCCCTTCCTCTACTCTGCACCTGAAAAAGATAGAAATTTTTGCCAGGTTCTAGCAAATATACATGTGGTAACCGGTTTTCTACTACACAAAAGGGTTTCTATTAAGTTGGACGAAAACGCTTTCCTCTCTAATAATGCCCTTTCAAATTCCACGCCGTTAGATGTAGTCCTGGAGCTGGAGGGTGGACATTTGGCCCCTGAGAGAGGAGGTCTGGGATTTCTGTCAGAATCCACGGGTCTGACACCAACAACATTTCCCTCAGACATGCAAACCAGCATGACTGCTGGAAACAGGGATAACAGGGGAAAGGCATAGGCCAGACTGAACGCCCATGGAATCAGGATAGAGTCCACAACCAGGGGATTTCTCCAGGGATTTAGGGAGCAGAATTCCTTTACTTTTCGATTTTGTTTGGTGGCAAATAGGCCCACCACTGGAAGACCCCACACCCGGGTCATCCGAGAGAAGAGTTGTTGATTTTGGACTCATTCTCCCTCTTTTAAAGTACTGCGACTGAGGAAATCTGCCTTAGTGTTTTCGCTTCCTTTTATGCGTAAGGCAGTAAGGGAGAGTACATGTTTTTCTGCCTTCTACAATAGCTTGTCTGCCACTTTCATTAGGGATTTTTATTGTGTACCCCCTTGGTGGTTTATATAAGCCACGGCTACATGGTTGTCCGAGAACACCCTGACGTCCTGGCCCTGCAAGGACACAAGGAGTTTGTTTACCGCTTTATCAATCGCCAATAACTCTTTGGTATTAGAGGAGAAGCTTTCTCTTCTTCAGACCAAAACCCCTGGACTAGTTCTTCTCCTAAATGTGATCCCCAACCCGATGGACTTGCATCAGTGACCAACACCCGGGAAGGGCTCACCTCCAGGCAGCCCCCCCTGGAAAGGTTTCTGTCATCAAGTCACCATCCCAAGGACTGCATCGAGCTGGAAAACAGGATGTCAAGGTACCCAACAGGGACATGGCACTTCTAGTGACAGAGGGGATATCAATGGCTCTCTTAATTTGATGTTGAATCGACTTAATTTTTTGGCCCGGAAGGCAAGATTCTTGCTTTCCTGAATCTAACATGACTCCCCAGAATTGCTGGACCTTTGAAGGAACTAGCTTAGATTTTTTTAAATTTAACAACCAACCTAAGCTTTGTAAGGTAGATATCACCTCTTTTAAGTGATGCTCACAAACATGGAAGGAATTCCCTACTACAAGGAAGTCGTCCAGATAGAGAAAAGGACATTCTCATCATCCCCTAACATGAGCCATAGCCTCGGCCACTACTTTAGTGAAAACCCTGGGTGCAATGGTTAGCACAAAGGGGAGGGATGTGTACTGGAAGTGTTTGATTACACCCCCCCATATTCACTGCTACCCTTAAGTATTTTTGGTAATCCGAATGAATGGGTACATGGTAGTATGCATCTTTGAGATCCAAGACCAACATATAACAACCAGAAATTTTATTGCCGTTTTCAGTGATTCCATTTTAAAAAGGTATCCACTTTTAGGTGTTCATTTAAGGACTTCAGATTGACTATTGTCCTGAAGGAGCCATCTGGATTGGACACCAGGAAGAGGGATGGGGGTGGGGGGGGGGGGTAAAACCCCGCCCTCTCTCTGTTTCTGGAACTTCGTCCAGGACTGACTTTACAATTAAGTCATGAACCTCCTGCTGCAGGGATAGCTGCTGCTCTGGAGAGGAGCGAGAGGGGGTAATCACAAATCTACCCCGGGGTAGAGAAGAAAATTCCAACTTCAGTCCCGACTTCACCAGACCGATAATCCATCCGCTCTCAGTGATGCACTCCCAGGCTGGGAAAAAGGAGGAAAGCATTCCCCCGCAACTGGGCTAAACGTCATTGCCCTGATTTTCGGGCTCTCTGGGAGGAGGATCCAAATAGCAGTCCTCTACCTCTTTGTTTGCGCTCCTCGTATTTGTCCTGGTCCTTCGCTAGCCTCCTGTGGATAAACTTCTTTTTTCGAAAAAAGCATTTGTAGCTAGGCATGGGTACTGATGGAAATCCTTGTTTAGAATCTCCTGCTTTCTCAAGTATCTCATCCATCGTAGGACCGAACAGATATTCTCCCTCACAAGGGATAGAACACAACTTGGACCTGGCCTCAATGTCCCCTGGCCAACTCTTTAACCACAGGGCTCGATGTGCAGCATTCAAGAGGACAGATGATCTTGCTGCCAGCCTTACAGAGTCCGCTGAGGCATCAGCAAGAAAGCCTGCAGCACCTTGAACAAGGGGTACTGAGGGCAAGATTTGACTTCTTGCTACTCATTCCTTTAACTGTGACTAACTGATCCAGCCAGCCAGATGATGTTTCCTCGAAGAGATACTTCCTTTTAAATGAGGGTGGAAGAGAGCCTTTTCTTTCTGGCTTCTTCCACTCTCTTTGGATTAACCCTTGAATTTTACTACTTAGAGATAAACACTTCTTTTTCTTCTGGTCTAGCCCCCCCAAACATCCTAGCTTCAACAGACTTCACTGCCTTAGAGTCCACGATACCCATTGTGGTACGGACGGCTTTAACCAGGGTGTCAACTTAGTTTAGGGGAAAACAGTGACGGCCTGAGTCGCTATCAGAAGAGGGTGAGGAGAGGGAAGAATCATCCAAATTTTCAGGGTCAATAGGAACTGAGGAATCTTCAGATACAGGAGAAGGATCCCCCCCCATGCTGTTGTTTTTTTGGAGAGGGCCTTGCCTATCTCTTCCTTAAGTAAGCATCTTAATCGTGAGGAGAAATCGGGGTCTCTTCAGCCACAGTTTTATCAATACATGACCGACATAGTTTTTTAAGGCAGGAGTCTGGGAAGGGTATTTTACATAGGGCACACTCCTTATGCTTGGATTTAGTACCACACTTCTTTCCCTGAAAAAATTTAACAAGGAGAAGGGACAATCACCACGTGAACTTTCACGAAAATCACTTACCCTTTGCTGAAACATACGGTACCGGGTTTGTTGAAGGATCTTTCTCAGCCAGAGGGTTTTCTCTCAGGGCAGCAGAAATCTTCCTCCTGCTTGAATCTTTCTGGCTGGACCTTGAAGATTCATGCCTCCCTGTGGAACGGCTGCTCCCTCGATTAGAATGAGAGCGGCACTAGACCACTTGTTCCTGGGGCTCCCCAAGCAGAAGGTGATCTTGTTGCTGCTGCTACTGATACGGTGAATGCTGCTCAGAATGGCTCATCATGCATGTGAAGAGCTGGGAAGCACCCCAGCAGTGGAGCCAATCCTTTTTTATATTGGCCACTGCCCGGTACCTTCGGGTCAGCAGACCCTCTGCGTGGCTTGGATAGGCTCCCCGATGGGGAACCCCTCCTCTAGACGAACATGCCCCATCCGGCGTGTATACCGCCAAAAAAAACCTCTGGTCCCGGGGTGAGTATGCGGGCCGCCATCTTGGCCCGCCGCGTCATCAGGCCACCGCATCACGCGGCCCCACTGTCCATGCGGCCATCGCACGTCACACGGCCACGTCCTCTGCATCACCCGCTAGCGTGGCCCCACTTCCTGCTGACCTTACCGGGGAGTTGCAGAATGCAGGACTTTCCCCGACATCCAAGCCACGCTTGAGCGGTCCATCCCCAGGCAGGGGAGGCCGGCTCATCTCACCACTGCTCACGGAGCAGGCCCCCTTGAGCCCACCATGGCGCCTCCAGGGATCCCGCACCGGCCAAGGCAGAGAATGCATCCCTGCCTGAACCGGCCGGTCGGGTTTGGGACAGGAAGGTCTTTTTCTTTACAGGTAAGCCTGACAGGTTCCCCCCATCAAGGACAGGAAAACAAACTGGGGCAAGAGAGAGGTGCCGCCCTTTTAAGCCTGTAGGTTTCCAGTCCTCTCTCGTGGTGCTGTCATTGGTGACTGAATAAATTTATCATGGTCGATTAAAAAGAGAAGCCGTCACCAGGTTTATGCTTGCCAATCTGAGAACAACATACAACAGGGAAAGAGACCTTGATTCCAGACCTGTGTCACAGGATTTCTTGCTAAAGTTTTAATAAAAATCATTATTTTATCTGCTGCAGCTCTTCTAGTTCTATCAACAATTAGCTCTGTCTAACCCCAAATCACCACTGATTGACAGTTTTCTGCCTACACTATAGAAGCACAGGCAGAAAGCTGCCAATCAATTGTGGGGAGAAGGGAATAGCCAGAGCTCATGAATATTGAGGAGCTCATAACTGAAAAGAGTAGATGAGCTGCAGCATGTAAACAGTTCTTTCAGATGTGTCAGCATAAACCTAGTGACGATTTGGCAGCATGTACCAAAACATGTTAAAAAAATAGGGTTAAGGATGCCCAAGGTTTACTGACGCATGTCTGGAGTGAAGCTTATCTCACAGAAGAGGTACTTTAGTGAAAAATAAATAAATAAATTCTGTCTATGATACAGAGGTACCAGAACACACAGTGTATCACAGCTTGATGCGTTTGGTGCTTGAAAAGAAAGAATGTGATTAATTAGACTTAAGACTCATTCTCCCAGTGCCTCAAGGTTCCGTTCTGATGCTCACATGCCCAAGTAAGTAACATAAGTGGACCATGGAGCAATGTTCCCTCAAGGTCTGCACAGTTGGTGGGTGCTCTTTTTCACCACTAGAGCACTTTTTATATCCTTTCTTTCTGTCCCATGATCTTAGTGGTATCATTGACGGAGCTGAAAGTCAAAAAAATTAATTGTTACGGTGGCACAGAACTGTGCAAAACTCTGATCTAAACTGATAATGTCACTGTCAGAGGTAACATTACCATGCTGTGACTGAGACAAGTGATGTGCCATACATTCAATACGGTCCTCACTAATATATTTGCTGAATGCAAAAGAGGACAATTGTGTCACAAGTTTGGTAGGACTACTGTCAAGATGACTGGTACAGTTGGTGTGAGTTGCTGCTTACAGCTCCCACATTCTTCTTGAAAATGCCATGTTATCAGATTTTTTTCCCTTTTATATTCCATATAAAGAAGTAGATGGCACTACCTTAATGTAGATATTAGCCAGAATATGGTCAGTCACAGCAGCAGGCTTGTAACATTCGGCTAGCGGTGCTCAGTATTACAGAACAGTAGGTAGAGAGAATCTTTCACAAATAAAGTAGAGAAATACGGCACTCACTTGCTAGATCTGTGAAGCAACACAAGATACTTTATTCCATGTATGTGCACAGACAGGTTGGAGGACATACAAAGGAGATTTCACATTTATCTTTCCTCCCACGTCTGTAGACACACATTGAGTAAATTATCTTTTGTTGCTGCAAAAAACTTTCTGGTGAGTGCCGTATTTATCTACTCTCGTGTAAGATTTGTTTCTTTCACATTACTCCAATTGCCATTTATTCTTTTACAAACATTTTTACTCACTATAATTAACTTTAGTCTTTGAACAGGAAATGCTAAAGTATACATCTAAAAGTCAAATGTGTCAACAGGCAGAAGTATTGGTGTACTAGTAAAACAGATGTGCAAAAGAAAAAAAGTAGTTTCTAACACTCACATTACATGGTCAAGGCCAGCACTCCTCTAGTACTAAATTAATGAACATGTGCACATAAATACTAACAAAACACTTGAGCACACTGTGATTAATAAATATATAAAATTACACTACTGCTACACCCATAAAAATGTGAATTACTTAGTTAACAGTTTTTGATTAAAAAAAAAGCGTAAAAGCAATCGATGACGAGGTGTACCTAGTATGGATGGAACCTAGCCCTCCTGACCCACCGCCCAAAGGTCTCATATGCATTGAGGAAAAGATAGGATCCGGCTTAGCTTTGATGAAAACCTTTCTGGGAAACCTTGGTGGATAAGGGTGCTCGGGCACAGGGGGATCCACACCCTCCAAAGCATAATACAATAAAATATATGGGCAAGGTCAGCACTAATACATATGAGGCCTTTGTCACAGAGAGGCGATTCAGGAGGGCTAAGGCCCCGATTGGATGGCTTACATTTTTGATCAAACAACTAAAATACCTCAATTTTATATATTTGTAACACAAGTGAAATTCATGAATCCATTAGTCACAGTTTAACTGTATGGATTTTTGTTGATTTTCATTTACATTTTTTTTTAACTAAAACTATTTTTTTTTTTAATTATTCTTCGCCTTACAAAAAAAAACTGAACAAGAAATGCAAGAATTGAGTACAGTCACAAGTGACAAGCACACTTTCTCTAACAGACATTGAGTTCAGATTTGTTTTCTTCTTTAAGAAATACTGTGTTGGCTTGCTGCTTGCTTCTGCATGAAATAGTGTGTAATTGAAATGCAGCAGGAGGGGCTATGATAGTCCCCCCCGATTAGCTGTGCTATAACCATCTAATGTTGCAGCTGCAAAGCATTATAGGGAAACAACACAGCCATGCCTGAGGTCATGCGAGTCTTTTCTTGCCAACGCAATCTTCTGCAATGTGTAAAATGGCAGTTGGCATTTTTTTTGGGGTGATTCATGCATGACAACAATACAAGCAATTTGTAACCAGAGATTGTAGGTCTTACATTATATTTTCTTTTAAAAAGGTTAAAGAAATGATTGCACATGTAATTCTTATTACTTACCTTTGTCACTGTAATCATCAACAAGAATAATTTCCTCAAGGAGGGTGTCTGGAGTAGTTTCCAGGACACTGTGCACTGTCCGTAGAAGTGTTGACCAAGCCTCGTTGTAAAAGGCAATGACAACAGATGTTCTGGGTAACCTATAGTAGTCATATTTCACAGTTCCACACCTATAAGAATAAAATGCAACATCAGTAAACACTGGGGAAAAAAATTTACAAGTTCGCATGTGTATTTCGCTCATTTAAAATAAGTAATGAGAGGTGAATAATAGTTAAAGGGTTTGTTTGGGAAAATTATATTGTTGATTTAGCCACAAGATAAGTCATCAATATCAAGATAGGTGGGAGTGTCAAGTGTTGGACCAGCTATGATCAGCTCCATTTGTTTTAGCATTGGGCAAAAAAAAAAAAATAAGATCTGTGCTACATGTACTAAACGCCTGCAAAACATTAAACACGCAATAAAAATACGATTTTATATAGGAGTAAAGGTAGCACACACATCTTTAAAAAAAAAAAAAAATCACTACCCATCCAATTTCCCATATTATCACTGCTCAGCATGCACGTTTTCAATAGGCTCAATAAGCTCCTACCAGGCATTGCGTACGGCACCTTATCGTATGTCAGTACAAAGAATCAGGAATACCGACATCAAGTGTTTCTTGTCTCAAATTATCAAACATGCGGAGCATAAGTTAGTCAGAGAACATCATGACAATTTTGTGTACAGGCAAATGGAACTCCAAAATGGAGGAACGGTGGCAGCAAGAGCTTTCAAAAGGACAGCACCAGGTATCTGTATCATCCATTAATTTTTTATGGTCAGATTTTTATGTTTGACTATGGGGCTGTGTGGCAACCCACTCTCGGGTAAGGAGGGAGCACTACCCGGGACCCACACACCCACATCCAACACCACATCACTCCAGTAGGGAAGGGCGAGATTGCTCCTGAGGGAGAGCACAGTCCCTGTCCCTGTCTGGAGGGGAGAACTAGGTAGAGGAGGTGGGTGGAGGAAGTAGTTTAGGGGAGCACTGAAGGAAGGACTGAAGGTAGAGGGGACCACGTAGAGTGACAGTTGGTGACGTGGGTCACATGACAGTATAAAAGGAAAGGTAGAAAGATCCATAAGGGGGGTCCTAGGAGCAAGAGCGCAGTGAGAGAGGACCGTTGAGGAGTGGGGTCCAGTCAGAGGGGCCCAGTAAGAAAAAGAACAAGAGAAGCGAGGGAGTGGAGGTAAGAGAAGGGCTCCAGAGGCAGAGAAAGGATCTTATGGGCACGGGAAGTGCGGAGTCCACCTGTGCGCCCGAGTTCACGCCGACCTTGAAGGGATCAGGTCGCAGTAGGGGACCGGCCCCAGAGTAGTGGAGGACTGCAAGACTCCGCTAGCAAACAGGAGGCTGCGGTATCTTAAGTGTCGTAGCCAAAACCACACACATTCGCTGAAAAGGTGGCCATATAGGACCTAGGGGACAGAGAGGACGTCGCCCGATAAGGCCCGTGGCCACTGGCTCGGGACATTGTGTGTGAGGCGCAGGGCGAGAGCCAGCACAGAGAGACGACCTGGGAAGGTACACAAGAAGGGGGTCCTGATCAAGTGCACCCAAGTTATCCGAGAGTTGGCTGGATCACTTCCCCGGAGGACACAGGACTCAGTGGGTTGTTATAACATGGCTAGCAGTTGTAACCTGGAGCACCGTAAAAACTTGAAGACTGCACCCCGCTGTGTCCTTTACTTAATTACTGCGTCACCTGCCTTGCACTACACCAACAACATCTAAAATCACCTATTTAACTGCCCTGAGGCCTAGCTCTACCCATGGAGAGCTGAACCATCTCTGCTACGTCACCAACGGCCCCAGTGGATCTGAACAGCAGCGGCGGCCACCTAAAGCCGCATACCACGGGAGGCATCACAAAACTTTTCCTCTAAATAAACTGTCCTCTTTATTGACCGCCTACAGCCCCGAACCGGGTCACGCCACAGTGACTACCCCAATAGAACCGACCGGCCCGGCTTCCGAGTACCCCACGGCCCCAGGTGCATGTAGCTCTTTTAAAGACAAGTCCAGCAATACCTTTTTATGGCCAATCCGTTCCTCAGAGAAATCTGAGTTTGAATTGATCTGCATCTGAGGCTGAAGAGCTACTGGAGATCTGAAGCCTCTGTCACTCAAGATCCATTTCTGCTTAGTGCAGTCTCCTTCTACTGGAAGAAAAACCAACGGGTGAAAGTAAAGTAAAAGGAAGGTGCTCACCTGAGCAGGTTATGTGCAGGCACAACGCATATGAACACCTGAAAATATCAGCTGATGCTGCCTCATGGCCGAGGGATGATCTCCTCCAGGATAGTTGACCAAATTGTCCAATAAAACGTTTTTAGGCTGCACAAGGATTCTTCATTACAGTAGAGCAGCGTAATATTTTGCTGTCCAAATTTGTGTACCCCTATTTGACTGACAGTCTATATACTGTGTAACTTCATGCAAAGGAGTCATCTGTGAAGCAGGAGGCGGCTGCGCTGGGCGGTGAATAGAGCTAGAGTGACAGAAACCTCAGCTCTACAGCCTCATTCATATCAATTCAAACATTGATTTCTCAGCAACATGAATGGACTGGCCAAGTAATGGTATTGCTCAACTTGTCTTTCAAAGAGCTACATGTGCATCTAAAGAGTTTGGGGAGTGAAATCCTGCTGAGAGATTCCTTTAAGAATAATAAGTAAAAGAGAACAGAAAAAAACCTGAGAGACGTATCCACACACCAGGTGTATATGCTAGAAGTGTAATGCAGGACACCTTTGTATCTCAAATAACAAGGATGCTTTCAACTGAACCTTGGCACTTTTTAACACAATGAGCAGGAAACTCAATCCCACCTGCGTCACCCTATACATCGCTCTCCTGGCCCAAGCAGCTTGTACTTCATTACAGTCATTCAACTACAACCATGGTACATTCCAAAGCCATACAGAAAGGGAATCTAGATTGTGAGCCCCAATGGGCAACAGTGCCAATAATATATGAAAAGCGCTGTGGAATTAATGGCGCTTTATAAGTGAGTAAAATAAATACAGAGGGGAAAATAAGTATTTGATACACTGCAGATTTTGCAAGTTTTTTCCCACCTACAAACAATGGAGAGGTCTGTAATTTTTATCGTAGGTACACTTCAACTGTGAAAGAATCTAAAAAAAAAAATCCAGAAAATCACATTGCATGATTTTTTACATAATTAATTTGCATTTTATTGCATGAAATAAGTATTTGATACAATAGAAAAACAGAACTTAATATTTGGTTCAGAAACCTTTGCTTGCAATTATAGTGGTCCGACGTTTCCTGTAGTTCAGGACCAAGTTTGCACACACTACAGCAGGGATTTTGGCCCACTCCTCCATATCTTTCAGGTTTCAGGGCTTTCGCTGGCCAACATTGAGTTTAAGTTCATGTCTGGAGACTGACTAGGCCACTCCAGGACCTTAAAATGCTTCTTACAGAGCCACTCCTTAGTTGCCCTGGCTGTGTGTTTGGGGTCATTGTCATGCTGGAAGACCCAGCGATGACCCATTTTCAATGCTCTTATTAAGGGAAGGAGGTTGTTGGCCAAAATCTGGTGATACATGACCCCATCCATCCTCCCTTCAATAAGGTGCAGTCGTCTTGTCCCCTTTGCAAAAAAGCACCCCAAAGTATGAGGTTTCCCCCACCATGCTTCATGGTTGGGACGGTGTTCTTGGGGCTGTACTCATCCTTCTTTCTCCAAACACAGCAATTGGAGTGGATACCAAAAATTTCTATTTTGGTTTCATCTGACCACATGATCTTCTCTGGATCATCCAGATGGTCATTGGCGAAATTCAAATTGGCCTGGACATGTACTGGCGTGAGCAGGGGGACCTTGCGTGCCCACCAGGATTTTAATCCATGACGGCGTAGTGTGTTACTAACGGTAATGTTTGAGACTGTGATCACAGCTCTCTTCAGGTCACTGACCAGGTCCTGTGTAGTTCTGGGCTGATTCCTGACTTTTCTCAGAATCATCTTTACCCCATGAGGTGAGATCTTGCATGGAGCCCCAGACCGAGGAAGATTGACAGTCATCTCGTGCTTCTTCCATTTACTAATAATTGGGCTAACAGTTGTTACCTTCTCACCAAGCTGTTTGCCTATTGTCCTGTAGCCCATTACAGCCTTGTGCAGGTATACAATATTGTCCCTGGTGTCCTTAGACAGCTCTTTGGTCTTGACCATGGTGGAGAGGTTGGAGTGTGATTGACTGATTGTGCAGACAGGTGTCTTTTATACAGGTAACAAGTTCAAACAGCTGCAATTAATACAGTTAGTTTTTCTTTAAGAAACCCCAAACTCTTCACTAACAGGTCTGTGAGAGACAGAATTCTTGTTGGTTGGTAGGCGATCAAAATACTTAAAATTGCATTTTATTGCATGAAATATTTAAAAATCATACAAATGTGATTTTCTGTTCTTTTTAGATACTGTTTCTCACAAATGAAGTGTACTTCCGATAAAAATTACAGACCTCCCCAATGTTTGTATGTGGGAAAACTTGCAAAATCGGCAGTGTATCAAATACTTAATATTCCCCACTGTACACTTTGTAAAATGGTGTATCCATATTTATTTGGATAAATCACTTATAAGGAACCTATCACCAGACAAAACGCTATTAAATTGCAGATATGGGGTTAATCGAGTTATTAACCTGCCAAGAGCTCGCACTTAGCCGAACGCTGAGGGGAGAAAATGAACTTCATTCCCTCCGCAGTGTTCCGGTTTCAGTCATCACTCTCTGCATTGGGGCCGGGGGCACAGTATACAGAGTATGTCAGTCAGGGCCGGGGGCACAGTTACATCCGCCACTCTGTATACTCAGAGTGGTGACAGAAGCATCGCCCCCGTGACTGAAACCAGAACGCTGCAGGGAAATAAAGTTCATTTTCTTGCCGCAGCGTTCAACTGCAGGTGAATAGCGGTTTTTATGGTGACAGGTTCCCTTTAAAAGAGTAACAACACTATGTTTTTTTGCTTTTTTTTTAATAAATCAACAAGTGTACAAGTGAAGATAAGACACTGTAGAATACTTCTTATAAAAGGAAATTGACTGATTCCCCACTTATCGGTTACTGATCAGTCTTAAACTCCTTAAGGCTATGTTCACACAACATCTTTTAAACTCAGGTGAATCCGCTGAGTTTTTTTAAGCAAAGGATGAGTTAAAAAATGTTTTCGTTTTTTTTTGTTGCTTTTTTCTTGAAGCATATCGTGACATTTTTTTTTTCACTCATTTCCTGAGTGTTTCTTCCAATGGTTTTGACCACTAGCTGTATTTTGAAGGGGGGGGGGGGGGGAGGGGGGGAGGGGTTTCCCATGGTTTTGTGACATTTTCCTATCCTTTTTTTCACTCTCCTGAATAATGAAAAAAACACTAGTGGTAGTTTAAGCAAAAACGATTGCAAAACGCTCCAAAAAACATCCAGGCATTTTTTTTATTATTATTTAGGAACATAACATAAAATACATAAAATTTACATAATACATAAATATTTTTGGCAGAATAATACAGTAGAATATAAAAGTATCATAGAACTGTCACACCTTCTCATTTAACGATTTTTCTGTATTTTCATGACTATGAAAATTGTACATTCACACTGAAGGCATCAAAACTATGAATTAACACATGTGGAATTATATACTTAACAAGAAAGTGTGAAACAACTGAAAATATGTCTTATATTCTAGGTTCTTCAAAGTAGCCACCTTTTGCTTTGATGACTGCTTTGCACACTCATTGCATTCTCTTGATGAGCTTCAAGAGGTAGTCACTGGAAATGATTTTCACTTCACAGGTGTGCCCTGTCAGGTTTAATGAGTGGGATTTCTTGCCTTATAAATGGGGTTGGGACCATCAGTTGTGTTGTGCAGAAGTCTGGTGGATACACAGCTGACAGTCCTACTGAATAGACTGTTAGAATTTGTATTATGGCAAGAAAAAAGCAGCTAAGTAAAGTAAAACGAGTGGCAATCATTACTGTAAGAAATGAAGGTCAGTCAGTCCGAAAAATTGGGAAAACTTTGAAAGTGTCCCCAAGTGCAGTTGCAAAAACCATCAAGCACTACAAAGAAACTGGCTCACATGAGGACCGCCCCAGGAAAGGAAGACGAAGAGTCACCTCTGCTTCTGAGGATAAGTTTATCCGAGTCACCAGCCTCAGAAATCGCAGGTTAACAGCAGCTCAGATTAGAGACCAGGTCAATGCCACACAGAGTTCTAGCAGCAGACACATCTCTACAACAACTGTTAAGAGGAGACTTTGTGCAGCAGGCCTTCATGGTAAAATAGCTGCTAGGAAACCACTGCTAAGGACAGGCAACAAGCAGAAGAGACTTGTTTGGGCTAAAGAACACAAGGAATGGACATTAGACCAGTGGAAATCTGTGCTTTGGTCTGATGAGTCCAAATTTGATATCTCTGGTTCCATCCACCGTGTCATTGTGCAACGCAGAAAAGGTGAACGGATGGACTCTACATGCCTGGTTCCCACCGTGAAGCATGGAGGAGGAGGTGTGATGGTGTGGGGGTGCTTTGCTGGTGACACTGTTGGGGATTTATTAAAAATTGAAGGCATATTGAACCAGCATGGCTACCACAGCATCTTACAGCGGCATGCTATTCCATCCGGTTTGCGTTTAGTTGGACCATCATTTATTTTTCAACAGGACAATGACCCCAAACACATCTCCATGCTGTGTAAGGGCTATTTGACCAAGAAGGAGAGTGATGGGGTGCTACGCCAGATGACCTGGCCTCCACAGTCACCAGGCCTGAACCCAATCGAGATAGTTTGGGGTGAGCTGGATCGCAGAGTCAAGGCAAAAGGGCCAACAAGTGCTAAGCATCTCTGGGAACTGCTTCAAGAATGTTGGAAGACCATTTCCGGTGACTACCTCTTGAAGTTCATTAAGAGAATGCCAAGAGTGTGAAAAGCAGTCATCAAAGCAAAAGGTGGCTACTTTGAAGAACCTAGAATATAAGACATATTTTAAGTTGTTTCACACTTTTTTGTTAAATATATAATTCCACATGTGTTAATTCATAGTCTTGATGCCTTCAGTGTGAATGTACAATTTTCATAGTCATGAAAATACAGAAAAATCTTTAAATGAGGTGTGTCCATATATATATATATATATATATATATATATATATATATATATATATATATATATATATATATATATATATATATATATATATATATATATATATATATATACACACATATATACACACACACACACACACACATCTGTAACGTGATCAAGAATCCACATTGTGACTTTAGTTTCATCTATATTTTTCATAGCAAGACAGGCTTGAGAAGAAAAGCAGAGAGAAAAGAGAAGGACTTCATGCAAAAAGGAAGGGACTAAAAGAGAAAAGTAGCCGGGGGGGGGGGAAGGGAAGGGGAAAAAAAAATTCCACCCCAATCTAGGCAACCACTCGAACAAAAATCCCCCAATGGTAATCAAGTCTGAGTGTCAAGCTGCACAAGGCTTCCATATTCATTAGATTGCTTAAATTCCATCCAGTAGAACCACGTTTTATAGAAGACCTCATATCTACTGTAGAGAGAAGCCGTCAAGTCCTCCATGTACATTAAATAATTCACCTTAGAAATCCAGAGGGATGGGCTAGGTGGATTAGCTTTCTTCCATAACAAGGGAATAAAAGCTCTGGCAGCCATCACCAAAAATCTTAATAAGGACCGTTTGTAGGAGAAAACAGAAGTCTCACAGAGCTGTAGAAGGAATAGTTCAGGACCCATTTCAGATGAAATGCCTGTAATTGACCTGATAATGCTTTTCAGTTTAGTCCAGAACGGTTGTAAAACCGGACAGGACCAGAAGATATGAAGGGAAGGTTTGTCCCTAATTTTGCCATAATAGCAGTGCCTCTAACTGATCAGCTAAAAGGCACAACATCAGGATTAATTAGACTCGAGGCTGAGAGGGCATTTCAGGAGCTTAAGCTGGCCCTTTACAGGAAACTGGTGGTAGTAGGGCCATATTTTTCCAAAGTATTCATAGTCAGACAGATTTATTGAATGTCGGGCTTGGAGCTGTCATGTCCAAGGAGATCAATGGGGAGAAACATCCTATAGACTACTTGATTAGAAAGCTTTCCTCAAGAAATGGACGGTTAAATTCCAAATAAACCTGAAATCAAAGTAAAGAATTGAAATCACAGGCAAATCCAATTTTAGATCACGGCATCTCGATGTGACGCAGTAGTGTATATGGCCCTGGTGTGCCTGTTTGCACTCTAACAATGTCTGGGCATGCAACTGAAGAAATGGAGGGTAGTATCCTGTGTGATTCCTTCCTACACCTGGATCAATGCACGAGTGAGCTGCTAGTTCATCTGCGGTGTTACTTGGCAGCATCAGTTGCACTGATATGTCTGTCCCAGAGATTCTCAAATGGATTCAGATATAGGAAACGTGAAGGAGAGTCCATTTCATCAAAAACTCTCCGCACCTAACAGCAGTCAAAGTACCATTGGCTATCACGTGCAGATTTGTGAAGCAGTCTAAGAATATGCCTCACTAGACCAACACTCAACCCTGTCCAAACTGGTCAGGCTGATGTTGCAGAAAACATTAAATTCATCACAGCATCTCCAAACTTTTTCCACATCTGGAATGTTCAGTGTGAACCTTCTTTCATTTGTGAAGAGAACAGGGTGCCAATGGCAGAGCTCCCAAGTCTGGAGTTCTCTGCTGAATTCCAAGTAATGGTGGACAATGAGTATAGGTACCACTAAAGTGGGGCCCTCAATTAACCCTCATGGGGTCTACTTCTGACAGTTTAGTTAGAAACATGCACATCAGTAGCCCACTCAAAGATATTTTGAAGTCTCTGGCAGTGCTCCTACTTGAGACTCTGTTCGGAGACATGGCAAACCTTCTTGTGACAGCACATATGGATCTGCCATCCTAGAGAAGATGAATTACCAGTGCAGTCTGAATGGGCCTCAGGTACTGCCTCATGCTACCAGTAGTGACAAGGACACGAGCAAAGCATAAAACGAGGGAACAATTTGTCAGGAAGAGAATTGTCTTTGCCACCATCTGCAAAATTGTTTCCTTTTTGGGGCAATCTTGTGGCTGCCTCTCCAGTGCTCCTAGTGTCACTTTTATTTCCACCATAGATATGAAATTGATAAACTGGAGAGATTGCTTTCCTTGAAGTTTAATATGATGTTTAAGTTGTTGTTGTTTTTTTTGAGTAGCACCCACATGCAAGATGCACCTTCAATATTGCCAAGCACAACGTTTCAAATATGGTAAAGGCTAGAAGCATAACACCTTTGGTAAATACTACTAATCCACAATCTTCATCATGTGCTTTAGCAGTACAATACCTTGGAACTAATTGCACAGGATTCACCTGCAAACAGATTAATCGGAGAAATCCTGTCCCACAGCCCAGAGCAGGGAGGTTTACTGCAGTAAAGAAGATTGTTGAAAGTCCTTCCACTCAAGAGCAATTAAGGGATTGGCATGCAGAGATGTATGTCAAATAAGACAAACAAGGGCAGGGTGTGTTCACGATTTGACTTACGTGGTACAACAGGTGCAACAAGTAACCAAAGTATCAAGATGAGAATATAAACCCAAATATCAGAAGCAGTTTAAAACCATGTTTTAATGAGTTGCAGATCTGCAGCTCTTCCATGTTATTAAAAAAATTCTGCTGTACCCAGAATAAAATATTTTAAATATAAGCAAAATAGCTTGATATGGTTACATTGTTAGCACAGTTGACCAGCAAGTTCAACTGATAAATAAAAAAGGATAAAAAGATGCATAGGTAAACCCCGATCGTATGATCCAGTCTGCCCTAACGATTGGATCAACATTCAGAACACGAATTTTCCTCATCTGCATAATTATTTGTATTTTTTTCTTCTAAAAAGCATCTAATCCGTCTACAAAAAATAAATATATATAATGGTTCCCACTGTGAACATCTCTTGAGGCAGATTATTCCACAAATTAATAGTTCTTTTGAGAGATTTATACATCTGCAGCTTTTCACCACACTTCTGTATGGGCTATTTATGTACTTGAAATGGAACACTGGACTCAGCTACTGTAGTATGTCACGGAATTAGTGATGGTCATCTCAAATAAACAGTACTTCAATATGACATATATTAGCCTAGGACACACAAAAAATGGCTGACCATTAGGATTAAACAGAATACCAATGAGAGAAAGACCCGAACAAAACAAGAAAGTAAAATACTCAAAATGTAAGTAAAACACCTTTATTTAAGATCAATGGTTAACAGTGGCACTGTGAACCAAAGTGAACACACACCAGATTAAAATACTTAAAACCATAGTGAAAGACAGTGCAGAAATTGTATGCAGTAGGTGACACCATGACAATCTAAGAAAAATAGAAATATATATTGTCAAAATTGTCCCAACTCATTATCTCCAGGTACTGATATAAAGAGAAAATATATAATGAGAACCTATGGCAAGGGTGTACAATTAGTGGGAATTAGTGTATATACACATATGAATCACAATAGAACATGGACAAAATCATATCGTGCTAGAGGTCCATTACTAAATACTTACAGTGAAAAGCACAATAGGTCCAAGGTGGGGGGAGAGAGAGAGGATATGTTTCATATGTCATAATCACTGAGGGGAAACATGAACAATTCAATTACCTGGTGGTGTATGGTGCTGTGTGCTGCACGCCGACCCCGACGCACGTTTCGGCGTTGCCTTCGTCAAGGGGTGGCGTCCAACATGTTGGTGTGAGTTTAAATAGTTTAAATTGTACAAGTTAATTTTGCCTCCATCCCCTCCATAGACATTTATATGTAATTTAAAATAAAAAAAAAAAGTTTCACTGTTCAGTAATAAAGTCAGGTATCTAAGGGGTAATATTTATCCTTGCGGAGAGTGACATGTTAAGCATGTCAAGGTGAGGAGACTTTTAAGCCGCAATGCTCCTCTGGGAAATATGCAAATGGTCTCTTTTAAGAGGAAGAGAACTAGAACTCTAGTGCCAGGTATAGGAAGTAGCTTTGGCTTTTATCCTAAGTCATGTGACAAGGCTCGTTAAAGGGTCAAATATTGACTTTTAGGATTGCTATTTCCTATAGGTGGCACTAGAGTTCTAGTTCTCTTCATCTCCGAAGAGACAATTTATAATAAAGTCAAACATGTAATGTAATCTTGGTCTATAACTGCAGTATTAAACGGAAGCTGCCAGTAGGAATAACCCACCTAAGTGGTTTACATGGGGATGTAGGTCATAGAATAAAATCTCAGATCCGAAATCCACATTTTAATGATATGTAAATGAGCCGTTAACTATGGACTATTGCCCAACACTGAACTCCCTGAGAATCTGGCTCCAGAGCTCATTTTTAAATAAAAGGAGGTGTTACTAGTGTAATAATCACATGAAGCTCAGCTGTGAGATCAGAACTAGCACAGTTCAGCAGAACTGAACTCTTTCTGACAACAAAACATTTGCAGCTGCAGTCCTCTCAGTGCTTCAGGTTCCATCTCACAGGCAGCCGGTGTGGGAGAAGGGCAGTACAGTAGAGCTAACAGCTCTGTGAGAGGACAACTGCAAATGTGCTTGTTGTGTTTGTAATGACACAAGGTTCAACTCTGCTGTACTATGTTGGTTATTATCAGGTGCAGCTCAGCAGTAAAGCTGACAGTGGACAAATGCTGCTGCATATCTTTCTAATAAGACAAGATCCACTTGTTGTACCGTGTTTGCTCTAATAATCAGTGAGATGAGAGCTAAGTGTCAGTCCTTATATGTCACACACTGGTAATGACTTTTTTTTTTTAAATAAACTCTGGAGGCAGATTCTCATGCAGACGTATGTCCGGCCCATAGATCTTAACAACTCTTTTACATATAAGAAAAGCGTGATTACTCTTGAATAAGACGTCGGATCGCAAATATCAAGGTATCATTTTATTCAGCTACGTATGGCCTACGTGCCCATATAGACTGCTTAGGAGGGTTAATCCTACTGAAAAATTCCCTTTAAAGGCCAAACTGCTAGAAAGTCAAACAATATGTCAACTACAATTCAGTTCTATTGTCTAACAAGTATTTTTCAAAATTGGTAATAAAACCAAGCTTTATGAAAGGTCTATAATCAATCCTGGATTACACACAGTCCACCCCTATATATCCAGGATTAAAATAAGTAATTTTCCAGATAGAATTTTCCAGATAGGAGTCCTTTTAACACCAGACCAGTGCGGTCAGCCTTTCATTATAGGACAGCGAATTAGCCAATATGTAGCCAACCGGTAGTCATTAACACCTGAAGGTGATGCATGTAAATTATCATTGAGGTTATCCAATTAGGATGCAGTAATATTAACCAAATTCTCAATTGTTATGCAGCTGAAAGAGGTTCGATAGTTGTCCACAGAACCCACGGATTTGGAAGCATGAGGTTTAAAAGGAGTGTCAGCAGTTTTGAGCCTATACAACTGCTGCCAGTACCAAGTTGAAGACTGGGAAAATATTTTAAGGGGTTTTTGGACTCAAACATCATTTTCTCTAATTCCTGGTTCAACGGTTTCCTTTTTCTTCCCCTTCTCCAGGTAGTTCCTCCCCCCACCCTACCACCTTTTCCACAGAGCAATTTGGAGCCTGGGTGCTGTCACTTGTGATGTTGGGACCACTGACTAGACAGGAAAAAGAATATAGAGTAAAGGAAGTATGGCACCCTTCAATTTTCAGGTGTACCGATAGGGTCCCAACCCTTTTAAATATACTCAGACAGGAATTCAGCACTCAAAATAATGCAATTTATTCAGTTAGTGAACTGTGCACAGACAAATGATGCTTCGGTCTCACCGACCCTCATCAAATATACACATCTAGAAATACAGCACAAGATGGCAAGGTAGTGAAAGAGTGTACGCGGCGTTCGTCGCCTGGAGAAACATGCGCATGTGTATATCTGAAGAAGGTCGGTGAGACCAAAACGTCATTCATCTCTACACAGGTCACCAATTGAGCAAATTGCAATATCTTGGATGCCAGATAACGGAGTATAGACAGGAAAAGAAGATTAAGGAAACTGATCAGTGCGTGAACTATTAGTTCGCTTAATCAGACCTGCAATATTTTTTTAATTGGCTTAAAAATAAAAGTTCTCAGAAGCACATTGTCCCATGTGCTGCCGAGAACAATGATATCCTATGCGCATAGAAAGATCTTATTAGTGATCGTTTTGTGTGCATGGAAGTGAGGTCAGCCAGTCTAAACAGACCATCCATTATAGGACCCCCAATTAGCCTGCATGTGACTAATCTGCAGTCATTTAACACCTGCGATCGACAAATTTAAGTCATACAATAGGGAATGCCCAGTGATCATACATTTATCACACTTCCCATCCTGTGAAAAAGTGATATGTTATTTATGGGACAACATTTTTATCTTGAGGACAATCGGAAACTACATTATGGGGTTGTTTCGCTTTTCTATTGATAATTACTACAATAATGTAGATTAAACTGTAGGAACTTTTTAAAAGTCTCAACTTTACCATGTAACCCCCAAAACTTTCCTCACTGCTTATAGGCAGAAAAGTCAAATCTCATCATAGTACTTATTACTTGTTGCTCTTTGCATCAATTTAAAAAAAACGCACACGTTTTATTGAACAGAAAGAAGAAAACTGCTGGTAAGGTTAAAACAGGATCTTAGACGACATTATCTATACTGGAGAACAGCCTGAAAGTTACGCGTCTCAGGCAATATTTACTTTACACGAAGTCACAGGAGTATTTGCAAGCACTTCAGGGTTCATTGCCAACAGAAAAATTATTTTACAAGCATGTCTTCGATTATGCAGGAAACTATTAGATGACAAGCTGAGCTTATGAGAGGGCCTAGCAAGAGCAAATCAAAACTATTAGAGTAACTAAACACAAAAAGACTGTATAAATGAATGACAAAGGATCATATATATTTTACTTCTCGAAAGAAGCCTACAAGTTTTCTCTACAAGAGCAAAAAGATACATCTCCCGGTCTTCATTTGTGTAAACTTGTGTACTTGAAAAAGTCTGATCTTTCATTTGTGCTCAGTGTAATTTACTATTTCTTGCACATTTACTTTTAAGATACAATGGTTGTCCAGATTAGAAACAATGGCCTGCTTTCTTCAGAAACTGATGTATTCTGTCCATGGACCATGAATGATACAGCAGCTCAGTCTTACTTATGTAAAAGGAGTTTACTATGGTTAGCTCTCACAAGGACTGCCACTAGCTGACACGCTTCTTACCCACCGGCATCAAGAATCATCCAGTTGGAAATGTCCACCAGATCCTTAGGAGTTAGTAAAAATTGACTGTCAGCAGAGAGAAATTTTCTCACCATCTTTGCAACTACTGTAAACATTTACATTACATAAACCAGAATAGAAAATTCTGCAGTATAATCAAAAAGCAACATAAACAGAGTCTGTCACCCCCAAAATAGCAATTAAACTGCAAAAACTTTTACATATGTGACATAGCCCTATAGATATCATACCAGGTATATATGGTTAATATTTTCTAAAAAATCTACTTCTAGTTAACATGAAAATTAGGGCGTTTTGGTTCACCCTTGGGATGGCCTATGCCCTTTGGTGCACCATTACACCCTCCTAAAGCCAATCCCTTGTCTTGATTGACAGCGCTGTGTTGGCAAGGGCCAACGCTGTCTAAAATCAGTTTGCATGATTAAAATATAAATCAATTTTCAGCAATTACATTAAACAGTAAATACCTGGAATGATTTCTATAGGGATTAAGTCCCGGGTATAACTGTCTTGCAGTTTTTGGCATTTTGAAGGTGACAGACTCCCTTTAACAATAGGCTCACCTGCAGTGGATTTGCTGCAGATTTTCAGTCTCTGGATTTGACGATAGGAAATCCACAGAGTATTACAGTAGCAGCAAAGAGAATGAGATTTTAGCATATCTCATCCACACACTGTGGAAGAATTGTGGATTTTAAATAGTTTGTCAGATTTCTTCCCTTGAAAAGCATAAGATGAAATGTGTGGTAAATCTGCATGTTGCAGAATTTGATGCAGATCTTTTTTCATGGATATGTAGCAAATTCTGCAATAGAAAAATGCAATGGAAAATTTGTATGTGCGAACAAAGCACTCAGCAAATGTCCCCTTAGCATGTAGGTAGAACACGGGTAAGGGTTTGTCACAATATTCCAGATGTAGTCACACTGGAATGGACCTATCCTGATCTTGTACAAATACTCTGAGTACAAGTACACGTGTCAACTTCCAGGGTAATTTGCATGTGGCTTCAAAATTTGATTTTGCAGAGCTGGTACATTAAATTAATACAAAGCGGGTATCACTTCAATTGTTGCACTAGCATCTTAAAAAGATAGATCACTTGTTTTAGTAGTAAAATCATCCTAACAGGTTCCCTTTAAGGGGAACCTGTCAGCTTGAAAAATGCCATTTACCTGCAGATATAGGGTAATCTACACATTAATGCACCACTCCACCATGTTATTTTTTCTTTTACCACTGGAGTGGTATCACTAATCTAAGTTCCCTGCCCCTAGTATTATACTTACCAGACGCAGTCTGCATCTGTTCTTGGCGCCAATTTGGTCGGTCTTCTGCAGTTTCTGACCTGCCAGATTGCTCCTGCTGGACAAGCTGAAAGTCATTACTCAATGCAAGTCTATGAGAGCCAAAACGAGGGTCTCATAGACTTACATTCAGAACTTGTGACTCTTACCTCTGACTTCTGGTCAGTGAGAAGTAGTGGTCTCAAGATGGTGGATTGGGACCGGAGCGGTGCCATGAATAGCTGAAGATTGCAATTGGCAAGTATGAAACTAGGGTCAGGGAAGTTACATTACTGCCACCGCTCACTATACTGTGAGAGGCAGCTGTAGGCATGGCACAGCATCTTGAGTGACAGCTGGCTCTGCAGCGCAATTGTGCAGAGCGAACTGCCATTCCAAGTGCCAGGGTGCGCTACAGACACCACTCACCGTTTAGTAACCGCTCACTGCACACTCCAATGACTGAAAGCCAGCGGCTCCCAGGAGGAAATAAGTTCATTTTCTCTTGGTAGCCGCACCTTCAGAAAGGTGGTCAGGCAGCACTTACATAAGAATTGGTAAGTCAAAACCAGGAGTGGGTGATAAATACAGAAGTGGTGACGTGTTTCTATTATACTTTTCCACTGATTGTTCCATTCCTGGTTTTGACTTACAAATACTGATGTAAAATACTGACCGAATACTGAATGTGTGAACTTCGCCTAATACTAGCTACCTGAAGTTTAACCCTAGAGGTAAAAAAGACTTTCCAAGGTGACAGGTTCCCTTTATTTAAATGCAAAAATAAGTTTAGCTTTGTGCTTCAAAATACTAAAGACTAAAAGTTTTTACTTTACCTATTTATTTAAGTCATTTAATTGGGTACAAGAAGCAGATGTTATGTTTCTCACCCCATCACCATTCTACCGTGCTGCCACATATGAAAGATAAGAAGTAAATATTGTTCAACAACATGAAATAAAAAGCAATAGAACTTTAAAATATCTGTTCTGAATAAACAGACATTGGCTGTGAACATCGACAAACCTATACATTATTCTGCATAAAGAATATAGCTTTTGAAAAATCTAAATATTAACATCAATAATCAAATAATAATAGTAAAACTGCCGCTTGTCCACTTCACTGCCAGCACAGTGCCAAGCAATCACCAGTCTGACACAGAATATTCGGGTCATCAACTCAAGTCAAACTGACCCTTTACTAAGGGGAAAAGTGAGGTGATTGAAGTAACCTGTAGCTCACCTGACACAGCATAAATAATACTTGTATTCATCAAGAAAAAAATTATTCCGGGATATCTTTTCTCAGAACACTCTATTGAAATGTTCCTATGTTGAGGTCCATTTACAAGATTATGTAAATGCGAGTTCCCAGAAATGCTCATTTTAAAGTCAGCCATGAAGTCTAAACAGGATTTGCATAAAAGATTATTGTTCTCGGCAGCACATTGTCCTGCGTAAACAGGATTTATGCTGCCGACATTCATGGCAGTCTATGAGCACTGAGTGATCTATTACACATCTCAAAGGAGGTGAAAGGCCAGCACTGGCTAGATACTGTCAGCAGATAGTCACCTACTGTCAGCTGGTAACAATAGGGTGTCAGCTTTTTCAGAAATTTCTAGAAGTTATAGAGTACAGGCAGAGCGCAAAGTATTTACTAAAATATGTATGTCAGGAGGGCTCTTTAAAGGTAACAATTTACAGCAGTGCTTTGGATCGGATTTTCATGAGTATTTGTGGTGTCAGTGTCATTGGTTTTCAGCTTGGTTTTCACTAAGGCTGGTTTCACACGTCCGTATATTTCCGGTACCGGAGATATCTGTGTCCCGTGTGTGTCACACCTGTAGCAACCATGTGCCGCATCAGGATCACTCAGACCGGCGCCTGGGAATCAGCACTACAGTTAGCGCTGTTCCCAAGCGCCGGATGCTGAACACTGCCCTCATCATGGTTCCCTGCGATCAGCACCAGCAGGGGATAATGATGAGGGTAGTAGTAGTCTGCTCCCACAGTGTCCCTGTGTAAAAATAAGATTAAAATAATTAAATCCATGTACTCACCTGTCCTAAGTGTACCCCGCTGTAATCCTCTGACTGCTGACGCCGAGGAGCCGGAGAGAATGAGCCGCTCCAGCTCGGGTGCCGCTCGGTGGAGCAGGTCATTCTCCCCAGCTCCTCGGCGTCAGCAGTCAGAGGATTACAGCGGGGTGACATCTCCGGACAGGGGAGTATAAGAATTTTATTATTTTAATCTTATTTTTACACAGAGACACAGCAGGAGCAGACTACTACTACCCTCATCACTGTCCCTGCTGGTGCTGATCGCAGCACCAGCAGGGAACCATGATGAGGGCAGTGTTCAGCACCTAGCGCTTAGGAACAGCGCTAACTGTACACTGATTCCCAGGCGCCGGTGTGTGTCACACGGATGTCATCCATGTGTGTTCAGCGTGAGACACTTTTGCGGACTGTGCATCTGCAAAAAAACGGACATGTCTACTGTATTTTTAGTCCGAGTGCTGTTCGTGAAAAAAAAAACGGACAGCACTCAGACCAATATCATTCAATGGGGCAGTAACATAATCTGTGTGTGAAAAAAAAAAAAACCTCTGCGTGCACTAGTTTCTTCCATACATTGAATGAGACTCATTCATCCAAGTCTATAGGTGTGCAAAAAAAATATATATATGCCATAAGACACCACAATAAAAGATCCAATTTTAACAGTTTGCAATTTTGTAACATAGGAAACGGTAAATGGCCCTGTAAATGATTAATATCTGCAGCTGTAAAAATAACGGTATGCGAATGGACGGCACACAGATGACAAATGAGAAAAAAAAAATCATCCCACTTTTCTGGATGGAGGTCTGAACAATTTTTTATATACACTACCGTTACCCACAGAATTCCATGGCTCATTTAAAATCCATAATCAGATTAAAAATACAAAAAAATTGACATTTCTTGTTTTGCTTTTTGGGACACTTGGGCCCCGATTCATCAAGACCTGTGTGAACAATGGCAGTCTTGATGAGGGGGCATGTTGGAGCCAGATGCTTTCGACTAATTAAGAGGCGCTTAGTGAATCAGGCGCATCCTTCATGCATGTTGCCACAAACCTTACTACAGTCGGGGACTGGAGTAAGATTTCTGGCGTAAGGTAAGCCATAGCTCATCATGAATCAGACATGCTGTGGCATCATGCCCCCATTTCGTCCCAGCTCCACTCATTTTGGTGGAGCTGGGTGAAACTGGACGTTGCAGCTTGTCAAAGCAATTTACACCAGAATAATCGCTTTGATGAATGAGAGTTTTTGTATGAAATGGACATGTGCACATGCCCTATAGACTACAAAGGATGGAAAACACAGATAGAGCATGTAGGAAAAAAGTGGAAGTGGCCTTGCACTGAATCTTTTTCCACAAAACTACATATCTAACTGTTCTACTTCTCCTGCTTTTTAATATGTTTCCATAGAGTTTACAGCATTTTCAAGCAGACATATTCCTTTTAACCCACACTATTCTTTATTTCTCATTGCCATATTAATCAGATGCTAGATGGGTATTGGTTTCAAAGTGAAGTTCCTGTTTTGACAAGTAGTGGCTAGTCAGCAACTGTCAGACGTCCTATTATGCCTTAGACAGTGTTGAAAGGGCTTCTTTATTTCTGTTCTGCTACAGGTACAGAAATCACTGAAGTATGGGACTCCACGTATGATGGACAACAGTTGTGCCAGATGGACCTCACTTACCATAATGGGGTCTCTCTAGTTTCCGCCATGGTGTCCAGGACTTTGCCAGACTAAAGAGCAGAGCATGCTGCACTATTCTGCCTGGTCTGTTTATCAGGATCTGTGAATGAGCTTTTTAGCGAAGATGTGAACTCGGTCTTAACAGCAGAGGCTCATCTTTGAAGGAACTTTGTTAGAATAGTTTTATGAATGACTTTCATTTTAAAATCAAACAGAGAGATCTTAAACCAAACTTTATCGAAACATAACTCCAGTCACACCTGAATATTTAACCCCGATATATCACTAAAGCTGACATTAAGATTTGGGGAGTTTTTGATCGTATAATAGAGGGATTGGCCACTACTGCACTACCCCTTCTTAATAGCTTCATATACCTTCTTAATAGTTCATATCTAAAAATCTTGGAGACACAGTAAGGAAACGGCACAACTCGAAGAGGTAAGTTTGCAGTTTTTATTTTGTCCAGCAGACTGGAGCTATTAAGAAGTGGTTGTCCAGCAGTGGACAACCCCTTTAACTTCAACGACTTTGGGTCAAAACAGTTTATTTTGGATGGTAAAAGCATTAATTCATTAGACAGGCTGAGGAATTTCTGTCTGATTCAGGAATCAAGAATGATAAACTGACCAAACATTCCATGTAGGCGTACAACACTGCCAATAAGGAAATGACCATGGTTATATAGATAGGCCACTTTGGGGGTTTGCTACTAACATTTCGGAGGTTAATCTGGACTTACATTGGATTCCATCTCTCCTCTAGACGACGGTGTAGTGAGATCTTGTCACTCAGGTAGATGTTTATCTGATGTTTGTTGATGCTTTCCTCTTCCAGCTTCTTTTCTTCCCCTTTAAGATTGAGTCTCACCGGACGACCAAACTCTCCCAAGGCGTTTGGATCCAATGGTGGCCGTTCATACACCGGCCTCTTCAGCTGCTCATAGTCCAGTTCATTATGCTCAGCGGGTACTTCTCTTACCCTAGGCTGCTCCTCGGCTTTACCACCCTCTGAATTCTTGGAGTCACTGTCTTCCGCATCTTTACTCAACAACAAGAAACCGAAGAACAAAATACAGGCAACAGAAGCCACTAGACAAAGACCCTTCCTTCTCCTCAGGGGTTGCCAAGCTGATACCAGTCCACGTCTCCTCTTCATGATTTAAGTGCCAGTCACACTCCCTAATCTAGAGAAAGTATAGGTAGATACCTCCAGGAACTCTTATCTATAGGTGTCAATTACCACAAGTCTGTTTCACCCATTAAAATTACAGCTAAATGTTTAATGCATTGCCATAGGTCAGGGCGCTCAATGCTGACTACATACAGTCAATTCTGGCAGAAGTTACACACTATAACAAGTAATACATCAGAACTTTCACCATTAATCTGGCAGTACTAACTTGTCCTAAGACAATAAAGTATACTTTCCAAGAGCATTAACCCCACTACAAGGGGAGATCTCACTAACCCCAATACTGAACAGGCTCAGACCTACTTCTCTAAACAATGCACCAGTCAATGCCATGCAACCAGTAAAGTGCCCACTCACATGAAGCTGTATGGTAACTGCAAAGTCAGACTTTCCTAAGCAGCAGTCCTATTCATTCCACACACAGTCAAAAGTTCCATCAAGTTACAAACTATGCGAACAATCAGCTGAAGAGAAGTGCAGACATGGCCCCTGCAGAGGGTCAGCTTTCGGGCAGCCTCTCCTGCACAGTGCCTGGCAGCGCCCTCAGTCCTGTCCGGTATCCTGGTGCTGCCAGCGCCGAGCACTTCCCACCCAGAGCGTGCACCTCTCCACGTCTTCCTGTTCCTTCTGTCATCTCTCCTCCCGCCACGCCTCCGCCCCGCCCAGCCCGATAAGACGTCTTCTCCGCTCTCCTGAACTTCAGCTTCTCTGCTGTGAACTTCTTAATGCAGTAAGTGAAGGAGCTACATTTTTGGCAGTCTTAGGGCTTGTAAGTAAGGTCTTGTCTCATTTAGTAAATCTTAAACCAGGTTGTCTGGATTTCTTATAGAAAAGAACCAAGCAGTAATCTGTAATGCGGTTTTAGAGTTTTATCAGAATTTTCTTTATTTTTTTTTACAGTAAAATGCTGTGATTTTTTTTGCCATATTTTTCACAGTACTGTCAACGTCTAAAGGAATGCAAACGGAAGTGTAAAAGTGTCCAGAATCTGGGAAAAATATGTACAAAAAGGGGATGGATCCTGTTAAAGTCAATGACATTCATGATTTGTCTCACACCACTGATGCCTATCATTCATGGAATGGATTTAGCAAATATGTTTACATATGTGAACACGGCCTTAGGGCTCATTCAGATATTCGTGGCAATTGGGCCGAGCACGGGCTGCTAATGCATGGACTGGCCGCAGCTCTCCAGACCTGAGCGTGACAGCTTCATATATTTCTATCAGGCTGTCACATTTAGGTTTGGAGACCCTCGGCCAGTCCATGCATTGCGGTCCGATTTGCATGGACTTCTGAATGAGCCCTTAGTATCTGTTTACATTTACATGTGTTACTTCCATTGTTCTGCTCCATTCTAGGAGCTATACAATGAAATTAACTAAACTTTCATTTTTCTAATAATTTTGTCCAACATGGAATGTTATAAAATTAACAAACAAATTTGTTAGGGGAAATCCAAAGAATTCAGAACAGTGGCACTCACCCAGGGGTGGATTAAGAGTAGCAAGGGCCCCGGGCAGTTTAGAAGGTGCGGGCCCCCCCCCCACACACACGCACACACACACACCTGATGTATCACGTGACATGTCACATGATCCCCTGTGATAGATCATGTGATAGTTCACGTGAAATTAATTTGCCACAATATTAATTATAATAATTTTTTTAGGTTGTGTGCCCACTATGCGTTTTTTAAGCGTTTCCGCAGCGGCAATTCCGCTGCAGAAATGCTTAAAAAATGCTTGGTAGAATGTCTGCCATGTTCTCCAATTATAATCCGCATGTGGTGTGCACATGCTGCGGAAATTTACGCTGCGGAAAAATACGCAGCACTACCAATTATTTTGCGGAAGCGCGTCGCTTTCGTCGCCATTGACTTGCATTGGAACACATGGAATCCGCATCACTGCATCTGTACATGCAGAATCCATGCGCGGATGGTACCCGGGTTTGGAGAAGAGGAGACTCTCCTCCGGACCCGGGTACCATAGAACCTGTAAAAAAAAAGAATAAAATAAAAAATAAATATTATACTTACCTTCTGATGGCCCCTGGTGTCTTTATCTGATGCATCCTGGCTTGCCGGCAGCTCGCGATGGTCTGAAAAGGACCTGCCGTGACATCATTTAGTGATGTGACGGGTCACGCGACCGTTGACGTCGGCAGGGCATCAGAAGGTAATTATATATTTATTTTTTACCAATTTTACGGTCACACTATATAAATCCATGCCGGTTGCATGGATTTATATAGCGTGACCAAGTTGTCAAGCACTTTCAAAGTGATGCTAAACCCGCATGCGGAAATGCATGTGAAGAACGCTTCACATCCGCATGTCCCTGGCAGGAAAAACGCATGTACAATCCGCATGCTTTTTTTCTGCCAGGGAGATGCAGAAACGCTCAAAAAAAAATCCGGAGCATTTCTGCATCGTGGGCACAAAGCCTTACATTAATTGTATGACTCAATATTGAGCACACGTAGCCATCTATACACAGCAGAAGGCCGCACGTAGCCATCTATACACAGCAGGAGGCCGCACGTAGCCATCTATACACAGCGGGAGGCCACACGTAGCCTTCTATACACAGCGGGAGGCCGCACGTAGCCATCTATACACAGCGGGAGGCCGCACGTAGCCATCTATACACAACGGGAGGCCGCACGTAGCCATCTATGCACAGCGGGAGGCCGCACGTAGCCATCTATACACAGCGGGAGGCCGCACGTAGCCATCTATACACAGCGAGAGGCCGCACGTAGCCATCTATACACAGCGAGAGGCCGCACGTAGCCATCTATACACAGCGGGAGGCCGCACGTAGCCATCTATACACAGCGGGAGGCCGCACGTAGCCATCTATGCACAGCGGGCGGCCGCACGGCGCCATCTATGCACAGCGGGAGGCCGCACGGCGCCATCTATACACAGCGGGAGGCCGCACGATGCCATCTATACACAGCGGGAGGCCGCACTGCGCCATCTATACACAGCGGGAGGCCGCACGGCGCCATCTATACACAGCGGGAGGCCACACGGCGACCCCCCCAGAGACAGCAGGAGGCCGCACGGCGCCATCTATACTCATCAGGAGACCGCACGCAGTCACGCACACACACAAACATATACAGACATATACAGTACAGACCAAAAGTTTGAACACACCTTCTCATTTAAAGATTTTTCTGTATTTTCATGACTATGAAAATTGTACTTTCACACTGAAGGCATCAAAACTATGAATTAACACATGTGGAATTATATACTTAACAAAATAGTGTGAAACAACTGAAAATATGTCTTATATTCCAGGTTCTTCAAAGTAGCCACCTTTTGCTTTGATGACTGCTTTGTACACTCTTGGCATTCTCTTGATGAGCTTCAAGAGGTAGTCACCGGAAATGGTTTTTACTTCACAGGTGTGCCCTGTCAGGTTTAATAAGTGGGATTTATTGCCTTATAAATGGGGTTGGGACCATCAGTTGTGTTGTGCAGAAGTGTGGTGTATAAATAGCTGATAGTCCTACTGAATAGACTGTTAAAATTTGTATTATGGCAAGAAAAAAGCAGCTAAGTAAAGAAAAACAAGTGGCCATCATTACTTTAAGAAATGAAGGTCAGTCAGTGCGAAAAATTGGGCAAACTTTCAAAGTGTCCCCAAGTGCAGTTGCAAAAACCATCAAGCGCTACAAAGAAACTGGCTCACATGAGGACCACACCAGGAAAGGAAGACCAAGAGTCACCTCTGCTTCTGAGGATAAGTTTATCCGAGTCACCAACCTCAGAAATCGCAGGTTAACAGCAGCTCAGATTAGAGAGCAGGTCAATGCCACACAGAGTTCTAGCAGCAGACACCTCTCTACAACAACTGTTAAGAGGAGACTTTGTGCAGCAGGCCATCATGGTAAAATAGCTGCTAGGAAACCACTGCTAAGGACAGGCAACAAGCAGAACAGACTTGTTTGGGCTAAAGAACACAAGGAATGGACATTAGACCAGTGGAAATCTGTGCCTTGGTCTGATGAGTCCAAATTTGAGATCTTTGGTTCCAACCAACGTGTCTTTGTGCGACGCAGAAAAGGTGAACGGATGGACTCTACATGCCTGGTTCCCACCGTGAAGCATGGTGGAGGAGGTGTGATGGTGTGGGGGTGCTTTGCTGGTGACACTGTTGGGGATTTATTCAAAATTGAAGGCATACTGAACCAGCATGGCTACCACAGCATCTTGCAGCGGCATGCTATTCCATCCGGTTTGTGTTTAGTTGGACCATCATTTACTTTTCAACAGGACAATGACCCCAAGCACACCTCCAGGCTGTGTAAGGGCTATTTGACCAAGAGGGAGAGTGAAGGGGTGCTACATCAGATGACCTGGCCTCCACAGTCACCAGACCTGAACCTAATCGAGATGGTTTGGGGTGAGCTGGACCGCAGAGTGAAGGCAAAAGGGCCAACAAGTGCTAAGCATCTCTGGGAACTCCTTCAAGATTTTTGGAAGACCATTTCCGGTGACTACCTCTTGAAGCTCATCAAGAGAATGCCAAGAGTGTGCAAAGCAGTCATCAAAGCAAAAGGTGGCTACTTTGAAGAACCTAGAATATAAGACATATTTTCAGTTGTTTCACACTTTTTTGTTAAGTATATAATTCCACGTGTTAATTCATAGTTTTATGCCTTCAGTGTGAATGTACAATTTTCATAGTCATGAAAATACAGAAAAATCTTTAAATGAGTAGGTGTGTCCAAACTTTTGGTCTGTACTGTACATACCAGGATAGGGATCAGGGATGGGGTGCCATGCATACCAGGATAGGGATGAAGAGTACCACACATACCAGGATTAGGGGTGAGGGATGCCATGCCTTCCAGGATTGGGGTTGAGGGGTACCATGCATACCAGGATTGGGGGTTGAGGCTTGCCATGCATACCAGAGTAGGGATGAGGGGTACCATACATACCTGGATAGGAATGCGGGGTACCATGCATATCAGGATGAGGGATGGGGGGTACCATGCATACCAGGATAAGGATGAGGGGTGCCATGCATACTAGGATGAGGGATTGGGTGCCTTGCATACCAGGTTTCTGGGATGAGGAGGCCATACATATCAGAATTGGGATGAGGGGTGCCATGCATACCAGGATTAGGGGTACCATACATACCAGGATAGAGATGAGGGGTGCCATGCATACCAGGATGAGGGGTGCCATGCATACCAGGATGAGGGGTGACGTGCGTACCAGGATGAGGGGTACCATGTATACCAGGATTGGAGATGAGGGGCCCATGCATACCAGGATTGGGGATGAGGGGTGCCATGCATACCGGGATTGGGGATGAGGGGTGCCATGCATACCGGGATTGGGGATGAGGGGTGCCATGCATACCGGGATTGGGGATGAGGGGTGCCATGCATACCGGGATTGGGGATGAGGGGTGCCATGCATACTGGGATTCGGATGAGGGGCCATGCATACCAGGATAGGGATGAGGAGTGCCATGAATACCAGGATGGGGGTGAGGGGTGCCATGCATACCAGGATAGGGATGAGGAGTGCCATGAATATCAGGATGGGGGTCAGGGGTGCCATGCATATGTGTCACCCCAGGCTTGGATGCCACAAATATTAAAGGCTGTGTCTGAGAGCAGGAGGGAGGTTCCCTGGTTAGGGACAATTAGCATACAGCGCCTCCTGTCCCAGGCCAGTAGGGGGAGCAGGCTGCCCTATAAAAGCTGGAACTGGGGCCGGGTTAGAGAGACCAGAACCCACTTCTGAAGTGACCAGAAGGGTTCCTTAGAGAAAGGGACAGGTCAGCAGCTGAGGAGTCCGTGAGGCAGAGGAGGAACTGCAGGCCAGGGAGAGAGGCGACGAGAGCCGGTCCTGGCAAAGAATTAATCTAACCGGACATTGGGGTCCGAGGCTGTAAAGACTCTAAGTCCAGTAGCAGAGAACCAATCTGTGGAGGATTTCATGTCCTTTGGCCTAAGAAGCCCGGAGGCTCCGCCACAACAGAAGGGACCAGCAAAGCCAAGAGAGGCCAGAGGTAAAAGGAGCCCAAGTTGCAAGCCATACGGGTGAGAATACACGGCACACTCAGGGACGTGGGCTATTTTACCACTAAAGGGGGAAATAGTCAGAAAGAGCTTAGAGAGCACGGTAGGCCTATACCCTCACCCTGACCAGAGGGGCTTCCCGAGTGTTCTCAGACATCCAGGCCCTCTTCTAGCCGGTACTGTTGTTGGGTCATTACCATCTGTTACAATAAAGACCCTGAACTGTTTAAGCGGACTCTGCATTCTGACCATCGCGGCCGGAATTATCACGGAATTATCACCCCCAACATCCACCTACACTGCCCTGGGGCTACACTCCTCCCATGGGGAGTTATACGATTCCTGTGCTGCTCACCAACATCAGCCCTAGCGGTCTGTCCTGCAGCGGCGGTTATCCCTGACCGCAATCCACGGGTGGCGTAGTCGGACTTTCACATTCACAAATCTATAAATAGACTGCCACAACATTGGTCTGACCGCCCTGAGCCACGGGACCGGATTGCCACTACTACCCCCATCAGCACCGTACGCCAGAAGACCCGGTTTCGAGTACCCCACGGCCCAGGGGGCGAGTCAGCTTTGGCGTAGTCGGCAGGATTCTGACCAACCCACCACAAACGGGTATTGCGTGCCTGAAAAGACTTTATACTTACCTGAGTGAAGTTTCCCGCCATTCGGGGCCGTTTCCCGCCAAAAGGCGCCATCTTCGGGACGCCGCGCGGGAAGAAGAGGGGCGTGGACACCAAAACTGCGCGAGACCTGAAGCCCCGCCCTACGTCCGGACGCTGCACCAGGTCCTGGAAGGAGAGAGAGCGACTTTGACGTCACCAGGACGCGACGCAAGGTCCTCGCCCAGAGCAGCGCTAGCGGAGCCGCGGCCTACAGAAGAGGATCGCCGGAAGGTAGGCCACGGTTAACTAGGGGGGAGGAAAATGTCGGACGCGGAGGGACCCTCTACCACCAGCGTAGCCGCTGCAGCTGTGATGCGGTTTTCCATGCCCTATATCCCCGGAGCGGCCTGGCTGCCACAGTATGCCGGCGAGTCGCATACCTTGGGCGACTTTAAAGAAAGGCTGTATAGTTTGTTCAAAGTTTATCCCCTGACAGAAGAATAGAAAGTAAGCATACTGATAGGGCTGTTAACTGGTGCGGCCCAGCGGGAGGTAAAGTCTTGAACAGTGGAGGAGAAAAGGACTGTAAGGGGGGTTCTGACCCGTCTACAGGACACCTTTGATACCGGAACCTCAGCAGAAATCAAAATGCGGTTCTATGGATGTAAGCAGCGAGCCCAAGATAGTATCAGAGACTATGCCTTAAACTTGCAAGAAGCCCTGAGAGCAATCAAACAAGCTGACCCTGGCAGCGTGCAGGATACAGATAAACTATTGACTGACCAGTTCATAGAAGGTCTGCTGTCCAGTGCCCACAGAACCCAGCTGCGCCTCATGGCCCTACAGAACCCCGATTTGACTTTTGCACAGTTCAAAGATAGGGCTATCCGGGTGCTCCGAGAACCAGCACCTGGTGGAGCTGTAGCTTCCCGGTGCCCTGCCATCACTTACCACCAGGAGGCAGCGCCCTACCCTGCAGACCTTTTGGGGGCTGATGCGCAGGCCCTAAACCCATCACCGCCTGCAAACCTGCACCATCAGGTCCATGAACTAACAAAGAGTGTTGCTGCATTGACCAGGACCATACAGTCGTTGCAGATGGACCCGTCAGGACCAATCAAGCTGGCTTCCAGTCCGGAGGATGTCCCGTGGCGTCGACGGAGGAGGATCCCGTCGTTCAGAGGGAGGCCTGCCGACCGTTACACTGAGGATGGACAGCCGATTTGCCGCCTTTGCAGCCAGCCGGGACACATAGCCAGGTACTGTACTTTAAACCGGTCCGACCTGGGGCAGAGGGCCAACCCCCAGGCATAAGGTCACCAGGCCCGTCTAATTGGCGTGATAAGTACGTAGGGGGACGCCCAGTTTTACCCGTAGTGCTGGACGGTATCCCCATGAGTGCACTGCTGGACACCGGGTCCCAAGTGACTACCATCCCCTATGTACTTTTCAAGCAGTACTGGAGTGACACTGATATAACCCGTTATCCAGACGATGACTTGAGCATCATCGCCAGCAGTGGTCAACCCGTGCCGCAGGTGGGGTTTAGAGAGATGACCATCAAGATTGGTAAGGTTGAACTGCCGGCACAGAGAGTGATTATTGTGGACATTGACCGTCGAGAAAGTCACCCTAAAATAACCTTGGGTACTAACGTGATTGAAAATTGTCTTTCAGAAGTAATTGTAATTTTGCAGCAAGTGGCAATGAATGCTAGCTCCAGCCAACAGAGGGTCCTCCAGAAAGAGATAAGAGCCCTGATGAGACGGCAACAGGTAGAAGTGTCTGGTGGTGAGATCGGTAGCATGAGGATGAGCGACCCGTTCCCCATTGCCATGCCTCCCAAAAGTGAAATGATGATCTGGTGTCGGACTGCAATCGGGTTAAGAGGGAGAGACTACCAAGCCATGGTAGAACCCGTGTACTCAGACAGCAGGCCCACCATTTTGACAGCCCGGGGGGTGGTTGAGGTCCGCCATGGAAGGGTGCCCGTCCGGATCTTAAACATTGGAGAAAGGGAAGTACATTTGCCCCGGTACGCTACATTAGCCAAATTGTTTACTGTCGAGCACAATGCTCTCAGGGTCGTGAAGCCCTTGCCTCCATCTCCCCCGGTGGAGGATAATGGCTCCCAGAAACACAAGGAGGATTGGTGCCAGAAACTCCATGTGGGTGCTGACTCCACTCCCCTGCACCAAAAACAAGGAGTCTACCGGGTGGTTCAGGAGTACGAGAGAATCTTTAGTAAGCACCCGCTAGACTTCGGCCGAGTAAAGGGAGTGGAACACCATATCCCCACGGGGAGCCACCCACCAATAAAAGAGAGACACAGACCTGTACCCCCTGCACATTATCAGAACGCAAAGGGCATGCTGAGAGAAATGAAAGAAGCTGGGGTCATTAGAGATGGCTCTAACCCCTGGGCAGCTCCCTTAGTTTTGGTAAAAAAGAAAGACGGTACCATGAGAATGTGCGTGGACTATAGAAAGGTCAATCGTATCACCCATAAAGACGCGTACCCGTTACCTAGGATAGAGGAGTCTTTAGCCGCACTAAAGTCAGCTAACTTCTCTACTTTGGATCTTACTAGCGGGTACTGGCAGGTTCCTGTGGCAGAGGCTGACAAGGAGAAGACCGCCTTCACCACCCCGATGGGATTAAGCAAATTCAACTGTATGCCCTTCGGGCTCTGCAACGCACCCGGGACCTTCCAGAGGCTGATGGAATGCTGCCTAGGACATAGGAATTTTGAAACAGTCCTACTCTACCTGGACGATGTTATTGTCTACTCTAAGACTTACGAGGACCATCTAAAGCACCTGGCCGAGGTGTTCGAGGCCCTGGCAGGCTTTGGAATGAAAGTGAAACCCTCCAAGTGCCATCTGTTAAAGCCGAAGGTACAGTACCTGGGACACGTGGTGAGTGCAGAAGGAGTAGCCCCCGACCCTGACAAAATCACGGCAATAAAGAACTGGCCAAGCCCCTCTAACATAAAAGAAGTGAGGCAGTTCCTCGGGTTGGTAGGCTACTACCGAAGGTTCATCCCCGGGTTCACCAAGATGGCAGCCCCTATGCAGGACCTCCTTATAGGACAATCTAAGACCAGAAGCCAAAAGCCACCCTTCAAGTGGGACAAGCCGGAAGAGGAGTCCTTCCGCCAGCTGAAGATGACCCTCACGGGGGATGAGATCCTGGCCTACCCCGATTATGGCCAGCCTTTTATTCTCCACACAGACGCCAGTAATGTGGGGCTGGGAGCCGTACTGTCACAGAACCAACAGGGCAGAGAAAGGGTGATCGCGTACGCCAGCCGGAAGCTGAGGCCCACCGAGAGAAACCCGGAGAATTACAGCTTCTTTAAGCTGGAGTTCTTGGCAGTGGTGTGGGCCGTAACGGAACATTTCAAGCATTACGTGGCCTCTGCGAAGTTCACTGTGTACACGGACAACAATCCGTTGACGCATCTGGACAATACGAGACTTGGTGCCCTAGAGCAGCGGTGGATGGCCCGGCTAGCAAACTATGACTTCACCATCAAGTACCGGGCAGGCCGAGCCAATGCCAATGCAGATGCCCTATCGAGAATGCCCCACTTGCCCAATGAGGGAGAAGATCCAGACGAGCTGGAGGAAATAGAGCTCCCTGCATTCCTCCGGTATGGGGCCACTCAGTACTCCCACCGTGTAAGAGACAAAGACTCGACCACCATCATGTTCAATCCCTTACCTCACCACGGCTGGGCTGAAACGCAGGATAGTGACCCTGCAGTTCGCTTGGTGAAGGAAATGCTGCCTCAGGCAGATGCCTATCCCGATCTGGATGCCCCTGAGGAAGCTAAGCAGCTGTGGAAGGAGAAGAGCAGACTATTTCTCTACGAAGGTAAACTGTGCAGAAGGCTTGTCAACCACCGGACACACAAGTTAACCTGGCAAGTAGTAGTTCCCAGGCGAGATGCGGCTATGGTCCTGGAGGCCTACCATGACGGAGCAGGACACTTTGGGTGGAAGAAACTGGAGTTCCTGTTACGGGAGCGGTTCTTCTGGATAGGAATGAGAGGGGCCATAGAAAGATGGTGCAGAGATTGCGGCCCATGTAACCTCGGAAGGAAGGACCGTGCCAGCCAGAAGACTCCATTGAGGCCCATCATTACCAGGCAGCCTCTGGAGCTGGTAGCGCTAGACCATGTGAAGTTGACACCAAGCCGGTCCGGCTACATCTATGCCCTCACGATTGTGGACCATTACTCCAGGTTTCTGGTGGTGGTTCCCGTTAAAGACTTGACAGCCCAAACAGCGGCTAGAGCCTTCCAACAACACTTCTGCCATCCACACGGGTATCCGGAACAGGTCTTGACAGATCAAGGTCCAGCGTTTGAGGCTGAAGTCTTCCAGGAGTTCTGCAACCTCTACGGCTGTAAGAAGATTCGGACAACGCCTTACCACCCGCAAACCAACGGGCTGTGTGAGAAAATGAATAATATCGTCATTGATCTCCTCAAGACGTTGCCCCTGGAAGAACAGCCTGTGGCCGGAGAAGCTGCCAGACCTGATAGACTTATACAACCATATCCCGGTGAATGCTACCAATTGCACCCCGGCTTACCTGATGCGAGCAAGACCAGGTAAGCTGCCGATAGACCTGGAGATGGGAGTCCTGACACCCGAGGACACCTCCCCAGATGCGGACTGGGATACGGAACGGCGGCTACAGTAAAAGAAGGTACAGGAGAGCGTGGAGAGGAGCCTGGCTCAAGCAAGAGAAAAGCAAGAGAGGCTCTTCAACCAACACGCCCCTGCTGGTCCCCTGGAACCTGGCGAGCAGGTCCTGAAGCGGAAGAGAAAGCTTCACAAGCTAGATGACCAGTGGGAGAGAGACCCGTACACAGTACTGCCGTCCAACCACAACAACTCGAAGGTATGTGTAATTACCAAGGATGGAGGAGAAACCACTAGCACCGTCTCCAGAGAGCACCTAAAAAGGTGCCCCGAGCAACTACATACTGCAGGAGAAGATCAAGATGACCTTGAACCCACAGAGGACAAGGAAGAAATGATCAGCACAGTTCTTGGAGAGTTTCCCCAGTCCTGGACTCGGATAAACGACGCAATAGTGGTACCCGTCCTACACTTCCTTCAACCAACCCAGCAAGAACCTACAGGAGAGCAGGAAGAGTCAGAAGAACAAGCAGCCACAGAGGCAGAAGAACCCATGCCAGCAGCCCAGGAGAGTCAACCCTCTGCTGACAGTGAGCTTGCCATGCCTGCGGTAAGCCAAAGGACCCGCAGACAGCTGCCTGCACTGCCTGTAGACCCAGCTAGTAGCTGTACCCTTAATGCTAGTGGGGAAAGCCAGGTTAGACCACCACCAGACAGTGGGTTACGCAGGTCAACCTGGAGCACTAGGGGGCAGATACCCGCTCGCTGGAAAATATAGGGTGTATTAAGAACTGTAAATAACCCTTATAAATAATTGTCAAATGTTGAAATGTTTGAAAAGTTAATTGCATGACCAGTGATTATGTGTTTCAGTTTCTTTCAGTTGACTATATGGACTAACAGGTTATGAACTTTGGGTAACCGGGACTGCTTGTAAATAATTTCACAAAGTGCCTCCTTTTGAAGCTTAACCGAGGAATGAATAAAGACTGTCAAGGACTCGGGGCAAGGACAGACCCCAACCTGGTTTAAGCTCCCTTTTGCTGGTGATATGGACACCCGGTCACAGACCACACTGTAACCTAAAGAACTCAATTGTGTTTTGTTTGTTGTCATGTATTAATGTTGTGTTTATGGTCGTGCATATGTTACCCGGTTGTTTTTGGCCAAACTTTTGGTCTGTACTGTGTGTGTGTATATGTGTGTATATATATATATATATATATTACAGTACAGACCAAAAGTTTGGACACACCTTCTCATTTAAAGATTTTTCGGTATTTTCATGAGTATGATAATTGCACATTCACACTGAAGGCATCAAAACTATGAATTAACACATGTGGAATTATATACTTAACAAAAAAAGTGTGAAACAACTGAAAATATGTCTTATATTCTAGGTTCTTCAAAGTAGCCAACTTTTGCTTTCATGACTGCTTTGCACACTCTTGGCATTCTCTTGATGAGCTTCAAGAGGTAGTCACCGGAAATGGTCTTCCAACAATCTTGAAGGAGTTTCCAGAGATGCTTAGCACTTGTTGGCCCTTTTGCCTTCACTCTGCGGTCCAGCTCACCCCAAACCATTTCGATTGGGTTCAGGTCTGGTGACTGTGGAGGCCAGGTCATCTGGTGTAGCACCCCATCAATCTCCCTCTTGGTCAGATAGCCCTTACACAGCCTGGAGTCATTGTCCTGTTGAAAAATAAATGATGGTCCAACTAAACACAAACCGGATGGAATAGCATGCCGCTGCAAGATGCTGTGGTAGCCATGCTGGTTCAGTATGCCTTCAATTTTGAATAAATCCCCAACAATGTCACCAGCAAAGCACCCCCACACCATCACACCTCCTCCTCCATGCTTCACGGTGGGAACCAGGCATGTAGAGTCCATCCGTTCACCTTTTCTGCGTCGCACAAAGACACGGTGGTTGGAACCAAAGATCTCAAATTTGGACTCATCAGACCAAAGCACAGATTTCCACTGGTCTAATGTTCATTCCTTGTGTTCTTTAGCCCAAACAAGTCTCTTCTGCTTGTTGCCTGTCCTTAGCAGTGGTTTCCTAGCAGCTATTTTACCATGAAGGCCTGCAGCACAAAGTCTCCACTTAACAGTTGTTGTAGAGATGTGTCTGCTGCTAGAACTCTGTGTGGCATTGATCTGGTCTCTATTCTGAGCTGCTATTAACCTGCGATTTCTGAGGCTGGTGACTCGGATAAACTTATCCTCAGAAGCAGAGGTGACTCTTGGTCTTCCTTTCCTGGGGTGGTCCTCATGTGAGCCAATTTCTTTGTAGCGCTTAATGGTTTTTGCAACTGCACTTGGGGACACTTTCAAAGTTTGCCCAATTTTTCGGACTGACTGACCTTCATTTCTTAAAGTAATGATGGCCACTCGTTTTTCTTTACTTAGCTGCTTTTTTCTTGCCATAATACAAATTCTAACAGTCTATTCAGTAGGACTATCAGCTGTGTATCCACCTGACTTCTGCACAACACAACTGATGGTCCCAACCCCATTTACAAGGCAAGAAATCCCACTTATTAAACCTGACAGGGCACACCTGTGAAGTGAAAACCATTTCCGGTGACTACCTCTTGAAGCTCATCAAGAGAATGCCAAGAGTGTGCAAAGCAGTCATCAAGCAAAAGATGGCTACTTTGAAGAACCTGGAATATAAGACATATTTTCAGTTGTATCACACTTTTTTGTTAAGTATATAATTCCACATGTGTTAATTCATAGTTTTGATGCCTTCAGTGTGAATGTACAATTTTCAAAGTCATGAAAATACAGAAAAATCTTTAAATGAGAAGGTATGTCAAAACTTTTGGTCTGTACTGTATATATATATATATATATATATATATATATATATATATATATATATATATATATATATATATATATATATATATATATATATATATATATATATAATTTTTTTTTTTTTTTTTGTTGCTGTTGTTTTTTTTTACACTCGGCGCAAAATTGCCTGGACATCCAAGGTTGGTAAGTACCTGGCGATCTGGATGTATGGATATGTCCTACAGTAGGTTGTAAAAGGGTTAATGGGTGCATAAAATAAGTAAACTGTTACAGACACTTCAATATGACATCCGTTTCACGGTATGCAGAAATTGTTTCAAATCCAATGACTGATTTGGTTTTCCAATACCCTGATTAAAAAAAACGCTTCTATTTTAACCATCACGTATGGATTTTGCACAAAACGCACGTGAAATTACGTACAAGCAAGATGATCAAGAAAATCTTTATTGTAGCCAAAAATGTATACAATATTATATATACAAATTCATTCTTCCTTATCTCTTCAGAGTTTCTCTTGATACCTTTTCTCTTATAGAAGGCCTGCTGATCTTCTCTGTGAGGCATTCAGCAGTAGTCCCCCATCATGTTCACATTCCATCTACCTTGGTATCGTCATTTCATCTCCTTGATTTCCTGATGAAATCTTTCTCCTTGCTCTTCGCTAACAGCACCAAGGTTTTCAGGAAAGTAGGCCAAATGGGAATGTAAAAAATGTAGCTTCAAATTCATCAGACAACCCAAGGCTTTGAAATGTTTCAGCATGTTCTCCTCGATGGACCTAAATTTTGGATCTTTGTTGTTACCTCGAAATTACTTTTTTAAAAGTATCCCAAGCCCTTTCCTCAATAGCTTTCATTTTTGTTTTGAACACGTCGTCCTTCATGAGTTTCCAAATGTCCAGACCCACATAAATGCTTCAGTTTTGCTTCGGTCAACCCCTGAAACTTGGGACACAGGTACTTAAAAGTATCTCCTTCTTTCGGTAGAGCTTTCACAAATTGCTTCGTTAGTCCAAGCTTAATGTGGAGTGGTGGTATGAGAATCATGGTGGGATCAACTAAACTTTCCGCAACTATGTTCTTGAGTCTAGGTTGCAAAGATGTTCCCTTGCAGCCATTTCGACATACCTTCCAACTTTTCAAGAAGAGAAAAATGGAAATATTGTGTGGCGCTTAGCGTGCCGTGGACAATTTTGGCCATGCCTCTAGCCACACCCCACTCCATGCCCAATTGTCATTTCTTTCTCTCAGGGCCGGCTCAAGGTTTTCGCGGTCCCAGGGCGAAAGATTCTCAGAGTGCCCCTTTAACACATACCACGATTCATGATGCACAGATACGGCAGAAAAATATAGGTATATTGCATGGCCAAAAATTTCACTCACTTCTTACATTACATTACATAAGTGATATCTACTGTATATTCTACAATAGCTCCGAAACTGGCAAATCCTCACAGCACAGTACGTGCCCTGGGGGGGATTCAAAAGTTTTCATTTTAGACCGGACAGTATAGTTCTCCATACAGTATTATGGGCACCACATAGACCTCCATGCAGTATAATGAGCCCCATATATTGCTCCATACAGTATAATTGGCCCCATATAATGCTCCACACAGAATAATGGACCCCATATAATGCACCATACAGAATACTGGACCCCATATATTGCTCCATATAGAATTATGGGCCCCATATAATGCTGCATACAGAATAATGGGCCAGATATATTGTTCCATACAGAATAATGGACTCCATATAATGCTCCATACAGAATAATGGACCCCATATAATGCTCCATACAGAATAATTGACCCCATATAATGCACCATACAGGATACTGGACCCCATATATTGCTCCATACATAATTATGGGCCCCATATAATGCTCCACACAGAATAATGGACCCCATATAATGCTCCATACAGAATAATGGATCCCATATATCGCTCCATACACAATAATGGACCCCATATAATGCTCCATACAGAATAATGGGCCCCATATATCGCTCCATACAGAATAATGGACCCCATATAATGCTCCATACAGAATAATGGGCCCCATATAGTGCTCCATACAGAATAACTGACCCCATATATCGCTCCATACAGAATAATGGACCCCATATAATGCTTCATACAGAATAATGGGCCCCATATAATGCTCCATACAGAATAATTGACCCCATATAATGCTCCATACAGAATAATGGGTCCCATATATCGCTCCATACAGAATAATGGACCCCATATATTGCTCCATACAGAATAATGGACTCCATATAATGCTCCATACAGAATAATGGACCCCATATAATGTTCCATACAGAATAATGGACCCCATATAATGCTCCATAAAGAATAATGCACCATACACAATACTGGACCCCATATATTGCTCCATACAGAATAATGGACCCCATATAATGCTCCACACAGAATAATCGACCCCATATAATGATCCATACAGAATAATGGGTCCCATATATCGCTCCATACAGAATAATGGACCCCATATATTGCTCCATACAGAATAATGGACCCCATATATTGCTCCATACAGAATAATGGACCCCATATAATGCTCAATACAGAATAATGGACCCCATATATAGCGCCATTCAGTATGGACTCCATATATCGCTCCATACAGTATGGGTCCCATATATTGCTCCATTCAGTATGGGCCCCTTATATTGCTCCATACAGAATAATGGATCCCATATAATGCTCCATACCAAACAATGGGCCCAATATAATGCTCCATACAGAATAATGGGTCCCATATATTGTTCCATACAGAATAATGGACGCCATATAATGCTCAATACAGAATAATGGGCCCCACATATCGCTCCATTCAATATGGACTCCATATATCGCTCCATACAGTATGGGCCCCATACATTGCTCCATTCAGTATGGGCCCCATATATTGCTCCATACAGAATGGGCCCCATATATTGCTCCATACAGAATAATGGATCCCATATAATGCTCCATACCAAGCAATGGGCCCAATATAATGCTCCATACAGAATAATGGATCCCATATATTGCTCCATACAGAATAATGGACCCATATAATGCTCCATGCAGAATAATGGGTCCTATATATTGTTCCATACAGAATAATGGACGCCATATAATGCTCAATACTGAATAATGGGCCCCATATATAGCTCCATACAGAATGGGCCCCATATAATGTTCCATTCAGTATGGGCCCCATATATTGCTCCATTCAGTATGGGGCCCATATATTGCCCCATTCAGTATGGGCCCCATATATTGCTCCATTCAGTATGGGCCCCATATATTGCTCCATTTAGTAAGGGCCCCATATATTGCTCCATTCAGTAAGGGCCCCATATATAACCGCATACAGTATGGGCTCCATATATTGCTCCATTCAGTAAGGGACCCATATATAAAAAATAAAATAAAATACTCACCTCTCCTTGCTGGCGGCAGGTCAGGACTCCTTCCTATGTCTTCCCACACTCTGCACTGTCAGAGCAGAGGACACACTGTCTGACACATCACAGAGTCAGGAGATGCGGAAGACGCTGGAGCTGCGGAGGAACAGGGAGAGGTAAGTTACTATGGCAAGTGCCGGGGCCCTCAGGAAGTGGGGGGCCCACTCACGGCCGCTGGCACCGGGATCTCCCGACTCACCGGAACCACTGTGTGCCGGGGTCCCTGACGGTGAGTTGGCCCCCGCTTCCTCAGGGCCCCGGAGAGAACTTGCCGAGAGAACAGCTGTGCCATGACAGGACGCTGGACTGAGTTCTCAAATCGGAACAGTCCCGCCGAATACGAGACGGTTGGGAGCTATGATTTCTGTAACATCCCTGGCGGCGTGCTTGCATGGTGCACCACCTCCCACAATGCAAGACCGCAATCTTACCTGTCAGTCCATGCTGCACTCTTTGTTTCAGTACCTGCTGTGTCCATGTCTCTTGTCTGATTGCTTAGGGCGTCGGCGCGGTTTTCTGCTTGTTTCTTATAGCTACTGTGTGCACAGTCTTAATGCGTCCCCAGCCTATTGCTGTGAGTCACTGGATACTTAAACCCCCTCCACCCAGTAGGAGGTGCCTGAGCAACACTTTCCATCTGTTTGTTCCTTGCAACTTTGTTGCCAGGTCCTGTCCTGTATCTAGTCTGTTTCTGCCACCCTGGGGGCTGTATACCCAGGCCTGTTACCTGTACCTGTGACTTTAGTCAGTTTCCGCCACCATGGGGGCGGAGTTCCCAGGCTCGTTCCTGCATCTTGTTCCAGGTTCAGATCCTGTCTGAACAGTGTCCTAGTCCGTTACCTGTTTGTCTCTATGTCTGTACCTTTCCCTTTTCCTGCAGTATCTGAACCTGCACCTAACTCCAACTCGTTGTCTCTGTACTTCTGTTTGTGAGTGTTGTGTCCACTCGCTACTTCATTGCAAGTACTTTGGGTGTATCTGGTTCTGCTCGTTCTGTTTCCCTGCCTCTGTATCGAACTCCTGTGTTCCATCTATCTTCTTGTGTTCTCCAGTCTGTTCCATGTGAACAGAGCCCTGTCCTGTCTACCGCATCTGCGGGTTTTGCTCTGCTTTGCTTGCTCACTGCACCTGCGGTTTTGCTCTGCTTTGCTTGTTCACCGCATCTGCGGGTTTTGCTCTGCTTTGCTTGTTCACCACATCTGCGGTTTTGCTCTGCTTTGCTTGTTCACCGCATCTGCGGGTTTTGCTCTGCTTTGCTTGTTCACCACATCTGCGGGTTTTGCTCTGCTTTGCTTGTTCACCGCATCTGCGGGTTTTGCTCCGCTCTGCTCGTCTACCGCACCTGCGGCTCCGTTCCTGTAATCCAGTCTGTACTGGTCCCTATCCTGCCTGCGTTTCTACCTGCCAGTACCCGCCTCTCTGCATGTCAGCCGTGCCTGCCTGTGCCCACCTGTCTGCACACCAGCCGTGCCTGCCAGTGCCCACCTGTCTGTATACCAGCTGTGCCTGTCAATATCCACCTGTCTGCATACCAGCCGTTTGCCAGTACCCACCTGTCTACATGCCAGTCTAACCTGCCTGTTCCTGCATTCCCCGGTGTGGGTCAACAGCTGTGACCGGGGTCTGACCTGGAGTAGCACCTGGTCCCTCTGCTCGGTTCCTCCCTGGTTCACGGAGTCGATTGAGCCGCCGTGCGACCTTGGTCGGATTGGGTTGATACTTAGTTACGCCCCTCCAGGCACTCCTCGGTTCATGGTACAGTGGGATCACTAATCACGCTCACGCCAGTCAGTCCGGGCGCGAGCGTAACAGTTTGCTCAGGCCATGGTTCCCGTTGAGCCCCACGGCCCTTCACTCTCAGAGACATTTGAATCCTTGTCTGGCGAATACGTGCACCAAGAAAAAAAATTTTCTCAAGCTGTGGCCTAGGCAATTTACGCACCAGCCCAAATGGATCTATCAGCACTCGTTCCTGCGGATCCACCACGGTACTATGGGGATCCAAAACGAAGCCGTGCATTTGTGGAGCAATGCATGCTGCATTTCAAATTCTATGCTCACTATTTTCCTACCGATCGGGTTAAAGTAGCATTCATGATGTCCTACCTAGCGGGTGATGCCTTGAAATGGATCACCCCCCTATGGGAAGCATGGGATCCTATCGTCTCTGACCTGCAGGCCTTCTTGGTGGCCTTTATAATGGTCTTCGAGCACCCTAATCCTGAGGCTTCTGCTAAAGCTTCCCTTCCCAGTATCCTAGAGCAGCCCCGATGGGTAATGTGTGTAGGTAGCCTACCAGTTCTCCAGCCTGAAGAGACTGCTGCCCACACAGAATCCACACAGGATGACAATGCTCCACAGAATACTTCTTTTCCCAACCTCAAGAGGCAGTCCAGACGTGCAAGGCGTAGAGGTAAACTGTCACGCCAGGTTCTGTCCTCCCAAAGACCTCCTGTTCCCCAGCCTGTAGAGGCAGCTTTCCGCACAGAATCCATGAAGGATAAGTATGTTCATCAGGCAAAGCAGAAGCCAGAACTTAGTCACAAAATCGGATTGCGGTCCCGCTGCGGTTGTTTGGGACCCCCTGACGGTCTTTGTCTAACGAAGGTTGGAGAATCCCAAGACATTAGGCCTGTAGGAGAGGCTGCCCTTGGCATTAGTGTTTTCTCTCCACAGATGACCATGACTGTCTCCGTGGCAAGTGAAGGCCTCGGATTAACCGGAAGTTTCGGCTTAAAGCCTTGAAGAGTCAGTGTCTGATTGCTGTCCGACAACTTCAGAAGCCGGTTTGGGCATTGTCAGCAGAAGGACGAGCCCTACTCAGAAACAGTCAAAATATGTCTGTACAAATTAAGCTCCAGATTGGAGCATTACACATGAAGAAGTTCACATTTCAGGTGCTGTCTGGTTTACCCACAGGTCGTCCAGAGCTGAGAGATTTAGTGCCCGCTCAGGTCTGGAGATCCTGCATGGTGTTTCCTGGGGTACTGCTGAGGTGTAAGGGGTGTCCAGTCCCCATATCTTCAGGACAGTCAGCAGTTTCTTCTTCTTCTTCACCAGATCTGCTAGTCACTAACTCGCTGTTCGCTGAAGTCTCTGAAGGAAGGGAAGCAGACATTGTCCCCACACAGTCTCAACGATTGTATCAATGATCTGGCTTTAGGCACCGCCCCGCCTTGCAGACATGTCATCTCGGAGGCCAAACTGAAGTTGGTCCCTGATCAAGGATCCTCCATCTCTAGCAAATCTGGCAATAAGTCCATCAAGGCGGTGGCTACCTTCAAGTCTCTGCACCCCTCCAACCAGGCGGAGGACTTCCAGTTGTCTTCTGAATCCCCCGGGGCGCTACCTGATAACAAATGAAGAGAGACTTTTCTGCACCCTGTACCTGGTACTTTTCCCACTTCATCCAATAAGCTTGGCAAAGTGTACGTCAAAGCGGTGGTTAACCCCGAGTCTCTGCACCCCTCCAACCTGGTGGAGGACCTCCAGTTGTCCCGTGAATCCTTTGGGGTACTTCCCGATGATAACAAATGGAAAGAGACTTTTCTGAACTCTGTACCTGGTACTTCGCCCACTTCATCCAGTAAGCTTGGCAAAGTGCACGTCAAGGTAGTAGTTTCCCCCGAGTCTCTGCACCCCTCCAACCCGGTGGAGGATCTCCAGTTGTCCCGTTAATCCTTTGGGGTGCTACCCGATATTAATAAGTGGAGAGAGACTTTCCTGTGTCCTGTTCCTGGTACCTCGCCCACTTCATCTGTTGCTGAGGATGGCCCAAAGGAAGGAAACATCCTAGTTACCAAGATGATGAGACCAGCTTTGTTCCCTCTAGTGGACAGAAGAGGAAATCTTCTTGAGGAGAAGGATCGGCCTCCAAATTCTCTGCAGAAAATCCTTGCTGTTTGGAGGAAGAGGGGGCGTAAAGGGGGGGTACTGTAACATCCCTGCCGGCGTGCTTGCATGGTGCACCACCTCCCACCATGCAAGACCGCAATCTTACCTGTCAGTCCATGCTGCACTCTTTGTTTCAGTACCTGCTGTGTCCATGTCTCTTGTCTGATTGCTTAGGGCATCGGCACGGCGTTCTGCTTGTTTCTTATAGCTACTGTGTGCACAGTTTTAATGCGTCCCCAGCCTATTGCTGTGAGTCACTGGATACTTAAACCCCCTCCACCCAGTAGGAGGTGCCTGAGCAACACTTTCCATCTGTTTGTTCCTTGCAACTTTGTTGCCAGGTCCTGTCCTGTATCTAGTCTGTTTCTGCCACCCTGGGGGGCTGTATACCCAGGCCTGTTACCTGTACCTGTGACTTTAGTCAGTTTCCGCCACCATGGGGGCGGAGTTCCCAGGCTCGTTCCTGCATCTTGTTCCTGGTTCAGATCCTGTCTGAACAGTGTCCTAGTCGGTTACCTGTTTGTCTCTATGTCTGTACCTTTCCCTTTTCCTGCAGTATCTGAACCTGCACCTAACTCCAACTCGTTGTCTCTGTACTTCTGTTTGTGAGTTTTGTGTCCACTCGCTACTTCATTGCAAGTACTTTGGGTGTATCTGGTTCTGCTCTGTTCTATTTCCCTGCCTCTGTATCTAACTCCTGTGTTCCAGCTATCTTCTTGTGTTCTCCAGTCTGTTCCATGTGAACAGAGCCCTGTCCTGTCTACCGCATCTGTGGGTTTTGTTTTGCTCTGCTTTGCTTGTTCACCGCATCTGCGGTTTTTGCTCTGCTTTGCTTGTTCACCGCATCTGCGGGTTTTGCTCTGCTTTGCTTGTTCACCGCATCTGCAGTTTTGCTCTGCTTTGCTTGTTCACCGCACCTGCGGTTTTGCTCTGCTTTGCTTGTTCACCGCATCTGCGGGTTTGCTCTGCTTTGCTTGTTCACTGCATCTGCGGGTTTTGCTCTGCTTTGCTTGTCTGCCGCATCTGCGGGTTTTGCTCTGCTTTGCTTGTCTACCGCATCTGCGGGTTTTGCTCTGCTTTGCTTGTTCACCGCATCTGCAGTTTTGCTCTGCTTTGCTTGTTCACCGCATCTGTGGGTTTTGCTCTGCTTTGCTTGTTCACCGCAACTGCGGTTTTGCTCTGCTTTGCTTGTTCACCGCATCTGCGGGTTTTGCTCCGCTCTGCTTGTCTACCGCACCTGCGGCTCCATTCCTGTATTCCAGTCTGTACTGGTCCCTATCCTGCCTGCGTTTCTACCTGCCAGTACCCGCCTCTCTGCATGTCAGCCGTGCCTGCCTGTGCCCACCTATCTGCACACCAGCCGTGCCTGCCAGTGCCCATCTGTCTGTATACCAGCTGTGCCTGTCAATATCCACCTGTCTGCATACCAGCCGTGTTTGCCAGTACCCACCTGTCTACATGCCAGTCTAACCTGCCTGTTCCTGCATTCCCCGGTGTGGGTCAACAGCTGTGACCGGGGTCTGACCTGGAGTAGCACCTGGTCCCTCTGCTCGGTTCCTCCCTGGTTCACGGAGTCGATTGAGCCGCCGTGCAACCTTGGTCGGATTGGGTTGATACTTAGTTACGGCCCTCCAGGCACTCCTCAGTTCATGGTACAGTGGGATCACTAATCACGCTCACGCCAGTCAGTCCGGGCGCGAGCGTAACAATTTCGATGACGTTATTAGAAACAGAAGCTTAATCCACCCCAACCACTGAATACTAAAAGGAATCTTGGTAAGCACATAACCATACTCTTGTGAACTCTGTCTAAAAGAAAATCTGTCTTTGCGCCTCATAGCAACCAATCACAGTACAGCTTTCAATTCTTATACTGCTGAGGTAAAATGGAAGCTGTGCTCTGATTGGTTGCTATGAACACCACCACACTGTTATGAACTGTGACTAAAAAAGAACTGTCTTTACTTTCCGAAACAACCAATTACAGCTCAGATTTCATTTCTCATACTGCTGAGGTAAAATGTAATATGCTGTAAAATGTAATATGCTATGATTGGATGCTATGGAGACCACCACACTCTTTGGAAGCTGGACTAAGAAAATTTTCTCTGCTCACAGCAGCCAATCGCAGCACAGTGTTCATTCATTTCTGATCAATCTAATGACACTTTGACAAAGTCACTGGCAAAGTACTGGAAGGGAGATATGTATCACTGAGGTTATTAGCTTCAGTGATATGAACCTAGAAAATGCTCCAGCACACTAAGTGCTAAGAGGGGTTAATTGGCCATGTTTAGGGCTAGGTTGATTGAACAGCTGTAGAGTGGGTGGGAGGCTGTTCACAATATCTCCACCCCAGGGTGGAGTCCAGAGAATAAATACACAGCCTTCTGGCTCATTCATGGTGGGTGTGTCTGGAGTTGGGAGCTCCAGAGTGGTGTTTGAGTATAAGGAAGTTGAACCTTTTTTTTGTTTGTTCCCTGAGCTGAAAGATCACTGCAGCAACAAGGACTGTGCCATATGTTATGTTTTTGTTTTCCGGTTAGGCCAGGTGTTAGGTGTTTGTTTTTGCTAATGCTGCACTGGTTTATGCAGTACCTTTAATAAACCAGTGGAGGATTTAAAGAGACACCTTTCCTGTGTCTACCTCTATGTGCAGCCGAGTAAGCCGACCTACCACAACACCAAAATCATCCACCAAAGATCACGCAAAGGCAAAAAGAAAAGACTTAAAAAATAACCGCATATGATGGACTGTGCACATAAACTAGAAGACCTCACTGTTCACCTGATGCCTAATAGATCCCATCCCATGACAGGTGTTAGTGTAAAGAGATAACCAATGCTATTCAATGCTATTTACCTCACCTGTCAGTGGTTTTCTTGTTATGGCTGACTGCGGTTTATATCTTGCAGGGTTGCATCGTGTGACACATGAGCAACACAAATAGTTTTATTTTGTAGTAATGACACTTGACGATATGATCTAGTAATAAAAACTATGCCTCCCCAGTGGCCTCGAGACCTGAGCTCTGTGTACCCTTCGAATAGACATGAACAGACCCTTAGGCTTTGAACATATGACTTTTATCTTTTACCTTTCCCTATTCTATGTGATATGGAATATCTCACTCGTCGCTGAGGTTTGCAACTGCTGGTCCCCCAAGCAATCTCGAGAACTGGGCCCTGCGACCCCCAGTCTGAATAATGCAAGGTTGAGCATGTGCACTTCTGCTCCATTCATTGGCTATGTAGGTCCACATCACTCCATTCAGATGGGGCTCCGCAGAACTCAGCTCTTTAGATCTTTGGGGGTACCATCCGCTGAACCCTTGTCAATCAGTTAGTTATCCTCTATCTCAAGGGTGAGCAATTAATTTTCCAGAGGGACCACATGACTACTGTGGAGGGCCGAACCAACAGGCTGAAATTAATTCTGCTTAATATTAATTGTATCACTTAATATTGAGCAGAATTAAGTATGCCGACATCCACCTATATACCGTATGAGCCCACACATAGCCACTCTATATACAGTCTAAGCCCCCACATAGCCCCTGAGTACAGTGTGAGCCCTCACATAGCCCCATAAATACAGTATAAGCCCCATATAGCCTCCTATATACAGTATGAGCCCCCACTTAGCCTCTTAAATACTGTATAAACCCACACAAAGCATCCCTACATACATTATAAGCCCCCACATAGCCTCCCTATATACAATATGAGCCCTCACATGGCCTCCTTATATACAATATGAGCCCCATATAGCCTCCTTAATGCAGTATGAGCCCTTACAGCCTCCCTTTATATAGTATGAGCACCCAAATAGCCCCCTATATACAGTATGAACCTCCACATAGCTCCACTATATATATATGACAGTATGACCCCCACATAGCCCTCTATATGCAGTTTGAGCCCCACATAGCTCCTCAATATACAGTATAAGCCCCCATATAGCCTCCTAAATACAATATGAGCCCTCACATAGCCTCTATATACAGTGGGAGACCCCACATAGCCCCTCTATATACAGTATGAGCATGGCCGGCGTCAGCACCTGGGCAAGTGCCGGGGCCCTGGACCATCAGGGGGCCCACTCGCCGTCGGGGCCCGAGCTGCTCCCCCAGCATCTGTGCAGGACCACTGGCGCCGTTTGATTGCCGTCACTTTACCAGAAATAGCAGCGTGCAGTGCGCTCTGCGGCCGTGTCTGCTAGTAATGACACGGCAGGGTCAGCACTGCACCTTTAATTTTGCTTGTGTGTCGACCCTGCCACCTAATTACTAGCAGACACAGCCACAGAGTGCACTGTGTGCGGCCATGTCTAGTAAAGTGATGGCAATCAAACAGTCCCAGCCGTCCTGCACAGATGCTGGGGGAGCGGTCCGGGCTCCGATGGTGAGTGGGCCCCCCTGATGGTCCAGGGCCATGTCTGTGACTATGAAAGTGATGGCCATCAAACATACGCCAGCAGCCCTGCACAGACACATGCCAGAGGAGCTGGACAGGAGACAAGCCAGGGACAGGTGAGCGAGGCTTGTTACCAGCTTCCCCAATCCCCATATTAAAAATATTTGTAATGTGTCTGTGTGTGTGTGTGCATGTATGATGTGAATATCTCTGTATGTCAGTGGTATGACTGTGTGTATATATTTATGTCTGTTTTATATGTGTTTTTAAGAATTTGTGTTCAAGTATGTACGTATGCCTGTATGTGTACAGTCATGGCCAAAAGTTTTGAGAATGACACCAAAATTATATTTTCACATGATCTGCTGGCCTCTGGTTTTTATTAGTGTTTGTCTGATGTTTATATCACATACAGAAATATAATTGCAGTCATATTATGAGTACCAATAGGTTATATTAACAGTTAGAATGAGTTAATGCAGCAAGTCAATATTTGCAGTGTTGCCCCTTCTTCTTCAAGACCTCTGTAATTCTCCCTGGCATGCTCTCAATCAACTTTTGGACCAAATCCTGACTGATAGCAGTCCATTCTTGCATAATCAATTCTTGCATTTTGCCAGAATTTGTTGGTTTTTGTTTGTCCACCCGTCTCTTGATGATTGACCACAAGTTCTCAAAGGGATTAAGATCTGGGGAGTTTCCAGGCCATGGACCCAAAATCTCTATGTTTTGTTCCATGAGCCATTTAGTTATCACCTTTACTTTATGGCAAGGTGCTCCATCATGCTGGAAAAGGCATTGTTGGGCGCCAAACTGCTCTTGGAAGTTTGGGAGAAGTTGCTCTTGGAGGACATTCTGGTACCATTCTTTATTCATGGCTGTGTTTTTAGGCAAGACTGTGAGTGAGCCGATTCCCTTGGCTGAGAAGCAACCCCACACATGAATGGTTTCAGGATGCTTTACAGTTGGCATGAGACAAGACTGGTGGTAGCGCTCACCTCTTCTTCTCCGAATAAGCTGTTTTCCAGATGTCCCAAACAATCGAAAAGGGGATTCATCAGAGAAAATGACTTTGCCCCAGTCCTCAGCAGTCCACTTCCTGTACCTTTTGCAGAATATCAGTCGGTCCCTGATGTTTTTTCTGGAGAGAAGTCGCTTCTTTGCTGCCCTCCTTGAAACCAGCCCTTGCTCAAAGAGTCTCCGCCACACAGTGCATGCAGAAGCACTCACACCAGCCTGCTGCCATTCCTGAGCAAGCTCGGCACTGCTGGTAGTCCGATCCCGCAGCTGAAACAGTTTTAAGATACGGTCCTGACGCTTGCTGGTCTTTCTTGGGCACCCTGGAGCCTTTTTGACAACAATGGAAGCTCTCTCCTTGAAGTTCTTGATGATGCGATAGATTGTTGACTGAGGTGCAATCTTTGTAGCTGCGATACTCTTCCCTGTTAGGCCATTTTTGTGCAGTGCAATGATGGCTGCACGTGTTTCTTTAGAGATAACCATGGTTAACTGAAGAGAAACAATGATACCAAGAACCAGCCTCCTTTTAAAGTGTCCAGTGATGTCATTCTTACTTAATCATGACTGATTGATCGCTAGCCCTGTCCTCATCAACACCCACACCTGTGTTAATGGATCAATCACTAAAACGATGTTAGCTGCTCCTTTTAAGGCAGGATTGCAATGATGTTGAAATGTGTTTTGGGGGTTAAAGTTCATTTTCTGGGCAAATATAGACTTTGCAAGTACAGTAATTGCTGTTAAGCTGATCACTCTTTGACATTCAGGAGTATATGCAAATTGTCATTACAAAAAATGAAGCAGTAAACTTTGGAAAAATTACTATTTGTCTCATTCTCAATACTTTTGGCCATGACTGTACGTATCTGTGTATATGTTTGTGTATGTGCATGTCTGCGTATTGTATGTGTCAATATCTTTGTACCATGTGCATGTGTGTGCATGTCTGCATGTGTGTGCATGTCTGCATATTGTATGTGCGCGTATGCATGTCTGCGTACTGTATGTGTGCGCGTGTGCATGTCTGCATACCATTTGTGGTTGTGCATGTCTGCGCACCGTGTGTGGGTGGGCATGTCTGCGCACCGTGTGTGTGCATGTCTGCGCACCGTGTGTGTGCATGTCTGTTCACCATATGTGCATGTCTGCGCACCGTGTGTGGGTGTGCATGTCTGCGCACCGTGTGTGGGTGTGCATGTCTGCGCACCGTGTGTGGGTGTGCTTGTCTGCGCACCGTGTGTGGGTGTGCATGTCTGCGCATCGTGTGTGGGTGTGCATGTCTGCGCACCGTGTGTGGGTGTGCATGTCTGTGCACCGTGTGTGGGTGTGCATGTCTGCGCACCGTGTGTGGGTGTGCATGTCTGTGCACCGTGTGTGGGTGTGCATGTCTGCGCACCGTGTGCATGTCTGAGCACCATGGGTCTGTTCACCATATGTGCATGTCTGCGCACCGTGTGTGGGTGTGCATGTCTGCGCACCGTGTGTGTGCATGTCTGCGCACCGTGTGTGTGCATGTCTGTTCACCATATGTGCATGTCTGCGCACCGTGTGTGGGTGTGCATGTCTGCGCACCGTGTGTGGGTGTGCATGTCTGCGCACCGTGTGTGGGTGTGCATGTCTGCGCACCGTGTGTGGGTGTGCATGTCTGCGCACCGTGTGTGGGTGTGCATGTCTGCGCACCGTGTGTGGGTGTGCATGTCTGCGCACCGTGTGTGGGTGTGCATGTCTGCGCACCGTGTGTGGGTGTGCATGTCTGCGCACCGTGTGTGCATGTCTGAGCACCATGGGTGTGACGCGCCCCCTGGGCCTGTGCTGTGCAGGGGATACCCGGAGCCGGATCGCTGGGGGTTGTAGTCCTCCGTGGCTGTGACCCGGTCCATGCCCAGGGCGGTCAAACCAGTGGCAGTCTTAGTAATGTGACAAATGTCCGACTACGCCACCCGTGGATTGCGGTCAGTGGGGACCGCCGCTGCGCTGCAGACCGCTGAGGCTGATGTTGTATGCGCAGCCAAGTATGGGATGACTCCCCACGGGAGAAGTATTGCCTCAGGGCAGCTAGTGTGGATGATGGGAGTGATGGTGTGAGTGTCCCAGTACTGATGGTGCTGGTGCGGCGATGAAACACAGAGACGTGTGGTGCAGTTCAGGGTCTTTACTGATGGTATAACGCAGACCCTCCCGGGAGTACTGGTTAGCAGTAGGGGCCTGGTCAGTCTGTAAGCAAGTAGGATCTCCCCTGGCCAGGTGGAGTTGTAGGCCTCCCCGACTATCTCCACTCTTTCCTGGCTACCTTGCTCTATGCGGGTAGAAGTAGCCCACGTCCCTGAGTATACCGTGTGGTGCTCACCCGTATGGCCGGTGACTTGGGGCCTTCCGTTAGCCTCCGCTTCACGATGGTGGTGCTGGTCCCTTGCTTGTGACCGTGCCTCCGGGCTTCTAAGGCCAGAGGACATGGAATCCCCTGCCGGTTGGATTCTGCTGCTGGACCTGGATGTCCCCACAGCCTCGGACTCCGTGTCCGGGTTTAGTGTCTTCAGCCAAGGCGAGCTTTCTAGCTTCCAGCCTCTGGCACTCGCTCCTGCTCCTACAGAGCTCCTAGTTCTTGCTTTCCCTCTCCAGGCTCTGACTCTCAGACTCTGACTGCTCTGCTTGTTCTGCAGGCTCTGTCTCTGTCTGACCTAATCCCGCCCCAGACCCAGTTTATAAGGGCAGATTCCTCCCCTCCCAGGTCTGGGCGGGCAGTGTTGCATGCTTAGGGCTCCTGACCAGAGAAACCTCCCACTTGCTCTCAGACATAATATTTCTATTACTGTGGCAACCAGACCCCTGGGGTGTCACAAGTGCATGTCTGAGCAACGTGTGTGCATGTTTGCGCACTGTGTGTGTGCATGTCTGCGCACCGTGTGTGGGTGTGCATGTCTGAGCACCATGTGTGCATGTCTGAGCACCGTATGTGCATGTCTGCGCACCGTGTGTGGGTGTGCATGTCTGTGCACCGTGTGTGGGTGTGCATGTCTGCGCACCGTGTGTAGGTGTGCATGTCTGCGCACCGTGTGTGCATGTCTGCGCACCGTGTGTGCATGTCTGAGCACTATGTGTGCATGTCTGAGCACCATATGTGCATGTCTGAGCACCGTATGTGCATGTCTGCGCACCGTGTGTGGGTGTGCATGTCTGCGCACCGTGTGTGGGTGTGCATGTCTGCGCACCGTGTGTGGGTGTGCATGTCTGCTCACCGTGTGTGGGTGTGCATGTCTGCGCACCGTGTGTGGGTGTGCATGTCTGCACACTGTATATGTGTGCATGTCTGCATATGTAAAGGATGAAGGGACAGGTTGGGCCCTGTGTTGTATACCTATATTTCTCCACCATGTCTGTGCATCATGAATCGTGGTATGTGTTAAAGGGTGCCACTGAGACTCTTTTGCCCGGGGCCCACGAAACCTGGAGCTGGCCCTGAGTATCAGCCTCCACATAGACCCCTGTATATAATGTGAGCCCCCACATAACTTCCTATATACAGTATGAGCCCACACATAGCCTCCTAAATGTAATATGAGCCCCCACATAGCCTCCCATATACGTGCAAACATCCCATACACATATGAAAAGAAACAACAACACATACTCACTTGGCTCCCATTCCCCTTGTGTTCTGCTCCCGTCTCTGGTGCACTGACTCTACGTACAGCAGACGTGTGGAAGTGATGACATTGCATCTGCTGGCTCAGTCGTCAACAACCAATATGAGTGCACAACCTATATAAAATCCCAGGATGCTCCATCATGTATCAATGACAAGCAATAGAAAAATGGGGAAGAAATACAATAGAGATGCCCACACCTAAAAATGACAATGCTTTATTACTGCACAATCAGATTGTACATTAGTAAAGCATTGTAATTTTTAGGTGTATACATCACTATTGTATTTCTCCCCTTTTTTCTGTTGCTGGCTCAGTAGCACATGCTGGTTGATGGAAGAAAGAGCCGGAGGCCCAGTCCTCCACCAATGTAGTCACTGCTGTCTGCATCCTGAGGATGTGGATATCACTGACAGCGGGCGGCGGCAGATGGACAGTGGGCAAGGGAATGGTGTGGCCCATGGGCCACTATTTCAGCCCTCTGGCTGTCTCAGTCTGCGGGCCAGACTGGAACAGCCAGAGGACCAGATGTGGCCTGTGGCCCGCAGTGTGCTCAGATCTGCTCTATCCTATTGATAAGGTATAACTTGAAAACTTGGTATAAACCCCTTAGGATGGAAGCCATACGCATATACAAAGCCATATTTTCTGTTCATATCTGTTCGGAAGCAAAAATACCAAAGTGACTATTTAGTCCAATAAAGGGATGAACGCCATAAGAAAAACTCAGCAGACCACTTTACAGTCGGTGAGGTCTGTCATTCTTCGGATTTGGCACTTTTTAAAAAAAAAATAAAGTTTAGTTTCTCTTCCTTCCTATAAAAATTTCTCTCCATTTAGGTAAAAAAAGTTGTATGTTAATGGGTTCCAAACCTGTTTTTCCTCAGGCTATTTGTCTACCTTCAGTATGAGAACTCTAAATTCTCAAAATTCTGATATCTGAATGAATCCTCAAGTTTGAGTTCCTCAGAGGTCCATGCAAATCAGTCCAAGTACAGACTGCAATACAAGGTCTGGCCACAAGTCCCCCAACTTGAGAATCACATCACTTGGGTTGGGAGATTTGCGGCCAGTCCGTGCATTGCGTTTCGTGTTTGTACGGACCTCTGATGTAGGCCTTACAGTTCTATCTAAGTTTTTTCTACACTGCGTGTTTGTAATCCGCAACATGTTATTTTCTCTTGTGGCTACGCAAGTTTTATGTGTGGATTCTCGCCAAAGAAATACATTAAAAACATACATGTGTTTTTAGTGTGTTTCTGCATGACTGTATCAATAAAGTTTTTTTAAAAGCCAAATACCAGGAAGTATCAAAAATAAAGCAGCTTTATTTAAAACATGGCATACCAACAAGAAACAAAAACGAGATAAACCTAATGGGTGCAGAAATGTTGCAGAACATGGGAACGTAGCCTTAGGGCCATAGGCGGATTATAATGAGGACGATCTGGACTACCGCCCGGGGCCCTAGGCTCCGTGGGGCCCATGGCCAGATCGCCCTCATTATAATGTTTTCTGCAGAGGCAGGGGCTGGGGGACTGGACTGTATCATTAGACGGCCGGCCGCATCAGGGAGACAGACACGCCCCCTGCACGCTGTGTGCTGAGTCTCCAGGACTGACATCACACAGCGGCGCCTGGAGCTGCTTCACTTCCGCCTGTCGGAGAGGAGCTCCTGCATCACTGGATGGCGGTAAATAGTAAATGCGAGGTCGAGCCCAGGGCAGGATGTCTGAAGTCACAGTGAGGAGGGGGCTGCAGGACACTGTTCCCCTCCTGATGAGTTCACACGGATCCCTTAGTATCAGGTCAGTGGCCACTCTGCTGGGGCTCTGTATGACTTATGGCCTGAGTCTGACCTTTGCTGAAGATCAGGTCGCGCTGTCAGTGCCAGGTCATTGGGCTCTATCGTCACCAGATCTGCAGGAAAATTCACAGTCCTGCAATAAATCACACTGAGCTCCAGCAGAGACCACAGACATCGCATACAGGATCCTGCACTGACTGATCAACCCTGAACCTGCAAGACGTCACATACTATACAGCTCCATATATAATATGTGAGGTCCTGTAGGCAGGTCCAGATGTGATCAGTACAGTGTATATCCCTGTACAAAGAATGTCATATCCAGTATACAGATTAATGTACGGTATACTGTGGTAAACACATCAGATGGGATATAACAATTTGTATAGTATATAACATCTGATGTCTGTATTACAGTATATCGTACTAGCTATTGAACCCGGGTGGCGAGCTTTTTTATTGGTATATGCTCTCCCATCTTGGTATATGCTCCCCCATCCAGGTATATGCTCCCCCATCCTGGTATATTCTCCTCCATCCTGGTATATGCTCACCCATCCTGGTATATGCTCCCCCATCCTCGTCTGCCATCCTGGTGTATGCTTCTCCATCCTGGTCCCACATCCTGGTAAATGCTCCCCCATCCCGGTCCATGCTTTCCCCCATCCTGGTATATGCTCCCCCATCCTGGTCCCACATCCTGGCATATACTCCCCCATCCTGGTCCATGCTTTTTCCCATCCTGGTATATGCTCTCCCATCCTGGTCCATGCTTCCCCCCCATCCTGGAATATGCTCCCCCATCCTGGTCCATGCTTCCCCCCATCCTGGTATATGCTCCCCCATCCTGGTCCCCCATCCTGGTCCATGCTTCCCCCCATCCTGGAATATGCTCCCCCATCCTAGTGTATGCTTCCCCACCCTGGTCCCCCATCCTGATATCTGCTCCCCCATCCTGGTCCATGCTTCCCCCCCATCCTGGTATATGCTCCCCCATCCTGGTCCATGCTTCCCCCCCCATCCTGGAATATGCTCCCCCATCCTGGTATATGCTCCCCCGTCCTGGTGTATGCTCCCCCATCCTGGTAAATGCTCCCCCATCCTGGTCCATGCTTCTCCCCATCCTGGTCCATGCTCCCCCCCCCCCCCCACCCTGGTCCATGCTTCCCTTCATCATGGTCCATGCTTCCCCATATCTTGGTATATGTTCCCCCATCCTGGTCCATGCTCCCCCCCATCCTAGTATATGTTCCCCCATCCTGGTATATGCTCCCCCATCCTGGTTCCCCATCCTGGTATATGCTCCCCCATCCTGGTCCCCTATCCTGGTATATGCTCCCCCCTCACCCTGGTCCATGCTCCCCATGTCTGCATAGCGCGATATCCGGTTTAATTTGAATGAATACAAATGTGCAGAGCGTAGTCAACAAAATGGCGTCAAAGTACACGTATACGCATACCACGCTGTCCATTTTGTCGAAGACACTGTTCATATTTGTCTTCACTAAAATAGCGCCGGAAATCACGGTATGCACAGGCGCCGATTCTGGCTCCACACTGCTCCCCCGGCCTCTCCAGAGATGACAGGACTGAACAGGTATGTGTTTATGGTGCCTTTGCATACTGCGATCTCTGGCGCCACACTCCTCATCCCTGTCTGGGATGTTGATGTGTCTTTCTGTCTGGGGCTAGACTGCGCAGGTATTGCGCTTGCGCAGTCTATAGAGGCTTCTGACAGAAGGACACATCCCTGATTAAACTATAGATACCAGTCATGTATTGTCATATAAACTGTACAGGGCCATACCTAGGGGAATCAGGGGGGGCATGTGACCTGGGTAAAGCCGTCAGGGGGGTGCCTTCGGGCCACCTCATGCGGTGGTCAGAGGTGTCTCCCAGGTAGCTGCATTTTGCATTCGATCATTCTCTGAGCTTGCTGTGGAACCGACAGTCGATCAGAGAAGGGAGCTATGTACGGGCTCATATTGTATATAGGGAGGTATGTACGGGCTCATACTGTATATAGGGAGCTATGTGGGGGCTCATACTATATATAGGAGGCTATGTGCGGGCTCATATTGTATATAGGGGGCTATGCGGGGGCTCATACTATATCTAGGGAGCTATGTGCGGGCTCATACCGTATCTAGGGAGCTATGTGTGGGGCTCATACCGTATCTAGGGAGCTATGTGTGGGGCCCATACCGGATCTAGGGAGCTATGTGTGGGGCTCATACCATATCTAGGGAGCTATGTGGGGGCTCATACCGTATCTAGGGAGCTATGTGTGGGGCTCATACCGTATCTAGGGAGCTATGTGTGAGGCTCATATCGTATCTAGGGAGCTATGTGTGGGGATCATACCGTATCTAGGGAGCTATGTGTGGGGCTCATACTGTATCTAGGGAGCTATGTGGGGGCTCATACTGTACCTAGGGAGTTATGTGGGGGCTCATATTGTATATAGGGGGATGTCAGCATACTTAATTCTGCTCAATATTAAGTCATACAATTAAGATTTTTTTTTAAGTATTTTGTTAATATTATTAATATTGAGCAGAATTCATTTCAGCCTATTGGTTCGGCTTCCACAACAGTCACGGTCGCTCATGTGGCCCCTCAAGGAAATTAATCTCCCACTTGCTGCTCTACTATATATAGCACTATGTTATGTATATGGCTGTGTACATAATGGAAAAAAATTTCCTTAATTTTCCGTCTATACTTGTGATCAGAGCATCTGTGTGTTACTCACATGACCTATCACATGATCTATCAAAGGGGACCTGTGGGGGGGGGGGGGGCCGCACCTTCTAAACTGCCCGGGGCCCTGTCTACTCTTAATCCACCCCTGTTGGACCATCATTTATTTTTCAACAGGAAAATTACCCCAAACACACCTCCTGGCTGTGTAAGGACTATTTGACCAAGAAGGAGAGTGATGGGGTGCTACGCCAAATGACCTGGCCTCCACAGTCACCAGACCTGAACCCAATTGAGATGGTTTGGGGTGAGCTGGACCGCAGAGTGAAGGCAAAAGGACCAACAAGTACTAAGCATCTCTGGGAACTCCTTCAAGATTGTTGGAAGACCATTTCCGGTTACTACCTCTTGAAGCTCATAAAGAAAGTGCCAAGAGTGTGCAAAGCAGTCATCAAAGCAAAAGGTGGCTACTTTGAAGAACCTAGAATATAAGACATATTTTCAGTTGATTCACACTTTTTTGTTAAGTATATAATTCCACATGTGTTAATTCATAGTTTTGATGCCTTCAGTGTGAATGTACAATTTTCATAGTCATGAAAATACAGAAAAATCTTTAAATGAGAAGGTGTGTCCAAACTTTCGGTCTGTACTGTGTGTGTGTGTGTGTGTGTGTATATATATATATATATATATATATATATATATATATATATATATATATATATATACACACACACACACACGTTTTTATATTGTACCCATAAATAAATATTTTTATGAAAAAAATCTAGAAAAAAAGTACACATTTGGTATCGCTGCCTCCGGAACAACCCGACCTATAAAACTGTCCCAGTAGTTAACCTCTTTAATTAACACCATAAAAAATAAAAGAGGCAAGAAAATGATGCTTTATTATCATACCGCTGAACAAAAAGTGGAATAACTCGTGATCAAAAAGACGAATGTAAATAAAAATGGAATCGCTGAAAACATCATCTTGATCTGCAAAAAACAAGCCGCCATATAGCCCATCAGTGGAAAAATAAAAAAGTTATAGCTTTCAGAATACAGCAATGCAAAAATAATTATTTTTTTCTATAAAATAGTTTTTATTGTGTAAAAGCGAAAAAAAAATATAAATGTGCTATCGCTGTTCTCGTACTGACCCAAAGAATAAAGCTGCCTTAACAATTTTACCACACGCAGAACGACATAAAAAAAAACAATTCCTGAATTGCTGGTTTTTGTTCATTCTGCCTCTCAAAAATCAGAATAGAAAACGATCAAAAAATGTCACATGCCCGAAAATGGTACCAATAAAAATGTCAACTCGTCCCGGAAAAAACATGCCCTTATATGACTCTGTCGGCCGAAATATGGAAAAATTATAGCTCTCAAAATAGGGTGATGCAAAAACTAGTTTTTGCAAAAGAAAGCATATTTTAGTGTGTGACAGCAGCTAATCACTTATACTGCACGAGAAATAGCGTAAAAAATAAATAACACCAATTCTTCACCTGCTGTTGATTTGTTCATTCTGCCTCCCAAAGATCGCAGTAAGGCTCGGCTCACATTTTTCTTGCGCTCTACGCTGAGCGCTTACACCAGGGTTTCCATGTAAGTCTCTGAAATATGTGATTCAGATGGAACCCCCAGTGGAAGATTTCCTATAATGAGGCAGATGGAGGCACTGTGGACACAGTCTGTCCTGTGATCCGCCGGTGTCCATCTTTTTAGGCATGCATAAAAGCACAGTCCGCCCCAGTTTTGTGCACTCCTGAAAGAAAAGGACAATGCCGAACAGAGACCAGAAGGAGTCTAGAGTAACTCTGCTGCCTCATTATAGTGAATGGCTCCCTCAGGGTTTCATCTGAATCACGTCACTCTGAGATTTAGATGGAAACCCCAAAGTGCTCAGCGTAGAATAAATGTGATCTCATACTGTATGTTATGTAAAATGTTACTAACAAAAGCTTCAACTCAATCCACAAAAAAAGCCCCCACTCAGGTCTGTCATCTGTTAACGGAAAAATAGGCTTCCACGTTATTGGTAGCATAAAAACTCTGGAAAAGCGAAATGGCTCCTCCCCCCAAAAGAAATTCAGAAAATTCTGTGCTCCCAAATCCAAATGCCCCCCTCCCTTCTGAGCCCCAGTGTGCATAAACTGCATTTAGCATCTACATGTTTGGTATTTCTGTAGTGATGAGAGCCTGCCTAATTTACGGGTGGATGTCTCCAGAAGCATGAGCTGGGCACTACAATGTACTGGTCACTACAACGACAGTTTGCAATTTTCATTCAGCAACATCCACTGCGTCTGGAAAACACCCATGTAGTCAAAATCATCATTACACCGGTAGATAAATTCCCAAAGGGGTATAATTTCCAAAATGGGGTCACTGGAGGGGGGGGGGGGGATTCTGCTCTTCTAGCACTTAGGGGCTCTGTATATGGAGTCTGCAAACTATTCTAGAAAAATCTGCGTTCCGTCTCTCCCGAGTCTTGTTGTGTGGGTAAGCAGTACTGTACAGTCACATATGGGGTATTTCTACATTCAGCAGAAACTGTGGGACAAATTTTGGTGCCATTTTTACCCATTTCCCAGTGTGAAAGTATAAAATCTGGGGCTAAAACAAAATGTCATTATTTTTTCTTCACTGCCCAATGGTATAAAATGATGTGACACACCTGTGGTGTCAATATGATCACTGCACCCCTAGATGAATTAATTGAGAGGTGTATTTTGTAAAATGGGGTCTCTTATGGGGGTTTCTGCTGTTCTAGCATGTCAGTGGCTCTGCCAATGTGACATGGCCCCCTCAAACCAGTCCAGCAAAATCTGAACTCCAATATGGCACTTCTTCCATTCTGAGCTTTGCACTGTGCCTCAAAAGTAGTTTTTGACCACATATGGGGTATCAGCATACTCAGGAAAAGTTGTACAACATTTAAAATTGCACAACAAACGGCTATCCTTGTGAAAATGAAAACATTTGGGGCTAAAACAACATTTTTGGAGAAAAATGTGATTCTTTTTAAAAATTTTAAGGCTCAATGTTACATCTAGGCAAGTTCCCGGAGGGGTCTAGTTTCCAAAATCGTGTCACTTGTGGGGGGGTTACCACTGTTTAGGCACATCATGAGCTTTGAAAATGCGACATGGCGTCCGCTAATTATTCCAGCAAATTTTGCATTCAAAAAGTCCAATGGCACTCCTTCCCTTCCAAGACCTGCTGTGTGCCCAAACTGTAATTTTTCTCAACATATTAGGTATTGGCGTACTCAGGAGAAATTGCACAACAAATTCTAAGGTGCAATTTTTCCTGTTACCCTTTATGAAAATGCAAAATTTGGGGCTAAAAAAACAACATTTTTGTGGGAAAAATGTGATTTTTTTTATTTTCACGGCTCAAAATTATAAACTTCTGTGAAGCATGAAGCACCTGGGGGTTCAAGGTGCTCATCACAAATTTACATAAGTCCCTGAGGGGTCTAGTTTCCAGAATGGTGTCACCTGTGAGGGGTTTCCACTGTTTAGGCACATCAGGGCCTCTCCAAACGCAACATGGCGTCCGCTAATTATTCCAGCAAATTGGCCTGAGAGAGATTTGCGTGGTCGCACTTTAGACAAGTTCCGTGAAAGGATCCTTGCAAAATCCTAAAAAGCCCATTTACTGACCGGTGAGACAAACCTAAAGACAGGTATACCTGCCTGAATATTTCAAGCACAATTGGAAGGCTTCCCGGCAGTCTGGCACCCGACATGAAGAGAGGAAAGACACCTAACGGGTTAGAACGCGAAGCATAAGATGGCATCGACAAGTGCGCGGCAGAAAGAGCAATCCGCGCTGGAGATCGGCTGAGAGAAGCTGCAGCCCGGCTGGAGAGGTTTGCCTGGTTGGAGGGGTGAGGAATGGAGAGGCAGTGTGTGGGATATGCTCAGACCCATTTTCCCCCCTGCTGGATCTTGATTAGCCTGAAACTGAGCCTGAAGAGAGGTCATGCAAAAAAGCCAGGCAACTCCGAATGACCCCCCTGTAAACAGCAATAATGACAGAGAACCCACACTTAAGGACATTATGCATGCTATTGGGATATGTAGCAGCTCCCTCTCATCGCTGGTACTGCAGGTTGGAGAAATGAAAAAGGACATGCGTAATATTTCAGAAAGAACAGCGGCTCTGGAAGAAAGGGTTAATGAAACAGAGGACACTCTAGTCCCTATGAGGAGGGATGTGTATCAGCATGGAAAACTTCTTCAAGTATTAAGACTTAAACGGGATGATATGGAGAACAGTCTCCATAGGAATAATATACGTATTGTGGGGGTCCCTTAGAAAATTGAAAGTGCTAGAGCTACTGAATTTTTTGAAGCCTGGTTGTTAAAAGTATTTGAAAAGGAAACCTTGAGTCCCCTTTTGCTGTAGAAAGGCTGCATCGGGTCCCGAGTCGACCAGGTCATTACCTCCAGGAAGCGCGCCGAACACAATACTTGCTATAATACTCCACTACAGAGACAGAGATAAAATACTAGAGACAATCCTGAACTCTGCATAAATGGCCAAAAGATATGTGTACTCGGACTATTCCGCAGAAGTGCAAAAAAAAAAGAGCCCAGTTCCTAGACAACAAGAAACGACTGCTTGTGGGAGCCTCTTATTCTATGTTGTATCGTGCTAGCCTTAGGACTGCAGCCATGAACTCAACATTCTTCTTTGAATCATCTAAGGACGCTGGACCATAAAGAGAAGAATCTGCGGGCGGAAAAGGAATGATACTGCTGAAGCTGGTTTGCTATGCTGAAGGAGCAAATATATTCTCTATGGAAGAGATACGATTTTTAAAGAGCTATGTGTTAATTATCTGAGTTTCAGAATTCACTGTTAATTGTTAAGTTTAAGATAATGGTTAAAATGGTGGAAATATTGGTAGGATTGGGGAGGTTTGTTTTCTTTCCCCCCTGTGGCTGTTTGGTACATCTATGGCTCTGTATTAGACCCAAGTCCCTTTGGGAGCAGTTATTGGGGTATGGTCACAGTGGTTCAGTTGTTAGAGTTAGAGTAGTTAATACCGACTCTCGGATTATTAATGATCAGGTTCAATGGGAAAAGATGGAGTTTGTTTTCATCACGATACCTTTTATATTTTACTGTGGTTGAGGGGGAATGGCTACGAAAATGAATATATCTTGGAATGTCTTCAGGAGACTCATGCAATAGTACGGGATACAAAACTTTTAACCCCCTCCTGGGCAGGCTCAAGTTTTCATTCAATATTCTCCAAGTACTCAAGAGGTGTTAGTATTTTGTTCCATTCCTTTTCAGTGCATTGAAAAAGAAGTGGATAAAGAGGGAAGATATACATGTTTATTGGAGAAGTTATTTAATACTTCAGTTATTATTACCACGGTCTATATTCCCCCACCCTATACAGGATCAGTTCTCCAAAATATACTATCATTTGCTAGTAAGCATTCTGGATGTCCCCTTATGATAGTAGGTAATTTTAACAACACGGTACATTATATGTTAGATAGATTTTCAGGAAATGCAGATGGATCACGAGATGGGAGAACCCCGTTTGGGAAAGTATTGGAGGAAGTGGCACTTATAGTTGTCTGGAGAGTGAGGCACCCTAATGATAAAATATTTTCATGCTACTCAGCTGTACACGGTTCACTGTCCCATATAGATCTTATAATAGGCAATGCTTCTGCTGTATGAATGATCTGTAAAACAGAATATCTGCCTCGGGGGCTTTGGGACCATTCACCGCTTTTGGTGGAGCTGATCTCCCTTGGCCAAGGGGCTCAGTAAACCAGTCATGGAAGTTTAACCTTTCTGGCTGAGTATCTTACCACCTGATAATGATATTCCTAAATTACTGAAAGAGTCCCTTGAGGTCAATATGGCTTCAATAACTATGGTTAGGAAAGCTCTAAAGGCGTTCTTGAGGCCCTTTTTAATTAAGGAAGTTAATGGCATTGAAAAATCTTCAAAAGCATTAGAGAAAAATCTGATGGAAGAAGTGCACAAGGCAGAAAACCAACACATACAAAACCCTTCCACCCTATCTAATAAAAAACTACAAGACTCTCAGAGTCAACTAAAATAACAATTACAAGGGCGGCCAATAGGCATTTCTTTTTGAAGCAGACATTTTATGAAGAAGGGGAAAGGGTGGGGCATATGTTGGCTATGATTGTTAAGGCACAACAAAAACCGCCGTATGTTAATGCCATTAGGAATTTGTCTGGGGAGGAGCTGTGCTCACCTCCAGCCATACACAGAGTATTTGTATACCTCCAAGACACAACCCACAGTGGAAGAATTGGAGGGTTTCCTCTCCCCCCTCTTTCTTCCTAAGCTGACAACTATAGAATATCAGCACTTAGATGAGCTTATTTCCCTGGAGGAACTTGAGGATGCTTTAAGTTCCCTATCAAACAAGTTACCTGTAGAGGATGGTGTTCCAGTAGAAGTTTACAAAAAGTACAGTAAATATATTCTCAGCAACTATTGGAGGTTTTTAATGATGCATTACAAAAGGGTAGACTACCACCGTCAATGAACGAGGCCATAAATGTAGTGATTCCAAAGGAGGGAAGAGATCCACTGCATCCAGAATCCTATCGTCCCATCTCATTACTTACAGTGGACATTAAGATTTTGCCAAAATTATTAGCCAAGAGGCTTAATAAAGTGATAACGTCCATAATTCACCAGGATCAGGCAGGCTTTATGCCAAATATGTAAACAGCGGTTAATATATGTAGTAGACTGTTTCTAAATCTTCAGCTTCCCTCTAATAATAATAAACATAAGGCTATAGCGTCTCTCGACGCGGCTAAGGACTTTGGTAGCATCAAATGGGCTTTTCTGTGGAGTACACTATCTCACATGGGATTTTGGGGGAAATTTATTTCCTGGATTAAGCTTCTTTATTCTGCCCCTCAGGCCAGGATCCAAGTCAATAATCTTAAGTCTGAATCATTTCCCGTGCAAAGATGTACGAGGCAGGGCTGCCCCCTCTCTCTATTGCCTTTCGCCATCGCTATAGAACCGTTGGCTGCTGCAATCTGTCTCTCTTCAAAAATTCAGGGCTTCTCCTATGGAGAGCATCAGGAAAAAAGTCGCATTATATGCGGACGATATTCTTCTCTTTCTAGATAATTGGCCAACATCACTAAAGGAAGCTATGGTCATTATTAATAATGTTTTTTTGTCAGGCCTTTCTTTCAATTAGGCTAAATCAGCACTTAGGACAGTGGGAACCAAACTTCCAAATGATACGGTAGAAGCGGGGCAACTTAAGATAGTTTGTTCATTTAAATATCTGGGAATAGTAGTAAGTGAAGATATTACGGAGTATGATTCCCTAAATATTGCCCCCCTCCTGACTAAATTTCAGACTAAAACAATGGCCTGGTGTAAATTACCTTTGTCGGTGATAGGAAGGGCCAACTTAGATAAGATGGTTCCCATGGCACAGCTATTATACTTATTGCAAAATGCACCAATATGGGCTCCACCGTGAATTTTCTACAAAATAAATAGTATTTTTAGGGATTTGATATAGAAAAAGAACACCCCAAGGATAAAACTTGAGACCCCGCAGAGACCTAAAGAGGACGAGTTCTTGGCTGTTCCAGATCCTCTAATGTATTATCTCTCTCTTCACAACTGCAGCATTTGAGGGGGTGGGACAGCCTGGAAATTCCATCCTCCTCCGATAGAATGATTAGACACGTCGTGGGGGTAGAAAACCTGGTGGAGGCTTTGGAGGGCGAAGGGTTACGAAGCTATGACCCATCGGGTATAACTATTAGAGGAATAAAGAGACGATAGACATGGTAGGATACTCAAAATATTCACCCATATGGAACAATTCTAATTACCCAGAATTTGATAAGTTAGAAGGTTTTGAGCAGTGGTAGGGAAAGTGACTTTCCAGGATCACACAATTAATTAAATACAATAAGTTAAAGACTTTCCAGGAGTTCCAGAGGGAGCTGGGAATCCCAAGTAAAGGATTTTACCAATATTTGCAGCTAAGACACGCTTACACATTGCAAACCAGACGATCCCCCCTTCTTCAAAGTAAAGGAGCAGCCTTCCTGGATACTGTAGCGGGGAAAGGGTCGACGAGAGGGATAATTTCACTTCATTACAAATGCCTTATGGAACAGATGCTTAAGAAAAGAAGCTGCAATCTCAAAACCAAATGGGAACACGATGTGGGTCCAATTAGTGAAGACACATGGAAATGTATTCTATGGTCAATCCTCTTAGTGTCAATGAGTGACTTTCACAATACTACCTGATTCACAGAGTATATAATACCCCCTTGCACTTACACACTTTTGGTTACAAAATGGATTCAGAGTGCTATAAATGTGGGAATCCTGACGCAGATTTATGCCACGCAATGTGGTACTGCTCTACACTTGGGAAATTCTGCAAAGACATTCTAGATCTCATATCCAAGGTATTTGAGTGTGAGGTTCCTTCAAACCCCATTGTTTGCTTGTTGGGTTACGTAAATGGCCTACCAACCGAAGAGGCCCATCAGATAGCCATTCTCCGTTTATTGTATCAAGGTAGAAAATGTATTGCCTTTCACAGGCAGGACACTGAGCCTCTGAATATGCAGTAATATATCCCTAGAATAAATTGTATGCTTTGTCTAGAAAGATATGTATTTCAGGAGGGGGAAATCCCCTCAAATTCGAAAATTGTGGGCACCGTGGCTAGATTTCCCAGGGTTAGCCCCTATAGCACTAACATGGTCGAGAATGCTAGTAAATGCACTTGTCATATAGGCTTAGACTGAAAAGTAAAGTATGAATGGATCTTTCAGACATTATTTCTTACTACTGACTAGAGCGGGGATTCATAATGGCTAGATAGGCTGAATAACCATCGTTTATTGGAGGGATATATTGTGGAATCTGAAGGTGTGTCTGCTTATAATAAAACTTTGAAAGAACAGTAATATTTGCATAAGAAACAAAACCTACAAAAGACAAAAATATATCTCATACCCTACCATCATTATATATAAATGTAAAGCAAAGTTGCATAATAAATATAGGGTACTTAGTGAACTATTTTTGATCAAAAAAAGTATACAAGCCGTCCCACCAGCGGCAAGGTGACCCTAAATTGGGACGGTACCTATACTGCCTATATTAAAAACCTGTATACTTTTTTTGATCAAAAATAGTTCACTAAGTACCCTATATTTATTATGCAACTTTGCTTTACATTTATATATAATGATGGTAGGGTATGAGATATATTTTTGTCTTTTGTCTTTTGTAGGTTTTGTTTCTTTTTTGCTAGTGTGAACATGCTCCTATTTCTTGCATGTCTACCATCTTAGACCTCAGTTCACATTGCCTAATATTTGCATAAGAGAGGGAGAGAAAGAAAGCAACAAAGTAAAAGATATGTATAAAAGTACTTTATTTTATTATGTGGGATATACATTGTTTGGGGGGTGGGGGTGGGAAGGGGAAGAGACTGAAACTGAAGAACTGCATCACAGGAGACAAAGGGCATATGGACATTGCCTTGAAAGAACCTGGAACATTTGCTTTCACATTTTACTTCCTGAAACGGAGAGCTTGGTAGGGAAGAGTGGGATGGGATGGGATGGGGATTGAAAGTTTTGTTTTGAAAATGTTTAATAAAAATTATGTGATTTAAAGTTATTCCAGCAAATTTTGCTTTCAAAAAGACAAATGGCGCTCCTTTCCTTCCAAGCTCTGCCATGCGCCCAAAGTGTTTTTTCCTCACATATGGGGCGTCGGCCTGCTCAGGAGAAATTGCACAACAAATTTTGAGGTTCTTTTTTTCCTGTTACCGTTGTGAAACTAAAAAAAAATGGGTCTAAAGTAACTTTTTTTTTTTTAAATCAAGCTATGTTCATTTTTTCCTTCCACATTCCATTAATTCACGTGAAGCACCTGAAGGGTTAATAAACATTTTGAATATGGGTTTGAGCACCTTGAAGGGTGCAGTTTTTAGAATGGTATCACTTTTGGGTATTTTCTGTCATATAAACTGCTCAAAGTCACTTCAAATGTGATGTGGTCCCTAAAAAAAAAATTGTTTTGTAAATTTTGTTGGAAAAATTAGAAATCACTGGTCAACTTTTAACCCTTCTAACTTCCTAACAAAAAAAAATTATGTTTCAGAAATGGTGCTGATGTAAAATAGACATGTGGGAAATGTTATTTATTAACTATTTTGTGTGACATATCTCTCTGATTTAAGGGCATAAAAATTCAAATTTTGAAAATTGCAACATTTTCACCAGATTTTTGTTTTTTTCCCAAATAAACACAAGTCATATCAAAGAAATTTTACCACTATCATGAAGTACAATATGTCATGAAAAAACAATCTCAGAATCAGGGGGATCAGTTGAAGCGTTCCAGAGTAATTACCTCAAAGTGACAGTGGTCAGAATTGTAAAATTTGGCCTGGTCATGAAGGTGAAAACAGGCTCAGAGGTAAAGGGGTTAAGTTTAATTGGGGAGTCTCATCTGAAAAACAGAAAAGAGTAGTGCGTGCAGATTTTTTTTTCACATAGACAAATAGTATAAACTTGCTTGTCCGATCTAGCTAATTAACTTACATTGGCACATGGACCCCCCAAAAAATGGTCAGCTGAGCAAGGTTTTAGGATACTACAAACACCTGCTGCTTATGTCTTAGATCTTGTTCAGACAAGCACTTTTTGATCTGCATGCACAATGGACTGCACATGGATTATTGTAGCCATAGTGCACATGGACAATTTTCCACACTGACCTATGGTCTGCATGGAAGAAGCTTCAGCATGTAGTATTCTGGTCTGTTTAACCTGAATAGTGCATGGATTAGAGGACAGCTCGTGTACACATCTGCAATACAGATGAGCCGATCATGTCCCAGGTCTCTGAATGGTCTAAGTGCCATATACAGTATATTCATACAGGACACCTGCTGAGGTCTTGCAGATTTCTGCCCCAATTCAGTAAAGTGTTTTTTTCTAGAATTCTGGAGTAAAACACTTTAATAAGCTGCAACATATTTGCACAACTTGAGGTTGCGCAAAAATGTTGACTTTTGGCATTTTCATGCCAGTATTGCCAAAATGCGTGGAAAGGGGGCATGTCGCCACAGCTTGTCTCATTCAGGACAAAATACTGCGTGCCTTACAGCAGAAATCTCCCTGACTGGAGTAAGATTTGTGTTGAAGCACTGTTGGGGCTCGTTCCGCACTTCGACCAATGTTAATCAATGGGGCAGTGTAGAGGAGCAATTTTTTCATCTTTACGGGCCAAATCCTCGTGTGAAAAAAATCACACTAGTTTCTTCTGTAAATTGCATGTTTAGCATCTGATTTCTACAGATACATTACAATTCTGTAATATAGGAAACTGTAAATGGTCTTGTAAATGATTAATAGTCGCTGATTAAAAAAACAGATTGTACACGGATGACAAGTGAGAAAAAAAATTGTCCAAATTTTCTGGATGAAAGTCTGACGATTTTTTATACACCAGTGTTAACCTGGCCTTTTAGTAGTAATCTTATTTTGCCGCTAGTAGTAAAAAGACATATGCCTTGGCCTAGGTTCATACTGAGCTAGGAACATACAGTTCTGTTTTTATGATCCGTTACAGGAACTGAAAATTGTTATTCCTTCAAGAAACTTATACAGTTAGGTTCATATATATTTGGACAGAGACAACATTTTTCTAATTTTGGTTCTAGACATTACCACAATGAATTTTAAACAAAACAATTCAGATGCAGTTGAAGTTCAGACTTTTAGCTTTCATTTGAGGGTATCCACATTAAAATTGGATGAAGGGTTTAGGAGTTTCAGCTCCTTAACATGTGCCACCCTGTTTTTAAAGGGACCAAAAGTAATTGGACAATTGACGCCAAGGCTATTTCATGGACAGGTGTGGGCAATCCCTTCGTTATGTCATTCTCTATTAAGCAGATAAAATGCCTGAAGTTGATTTGAGGTGTGGTGCTTGCATTTGGAAGGTTTTGCTGTGAAGTAAACATGCGGTCAAAGGAGCTCTCCATGCAGGTGCAACAAGCCATCCTTAACCGCTTCCCGACCGCCCACTGTACATAAACGTCGGCACTGCCTGGGCTCTGTGCAGTGCCGACGTTTATGAACGGTCGGTGGCCCCGCAGTCCCGCAGCCCTCAGGACCCCCAGGGTCCTGCAAGTGCTGCGGTTGCGGTTCAGAGCAATCAGGTCCCAATGATGTTAACCCTTTGCTATCTTCTAGATGCCGCGATCTATAGTGATTGCGGCATTTAGCAGATAGTGAGAGGAGAGGGGGTCGTCCACTTACCTCTCCGACGCCCTACTGATGTCTGACAGGACCTGCCGTTGTCATGGCAGCCAGACGTCACATGACCGCCTCCGGATCTGCCATGTACGGTGTCCTGCTAGGCTCAGCCTGCAGCTGAGTCCAGCAGGAGACAGACAGTGTGAAACTGTCAGCTAAGTTCTCATGCAATGCAATACATGTCTATTGCATTGCATGAGAACAGTGATTAGAAAAATAAAAATTAATGTCCCATACAGGACTAAGTAAAAATGTAAAAAAAAGCCTAAAAAATGTTTTCAAACAGTTAAAAAAAAAATCACAAAATAAATAAAAAAAAATAAAATATTAAACCAATAAATCCGTATATTTATGCAAAAACAAAAAAAGTACACATATTGGGTATCGCCGCATCCGAAACAACCCGATCTATAAAACTGTCACTAATTAACTCCTTCTGTGCACACTGTAATAAAAATAAATAAAAAACGGAGCAAAAAACTATGCTTTTTCATCATATCGCCAAACAAAAAGTGGAAAAAAATGCGATCAAAAAGCAAAATGGAAATAAAAATGGTACCGCTGAAAATGTCATCTTGTTCCGCAAAAAAAAAGCTGCCATACAGCTCCATCAGCCGAAAAAATAAAAAAGTTATAGCTCTCAGAATAAAGCAATGCAAAAAAAATCTTTTTTCTATAAAATTGTTTTGTGTAAAAGCGCCAAAACATAAAAAAAATATACAGTAAGTGTAGTATCGCTGTAAAAGTACTGACCCGAAGAATAACACTGCCTTATCACTTTTACCACACGCAGAACGGCATAAAAAAACCCTCAAAAAACAATTCCTGAATTGTTGTTTTTTGTTAATTTTACCTCCCAGAAAACGGAATAGAAAGCGATCAAAAAATGTCACGTACCCAAAAATGGTACCAATAAAAATGTCAACTCGTCCCGCAAAAAACAAAACGTCACATGACTCTGTCGACCGAAATATGGAAAAATTAAAGCTCTCAAAATATGGCGATGCAAAAACTAGATTTTGCAAAAAAAAGTGTCTCTTAGTGTGTGACAGCTGTCAGTCATAAAAACCCGATATAAATCTGGTATCTCTGTAATCGCACCGACCCGAAGAATAAAGTAATCTCATCACTTATACCGCATGAGGAACGGCGTAAAAAATAAATATAACCAATTCTTCACCTGCTACTGATTTGTTTATTATGTCTCCCAAAGATCGCAGTAAGGCTCTGCTCACATTTATCCTGCGCTCTGCGCTGAGCACTTACACCAGAGTTTCCGTGTAAATCTCTGAAATACGTGATTCAGACGGAAACCATGACGGAAGATTCCCTGTAATGAGGCAGATATAGGCCACTGTGGATGCCATCTGGCCTGTGATCCCACGGTGTCATTTGTTTTAGGCGTGCATAAAAGTGCGGTTTGCCACAGTTTTGTGCACTTCTGAAAAAAAGGACACCGCTAAACAGAGGCCAGACGGAGTCCAGAGTAACTCTACTGCCTCATTACAGTGAATGGATCCCGCAGGGGTTTCATCTGAATTACATCACTTGGAAATTTAGATGGAAACCCCGATGTAAGTGCTCAGCCTAGAGCACCGGATAAATGTTACATAAAATGTTCCCAATAAAAGCTAGTCCCCACTCAGGTCCGTCATCTGTTAAAAATATAAGGGACTTCCAAGTTACTGGTAGCAGAAAGGCTCTGGAAAAGCGAAATGGCCCTTGCCCCCCAAAAGAAATTCAGAAAATGTTGTGCTCCCAAATCCAAATGCCTATTCTACAATAATTTGTTCTCCAATTGTCAAATAGCGCTCTGTCCCTCCCAGATCTCGCCGTATGGCTAAGCGGTACCATACAGCCACATATGGGGTATTGCCACTTTTAGAAGAAATTGTGTGACACATTTTGGCACCATTTTTACCCATTGCTCTGTGTGAAAATGTAAAATCTGAGGGTAAAACATTTTTTTGTGGTAAAAATATAATTGTTTTCTTCACTGCCCAATGGTATAAATTTAAAAATTAAAAAATACTCACTACTTCCCTAGATGAATTCCTTGAGAGGTGTAGTTTACAAAATGGGGTCACTTGTGGGGGTTTCTGCTGTTTCGGCATCTCAGCGACTCTTCAAATGTGACATGGTGTCTGCAACCTATCCCAGCCAATATAGCGCTCCTTTCTCTTCCGAACCCTGCCGTACACCAAAGCAGTGGTTTTCCCCCACATATGGGGTATCGGCGTACTCAGGAGAAATTGCACAACAAATTTCATGGTGCAATTTATCCTGTTACCCTTATGATCATGCAAAATTAGGGGATGAAAAACATTTTTTGTGGGAAAAATGTGAAAATTTAATTTTTACGACTCAATATTATAAACTTCTGTGAAGCACCTGGGGGTGCAAGGTGCTCACCACACATCTAGATAAGTTCCCTAAAGGGTCTAGTTTCCAAAATGGTGTCACTTGTGGGGGGTTTCCACTGTTTAGGCACATTAGGGGCTCCCCAAATGCGACATGGCATCCACTAATTATTCAAACAAATTTTACATTCAAAAAGTCAAATGGCGCTCCTTCCCTTCCGAACCCTGCAGTGTACCCAAATAGTGGTTTTCCCCCACATATGGGGTATCGGCATACTCAGGAGAAATTGCACAGCAAATTTCATGGTGCAATTTATCCTATTACCCTTATGATAATGCAAAATTAAGGGATGAAAAACGTTTTTGTGGGAAAAATGTGAAAATTTTATTTTTACAGCTCAATATTATAAACTTCTGTGAAGCACCTTGGGGTTCAAGGTGCTCACCACACATCTAGATAAGTTCCCTAAGGGGTCTAGTTTCCAAAATGGTGTCACTTGTGGGGGGGTTTCCACTGTTTAGGCACATCAGGAGCTCTCCAAACGCAACATGGCGTCCGCTAATTATTCAAACAAATTTTACATTCAAAAAGTCTAATGGTGCTCCTTCCCTTCCGAACCCTGCAGTGCGTCCAAACAGTGGTTTTCCCTCACATATGGGATATCAGCGCGCTCATGAGAAATTGCACTACAAATTGTGTAGTCCATTTTTTCCTGTTACCCTTGTGAAAATAAAAAAATTGGGTCTAAAGTAACATTTTTGTGAAAAAAAGTTAAATGTTCATTGTTTTCTTCCACATTCCAGAAATTCCTGTGAAACACCTGAAGGGTTAATAAACTTCTTGAATGTGGTTTTGAGCACCTTGAGGGGTGCAGTTTTTAGAATGGTGTCACTTTTGGGTATTTTCTGTCATAAAGGCCCCTCAAAGTCACTTCAAATAAGATGTGGTCTCTAAAAAAATTTTTTTTGTAAATTTTGTTGGAAAAATGAGAAATCGCTGGTCAACTTTTAACCCTTATAGCTTCCTAACAAAAAAAAATTTTGTTCCAAAATTGTGATGTAAAGTAGACATGTGGGAAATGTTATTTATTAACTATTTTGTGTGACATATCTCTCAGATTTAAGGACATGAAAATTCAAAGTTTGAAAATTGCAAAATTTTCTAAATTTTCACCAAATTTCTGATTTTTTCACAAATAAACGCAAGTTATATCGAAGAAATTTTACCACTATCATGAAGTACAATATGTCACGAAAAAACAATCTCAGAATCAGGGGAATCCGTTGAAGGGTTCCAGAGTAATTACTTCATAAAGTGACAGTGGTCAGAATTGAAAAAATTGGCCTGGTCACGAAGGCAAAAACAGGCTCTGGCGCGAAGTGGTTAAGCTGCAAAAACAGAAAAAACACATCCGAGAAATTGCTACAATATTAGGAGTGGAAAAATCTACAGTTTGGTACATCCTGAGAAAGAAAGAAAGCACTGGTGAACTCATCAATGCAAAAAGACCTGGGCGCCCACGGAAGACAACAGTGGTGGATGATAGCAGAATAATCTCCATGGTGAAGAGAAATCCCTTCACAACAGCCAACCAAGTGAACAACACTCTCCAGGAGGTAGGCGTATCAATATCCAAATCTACCATAAAGAGAAGACTGCATGAAAGTAACTATAGAGGGTTCACTGCACGGTGCAAGCCACTCCTAAGCATCTAGAATAAAAAGGCTAGACTGGACTTTGCTAAAAAACATCAAAAAAAGCCAGTACAGTTCTGGAAGAACATTCTTTGGACAGATGAAACCAAGATCAACCTCTACCAAAATGATGGAAAGAGAAAAGTATGGCGAAGGCGTGGTACAGCTCATGATCCAAAGCATACCACATCATCTGTAAAACACGGTGGAGGCAGTGTGATGGCTTAGGCATGCATGGCTGCCAGTGGCACTGGGTCACTAGTGTTTATTGATGATGTGACACAGGACAGAAGCAGCCGAATGAATTCTGATGTATTCAGAGCCATACTGTGTGCTCAGATCCAGTCAAATGCAGCCAAACTGATTGGTCATCGTTTCATACTACAGATGGACAATGACCCAAAACATAAAGCCAAAGCAACCCAGGAGTTTATTAAAGCAAAGAAGTGGAATATTCTTGAATGGCCAAGTCAGTCACCTGATCTCAACCCAATTGAGCATGCATTTCACTTGTTAAAGACAGACAGACAGGCCCACAAACAGCAACTGAAAACCACCGCAGTGAATGCCTGGCAGAGCATCAAAAAGGAGGAAACACAGCGTCTTATGATGTCCATGAGTACAAGACTTCAGGCAGTCATTGCCAACAAAGGGTGTTCAACCAAGTACTAGAAATGAAGATTTTATTTACAATTATTTAATCTGTCCAATTACTTTTGGTCCCTTTAAAAACAGGGTGGCACATGTTAAGGAGCTGAAACTCCTAAACCCTTCATCCAATTTTAATGTGGATACCCTCAAATGAAAGCTGAAAGTCCGAACTTCAACTGCATCTGAATTGTTTTGTTTAAAATTCATTGTGGTAATGTCTAGAACCAAAATTAGAAAAATGTTGTCTCTGTCCAAATATATATGGACCTAACTGTATGTCCTGTTATGAACACAAGTGGTGACAAAGGGACTCCATAGACTATAATAGACTATAATTTGGTTTCCTTTTGGGTGGCCGGCGTTCCAACGGAAAAAAATATTACATGTAATTTTTTCCAGGTAAAAATGATGGAACTGCAACCTAATGAAGACTCCGACACAAGTGTGAACCTAGCCTTAAAGGGGTATTCCCATCTCTGAGATCCTATCCCAATATGTAGTAGGTGTAATAATAATAATATTAGCAAATACTGCCAATTAGAAGTGTAGTATAGTTCTTCTGAATTGCTATGTCGCTATCCTATGTACAGGGCATTGCAGTAGCTTAGGTATCCATGGTTACGACCACTCCACTCATATAGTGACAGCTAGTTGTTAGTGGTTCTAACCATGGATACCCAAGCTACTGCTATGACCTATATGGGTAAAATGACATAGCAAATCCGAAGAACTATACTACATTTCTAATTGGAGGTATTTGCTGATATTATTATTACACCTACTACAAATTGGGTAGGATCTTGGAGATGGGAATACCCCTCTAGTTCACATGCGGCGACATCATAACGCAGCAGTCCTGTATCCCTGTGTTCTTTCCACTGCTTTCCCTGCGCAATCACTTAATATTAAAAAGAGGTAGCTATTTCACCCGCAAAGTCACATGGCCTTTACTATCGGCTACAAAACAGCCGTTTCCCTACCAGATGAAATGATTACACAGGTCAACAGTGGAAAGTCTACAGCGGCCCATGGCAGCTGCGTTTTCATGATATGCATGACTGTTGCATGTGAATGCAGCCTTATACAAAAACATAGTGAGGACATAGGCTCAGGGAAAACATCCTTTATTTATCACATACTTGTAACTTACTGGGAGTTTTGTTTCTGACAATTTGCATCTGTACGGTAATTTATGACATATCGGACAGTATTTCTAGTCCAATTATTGTTAATTGTCTGGGACATAGGATGACGGTGACAACCAATGCCACACAAAAACCATAGCTCCATGACTGCCTCCGCACCAAATTCTCCCAGCGTAATATTGCTTTAAGGGGAGAATGCATTCCCAATACAGAATGTGATTATAACAAAAGTCTGTAATTATACATGAGAATACCCCATGTGCGTCCCTTTGTAAAATCAGAGACATACAGAAGTACACTATAGGACCATGGATTTCAGCACCTGCTGTATTTAGGATCCATGTCTATAGCTGTGCGCTGTACTTTGTCACTTAGTCACACTCCATTTTCCCTTGTGTAGCACTTAAAGGTGACACTTTATAAACTATTTTCTCTCAAAGACCTAAACTGTTGTGGGTCATAAATCTCTATGCGGCCTCATACCGTACCCCATGGTGCCAACGTACACATTGTGCAAACAAGGCCAAGCCACTGTCTCTGCCTCTATGGGGCGCAAGATGGCGGCGGTGGATTAACCATGTGATTGCATTCTCTACTCTTACCAGCGAATCCTCGTCTTCACAGATGTAGAAAAGTCGCTGAACGTTTTTAGCACGTGCTCAGGTACAGGACATTCTGCGCATTCAGTTACTGTTCAAAAGAGCAGCAAGAAACCTTCTGCTGAACAGCTGGGGTAAAGCATGAGGACATTTACAGATTTGTGCCACCATAGGATAGGGACTTTTAAGAAATACCTTTATGAAGTGGCCTACTTTTTTGTTTTGAGCTCAATGAGATTTTAGTACAGAGCTGTGTAGTCTCTATGTGTTGCAATATGGATGACTCAACTGTGAGTTGTGCAAATATATTTCCTCCTATGGAGAATACCTCTGCGCCCATGGCATCTGATAGAGCATGTCAAATAACACAGATTTGTACAGAATCCGTCAGGAAAAGATTGTACCTCTGCTATCTCACTTTCAGATTAGTGGGCTACAAATCCAAGCAAATCCATTAGAATGAGCTGACTGTAGGGGAAAAAGGTGACTGGACTAGTTGCCCCAGTGAATCAAAGTAGGGTTAGCAAAATGGTCATGTAGGTTTGGCATTGGTATAAAGGATGCAATCTATGGTCTAGGTCCAAACAATTACTTTTTAGAGGTGGTGTGTGAGCGCTCTGGTCTGAACAGGCAACTGCTGTAACCGGATCTCCGCTTGCTTCCATGTTCTAAAGGTCATAAAACCACAGACCGAGAGGAGCTTTGAGAATATTAATATCTGTCTTAGGGCTCGCTCACACCACCGTATTAATCTGACGAGTGCTATCCAATTATTTTAATCGATGATATGAAATGGGGCAGTGCTGACCACATGTCACGGGTGTGTCAGATGTAACAGACAGTTGCCCTGGATCTAGCTGCAGAAGGTCACTGCGTTTGGCCTTCTTACTTTTGAACCCAGCGGCAACCTCCCTCCTGCTCTGATTGACTCACCCTGGTCTGGGTGTTTATAAACTTTCAGTCTGCTTCAGGGAGTCACCGGTGATATTCTCATTTTCCTTTGTAAAAGCTTGGAGCAATAGCAGTCGGCTAGCTTCTTCTCTGGTACCCTTGGAGGACGTTTGGTGTTCTCTCGCTGGTGTCTGTTCAAGCTAAGTTTCCCCCCCGTTGTTTGTCTCCCTTGTTGTCTTTAGTTTGTAGTGGGGACTGACCAGTTCTCACCCCCCCTCCCCATCTAGGGCCTAGTTCTAGGGATATACAGGGATTAGGTTTCCTGTTCAGCGATAGGAGCGGAACCTATACAGGGACGATAGGACAGGTAGGGTGATATTAGATCTGCCTAGGGGTCTCCACTCCCCCTTTCCCTAGCATTTGGGCTATCGTCCCCTCATTCCTTCGTGTTGCATTTAGTCTTTCCTACACAGTGCGTGACAATGGAGAAATTTTGTCCATCTTCTCCTCACAGTGTGCTCAGATTCTTGCATCTGAAAGAATCAGATCACATTATGCTGACATTTGGATCAAACTCTGATCAGAGTGTCATTAGCATACTCGACCCGATTCTCTCGGATGAGAGAACCTACGGTCATGTGACCGTGGCCTTAAAATTACAACCTTTAACAGGGCAATAAAGAGTAGGATGATCCAGTCAAATTCCACAACCTGATTAGAATTGTTTTTGTTTTTTTTATCAACTCCTGAAAAATAGTATTTTTAAGTAAAAACAGAGCTCTGACTACTGTGTAAGAGGACTATTTCTAAGGTTTAGTTCACACAATGAGTATTTGACACTGCATATTTCCTCTGTGTAAAAAAATAGCATCTCACAGTTCCAGCAAAGTGAATGGGATTTACAGAAATGTCCACTGTGCAGCATTAGATGCAGAAAATCAGCAGGTAAAATAAATGCACTTGCATTTAGTGCCTTCCCACTGCAGAAACGCACTAAACGCATGTAATTCACATGTGGATGTATCAATAAAGTTTTGCCAAATACAGGTAAATATGCAAAAGAAAGCAGCATTACTTTAAACATGGTATACCAGAAAGACACAAAAACAAGAGTGTCAAAAATGTAAGAAAATGCAGCAGAATAAAGTGCAAGTACCCCAATTTAACTAATTGGTGCAGAAATGCTGCAGACAGATAGTCTGCAACAGCCAAATACTCTTTGTGGGTATGTTCACACTGAGCTTTTTGAGAAGATTTTGGAGCAGAAGCTCTCCACTTATATTATGGATAACCTCTTTAGGCTTAAGAACATGAAGCAATTGAAAAAAAAAATAAAATAAAGAATGAGAACACACTTCAATTTGTTAGAAAAAGAGTTTTTTTTTTTGTTTCATTTCCCAACAAAAAATTTTTTCATCTTTAATAAGAAATTTAAATTAATCTTTTCATATAAGTGAGAACATTGAATCAATTATACCATTTATAAATCAGTAGTTTAAAACCAAAATTAATTCTATACAATTCTTCTATTAGCTAGCTTTTAATATGCAGTACTGTTCATAAAACAAATGCAGCAGACAAAAAAAAAAGGGGTTTATATAAACCTCTGGTAAACATTTAATCACCTCGCATTCAAGCCTCAAAGAGCAAACCACTTCTACGTTGGATCCATAAATTAGTTGAGTGGAAGACACCTTTTTCAGTAGAGATCAATATAATGCAAGTAAAAGCATTAATAGGGAGCCTGTCTGCTCCCCAGCCCCTCCTAAACCACCACCATAACTTTATATAAACCCATTCATGAATTAGAAGAAGGTCCTTTATGAGCCATACACTTATCTCTAAGTCTGAAAATCCCGTTAATTGTATTGAATTCATCCAGGACTAGTCTGTCGGAGCGTTGCTTTCCCCAGACTAGTCCTGCCTCAGACCTTGTAATAATGTCAAGGGATGCATAACATCTACTACACAGGCGACATCACCATCAGGGCTCAGCAACTCTCCGTATGAACGCAATGTTCTGCCTTCCTGGTCATGCACAATAATGCTTCATCAGAGCACTGTGCATGTCTAGGTAGGCAATAGTGATGCCAATTCCGCTTTGCAGCCTGCCACAGTGAAGCAGGATTGGTGTCACTAATACCCACCTGGGCATGAACATTGTGCTGATGTGTGAGAGTTGTAGTGAGAGCCCTGAAGGTGACGTCACCTGAGTGGTGAAGGTTAATCACGCCCAATGGGGGTGTGATAACAAGACCTGAGGCAGGACTAGTCTGGAGAAATCAACCCTCTGCTGGACTAGTCCTGGATGATTTGGATACCACAAGCCAGATTTATAACTTGCTTTTTCAGATTTAGAAATAAGTGTATGGCTCATAAAGGACCTTATTATAATCCAGGAAAAGACTTATATAAAGTGATGGTGGTGGCTTAAGAGGGCTTGGTGAGCAGACTTGTTCCCTTTAAATGGGAGTTTATCATCAGAAAACTACCTATTGGTTAAATTACGTTTTTGTGTTACATTGATATTTAAAACCATTTTGCCTTTTTTTGTCATATTACAATATAAAAAGACAAAAAAATGGCAATCTTGCAAATTTCACACTGGCCACTGGGACTTTTCTAGACTCTAATTGTCCAATTAATTATTGCAGTTTTGCCTGTTTTGTCGAGTCCTTGGTGTTTTGCGCTTTGTTTTTCTCACCAAATTCATCTTTCTATTTGTGCGTTAAATCTATTTTATGTGTTCTCTTGTGCTTTTTTTTTTTTCAATTCACCACTGTGGGCTTGATTTAGGATTTCCAGATGTTGTCGCCTGATGCACCATTTGTAACTTTTCACAAAGTCACAAAATTAGTTGCACTGTACTCCAGTCCTCCCTGGAGTGATTTTTATGTACAACCAGAAGTTTAGAGAAATTTTTTGTGACTTTTTGCTCTAAAGTTTAAGACAGAAAAAAAGTTTGTGCAAAATTCACAAACCACATGTGTCATTTCGATGAATTTGGTGCAATAAATGTCGAGTACCATAAGATAAAAAAGAAAATTCCAAAAGCCCTTACTTCCTGTTCTTTCAGGAAAAGCTTACAACACAAGTTGACAAAAATCATTTTAAAAATACATTTAACACAACCTAATTTAAACAATAGTTACATTTACTGATGATACATTCCCTTTAAGGCTGTGATAACACGTCCCGGCCGTATCATGACCAGAAGTGGCCAATAACTGCATTAGCATGGAGATCATCATGGTTTGCCAATTGCTTTGACCAAGCAGTTATGCAGTAAAATGCCCGTTCATTGAGTGACCATAACTAACTTGCATGCTGGTGCAGTTATTTTCAAACCATGCCAATCTACAATTTGGTGTGGTTTTCGGTCGCACTGAGGCACAACCCTAGACACCATACGGCCAGAAGAATGTGAACACAGCCTGAGAGCTACAGCACCATTCACACAAAGAATAATTAAAAATAAAATGAAATAGATTAGCATCAGATTTTCCTGAAACCTGTGCATAATATATACCTGTATTCACACACACCTGGTTGCATAGAAAGTAGGTACCGTTACATGGACAGTATTTTATACTGGAGGGTACGAGAAACTGGGTGGAACCATCTGGACATAGTAAAAAAATAGTTTTACAAGTACCGTTTACAAAATTACTTTTTCTAGCCCAAAATCACAATTCTCACATAAAAATTTTCAAATCCTGGAAAGAAATAGGAAAATCATGAGTTGTACAAGTTTTCTCAAATTTTGACATGAAGGACAAGTTTGTTGCAAAGTATGCCATTCTCGGAGTGCTTTGCCAGATTCACATACTGCATTCGGGAAGTGGTTTGGGAAAGCTCCCTCTATTCTTCAACTTGTGTGGGACCCATTTCATCTTTAAAAGAAGGGGTTGTCTCAAGACACACATTTATGGCACATCGCAATTGCTTGGAACCAGTCGGGACAAGTGATCAGGACCCCCCTATTCTGAAGACAGATGCAGGTGGGAAATATTACCAAAAGTCTTCTTGTGGATAACAAAAAGTAAGATTCCCATAGTAAGTGATCCACAGGAGACGCTGTCCTCTGCTGAACCTTTTGATCTGTCTTAGGGCTCATCTACACAATGATATCAGAACCTTAGATCATCTGAAAGACCAGTCTGACAAGTTAATAAAAAGAGCAAGAACCTCTATATCTTTTGATATCTAGAAACAACTCTACAGTATTTGTTCTTCCCAAATAGCAACGTACTAATTACCAATTTCCAGCAGCTTTTCTATAGGGAACTCAAATCCTTGTTTGTTTCAGCTGCAGAATTGCATTGTTCAAGTGCCTGGCAATGACACACGGGTGATGTTGCACAGTTTCACATGATATGAATACGTGGCACTGGGTGCAGATGTGTATCTCCATCCTCTAATACACCAAATCCTTTCTAAAACGGAGCATAATTCACTAATAAATAAACATGTGATGAACAATTATGTTATGTACCATTGTGTACCAAGGCACTTTAGAATATGGAGTATTGTTAAATGCTGGTAAGGTTTTCTGCCGAGATGCAGTTGGGTAAACATTAGTCCAGTCAAGCTAATCTGCTTTTGTGACATTAAATCTTCTGGGCTTGGAGCTTCTTGTGTAACGGGAGAAATCTCTATTCAGTCCCTTTTGCAGCCATTTTCCTCTACCTTTCAAACTTCCAAAGTTGATTCTTTTCCAAGCTGTTACAAGGCTGCATCTGCACATCTCCGCGGCCTTCTGATGTACGATATGAGCTAAGACATTTGTCCGAGTTAGGATGATATATTGTTCCATCCTGTACAGAAAAACAAAAGATGTGGACAGGGTCATTGTTCAGGTACAAATATGCTGTGCCTGGCTACCATTATGCTCTTCATACACTTACAAGAAGTCCGACTTCATACGTCTGACATTCACAGTGTGAATACATAGCACGATGTTTGGACAGGCCGCGGGTCTCCTGACCTGAGCTCAAAAGACTGATACATGTGCAAGAGGCGTTTGAGTTTGGGTAAATGGACCTGCAAGCGGTCTAGACATTGGGAATCATATTCAGGCCACAAATGTCACACGTGAAAACAGCCGAAAACTTTTACTGACAGAAATGTGGGTGTTGTACTTGCATCTGGGGTTACATAAGGTTTGCTATTTTGTATGCATCAGCTTACATCTTACATGTAAATGCGTTTCAGAGAAAATAATCATGCAGCCAGACTGTGAATCATGCTGCCCAGGGTTTGGATGAATCATCTAACAGGTTCCATTAGAGAACACCAAACACAATTAAAAAGGACCCTGTCACACCCCAAACTGAAATGATACCATTTATACTTTCATATAGAAAACTTGGCCCTTAAAAAAAAAAGAGAACCTGTACCTCAAGTCTGATTTTTTAATTATTTCATTTAAAAGCAGCTTTATTACATAAGTAAATGAGGGGGCTTTTGTGCACCTTTAGAATAGGCAAGTGCTCAGTGCACCATTATGCCCACTCAGTTACCATCCTCTGTCCCACTGCTTGTGATGATTGACAGCACCCGAAGAGCGCTGCCTGTACTGAATCCTCAGCCGTGCAAGTACTGATACTGCAGGAGCAATGGTGCACAAGGCGGCCACTGCAGACACAACACGGGGATCAGAGGCTGCCCGCACACATGGATATGGTGTGAGCTCTCTGCTCCTGCAATGTCAGTATATGAGAGGCTGAGGATTCCACACAGGAGTGCACTGAAACCCTCATTTACAAGTTATTAATTTTTTTATTTATTTTTTTATGTAAAAACATTTGTGGTACAGATTTACTTTAAGTCCCCTATAAGAATGTAGAAATGGTTTAATTTCAGTTATGGTGGTGACAGACTCCCTTTTAGAACAGGAAACTGTGGCTCCCTTGTTACATTACATCACCAAAATTGAACATTTGGTACTTAGAAAATAAAATCGTAATCTTATGAGTCATGACTTCTTTAAATCCAGGCTTGTATGAACAGTAAACAGTTCAGAATAGTGACTTTTAGCCACACGGTAGGCCCCATGTTACCATATGAGATTTGAAAAGCTCATTTGCATACCATATTGACCAATCATAGGAAGAAAAAAAAAAAAAAAAAACATTTACCAAAATGCAGCACAGAAAAAAATAGACAATAATAACTCCAGCCATGAATCCAGGGGGCTGCAGTGAAATGCACATTACTGCAGCTTGCTTAGTAACAATGCTGTTGATTCAGTAAAATATTGCTCAGCTAGAATGTAATGGAACACAAAAGAAAGATTTTAAAAGTGTGTGTAAAATAAAGTGGAATGAAATGTTACATTAAAATATAAGACTAAGCAAACAGCAGCTGGCTATGCTCATTAATACAGATACTACAGAAGACTCGTATATAAACAGAATTATTAGTCGTACTTACAAGTCGAAACTCCCAGATAATATTTTGAGGCATAATGCTACCATCTTTAGGACAGTGTTTCATCCCAACATAAGTCTGGAGTTCTGGGACCTCTGCACATAGTTCAGTGACTGAATTGAAACGAATCTCACGTTTTGTTGTGTATTCAAAAAACTGAAGAAAAATGATACATGTACACGTCATAAGCTGCACTGCAGTGTAACACGGAAAATGCAATTATCCTGACAAAGAAAGATTGTTAGCAAACCTGCTTGATTTTCCCATAGCCATTAAGACGAACCGGATCTATAGCCTGACTATATATAAACCAGTAAATAACGTAATTCCTTGCTAGTTATAGAACCATAACAAACCCTTAGCCATTCATTTCTTTGACATTTCAATATATTCAATTAATATAATAATATATTATATATAAATATTGAGATTGGTCAATGGGTTACATGTATGCTTTCTTCCTAAAATATCATTGCCCATTGGTTGCTTTGGGCATTAATATGCAGCTCCATTGGAGTATATAAGGCCAAACTGCGATACCCTCATATACAAGCTGTGTATATGTGTGGTACTGTGTGAATAGAACCTTGTATAAACATTGCTGCTGCGGCACAGCATGGCTGTCCAACAAGCATCCACCCAGCCAAAGCAACCCTTCTAGAATGCAATGAGGGGAACAGCATGACTACTAAGGGTACACATAAGTCTATAGTTATTCTAACTATATCTACCACCCAATGTGAATGACGACATGTATCTATGGAGGCGAACAAGGACAAAAGGGTACTGTACACTGTGTGCAGAATTATTAGGCAAGTTGTATTTTAGAGGATTATTTTTATTATTGATCAACAACTATGTTCTCAATCAACCGAAAAGACTCAAATATCCAAGCTTAATATTTTTGGAAGTTGGAGTGTTTTTTTTTTTAAAATTTGGCTATCTTAGGAGGATATCTGTTTGTGCAGGTAACTATTACTGTGCAGAATTATTAGGCAACTTAATAAAAACCAAATATAATTCCATCTCACTTGTTTATTTTCACCAGGTAAACCAATATCAGTGCACAAAATTTAGAAATAAACATTTCTGACATGCAAAAACAAAAACCAAAAAAATTAGTGATCAATATAGCCACCTTTCTTTATGATGACATTCAACAGCCTTCCATCCATAGATTCTGACAGTTGCTTGATCTGTTTTCGATCAACATTGCGTGCAGCAGCCACCACAGCCTCCCAAACACTGTTCCGAGAGGTGTACTGTTTTCCCTCCCTGTAGATCTCACATTTTATAATGGACCACAGGTTCTCTATGGGGTTCAGATCATGTGAACAAGGGGGCCATGTCATTATTTTTTCTTCTTTTAGACCTTTACTGGCCAGCCACGCTGTGGAGTAGTTGGATGCATGTGATGGAGCATTGTCCTGCATGAAAATCATGTTTTTCTTGAATGATACCGACTTCTTCCTGTACCACTGCTTGAAGAAGTTGTCTTCCAGAAACTGGCAGTAGGTCTGGGGGTTGAGCTTCACTCCATCCTCAACCCTAAAAGGTCCCACAAGTTCATCTTTGATGATACCAGCCCATACCAGTACCCCACCTCCACCTTCCTGGTGTCTGAGTCGGAGTGGAGCTCTCTGCCCTTTACTGATCCAGCCTCTGGCCCATCAAGAGTCACTCTCATTTCATCAGTCCATAAAACCTTTGAAAAATCAGTCTTAAGATATTTCTTGGCACATTCTTGACGTTTTATCTTATGTTTCTTGTTCAAACGTGGTCGTTTTTCAGCCTTCCTTACCTTGGCCATGTCCCCGAGTATCGCACACCTTGTGCTTTTTGATACTCCAGTAACGTTGCAGCTCTGAAATCTGGCTTGATTGTTCGGTGATCACGCTTCAAAAGTTTGGAAATTTCAAGACTGCTGCATCCTTCTGCAAGACCTCTCACAATTTTGGACTTTTCAGAGCCCGTCAAATCTCTCTTCTGACCCATTTTGCCAAAGGAAAGGAAGTTGCCTAATAATTAAGCACACCTTATATAGGGTGTTGATGTCATTAGTCAACTCCTCTCCTCATTACAGAGATGCACATCACCAGATTTACTTAATTGGTAGTTGGCTCTCAAGCCTATGCAGCTTGGAGTAGGACAACATATATAAAAAGTATCATGTGATCAAAATACTCATTTGCCTAATAATTCGGCACACACTGTACAGTTCTGACAGCCAACAAACATACTTTAGTCCCTTCACTAATACAAACATATACCTGGTTAACCAGTAGGTAAATGCAGTGTAGCAAGCACCATATTCCCAAAGATAGCGTATGTTGGAAACAGTGCAGCTACAATACTTTTTATTGGGGTCAGAAATTTACAGAAGACCATGCACAAATTAACACACAAAACTAATGTACACTGGTAGCTTCAAAGTCATGCCCCCTTTTTCTTACAAGACACCTTTGTAGCTATCTGAAAATGTGTTGCGGTCATGCTGTATTCTGCTCTTATCAATACAATTTCATAAATCAAAGCAATTCCATTGGTAAGTATGAAGTAAACTTAAATATAAAAGTAAGTAGATGGATAACTAAAGCATTCACTATTATTTTTTAACATCCCTATCATATAAAGCTGCATCTCCCTTCATGTGTAACACACCACTTACTCCTTTTACACTACCACCCCATCACGCTCTACATATTAGCAATTTGATAAGTTTGCTGTACATAACAGAAATATACCTGATTGCCCCCTTGTCCATGACATCCAAAGAGTGAGAGGTGAGCTCCAGTGGGGTTATGATCTGGTGCATTGTAATCTAAACACTCGGATGGAATGCCCATGCTGCGGATCTGAAGAATACATTTAATTTTACATTTTAAATGAAATCTTTACATTTAACATATGCATTAACTCTTGGTATAACCAACAAAGAAACAGACTGAGGGATATATTAGGAGAAAGTAAATTTAACTCATCAACAAGTGTCGTGCAGCCACTACCATGCCACATAAAAGTATGCAAAGAATTTAAAGGGGTTGTCTGGGATTATTGTATATTTTTTCTCATGGGGCTTGACCTGCTTCGCGTCAACAGAGCAGCTCTTTCTCTTACGGGATGCTTTGTCATCGGGCATTACCACAGACGTCATGCTGATTGATAGCTGGCTCCCCGCAGTTAAGCAGTGGGGAGCCTGATGTCAATTAGCATGACATCAGCAGCCATGCCCAGTCAACACAGCAGAGCAAAGAGAAGCAGCTGCTCTGTCGTTGGGATGGAGCCGGAAGCCTCAGGAGTGGTCCGTGACCGCTCTGAGTCAGCATAGATCGGTGTCAGGCAGAGACTTAGCAACTACCTAGGCCCATAAGAAAAAAAATAAAATAGTGCCAGATAACCCCTTTAAATAAGTGAATGACAAGATCATAGTGAAGCCTCTATACAAGTCACACCTGGTACTGTATATTACCAATTACCTGTTTGTAATTGCGCACATTGTACACAGTATTCTAAGATGGGTTATCACAATTGGGGTTGCTTAGTTTGGGGAAAAAAAGATGGCATGGAGGTAACCTCATTATTATTACTATATCAGAGTGACCGTAGAAAGATCTGTCTTATGATCTTTTTACACATAATCCCATGCCTATGACAAGTGAGAATGCTAGATAGGGGGGAGAAGCCTATCCACCCATCTATCTTCATTGTTGGCACAGGCCCTGTATATCTTGCCTGATCATTTTTTTGCTGTGTTTTGTTACCTCCATTTTTAGCAGCACTCTTTGCTGATTGAGCGCTGCTGCTATATTGATATACTCTTTCTTAGCACTAACATTTTTTTCTGTGACATACTCACATCTTGCCTTAGGACTATTGTTCTGAATGTACACTTACTTGGGCATGTGTCAGTACAATGGGTTTTGTGCTATATTTTATTAAATATTGTCTTATCATGGTTAGGTATTTTGTGTGATCATGGCATTAAGTATTTCTTAACTAGGTTGCTTCCAAATCTGAACTTGCTGACTGTGTGTCACATGGTGGTTTGGGGTGTCATAGCTCCATTATAAGCTATATGACAAGTTTGCATCACTTTTGGGTCTTGAAATGTTTTTAATTGCTGTTTTTGGTCTGTCATGTATTAATAACACACACACACATACACACACATACACACTACCGTTCAAACGTTTGGGGGTCATTTAGAAATGTCATTATTTTTGAAAGTAAAGCACATTTTTTTTCAATGAAGCTAACATTAAATGAATCAGAAATACACTCTATACATTGATAATGTGGTAAATGACTAATCTAGCTGCAAACGTCTTGTTTTTATTGCAATATCTATATAGGTGTATAGAGGCCCATTTCCAACAACCACCACTCCAGTGTTTTAATGGTACATTGTGTTTGCCAACTGTGTTAGAAGGCTAATGGATATTTAGAAAACCCTAGAAAACTCTTGCACAAGTATGTTAGCCCATCTGAAAAAAGTTTGGCTGATTTGAGAAGCTATAAAATTGACCTTCAGTTTGATTTCACAGAAGTTTGATTTACCTGGAGTTATATTCTGTTGTTTAAGTGTTCCCTTTATTTTTTTGAGCAGTGTGTGTGTGTGTGTGTGTGTGTGTAATGTAATAATATATTATATTATATTATATTATATTATATTATATTATATTATATTATATTATATTATATTATATTATATTATATTATATATATATATATATATATATATATATATATATATATATATATATATATATATATATATACACAGTACAGACCAAAAGTTTGGACACACCGCCTCATTTAAAGATTTTTCTGTATTTTCATGACTATGAAAATTGTACATTCACACTGAAGGCATCAAAACTATGAATTAACACATGTGGAATTATATACTTAACAAAAAAGTGTGAAACAACTGAAAATATGTCTTATATTCTTGGTTCTTCAAAGTAGCCACCTTTTGCTTTGATGACTGCTTTGCACACTCTTGGCATTCTGTTGATGAGCTTCAAGAGGTAGTCACCGGAAATGGTTTTCACTTCACAGGTGTGCCCTGTCAGGTTTAATAAGTGGGATTTCTTGCCTTATAAATGGGGTTGGGACCATCAGTTGTGTTGTGCAGAAGTCTGGTGGATGCACAACTGATAGTCCTACTGAATAGACTGTTAGAATTTGTATTATGGCAAGAAAAAAGCAGCTAAGTAAAGAAAAACAAGTGGCCATCATTACTTTAAGAAATGAAGGTCAGTCAGTGCGAAAAATTGGGAAAACTTTGAAAGTGTCCCAAAGTGCAGTTGCAAAAACCATCAAGTGCTACAAAGAAACTGGCTTACAAGAGGACCGCCCCAGGAAAGGAAGACCAAGAGTCACCTCTGCTTCTGAGGATAAGTTTAACCTTGTCACCAGCCTCAGAAATCGCAGCTCAGGTTAGAGACCAGGTCAATGCCACACAGAGTTCTAGCAGCAGACACATCTCTACAACAACTGTTAAGAAGAGACTTTGTGCAGCAGGCCTTCATGGTAAAATAGCTGCTACGAAACCACTGCTAAGGACAGGCAACAAGCAGAAGAGACTTGTTTGGGCTAAAGAACACAAGGAATGGACATTAGACCAGTGGAAATCTGTGCTTTGGTCTGGTGAGTCCAAATTTGAGATCTTTGGTTCCAACCACCATGTCTTTGTGCGACGCAGAAAAGGTGAACGGATGGACTCTACATGCCTGGTTCCCACCGTGAAGCATGGAGGAGGAGGTGTGATGGTGTAGGGGTGCTTTGCTGGTGACACTGTTGGGGATTTATTCAAAATTGAAGGCATACTGAAACAGCATGGCTACCACAGCATCTTGCAGCGGCATGCTATTCCATCCGGTTTGCGTTTAGTTGGACCATCATTTATTTTTCAACAGGACAATGACCCCAAACACACCTCCAGGCTGTGTAAGGGCAATTTGACCAAGAAGGAGAGTGATGGGGTGCTACACCAGATGACCTGGCCTCCACAGTCACCAGACCTGAACCCAATGGAGATGGTTTGGGGTGAGCTGGACCGCAGAGTGAAGGCAAAAGGGCCAACAAGTGCTAAGCATCTCTGGGAACTCCTTCAAGATTGTTGGAAGACCATTTCCCGTGACTACCTCTTGAAGCTCATAAAGAGAATGCCAAGAGTGTGCAACGCAGTCATCAAAGCAAAAGGTGGCTACTTTGAAGAACCTAGAATATAAGACATATTTTCAGTTGATTCACACTTTTTTGTTAAGTATATAATTCCACATGTCTTAATTCATAGTTTTGATGCCTTCAGTGTGAATGTACAATTTTCATAGTTATATATATATGATAATAGTACAGACCAAAAGTTTGGACACACCTTCTCATTTAAAGATTTTTCTGTATTTTCATACCTGGTTCTGCAGGTGGGGAGCACAGACCACACCTTAGTACCAATGCTTTCTGGCTGATGTTTTGGTCACTTTTGAATGTTGGTTGTGCTTTCACACTCGTGGTAGCATGAGGCGGACTCTACAACCCACAGAAGTTGCTCAGGTAGTGCAGCTCATCCAGGATGGCACATCGATGCGAGCTGTGGCAAGAAGGTTTGCTGTGTCTGTCAGTGTAGTGTCCAGAGGCTGGAGGCGCTACCAGGAGACAGGCCAGTACACCAGGAGACGTGGGGGGTTTGGCAGTGGGTCAGTAATAGTGTGTGGTGGCATTTCTTTGGAGGGCCGCACAGCCCTCCATGTGCTCGCCAGAGGTAGCCTGACTGCCATTAGGTACAGAGGTGAGATCCTTAGACCCCTTGTGAGACCATATGCGGGTGCGGTCGGCCGTGGGTTCCTCCTAATGCAGGACAATGCCAGACTTCATGTGGCTGGAGTGTGTCAGCAGTTCCTGCAAGATGAAGGCATTGAAGCTATGGACTGGCCCGCCCTTTCCCCAGACCTGAATCCGATTGAGCACATCTGGGACATCATGTCTCGCTCCATCCACCGTCACGTTGCACCACAGACTGTCCAGGAGTTGGCGGATGCTTTAATCAGGTCTGGGATGAGATCCCACAGGAGCCCATCTGCAACCTCATCAGGAGCATGCCCAGGCATTGTAGGGAGGTCATACAGGCACGTGGAGGCCACACACAATACGGAGCCTCATTTTGACTTGTTTTAAGGACATTACATCAAAGTTGGATCAGCCTGTAGTGTGTTTTTCCACTTTAATTCTGGGGGTGACTCCAAATCCAGGCCTCCATTGGTCAATAAATTTGATTTCCATTGATGATTTTTGTGTGATTTTGTTGTCAGCACATTCAACTTTGTACAGAACAAAGTATTCAATGAGAATATTTAATTCATTCAGATCTATGATGTGTTATTTGAGCGTTCCCTTTATTTTTTTGAGCAGTGTATATTTTTCCATAGAGATCCCCTTTGTGCTGCATATTCTTTTTCTTTTCCTTTTACTAGTTTATAAGATTTATATTAGCAGTGTTTTTAAAACAAAAAAGGCAAATTTTGTTGGGAATTGTGGAAATTTTAATGACTAAAAAACTAAGTTTGGGATATTGTGATAATATACTGGAAATGTGGCCAGTTAGGTCAAATTCACACGTCTGTATTTGAAACAGATATTCTTTTTCTTTTCCTTTTACTAGTTTGCTATATATGCAATGGGTTGATTTCTATTTACCAGGTGCAATGGGTTGATTTCTATTTACCAGGTGGGGCCCACTTTGTAACTTACTCATAAATCTTATAAACAGCACAGAATAGGGCATCATAATATCAAAGAGTATACCTACCGCCCCATGCCAGCCAGGACGATCTTCTGGCACGTGTAAATCTGGAAAAACATTTCTCAGGTACCAATCAAAATTCGAGCACTGCAATCTGTCTCGAAGTAATTTTCGATCAGAAATATCTCCGTATTTTTCCTAGTATAAAATAAAAATAAAAAAAAAATAATAATAATCCTGTAAGCTACAGTAAATTTACTGTGCCATTTATTTTTTACTGTGTATTACAGAGGTCAATGTTAAATGGAAAATTTGTTTTTAGATCAATGTTAGAATGAGATTTAGTAAAGTGGCACTGAGAAGAATTGTATGAAGTAGTGGAGCTTGTTAGCACAAACGCATTAAGGATTTTGCCTCATTTGCAAACAAAGGATTACATATTTGACATTAAGCGGAAGCAATCCTAATGCTGAGTGCCCACGATGCGGATGCGGATTCCGCCGAATAAACGCATTAAAATCGCTTGTTAAGAGGTCTGGGATGTATCCCAATGATAATCCGCATGTGCTGTGCACATGCTGCGGAAATTTCCGCTGCGGATTATCATTGCGGAAAAATCCGCAGCACAACCAATTTGGGCGCAATTTCACGGCGAAATTGCGCCCATTGACTTGCATTGAACCGCATCATATTCGCATGTATACATGCGGATGTTATGCGGTTCAATGCGCGGATGGTACCCGGGTCTGGAGAAGAGGAGACTCTCCTCGAACCCAGGTACCATCGTACCTACAAGTAAAAAGAATAATAAAGTAAAAAAAAAAAAAAAAAAATTATTCATACACACCTCTCCGGCGGCCCCCAGTCTCCACCCCGGCTGCGTCCTCTCTCCTCGGCGTCCTGCGGTGTACTGGCAGGACCTGAAGTCAGCGGTTGTGTGTCCATCAGCTGACTAAATGACATCACCGCAGGTCCTGCCAGTACGCTGCAGGACGCCGAGGAGAGAGGACGCGGCCGGGAGAAGACCGGGGGCCGCCGGAGAGGTGAATATTAGTTGTTTTTTTATTTATTTATTTATTTTTACTTTTTAATTCTTTTTTTACTTTTTAGATGCAGCATTTGAAATAGAAATTTCCTCTAAGTTGGTCACACAATATAAATCCATGCCAGTTGCATGGATTTATATTATGTGACCAACTTGTCAAGCCCTTTTCCAAGTGATGCTCAAAATCGTTTGGAAAAACGCATGTAAAAACGCTGAAAAAAAATGCTGAAAAAACGCGTGGAAAATCCGCATGCGTTTTTTTCTGCCAATGAGATGCAGAAATGCTCAGGAAATTTCGGCTACAAATCTGCATCGTGGGCACATAGCCCAAGCGTCGACACTGTAGTCATGGTGCATTCTTTTTCGCTGAACGCATCGTTTTGCCATGATTTTCAACAATCGTATAAAAAATAAAATTCCAGTTTTACTGGCAAAAAAAGCTGCAGCTTGTGAACTCAGTAAAGTATTTTTTCCTTATACATGTGACAAGGGTAAGGGGGAAGCAGAGCACATTTATTTGAGAACCATGTAAAAATGTACCCATACCTTTCTAGCTGGAGGGTTTCTGTTGTAGAAATGCTCCTTATAGCCATCCATCCACACTTCTGCAGCACGAGCGGTATTCTGTAGAAAATTTGGTCTAGCATAAGGGGCTTTTTTGGGAAAAACATGTCCAACATGGGAACATGGGTGGATCTCAAGAGTCCCACCACACTGCCAAACCTGAAAAGAGCGAAAGGTATATGAAATAAATATTATGTGGCCAAGTCAAATTAATGCTCTAATAAAAATGCTCTAATGCTGAAATAAATAGGGTAATCACATAGTGCCAAATGAACTAGTCGCCAACCAGTATGTGTACAAGTACAGACACAGAGGGCTTTTAAGTGCATGGAGCATGTGTGAACAGATGATACGAGGGTCCTGATTTGGAAGGAAATTTTGTATGGGAAAAAACAGGAATAGTTTGATAAGTCAGGGGAGGTGATAGGCCAATCTAAAGAAATGTGTTTTTAGGGCATGCTTAAAACTGTGGGTATTGGGAATTAATCTTAGTGTCCTGGATAGTGCGTTCCTAAAAATTGGCGCAGTATGCAAGAAGTCTTGGAGATGGGAATGGGAATGGGAGGTTCGGACTATTGAGGATGTTAATCTTAGATCATTAGCAAAACGGAGGGCACGGGTAGGGTGGTAGACTGAGGTGAAGGAGGACATGTAGGGTGGTGCAGAACTGTGGAGCACTTTGTCGCTGAGAGTGATAAGTATATATTGAACTCTGTAGCGGATGGGTAATCAGTGCAATGACTGCCACAGGGTAGAGGCATTGGTGTAGCCGTTGGCAAGGAATATGATCCTGGCTGCTGCATTCAGGATGGATTGGAGTTTAGAAAGAGGGAGACTGATTAGTTGAGAGTTGCAATAGTCCAGACGAGAATGAATAAAAGCGACAGTAAGAGTTTTTGCAGAGTCAAAAGGTAAGAAAAGGTTGAATTCTAAAAGTGTTTTTGAAGTGTAGGTGACATGAGCGAGCAAGTGTTCGGATGTAGAGTGCGAATGAAAGATCTGAATCAAGTATGAACCCAAGACAGTGGGCTTGCTGCTGGGGAGTAATGGTGGAGCCACACACAAAAATGGCAAAATCAGGCATAGGTTAATGGAGGGAGGAAACACAAGGAGTTCAGTTTTTGACAGGTTCAGTTTCAGCTAAAGGGAGGACATAATGTTAGAGACAGTGGAAAGACAATCACTGGTATTTTGTAATAATGCAGGGCCGATGTGAGGAGATGATGTGTAATTGGGTGTCATCGGCATAGAGATGGTACTGAAAAGCGAATCTATTGATTGTTTGTCCAATAGGGGCAGTGCACAAGAAGAAAAGGAGGAGACCTAGGATTGGACCTGGAGGAACCCCGACAATAAGGGGAATGGGAGAGGAAGAGGAGACAGCAAAAAATACAGTGAAGGAGCGGTTAGAGAGATAGGAAGAGAACCAGGAGAGAGCAGTGTCCTTGAGGCCGAAATAGCGGAGTATAGTGAGGAGGAGCTGGTGATCCAGTGTGTCGAATGCTGCAGAGAGATCAAGAAGAGTTATCTGAGAGATAGCAGATTAGACGGGAGTGGACCAAGCGTTCCAGAAGTTTAGAGATGAAAGGAAGATTAGAGACAGGTCTGTAGTTAGCAGCACAGTTCTGGTCGAGGGATGGTTTTTAAGTAATGGATGTATGCTGGAGTGTTTAAATGAGGAGGGAATGATACCAGATGAAAGAGAGAGAGTTTAAATATTTTAGTTAGGGGAGTGGCGACACCCGGGGAAAGGGACTGGAGAAGATGTGAGGGAATAGGGTCACTGGTGTAAGTAGTAGGGCGAGAAGATGCAAAGAGCCTGATCACTTCTTCTTTCTTCTTCCGTGAGTGGTTCAAAGACAGAGAGTGAGCTAGATGCAGTGTGAGCTGCAGGACAGTGCACGGTATTAGGGGATTTAGAGAAAATTTCCTGCCGGATATGGTCAATTTTTTATTTGAAACAATTGGCCAGATCGTCAGTGCTGAGGTCAGTGTCTGTGCCTGCGCCCATGGACTGAAAAAAAGTGTCAAAGGAGACTTTTAGGATTATGGGAAAGTGAGGTGATAAGGGTGTTACAATAGGTTTGTTTGGAGAGGTGAATGGCAAACTTATAATGGATGAAATCTTCGGCCAGACTGGATTTTCACATACATACATACATACATACATACATACATATCTCCAACTATCTAAATACACACACATACATACCTCAGCATAACGGAACACAAGTACAATTTCCAAAATTTTGAAATTACTGAGTTTCATAGAACATTTTTAACCCATAACATGAATGGAAGGTTAATAACTTTCATTACAATAACCTCAGTTTTACTCAAATTAGTTGATGAAAAAATGAATGCAACCCACATCAGTAACCACTACATCTAGTATTTTGTATGACCTACATGATTTTTAAAAGGACAGCACCAAGTCTTCTAGGCATGAAATGAGCAAGTTGGCAACATATTGTAACATCTATCATTTTCCATTCTTCAAGAACAACCTCTTTTAGAGCCTGGTTGTTGGATAGAGAGTGATGCTCAACTTGTCTCTTCAGAATTCCCCATAAATGTTCGGTTGGGTTCAGATCAGGAGACATACTTGGCCACTGGATCACTTTCACCTTGTTCTTCTTCACAAATACAACAGATGTGTGTTTTGGATCATTGTCATGTTGAAAAAGTGCACGTCTATTAAGGGCACAGAGTGATGGTAGCACCTTTTCTTTCAATACAGAGCAGTACAATACAGTCTTGAAGCCATCAGTTCCAAAAGCATTTATTTTAGTTTCCTCACTTCAGAGTATCCATTCCCAGTAGTCTTCATATTTTTCAGCTTGGGGCCCAACAAGTTGTAGGCAGCTTTTTTGTACATGGGCTCTAGGAGAGGCTACCCTTGTGGACGACACCATTGAATGCCATGCCGTATTGTGTCACAAGAAACACTCACCCCGGCTTGGCTTTCTACTTCTAACAGCTGTGAACTTGCATGTCATACTGGAGTACATTTCTGGAATAATTTACGACTTTAAAGTGGCATCCAAACTACACCCACTTTTACAGAACTGGCGTAAAAATGGCAAAGGGCGAAAGAATTTTGTACAACTTCGAGTTGCGTAAAGATTTTTTGACATTTCAATATGGTTTACGCCAGAAAACAGGTGAAGATACCAGGATGAATTGGGCTCCTAGAGTTTTGAGATAATTTTTTTTGGTCATCCTGTTCTGTGTATAAATTTTAGACTACAGTTTCACGAGAACCAGTCACATGATTCATGCAGTCTGAACCATCACCTACATGAATCTGAGACCAGCTCCCTCATTACAAACGTAGCTGAAAGCGCGACTGGGAACAAGTAAACTAGTACAGAAGTGACTAGTCCAAGAGGTGTCCCCACTAACTAGGGAGAAATTTGTCAGTCTAACTGAGCAGGCAGGGAGAACCCAGGGGACATATCTCTGGACATTCGCCTTGATCTTGGCTGCACTTTCAACAATGTTTTTCTCTGAAATACAGCATTTCAAATTAAAACATATGTTTGCTATGCAGGAGATACAGGATTCATGGAGTATGAATCAGAAAGTGGCATGTTTCCTTTAAAGCAAACCTTCTTATCCCCCCTCATCTTCCAAGCTGCCTGTGCTCAATTGCAAAAGTCACAAAATACCACACAACACTACATTCCACAAGTTCACTCATAGTCTGGTGAGAACACGATGAGGACTAAATACATGACATTTTGCTCAAAACTAATATTTTTACATTAATACACATACTCTGAATGAAAGCTCCAAGTTTTCACCACCCCAGACTTCCATGCCCATGTCATAAGTACCAAGGTATTCAAAATATTTTTTGCTAACAGCAAACAGTCCACCAGCCATAGTTGGAGACCTAAAAGAATAAAAACAAAAGATTTACATCAAATTAACAGAAAGACAACAAACAAAAACATACTCCCAATTATGCACATAAATGAATGGCATATGGCGTATTGGCTTTGGAAATATGGCTTCAATAAATTACTTTTTCCAAAAACCATATGTAAAACTAAAAGTTGTCAGGCTGTAACCATTCCATTGAAAAGTGGAACAACGTTATACTACTATACAGAAACACTCAACCCAGTTTGCTCTACAGTCAGCATCTGTACAGTCTGAAATGGATGCATACAGGACAAGCGTTAGGTTTGGTGACTTTTTAACAAATTCGAAGAATTCTGACACTGAAGCAGTTATATGACATTATGGTCTTGAAATAAGAATTTTCTTTAGCTTTCTGCCAAGCGACATACTATAAAATGCAAGGGTATAGGGGGCTGAACTGTACCGATTGCTAAAATAAACAGGCCACTGTACTCCAAGGTTAGCTCAACAAGATACGTCCATAAATCAAAGCACCCAGAGGTACCCCCGACAACCTACTAAACATCACCCCAGGTTACAATGAACCACCCAAGGAACAGGGCGATCCATCCAAAATGAAATCAATAATTTTTATTGGGATGTGGTGGTCAGCTTCCCCTTACCCCGAAACACGCGTCGGGATAAGGGGAAGCTGACCACCATATCCTTTTGACTGTGTCCAACAGGTAATATGTTTATAGGCACTTCAATTACTTTGCACAGACTCTTACTTCTGGTTATGGTGACCATGTGTTACTAGTGTTCATACGGATTGAGGCATAGTATATGGACTAAGTAGAATTTGATTACCCACCCTCTTTTTTATGTCTCCTGGTACATGTATTTAGACATAGGGTATGGTGTATACTTAGCATTTGTCTATACTTTCAACACATGATGCGGTTTGCTGTTCCACTACTTAGCATGTATTCTATGTATTTGGTGATTATTACATACATTTTGTGTGGTGTTAAGTTTTCCCATTTGTATAGTATTCTGCTTTTTTAATTAGTTTTTAATAATGATGATTAATAAAAATTATTGATTTTATTTTGGATGGATCGCCCTGCCCTGTTCCTTGGGTAGTTTATTGCAACCTGGGGTGGTGTTTAGCACTGTACTCCAAGGCCTGTGCCCTTTCATTGTCGAACTTCGAAAAATTCTAATGATTCACTCACTTCAATGGGGCTATAACATGATCCAAAATATGTTCTGACATGTTTTGAAGACATGTTATATATGATGCATATAAGTGAACCTTTCTTTCAAATAGAAAAGATTAAAGATATGTCAACAAGCTACGTTTTTGCTACATTTCCCCCCTCCCCCGACAAAACAACGCAGCGTTTTAATTTATTAGCAAAGTCAATTAAGTTTCTGAAATCCCATGCACATGCTGCTGATTTTTTCCTTGCAGATTTGAAGCAGTTCCTAATCTGCAGCTTGTTAATTCTGTGTTTTGCTGCGTTTTTCACACTTCCAAATGAACGGTGAAAAAATACGTATCATAAACGCAGGCAAAATTGCACGTCTTTTTATGGAGAGAGTTTTCCCTGCCAACACTTCAGTATTTGCGATATTTTTTCTGCTACAAATATTGAACTATTTTTTATTGGGCAGCACAAAGACCATTTCCGGTACTTGAATGCATCTATTCATACATTCATGAAAAGTCAATGGATCCAAATCTGAGATTCATAAGATTCACAGGATTCTCATCTGGGTTCTCATATCAGACTCAGTCACTCAGTCATACAAGTTAATGGGGATTCAAATGCTTCCAACTTGTTTCCGTGTCTTGTGGATCTGTTGCTTAGTGATCAATTTGAATAAAAACATATGACCTTTCAGGGGTCTTTTTATTGACCTGGGAACAAACGCATCACTTCAGTTAAAGGGGTTTTCCTACGAACAAAAGTTCATTTTAATCAATAGATCTTGGAATAATAATAAGTTCCACATAGTAACATAGTAACGTAGGTTGAATAAAGACCTAGGTCCATCAAGTTCAACCTTCCTCCCCCAATTGTACTCCCCATACCAACACTACACTAACTTACTGGAACTAGGCCTCACAAATGAACTACCATTTTTATTTTATTATTACAATTACAAATGAACCAGTTTATAATTTTTTAATTAGTTTTATTTTTGTATTACTGTTATGGTATTACTAAAATCCCTGTACCTAAATCTGTTGATCCAGTAGAAGGCAAAAACCCCAGGATAGATTCAGCCAGTTTGCATCACGGGGAAAAATTCCTTCTTGACCCCGAGAAAAGCGATCAGTACAAGAACCCTGGATCAAAAGTACTATTATAGGTGTAATATTTTGTCTAATTTAACTGTAGCCCACAATGTTATGTGTATCAAGGAAATCATCCAGCCCTTTTTAGAAAGCTGTTATAGTGTCTCCCATTACTACCTCTTGTGGTAAGGCATTCCACAGTATGACTTCATTGACTGTAAAGAACCCTTATCTGCTTACTTAGGTGCGGGAATCACCTTTCTTCCACCCATAATGAGTGCCCTCTGGTCCTTAGTATGGTCTTTGGGAGGAATAAGTCATGTGCTAGTCCTTTGTACTGACCTCACATATATTTATTCATGTAAATGAGATCCCCTCTGAGGTGTCGTTTTTCTAAGCTAAACAAGCTCAACTTTTTCAACCTGTCATCATATGAGAGTCTTTCCATACCTTGTAATAATCTAGTGGCCGCCTTTGAACTGACTAACTTCTGAATATCTTTTTTAAAATGTGGAGCCCAAAACTGGATTCCATATTCTAGATGTGGCCTCACCAGTGATCTATAAAAGGGGTAACAATACGTTGGGAACAAGAGATTTTATTTCTCTTTTTATACACCCTAAAATCTGGTTTGCTTTTGCGGCTGCTGCTTGACATTGAGTACTGCTGCTCAACTTACTTGTAACCAGAATACCCAAATCCTTCTCCTGTTCTATAATCCCGAGTATACTCCCATTTAATGTGTATGTAGCAATAGGATTACTCAGTCCTAGGTGCATTACTCTACATTTATCTACATCAAACCTCATCTGCCAGATAAATCACATCAGCCGCATTACCAACATCCAGATTTGCATTTACCTCCTCATAGAACCCCAACATGTTGGTTAGACACAACCTATTTTTCATGAATCCGTGCGGATGATCATTTATTATTATATTCTCTGTGATGTAACTCTGCAGGTCATCTCTTATGATGCCTTCAAAAACTTTGCACACTACTGATGTGAGACTTACTGGACAGTAGTTACCTGCATCCACCTTACCTTTCTTAAAAATCTGTACCACATTGGCTATCCTCCAATCCTGTGGCACTACCCCTGTTACAAGAGAGTCTAAGAATACGAGATACAGCGGTTTATCAATTACTGAGCCCAATTCCCTCAGTATCCGTGGATGAATACCATCTGGTCCAGAGGATTTGTCAATGTTTAATTTGTTCAGATGCAGGCGTACTTCCTTTTGTGTTAAACTAGTTATATTAGGAGGTGAACTTTGATTTTTGCCCTGTTGAAAGATCCCTGGAACACAGACTGTTTGTTGGTGAACCCGGATGAAGTGTGTCTGTTTAATATCTCAGCCTTTTCTTTGTCCTCTATAATTATCTTATTATTATTATCATCTTTTAAGGGGCCGATACCATCTGATTTACTCTTTTTGGCATTGATGTATGTATACATTTTTTTGGGGATTTAATTTAATGTCCCTGGCGATTTGTTGCTCTGTAGATAATTTTGCCAGCTTGATTTCTTTTTTACATTTCTCATTAAGGTCTTTATACTCCTGAAATGCTATTTCTGTATTCTCGGCCATCAAGATTTTGAATGCCCTTTGTTTTTGTCTTATTAAACTTTGTACTGTCTTATTTATCCATAATGGTTTATTTTTATTCCTGGCCATTTTATTACCAGAGGGTAATAAAAGCCACAATTGAATGTATTTAAATAAAATGTTCCTGTTCAGAGATAATCTTATAAATGTGCCCCTGCTGTGTACTGTGTAATGGCTGTGCCGGACCATGCAGGAACATGGTCTGATCATATCACAGCTCCTGGGCAGGGGAGGAAGTAAAATATTATACAGACATTACAGCAGGGGATCACAGTGGATTCTTTTTGTGAGGTAAAATATTTCCCTGCTGCTTTTAAACAATGTTTTACTTCAAAGAAAGAATCAGCTGTGAGCCCATGCTGTAATATCTGTATACTCTTTAGCTTCCTCTCCTGCCCAGGAGCTGTGGTATGATCAGACCATGTTCCTGTACGGTCAGACACAGCCATTACACAGTACACAGCAGGGGCACATTGATAAGATTATCTAAGCACAGGGACATTTTATTTAAATATATTCAATTGTGGAACTTATTATTATTCCAGGAACTATTAATTAAAATTAACCTTTGTTCGTGGGAAAACCCCTTAAAAAAAAAAAAAAAAAAAAAAAAAAATCGGATTCAACTAGCACACCTCATGGATGCAGTGAGGATAACCCCTGAGGAAAAAAAAATTCAGTTTCTCACAAAGTCCTGTGTGAATGTAACATCACAATGTTATAGAAGAAAAACTCTATGTGGTTTTCTAACCATTGGGTAATTGCAATAAAGGGAAAAAAAAAGCGGGGTGAAAAACTATAAGGTTTCCCAAACTGTGAAATAAGGAAAGGGAAGTAAAAAATTGGAAGCGCAATCTAATCCTGCTAAAAAAAACATGTGTTATCCTTAAGTGGTTTCCACTTTCAGAAAAGTGGACCTCAAATACTCTAAAATAAACACAGCAGTTACTTACCCTCCCTGGATCTACTGCATGTATCATCAGTGCTGAGGTAAGAAGAGGCTGCTCAGACTGCTGTCCACCTGTCTTTCTTACCGAATACTGGAGATACCAGGAGTAATGAGGTAAGAATACGCTGCTCACACTGCTGCCCACATGGTCTTTCTGAATGCTGAGTGTCTGCCAAGACATGAAGATAACATACTATATACTGTAAAGTTATCTTCAGAACACAACAGCATAGTTTCCCAGGCACTGGGCACCTGTCCTATTAAAATTCTAAGACAAGTTTCTGTCATTGAAACAAGATGGTGACCATTTTAACTCTATAGCGAGTACCTCCCTAGGTAAAACAAGTGAGATTTGGTAATTAAAAAGGTATTTAAGATTTATTTTATTTATACAAGGAGACATTTCCTTTAGTTATTATTTCTATTCCTGGAAAACTCCTTTAGGAGGAAAGTGACTCCATGGATCAGTATGGGTTCTAGAGATCAAAATGTCACTGTCACTGGGATACCACAACAGAGAGGGGCCAGAAGATCATGGCGCATGGTTACACAAACCCCTGCATATATTAGATCTGCACCACCTTCCTGTTAGCAGTGCAGGTTTTCCTTGCTCTGTTATTGCAAGGGTTAATCAGTTCTTTTTGTATCTCTTGGAGCTCTCCATCCTGAATGGTCTCAGCTATTCTGTGTTTGCCACTGTTCTCAGGTATATATGGTCACCTCTTGCACTAGGGCATTGCTTGTGAAAGTTTACAACTTCCTGGTTTGATGTTGAAGGAGTAGTCTGAATTAGTAGCAGTTGGTTGGTGTTGTTTCAGGAGATATCGGTGTGGATTTGGTATTTTGTGTTATCTTAATCCTTTACCCATTTGGTTTACCCCTCCTACCATTCCCTTAAATTTCCACTTGTTGTTTTGGGAGTGTATTTGTAGGATTGTAGTTTTCTTTTACCCGTGGTCTTTTTCCCCTGTCTTTCAGGTTTATATCATCCTATACACTTCTGTCCATACCTTCCTGAGTAGGGGGTGGAAACAGATCAGCATGCATAAAAGAGCATAGCAAGGAACGACACCCCAGTATCTCCACCATCAGGTGTAATCTGGGGGGAACAGTGATAGCCTAGGGTTCTCTTAGCTTGAGAGGCAGGGAAGGTGCCCATTGCCCTGGGAAATTCTGCTACAGTATCATGACAGTCACTTTTATGCCATAATTAGTGGATAATACTATAAACTTATGTAGAGGAGAAAACCCCTTTTAAATAAGTGAAAGTTAATGGTTCTCAAAAATATGTTCATAAAAAAGGAAATGTGACAGATTCCCTTTTAGTGATACCATATATGTTAGACAAGAGCATTCTACAAGATACAATTGGCGTGCAGCATTTCTATAATACTGCTGACCGGTAACATTAAAAATGTTGCACAACTTTAAGCACTGTATTAATTACAATTTTAGACCTAAGTCTATTTTTGGAAACATAACAGGTATAATTACAGTTAAGTAGTGAAAGATATTCTGTGCTGACAACATAATTAAGCGAATACCACATCCAATACTCATCTAAGAGATAAAACAAAGCAATGAGCTTTGTTGCGCTTGGATACGAGCAAGCAGCAAATCTGTCATTAAACATCTTTGATATCTTCAGTTAGTGCTAGTGTCAGCTTAACAAGTAAAACCGGAAAGGCAGCTTGCTGATCTCGGAGAATTAGGTAGCACACCAAGGGAGAAACTTCTACCAGCTGTAGAGTCACCTGCTCATTCAAATTAGCATAAAGGTATGACTACAGTACTTTGATGCATGTAATAGTCTTTACAAAAGGTGCAGATATGGGAAGATACAAAAATACATAAAAAGAAACACTAGAAAGGATTGAAGTCAGCCCCAAAATTAGAGATAATCATGGAAACAATAGCCGCGTTAAGATCCAAACGGTCATCGACAGTTTGCAAGTTGTAGTTATAGTTGTGTGCATTTGCTGAGAGTACTAGAAAAGGGTTGCCTCCCACTCTCCACAGAAAATCACTCACCCTGTCCGTATGTTTTTCATGTCGGTTACACCTTCGGCCCTCCTGTATGCAAAAATAGCTTCCTTTCTGTGTTTACAGAAACCGGTTTTAGCATGTAATTTCCAAGTGCGTGATATCGTACACACACACACACACACTACATGAAATCAGTAAGAACATATTCTACAACAGAGACCCGACCTTCTAAAATAGATACTGTACATATATTGCTCATTGGTGGCATTGGGGTGCTCTTATATATTGTTGGGCAGCTCTCCTGATCTAATAGTATAGGAGTCACCAGTAAGCTCCAAGCCAGCGTGGTACACTACACGGTCATTGGATATAAAAAGTCTACACAACCCTGTTAAAATGACAGGTTTTGTTGTGAAAAATCATACCAAGAAGCATCATATCCTTTCACCGTTAATTCATATAAGAATATTCCCAATTCTAAAAATTCATTTCCATATTCACTGTCAAATACAATTGGAGTAGTATAAAATATAACTTAATATTTATTTATATTAAAGCCAACCACAAAACACAAAAATGTATCAATTGTCTCACAGAGCCAAATAAATACAGTGCCTTGTGAAAGTATTTGGCCCCCTTGAACTTTTCTACCTTTTGCCACCTTTCTTGCTTCAAACATAAAGATATAAAATTCTAATTTTTGGGGGAAGAATCAACAACAAGTGGGACACAATCGTGAAGTGGAACGAAGTTTATTGGATATTTTAAACTTTTTTAAAAAATTAAAAACTGAAGAAGTGGGGCGTGCAATATTATTCGGCCCCTTTACTTTCAGTGCAGCAAACTCACTCCAGAAGTTCAGTGAGGATCTCTGAATGATCCAATGTTGTCCTAAATGACTGGTAATGATAAATAGAATCCACCTGTGTGTAATCAAGTCTCTGTATAAATGCACCTGCTCTGTGATAGTCTCAGGCTGCGTGCCCACGTTGCGTATTACAAGCGTATATGCTGCGGAATTTCCGCAGCGTAAATGCTTGTAAAACGCATGTATATCCGCATCCCATGATCCCCAATGGCATTCCGCAATGTCAATGCCAATGCTGCGGATTTTTCCGCAGCGTATATACTGCGGTCAAAAATCCGCAGCATGTTCATTAATTTTGCGTTTCCGCATGCGGAATCGATGTGCGGATGGTACCCAAGTCTGGAGGAGAGGAGACTCTCATCCAGACCTGGGTACCAAAGAACCTGTAAAAAAAAAGAATAAAATAAAGTTTATACTTATCTTCTGATGTTTTCCCTCTGTCGCGCTGTTGTGTGAAGGACCTGCCACGTCATCGAGTCATGTGACCCATCACATGACTCAATGACGTCACCGCAGGTCCTGCACACAACAGCGTGAGCCGCTCAAGACTCCGGACGGTGCCGAGAATGCATCGGTAGGTGAGTATAAACTTTCTTTTTTTTATTTTTTACCATTCGGATTCTTTTTTTTTTTAACCATTACTTGGTCACACTATATAAATCCATGCCGGTTGCATGGATTTATATAGTGTGACCAAGTCGTCAAGCACTTTTCCAAGTGATGCTTAAATCACTTGGAGAAGTGCTTGATAACCCGCATGCGGAAATGCATGCAAAGACGCTGCAAAGACGCCTCACAAACGCTTCTACCTGGCGGGAAAACCGCATGTAAAATCCGCATGCGATTTTCCCGCCAGGGAGAAGCGTAAAAAATATGCTTCAGTTCAGCAACGTGGGCACATAGCCTCAGGGTTCTGTTTCAAGTGCAGAGAGCATCATGAAGACCAAGGAACACACCAGGCAGGTCCGAGATACTGTTGGGGCGAAGTTTAAAGCCGGATTTGGATACAAAAAGATTTCCCAAGTTTTAAACATATCAAGGAGCACTGTGCAAGCGATCATATTGAAATGGAAGGAGTATCAGACCACTGTAAATCTACCAAGGCCCGGCCGTCCCTTTAAACTTTCATCTCGAACAAGGAGAAGACTGATCAGAGATGCAGCCAAAAGTCCCATGATCACTCTGGATTAACTGCAGAGATCTACAGCTGAGGTGGGAGAGTCTGTCCTTTATGGAAGAGTGGCAAGAAGAAAGCCATTTCTCAAAGATATCTATAAAAAGTCTAGTTTGAAGTTTGCCACAAGCCACCTGGCAGACACACCAAACATGTGGAATAAGGTGCTCTGGTCTGATAAAACCAAAATCGAACTTTTTGGCCAACGATATGCAAAATGATATCTTTGGCGTAAAGGCAACACAGCTCATCACCCTCAAAACACCATCCCCACTGTCAAACATGGTGGTGGCAGCACAATGGTTTGGGCCTGCTTTTCTTCAGCAGGGACAGGGAAGATGGTTATAATTGATGGGAAGATGGACGGAGCCAAATACAGGACCATTCTGGAAGAAAACCTGTTGGAGTCTGCAAAAGACCTGAGACTGGGACGGAGATTTATCTTCCAACAGGACAATGATCCCAAACAAAGCAAAATCTACAATGGAATGGTTCAAAAATAAACGTATCCAGGTGTTAGAATGGCCAAGTCAAAGTCCAGACCTGAATCCAATCGAGAATCTGTGGAAAGAGCTGAAAACTGCTGTTCACAAGCGCCCTCCATCCAACCTCAATGACCTCGAGCTGTTTTGCAAGGAAGAATGGGCAAGAATTTCAGCCTCTCGATGTGCAAAACTGATAGACATACCCCAAGTGACTTGCAGCTGTAATCGCAGCAAAAGGTGGCGCTACAAAGTATTAACTCAAGGGGGCCGAATAATATTGCACGCCCCACTTTTCAGTTTTTAATTTTTTAAAAAAGTTTAAAATATCCAATAAATTTCGTTCCACTTCACGATTGTGTCCCACTTGTTGTTTATTCTTACCAAAAAAATTTGGATTTTATATCTTTATGTTTGTAGCCAGCAATGTGGCAAAAGGTAGAAAAGCTCAAGGGGGCCAAATACTTTCACAAGACACTGTATATCATACAACAACCGTTATTTTCTAATAATCCTGGTAGCAATTACTGTGAGGTTTGTAACATTCCTGGCGGCATGCTTTCTGCTTGTTTCTTATAGCTACTGTGTGCACAGTCCTAATGCGTCCCCAGCCTATTGCTATGAGTCACTGGATACTTAAACCCCCTCCACCCAGTAGGAGGTGCCTGAGCAACACCTGCACTCAGTTTGTCTTTGCAACTGAGTTGCCAGGTCCTGTCTTGTATCTAGTCTGTTCTGCCACCCTTGGCGCTGAGTACCCAGGGCCGCTACCTGTACCTGTGACTTCTAGTCAGTTTCTGTCACCCTGGGGGCTGAGTTCCCAGTATGGTTCCTGTATCTTGTTCCTGGTTCTGGCCCTGTGAACAGTGTCCTAGTCCGTTACTTGTTTGTCTCTATGTCTGTATCTTCCCTTTTTCCTGCAGTATCTGAACCTGCACCTAACTCCAACTCGTTGTCTCTGTACTTCTGTTTGTGAGTGTTGTGTCCACTCGCTACTTCATTGCAAGTACCTTGTGTGTATCTGGTTCTGCTCGTTCTGTTTCCCTGCCTCTGTATCTAACTCCTGTGTTCCAGTTCTCTTTTTGTGCTCTCAGTCTGTTCCATGTGAACAGATCCCTGTCCCGTCTACTGCATCTGCGGGTTTTGCTCTGCTTCGCTTGTTCATTGCATCTGCGGGTTTTGCTCTGCTTTGCTAGTTCACCACATCTGCGGTTTTGCTCAGCTTTGCTAGTTCACCGCATCTGCGGGTTTTGCTCTGCTTTGCTAGTTCACCGCATCTGCGGGTTTTGCTCTGCTTTGCTAGTTCACCGCATCTGCGGGTTTTGCTCTGCTTTGCTAGTTCACCGCATCTGCGGGTTTTGCTCTGCTTTGCTTGTTCACCGCATCTGCGGGTTTTGCTCTGCTTTGCTTGTTCACCGCATCTGCGGGTTTTGCTCTGCTTTGCTAGTTCACCGCATCTGCGGGTTTTGCTCTGCTAGTTCACCGCATCTGCGGGTTTTGCTCTGCTTTGCTAGTTCACCGCATCTGCGGTTTTGCTCTGCTCGTTCACCGCATCTGCGGGTTTTGCTTCGCTCTGCTTGTCTACCGCACCTGCAGCTCTGTTCCTGTATCCCAGTCTGTACTGGTCCCTATCTTGCCTACGTTCCTACTTGCCAGTACCCGCCTGTCTGCATGTCAGCCGTGCCTGCCTGTGCCCACCTGTCTGCATGCCAGCCGTGCCTGCCTGTGCCCACCTGTCTGCATGCCAGCCGTGCCTGCCAGTACCCACCAGTCAATATGCCAGTTTAACCTGCCTGTTCCTGCATTCCCCGGTGTGGGTCAACAGCTGTGACCGGGGTCTGACCTGGAGTAGCACCTGGTCCCTCTGCTCAGTTCCTCCCTGGTTCACAGAGTCGACTGAGCCGCCGTGCGACCTTGGTCGGATCGGGTTGATACTTAGTTACGCCCCTCCAGGCACTCCTCGGTTCATGGTACAGTGGGATCACTAATCACGCTCACGCCAGTCAGTCCGGGCGCGAGCGTAACAATGTTTAAGCAATATTTAGTGATGGTTTACTGTGAAAGCCAGAATTCTTGCTGGTTCATAGGTGATCAAATACTTATTTTGTGCATTAAAATGCAATTTAATTATTTAGAAATCAGACAATGTGATTTTCTGCTTTTTATTTTTAGATTCTCTCTCTCACGGTTGAAGTGTACATGCAATAAAAATTAGACCTCTCCATTCTTTATAGGTGGGAAAACTTGCAAAATTGGCAGTATATCAAATACTCATTTTCCCCACTGCAAATCATCAAGATCAGCTGCAGGCAGCTCCCTTTGCAATTATTGACCATTGACCCAGGTGTGCTCGATGGGAGACAACTCCTAAGACGCTGCAGGCCATGGTAGCATGTTTCGGCCACAATAGCACAAGAAACATGCAGCCTGGTGTTGTTAAGTTAGAAAACAACTCCTGGAACACTTTGGAAAAATGGCCATACCACTGGTTCCGTGACTAATTCAATGCAACGCCAAGCTGTACCTGGAATGAGGACTTGAGTTCAGTTATCGTACATTATACCAGCCTATACCATAATCCTGCGAGGAGGACCAGTGTGACGTTCCCTAGTGAGGGCCTCTTCATAGCACTGCCAAGAGTTTATTCTTGGTGTTGCAATTTTAATGTTAACGAGTGTATATATACATACGTTACATTTTATAAATAGAAAAAGTTAAGCCAGTAATTGTAAGGGAGTCAACTAGCTCACATTAGAAAAAGTTGTTTTTCTGTAGAGGTGTCATCTATAAATAACACAAAATTGCTTCACAATTGGCAAAGCACAAGAACTAAATCAAGAGGCCAGAAATAGGATGAAAAGTACTATGATTACAGTGCTAGCCAAAACGTCCTAAGTGTAGAGGGAAGTATCTGAAAACAAATATAATGTATATGAAGTATAGTACTTTATAAATAAAGGGCAAGTCTTGAATTGTCATCATCAGAATCATGTTACATGCTGGAAGGGGCAACCCCCCAGATAAATTCACAAGATATACACTAAATGTTATATAGAGGAGATGACCCCATATAGGAATCCTCTTTTAGCATAGCAAAACATATAGCTCTCCTCATTTGCTTGCTGGATGTAAGACCTATTATTTTTCCAAGGAGAAAACCTCCAACTGAGACATTGAAATTAAGGAGCAGCTGAAAAGGCATAGTTCCTTAGCTTTACAAATCACATTTACTTAAATGGAACTACCCAAAAATGATGGGCTACATTCATTATAATTTACCATAAAGATTTATATGATATACTGAATAGTGGTGTATACATTGGGCTCTAGCATCAGCACATCAGCAAAGTCCTCAGCGCTTGGCCCATGTCCCTCCTAGGCATTAATGCTGCTCTGGAGTGCCAACACTAAAATGAACACAGACATGAATGCCTTCATCAGAGATGTATGCTCTTTTAAAGGTCACAGTGGTCCTGGCAACAGGTAAACCAAATAAAATATAAACCAAATTATAGTTCATCAGGCATGGGACAATTAAAAGGCTTGTCTGGTGATAACAAGTTGGTTGTTCGACTATTGGGACAATACCAATCAACAGAATTAGGAATTTTCACAACCCCTGATGGGGTACTTTTATCTCAAAAAAATAGAGCGGCAGGTCAGAGGTATGACCAATGCTTCATTCATTCTATATGGGGCTGACGGAAACAAATGAGGGCAGCACTCGGCAACCCTACAAGGAATGAATGGAGCGGCGGTCGGGCATGCTCACTGCCACTGCATTCCATTGGGTATAAAAGTGCCCCATTCTTATTAGTGGGGTCTGAGCGGTCAGACACCCACCGATCAATAAGTTATCACCTACCTTGTGGATAAGTAGGAACTTGTTTTCATCAAACAACCTCTTTAAAAGGCTTTCACTTAATTATTAGGTATGATGGATGTGATACTATCTGGAGACACCGGACAATATTTTCCTAGTCTTATAACAAAAAAAACAGATTTAAAAAAAAAAAAAAAAAAAAAAAGGCGACACTTTTGTCTTTTTTTTTTTTTACAAAATAACAGGATTTTTACAAAACCATAAAAACTTTAGCCTAATGGTTGTGATGTAAGGCTTTATTTACACAGGATAATAGCGCAAGTTCACTTCTTCAAGTCTGTACAGTACTATTTGGATGTGAATTTCACAGAAAAAAAAAACACTCAACATTTCAGCATTTTATCATCATTTGTAAACCAAAACCAGGAGTGGCGTCAAAACAAGTGTAAATCTTTTAACTACAGATTTTCTAATTCAACTCCTAATTTTGGCTCAAATATAAACATGTGAATAAAGCCTGATTTACAGCTTTGCTTACAAGTTGCATTTTATGCAAGTTAAAAGCAGCTTTTTACAGTACAAGCAAAAGCTATGAGATTTCAGAAATCTCATGAACATGCTTTTTTTTTCCTGACTGTTACATAGGTTGAAACAAACACCTAGGTCCATCAAGTTCCACCTTTTCCTCCAATTGTAGAATGAATTGGAAAACTGTTGCATTTTTGGAAACGGCAACAGGTCAATTCTTCCCTCCGCTATTTTTACATTTGCAATGGTGTATTTTTTCATGAACTCATGTAACATTGGGGTTGAAGTGTTGAGGAGAGCCATAGGCTCAAATACTTAATTAACCTCAAGACATAGGAGATTGAGAGAAAAGATCCACAAAGTGTATTATTTCACCTTACATAAGGTTGTTTAGATCAAAAGATGGCTGCCATTTCCTGTTTCATCACACCATGCTCTGTTCTGGGAGGAAGCTGCATTCTGTAGAAGGACTAACCAACCACAGAGCGACACATCGCATGGACTATGCCCCCTGATGACCTCATGGACCAACCCACCCTGATGACCTCATGGACCATGCCCCCTGATGACCTCATGGACCATGCCACCCTGATGACCTCATGGACCACCCCACCCTGATGACCTCATGGACCACCCCACCCTGATGACCTCATGGATCTGCCCATGGACTAACCAATCAATACATCTGGTTACTCACATTCTGGAGCTAATCGAGCCCATATACAGAGGTTATATAAATCTATGTTGGAGTTGAATAAAGGACACTTGGAGCTGTGGCATAGCTGATCAAGGAGAGCTTACATCCGACTGTGTTTGTCTGATGTTATTCTTTCTTGCATGCACTTGATCATATCCATTAGGCCAGGAGCAAGAAACTAGTGAACATACCAAAGTGTTCGCCCTAACAGAAGCAAAGCTGAACTTTGGAATCCTGAAGAATTCAGCAAAAAAAAAAAAAAAAAAAGCTTTGAATACAGCTTTTTTTTTTACTGCCAAGAGATAAGGTTTTTGGTGTAGAAAAAAAAAAAACACAGCGAAAAAGCAACATAGCCTAATTTGTTTCAGAGTTAGGCCTTATTCACATGTCAGTATATCGTTAGAATTTTGCATCAGTATTTGTAATCCAAAATCAGGAGTGGAAGGAAGAAATACCACTCCTACAATCATTAGCTTGAGTGGCTGGACTTTGAAACTTTGACCTCAACATTCACTCACTAAAGAATGTATAGATCTTTTTGGGGATTTTTACAGCAGAGGTAAAGCAGCGTAAATATAATAAAGTTGGGTAGAATTACTAGCTAGATGGATTTTTTGTACTATGGATTACATCTCTGTCCACTACAATAGCACTTTGTAGGCAGCTTCCCTTTTGCATTTTAGCCACAAGACATTACAAATCGGAAGCACACGTTGGCTCTAGGCGATATCATGTAATTAAAAAGAAAAAGTAAGAAAAGCCAAGACATTTTTCATGACAAATGTGTAAAGACGGATTGCTCCAAGGCCCAGGAGGGCAGTGCAATGTTGTCAGGGGCCGATTATACACACAGAACAACAAGACATGAAAATAACTGTACCATCACCAAAATCTATATATTTCACCAGTTGGATGAAGCACATTAGGTGGGCTGCACTGCTCAAGTAAATAGATTCTTCAACAAGGATGATAAAAAGGTTTTTTATTTCAATGCCGTACCAACGTCTTTATTACGGTGAGTGAAAAAAACAAAATTTACATTGTTTTTTTTTTTCACTTGATAAAGATGCCGAAACATGGGAATAAAAAAAACAACTTTCTATCATCCTCGAAGTGCATTTTGCCTTCGAAAATAACAATACTATATGTAGCTCTCAATTTTAGAGACACGTCACATCCTTTTTTGCAATATATTGCTCATTATAGAGAATCTTCAAAAAGGTAGAAATTTTGTGGTACTCATCGGTCAGTAAAATGCAAATTCTTTATTTCATATAATTAAGGAATTGCATAGACCACAACATGAAGTACATGTACTGTATACATATGGTAACCGCCATTCTGCATCACCCAGCCACTTCTTTCTCGTTCCTACTTGGTTTTTATAATTTTTTACATTTTTTTCACCGGTGTGTGCTGCCAAATTTCTGCATTTGAAGAATGTCTATACTATTGGAATAGTTCTCTCTAGGTGGCTGAGCAACACCAGATGTCTGGAGTCCAAATTATGGTATACAAGGTGTGCTGGTATTAACCTGAATGGATTGAATGATACTATATAGCTCATTAACCCCTTCGCAACCTTGGGTTTTGTCGTTTTTTGCTCCCCTTGTTCCCAGAGCCATAGCGTCTTTATTTTTTGGACAATATGGCCGTGTGAGGGCTTATTTTTTGCGGGACAAGTTGTACTTTTCAACGCCATTACTAGTTTTACCATATCGTGTACGGGAAAACGGGAAAAAAATTCCAAGTGCGGTAAAATTTCAAAAAAAAGTGCAATACCACAGTTGTTTTTTATTTATTTTTTTACCACGTTCACTGAATGCTAAAACTGACCTGCCATTCTTATTCTCCAGGTCATTACGAGTTCGTAGACACCAAACATGTATAGGTTATTTGGTGTTATTTGGTTATTTTATATTTAAGTGGTGAAAAAAATTCCAAAATTTGGTAAAAAAAAACTAAAAAAAAAAAAAAAAATAGCGCCATTTTCCGAGACCTGTAGCGTCTCCATTTTTCGGGATCTGGGGCTGGGTGAGGGCTTATTTTTTGTGCGCCGGGCTGACATTTTTATTGATAACATTTTGGGGTAGATCCGATGTTTTGATCGCCCGTTATTGCATTTTATTGCAATTTTGCGGCGACCAAAAAACGTAATTCTGGCGTTTAGAATTTTTTTCTCGTTACACCGTTTACCGATCGGATTAATTCTTTTTTTATATTGATAGATGGGGCGATTCTGAATGCGGCGATACCAAATATGTGTATGTGGGTTTTTTTTTTTTATATTTTATTTTGAATGGGGCGAAAGGGGGGTGATTTAAACTTTTATATATATATATTTTTTTTATATATTTTTAAAAACATTTTTTTTTTCACTTACTGCATGCTTCAATAGTCTCCATATCCCCTGCATATAGCAGAAATGGTCCTGTGCTATCAGCGCCGACCACTAGGTGGCGCTCATAGCGACCAGATCATGACAACCACAGGCGTCTGCTGCAGACCCTGGGTTGTCATGCACGCCCATCGGTGACCCGCGATCACGTGACGGGGGTCGCCGGTGAGCGGGGCTTATGACTCGCAACCCGGAAGCGCGCGTTAAATGCCGCTGTCGGAGATTGACAGCGGCATTTAACATGTTAACAGCCGCGGGTGGATCGCGATTCCACCCGCGGCTGTTGCGGGCACATGTCAGCTGTAAGAATCAGCTGACATGTGCTCGGTTCAGTGAGGGCTCAGCGCAGCAGCCCTCACTGAACCGGGGGTACGCAAATGTGCGTACTAATACGGCAAGGGTTGGAAAGGGGTTAAACCTCTCGATTGCTGCAGATAATATAGGACGGACAGGTTGGTATGACTGATCTGATGGCTAGCTCACAACCATAGATGCCTGACTTATATTCAAAGCTAAATTTGCAAGACACGTTAAACAGGTCTAGCTAATCATGGCAGTCTTGATCTGCGGCTATTTTTCCTACTCTCCCACACAGAAATGGAGGAAATGGGTTTAAAAGTTCACAACGTGAGTAAGGTAATGATTACATGACTAGAATAGGAAGACATGCATCTTGTAAGAAAAGCAATACGGCAACCTGTCTAGACACTACGTGCCCAATTCATCAAGCTGTTTTGGCCAGAATTCTTGGGTAAAACTGATGGAAATTTTGTTAATTGGTGTTTTTACACCAATCCTGGCTAGGGCATGCCTAACAATTCTATCATAATTTAACCCACCTTGTGGTGAAAATATGGCAGAAATATGCGCTAGCAGTATGTTTTTAGCGGTGCTGCGTAGCAGCTGAAAGCAAGAAAAATTAACGATCCCCTAGTTCTTGAGAACAAGTAACTTGCAGGAGTGGTTTTATTTTTACAAGCACTCTTCAATTTTAACTATTTACGATCTAGAGCTATTCCCTTTAATCGCTTAGTTGGACTTTGCAACTAATTAATTGTCACAATAAATCTAAAATGAAAAAAAACAAAGTCCATGTTCAAAGTTGCTTTGTTTTTTATGTTTTTCTTTTTATAGCTCTTTTGCAGACCTATGTGAGTCCATGGTATCAGACAATAAAAACTAAGTATGTATCCATTATAGTAGCTAAATTGCCAGGCAATCCCTCCTTATGGAATAGAAGAAGAAACAACAAAAAAAAATATTGGAAAGGGCTGGGGCATACCAGTTTATGTATGTATGCATGCATGCACAGTGGTGTGACAAAGTATTTGCCCCCTTCCTGATTTCTTATTCTTTGCATGTTTGTCACACTTAAATGTTTCAGATCACAAAACAAATTTAAATATTAGACAAAAGATAATACAAGGAAACACAAAATGCAGTTTTTAAATGAAGGTCTTTATTATTAAGGGAAAAAGATCGAAACCAACAGGGACCTCTGTGAAAAAGTGATAGCCAACCCCCCTTCCTCAAAACATAAAATTAGCTGTGGTTTATCACATCTTTGGGAAGCTGAGTTCAATTTCCCCAGCCACACACAGGCCTGATTACTGCAACACCTGTTCTCAGTCAAGAAATCACTTAGATAGGACCTGCCTGATAACGTGAAGTAGATTAGGCGGGCCCGGTACTACCCAAGTGCACCCCATGGGAAAAGACACCCCAGTTTACAATGCCAGCGCTGATGGGCCCGGCTATATATATACACACTGTAACATACCTGGCGGCGTCCTTGCATGGTGGTCCATCTCCCACTGTGCAAGAGAGCGCACTTGATCTCCTGTCCAGAATGTCTCTCTGGCTTCCCTCCATGCTGTCTGTTTGTGTCTGTCTCTGCTGCTTAAGGGCGGCGCCCGATCACTTCCTGCTTTTTGTACCTGCTGTGGGTCACACCCCTTGTGCGTCCTCAGCCTATTGCTGTCTGACACTTGGTATATAGCTCAGCAGCTCCCTTCTATCCCTGCCTGAGCATAAGTGTTTTCCTTCAGTGTGTGTTTGCACTCTGAAGGTGCCAGGTCCCGTCTTTGTTTCCTTGTCTGCCTTTCCTGGAGGCTGTATTTCCAGGCCTGTCTGAACTTAGTCCTGTATGTCTCCTGCTTTGCGGTATCAGCTCCCGTGTCTGAACTGTGTCCTGTATGTCTCCTGCTTTGCGGTATTAGTTCCCGTGTCTGAACTGAGTCCTGTATGTCTCCTGCTTTGCGGTATTAGTTCCCGTGTCTGAACTGAGTCCTTTCTGTGTATCTTGTCTGTCCTGTCTGAACACGCTCCTTGCCTGTTCCTCCTGCCTTCTAGGGGCCGATTACCTAGACCCGCTCCTGTATCTTGTCTGTCCTGTCTGAACACGCTCCTTGCCTGTTCGTCCCGCCTCTCTGGGGGCAGTATTCCCAGACCCGCTCCTGTATCCCGCTGCAGTGTCGGTCTCCTCCGTACACTCAGTTCCAGTCTGAACTCTCTCCTATCCTTTACCTGTTTTTCCTCTATGTCCGTTCCCTTCCTTTTTCTGCAGAGTCTGAACTCGTACCTAACTCCTGCCTGTTGTCTCTGTACTCCCGTTTGTGAGTTTGTGGTCCACTCGCTACTTCACTGCAAGTACCCTGTGGGTGTCTGGCTCTGTCTTTCCCTTCCTGTCTGTTCCGTGTGAACAGAGTCCTGTCCTGCCCTGCTTCTGCCCGCTGCTCCGGCAGTCCCGTCCTGCCCTGCCTGTACCCTTCTGCCTGTATTGTTCCTGAGTCCCGGTGTGTACTGGGTCCTATCCCGCCTGTGTTCCTACCTGCTAGTGCCTCCCTGTCTGCACTCTTGCTGTGCTTGCCTATACCCCCCTGCCTGCTTACCCGCCTGCCTGCATACCAGTCGTGCCTGCCTATACCCACCAGTCAGTGTGCCAGCCTACCAGTCTGTTCCTGTATTCCCCTGTGTGGGTCAACAGCCGTGTCCGGGGTCTGTCCTGGAGTAGCACCTGGTCCCTCTGCTCGGTTCCTCCTTGGTGCACTGGCGTCGTATGCCGTCGTGCGACCCTGGTCGGATCGGGTGAATACCTAGTTACGCCCCTCCAGGCATTCACTCTCCGGCACGGTCCAGTGGAATCACTACCAATCACACGCACACGCCGCTTAGCCCGGGCGTGTGCATAACAGCATGCTCAGGCCATGGTTCCCGTTGAGCCCCACGGCCTTCGCCCTCTGAGAAGTTTTCCAGCGAATATATGCATTAAAATAAATAAATAAATTTTTTTTCTCTTAGCTGAGTTCCAGGCGAAATTACGCACCGTCCAGATGGATCTATCAGCTCTCGTTCCTGCGGATCCGCCACGTTACTATGGGGATCCAAGACAGTGTCGTGCATTTGTGGAGCAATGCATGCTACACTTTAAGGCCTACCCTCTCTACTTTCCTTCCGATTGGGCTAAAGTGGCCTTTATGATGTCTTACCTGGCGGGTGATGCCTTGGAATGGATCAACCCCCTATATGAAACACAGGATCCGATCCTCCGGGACCTAATGGCCTTCCTGGTGGCCTTTCTAATGGTCTTCGATGATCCTAACCCGGAGGCTCCTGCTGAAGCTTCACCTCCCAATATCCCGGAGCAGCCCCGATGGGTAATGTGTGTGGGTAGCACAATAGTCCTCCAGCCCAATGAGACTACTGCCCACCCAGAATCCTCACAGGGTGACTACGCTTTCCGGAATACTTCTCTCAACCTCAAGAGGCAGTCCAGACGTGCTAGACGTAGAGGCAAGCCGTCACGCCAGGGTCTGTCCTCCCTGAGACCTCCTGACCCCAACCTTGAAGTCCCTACTGAAGCTTCACCTCCCTGTATCCCGGAGAAACCCCAATGGGTAATGTGCGTGGGTAGTGCACCAGTTCTCCTGCCCGAAGAGACTTCTGCCCATCCAGACTCCACACAGGAGAACTTCCTGCACCCGGCATCAGATGCTTCTCTCTCTTTAACCGGTGTGCATGTCCAAGGATGCTCCAAAGCTGTGGTTACCTCTGAGTCTGTGCACCTCTACTACCTGGCGGAGGATCCCCTGTTGCCTCCTGAATCCTCCGGGATACCACTCGATGACAAATGGAGAGAGACTTCTCTACACCCGGTACTCAATACTTTGTCCGCTTCGTCCTGTGAGCCTGACAATGGGTACCCCAAAGTGGTAGTTACCTCCGAGTCTCTACACCCCTCCGACCAGGCGGAGGATCTCCAGTTGTCTCCTGAACCCTTCGGGGTGCTACCTGGTAGCGAAAGGACAGAGACTCTCCTATACTCTGTACCTGATACCTCGCTCGCTTCGTCCAGTGAGTCCAACTTAGTATACTCCGAAGCAGAGGTTACTCCTGAGTCTCTACACCCCTCCGACCAGGCGGAGGACCTCCAGTTGTGTTCAGAATCCTTCGGGGTGCCACCTGGTGGTGAATGGACAGAGACTTTCCTATATCCTGGATCTGATACCTCGCTTGCTTCGTCCAGTGAGTCCGACCTAGTGTACTCTGAAGCAGAGGTTACCTGTGAGTCTCTACACCCCTCTGACCAGGCGGAGGACCGCCAGCTGTCTCCAGAACCCTTCGGGGTGCCACCTGGTGGTGAATGGACAGAGACTTTCCTATACTCGGTACCCGATACCTCGCCTGCTTCCTCCAGTGAGTCCAACCTAGTGTACTCCGAAGCAGAGGTTACTCCCGAGTCTCTACACCCCTCCGACCAGGCGGAGGACCTCCAGTTGTGTTCAGAACCCTTCGGGGTGCCACCTGGTGGTGAATGGACAGAGACTTTCCTATACTCGGTACCCGATACCTCGCCTGCTTCCTCCAGTGAGTCCGACCTAGTATACTCTGAAGCAGTTGTTTTCTCTGAGCCTCTGCACTCTTCTGACCCGGCGGAGGACCTCCAGTTGTTTCCTGAATCCTCCGGGGTACCACCAGATAACAAAGAGACAGTGACTTTTCCTCATTATGTACCTGATAACCAGTCTATTTTTTCCTGTGAGCTTGACAAGATGTACCTCGAAGCAGAGATTACCCTCAAGTCTCTGTCCCCCTCCAACCCAGTGAACGACTGGTCCTCGAATTCCCTGCGGAAGATTCTGGCAGGCCTGAAGAAGAGGGGGCGTAAGGGGGGAGGTACTGTAACATACCTGGCGGCGTCCTTGCATGGTGGTCCATCTCCCACTGTGCAAGAGAGCGCACTTGATCTCCTGTCCAGAATGTCTCTCTGGCTTCCCTCCATGCTGTCTGTTTGTGTCTGTCTCTGCTGCTTAAGGGCGGCGCCCGATCACTTCCTGCTTTTTGTACCTGCTGTGGGTCACACCCCTTGTGCGTCCTCAGCCTATTGCTGTCTGACACTTGGTATATAGCTCAGCAGCTCCCTTCTATCCCTGCCTGAGCATAAGTGTTTTCCTTCAGTGTGTGTTTGCACTCTGAAGGTGCCAGGTCCCGTCTTTGTTTCCTTGTCTGCCTTTCCTGGAGGCTGTATTTCCAGGCCTGTCTGAACTTAGTCCTGTATGTCTCCTGCTTTGCGGTATCAGCTCCCGTGTCTGAACTGTGTCCTGTATGTCTCCTGCTTTGCGGTATTAGTTCCCGTGTCTGAACTGAGTCCTGTATGTCTCCTGCTTTGCGGTATTAGTTCCCGTGTCTGAACTGAGTCCTTTCTGTGTATCTTGTCTGTCCTGTCTGAACACGCTCCTTGCCTGTTCCTCCTGCCTTCTAGGGGCCGATTACCTAGACCCGCTCCTGTATCTTGTCTGTCCTGTCTGAACACGCTCCTTGCCTGTTCGTCCCGCCTCTCTGGGGGCAGTATTCCCAGACCCGCTCCTGTATCCCGCTGCAGTGTCGGTCTCCTCCGTACACTCAGTTCCAGTCTGAACTCTCTCCTATCCTTTACCTGTTTTTCCTCTATGTCCGTTCCCTTCCTTTTTCTGCAGAGTCTGAACTCGTACCTAACTCCTGCCTGTTGTCTCTGTACTCCCGTTTGTGAGTTTGTGGTCCACTCGCTACTTCACTGCAAGTACCCTGTGGGTGTCTGGCTCTGTCTTTCCCTTCCTGTCTGTTCCGTGTGAACAGAGTCCTGTCCTGCCCTGCTTCTGCCCGCTGCTCCGGCAGTCCCGTCCTGCCCTGCCTGTACCCTTCTGCCTGTATTGTTCCTGAGTCCCGGTGTGTACTGGGTCCTATCCCGCCTGTGTTCCTACCTGCTAGTGCCTCCCTGTCTGCACTCTTGCTGTGCTTGCCTATACCCCCCTGCCTGCTTACCCGCCTGCCTGCATACCAGTCGTGCCTGCCTATACCCACCAGTCAGTGTGCCAGCCTACCAGTCTGTTCCTGTATTCCCCTGTGTGGGTCAACAGCCGTGTCCGGGGTCTGTCCTGGAGTAGCACCTGGTCCCTCTGCTCGGTTCCTCCTTGGTGCACTGGCGTCGTATGCCGTCGTGCGACCCTGGTCGGATCGGGTGAATACCTAGTTACGCCCCTCCAGGCATTCACTCTCCGGCACGGTCCAGTGGAATCACTACCAATCACACGCACACGCCGCTTAGCCCGGGCGTGTGCATAACACACACACACACACACACACACACACACACATTACCAGGAGTGGCCGGCCGACCAAAATTACCCCAAGAGCGCAGCGACGACTCATCCAAGAGGTCACAAAAGACCCCACAACAACATCCAAAGAACTGCAGCCTCACTTGCCTCACTTAAGGTCAGTGTTCATGACTCATGACTCCACCATAAGAATTGATTTTGGGGAGAATACTCTGCGGACTGACGAGACAAAAGTTGAACTTTTTGAAAGGTGTATGTCCCATTACATTTGTTAGAAGTAACACAGCATTTCATAAAAAGGAACATCATACTAACTGTAAACTATGGTGGTTGTAGTGTGATGGTCTGGGGTTCTTCTGCTGCCTCAGGACCTGAAAGACTTGCTGTGGTAAATGGAACCATGAATTCTGCTGTCTACCAAAAATCCTGAAGGAGAACGTCCGGCCATCTGTTCGTAACCTCAAGCTGAAGCGCGCTTGGATTATGCAGCAGGACAATGATCCAAAACACACTAGCATGTCTATCTCTGAATGGCTTAAGAAAAACAAAATTAAAGACTTAGGAGTGGCATAATCAAAGTCCTTAATGCGATTGAGATGCTGTAGCAGGACATTAAAAATGCGGTTCATGCTCTGAAGTCCTACAATGTGGCTGAATTACAACAATTTTGCAAAAGGGGAGTGGCCAAAATTCCTCCAGAGCGTTGTAAAAGACTTATTGCCAATTATCGCAAACGCCTGATTGCAGTTGTTGCTGCTAAGGGTCCAACCAGTTATTAGGTTTAGGGGGCAATCACTTTTTCACACAGGGCCCTGTAGGTTTGGATTTATTTTTCCCTTAATAAAGACCTTTATTCAAAATTTATTACACACATACATACACACACACGAGGCAATGAGGCTGGTGATGTTGGTATCTCACAGAACTGGAGATGTCAGATCCTGCCCGGCGCCCGCAGCTGCTGTTTGAAGTATTCCGGAGAAACAGAGCAGTTACTCCGCCCACAAGGACAGTTCTGACGTGTGCCAGTGATCCCGGCTCCAGCCACATATACGTAGCGCTGTCTAGTTAATGTCCACACACACACACAAACCAATCCTGAACATCCTTTGCAAAAACACGTTCTTACACTAGTGTAGAGGTGCTATTGCGAGGACCAATTTTTGCTCTTAGAGAGCATGAACAATACCAAGAAAATAAATGCAATGACTGATTAATAACAATCATCATGGGTTTTGATTTAACAGTGAGGTTAGGTCATGTGCACGCATTGCGTTTTTTGTCACGTTTTTTTCAGCGCAGTTTTGTCACAATACCTGAAGGGTTTCTTGATGCCAGCAAAGTGAATGAGAATCCTTAAAGGGGTTTTTCCACGAACAAAAGTTCATTTGAAAAATTGTCTGTGTCTGACCGTGTGCGGGACATACCACATCTCCTGGGCAGGGGGGAGCAAAAGACAATACAGACATTACAGCAGGGGATCACAGAGGATTCATTTTGGGAGGTAAAATATTTCACTGCCTGTTTTTAAACAATATTTTACCTCATAAAATGAATCCTCTGTGATCCCATGCTGTAATGTCTGTATTGTCTTTTGCTTTCTCCCCTGCCCAGGAGCTGTGGTATGTTCTGTACGCGATCAGACACAGCTAATTATTAAAATGAACTTTTGTTTGTGGGAAAACCCCTTTAAGTCTCCTGTATGCGTTCCTTATTTGTGACTTGCAGATTCGGTGTGGATGTAAATCTGCAGTATGTAAATTCTTTCAGCGTTTTTCTGCAGTTTTTACCCAAAATAATGAGTGGGGAAAATTTGCACCAAAAACGGGGATTTTTGTCGCTGTGTTTATACTGCCAAGAGATGTGGAATTGGTGCAGAAATTCCTGCACCAAATACTTAACGGGTGCACATACCCTGAGGTACATGCCTTTGTGTCTCCAGCTTTACCACTAGCAAAAAGATCAGGATGGCAAAATCTTCACCAGAAATAAAAAAATAAAATCCTTTTTAAATAAGAAAGCGCTCACCCAACCTCACCGGAAAAAGGTATGGCAGGGGTGAAATACAACAGGATAAGGAAGAAATGTAATTCAACTCTGCGCTTTCAAACGACAGACAATTAAGCAATATCTTATTTCACCCATAGAGGCTTTCCTTCTAACACCGCTCAGTACTGAATGACAGACCCCGTTATCCCTACCAAGTTCTGAGGCATCTGAAACTATGAGAATTATTGCCACATATGGTGTCAAAAAGTGAGCTGGGAGATTTTGTCCTTTTATTAAGGGATACTGAAGGCAGATAAAGACAATGTACACAGCATTATAGAAACACCCCTATAACATACAGTAGAGGGAAGACCTTTAACTCCTTCACCCCCACCCAGGCCTTCTTCACCTTCCTGATTAGGCCAATATTTTCAATTCTGACCAGCATCACTTTATATGTGGTAATAACTCTGGAACGCTTCAACATATCTCATGGATTATGAGATTTTTTTTTGTGATATGCTGTACTTCATATTAGTGGTATATTTAGGTCGAAATGATTTGCGTTTATTTATGAAAATATCAGAAATTTGACAAAAAAAAAAAAATAAACTGAAAATGTAGCAATTTTTTAACTTTATATTTTTATGCCCTTAAGTCAGACCACTAAAACAACTTCTCTACTATCCGACAGATCATAGGAGTTTGTATGTGGAGTTCAACCGTGCAGACCCCCACAGACCCAAAGAGCTCTGGCTTTGAAGCCCCCCATTAATATGGAGCAATCAAAATGCACTGTTCCATTCATACTCTATGGAACTGACGCAGATAGCAGGGTACTAAGTGGGCCAGTCATTCCATCTGGGGTATAGCTTTCTGATACCAGAAGTTAATACCAGGCTGAATCAGAAACCAAAGAGGACTTTCAAGCAGACACATCATTCCATAAAGATGGGTGGTTCCTTTTGGAGTATTCCCACATAAGTATAATATAATGTGATGTACATGATTAAGTGCTCCTGCTCTGCAAACTATATAGTAAAAAACTATTTTGAATTATCTAAAAATATTTAAAAGGAAACGCTCTTTCCCCTAAAAAATAGTGATCAGTAATGAATCCCTTAATAGGGGATCTTAAACAAGACTCATAACTTAAGATGTAGAATCGGCTGGGCAACATCTGAAACTCTCCAGCAAGGAGTTAATAGGCAATTTAATCTTGAAGAATTGATGGAGGCTGGAGGTGGAGGTGATTGAGCCAATAACTGTTCTTTCATTTGGCAATCCTTCAGCTCCATCTGCATATCATTCCCGTCTAGAGTCCATGTGAATGGATTCACAGGACCTGGTCCATCGGTCACTTCAGTAATCTGTGGCTGCTGGATAGGAGCCCTGAGAACCACCTGCTACCTGACGCCATCCATAGCTTTCCTTTTGATTAGCCCATCTGACGCAATGTCATTGTTGCAGCATGAAGCACATGTGACGTTGGTACAGGAAAGCTAATTAAAAGACAGACATAGATGCAGTCAAATAATAGGCGGTTCTCATGGCTCTCATCCAGCAGCCACAGTTTGCAGACAGGACCAATGGATCAACTCCAGCAAATCCATTTGCACCAACTCTATTCATGTCCCTAAGATAGCTGTTGATGGAGGAGCATGTGACCAAACACATCTTTCAGTCTTCTTAATTGAACTAGACTGCGCATGTGTAGGTCCAGGACTTCGGGAATCTCAAAAGCAAAAGGTATTTCAAAAGTGAAGCTAGTCCCCATCTGTCACTGCATCAGCTTACTTAGCAGACATCCAACCCTACAGTCACTGATCTGGTTATGTGATGGTCCAGGAAAAGCTGTGGACCAGTCAGGACACAGGATGTTGTGGCCAACTGGCCCAATAGAACTACATTAGCAAGTTAGTAATCCTCAAGGAGGCATTTAGGTAGACCAGTCAAACATTATTGCAGTGTTAAAAGGGTTGCCTCATGCTGCTTCTTCAGGAGTGCTCAATCCCCAGCCTCATGATCTGCATCCTACCATGCTGCCAGCAAAAGCAGCTTTGCCTATGCAGCCTCAGAGGAGTGTGGGGGCACGGAATCTAGCGATCCAGCCAGCTACAGAGCAGCGCTTCCAAGCTCAATAGCAAAGAGCTTGCGAGTGCTGCCCTGCTTGTCTCCGAGACTGGCTACTACTGACTGAACATGTAGGCAGAAACCGAGGCAATGAGCAGCAAAACTACAGAATTAAAAATCCCTCTGCTCTTGAGAATGGAGATCATTTTTAATAAGAGATGAATTGCAAAGTTGCTTGTTTTTACAATCACATTGGAATTGTACTCATTTACGATGATGAGACAACTCCTTTGACCATCCTGCATCACACAGCTTACCTTATAGGATCTATCCTAGACTTTCTTCTTTGACGCTCCTTTTCTGGTACCGCATGCCACTGAAAAGTCAAGCGCCAGTCAAATCCACCAATCATAGGTTCACCAGTCTGCATATAAAACTCAAAAGTGTTCCAGTCAATGGTGTCAATAACAGGACAGACTACTGCAGTTTCATTTTCTCCAATCCTGAAAGAAAATATCAAATAGCAGTGAAACATCCAGTAATGGATTGTGCAGCACAGGATTTCATAGTGAACAGCGATTACTCGACTATAGATAATGAAATCAATCTAAGAAAAACTCAAATGTACAGTAAAAGATAACTCCTACAAATCCAACCATGTCAATATGTGGTTACATGAATGGAAAAGATGGCTCCTTTTATTAATGAATAGATATATAGTAGAAAAAAGAAAATGCAGTTCAGTTATTTTTAATAGTGTATTTCCACACCAAGTTACACTATAGCAAAAGTAGATTTTATCCATTATACACCGTGTTCCAAATTATTATGCAAATAATATTTTCTCAGATTTTCCCAAATTACCTATATGAATTGCAGTCATTGTAATTTTCCAGTCAAATAACTATTAGAGTACAATTTTGTACAAACTGCCTATGATAACAGTATATTTAAAAAAAAATAAAAAACTCAAACTGCACTCAAAATGCATGTTCCAAATTATTATGCACAGCAGAGTTTTTAACCTTTTCATTTTAATAAAGAACAAAAAAGTGGTCATTTTTGAAATTATAAGCATTAGCAGGTTATTAGAAACTGAAATCAAACAGTTTTCAACTCAAAACTTTATTCTAGGTGATGTTACATTTGCACATAGGACCCCTTGTTCGAAAGGAGCTTCTGAACTCTCTCGTCCATTGAATTTGTCAGGTTTTGGATGGTTTCTGCTTCAATTGTTTTGCATGAGGACAGAAAATATTATTTGCATAATAATTTGGAACACAGTGTATCTCCGGTCTGTTTTCTCAACAACTTCCACTTTTACCAGATATACTAACATGCATATACACAACAAGATTATTGAGAACGAGCATTCCTAGGAACGCTCATTTCACAATAATCTGCCAGTGAAAATAGGCTGCCAATCACCAAAGCAAAACACGCATTCATTGGGTGAAATTATTCATTGATCATTGTTCTCAGCAGCTCGTCGTCATGTGCAAACAGGACCTGCGCTACCAAGAACCATGGCAGTCAATGTGCACTGAGTGATTTATGCCCGTGTAAGCAGGTTATTAAACGACCGCCGATTGGTAAAGTTTTGCCAATCGGTGGTCGTTTGGTGCCGCCTGTCGGTCCGTGTAAATTGACTCTTAGGCCTCTTTCAGACAAATATATGAACGATGTTGAATAATCTAAAAATTGCAGCTGAAATACTACACAGAACCCTGGCTGTTCTAATGAACCCAATTCACAATACCACAGATCCCTACATGATGAGAGGGATCAGATGTTAGATTCAGCATATGTACACACACACATACACACACCTCTCAAGTACTGGTTCCAGCCAGCCAGTGACGCATTCACAATGGCAATCCAGGAATGTCAGCACATCACCAATTGCGTAGGTTGCACCAATTAACCGCGCTCGTACAAGTCCTTCACGTTTTGTTGTCCGGATTAAACGCACTCTCTCCAGTGCACTGATATAGTTTTCAAGCTGGGACTTTAAAAAAACTACAAAAAAAAGGGCAGGGAAATTCATAGTTAACAATACAAGCATAAATTATGGAGCAAAGATGATTCATAAAAATATGTCATTCTAAAATTTGGAGGTAGTTTACCCCTCACTCTCCCAGAAAACAGTACTTTGTATGACTGATCATTATATATTTTAGTGTATCCCAACCTTACAGCTTATTACAGCAGATTGCAGCTGTAAGAAGGGGATCACGGTTATTTCCATATTCCTCCATTACACACTTGTAATATGAAATCCAATAAATGTGTCATTAATATAACCTATGAATTAGCTAGTAAAATCTTTATGATGTGTAGCTTTCAAAGTTTATTATCGAAGCGATTCATTTGAGCATGTAGAAAGAGGTAATTCCATGACGTAGAAGGATGATGAAATGGTAATTGTTACACATTGTTGTTTTAATTGTTACACATTAAAACAACACACTTTACAATGTGTTAATTACCTTTATCGCTGAAGTCATCGACTAGTATGATTTCTCTTAAAAGTACTGCTGGGGACATTTCTAAGACACTGTGAATCGTGCGGAGTAAAGTTGACATTGCCTCATTGTAAAACGCAATTATAACAGATGTGGTTGGAAGTTTTCTGTAGTTATACGATTTGGACTTACACCTGAAAAAAAAACAATTATAAAAAATAAATATATATTTAATAGTTTTACATAAGTAAATGAAAAAATGTGACTGGTACATTTAATAAGCTCATATTTTATGTGTATGCCGTTGTACAGAAATGGTCACAACTCATGTCGGTCCCTGAGCCCTATTCAAATTTTTTTTTTTTTTTTTTATGCAGAAATTAAACAAAATAGATGCAAACACGGGAAAAACTCCATGCGGAAGTTGTCCTTCGTCAGAATTGAATCCAGGACCCCAGTGCTGCAAAGCAGTAATGCTAACCACTGAGAGACCGTGGAGCTCATCGGTCCAAACCCACAGATTTCAGTGTAACTGGCTGACGGCTAATGTGTAGGAGGATCTCCTGAAAGGAGGAGAAAACAAAGGATGACCAATCACTTGTTCCAAATGGAGTTAAAACGCCATGCTAGAATAGTGAGGCAGCAGCTCATTATCCTCTCTACATTGACAACACATGCACACTTGGCTAATGGTAGAAGACGATGACGATGGAATATCAGGAAGTCAGTGTAAATAGCTTTCCCATACACCTTGCTTGTTCAGCCAATAGCTTTTTTTCTTATGTGCAGAATTATTAGACAAGTAATTATTTTGACCCCATCATAATTTTTATGCAGATTTTCCAACTTCAAGCTGTATAAACCTTAATTCTTATTGGATGAAGCAGATCAGGTGATGTGCATTTGTGTAATGAGGGAGGATGCAACCTAAGGATACAACATCCTTTATCAAGGTGTGCAGAATTATTAGGCAGCTTGTTTTCCTGAAGCAAAATAGGCCAAAAGAGATTTAGCTGACTAAGACTTAAAAGGGAATCTGACCCCACATTTGACCTATGTAAACTGTTAATATGGTTATACAGGCTATGACTACTGAGGAGAGCGATGCCTGTATGCCTCATATCAGATGCCTTGTTGTGAATAAATCATCTTTTATCACTTTATATAAATGACCTCTTCCAGGCTATGGGGGGACGCTGCCTGGAAGATAACGCTGCCTCCAGAGATAATTTTACATGAAGGGATAGTTAGCAGTGTGATATGTAATGGCCGCTCTCTGCTCTCCTGATCTCACTGCAGAGCTGTGTGTGATTATACCTGACATATCTGCAGGTTCCTCTCAGATTCAGCTTCCATCTCACAGGCAGAGAGCGCTGCAATATTGTTGTAATACAGCACAGCTCAGAGAGAAGCAAAAAAGGTTTACAAGAAGACAAAATTTAATTTCTCCTGTCCTGTGTTAGTTACTTGTTTCACACTGGTAACTCCCCTTCATGTAAAATAAGATCTAGAGGCAGAGATATCTTCCAGGCAGCATCCTCCCCATAGCCTGGAAGAGGTCATTTATATAAAGTGATAAAGGTGATTTCTCAACAACAAGGCATCTGATATGAGACATACAGGAACACTCTCCTCAGCATTCTATTACTCTGTATGCCTCTATTAATAGTTTAGATAGGTTAAATGTGGGGACAGATTCACTTCAACAATTTTTGACTGTTCAGAGGGATGCAGCACTGTTGAAATTGCTAAAGTAGTGGGCCATGACCATGGAACCATCAAAAGCTTTGTTGCAAATAGTCAGCAGGGTCGCAAAAAACGACACACAGTAACTGCCAAAGATTTAAGAAGAATCAAATGTGAAGAGACCAGGATCCCATTATCCTCCATTGCTGTCATATTCCAGAACTGCAACCTCCCTGGAGGGCCCAGAAGTAGAAGGTGTTCAGTGTTCAGAGACATGGCCAAGGTAAGGAAGCTGACCTCGACCACCACTGAACTAGACCCAGAAGTTGAAACATCAACACTGGGCCAAGAAATATTTGAAGACAGATTTTTCAAAGGTTTTATGGACTGATGAGATGAGAGTAATCCTCGATGGACCAAATGGATGAGCCTGTGGCTGGATCAGTAATGGGCACAGACCTCCACTTAAACTCATGTGCCAGACAATGGACATGGGGGACTGTTATGGGCTGGTATGATTAAAGATGAGCTATTTGACCTCTTCGGGTTGACGAGGTACTCAAAATTAGTGCCAGTTTTTAAAAGACACTCTTTTCAAGCAGTGGTACAGCAAGAAGTCTACATGTTTCAAGAAAACTGATTTTTATGTAGACCAATGCTCCATTGCATGCATCAAAGTCTCCACTGCTTAGCCAGTCAGTAAAGGCCCCTTCCTCACCTGACCTAAACCCTGTTGAGAACTTGGGGGCTCTTCTTAAACGGGAGAAACCAGTACACCTCTCTGAACAGTGTCTGGGAGGCTGTGGTTGGTGCTGCCAAAAAGTTAATCGTCAACAGATTAAGAAACGGACAGACTCCATGGATGGAAGACTTATAACTGTTATTAAAAAGGAGTCACTCACTGATATATTTTTTTGAAATGACAGAAATGTATTTTTGTACACTGAGTTGTCCGGTTATTATCTCGCTTAAACAGATGAAAATAAACAATTGTTGATGAGAAAATGTATGTTTTTCATTAAGTTGCATAATAATTCTTTACACCAACAGTCGCCCAATAACTCTGCAAGACAAAACCTCACTTTTACTTGCTTAAATATTCAGGATTGACTGACAGCACTGTAGTTATCAACAAAAATAAAGTTGACCAAATCATTGTGAATACAGTAATATATACCAAAGTAGTTTTACAATGAATTATTAAAAAAAAACTTATTCCATAGCAATGGATTCTGCCTAATACTTATTTTTATTTTCTTTCCCTAATATCTATTAGAAACAAGACATGAAGAGCACTAAAAGCTATAGTGCTGCCAAATCTGAAATGGTAGAAAACAGATACTGTACTTTGTATAAAAGAATTATACTGCTAGAAAATGAAATACTACTAGCAAATGGCACATGGTAAAACAACTCTTGGACATGAAGCTAAAGCAAACAAAAGGTAGAAGGCAGAGCATGGGACAAATAAGACATTCCTTCAAGCCCTTGCACTTAGTACTGGAAAGATGCCACCTTAAGCATAATGCTTCAGGGAATGCTTTTCTATGACACACTGTAGATGTGTATGCCATCTCCAATGGAACATATGAGAAGCTGGCTGAGCACAGAGTGCTTGGATAATGTTGTCTTTGTGCGCACCAGCCACATTGAAAAGGTAGCAGTTGAAAGCTTAGGCAATTACAGAAGACCTACTGTTCCCTGAGGGATCATGTTATGTACCATCTTCACATTAAAGAATAGCCAGATCTCTATTGTCCATGGTTATATAACTTCATACTCTAATTTGTGCATTTTATCACATCCATACAAATATCACAACTAACACTGCAAGAACAGTAAGAAAATAGCTGTGCTGCTTAGATCCAGACCTAGGGCAGATGTTTTAACAGCTGTTGCAGGGGAAATGTAGCATTACATGACGTTCATTTAATACAAAGAAGACTGGAGTCGGCCAGAGCAGAGATGTTCTTAGTGACATCCATATGCCTCATCAGGGGATGTCTTCATGAGACATTTTATTTTCCTGTTATTTTCTCCATGCACGGTAGTTGAAAAAAGATGGCCAGATATGACATTTTAAAGGCTTAGACAATTCTTAGTTTTCTCTTTATTAATCCCATGAAATCACTGTTGCTTGTAGCACAATCTGTAATGTAAATTAAAGGGGTATTCCCATCTCAAATATCCTATACCAATATGTAGTAGGTGCAATATTATTCTTCTTATTATTATTATTATTAGCAAATACCTCCAATTAGAAATGTAGTATGTTTTTTTTTATTCTCTGTGTCACTTATCTCATGTGCAGGCATTGCAGGACCTTAGGTATCCATGGTTACGACCATTGATATAGTGAGTTAGCTCATTGCTGATGGCCATAACCATGGATACCTAAGACCCTGAAAATGAGGAAAGAGAATGAAAAAACAGAAGACTATACTACATTTCTAATTGGAGATATTTGCTAATATTATTATTATTACATCTACTACATATTGACATAGGATCTTGGAGATGGGAATACCCCTTTAAGCTGTAAGCAACATGTCGTAAGTGAGCACCGCAGTGACCACGATGCTCCTTGGAATAAAGGCTCAACATGGTACAAATCACCATCAGGTCCCTGGCAATGACTTCACAAACAAATAATCTGGTGGTCCCTTGCTAGTGGATAAGTAGCGAGAACACCTACTACACTCTCCCTACAAAGAAACTGGTACCCTTTTCATGAAAGTTAGTAAATGTAAAGGGAAGGGGCCATTAGCCAACAATGTTCCTTGGCTATTAATATCAGCCCACAGCTGTTTGTTTAGCCTTTAATGGCTAGATTACAGGGGGATCCCAGAAAAAAAATTAACGTGGGGTCCCCCTATAAAATCTAACCAGCAAAGGCTAAACTAGACAGCTGCAGCCTGATATTAATAGCCAGTCAAAGGGCCATGGATACTAGCCCCCCTCCGCGGCTATTAATATCACCCCTCAACAGTCCCAGAAATTGTGCACCCATAAGATGAGCCAAATCTGGCGCTTAGCCTCCGCTCTTCCCACTGCCCTGTAGTGTGGTGAGTGGGCTAATGGGGTTAAGGTTCACATCAGCCTTGTATTGACGGCTGATGTGAAGCCCAGGTCAATAACCGCGTAGTAAAATAGTTGCCGTTTTTCAATAAAAGACACGGCAAGAATAAAGTATTTTAATGAAATAAAACAAGCACGGTTCTACAATTTTTTTTATTACACGCCTCCGCGAAGCCCTGGATCTCCAGAAAAAAAAACTTAAACCCCCCCCCCCAAAAAAACCCAAAGCCAACAATATTCCTCACCTGTCCGCCATCAACGACGCAGTCCACGATCACGCCGAGTGTCCCATGACGATCTGGGTCACTTCTACAGCAGTGACATCAGCCATCACTGATGTCACTGCGGTAGAAGTCAGCAATGTACACTGACAGGGGTGTAAAATCACTCCTTGTCAGTGTACATTGCTACAAGAGGTCACTGGGGCTGATCAGCTGAAGAAGATCAGCTTATCAACCCCTTGTGAACTTAACACCCTGGGAACATTCTTGCGAATGCTCCCAGGGTGAGCCTCATCTGATCGGTCACGAGACAGATCAGTTGACCATCAGCTGATCAGTGACATCACCGCAGGTCCTGGCAGCTCAGTACATTGCGGGGCATCGCTGCCAGGGACCAGGAGGACACCGGGGGCTGCCGGACAGGTGAGTATGCAGGATTATTTTTAAATACATACATATATATTTTTTTCTTTTAACTACCGCGGGCATGGTACCGCGGGCAGACTGCTTCTCCTCCCATCCACGTCGCTCCCGCTGTTATCAGCGGGAACGGTGGTCGGATGAGAGGAGTCTCCTCTCCCTGCCTGGGTACCACTAGCACCGCGATTCGGCGCGATCTCGCGCATATTGATTTTCATTGAAACCCAGCAAATCCGCAGATATAGATATTTTACCTGCGATTCAATGTGAGTCAATGGGCACTAATTCGCTGCGGAATCGCGCTAGAAATGGTCCTGCTGCGGTTTTTACCGCAATGGTAATCCGAAGCGGAAATTTCCGCATCATGTGCACAGCACATCCGGATTACCATTGCTATACATGGCAGGCCTATTAACAAGCGTTTTTAAAGCATTTAAGCGGCGGAAAAACCGCTGCGGAAATCCATTAAAAACGCATCGTGTGCACATACCCTTACAAACCACACATATGGGTGCAGCATTTAAAGAAAGCCACAGAGCAAACAAAAGTAACTTTCCAGGTTTAACCAAATAAAAACTAATTAAATGATTACACTGAATCATGTAGACAAACATTGTGCTTACATACAAAAGTAAATGTGAAAACAAGGCTTTCCCACAAATGATTTTGATTGCTCAAAGGTCTCAACACTGAGTTATAGCAATGGTGCAACTGAAACATGGCTGAAAACTGCAGTGACAATTGGCTACCTTGGTTTTTTATGATGTCTAGGTAAAATATAAATATCTAATTATATAAAGTAAAACACGCAGAAAACAAAAGTATGCTGCTGCACAATGCTACTGTGGTCTTTTCACAGCTCCCTTGCATCACTTAAATTTAGCAAAAAGCTGTTCACCCTGCTTAAGAAGCAGTCACGTGATTTTACAAGGGAATAATCTTTTGATTTTGCAGGGGGAAGAGTTATTTCACAAACATCCTTTTTCCTTAGAGGCACACCGCTGCCCAGTCTCTGAGCTTTCTGCTTACCTGGGGACAGCATGCCCCTGATGGAATGACAGTTTGGACCAATGGCATTATTGTGCCACTGGCCTGAACTGTACACGCTCTAAAGCTGCAAGCAGACGCAGCTTTGCCTCTCAGCACTGGAGGAGCGCAGTGGTACTGAAGCTGGCCATATTGGGGGCTAAACCTGCGCTCCAGCGATTAGAACCCCTTTAGAGCACGGACTACAAGCTTTTTAGAAAAACGCTTTCAAGCCCTGTGCATGTTTGGCCATTGCTGCTAGACTGAAGCAGTGGCCATGAACGTACGCAATCAGCAGTAGAAAATATGAGAAAGCACACAATCCTGAGGTTTTTGCTATGAAATCTGAGAGCAGCATTATGCAAAGGCTGAGAGAGCCCGATTACACTGTTCTACAGTCAAATTGGTTCTGAGACAAAAACAGATGAACTTAACTAATATTGTGGTGCTGAAAATGAATATGATGGATAAATTTGCTGATTGGCTCTAATTTTCAAGATCCAGGGGAGATTGTAATTAGTGATGAGCGAGCGTGCTCATTTAACTCTTTGGCCGAGCATGCTCGTGTGCTTACAGAGTATCTTCAGCGTGCCCGTATATTATGTTAGAGTCCCTGCGTCTTCATGATTTACGGCTGTTAGACAGCCTCAATACTTGCAGGGATTGCCTATTTGCTAGACAGCCTCAACACATGTGAGGATTCCCTAACAGCCGTAAATCATGCAGATGCAGGGACTCGAACATAATATGAAAGCACACTGAAGATACTCGGTAAGCACCCGAGCATGCTCAGCTAAAGGGTTATACAAGCACGCTCGCTCATCACTAGTTGTAATTACTTACAGGGCTGTGGAGTCGGTGTCCATTTGGTGGAGTTGGTATCAAATGGACTGACTCCGACAATAAATAATAAATTGGGTACAGTAGTTCAATGAAGTATGTGCTGCAAAGATTTTCATAAAAATTTGGGAAAGTTATGAAATGTCCTATAAATGTCAATTCTATTCCTGATCTAAGGATCTAGGCTTTTAGTTGAGCGGTATCGGTTCTGAACTTTACATACGTGCTAAGTAGTGAGGCAGCGCTGTGGAGTCGGAGTCGTGGAGTCCGAATTGGGAGTCAGGGAAATTGAGGAGTGCGAGTCTGCGGTTTGGCTTACGGACTCCACAGCCTTGATTAATTAGGACCTTTCATGCAGGCTTATAGAAAAACTGAGTCTATCATTTCATCATCATTGTTGTATTGTTAGGAGCTAGTCTATTACATCATCTATTTTGTTAATTGAGCCTTCAGTATTCTATCAAAAAACGCCAATTCAGCTCCGATGATGTAATCCTAATTACAGTTGCATCACCTACTTTTATAAATCCTCCTTGTTTAAGGTATACAGTTTTAGGATTTCTTAGCATAGACATTTTTTTATATGTTTTTTTCCTGATGTGCCTCATTTCTTGCATTAACAAAACAGACAGCTTTTGCTGCATATACAGATAAGTCACTTTTGCGTCACAAAGGCAAAACTTGACTACCATGATAAGGAAAGCCTACAACCTGTATTATGGCTGCAGAATAGGAAATCAGGACAAGAGTTGGGCTCCACACATGCTGCAATAGATGGGCATCACATCTTACCCAGTAGTTGCTTGGGAAGAGGCAATTGCCATTTCTGCATGGGGGGCCACTTAAGGAAAGGAGTTTCAAGGAAGAATAGGACTTTACAGCATCCAAACATGCCTTAAGCCCACTACCACACACAGAAGAACTGCCTGTTCCAAAAGCACCAGAAAAATTTTCAGTTGAGTTAAGTGAAGAAGAAGAGGGTGTTTGGTGTCATGCTAGAAGCATCTTCCTCTCACGACCTAGACTTTGCCAACAATTTCAGCTGAACCACACCTTATAAACACAAAGTGAACTGAATGATCTTGTTAGAGAATTGGATCTGCCCAAGAGTAAAGCTGAGCTCTTAGGTTCCAGGCTACAGCATTGGAATCTCCTAGTGGGCGATGTTTGGATTGCTTTGTTCTGCAACAGTGATAAAAGATCTTGTCCAATGCTTCACTGAGGGCAATCTTGTGGTATGCAACATCAAGAGTTTAATGGAAGCTTTGAAGAGAAGACATAATCCAGAGGAATGGAGGCTCTTCATCGATTCAACTAAAACAAGCCTAAAAGTAGTCTTGCTGCATAACGGCAATGTGCTACCTTCAATTCCAGTTGGTTATGCAGTCCATATAAAAGAAACCCACAACAGCATGAAACAGCTGTTGAGGTGCCTGAACTGTGATCAACATTTGTGGCCCCTCTGGGGTGGCTTAAAGATGGTTGTCCTCTTATTTGGTCTCCAGGGTGATACACAAAGTACTGCTGCTTTCTGTGTGAGTGGGTTCATTTTGCAAAAGAATAACACTACAAAAAAACCCACATAAGATTTTGTTACTACCATTGCATATCAACTTGGGCCTAATGAAGAACTCGGTAAAGGCAATGGATAAAAATGCAAGAGCATTCAAGCATCTCATTGGTAAATTTCCAAGGTTGATTGAAGCAAAGATAAATTAAGGCGTCTTTATTGGACCTCAGTTGTAAGCTTCTTCAAGGGGAGTTTCTCCGTTTGTTGCAGGGCAAGGAAAAGGGTGCATGGGTAGCATTTGCATTAGTGGTAATTAATTTTTTGGGAAACTCAAGAGCAGATAACTATGAAGAGTTGGTTGAAAATCTCCTCAAAACATATAAAGGATCTTGGCTGTAACATGTTCGATTCCTTAAAGATTCATTTCCTACATATGCTGAGAGATATCACCAAGATATTGTGGCTATGAAGAAAAGATATAAACGAAAATGGAATCCATAAATGCTTGCAGATTACTGTTGGACAATTGTAAGAGATGATCCGATGCAGGAGTACAAGAGACAAGCAAAAAAGAGGTGTCACTGAATGAGGACCAAATTTTGTAGTGCAATTTCTGGAATAGTTTCTAATTCACAATAGTGTTTACAGTGGTGGCCAAAAGTATTGGCACCCCTGCAATTCTGTCAGATAATACTCAGTTTCTTCCTGAAAATGATTGCAATCACAAATTCTTTGGTCTTATTATCTTCATTTAATTTGCTTGCAAGGAAAAAACACAAAAGAGAATGAAGCAAAAATCAAATCATTGATCATTTCACACAAAACTCCAAAAATGGGCCAGACAAAAGTATTGGCACCCTCAGCTTAATACTTGGTTGCACAACCTTTAGCCAAAATAACTGCGAACAACCGCTTCCAGTAACCATCAATGAGTTTCTTACAATGCTCTGCTGGAATTGTAGACCATTCTTCTTTGGCAAACTGCTCCAGGTCCCTGATGTTTGAAGGGTGCCTTCTCCAAACTACCATTTTGAGATCTCTCCACAGGTGTTCTATGGGATTCAGGTCTGGACTCATTGCTGGCCACCTTAGAAGTCTCCAGTGCCTTCTCTAAAACCATTTTATAGTGCTTTTGGAAGTGTGTTTTGGGTCATTGTCCTGCTGGAAGACCCATGACCTCTGAGGGAGACCCAGCTTTCTCACACTGGGCCCTACATTATGCTGTAAAATTTGTTGGTAGTCTTCAGACTTCATAATGCCATGCACACGGTCAAGCAGTCCAGTGCCAGAGGCAGCAAAGCAACCCCAAAACATCAGGGAACCTCCGCCATGTTTGACTGTAGGGACCGTGTTCTTTTCTTTGAATGCCTCTTTTTTTTTCCTGTACACTCTATGTTGATGCTTTTTCTCAAAAAACTCTACTTTTGTCTCATCTGACCAGAGAACATTCTTCCAAAACGTTTTAGTTTTTCTCAGGTAAGTTTTGGCAAACTCCAGCCTGGCTTTTTTATGTCTCGGGGTAAGAAGTGGGGTCTTCCTGGGTATCCTACCATACAGTCCCTTTTCATTCAGACGCCGACGGATAGTACGGGTTGACACTGTTGTACCCTCGGACTGCAGGGCAGCTTGAACTTGTTTGGATGTTAGTTGAGGTTCTTTAGCCACCATCCGCACAATCTTGCGTTGAAATTTCTCGTCAATTTTTCTTTTCCGTCCACATCTAGGGAGGTTAGCCAGTGCCATGGGCTTTAAACTTCTTGATGACACTGCGCACGGAAGACACAGGAACATTCAGGTCTTTGGAGATGGACTTGTAGCCTTGAGATTGCTCATGCTTCCTCACAATTTGGTTTCTCAAGTCCTCAGACAGTTCTTTGGTCTTCTTTCTTTTCTCCATGCTCAATGTGGTACACACAAGGACACAGGACAGAGGTTGAGTCAACTTTAATCCATGTTAACTGGCTGCAAGTGTGATTTAGTTATTGCTAACACCTGTTAGGTGACACAGGTAAGTTACAGGTGATGTTAATTACACGAATTAGAGAAGCATCACATGATTTTTCAAACAGTGCCAATACTTTTGTCCACCTCCTTTTTTAGGTTTGGTGTGGAATTATATCCAATTTGGCTTTAGGACAATTCTTTTTGTGTTTTTTCATTGAAGACAAATTAAATGAAGATAATACCAAAGAATTTGTGATTGCAATCATTTTTTCAGGAAGAAACGGAGTATTATCCGACAGAATTGCAGGGGTGCCAATACTTTTGGCCACCACTGTAGATATGTTTTAGTTATTTGATTTGTTGCCAAGTTTCCTCTAAATAAATATCAGAAAGTTAGCATAACAAAATATTCTGTATCTTTATATTTGCAAAAATAATAATGTTTCAAAGTACTGAAACTTTTATGCATTAATTATATGTAGGAGTAAAAGTAAAACTCTTTGATATCACAGAAACTAGAGCCAACTAAAAATTTTCAATGTCAGATTTGAATTCAGGTGGTCAAAATCATTAAGAAATGGTACATTTCAGGACCGGACTGGGACTGAAAATCAGTCCTGACACACAAACCAAATCGCTGTTTTCAAATAGGAGTGTATCTTTTCTTTGCAAATTGCCTCTTCAGAGAAAAAGAGGACTTGTACTCTATAGCGCCACCTACTGGAAGTAGCAATCCTACAAGTCACAATCAACTCTTTAACGAGTCGTGCAATATGACTTTGGATAAAAGCCAAATCAGAATCTCAATTTGCTGTGGCCTGTGGGTTGTAGAGTCCGTCTCGTGCTACCACGAGTGTGAAAGCACAACCAACATTCAAAAGTGACCAAAACATCAGCCAGAAAGCATTGGTACTGAGATGTGGTCTGTGGTCCCCACCTGCAGAACCACTCCTTTATTGAGTGTGTCTTGATAATTGCCAATAATTTCCATCTATTGTCTATTCCATTTGCATAACAGCATGTGAAATTGATTGTCAATCAGTGTTGTTTCCTAAGTGGACAGTTTGATTTCACAGAAGTTTGATTTACTTGGAGTTATATTCTGTTTAAGTGATCCCTTTATTTTTTCTGAGCAGTATATATAATATACACTGTCAGCACGCTCCCGGCTCCAGGCACCTGTGCGTCGCAGCGTTCAGTTGATGAACGATGTGTGCACGCGCCCCGCCACGCCCCAGTGACACTGAGCCACCACTGCAAGCACTGAGAATATTAAAGTGTCGGCACCCAGAAAAACGGGCTGGCGGCCCGGCAAGCAGAGCCACCAGGCGGCCCACTGGCAAAGTGCCCGGAAGAGCAGATTAGCAGTCCGGGCCTGGCTCATTTCATAACTGAACTTGACAACTTTGGAAAATATGTACAATAGTGTTACAGTGATGTGTCCTTTACTATGTTTTGCGGTTTCAATACAATCAGTTTTTTAGCAGCAGGAGATTATCATTGTGCACCCTAGTCAACTGCTCTGTGTAACCATGCACCACCAATGATTAGCAGTTTTCTGTAAATGTACAGCGTACACAGAAACGTGTCAATCAGTGGTACTATACTGAGCTCAGAATTCTGAGCATGACTATATCTGCAGCAGAGGAAACAGGGATTATATCAAAATGACTGCATGCAGACCAGAAAAGTGACACATTGCTGGAAGGAATCAGGGTCTCGGCTCCTACATAATTGTACTCTCTTCTTATTTTGTCTACTAATGATTGCCTAGGTTTCTGCCCACTACTGCAGTCTCATAGATCAATTTGACACATTGATGGAATCAGGGTCTCAGGCTCTATATCATGCGGCTTTCAGATTATATAGCAAAAACCTGGTGATAGTTGTATAGTAGGGAAGAGCATATCAGTGTTTTCACTGGTGGCTGACAGTAGTTTAGAGTAGTGAAGTGCTGTCAGTGCTGGTTAACAGTAGTGAAGGGCTTACTGGTCTTATTCCTAACTGTAGCCAAATAAGAGTCTGTCCAAAAACTATTTCTCCTGACCTGTGATAATTATGTACTGTATTTTTTTCGGACTATAAAGACACTTTTTTCCTCCAAAATTTTGGAGGAAAATGGGGGGGGTGCATCTTATAATCCGAATGTTGCTGGGGGGGGGGGGGGGGGTGGCACACAGTGTATCAGCAGCGCGGCTCCTGCTGCTGCCGGGCGATCGCGTGTGCCTGCTATTAAAGGGCATGAATATTCACCCCTCCCCACGCCCATGGAGAGGGGGTGAATATTCATGCCCTTTAACAGCGGGCACATGCGATCGCCGGCAGCAGCAGGAGCCGCACTGCGGCTACGCTGTATGCCGCTATTAAGGAGCAGGAAGTCACTGCTCCCCGAGCACACAGTCCCAGCGTGGGGAGCAGTGACTTCCGGCAGCTGATCTCTCTCCTTGTGAGCCGCGCACTTCAGTGATGTCATGCGCGGCTCACATGGAGAGATCAGTGCGGGCAGACAGGACGCAGCGCTGGGAGGAGAGAGAAGAAAGGGGAGTAGGAGTGTTTATTTTTTTATGTGCAGCCTGATGGGGATTAGGGGGACCATGCATACCAGGATAAGGATGAGGGGTGCCATGCATACCAGGATAAGGATGAAGGGTGCCATGCATACCAGGATAGGGATGAAGGGTGCCATGCATACCAGGATAGGGATGAAGGGTGCCATGCATACCAGAATAGGGATGAGGGGTGCCATGCATATTAGGATGGGGATGGGAGAAACGTATAATAGGAAGGGGGGGGGGGGGCATATCTACCAGGATGGGGGATATTATCAGAATTGGGGGACATTAACCCTATTCCAGTGTCAGCAGCAGACCCGCTCCCCCTTAACAGTGCATCGTGACCACATTTTTTTTTTTTTCTATTTTCCTCTTCTAAAACCTAGGTGCGTCTTATGGTCTAGTGCGTCTTCTAGTCCGAAAAATACGGTACCTCCGGCAAGGCAGTGCATTTATGTGTTTGCAATAGGTAGAGGGGAATAACTTGCAGCTAGATATCGCTGACAGAAGCTTAACTCCGGTGAGTACAACGCATAGGACATGTTGAAATCCAAAGATGCCCAATTCTTCACTTCCCCAACATCTTCAAGGCTGTCGTCATTTGTCATATGGCAAAAAGAAAATCATTCAGAACACAGCTGTGTGAAACCCTTAATATATGGCCATCCTCCAACTTATTTGTGATTTTTCATAGTCATGGACAAAAGTGTTGGCACCCTTGAAATTATTACAGAAAATGAAGCATCACTCACAGAAAATTTATTGCAATTACACGTTTTGTTATACATGTTTATATCCTTTGTGGGTATTGGAAGAACAAAAAAACAGATTTAAAAAAAAAAAAAATAAAATAAACAGGCAAATAACTTCACACAAAACCCCAAAAAATGTTCCAGACAAAAATTGTTGGCACCCTCAACTTAATTTTTGATTGGACACCATTGTAATAAATAACTGCAATCAATTGCCTTCTATAACCATCAAGAAGCTTCTTCCACCTCTCAACTGGAATTATTTATCACTCCTCTTTTGCGAACTGCTCCAGGTCTCTCATATTTGAAGGTGCCTTCTCCCAACAGCAATTTTAAGATCTCTCGACAGGTGTCCAATGGTATTTAGATCTAGACTCATTGCTGGCCACTTCTGAACTCTCTAGAGCTTTGTTTCCATCAATTTCTGGGTGCTTCTTGAAGCATGTTTGGGGTCATTGTCCTGCTGGGAGTCCCATGACCGAGGATGCAAACCCAGCTTTTTGACCATGGGCACTACATCGCGACCCAAAATCCTTTGATAATCTTCAGTTAACTCAAGTCAAGGCTCCCAGTGCCAGAGGCAGCAAAACAACTCCAAAACATTTTTGAACCTCTAACCTATTTGACTGTAGGTACTGTGCTCTTTTCTTTGTAGGCCTCTTACTGTTTACTGAAAACAGAATAATGAGGTGCTTTTACAAAAACCTCTCTATCTTGGTTTCACCTGTCCACAAGATGCTTTCTCAGAAGGATTTTGGCTTACTCACATACATTTTGGCAAACTGCAGTCTAGCTTTATGTCTGTCAGCAGTGGGGTCCTCCTGGGTCTCCTGCCATAGCGTTTCATTTAATCCAAATGTCAACGGATAGTTCACGCTGACACCGGATGCATCCTGCAGGACAGCTTGAATTTCTTTGGAACTTGATTGGGGCTGCTTATCCACCATACAGACTATCTTGAGTTGCAACGTTTCATATATTTTTCTCTGACGTCAACGTCCAGGGAGATTAGCTACAGTGCCATGGGTTGTAAACATCTTGATTATGTTGCACACCATGAACAAAGGAAACATCAAGATCTCTGGAGATGGACTTGTAACCTTGAGATTGTTGAACAATTTTGGTTGAACACACAATGCAACGATTTAGTGAGCTTCTCCCTTTTTTTATCTGGCTTCAGGTATGATTTTCATATTGCCCACACCTGTTATTTGCCACAGGTCAGTTTGAAAAAGCATCACATGCTTGAAACAAAGTTCTTTACCCACAGTTTTGGAAAGGTGCCTAAAATCTTGTCTGGCACATTTTTTGGGGAGCTCCGTGTGAAATTATGTCCAATTTGCCCTTTTTATCTTTTTTTTTTGTGTTGCTAGGAAATAAACAAAAACATGTGTAATTACGATAATTTTCTGGGAGAAATACTTCATTTTCTGGTACAATTTCATGGGTGTCAACACTTTTGGCCATGATTGTATTTCACAAACTAATTGACCTAATAAGATGACACTGAACAAACCAGAACCTACGGACACAGATATGTACATTTGTTTATTTATTATTTATTTAGTGGAACAAGTGACTATTCTAGTTATTGATAAATTTAAGCATTGTAAAATGGTTATAAAACTTAGTATCATTACATCTTGATTACTTACTCATACATCCTGTTATCCTGGATGTGACGATGCAATGATAGCTGGTCACTCAGATAGATATTAATTGCATACTTTTCAATGCTTTCCTCCTGCATCTTCTTTTCAGCAGAATTAAGCTGCAGATGAGCTGCTTTGCCCCACTCTCCGGGTGCATTTGGATTTGGGGGAGGTTTATTGTACACAGGACGGACTAAGGCCTCCTCTTTCTCTTCAGTGGCAGGTAAATCTCTCTCCCATTTCTTATTTGTAGCATGGTCCTCTTTCTCCAAAGAAGAGAAAGAAGAAACAGAAAGTTCTACTACCATATAAGTAACCATAAAAAGTCCAACCAATACAACGGTCTTCACAATAAGTGAGCATCTCCTCAGGCGGATCCTCATGGCATGAGACTTGTGATCTGGCCAAGAACCAGCTCAACTGACACTGCAAGTCTGAAAGAAGACAGACATTAGATCACATTGGGAAATGTTGGTAAAATGTTATTTTTAATTGTCAAATGGCATAGTGCTGGTCACATCAAACAGTAGTAGTTAAGATTGTGCAGACACTTTACCTGCACTTAACTTGTATGAGAAATAAAATCCATACGTGGCACAAACAAAGATATATAATTACATATTCAAAGTTAATATTTAACTTGGAGCACAATTCCAATTAGGACAGCAATGTTTACCTTGGAATAAAATGATAAGGAACTAGAAAGAAAGAATATAAATAGAGAAACACGTCAGCAAATATGGATTCAGGTTTCTAACTTTGTCCAGTAAAGTAAAAAGCAATTAACCGGAACCAACAACCATATCTAGATGACAAAAAGTTTTTAAAAATCTACAAAGTAGACAAGACAAGTCAACAGTGCCCTAAGATGCTTGAACTTTGATTAAAAAGTAGGTCTATAAATATGCAACAGATTGGGCTTCCACCTCTTGTGACAAAGCAAGTCCTCTGAATCCTGTTCCACCACATATCTATAGACATTATAGAAACAGCTCATACAATAGCATACAATGGAAGCGCCTAAATTGACAACATGAATGATAACGTGACATTAAGGTGTATATGAGAGATCTTGTAAAGCATAAACAGCAGTGATGAGAAAGAACAATTCATTAAAAGGCTTGGCCAAGGAAATATGCAGTGGTTGTATCATTTTTCCCCCCCATGTACTGTAAGTCACAAGGCTTCCAGTAAATGTAAAATATATGGTATAACAACAAATTTGTTGCAAGTTAAAATTATTATTCTTGCAACACTATTGCAAGCTCTTGACATAGTCGTGGGGTAGTAACAAATACAGTCCACTTTTTACGACTGTGTTCACACGTTGCAGTGGCATTGTGCTTTTTTTTTAGCAGAGATTGTGGTAAAACCGCATTGCAGCGTGTAAACTAATGGTCTTACAGAAAAATTAAAATCCAAAAGACATCTCCGGAAAGGGGACATATCACACTCACATTGAACATATAGTATTAATTGTGGCTGAGAGAAATTAATTTAAACAGGTTAAGTAGAGAGAGAGAGATCTAACACTTCACCCTCCATTGAAGTAAGGACCTGCAGTGTCCAGGTAATTACAGCAGAGAAATGCTTTGAGAAAAAAAAACTGCAAGACTGAGATGTTTAATCAGAGGCGGGGAAGTATGCTTCTCAGGCATAAGCATGATTAAAGAATCTTCTTAGACGTTTTGGAGTGAGTGAGGAATACTGGGGTTTTGCATTGATCCGATATTTATGGAAGATATAATTTCCGTGTTATAGCAAAGGGACGGACATAACGCATTCGCTCACAACACCGTATGGCCGGCAGAACCCCTCCAACCTAATATTGGTCAGATGAGTGATGCTATCCATGTCATGTTTCATCTCTATAGACAAGTAAAATGGCGATAAGAAGCATGGCAACAATATCTATCGCCTGGGACCTCCAAGAGTGATAATAGCCAGTAAGATAGGGGGATCTCATAAAATTCAAAAGGGCCTAGCACATACCACAACTAGCCCCCACATGAGCTCATCAAGGGGAGGTATGTGGAAGTAGCCTTCAGCTAATAAAAATGAAAGTTTGGGTCTTTGTTCATTCTCAAAGACATAGTTCGCTGTGAGAGTGTTCTATTTTCCTAGTGCTTCCCTCCATAAAGATAAGAGTCATTCCTGCAACATCAGGTTTAGCACTTTTCTTTCATTATTCCTTTTTATTCTATGTAATTGTATATACTGTATTGTTTTGTTCCCATCTTGTAACATCTTTGTATTTTTATTTATTTATTTTATAAACACTGCCTACCTTTCTAGATTAAATATATAAAATGTAATAGCTCTGTTCCACTTGCTCTGTAAACCGCACCCCAGGAGCCATACGCTACCTGTAACGGGTGTCTAAGTGGTCAGTATAAACGATTGGTGGCAACAGCTCGTAGTGGTTCCTTTTTTTTTTTCCCCTGGAGCTGGCAGTGAGCGTACTAGGGGTGTGTACAGTGGGTACGGAAAGTATTCAGACCCCTTTAAATTTTTCACTCTTGCTTCATTGCAGCCATTTGGTAAATTCTAAAAAGTTATTTTTTTTCTCATTAAAGTACACTCTGCACCCCATCTTGACTGAAAAAACAAATGTAGAATTTTTTTTGCAAATTTATTAAAAAAGGAAACCTGAAATATCACATGGTCATAAGTATTCAGACCCTTTGCTCAGACACTCATATTTAAGTCACATGCTGTCCATTTCCTTGTGATCCTCCTTGAGATGGTTCTACTCCTTCATTGGAGTCCAGCTGTGTTTAATTAAACTGATAGGACTTGATTTGGAAAGGCACACACCTATCTATATAAGACCTCACAGCTCACAGTGCATGTCAGACCAAATGAGAATCATGAGCTTAAAGGAAATGCCCAAGGAGCTCAGAGACAGAATTGTGGCAAGGCACAGATCTGGATAAGGTTACAAAAGAATTTCTGCATTACTCAAGGTTCCTAATAGCACAGTGGTCTCCATAAACCTTAAATGGAAGACGTTTGGGACCACCAGAAGTCTTCCTAGACCTGCCCATCCAGACAAACTGGGCAATCGTGGGAGAAGAGCCTTGGTGAAAGAGGTAAAGAAGAACCCCAAGATCACGTTGGTTGAGCTCCAGAGATACAGTAGGGAGATGGGAAAAAGTTCCACAAAGTCAACTATCACTGCAGCCCTCCACCAGTCGGGCCTTTATGGCAGAATGGCCCGACGGAAGAATCTCCTCAGTGCAAGACATATGAAAGCCCACATAGAGTTTGCTCAAAAACACATGAAGGACTCCAAGACTATGAGAAATAAGATTCTCTGGTCTGGTGAGACGAAGATAGAACTGCTGTAATAACTGTATACTCTTGCTTCCCCCCCACCCAGGAGATGTGGTGTGATTAGACCATGTTCCTGCACGGTCATACACAGCCATTACACAGTACACAGCAGGGCACATTTATAAAAGATTATCTCAGCACAGGAACATAGTTTTAAACACATCCTACTGTGAAACTTATTATTACTCAAAGATCTATTGATTAAAGTGTATGGTACTTTGCTTGTGGGAAAACCCCTTTAAAAGGGAATTGGTCAGGTCCCCCATGCTCCAATCCAGCAGCATTCAGCTATATGTGATATACTCCCTCCCTAACCATTCCTGTATAACATAACTTGGTTAAATAAATGCTTTACAAAAGCATTTATAACCTCCGTTTACCCTCTGCTAATGTTGGCTTTGACCAGTCAATGGGGCGTTAGTTCACCAGACTAGTCAGCCCTTTCCAAGTTATCACGCCCACAGGGGTGTGATAACATAATTTGCACGAGCGGCGTTATCGCCGCTCATTTTGGCAGTGTCACTGCATCTCTGAAGCCAGGTGTACAATTGTGTGATATAAAACCTTATAAATTTGTCATGATGATTTCCCTGTGGAATTCTCTGGATAAATCTAGTAATTGTGGAAGTACCCTGACTGTATTAAAAGTATTCTAAGAAGAAGCACTACAGATTTGACATAGTAATGTTGTGGACATTTAAGCTAAGCCCATGTCATCACCTAAAGAAAAATAGCCGCTTCTGACATCTGGAATCTCACAAAAACAGTTGAGATTAGAGAACTCAGATCCGGGTCATTTACCACCTGACGGTGGATTCACACATGGCAGATCTTGGAGCCAAAATCTCTGAATCTGAAAAGTAATTCAGTTCACCCAACAAAAGGTTGATATATAAAATGAGAACAATGGGGATAGGGGAAAATATATGAGTGTGGGTTAAGAACTGGCTCAGTGATAGGAAACAAAGGGTGGTTATTAATGGAAAACACTCAGACTGGGTCTCAGTTAACACTGGGGTCAGTATTGGGCCCGCTTCTTTTTAACATATTTATTAATGACCTTGTAGGGGGCATACAGAGTAGTATTTCAATATTTGCAGATGACACTAAACTCTGCAGGGTAATCAATACAGAGGAGGACAATTTTATATTACAGGAGGATCTATGGAAACTAGAAGCTTGGGCTGATAAATGGCAAATGAGCTTTAATGGGGATAGATGTAAGGTAATGCACTTGGGCAGAGGAAATAAAAAATATAATTATATGGTTAATTGTAAAACACTGGGCAAAACTGTCACTGAAAAAGACCTGGGTGTATTGGTGGTCGACAAGCTTACGTTTGGTGGCAGTGTCAGGCAGCTGCTGCAAAGGCAAATAAAATAATGGGATGTATTAAAAGAGGCATAGATACTCATGAGGAGAACATAATTTTACCTCTATACAAGTCACTAGTGCGACCACACTTAGAATACTGTGTACAGTTCTGGTCTCCGGTGTATAAGAAAGACATAGCTGAACTAGAGCGGGTGCAGAGAAGAGCGACCAAGGTTATAAGAGGACTGGGGGGTCTGCAATACCAAGACAGGTTATTACACTTGGGGTTATTTACTGTGGAAAAACAAAGGCTTAGGGGTGATCTTATTACTATGTACAAGTATATGAGGGGACAGTACAAAGACCTTTCTACTGATCTTTTTACTCTGAGGTCTGAGACGGGGACAAGGGGGCATCTTCTACGTCTGGAGGAAAGGTTTAATCATAATCACAGACGCGGATTCTTTACTGTGAGACTATGGAACTCTCTGCCGCATGATGTTATAATGAGTGATTCACTACTAAAATTTAAGAAGGGCATGGATGCCTTTCTTGAAAAGTATAATATTACAGGTTATATATACTAGATTCCTTGATAGGGCGTTTATCCAGTCTGATTGCCGTATGGAGTCGGGAAGGAATTTTTTTCCCCAATGTGGAGCTTGGTGTTTGCCACATGGTGTTTTTTAGCCTTCCTCTGGATCAACTTGTTAGGCTATGGGTTGAACTAGATGGACTTAGTTTTTAAGGTTGAAGGAAGACTATGTTACTATGAGGTTATTTCAGAGGAATGGGACAGTCACAAGACCTGCAGGGTGTGAATCCACCCTTAGATGCCATTTTCAGGTGACTGCAGCATCTAAGTAACCAGTACAATAAGTGGGGGCTCTGATTGCTAAACCTCACCAGTAAACAGCATAAAAAAAAAGATATGCAAAAAACATTGGCATTTTTAAATTGCATTACCTCCCAAAACAAGTTATACTATATAATGACCGGAAGGAACAAAGACAAGTGTGCACATACCCTTAAAGAGGCTGGTTATCACTCATTTTATTCCCACTGCTACCTTGAATATGCCTTGGGGTTTTTTTGTTTACCCCTTAGTGACCACCAATATGTTTTTTTACTGACCTGCGATATAAGAGACTAGCATCCTCTGACTGGTGACAATCCAGCAACTGCCAGCGGTACACTATAGCTGACAACTTGCTGCATTAGCCACGATCAGTGTTTGCACCAACCATGACCATTTAACGCCTTAGATGCTGCTGTAAATAGTGACTGCAGCATCTTAATGGTTTACAGAGTGCAGGCATTCTCTCTTTAGCCCCATCAGCACCCGGAGATCTTGATCGTGTGGTCCTGATATTTGGCCGTGAACTGCCATAGCAAACAACGGCCTTAGAGTCTGCCGGCTATAGTGACTTGCTCAGAAGTTATCAAAATTTAGTTGGTAAAAATAAACTTTTTCATTCCTGTCATGCCACGTTGCATTAATTCCTGAAAAGCGCCTGAAGGGTTAATGAACTACCAGAAAGCAATTTTGAATAAGTTGAGGAGTGCAGTTTTTAAAATGGTATCACTTGGTTGGTATCCAATATATAAGCCCCCAGTCACTTCAGAACTGAACAGGTCTCTATAAAAATAATTTCTGTAAATTTCCTTGGAAAAAAAAAAAATTACTGCATTTTAGGTTTCAAAATGTAACAAATAAAACATTTTACAAATGGTGCAGATGTAAAGCAGATATGAGGGAAATGTTATCTATTAATGTTTTTGTTTGGTAGGACTATCTAGATTAACCCCTTAAAGACCGAGCCACTTTGTAGGTTAACGGCCATGCCTCATTTTTTAAATTTGACCAGTGTCACTTTATGAGGTAATAACTAACACTTCAACGGATCCCACCGATTCTAAGGCTATGTGCCCACGATGCAGAAATGCTACGGAATTTTTCCTAAGCGTTTCTGCATCTCCCTGGCAGAAAAAACGCATGCGCAAGCATTTGTCCCGCGTTTTTCACATGCGATTTCACATGCGGGTTGTCAAGCGGTTGTCACACTATATAAATCCATGCAACCGGCATGGATTTATATAGTGTGACTAAGTTAATCGTAAAAGAATGGTAAAAAATAAAACATTATACTCACCTTCTGATGGCCCCCAATCTCCTTCTCCGATGCGTCCGGTGTGTTGGGCGGCTCGCGTTGGTCTAAAAGGACCTTCCAAGACGTCATTTAGTAATGTGACAGGTCACGCGACCACCGACGTCAGCGGTCGCGTGACCTGTCACATGACTAAATGACGTCATGGAAGGTCCTTTTAGACCACCGCGAGCCGCCGGGGAGCCAGGACACATCGCTAAGGAGACCGGGGGCCATCAGAAGGTGAGTATAATGTCTATTTTAAATTCTCTTTTCTTTTACAGGTCCTATGGTGCCCAGGTCTGGAGGAGAGTCTACTCTTCTCCAGACCCGGGTACCATCCGCACATTAAATCGCTTAATATCCACATGTCCACTTGTAGTCATGCGGATATTATGCGATTCAATGCAAGTCAATGGCCCCCGGAGTCTTGCTTCCCTCCATTATCCCTTGCCGGCAGATCGCGGTACACTGCACTGAAGGACCTGCCGTCACATGACTATGACGTCAGCGCAGGTCCTTCAGTCCATCGCGATCTGCCGGCAAGGGAGGACGAGCGCAGCGGGGGCCATCAGAAGGTAAGTAGAACATTTATTTTAATTTTTTTTTTTTTATTTTTTTTTTTACAGGTTCTATGGTACCCGGGTCCGGAGGAGAGTCTCCTGTCCTCCACACCCGGGTACCATCCGCACATTGAAACACGTGGAATGCGCATCTATATATGCAGTGATGCGTAATCCATGCAAGTCAATGGCGGATAAAACGCAGCACTTCCGCAAAATTGGTAGTGCTGCGTTTTTTTCCGCAATGATAATCCAAAGCGGAAATTTCCGCAGCATGTGCAAAGCACATGCGGATTATCATTGGGGAACATGGCAGGCCTTATGCCATGCGTTTCTGCAGCTTTTTTGCCGCTGCGGAAACGCTTAAAAAACGCATCGTGGGCACACAGCCTAAAACTGTTTTCTTATAGGACTCAAGATAAGAGGCGCATTTGAAGGTGTGAGCTACAAAAACTAGTGAGCTTGTCCATTCATTACTCGAGAATGTCTTATTCAATTATTTTTCCCACGATAAAAAGGGAGTTTACTTTATAAAAACATTTTTCATGTCTATTAAATTATATATAGGTTTTAGGCCCCCTTTATTAGATGAAACATTTGAAAGAGTCAATATTAATCCTGAGTTAACCATTCCCACTGAGATCGGAAAATGTTGTAATGTGTGCCGAATTTGGAGAACTCTTTAATTGGAATTTTGAAATGAGAATGTAAAGACCCAAAAGAGAGGAGGTTAGGACAGTCATACAAATCTTTCACTAGTACAATGCCTTGTTTTAGCCAGTCTTTAATATTAAGATCTGGTATTAAGAGTTCTAAGGTTTCCAATGGAGTTATGGACATAACAGGGGTTGAGGTGTTAGAACCTTTTTTTTATGGAAGCTTTCCAGCTGGAGATGGATGTAACCGTCAGAGGAAGGGCATCTATCTTATTAGTTGTAGCAATCAAAGACGCACTAAATACAGCTTTTACATTTTCAGAGGCCGCACATTGTGATTCAATTTGAACCCAATTACAAGTTTTATTCCCATTCCACCACGCTGTAACTTGATCTAATTGGGAAGCTAGATAGTAATTTTGGATATTAGCGAGGTTGAGCACCCCAAATTTCTTAGGTGTTTTCATGAGGTGATTAGAAACCTCGTATTAACCTATATTTTATTTAGGTCAGATTCTAGACTCTGTAATAAAGGAAGATAATTTGATTTATATAAAAGGTTGATGTAGACAGTTATTGACGTTCCTAAATATGTAATTTGGTCCTGACGCCAATCAAGAGGAACATTCTAAACTGAGGTGTTTAAAGGCAGAATCTGGGATCTGTTTTCATTTACTTTATAGTATGACATGTTTCTGAAAGGTTTGATTATCTCTAGGGCTCCCCCAAGTGAAGTCTCAGGCTCTGCTAAGGTTAAAAATCACAGCATTTCATTATATGCTGATGACATGTGAACTTCCAGAAATCTCCACCCCCTTGCAATTTTCAAACTTTTAATTTTTATGCCCTTAAATCAGAGCGATATGCCACACAAAAATAGTTAATAAATTACATAGTTACATAGTTTATAAGGCCGAAAAAAGACAAGCGTCCATCCAGTTCAGCCTATTTCTTGTGCACTGCAGCTATTCGCAGCGTTGATCCAGGGGAAGGCAAAAAAAACAAAAAACATGCGGTATAGGCCAATTTACATCATTGAGGAAAAATTCACTTCCCGACACCAATCTGGCAGTCAGATTGAATCCCTGGATTAATTAACTAAGCATAAGATGTAATTTTATTGTTCTCAAGAAAGGCATCCAGGCCTCTCTTGAACTCATTAAGTGAGTTGGACATCACCACTTCCTCTCCCAGAGAGTTCCAGAGTCTCACGGCTCTGACCGTAAAGAATCCCCTTCTATGCTGGTGCAGGAACCTCCTTTCCTCCAGACGCATAGTGTGCCCCCTCGTCTTTGTCACCATCCTTGGTATAAACAGGTCATGGGAGAGATCTCTGTACTGCCCCCTGATGTATTTATACATGTTTATGAGGTCTCCCCTAAACCTTCTCTTTTCCAACGTAAATAGGCCTAATTTTGACAACCTCTCTGGGTATTCTAGTCCCTCCATTCCCTTTATTACCTTAGTCGCCCTCCTTTGTACCCTCTCTAGCTCCAATATGTCTTACCTGAGCACCGGAGCCCAGAACTGTGCACAATATTCTAAGTGCGGCCTTACAGAGGAAGAACAATGTTCTCATCATATGCCCCTATTCCTCTTCTGATGCATGCCATGACTCTATTTGCCTTCACAGCTGCTGCCTGACACTGGGCACTCCAATTTAATTTGCTATTAACCAAGACGCCCAGGTCCTTCTCCATGTCAGATTTCCCCAACGGTTTCCCATTTAATATGTATGGGTGACTGCTGTTTTTCTTTCCCATGTGCATGACCTTACATTTATCGGCATTGAACCCCATTTGCCATTTTTTGGCCCAATTCCCCAATTTATCTAAATCCTCCTGTAGCTGTGCCCTATCCTCATCTGTATTAACTACTTTACAAAGTTTAGTATCATCTGCAAATATTGCTATTTTACTATGCAACCCTTCCACTAGATCATTAATAAATATATTAAATAATATAGGGCCCAAGACAGACCCTTGAGGCACCCCGCTAGTAACCCTGACACACCCTGAGCTTACTCCATTGATAACCACCCTCTGCTTTCTATCACTCAGCCAGCTATTTACCCACTTGCACACATTATCCCCCAGACCAAGCATTCTCATTTTATATACCAACCTTTTGTGTGGCACGGTATCAAACGCTTTGGAGAAGTCAAGGTATACAACATCCACTGACTCTCCCCGATCCAGCTGTGAGCTCACCTCCTCGTAGAAGGCGATCAGGTTTGTTTGGCAGGAGCGATCCCTCATGAATCCATGTTGATATGGAGTTAGACAGTTATTATCATTAAGATATTCTACAATAGCATCTCTAAGAAATCCTTCAAACAATTTACCCACAACAGACGTTAAGCTGACTGGTCTATAGTTCCCAGGGTCACTTTTAGACCCCTTTTTGAATATTGGTACCACATTTGCTTGGCGCCAGTCTAGTGGGACAGTCCCTGTCCATAAAGAGTGCTTGAATATAAGATACAGCGGTCTGTCTATCACATTACTTAATTCTTTTAGTATCCGGGGGTGTATGCCATCTGGGCCTGGTGACTTGTCTATTTTGATATTATTTAGGCGTTTCTGAACTTCCTCCTGGGTTAGGTGGGTGATATTTAGCGGAGGGTTTACTTTATCACTCTGCATTTCCTCCGATAAATTGTTTTCTTTTGTGAAAACAGTGGAGAAGAAGCTATTGAGTAGGTTTGCTTTACCCTCATCGCCCTCTATGATTTTACCCAGGTTATTTTTCGTTTCTCACATTTCTACTTTACATCAGCACAATTTTTGAAACATTTTAGGGAGTTATAAAGGTTAAAAGTTGACCAGCGATTTCTCATTTTACCAACAAAATTTACAAAACCATTTATTTTTTTCAGGGACCACATCACATTTGAGGTGACCTTGAGAGGTCTATATGACAGAAAATACCCAAATGTGACCCCATTCTAAAAACTGGACTCCTCAAGGTGCTCAAAACCACATTCAAGAAGTTTATTAACCCTTCGGGTGCTTCACAGGAGCTGAAGCAATGTAGAAATTCAAAATTAACATTTAACTTTTTTTCACAACAATTTTACTTTAGACCCATTTGTTTTTATTTTCACAAGGGTATCAGGAGAAAGTGGACCCCCAAATTTGTTGTGCAATTTCTCCTGAGTACGGCGATACCCTATATGTGGGGGAATACCACTGTTTGGGTGCATGGCAGGGCTTGGAGGGGAGGAGCACCCTTTGACTTTTTGAACGGAAAATTGGCTGGAATCGAGAGAGGACGCCATGTCGTGTTTGGAGCGCCCCACAAGTGACCCCATTTTCGAAACTAGACCCCTCAAGGAACTTATCTAGATATGTGGTGAGCACCTTTAACCTTCATTCATTTCAATGGGTCTGCGTGTTTATGTGTCTCCCATATGTGTGGAAACTTTCACCACACATACCGGACACACTGACATGTGAAAGAGGTCTAATTCTGCTACCTCATTATAGTGAATGGATCCCTCAGGGGTTTCATCTGAATCACGACACTCAGATATTTAAATGAAAACCCCAATATCAGTGCTCAGCATAGAGCACAGGATAAATGGGAACATTTTACATAACATTTTGGATCACAATAAAAGCAAAGCTTTGACACAAAGGCTCTGGAAAAGCGAAATGTCCCTTGCCCCCCAAAAGAAATTCAGCAAATTCTGTGCTCCCGAATACAAATGCCCACCTCCCTTTTGAGCCCCACAGTGTGCCTAAACCGCAGTTAGCATCCACATGTTTGACATTTCTGTAGCGATGAGAGCCCGCCTAATTCACAGTTTCATGTCTCCAGAAGCACGAGCTGGGCACAACGTGCTGGGCACAACGTACTGGTCACTACACCGGCAGTTTGCAATTTTCACTCAGCAGCATCCACTGCTGCTTGTTTCTAGAAAACACCCATGTAGTTAAAATCCTCACCACACCTGTAGATAAATTCCCAAAGGGGCATAATTTCCAAAATGGGGTCACTTAAGGGAGGGGGGAGAATTCTGCTCTTCTAGCACTTAGGAGCTGTGTATATGGATTCTGCATACTATTCTAGGAAAATCTGCGCTCCAGGAGGCAGCCAGCTCTCCGTCCCTCCCGAGTCTCGCCGTGTGGCTATGCAATACTGCACAGCCACATATGGTGTATTTCTACATTCAGCAAAAATTGTGTGACAAATTTTGGTGCCATTTTTACCCATTTCTCAGTGTGAAAATGTAAAATCTGGGGCTAAAACAAAACTTTCGTGGTAAACCTGTAATTATTCTTGTAGTTTGTAAAATGGGGTCTCTTATGGGGGGGGGGGGGTGTTCTGCTGTTCTGGCACCTTAGTGACTGTCACTGTGACATGGCACAGTCAAACATGAACTCCAATATGGCGCTTCTTCCCTTCTGAGCTTTGCACTGTGCCGCAAAAGTAGTTTTTTGACCACATATGGGGTATCTGCATGCTCAGGAGAAATTGCACAAAAAAATTTGGGGGCTAAAATAACATTTTTTTGTGGAAAAAAATGTGATTCTTTTTATTTTCACAATTCAATGTTAGGCTATGTGCCCACGATGCAGAAATGCTCCAGATTTTTTCCTGAGCGTTTCTGCATCTCCCAGGCAGAAAAAACACATGGGGATTGTACATGTTTTTTTCCTGCCAGGGACAAGTGGAAGTGAAGCGTTCTTCACATGCATTTCCGCATGCGGGTTGTCAAGCGCTTTTCCAAGTGATTTTAGCATCACTTGGAAAGTGCTTGACAACTTGGTCACACTATATAAATCCATGCAAACGGCATCGATTTATATAGTGTGGCCGAAAGAATGGTAAAAAAATAAATCTATACTTCCCTTCCGATGGCCCCCGGAGTCCTTGTCTCTTCTTGCCGGCAACTCGCGGTAGACTAAAGGACCTGCCGACGTTAGCGGTCGCGTGACAAGTCACATGACTAAATGACATCACCGCAGGTCCTTTTAGTCTACCGCGAGCTGCCGGCAAGCCAAGACAAGGACACCGGGGGCCATCAGAAGGTAAGTATCATATTTATTTTTTATTTTATTCTTTTTTTTTGTTTTTACAGGTACTACGGTACCCGAGTCTGGAGGAGAGTCTCCTCTTCTCCAAACCCGGGTACCATCCCCACATTGAAAAGCATGTTATCCGCATGTGCAGATCCAGTGATGTGGATTCCATGCGTTCCAATGCAAGTCAATGGCGGTGAAAACGCCGCATTTCCGCAAAATAATTGGTAGTGCTGCGGATTTTTCCTCAATGATAATCCGCAGCGGAAATTTCCACAGCACATGCGGATTATCATTGGGGAACATTGCAGACCTTCTACCAAGCGATTTTAAAAGTTTCTGCAGCGGAATTGTTGCTGCGGAAACGCTTAAAAAAACGCATTGTGGGCACACAGCCTTAGAATTTTCTATGAAGCACCTGAGGGTTCAAGGTGCTCACCACACTTCTAGATAAATTCACTGGGGTGGGGGGCTAGTTTCCAAAAGGCGCACTTGTTGGGCATTTCCACTGTTTGGGTACATCAGGGGCTCTGCAAAAGTGAAATGACAACCGCAAACCATTCCATCAAAGTCTACATTCCAAAACGTCACTCCTTCCCTATCAAACAATGTTTTTTCCCCACATATGGGGTATCATAAATTCCTGTAAAGCACCTGAAGGGTTAATAAACTTCTTGAATGTGGTTTTGAGCACCTTGAGGGGTGCAGTTTTTAGAATGGTGTCACTTTGGGGTATTTTTTGTCATGTAGACCCCTCAAAGTCACTTCAAATGTGATGTGGTCCCTAAAAAAAATGGTTTTGTAAATTTTGTTGGAAAAATGAGAAATCGCTGGTCAACTTTTAACCCTTATAACTTCCCAAAAAAAAAAAAAAATTTTGGTTCCAAAATTGTTCTGATGTAAAGTAGACATGTGGGAAATGTTATTTATTAACTATTTTGTGTGACATATCTCTGATTTAAAGGCATGAAAATTCAAAATTTTTTGCCAAATTTCCGATTTTTTCACAAATAAACGCAAGTGATATCGAATAATTATTACCACTATCATGAAAATATGTCACGAAAAAAAAAACAATCTCAGAATCAGTGGGATTTGTTGAAGCGTTCCAGAGTAATTACCTCAAAGTGACAGTGGTCAGAATTGCAAAAATTGGCCTGGTCAATAACGTGCAAACAGCCTTTGGGAAAAAAGGGGTTAAACAATTTAAAAAAAAAAAAATGTAAGTTTAAATATAAATTAATCTTTATTAATATAAACCTAATGAATCTTAGACACAAAACAAATTATTTTCAATGATCAATTCTGGGGGTACAGGAGAGCCGGCACAGTATTGTTACTTTGCTTTGGAGTGACAGACCTAGACTTATTCCTGGAGGGGTACAGACCAGCTGACACAATGAAGACCTCGATTTCTTCTTATATGGCGGCTCATTAGATTCCACTGGGCCCGTGTCATACATCATTATTCTCCGGACACTTACACAGGGATATCAGGGGGACACGGTCAGCAAAGTGGGGGACAGACCTGAAAACCCACTTAGTATAGTATGAAAACTGATGAAAGACTGACACATCCGAAAATCCAAAACAAAGTCTGAAGAAAAGCCAACATCATACTAAGTGCAGAAAAGCTACAATACTGTACAATGCCTTAGTAACCCAGGGGCTTCAGAGAGCAGAGACCACCACACACACTAATATATATATATATATATATATATATATATATATATATATATATATATATATATATATATATATATATATATATATATATATATATATATATATATATATACATACACACACACACACACACACACACACACACACACTATAGGGCTCTCTATCACTATACAGTTCCATCCACACAGTGTATATACACATACCTTACATTTACATACTATACATATAGTCCTCCATATAGCCCCACATCTAGCACAGGCTTAGTGTCCTGGGTGAGAGCAGGTGTCACCTTTGAACCCTGGACTACTTCTATAGTGAAGCGTGGTGTGATGTAGCGGGCACAGCTGGCAGCAGTAGTCGCCCACCCCTCATACTCACAGTGTAGGCTGCGCACCAGGGACTCATCCCCGCCGTACGGGGCGCTCTCTGGCCGCTTCAGGGCAGTGCGCCGCTCCTGTCCCTGTGCCGCCGCCGCCGCCGCTTCCTTTCACTTTCTCGGAGCCCTCCTGACGTGTCTATGGCCGCCCCTCCTCTCCAGCCCTGAGAGCTGAGCCTTCCTCCTCCTCCGGATCATGTGTCTGGCTGACCCCTCCACAGAATGAGGACAGGGCGGTTATCCTGAGCGCACATCTCCAGGCTGTAGCAGGCGGTGCTGAGTCCGGCAGCAGCGGAGCCTCCTCTGTCAGCTTCACCTCACAAGACATGGCGGAAGGACACGGCGCTCCAGCCTCCTCTCCTGTGAGGTGGATTATATACAGGTCATATATGGGCTACATAATGGCGTGTGGATGATTCTATAGGTCAGTGGTCTGGCCCCTCAGCCCCAGGTCACTGGCGGACACAGACAGATGTGGGCCCCAGTACAAGACTATTATATGGGCCCTTTGCCGTCCAATAGCTCATTATAGTGTACGATTCCGCCTGTTGTGGAAGTGGCCCCCACCTCATGGGCCAGTGATATGTCCACCGGGCCTCCCTGACTTTCCTCATACACGGTCTCTACAAGTGACTTATCTTGTGTCTCTCGTTACTATGCCGTGCGTACACTATGCCATCAGTATACTATGCCATGCGTACACTATGCCGTGCGTACACTATGCCGTGCGTACACTATGCCGTCAGTATACTATGCCATGCGTACACTATGCCGTCAGTACACTATGCCGTCAGTATACTATGCCATGCGTACACTATGCCATCAGTATACTATGCAGTCAGTATACTATGCAGTCAGTATACTATGCCATGCGTACACTATGCCATCAGTACACTATGCCGTGCGTACACTATGCCGTCAGTATACTATGCAGTCAGTATACTATGCCATGCGTACACTATGCCGTCAGTACACTATGCCGTGCGTACACTATGCCGTCAGTATACTATGCCGTGCGTACACTATGCCGTCAGTATACTATGCCATGCGTACACTATGCCGTGCGTACACTATGCAGTCAGTATACTATGCAGTCAGTATACTATGCCATGCGTACACTATGCCGTCAGTATACTATGCCATGCGTACACTATGCCGTCAGTACACTATGCCGTCAGTACACTATGCCGTCAGTATACTATGCAGTCAGTATACTATGCAGTCAGTATACTATGCCATGCGTACACTATGCCGTGCATACACTATGCCGTGCGTACACTATGCAGTCAGTATACTATGCCATGCGTACACTATGCCGTCAGTATACTATGCAGTCAGTATACTATGCCGTGCATACACTATGCCGTGCGTACACTATGCCGTCAGTATACTATGCAGTCAGTATACTATGCCATGCGTACACTATGCCGTGCGTACACTATGCCGTGCGTACACTATGCCGTGCGTACACTATGCCGTCAGTATACTATGCCGTGCGTACACTATGCCGTGCGTACACTATGCAGTCAGTATACTATGCCATGCGTACACTATGCCGTCAGTATACTATGCAGTCAGTATACTATGCCATGCGTACACTATGCCGTCAGTATACTATGCCGTGCGTACACTATGCCGTCAGTATACTATGCCGTGCGTACACTATGCCGTACATACACTATGCCGTACATACACTATGCCGTCAGTACACTATGCCGTCAGTACACTATGCAGTCAGTACACTATGCTATGCCGTCAGTATACTATGCCGTCAGTACACTATGCCGTCAGTATACTATGCCGTCAGTATACTATGCCATGCGTACACTATGCAGTCAGTACACTATGCCGTCAGTACACTATGCGGTCAGTATACTATGCCATGCGTACACTATGCCGTGCGTACACTATGCCGTGCGTACACTATGCCGTCAGTACACTATGCTACTGGAGTAAGATGTGTTGCAAAGTGCATGCCACTTGTCTGACGCTGCTAATTCATTAAAGGAAACCTGTCATGTTAAAAAACGCTATGAGGGGGGTTTCACACGTCCGGATATTTCCGGTTGCGGAAAAACCCGTACTGGAGATATCAGTGTCCCGTGTGTGGCAGCCGTGTGCCGCATCAGGAACACACGTACCGCCTGGGAATCAGTGTACAGTTAGCGCTGTTCCCAAGCGCTGGGTGCTGAACACTGCCCTCATCATCGTTCCCTGCCTGCGCTGCGATCAGCACCAGCAGGGACAATGATGAGGGTAGTAGTGTCTGCTCCCGCAGTGTCCAACTGTAAAAATAAGAATAAAATAAAAAATCCTTTTACTCACCTGTCCTAAGTGTCCCCCACTGTAATCCATGAGACCGATCACACCAAGGAGCCGGGGAGAATGACTCCTGCAGCGAGCAATGTCCTGACACTCACTGAGCGCAGTGGAGCTCCAGGGCCACTAACTTTTGCGGCTCATTCTCCCCGGCTCCTTGGCGTGAGCGGTCGCATGGATTACAGCGGGGGACACTCGGGACAGGTGAGTATAAGGATTTTTTATTTTATTCTTATTTTTACAGTCGGACACTGCGGGAGCACACACTGACTTGTGCAGACCCATTGATTTGAATGGGTCTGCGTATGTCAGTGTCTTCGGTACGTGTGGAAACTGTCACCACGCGTACTGGAAACACTGACACTGTGAAAGAGCCCTTAACCTGCTGATATGGGGTTAATATGTAGGTTAATATCATTCTGAAGCTGTGCAGCCGCTGCACTGAGAGCCCGGCTACTGGGAGGAAATTAACTTTATTCCTCTCCATAGCCTCGGGCTTTCAGTCATAGAGGCTGTAGAGACACGAGGGGTCAGTGGGTGCTCTTGTCCGCTGGCCCGAGACCGCATGGACCAGGGCTCATCCCACTGAAATCCCGCTCTCCTTTCCCATGGACATAATACTACTCAGACAACACAAGGTGAGGGTAAAACTGTGGCAATGCTGTACTGAACCACCAAACAACAAACATATAGAACAGTCCCAGCAAATACCCAAAGTGGTGCAAATTACAGTCTCATCCTTCCGCTGACTCGCCGGGATTAAAGCCGCTGCGACTTCGGGGCTTGACTACCCCCACCAGTGGCACCCTGCTTTTGGCGGGCACCTACAGCAAGGAGGTAACAACAAGCTTAGGAAGCTGACAGCCCATTGAGGTACGTGATCAGGTGACAGGAGAGTCACAACCTGGCTTCTCCAAATGTCTCCATGGGGCCAGGTGAACGGAGGGTCCCGGTGAAGGGAGGGTCCCAACCTGGCTTCTCCAAATGTATCCATGGGTTCTAGGTGTTAGAAGGGTCCCAACCTGGCTACACCAAACATCTCCATGGGACCTGGTGATTGGAGGGTCCCAATGGCGTGGTCCCCCAAGCTGACATGCTGTAGAGTAACATCTGTATCCCTCTTGATGCCATGTGTCCTAGCTGCTGTTCTGAAGAGTGTCACTCTCAGAAAGATAGGAATCCTTTTTATCCACACCTGTGGTTCATATCATCCACAGGTTAGGGGGCAGGTGGGATGAGTTTAACTCTCATTGTTTGAGTATTTAATCAATCTACCTATAGTTTGTCTTCTGTTTTGCAGGTCAACAAACTAGCTGGCCTGGTACAATATGTAATCAACATATTAGCGAACATTATTGTTCACTGACCCTGCGTTCCTATCCTCCAGAGATAACAGACAATAAGTAAAACAAACATCAACACAAGTGTCAACATTCAGACAATATGACAATGTCTTCTGACCTACTGAAAATAAACGTCTGGATAATTAAGATTAAATGCTGTGTTGTCGCATTGCTCCTCCACCTTAATTAACCAGACGTGATAGGCTTCCAATCGTCCTTCTCCATTTATTGGGGACAGTCCCACAGCGTGTCTTTAAAGCGCACCTGTGAGCAGGATTGAACCAGTTAAAGCCCCTCCCCAAAGGCCCGCCCCGAAGCACGAGCATCTCAATATGTCAGAAATTAAAATAAAGATTAAAAAAGAACCACAGCATAGATTTAATCAACAAAGGTATCATATTAATCAGTGTAATGACACCCACTTGACAGTGTATGTGGTTTACTGGGCACAATAAGGCTGACAGGTGCGCTTTAAGCACCGACACGAATGTAAGCGGTCTCACCTTCATGAGAACAAAATTTTATATCATCCAGTTTCCTCAGAGTGTATTCCATGTTTTCCTTGCGAATAAACTCCACAGGTAATTGATGACAACCGATTTATATTCATTGTGTCCACACATGGCGTCCTCCGTATCCTGTGGTTCCTGGATTAAATCCGGTTGAGTGTCGGTGGCCTGGTATTCAATCTGTCAAAGCTAGCACAGCTCCTGTAGTTGTCGTTTCTTGTTGCTGTTATACATCCACTTTGGTCCTCTTCCTAAAGCAGAGCTGGTGGGGTTGGACATAGAGGCGTCCGAAACCTGCTGTGCATACCTCACCTATGGTCTGCTGGATCTGTGTATATGCCTCCCTGGTTGCGGAGTGTCCTAGCTACTATTCTGAAGAGTCTCCCAGAAATATAGGAACCCTTTTTATATCCACACCTGTGGTTCATGTCATCATCTACAGGTCAGGGGGCAGGTGGGATGAGTTTAACTCTCATTGTTTGAGTATTTAATCAATCTACCTATAGTTTGTCCTCCTCTGTTTTGCAGGTCAACAAGCTAGCTGGCCTGGTACAATAAGTAATCAGCATATTAACAAACATCATTGTTGAATGACCTTGCGTCCCTGTCCTCCAGAGGTAACAGACAATAAGTTACAACAAACATCAACTCAAGTGTCAACATTCAGACAATATGACAATGTCTCCCGACCTACTGAAAATAGACGTATGGATAATTAAGATTAAATGCTGTGTCGTCACAGAGGCACGCCTTCAGTCACCGCTCAGTACATAGTGAGAGGCAGCTGTAACCACGCCCCAGCACTAACAGCCAGTTTAGCACTGAAGCACTGTGGATCCAGCTGTCAGTCAGTGCCGGGGCGTGGTTACAGCCATCACTTACAATGTACTGAGCAGTGACTGAAGCCGCACCTCTATGACAGCCCGAGGCTGCTGAGAGGAATAAAATTAATTTCCTCCTGGCAACTGGGTTTGCTGGGCCATTGCCACACTGCTTCAGAACAGTAGTAACCAGATTAACCCCATATCTGCAGGTTAACCCCTTAAGCCCCGGAGCATTTTTCGTTTTTGCTCCCCTTGTTCCCAGAGCCATAGCGTTTTTATTTTTTGGTCAATATGGCCATGTGAGGGCTTATTTTTTGCGGGACGAGTTGTACTTTTCAACGCCATTACTAGTTTTATCATATCCTGTACGGGAAAACAGGAAAAAAATTCCAAGTGCGGTAAAATTGCAAAAAAAGTGCAATACCCCAGTTGTTGTTTATTTATTTTTTTTACCATGTTCACTGAATGCTAAAACTGACCTGCCCTTCTTATTCTACAGGTCATTACGAGTTCATAGACACCAAACATGTATAGGTTCTTTTATATTTAAGTGGTGAAAAAAAATTCCAAAATTTGGTAAAAAAAAAAATAAAAAAATAGCGCCATTTTCTAAGACCCGTAGCGTCTCCATTTTTCGTGATCTGGGGCTGGTTGATGGCTTATTTTTTGCGTGCCAGGCTGACGTTTTTATTGATAACATTTGGGGTAGATCCGATGTTTTGATCGCCCGTTATTGCATTTTATTGCAATTTTGCGGCGACCAAAAAACGTAATTCTGGCGTTTAGAATTTTTTTCTCGCTACGCCGTTTACCGATCGGAATAATTCTTTTTTTATTTTGATAGATCGGGCGATTCTGAACGCGGCGATACCAAATATGTGTATGTGGGGTTTTTTTTTATATATTTTATTTTGAATGGGGTGAAAGGGGGGTGATTTAAACTTTTATATTTTTTTATTTTTTTTTATATTTTTAAAAACTTTTTTTTTTTTACTTTTTGCATGCTTCTATAGTCTCCATAGGAGACTAGAAGCAGCAACTGTCCGATCGCCTCTGCTACATACAGGGGACCAGCAGATCCCCTGCATGCAGCAGAAATGGTCCTGTGCTATGAGCGCCGACCACTAGGTGGCGCTCATAGCGACAAGATCATGACAACCACAGGCGTCTGCTGCAGACCCTGGGTTGTCATGCACGCCCATCGGCGACCCGCGATCACGTGACGGGGTCGCCGGTGGGCGGGGCTTATGACGCGCTACCCGGAAGCGCGCGTTAAATGCTGCTGTCGGAGATTGACAGCAGCATTTAACTGGTTAACAGCCGCGGGTGGATCGCGATTCCACCCGCGGCTGTTGCGGGCACATGTCAGCTGTAAGAATCAGCTGACATGTGCTCGGTTCAGTGAGGGCTCAGCGCCGGAGCCCTCACTGAACCGGCGGTACGCAGATATGCGTACTAATACGTCCCCGGTAAGTAAGGGGTTAATAGCATTTTTTTACTTTACAAGTTCCCTTTAACCCCTTTACGACCTTGTACATCCAAGCTTGTCTCCCTCCCTTTGATGCGGGCTCCGGCAAGGAGCCCACATCTTTCCCGACACCTGACAGCTGATCTGATCAGCTCTTATGTGCCCTTAACAGCCCCGCAGGTGGAATCGCAATCCAACCGCGGCTGTTAACATGTTAAATGCAGCTGTGAAACTCAGCGGCATTTAACATGGCCACGCCGGAAGCTCGTCATAAGACCTGCCCATCGGCGTGCCCGTCACATGATCACAGGCCGCCAGTAGGTTGGCATGACAACCCGGGGTCTGCAGGAGACCCCTGTGGTTGTCATAGTCGATATGCTATGAGCACCGCCCAGCGGTCGATGTTCAGAGCAGATGAGCATTTTTGTTACTCAAGCAATAGGAAGATTGCAGCTTATTGAAGCAAGTAAAAAAAAATGTTTTTAAAAATATAAAAGTTCCAATCACCCCCCTTTTGCTCCACTCAAAATAAAACAATAAAACAAAAAAAAATCAAAAATACACATATTTGGTATCGCTGCGTTCAGAATGACCCGATCTATCAATAAAATAAAAAAGAATCCAATCGGTAAACAGTGTAACGAGAAAATAATCTAAACGCCAGAATTAAGTTTCTTCGGTCGCCGCAACACTGCAATAAAATGCAATAACTGCCAATCAAAAGATTGTATCTATCCCAAAATGGTATCAATAAAAATGTCAGCTCGGCACGCAAAAAGTAAGCCCTCACCTAGCCCCAGATCCTGAAAAATGGAGAGGCTACGGGTCTTGGAAAACGGCTCCATTTTTTTTTTTTTACAAACTGGATTTTATTTTCATATTTGGTATCTACGAACTCGTGATGACCTGGAGAATCATAATGGCAGGTCAGTTTTAGCATTTATTGAACATGGTAAAAAAAAAATAAAAAAACAGTTGTGGAATTGGACATTTTTTGCCATTTCACCACACTTGGATTTTTTTCTCTCCTATTTTCCAGTACACAATATGGTAAATCCATATGGTGAATCCAATGGTGTCGTTAAAAAGTACAACTCGTCCCTCAAAAAACAAGCCCTCACATGGCCATGTTGACGAAAAAAAAATAGTTATGGCTCTGGGAAAAGGGGAGCAAAAAACGAAAACGCAAAAACCCAAGGTGGTAAAGGGGTTAAGAGGTGTACCCTAATTTATACTTGTGCTGAGAGCCCAGAGCCCCCCTCCGATCAGCAGGACTCTGGGCCGTCATTCACTCTACCACTTTGACTAGAAGAAACAGCCCAGCAGACAATACGTACTTTACCACCAATGGTTATGTGACACAGACCAGATGGGAATCTCAAAACTCTAAGGCTCTAATGCAGATTCTCCAAAAGAGAACAACTATCATGAGTTTTTAATAGTACTTTGGGCCACGTTTCCCTCTTCTAAATACCTTCAGAGGGGTTCATCAGGGGACCTTTTAGGGCTAGATGACAGCAACGATGGCCTCAGTTTATTATTCCACTTCAGTCTTGGCAGGCAGTGCGGCATGCGTTCTACTTGTATTGCACATGTCAGGAATGTGACGTTTTATCGATATTCTCGCGACCTTGCGTTTAGAGGTGTCATCAGTATTCACGTGACCGAGTGCCCTAGCACCTCACTGATACCTTTGAGACTATAGCGTCATTCAAGTACTCCCAAAAGGCATTTCCATTGGCACTTCACTTTTGTAATGAGACACTAATAGGGTGTGCCTGATACCCATGTGACCCCTCATAGCCAATTTTTTCACTTGCACTTGGTACTTTATTCTAATAAGATAATTTGCATCTGTCTATGGGACTATATTTTCTAGCATTCACAGCATTTGTTATGACAAATCAGTGATTCTATATGCGGTGAGATATTATTGATCATGATTAGCAGCCTGTGAATGCATGTGATTAAGCAGCACTATTCTCCATGTCAGAGAGACTGAAACCAAGCTTGATGGATCCCATTGTAACTTATTTGTGGTACAGTGGGTGCTTGTAGTACAATGGGTCTGAGAGAGCATTAGGACTTTTCATTATAAATGGAGGCTACAGTGTTAGAATAGCTTAGGCTAAGGGCTGGCTGATACTGGCATATAAATCAGACTAGTGCAAAGCGAGAACCAATGTTAATAAATGAGTCAGTGCTCATTTGCAAGTTTTCTGAGCTTGGATTGGACTGAGAAAAAAATTGTAGCATGATGCAATTGTCAGCGAGAATCAGATCGCACTTGACGATTTTTACGCACACATCTCAAAGGAAACCCAACATTTCATCAGTCAACTACAGCAAATTCACCGCCCGAACCATTAGAATAGATTTATAGCTAGAATATCATCACGAGGTGAGGGAAAGACTAAGTGCAACACGAAGGGAACAGGGGAAGGAAGGCCAAACACTAGGGAAAGGGGGAGTGGAGACCCCTAGGCAGATCTAATATCACCCTGTCTACCCTACCATCCCTATATAGATTCTACACCTATCGCCGAGCAGGAACCTAAGCCCTGAATGGCCCTAGATAGGGAGGGGACAGAGTGAGCAGAGAGACCCAAGCAAGTGTTGTGGTTAAGGGGTTAAAAAGTAACCTTTAATTAAATATACAGATAAAAATATAGATAAGATAGTGTTAAAAGGTCACACAGACCAAGAATCCCTGCCAATATTGGCAGTACTTTACCATAGAAAAAACATTCTCACTTCAAGATAGCAATAAAGAGGGGGCACAATACCTCAGTGCTAGCCCCACTATCCAACTAAGCAAGAAGACATGGCAAAGAATTTACAGAACCATCCCTCTCAATACCATCGTACATGAAGCCCAATAGACAATCAGAGGTACATAGAACTATCACCGGTACCTGTCTGGAGAAACTGAGAGTATTTACCAAGCAAGGGTGTGTCAATCAGCAGCAGAAGGTGGAGGTAGCTGCTGGGTCCTAAAGGAAGAAAGATATAATACTAAAGAGGTGAGAGGATCAAGAATGCCAAGCGCAGTGACCTTCTGCAGCCGGCTCTGTCTGAAACACCTGTGACATAGAAAGATGTCAGTGAGATATATAATCAGTGCTTTGTGTGTGTAGTTTACTGTACATATGTTTAGCTAATAAATAAATTTAAAAAATGACATGGGGTCCCCCTTATTTTTAACCAGCTAAGGGTAAGCAGACAGCTGTGAGCTGGTTTTAATAGTCTGGGAAGGCGCCAAAAACCATTGAGCTTCCCAGCTTATTAATATCAGCTAACAGCTGTCTGCTTAACCTTTTCTGGTTATTAAAAAGGGTGACTCGAAAAAAAAAAAATGACGTGGGGCCCCCCCTATTTTTAATAACAAGCAAAAGCTAATCAGACAGCTGGAGGCTGATGTTAATAGGCTGGGAAGGTCTATGGATATTGACCCCTTCCCAGCCTAATAAGACCAGCCCTCAGCAGCCCAATAAATGACGCATCCATTAAATGCGCCAATTCTGGAGCTTAGCATTGCTCTTTCCGATTGCCCTGGTGCCTTGGCAATCGGAATAATGGTTTTGGGGTTGATGTCAGCTGTGTAATGACCGCTGACATCAAGCCCAGGGGTTAGTAATGGAGAGGTGTCTGTCAGACACCCCCATTACTAACCCCATAGTCAGAAGGAACACACACAGAAGTCCTTTAGTCCTTTAATCTCAGTAGCATATCCAGTATACAGTCATGGCCAAAAGTTTTGAGAATGACACCAAAATTATATTTTCACATGATCTGCTGGCCTCTGGTTTTTATTAGTGTTTGTCTGATGTTTATATCACATACAGAAATATAATTGCAATCATATTATGAGTACCAATAGGTTATATTGACAGTTAGAATAAGTTAATGCAGCAAGTCAATATTTGCAGTGTTGCCCCTTCTTCTTCAAGACCTCTGTAATTCTCCCTGGCATGCTCTCAATCAACTTTTGGACCAAATCCTGACTGATAACAGTCCATTCTTGCATAATCAATGCTTGCATTTTGCCAGAATTTGTTGGTTTTTGTTTGTCCACCCGTCTCTTGATGATTGACCACAAGTTCTCAATGGGATTAAGATCTGGGGAGTTTCCAGGCCATGGACCCAAAATCTCTATGTTTTGTTCCATGAGCCATTTAGTTATCACCTTTGCTTTATGGCAAGGTGCTCCATCATGCTGGAAAAGGCATTGTTGGGCGCCAAACTGCTCTTGGACGGTTGGGAGAAGTTGCTCTTGGAGGACATTCTGGTACCATTCTTTATTCATGGCTGTGTTTTTAGGCAAGACTGTGAGTGAGCCGATTCCCTTGGCTGAGAAGCAACCCCACACATGAATGGTTTCAGGATGCTTTACAGTTGGCATGAGACAAGACTGGTGGTAGCGCTCACCTCTTCTTCTCCGAATAAGCTGTTTTCCAGATGTCCCAAACAATCGAAAAGGGGATTCATCAGAGAAAATGACTTTGCCCCAGTCCTCAGCAGTCCACTCCCTGTACATTTTGCAGAATATCAGTCGGTCCCTGATGTTTTTTCTGGAGAGAAGTGGCTTCTTTGCTGCCCTCCTTGAAACCAGCCCTTGCTCAAAGAGTCTCCGCCTCACAGTGCGTGCAGAAGCACTCACACCAGCCTGCTGCCATTCCTGAGCAAGCTCGGCACTGCTGGTAGTCCGATCCCGCAGCTGAAACAGTTTTAAGATACGGTCCTGGCGCTTGCTGGTCTTTCTTGGGCGCCCTGGAGCCTTTTTGACAACAATGGAAGCTCTCTCCTTGAAGTTCTTGATGATGCGATAGATTGTTGACTGAGGTGCAATCTTTGTAGCTGCGATACTCTTCCCTGTTAGGCCATTTTTGTGCAGTGCAATGATGGCTGCACGTGTTTCTTTAGAGATAACCATGGTTAACTGAAGAGAAACAATGATACCAAGAACCAGCCTCCTTTTAAAGTGTCCAGTGATGTCATTCTAACTTAATCATGACTGATTGATCGCCAGCCCTGTCCTCATCAACACCCACACCTGTGTTAATGGATCAATCACTAAAACGATGTTAGCTGCTCCTTTTAAGGCAGGACTGCAATGATGTTGAAATGTGTTTTGCGGGTTAAAGTTCATTTTCTGGGCAATTATTGACTTTGCAAGTACAGTAATTGCTGTTAAGCTGATCACTCTTTGACATTCAGGAGTATATGCAAATTGCCATTACAAAAAATGAAGCAGTAAACTTTGGAAAAATTACTATTTGTCTCATTCTCAATACTTTTGGCCATGACTGTAGAGTCTGAATACATCTTCTTCTGATGATCACTGCTAAACTCCGGGGTTTAATACTGATCCCGGCAGCAGCTTTCCAGTACAGTAATCCAGACTACTGTATATTACAGTTCAGCTCCATGTTTCAGACATGTCAACAATGAGTAACAGTATACAACTATTTACTGAATTGCTTCCTTTACTGTCATCAGTTCTATATACAGGAGTGTGGTGGAAAGGTGTTGATTCCTCATTGTTGGTCTCCCAACAGAATACAGGCATGGGTTATGGTGCACAGAGGGTACTGAGAATACCATCACCACTCTCACATACACTACTGGTCATTGAACTATAGGATACATTTGTTACAAATAAGCATTGAGTTCAGTGAACCTGAAGTCCTCACTGATACTTGAACAGGACAGATTTATAGGGTTATTCTCATCTTATAAAGCGATGACATATTGCCAGGATAGGGTATGCCATTTGTTTGTAATTGTATGTATAGCACAAGCCATCAGATGATCACAGGTTCACATCCCCTAAGAGGACTAACAAGTACAGTAAAAAGATTAAAAAAAATAAAAGTTTTTAAGATATGAAAAAACTAAAAGAAAAACACAAATGTTTAAATCGCCCCATTTTTACCACATTAAAAATAAATTGAAATTGAACGAAAAGATTTCCCTGGCTTTTGCTGAAAGCACGGTTACCTAGAGGAATGAAATATCCTGCCAGGAGCTGCTTACTTTCAGTCATGGGGGCGTCAGTCAGTGTCCCTATGCTGTGAGTGGTGGCTGTAAATCAAACAATGTCATGTGCCCGAAAATGGTACCAATAAAAACGACAACTTGTCCTGCAAAAACAAGCCCTCACATGACTCTGTCTGTCAAAATATGGAAAAATAATAGCTCTCAAAATATGGCGATGCAAAAACTTGTTTTTGCAATAAAAAGCGTTTTTTAGTGTGTGACAGCAGCCAAACATAAAAACGATATAAATCTGGTATCGCACCAACCTGAAGTATAAAGTCGTCTAATCACTTATACCGCACGAGGAAAGGCGCAAAAAAATAAATAAAACCAATTCTTCACCTTCTGTTGATTTGTTCATTTTGTCTTCGAGAGATCACAGTAAAGCTCGGCGCTGTTAATATCTTAACTATGTCATTCGGACGGAACCGCCAGCAGAAAATACCCTATGATGGGCCAGATGGAGGCACTGGCCCATCATAGGGTATTTTCTGCTGGGGGTTCACTGTCTGAATCACGTATGTCGTCTGACATACGTGATTCAGACAGAAATCCTGGTGAAAGATTCCATATAATGAGGCAGATAGAGGCACTGTGGACGCTGTCTGGCCTGTGATCCAGCGATGTCCATCTTTTTACATGTGCATAAAAGCGCAGTACGACACAGTTTTGTGCACTTGAAGGACAATGATGGACAGAGGCCAAATGGAATCCAGAGTAACTGCTGCCTCATTATAGTGAATGGATCCCTCGGGGGATTCATCTGAATTGCGCCACTCTGAGATAAAGATGGAAATCCCAAAGTAAGTGCTCAGCATTGAGCATAGGATAAATTTGTTCCCAAACATTATGTAATATGTTCCCAATAAAAGTGTCAACTCAATCCACAAAAAAAGCAAGTCCCCACTCATGTCTGTCATCTGTTAACGGAAATATAGGGGGCTTCCACGTTACTGGTAGTACAAAGGCTCTGGAAAAGTGAAATAGCTCCTGCCCCCAAAAGAAATTCAACAAATTCTGCGCTCCCAAATCCAAATGCCCCCCTCCCTTCTGAGCCCCAGTGTTCCTAAACCACATTTAGCGTCCACATGTTTGGCATTTCTGTAGCGATGAGAACCCGCCTAATTTATGAGTGCATATCTCCAGAAGCATGAGCTGGGCACTACAACGTACTGGTCACTATAAGGGCTACAACTTATTGGGCACTACAATTGCAGTTTGCAATTTTCACTCGGCAACGTCTACTGCTGCTTGTTTCTGGAAAACACCCATTGAGTCAAAATCATCACTACACCTGTAGCTAAATTCCCAAAGGCCACGGCCCCACTATCAGTATTTGGTAGCCAAACCAGGAGTGGGTGATAAATGCAGAATTGGTGCACTCTATTATTCCCTTTTTCTGATTCTTCCTCACATGTTTTTGACTCCCACTCCTGAGAAAAGATACTGACAGAATACTGACCAAATACTGATAGTGGGGCCATGGCCTCAGAGGTATAGTTTCCAAAATGGGGTCCCTTGATGAGGGATTCTGCTCCTCTCGCACTTAGGGCTCTGTATATGGAAACTATGCAAACTATTCTAGGAATATCTGAGCGCCAGGAGGCAAATAGCACTCTGTTACCCCCCCCCCCCCCTGAATTTCGCTGTATGGCTAACCAGTACTGAACAGCCACATATGGGGCATCTTGACATTCAGCAGAAATTGTGGGACACATTTTAGTGCTATTTTAACACATTTCCCAGTGTGAAATCTGGGGCCAAAATAAAATTTTGAAGGTAAAAGTTGTATTATTTTTTCTTCACTGCACAATGGTATGAAATTATGTTACCCACCTGTGATGTCAATATGATCACTGCACCCATAGAAGAATTCATTGGGAGGTGTAGTTTGTAAAATGGGGTCACTTATGGGAGGGTTCTGCTGTTCTGGAACTGCAGGGGATCTATTAATGTGACATGGCACCATCAAACCAGTCCAGCAAAATTTGAACTACAATATGGCGCTTCTTCTCTCCTGAGCTTTGTACTGTGCCTCAAAAATGGTTTTCGACCACATATGGAGTATCGGTGTACTCAGGAGAAATTGCACAACAAATTTTGGGGTCCAATTTCTCCTTCTATCCTTATAAAAATGAAAAAACTTGGGGCTAAAACAACATTTTTTGGGGAAAAATAATTGTTTTTCATTTTCACAGATCAACATTGTAAAATTCTGTGAAGTGCCTGTGGGTTCAAAGTGCTCACCACACGTCTTGATAAATTCCTTGAGGGATCTAGTTTCCAAAATGAGGTCACTTGTGGTGGGTTTTCACTGTTGAGGCACATCAGGGGCTCTCCAAATGCGACATCGCGTCCGCTAATTATTCCAGTAAATTTTTCATTCAAAAAGTCAAATGGCGCTCCTTCCCTTCCAAGCCCTGCAGTGAGCCCGAAAAGTGGTTTTCTCCCACATATGGGGTATCGGCATGCTGAAGAGAAATCGCACAACAAATGTTGGGGCCCATTTTCTCCTGTTGCCCTTATGAAAATAAAAAAAATTGAGGCTAAAGTTAAATTTTTGTGAAAAAAAGTTTAATGTTAATTTTTTCCTTCCACGTTCCATTAATTCTTGTTAAGCACCTGAAGGGTTAATAAACTTCTTTAATGTGGTTTTGAGCACCTTGAGGGGCGATGCTTTTAAAATGGTGTCACTTTTAGGTATTTTCTATGATATAGACCCCTCACAGTCATTTTAAACGTGATGTGGTCCCTAAAAAATGGTTTTGTAAATTTTGTTGGAAAAATGAGAAATCGCTGGTCAACTTTTAACCCTTATAATTTTCTAACAAAAAAAATTCTGTTTCAAAAATTGTGCCGGCGTAAAGTAGACATGTGGGAAATGTTATTTATTAACTACTTTGTGTGACATAACTCTCCAATTTAAGGGCATAAAAATTAGCTTTGCTATGCTTTACAAACTGTCAACACACTGCACTGACACACAAACTTACTACACCATGCTCTGAGCATGATGTAACAAGTTTGCTAGGTCTGGTGACCCGGATGTCATCATGTCGACATCAGGGTCACCACGGAAACAACTGGGCCCAAGCGATGACGGCGCCGGGGCACTGATCAGAGAGCAGAGGGGGCGCCAATCTGAGGGAAGAGGGGGCTCCTTCCTTCTGAATGCCTGCTAAATACTGTGAGCAATATCAATTGCAGTATTCAATGGGTTAAACTGTTGGTAGCTGTGCGGGCACTTACCCGAACGCTGTGGGGACAAAATTAACTTTAGTATCCCTGGCAGCGTCCCAATTTCAATCATGGGGGCGGCTCCGGTTCAGTCATCGCTCTGAGCATACAGAGAGATGGCTGTGATCACGCATCTGGCACTGACTGACAGCCAACTCTAATAAATAAAGTTAATTTTCTCATTGCAGTGTTTGGGTAAGTGCGGGCGCTGGACAGCATAATAATGCTATTAACCTCCAGATTGACCCGATATCTGCAGGTTAATAGCATTTTTTCTGGTGACAGGTTCCTTTTAACTTCTTCCTGTTGCAGCCATTTTTATTTGCTTTCATTTTTAACTTCCTTTTTTCCATAATGCTTTTATTTTTCCATATGAGAGCTTGTTTGTTATGAGACGAGTTGTAGCTTTCAATAATACATATAATGTCCGAAAAAATATATATTCTGCCACTTTTTCTGGGTTCTGTTTTTACACTTTTCATTGCGCAGTAAAAATGTCCTGGCAAGTATAATTATGACGATGCCAAGTTTATACAGTTTTTTTTTATACTTTAGTGGTAAAAAAATGGCTTGTTTCACAATTTTCTGAGACCCGTAACTTTTTTTCTTTTTCTTTTCATGAAGCAACTTGAGGGCAATTTTTGATGTAAATGCGTTTTAATTGCATTTTTAGGAGGAGGGGTGGCAACCAGAATGATTTTATATTTTGCTGATATGGCAGTAACACACAGTATATTTTTATTGTTTTTGATTATTTTTAACTGGGTGGCAGTCATTGGGGGCTTTAGCAGGCTGCAGACCATCATTGCAATCCATTGGCACCCTGCGATTGCCTCTAAGTGAGAGCCAATAGGTGTCTAAATCGGGGCGTCACCTGATAAATGCAGGGAAAAAGAGAGATCCTGTTTCTACATAGAGCAGAGCAAAGCGAACAATTAACTGGGTAGAAATTTAAAATGATCAATTGTAAGTACACAGTGCTATATAATATGATGACTGCAATATATTAAGAGGATAAAAACTTTGATGGGAGGAGTGCTTCATTAAACAGCAACTAGCTGTTAGCTGCCGGTGCTGGCTGTATAACAGCTCATGAGCCCACTGCATACCCCCGTACCCGACATGCGCCCTACATGTACAGTGGATGTCTTCAAGGAGTTAATTAAACCTCACTTCAGTGGTGACTTATACTCCGTAGCATAACTGTGAGGCTTCCTTTACACAGTTTTTTTTTACTGTCTTGTAAAAAACGCAATCATATAATGTGTTTTTTTTGTGGCGTTCTTTTCTATCACACGTTTTTGCCTAAGGGAAAAAGCCTTAAAAAATGACACACCTATAGCACTTGGGGACAAAAACACCTAGGCAATATCTGGCCCCAGTGCTTTTTTTGCTGCAGCAAAATCTGCATTTCTGCCTGTAAACCACCCTCAATAAGAAAGAAATATGTCCTGAATACCAAGTCAAAGTAATTTCATACAGAGCTTGGGGGACATTTATTCCTTAATTCTATAAGCCATTTAATCACTTTTAGTGCACCTTGTAAGCTTTTAACAGGATATGGATTTGGTTCAGGATTTCACTGAGACCACTCTTGAAGATTTGCCAGGACCATGCAAGCGTGAGTTTGGTACATAGCTATAAATAACGAGATGTGGATTAACAAGGTAGCTTATTTATATCACATCCAAGCCCTCCAAATATTTAGTGCTATCTTTAGCTATTCACAATCTTATTTTTTAATCATTTATGTTTTTGTGTTGAACATGGTCTGGTGTACTTACCACAAAAATGTTTAGCAAAAAAAAAAACCTGTATTCCTACCATGCGTTCTTTGGCTTATGCAATTGACTGATATGTAGTTAAATTGGGTAAAACTAAACATGCAAGATGTACTGTAGCTAAAAGTCTTTATTTTCCCGACGTCCTTCTTAGGTTGTCTTTGTTCTATCTGTAAGGGTGTGACATGGTCTGTCATATGCCTCTCCCTCACTAAACAGTCTTTGTAACAAGTGTATGGTTTTATTGCGTTTTTGTGACTGTATTAATATGTGAATCTGCATAGAGTTTCATAGGCACTAATGTATGTGGTTAATGTAATGTATTGTGATTAATGTACAGTGCCTTGTGAAAGTATTTGGCCCCCTTGAACTTTTCTACCTTTTGCCACATTTCTGGCTTCAAACATAAAGATAGAAAAATTCTATTTTTTTTGGAAAGAATCAACAACAAGTGGGACACAATCGTGAAGTGGAACGAAATTTATTGGATATTTTAAACTTTTTTTTACCAAATTGAAAAGTGGGGCGTACAATATTATTCGTCCCCCTTTAGTTAATACTTTGTAGCGCCACCTTTTGCTGCGATTACAGCTGCAAGTCGCTTGGGGTATGTCTCTATCAGTTTTGCGTATCGAGAGGCTGAAATTCTTGCCCATTCTTCCTTGCAAAACAGCTCGAGCTCATTGAGGTTGGATGGAGGGCGTTTGTGAACAGCAGTTTTCAGTTCTTTCCACAGATTCTCGATTGGATTCAGGTCTGGACTTTGACTTGGCCATTCTAACACCTGGATACATTTATTTTTGAACCATTCCATTGTAGATTTTGCTTTCTGTTTGGGATCGTTGTCTTGTTGGAAGATAAATCTCCGTCCCAGTCTCAGGTCTTTTGCAGATTCCAACAGGTTTTCTTCCAGAATGGTCCTGTATTTGGCTCCGTCCATCTTCCCATCAATTTTAACCATTTTCCCTGTCCCTGCTGAAGAGCAGGCCCAAACCATGATGCTGCCACCACCATGTTTGACAGTGGGGATGGTGTTTTGAGGGTGATGAGCTGTGTTGCTTTTACGCCAAACATATCGTTTTGCATTGTGGCCAAAAAGTTAGATTTTGGTTTCATCTGACCAGAGCACCTTATTCCACACGTTTGGTGTGTCTCCCAGGTGGCTTGTGGCAACCTTCAAACGATAATTCTTATGGATATCTTTGAGAAATGGCTTTCTTCTTGCCACTCTTCCATAAAGGCCAGATTTGTGCAGTGTACGACTGATTGTTGTCCTATGGACAGACTCTCCCACCTCAGCTGTAGATCTCTGCAGTTCATCCAGAGTGATCATGGGCCTTTTGGCTGCATCTCTGATCAGTCTTCTCCTTGTTCGAGATGAAAGTTTAGAGGGACGGCAGGGTCTTGGTAGATTTGCAGTGGTCTGATACTCCTTCCATTTCAATATGATCGCTTGCACAGTGCTCCTTGAGATGTTTAAAACTTGGGAAATCTTTTTGTATCCAAATCCGGCTTTAAACTTCGCCACAACAGTATCTCGGACTTGCCTGGTGTGTTCCTTGGACTTCATGATGCTCTCTGCACTTGAAACAGAACCCTGAGACTATCACAGAGCAGGTGCATTTATAGGAAGACTTGATTACACACAGGTGGATTCTATTTATCATTACCAGTCATTTAGGACAACATTGGATCATTCAGAGATCCTCACTGAACTTCTGGAGTGAGTTTGCTGCACTGAAAGTAAAGGGGCCGAATAATATTGCACGCCCCACTTTTCAGTTTTTAATTTTTTAAAAAAGTTTAAAATATCCAATAAATTTTGTTCCATTTCACGATTGTGTCCCACTTGTTGTTGATTCTTCCCCAAAAAAATAGAATTTTATATCTTTATGTTTGAAGCCAGAAATGTGGCAAAAGGTAGAAAAGTTCAAGGGGGCCAAATACTTTCACAAGGCACTGTATAATGTTATTCATGTATAGGGTATAGTTTAGTATTTAGTTAATGATAGATAGAAACATTAGGGCTGATAGGCCTATTAGTGTACAAGATTTAAGGCATAATTTAGGACATTGGAGGTTTAGTGACTGTAGTAGGGTAGTAGTAACAGGGAAGTTTGCCTAATGACGGGAGAGTTGGTGATTAGTCCAGTTAAAAGTGGGAGGGGTTTGGACCAGAGTAGAGCAACAGTTTTCCTGTTAGTCAGAGAAGACGAGTTGGTTGAAACATTAAAGTATGTGAAGGAGGGACAACTGAGAAAAGTGACAAAGTTCAGGGCCAGTGGGCTGATAGTCAATAGTCATGCAGCATTATGGAAACGGGAGCGACTAACTTTAGGGAATCTTCCCTAAACGTCCGAGGGAAGACGTTTTCTGTGGCCTAGAAAAGGTATGGAGGTGTAACTGTGACCAAAACTGAAGAAGTTAAGTAAAATGGTTCTGTTAAAGAATCAAGAGTCTGAGCTTGCCTGTGTGCCTGCCTCTGAGAAAGTGACCGAGTATTAGATGAGGCCGTCAACGGAAAACGTAAGTGTTATCTACTACACACAGCCCACACAAAGAATAGGACTTTATCTTTTATTTGTGGGGGGTGCCAGGGTGTGGGAAGAGAACAGCAGCCCATTGCCACGACTACCACCCTGCGCCCCTCACATATCCATAAGAATTTATTTCATATAAATGACCTTACACCACATAGACTGTAATTTCCCATACACATACTAATTACACATATAATACAAATTTTATCCTACCATAAAAATACCCATAAAATAGTGATATCCGTGAAATTGTCCTGATTACATAAAGTATTAATGCCAACATAATACATCCAGCCATACAATATAAAGATAAATATCAATGGGCAAACCATACAACAGTAAACATTTAACAGCACCAGACCTACCAGTATCCATATACTGTTACAAACATACCTCCTCAGTCTGTCACCTGTACTCTGACTCAGTGGACACCACTGATAACATCATCACTGAGTGGTACACTCACTACCCAGCTTGCTCGTCATCCGCTCCCATGGATAAAGAACTTTGCACCTTTACTGCTGAGCAGCATAGAGCCATTAGTACTAATTTATTAATACAAACTATTAGAGGTCCTGTTGGCCAATCGCCAGGGGTGGTCAATAGACCAATGACGAGTTCAGTGGCCAATAGAGGCGCAAGGTGCCCAACTTAAATCTCCATAATTCCCCTGGTCACTTACCAATCAATGCATTGTATTTCTACGCTCATGGTGTGCTTATATTGGATTGACCCTTAGGCTACGTTCCCACCATAAGTTTTTGATGCTGTGTATTTTTGCTGCTTCAAAAACGCAGCATCTTACAGTTCCAGCAAAGTAAATGGGATTTATAGAACTCTCATGCCCATGGTGCTTTGTAAACTCACCTGCGATGCGGTGTTTCAAATCCACAGCACGTCAATTTCTTTTGCAGGTACGCTGAGTTTTCTGTGCAGAATTTCCCCATAGACTTGCATTTGGTGTGAAAATTCAACAGGTAAAAAATGCACATGCATTTTTAGTGCATTTCCGTAGTGGAAATGCATCAATGTGTGTGTAATCTGCACGTAACTATGTCAATAAAGTTTTTGACAAAGCCAAATACCTGGAAATAGCTTTATTTAAAGCATGACACACCAAACAGAGACAAAAGCCACAGCGTCAAAAATGCAATAGAAACGCATGTTAAAAAAACGCAATTAAAAAACCCAAGAAACCTAATTTAAATAATAGATGCAGAAATTCTGCCACATCAAAAACTCAACAAAAGCTCATTGTGGAAACGTAGCCTTAGGGCTCGCTCACACTGGCATATAATATGGAGGAGTTCAATGTGAGAAAACATTGCATTGCACCCTGACCAATATTATTAAATAAGTCAGTTCTCATCTGCAAGTTTTTTCTCAGCACGGATAGGACTGAGAAAAAAACTGCAGCATGCAGTCTGCAAGAATTGGATCTTACTCGCCAATGCAAGTCAATGGGTGCGAGAAAAAAATAGGACGGCACACGGACCAGGCATGTGGCGTCTGATTTTACGCACAGATCTCAAAGGAAACCTAACATTTCATGAGCCAAGTACAGTAAATTTACAGCCCAAACCATTAGAATAGATAGAGAGAATATATACAGTGCTGGCCAAAAGTATTGGCACCCCTGCAATTCTGTCAGATAATACTCAGTTTCTTCCTGAAAATGATTGCAATCACAAATTCCTTGGTATTATTCCCTTCATTTAATTTGCTTGCAAGGAAAAAACACAAAAGAGAATGAAGCAAAAATCAAATCATTGATCATTTCACACACAACTCCAAAAAAGGGCCGGACAAAAGTATTGGCACCCTCAGCCTAATACTTGGTTGCACAACCTTTAGCCAAAATAACTGCGAACAACCGCTTCCGGTAACCATCAATGAGTTTCTTACAATGCTCTGCTGGAATTGTAGACCATTCTTCTTTGGCAAACTGCTCCAGGTCCCTGATATTTTAAGGGTGCCTTCTCCAAACTGCCATTTTGAGATCTCTCCACAGGTGTTCTATGGGATTTAGGTCTGGACTCATTGCTGGCCACCTTAGAAGTCTCCAGTGCTTTCTCTAAAACCATTTTATAGTGCTTTTGGAAGTGTGTTTTGGGTCATTGTCCTGCTGGAAGACCCATGACCTCTGAGGGAGACCCAGCTTTCTAACACTGGGCCCTACATTATGCTGCAAAATTTGTTGGTAGTCTTCAGACTTCATAATGCCATGCACACGGTCAAGCAGTCCAGTGCCACAGGCAGCAAAGCAACCCCAAAACATCAGGGAACCTCCGCCATGTTTGACTGTAGGGACCGTGTTCTTTTCTTTGAATGCCTCTTTTTTTTTCCTGTACACTCTATGTTGATGCTTTTTCCCAAAAAGTTCTACTTTTGTCTCATCTGACCAGAGAACATTCTTCCAAAACGTTTTAGGCTTTCTCAGGTAAGTTTTGGCAAACTCCAGCCTGGCTTTTTTATGTCTCGAGGTAAGAAGTGGGGTCTTCCTGGGTATCCTACCATACAGTCCCTTTTCATTCAGACGCCGACGGATAGTACGGGTTGACACTGTTGTACCCTCGGACTGCAGGGCAGCTTGAACTTGTTTGGATGTTAGTCGAAGTTCTTTATCCACCATCCGCACAATCTTGCGTTGAAATCTCTCGTCAATTTTTCTTTTCCATCCACATCTAGGGAGGTTAGCCACAGTGCCATGGGCTTTAAACTTCTTGATGACACTGCGCACGGAAGACACAGGAACATTCAGGTCTTTGGAGATGGACTTGTAGCCTTGAGATTGCTCATGCTTCCTCACAATTTGGTTTCTCAAGTCCTCAGACAGTTCTTTGGTCTTCTTTCTTTTCTCCATGCTCAATGTGGTACACACAAGGACACAGGACAGAGGTTGAGTCAACTTTAATCCATGTTAACTGGCTGCAAGTGTGATTTAGTTATTGCCAACACCTGTTAGGTGCCACAGGTAAGTTACAGGTGCTGTTAATTACACGAATTAGAGAAGCATCACATGATTTTTCAAACGGTGCCAATACTTTTGTCCACCCCCTTTTTTAGGTTTGGTGTGGAATTATATCCAATTTGGCTTTAGGACAATTCTTTTTGTGTTTTTTTCATTGAAGACAAATTAAATGAAGAGAATAATACCAAAGAATTTGTGATTGCAATCATTTTCAGGAAGAAACTGAGTATTATCTGACAGAATTGCAGGGGTGCCAATACTTTTGGCCAGCATTGTACAATAGATAAATGTCATGTAGAAATTTAATGTCACAATCACCCTACATATAAACTATCACCGTTTAGTGCCTTTTATGTGGCACTAAAGAGCGTTTAGCTTTATTTAACCTATTAAATAAATACATTATTTATTAAAAAAATGACGTGGGGTCCCCCATATTTTTAATAACCAGCAAAGGCTAAGCAGACAGCTCAGGGCTGATATTAATAGGCTCGGAAGGTCCATGGACATTTGGCACTTTGCAGCCTAATAAGACCAGCCCTCAGCCACCCCAGAAATCGCACATCCATTAGATGCGCCAATTCTGGCGCTTAGCCTCGCATCTTCCCAATTGCCCTGGTGTATTGGCATTCGGGGTAATGGGTTTGTGGGGTTGATGTCAGCAGCTGTCGCTGACATCAAGCCCTGTGGTTAGTAATGGAGAGGTGTCTATCAGACACTGCCATTACTAACCCCATAGTCAAAATAAATAAATATACACATAGAAAAGTCCTTTATATGTAAAAAATCACTCCCCGACAATTTCCATATTTCACCTATTTATTAAAAAATAAAAAGAATCTGAACTGGTCCACCATAATCCAAAAAATGGAGGTCCCATGACGGTCCCCATCTTCTTCTTCGTCCAGTGTATGGAGCACCATTCAGAGAACAAAGCTCCATAGAATGGAGCAACAGCCTATGCCGATTCTCACGCTGCGCTCTGCGAGACCCGGTGGCTGTGTCATCAGTAAGGTTAGCACAGTTCACACCCAACAGATAACTGTACATAAAATGGGATTGGTACAGTGGCATGTAAAAGTTCGGGCACCCCTGGTCAAAATTACTGTTACGTATACACTACACTGTGTTCCAAATTATTATGCAAATAATATTTTCTCAGATTTTCCCAAATTACCTATATGAATTGAATTTGTCAGGTTTTGGATGGTTTCTGCTTTAATTGTTTTGCATGAGGACAGAATACCCTCCCAGAGCTGTTGCTTAGATGTGAACTGCCTCCCGCCATCATAAACACTTCTTTTGATGATGCTCCAGAGGTTCTCAATGGGGTTGAGGTCAGGGGAGCATGGGTGCCACACCATAAGTTTGTCCCCTTTTATGCCCATAGCAGCCAGAGATGCAGATGTGTTATGTGCAGCATGAGACGGGGCATTATCATGCATGAAATGATCTCGATGGTCCAGATGGATGGAGTGGAGGATGGCTGGTTGATGGACACCCCATGCAAGCACGGCTACGGCGCCAACAAGGAGGAGGTAGAGTAATGTTTTGGGCTGGAATCATGGGAAGAGAGATTGTCGGCCCTTTTAGGATCCCTGAAGGGGTAAAGATGAACTCCATAATGTATGTTGAGTTTCTCAAACAGCACTTCATTCCATGATTCAAGAAGAAGAACCGTGCATTCCGCAGCAAGATCATTTTCATGCATGATAATGCCCCGTCTCATGCTGCACATAACACATCTGCATCTCTGGCTGCTATGGGCATAAAAGGGGACAAACTTATGGTGTGGCACCCATGCTCCCCTGACCTCAACCCCATTGAGAACCTCTGGAGCATCATCAAAATAATAATAATAATAATAATTTGGAACATGCATTTTGAGTGCAGTTTGAGTTTTTTATTTTTTTAAAAATATACTGTTATCATAGGCAGTTTGTACAAAAACCTTTCAACTGAACTCTAATAGTTATTTGACTGGAAAATTACAATGACTGCAATTCATATAGGTAATTTGGGAAAATCTGAGAAAATATTATTTGCATAATAATTTGGAACACAGTGTACATCTAGAGCTATTTTTTAGCAGACACTGATGTGGTGGGTATTCTTTCATTTTCATAATATACAGTGGCATGTAAAGGTTTGGGCACCCCTGGTCAAAATTACTGTTATTGTGAACAGTTAAGCAAGTTGAAGATGAAATGATCTCCAAAAGGCTCAAAGTTAAAGATGACACATTTCCTTTGTATTTTAGGCAAAACCACACATATATTTATACATGTAAATTGTAGCATCGGCGTCTCTGCCCTCTGCGAGGCAGAGACGCCGTCTTTCTCACCTTCCCGCGCCTGGCGCGGCGTCCTCCAGCGCTCCTCTCCCCGCTGCTGCCGGCGCATGCTCCTTCCCCGGCACTGTGCTTAGGGCGTGCGCGCATTCCCCCTCTCTTAAAGGGACCGCGCGCGCCGTCCTAAGGAGTCCCCGGCCAATAGTCGGAGGACCTCCCATATATAAGGCACCTTCTCCAAAATGGAGGTGCCCGAGCAAAGTTGTTGCACAGAATACTTACCTCTGCTTCAGCCCTCAGGTCCCGTTGCAGCCTGACTACCAGTCCTGACTGCCAGCTTGTCTACTCTCCAGCCCGACGGTCTGCCTCCGGTCATCCGCCAGTCTGTCTATTGGCAAGTCCACCTGCGTACCACGAAGCACCTGCCAGTTACCTGCCTGCTACCTGTCGTGTCTGCTAAACCCGCTCACCTGGGAACGCACGTCTGCTACCCGCCTGTTACCTGCTAGCCTACCTGGAGGCTCTGCCGTCACATGCCGTGACCACCTGCCTGCCAGCCTAGAGACTACAGCCTGCTTGCCGTCACTTGCCGTGACCATCTGATAGCCTACCTGGAGGCTCCCGCTGTCACTTGCCGTGACCACCTGCCTGCTAGCCAAGAGACTTCTTCCGTCACGTACCGTGATCTCCCGTTAGCTAACCCAGAGACTCCAGCCTGCCTGTTGTGTCCTTCCGCTATACCGGTCAGTCCCAGCTCTCTGACCCGTGGGAGCCACCTGCTCTCTTACAAGGTCATCCCCAGAGTAGCACCTGGTCCCTCTGCTCGGTCCCTCCCTGGTTACGGTGTCGTTAGCCGCCGTCCGACCAGGGTCGGTCCGGGTTGATACTTAGTTACGCCCCTCTGGGTCCCTCCTTGCACCGCGGCACAGAGGTTCCACCACCCGGACCCGTAACAGTTTGCTCGGGCCATGGAACCCGGTGGCACCCAAGCACCCTCGCTCTCTGACCTATTCCAGGAGGTGTCCCGTCAGAGATTCCAGCAGGAGACCATCCTGAACTACCTGCGGAGTGTCAACTCCCGCCTGGACACACTGAATGTTCCACCTGCGTCTGCTGCGAGTCGTACGACTTCCGCTCCGGCAGCGCCGCTGCCCACCCATACCATGGCATCCAGTCCTGGTCCCCGGCTTTCTGCACCTCCCCGTTTCGGAGGCGACCCCGCGCTAGCTCGGGGTTTCATAAACCAGTGCACCCTGCACTTTGAACTCTTGGCTCATCAGTTTATCTCCGACCGGGCCAAAGTGGCATTCATCATGTTCCATCTCACTGGGGAGGCACTGGCTTGGCTAAATCCCCTGTGGGAGAGAGGGGATCCCTTGGTGTCCGACCTGCCGTCTTTCCTCACTGCTTTCCGGAAAGTCTTCGATGAACCGGGACGAAAGACCTCACCAGCCTCCTCCCTGCTACGTCTCCGCCAAGGGAGTCTCACCGTGGGCCAATATGCCATACGGTTCCGTACCCTCGCTTCTGAGCTTGCTTGGGATAACGAGGCCCTGGTGTCCGTCTTCTGGGAGGGCCTTTCCAGTCGGATTAAAGACGAACTTGCCAGTCGGGACATTCCAACCACCCTGGATGACTTGGTGACACTAGCTACCTGGATTGACATCCGGTTCCAGGAACGTACCAAAGAGACCACCCGTGAGAGGAGGTTTCCCCGCCTTGCTCCTACTTTCCAGAGGCCTGTTTCTTCATCAGTCACTCCCCGGGCGCACACACCCGAGCCCATGCAGATCGACCAGACCAAGATGGTCAAATCTCGCCATGAGTCACGCCAAGCCAAGGGGAGCTGTTTCTATTGTGGCAGTAAGGAGCACCTGATCCGTTCCTGCCCGGAGAAGCCGGGAAACTCCAGTGTCTAGGTCCGCTCGGAGAGGTCGTCCTAGACAAAAGTAAGCCCTCTCCATCCCTGACTCTGTCTGTCTCTATCTCCTGGGGAGAGAACTGTCACTTTGAACTCGCTCAGCTAGATTCTGGAGCTGCTGAAAATCTCATTTCCCAGTCCCTGGTAGAGAAATACCGCATTCCCACCAAATCTCTGGCTGAACCATTGTCTGTCGCCTCTGTGGATGGAAGACTCCTACCGGTGACCATCTTGCTCGTCACTGAACCCATAACCCTGCAGGTGGGAATGCTGCACTCTGAAAAAATCTCCTTCTATGTGCTACCCGGACTCTCTCACTCCCTATTGCTAGGCCTACCTTGGCTCCAGACGCATGAACCCGTGTTGAACTGGCAATCCGGTGAAGTACTCCGGTGGGAGCTGGACTGCCATAGGACCTGCCTGGTTCCGGTTCGCCCGGTTCGTCCACTACTTACTCCAGCTAATTTACCCGGTCTTCCAGCTCCTTAATGGCCCTATGCAGACGTCTTCGGTAAAAAGGAAGCAGAGACATTGCCACCTCATAGGCCATATGATTGCCCGATCGACTTGGTACCTGGCGCCACTCCACCCCGTGGCCGTATTTATCCCTTGTCTGCGGCTGAAACCCGGGCCATGTCTGAGTACATAGAGGAGAATCTGGCTAGGGGATTCATCTAGAAGTCTACCTCCCCAGCTGGAGCCGGATTCTTCTTTGTCAAAAAAAAGGATGGCTCGCTACGCCCCTGTATTGACTATAGAGGACTCAATCAGATCACGGTAAAAAATAAATACCCCCTGCCACTCATCTCCGAGTTGTTTGACCGCCTTAAAGGCACCAGGATCTTTTCCAAGCTGGATCTACGTGGAGCGTATAACCTGGTCCGTATCCGTCAAGGAGACGAGTGGAAAACAGCATTAAATACCCGGGACGAACACTATGAGTACCGTGTGATGCCCTTCGGCCTCTGCAATGCTCCCGCCGTCTTCCAAGAACTGGTCAACGACATCTTCCGTGACCTTCTTTACTCCTGCGTGGTGGTATACCTGGATGATATCTTGGTCTTCTCTCCGGATCTTCCCACACACCGGAGGGATGTTCGTCAGGTCCCGCTTAGGCTCAGGCAGAACCACCTCTATGCTAAATACGAGAAGTGCCTTTTCGAGCAGACCTTTCTTCCATTCCTGGGCTATGTTATCTCCCAGACAGGCTTGCGAATGGATCCCGAGAAGCTCTCTGCTGTCCTAAAGTGGCCCCGTCCGGAGGGGTTGAAGGCGATACAGCGATTCCTGGGCTTCGCCAATTACTATCGTCTCTTCATTCCACACTTCTCGTCTCGGACTGCTCCCATATCTGCGCTCACCCGTAAGGGGGCTAATCCCAAGGTATGGTCGCCCGAAGCCGAAGAGGCCTTCCTTTCCTTAAAGCAAGCCTTCTCCTCTGCCCCAGTACTGCACCGTCCGGACTGCAACAAACAGTTCTACCTGGAGGTTGATGCCTCCTCTTCCGGAGCCGGAGCAGTACTTACCCAAAAATCTTCCGGGAGAATGGTAACCTGCGGCTTCTTCTCCAAAATCTACTCTTCTGAGCGCAACTACTCCATAGGAGACCGAGAATTGCTAGCCGTCAAATTGGCGCTGGAGGAGTGGCGCTATCTGCTTGAAGGGGGCTCTATACCCGGTGATCATCTACACAGATCACAAAAATCTGGCATATCTCCAAAATGCCCAGAGACTTAATCCGCGTCAGGCCCGGTGGTCTTTGTTTTGTGCCCGCTTCGATTTCATCCTTCATTTCCGCCCGGCGGACAAGAATGTCAAAGCTGATGCCTTGTCCCGATCCTTCCTGTCCTCCGATCAAGAGGAGGAGCCTATGCACATCATCGACCCCTCCAAGGTGATGAATGTGGCCCCCTTGGATTTGACTCGTCTTCCACCCGGCAAGACGTTTGTAGCGGTTCCAGATCGTGAGAAGGTTCTTCGCTGGGGTCATTCTTCTAAACTAGCTGGCCATGCTGGCCAAAAGAAGACCTTCCTGCTCATTTCCCGGCATTACTGGTGGCCTACCCTGCGTAAGGATGTGGTAGACTTCGTCTCTGCCTGTTAATCTTGTACCCGCAACAAAGTTCCCAGACACTTACCAGCCGGTCATCTCCTGCCGCTTCCTGTACCTGTTGCCCCGTGGCAACACATCGCTATGGACTTCATTACCGATCTCCCTGTTTCTGCCGGGTGTACTGTCATTTGGGTGGTCGCGGACCGCTTTTCTAAAATGGCCCACTTCATTCCCCTGCCTGGTCTCCCGTCTGCATCTGAGCTGGCTAAGGACTTTATCCTCCATATCTTCCGTCTCCATGGCCTACCCCTCCACATCGTGTCGGATCGAGGAGTTCAGTTCACCTCATGCTTCTGGAGAGCCAAATGTAAACTGCTGGATGTCACCCTGGATTTCTCCTCCGCTTACCATCCTCAGTCCAATGGTCAATTGGAGTGGATCAATCAGATCCTTACCAGCTACCTCCGGCACTTTAATGCCCACCATTCTGATTGGGTGGACCTCCTTCCTTGGGCCGAATTCTCTTATAATAACCACGAGAGCGAATCCTCTTCCAAGTCCCTGTTCTTTATAGTCCAACTTCCCCGGATTCCGGTTCCCGTCTCCGCTTCTGTGGACAACCCTGCCGCAAAGTCTCTTGTCAGCGAATTTTCCACCATTTGGGAGAGTACTAGGTCCGCACTTCTTCAGTCCTCCGAGCGTATGAAGAGATATGCTGATAAGAGACGTCTGGATCCGCCTCAATTCCGTCCGAGAGACAAGGTTTGGCTCTCCTCCAAACATGTGCGGCTCAAGATACCCTCCTACAAGTTAGGTCCTCGCTTCATCGGCCCTTTCGAAATCCTCAAGCAAATTAATCCAGTGGCCTACAAGTTAAAACTCCTGGCCACCTTACGGATTCCCAACTCCTTCCACGTATCTCTCCTCAAACCCGTTGTCTTTAACTCTTTTTCCAACAATCCAGGTACTTCCCCTGCTCCGGTTTCCGCTGAGGACGTCTTTGAGGTAGAGAGTATTCTGGCCATTAAGAGGGTAAGAGGAAAAAACTTTTTTCTGGTAGATTGGAAGGGGTTTGGTCCTGAGGAGAGAACTTGGGAACCCAGGGAGAACATCAACGCCCCGCTTCTCCTTGAAAAATTTCTTTCTGGCCTAAAAAAGAGGGGGCCTAAAAGGGGGGGGTACTGTAGCATCGGCGTCTCTGCCAGGCAGAGACGCCGTCCTTCTCACCTTCCCACTCCTGGCGCGGCGTCCTCCAGCGCTCCTCCCCGCTGCTGCCGCCACGCGCTCCTTCCCCGGCACCGTGCTTAGGGCACGCGCGCGCTCCCCCTCTCTTAAAGGGACCGTGGGCGCCGTCCTAAGGAGTCCCCGGCCAATAGTCGGAGGACCTCCCATATATAAGGCACCTCCCCCAAAATGGAGGTGCCCGAGCAAAGTTGTTGCACAGAATACTTACCTCTGCTTCAGCCCTCAGGTCCCGTTGCCAGCCTGACTACCAGTCCTGTCTGCCAGCTTGTCTACTCTCCAATCCGACGGTCTGCCTCCGGTCATCCGCCAGTCTGTCTATGGGCAAGTCCACCTGCTTACCAGGAAGCACCTGCCAGTTACCTGCCTGCTACCTGTCGTGTCTGCTAAACCCGCTCACCTGGGAGTGCACGTCTGCTACCCGCCTGTTACCTGCTAGCCTACCTGGAGGCTCTGCCGTCACATGCCGTGACCACCTGCCTGCCAGCCTAGAGACTACAGCCTGCTTGCCGTCCCTTGCCGTGACCATCTGCTAGCCAAGGTGACCACCTGCCTGCTAGCCAAGAGACTTCTTCCGTCACGTACCGTGATCTCCCGTTAGCTAACCCAGAGACTCCTGCCTGCCTGTTGTGTCCTTCCGCTATACCGGTCAGTCCCAGCTGTCTGACCCGTGGGAGCCACCTGCTCTCTTACAAGGTCATCCCCAGAGTAGCAGCTGGTCCCTCTGCTCGGTCCCTCCCTGGTTACGGTGTCGTTAGCCGCCGTCCGACCAGGGTCGGTCCGGGTTGATACTTAGTTACGCCCCTCTGGGTCCCTCCTTGCACCGTGGCACAGAGGTTCCACCACCCGGACCCGTAACATAAATGAGATCTCCTCTGAGACATCGTTTTTCTAAACTAAACAAGCTCAACTTTTTAAACCTCTGATCATATGAGCGGCCTTCCATACCTTGTAATAATCTATTTGCCCGCCTTTGAACTGACTCTAACTTCTGAATATCCTTTTTAAAATGTGGAACCCAAAACTAGATCCCATATTCTAGATGTGGCCTCACAAGTGATTTATAAAGTGGTAACAAATGTAGTGATGAGCGAGTATGTTCTGTTAACCCTTTCGCCGACTATGCTCGGGCCGAACTCCGAGTATTTACAGCTGCTCAGTGATATGTTTGAATCACTCCCGTGTGCATGATTTGCAACTGTTCGACAGCTTTATTACATGTGAGGAATGTGTAAGAAATAGACATTCCTCACATGTATTAAAACTGTCAAACAGTCGCAAATCATGCACACGGGAGCGATTCAAGCATATCACCGAGCAGCTGTAAATACTCGGAGATCGGCCCGAGCATACTCGGCGAAAGGGTTAACAGAACATACTCGCTCATCACTAGTAACAATATGTTTGGATCGCAGGATTTTATCTCTTTTTATACAGTACAGACCAAAAGTTTGGACACACCTCATTTAACCCCTTAAGCCCCGCGGGTGGTTTGCACGTTAATGACCGGGCCAATTTTTACAATTCTGACCACTGTCACTTTATGAGGTAATTACTCTGGAACGCTTCAACGGATCCCCCTGATTCTGAGACTGTTTTTTCGTGACATATTGTACTTCATGATAGTGGAAAAATTTCTTCGATATCACTTGCGTTTATTTGTGAAAAAAATGGAAATTTGGGGAAAATTTAGAAAATTTTGCAATTTTCAAAATTTGAATTTTTAAGCCCTGAAATCAGAGCGATATGTCACACAAAAGAGTTAATAAATAACATTTCCCACATGTCTACTTTACATCAGCACAATTTTGGAACCAAAATTTTTTTTTGTTAGGGAGCTATAAGGGTTAAAAGTTGACCAGCGATTTCTCATTTTTCCAACAAAATTTACAAAACCATTTTTTTAGGGACCACATCACATTTGAAGTCACTTTGAGAGGTCTTTATGACAGAAAATACCCAAAAGTGACACCATTCTAAAAACTGCACCCCTCAAGGTGCTCAAAACCACATTCAAGAACTTTATTAACCCTTCAGGTGCTTCATAGGAATTTTTTGAATGTGGAAGAAAAAAATGAACATTTAACTTTTTTCACAAAAATGTTACTTTAGACCCAATTTTTTTTATTTTCACAGGGGTAACAAGAAAAATGGACCGCAAAATTTGTTGTGCAATTTCCCCTGGGCACGCAGATACCCAATATTTGGGGAAAAAACACTGTTTGGGCGCACTGTAGGGCTCGGAAGGGAAGGAGCGCCATTTGACTTTTTGATTGTAAAATTTGCTTGAATAATTAGCGGACACCATGTTGCGTTTAGAGAGCCCCTGTGTGCCCAAACATTGGAGCTCCCCCACAAGTGACCCCATTTTGGAAACTAGACCCCCCAAGGCACCTATCTAGATGCATAGTGAGCAGTTGCAACCCCCAGGTGCTTCACAAATTGATTCGTAAAAATGAAAAAGTGAAAAAAAAAACACTTTTTCATTGTTACGAATCAATTTGTGAAGCACCTGGGGGTTCCAACTGCACACTATGCATCTAGATAGGTGCCTTGGGGGGTTTAGTTTCCAAAATGGGGTCACTTGTGGGGGAGCTCCAAAGTTTGGGCAGAGAGGGGCTCTCCAAACGCAATGTGGTGTCCGCTAACAATTTGAGCCGATTTTCCATTCAATTTGTTAGCGGATACCATGTTGCATTTAGAGAGTCCCTGCATGCCCAAACATTGGAGCTCCCCCACAAGTGACCCCATTTTGGAAACTAGACCCCCCAAGGCACCTATCTAGATTCATAGTGAGCACTTGGAACCCCAGGTGCTTCACAAATTGATTCATAAAAATGAAAAAGTGGTTTTTTTTTCACTTTTTCATTTTTACGAATCAATTTGTGAAGCACCTGGGGATTCCAAGTGCTCACTATGCATCTAGATAGGTGCCTTGGGGGGTCTAGTTTCCAAAATGGGGTCACTTGTGGGGGAGCTCCAATGTTTGGGCACACAGGGGCTCTCCAAACGCAACATGGCGTCCGCTAACAATTTGAGCCGATTTTCCATTCAATTTGTTAGCGGACACCATGTCGCGTTTGGAGAGCCCGTGATGTGCCTAAACAGTGGAGCTCCCCCACAAGTGTCCCCATTTTGGAAACTATACCCCTCAAGGATTTTATTAAGGTGTATAGTGAACATTTTGAACCCAGAGGTACGGCACAGAATTTGTTTACATTAGGTCATCATATTGAATAAGTTGTCATTATTCTTGAGCGCAAGTGCTCGCTACTTGAGTTTGCATCGGGTACTCAGGTATGCACCATGTACAGCGTGTGCTCGAGTGACATGCTCGAGTCCCTGCTCCGCATGTTTCACGGTTATTAGACACCCAAAAAAAAACATGCGGGGATCGCTCGTGCATGGCAGGCAATCCCCGTAAAGTTTTTTGGCCGCGAAGCATATGGGGCAGAGACTCGAGCATGTCACTCAAATACCCACGATACTCAATGCATACCAGAGCACCCGATGCAAACTCAAGTAGCGAGCACTTGCTCTCAACACTAGTCGCCATATCGTCATCTTTTTTTCTTACTTTTGAAAAAAATCCCAACCCCAGCCCTAGCCCTAGCACAACCCTAGCCCTAGCACAACCCTAGCCCCAGCACAACCCTAGCCCCAGCACAACCCTAGCCCCAGCACAACCCTAGCCCCAGCACAACCCTAGCCCCAGCACAACCCTAGCCCCAAACCCAGCCCTAACCCTAGCCCTAACCCTAGCCCAAGAGTTTATTTTTTACGCCGTTCCTCGTGCGGTATAAGTGATTAGACGACTTTATTCTTCGGGTCGGTGTGATTACAGCAATGCCAGAATCATATGGGGTTTTTATGACTGACAGCTGTCACACACTAAAAGACGTATTTTTTGTAAAATCTAGTTTTTGCATCGCCATAATTTGAGAGCTATAATTTTTCCAGATTTTGGCAGACAGTCATGTGACGGCTCGTTTTTTGCGGGATGACTTGACGTTGTTATTGGTGCCATTTTCAGGCACGTGACATTTTTTGATCGCTTTCTATTCTGATTTTTGGGAGGCAGAATAAACAAAAACCAACAATTCAGGAATTTTTTTTTTTTTTTTTTATTCTGTTCCGCGTGTGGTAAAATTGATGAGGTAGCTTTATTCTTCGGGTCAGTACGTTTACAGCGGTACCACATTTGTATCATTTTTCTATGTTTTGGCGCTTATACACAATAAAAGCTATTTTATAGAAAAAAATATTTTTTAGTATCGCTTTATTCTGAGAGCTATAACTTTTTTATTTTTCGGCTGATGGAGCTGTATGGCGGCTTGTTTTTTGCGGGACGAGATGACGTTTTCAGCGGTATCATTTTTATTTATATGCGTCTTTTTGATCGTGTGTTATTCCACTTTTTGTTTGGCGGTATGGTGATAAAGCATTGTTTTTTGCTTCGTTTTTTTTTTTTTTTTTTTTACCGTGTTCACTGAAGGGGTTAACTAGTGGGACAGTTTTATAGGTCAGGTTGTTCCGGACGCGGCGATACCAAATATGTGTACTTTTATTGTTTTTTTTTTATTTTTTTTATAATAATATTTATTGATGGGTACATTATATTTTTATTTTTGGTGTATTATTTTTTTTATTTTTTTATAATATTTTTGCACATTTTTTTTTTCTTTTTTTCCACTTTCACACAGTTTATACACTTTATTACTTTGTCCCACTCTGGGACTTTCACTTTTTTTTTTCTGATCGCCTGCATGGCACAGGAATGGAGCACCATCCCTATGCCATGAAGGCTGTCAGAAGTGCACAGTGTGAAGATTGCTTGGAGATGCACTGCGCATGTCCAAGCAATCTTCCTGCTCTCTGGTGACCCGGATGTTGTCATGACGACATCGGGTCGTCATGGCAACACCCGGGAAGCCTTTGCAGACTGCGCTGGAAGCCGGAAGAGGAGGTGAGTATCGCCGATCACCTCCCCTTGCCCCCGCAATGCCGCGATCGACTTCGATCGCAGCATCGCGGGGGTTAATGTGCTGGGAGCGGTGCAGGACCGCTCCCTGCACATAGTACCGGGTGTCAGCTGTGACAATCAGCTGACACCCGGCGGCGATCGCGCCCGCACAGCCTGTGTGCGCGCGCGATCGCGATGACGTACTAATACGGGTCTGGCTCTTAAGTCCCAGGGCACAGACGCGTATTAGTACGTCAGATGTTATTAAGGGGTTAAAGATTTTTCTGTATTTTCATGACTTTGAAAATTGTACATTCACACTGAAGGCATCAAAACTATGGATTAACACATGTGGAATTATATTCTTAACAAAAATTGTCAAACAATTGAAAATATGTCTTATATTCTAGGTTCTTCAAAGTAGCCACCTTTTGCTTTGATGACTGCTTTGCACAATCTTGGCATTCTCTTGATGAGCTTCAAGAGGTAGTCACCGGAAATGGTTTTCACTTCACAGGTGTGCCCTGTCAGGTTTAATAAGTGGGATTTCTTGCCTTATAAATGGGGTTGGGACCATCAGTTGTGTTGTGCAGAAGTCTGGTGGATACACAGCTGATAGTCCTACTGAATAGACTGTTAGAATTTGTATTATGGCAAGAAAAAAACAGCTAAGTTAAGAAAAACGAGTGGCCATCATTACTTTAAGAAATGAAGGTCAGTCAGTCTGAAAAATTGGGCAAACTTTGAAAGTGTCCCCAAGTGCAGTTGCAAAAACCATCAAGCGCTACAAAGAAACTGGCTCACATGAGGACCGCCCCAGGAAAGGAAGACCAAGAGTCACCTCCGCTTCTGAGGATAAGTTTATCCGAGTCACCAGCCTCAGAAATCGCAGGTTAACAGCAGCTCAGATTAGAGACCAGGTCAATGCCACGCAGAGTTCTAGCAGCAGCAACATCTCTACAACAACTGTTATGAGGAGACTTTGTGCAGCAGGCCTTCATGGTAAAATAGCTGCTAGGAAACCACTGCTAAGGACAGGCAACAAGCAGAAGAGACTTGTTTGGGCTAAAGCACACAAGGAATGGACATTAGACCAGTGGAAATCTGTGCTTTGGTCTGATGAGTCCAAATTTGAGATCTTTGGTTCCAACCACCGTGTCTTTGTGAGACGCAGAAAAGGTGAACGGATGGACTCTACATGCCTGGTTCCCACCGTGAAGCATGGAGGAGGAGGTGTGATGGTGTGGGGGTGCTTTGGTGACACTGTTGGGGATTTATTCAAAATTGAAGGCAGACTGAACCAGCATGGCTACCACAGCATCTTGCAGCGGCATGCTATTCCATCCAGTTTGCGTTTAGTCGGACCATCATTTATTTTTCAACAGGACAATGGCCCCAAACACACCTCCAGGCTGTGTAAGAGCTATTTGACCAAGAGGGAGAGTGATGGGGTGCTACGCCAGATGACTTGGCCTCCACAGTCACCAGACCTGAACCCAATCAAGATGGTTTGAGGTGAGCTTGACCGCAGAGTGAAGGCAAAAGGGCCAACAAGTGCTAAGCATCTCTGGGAACTCCTTCAAGATTGTTGGAAGACCATTTCCAGTGACTACCTCTTGAAACTCATCAAGAGAATGCCAAGAGTGTGCAAAGCAGTCATCAAAGCAAAAGGTGGCTACTTTGAAGAACCTAGAATATAAGACATATTTTCAGTTGATTCACACTTTTTTGTTAAGTATATAATTCCACATGTGTTAATTCATAGTTTTGATGCCTTCAGTGTGAATGTACAATTTTCATAGTCCTGAAAATACAGAAAAATCTTTAAATGAGAAAGTGTGTCCAAACTTTTGGTCTGTACTGTACATCCTAAAATCTTGTTTGCTTTTGCTGCTGCTTGGCATTAAGTACTGCTGCTCAGCTTATTTGTAACCCGAATATCCAAGTCCTTCTCCTGTTCTGTAGTCCCGAGTATACTCCCATGTAATGTGTATGAAGCAATAGGATTACTCTGTCCTAGGTGCAGTACTCTGCATTTATCTACACTAAACTTCATTTGCCAAGTGTTTTCCCATTCAGTCATCTTATCCAGATTGTTCTGCAATATCGTAATATCAAGATCAGATTTTAATAAGTTTCCCTAAGTCCTTGCCTCTGTAGCTTCAGTATAAGGCTGATATGTAGTACAGTATCAAATGCTTTTGCAAAGTCCAGATAAATCACATCAGCCACATTACCAACATCCAGATTTGCACTTACCTCCTCATAGAAACCCAACATGTTGGTTAAAAACGACCTATTTTTCATGAATCCGTGCTGGTTATCATTTATTATATTATTATCTACGATATAACTCTGCAGGTCATCTCTAATGATGCCCTTAAAATCTTTGCACACTACTGATGTCAGACTTACTGGACGGTAGTTACCTGGATCCACCTCCTTACCTTTCTTAAATATCGGTACCACATCGGCTATCCTCCAATCATGTGGCACCGACTCTGTTACAAGAGAGTCTTAGAATATGAGATAAAGTGGTCTGTCAATTACTGAGCTCAGTTCCCTCAGTATCCATGGATGAATACCATCTGGATTTGTCAGTGTTTAATTTTCTCAGACACAGGCGTACTTTCTGGTGTTAAACTAGTTATATCAGGCGGTGAACTTTGATTTTTGCCTTGTTGAAAATCAACACATTGAACACATGCATGATTTATCGCATCCAGTGCATTCTATTGTGGAAATTTCTGTTGTGGAAACTAGCATCTCCACAACAGAAATTGACATGCTGCGGCTCGTAAACCTGCACCGCGGTGAGTTTACGCAGCATCAAATAGAAGCACAGAGTGCACTTGATTTCTATAAATCCCATCCACTGTGGTTCTAATGTAGAACGCAGCATTTTGGACGCAGCGCAGGTGAGCTGCTTCCAAAACGCTGCTATTACGGATCATGGGCACGCAGCCTCACTGGTGAGATGCTGCTGATTTAGGATTAGTCTGATCTGATAGGACTATTCCTTGGCTGTTCACGCTAATTGCATGCTACATAATTCTGCACAGCTTTTTTTATGCTGGTTCTAAAAATGTGCTCAGAAATTTTCCGTTGCATGTAAACAGGGTTGTAGAAGCCTAACTCACATTAATAGGATGAGTATTGTCATTTGATTTGAGGTGAATTTTGCAGTGGATTCTGCACCAAATCTGACAAATCTGAATGGGACCTAAGACTTGAGTTATTCTACTGTGTCTTATTTCAACTAAGACATATCAAGAATCACTTTTGGTCTTGTTTTGACATGTAGAGTAATTTAGTGATACGTTACTGTGTGACCAGGTGCGAGATATGAAGTCACCTTTAATAAGAAAGCAGAGAGAACATATCTTTCCACATCCTGCAGCAGTGGACTCCGGAGGACAGAGATTGATGAATGTTTTTTTTCCTTTAAAAGAAGAACATTTTTTTTTTCTTACGGCTAGAATATTCCAATCATGCAAGATAAGCTGATATAGAGAAATACTGTGACTACTATAAAGCAATGGACTTGAAGTGGAACCACGACCATAATGTGACACGTGTGCTGATTCCATGAGTAGGACTTGTATACGTGTTGTTAATAAATAGGCAATGGCTGAACATTCTTAGCTTAGACTTATTGACACAAGACTCGGCAAAGACGTCAATAGTTCATTTGCAGACAAGTTACAGGACACACCCTTCAAGGAATTATGCCACATTAGTTTCCCTTAAGTAAGTGGCTAATGTCTGGATCTACTTACTGCCTTGCATTAAAAATGTATAATTTAAAAATGCCTTTTACGCCTTCATTTTAAGAAAATGGGACATTCATATAAGGATGGGTACAGGAATTAGGTATTTGTGGGTATATGAAACATTCAAATACTTTACACATCACACTTGCATGACTAATGCTGAAATATGAATGCAAACAATTAGATTCACATTGGAACTGGAACAGAATGTAACTACCATCATGACAACACTTGGGTGGACTGTAGCAGCTTATTGTAGCCATCTGGTCTATTGCTGTGAACCATAGACTCTATTGTGCACTCTTCTCTATATGTAAGCTGTTACATATAGAACCTCTGTGCTGCGGTGCAAGGAGGGACCAGAGGGGTGTGACTAAGTATCTACTCAGCCTGACCAAGGTCGCACGGCGGCTCAGTCGACTCCGTGAACCAGGGAGGGACCGAGCAGAGGGACCAGGTGCCACTCTGGGACCGACCTTGTATGAGAGCAGGTGACTCCCACGGGTCAGAAGGCAGGAACTGACCGGTACAGCGGAAGAGCACGGCAGGCAGGCTGACGGGTGGTCCAGGTAGTCGGGCACGCTGATTCGGCTGATAGCCAGACAGGAGCCCCGGGTAGGCAAGCTGGCGGGCACAACAGGTAACAGGCAGGTGCTTCCAGGTAAGCAGGCAAGCGGGCACGGCAGGTAACAGGCAGGTGCTTCCAGGTAAGCAGGCAGGCGGGCACGGCATGCGACAGGCAGGTGCTTCCAGATAAGCAGGCTGGTGGGTACGGCAGGTAACAGGCAGGTGCTTCCAGGTAAGCAGGTGGGAAGAGCCCATAGACAGACAGGCGGACTGGACTGTAGGCAGACTGTCGGGCTGGAAAGTAGTCAGACTGGCGGACTGGACTGAAGAACAGACTGGCGGACAGGACTGACTTGCAGAGGACCTGAGGGCTGAAGCAAAGTAAGTATAACAAAGCAACAACCTTGCATGGGCACCTCCATATTGGAGGAGGTGCCTTTTATAGAGAAAGTCGTCCGGCCATTGGTCGGGGACTTTTTAGGACGGTGCGCGCGGCCCCTTTAAGAGGGCGGGAGCGCGCGCGCTCCCTAAACACGGTGCCAGGGAAGTTGCGTGCAGCAGCAGGGAGGCCAGAAGACGCCGGAGCAGGACCGCGGAGGTAAGGGGCCGGCGTCTCTGCCTGACGGGGCAGAGACGCCGATGCTACAGTACCCCTCCCATTACGCCCCCTCTTTTTTAGGCCAGCAAGAAATTCTTTAAGAAGAAGAGGGGCATGGATGTTCTCCCTGGGTTCCCAAGACCTCTCCTCCGGGCCAAACCCCTTACAATCCACCAGAAAAAAGTTTTTTCCTCTTACCTTTTTGGTGGCCAAAATGTTCTCTACCTCATAGACGTCCTCAGCAGAGACTGGAGCTGGAGTGGTACCTGGATCATCAGAAAAAGAATTAAGAACAACTGGTTTGAGGAGATATACGTGGAAGGAGTTGGGAATCCGTAAGGTGGTCGGGAGTTTTAGCTTGTAAGCCACGGGATTGATTTGCTTGAGAACCTCAAACGGACCGATGAACCGTGGTCCCAACGTATCCGATGGTATTTTGAGATGAACATGTTTGGAGGAGAGCCAGACCCTGTTTCCTGGACGGAATTGAGGCGGATCCAGACATCTCTTATCAGCATGTTTCTTCATCCGCTCAGAGGACAGAAGAAGTGTGGATCTAGTGTTTTCCCAAATAGTAGAAAATTCGCTGACCAGAGACTCCGCGGCAGGATTGTCCACAGAAACGGAGACGACAGGAAATGGAATCCGGGGGTGATGACCGTAGACCACAAAGAACAGGGATTTGGAAGAATCAACCCAATTGTTATGGTGAGCATTGACGAAATGCCGGAGAAAGCTGGTAAGGACCTGGTTGATACGTTCCACTTGACCATTGGACTGGGGATGATAAGCAGAGGAGAAATCCAGAGAGACATCCAGCAGCTTACACGTAGCTCTCCAGAAGCGCAAAGTGAACTGAACCCCGCGATCAGACACAATGTGGAGGGGAAGGCCGTGGAGACGAAAGATGTGATGGATGAAGTCCTTAGCCAGCACAGATGCGGATGGGAGACCAGGCAGAGGGATGAAGTGGGCCATTTTAGAAAAGCGGTCAGCGACCACCCAAATGACCGTACAACCGGCAGAAACATGGAGATCCATAATAAAGTCCATAGCTATGTGTTGCCATGGGGCTTAAGGTACGGGTAAAGGCAGGAGACGGCCGGTGGGAAGATGCCTGGGAACTTTGTTACGGGCGTAGGAGGAACAAGCTGTGATGAAATCCGCAACAGCCTTGCGTAGAGAGGGCAACCAGTAATGCCGGGCGATGAGCAGGAAGGTTTTCCTCTGGCCTGCATGGCCGGCTAGTTTGGACGAATGACCCTAGAGAAGAACCTTCTTACGATCCGGAACAGCTACAAAAGTCTTACCGGGTGGAAGACGAGACAGGTCAAACGGAGCCACAGTCATTACTTTGGAGGGGTCGATGATATGCAGAGGCTCCTCCTCTTCGTCGGAGGACAGGAATGAGCGGGATAGAGCGTCGGCTTTAATGCTCTTGTCCGCAGGGCGATAATGTAGAGTAAAGCAGAATCGGGCAAAACACAGAAACCACCGGGCCTGATGTGGATTGAGTCTCTGGGCGTTTTGTAAATAGGCCAGGTTTTTGTGGTCTGTGTAGATGATTACCGGGTGCAGAGCCCCTTCCAGCAGGTAGCACCACTCTTCAGCGCCAATTTGATGGCAAGCAGCTTACGATCTCCTATGGAGTAGTTGCGCTCGGATGAGGAGAAGAGCTTGGAGAAGAAGCCGCAGGTTACCATTCTTCCGGACGGGGATTTCTGGGTGAGCACCGCTCCGGCTCCGGAGGAGGAAGCATCAACCTCCAGGAAGAACTGCTTGTTGCAATCCAGACGGTGCAGCACAGGGGCGGAGGAGAAGGCTTGTTTTAAGGAGACTAAGGCCTCCTCCGCTTCGGAAGTCCATTCCTTGGGATTTTCTCCCTTACGGGTGAGCGCGGAGATGGGAGTGGTCCGGGAGGAGAAATGAGGGATGAAGAGGCGGTAATAATTTGCGAAGCCCAGGAATCGCTGAATCGCCTTCAACCCCTTCGGTCGGGGCCTTTTTAAGACGGCAGAAACCTTCTCGGGATCCATCCGAAGACCAGTCTCACAGATAATATATCCCAGGAACGGAAGGGAAGTCTGCTCAAAGAGACATTTCTCAAATTTTGCGTAGAGACGATTCTGCCGGAGCCTTAGCAGAACCTGACGAACATTCCTCCGGTGTGTGGGCAGATCCGGAGAGAAGACCAAGATATCGTCCAGGTACACCACTACTCAAGAATACAAGAGATCTCGGAAGATGTCGTTAACCAGCTCCTGGAAGACGGCTGGAACATTACAGAGACCAAAAGGCATCACACGGTATTCATAGTGACCGTCCTGGGTGTTGAATGCCGTCTTCCACTTGTCTCCCTGGCGGATCCAGACCAAATTGTACGCCCCACAAAGATTGAGCTTCGTGAACATCCTCGCGCCTTTAAGGCGGTCGAACAGCTCCGAGATGAGAGGCAGGGGGTACTTATTCTTGATGGTAATCTGGTTTAGGCCCCTGTAGTCGATACACAGTTGTAGTGAGCCATGTTTCTTTTTAACGAAGAAAAATCCTGCTCCAGCCGGGGAAGTAGATTTCTGAATGAATCCCCTAGCAAGATTCTCCTCAATGTACTCAGACATGGCCCGGGTCTTAGCCAGCGACAAGGGGTAGATACGCCCGCGGGGAGGAGATGCACCGGGTACCAGGTCGATTGGGCAATCATACGGCCTATGAGGTGGTAGAGTCTCAGCCTCCTTCTTATCAAAGACGTCTGCATAGGACCAGTAGGGTGCCGGCAGACCAGGTAGATTAGCCGGAGAAGACGGAGGTCGAACCGGAACTTCGCAGGTCTCATGGCAATCCTGCCCCCAACGGAGCACCTCACCAGATCGCCAATTCAGGACAGGTTCATGTCTCTGTGGCCAGGGTAAACATAGCAATAGGGAGTGAGAGAGTCCGGATAGCACATGAAAGGAGATCCTCTCCGAGTGCAGCATTCCCACCTGTAGGGCTACTGGCTCTGTGACGAGCAAGATGATCTCTGGAAGGAGTCTCCCATCCACGCAAGCGACTGCCAATGGTTCGACCAGACGTTTGGTAGGAATCTGATACCGCTCCACAAGGGCCTGATAAATGAGATTCCCAGCGGCTCCGGAATCCAGGTGGGCGGTCTCAAAGAAGCGGGTCTCACCACTGGAAATAGAAACGGATAGAGTAAAGGACGGAGAGGATTTACTCTTGCCTAGGACGACCTCTCCAAGCGGTCCTAGACACTGGAGTTTCCCGGCTTCACTGGACAGGAACGGATCAGATGCTCCTTACTGCCACAGTAGAAGCAGCTCCCCTCGGCTCGGCGTGTCTCTTGGTGAGACTTGACCATCTTGGTCTGGTCAATTTGCATGGGTTCGGGCGAGCGTGACCGGGGAATTGCTGGTTGGGAGGCAGGTTTCTGGAATACAGGAGCGAGACAAGGAAATCTTCTCTCCCGGGTAGTCTCCTTAACTTGTTCCAAGAAACGGATGTCAATCCGGGTAGCTAGTGACACCAGGTCGTCCAGGGTGGAAGGGATGTCACGACCGGCTAGCTCATCCTTGATCCGTCCGGAAAGACCTTCCCAGAAGGTGGACACCAGGGCCTCGTTGTTCCAGGCAAGCTCAGATGCAAGGGTACGGAACTGTATGGCATACTGGCCCATGGTGAGACTCCCTTTGCGGAGACGGAGAAGAGAGGAGGCAGTAGAAGTCTTTCGTCCGGGCTCATCAAAGACCTTCCGGAAGGCAGTGAGGAAAGCTGGAAGATCGGACACCAGGGGATCCCCTCTCTCCCATAGAGGGTTTAGCCATGCCAATGCTTCCCCGGTGAGGTGAGACATGATGAACGCCATCTTGGCCCGGTCGGAGGGAAACTGATGTGCCAGGAGTTCAAAGTGCAGCATGCACTGGTTTAGAAAACCCCGACATAAGACGGGGTCACCACCAAAACGTGGAGGCACAGAGAGCCGGGGACCAGGACTGGATGCCATGACACTAGTAGGCTGAGGTGCCGCCGGAGCAGGTGCTGCTCGGCTCGAGACGGACACTGGTGGGATGGACAGCATGTCCAGGCGGGAGTTGACAGACCGCAGGTAGGTCAGGATAGTTTCCTGTTGGGATCTCTGACGAGAAACCTCTTGGTACAGGTCAGAAAGCGAAGGAGCCTGGGAAACACCGGGTTCCATGGCCCGTGCTAACTGTTACGGATCCGGGTAGTGGAATCTCTGTGCTGCAGTGCAAGGAGGGACCAGAGGGGCGTGACTAAGTATCTACTCGGCCTGACCAAGGTCGCACGGCGGCTCAGTCGACTCCGTGAACCAGGGAGGGACCGAGCAGAGGGACCAGGTGCCACTCTGGGACCGACCTTGTATGGGAGTAGGTGACTCCCACGGGTCAGAAGGCAGGAACTGACCGGTACAGCGTAAGAGCACGGCAGGCAGACTGACGGGTGATCCAGGTAGTCAGGCAGGCTGATTCGGCTGATAGCCAGACAGGTGCTCTGGGTAGGCAAGCTGGCGGGCACAACAGGTAACAGGCGGGTGCTTCCAGGTAAGCAGGCACGGCAGGTAACAGGCAGGTGCTTCCAGGTAAGCAGGCTGGCGGGCACGGCAGGTGACAGGCAGGTGCTTCCAGGTAAGCAGGCTGGCGGGTACGGCAGGTAACAGGCAGGTGCTTCCAGGTAAGCAGGCGGGCAGAGCCCATAGATAGACTGGCGGACTGGACTGTAGGCAGACTGTCGGGCTGGAAAGTAGTCAGACTGGCGGACAGGACTGACTTGCAGAGGACCTGAGGGCTGAAGCAAAGTAAGTATAACAGAGCAACAACCTTGTATGGGCACCTCCATATTGGAGGAGGTGCCTTTTATAGAGAAAGTCCTCCGGACTCTTAAAGGGGCCGCGCGCGCCCTAAGCACAGCGCCAGGGAAGCTGCATGCACCAGCAGCAGCAGGGAGGCCGGAAGACGCCAGAGCAGGACCGCGGCGGTAGGGGGGGCAGCGTCTCTGTCTGGCAGGGGGCAGAGACGCGGATGTTACATAAGCTGTGTTTAGTGAATAATATATATTAGAATTTCCTGATATTCTTTCATGGATTTGCTTGAATTATTGTAGTTTTATTTGTAGAGTGACCGGATTTCATGACAGCTAAATTTAAAGAGTACCTTCGTTGGCAAAATAAAAATGATTATAGTGCAGGACTCAGCATACTCACTCTATTAAAGGTTTTTACGGTTTACTCGCAGCACGGACCACCCAAAGTTTGCATTAAAAGTAGAAATTTTGGGTTAAATGCAAAACGCTATGTGTGGCAGAAAACTAACAGTGCACATCACTCTGAAAACACCATCTCCACCGTCAAACATGGTGGTAGCAATATCATGCTATTGGAATGCTTTTCTTCAGCAGGAACAGTTAAGCTGGTCACAGTTGATGGGAAGATGGATGGAGCTAAATTCAGAGCAATCCTGGAGTGAAACCTGTTAGAAAAAGATATGAGACTGGGGCATAGTTCACCTTCCAGCGGGACAACGACCCTAAAAATACTGCCAGAGCTACAATGGAATGGTTCAGATCAAAACATATTCATGTATTTGAATGGCCCAGTCAAAGTCCAGACCTAAATCCCATTGAGAATCTGTGGCAAGACTGGAAAATTGTTGTTCACAGACATATCCATCCAATCTTACTAAGCTAGAGCTTGTTTGCAAAGAAGAATGGGCACAAATTTCAGCTTCTAAATGTGCAAAGCTGATAGAGACATACCACAAAAGACTTGCAGCAGTACTTGCAGCGAAAGGTGGTCCTATAAAGTATTGACGTGGGGTGGGGTGGGGAGTGGTGAATACAAATGCACGTCACAATTTTCAAATTTATATTTTGTAAATGTTTAGAAAACCATGTATCATTTCCTTTACACTTCAGAAATGCTTGATTCTTTGTGTTGGTATATCACATAAAATCCCCCCAAAAATACATTTAAGTTTGTAGGTGTAATGAGAAAAAATTTGGAAAAGTTCATGGGTGATGAATACATTTTCAAGGCACTGCACAGACAGCACAAAGATGCCACTTGTGTTCTGTACATGTTTTTCATGGAGCCATAGACTTGTACATTGGCACTTTACATCTGTGATATCTGAGAAAAACGGATATGTCTCTGGGAGATTTGCAGGGACACATGGTCCATGGAAAAATACTGACATATAAACAGTTCTATAGCTTAATGTGTACGTGTTTTATCTGGTAAAAATATGGATAAAACACATACTGTACATGCATCATGGATGTCTGAATGGGGCCTAATGGAGTATTTTGTAAAATATTTATTCTTACATAGGAATAATATGTCATGAATATTACTGTCTTGACCACAATTTTTGTGCAGCTTTTCATATTTTTCATGCTATTTTTCTTCTATACAGGCCTAAAAAACAACTAATGAAAAAAGGCTACACAAAAGAGCACATTGAAGAGAAAATCCAAAATATGCACAAAAGTATGAAAAAAACAAAGATTATTAGAACAGTCCAAAGAATTAAAAATGCAGTTGTTGCAGTAAGGCTATCCTAAACGTATCAAAAAATTGGAAAGGAGGGATGGTCGGCACTCCAGCGGATAAAATCAAAAAGCTTTATTGGATCATATAAACTAGATTTAAAAAAAAATCTGTATACTATGACTAAGGGTGCAGTACTAGCGCCAGAAACACATCAGACTGTTTTTAAAACCTTTTTAGATGATCCAATAAAGCTTTTTGATTTTATTTTTAACCATCCCTCCTTTCCAATTTTTTGCTATTTGCTGTTCTCACCAGCGGGATCGGCACCCTCCATTGAAGAATGTCTCCCTCAGTGTTGGATTCAGCGTGAAGCTCCCTGATTCTCCCCATCATCCTATCCTAAGGCTAAGTGTCCACGATGCAGATTTTACATGCGTTTTTCCTGCCAGGTAGAAGCGTTTGTCAAGCGTTTTTGCATGCATTTCTGCATGCGGGTTATCAAGCGCTTTTCCAAGTGATTTTGCATCACTTGGAAAAGTGCTCGACAACTTGGTCACACTATATAAATCCATGTAACCGGCATGGATTTATATAGTGTGACCAAGTAATAGTTAACCGGTTCCCGACCGCCCACTGTAGATAAACGTCGGCGCTTGCCTGGCTCTGTGCAGTGCCGACGTTTAAAAACGGTGGGTGGTCTCGCAGTGCTCAGGACCCCCAGGGTCCTGCAAGCACTGCGATTCCGGTGCAGAGCGTTAGCTCTGACAGGGTACATCATCGGGACCTGATTAGATCAGGTCCCAGTGATGTTAACCCTTTGCTGTCTGCTATATGCTGTGATCTATAGTGATCGCGGCATATAGGAGACAGCAGGAAGAGAGGGGGTCGTCTTACTTACCTCCGAAGACCTCCGTTTCGTTTGAGGACCTGGGGTTGCTATGGCAGCTGGAGGTCACATGACCGCCTCCAGCTCTGTCATATATGGTGTCCTTCCTGTCTGGCTTCAGCCTGTATGTAGCTGATACCAGACAGGAGACTCTGACTGAAACAGTCAGTGAAGATCTCATATAATGTAATATATGTGTATTACATTACATGAGATCAGTGATCAGAAAAATAAAAATTAATGTCCCATACAGGGACTAAGTAAAAATGTAAAAAAAAGTAAAAAAAAAGTTTTTAAACTATTAAAAAAAAAAATCACAAAATAAATAAAAATAAATAAATAAAATATTAAACCAATAAATCCGTAAATTATTACAAAACCAAAAAAAGTACACATATTTGGTATCGCCGCGTCCGAAACAACCCGAGCTATAAAACTGTCACACTAATTAACTCCTTCTGTGCACACCGTAATAAAAATAAATAAAAAACGGAGCAAAAAAATATGCTTTTTCATCATATCGCCAAACAAAAAGTGGAAAAAAATGCGATCAAAAAGCAGAATAGAAATAAAAATGGTACCACTGAAAACGTCATCTTGTTCCGCAAAAAAAAGCTGCCATACAGCTCCATCAGCCAAAAAATAAAAAAGTTATAGCGCTCAGAATAAAGCAATGCAAAAAAAATATTTTTTTTTCTATAAAATTGTTTTATTGTGTAAAAGCACCAAAACATAAAAAAAATACAGTAAGTGTAGTATCGCTGTAAACGTACTGACCCGAAGAATAACGCTGCCTGATCACTTTTACCACACGCAGAACGGCATAAAAAAAAACTCAAAAAACAATTCCTGAAGTGTTTGTTTTTGTTAACTTTACCTCCCAAAAAACGGAATAGAAAGCGATCAAAAAATGTCACGTGCCCAAAAATGGTTCCAATAAAAATTTCAACTCGTCCCGCAAAAAACAAGCCGTCACATGACTCTATCGGCCGAAATATGGAAAAATTATAGCTCTCAAAATATGGTGATGCAAAAACTAGATTTTGCAAAAAAAGCGTATTTTAGTGTGTGACAGCTGTCAGTCATAAAAACCCGATATAAATCTGGTATCTCTGTAATCGCACCAACCCGAAGAATAAAGTAATCTAATCAGTTATATCACACTAGGAATGGCGTAAAAAATAAATAAAACAAATATTATTCACCTGCTACTGATTTGTCTCCCAAAGATCCCAGTAAGGCTCTGCTCACATTTATCCTGTGCTCTGCGCTGAACACTTACACCAGAGTTTCCGTGTAAATCTCTGAAATACGTGATTCAGCCAGAACCCATGATGGAAGATTCCCTGTAATGAGGCAGATATAGGCCACTGTGGATGCCGTCTAGCCTGGGATCCCACGGTGTCATTTGTTTTAGGCATGCATAAAAGTGCGGTTGGCCACAGTTTTGTGCACTTCTGAAAAAAAGGACACCACTAAACAGAGGCCAGACGGAGTCCAGAGTAACTCTGCTGCCTCATTACAGTGAATGGATCCTGCAGGGGTTTCATCTGAATTACATCACTTGGAAAATTAGATGGAAACCCCGATGTAAGTGCTCAGCCTAGAGCGCCGGATAAATGTTACGTAAAATGTTCCCAATAAAAGCTTCAACTCAGTCCTCAAAAAAAGCTAGTCCCCACTCAGGTCCATCATCTGTTAAAAATATAAGGGACTTCCAAGTTACTGGTAGCAGAAAGGCTCTGGAAAAGCAAAATGGTCCTTGCCCCCCAAAAGAAATTCAGAAAATTTTGTGCTCCCAAATCCAAATGCCTATTCTACAATAATTTGTTCTCCAATTGTCAAATAGCGCTCCTTCCCCCTCAAATCTCACCGAATGGCTAAGTGGTACGATACAGCCACATATGGGGTATTGACACTTTTAGAAGAAATTGTGTGACACATTTCGGCACCATTTTTACCCATTGCCCTGTGTGAAAATGTAAAATCTGAGGGTAAAACATTTTTTTGTGGTAAAAATATAATTATGCTTTTTTCACTGCCCAATGGTATAAATTTAAAAATTAAAAAATGCTCACTACTTCCCTAGATGAATTACTTGAGAGGTGTAGTTTACAAAATGGGGTCACTTGTGGGGGTTTCTGCTGTTTTGGCATGTCAGCGACTCTTCAAATGTGACATGGTGTCTGCTGCCTATCCCAGCCAACATAGCGCTTCTTTCTCTTCCGAACCCTGCCGTACACCAAAGCAGTGGTTTTCCCCCACATATGGGGTATCGGCGTACTCAGGAGAAATTGTACAACAAATTTCATGGTGCAATTTATCCTGTTACCCTTATGATAATGCAAAATTAGGGAATGAAAAACATTTTTTGTGGGAAAAATGTGAAAATTTTATTTTTACGGCTCAATATTATAAACTTCTGTGAAGCAGCTGGGGGTGCAAGGTGCTCACCACACATCTAGATAAGTTCCCTAAGGGGTATAGTTTCCAAAATGGTGGCATTTGTGGGGGGTTTCCACTGTTTAGGCACATTAGGGGCTCCCCAAATGTGACATGGCGTCCGCTAATTATTCAAACAAATTTTACATTCAAAAAGTCAAATGGCGCTCCTTCCCTTTCAAACCCTGCCATGTGCCCAAACAGTAATTTGCCTCCACATATGGGGTATCGGCGTGTTCAGGAGAAATTGCATAACAAATTTCATGGTGCAATTTATCCTATTACCCTTATGATAATGCAAAATTAAGGGATGAAAAACGGTTTTGTGGGAAAAATGTGAAAATTTTATTTTTACAGCTCAATATTATAAACTTCTGTGAAGCACCTTGGGGTGCAAGGTGCTCACCACACATCTAGATAAGTTCCCTAAGGGGTCTAGTTTCCAAAATGGTGTCACTTGTGGGGGGTTTCCACTGTTTAGGCACATCAGGAGCTCTCCAAACGCAACATGGCGTCCGCTAATTATTCAGACAAATTTTACATTCAAAAAGTCTAATGGCGCTCCTTCCCTTCCGAACCCTGCCGTGCGCCCAAACAGTGGTTTTCCCTCACATATGGGGTATCAGCACGCTCAAGAGAAATTGCACAAAAAAATTTGGGGTCCATTTTTTCATGTTACCACTGTGAAAATAAAAAAATTGGGTCTAAAGTAACATTTTTGTGAAAAAAGTTAAATGTTAATTTTTTTCTTCCACATTCCAAAAATTCCTGTGAAGCACCTGAAGGGTTAATAAAGTTCTTGAATGTGGTTTTGAGCACCTTGAGGGGTGCAGTTTTTAGAATGGTGTCACTTTTGGGTATTTTCTGTCATAAAGACCCCTCAAAGTGACTTCAAATATGATGTGGTCCCTAAAAAAATGTTTTTGTAAATTTTGTTGGAAAAATGAGAAATCGCTGGTCAACTTTTAACCCTTATAGCTCCCTAACAAAAAAAAATTTGGGTTCCAAAATTGTGCTGATGTAAAGTAGACATGTGGGAAATGTTATTTATTAACTATTTTGTGTGACATATCTCTCTGATTTAAGGGCATGAAAATTCAAAGTTTGAAAATTGCAAAATTTTCAAAATTTTCACCAAATTTCCGATTTTTTCACAAATAAACGCAAGTGATATCTAAGAAATTTTACCACTATCATGAAGTACAATATGTCACGAAAAAACAGTCTCAGAATCAGGGGAATACGTTGAAGCGTTCCAGGGTAATTACTTCATAAACTGGCAGTGGTCAGAATTGAAAAAATTGGCCCGGTCACGAAGGCAAAAACAGGCTCTGGCGCGAAGTGGTTAAAAAAAAAAAAAAAAGAATAAGAATGGTAAAAAATAAAGATTATATTTACCTTCCGATGGCCCCCGTGTTTTCTCCGCTATGTCCGGTCTGTTGTACTGCTCGCGGTGGTGTGAAAGGACCTGCCATAACGTTAATTTAGTTATGTGACAGGTCACACGACCATCGACGTCAGCGGTCGCGTGACCTGTCACATGACTAAATGACATCATGGCAGGTCCTTTCACACCACCGCGACCCATACAACAGACCGGACGCAGCGGAGAAAACACCGGGGGCCATCGGAAGGTAAGTATAATCTTTATTTTTTATTTTAAATTATTTTTTTAACAGGTTCTATGGTACTTGAGTCTGGATGAGAGTCTCCTCTTCTCCAGACCCAGGTACAATCCGCACATTGAATCGCATAATATCCGCTTATGCACATGTGCTCATACTGATATTATGCAATTCAATGCAAGTCAATGGCGGCAATTACGCTGCGTGTCCGCAAAATTAATGGACATGCTGCGTATTTTTCCGCAATGATAATCCGCAGCGGAAATTTCCGCAGCATGTGCACAGCACATGCGGATTATCATTGGGGAACATGGGGCACGTATTGCTAAGCGTTTTTTAAGCGTTTTCGCTGCGGAAATTCCGCGCCAAAAATGCTTGAAAAACGCATAGTGGGCACGCAGCCTCAGGCTGAGTTCACACGATGCGTTTTTAATGCGTTTCCGTGGCGTTTTTGCAGTTGCGGAAACGCCGCGGAAACGCATTAAAAACGCATGGTAGAAGGGCAGCAATGTTCCCCAATTGAAATCCGCATGTGCTGTGCCCATGATGCGGATTTTTCCGCAGCGTAAACGCTGCGTTCAAAAATCCGCAGCATGTCAATTAATTTTGCGTAAATGCAGCGTTTTCGCCGCCATTGACTTGCATTAGAACGCGCCAATTCCGCAAGACTGCATTTGTACTTGCGCTATTGGCACGTTCTAATGTGCGGATAGTACCCGAGTGTGGAGGAGAGGAGAGTCTCATCCACACCCAGGTACCATTAAAAAAGCTGTAAAAAAAGAATAAAATAAAAAATAAATGTATACTTACCTTCTGTCGGCCCGCGCACCGCTCCTGCTTGGTTCCCGGCACTTGGCAGTGAGTTGAAGGACCTGCGCGCTGACATCAGAGTCATGTGATGGGTCACGTGACACTGACGTCGGCAGGTCTTTCAATTCAAAGTTGCCGGCGAGGGAGAACGGATTGAGCAGGACAGCGCGGGCCATCGGAGGGTAAAGTATACATTTATTTTTTATTTTTACCATTCTCTCGGGTCACACTATATAAATCCATGCCGGTTGCATGGATTTATATAGTGTGACCTAGTCGTCAAGCACTTTCCAGGTGATGCTAAAATCGCCTGGAAAGCGCTTGTCAATCCACATGCGGAAACGCATGTGGAAACGCATGTGAATCCGCATGTATTCCGCAGGAAAAACGCATGCACAATCTGCATGCGTTTTTTCTGCCAGGGAGATGCAGAAATGATGCAGAAATTTTCTGCTTCATTTCTGCATCGTGTGCACATACCCTAAACGTATATTAAACCAAGTTCTAACCAGAGTGGTGGAAATAGGTAGAACGGATATACTGGAAAAAAAGAGAGGAAAAAGGACCGATGATTGACATTCTCTTTTCAGTTAAGTTCATTAGCTAATACTTTTTTAATGAGTTTTTTATGCAAATTAAAAGCTTTTTACAGTACCAGCAAAAGCTGTAAGATTTCCAAAATTTCATGCACAGGCAAGTTTTCTTTTTTCCAGACTGAATTTGAGAACTGCAGCATTTTATAAATCTGCAGCATGTAACTTACAGCACTTTTGCAGCCTTTTTTCACCCATGTAAAGCTTTTAATAATGGTAATCTATCTATTGAAATCAGATGCAACACAGATATTTCGTATGTGATCCAATTTTTTTTGCACACCGATAGACTTGAATGGAGGAGTTTCGTCTCAGACCTGGAAGAGAATAGTGCAATTTTTTTTCACACAGACCCTCACTCCATATTAGGAAAAAAAACTGTCATATGAACAATCCGATTGAACAGTGGCGTACCGCCAATGTCAGCAGGCCACGTGGTCGCTATGGGGTCCTTGAGCCATGGGGTGCTCGTTGACGGCACTGGGCACTCCCGCTCGTCATCGCATGTTCAACTGTATTGGCATCCTGGATGCCGATACAGTTGGAAGCAATGGTGGAGGAGAGAGCGTCAGCTGACGATCCCCCCCTCCATCATTTTTCTTCTGTGTCTGACATCTCAGCGAAGTGGGCGCGGTGATATCATTACATGGTGCCCGCTGAGCTGAGATGTGCGGTGCTTCAGAACACTTGCTACAGATACCGGACCAGAGGATGAGAGGTGAGTATTGTATTTTTTTTTAAATCAGTGAGTACATTGTGGTAGCCATAATACTATATGGAGGACTATGGGGAGTGCAGTATACTGTATGCAGGGTCGGACTGGTCTGGCAGGGTATCGAGGAAATCCTCGGCGGGCCCTTGCCTAGGAGAGAGGGGAGAAAAAAATAGAAATATACTCTCACCCTTTAACAGTGCAGGGGCACGCGCGATACTAAGGAGAGTGGCGGTCTGGGCGACGGACGCTGGGGAGCTGGGGTCGCGTGCACGGTCTCGTGCACAGCCGCGGCCCCTTCTGAAGCGCCTGGTCGCACACAGGCCTCCACAGCCGGGGGGGGGAGAACACGCATGCCCGCGGGCCCTTCTGAAGAGCCTGGGCGCACACAGGCCTTCACAGCCAGGGGACCCAGGGTTGCACGCACGGCCACATTACAGTGATGTCACACTGTGCGCCCTGCACTGCTGCTTCATGCAAGCCAAGGTAGTGTAAAAATATTAACACACTTAATATTTGTGTATGTTTATGTGAATCTGTGTGTGTTTGTGTATATGTTTGTCTGTGCATGTCTGTGTGTGTGTAGCTTTGCGCATCTGCCTGGTTGTGCATGTTTGCATGTGCATTTCTGTGTGTGTGTGCGTGCGCATGTCTTTGTGTGTCTGCATGTGCATGTCTGTGTGTGCATGTGTATGTGTCTGCCTGAAGGTGCGTGTGTATGCGTGCATGCATGACTGTATGCGTGTGCGCATGTGTCTGTGCATGTCTGCGTGTGTTTACATGTTGTAAGGCAGCCAGCGCTAGTCATCATGCTGGGGAACACTCGCTTCACTGGGTCAGTTAAAGCACACCAGCCACGTTTTCCAGTATTTCACAATTCAGCAGTTTATTACACTTCATAACTGCTTATAACCGAGTCCATCTCAGTGGCTCGCCGACATATTATACATATAATGTCCAAGAGCCTTTCCAGTGACAGAAGTGTCCACTTGGCTCCAGATACAGCCTTCAGCAAGGTAACAATATAAATGTCCACATCAAGCAGTGTTTTACCTTTGCCGGGTTTTAGCTGCTTCAGATTTGTTCTGCCACAGCTGTGGCTTTACGGCTTCCCAGATGGGGGTCTCCAGCCCTCGTACCTTCAAAGGCTACTGGTATGTTTACACACATAACATCCAGCCTCTGCCTTCCAGGACTCTTGTCTTCCAACCCTCTTGCCCTCCAAGGCTACTGGCATCGCTTACACATAAGGATCCAGCCTCTGCCTTTCAGGCTTCACTAGGTCTCACTAGGCCTCACACTCTAACGGTGTCCCACACAGGGAACAGGCCTCACGCCTTTCACACTCTGTCTCAAAACTACCAGGGTTTATATATCCTCCAGTGCACCCACAGGACCTGTGCTGATGTCACAGTCATGTGATCAGACCTTCTGTGTGCACAGGACCTGTGCTGATGTTACAGTCATGTGATCAGTCACCTGAGGGGGAGGTACATGGTCAGCCAAAACACACCCTGGACCATTACAGTAATGCTGCAAGCCGCTGCATTACAATGTGCATTTCTGTGTATGTATGTGCATATCTGAGTGTGCATTTCTGTGTGCGTATTTGCGTGTGTCTGTGCTGGACTGCATTTGCATTTCTCTGTGTGTCTGCATGGGTATGTGTGCTTGTATGTTTTCCTGCGCTGTGTGTGTATGTGTGCCTGTTTGCATTTCATGTGTCTGCATGTGTATATGTGCGTATCTGCACACACATGTATGTGTGCGTGTTTATGCACGTTTCTGCGTGTGTGTCTTTGTGCGTGCATGTCTGCGTGCTCTTCCGAAGATTTATTATAATTGGGGAGAGAATAGGGAATTTTAGAAGATGGCATGGGGAGAAAGTGTGAAGAAACAGGATAGTGGATGGGAACAGGACGGGGAAGGGGGATGTATGAGGAGACAATATGGAGGGTGGGGGGGATGTGTGAGGAGACTATTGAGGGGAATGATTGAGGAGTCAGCATGAGGGGAGGAAAGTGTGAGTGGACACAGAATAGAGACTAGGCAGTGTGGGGGGAGGTATAGAGAGGGGGCAGTATGGGGGGACAGTGTGAAGCCACAGCAAGGAGAAACCAGTATTGTGAGGAGGGGTAGTGTGATGAAGGGGCACAGTATAAAGACTGGAGCTCAGGGGGGGGGGCATCCTGTGAGAGGACAGTGTGAAGAGGGGGCCCAGTATAGAAAAGAGAGGACAGTGTGGAAAGCATGTACCATGAGAGGGACAGTGTGTGGGTCATATTTCGTGCAGGGGGCACTTTGAGGGTTAATAGTCTATACAGGGGCATAGTTTAGGCCAGATATTTTTTATTCTGCAGCATTATAATGACATTGCTATCTTTAAGGGCACCGTGTGGGGATGTGCTGCAGAAGACTGGAGAACATGGAAGTATGCAGGGAGGAGCTATGGATGATAAAAGTCATGATGGCGTCTGGACAAGATGGAGATGAAAAGAAAGAGAATGACTCTAATCAGAGACAGTGTCCTCTATCAGGTACCTGGTTGTAAATGTTTATTTGTGATACCGCCTGCATCTCATCAGTACTGTGTCTCCTGTATGGTCCCAAGTCTGATGATGACTAATAACAACAACTCCCAGTATCTCAATTTGTAAGGACATACTGGGATTTGTAGGTTCACACTATACAAAGTTATATGGGGTTGACCTGACATTACAATTGATGTACCATGTACTGATGGTGATTCAGATGATGTATTTATGTACTGATGTGTTTGTGCGTGTCTGCGGGTGTGTGCATATATGTTTGTGTATCTGGAATTATATGTATTTTTGTGCGATGCATGTGACGCACCCCCTGGGCCATATTCTTTAGGGGGAATACCCGGAGCCGGATCAGATGGGAGTTGTAGTCGCCGAGTGGCTGTGACCCGGTCCGTGCCCAGGGTGTCAAGCTCAGTTGTATGTGGCAGTCCTACAGATGTTATTAAGTTCTTTATTGTCGACTACGCCACCCGTTGTATTGCGGTCACTATGGCCGCCGCTGCAGCAGGGTCCGCTGAGGCTGATAGTGTTGGTGCAGCTTTTGATAGTATAACCCCCAACGGGTGGGGTATAGCCTCAGGGGGTCAGGTGCAGAGGATGGGGGTTGTGGTGGTGCAGCGTAGATGTTAAGTGAAGACAGAGTCGGGTTGTGCAGTTTAGGGTATTTACTCACTGCTGATGTTCCGGTCACTCCAGCTTCAAGTGACCACCCGAGCCGTGCTGCGTCCACCAGGTCCTGGATTCATCAAACCCCCAAACAAGTCCGGAGCGTGACCCTGAGCTCTCCTTCTGTCCTTTCCTCTGGCCGTCCCCACTAGTGATCCACCTAGGTCCAGCTCCCTCGGGCCTTCTGTTGGGAGACCCTTGGCCTTGGGTTCCCTGACCCTCCACGTGGTTTGCCTTCGGGGTGGATGTGGTGGGTGGCCGTGGCAGACGCTGCCCACGGCCTCCGGTCTCTGGCTAGGGTGTGCTTTTGCCCCCACCAGTTTGGGATCCGGTACCCTATTGCCGACTCTTCACCCGGGGATTGAATTTGGGTTCTCAGAGTCCTTTCTTTTTCCCCCTCTGGGTCTTTCCTTCTCTGCTCCACTCTCTCTCTGCAGGCTCATCTGGACCTCTGCTTCTTACTGACTCTGACAGACTGACCCTGATCTTTGATGGTGCCCACCTTATATACTCCCTCTATGTGTGAGCTCAGGTGACCAGCACCCAATGAGCTCCTAACTTTACCCAGGCTGCTCCCCCTATCTGCCCCTACACTACTTGGGATGTACCACCCCCCTCCCACTCCAGCCAGGAACAGACTCGGTCGTACCTGCACATTTCTAAGTGGGAGTACCGTTGGTCTGTTCCCCGGAAATGGGATGTGTGTAGTGCATGCAGCCTACCGAGCTCAGGTCCACACTCCATCCTTACCCGGGAGTGGAATATCACACCTCTGGGTTGAGGTGCAATACCCCTGTAGCAGCCGAATCCTCAGGGTGCTACACATGTATGTAACATTGTGGTGTGTAACAACATTCAAATGCTTGGAGCACATTTACTAAATCTATTAGGACTCTTTCACATGTGTTAGAGAATTCCATTTGTCTTTCCACGTTTAGGAACAGACAAGTGAAATTTGCTAACCTTGTCATAACTTTCACCTTAGGGATGTGCTTTATGTAGCGGGTTTAGGAGCTGAGCCCGCTACATACCAGGCCGATGTCGGCTGTGATACATAGTTGGCATCTGCCTTTAACAGCAGTGATCAAAGCTCACCTTGATTGCTCCTATTTTAAGTATTTATTTAAATGTCCTTGTCAATCACTGACATCGGCATTAGATAGCACAATGGCCAGTGCATGCACTCACCAGCACCCATCAGCCCCCTGTGATGCAGTTACGGGTTGCTAATGGGTTGCCATATGTTGCTGCCATGTTAGTCGTTCAATGAAGCCCAGCTTGTGGTTGGGCTCCTTGGATGATGTCACAATCAAGGTGCTGAGGCGTTATTACAGCACGCTCTCTTTGTAGTGACTGTAATGTCTCCATCCTTGCACCAACCCTATGACCGGAAGCGAGTGGTGGTACGGAGAATAAAACGTAATTTTCTCCCTGTAGCCAACACTTTTCCATTAAGCCGACTAACCAGCCTTTAAACCCTATTTACCTGCAGATTAACCCTATATCTGCAGATAAATAGCGTTGATCAAGGTGACAAGTTACCCTTAAAAGGGACTTTGTCAGTACAGAATGACTGATCAAGCTAAGTCCCGCCGCTGGGTGCTTCATGGCGCAGCAAATGATTTATGTACACCTTCCCATCTGCTTGTTTTCCCTCAAGTTCTTTTGCACACTGTATAGTTTGCTAAAAGGCACACATTTTAATGAGAGGCCGAAAAATTAACAAGTAGTAAAACAGTTTATGTTAGCTTTAGCGTGGGCCCCTAGAGTCAATTATCCTGGTGGGCCCTAGGCACCCCAGTCCAACCCTGACTGTATGGATGGCTATGGTGTGAATTATACTATATGGAGGACTGTAGGGTGCATTATACTCTATGGGGAGTGCATTATACTATATGGAGGACTATAGGATGCATTATACTCTATGAAGGACTATGGGGTGCATTATATTACATGGAGGACTATGGGCGATGCATTATACTATATGCAGAACTAGGGGGTGCATTATACTATATGGAGGACTGGTAAGTGCATTATACTATAGGGAGGATTATGGGGAGGGCATTGTACTATACGGAGGACTATGGGGTGTATTATATTATATTGAAGGCTATGAGTGGGCCATTATAATATTTGAAGGGCTATGTGGAGGCCATTATACTGTATGTAAGCAGTTATACAGTGTAAAGGCTTGTGTGGGGTCCATTGTACTGTGTGGGGGTCATTATACTATTTGGAGTGCTAGTGTGGATCATTATACAGTGTAGAGGCCATTATATTGTATGTAGGCCCATTATACTTCATGGAGACCTGTGTGGTAGTCACAGTTGGGGGATCATACTGTGTTGAGGTCACCATACTTTGCCGGGGGAGTTGAGTTGGGGTACAGTAGGGTCATCATACTGTGCATGTGGAAGGTACTGTGGAGGAATTCACTGTGGGGGTATCATACAGTATTTGTGGGTAACTTTTGCTAGCATCATACTTTATGGGTGCAATTAAAGAGGAATCTAAGGCTTCAGTAGCAGGAAAATTATGTTGTAAAGGCTGCAAAATTGTAAGATATGCTCTTTTGTGACTATGCCGTACATTAATTATTGTTATTTTTTTTTGGGGGGGGGGGGGGGGGCAATAAGAACTTTTGCTATGGGGTTCCATGATCTCTATGTATGCCCCTGCTATTGAATAACATTGATCATTGTGCGGTCCTATTCTTACTCGGACAACACACATCCGTATTGTATGATTGTCTGAATGAGCCTTTAGGAAGATACTAGGATACTGAGATTTGCAAAAATCAAACATTTTAAAAGTCCTATAAGGCTGAGTTCACACGATGCGTTTTTAATGCGTTTCCGCGGCGTTTTTGCAGCTGCGGAAACGCATTAAAAACGCATGGTAGAAGGGCAGCAATGTTCCCCAATTGAAATCCGCATGTGCTGTGCCCATGATGCGGATTTTTCCGCAGCGTAAACGCTGCGCTCAAAAATCCGCAGCATGTCCATTAATTTTGCGGAAACGCTGCGTTTTCGCCGCCATTGACTTGCATTAGAACGCGCCAATTCCGCAAGACTGCATCTGTACTTGCGTAATTGGCGCGTTCTAATGTGCGGATGGTACCAGGGTGTAGAGGAGAGGAGAGTCTCATCCACACCCAGGTACCATTAAAAAAGCTGTAAAAAAAAGAATAAAATAAAAAATAAAGGTATACTTTACCTTCTGTCGGCCCGCGCACCGCTCCTGCTTGGTTCCCGGCACTTTGCAGTGAGTTGAAGGACCTGCGCTGACGTCAGAGTCATGTGACGGGTCAAGTGATGCTGACGTCGGCAGGTCTTTCAATTCAAAGTCGGCAGCCGGGAGAACGGATTGAGCAGGACAGCGCGGGCCATCAGAGGGTAAAGTATACATTTATTTTTTATTTTTACCACTCTCTCGGGTCACACTATATAAATCCATGCCGGTTGTATGGATTTATATAGTGTGACCTAGTTGTCAAGCACTTTCCAGGTGATACTAAAATCGCCTGGAAAGCGCTTGTCAATCCGCATGTATTCCGCAGGAAAAACGCATGCACAATCTGCATGTGTTTTTTCTGCCAGGGAGATGCAGAAATGATGCAGAAATTTTCTGCTTCATTTCTGCATCGTGTGCACATACCCTAAATGTTGGTAATAGACAAAAGTTATTGTTCAGAGGAGAAGCAAAATGGATATTGGGATAATGAGGACAAATTAAGACACGGGTCTAAATAACCACAATGAATTGAGTGTATTTTTATAACTCTTTTATACCTTTTATTCCCAATGTCTATTTGTGCGCAATTAATGTTAAAATGATATAGGCCGGGGTCAGACGAGTGATGAAAAGTCATCCAGATTTCATCCTTATTGTTATCCATGTGTCAGTTTTTCACATATGCATAGCATCCATATTTATACATCAACAGTTTAAAATCTACATGATCAATTACAGTTTCATAGATTAATAATGGCAATGTATCCTAAAAATCAAATGCTATAAAGATGATGTATACGGTTACCGATTTTTTTGCGCACCTATAGAGTCTCACCTGATATACGGAAGAGACTAGTGTATGTTGTGAATACACTTGTCCATGTCCACAGTCCATGTGAAAATCTGTCACCTGAACAGCCCTATTGAATAACATTGGTCAGTGCACTAACTCGGACAGCACACGTCCATAGTATATGCTCGCCTGAATGTGCCTATAATCCGGTATAATAATTATGTCTTTTTGGCATAAAATGTTTACATTGTTGCTAAGTGACTGGTAGGGTGGAGCATATAAGGAACATCAGGAGGCTTTCTCATGAGGTCAATAGAAGCGCACAACGCCTGTCACCCCAGGCATGTGAATAAAGTAAGAAAAATGAGCTCAGCGAGTGCCACGGTTTTTTCCTTTCTGGAGTACAGTTCACTTAAGCACTATTCTGTATATTTGCAAGTGATTTTCTTTGTTCCAGGGACAATCCCCCCCAACCCTACATAAAACTGACATAGACTAGAAAGAATCCATAAAACAAGAATCATTTTTGGACGCTGAAATGTTGCATAAAATATCTAACTTGCGTTTCCTGTTTGTTAGGCTGTGTGCCCACGTAGCATTTTTCAAGCGTATATGCTGCGGAATTTCCGCAGCGTAAACGCTTGAAAAACGCATGTATATCCGCACCCCATGGTCCCCAATGGAATTCCGCAAGTTCTATGCACATGCTGCGGATTTTTCCGCAGCGTTTATGCCGCGTTCAAAAATCCGCAGCATGTCATTTAATTTTGCGTTTCCGCAAGCGGAATTGCCTTTGTCCAATGCATAAAAAACGCAAGGCAATTCCGCATGTGGAAAACGCGTGATAAACGCGCGAAAAAAGCGCGATAAACGCGTGCGGAATTCCGCATGCGTTTTTCCGGGAGAGGACTTGCATTTATGCAGCAGAAATTTTCTGCTTCATAAATGCAACGTGGGCACATAGCCTTAGAGTCAGCTCATGGGTTTTGGTGCCATCTGCTGGGAAAGAGTTGTAGTTAGTTAGGCCAGGTGACAAGCTCATCATCACAAGGCTATTCTTTTTCTTTAAACTGACGGAAAAAGTTCTCTAAGTAGGCATCATGATAATGCCATTGTGACCTTGATGCCCACAGCAAACTTTTACACGTTTGGAATGTTGCAGTGTAAAGGGAATTTTATGTTATTAAATATATATATATATTTATACACACACACACACACACACACAGGTGCATCTCACTAAATTAGAATATCATCAAAAAGTTAATTTATTTCAGTTCTTCAATACAAAAAGTGAAACTCATATATTATATAGTCATTACAAACCGAGTGATCTATTCCAAGTGTTTATTTCTGTTAATGTTGATGATTATGGCTTATAGCCAATGAAAACACAAAAGTCATTATCTAAGTAAATTAAAATAATTAACAAAAAACTCCTGCAAAGGCTTCATAAGCGTTTAAAAAGTTCCCTTAGTCTGTTTCAGTAGGCTCCACAATCATGGGGAAGACTGCTGACTTGACAGATGTTCAGAAGGCAGTCATTGACACACTTCACAAGGTCCCAGAGTTCCAATTTTCATTTGGAAATCAAGGTCCCAGAGTCTGGAGGAAGAGTGAAGAGGCCACAATCCAAGCTGCTTGAGGTCTAGTGTGAAGTTTCCACAATCAATGATGGTTTGGGGAGCCATGTCATCTGCTGGTGTAGGTCCACTGTGTTTTATCAAGACCAAAGTCATCGCAGCCATCTACCAGGAAATTTTAGAGCACTTCATGCTTCCCTCTGCCGACAAGCTTTTTGGTGATGGAAATTTAATTCTTCAGCAGGACTTGGTACCTGTCCACACTGCCAAAAGTACCATCACCTGGTTTACAAACAACAGTATCACTGTGCTTGATTGGCCAGAAAACTCGCCTGACCTTAACCCCTTAGAGAGTATTGTCAAGAGGAAGATGAGAGACACCAGACCCAACAATGCAGACGAGCTGAAGTCTGCTATGAAAGCAACCTGGGCTTCCATAACACCTCAGCAGTGCCACAGGTTGATCGCCTCCATGCCACGCCGCATTGATGCAGTAATTGATGCAAAAGGAGCCCCGACCAAGTATTGAGTGCATTTACTGAACATACATTTCGGTAGGCCAACATTTCGGATTTTAAAAACATTTTTCAAGCTGTTGTTATAAAGTATTCTAATTTACTGAGATAATGACTTTTGTGTTTTCATTGGCTGTGAGCCATAATCATCAACATTAACAGAAATAGACACTTGAAATAGATCACTCTGTTTGTAATGACTGTATATAATATATGAGTTTCACTTTTTGTATTGAAGAACTGAAATAAATTAACTTGTTGGTGATATTCTAATTTAGTGAGATGCACCTGTATATTTTACACTTGTAAAAGTCACTCGTCAGAATCACTTGTCAAAATCAGTTCTCAGACAGGGTATTTAGCCTCAAGCTGACATCATTCTGATGTTTGATTTTGATATCTGATCATGTCCTAAAATGGACACTGTACATATGAATCCCCTCATTTATTTCTGCAGAATATGCTAAATATGTGTATGTGGCTTAAAGACGCACTCCCATTAAGTTTCTTGTTCACTAAATATGCTTGTAATATAGTGTGAGTGTATTAATATACTCCCCTACTGCTACTCTCTCCAGTGTACAGCACCGTTCTTCTCTTTTGAGTCAACTCACCGCACATCAGGTTAGCCGGCTCACTGTATGCTCTATGTGGGAGCTGGAAGCCTCTTTTACAGTGAAAGCCTATGGAGCCTCATTCTGATGCTCAATAGACTTACATTTTAAAAGACACTTACGGCTCACACAGATTGCAATGTGACAGTCTACAGAGCAGTGACATCACTCATAAGAGAAGAATGGCACTGGACACTGGAGATCAACCTTAGCTGAGTATATTAATACACTCAGACTACATTACATACATATACAGTCATGGCCGAAAGTGTTGGAACCCATGAAATTGATCCAGAAAATTAAGCATTTCTCCCAGAAAATTATTGCAATTTCACATGTTTTGTTCTATACGTTTATTTCCTTTGTGTGTATTGGAACAACACAAAAAAAAAAGTGGAAAAAAAAGGCAAATTGGACATACTTTCTCACAAAACACCCAAAATGGGCTGTGACGACTTCACGTTTATTTGTAATTATGCCAGACACATTATTCAAGGACATAAGCTTTGTTGTTCATAGGAGTCTGAATGTTGACTCTTGTTGTAGGTTGAATTGATGTTTGGTGATTTGTTGAATGGTTGCGGACTATGGCTCACAGAAAAGGACAAAAATGTAAAAAAAATATCACAGAAAATAAACCAGTCTTACCAACACCAGATTACAAATGCACTAGCAGGATGCAGCAGATTTCCACGATAAAGGCGGGGGCAGCACAGGGGCAAAATACTGATGCAAACAGCCACTCACAAACCTGCCAATTCATGGAGGGGGTGGCTGTGTAGTATTAAAAATGGACTCAGAAGAAGCTTGCATAGGTCGCCAGTCACACAGATACGTGTGATGCACAGTGTCTGGCTTCCAACCTATTGATGACGCCCATACTGTTAGATCAGGTGGGCTGCCCAGCTCTATATAAGTGCATCCCACAAGACAGCTGCCCCAGTTCACCCAACCAACTCTAAAGGAGCTGGCTGCATCCTGCAAATGGAAAAATGTGCAATAAAAAGATGAAAAATAATGTATAAAATAAATATTTTTATTGCATATTTTTCCAGGCCCTTTAGTGTCGAGTGAATGAACCCCAAAAATAGTTGTGCAAATTGTCCTGAGTACGCCAATACCCCATATGTGGTCAAAAACTACTTTTGAGGCACAGAGCAAACCTCAGAAGGGAAGAAGCGCCATATTGGAGTTCAGATTTTGCTGGACTTGTTTGAGGATGCCATGTCACATTGGCAGAGCCCCTGAGGTGCCACAACAGCAGAACCCCCCTAAAGAGACCCAATTTTACAAACTACACCTCTCAATGAATTAATCTAGGGGTGCAGTGATCATATTGACATCACAGGTGGGTCAGAGAATTTTATACCATTGGGCAGTGAAGGAAAAAATAGTGACATTTTTACCACCAAAATTTTGTTTTAGCCCCACATTTTACATTTTCACACTGGGAAATGGGTAAAATTGGCAACAAAATTTGTCCCACAATTTCTGCTGTATGTAGAAATACCCATATGTGGCTGTACAGTACTGTTTAGCCATATGGCGAGATTACGGAGGGACAGAGTGCTATTTGCCTCCTGGAGCGCAGATTTTCCTAGAATAGTTTGCAGACACCATATACAAAGCCCCTAAGTGCTAGAAGAGCAGACTCCCTTCTAAAGTGACCACATTTTGGAAATTATAACCCTTTCGGAATTTATCTACAGGTGTAGTGATGATTTTGACTCCATGGGTGTTTTCCAGAAACAAGTAGTAGTGTAAGTTGCTGAGTGAAAATTGCAAACTGCCGTTGTAGTGACCAGTACGTTGTAGTGCCTGTACATTGTGCCCAGCTCGTGCTTCTGGAGAAAGCAGTGGGCTGTCATCGCTACAGAAATGCCAAACATGTGGATGCTACCTGTGATTTAGGCACACTGGGGCTCAGAAGGGAGGGGGTCATTTGGATTTGGGAGTGCAGAATTTGCTGGATTCTTTTGTGGGGTGAGGAGCCATAGCGCTTTTTTTGGATTTTGGAGCCCAGAATTCGCTGGATTTCTTTTAGGGGGTCAAAGAGCCATAGCGCTTTTCCAGAGCCTTTGTACTACCAGTAACGTGGAAGCCCTCTATATTTCCATTAACAGATGAAGGACCTGAGTGCGGACTTGCTTTTTTTGTGGACTGAGTTGAAACTTTTATTGTGAACATTTTACATAACATTTTGGATCACATTTATCCGGCGCTCTACGCTGAGCACTTACTTTGAGCTTTCCATCTAAATCTCCGAGTGACGTGATTCAGTTAAAACTCCCGAGGGATCCATTCACTATGATGAGGCAGCAGAGTCACATTGGACTCCGTCTGGCTTCTGTTCAGCGGTGTCCTTTTCAAAAGTGCACAAAACTGTTGTGGACCGTGCTTTTATTCACACCTAAAAAGATGGACACCGCCAGATCACAGGTCACACGGCGTCCACAGTGCCTCCATCTGCCTCATTATAGGGAATCTTTCGTCATGGGTTCCGTCTGAATCACGTATTTCAGAGATTTACACAGAAACCCCGGTGTAAGCGCTCAGCGTAGCGGACATGATAAATGCGAGGTGAGACTTACTGCAATCTTTGGGAGGCAGAATGAACAAATCAACAGCAAGTGAAGAATTAGTTTTATTTATTTTTTACAACGTTCCTCATGTGGTTTAAGTGATTAGACAACTTTATTCTTCAGGTCGGTGCGATTATGTAGCATCGGCGTCTCTGCCTCCTGCCCGACAGAGACGCCGTTCCCCTCACAGCCGCGTTTCTGTTCTGGCGTCTTCCTGCTCCCCTTTTGCTGTGGTGCACACCGCGCACAGCTTCCTGGGCACTGTGCTTAGGGCGTGCGCTCCCTCCTTCTTAAAGGGGCCACGTGCGCCGTCCTAAAAAGTCCCCGGCCAATGGCCGGACGACTTCTATATAAGGCACCTCCTCCAAAATGGAGGTGCCTGTGCAAGGTTGTTGTTCCGTGTGCTAACACTTTCTCCAGCCTTCAGGTCCCGCTACCTGTCAGTTCAGCCCGCCAGCCTGTCTAACAGTTCTGTCCTCCAGTCTGTCTACAGTCTTGCCCGCCAGCCTGCTTACCTGGAGCATCTGCCAGTTATCTGCCGTACCCACCTGGAGCACCTGTTTCTGCCAGTTACCTGCCGTGCCCGCCCGCTTGCCTACTCGGAACACCTGTCTGGCTATCTGCCGTACCAGCCTGCTTATCTACCCGGTCCACCTGTCAGCTTTCCTGCCGTGCTCATCTGCTGTACCGGTTAGCTCCTGTCATTTGACCCGTGGGAGTCACCTGCTCTCATACAAGGTCGGTCCCAGAGTGGCACCTGGTCCACCTGCCTGGTCCCTCCCTGGTTCACGGAGTCGACTGAGCCGCCGTGTGACCTGGGTTGGTCCGAGTAGGCACTTAGTTACGCCCCTCTGGTCCCTTCTTGCACCGCAGCACAGAGGTTCCACCCGTAACAGTTTGCACAGGCCATGTAACCCGGTGGCCCCAGGCTCCTTCGCTCTCTGACATGTACCAGGAGGTTTCACGTCAGAGATCCCAACAGGAAACTATCCTGTCCTATCTGTGGACTGTCAACGCCCGCATGGACACGCTGTCCACCCCGTCTGTGTCTGTCCCTTGCCGAGCGGCACCCGCTCCGGCGGCACCTCAACCCAGTGGCACTGTGGCACCCGGCTTTGGACCCCGGCTCTCTGCGCCTCCACGTTTTGGTGGTGACTCCGTCTTATGTCAGAGCTTCTTAAATCAGTGCACGCTGCACTTTGAACTTCTGGCACTCTAGTTCACCTCCGACCGGGCCAAGGTGGCTTTCATCATGTCTCACCTCACCTGGGAGGCATTGGCATGGCTTAACCCTCTGTGGGAAAGAGGGGATCCCCTGGTGTCCCATCTTCTGGCTTTCCTCTCTGCCTTCCGGAAGGTCTTCGATGAGCCCGGACAAAAATTTTCTACTGCCTCCTCACTTCTCCGCCTCCGCCAAGGGAGTCTCACCGTGGGCCAGTATGCCATACGTTTCCGAACCCTCACATCTGAGCTTTCCTGGAACAACGAGGCCCTGGTGTCCACCTTTTGGGAGGGTCTTTCCGGATGGATCAAGGATAAGCTAGCCGGTCGTGACATCCCTTCCACCCTGGACGACCTGGTGTCATTAGCTACCCGGATTGACATCCGTTTTCTGGAACGTGCTAAGGAGACTACCCGGGAGAGAAGATTTCCGCGTCTCGCTCCAGTATTCCAGGGGTCAGCCTCGCAACCAGCAATTCCCCGGGCATGTTCGCCTGAGCCTATGCAAATTGACCAAACCAAGATGGTCAAGTCTAGCCTGGAGACGCGTCAAGCCGAGGGGAGTTGCTTCTACTGTGGCAGTATAGCGCATCTCATCCGTTCCTGCCCGGTGAGGCCGGGAAACTCCAGTGTCTAGGACTGCTCGGAGAGGTCGTCCTAGGCAAGAGTAAATCCTCTCCGTCCTTGACTCTGTCAGTTTCTATTTCCAGTGGTGAGACCCGCTTCTTCGAGACTGACCATCTGGATTCTGGAGCCGCTGGGAATCTTATTCAACAGGCTGGCTGAGCCGTTGGCGGTTGCCTCCGTGGATGGGAGGCTTCTTCCGGAGACCATCTTGCTCGTCACAGAGCCTGTAACCCTTCAAGTGGGAATGCTGCACTCGGAGAGAATCTCCTTTCATGTGCTGTCCGGTCTCTCTCACCCCTTCTTGCTTGGTCTACCCTGGTTACAAAGACATGAGCCTGTCTTGAATTGGAGATCTGTGTAACATACCTGGCGGCGTCCTTGCATAGTGGTCCATCTCCCACTGTGCAAGAGCGCGCACTTGATCTCCTGTCCAGAATGTCTCTCTGGCTTCCCTCCATGCTGTCTGTTTGTGTCTGTTTCTGCTGCTTAAGGGCGGCGCCCGATCACTTCCTGCTTTTTGTACCTGCTGTGGGTCACACCCCTTGTGCGTCCTCAGCCTATTGCTGTCTGTCACCTGGTATATAGCTCAGCTGCTCCAATCAATCCCTGCCTGAGCATAGTGTTTCATTCAGTGTGTGCTTGCACTCTGAAGGTGCCAGGTCCCGTTCTGTGTTCTCTTGTCTGCCTATCCTGGAGGCTGTATTTCCAGGCCTGTCTGAACATGCTCCTAGCCTGTTCCTCCTGCCTTCTAGGGGCCGATTACCTAGACCCGCTCCTGTATCTTGTCTGTCCTGTCTGAACACGCTCCTTGCCTGTTCGTCCTGCCTCTCTGGGGGCCGTATTCCCAGACCCGCTCCTGTATTCCGCTGCAGTGTCGGTCTCCTCCGTACACTCAGTTCCAGTCTGAACTCTCTCCTATCCTTTACCTGTTTTGCCTCTATGTCCGTTCCCTTCCTTTTTCTGCAGAGTCTGAACTCGTACCTAACTCCTGCTTGTTGTCTCTGTACTCCCGTTTGTGAGTTTGTGGTCCACTCGCTACTTCACTGCAAGTACCCTGTGGGTATCTGGCTCTGCCTTTCCCTTCCTGTCTGTTCCGTGTGAACAGAGCCCTGTCCCCCCTGCTCAGCCTTGCCTGCTCTGACTCCTTTGCTCACCGATCTGGCGGTTCTAGCCTGCTCTTACTCCTTTGCTCACCGCTCCGGCGGTTCTAGCCTGCTCTGACTCCTTTGCTCACCGCTCCGGCGGTTCTAGCCTGCTCTGACTCCTTTGCTCTCCGCTCCGGCGGTTCTAGCCTGCTCTGACTCCTTTGCTCACCACTCCGGCGGTTCTAGCCTGCTCTGACTCCTTTGCTCACCGCTCCGGCGGTTCTAGCCTGCTCTGACTCCTTTGCTCACCGCTCCGGCGGTTCTAGCCTGCTCTGACTCCTTTGCTCACCGCTCCCGCGGTTCTAGCCTGCTCTGACTCCTTTGCTCACCGCTCCGGCGGTTCTAGCCTGCTCTGACTCCTTGCTTACCGCTCCGGCGGTTCTAGCCTGCTCTGGCTCCTTTGCTCGCTGCTCCGGCAGCCTTGCTCCGCTCTGACCCTTTTGCTCACTGCTCCGGCAGTCTTGCTCCACTCTTGCTCACCGCTCCAGGCGGTCTCGTCCTGCTTTACTCTTGCTCACTGCTCCGGCAGTCTCGCTCAGCTCTGACCCTTTGCTCACCGCTCCTGGCGGCCTTGTCCTGCTCTACTCTTGCTCACCGCTCCAGGCGGTCTTGTCCTGCCCTGTTCTCGCTCACCTCTCTGGGCGGCCTCACTCTGCTGTGTTTGTACGCCACATCTGTGGTTCTGTTCCAGAGTCCCAGTGTGTACTGGGTCCTATCCCGCCAGTGTCCATACCTGCTAGTGTCTCCCTGTCTGCACTCTAGCTGTGTTTGCCTGTACCCCTCTGCCTGTATTGTTCCTGAGTCCCAGTGTGTACTGGGTCCTATCCCGCCAGTGTTCCTACCTGCTAGTGCCTCCCTGTCTGCACTCTAGCTGTGCTTGCCTGTACCCCCCTGCCTGCATACCCGCCTGCCTGCATACCAGTCGTGCCTGTCTATACCCACCAGTCAGTGCGCCAGCCTAACCAGTCTGTTCCTGTGTTCCCCTGTGTGGGTCAACAGCCACGTCCGGGGTCTGTCCTGGAGTAGCACCTGGTCCCTCTGCTCGGTTCCTCCTTGGTGCACTGGCGTCGTATGCCGTCGTGCGACCCTGGTCGGATCGGGTGAATACCTAGTTACGCCCCTCCAGGCAATCACTCTCCGGCACGGTCCAGTGGAATCACTCGCACACGCCGCTCAGCCCGGGCGTGTGCATTACAGCATGCTCAGGCCATGGTTCCCGTTGAGCTCCACGGCCTTCGCTCTCTGAGAAGTTTTCCAGCGAATACATGCATTAAAATAAATAAATAATTTTTTTTTTCCCTTTAGCTGAGTTCCAGGCGAATTACGCACCCGTCCAGATGGATCTATCTGCTCTCGTTCCTGCGGATCCGCTACGTTATTATGGGGATCCAAGACAAAGTCGTGCATTTGTGGAGCAATGCATGCTACACTTCAAGTTCTACCCTCTATGTTTTCCCACCGATCGGGTTAAGGTGGCATTCATTATGTCTTACCTGGCGGGTGATGCCTTGGAATGGATCAACCCCCTATATGAAACACAGGATCCGATCCTCCTGGACCTAATGGCCTTCCTGGTGGCCTTTCTAATGGTCTTCGATGTTCCTAACCCGGAGGCTCCTGCTGAAGCTTCACTTCCCAATATCCCGGAGCAGCCCCAATGGGTAATGTGTGTGGGTAGCGCAATAGTCCTCCAGCCCAATGAGACTACTGCCCACCCAGAATCCTCACAGGGTGACTACGCTTTCCGGAATACTTCTCCCAACCTCAAGAGGCAGTCCAGACGTGCTAGGCGTAGAGGCAAGCCGTCACGCCAGGGTCTGTCCTCCCTGAGACCTCCTGACCCCAACCTTAAAGTCCCTACTGAAGCTTCATCTCCCTGTATCCCGGAGAAGCCCCAACGGGTAATGTGCGTGGGTAGTGCACCAGTTCTCCTGTCCGAAGAGACTTCTGCCCATCCAGACTCCACACAGGGGAACTTCCTGCACCCGGCATCAGATGCTTCACCCACTTTAACCGGTGTGCATGTCCAAGGATGCTCCAAAGCTGTGGTTACCTCAGAGTCTGTGCACCTCTACTACCTGGTGGAGGACCCCCTGTTGCCTCCTGAATCCTCCGGGATACCACTCGATGACAAATGGAGAGAGACTTCTCTACACCCGGTACTCAATACTTTGTCCGCTTCGTCCTGTGAGCCTGACAATGGGTACCCCAATGTGGTAGTTACCCCCGAGTCTCTACACCCCTCCGACCAGGCGGAGGACCTCCAGTTGTCTCCTGAACCCTTCGGGGTGCTACCTGGTTGCGAAAGGACAGAGACTCTCCTATACTCTGTACCTGATACCTCGCTCGCTTCGTCCACTGAGTCCAACCTAGTGTACTCTGAAGCAGAGGTTACCCATGAGTCTCTACACCCCTCTGACCAGGCGGAGGACCTCCAGTTGTCTCCAGAACCCTTCGGGGTGCCACCTGGTGGTGAATGGACAGAGACTTTCCTATATCCTGGATCTGATACCTCGCTTGCTTCGTCCAGTGAGTCCGACCTAGTGTACTCTGAAGCAGAGGTTACCCGTGAGTCTCTACACCCCTCTGACCAGGCGGAGGACCGCCAGTTGTCACCAGAACCCTTCGGGGTGCCACCTGGTGGTGAATGGACAGAGACTTTCCTATACTCGGTACCCGATACCTCGCCTGCTTCGTCCAGTGAGTCCGACCTAGTGTACTCTGAAGCAGATGTTTTCTCTGAGCCTCTGCACTCTTCTGACCTGGCGGAGGACCTCCAGTTGTTTCCTGAATCCTCCGGGGTACCACCAGATAACAAAGAGACAGTGACTTTTCCTCATTATGTACCTGATAACCCGTCTATTTCTTCCTGTGAGCTTGACAAGATGTACCTCGAAGCAGAGATTACCCCCAAGTCTCTGTCCCCCTCCAACCCGGTGGAGGACTTCCAGTTGTCTCCTGTACCCTCTGGGGTGCCACCTGAAAATATGTGGAGAGAGACTTCCTTGTGTGCTGTTCCTGGTACTCCACCCGTTTCGTCTGTTGCTGAGGATGGCTGGATGGGAGGTAGCATCCTAGCTACCCAGAGGAGACCAGTTTTTCCGGTGGACAGTGGAAGTGATCTCTTCGAAGTGAAGAATTGGCCCTCGAATTCCCTGCGGAAGATTCTGGCAGGCCTGAAGAAGAGGGGGCGTAAGGGGGGGGGGGGTACTGTAACATACCTGGCGGCGTCCTTGCATAGTGGTCCATCTCCCACTGTGCAAGAGCGCGCACTTGATTTCCTGTCCAGAATGTCTCTCTGGCTTCCCTCCATGCTGTCTGTTTGTGTCTGTTTCTGCTGCTTAAGGGCGGCGCCCGATCACTTCCTGCTTTTTGTACCTGCTGTGGGTCACACCCCTTGTGCGTCCTCAGCCTATTGCTGTCTGTCACCTGGTATATAGCTCAGCTGCTCCAATCAATCCCTGCCTGAGCATAGTGTTTCATTCAGTGTGTGCTTGCACTCTGAAAGTGCCAGGTCCCGTTCTGTGTTCTCTTGTCTGCCTATCCTGGAGGCTGTATTTCCAGGCCTGTCTGAACACGCTCCTAGCCTGTTCCTCCTGCCTTCTAGGGGCCGATTACCTAGACCCGCTCCTTTATCTTGTCTGTCCTGTCTGAACACGCTCCTAGCCTGTTCCTCCCGCCTTCTAGGGGCCGATTACCTAGACCCGCTCCTGTATCTTGTCTGTCCTGTCTGAACACGCTCCTTGCCTGTTCGTCCTGCCTCTCTGGGGGCCGTATTCCCAGACCCACTCCTGTATTCCGCTGCAGTGTCGGTCTCCTCCGTACACTCAGTTCCAGTCTGAACTCTCTCCTATCCTTTACCTGTTTTGCCTCTATGTCCGTTCCCTTCCTTTTTCTGCAGAGTCTGAACTCGTACCTAACTCCTGCTTGTTGTCTCTGTACTCCCGTTTGTGAGTTTGTGGTCCACTCGCTACTTCACTGCAAGTACCCTGTGGGTATCTGGCTCTGCCTTTCCCTTCCTGTCTGTTCCGTGTGAACAGAGCCCTGTCCCCCCTGCTCAGCCTTGCCTGCTCTGACTCCTTTGCTCACCGCTCCGGCGGTTCTAGCCTGCTCTGACTCCTTTGCTCACCGTTCCGGCGGTTCTAGCCAGCTCTGACTCCTTTGCTCACCGCTCCGGCGGTTCTAGCCTGCTCTGACTCCTTTGCTCACCGCTCCGGTGGTTCTAGCCTGCTCTGACTCCTTTGCTCACCGCTCCGGCGGTTCTAGCCTGCTCTGACTCCTTTGCTCACCGCTCCGGCGGTTCTAGCCTGCTCTGACTCCTTGCTTACCGCTCCGGCGGTTCTAGCCTGCTCTGACTCCTTTGCTCGCTGCTCCGGCAGCCTTGCTCCGCTCTGACCCTTTTGCTCACTGCTCCGGCAGTCTTGCTCCACTCTTGCTCACCGCTCCAGGCGGTTTCGTCCTGCTTTACTCTTGCTCACTGCTCCGGCAGTCTCGCTCAGCTCTGACCCTTTGCTCACCGCTCCTGGCGGCCTTGTCCTGCTCTACTCTTGCTCACCGCTCCAGGCGGTCTTGTCCTGCCCTGTTCTCGCTCACCTCTCTGGGCGGCCTCACTCTGCTGTGTTTGTCCGCCACATCTGTGGTTCTGTTCCAGAGTCCCAGTGTGTACTGGGTCCTATCCCGCCAGTGTCCCTACCTGCTAGTGCCTCCCTGTCTGCACTCTAGCTGTGCTTGCCTGTACCCCTCTGCCTGTATTGTTCCTGAGTCCCAGTGTGTACTGGGTCCTATCCCGCCAGTGTTCCTACCTGCTAGTGCCTCCCTGTCTGCACTCTAGCTGTGCTTGCCTGTACCCCCCTGCCTGCATACCCGCCTGCCTTCATACCAGTCGTGCCTGCCTATACCCACCAGTCAGTGCGCCAGCCTAACCAGTCTGTTCCTGTGTTCCCCTGTGAGGGTCAACAGCCGTGTCCGCGGTCTGTCCTGGAGTAGCACCTGGTCCCTCTGCTCGGCGTCGTATGCCGTCGTGCGACCCTGGTCGGATCGGGTGAATACCTAGTTACGCCCCTCCAGGCAATCACTCTCCGGCACGGTCCAGTGGAATCACTCGCACACGCCGCTCAGCCCGGGCGTGTGCATTACAATCTGGTGAAGTGCTCCGTTGGGGTCAGGAATGCCATGAGTCCTGTCTGGTTCCAGTTCGTCCAGCTCGACCCCTGTCTACTCTGGCTAATCTACCTGGTCTGCCGGCACCCTACTGGTCCTATGTGGACGTCTTTGACAAAAAGGAAGCAGAGACACTACCGCCTCATAGGCCATATGATTGCCCCATCGACCTGGTACCTTGTGCTTCTCCTCCCCGTGGGGGAATCTACCAATTGTCGCTGGCTGAGACCCGGGCCATGTCTGAGTACATAGAAGAGAATCTTGCTAGGGGATTTATCCAGAAGTCCACCTCTCCAGCTGAAGCAGGATTCTTCTTCGTTAAGAAAAAAGATGGCTCTCTACGTCCCTGTATCGATTACAGGGGCCTTAACCAGATTACCATCAAAAATAAGTTCCCCCTGCCTCTCATCTCAGAGCTGTTTGACCGCCTTAAAGGCGCGAAGATCTTCACCAAGCTCGATCTTCGTGGGGCGTACAATTTGGTCCAGATCCGCCAGGGAGATGAGTGGAAGATAGCATTCAACACCCGGGATGGTCACTACGAATACCGTGTGATGCCCTTTGGTCTCTGTAATGCTCAAGCAGTCTTCCAGGAGCTGGTTAATGACATCTTCCGTGATCTCCTGTATTCTTGCTTGGTGGTGTACCTGGACGATATCTTGGTTTTCTCTCCGGATCTGCCCTCACATGGGAGGGATGTTCGTCAGGTTCTACTAAGGCTCCGGCAGAATCGCCTATACACTAAATTCGAGAAATGCCTCTTTGAGCAGACCTCCGCACCGTTCCTGGGCTATATTATCTCCGAGACTGGTCTGCGAATGGATCCCGAGAAGGTGTCTGCCGTCTTAAAGTGGCCCCGACCGGAGGGGTTGAAGGCGATTCAGCGATTCCTGGGCTTTGCAAACTATTACCGCCTCTTCATTCCTCATTTCTCCTCCTGGACTGCTCCCATCTCCGCGCTCACCCGTAAAGGAGCAAATTCCAGGGAATGGACTTTCGAAGCGGAGAAGGCCTTCGTCTCCCATAAACAAGCCTTCTCCTCCGCTCCTGTGCTGTACCATCCGGATTACAACAAGCAGTTCTTCCTGTAGGTTGATGCTTCCTCTTCCGGATCTGGAGCTGTGCTCACCCAGAAATCCTCGTCCGGGAGAATGGTAACCTGCAGTTTCTTCTCCAATCTCTTCTCCTCATCCGAGCACAACTACTCCATAGGAGATCGTGAGCTGCTGGCCATCAAATTAGCGCTTGAGGAGTGGCGCTACTTGCTGGAGGGGGCTCTGCACCCGGTGGTCATCTACACTGACCATAAAAACCTTGCTTATTTGCAGAACGCCCAAAGACTAAATCCGCGACAGGCCAGGTGGTCTCTATTCTTTGCTCGATTCTGCATTACCAACCGGCGGACAAGAACATTAAGGCTGACGCTCTATCCCGCTCATTCCTGTCTTCCGACCAAGAGGAGGAGCCTCTACATGTCATTGACCCTCCAAAGTAATGACTGTTGCTCCGTTTGACCTGTCTCATCTTCCACCCGATAAGACCTTTGTAGCGGTTCCAGATCATAAGAAGGTTCTACTCTGGGGCCATTCATCGAACTAGCCGGTCATGCTGGCTAGAGGAAGACCTTTCTGCTCATCGCCCGACATTACTGGTGGCCTTCCCTGCGCAAGGATGTTGCGGACTTTGTCGCGGCTTGTTCCTCCTGTGCCTGTAACAAGCTTCCCAGGCACCTTCCATCCGGCCGTCTCCTTCCTCTTCCCCTACCTTCCGCTCCGTGGTAACACATTGCAATGGACTTCATCACGGATCTCCCTGTTTCTGCCGGGTGTACTGTCATTTGGGTGGTCGCCGACCGCTTTTCTAAAATGGCCCACTTCATCCCTCTGTCTGGTCTCCCGTCCGCATCTGTGCTGGCTAAGGACTTCATCCATCACATCTTCCGTCTTCACGGTCTTCCCCTCCACATTGTGTCTGATCGCGGATCACTTCGTGCTTCTGGAGAGCTACGTGCAAGCTGCTGGATGTCTCTTTGGATTTCTCTTTTGCTTATCATCCTCAGTCCAATGGCCAAGTGGAACGTATCAACCAGATTCTTACCAGCTTTCTTCGGCACTTTGTCAATGCTCACCATAACGATTGGGTTGAGCTCCTGCCCTGAGCCGAGTTCTCCTATAACAACCATGAGAGCAAGTCTTCTTCTAAATCCCCGTTCTTTGTGGTCTACGGTCAACACCCCAGGATTTCGTTTCCCGTCCCCCCTTCAGTGGACAATCCTGCCGCGGATTCTCTTGTCAGCGAATTTTCGGCTATTTGAGAAGACACTAGATCTGCACTTCTTCAATCCTCCGAGCGGATGAAGAGACATGCTGATAAGAGACGTCTGGATCCGCCTCAATTCCGTCCGGGAGACATGGTCTGGCTTTCCTCCAAATATGTTCGTCTCAAGATACCTTCCTATAAGTTGGGTCCGCGGTTCATCGGTCCGTTCGAGGTTTTGAACCAAATCAATCCCGTGGCTTACAAGCTGAAACTCCCGGCCACCTTACAGATTCCCAATTCCTTTCATGTATCCCTCCTCAAACCTGTTGTCCTTAATTCTTTCTCTAATGATCCAGGTACCGCTCCAGCTCCAGTCTCCGCTGAGGATGTCTTTGAGGTAGAAAACATTTTGGCCACCAAGAGGGTAAGAGGAAAGACTTTATTTCTTGTGGATTGGAAGGGGTTTGGCCCAGAGGAGAGGTCTTGGGAACCCAGGGAGAACATTCATGCCCCTCATCTTCTTAAAAAATTTCTCATGGGCCTAAAGAAGAGGGGGCGTAAAGGGGGGGTACTGTAGCATCGGCGTCTCTGCCTCCTGCCAGGCAGAGACGCCATGCCCCTCACCGCCGCGGTTCTGTTCCGGCGTCTTCCTGCACCCCTGCCGCTGTGGTGCGCACCGCGCGCAGCTTGCCGGGCACTGTGCTTAGGGCGCGCGTGCGCACGCTCCCTCCCTCTTAAAGGGGCCGTGCGCCATCCTAAAAAGTCCCCGGCCAATGGCCGGAGGACTTCTCCTATATAAGGCACCTCCTCCAAAATGGAGGTGCCTGTGCAAGGTTGTTGTTCTGTGTGCTAACACTTGCTCCAGCCCTCAAGTCCCACTGCCTGTGAGTCCTGCCTGCCAGTCTGTCAGTCAGTCCAGCCCGGCAACCTGTCTAACAGTTCTGTCCTCCAGTCGGTCTACAGTCGTGCCCGCCAGCCTGCTTACCTGGAGCATCTGCCAGTTATCTGCCGTGCCCGCCTATTTGCCTACCCGGAGCACCTGTCTCTGCCAGTTACCTGCCGTGCCTGTCCGCTTACCTACCTGGAGCACCTGTCTGGCTATCTGCCGTACCAGTCTGCTTATCTACCTGGTCCACCCATCAGCCTTCCAGCCATGCTCATCCGCTGTACCGGTCAGCTCCTGTCATCTGACCCGTGGGAGTCACCTGCTGTCACACAAAGTCGGTCCCAGAGTGGCACCCGGTTCCTCTCTGGTTCATGGAGTCGACTGAGCCGCCGTGTGACCTGGGTCGGTCCGAGTAGGCACTTAGTTACACCCCTCTGGTCCCTTCTTGCACCGCAGCACAGAGGTTCCACCACCCGCACCCGTAACAGTTTGCACAGGCCATGGAACCCGGTGGCCCCCAGGCTCCTTCGCTCTCTGACATGTACCAGGAGGTTTCACGTCAGAGATCCCAACAGGAAACTATCCTGTCCTATCTGCGGTCTGTCAACTCCCGCATGGACACGCTGTCCACCCCTTGCCGAGCAGCACCTCAACCCAGTGGCGCTGTGGCGCCCGGCCTTGGACCTCGGCTCTCTGCGCCTCCACGTTTTGGTGGTGACCCCGTCTTATGTCGGAGCTTCTTAAATCAGTGCACGCTGCACTTTGAACTTCTGGCACACTAGTTCACCTCCAACTGGGCGTTCATCATGTCTCACCTCACCGGGGAGGCATTGGCATGGCTTAACCCTCTGTGGGAAAGAGGGGATCCCCTGGTGTCCGATCTTGGTCCACCTGGCCGGTCCCTGCCTGGTTCGCGGAGTCGACTAATCCGTCGTGTGACCTGGGTCGGTCCGAGTAGGCACTTAGTTACGCCCCTCTGGTCCCTTCTTGTACCGCAGCACAGAGGTTCCACCACCCGGACCCGTAACAGATTAGAGTGATACCAGATTTTATATAGTTTCTTCTGTTTGGCAGCTGTCACACACTAAAATCCGCTTTTTATTGCAAAAACACGTTTTTACATCACCAAATTTAGACAGCTATCATTTTTCCATATTTCGGTCAACAGTCATGTGAGTGCTTGTTTTTTGTGGGACGAGTTGATGTTATTGATACCATTTTCAGGCATGTGACAGTTTTTGATCACTTTCTATTCCGATTTCTGGGATGCAGAATGAACAAAAACCAGCAATTCAGAAATTGTTTTTCTTTGTGGGGGAGGGGGGTTATGCCATTCCGCATATGGTAAAAATGATGAGGCAGCTTCATTCTTCGGGTCAGTACGATTACAGCGATACCACATTTATATAGTTTTTTTATGTTTTTCTGCTTTTACACAATAAAAACTATTTAATAGAAAATAATAATTATTTTTGCATCACTTTATTCTGAGAGATATCACATTTTTATTTTTCTGCTAACAGAGCTGCGTGGCACCTTGTTTTTTGCAGGACAAGATGATGTTTTCAGCGATACCATTTTTATTTATATTTGTCTTTTTGATCATGTTTTATTCCACTTTTTGTTCGGAGGTATGATAAAGCCTATTTTTTTGCCTCGTTTTTTTCTTGTACGGTGTTCACGAAGGGGGTTATCCAGTGGGACAGTTTTATAGGCCGGGTTGTTCTGCCCCTATTGAAGAAGCATATAGCGAAACGGCGTCGTCGGGGCAGTTTCTTTCTAAGGAGACCTCCAGGCATATACCAGTACAAACAATTCACGTGTAAGTATTATAGTATAATGGTTGTTTAAGTTCTGATGTCATTATATACACCTATCATCCGTTCTCTAGTAATATCCAATGTTTACTTGAATCTTTGAAAAGTGCAACTCCTTTGCTATTATGCCATAGTATGAATCATAAGTGTATACTGAATATTTTTGTCTAGATATAGGGAGAGACACTTGTCTAAATATTTTTTTGGGCACTTTATATTTGGAATACACTGTATTTAACATTATTTATTTATTTGAGCACTTTATATTTATATATGATCATTGTATGATTTTATTTATGTATAGGAAGTGACACTTGTCTAAATATTTTTTGCCCTATATCTGAATGTACTGTGCATAATACTATTTATATTTTTTATCTTTAGCACTTTATATTTATGGGAGTAATGCTATTTAGATATAATAGTTGTCATAGCTATTTACTATTTGGGATTGGTGCAATATTGGCATCTTTGTAAATATTTCTCTGAGAATAAGTAATGCTACATGTGTTTAAGCTGATCTGGAAAGGTCTTCTTTGATTAGTTTTCAAGGTACCTGCTTTTTACTTGTTTTTTATTTTTTCTTAAATTGATGAAATAAAAATAATGATTTTATTGGATTTGTAGTATATCTTCCTTTAAAACCAAGTTTATATAACTGTGGTTTATGTGTGTAATATATCTATGTTGGAGGAATATTTGTTGACCTTTTTGATATAAACGGGTTGTTCTGTATGCGGTGATACAAAATGTGTACTTTTTTTTACATAAACTTATATTAATATTTTCTTCTTTTTTTGGTTCTTTATTTGGGATTTTTTAAAAAATATTTTTACAATTTTTAATAACTTTTTTTTACATTGTCCCAGGATGAGACATCATCTTTCACTGACCTGATACTCTGCAATGCTTCTGCACTGCAGGGCATCAGAGCAGCGTCTCACAGGCTGGGAGGAGGCGTGTCAACTCCTGCTCTGTGCATGATCTGACAGGCTGCAGTCCCTGGGTGACCCTGTGGCCAAAATGGAGACTATCGGTACAACGCGATCTCCATTGTATTGAGCTCACTCCCTCTATGATGCTCCTCAATGTCGATGTCACTATTAACAGCGGCATCAGTGGAGTTAAACGCCCGTGATTGGTGCTAGCACCAATCGTGGGTGTTGCTGCAGGGTGTCAGCTCTCATATAGAGCCACTGAATCCTTGATTTGACAGGCAGCTCAATTCCTCTTGGTCAAACTTATCGTCCTCCACGATGTTCTGGGTATCCAATTCCAAAGGACCAATTCCTGAATCAAATCCGACCAAGTGTCAGTGGCCCTGTATTCGATCCGTCGTAGTTGGCACAACTCCCGTAGTTGCCATTTCCAGTTGGGGCTGTATATCCACTACAGTCCTCTTCAATCAAATACCCAGTCATAGGTTTCCCAGGTCAAGCCAGGGACCAGGGGGAGGATATGGATGACTTTGCAGGAGGAACAGACCCCATTCCCGGCGAACTGAATGCAGAGTCCTCGTCTCAGGCCTTTCCCCATCAGGAAGTTGACAGGATCTGAAAGATCATATGAGAGAAGCTGAAGATGTCTGCTATGCTGATTTACACAAGGGCGGAATGGGGATTGTGAAGTTTATTCTCAAGGAAGATGTGGAATATGCTTTGAGGAAACTGGATAATGCAAAGTTTTGTTCTCATGATCGTAAGCCTATCATGTCTAGCTAATTAAGAAGGGAGAGGAATGTGACGACACAGCGTTTATTCTTAATTATGGACAGACTTATTATTCAGCATACCCAGGGGCATATGCTATTGTTGATATGAGTCTGAATGTTGACTCTTGTAGGTTGAATTGATGTTTGTTGATTTTGTTGAATAGTTGCTGACTACCTATTTTATCAGTCCTTGCAGCTTATTGTTTTGCTATCCTTGAGGTTAATTGAACAATCAATGTTTATTAATTTGGTGAATAACTGCTGACTACCTATTGTATAACTCCATGCAGCTTGTTGTTCTGCAAACAATGAAGGACAAAATATGCAGGTAAATTGAACACTAGAACAATGAGAGATGACCTCCTCCCAAACCTGTGGATAATGCCCTGAAGGACAGCTGTGGGTATAAAAGCGACCCCTCTCTTTCTACAGAGAGACTCTAGAGAACAGCAGTCAAGGCACCATGGCTCCAACTGGAGGAATACAGATTTGATCCACTGCCCATCACTGAACCCATGGAGACGTTTGGAGAACCTAGGTTGGGACAATCAGGTCAACTGGCCATGTACCTCAATGGACTCTCAGCTTCCTAAGCTTGCTGCTACCTCCTCTCTGTGGGTGCTCACCCAAAGTGCTGTGCCACTGGTTGGGGTAGTTAGCCCTGGAAGCCCCAAAGTTCCAGATGTTCTAATTCCCAGCGAACCAGCGGAAGGGTAAGACTCTGTAATTTGCACCATCTTGTGTACTTGCTAGGACTGCTTCTCCCAACAGCAATTTTAAGATTTCTCCACATGTGTTCAATGGGATTTAGATCCAGGCTCATTGCTGGTCACTGCAGAACTCTCAGCACTTTGTTTCCATCCATTTCTGGGTGCTTCTTGAAGTATGTTTAGTGTCATTGTCTTGCTAGAAGACCCATGTCCTAGTACGCAAACCCAGCTTTCTGACACTGGGCACTACATTGCGATCCAAAATCCTTTAGTAATCTTCAGATTTCATGATGCCTTGCACAGTCAAGGCACCCAGTGCCAGAGGCAGCAAAATAACCCCAAAACATCTTTGAACCTCCACTATATTTGATTGTAGGCATTGTATTCTTTTCTTTGTAGGTCTCATTCCGTTTTCAGTAAACAGTAGAATGATGTGCTTTACCAAGCAGCTCTATCTTGGTCTCATCTGTCCACGAGACGCTTTCCCTGAAGGATTTTGGTTTACTCACGTACACTTTGACAAACTGCAGTCTAGCTTTTTAATGTCTCTGTGTCAGCAGTGGGGTCCTCCTGGGTCTCCTGCTATAGAGTTTCAATTCATTCAAATGTCGACGGCTAGTTTGCGCTGATGCACCTTGAGCCTGCAGGACAGCTGGAATTTCTTTGGAACTTGATTGAGGCTGCTTATCCACAATCCGGACTATCCTACATTGCAAACTTTCATCAATTTTTCTCTGCCATCCACGTCCAGGGAAATTAGCTACAGTGCCATGGGTTGTAAACTTCTTGATTATGTGGCGCACCGTTGACAAAGGAACATCAAGATCTCTGAAGATGGACTTATAAACTAGAGATGGTTGATATTTTTCAAAAATTTTGGTTCTCAAGTTCTCAGACAGATCTATTCTCCTCTTTCTGTTCTCCATGCTTACTGTGGCACACACAGACACACGGTGCAAAGATTGTCAAATTCTCCCCTTTTTATCTGGTTTCAGGTGTGATTTTCATATTGCCTACACCGGTGAGTTTGAACGAGCATCACATGCTTGAAACAAAGTTGTTCATCACAATTTTGGAAAGGTGTCAACAATTTTGTCTGGCCCATTTTGGGGTTTTGTGTGAAATTATGTCCAATTTGCCTTTTTTTCTCTGTTTTTTTATGTTGTTCCAATACACACAAAGGTATAGCAAAACATTTGTGTTAAACTTAAGGGGAGTGCTTTTTGTAATGTGAGAGGCATCTACAGCGCTATGAGACAAAAACTAGTCTCATTTATAGATGAGATGAGTGCTCTTGCGATTTTCCATTTTTGCATTTTGTTTTTTTTGCTCACCTTCTTCCCAGAGCCATAACTTTTTTATTTTTACGTCAATATAGCCATGTGAGAGCTTGTTTATTGTGGGACGAGTTGCACTTTTGAATGACACCATTGATTTTACCACATAGTGTAGTGGAAAAAAAACAAACATTTTTTTTACTTGCTTTAATAGTCCCCTTAGGAGACTTTAAGCTGCGATCATCTGATCACTTGTGGTACACATAGCAGAGCTTCAGCCCTGCTTCACCAATAAATAGAGTGCTGAGTACAAGAGCACACAGGAGCATTAGAGTACCATATAGCCCAGTGGGTTAGTATCCAATTACTCTGGAGCTGTTATATGGAATCAAACCTATGTTCTGTGTAACAGCTCCTCTCTTTCCTTGTTTTGACAGAAGATGGGAGATCTACTACAACAAAAACTTGTTTGTTGCTATAACAAATATTTGCTTTGAATGCCATAATTGGTTGTCATGACAACCATTCAGAGGCAGATAGTACATCTCTGCATTGATGTGGAACTGCTAGAGGAGGACACAATTTCTAGAAGAATGAACTTATATATGTATAAGCTGCACATAGTCCGCTAAAAATGACCATCCATTTACAGTGGGTGGTCCTGAGTGGATTAAAAATTAAACAAAAAAGTAAACCAAGAATGCAATATATTATAATATACAGGTCAAAAGACAAGTTTAGCACTACACACAATACAGGATTCCTATGGAGTATCAAATACTTCCACTAATAAAGGGTTGCATCACTGATTGGTCCTGGTTGTAAAGGAAGAGGAACTCCATAGTTGTCTAATAAACATGATTGGGATCTGCACCTATATCCAAAACGGGGGTCCCTCAAATCCTTTTTCTATCTGGTGTCTGAGCTGTAGTGATAGGAAAGGTGGGTGCACATGTGCCCGCTCTCTCCATTCACTGTTATGGGAGTTCTGAATACAGCTGAGCTATTGAACTAATAGAAAGAGCCGGCATATGTCACTGCTACTTCAGAACCTGTTGGATCAGGGGACCCCTGTTTTTAATATAGGTAAAGGCCAGAGGTGGAACCGCATCTATTAAACATTTATGACATATTCTGTAGATATCCCTTACATTTCTGTCAAGAAATACACATTAACAAGGTTAACTGCATTTTTCAAAATATTTTGACATGTCAGAGATGTGGTAGAAGCTTTGATCGGTGGGAGTTGGAGTACAGAGACAGTGACTGAGCACTGCTCTCCTTCAAGGCTGAAGACAGTCTCTGTAGCCTTTCAATTGAGCTCCTCTTCAACTCTTCCATCTTAGGATAGCACTCGGATGAGCACTTCTGAGCATTTAGTTTTGCAATCGGTTGGAGTCTCAGCACCCATACTCTCAATGATCAAAACTTTGGACACATCATAGAAACCTATCAAAAGTTTTCTAAACATATACTTACTCTTTTAAATATAACATTTTACTCTAACCAAAAAGGTTTTGTATATAGAAGAGTATAATTAAGGAACCAAATTATTACTCACTTTTACTTTATCGTATATTCTCAGGCATCAATTGTGATAGATAAGGTTAGGTTTGTAAGCCTGGGGACCTCATGAATGACACCACATTATGATGCAATAAAATCTTCATCTGTAAATTCACAGATAAAATGTATTATAAGATTATATTAGTAATTATTCAATCAATTGAAGAGTTACCCGGAAGTATGAAAATATAGTTTGAAGTCTCCCCATTTTGAAATGATGTATTTAATAGGATTTCTATGATTTTAAGTTCTGTAAAAGCCAGCCAATTCACATGTGCGATTCCAGTAAAAATAAAGTTTGCGTATTAAAATTCTACACTATGTTTTATTCCATAAAATGCTCTTCTTCTCTTATTGTGTCTTTCATCTTATACAGATCAGTTGCTGAAGCTGCAACATAGTAGCGACATCAGTGTCTGAGGATTAACGCATTTTAAAGATAAAATTTTGACTTGTCCATGAAAAGATATTAGACATGTATGATAGTTATGTTGATGACATCTCTCTGTAAAGCACAAAAAAGCCCTGATTATTGTATCTCCTTAATATAGGCTTTAAAATTCCAATTCAGTGGCGCACTCTGTAGGGTCTTGTGACAAACTGCAAGACAAGTTTACAGGTCGTTATCAGCACAATGACAATGACAGTAACTAACACAATGGCTCTAATGAGAGCAAAATGTATCCTATCGTCAGCAGGAGCAGAAGCAGTACTTCTACTCTCTGGTGGATTCTGCTTTAGAATAGAAACAGGAGGCCAGTCATGCTTAGTCGTCAGCTCTGGATCTAGCAAGCCAGATAAAAGTTCATTGACTTCATTGTTGAACACATCTTCAGCTTTGCGGGTAGCAGCTTGGAGAGAAACCTTCAACACCGAGTCAAGTTTTCTTAGTAGATCCCTGTAGTTACAGTCTCCAGTCACCACATGGTCACCAGAATATTCCGTAGCTGGTGCCATTATGTTATGCGCCTTAAGAGTTCAAACGTCTTTCAAGTGATTTAGCAATTGTTCAACAGTCTGTATTCATATATCAAACCATAATATAGAATGGATATGGACACACATAGGTGTAGAAATACTCCAGGAATAAAAGGAGAACAGAGCTTGCATCTGGTCGGTAGAATATATAGAGGAACACCCCACTTACTGTATATGCAGAAACTAATATTGCAAGGTGATCCCTTGAAGTTACAGATGCAGAACATTCACTCATCGTTGAGGTTTGACCAAGACTTCATCGAAATCAGGAAACAATGCATTATAGTGACCACAGATCAATTTACTAATGAAAAAGCAATGCAATTAAAGTCTCATGAAAGTACACCGAATCCTTTGACTCTCTGTAATTAAAATGGCAAAGTGGGAATAGAATTTCAATAAGATATACATTAACACTTTCCGTCTCTGATAAATGAAATAAGAAAACTGAGAATCCTCAATTCATTAATCATTTAACGTAACTTTGTCTCGTATAGGATCATGAGATAGAAAGACAATTAATCTAGGATGGAAAGTAGCAGCATCTTCCATTTATGAATAGTTTATTGTAGGTAAGTTCTTTGTATCATCAGCCAGTTCTTCGAAAGGTAACTTGTACCAGTCACCAGGAATTTTTTCTGATTTATTTTTTTCTTTTCAGAATGATTATTTCTTCCTCTAAAACATTTATAATATTTCAACACCATTTTCCTTGTATATATAGAATGAATCTACAACAGATGGAAATTTGTAAATATATTTCATTAGTTCTATACTAGCCCAGAGCTGCATTTACAGCTTCTGGCTATAAAACCAGCTGAAGCCTTAATAGGTTGGGGCAAAATCGAGTCACCATATGTTTGTTATGAGTAAACAGAACAATATTGGGGCATATTTATCAAGCTAAATGTGCCTGAATTCTGTCTGTCATGGCCTGCACCATATTTATGATAAGCTTTAGATACTTTTTACGACCTGTCTGATTAAGGGGCATGGTCTTTTTAAAAAAGGGCATGGCTTAACATGCGACAATGTGCCAAAATTGTGGCACAAAATAAGTTAGGTAGTGTAAACTTAGACTAGACAGTCTTCAAATTATATTCATAAAACAGCATGAACCACTTTGATGAATTTGGCGCATTTTAAGACTGTCCAGTCTAAGTTTGCACTGAGAATTAGACAATTTTCATCAACATACCCCATTGTTTTCCTTTTCCACATAATGTATTTTTGTTTGAAACATCTTCCTGGTGTTTTAACTTGAAAAGTTCTGCAAGTGGGTTAGGGGATGCCACAGGGTCTAATTCTTAGCAGAGAAAATGGGTTTATCCAGCTCACCACTCCTGTACTCCAGAGGCGTGGATACGTTCTGACTAGTGTTGAGCGAGCATGCTCGACACTGCCCGGTACTCGCCCGAGCATCACGCTACTCGGGATGTTCGGCGAGCACCGAGCATTTCCGGGTTACTCGGGCGGGAGCTCGGGTTTCCGCCCTGCATGTTTGGCGCTCTTTACAGAGCCAATGAACATGCAGGGATTGCCAGCCAGTCACTGTAATGCCGCAGCCATGTTGGTTGTGGGCATTACATTGATTGACTGGCCGCACAGAGTCACCTCGAGTATTTAAAACCGGGCGCCGCCATCTTGGACACAGACAGCTGGGATCAGACCGTGTAGGGACAGCGCTGCTGATTTAGGGAGAGATATATACTGCGAAATAGTTAGTGTAGGGTCTGTAAATGCTGCCAGATCAAATAAACAGTCCTTCTCAGGACTAATATCCATCCTAGATATCAGGCAGGCAGGCAGGCTGTATAGGAGACGCATTGGTTATACCAGCAAACGCTACATTACAGTCCTGTGTGCTCCTGTTGCTGAAATTGCTGGACTTGGCTCCAGGTCTCGAGGGCCAGGAAAAATCCTTTTTTTTTCATCTAAATCCTCTTTTTTTTTTTTCCTCCTTCACACTGTACAAATACCCATCTTATTAACCTTTTGGTGTCCGTCCGTCCCCCCCCAAAAAAAAAAAAAAGTGTGTCTGTGACAGTTCAGACACAAATATATTTTTTTAAAAGAGTCTGGTGTAGGCCAGAGAAATAGAAGTGTGGTTTTGCAGTTCCACGGTTCAAACCTCTGTATTATCCACTTTTGGGCCATTTTTACCTAAAAAAAACAGTTTGAGTGTGTCGCCCACTGTTCAGCCGCAAATATATCTATTTAAAATTGTCTGGTATACCCCAGTAAACAATAACTGTGGTTTTGCATTCCACGGTAAAAAATCTCTATTATTCAGCTTTTGGTATTTTTTACGTAAAGAAAAACAGTAATAGTTTCTCCCTGATTGTTCAGATTGTTTAAAAGAGTCGGGTGTAGGCCAGAGAAATAGAACTGTGGTTATCCTCTTCAACGATTCTAATCTACTTTTTATTACCCTTTTTCCATTGATAGTGCGAGTGTAAGCTATTTTACTTCCTTTATAATGGGCAAGGCACGTGTCAAGGGACGTGGAAGTGGACGTTCTGGTGATGGTGCGTGCAGAGGACGGGGCCGTGGCCAAGGTGAAAATGTGCCACAACCAACAGCCACATCTTCTCGCTCCCACTTCTTGACCGAATTACTAGGGAAGCACAGAACACCGGTATTGCGAACTGATCAGTGTGAACAGGTTATTAATTGGATAGCAGATAATACTTAGAGTTATCTGGGCACCACCACCTCCTGTCTGTCTTCCACATGGTCAAATCTTAGTAGCCGTGAGTCTCGACTGCATACTCCTCCTCACTCTGATGCTCCTTCCTTCCACCATGCCGAGTGTCGTCAGACAGAAACTGATCCCACACTTGGACACTCTGAAGAGCTGTTCACTGGTCCATTTCCAGATTTGTGCCCCTCGCCTGCTCCGCTTGAAGTGATGGAAGAGGAGATCCCATGTAGCGATGCCCAAATATTTGAACAGCCACGGCCACAGGAAGTCGACGCTGGCAATTTTTCACAAGAGGTGGACGATGACGAGATACAATTGCCAGGAAGTGAGGAGGAGGATCGTGGTGCGCAAGTGGAAGAGGAGGAGGTGGTGGATGATCTACTAACTGACCCAACGTGGAAGGAGGACATGCAGAGCGAGGCCAGCAGCACACAGGGTGAGGGAGGCAGAGTACCCCAACAGGCAGGAAGAAGCAGTGTGGTGGCCACACACAGAAGGCAGGCAACAGTTCCCCGTCACACCAACATGAGGGACGTTGCCAGTACAACCTGTAGGTCTTCCAGAGTCTGGAATTTTTTTAAAGACTCTGCTGATAACCCCAAAAAGGCCATTTGTACCACCTGCCATGCCAGCATCAGCAGGGGTGACAAAACTACCAGCCTGACCACCACCAGCATGATCAGGCACAAGGCAGCAAAGCACCCGACTTTGTGGGGTGAACCCCAGGGTCCACGACCAGTGTCAGCGGGTGTCACCACTGCTTCTTCCGCTGTTGTGCGTGCAATAGAACCCCCTGTTGTGTGTGCAAGGCAATCCCCTGTCCATACTGCATGCAAAGATGCCCCCTCCTCTCAGTCTTCACTTGTTATGGCAGTTTCTCAAGAAACAGCATCAACGTCCACGTCCACGTCCCACCGCACCGTTCAATTGTCCATATCCCAGACCTTTGAATGAAAGCGGAAATTCGCAGCCAACGCCCCACAGGCCACAGTCCTAAATTCGCACATTTCACGACTGCTTGCGTTGGAAATGCTGCCTTTTAGGCTGGTGGAGACGGCATCCTTCCGCAACCTTATGGCGGTGGCCGTCCCTCGGTACTCGGTCCCCAGCCGACACTATTTTGCCCGGTGTGCCGTCCCCGCACTACACAAGCATGTGTCCCAAAACATCTGCCGTGCCCTCAACAACGCAGTTACTGGGAGAGTCCACCTGACAACGGACACGTGAACAAGTCCTTGTGGCCAGGGACGGTACATCTCCCTGACGGCACACTGTGTAAACATAGTGGAAGCCGGGATCCAGTCGGACCTTGGGACGGAACACATCCTCCCCACACCGAGGATTGCGGGCCCTATGTCAGTCAGAGTTGCCCCCACAGTGTACAGCTCCTGCGCATCATCCTCCTCCTCCTCATGCTCAGCCTCCATCTCAGATATCACCACATCAGTTACAAGCTGGAAGCACGCAGTACTGCCTCCGCCAAGCGGCAGCAGGCTGTGCTGAAACTCATAAGCTTAGGTGAGAAACCTCACACTGCTTGTGAGTTGTGGACAGCTGTGAAAGAGCAGGAAGATCTGTGGCTGAGACCGCTGAACCTACATCCAGGCATGGTCGTGTGTGACTGGCCGTAACCTGGTGGCGGCTCTGAGGCGAGGCGAGATCACACACGTACCATGCCTGGCTCATGTGCTTAACCTCGTGGTTCAGCGGTTTCTTAAATCGTACCCCGAGTTGCCAGATCTGCTCGTGAAAGTACGCCGCCTGTCAGCTCATTTTCGCAAGTCGGCTACAGCTTCCGCTGCCCTTGCTGTGTTGCAGCAGCGTTTGCAGCTTCCGGCACACCGACTGATGTGTGATGTCCCCACACGTTGGAACTCTACCCTCCACATGTTGCAAAGGATTTGTGAGCAGAAGAGAGCAGTTGTGAAGTACCAGCTGCAACAAGGCCGTCGATATTCAGGTCAGACTCCACACATAAGACCTCAGGAGTGGACCTGGATGTCTGACATATGTACCATCTTGACAAACTTTGAGGAGTCCACCAAGATGGTGAGTGGCGATGACGCCATCATTAGCGTCAGCATTCCACTTGTCTGTCTTTTGCAACGCTCTCTGCAGAGAATTAAAGAGGAGGCATTGCAGCCAGAGTATGATGAGATGGATCAAGAAGCCGTAGCGGTCGATTACACACAGCCCAGCCTCATCTCATCCCAACGTGCATTGGAGGACAATGAGGGAGAGGAGGAGGAGGAAGAACAGGAGCTTGTATCATGCGCTGTAGACGGTAGTACCTGTACAACTGTCATACCGTCGGTTCAGCGTGGGTGGCACGAGGACAGGGGGGAGGAGGAGGAGGAGGAGAGCATGGTCAGTCGTCATCTTGGTGAGGACACGGAAGTCTTGCCCTTACCAGTCGGGCACGCATGGCTGACTTTATGGTACGCTGCCTTAACCGTGACCCTCGAGTTGTTAAAATGTTGGGTGACAGTCATTACTGGTTGGTGACACTTTTAGACCCCTGCTACAAGGAGAACTTTCATTCTCTTATTCCTGAGGTGGTGAGGTCTACAAAAATGGGGCAGTACCAGAAGGCCCTTGCTGCAGAACTGTTAAAAAAATTCCCATCTGAACACGCTAGCGGCAGAGGTCACAGTTCGTTGCCCAACCAAGGCATACATGCGAGAGAGATGCAACTCCAATCCAGCAGAGGCAGGGGAACACTGTCAACGTTCTGGGACAGTTTTCTCAGACCCTCCCTTCGGACAGACCCTGAAGCGCGGGGTACTCTCACAAGGAGTGGAAAGTTTCAAAAGATGGCGAGGGAGTACCTTGCCGACCGTACCAGCGTCCTCCGTGATTCCTCTGTGCCTTTTAATTATTGGGTATCCAAGCTGCACACTTGGAATGAACTCGCTCTGTACACCTTGGAGGTCCTGGCCTGCCCTGCCGCTAGCGTGTTATCGGAGCGTGTTTTTAGTGCCGCTGGGGGAATTATAACTGATAAGCGCACTCGCCTGTCCACTGACAAGCTGACCCTTATCAAAATGAACAAGGGCTGGATTGGGCCAGACTTCTCATCACCACCAAATGACAGCAGAGTAACAAAGTCAAATCCACGGTGTTATTTCGGGAGGTGTATTCACATGCACCGCTTCACACCCACACATGGGTAAACGCTTCCTCATTTCGGCTGTTTTATGTTCTTCTCCTTATCCTCAGCCTCCACCACCACTATACCACCAGGGTGACAGTGGTCCATGTTGCCATTATTGAAAGCTCCTCCGTCCTTATTTTTGTCAGCTTTTGCTTGGAAGGCATAAGCAAAGACTGTGGGAGACTCACTCCCCAATAATGGGAATAATATTTTTAAGATGCTGTACTGTATGGCTCTTGTAGGGGACATTAAAACCGTCTTGTTAATCTACTGCGACCTCCACCACTTTTCCAAGGGGCATTCAAACCGTCTTGTTAAGCTACTGTGACATCCACCACTCTTCCAAGGGGCATTAAAACCGTCTTGTTAAGCTACTGCGACCTCCACGTCTCTTCCGAGGGGCATTAAAAGCGTCTTGTTAAGCTACTGGGACCTCCACGTCTCTTCCAAGATGCATTAAAACCATCTTGTTAAGCTACTGTGACCTCCACCACTTTTCCAAGGGGCATTAAAACCATCTTGTTAAGCTACTGCGACCTCCACGTCTCTTCCGAAGGGCATTAAAAGTGTCTTGTTAAACCGCTCTGAACTCCACAGCTATTCCAAGGGGCATTGAAATGTTGTTTTTAATTAACTCTAACCTCCATGACTCTTCGAACGGGCATTGCATTTCCTCCTAATTTTTGGCAGCTTTTGCTTGGAAGGCATAAGCAAAGACTATGGGAGACCCACTCCCCAATAATGGGAATAATGTTTGTAATATGCTGTACTGCATGGCGCTTGTAAGGGGCATTGCAAGTTCCTCCGTCCTAATTTTTGGCAGCTTTTGCTTGGAAGGCATAAGCAAAGACTATGGGAGACCCACTCGCCAATAATGGGAATAATGTTTTTAAGATGCTGTACTGTATGGCTCTTGTAAGGGGCACTAAAACCGTCTTGTTAAGCTACTGCGACCTCTACCACTTTTCCAAGGGGCATTCAAACCGTCTTGTTAAGCTACTGTGACCTCCACCACTTTTCCAAGGGGCATTAAAACCGTCTTGTTAAGCTACTGTGACCTCCACGTCTCTTCCGAGGGGCATTAAAACCGTCTTGTTAAGTTACTGCTACCTCCACGACTCTTCCAACGGGCATTGCATTTGCTCCTAATTTTAGTCAGCTTTTGCTTTTCAATGCATAGGTGAACACTAAGGGAGACCCACTCCCCAATAATGGGTAGAAGGTTTTTAGTACGCTGTAATCCACGTCTGTTTCAAGGGGCATTGCAGTTCCTCATAATTTTTGGAAAGCCTTCCACTCACTGCTTAGGCCAACAGTGCACAGGAGACCCAGTTGCTATAAATGGAAAAAATGGTTTAGTTAAGGCCCTCTGACCGCCATGTCACTTCCAAGGGGCATTGGAGTGCCTCTACATTTTTGGTAGGCATTGCACTCACTGTATTCCCTATAACTGTGCAACCGAACCGCTCCTTTTGGTACAGAAACATATCCTACAAGACATGTGTGGTTGACTGGCCTGATATTGATGTGAATGGTCCCTGTTCCTCCTGCTCTTTCTCCTTTGCCACCACCTCATCCATCATTTATCACCTGAAGCTTTGTTTTAACGGGAGTCATAGAACTGGGATAGTAGCAGGAAAACATCCAGCAATCCTCGGAGGAGGTAGGATATGCGCCAAAACGCTGACCACCTCAGGCCTAGCCGCTACTACATACACGCGCTTGCATTCCAAGAAAATAAAGCAGATGCTAACTTCTATCATCATCATCATGCTCATCACCTTGGCACTCTCAACTCCCCTGATGGAGAAGCCAGGGCCCACCGGAGGAGTCTGGTTCTCTGGTGGGCTCGTCCAATGCTGCCCTAAAGCAGGCCAGGCTAAGAAAAGTGTGTGGGAAGGTGACAGGAGAAATAGGGGCGGCTGGGGACCGTTTATGGACACCCGGCCGCCCCCAGGTGGCTGGGGACCGTGTGTGGACACCCGGCTGCCGAGCGGCTGGGGACTGAGTATGGATACCAGGCCGCTGAAGCAGCCATGAGGTAGTGGCCAGCTTCGGCCTACTCCAAACTAAAAGGTCCGATTTCAAGTGCAAGCTAGCAGTATGGCATTGCAGCCTGGGGGTGAGTGGGTGGCAGGCCGTACACTTACGCTTGCATTAAAAGAAAACAAAGCAGATGCTAACTTCTATCATCATCATCATGCTCCTCACCTTGGCACTCTCAACTCCCCTGATGGAGAAGCCAGGGCTCACCGGAGGAGTCTGGTTCTCTGGTGGGCTCGTCCAATGCTGCCCTAAAGCAGGCCAGGCTAAGAAAAGTGTGTGGGAAGGTGACTGGAGAAATAGTGGTGGCTGGGGACCGTTTATGGACACCCGGTCTCACCCAGGTGGCTGGGGACTGAGTGTAGACACCTGGCCGCCGGGTGGCTGGGGACTGAGTATGGATACCTCGCTGCCGAAGCAGCCATGAGGTAGTGGCCAGCTTCGGCCTCCTCCAAAACTAAAAGGCCCCATTTCAAGTGAAAGCTAGCAGTATGGTATTGCAGCCTGCAGGTGGGTGGGTGGTTGGCTGCATATTTGCGCTTGCATTGCAAGGAATGGGGGAGGTACAATTGAACACTGCCCTGGGACAAGGACTTGCACAGGGATAGTTGCAAGTCTGCATCTTCTGATGCGGCAAGGATCATTTCTGATGGGCACACTTTTAGGCAGTGACCTGGGAGTCAGAGATGCTTCCAGGGGTCTTCCCCATGCTGTTCCCATGTCTTTTCAGCACTGTATGCATGTGTCACACAGCACATGGCCAGATAAGGTTGTAAAATGTTAAAATGACATTTCCCGGTGAATGCATTTGTCACGGTTGAAAGCAATACAAAAGTGCAAAAATGCATGAAAAATCCTACTTGTGAACACAGCCCAAGGTGTGGAGGAGTATTTCTGTTTTTGGTTATTCATTTTACCTTATACACACGTCTTTACCCTGGAAAGGAAATTCCTTATCATATTTCACAGGAAAGCACTTTCAGTTTCGTTTTGAACGTTTTATTGTGAGCCCGTAAAAGTGGCTTAATACCTCTGACCACGTTGTTGACAGCAGTGACCTAGGGGTCCAAAATGCTTCCAGGGGCGATCCCCATGCTGCCCCCATGTCTTTTGAGCACTGTCACTATTGTTTTGGGCACTTTTTAGGCTTTCTACAGACTGCTGGGGGTGCCACCCCAAAAATGCTCGGGTCTCCCATAGACTAACATTGGGCTCATTGCTCGGGTTGAGCACCCGAGTATCACGGTGAGCTCGGCCCGAGCTTCGAGCACCCGAGCATTTTAGTGCTCGCTCAACACTAGTTCTGACCAAACATGAATTGCACAACGAAGAAATGTAGATCCAGCTTCCGGTAAGTATCGTAAAAGTTCAAATTTTTATTGTATCAGTTTTAAAAATCCCAAATTTCATCAAAGCAAACAGGGAGCAGAAAGCAACACGGTGACCCGTTTCGAACGCTAACTGCACTCTTCCTCAAGGCTTTGAGGAAGAACGCAGTTAGAATTTGAAACACGTCGCCATGTTGCTTCCTGCTCCCTGTTTGCTTTGATGAAATTTGGGATTTTTAAAGCTGATGCAATAAAAATTTGAACTTTTGCGATACTTACCGGAAGCTGGATCTACTTTTCTTCATTGTCTAATTCTTAGCCTCTGTGCACACCACATCAGAGCTAGACATCAAAATTGTCCTACATATAACCCCAATGGAAGGGTCTGAAATATGCAACTATACAGCCATAAAGTGGCATGCGTCAGCCATTGGCTCAAAATAAAAAAAATCGAGCAGAGATTATGCGTTTGTTTAGGTGGCCCACTCTACAGTAAAGTAAAGTCTGCGACCCATTCCTACATTATTAAAAATATGGTATGCTAATGCAAATCACCCTGATGGAGACTGAAAGGGGTGTTATAGCTGATGTACTTGGGGCGTTCCTTGAACATCTAATGTTTTGTGAACAAAGACTTACATAAATAACACATTACTGGGAGAGGTACTCTCTAATCACTTATAAAAATCAGTATCATTATATGCTTGAAGTTAGCGTCATATAAAATGTTCACGCTTTGTTAGGACTGCAGATAAAAAGTGTGCATAGCGCTATGATATTTATGCAATAGACTGCAGTCCAGAGCACTGTAATATGGATGTAGACTGTGATTACTAAAACCACGCACATTGCACACACTACTTGTATCCCTCAGACATGTTCTACCATTTTTACAACACAATTAGGGTATTGGAACATAGACGGGACTTGTGACTCAAATTAACAAGCTACAGTATTTTGTTTGCCTACGATGCTGTAAGTTAGACCACGAAACTCACAGTTGAGCCAGGAATTGCAGACAACAAAATATGACTGCAATAAGGTTGCATATATTAGTCCTTACTGTAAAGAGCTCTTCACTATTTTAATACCAAAAAATTACTTTCCTCCTCACATATAGGGTGTGTCCTAGTAAATGTACAGTGCTTGAAAATGAATAAATCAAATGCCAAGTCACTTTGCTAGCCACACATTGTATATATGCCATAAATGTTTAAAATGGAAATATCACTTTAATACCTGATCCTGTAGAAGAAAATAAAAACAAGATCACTGCACAGGAAATATCACAAGGTTAGATTCTTGACACTTTAATATTGCACTTATGGAAAAAAAGTAGCTAAAAAGACATAAAAGCCATGTCCATATTATGCTTACTGGTTCCGCTTTTTGGCTTCTTCACGGGTCATCAAGTTTACCAGCAGGAGGCATAAAATAAATCATACTGAGGCAGTCATAAGATCTCATCCCTTTGTGGATTAAAATTCTACTCTGAGGCAGAGTTTCCCTTGTCAGCCCTGGGATACAATTTCAATTGTTTACTGAACTTTAGCTGTGATGGGTGTGTTGGATCAGATGAGACACTTCTCACTTTTAAAAATTAAAGACAAAAGTAGAAGATATTTATTGGAAAGGTTAGGACCTTTACAGCTGACAGATTTAATATCTACAGTTGAAACCAGAAGTTTACATACACTATGTAAAAAGACACATATGCATGTTTTTCTCAATATCTGACATGAAATCAGTATAAACCTTTCCCCTTTACTGTTTTAGGTCAATTAGGATTACCATCATTTTCAATATTTGCCAAATGCCAGAATAATGAGAGAGAGAGAATGTTTTAAGACATTTTATCACTTATTGCAAAGTCAAAAGTTTACATACACTAAGATTAATATGCCTTTAAACAATTCTGGAATGCCGATATGATGATGATATGTGTTTGGAAGCTTCTAGCATCATGGGAAAGTCTAAAGAAATCAGCCAAGATATCTGGAAGAGAATTGTGGACTTGCACAAGTCTGGCTCATCCTTGGGTACAATTTCAAGATACCTGAAGGTACCTCGTTCATCTGTACAAATAATTATACGCAAGTACAAACAAGATGGGAATATCCAGCCATCATACCGCTCAGGAAGGAGACGGGTTCTGTGTCCCAGAGATGTACGTGCTTTGGTCCGACATGTGCACATCAACCCAAGGACAAAAGCAAAAGACTTTGAAGGTGATGGCGGAAGCTGGTAAGATTGTGTCAATAGCCACAGTGAATTGAGTACTGTATCAACATGGGCTGAAAGGCCATACTGCCAGGAAGAAGCCATTACTTCAAAAGAAACATAAAAAAGCCAGATTAATGTTTGCACAAGCACAGGAACAAAGACCTTAATTTTTGGAAGCATGTCCTGTGGTTTGATGAAACTAAAATTTAACTTTTTGGCATAATGACCATCGTTACGTTTGGAGGAAAAAGGGAGAAGCTTTGAAACCTAAGAACACCATCCCAACTGTGAAACACGGGGGTGGCAGAATCATGTTGTGGGGTTGTTTTGCAGCAGGAGGGACTGGTGCACTTCACAAAATAGATGGCATCATGAGAAAAGAAGATTATGTGACAATACTGAAGCAACATCTCAAGACATCAACCAGGAAGTTAAAGCTTGGGTGGAAATGGGTCTTCCAAATGGACAATGACCCAAAGCCAAAATGGTAACAAAGTGGCTTAAGGATAACAAAGTCAATGTTTTGGAGTGGCCATCACAAAGCCGTGATCTCAATCCTATTGAAAATGAATGGGCAAGCTGAAAAGGCAGGTGCAAGCAAGGCGACCTACAAACCTGCATCAGTTACACCAGTTTTGTCAGGAGGAATGGGCCCAAATTACGACCAACTATTGTGAGAAGCTTGTGGATGGATATCCCAAACATTTGACCCAAGTAATTTAGTTTAAGGGCCATGGTACCAAACACTAATGAAATGTATGTAAACTTTTGACTTTGTAGTAAGTAATAAAAATGACTTAAAACATTCTCTTTCTCTCATTATTCTGGCATTTGGCAAATATTAAAAATGATGGTAATCCTAATTGACCTAGAACGGGAAAGGTTTATGCTGATTTCATGTCAGATATTGAGAAAAATATGCATATGTGTCTTTTTATGTAGTGTATGTAAACTTCTGGTTTCAACTGTATGAAATTGACAAATTATAGCACCCACCTACACCAGCTATGAGTGCGTTAACAAAGATGCACCAAATTTATTAAGATCATAAACCTATATATACATTTGGAATATCTTACTCTTGCACAGACCTGAGCAAACTGTGGCCCCTTGAGCTACATCCAGCCCTTTTGCTGTTCCTGCCTGGACCAGGACAACCAAGGGGCTGGAAACAATTGCATACCAAACAACACAGCAACCCTCCACCCTGCATCTCGATTTCAATGGTATCTACTCATCTGTGCATCTGAATGTCAGCGCAGCAGGCTTGATGACATCACTAGGTCGCGCCTGCGGCATTGAGCACAAGTCCACACATTGCACAAAGGGGAGTAGAGTATTTGGGGAACATAGCAAGATGATAAGTTTTGTTTACTTATTTTTCACTGTCAGTACTTAGGGGAAACTGTGGGGGCATTCATACTATGTGAAGGAATCTGTGGGGCAGGGGGGGTATCATACCAATGAGGGAAGCTGTGGGGGCATCATACTGTGTGGGGATAGCTGTGGGAATATCATACTGTGCGGGAGGCTGTGGGGACATCATACTGCAGGAGCATCATACATTGTCAGGGGCTGTGTGGGCATCTTACTTTGTGGGGAGATTGTGGGAACATCATTGTGTGGGGGTGACTGTGGAATCATACTGTCTGTGAGGTGTAGTAGGAGTAACATACTGTGTGTCGAGAAACTGAGGATATCATAGATGTTGGGGTGATTGCAGGCATCACTGTGTGTGCGGGTACCATACTGTGTGGGAAGCTGTGGCATCATATTGTGTGGGGAGTAGTGATGAGCGAGCATGCTCGCTACTGCTCAGTGCTTGCCCGAGCATTTCATTGCTCTAGATGCTCGGCGCTCGCCGAGTATTTCCGGGGTTGCTCGGCGGGAGCTCGGGTCCCTTCCCTACATGTTTGGTGTTCTTTAGAGCGCAAATGAACATGCAGGGATTGTCTGCCAAACACTGTAATGCCGCAGTCATGTTGGTTGTGGCATTACAGTGATTGGCTGGCAGCACAGCATCATCAGGTGTATATCACACCTGGCTCCGCCATGCTCGTCACAGTCTACTCCAGAATCAGGCAAGGTAGGGAGAGGTGCTGCTGAGCTAGGGAGAGATTAGCTTGTTTCTTAGTTAGTGTAGGTATACCACAGCATATTCTACACATAGCCATCTCAACTAACATTCCTTCTGAGGACTAATCCAGCTGCATAGATATCAGTTCTAGGCAGGAAGGCAGTGTATGTGGCAGACTGCAGTGTATATAGCAAGAGGGTCAATTCCAGTTCTGTCTGCTGGTGCTTTTACAGATATTTCTAGAAATAGCCCCAGGTATCAGGGGCCAGGAATAATTTTTTTTTTTGGCTCTTAATCCTGATTATTTGCCTAAAAAGCAATCCAGAGAACACCGTTTTTCTGCTCCATTTGCTTGTTGGCACTGCAGAATACAGCCCTAGGAATCCAGCTATTTAAAACTGTAGTTTGTCCGTCACACGGATCACATATAATTGTGCCTAAAATTCTGCTATTTCTGGCCTCCATTGAAATTTTGTTGCAGTGTGTCAGCAAAGTTATTGACACGAGGTCACTGTTAAAAATAGTTACCTACAGGCCAGCTATTTAAAACTGTGATTTGTCCGTCACACGGATCACATATAAGTGTGCTGAAAATTCTGCCATTTCTGGCCTCCAATGAAATTTAGTTGCAGTGTGTCAGTGAAGTTATTGACACGAGGTCGCTGTTAAAAATAGTTACCTAAAAACTGTGGTTTTCCATCACAAGTAACACATATCACTACGGTTCAAATTCAGCCATTTGTACTAAACATTAAAAATATTGTCCTCCATTTAAAATGGGCAAGGCGCGTGGCAAGGGACGGGGAAGTGGACGTGATGGTGATGATAGTGCATGCAGAGGATGAGGCCGATGCCGTGGGCTAGCTGAAATTGTGCCACAACAAACGCCCACATCTTCTCGCTCGACCTTACTGTCTCAATTAATAGGGGACTGCAGAACACCACTATTGAACACAGAGCAGTATGAAAAGGTTATTGGTTGGATAGCAGATAATGCTTCCAGTCACTTAGCCACCACCACCACCCTGTCTTCCACATGGTCAAGTCTCAGTAGCCGTGAGTCTGGACCACATATTCCTCACTCTGATCCTCCTTCCTCCCACCATGCCGAGTGCCCGGAGACAACTGATTCCACACTTGGACACTCTGAAGAGCTGTTCACTTTTCCATTTATAGATTCAGGTGCGGAACAAGAGGAGATCGCACCTAGCGATGCCCAAATATTTGAGCAGCCACGGTCACATGAAGGCGACGGTGGGAAACTGTCACAAAAGGTGGACGATGATGAGACACAATTGCCAGAAAATCAGGCGGAGGACTAGGGTGCGGAAGTGGAAGACAAAGTGGTGGATGATATAGTAATTGACCCAACCTGGCCGGGGGACATACAGAGTGAGGACAGCAGCACACAGGGGGAGGGAGGCGTAGCACCACAACAGGCAGGAAGAAACAGTGTGGTGGTCGCAAACAAAAGGCGGGCAACCATTTCCCGTAACATCAACACGATGGAAGTTGTCAGTACAACTGTTAGGTCTTCCCGAGTCTGGCTGTTTTTTAAAGACTCTGGCGATAACCCCAAAAAGGCCATTTGCATCACCTGCCAGGCCAGCATCAGCAGGGGTAGCAAAATGACCAGCCTGACCACCACCAGCATGATCAGGCACATGGCAGTAAAGCACAAGACTAAGTGGGCCGAACCCCAGGGTCCAGGAACAGTGTCTGCGGGTGGCACCACTGCTTCTTCCGCTGTTGTGCGTGCAAGCCAATCCTCTGTCCATGGCACATGCAAAGATGCCTCCTGCCCTGCACATGTCGTTGCACACTTTCAAGTAGCACCATCAGCAAGCATGTCCACGTCCTTCTCCCAGCGCAGCGTTCAGTTGTCCCTACCCCAGTCCTTGGAATGCAAGCGCAAATATGCAGCCAACGCCCCACAGGCCTCACTACTAAATTCACACATTTCGTGACTGCTTGCGCTCGAAATGTTGCCTTTTAGGCTTGTGGAGGCGGAACCTTTCCACAACCTGATGGTGGCGGCCTTCCCTTGGTACTCGGTCCCCAGCCGCCACTATTTCTCCCGGTGTGCCGTCCCCGCATTACACGAGCACATGCCCTAAAACATTAACCGTGCCCTCAACAACTCAGTTACTGGGAAAGTCCACCTAACCACGGACACGTGGACAAGGGCTTGTGGGCAGGGACGAGAAGCTGATGGCACACTGGATTAACATAGTGGAAGCCGGGACCAGTCGGACCTTAGGACGGAACACATCCTCCCGACGCCGAGGATTGCGGGCCCTGGGTCAATCAGGGTTGCCCCCACATTCTACAGCTCCTGCACCTCCTCCTCTTCAGCATCCATCTCCGAAATGACCACATCAGTCACAAGCTGGAAGCACTGCAGCACTGCCTTGGCCAAGCGGCAACAGGCTGTGCTGAAGCTAATATGTTTAGGTGACAAACCACACAACGCTGAAGAGTTGTGGACAGCTCTGAAAGAGCAGGCAGATCTGTGGCTGACACCGCTGAACTTACAGCCAGGCATGGTCGTGTGTGACAATAGCCGCAACCTGGTGGCGGCTCTAAGGCATGGCGAGCTCACACACGTACCATGCCTGGCCCATGAGCTTAACCTCATGGTTCAGCGGTTTCTCAAAACCTACCCAGAGCTGCCGGACCTGCTTGTCAAAGTATGCCGCTTGTGTGCCCATTTTAGAAAATCACCTACAGCTTCCGCCACTCTTGCCGTGTTTCAGCAGCATTTGCAGCTTCCGGCTCACCTACTGGTGTATGATGTCCCAATGCGTTGGAACTCTATATTGCAGATGTTGGGAAGGATTTGTGAGCAGAAGAGGGCGGTTGTTGACTACCAGCATCAACAAGGCTGTCTGTATTCAGTTCAGTCTCCACACATAAGACCTCAGGAGTGGACATGGATGTTAGACATATGTACCATCCTCCAAAACTTTGAGGACTCCACCAAGATAGTGAGCGGCGATGACGCCATAATTAGCATCACCATCCTGCTTCTCTGTCTTCTGAAATGCTCTCTGCTCACAATCAAGGATGTATTGCAGGCAGAGAACAATGAGATGGAAACAGGGTGATTACACACAGCCTAGCCTCATCTCATCCCAACGTGGATTGGGTGACAATGAGGAAGAGAAGGAGCTAGTTTCATGCACTATAGATGGTACTACCTGCACAACTGTCATACCGTCTGTTCAGCGTGGATAGCTTGAAGACAGGGAGGAGGAGGGGGAGAGCATGGTTAGTCATCCTCTTGGTGAGAACACGGAAGTCTTGCCTGTTAGCAGCCTGGCACGCATGGCTGAGTTTGTTACGCTGCCTATATCGTGACCTTCGCGTTATCCAAATTTTGGGTGACAGTCATTACTGGTTGGTGACACTTCTAGACCCATGCTACAAGGAGAACTTTCTCTCTCCTATTCTCGAGGCGGACAGGTCTACTAAAATGGGGCAGTACCAGAAGGCCCTTGTTGCGGAATTATTAAAAAAATTCCCACCTAAAAACGCTGGCGGCAGAGGTCACAGTTCATTGGACAACCAAGGAGTACAGGCGAGAGAGACACAACTTCAATCCAGCAGAGGCAGGGGAACACTGTCAAAGTTCTGGGACAGTTTTCTCAGACCCTTCCATCTTACAGGACCTGAGGCGCGGGGTACTCTCACAAGGAGTGCAAAGTTTGGGAAGATGCTGAGGGAGTACCTTGCCGACTGTACCAACGTCCTCCGTGATTCCTCTGTGCCTTATAATTATTGGGTATCCAAGCTGGACATGTTGAATGAACTGGCTCTCTACGCCTTGGAGGTCCTGGCCTGCCCTGCTGCTAGAGTTTTGTCAGAGCGGGTTTTTAGTGCCGCTGGTGGAATTATAACTGATAAGCACATCCGCCTGTCAACTGAAAAAGCTGACAGGCTGACTCTTAGAAAAATGAACAAGGGCTGGATTGGGAAAGACTTCTCAACACCACCGAATGAGAGCAATGTAACATAAACTCCAATCCAGTGTCTTTTTTTGGGAAGTCTATTCCCATGCACCTCTTCACACCTACACATGGGTATACGCATCCTGATTTTGTCTATTTGCTCTTGTCCTCATCCTCCAACACCATATCATTCACCACCATATCTACCATATCACCTCCTCTACGTGTCTTGCAAGGGGCATTGGAGTTCCTCCAAATTTTTGCCAACCGTTGCTTCACTGCATAGGCAAACAGTATGGGAGACCCACTTCCTAATGATGGGAACATTGTTTTTAGGAGGCTCTCTGACCTCTATGTCTCTTCCAAGGTGAATTGGAGTGCCTCCAAATTTTTGGCAGCTTTTGCATTCACTGCAAAGGCAAACACTATGCGAGACCCACTTCTTAATAATGGGAACAACAAAACATAGCCAGCTGATGGCTCTCTAACAATAGCGAGGGCCAACTGCTGGCCCTTTAAGAATAGTAAGAGCCACCTGATGGCCCTATAAAAATAGGCTTTGTGATTTTCAGAGTCCCTCCATCATAAATGAAACAGGATGTGTCTGATGATGTGTCACACACCACATGGCCAGATAAGGTTGTAAAATGTTAAAATGACATTTCCTGGTGAATGCATTTGTCTTAAAAAATAACATAAACCCCCCCCCCCAAAAAAAAAAACAGTAGGATCTTTCTTTAGTATAAAAACCAGAGTCACCAATGTAACCTCAATGTAATCACATTGTTCAGCTCCTGCACCTCCTCCTCCTGTTCGGCCTCCATCTCCGAAATGATCACATCAGTCACAAGCTGAAAGCACTGCAGGACTGCCTTGGTCAAGCGGCAACAGGCTGTGCTGAAGATAACACGCTTAATGCTTAGGTGACAAACCGCCCAGCGCTGCAGAGTTGTTGAAAGCTGTAACACAGCAGCCTGATCTGTGGCTCTCACCGCTAAACATACAGCCAGGCATGGTCGTGTGTGACAATGGGCAGAACCTGGTGACGGAGAAATGACAGCCGGAGTAGATACAGTTTCCCTCTAAGCCAGTCCTTTCACCGAGCTAAAGAATATGGCTGTGGTGAAATACAACTCCCACTGAGAAGCAGTTTCAAACTGGAAAACATTGGGCCCACCAGAGGATTTGATTCTGAGGGCTCACCTTCCTCCCCCACTCAAGAGTCCCATAGCGGCTGCAAAGTTTGCGCTATCATGAACTCTCGTGATGGAGAAGCCAGGGCCCACCCGATGACTCTCTGGTGGGACTGTCCAACCCTGTCGAGAAGCAATCCAGGCTAAGAAAAGTGTGTGGGAAGGTTCCCGGACACTCTATGGCTCCTTTTTTTACTGAGGTGGAAACCCACGCAAACACGGGGAGAACATACAAAATCCTTGTAGATGTTGTCCTTGCTGGGATTTGAACCCAGGATCCCAGTGCTGCAAGGCTTCAGTGCTAACCACTGAGCCAATGTGCTGCCGTTCACACTCTGATATCTAACAGACTGGAGAATCTTGCACTTACTGCCACTCTATCTTCAGCTCCTTTGTGAGAAACTAATGTATTTGGGCAGCCACTCAGTCTACCAAATAGAATTCCTGAGAAGGAAATTGGGGATGGCTTCGCTACTTTTACTGGGGGCAGTGCTAATACCATGGTGTCTTACCATAGTTCACTGGAAATATTACAGGCTGGTAGGAGGCAAGCAGATTCCCACAGAAAAGTACCAGCAGTAATGTTCAGGGACCCTTGCTTATGGAAGGCAGAGATGACACCGGGAGAAATAGTGGCGGCTGGGGATCGAGTATGGACACCCGGCCACCGCCGGCATGAAGTTGTGAGAAGCTTCCACCTCCACAAGCCTAAAAGGCCACATTTCAAGTGCAAGCAGCTTTAGAGGACTTCCTGGGAGAAATGACAGCTGGAGTAGATACGGTTTCCCAAAAGTCAGTCCTTTCACCAAGCTAAAAAATATGGCTGTGGTGAAATATAACTCACCGACAAGCTGTGGACTGGCTCCATACCGTCCCTGGCCACATTCACTTGACCATGTGTTTGTGGTTAGGCGGTCCTTCCCAGTAAGTGCACTAGGGAGGGTCCGGGTAATGTTGTGGGACCCGTGCTTGTGGAAGACGGAGACGACACCGGGAGAAATAGTGGCGGCTAGGGACAGAGTATGGATACCCAGCCGCCACTGGCATGAGGTTGTGAAAAGCTTCCGCCTCCACAAGCCTAAAAGGCCACATTTCAAGTGCAAGCAGCTTTAGAGGACTTCCTGGGAGAAATGACAGCTGAAGTAGATACGGTTTCCCAAAAGTCAGTCCTTTCACCGAGCTAAAAAATAAGGCTGTGGTGAAATATAACTCACCGACAAGCTGTGGACTGGCTCCGTACTGTCGCTGGCCACATTCACTTGTCCACATGTTTGTGGTTTGGTAGTCCTTTCCAGTAAGTAAACTGGGGAGGGCACGGGTAATGTTGTAGGACCAGTGCTTGTGGAAGGCGGAGATGACACCAGGACAAATAGTGGCGGCTGGGGACCGAGTATGGACACCCAGTCGCCGTCGCCATAAGGTTGTGCACAGCTTCCGCCTCCATGAGCCTAAAAAGCCACATTTCAAGTACAAGCAGCTGTCAAAAATTTGGCAGTATAGTATTGCAGCCTGTGGGTTGGTGGCTGGCTGCATACTTGCACTTGCATTCCAAGGAACTGGGTAGGAACAACTGAACGCTGCACAAGTACAGGGACGTGGACGGTGATTGTTGCAACGACAGGTGCATGGCAGGAGGCATCTTCGCATGCGCCAAGGATCACTTATGATGGGCACACTTCTAGGCAGTGACCTGGGAGTCAAAGATGCTTCCAGAGGTCTTCCCCATGCTATTTCCATGTCATTTGAGCACTGTTCCCATCGATTTGGGCAATTTTTAGGCCCTCTGCAGACTGCCGGGGGGAGCCCCCTGAAAAATACTCGAGTTTCCCATAGACTTACATTGGGCTCGTTGTTCGGGTTGAGCACCTGAGCATTCCAATTTTCTCGACCCGAGCATCGAGCACCTGAGCATTTTAGTGCTCGCCCATCACTAGTGGGGAGCTGTGAGGACATCCCACTATGTGCGTGGGAATCATACTTTATGGGGTGACTTGTAGCAACATACTGTTTGTGGGTTATAGTGAGGGTAACATACTGTGTGGGGGAGCTGTGGAGACATAATATTGAATGGGCGTGACTGGGGACATCAGATTGTGTTTAGGGGCATCATACTGTGCGAGGTGCTGTGGGGGCATCACACTGTGTGTGTGGTGTAATGAGGGTAATATACTGTGTGGGGGGAGATATGGAGACATCATACTGTGTGTGGGGGGAGATATGGAGACATCATACTGTGTGGGGGTGGCTGGGGGCATTACACTGTGCGAGGGCATCATATTGTTTGGGTGAGCTGTTAATCAAGATACATCTATACTTATTATTATATATGCAAGGCTGAATAACATAAGTAGTATAAATTACTGCTTTTTAAAAATGTTATAATGCATGTTACAATGAGCCCTGTCTTAAAAAGTATTAGTCGTAGCTGCGAGTCAACATTAATTAATTCTGCTCAATAACAATTAATATAAAATAATAATATCGAGCAGAAATAATCTCAGCCTGTTGGTTAGGCCCTCCACAACAGTCATGGTCTATCATGTGGTCCTATGGGAAAATTAATTGCACACTCTGACTCTAGCACAATACTGTTTATTAAAAATGTATGAAATGGGGTTCTTCACCAATGTTCACAAGTCGATGTAATGCACTGTGAGCCCTTCTTATTGTGGTACCTAAGAGATCTTCAGGGCTCTTCAGAAAGGCTTGCATGCCATAATTAGCTGCCAAATGCTGTTTTCACCTTTCTGACCAGGCCAGTGTCACTTTATGTGGTAATAACTCTGGAACGCTTCAAGGGAACCCACTGAATCTGAGACTATTTTGGATGACAGGTGGGAGAGTCAGGGAGCTGCAACGCTGGATCCAGACGAGGTGAGGATAATTCACTGGAGGGTCAGCACAGCCACGTAGAAAGGAAGGAGGAGGAAATCGGCACTCCAACAGGTAAAATATCAAAAACCTTTATTTGTTCATTAAAAAGGGGAAAAAGAGGACAAACACTGTCCTAACGCATTTCTGGTGCCATGGTTGCGCCCTTAGTCATAGCGCATGATGCATTAGAACAGTTTTTATCCTTTTTTCCCCTTTTTAATGAACAAAAACAAATTTTTTTTTGCTGTTTTACCTGTTGGAGTGCCGATTTCCTCCTACTTCCTTTCTATTTTGGATGACACCTTGTACTTCCTTATAGTAGTAAATTTAGGTCAATATGATTTGCATTTATTTATTAAATTATCCAAAATTTGACAAAAAAAATTTAAGCTTTTAATTTTATACCCTTAAAACAGCCAGTAATACCACACAAAATAGTTAATGAATAACAATATCCAAATGTCTACTTTACATAATTTTTGAATGAACTTTTTTTTTGTTAGGATGTTAGAAGGGTTAAAAGGTTAGCAATAATTTTACATTTTTTTCTGGAAGAACTTTACAAAACTTTTATAATTTTAGAGGCCACATCACTTAAGTGACTTTGAGGGGCCTATATGTCAGAAAACCTGCAAATAATACCCCAATATAAAATCTGTACCCCTCAAAACCGCTTTCAGAAAGTATGTTAACTCTTTATGTGCTTCACAGGTGTAGAAGGTAAGTGTCCCAAAATGTACATATATAGATATATATTGCATGTTAGCCCATGTATGCAAATATATGTATGCATCTATCTATATATACAGTTAGGTCCATATATATTTGGACAGAGACAACATTTTTCAAATTTTGATTCTAGACATTACCACAATGAATTTTAAACAAAAGAATTCAGATGCAGTTGAAGTTCAGACTTTCAGCTTTCATTTGAGGGTATCCACATTAAAATTGGATGAAGGGTTTAGGAGTTTCAGCTCCTTAACATGTGCCGCCCTGTTTTTAAAGGGACTAAAAGTAATTGTACAATTGACTCTAAGGCTATTTCATGGACAGGTGTGGGCAATCCCTTCGTTATGTCATTCTCAATTAAGCAGATAAAAGGTCTGGAGTTGATTTGAGGTGTGGTGCTTGCATTTGGAACGTTTTGCTGTGAAGTAAACATGCGGTCAAAGGAGCTCTCCATGCAGGTGAAACAAGCCATCCTTAAGCTGAAAAAACAGAAAAAACCCATCCGAGAAATTGCTACAATATTAGGAGTGGCAAAATCTACAGTTTGGTACATCCTGAGAAAGAAAGAAAGCACTGGTGAACTCATCAATGCAAAAACACCTGGGCGCCCACGTAAGACAACAGTGGTGGATGATCGCAGAATAATCTCCATGATGAAGAGAAACCCCTTCACAACAGCCAACCAAGTGAACAACACTCTCCAGGAGGTAAGCGTATCAATATCCAAAGCTACCATAAAGAGAAGACTGCATGAAAGTAACTACACAGGGTTCACTGCACGGTGCAAGCCACTCATAAGCATCAAGAAAAAGCCTAGACTGGACTTTGCTAAAAAACATATAAAAAAGCCAGCACAGTTCTGGAAGAACATTCTTTGGACAGATGAAACCAAGATCAACCTCTACCAGAATGATGGAAAGAGAAAAGTATGGCGAAGGTGTGGTACAGCTCATGATCCAAAGCATACCACATCATCTGTAAAACACGGCGGAGGCAGTGTGATGGTTTGGGCATGTATGGCTGCCAGTGGCACTGGGTCACTAGTGTTTATTGATGATGTGACACAGGACAGAAGCAGCCGAATGAATTCTGATGTCTTCAGAGCCATACTGTGTGCTCAGATCCAGCCAAATGCAGCCTGTTACGGATCTGGGTGGTGGAACCTCTGTGCTGTGGTGCAAGGAGTGACCCAGAGGTGCGTAACTAAGTATCTGTAACGGGTCTGGGAGGCGGAACCTCTGAGCTACTATACAAGGGGGCGGTCCTTGTAAGGGAGCGGGTGGCGACCAGGCAGGCAGTCACAGCAGGTGACCGGGACAGTCTCTAGAAGAACGGGCAGGAGGTCACGGCAAGTGACCGGGGCAGTCTCTGGATGAACGGGCAGATGGTCACGGCAAGTGACCGGGGCAGTCTCTGGGTGAACGGGCAGATGGTCACGGCAAGTGACCGGGGCAGTCTCTGGGTAAAGGGTTGGTACGACCTGTGGCGGCTGATGGTAGACGTGAGCTCCCAGGTGAGCAGGCGAGAGTCTCTGGATAAACGGGTGGTCACAGCATGTGACGGCGGAGCCTCCAGGAAGACCAACAGACAGGCGGCAGATGAGCGCTCCCAGGTGAGCGGGCAGAAGTCTCTGGACAGGCGGGTGGTCACAGCACGTGACGGCAGAGCCTCCAGGTAGGCTAGCAGACAGGCAGCAGATGAGCGCTCCCAGGTGAGCGGGCAGGAGTCACTGGACAGGCAGGTGGTCACAGCACGTGACGGCAGAGCCTCCAGGTAGGCTAGCAGGCAGGTAGCAGATGTGCGCTCCCAGGTGAGCGGGCAAGCTGGTCCATAGACAGACTGACAAGAGTTGGAAGGCAGACCGTCGGACCTCAGGCAAGCAGGCAGGTAGTTGATGTGCGCTCCCAGGTGAGCGGGCAAGCTGGTCCTTAGACAGACTGACAGGAGTAGTAAGGCAGACCGTCGGACCTCAGGCTAGCAGGCAGGTAGCAGAATATCAGGCAGGAATAAGACAGCAAGCTGGCAGGAATCTGGCAGGTATCTGGCAGGTAACTGGCAACGGGACCTGAGGGCTGAAGCAGAGTAGTGAACAGTGCAACAACATTGCTCGGGCACCTCCATTTTGGAGGAGGTGCCTTATATATGGTGAAGTCCTCCGGCCATTGGCCGGGGACTCCTTAGGACGGTGCGCGTGGCCCCTTTAAGAGGGAGGGAGAGCGCGCGCGCGCGCCCTAAGCACAGTGGCCGGGAAGGAGCGCGCGCTGCCAGCAGAGCGGGAGGAGGACGCCGGGCACGGAGCAGAGAGGTGAGGGGAACAGCGTCCCTGCCTAGCAGAGGGCAGGGACGCCGGCGCTACAGTACCCCCCCCCTTTAGGCCCCCCCTTTTTTAGGCCAGACAGAAATTTACCAAGGATGAGCGGAGCATGGATGTTCTCCCGGGGCTCCCACGTTCTCTCCTCAGGACCAAACCCCTTCCAATCTACTAGAAAAAAGGTCTTTCCTCTTACCCTTTTGGTGGCAAGAATGTTCTCTACCTCAAACTCGTCCTCAGCAGAAACCGGAGCAGGAGGCGTACCTGTAGACTTGGAAAAAGAGTTAAGTACCACGGGTTTGAGGAGAGATACATGGAAGGAGTTAGGGATCCGTAAGTTGGCCGGGAGTTTCAATTTATAGGCCACCGGGTTGATCTGACTGATGACCTCCAGAGGACCGATGAACCGAGGCCCTAACTTGTAAGAAGGTATCTTGAGTCGGACATATTTAGATGAGAGCCAGACTTTATCTCCAGGACGAAATTGTGGAGGATCCAGGCGTTTTTTGTCAGCGTGTCTTTTCATCCGTTCGGACGACTGAAGGAGTGCGGATCGGGTACTCTCCCAAATGGAGGAAAATTTGCTAACGAGAGATTCCGCAGCCGGGTTGTCCACAGAGGTGGAGACAGGAAAAGGAATCCGAGGATGCTGACCGAAGACTACAAAAAACGGGGATTTGGAGGAGGATTCGCTCTCGTGATTGTTATAAGAGAACTCGGCCCATGGTAGGAGATCCACCCAGTCTGAATGATGGGCATTAACGAAGTGCGGGAGGTAACTGGTCAGGTTCTGATTGATCCGCTCCACTTGACCATTGGACTGTGGGTGGTAAGCGGAAGAGAAGTCCAGGGTGACGTCTAGCAGTTTACAAGTGGCTCTCCAGAAGCGTGAGGTGAACTGTACCCCACGATCCGACACGATGTGGAGGGGCAGGCCATGAAGACGAAAGATGTGACGAATAAAGTCTTTAGCTAGCTCGGGTGCAGACGGGAGGCCTGGCAGGGGAACGAAATGAGCCATCTTGGAGAAGCGGTCAGCGACCACCCAAATGACCGTACAACCGGCAGAGACTGGGAGGTCAGTTATAAAGTCCATTGCTATATGCTGCCAGGGGGCAGCAGGTACAGAAAGCGGAAGGAGGCGACCGGCTGGCAGATGTCTCGGAACCTTGTTGCGGGCGCAGGACACACAGGCAGAAACAAAGTCTATTACGTCCTTGTGCAGGGTAGGCCACCAGTAGTGCCGGGTAATAAGCTGGAGGGTCTTTTTCTGACTGGCGTGGCCAGCCAGTTTAGACGAGTGACCCCAGTGAAGGATCTTCTCCCGATCAGGTACTGATACGAACGTCTTTCCGGGAGGGAGACGATTTAGACTCACGGGAGCCACCTGCATTACTCTGGCGGGATCGATGATGTGTTTCGGATCTTCCTCGAGATCAGACACCAGAAAGGATCGAGACAAGGCGTCCGCCTTGACGTTTTTGTCAGCCGGGCGAAAATGAAGAACAAAATCAAAGCGAGCAAAAAACAAGGACCACCGGGCTTGGCGCGAGTTAAGTCTCTGGGCATGCTGGAGGTAAGCCAAGTTCTTGTGGTCAGTGTAAATTATTACCGGGTGAAGAGCCCCCTCGAGCAGGTAACGCCACTCCTCCAATGCCAGTTTGATGGCCAATAACTCTCGGTCTCCTATGGAATAATTGCGCTCTGAGGAGGAGAAGAGTTTAGAGAAGAAGCCGCAAGTTACCATCCTCCCGGAAGATGATTTTTGAGTAAGTACCGCTCCGGCTCCAGAGGAGGAGGCGTCAACTTCCAGGAAGAACTGCTTGTTGCCGTCCGGGCGATGCAGCACCGGGGCGGAAGAGAAGGCCTGTTTTAAGGAAAGAAAGGCCTCCTCTGCTTCGGGCGGCCACTCTTTGGGATTAGTACCCTTATGGGTGAGCGCGGAAATTGGGGCAGTCCGGGAAGAGAAGTGCGGTATGAAGAGGCGGTAGTAGTTGGCGAAGCCCAGGAACCGCTGAATGGCCTTCAACCCCTCCGGTCGAGGCCATTTCTCGATGGCAGACAGTTTCTCTGGATCCATTCGTAGGCCGGTCTGAGAAATAATGTAGCCCAAAAACGGAAGCGAGGTCTGCTCAAAGAGGCACTTCTCGTATTTTGCGAAGAGGTGATTCTGCCTGAGCCTGAGCAGGACCCGACGAACGTCCCTCCGGTGAGTCTGGAGATCCGGAGAGAAGACCAAGATGTCGTCCAGGTACACCACTACGCAGGAGTAGAGAAGGTCCCGGAAGATGTCATTGACCAACTCTTGAAAGACGGTAGGAGCGTTACAGAGACCAAAGGGCATTACCAGATATTCATAGTGGCCGTCCCGGGTGTTGAATGCAGTCTTCCATTCATCCCCCTGACGGATGCGAACCAGGTTGTACGCCCCACGGAGGTCCAGTTTGGTGAAGATTCTAGCCCCCCTCAGACGATCAAATAACTCCGGAATGAGCGGAAGGGGGTACTTATTCTTCACCGTGATCTGGTTAAGGCCTCTATAGTCTATACAGGGACGGAGAGAGCCGTCCTTCTTTTTGACGAAAAAGAAGCCTGCTCCCGCCGGGGAGGTAGATTTCCGGATGAATCCCCTGGCCAGATTCTCCTCAATATATTCGGACATCGACCGGGTCTCAGCAGCGGATAATGGATAAATACGCCCACGGGGAGGAGTAGTACCAGGTAACAGGTCGATAGGGCAGTCGTATGGTCTATGAGGGGGTAGTGTCTCTGCCTCCTTTTTATTAAAGACATCAGCATAAGACCAATAAGGAATCGGAAGTCCAGGTAGATTAGCTGGGGTAGGAGAAGGACGGACGGGATGGACGGGAACCAGACAGGTCTTATGGCAGTCCTGTCCCCAGCGAAGGACTTCTCCGGTCTGCCAGTCAAGCATGGGTGCATGTCTCTGGAGCCAAGGTAGACCTAGCAAGAGGGCGTGAGAGAGTCCAGGCAGAACATGAAAGGAGATACTCTCAGAATGCAGCATTCCCACCTGCAGAGTAATGGATTCGGTGATGAGTTGGATGGGGCGTGGTAAGAGACCCCCACCAACGGCAGCAACAGACAAGGGTACAGCCAGAGGTTTGGTGGGGATGCGGTATTTCTCTACCAGGGACCGTGAAATAAGATTCCCGGCTGCTCCAGAGTCAAGTTGGGCTAGTTCGAAATAACGGTTCTCCCTGCAGACGATTGAGACTGACAGCAGCAGAGATGGAGAGGATTTATTCTTGTCTAGGTCGACCTCTCTGAGCGAACCTAGACACAGGCGTTTCCCGACCTCTCCGGGCAGGCACGGATCCGGTGCTCCTTACTGCCACAGTAGAAGCAGCTCCCCTCGGCACGGCGTAAGTCCTGACGGGTTTTGACCATCTTGGTCTGGTCGACCTGCATAGGCTCAGGAGAGTGTACCTGGGGAGAGACGGATTTCTGAAAAGTAGGAGCTAGACGTGGAAACCTCCTCTCACGGGTGACCTCTTTGGCACGCTCCTGGAACCGTAGGTCAATCCGGGTGGCAAGAGTTATTAGGTCATCGAGAGTGGTAGGAATGTCCCGACCGGCAAGTTCATCTTTAATATGGCCGGACAGACCCTCCCAGAAGACGGATACCAGAGCGTCGTTATCCCAGGCCAGCTCCGAGGCAAGGGTACGGAACCGTATGGCATATTGGCCCACGGTGAGACTTCCCTGACGGAGGCGTAGCAGTGATGATGCGGATGAGGTCTTCCGTCCGGGTTCGTCGAAGACTTTCCGGAAAGCCATGAGAAAGGCAGGCAAGTCGGACACCAGGGGGTCTCCTCTCTCCCATAGAGGATTTAGCCAGGCCAGGGCCTCCCCGGTGAGATGGGACATGATGAAGGCAATTTTGGCCCGGTCGGAGTTAAACTGGTGGGACAGGAGTTCAAAGTGCAGGGTGCACTGATTTATGAAGCCCCGAGCCTGGGCGGAGTCGCCTCCGAAGCGAGGAGGTGCAGAAAGCCGGGGTCCGGGGTAGGATACCATGGTATTAGTGGACAGCGGAGCTGCCGGATTGCGAGTCATGGCACTGGTGGAGGTTGCTGGCGGAGCAGTCAGAGTGTCCAGGCGAGAATTGACATTCCGCAGGTGACCCAGGATGGACTCCTGTTGGGACCTCTGACGGGACAGTTCATGACACAGGTCCGAGAGCGAGGGAGCTTGGGTGCCACCGGGTTCCATGGCCCGAGCAAACTGTAACGGGTCTGGGAGGCGGAACCTCTGAGCTACTATACAAGGGGGCGGTCCTTGTAAGGGAGCGGGTGGCGACCAGGCAGGCAGTCACAGCAGGTGACCGGGACAGTCTCTAGAAGAACGGGCAGGAGGTCACGGCAAATGACCGGGGCAGTCTCTGGATGAACGGGCAGATGGTCACGGCAAGTGACCGGGGCAGTCTCTGGGTGAACGGGCAGATGGTCACGGCAAGTGACCGGGGCAGTCTCTGGGTGAACGGGCAGATGGTCACGGCAAGTGACCGGGGCAGTCTCTGGGTAAAGGGTTGGTACGACCTGTGGCGGCTGATGGTAGACGTGAGTTCCCAGGTGAGCAGGCGAGAGTCTCTGGATAAACGGGTGTTCACAGCATGTGACGGCGGAGCCTCCAGGAAGACCAACAGACAGGCGGCAGATGAGCGCTCCCAGGTGAGCGGGCAGAAGTCTCTGGACAGGCGGGTGGTCACAGCACGTGACGGCAGAGCCTCCAGGTAGGCTAGCAGACAGGCAGCAGATGAGCGCTCCCAGGTGAGCGGGCAGGAGTCACTGGACAGGCAGGTGGTCACAGCACGTGACGGCAGAGCCTCCAGGTAGGCTAGCAGGCAGGTAGCAGATGTGCGCTCCCAGGTGAGCGGGCAAGCTGGTCCATAGACAGACTGACAAGAGTTGGAAGGCAGACCGTCGGACCTCAGGCAAGCAGGCAGGTAGTTGATGTGCGCTCCCAGGTGAGCGGGCAAGCTGGTCCTTAGACAGACTGACAGGAGTAGTAAGGCAGACCGTCGGACCTCAGGCTAGCAGGCAGGTAGCAGAATATCAGGCAGGAATAAGACAGCAAGCTGGCAGGAATCTGGCAGGTATCTGGCAGGTAACTGGCAACGGGACCTGAGGGCTGAAGCAGAGTAGTGAACAGTGCAACAACATTGCTCGGGCACCTCCATTTTGGAGGAGGTGCCTTATATATGGTGAAGTCCTCCGGCCATTGGCCAGGGACTCCTTAGGACGGCGCGCGCGGCCCCTTTAAGAGGGAGGGAGAGCGCGCGCGCGCGCCCTAAGCACAGTGGCCGGGAAGGAGCGCGCGCTGCCAGCAGAGCGGGAGGAGGACGCCGGGCACGGAGCAGAGAGGTGAGGGGAACAGCGTCCCTGCCTAGCAGAGGGCAGGGACGCCGGCGCTACAGTATCCACTCGGACCGACCTAGGTCGTACGGCGGCTAACGACTCCGTGACCAGGGAGGGACCGAGCAGAGGGACCAGGTGCTACTCTGGGGACGACTTTGTAAGAGAGCAGGTGACTCCCATGGGTCAGATGGCTGAGACTGACCGATACTGCAGATGGGCACAGCAGGCAGGCTGATGAGAGATCCGGGTAGATGAACTGGCAGAGACAGCAGGCGAAAGGCGGGAGCCTCTAGGTAGGCTGTCAGGTGGTCACGGCAAGTGACGGGCAGGAGCCTCCGGGTAGGCAGACAAGTGGTCACGGCAAGTGACAGGCGGCAGCCTCCGGGTAGGCAGACAGGTGGTCACGGCAAGTGACAGGCGGGAGCCTCTAGATAGGCTGTCAGGTGGTCACGGCAAGTGACAGGCGGGAGCCTCTAGGTAGGCTGTCAGGTGGTCACGGCAAGTGACAGGCGGGAGCCTCCAGGTAGGCTGACAGGTAACAGGCAGGTGCTCCCAGGTAAGCAGGCGGGCGAAGCCCATAGACAGACTGGCGGACTGAATGGAAGACTGTCGGGCTGGAGAGTAGTCAGGCTGGCGGATTGGACTGATAGTCAGACTGACGGCCAGGACTAGTAGGCTAGCAGCGGGACCTGAGGGCTGAAGCAGAGGTAAGTACACTGTGCATCAACTATTGCTCGGTCACCTCCATTTTGGAGGAGGTGCCTTATATATGGGAGGACCTCCGGCAATTGGCCAGGGACTCCTTAGAGCGGCGCGCGCGGCCCCTTTAAGAGGAAGGGAGCGCGCGCGCGCCCTAAATACAGTGCCCGGGAAGCTGCGCGCGCCGGCAGCAGAAGCAGGAAGAGGAGCGCTGGAGGACGCCGGGCAGGGAGCATGGCGGTGAGAGGGACGGCGTCTCTGCCTGGCAGAGGGCAGAGACGCCGATGCTACAGTACCCCCCCCCCCCTTACGCCCCCTCTTTTTTAGGCCAGAAAGAAATTTTTCATGAAGAAGCGGGGCATGAATGTTCTCCCTGGGTTCCCAAGTTCGCTCCTCTGGGCCAAACCCCTTCCAATCCACCAGAAGAAAGGTTTTTCCTCTTACCCTCTTGGTGGCCAGAATGTTCTCTACCTCAAAAACGTCCTCAGTGGAAACCGGAGCAGGGAGAGTACCTGGATTGTTGGAAAAAGAATTAAACACAACTGGTTTGAGGAGAGATACGTGGAAGGAGTTGGGAATCCGTAAGGTGGCCGGGAGTTTTAACTTGTAGGCCACTGGGTTGATTTGTTTGAGGACTTCAAATGGACCGATGAACCGAGGACCCAACTTGTAGGAGGGTATTTTGAGCCGAACATGTTTGGAGGAGAGCCAAACCTTGTCTCCCGGACGGAATTGAGGCGGATCCAGACGTCTCTTGTCAGCATATCTCTTCATCCGCTCGGAGGACTGAAGAAGTGCGGACCTAGTATTCTCCCAAATGGTGGAAAATTCGCTGACCAGAGACTCCGCGGCAGGGTTGTCCACAGAAGCGAAGATGGGAAACGGAATCCGGGGATGTTGACCATAGACTACAAAGAACGGGGACTTGGAAGTCGATTCGCTCTCATGGTTGTTGTAGGAGAATTCGGCCCATGGTAGGAGGTCCACCCAATTGGTATGGTGAGCATTAACAAAGTGCCGGAGGTAGCTGGTAAGGATCTGGTTGATGCGCTCTACTTGGCCATTGGACTGTGGATGGTAAGCGGAGGAGAAATCCAGGGTGACATCCAGCAGTTTACACGTAGCTCTCCAGAAGCGTGAGGTGAACTGAACCCCTCGATCCGACACAATGTGGAGGGGTAGGCCATGGAGAAGGAAAATGTGAAGGAAGAAGTTCTTAGCTAGCTCTGATGCAGATGGGAGACCAGGCAGAGGGATGAAGTGGGCCATTTTAGAAAAGCGGTCGGCGACCACCCGAATTACTGTACAGCCGGCGGAAACAGGGAGCTCTGTAATAAAGACCATAGCAATGTGTTGCCAAGGGGCAGCAGGTACGGGAAGAGGCAGGAGGTGACCGGCTGGAAGATGTCTGAGAACTTTGTTGCCGGCACAAGATGAACAGGCCGAGACGAAGTCTACTACATCCTTGCGCAGGGTGGGCCACCAGTAATGCCGGGTAATGAGCAGGAAAGTCTTCTTCTGACCGACATGGTCGACTAGTTTAGATGAATGACCCCAGTGAAGAATCTTCTCCCGATCTGGAACTGCTACAAACGTCTTACCGGGTGGGAGACGAGTCAGATCTAAGGGGGCCATAATCATTACTTTGGAGGGGTCGATGATGTGCGTAGGCTCCTCCTCTAGATCGGAGGACAGGAAGGATCGGGACAAGGCGTCAGCTTTAACATTCTTGTCCGCCGGGCGGAAATGTAGGATAAAGTCGAAGCGAGCGAAGAACAAAGACCACCGAGCCTGACGCGGATTGAGTATTTGGGCATTCTGGAGATATGCAAGATTTTTGTGATCAGTATAGATGATCACTGGGTATAGAGCCCCTTCAAGCAGGTAACGCCACTCCTAGAGTGCCAATTTGATGGCTAGCAGTTCTCGGTCTCCTATGGAGCAGTTGCGCTCAGACGAGGAGAAGAGTTTGGAGAAGAAGCCGCAGGTTACCATTCACCCGGATGAAGATTTTTGGGTGAGCACCGCTCCGGCTCAGGAGGAGGAAGCATTAACCTCCAGGAAGAACTGTTTGTTGCAGTCCGGATGGTGCAGCACTGGGGCAGAGGAGAAGGCTTGCTTTAAGGAAAGGAAGGCCTCCTCAGCTTCGGGCGGCCATACCTTAGGATTTGCTCCCTTACGGGTGAGCGCAGAGATGGGAGCAGTCCGAGAAGAGAAGTGTGGGATGAAGAGACGGTAGTAGTTGGAGAAGCCCAGGAATCGCTGAATCACCTTCAACCCCTACGGACGGGGCCATTTTAAGACGGCAGAGAGATTCTCGGGGTCCATTCGTAGACCTGTCTGGGAGATAATAGAACCCAGGAACGGAAGGGAGGTCTGTTCGAAGAGGCACTTCTCAAATTTGGCACAGAGGTGATTCTGCCTGAGCCTAAGCAGGACCTGACGAACATCCCTCCGGTGTGTGGGAAGGTCCGGAGAGAAGACCAAGATGTCGTCCAGATACACCACCACGCAGGAATATAGAAGATCACGGAAGATGTCATTGACTAATTCTTGGAATACGGCGGGAGCATTGCAGAGACCGAAGGGCATTACACGGTATTCATAGTGACCGTCCCGGGTATTGAATGCCGTCTTCCACTCGTCTCCTTGACGGATCCGGACCAGGTTATACGCCCCTCGTAGATCCAGCTTGGAAAAGATCCTAGCGTCCTTAAGGCGGTCAAACAACTCGGAGCGTAACTAAGTATCCACTCGGACCGACCTAAGTCGTACGGCGGCTAACGACTCCTTGACCAGGGAGGGACCGAGCAGAGGGACCAGGTGCTACTCTGGGGACAACCTTGTAAGAGAGCAGGTGACTCCCACGGGTCAGATGGCTGAGACTGACCGATACTGCAGATGGGCACAGCAGGCAGGCTGACGAGAGATCTGGGTAGATGAACAGGCAGAAACAGCAGGCGAAAGGCGGGAGACTCTAGGTAGGCTGTCAGGTGGTCACCGCAAGTGACGGGCAGGAGCCTCCGGGTAGGCAGACAGATGGTCACGGCAAGTGACAGGCAGGAGCCTCTAGGTAGACTGTCAGGTGGTCACGGCAAGTGACAGGCGGGAGCCTCTAGGTAGGCTGTCAGGTGGTCACGGCAAGTGACATGTGGGAGCCTCCAGGTAGGCTGACAGGTAACAGGCAGGTGCTCCCAGGGAAGCAGGCGGGCGAAGCCCATAGACAAACTGGCGGACTGAACGGAAGACAGACTGTCAGGCTGGAGAGTAGTCAGGATGGCGGACTGGACTGATAGTCAGGCTGGCGAGCAGGACTAGTAGTCAGGCTAGCAGCGGGACCTGAGGGCTGAAGCAGAGGTAAGTACACTGTGCATCAACTATTGCTTGGGCACCTCCATTTTGGAGGAGGTGCCTTATATATGGGAGGACCTCCGGCAATTGGCCGGGGACTCCTTAGGGCGGCGCGCGCGGCCCCTTTAAGAGGGAGCACGCGCCCTAAGCACAGTGCCCGGGAAGCTGCGGCTGCAGAAGCAGGAAGAGGAGCGCTGGAGGACGCCGGGCAGGGAGCGCGGCGGTGAGAGGGACGGCGTCTCTGCCTGGCAGAGGGCAGAGACGCCGATGCTACACAGCCAAACTGATTGGTCGTCGTTTCATACTACAGATGGACAATGACCCAAAATATAAAGCCAAAGCAACCCAGGAGTTTATTAAAGCAAAGAAGTGGAATATTCTTGAATGGCCAAGTCAGTCACCTGATCTCAACCCAATTGAGCATGCATTTCACTTGTTAAAGACTAAACTTCAGACAGAAAGGCCCAAAAACAAACAGCAACTGAAAACCACTGCAGTGAAGGCCTGGCAGAGCATCAAAAAGGAAGAAACACAGCGTCTGGTGATGTCCATGAGTTCAAGACTTCAGGCAGTCATTGCCAACAAAGGGTTTTCAACCAAGTACTAGAAATGAACATTTTATTTACAATTATTTAATCTGTCCAATTACTTATGGTCCCTTTAAAAACAGAGTGGCACATGTTAAGGAGCTGAAACTCCTAAACCCTTCATCCAATTTTAATGTGGATACCCTCAAATGAAAGCTGAAAGTCTGAACTTCAACTGCATCTGAATTGTTTTGATTAAAATTCATTGTGGTAATGTCTAGAACCAAAATTAGAAAAATGTTGTCTCTGTCCAAATATATATGGACCTAACTGTATATTGTAAGGGGCTTGGTACTCACAGCTCTGCAAGTGCTGCTGTTGTTGGCTTTGCAGCAGGTGTTTGATGAGCTCCTCCATGCTGCCGGACATCTCTGGCAGCATGGCCTTTACCCAGGACATCCACCGATCTCTGTGGCAGGTACACATTTTCCTGGTATTTTGCCCACACTTCTAGCACCAATTGTACGGGGGTTGATACTCACGCAGCTGCTTTTGAGGTAGTCACAGGAGTCAGTTTCTTTAAAATGTCCAAGGTGGGTTTATTCGGACTTCATAAACCGCACTCTCCAAGTAAATTAAACATAACCTTGTCTGACACAAAGTAACAAAACAAGCAAAACAGTCCATACAGTGCTGTGGGTTCACCCGCTCACAGTCAGTGTCCTGTAGCACAGACACGCTGGAGATTTCCACACCTCCAGCCACAGACACTGAATGAGACACTCGGTCTCCATTTTATACAAAGGCCCTGGGGTGGGGATATGTGAGCAGCCAATCCCGCCCAATCTCTTATGACTGCTCGTAAAAAACGGCCCTGATACGCCCTATTAACCCTCTCAGCACTAAATGTGCTGGAGCATGCTTTCCCAGTTTTACATCACCGAAGCTATCAACCTGGGTGATACATATCTCCCGTCAAGGACCTGTCTGGTGGCCATCTTACAATATCTATATATAATCCCCCCACATGAATACTACATGAATATTTCCCTCACTCATATAATTCCAGATGTCTATATATAGTTGAAACCAGAAGTTTACATACACTATATAAAAAGACACATATGCATGTTTTTCTCAATATCTGACAAATCAGAATAAACGTTTTCCCTTTTAGGTAAATTAGGATTACCATAATTTTTTATATTTGCCAAATACCAGAATAATGAGAAAGAGAGAATAGTTTTTTATATGTATCATGAATATGTTTTTTTAATGGTCTTTATTTTATAATTGAAGTATTAAAATTATTAGTTTCAATGATAATCAGTGCAATTCACTCCCGATGGGATTATGTATTAGTTGTATATCATATCTGTACAAATAATGGATGGAATATATAAATGAAAGGGAGAGTGGCAGCACAGCAACCTCTGATGAAGGAGATCAGAACATCTCCGAAACACGCAAGGTATAGGACGGCGCACCCAGGTGTCCGTCCCTGTGCGAACTTGTGACGTCACACGCCGCTGCTAATTCCGTACACACGGTCTGTTTAGCGGCAGGTCACCAATGGCCGGGGCTCCCTGCACGCTTGCACCGCGATCCAGAGTGACTTTTCACTGCGCTTTTGGACTACCGAGACCTCTACCTCACGTAGATTCCGCAAAACAGCGAGTGGTCGAAGTATTTGCTCCCTTTATGTATAGTCATCACTGCTCACTTGCGGACTCCAACAGAATTTGCTCCTTTGTAGCAAATTCACGGACCTGAGAGACTGGGGGTCAGCACGTGTTGGTAATAAGAGCCAACAAAATAGTGGTTAATGTACACCACACTGGTTAACTATTTTAATTGAAATATGCATCATATTTATTATATTTTATTACAACCAGTCTGGTCATAAGCAATTAACAGGTGTATTGTTTATCTACTTGTACATTTTTCACTGCTGAGGTGTTATGGAAGCCCAGGTTGCTTTGATAGCAGCCTTCAGCTCGTCTGCATTGTTCGGTCTGGTGTCTCTCATCTTCATCTTGACAATACCCTATAGATTCTCTATGGAGTTAAGGTCAGGTGAGTTTGCTGGCCAATCAAGCACAGTGATACTGTTGTTTTTAAACCAGGTATTGGTACTTTTGGCAGTGTGGACAGGTGCCAAGTCCTGCTGGAGAATGAAATTTCCATCTCCAAAAAGCTTGTCGGCAGAGGGAAGCATGAAGTGCTCTAAAATTTCCTGGTAGATGGCTGCGCTGACTTTGGTCTTGATAAAACACAGTGGACCTACACCAGCAGATGACATGGCTCCCCAAACCATCACTGATTGTGGAAACTTCACACTAGACCTCAAGCAGATTGGATTGTGTGCCTCTCCACTTTTCCTCCAGACTCTGGGATCTTGATTTCCAAATTAAATGCAAAATTGACTTTCATCTGAAAACAACACCTTCTGGTGTTGTCTATTGGTCATGAATGGCTTGACACAAGGACTGCGACACTTGTAGCCCATGTCCCGGATACATCTGTGTGTGGTGGCTCTTGAAGCAATGACTCCAGCAGCAGTCCACTTCTTGTGAATCTCCCCCAAATTTTTGAATGGCCTTTTCTTAACAATCCTTTCAGGGCTGCGGTTATCCAGGTTGCTTGTGCATCTTTTTCTACCACACTTTTTCAATACACTCAACTTTTCATTCATATGCTTGGATACAGCACTCTATGAACAGCCAGCTTCTTTAGCAATGAACTTTTGTGGCTTACCCTCCCTGTGGAGTGTGTCAATGACTGCCTTCTGGACATCTGTCAAGTCAGCAGTCTTCCCCATGATTGTGGAGCCTACTGAAACAGACTAAGGGACCTTTTTAAATGCTTAAGAAGCCTTTGCAGGCGTTTTTTGTTAATTATTCTAATTTACTGAGATAATGACTTTTGTGTTTTCATTGGCTGTAAGCCATAATCATCAACATTAACAGAAATAAACACTTGAAATAGATCACTCTGTTTGTAATGACTCTATATAATATATGAGTTTCACTTTTTGTATTGAAGAACTGAAATAAATTAAATTTTTGAGGATATTCTAATTTTGTGAGATGCACCTGTATCTCAAGAAAAAAATTCTTCAGACTTGAATGCTTAATCCCATTGTCCCGATGCGTTTCTCCCCAACATTCATGGAATTCATCAGGGGATACTTAGTAGAGAAGACCACAATAAGTCAGAAGGTCCAGTGCCGCTTCATATCCCCATAAGCACAAGGAATTGAAGCCGGGGACTCATGGACCATTATTACTGTACATGGGGGGACTCAAGGGACATTATGAAATATTAAGTGGGCATTTGAGAAGCATTATTGTTATAGGGGCACTCAGGGTATTGTGACTATCAAAGGTGCACATAGGGCATTATTATTTTATATGGGGCAAAATGTGGGCACTGTTTTCTAGGGAACTTGCACAGGGAATTATTATTTTCTAGGGGACAATTTTACCACCTAGTGAGCATAGTGGTGGCATTATGTGGGGCAGTAAGAGACGCTGTTATTGTGCCACACAGCAGGTGCAGTAATAGGGACATATACGGCAGCAGCGGCTCAGTATTGGAGAATCAGGAGGATGAGGATTTTGTGGAGGTTGGGAATATATGAGGACGGTGCTGGAAACGTGAGAAGTCAAATGTGTCTTAGTTGTAATCTCCGTAGACAAGTCGTAGCTGGAAGAAGTTGTCATGTCTGTCTGGGCCAGATGGAGAAGATAGGAAAAGTGAACGACTCCATCAGAAAGAACGTCAGCTGTAACTGTACTGTAATCTCTTATATGTTCTGGAGGACTGGTATTGACTGGTACGGTGGCTCAGAGGTTAGCAGTGTTGATCTGCAGCCTTGCAGCGCTGGGGTCCTGGGTTCAAATCCCACCAAGGATAAAATCTGCAAGGAGTTTGTATGTTCTCCCCATGTTTGCATGGGTTTCCTCCCACACTCCAAAGACATACTGATAGGGAATGTAGATTGTGAGCCCCAATGGGGACAGTGCCCATAATGTCTGTAAATTGTCTGAATTGTAAAGCGCTGTGGAATATGTTGGCGCTATCTATATAAATAAAAAGATTATTATAAGGTTATCATATGTCGGTAATATCAGGGTTGGTCTGTGTTTATGTTCAGTAACTTAGCTGTCATCTGCTGATGTTCTCCTATACTAATTATTAGGGTGTGCTGCCATAGCTGTAATTAGGGGTCCACTCAGATGCTTTGCCCCCCCGAGCTGAACCCCTAGCTACCCTTCTGCGCTGTTGGGTATGTAATAGCTGGTGTGCCCTCATTATTATAGGAAACAATTTATCTTCTGTACAACACTGGGCATCAGGGGGCTCTTCGCCCACCACAGACTGCTACTACCTGGAGGAGCCGATAATCTCCAACACGGGTCAGTGCAGGGAACACATCCATCGGCGCATGCGCAGCAGGCAGATAAACCGGGAAGAGCTGGAAATAGTTGGGAACGTCCCGGTAGTAGCTCTGCGGCGGAATGTCGCCGTTATCTGTGTGCACAGCGGAGGTGGCGGCGTAGAGAGCAGCACAGAGCCCGCTGATCCGCTACTTCCTCCGGTACTGGGCTCTGTGCGTGGCAGGCGCCGGCCCCTCTCATGGAGTGCACGATCCCGGCTCAGTGCCAGCTGCTCTTCCGAGCCTGTGAGGATGGGGATCTGGAGAGTGCCCGCAGGCTGCTGGAGCCCGACCCGTCCAGCCCCGGGGAGCCTCCCGGGAACAGCCCGGCTCTGGTGCCCGTGGACTCCACTGACGAGGACGGGAACACCGGGCTGCAGCTGGCGGCCGGCGGCGGACATGAGCCCATCGTCAGGTTTGTGCTGAGGAAAGGGGCTTCCGTGGACAGCAGGAACCATTATGGCTGGACCCCGCTGATGCAGGCTGCCAGGTACAGACGTCACCACTCTGCCACCGGGGGGCACTACAGCATGGTCCTATATGGGAGTCAGTGTACTCTGTACATATAGGGGGGCACTACACTGCCCAGCATGGCCCTATATGGGAGTCAGTGTACCCTGTACATATTGGAAAGGGGCACTACACTGCCCAGCATGGCCCTATATGGGAGTCAGTGTACCCTGTACATATAGGGAGGGGGCACTACAGTACCCAGCATGGCCCTATATGGGAGTCAGTTTACCCCATAGGTGTCAGGACAATCACTTCCAGCCATGTACACGTAGGGAGGGCCCTGAACCACAGCCCACATATCAATAATTAAACTTCCACCCCAAATCCTGCCCAGTCCCCACAATCAGTGCCAGCCGGAGAGTGCTCCAGCCAGGTTCCCTTGCAGACTTCTTTCTGTTCTGGAACTCATGAAGGAAATGGATCTGTGATCACGCCCACTTAGTCAAGACCATAAACATGAGCACTGAGTGAAAAGGCCCATATCTTTGGAACTGTATGGTGGATTTGAAAAAAAGAAAAAATGTAAATACTTGGGAGTAGCGGGAATAATATAAGAGCAATAACTGGCTAGTGACAGGTCCTCATTAAAGGGATTGTCCAGGTTTGGAATGAAAGTCTGCAGACTTCTGAACCCCCACAGTGCGCACTCAGCCGCACGCTGTTAGGATTCTACATGCCAGCGGCGAGAATGTGCAGTCACATGACCGCGATTTGTATAGATGCGGTCACATGCCGACTATATGTGCTCATCCTTGCTGACTTGACCTGTTTTGAACGAGGCATCGCACGTCTGGTTAAACGGTGGGTGGAAGTATGCAAATGGCCGGCACCAGAGATTGCTGACAGTGTGCGATGTGCGCACTGTGAGGATTCAGGCACCTGCAGGCACAAAGTGACAACAGATTCTCATCCCAAACGTGGACAACCCCTTTAAAGTGAAATCTGTGACAAATCTGCAATAGAATGAGCATGTAGGTTGAGAAACGCCCGACCGATACAAGCACCTATACTGCTTATGGAAATAGAAGTATGTAACATGCCATGTGTGTATCACAACTGGGCTCATCCATCCATCCATAAGTTCATGCTTGTGTATTGGATACAGTGTGTACGTTTATGGGCTGTACACACACAGTAATAACCGTACATATATAACGGGGTGTTGGTGTTGGTGATGGGGGTATTTTTGCATCTCTTGTCAGCTGTTATTGACAATACAACACATTGTTACTTTTCTTGTTTACAAAATCCTGCCTGGTTGCCATGGGTTACCCCATTGTCCAGGTCAGCTACATAGACCACCCAGGTGAGCTGCCCTTGGGCCTATGCTATTTAGTGTACACATGTACGGTAATTGTCCTGCTGCTCTCCCGGGGGCACCATGGCTGGCAGGTGTCAATGTGGATATGGTGCACTCACTACATTGGTTGTTTTCCGCGTTCCCTCCCTGTATAATTGGGGCCCTATACTTGTATTCCTTAGAATGAGGGCCGCTCCAGGTCTTATTAGAGCAGCTCAGTACTGACCGGCCCATCTGAATATGTAGCCGTGTCACATGTACATAATGTTTACTTGTAACATATTTCACCAGGATTGGGTGTAAAAAATTAAATCGTTCTACAGCAGCTGTTGAAGCTTTGACAGTGAACATTGCCTTACATGGGCCTTAAAGGGGCAGACACACTTTAGAAAAACTGGATGATGAGGAGATAATGTTTCAAACTAACAATACAAGTATTACTTACCTGTTAAAGCGCCACCAATACGCTGATCCTCGCCGTTCTCTGTTCACAGGGCTGCAGTGTTGACTGCCTGTTTTACTCTCGACCTTGGAATGTCGCAGAGGCCAGTGATTGGCTGCAGCAATCACTCTCTGTAGACTAGCAGTCACTGCTGTAATCCTGTAGGCAAAGACTGGCATGGAGGTAGTGCTGGAGTTGTGGGGGCTTTCACTGGCAAGTAATTCTTATTGTATCGCTTTAAAACCTTACCTGCTTGTCACAGAATATGTTTTGGACATGTGAGCAATCCTTTTAAGGGTCTCGCGCATCAGGACACCTCACTGCTGTTTGCACTATTGAAGAGAATGTAATCACAAAATGGGCCTGCGTTTGAGTTAAGCTTTTTTTTTCTTTTTTTGTTAAACTTATTGTAAGAATTTTTGGTAGTTTTCTACCTATACTATATGATCACAGCTCACCTCCTCCTTCTCCCAGCCTGATGACCTCTTCACAGGTCAGAGCATGTCTTGCAAACTCTCCTATAGAAGTCGAGTCCCAGAATTGAAAATTAGCCTGGGATCCTTACAAGGCTTTGGAGTCGGTAAGCCAAACCTCCGACTCGACGATTCCGACTCCCTCATACATGGCTCATGTTTAAGTAATATTACTGTAGCACAGATTCATCTCAGCTAAAAGTGTTTACACCTTGTCTGTGTGTTTCTCTACTTTGTTTGGTTATGAAAATGTCTGATGGACACCTTGTCATCACCAAACAAAAGAACTGGGTGTCAGCTAGTCCCATTCACCCAATCTTCATTAGCATTTCTATTCATGGAATTTATGCGACTGCTGTGAGCTGTTTTTTTTAGCCTGGGAAGGTGTCACTAGGCAAACATTTCCCTGGCCATTAAATAACATTTTACAGCTGGTTCATTAGCTGCTACACCCCCTCCCCCCGATCAGCGCTTTGGACATAACGTATTTATGTTGCATCCAAAACGCTGTGTTCTAATGCCGCACTTTTGTTGTCGGTACATGTGAATCCACCACATATAAAGACACTTCAATCGATCAAAATCTGCAGCGGAGACTAACGTGTCTGCTACAGAAATTGATACGCTGTGGGTGAGTTTGGGTACGTGGTCACGATCAGGAGCCGCTGCAGGTTTGACGCTGCGTGTATATACAGCGTCAAACTCGCAGCGTCCAGATGTTACAGCATAGTCTATGGAATCTCTAGAAATCCCACGTTCGCTATGTGTGCATCAGGCTGAGAATCACCTGTGGACACTGACATGCAGCATGTCTTTCAGGACCGCAGCATGTCAAATTCTCTTGCGGAGTCGCTAGTCTCCGCAACAGAAATTTGACCACTAGAAAGTATTGAATGCGGTAAATCCGCATGGTTCAGCGAACACATGTGGATTTATCTGCATTCAATAGAATGCAACGTTTTGGATTCTGCAAAAATTTGCATCCAAAGCAGTGCTGCGTCTGAATTATGGGCACAGAGCCTAAAATAAAATAAAAAAAAAAAACGACGTGAGCTCCCGCATCATTTTTATAACCAGCAGAGGGAAAGCCGACCGCTGGGGGCTGATATTAGTAGCGGGAAAGGGGCCATTAGCCAACAATGTTGCATTGCTATTAATATCAGCGCACAGCTGTTTGCTTATCCTTTACTGGCTAGATTACAGGGGGACCCCAGAAAAAAATTGACGTGGGGTCCCCCTCTAAAATCTAACCAGCAAAGGCTAAACTAGACAGCTGCGGGCTGAAATTAATAGCCATGGAAGGGGCCATGAATACTAGCCCCCTCCGCGGCTATTAATATCACCCCTCAGCAGTCCCAGAAATGGCGCATCCACTTCACTGTAGTGGTGGCGAGTGAGGTAATGGGGTTCATGTCAGCCTTCTGTTGGCGGCTGACATGAAGCCCAGGTTAGCAATGGAGGGCGTCTATAAGATACCCCTATTACTAACCACATAGTAAAGTTGTTGGCGCTTTTTCAATAAAAGACACGGCCAGAATAAAGTATTTTAATGAAATAAAACACACACGGTTCTACAATTTTTTTTATTACACGACTCTGCAAAGCCCTCGATCTCCTGAAAAAAATGTAAAAAAACAAACAACAATATTCCTCATCTGTCCGCCGTCAACGATGCAGTCCACGTAGTGCCAAGTGTCCCACGACGATCTGTGTTACTTCTACAGCAGTGACATCACTGATGTCACTTCTGTAGAATACAGCACTGTATACTGACAGGGGTATAAAATCACCCCTATCAGTATACAGTGCTGCAGGGGGTCACTGGGGTTTATCAGCTGATGAGCCCCGGTGAGCTAGAGACCGTGGGAGCATTCTTGTGAATGTCCCCTCGGTGAGCATCAGCTGATTGGTCATGAGACCGATCAACTGATTACCAGCATCAGCAATCAGCTGATGGTCATGTGGCCATTAGCTGATTGCTGCCGGCACTGATCAGCTGATGGTCACACTACCATCAGCTGATCGGTGACATCACCGCAGGTCCTGCGAGTACACCGCGGGGCGCGAGCTTCAGAGGAGTGATATTAGGGCTGAGATGCAGATTATTTATAGTACAACTCCCCAATAAGAAGCAGTGATTCATGGCGCTCGCATCGCCCGCGCCGTGGATGGAAGCCCCATGATCTGGCATCTGATGTCACAGCCCACACCAGACGCGTCAAGGTGCGGGCAGAGAGAGGCAAGGCCGGAAAAATGCGTTGTCATAGAGATTGGAGTATGGGATTTCAAAGAACATGTCACGCAACGTCTGGACAGCCATGCAAATAAAGGTGCAATCTGGACAAGGAGAGTGATCAAGTAGTAAACAGGGCTGTGGAGTCGGTAAGCCAAACCTCCGACTCCTTAATTTCCATGACACCAACTCCCTCATACATGGCTCATGTTTAAGTGATAAATTTACTGTAGCACAGATTAATCTCCGGTAAAAGTCTTTATAGGACCTTTCATAACTTTCCCAAATTCTTCTTTTCTGCTTCAGGTCTGGACATTTAAACGTTGCTCTTATACTACTGGAGAACGGTGCCGATGTCAATGCACAGAATCGCCTGGGAGCAAGTGTCCTGACGGTGGCTTCAAGAGGCGGCCACACAAGCATGGTCAAGCTGCTTCTTGAGAGTGGAGCTTTTGTGGACAATTATGACCATTTTGATGTCAACATAGTGAGTAGTAAAGGCCACAGAGAGGATATGCCCGAGATTACTGCCCTAATGACATCTGCCCAGCATGCTCATGAGGCAGTGGTCCGTTTATTATTGGACTGGGGAGCTGACGTAAATTATCGTGTAAAGACAGGATGGAGTCCATTGATGTTGGCTGCCCTTCATGGACGTGTGAGTGTGGCCCAGCAGCTGGTAGATAGGGGTGCTGATCCCGATCAGGTGAACGGTTTGGATAAAACACCTTTTGAGATTGCCTTGAACGTCAAGCACAAGGACATGAAAGATTATCTGGATTCTATTACCACAATTAGACCTAAGACCGGTACGGGGCAATTGTTCTTTTTTTACATGTTCACTTATTCCTGTTACGTTTTCAAGCACAATATTTATTGCATTTTTATACAGTTCACAAAGCATTATTACATCTTGTTTTGAGTGTTCACATTAGGTTGATTGACTGCTACCCAGCAACATTTCACTCTGTAGACAGTGCCAATCTACCCTTGAGCTGACCTTTACGACACCCAGAGGGGAGAGCAGAAGCGCTCAGTGAACCTCTAAGGCTATGTGCCCACGTAGCAGATTTGATGCAGAGCGTTTTTGCCTCTCTCTGGCGGAAAAAAACGCATGCAGATTTACATGCTTTTTTTCTGCCAGAGGGAAGCGTTTTTCAGCTTTTTTACATGCGTTTTCGCATGCGTTTTTTCAAGCACTTTTCCAAGCGATTTTGAGCATCACTTGGAAAAGTGCTTGACAAGTTGGTCACACAATATAAATCTATGCAACCGGCATGGATTTATATTGTGTGACTAACCTAGATGCTTTAAATGCTGCATCTATAGTAAAAAAAAAAAAAAAATTAAAATAAAAAAAACGTGTACTAACCTCTCCCGTCTCCTCCCGGCGGCGATCTTCTCTCCTCGGCGTCCCGCGGTGTACTGGCAGGACCTGCGGTGACGTCATCTAGTCAGCTGATGGTCATGCGACAGGTGACGTCAGCGATCAGGTGATGGTCGCGTGACCATCAGCTGACTAAATGACGTCACCGCAGGTCCTGCCAGTACACCGCGGGACCCTGAGGAGAGAGGACACCGCTGGGAGCAGACCGGAGAGGTGAGTGTACAGTTTTTTTTTATTTTTAACTTTGTTATTTCTTTTTTTCACCGCGTGGTAGCCGGGATGAAGAGGAGTTGTAGTCTCCTCTTCATCTCTGGTACCACACGCACCGCGATTACGCTGCAAATTTGCGGCCATTGAATTTAATTGAAACACAGCAAATCCACATATACAAGCGGGTTTGCTGCGTTTCAATATTCCTCAATGGCTGCGAATTTGCAGCGTAATCGCAGTAGAAATGGTCATGCTGTGTTTTGCAATGCGAATTCGGCGCGCTAATTAGCGCATCATGTGCACAGCACATCCGAATTCACATTGCTTTGCATGGCAGACGGTTTTACAAGCGTTTTCGCGGTCATAAAAACGCTACGTGGGCACATGGCCTAATATTGGCGGAGCGGTGCACAGACCCATAGACTTTCTATGAAGCTTGTACAACCCTGTGCTTGTAGATAAGCTGAGTGCTGTCTCCCCTTCCTTACCGATGGAGGAGGACCTGAACCTCCACCAACTAAAGCTACTATATGATGGATGCAACAGATTTAAATATATTTGGCAGTTTTGTTAAAGGCATATTCTGGTATTCACTCCATAAGTAAAAAGTTGTCCAGCTTTCTACTTTATAATATTGTGCCAAGTTGATGCCAACTGAGTGTGTGAGCTGGGAAAGCTCCTCGCTCTACATGGGAAGCTTATCTGCATATTTTATAGTATACTTTAAAACAAACTGCTTTGCAATGATCAGAGGCATCAGGCCCTTTTCCCCCTGTCTCTCCCTTTTGTACCCTCCTTTTTTCCATCCTTGTGCACACTGATGCCCCTCATTTATCCCAGCCTCCCCTCCTCTGTCTGTTGAAACTCCGATGCTAATAATTGGCACAGATCTGAGCCTCATTGTGTGGGGGTGTTGCTATAGAGAAGGGGAAGCTGTATGGCGTGCTATGCCTATGTAGCCGCATGCGTCAGTCATCCCCACATATATCTTTTGCTGTCTTAGCAGAGCTGTATGTAGTCAGTCATCTGAGACGTGGATACAATCATCAGATGAGAGCAGGACTAGCGATGAATAGAACGACTTCTGTATATTACACTGTCCTCTTTTACTTTGTTTTATTTAAAGGTATTAATTTGTTGTATGTTTAGAAAGTTATAGAACTTCTCATTTATACAGTGATTAAAGGGGTTGTCCAGGACTGACATATTGATGACGTCTCTGATGGATTGATGAAACTATCTGAAATCTGTGACCCCCACTGATCTGCTGGTACCAGGTCTGACCCCAGCGGGGTGTAAGCAGTGCATGGAGCTGTACTGCTGTCATTCCCAGAATAAAAATCTATATGAACCTGTTGTAGGGTGGCTACGTGAAGACCGTGTGTTTCTGGATTATACATACTGTTTTTAAGGAGCCTTTTACAATAACAATGAAGTTTTAAAGCTTTTTCCTCTGTGGATTCTAGACCATACGTACTTACCACTGTTACTACTTGAAAACCGTCCCGATGCTTAATCTTGTACCGCACCTATGAGGCACACTACTCCGATCTGGGACTGGTCAGATGATGAACCTGTTTCCTGGGATTGTAATTCAGTTCTCACTCATCTGACTAGGACCTGGTGTGCGGTACTTGGATATGGCCATAGACTGTGCAGAGCGGTGGTGTTCTGGCTCGTAGTCTTTACATCCAGGTGCTGCCAGAGCTGTTAACAGCTGATCCCTGGGGGTGTCGAGAGTCAGACCCTGACTGATTTCATATTGGTGACCTATCCCATGGATACATCATTTATGTCAGTACTAGATAACCATTTTAAGCTTGATTATTGTTATTAGCACTTATCAATTTCACGCAATAACAAAAAAAAATGGATTTAAAAAAAGTGAAGAATCAGGATTTTAGTTGTTCTCTTTGTAATCTTCACTCCTTTTGATTAGGTAAAAATAAAAAACTACCAAAATCAGTATGAGAATGGAAAGGGTGCTATGTGCCCTGCACAGATACTGACTTTGAAAAAGTGACATGAATGATGAAAACAGTCCAGAATATAAGATGTATATTAAAAAAAATAAAGTAATAAAGTGTGTTTAAAATCCTAAATCCTGCGGCATTATGGTCACAGAACACTGTGATACATGTACGGGCGCCATGACGTAGTCATAAGAAGTATGTAACATGCCCACTGAGTTGCAGCAGGTCTATGATCAATATGCATCACTGATACATTGGAAGCAAATTTCCATTTTTATCATCTAAATTCATGCATTTTACTACAATTAGAATAGAATATCTAGGGGCGCTGGTAAACCCGCACAGTGCACCTATAGCAGGTGGTACGGGGCACCAAAACCTTATGTGGGAAAAGTAATATCAAATGGTGTCCACCGCGCTTGTCCACTGAGGCCAGAAAACTTGAAAAGAAGGAGGAAGTATTTGATAAAATATTATTTATTGAAATTGATCATTAAAACAATGTATATGTGCACGTAATAAAAATATATTAATATTCTTAGTTGATTCTTCAAATAGATTCCAGGGGGAAGGGTGGAAATGTCAGGATACTATGAGGTCCAAGGTTGGTAGTGCCCTGCCGGGAGTTACTGATGAGACCTGCAAATAGATTAAATTTGGATAAGTTGATGCTTGGTGAGAGATGTGAAAAGGTGCTAATTATGGACATCTCAATACCTTCTATTTTGTATTTGGAGGTGACTGTGAGGAGTGGTTAGACAGTTGAGTTCCAATAGGGAAATGATTCTTGTTATATCATACTTCTATAGGATTAGCTAGAAGACAAAAGTATATATCAGGGTAAGAAGAAGTCTGTATGCTTGAGAGGACCTTAGTTAGAAGTGGTGTGAGATAAACCATAGTAAGTAATCCGGAGTCCTATTTGTAGGAGCCGGGTGTTCATAAGTCTAGTATGGATTAATATTATGAGTGACCACCTGTTGAGGAGAACACCTGTTCAGAAGAGAGCATAAAAGTGAAAATGAAATAGGGCTATTAAATAGGAAATAAGAAGATAAGATAACCTGGGTAAGTAGTCCGGAGTCCTGCTCTAGGAACTGGGTGTTCTTAAGTGCGGTGTAGATGCATATGAGGCATTGTCTCAAAAGTGATATACCTGAAATATACTAAAAGAAAATATTGAGTGAACGCCTGTTAGGAAGCAGGAGGACACAAGATTTCATAGGGATAAGATACTTGTCCTGGAATTGCACTAGGTGAAATGCTTACATGGACACTTGCACCCTATTTGTCTTCCTGAGTGGCAATATGCCTTTCTTAAGCCTTTTTTGTCCCTTTAGTGGTGGCAACGGGCATCCTGATTAGGCTGAAATAAGCTCAGTAAGTGGCCTGAGCACCGAGATTTGTAATATTCCAGGGATGACCTTGTTTTAGAATGTCCCAAAAGGCAGACGGAGATGGATGCGGCGTGCTCCTTGAAGGCGCTTGCCCAGAGTTAGACCACTGCGCCTGCAGACCGGCTTGTGATGGTCTGTATTCCAAAAAGAAAAAGGTACAAAAAAAAATAAATATATATTTTGGGCAAGAATATTAATATATTTTTTATTATGTGCACATATACATTGTTTTAATGATCAATTTCAATAAATTAATATTTTTCTTCAAATACTTCCTCCTTCTTTTCAAGTTTTCCAGCCTCAGTGGACCAGCGCGGTGGACGCCATTTGATTTTACAACAATTGGAATTTTTTCACATATTAAAATTGTTTACAGGGAAACATGGAGCTGTTGCCTGTAGCAATAACCATAATGCTGTACTTTACAGGCTGTATAAATAATATGATGGATTTTTTAAAGGGAATCTGTCAGCAGGTTTTTGCTCTGTAACTTGAGGACACCACGAGGTAGGGGTTGACAAATTGAACTCAACAATGTGTCCCATGTCTGGCTGTGTGCTGTTGCTTACTTAGACTAAAGCTTTAATACCTGGTGATTATCATTGCTGTGATTAGCTGGTGCGTGCTTGCAAGACCGACTCCGCCCCTTTCTGTGATAAGCAGCTCACTTTCTATAGACTGTATACACTGACAGCCTGGTGTGGGCGTGGTTAGCTTTCTCAGCTCTGCTGTATTGCTAAATATAAAAGCTCTGATTGTGTCAGAACGGCTGCAACCAGTAATCTAAGTGATACATCGTTGGATTCAGCTTCTCTGCCTACATCATGCTGCTCTCAGATGAGGTAGCAAAAACCTGCTGACAGATTCCCTGCTGACTTCTGCCTGGCATCTTTTTTTATATCTACCTGATGGATTACACTACAGTAAATTAAAAAAAAGCAGTAGAATGGTGATGGAACTTGATAAAAATCAACTTCCTCTCTATAATCTGATTTGTTTCTTTTTAATTCAGATGAAGAAAAGAGACGTCCAGACATTTTTCATGCTGTAAAAATGGGTAAGTTATTTGTTTATACAGATTGTAGTGCATTTTGTGTTTTCCAGTTGGTGCCATCTGTGAAATGTTTGGTGTTAACACTGACTAGTCTGATTCTGTCCTATTTTCAAAGCAAAAAGCGTGTTTTTGACCCCTTTGCACAATAAGATGTAAATATACACCCATTCTGAGATCTGCATGTGTGCAGAGACCCCTCAGGATCTGAGATGTCCCACACACAGATGCTGACTGTGTTACATAGTTGTTGTCTCTAACAGAAGCGGCCAAAGGTAAGCTCTGATCGCTGCTGTTAACTATTTAGATGCCACTGTCAGGCTCTGACAGCAGTATTTAAATGGAGTGCACCAGCGCATCACTTCTCCCCTTTGTCTTGTTATGCCATAATTTGGTAATAAAAGGCATTCACTCTTCTAATTGTATCTTCTAGGAAATCTCTCATTGGTTAAAGAGATTGTGGATGAGGATCTCAGTCACGTCAATGCTGTAAATGCTGACGGGGCATCTCCGCTAATGATGGCAGCAGTTACCGGCAAACTGGAGGTGGTGCAACTCCTGGTTGATAAGAATGCAGATATAAACAAGCAGGACAGTGTCCATGCCTGGACCGCTCTGATGCAGGCCACCTACCATGGGTAAGCCCACTAATGGCCAGGCCACCTACCATGGGTAAGCCCACTGATGGCCAGGCCACCCACCATGGGTAAGCCCACTGATGGCCAGGCCACCCACCATGGGTAAGCCCACTAATGGCCAGGCCACCTACCATGGGTAAGCCCACTGATGGCCAGGCCACCCACCATGGGTAAGCCCACTGATGGCCAGGCCACCCACCATGGGTAAGCCCACTGATGGCCAGGCCACCCACCATGGGTAAGCCCACTGATGGCCAGGCCACCCACCATGGGTAAGCCCACTGATGGCCAGGCCACCCACCATGGGTAAGCCCACTGATGGCCAGGCCACCCACCATGGGTAAGCCCACTGATGGCCAGGCCACCCACCATGGGTAAGCCCACTGATGGCCAGGCCACCCACCATGGGTAAGCCCACTGATGGCCAGGCCACCCACCATGGGTAAGACCACTGATGGCCTCCAGCATGCAGAAGATTTAAGAATCGGTAGCTTCAGGTGTGCATTTTCTTTACCGATTGTTAATGTGCATAATTAACTGAAAAACCAGTGTCAATGTTTTCTAGACTATATTGTAAGCAAAATAGATTTACAGGAGGTTAATTAAAGGGGATTTGTTTTTACCACTGCTATTTTTAAAATAACTATGGAGCAGGCTCTATAAAAATAATTCTACCTCTTCTAACCCTGCCCGGTTCCCCCCGGTCTGGATGCTGCTTCTACTGGTCACTGACTGTAGTGAAGTCACATGTTTGTACGACCATGCACAGAGCTGGTCTCTGTACGTTGTGTACTTGCCCTCCGGACATGTGACCACTGCAGCCAATTGCCAGCGATTGGCTGCAGACGTCAAAATCCTGTCCAAGCTGGAAAACTAAAGGCTTTTCTTTTTTAAGCGTCAATTGCTTCAGGGAACACTCTGTTTTTGAAGGAATTTTTCTGCTTCTTGAATCGTTTTGGAAGAGTTGATTTTTTTATTTTCTGGAGGGTTTTTTGCCAGACTTTTTGATTTGAGATTATATGAAGATTTGCTTCAAAACCATGACATACATTTTTTTTCCTTGTGGCTTTTTTCATGAAGTGGGGGAAAAAAAACATCTAAAACTCCTTTTTTGGTGCAGGCCAACGCCAAAAAAACCCCTCTATCTGCACATAGCCTTACGGACTAAACCTGCTGTGTGCTGTGTAATGGCTGCATCTGACCGTACAGGAACACGGTCTGATCATACCACATCTCCTGGGCAGGGAGGGAAGCAAAAGAGTATACAGACAGGACAGCAGGGGATCACAGCTGATTCTTTCTGTGAGGTAAAACAAGTTTTTAAACAGGCGGGGAAATGTTTTTCCTTACACAAACCGGTAACTTGTGATCTTGTGCTGTCCTGTCTGTATATTCTTCTGCGTCTTCCCTTGGCCAGGAGATGTGGTTTAATCTTATTCCAAGATCTATCGATTTCAATGTACTTTGTGGGAAAACCCATTTAAGCACCAAAACACAACTCCCATATCTCCAATCATTGTAACTGATGTGTCTCAAAGCACTTGATCTAAAAACAAAGTGCAGAAAAATATCCAAAAATTGCTTTCCTATCTCTATTAATTTTTGTTGTTCAGGTTTTGTCTAAACTGAAATTTTGTGATGTGTATGGGCGAAACATAGAAACTGGTGTTGAGTACTGTTCCCTTCTGCGTTTTATTTTTCGATTGGTTCCATGGAGACCTAATTGACATTTCCCTAGAAGAGGACTAACAAGAAGCTGCTTGTCTACAATTACTTGTCCAGAAATTACATTTTGGGAAAACCTTTAATAAATTTAAGTTAATAGCAATACAATAATTGTAGTCCTTTACATTTTTTATCACCCTAGAAACAAGGAAATTGTGATATACCTGTTAAATCAAGGAGCCGATGTGAACCTGCGTGCAAAAAATGGCTACACAGCGTTTGACTTGGTGATGCTGCTAAATGACCCAGGTTTGGAGATTATCCTTTTTAAATAATACATTTTTATTGAACATATTAGGTACATAACAGATGCAAGACGAAAAAACAGTAATGTAAACCTATAAATGTAGGGGGGACGAACACATGGAGAGGTGGGGGAGGTGTAGAAGAAGGGAAGGGGGCCACAGAGAGGAGACCTATCAAGCCTCCTAGCTGAAAGTATTTAGTGGAGAATCGGGGGCAGTAACTGCCTTTAAACTACGAGGCGGAGTGGCACAAGGGGGTTGGTTGGTATATTCCCCCAGGGCAGCCAAACTTTCTCGAATCTGTGAATTTTGTAAGTATGGCTGATAGTTTCATCATATACCAGGAAAGACTTCTTTTGACTTCAGCTAGGTCTAATCCTGATCTTTTCCACTATGGGGCTATAGTTTGTTTAGTTGCTAAAAATATAAACAGAATTAGGGCTTGAGAGTGTTTGGGAATGTTAGGAATTCATTTATTGAGCAGGGCTTCCCAGGAGTCTTTTTTAATGTTAGGGTCAGTAACTGAAAGAACGAGGAAGTAAATGTCACGGGTGTGTCAGAGGTGACAGACAGTCGCCCTGCAGTTGGTTGCAGGAGATCTCTACGTTTGGCATTGCAGACTGCTTCTTAGATGAGAGGCTGTCTTTAGGACCAATCGGCTCCTCCCTGTTTCTAATTAGCTCTCTGGCCTAGGTGTATATATACCTGGTGTGTCTGAGAGGGAGTCGCCAGATATATTCATTTCTACTTGTGAGGCTTTGCAGTAGCAGTACTTCGTCCTCTCTGGAGCTTGAGGCCGTGTGCATATTTGGAGTCATCTAAAGCTAAGCAATTTCCCCCTGTTTTGTCTACCCTTGTTGTCTATAATGATTAGTGGAGGTTGACTAGTGCTCCTCTCTTCCCATCCCTAGCCGTAGCCATACGCCAGGGAAAGTAGGGCGAGGCACGCGTGTGGCGATTGCTGAAGAGGCAATATAGGGACAGTAGTTGAGACAGGGTGACGCTAGACCAGACTAGGAGGTCTCCACTTCCCCCTTTCCCTAGTGTCTGGGCTCCCTTTCCCTTTTCCCTCTGTGTTGCACTAACACCTGGCGTGGCAGTAAACCCTGATCCAGAGCCTATTAACTAAGGGGCATAACCACCATATGTGGTATATGTCGCCAATGGATTTACAGCCTCTGAAGCAATTAGAAGAATAGTTGGGGACTGCTTTTACTACCTTGGCTGAAGGCAGATACCATCTCGTTAATACCTTGTAATTTGTTTCTAACATCAATGTGTTTAGTATTCCGCTGGTGGAGGAGGACCAAATCTGGGCCCATTCTGAGTCGGTTAAAATGTTTCCAATGTCAGATTCCCAACTTCTGGTGTAGGTTAAACTGCGTATATGTGTTGCTTAATTTATGTGGGAACATAAAGGCTAGATGGCACACGGGGCATGTGGATTTTGACTGCATTTTTGTTGGAAAGGTGTGAATGCTTAGGGTTGGGTGGAGTTCCTTATACTGTGGAAATATAATGTTTGAGCTGAAGATATGAATATTTCCCTTGGAGGAAAGTTATATTTCTCCTGGAGGATCGAGAATGGAATTATACCATTAACGTTAAATAAATGGTGGAATGTAGCGATTCCAGCTGCGATCCATGAGCGAAAAGTCAGGAGGGACTCCGTACTTGGGGGAAATTGTGAATTACTCCATAAGGGGGCTAAAGTTTAGAAAAAGAGAAATTTAGATTTGAGAAGTATTTTAGAGAGTCACAGATTTTAAGTGAGTACGACATGATGGGGTTAGAGATTTGATTTCTCTGGGCTGGGGAGAGCTATAATAAAATGTCCATCATTGGGTGACACTCTGGAGCTTTCAAGGAGAGCCAGAGAGGTGGTTTAGAGGAGGCATAATATAGTGCTAACTTTGCTAATTTAGCTGCTTAATAATATTTGATTAGATTGGGGGCTCCCCAGCCCCCTTTCAGACGGTTACGGTACAATGTAGCCCTGTTGACTTTAGGGAGGCTGCCTTTCCAAACAATAGTGTTCATTAAGTGTTGAGTTATTTTAAGGCAATGGGTTGGGACAGGAACTAGGAGAACTCTGAATAAGCAGAGTAGTCTAGGAAGTACAGCAGTGACCAAAAGTTTTGCATTTTTTTAAAAGTGTGATTACTTCTGTCTGGTTGTTGTGATGCCATTTCCCTGGTGATGAATTGAAAGTGCATGAAGTTGTCATCATGTGAGACCTTAATTTTAACCAAACTGCTTTTGAATATAGGTATGGTCATTTAATTAAAGAAAACTGACTGCCAAAAGTTTTGCATATACTATTTATTGATCACAACATAGAGAGTAATTCATTGTTTACAATGCCATAACTTAGTATTTTGCAGCATAACCTCTTGCTTTAATCACTGTACCACACTGACGGGGCATTGAAGCCACTAGGGTCTTCAAGATATCTTAAGGGATCTTGCTCCATTCCATTTGCAAATCTGCAAACAGTTCATCTTTATTGCTATGGATACGGGCCCCAAGTCGTCACCATAACTCATCCCAAAGGTGCTCTATAGGGTGTAAATCAGGTGATTGACTTGGCCATTGCAACAGGAGAACATTTTTTCTTTGCTAACCCATTTTTGACTAAATTGGATGTGTGCTTAGTAGGGTTGAGCGAGTATGTTCTGTCCGAGTATGCTCGGCCGAGCTCCGAGTATTTATAGCTGTTCGGTGATATGGTTGAATCGCTCCCGTGTGCATGATTTGCAATTGTTTGACAGTTTTATTACATGTGAGGAATGTGTAAGAAATAGACATTCCTCACATGTAATAAAGCTGTCAAACAGTTGCAAATCATGCACACGGGAGCGATTCAACCATATCACCGAACAGCTATAAATACTCGGAGCTCGGCCCGAGCATACTTGGTGAAAGGGTTAATAGAACATACTCGCTCAACACTAGTGCTTAGGATCATTGTCTTGCTGGAATTTCCATCCCCTGCCTACTTTGGTTTTACCGTGTGGCAGCATTATATTCTCCAGTATATCCTTGTACATGGTAGCATTCATATTTTCATCAATTCTATGCAGAGGGCCAATGGCACATGCAGAAAAGCAGCCCCAAACCATGACCTTGGCACCACCATGTTTCACTGTAGGTGTTTGGTACCTTACATCATCACTACTAAACAGATTGAACTTGGATTCATCCGACCACATAACCTTAGACTAGTGTTGAGCGATACCTTCCGATATCAGGAAATATCGTATAGGATTGGATCGGGCCGATACCCAAAAAGTATCGGATATCGCCGATTCCGATACCGGAAACCAATGCAAGTCAATGGGACACAAATATCGGAATGAAAATAAACCCTTTCTTTCCTTGTAGGTTAATTCTACATGAAGTAAAACAACTAAGAATAATGTAGAATGACATGAAAAGCCGGCAATTCATCAGCGGCATTCACCGGTACCCGACAATTTACAACAGAAAGAATAGAGCTTCACACATAGATTAGGTAGATAGAACCATGTCAGTCACATATATATGAAGTACTGTGACAGTGTTGCTTACTGTACTTGTCATTTAGTGTAAAGGATTTATTTAAAAAAATATTAGTGTTTTCGTGCACCGTCTCTTTAAGAAAGCCGGCCGGCAATTCAGCATCTGTACCCGACAATTTATAATAGACAGAATAGAGCTTCACACATAGATTAGATAGATAGAAACATGTCAGTCACATATATATGAAGTACAGTAATAGTGTTGATTACTGTACTTGTCATTTAGTGTTAAAATAAAGGATTTATTTAAAAAAAAAATGGCGTGGGGTTCCCCTTAATTTTAGGCTCTAGCGGAGGTTAAGCAGACAGCTGGGGCAAATGTTTGAAGCCTGGGAAGGGGGTAATACCCACGGAGCTTCCCAGGCTACTAATATCAGCCCCCAGCTGAATACCTAGCCTTTACTAGCTATTAAAATGGGGGAACCCCCCAAAAAAAATAACGTGGGGTCCCCCCTAATTTAATAGCTAGCACAGGCTAGGCAGACAGCTGGGGGCTGATATTAATAGCCCAGGAAGGGTGCCATGAATATTGGCCCCCTCCCAGGCTAGAAACACCAGCCGTCAGCCGCCCCAGAAATGGCGCATCCATAGGATGCGCCAATTCTGGCACTTAGCCTCGCTCTTCCCACTGCCCTGTAGCGGTGGCAGTGGGGTAATAGGGCTGGGGTTGATGTCAGCTTATAATGCCAGATGACATCAAGCCCAGGTTAGTAATGGAGAGGCGTCTATAAGACACCCCCATTACTAACCCCATAGTCAAAGTTAAAGAAAAACACAAACACCCAGAATAAAGTCCTTTAATTGAAATAAACACACAATTCTTTATTGTTCTAAATTAAACCATACTTACCATCACGCCCATTCCAGCTGAAGCCAACGATCTCCTGCAATAAAAGAAAAATAATAAAGCAACATCATCCTTACCTTTCAATGGTTCCCAGGACAGCTCCAGCTCTGCTACATCGAGATGACAGGCTGGACCGCAGCAGAACGCCGCCATCCAGCCTGTCATCCCGCAGACACTGAGAAGCGCAGGCATGCTTGCGCTCCTCAGTGTCTCTCTGTGACGTCATCCAGATGAGCCGAGTTCATGTCCAATGAACTCAGCTCACCTCATGCACGTCACTGACAGCGTGGGAAAATTCTCCTGCACTCAGCGCTTCAGCGTGAGAATTCTCCCACGCTGTCAGTGACATACATGAGGTGAGGTCATGTCCAATGAACTCAGCTCACCTCATGCACGTCACTGACAGCGTGGGAAAATTCTCACGCTGAAGTGCTGAGTGCAGGAGAATTTTCCCACGCTGTCAGTGACGTGCATGAGGTGAGCTGAGTTCATTGGACATGACCTCGGCTCATCTGGATGCCGTCACAGCCAGACACTGAGGAGTGGAAGTATGCCTGCGCTTCTCAGTGTCTGCGGGATGACAAGATGGATGGCAGCGTTCTGCTGCGGTCCAGCCTGTCATCTCGATGTAGCAGAGCTGAAGCTGTCGTGGGAGCCATGGAAAGGTAAGGATGAGGTTGCTTTATTATTTTACTTTTATTGCAGGAGATCGTTGGCTTCAGCTGGAATGGGCGTGATGGTAAGTATGGTTTAATTTAGAACAATAAAGAATTGTGTGTTTATTTCAATTAAAGGACTTTATTCTGGGTGTTGTGTTTTTTTAAATACTTTACTAGAAATTCATGGTGGTCATGTCTAATATTGGCGTGACCCCATGAATTTCGGGCTTAGGGCCAGCTGATAATGCCAAGCTGGCCTTAACCCCTTTATTACCCAGTGAGCCACCGCACCAGGGCCCTGGATGAGTTGGGTACAGCGCCAGAAGATGGCGCTTCTATGAACGCGCCATTTTCTGGGGCGGCTGCGGACTGCAATTTGCAGCGGGGGGGGGCCCAGAAAGCTTGGGTCTCCCTGCGCTGCGGATTCCAGCCCCCAGCTGCCTAGTTGTATCTGGCTGGGCACAAAAATAGGGCGAAGCCCCACGCATTTTTTTTTTTAATTATTTCATGAAATTCATGGAATAATTAAGAAAAAAAGGGCTTCCCTATATTGTTGTGTCCGGCTAGGTACAAATAGGCAGCTGGTGGTTGGGGGCAGCCCGTTCCTGCCTGCTGTACCTGACTGGACACAAATATAGGGCGAAGCCCCACATAATTTTTTTTTAATTATTTCATGAATTTCCTGAAATAATTTAAAAAAAATTGACGTGGGGCTTCGCACTATATTTGTGTCCAGCCAGGTACAGCAGGCAGGAACGGGCTGCCCCCAACCACCAGCTGCCTATTTGTACCTGGTTGGACACAACAATATAGGGAAGCCCTTTTTTTCTTAATTATTCCATGAATTTCATGAAATAATTAAAAAAAACAAAACGTGGAGCTTCTCCCTATTTTTGTGTCCAGCCAGGTACAACTAGACAGCTGGGGGATGGAATCTGCAGCGCAGGGAGGCCCAAGCTTTCTGCCCCCCCGCTGAAAATTGCAGTCTGCAGCCGCCCCGGAAAATGGCGCGTTCATAGAAGCTGGATGCTGTACCTGGCTGGCATACAAAAATATGGCGAAGCCCACGTCAAAAGTTTTGGGAAAAATTAATTAAAAAATAAATAATAATTTAGGGACTGCATCTTTATTAACTCCTCAAATGTCATTTAGTGTTAAAATAAAGGATTTATTTAAAAAAAAAATGGCGTGGGATCCCCCATAATTTTAGTCTCTAGCGGAGGTTAAGCAGACGGCTGGGGCAGATGTTTGAAGCCTGGGAAGGGGTTAAAACCCACGGAGCTTCCCAGGCTACTAATATCAGCCCCCAGCTGAATACCTAGCCTTTACTAGCTATTAAAATGGGGGACCCCCCCAAAAAAAATGACGTGGGGTCCCCCCTATTTTAATAGCTAGCAAAGGCTAGGCAGACAGCTGGGGGCTGATATTAATAGCCCAGGAAGGGTGCCATGAATAATGGCCCCCTCCCAGGCTAGAAACACCAGCCGTCAGCCGCCCCAGAAATGGCGCATCCATAGGATGCGCCAATTCTGGCACTTAGCCTCGCTCTTCCACGCTGCCCTGGTGCGGTGGCAGGGGGTAATAGTGGTGGGGTTCATGTCAGCGCCAGCTGCCATGAAGCCCAGGTTAGTAATGATGGGCGTCTATAAGACACCCCCATTACTAACCTACAAAGTGTTAAAAAGAAAAAACACACACTACACCCAGAAAAAAATAATTTATTTGAAATAAAACACACAATTTTATTTAATTCTTAGTTTACTAAAAATAATAGTTACCTGTCCACGTTCCTGCGCTGATCTCCCATGCACAGCTGTCACATCTGGAGATGGTGACAGCTGTCATGGCTGCTGTAAGCTCACGCTGCCGGGAACACGTCCGCTCCCGGCAGCGGGAGCCACTGACTGAGGTCACCGGAGTGCATTCAGGCAGCGCAGCTCCGGAGACCTCCTTTATGGCACTGCTGTACCGTGGGAATTTCTCACGATACAGCAGGGCCGTAAAGGAGCTAACCGGAGCAGCGCTGCCTGAACTCCGGTGAACCCTTACGGCCCCGTCATTCTAGCGGCGGCAGCGGTTCAGAGCGGTCACATTCTATGTGGCTGCTCTGAACTGGAGATCTTCGTGGGACACTCGTGGACTACTACGGAGGGGTAAGGATAAGGTTGTGGTTTATTGTTTTATATTTTATTACAGGAGATCGATGGCTTCGGGGAATTAGGTGTCTAGGTGAGTATAGGTGTAGTTTTTTATTTTTTACTTTATTTTAGGTGGCGATCGGCGGGGACAGGTAATGTATGAACTAATTTCTTTTAGGTAACCACTGGCCACCAATGACATGTATCTAACATTTATTGGGGACACAGTAGGGCAATTTAAATAGCAGGATCAGGCTGATGGGAACTACTGCTCCCATCGAGCTGATCCTGCTGGCAGGAGTGGACGGGGGACAGACATAGGCCGATGGGAGTAGTAGTGTCACATCGGCCTATGTCTGCCTGCACGCACAGACACCGCGCACACCCGCACAGACACCCCGCACAGACACCCCGCACAGACACCCCGCACAGACACCCCGCACAGACACCCCGCACAGACACCCCGCACAGACACCCCGCACAGACACCCCGCACAGACACCCCGCACAGACACCCCGCACAGACACCCCGCACAGACACCCCGCACACACACCCCGCACACACACCCCGCACACACACCCCGCACACACACCCCGCACACACACCCCGCACAGACACGCACAAACATCGCACACACCCCGCACACACACCCCGCACACACACCCCGCACACACACCCCGCACACACACTAATCATGACGGGTCTGGGAGGTGAGGCTGACCTGTGCGGCCGTGGGAAAGTTCATGTGAGTTCATGCAGTCAAGCATGAACTCACATGAACCCTCTGAGGGCACCGCGGCGACTTCAAATGAACAGCTGATCGGCATCACCTGATACCTCAGCTGTTCATTTGAAATAACCGTCGGGAAAGCGCAGCACAGAACGGGAAAGCCGGCGGTGAAGTCTTTTCACTGCCGGCTTCCCCGCCCGGGTCCTTCGCTCCTTGGTGCTGCGCTCCCCGCCCGGTCCTAATTTACGATTGGGATTGGAGGTGGCGAGGGGAGCGGAGGATCGGGGTGGGAGGCTGCGGGGAAGCAGTATGGGGCTGTGTGATTGTTTAAAAGCCGGCGGCTTTTTACCGCGCGCCGGCTTTTAAACAATCAGGAGAATTCTCCCCCGCTGGGATGGCATTCTGATGACAGGCTGGATCGCGCTGCCATCCAACTTGTCATCCTTCACAGACACTGCAGAGCGCAGGCATTATGGGAACTTCCGATTCCGGTATCCGATATTGTAAAAGTATCGGAATTAAGTATCGGAATTCCGATACCGCGAATATCGGCCGATACCCGATATTGCAGTATCGGAATGCTCAACACTACCTTAGACCAATCTGTCTCTTTCCATTGGCTGTGTTCTTTGGCAAACTTAAGTTGGACCTTCCGGTTCTTTGCAGAGATGAAAGGATTCTTGACTGGAACTCAAGAATTCAACCCTACTACTCTTAGCCGTCGCACCACAGTTTGGCGACTCACTTTGACCCCATATTCATTGTTCATTTTATGCGAAATCACCACTTTTATGGACATCAGATAATGTGATCAACTCTTGAGGAAGTTTTACATGGTTGTCCACTTCTAGGTTTGTCAGCTGTTCCATAACCTTCTTTTTCTTTCTTTAATATACATGACACTTGACTCTGAGAACAGTGAATTCCATAGTTACCTCTTTTACCTGACTTCACTCTCAGAATAATAAGCTTCCTGACATCTGGTGATAAATTTGACTTTGTCATGTCCTAAAAACACACAAAAAAAAAAAAAAAAAAAAAAAAAAGCAAAAAAAAATGTACGCAAAATTTGACTACCCATGACAAAATATGCCAAACTTTTGGCCCAGCAAATGTTGAAAACTAACACATAAGGGGATAATGTCACACAATTTTCGTCCTTATAGCTGACAACCATTTTCTTCTGGTTTACTAAAATCGCCAGGAAAATGGCATCACAACAACCGGACAGAAGTAATCTCACTTTAAAAAGAAAAAAAACCTTTTGGTCGTTACTGTAGTGTCATTTTAAGTGCACGTGTACTGCTCAACCATGGGTGGTGTAACGTCCCCCACATTTGGAGTAGTGTAAGTAATTTTCGAAGCATTTGGGGGTAGTTTGCAGAGAAGAGGGAGTCTATATCCGTGGTTAATTTCGCACCTAGATAGTCTAACTGATTAATGGACCATTGAAATGGGAAGTCTAGTTTAAGCTGTGAAACCGTGGCGGCTGGAAGAGAGATATTCATAGCTTGGGATTTTGATTGGTTGATCTGTAAAAAAAGAATTTTGTTCGAAATTTTGCAAGAATTAAAGCAGAGCAGGCAGAGAGGTTTGAGGGGTGGGAAGGAGAAGCAGAATATAGTTTGAGAACATGTAAAGTTTATGAGGGATTGACGCAATTTCTGTACCTTGGATGTGTTGTTGCTAGGGGCTCAATTGCAAGTACAAAAAGCAGCAGAGAAAGGGGGCACCTTTTGATGTGTCCCTCTTTTGATAGGAAAAGAGGCATAAGAGAGGCCATTGTAGCGTCCATGAACCGAGGGATGGCTGTATAGTGCATACACTCCTGAGAGAATTTGCTCAGGGAAGTTCCAATTCTGCAACACTGCAGATAAATAAGCCCATGAGACCGAGTCGAAGGCCTTTTCAATATCAAGTGAGAAAAGCATGCCTGCCACATTGCATTGCTTGCAGTGATGCTGGAGATCAGTAACTTTTTGTATATTGTCAGACATTCACCTATAGGATACAAAGCTAACTTGATCTTTATGTATAGAGGATCCCAACTCAGAGTTCAGACGTTGAGGGGTTTGAGGTCTATGTTCATTAAATATATTGATCTGTAGTTTGACCATATTGTTTGATTTGAGTTTGGCTTGGGAATTATGGCTATAGCTGTTAAGGAGGCTGTCCCTGGCTTTTGTTTGTCTCTCTGGGAGTTGAAAGAACTAGTAAGATGGGGTAAAATAATGGGTGCTAGGGAATATGGCTTGGTTTAAGAGACTAATCAAGGTGGGGCTGAGGGCTGGAAGAGAAATAGAGTTGAGGAAAGCATCTATCGTTCGCGGTTTTCTAGGGGGGCGTTATTGTACAGTTATTTGAGATGCAGTTGAAACGGACAGGTGATTCATTGTGGGTTAGCTGTGAGACCAGTGTCAGTGTGTAGTCTTTTCCGGTGCGTAGTACCGGGAGACATTTTAGGCGACGAGCGAGATTGGAGTTGCATTTATTATTGAGGGCATAGGAGCACTGCGGGGACTTCCAACAGACTATCTGCATTTTTCGGAAAGGCAAAGGCCTAGTTCAGTGCATGTGTAAGGTTCTGATATGTAGAAGGGAGGGCAGGCTCTTCAGCTGGGACTCTAGTGTTGGCACCCTGCTCTTTGGATCGGTTACTCTAGCAATTCTTTCTTGTGAGCAGGTTCTTGAATACAGAAACCCCTTAGAAATGCTTCATGTGTCTCCCAAAGGGAAATTTGTGAAGTGGAAAACTGTTAGTTGAAAGAGCAGTAATCATCAAGGTGGTTGCTGAGTCTTTGGGAGATTTCTTGGTAGGAAAGCATGAAGTCATTCAGTCAGAGCCCAGTTAAATGAGCACTGTCGTGGATGCGGTGAGGAACAGGTCAGCTGGATTGGAGAATGGTTTGACCATGGGGTGGTGAAGATAGAAATGTTCCTTATATTGGGTATTAACGCTGAATGGGCAAATACAGGTGCTTCTCACAAAATTAGAATATCATCAAAAAGTTAATTTATTTCAGTTCTTCAATACAAAAAGTGAAACTCATACATTATATACAGTCATTACAAACAGAGTGATCTATTTCAAGTGTTTATCTCTGTTAATGTTGATGATTATGGCTTACAGCCAATGAAAACACAAAAGTCATTATCTCAGTCAATTAGAATACTTTATAACACCAGCTTGAAAAATGATTTTAAAATCCGAAATGTTGGCCTACTGAAATGTATGTTCAGTAAATGCACTCAATACTTGGTCGGGGCTCCTTTTGCATCAATTACTGCATCAATGCGGCGTGGCATGGAGGCGATCAGCCTGTGGCACTGCTGAGGTGTTATGGAAGCCCAGGTTGCTTTGATAGTAGCCTTCAGCTCGTCTGCATTGTTCGGTCTGGTGTCTCTCATCTTCCTCTTGACAATACCCCATAGATTCTCTATGGAGTTAAGGTCAGGCGAGTTTGCTGGCCAATCAAGCACCGTGATACTGTTGTTCTTAAACCAGGTACTGGTACTTTTGGCAGTGTGGACAGCTACCAAGTCCTGCTGGAGAATAAAATTTCCATCTCCAAAAAGCTTGTCGGCAGAGGGAAGCATGAAGTGCTCTAAAATTTTCTGGTAGATGGCTGCGATGACTTTGGTCTTGATAAAACACAGTGGACCTACACCAGCAGATGACATGGCTCCCCAAACCATCACTGATTGTGGAAACTTCACACTAGACCTCAAGCAGATTGGATTGTGTGCCTCTGCACTCTTCCTCCAGACTCTGGGACCTTGATTTCCAAATGAAATGCAAAATTTACTTTCATCTGAAAACAACACCTTGAATCACTGAGCAACAGTCCAGATCTTTTTCTCCTTGGCCCAGGTAAGACGCTTCTGGCGTTGTCTATTGGTCATGAGTGGCTTCACACAAGGAATGTGACAATTGAAGCCCTTGTCCTGGATACGTCTGTGTGTGGTGGCTCTTGAAGCAATGACTCCAGCAGCAGTCCACTCCTTGTGAATCTCCCCCAAATTTTTGAATGGCCTTTTCTTAACAATCCTTTCAGGGCTGCGGTTATCCCGGTTGCTTGTGCACCTTTTTCTACCACACTTTTCCTTCCACTCAACTTTCCATTAATATGCTTGGATACAGTCAGCTTCTTTAGCAATGACCTTTTGTGGCTTACCATCCTTGTGGAGTGTATAAGTTACTACCTTATTGACATCTGTAAAGTCAGCAGTCTTCCCCATGATTGTGGAACCTACTGCAACAGACTAAAGAACCTTTTTAAATGTTTAGGAAGCATTTGCAGGTGTTTTTTGTTAATTATTCTAATTTACTGAGATAACTTTTGTGTTTTCATTGGCTGTAAGCCATAATCATCAACATTAACAGAAATAAACACTTGAAATAGATCACTCTGTTTGTAATGACTCTATAAATGAGTTTCACTTTTTGTATTGAAGAACTGAAATAAATTAACTTTTTGCTGAGAAGAATCTGTATGTGATCTGCTCTGTGAAAACTAAGTTGCGCAGGGAAAATAGGTGTATTCTTTGACTGTAGGATGCTGTTCTCTCCATAAGTCTTGCCAGTGATGGAGAGAGAGGTGCTTACGGAGGGAGACTGTGTCTACTGAAGACAGGAATGATGGCGGACTAGAAAGCTGTGGATCAGTGGACTTAGCTTAAGGTTAAAGGGGTTTTCCCACAAACAAAAGTTGATTTTAATCAATAGATCTTGGAATAATAATAAATTCCACAATTGGATGTGTTTAAATAAAATGTTCCTGTGCTGAGATAATCTTATAAATGTACCCCTGCTTTGTGCTGTGTAATGGTTGTGTCTCACGGTGTACGGAACACTGTCTGATCATGCCACATCTCCTGGGCCGGGATGGGGGGGGGGGGGATACAGACATTACAGCCAGGGATTGCAGCTGATTCTTTTTGTGAAGTAGAACATTTCCCTGCCTGTTTTTAAACAATGTTAGCTGTAATGTCTGTATACTCTTTTGCATCCTCCCCCGCCCAGGAGGTGTGGTATGATCAGATCATGTTCCTGTACGGTCAGACACAGCCATTACACAGTACACGGCAGGGGCACATTTATAAGATTATCACAGCACAGGAACATTTTTAATCAGCTGTTAACCTCCGTTCTTACCTGCGCTGCTTGGCCCGTCCATCTGTAGTGGGCGGCGCTTGTAACTGCACATCCGCCTCCCATTCAATTGAATGGGAGGTGGATGTGCAGTTACAAGCGGTGGCCACTACAACTTGACAGCCAAGCCCTGCATGTAAGGACTTCCGGCTGGCGGGGTCCCGCCCCTGGCACCGATAACAGCTGATCGGCGGGGTGCCGCGTGCGGGACCCCGGCTGATCATACATCGATGCCCTATCCTAAGGATAGGGCATCAATGTAAAAGTAGTGGACAACCCCTTTAATGTTCTCACCTATTATGATACCCCTTTCATGGCCCTATAGATTAAGATGCCTCCGAAATTACATCCACCACACTGGTTATCATACTCCCTACAATAAGTTTCCCTACAGTAAACCCACAAACAGTGTGATGGCCCCCACAAACCCCCCACACAGTATGATGGACCCACAGACCCACATCGTATGATGGCCCTCACAGCTTCCCACACAGTATAATGGCCCTACAATGTATGATGGTCTCCACATGACCCCCATACAACATGATGAAGGTCCCCACAGTATGATGGTCTGCATAGGTCCCCCACAAATTAACATTGGCCCCCACAGTATTAGCCACTATGAGAGAGCTAATATATAATGTGAAGTTCATGTTACTAAAATCAATAAATGGATGGCAAAGCCGCACATGGGCTCCATATATGCAGTACGAGCCCCCCACATGGGCTCCATATATACAGTACGAGCCCCCCACATGGGCTCCATACATACAGTATGAGCCCCCATAGCGCATATATATATGCGTTATGGGGGCTCGTACTGTACATATGGAGCCCATGTGGGGGGCTCGTACTCTATATATGGAGCCCATGTGGGGAAGGCTCTTACTGTGTATATATATGGTATAATTAAAATGGTATAATTAAAAAATTGAAAAAATAAACAACACATCGGGGAAATAAGTATTTGTTCACTTGCTGTTTTTGTCCATTTGCCCACTGACAAAGACATGAACAGTCTATAATTTTAACATTGAGAGATAGAATATCCCCCAAAAAATCAAGAAAATCACAATGTATAAATTAGATAAATTTTTTTGCAGTGAGAAATAAGTATTTGATCCCCTACAATCCATTAGGAGTTCTGGCTCCTACAGACCAGTTTAGACGCTCCTAATCAACTCGCTACCCTCATTAAAGACAACTGTCTTACATAGTCACCTGTATAAAAGACTCCTGTCCACAGACTCAATTAATCAGTCAGACTCTAACCTCTACAACATGGGCAAGACCAAAGCGCTTTCTAAGCATGTCAGGGACAATATCATAGACCTGCAAAAAGCTGTAATGGGCTTCAAAACCATAAGTAAGACGCTGGTTGAGAAGGAGACAACTGTAGGTGCAATAGTAAGAAAATGGAAGAAATACAAAATGACTGTCAATAGACATCAATCTGGGGCACCATGCAAAATCTCACCTCGTGGGGTATCCTTGATCAGGAGAAAGGTGAGAGATGTTCCTAAAACTACACAGGGGGAACTTGTTAATGATCTCAAGGCAGCTGGGACCACAGTCACCAAGAAAACCATTGATAACAGAATACGCCTTAAAGTCCTACAGTGCCTGCTAGGTCCAAGAGGAAGGCACATGTGCAGGCCCATCTGAAGTTTGCCAATGAACACCTGGATGATTCTGTGAGTTATTGGGAGAAGGTGCTGTGATCAGATGAGACAAAAATTGGGCTCTTTGGCATTAACTCAACTCGCTGTGTTTGGAGGAAGAAGGATGAGTACAACCCTAAGAACATCGTCCCAACCATGAAGCATGGTTGGGGAAACATTATACTTTTGGGGGTGCTTTTCTGCAAAGGGGACATGACGACTGCACCGTACTGAAGGGAAGATGGATGGGGTCATGTATCGCGAGATTTTGGCCAATAACCTCCTTCCCTCAGTAAGAGCATTGAAGATGGGTCATGGCTGGGTCTTCCAGCAAGACAATGACCCAAAACATACAGCCAAGGCAACAAAGGAGTGGCTCAAAAAGAAGTACAGTAAGGTCATGGAGTGGCATAGCCAGTCTCCAGACCTTAATCCCATAGAAAACTTATGGAGGGAGTTGAAGCTCTGATTTACCAAGTGACAGCCTCAAAATCTTAATGATTTAGAGATGATCTGCAAAGAGGAGTGGACCAAAATTCCTCCTGACATGTGCGCAAACCTCATCAGCAACTACAAAAAAAGTCTGACTGCTGTGCTTGCCAACAAGGGTTTTGCCACCAAGTATGAAGTGTTGTTTGCCAGAGGGATCAAATACTTATTTCTCACTACAAAAAGCAAAAAATGATCTAATTTATACAATGTGATTTTCTTGATTTTTTTTTTTTTTGGATATTCTATCTCTCAATGTTAAAATTAACCTACCCTTAAAATTATAGACTGTTCATGTCTTTGTCAGTGGGCAAACTTGCAAAAACAGCAAGGGATCAAATACTTATTTCACCCACTGTACTCACCTAGTTTCCGTACTCCCGACGCTGTGCTCCTGATGGTACCCGCACGCTCGATGGTGACAACATGCGGCCGCCTCATAGTGGCTGCGTGACGCGAGTGGGCACCTTAAACTTTTAAATAGACGCGCCCGGCCGCCTGCACTGTGTATGCTGGGTCCGCTCTGGCTGACATCATGCGGCATGGCGGGCTGAGCATCATTCAAGCCGCCTGCCACTTATCCATCCTGAAGGTATAGTAAAATGGAGATAAGTAGCCTACAGTTCAAGCTGGAATATGCAGGTCATAAGTTATGGAGTGACAATCCTTAGAATGTTGTGGGGGAATTAAGGCAGGAGACGAGGAATCTTGCTCCAGGAGACATAGTTTAGTAAGACAGCTTTGCCACCTTCAGGAGAGAGTACTGTGTGGAGCAAGTCCAGATGGGTGAAAATCAGCTTGAATGGGAATCACCAGCAGTACTTAATATTTTTTTTAGAGCGGAGGATTTCCATGTATGGTTTCTTGGCCCGCCTTTTGGCAATGGTTGTGGGGGCCAGATCCAGGAAGAGTTCATAGGAATGGCCTTGGAACTTCAGGGTTGTGGAGTTCCATGTAGGGAATAGTAGCTGCTCTTTTGTCTTGTAGAAAGAAAGCTTGAGGATGATGTTGCAGAGTGGGCCATCCGGATTACTCTTACTCAGTGCTCTGTGGAGGCAGTCCATCTCTAGCCGCTCTATAGGAATTCCTGGAAGTAGTTTTTGGAAGCGTGCTGTTGCAGTAAATTGGAGGTCTGTTATTGTTTCGGGCAGTCCTCTCATGTTGATGTTGCTTCTGCGGGCTCGACGATTTTCAAAATTTTGTAGCTTGTTGTTAAGGGAGTAGATTTCCTCGTGGAGCATCTCTATTCCGTTTTCGTAAGTGATGAGAGATGACGTAGTAGATTCCATTTTGTCTTCTAGGTCAGAGGTTCGGGATTCCAATTCTCTTCTTCTTTGGATAGCTCTTTGGTCAGTTTGTCCAACATTTTGGACAGTTCTGAGTGTAGAATGTTACGGGTCCGGGTGGTGGAACCTCTGTGCCGAGGTGCAAGGAGGGACCCAGAGGGGCGTGACTAAGTATCCACCCGAACCGACCCTGGTCGTACGGCAGCAAATGACACCGTGACCAGGGAGGATCCGGGCTGAGGGACCAGGTGCTACTCTGGGGACGACCTTGTAAGAGAGCAGGTGGCTCCCACGGGTCAGATGGCTGGGACTGACCGGTATGGCGGATGGACGCGGCAAGCAGGCGGAAGTCTCTGGTAGCAAACAGGTGGTCACAGTTCGAGAAAGCGGGGCAAGTAGCAGTCTTTAGGTTTACCAGGAAGGTAGTGACAGCAAGTGACGGCAGGGTCTCCAGGCAGGCTGGCAGGAAACAGGCAGGTGCTCCCAGGTGAGCGGGCTGACAGACGAGGCGGGTAACTGGCAGGTAACTGATGGGCGCTCCCAGGTGAGCGGTCTGGCAGACAAGGCAGGCGGATGCTCCCAGGTGAGCGGGTAGACAGACGAGGCAGGTAACAGGCGGGTGCTCCCAGGTGAGCGGGTAGACAGACGAGGCAGGTAACAGGCGGGTGCTCCCAGGTGAGCGGCCAGACAGACGAGGCAGGTAACTGGTGGACGCTCCCAGGTGAGCGGTCTGGCAGACAAGGCAGGCGGATGCTCCCAGGTGAGCGGACAGATAGCCAAGGCAGGTAACAGGCAGGTAACAGGTGAGCGCTCCAGGTGAGCAGGTTGGCAGGTAACGGGCAGGTAACAGGCTGGCAGGCAGGACGAGAAGCGGGACCTGAGGGCTGAAGCACAGATCAGACACAGTGCAAACAACTTTGCTCGGGCACCTCCATTTTGGAGGAGGTGCCTTATGTATGGGAGGTCCTCCGGCAATTGGCCGGGGACTCCTTAGGACGGCGCGCGCGGTCCCTTTAAGCAGCGGGGAGAGAGCGGGGAAGCAGCGGGGAGAGAAGCGCTAGAGGACGCCGCGCCAGGAGCGGGGAGGTGAGAGGGACGGCGTCTCTGCCTAGCAAGGGGCAGAGACGCCGATGCTACATAGAATTGATTGAAATTGTCATAGCAAGGCTGCTTAGTTAATTTGGGGGTTGCAGGAGTTCCTAATTGTCGTCGCCGGGATCATTTCGGGGTCCGCTCCGTATGGGGAAGAGGAGCAGGTGGACTCGGCGGGCGAGTGTGGTCCTTGGGACTTAGTGATCCCAAGATCAGTCGAGGATTGATTTCTAAGGTTAGGATTTGCATAGGCGGTTCTTTAAGGCTTCGGCATGAGGAGAATTGTGAGTTATCCGATAGTACAGAGGTTATTGCTCAACACCGGAAAAATAAGTCGGGGAGGAAGCATATTATGGGTTGCGTTCACCAGGGTAGGAAGGAGAGCGAGTTTAATCATTATGAGGGTCCCGTATTTCTACTCATAGGAGGACTTGTTTGGTAGACTTGTTTCTTCAGGCATAAGGTGACTTGATAAGCTGACAAAGCCTCTTATTAGTGGTAGTATCATATTGAAGGCACGGAGAGTCAGTGTCTTTAGTTGATAGATTTTGTAGTTTGATGAGCAGTTATAGTGTCCACTAGGTGTCAGCAAAGTATAGCCAAGGACAGTACAAGTGGAAAAAAAACTAACACTCACTGTGCCTGGAGGTCCCAGATCCCAACATTGTCAATGGGCAGCAGTCTGACTTGCAGGGAGAGACTAAACGACCCCTATTGTATTATGGTACAGAGGGGATCTGCCTGGAGGGTTTCAGGGACCACATTCTTCAACCCTGTTGGTTCGTTCGTTGCTAAGGGCAGAAAACTGCAGGTGAGACACGGCCAGGGGAGATGCAGGGCCGCACCTTGTCTCCGGAGGGGCAGGAGAGACCCAGCACAGGTAAAGGACGTTTCTCTTATAGTGCTGTCCTGTCAGAGGAGGGTGGACAGCTTGCTGATGGTGCACACCAAGCAAGGGCCTTGTAGGCCTTGGCATGCGACCGCGCATGTATGCACCCTGCTGAGCTGCGGATTTATAGGGAGAGCTATCCCTCCGGGGCTCCCACTCCACCAACGTCCTGAGCTGCCAATCCGGGCCCCACAGCGGGTGGAGAAGGATGACCCAGGCTCCGAGATGTACAAGCGCCCCCAGAAAAGGCCGCAGCTTCAGGCCTCCTGGTAGTCCTCAACATGGAGCGGTGCCTTGGGCACACAGGAGGGGGCAAAAGTGGGCTCAAATGGGACCCAGCAATGACATGAGCTGAGAGGAGGTGTTCTGGGCCACTGTTGGATCTTTTGTACCCTTAGATTAGTAGGGATTATGGTAGTTGGGCTCGAAGCTTATCCAGACATGTCCGGCTCCCCCCGAGATTTATCCTTTTTGATTGGGTTAGTGATTACGGGAAAGAGGCGCGTATGGCTAGGAAGTATACGTTTATTCATATGGTGGTCAATCTAGTGTGAGGTTTTATTTTATTTTGAGTTTCTGACTTTTTTGTACTCTTAACCCAGGCAGCATAATATTACACTCCCTGTATGAGGAGACAGACAGGACTTTCCTTCACTGCCTCTACGCTCCACCACATCACACCACTATTACTTCAAAGCCTGCAGCAAAATCCCGTGCAGTTTTGTTCAGATGCGGATTTGGGTCAGTTTTCCCAGCAGTAGCAGATTAGCCAATTCCTCTTTGGTAGATGTAAGTATATGTACGTAGAGTATGGTAGATGTACACACAGCAGCTCCCGGCACTTTTAGACGCAATTATTTTAATCAAAGCAAAAAACGAGTAAAAAATAGTGAAACGTGTCCTTTTTTGCTTTCAAGACTTAATATTTTATTCCTGACTTTAGTTACCTTCTAACTTTGCCTAAAAGATACAAAACTGTACTAACCCACTCAATGTAATCCTGGCATTACCGGAATTTTGTTTTTTGTATATTTCTCTCTGGATCTACAAAGTATTTCACTGTTTTCCACAAAAAGTTGTAAGTAGGACCAATGTCAAGCAGAAAACTGCACGGCTGTGATCATTGGCATCCAAGCTATGGGGACGTCTTGGGAGAGTGCAGTCAGACGAATAACACAGGTGTGCAAAAAAATTAAATTTCAAGATCTCTTTTGGTTATTCTACAAAATCTTTGTTTTTTTTGGTGCGCTGAATCCAAAAATTACCTCCTTTTTGTCATAGGACATCACGTTTCCTGACAATTTAGGTAACTATGTTAAATAAGGCAATATCGTGAAATAAATGAAAATAGACTTATAAAATTAATTTTTTATTACAAATTTTTCATGAAAATCATTTTTGAACTGAAATGAGCTTACTAACACTCACTAAAATCATTTTTTTTCCCTATGAGGCTCCTCTTGGTACATTTACGCTTGTGAGTAGCACCTGGAATGTCTCTCTGAAGCATCCGACAGTAGTCTGCCATCATTGTAATGCTCCATTTTCCCTGGTATCTTCTTTCCATCTCTTTAATGTCCTGATGGAAGCGTTCACCTTGCTCTTCACTCACAGCTCCCAAATTTTCAGGAAAGTAGTCTAGGTGGGAATGGAGGAAATGCACTTTCAAACTCATCAGGCAACCTAAAGCTTGAAATGCTTTCAGCATTCGTCTGACGATCTTTTTGTAGTCAGGATCTTTTTTATTGCCTAAAAATTTCTCTACGACCTCTTTAAATGCAATCCACCCTTCTTTTTGAGGAGCCATCATGGTATTGACAAACTCTTTATCAGCTATAAGCCTTCTAATGTCTGGTCCGATGAACACACTTTCCTTCAATTTTGCCTCCGAGAGGCTTGGAAACTTGGTGGCCAAGTATTTGAAGCATTCTCCATCTCTTGGAAGTGGTTTTATGAATTGCTTCATCAAGCCCAATTTTATGTGGAGAGGTGGTAGAAGAACTTTATAGGGAGGTACCAAAGTTTCTCGAAGGACATTTTTTTTCACCGACTGTGAGCACTCTCGGCTGCCAACTCTTCTTGGTCCAGTGATTTTGTTGGTCTCGACTGTCCTACAGACACAGAAAACAAGGGTATTTGGTATACCCAGCTTGTTGCCCGAGCAGCATGCACAAGACCTTCAAATCCCCACACACTATCTAAACCTACAGAGTATATAGCTGCATTACTTGGAAGTTGTGTGGATATATACTACTGAATATAGTTCATACAATTTCTATTACTATACCTTCTGAGAATCAGCGTATTATATACACAGTACTGTATTTGCTCTGTGCACTTTACTACTATACTCTCTATGTTCGCATACCCTATGTAATCTGCAGAAAAAAATCACCCTGAGTGAAATATCCCCCTTATATTACTTATTTGCTTACATCAAAACCTGTTATGGTGGTGTTGTTGTTTTTAGATGGTTTTAATCCTTGTCATGTGTGATATGTTTCAATAAAATTGTACTTATTAATTTAGGTGTGCACATTGTTAGTGTATTCTTGTCCTTTTACTACAGTCTTGTGTTAATACACAATGTAGCACCCTATATTTTTATTGTAGCTGTGCATCCTATTCTGTGTTCATGATCCCCACACATTTGCCAACCGTGGTCTTCATATTTAAGTTTACGAAGAACCAATTCCAAGTTCTCGTAGGTTTACTTCAAGTGTACGGAATGACCTACAGGGATAGAAGCGTAAAAAACGCCGTTGTGGAATAAAACTGCTTTGAGACTTTTTTGAAGAATCTATAAAAAGACGCCATTGCGCTGAATCATATTGGATTTTGAACTGACCCATCAAACCTTCGACATCGATGCAATAAACCAACTTGTCTTTCTGGGCAAAGTAAGGATCGAACTCCTTTTCATCATGTCTGAACCATGAAAAAGATGCTCCTGGTAACAAATTCCTGCTTTTGAGCCTTGATCCGAGTAACTCAGCGGTATCTTTGGGAAGATTCAAGTCTCTTACTAAATACTTCATCTCCTCCTGGGAAAAACAAATTTGGTCTTGTATCATCTTCAAAGTCAGAACTTGATTCGTCATCTGGTTCAGGTATAATTCCACCTTCATCGGAGCTAGGTATCTCTTCCAAGGTAGCAGGGGCCTTGGATACTGGTATATCTGTGCCATGGGGGATGGGACGAATTGCTGAGTGAAGATGGGGTATGAAATGGAATGCTTCCATTTGGAATTATACCCTTTCACATTGCATGAACCAAAGTAACAGTCGTCACTATAGTTCTTTTGCTCTCGCCATACCATAGGAATCCCATAACGGAAAGCTTTTTTTCTTACTCTTGAACCAATTTCGGAGGTCCTCAACACATGGATTGCACACTTTATAAGGTGCCCAAACTTTATCTTGATCTCCAAGTTTTAGTCTGAAGTATTCGAAGTACATTTTTTTCACAAAGTCTGTAATATTCAGCTGTTGATTCAACACTGTATATTCACCACAAATTAAACAGAAATGGTCAGGCGAATTAATACACTTCCGCAAAGCCATAACGCTAATTTGGGGAAACACGGTTGATGAATGAAATTCCAATCCAAGTTTCTTGAAAGAATAAAGACCTTTCATTATGTCACTAACTACCTGACTGCCACCAGCCAATCACGCAGTTCCTATTGATGTTAATGGGGAAAGAGAATAAGCTGCCTGCCCATAATTCACACCAGAGTTTGCAGAAGAACCTATAGGTTTGTGGCAAGTCCTGACATTTAGGATTTCTTCAATATTTTTTTTGTTCTTAAAACACCAAAATACATGGAAATTATATGAAAATAATCAAGCAGCTTTTTAGTCGCAGACCTGTGTAATTGACGTCTTTTACATCTACGGGCAGCTTTACAACTGTGCTGTACAACTGATCACACCCATTTGGATTGCCAGTATTAATTATTAAACTTTTTTTTAGACTTTTCATATTAGAAAGATACCCAATTACCTAAAGAATATAAATTGTAGTCGCTGTGCAATACCTCTTGGGAGCAGTACATCACAGGCCTGCACCTCAGATATCCTCCTATAAGCTATATTGGACTTCTTCATCAGTAGGTCTGCATAGTCAGTTCCTAGAAGCAGTTTCTGCACTTTATATTGTCTCACTGGAGAGGTGTATGTCTTATGTAGAGAACATTATCACCCCGCTGACCAGTTGGCATCCCATACCCGTTACTGTGTAAGGCTGGATTTGGTTACACTTCCAGATACTGTATATATCTGTATGCCCAGCTATACCTTTTTATATAACTTGTAAGTTACATCAGTCCCTCATACCAAACAATAGATTCTTACTCGTATATAATACCATTCACATCAGTGAGAAATCTGTCAAACACGCGTTATAGAGGGAGAGAGCAGTTTCCCATTAACCATGGAGGATCTCTTCGTAAGGACACGTTCACATGTATTATTATTATTATGCCATTAATTCCATGGCCCTTTACATGTGAAAAAGGGGTATACGTAGCAAACAACAAGTACAATAGTTTGAACAAAAACAAGTCGCCGACTGGTACAGGAGGAGAGGTCCCTGCCCGCGAGGACTCTCAATCTAGAATGAGGGGTGAGGATACAGTAGGTGAGGGAACAGCTGGTCGTGCAGCGAGGGTTACTGCAGGTTGTAAGCTTGTCACAAGAGGTAGGTCTTCAGGTTCTTTTTGAAGGTTTCCACGGTAGGCGAGAGTCTGATGTGTTGGGGTAGAGAGTTCCAGATGCACGGGAGAAATCTTGTATGCGATTATGGGAGGAGGAGATAAGAGGGTAGTAGAGAAGGAGATCCTGTGAGGATCGGAGGTTGCTTGCAGGTAGGTACTGGGAGACTAGATCAAAGATGTATGGAGGAGACAGGTTGTGGATGGCTTTGTATGCCAAGGTTAAGGTCTTGAACTTGAGTCTCTGGGCAATGGGGTCCAGTACAGGGATTGGCAGAGGGGAGAGGCAGGAGAATAGCTGGGGGACAGGTGGATTAGTCGGGCAGCAGAGTTTAGGATAGATTGCAGGGGTGCGAGAGTGGTAGAAGGGAGGCCACAGAGCAGGAGGTTGCAGTAGTCGAGGCGAGAGATGATGAGGGCATGCACTAGTGGTTTTGCGGATTCATGGCTGAGGAATGTATGGATCCGGGAAATATTTTTGAGTTGGAGTCGGCATGAAGTGGACAGGGCTTGGATATGAGGTTTGAATGAAAGATTAGAGTCAAGGGTTACCCCAAGGCAGTGAGCTTGTTATGGGACTGGGAAGAGTGGACAGCTATTGACTTTGATAGGTTGAGTGAGATGGTGGAAAGATGATGAATTCAGTTTTATCCATATTAAGTTTTAGGAATCTAGCAGAGAAGAAAGATGAAATAGCAGACAGACATTGAGGGGTTCTGGTTAGTAAGGACGTGATATCAGGTCCAGAGACGTAGATCTGTGTGTCATCAGCATAGGTGATACTGAAAGCTGTAAGACTCAATTAGCTGTCCCAGGCCGAAGGTGTAGATGGAGAAGAGCAGGGGTCCTAGAACTGAACTTTGGGTGACACCGACAGATAGGGGGCGAGATGAGGAGGTGGTGTGTGAGTGGAAGATGCTTAATGTCCGATCTGTTAGGTATGAGGAGATCCAAGATAGGGCCAAGTCTGTGATGCCGAAAGATGAGAGAGTCTGTAGTAAGAGGGAATGATCCACTGTGTCAAAAGCAGAAGACAGGTCCAGGAGGAGAAGGACAGAGTAGTGTTGCTTGGATTTGGCGGTCAGTAGGTCGTTGGTGACTTTAGTCAGGGCCGTTTCAGTGGAGTGATGCGGTCCGAAGCCAGATTGTAAGAGGGAGTAGGAGGAGAAGTGGGAGGACAGTTCAAAATGGACATGTTGTTCCAGTAGTTTTGAGTCATAGGGGAGAAGTGAGATGGGGCGATAGCTAGACAGAGAGGATGGGTCAAGGGAGGGCTTTTTGAGGATGGGTGTGATCGAGGCATGTTTGAAGCATGAGGGGAAAACACCAGTTGTTAGAGACAAGTTGAAGAGATGGGTTAGGGTTGGGATGAAGACTGCGGTGAGGTTTGGGATGAGGTGGGACAGGATTGGGTCAAGTTCACAGGTGGTGAGATGTGACTTGGAGAGTAAAGAGGAAAGTTGATCTTCCGTGATGGCGGAGAAGCTGGTTTTGGAAAAGGAGAGTTGAGTAGTTATGAGAAGGGGCTGTGGGGAGTTATGGCCAGGGCTGCGGAGTCTGAGCCCATTTTGGTGGAGTCGGTATAAAATGGACCGACTCCGACTCCTAAAATATACAGTACAGACCAAAAGTTTGGACACACCTTCTCATTTAAAGATTTTTCTGTATTTTCATGACTTTGAAAATTGTACATTCACACTGAAGGCATGAAAACTATGAATTAACACATGTGGAATTATATACTTAACAAAAAAGTGTGAAACAACTGAAAATATGTCTTATATTCTAGGTTCTTCAAAGTAGCCACCTTTTGCTTTGATGACTGCTTTGCACACTCTTGGCATTCTCTTGATGAGCTCTCTATAATTCCACATGTGTTAATTCATAGTTTTGATGCCTTCAGTGTGAATGTACAATTTTCAAAGTCATGAAAATACAGAAAAATCTTTAAATGAGAAGGTGTGTCCAAACTTTTGGTCTGTACTGTATAATAAATTGGGTACATACACATATTTTATTACAACCAGTCTGCAGGGCTGTGGAGTCGGACTCATGGTGTCTGTGTCCATTTTGGTGGGGTCGGTATAAAATGGACAGACTCCAACTCCTAAAATATGTAATAAATTGGGAACAGTAGTTTAATGCAGTTTGTGGGGAATATTTTTTTCATAAGAATTTAGGAGATATGAAATGTCCTATAAATGTCTGTCCTATTCCTGATCTAAGGGTCTAAACTTTTAGGTGAGATGAATCTGTGCTACAGTAAATTTATCACTTAAACATGAGTCATGTATGAGGGAGTCGGTGTCATGGAAATTGAGGAGTCTGAGTTGGAGGTTTGGCATACTGACTCCACAGCCCTGCTTATGGCCAAAGCTTTGCCTTATGTTGTCAATCTTCTGCTTGGAGAATGAGGCAAAGTCTTCAGCTGAAATAAGTGGGGAGGGAGGGGAGCTGGGGTATAGAGGAGAGAATTGAAAGTGTGGAATAGCTGTTTAGGGTTGCGAGACAGGGAGGATATGAGTGATGAGAAGTAGCTTTGTTTTGCTGCAGGTAGTGTGGACTTGAAAGTAGTGAGGGACTGTTTGAATGCGAAGAAGTGCTCGTTGGAGTGGGACCTTTTCCATCTCCATTCAGCAACTCTGGAAGCCCGTCTCAGTTCTTTAGTCAGGCTGGTGTGCCAGGGTTGCTTGTTGATTTGTGCAAGCTTTGGTATGTGTGAGTGGGGCGACCAAATTGAGAGCTGCAGCTGTTGTGTTGTTATATAAAGCAGCATCTGCATCGTGTAAGGAATTTGTCTGTAAGAGGGAGAAGGGATTCAGAGAGTGAGTGTAGGTCAAGGCGTTTGAGATTTCTGCGAGGGTGTGCAAGTTTCTGGATTGTGGACCAGGAGAGGAGAGGGAAGAGATTGTGAGTAAGTTGTGGTCAGGAAGAGGGAGATGTGAGTTAGAGAGGTTAGATGGGGAACTGAGGCGGGTGAAGATAAGGTTCAGTGTGTGTCCATCTTTGTGAGTGGCTGCGGAAGACCATTGAGCAAGGCCGAAGGAGGAAGTGAGGGATAGAAGCTTAGAGACAGATGATTGGGAAGTGTCACTGGGGATGTTGAAGTGGGGATGTCAGCGGAAAGGAAATGGAGTAGCCAGGTGGTGAAATGGTCTAAGAAGGTGGTAGCTGGCCCTGGGGGGCAGTAAATGACAGCCGGTTGGAGAGGGAGTAGGTGCGCACACTGTGCACTTCAAAAGAGGGGAGGGTAACGCAGGGTGGCAATGGCATATGCGAGAAGGAGCAGTTATCTGACAGGAGAAAGCCAACTCCTCCACCATGCTTGCTGCTGGGGCGTGGTGTGTGGGAGAGGTGGAATCCCCAGTATGAAAGTGCAGCTGGAGAGGCTGTGTCAGAGGGGGTGGGCCAGGCAAAAAAGAAAGGGAGGCGGGCACCATTGGGTGTAATATACTTAGTAGAGATCAACCTGTTTCATGAAGAAACATGTGCAAAAAAGAGAGAAGAAATGCAACATAACGGGATCTCAATACAAAAAATAATTTTATTTTTATTATACAAGCGAGCCACAACACAGACAATTAAAAACAAGTAAAACCCACAAACAACATGTCAAATAGCCCAAAATCAGGCTAAGACACCTCCAAACCACCCTGCTGAAAAGGACATAGGAGAATATATATAACTACACCATTCCAAAAAGACCTCTAAAGTGCTAATGCATTTATGTAAACATACTGGTAAGCTGCCAATGAAAAAAGGTGCCAAATCCACTAATGGGAGAGTTGCACATGAAAAGGTTATGTAACCAGCACAATACTGTTGCCCACTAATTCAGAGGCCCTACAAACACTATGAAGATAAATGGCAATTGAAAGTTAATATATCATGCCTGTCAGAAAAAATGCTGAAAACATGCATGCAAATAGTATACTCATGTGCACAGCAACAGCTGCCGGAGTAACGCAAGCACAAAATGAACAGAGTTCAAACAATCATACTAAAACCTATGTCCATAGCAGAAATCATGGGTGGATAGAGGATGGTAACCCCACGCGTATCGCCATAAAAGATAGCTTCGTCAGGAGAAGAGGATGCTGTGTGCAAGGCCCACTAGAGTAAATATATAGCCAAAATCAATCAGCAGCAAACACGGACCAGCTGGGAGGGCCAGGGGTAATGATCCCAGCACGTGCACAGGTAACTGCAAGTTGTGTAATGCTGCAGCCGCTCAAAATCAGATGGTAAGCAGGGAAAAAAAAAAAGAGAATACTTATATGACCCCAAACAATAAAGTAGGAGAGATATACTATTATTAAATTGAATTTCATACCTCAAAACATATACATCACTGATATAGCAAAAGAGGGGTATACAGCAAGAGAGCAGATACAATGCAGATGGTGGAAAATAATTCCACAATCTGACAAAGATATGTGATCACATATCCGGAAAAATAACAAAACGAAATAGTAAATAATAGTGAAAAAAAATAAATAAATAAAAATTATATAAATACAGAGGTATGGTACATACAGTCACAAAAGTTTGACAATAAATGGCAAACACATATAAACGTGCGCTGGAAGGCAGAGTATGCAGGATTTATCCAGGTCCTGCAGAGGTGAGGCCCAACAAAAGATGGAGAAGAATAAGAGCCAGATCTTTTTATGGTAAAGGAATTCCCGGACTCATAGAACAAGATGCCATGGTTTCCACGAGGACCAGATCTCATCCAAGGTAAGTAAATAATAAATGGTTAAACTCTAAAAGAAAAGGAAAAAGTAGGCAAGAATGAGTAAAAACATAACACAACAAGAGGGGGTGAGCCAGGTTTCGGTGATGGCGAGGAAGGAAAGTTAGTAATGAAAAGATCATGGATGTAAGAAAGTTTGTTGCAAACAGAGCAAGCGTTCCATAGAGCTCCTGTTAGTGGGACTGGGGAAGCAGGGGCTGGGCGGATGGGTATAAGGTTAGAACTGTTGCAGAAATGTGTGATCGATCTAGGATGAGAGGTAGATGTGACTGTGGGGATGTGGTGGCGGGGGGCCGGGATTTGGAGAGAGCGAGCAGAGAAGGTGTTAGCAGGTGGGAGCAGGAGAGAGCATGAGGTGGCTGTGTGTATTTGGAGACACAGGATTGTATGTTGAGGATCAGTTCTGAGGAGAACATGAGATGGATGGGGAGAATGGAGGGAGAGATGACCAGTTCCTTACTAGGAGTAGGGATTAGTGGGGTTAGTAGAAAGTGAAGGACCATAGAGGAGAGAGTGAAAACAAGCAGGAACATTGTTTAGGGTATGTGCACACGTTCAGGAATTGAAGCAGAAATTTTTGCATTTCCCTGGCAGAAAAAAACGCATGCGGATGTATATGCGTTTTTGAGCATCAATGAATGATTTTTGGAGCTAAATTAAGTTGCTGAGACATTGCTTAAGCCCTTGGATTACCATAAGAACTGGGGTGAGTATATTGGTTAATTTAAATGATTAAAGAATGTGTCTGTTGTATTTCAAATAAAGTGTTTACATTATGTCTGTGTGTTTCTTTACTTTGTTTGGTCAGGAAAAGGTCTGATTGACACCTTGATATAACCAAACAAAAGAGCTGGGTGTCACCCAATCTTCATTAGCATTTCTATTCATGTAATTTATGCGACTGCTGTGAGCTGTTTTTTGTAGTCTGGGAAGGTGCCACTAGGCAAACATTTCCCTGGCCATTAAATAACATCTCACAGCTGGTTATTTAGCCGCTACGTCCCCCCAATCAGCACGTAGCACCACTTAGGACACAACGTATTTATGTTGCATCCAAAACGTTGTGTTCTAATGCCGCTCTTTGATGTCGGTACATGTGAATCCACCACATATAAAGACACTTCAATCGGTCAAAATCTGCAGCGGAGACTAGCGTGTCCGCTACAGAAATTGACATGCTGCGGGTGAGTTTGGGTACGTGGCCACGATCAGGAGCTGCTGCAGGTTTGACGCTGCGTGTATATACGGCGTGAAACCCGCAGCATCCAGATGTTACAGTATAGTGGATGGGATCTCTAGAAATCCCACGTGCACTATGCGTGCATCAGAGGCTGCGAATCACCCATGGACACTGACATGCGGCACGTCTTTCAGGACCGGAGCAGGTCAAATTCTCTTGCGGAGTCGCTAGTCTCCACAACAGAAATTTGACCACTAGAATGTATTGAATGCAGTAAATCCGCATGGTTCAGTGAACACGTGGATTTACCTGCTTTCAATAGAATGCAACGTTTTGGACGCAGCAAAAATTTGCGTCCAATGTTCTGCTATGTCTGAATTATGGGCTCAAAGCCTAAAGTTAAAAAAAATAAAAATAAATAAAAATGGTATGGGCTCCCGCATCATTTTTATAACCAGCAGAGGGAAAGCCGACCACTGGGGGTTGATATTAGTAGCCGCGGAAGGGGCCATTAGCCAAAAATGTTCCCTGGCTATTAATATCAGACCACAGCTGTTTGTTTATCCTTTACTGGCTAGATTACAGGGGGACCCCAGAAAAAAATCTAGCCAGCAAAGGCTAAACTAGACAGCTGCGGGCTGATATTAATAGCCAGGGAAGGGTCCATGGATACTAGTCCCCTCTGCGGCTATTGATATCCAGCAGGTGATCAGTGACGTCACCGCAGGTCCTGAAAGTACGCTGCGGGACGCGAGCCCGCACCCTGCAGTGTACCACGAGCCGCCAAAGAGGAAGCATCGCCGAGGAGGACACCGGGGGCTACCGGACAGGTGAGTATGAAGGTTTTTTTAAAAAAAATTTCACTTTTTATTCTTTTTTTTTTTTTTTTTTTTACCGGCGCTGGGAGGAGCAGGCTGCCGCTTCTCCCATCTACGCTGCTCTCGCTGTTATCAGCCAGAGCAGCGGTTGGATGAGTGGAGTAGCAGTCAACTCTCCCGACCCGGGTACCAGCCGCGGCGCGATTTTGCACCTATTGTTTTACATTGAAACGCAGCAAATCCGCATGTATAGATACTATATATACTGGTTTGCTGCGATTCAATGCAAGTCAATGGGCGCAATGTCGCCGTGAAATCGCACCTGAATTGGTTGTGCTGCGGTTTGTGCCGCAATGATAATCCTCAGCGGAAATTTCCGCTTCATGTGCACAGCACATGCGGATTATCATTTCTCTGCAAGGCAGACCTATTACCAAGCGGTTTTAATGCGTTTCCACGGCGGAAAAAACGCTGCGGAAACACATTAAAACCGCATCGTGTGAACTCAGCCTTACTGTGACGAAGTATCCAGTTACCTTCAGTTCGCTTCGGTTCAATTCATATATAATTCTTAGCTGAGTATTTTTTCCGTACACTTCTATGTTACACTTGTATGTTACGCTGGCAGACGCTATGCCGTGAGTATACTGCCATGCTGTCAGGGTGCCAGACTGTGCCCACTGACTTGCCACAGCGCCCTGTCTCTTTTCTTTCTTCTTTTGTCACACATGTAGCTTTTTTGCTGCGTCCTTTCCATGGTTTTCTCTATGCGGGAAAAATTAGCTTTCTATAACCTTATTCACCCGCTGCATTTTGTTTTTAGCTGTGGTGTGTTTTTAAAGACCATTCTTTCAGCGTTTTCGCTGCTTTTTTTTTGTTTAATCATTAAATTGAATGTATCAAAAACTCATTAAAAAACTGATGAAAAAACATGTATAACGTAAGCAGTGTTTTTCCTACCAACACTCTTTTTTCATGTAGGAAGAACCGCTGCAAAAAAGCACTATGTGAACATACCCTAACAGTCTGTTTTACCTGTAGATTGTGAGCCCTCATGGGCAGGGTCCTCGCTCCTTCTGTACCAGTCGTCAACTTGTATTGTTCAAAATTTATTGTAATTGTTTGTGCTATGTATATCCCTTTCACATGTAAAGCGCCATGGAATAAATGGCGCTAAAATAATAATAAATTGCCTTTAATGGAAGATTTTGTCTCTTCCAGACACGGAGCTTGTACGACTCCTCGCCACCGTCTGTTTGCAGGCAGACAAAGGGAAGGCAAAACAGAAGAATAAAACGCTGCTCCCCAAGAACAAGCAGCCACACACCATCCCGCTGCCACCAGATGACAAAGCTGGATTAAAGGTACAACATAGATTGTTTATGTCAAACGCACTGGATTAAAGGGCTGAATCATTCCGAAAATACTTTCCTCAGTGCCATTATTTTTCCCATTCCTATGCTTTGATTATTCCATAATTCTGCTGGAAACAGTGGTTTAGCCCCAGTCCTTGTGTGACATAACAGCTCGGCTCTGTGTAAAGCTGGTCATACACAGATTGCTGTCGGCCGAAAAATGTTCCAGCATCTCAGCCAGCCCTCCATAGACAGGAGTGCTCCTGTTTTCTCTAGGATACTGATACGTCGACTGGCAGCTTATCTCAGAACAATGCGAAATCAGACATATGCGCTCAACATCTGTGCTGACCATCAGTCGGCCTGCGGCCCTATACACATTAGACTGTCAGCCGAAGATGGGGCGATTTGAACAGAAAGTTGCTTAAAGATATAGTTGAATGTATATATTGCCTGAGCAATCTCCACCCTAATGGCCTAAAGGCCCCGTCACACTAAGCGACGCTACAGCGATCCCGACAACGATACGACCTGTCAGGGATCGTTGCTGCGTCGCTATGTGGTCGCTGGTGAGATGTCAAACAGTCAGATCTTCCCAACGACGCAGCAACGATGCGGCGACCCGTAACGATCTGTATAACGATGCACGCCTATGTGTTTCTGTGTCTGAGTCGTCAACAAGGTCGTTGGTAAGGTGTCAAACACACCGATGCATGCTACCCAGCGGGGCCTCACCGATCAAAGAAATGTCCAGACCATTCCGACACGACCAGCGATCTCACAGCAGGGGCCTGGTCGCTGCTAAGTGTCAAACGTAGCGCGATCGCTACTGAGGTCGCTGTTGCGTCACAAAACTTGTGACTCGGCAGCGATCTCGCTAGCGATCTCGCTTAGTGTGACGGGGCCTTTAATGAAGGATGTACCTCATCAGCATGCCTGTATATAGGGCATTGTTAGATTTTTTTGGCAGCTGCTATATTATTTAGTAGATGCGCAGTGTGGAGTTGATCTCTGTTTTAACATCTCCTTTAATTTATATTTGTGTGAATTGTACTATGTGTCATTGAATAAAATTATGTTTTATTGATTTTGAGTTTAGGATTTATAATTTAGTTGCTGTTAGGATTCTGACTAGCCCTGTGACGTGCAGGGGAGGTGGGGTGAGTATGGAAACGAAGCAAGTAGGCGGAGATTTCTTGGCGTCCCCTGGACGCGAAGCTTGCCAAAACTAATTGAATAAAAAGCTATTACAAAGCAAGTAGACCTCTAATATGGGCCATACAGGTAAGTATAGATTCACATTTCTGTCACCTGTATGCCATATTAGCGGTCTGATAGGTCCTAGGGGGTGACAGATTCCCTTTAATATTGTAATGTGCCTCTTTCAAAACTTAGATGGTGGCTCCTCAGAGCACTGGTGTTAATAACCCTTTCAGAGGGTTCCTCTCATTAATGATTGACAGCAGAAATCCCACTTGTTATAGATTAGAAGAATTCCTCTAGATAATTGTTATTCAATAACCTCAGCTGAATTAATCTGGCACGCACTGCAGAAATGTCCTTGTAAAGCAGTTTTATATACTTTTCCACACACTCAGGTTTTCATGTTATGGATGGCAACTATTGTGTAGGTCAGTCTACATACAGTGGGTACAGAAAGTATTCAGACCTCTTTAAATTTTTCACTCTTTGTTTCATTGCAGCCATTTGGTAAATTCTAAAAAGTTCATTTTTTTTCTCCTTAATGTACACTCTGCACCCCATCTTGACTGAAAAAAACCTGAAATGTAGAAATTTTTGCAAATTTATTAAAAAAGAATAACTGAAATATCACATGGTCAATAAGTATTCAGACCCTTTGCTCAGACACTGATAGTTAAGTCACCTGCTGTCCATTTACTTGTGATCCACCTTGAGATGGTTCTACTCCTTCATTGGAGTCCAGCTGTGTTTAATTAAACTGATAGGACTTGATTTGGAAAGGCACACACCTGTCTATATAAGACCACACAGCTCACAGTGCATGTCAGACCAAATGAGAATTATGAGCTCTAAGGAACTGCCCTAGGAGCTCAGAGACAGAATTGTGGAAAGGCACAGATCTGGCCAAGGTTACAAAAGAAATTCTGCATTACTCAAAGTTCCTAAGAGCACAGTGGCCTCCATAATCCTTAAATGGAAGAAGTTTGGGACCACCAGAAGTCTTCCTAGACCTGGCCGTCCAGCCAAGCTGAGCAATCGTGGGAGAAGAGCCTTGGTGAGAGAGGTAAAGAAGAACCCCAAGATCACTGTGGCTGAGCTCCAGAGATGCAGTAGGGAGCTGGGAGAAAGTTCCACAAAGTCAACTATCACTGCAGCCCTCCACCAGTCGGGCCTTTATGGCAGAGTGGCCCGATGGAAGCCTCTCCTCAGTGCAAGACATATGAAAGCCCGCATAGAGTTTGCTCAAAAACACATGAAGGACTCCCACTATGATAAATAAGATTCTCTGGTCTGATGAGACGAAGATAGAACTTTTTGGTGATAATTCTAAGCGGTATGTGTGGAGAAAATCAGGCACCGCTCATCACCTGTCCAATACAATCCCAACAGTGAAACATGGTGGTGGCAGCATCATGCTATGGGTATTTTTCAGCTGCAGGGACTGGACAACTGGTTGCAATTGAAGGAAACATGCATGCGGCCAAGTACAGAGATATCCTGGATCAAAACCTCTTCCAGAGTGCTCTGGACCTCAGACTTGGCCGAAGGTTCACCTTCCAACAAGACAATGACCCTAAGCACACAGCTAAAATAACAAAGGAGTGGCTTCAGAACAACTCTGTGACCCTTCTTGACTGGCCCAACCAGAGCCCTGACCTAAACCCAATTGAGCATCTCTGGAGAGACCTGAAAATGTCTATCCACCAACGTTCACCATCCAACCTGACGGAACTGGAGAGGATCTGCAAGGAAGAATGGCAGAGGATCCCCAAATCCAGGTGTGAAAAACTTGTTGCATCATTTTCAAGAAGACTCATGGCTGTACTAGCTCAAAAGGGTGCTTCTACTCAATGCTGAGCAAAGGGTCTGAATACTTATGACCATGTGATATTTCAGTTTTTCTTTTTTAATAAATTTGCAAAAATTTCTACATTTCTGTTTTTTTTCAGTCAAGATGGGGTGCAGAGTGTATTTTAATGAGAAAAAAAATGAACTTTTTAGAATTTACCAAATGGCTGCAATGAAACAAAGAGTGAAAAATTTAAAGGGGGTCTGAATACTTTCCGTACCCACTGTAGCTCTAGCCTATTGAAGTATGGGCTTCACAAGAGCTCTGAAGATGCACTCTGGTCTCTGGTACCAAGGAGCTTTCCTTTCAATGGTTTGTGCAGTTGCTGTCTCTTGGCATCGAACAATATGGTGGTGCACCCTTGACTGGACCAGTATTGTACACGTGTCCTATTAATTTGAACAGAACATAGGCACTCTGCTGTGCATGATACCTGCCATGTTCTCCAAGTTGCTAGGTGGGGGGCACCTTGTAATAGGACTTTGCTTTTACAGCACATGCCAAAATTACTTAATCGGACTGAGATCTGGGAAACTTAGAAGCCAAGTCTGCACCTCAAACACACTCCTTAAAGAAGCACTTCCTCTAAAGTTTATTATTTGATTGCAGTCATCATATTATATAGCACTGTGTACTTACAATTGCTCATTCTGCCTTTCTACGCAACTAATTATTCTGTTTTCTCTGCTCTATGTAGAAACAGGTAGTCTCTTTTCCCTGCAGAAATCATTCTTCTCTTCAACTTCTGACCCAGCTGCTCCCTCTTCCCTCCTGCCAGGGACTTTTGTAGTGATTTTTGACTCATGCAGGGAAAATTTACCTCCTGTTTCTACATAGAGTTTAGAAGGATTCAGCTAGTCTGTTTTAATCACGTGATGTCATAGACCTAACAGAAAACAGAAGAATGGATGAAAGGACAACATGAGCAATTTTAAGTACACAGTGCTATATAATACGATGACTGCAATATGTTAAGATGGTAAAAATTTTGATGGGAGTACTTCTTTAACCCCTTTAAAGCCTGGGGCATATTAGTACGCCCCAGGCCATCACCCCCGGTTCAGTGAGGGTCCGGCGCTGAACCCGCACTGAACCGGGCACATGTCAGCTGCTTTATACAGCTGACATGTGCCCGCAACATCCGCGGGTGGAATCGCGATCCACACGCGGCTGTTAACCAGTTAAATGCCGCTGTCAATCTGACAGCGGCATTTAACAAAGCCGCGCTAGAAGCGCTGCATTAGTCCCACCCATCGGTGACCCCGTCACATGATCGCGAGTCACCGGTGCGTGTGCATGACAACCCGGGGTCTGCAGCCAGACCCCTGTGGTTGTCATGTAAAGATTGCTATGAGCGCCACCTAGTGGTGTGCGCTCATAGCACATGAGCATTTCTACTGCATACAGGCGATCTGCTCACCGCCTGTATGCAGTAGAAGCAATCAGACAACTGCTGCTTCTAGTCCCCTATGGAGACTATTGAAGCATGCAGTAAGTGTAAAAAATGTTTTTAAATATATATATAAAAAAAATAAATATAAAAGTTTAAATCACCCCCCTTTTGCCCCATTCAAAATAAAATAATAAAAAAAAAACCCACATACACATATTTGGTATCGCCGCATTCAGAATCGCCTGATCTATCAATATAGAAAAATAATTAATCCGATCGGTAAACGGTGTAACGAGAAAAAATTCTAAACTCCAGAATTACTTTTTTTCGTCACCGCAACAGTGCAATAATGGGCGATCAAAACATTGGATCTACCCCAAAATGGTATCAATAAAAACATCAGCGCGGCGCGCAAAAAATAAGCCCTCACCCGGCCCCAGATCCCGAAAAGTGGAGACGCTACAGGTCTTAGAAAATGGCGCCATTTTTTTTTTTTGCAAACTTTGGATTTTTTTTTCACCACTTAAATAAAAAAGAACCTATACATGTTTGGTATCTTCGAACTTGTAATGACCTGGAGAATAAGAATGGCTGGTCAGTTTTAGCATTCAGTGAACGTGGTAAAAAAAAAATCCCAAAACACAACTGTGGTATTGCACTTTTTTTGCAATTTCTCCGCGCTTGGAATTTTTTTCCCGTTTTCCTGTACACGATATGGTAACACCAGTAATGTCGTTCAAAAGTACAACTTGTCGCTCAAAAAATAAGCCCCCACACGGCCATATTGACCAAAAAATAAAAACGCTATGGCTCTGGGAACAAGGGGAGCAAAAACGGAAAATCCCAAGGCCCTTAAGGGGTTAAACCAATCTTGATTAATCCTTGTAGGGCGCCTACCTAAGAGGCCACCACCCTTAGAAAATACCATTGCCATACAGTGGTGTTACTTGGTCTGCAACAGTGTTTAAGTAAGTGGGATCAAAGTTTCATTCACATGAATGGCCAGCCCCAAGGCTTACCCAGAAAAACACTGCCCAAAGCATCGCATTGCCACTGCCTGCTCATTGTCTCATTCTGCATTCTAAAGTCATTCCTTTCACAGGTACTCAATGCAAACTCCACTGCCTAGATGTTCAAAAAACAAAACAAAAAGTGATTCATCAAACCATGCCACTATCTTCTATTTCTCCACGGTCCATAACTGATAGTCACGTGCCCATTGTAGGGCTGTTGATAATCTGGAGCCATGCAGCTGTTTTTGGACATCTTTCTGTCATAGCCAGTGTTAACCTTTTCAATAATTTTTGGTAACGTAGATCTTGTAAGATTAGTCAGGCTAGTGTGTTCTCCCTATGCACATCAATGATCCTTGGGGCCCAGTGACCTTGTCTCCTGTTCACTAATTGCCCACCTGTGAAGCTACTAACCACTGCATACTCTGCACACCCCATAAGTCTTGCCATTCTGCCCCAGTTGTCTGGCCTTTATAATTTGGTCCTTGTTAAAGTTGCTGAGATGCTTCTGTTTGACTATTTTTCCTGGTTCCAACACATCAACTTCGAGAACTGACTGTTGAAATGCTGCCTAATATATCCTACCCCTATAACTGGTGCCATTGTCAGGAGATAATCAGTGTTATTGACTTGGGTTATTGGGCATCCTATTGTTATTGCTGATCAGTGTATCTATCAGATTGTATGTAGAAATCCTAAATGTTTTCTATCAATTATCCATATGAAGCCCCCAGCTGTGTGTCTGTGTATGTCTCATAACTACAAAACTTCTTCAGTAAAAATGATAGAGGGAAATTCGAGCTACACCGCGTGCAGAATTATTAGGCAAATGAGTATTTTGATCACATGATACTTTTTATACATGTTGTCCTACTCCAAGCTGCATAGGCTTGAGAGCCAACTACCAATTAAGTAAATCTGGGGATGTGCATCTCTGCAATGAGGAGGGGTGTTGACTAATGACATCAACACCCTATATAAGGTGTGCTTAATTATTAGGCAACTTCCTTTCCTTTGGCAAAATGGGTCAGAAGAGAGATTTGACGGGCTCTGAAAAGTCCAAAATTGTGAGATGTCTTGCAGAAGGATGCAGCAGTCTTGAAATTTCCAAACTTTTGAAGCGTGATCACCGAACAATCAAGCGTTTCATGGCAAATAGCCAACAGGGTCGCAAGAAGCGTGTTGGCCAAAAAAGGCGCAAAATAACTGCTCATGAATTGAGGAAAATCAAGCGTGAAGCTGCCAAGATGCCATTCACCACCAGTTTTGCCATATTTCAGAGCTAAAACCTGTAATATAACACATAGACTGATAATATATAAAATGTAGCATTTATTATTGATATATTAAAAACAATAAAAATACATAAATATAATACGGGAAGGGAAGCAACACAAACAAAGGTCGCTGGGATTGACAGCTATAGTACATATAAGAATATTCGCCAATGAATCAAATTCGATCACATGCTGCAAATGTATAAAAGATTCGCACTGCAAGTAATCATGTGAGATTTACATAAAGTGCAAAGTGTTAATAGATAAACTCACAGTACAGAACAATCAATAAAGCAGCAGAATGTATGAGTATGGTAAAACGGAATATAGAGTAAGTAAAGATGACAGAGCTGTACTAACCCGTAAGACCTGAATCCAACGCGCGTTTCGCCTGGGCTTTAACGAGGATATGAGGAGAGAAAGAGTGAAGAGGTATTTATTTAAGGTCCAGCCAATGGCAGAGGCAAGGATTGACTGATGCAGGTGTATCGTGTAGATTAAATCACATGGCGCCATGTGTAATATGCCGGACATCGCTTCCCCATGCTGAGCTGCGACCAACACGGGCGCAGAACAGCTGGGGAAGTCAGAAGCCCGGCGTGCATGTCAGTGTGAGACGCAGCACCAGAAATGACGCGGAGCGCGTCATGCCGGAAGGGGTTGTGCGTTCCACCTTGGGACGCAGAGAGGGAAACAACGCGGTGCGCGTCATATAGGAAAAGGTTGTGCGTTCCACCTTTGGAACGCAAATAAGAAAAACAGATGAATTGCGAGTGAAAGCAGGCCATAAGGGGAAGGAGGAAGAGATATAGGTGGGTAACAGTGCAGTGCGAAAAACCATAGAAAATAGTGTAAGTATGGTAACTGTGTATAAGTAATAAATGGACAGAGAAGAAAAAGGAAAAAGATGACAAGAAAAAAGTAGATAGAGATATTATTGAGATATAGAAAAAGAAGTGCAGAATAGGAATACATAACAAAAGGTGATGAGGAGAAAAAGGGAAATAGAAAACAGAGTGATACATAACCTCATAAAGAGATTAAAGTGTAAGGTGTCTCAATATGAAACTAAATATGAAAAGTAAGTGATGACACAAGTAAGATACGTGCAATAACATGGTGCATCGTAATTAAAGCCTTGGAATGTGAATAGTATCATAATAGAGATAACAGGTGAGATGAGTGCAGAGACCTTAGGATATCAAAAGATAAATACAACAAGATGTGAAGGACCAAATTAAAATCAAAATAAAATTATCATATACGAACTGAAAAGGGAGGGGGGGTTTAAAGAGAAGGAAGAGAGAGGAAAAATGGCATCAGTCAAACAATTCAATATCACATATATATGTACAGTGCCTACAAGTAGTATTCAACCCCCTGCAGATTTAGCTGGTTGACACATGCGGAATTAACTTGGCATTGTGACATTTGTACAAAGGAGCATTCCAAGGCCATCAGAGACAAGATCGTGGAGGGTCACAAGGCTGGCAAGGGGTACAAAACCCTTTCCAAGGAGTTGGGCCTACCTGTCTCCACTGTTGGGAGCATCATCCGTAAGTGGAAGGCTTATGGAACTACTGTTAGCCTTCCACGGCCAGGACAGCCTTTGAAAGTGTCCTCCCGTGCCGAGGCCAGGCTTGTCCGAAGAGTCAAGGCTAACCCAAGGACAACAAGGAAGGAGCTCCGGGAAGATCTCATGGCAGTGGGGACATTGGTTTCAGTCAATACCATAAGTAACGTACTCCACCGCAATGGTCTCCGTTCCAGACGAGCACGAAAGGTACCGTTACTTTCAAAGCGTCATGTCAAGGCTCGTCTACAGTTTGCTCATGATCACTTGGAGGACTCTGAGACAGACTGGTTCAAGGTTCTATGGTCTGATGAGACCAAGATCGAGATCTTTGGTGCCAACCACACACGTGACGTTTGGAGACTGGATGGCACTGCATACGACCCCAAGAATACCATCCCTACAGTCAAGCATGGTGGTGGCAGCATCATGCTGTGGGGCTGTTTCTCTGCCAAGGGGCCTGGCCATCTGGTCCGCATCCATGGGAAGATGGATAGCACGGCCTACCTGGAGATTTTGGCCAAGAACCTACGCTCCTCCATCAAGGATCTTAAGATGGGTCGTAATTTCATCTTCCAACAAGACAACGACCCAAAAGCACACAGCCAAGAAAACCAAGGCCTGGTTCAAGAGGGAAAAAGTCAAGGTGTTGGAGTGGCCTAGTCAGTCTCCTGACCTTAACCCAATTGAAAACTTGTGGAAGGAGCTCAAGAATAAAGTCCACATGAGACAACCAAAGAACCTAGATAACTTGGAGAAGATGTGCATGGAGGAGTGGGCCAAGATAACTCCACAGACCTGTGCCGGCCTGATCAGGTCTTATAAAAGACGATTATTAGCTGTAATTGCAAACAAGGGTTATTCCACAAAATATTAAACATAGGGGTTGTATAATAATTGACCCACACTTTTATGTTTAAAATTTAATAAAATTCAACTGAGCAACATAACTTTTTGGTTTGTAAGATTTATGCTTCTGTTCATAAAACCTACTCTCGTTTGCAGTTTGAAGGCTCTAACTTATTTGCATCTTATCAAACCAGCTAAATCTGCAGGGGGTTGAATACTACTTGTAGGCACTGTATATATATTCAGACGAATATGGCTGTCCAGGTAAGGTGATATGTTGATTGAAGAATTCGATCAGTATAAGCCATTCAGTAGGCTGATGGCTTGATATCATTGCCTCCCAATAAAAAAATTCGGCTGGGGGTACAAGAAAACCAAACAGAGACCAAGGGCGAAAGAACTATAAGGAAAGAGACAACATAGGTAAGTACAACAACAAAGAATTAAAAACACAAATAAATAATTAATATATTAAACGGTAAACACACACATACGAGTGATCAAATGTATACCATAGAAATAACTCAAACTCATTAGAGGAAAGAGACAAAACTATTAGTTTCATTGAGGCCGTGAGGGGTTATGGTGTTTAAGATGGTAATCCACCTCGCCTCTTTTTGCGCCAAAATCTTTTTCCAGTTCCCACCCCTGACCCCAGGGTAGACCCGATCTATGCCACTTACTTGGAGGCCAGACGTGTCACAGTCGTGAAGCTGTTTAAAATGCCGGGGAAGGGTTTTGAGGTGTTCTAGGTTGTCAACTTCTCTAGCTGATCTAATATCCAGGACGTGTTCCCTGGTACGTCTCCGTAGTTCTCTTGAGGTGAGACCAATATACATCTTACCACAGGGACATTTTGCGCAGTATATAACGCCTGTGGTCGTGCAACTGATGTTATGAGTGACCTTGAATTCTTTAGTATGGTCAGAGTTAAAGAAGACCTTGGTAGACTTGATGTTGGTACAAGCTATGCAAGAGCCACATGGGCGGCAGCCCCAGGGAGGGCCCTTGGTACCAAAAATCCCTCCAGTGTTGAGGGCTTCAAAGTGACTGTGGACCAAGATGTCTTTAAGATTTTTAGATCGTCGATATGTGACAACTGGATGAGGTGGGAGATATTTCTTAAGTGTTTGATCAATGTGGAGGACTGACCAATGTTTCTTTAAGGCTTGCTACATTTCGCCGTTTCTGACATTGTAAGTGGAAATTAATCTCACCGAATCATCTTGGTTTTTGGCTCTTGTGGAATAGAGTAAGTCCTTTCTCTGAGAAAATTTCGCCCTGCGGTAACCTTGATGGATGGTCCTGTGATTGTACCCACAATTGAGGAATCTATTTTTTAAAATCTGAGCTTGTCTATCAAATTTGGATTCATTGGAGCAAATTCGACGCATCCTTAGAAACTGTCCAGTGGGGATGCTTCTGATGAGATTCCCGGGATGTGAAGACTGTGCGTGAAGCAAAGAATTGGCTGCGGTAGGTTTGCGGTGGACATCAGTTTGGATAAAGCCATTGGAATCAATGTCTAATAGAACGTCCAAGTTCTATACCTTTTCTCTTCCCGTGGTAAAAGTCAACTTGATGTTTTGATCATTCCTATTGAGTAGATTGATGAAAAGCGTGACGTCATCCCGGGAGCCCTGCCATAGAAAGAAGATGTCGTCTATATATCTGCCCCAATATAGTATGTTGCTTGACAGAAGTGGTGGATTAGTCATAAGGAACTCCCTTTCCCACAGCCTCAGGAAAAGGTTCGCATATGAGGGTGCACAAGCAGCACCCATAGCGGTACCCCGGAGCTGCAGAAAAAAGGAATCCTGGAAGAGAAAAAAATTGTGACTTAGGACAAATTCCAATAGTTGCAAGATTAATTCTCTTAAGTCCATGTCATAATTAGACATTTTTAGGAAGGTGTCAACCGCTTTAAGTCCATCCCTATGGTTAATTGAGGTGTAGAGTGATTCTACATCGCATGTAACCATGAGGACGTCATCATCAACATGTATACCATCCATTTTTTTGAGGAAATCTGTAGTGTCCTTGATATTTGAAGGAAGTGATTGTACTAATGGATATAGTAGATGATCAATGAATCTACACATGGGTTCACAGAAGTTGCCCACACCTGACACAATAGGCCTACCTGGAGGGTTGTAGATGTCTTTGTGAACCTTAGGAATCAGATAGAAGGTGGCAATTCGGGGGTCCTTGTAGATGAGGTAATCACATTCTTTCCTTGTGAGAATACCCTGAGTAGCAGCTGCATCCAAAATAGTTTTAAGTTCGGCCTGGTATTTGGACAGAGGATTGAAAGTAAGTTTTTTATAAGTTGTGCCATCATAAAGTTGTTTTTTGGCTTCCCGTATGTACATAGGGGTAGGCCATAAAACCACGTTACCACCCTTGTCCGAAGGTTTGATGATGACGTCTTGTAGTTTTTTGAGGTCATTGATTGCTTCCTCCTTACCATACGATAATTGTACTAAGGAGGAACGCATTGCAATCTGTTTAAAGTCCTCATCGACCAAGCGGACAAAGACGTCTATATTAGGGTACATGGACAAGGATGGAAAACGTTGGGATTTTGGAATAACAGAGGAAGGTAACTTACTGGGTTGACCAATTTCTTGTTCATCAAGAAGACTCTGAAGTGTATTTAATGCAGTTTGTTCCTCTAGGGTAGCAAATAAATCTATGTCAGTAGGTCTGTCAAATATTTTCTTGAAAATGAATTTACGGGCGAAAAGATGAAGATCTTTTACAGCGGTGAAGTAATCAAACCCAGATGTCTGGGAGAAGGAAAGACCTTTACAGAGAATATCATTCTGAGCTTGGGTAAGTATATGCTGGGAAAGATTAATTACCTTCAAAGAGGACGGAGCGGAGTCAGAGTCGTCATGGTGAAATTCCCTTGTCTTGGTTTTCTTAGAATCCTGGTTCTTTTGGCCCAATCTAGTATGGTAGTTACTTTTCATGGAGGAAGACGTAGTTGATTCGTTGTCAGATATAGATGAAGAGGTGGATGCTTTGCGTTCAACCCTGACGGGCTGTTGAAATTTCCACTTGTAGACTCTGTTGTTTTCTTTGTCCTGACAGTCACGTTGATATTTAGATGTTTTAGTGGTTTTAATCCGTTTTTCCCACACAGTAAAGTTTTCCTCCATGTCACTATAAAATTTCTCCCAATCGTCTTTTTGGACGAGGGATTTAAGTTTATCCTGTAGAGAGTTAATTTCTAGATCTGTATCAACCAAAGTGGTACCATTCTTTTTAATGATTAAACTAAGAAAATTATTGGAACATGAGTTGCATATCTCCTCCCACTGGGAGGAGAACTCAGGATCGTCTTTTCCATACGATGGAAAGACTTGTACGCGCAGTCCTCTTGGAATTAGATTTTCCTCTAAATACTGTTCTAATGTAAATTTATTCCACCATGTCTTAAGGCGACGGTGGTATAAGAGTTTGAGGGAATTTTTTATGCTCTGTGAGGTTCTAAAATCACTCGGTGTGGATTGTGTGCCTTTCCCTTTAAAAACTGTGAGTGCCTGGCTGTGCCAGGTTGCTTCTTTAGCATGAAAATCCGTGAAGAATGGAAAGGTTGTGTACTTGGACGTTCTATTAGACATCGATTCCAATGGCTTTATCCAAACTGATGTCCACCGCAAACCTACCGCAGCCAATTCTTTGCTTCACTCACAGTCTTCACATCCCGGGAATCTCATCAGAAGCATCCCCACTGGACAGTTTCTAAGGATGCGTCGAATTTGCTCCAATGAATCCAAATTTGGTAGACAAGCTCAGATTTTAAAAAATAGATTCCTCAATTGTGGGTACAATCACAGGACCATCCATCAAAGTTACTGCAGGGCGAAATTTTCTCAGAGAAAGGACTTACTCTATTCCACAAGAGCCAAAAACCAAGACGATTCGGTGAGATTCATTTCCACTTGCAATGTCAGAAACGGCGAAATATGGCAAGCCTTAAAGGAACATTGGTCAGTCCTCCGCATTGATCAAACACTTAAATCTTACAAACCAAAAAGTTATGTTGCTCAGTTGAATTTTATTAAATTTTAAACATAAAAGTGTGGGTCAATTATTATACAACCCCTATGTTTAATATTTTGTGGAATAACCCTTGTTTGCAATTACAGCTAATAATCGTCTTTTATAAGACCTGATCAGGCCGGCACAGGTCTGTGGAGTTATCTTGGCCCACTCCTCCATGCACATCTTCTCCAAGTTATCTAGGTTCTTTGGTTGTCTCATGTGGACTTTATTCTTGAGCTCCTTCCACAAGTTTTCAATTGGGTTAAGGTCAGGAGACTGACTAGGCCACTCCAACACCTTGACTTTTTCCCTCTTGAACCAGGCCTTGGTTTTCTTGGCTGTGTGCTTTTGGGTCGTTGTCTTGTTGGAAGATGAAATTACGACCCATCTTAAGATCCTTGATGGAGGAGCGTAGGTTCTTGGCCAAAATCTCCAGGTAGGCCGTGCTATCCATCTTCCCATGGATGCGGACCAGATGGCCAGGCCCCTTGGCAGAGAAACAGCCCCACAGCATGATGCTGCCACCACCATGCTTGACTGTAGGGATGGTATTCTTGGGGTCGTATGCAGTGCCATCCAGTCTCCAAACGTCACGTGTGTGGTTGGCACCAAAGATCTCGATCTTGGTCTCATCAGACCATAGAACCTTGAACCAGTCTGTCTCAGAGTCCTCCAAGTGATCATGAGCAAACTGTAGACGAGCCTTGACATGACGCTTTGAAAGTAAAGGTACCTTACGTGCTCGTCTGGAACGGAGACCATTGCGGTGGAGTACGTTACTTATGGTATTGACTGAAACCAATGTCCCCACTGCCATGAGATCTTCCCGGAGCTCCTTCCTTGTTGTCCTTGGGTTAGCCTTGACTCTTCGGACAAGCCTGGCCTCGGCACGGGAGGACACTTTCAAAGGCTGTCCTGGCCGTGGAAGGCTAACAGTAGTTCCATAAGCCTTCCACTTACGGATGATGCTCCCAACAGTGGAGACAGGTAGGCCCAACTCCTTGGAAAGGGTTTTGTACCCCTTGCCAGCCTTGTGACCCTCCACGATCTTGTCTCTGATGGCCTTGGAATGCTCCTTTGTCTTTCCCATGTTGACCATGTCTGAGTGCTGTTCACAAGTTTGGGGAGGGTCTTAAATAGTCAGAAAAGGCTGGCAAAAGAGATCTTTAATCCACACATGTGAAGCTCATTATTCTTGGTGCCTGAACTACTTCTTAATACTTTAGGGGGACCAAACAGAATTCTTGTGGTTTGAGGGGTTGAATAATAAATGACACTCTGAATTAACTTTTAACGTTTTAAAAAAAAAAAAAAAAAAATTTGCTGCAGTGCATTTCCCACTTCCAGGCTGATCTACAGTACAAATGTCACAATGCCAAGTTAATTCCGCATGTGTCAACCAGCTAAATCTGCAGGGGGTTGAATACTACTTGTAGGCACTGTATATGACGCGCACCGCGTCGTTTCCCTCTCTGCGTCCCAAGGTGGAGCGCACAACCCCTTCCGGCATGACGCGCTCCGCGTCATTTCCGGTGCTGCGTCTCACACTGACACGCACGCCGGGCTTCTGACTTCCCCAGCTGTTCTGCGTCCGTGTTGGTCGCAGCTCAGCATGGGGAAGCGATGTCCGGCATATTACACATGGCGCCATGTCATTTAATCTACACGATACACCTGCATCAGTCAATCCTTGCCTCTGCCATTGGCTGGACCTTAAATAAATACCTCTTCACTCTTTCTCTCCTCCTATCCTCGTTAAAGCCCAGGCGAAACGCGCGTTGGATTCAGGTCTTACGGGTTAGTACAGCTCTGTCATCTTTACTTACTCTATATTCCGTTTTACCATACTCATACATTCTGCTGCTTTATTGATTGTTCTGTACTGTGAGTTTATCTATTAACACTTTGCACTTTATGTAAATCACACATGATTACTTGCAGTGTGAATCTTTTATACATTTGCAGCATGTGATTGAATTTGATTCATTGGCAAATATTCTTATATGTACTATAGCTATCAATCCCAGCGACCTTTGTTTGTGTTGCTTCCCTTCCCGTATTATATTTATGTATTTTTTATTGTTTTTAATATATCAATAATAAATGCTACATTTTATATATTATCAGTCTATGTGTTATATTATAGGTTTTTGCTGTTTATGCAGACACATGGGCATCTTGATATTTTTGTGCGATTCAGTTTATTGATTGTCATATTTCAGAGCTGCAACGTTACTGGAGTATCAAAAAGCACAAGTTGTGCGATACTCAGGGACATGGCCAAGGTAAGGAAGTCTGAAAAGCGACCACCTTTGAACAAGAAACATAAGATAAAACGTCAAGAATGGGCCAAGAAATATCTTAAGACTGATTTCTGAAAGGTTTTATGGACTGATGAAATGAGAGTGACTCTTGATGGGCCAGATGGATGGGCCAGAGGCTGGATCAGTAAAGGACAGAGAGCTCCACTCCGACTCAGACACCAGGAAGGTGGAGGTGGGGTACTGGTATGGGCTGGTATCATCAAAGATGAACTTGTGGGACCTTTTCGGGTTGAGGATGGAGTGAATCTCAACTCCCAGACCTACTGCCAGTTTCTGGAAGACAACTTCTTCAAGCAGTGGTACAGGAAGAAGTCGGTATCGTTCAAGAAAAACATGATTTTCATGCAGGACAATGCTCCATCACATGCATCCAACTACTCCACAGCGTGGCTGGCCAGTAAAGGTCTAAAAGAAGAAAAAATAATGACATGGCCCCCTTGCTCACCTGATCTGAACCCCATAGAGAACCTGTGGTCCATCATAAAATGTGAGATCTACAGGGAGGGAAAACAGTACACCTCTGGGAACATTGTCTGGGAAGCTGTGGTGGCTGCTGCATGCAATGTTGATCGAAAACAGATCAAGCAACTGACAGAATCTATGGATGGAAGACTGTTGAGTGTCATCATAAAGAAAGGTGGCTATATTGATCACTAATTTTTTTGGTTTTTGTTTTTGCATGTCAGAAATGTTTATTTCTAAATTTTGTGCACTGATATTGGTTTACCTGGTGAAAATAAACAAGTGAGATGGGATTATATTTGGTTTTTATTAAGTTGCCTAATAATTCTGCACAGTAATAGTTACCTGCACAAACCGATATCCTCCTAAGATAGCCAAATCTAAAAAAAAAAACACTTCAACTTCCAAAAATATTAAGCTTGGATATTTATGAGTCTTTTGGGTTGATTGAGAACATAGTTGATGATCAATAATAAAAATAATCCTCTAAAATACAACTTGCCTAATAATTCTGCACACAGTGTAGAGGAAGTTGAAGGAAAGTTTATAGATCCTTCCAAGTGAACATCCAGATCATAAATAATGTGCCACCCCTTTAATATTATGTCCTGTTCAATGTTCATGTATTCTTGCAGTATACAGTGATTTATAGTTTGGGTTGTGATTGTAGAGAAAACCACCCTCATTTCACTTGGATCTTTTTGATGCGTCTTTTATTGTTTAATTTTAGGTTTCCTCTTTATAAGGTGACTTTTTGGTTGTAACATGTATTTACATTTTTCAGTCGTGGTGGAACAGGATGTCTAATCGTTTCCGTAAGCTGAAGCTGACCCAGACACTGAGACATGGCTTCTCCTCCAACCGCCTTGTGCCTTTGACTGAAAACGCTAGTGCATCTCTTGACTCTATGATGAGAACTCCTTTCCAGACAGATATAAGCAATCCACGAAGACCAGAATCTGCTACAGCCTGGACAACTTCCTCCAAAGACAGTGGTGAGGAGACGCACATACACCTTTCATACTCTCACATTTTCCTTATAATGGAACAGTCTGAGCAATGGGCCCTGAATGCACGATGATGCCAGGACAATTGAAGGCTTTACAAAGCTATTGACTACCACCTTCAAGAGAGAAGACGGCCATACACATTAAATGGCTGTCGGCAGTACAATGCTTCGGCTGACAACCATCTTTGTCATATTTTCCATACACGAGTGCTCGTTCGGCGAGCGCTCCTGTGTTCTGTATGAGAGAGCCACCAACTGACATGTCGACCAGTGGCTTATCTCCAGGAGAACAATGTTGATCGCACACATCAGATTTTGTACTGCCCATCACATCTTCCCTGGCCTTAAGTCGGTGGCTTTCCCATACACATTAGACTGTTGATATCTGTAGGTTTGGCTGAAATTACTGTAATTTGTATGGTGCCCATTCATCACTGCTTTTGCCCCTTGTTTTGTGTGTTTTGCACCTTTTTTTATTTTTTGGCCCATTTTCATTTGTGCATTTTTTTAAGTAACTTTTTATGTATTCGTCTGTTTTTTTTCACCTGATTCATCGTTTGCAATTTTTCGAAAAGAGCCAACATTTGTGACATTTTGTGAGGAATGTGACTTTTTTGTGATAAAAAGTCACAAAAAAGTTAAAGAACATTTTGGATTTTGCACAAAATTCACAAATCGTGTGCAAAATTTTGAAGAATTTGGCACCAAAAAGACGAAAAAATGAATAGTGACTTAAAGAAAACAAAAAACAAACCCTGTAAATAATGAATTGGTGCCTTAATTTCCACAATCTACTCAAGTTGAACTCACATCTCAGCCCAGTTGAAATTGATGACTCTAGCCTTTTACCCTTGGGTGTTCCCCACTTGATTTTTGGGCTTTCAACTCGGGACTGACATTTCCCAGGGTGTATAATTATGGACATTTCTAAACCTTTACATTAATAAAGACAATGAACTTACACCATGTTCCTCATTCCATGCTCAAACTAATCTCATTTTACTGTCTAGCAGCAAGGAAAAAAAATAATTTGCAGTCACCTATCCAGTAAATATGACAAATTTCAGAATATCTAGTAACATTACACATCTAGTGCAGTTCTTTTTTACATGTACCATATTTTTCAGACTATATAAGACACACTCTTTTCCCCCAAAATTTGTAAGGAAAATGGGGGTGTGCGTCTTATAGTCCGAATGCAGGCTTACCAGGGGGGTTGCGGCGGTGGTGGAGCCGGGTCCCTTCCTCAGAAAGCCGGCGGCGGCAGAAGGCAGCGGCGGCGGTGAGCAGAGCAGAGTGCATTATTGTTTTCCCAGTGGCCATTCTCCTGAAGTCGTAGGCTGCCAGAGGTGGCGCATGTGCAGATTGGGCTCTCGGCCCAGCTGAGATCTCAATCTGCACATTGGCCGCCTCCATCCATGGCTGCCGAAGGTGGCACATGTGTAGATTGAGATTTTGGCTGAACAGAGATCCCAATCTGCACATTTGTTGCCTACGGCAACCCACGGCTTCAGGAGAATGGCCGCCGGGAAAACAATGATGCACTCTGATCTGCTCACCGCCGACGCCGGGACCGCAGCATTGCCACACTTCTGCCTTCGCCGACTTCCTGAGGAAGGGACCGTGCTCTCTGCAACGCACTCTGCTCTGCCTCACTGCCGACACCCGGCCTGCAGCATCGCACCGCTGGGACCCCCCCTCCTCCTACCATGGACCCGCAGCATTGCCCCATTTCTGCTGCCGCCGGCTTCCTGAGTAAGGGACCATGCCTTCTGTGACCCTGCTCCAGTGCCCCCAGGTAAGATACCTTAAATTCAGACTATAAGACGGACCCCCATCTTTTAAAAACATTTTTTTTCCTATAATCCACCCCGAAATTTGGGGTACGTCTTATGGTCCGGTGCATCTTATAGTCCGAAAAACACAGTATTTTCATTTAAAGCTGCTTCTAGGAAACATAGAAACTTTTCCTTGTAACGCTATATACCAATACCATTCTGTCATGATCATAGTTAATCTTGACTTTAACTGGGGATCTAAATAAAAATGGCTTTAATTCTTTATAAATTGTTATCTGTATTTAATTTTAGGTATCGGGGCCACAAAAACTGAGAATGATGATTTACTACTGGCTACTATGGTAAGCTTGTATTCATTCTTATAACATACAGTGGGTGATATAAGTACTGAACACAACACCAATTTTCTAAGTAAATATATTTCTAAAGGTGCTATTGACATGAAACTCTCACCAGATGTAAGTAATAACCCACCCAATCCACACAGGCATAGAAATCAAACCATGGATGTCTTTAAGTTATGTGTAATAATGAGAAATTACTCTGGAAAAAATTACTGACCACACTTACTGAAATTTAATTAATAGTTTGTACAAAACACTTTGTTGGTGATGAGCGCTTCAAGATGCCTCCTTATGGAGAAACTAGTCGCATGCATCGCTCAGCTGTGATTTTGGCCCATTTTTTCACACAAACCCTCTTTTTAAATCCTGAATGTTCCATCGGCTCCTATGAACTCTGAGCTTTTGCCCCTTCCATAAATTTTCTAATGGATTCAGGTCAGGTGATTGGCTGGGCCATTCTAGCACCTTTACTTTCTTTCTCTAAAACCAGTTGAGAGTTTCCATGACTGTGTGTTTGGGATCATTGTCTTGCTGAAATGTCCACCCTCATTTCATCTTAATCATCCTGGTAGATGGCAGCAGATTTTTATCAAGAATGTCACGGTCCATTTGTCCATAAAATCAGTTCTTCCTTCCTGAATTTAATGTCATTAGCACCTTTAGAAATATATTTAATTAGAAAATTGGTGATGTGTTCAATACTTATTTCACCCGCTATAGGTCTAGAGCTGCTTCAAGCTTCATTATTGGTTGGCATGGTCTCAGACAATGAAGCAATGGCATAACTGTAACTCCCTTATAAATATGTACTTTAAGAATAGAATAATTTAGGAATAGAGAAGGGAAAGTACTAGGAATTCAATGACTGTAGCCTGGCAGGGAATTCCACTTCTCCTTTGCTCTGCTAGTTTAATATTAAAATAATGCAATTTAGCTATAGAAACCCGCAGAGAATTATCAGATCTTCTGACTTGTGTAGGGAGGTAGTCTTACTCCGAGCATATAGTAAGTAACTGTGTTTGTCATTCCCTGATATGTGTGTGTTTTCACCAAATGTGAACTTGTATTCAAAAATCTGAAGGTAAGAAACAACAAGTGCAAATTAACAGGTTTCTTCGGGTATATATATAGATTGCTTAAATTGTGTATGTAAATGGATTGTATCATCAGAAAATTACCTATTGTTTAAATTGAGTTTTCAGGCGAATTTTTCTCTTTTTTTACATATCACAGTCTGTATTAAAAATAGAAATCTTGCAATTTTCACACTGACCACTGGGGCTTTTTTAAATGCCAACTTCCTGTTATTTCAGGAAACAACATGTGTACATAGCCACAATATACATATCTTTTGTAATGACGTATCTAAATAACCTACGCAAAGCTCATCGTGAATGGAAGAGAAGCATGTTCAGCTGTGACATCACATACTGTGAATGCTGGATCTTGTGTTAGCATTGGTGTCCCTGTCAGTGTAATCCTGCCTCTGATATATGGGGTCTGCTGAAAACTCATCCTGAAAGAACAGAATTTGTCTATAAAAAAAAAAAAATAGTAATTTACTACTTTTTTTTTTTTTTTTTTTTTAAGATTTGTAAAAAAATGTATTTTACCAATACATGTAATATAAAAACCTGATGTAAACAATAGCTAATTTGTTCATGATGCTCTCCTTTTACTCTTTTTGTGGGTGCCATAGTTAATCTCAGTTGAACTATAGGAGGCCCTGATGATGTGACTGTAACATGGATGCTAAAATATTGTCATGTTATTGTCCTACATATATAACCAGCATTAGTTACAGTGAAACTTCTTTTTTTTTTATGAAAATGAGAAAGTTAAATTCTTCAAATGTTCTTTCTGTCCTACAGCTAAAGAATGGGGCTCCTTTTGCTAAACTCCCCAATGACAAGCTAAAGGCTGTGATACCGCCCTTCTTGCCGCCATCAAACTTTGAGCTGTGGAATTCTGATCGGTCCAGGATCAGTAAGGATGGGAAACTGGAGCAGACTCGAGCTTCAATGGCGAGGTTGTCCAAACCCAGCTGTAACAGCAGTGGCAATTCTGATATTGTAAGTTGAGGAGGACACATAAAAAGTGATAGTTTAATAACCCAATAGTCCAATGATCAATAGTTTCCTTCAAGCTCCACAGCTTGGAGGAAAAATTGAACTTAAAAATTATTGCACCCCTGTAAAAAGTGAAAACCAGGTCCCAAAGTGAGAACAGCTAAGCCATCTAAAAAAAAAAGGTTTGACAATCAGTACGACGACTTTTTTCATTTTTTTTGCCTAGTCTTACTCTTTCCAAAATCAGATTGAAGTCCATTGTCTGTCCTTGCATAAGAAAAGTTTGTTCCTGCACAGAGTTGTAGCTATGGCCATGTTCACATTATGTTTTTTTTTTTTTTTTTTTATAAAGGTGGTGACAGATCCTCAAATAGGGCAATCAATGCCTATAAGATGTGTACTGGTTTTTGTCATCAAAAGCTCTTGAAACTTTTCGCCTGATGTATGGGGTGAATGCTATATAATTGCATCCATCACCCATAGGTATCCCAACCTAAAAGGCATGTTTAACATATGTATTTTAATGGTCTCCGTGGGAAAAGTTGCTGAAATTTCCTTCTTTTAAACTACATAAGTAAGAAATCCTTATTCCTTTCCTAAATCAATATTTAAAAAAACTAATTGATTCAAGACCAAATGTTTTAGGGATTTTGTCCAAATGTTCTTTTCACTATGATTCTGTGTTCTGTTCAGACCTCAGTCAGCAGACCGCCAAGAACAGTCAAATTTCCTTCCTTGCCAAGAAGCCCTGCTTCACCTTCAAATTCGGGCAACTTTAACCATTCCCCACATTCTTCTGGTGGCGCTAACAGTAGCACAGGTAAGGAGGGATGTACATACTACGGAGCCAGTCATGTAGTCAGCTGTTTTACATTGGGCATTAGAAGTTTCTGTAAAAGGTAAATCCTGTCCGCATGTGAAGCCAGCGCTAGCTGTAGCGAGCAAGGTATCAATCGAGGTACAATGGGTGCGGTAAGAGATGGGACCATGAATAATCACAGAAATTAAATATATATTACCTTTTATCATAGTAAAATCAGCTATTTGGACAGGGGGATGTCTACAAAGGTATTTAGATGCTTTATAGCATCTTGCTATTGACTCCCTTAAAAAAAAAAATAAATAAAAAAAAATTAACTTATTAAATGCTAAAAATGTCACCTCTCATCATTTCTGACTGGACTATATCACAGTTTCTTGTGTATAATTATTCAGGTTAATTGGTTGATGCATTGTATAATAACATTTTTGGTTGTAAGTTTCAACTATTGCGTGACCAACTACACTGACATGGCTGACATTTAGGCTGTGTGCCCACGATGCGTTTTTTAAGCGTTTCTGCAGCGGCAAAAACGCTGCAGAAATGCTTAAAAAACGCTTGGTAGAAGGCCTGCCATGTTCCCCAATGATAATCCGCATGTGCTGTGCACATGCTGCGGAAATTTCCACTGCTGATTATCATTGTGGAAAAAAACGCAGCACTCCCAATTATTTTGCGGAAGTGCTGCGTTTTCGCCGCCATTGACTTGCATTGAAACGCATGGATTACGCATCACTGCATTTGTAGATGCGCATTCCACGCGTTTCAATGTGTGGATGGTACCCGGGTGTGGAGGACAGGAGACTCTCCTCCGGACCTGGGTACCATAGAACCTGTAAAAAAAAAAAAAATAAATAAATGTTATATTTACCTTCTGATGGCCCCCTGTATTCTCGTCCTCCCATGCTGGCAGATCGCGGTGGATTGAAGGACCTGCGCTGACGTCATAGTCATGTGACGGCAGGTCCTTCAGTGCAGTTTACCGCGAGCTGCCGACAAGGGAGAACGGAGCGAAGCAAGACTCCGGGGGCCATTAGAAGGTAAGTATAGATTTATTTTTTTATTTTTAACCATTCTTTAAGGTCACACTATATAAATCCATGTCGTTTGCATGGATTTATATAGTGTGACCAAGTTGACAAGCACTTTCCAAGTGATGCTAAAATCGCTTGGAAAGCGCTTGACAACTCGCATGCGGAAATGCATGTGATGAACGCTTCACATCCGCATGTCCCTGGCAGGAAAAACGCATGTACAATCCGCATGTACAATCCGCATACGTTTTGTTCTGCCAGGGAGATGCAGAAACGCTCAGGAAAAAATCGGGAGCATTTCTGCATCGTGGGCACATAGCCTTAGCGTCCATGATATGTAGACAACACCCATGCAGATAAGGGAGAGAGACCCCTTGAGAAGCTCCGTGCTTTTACATAGTGAATAGAGCAAAAAAATGTATATACTGGTATTTATACAAAAATGATAGCCCTAGAAGACAGAAATCTTGTGGGTGCTTCCTGGTGGATCCACATGTCTGCATAAAGTACAGGCACCAGGAGGACAAGCCCATGGAACGATTAGAGGTAGATTACTCTACATTTTCTTTGTGATACTTTGGTCCAAGAGATATTAAGATCTCTCGTCTGAACATGGTTAGAAAGTGGTGGTGCAAAAGAAAAGATGACCCTACTTTTTACTGCTTAAGGAACTGTTTCTCCTAATTTTAGTTGTCAGTCTTCTTATTTTACTAGATCCCAGGGGGCGTGGTGGGCGTGTTACCACTGCTTGCTGTACTTCCATTTGTCCTAGTGTAGAGGGCGATCTTTGCAGAGAAGAGCCAGGGAGGGGAATGCATGCTTGCACTAACCGTGCGCACTTGCATTTGCTCGTGTGCACACAAGTGGGACAGACAGTGCTGCCAATCAGAAACGATGGAAGGCCCTGAACATGCATGATAGTGTACTGAGCTCTTGGCCACACCAAGAGTGCACTGAGACTTCCTTGTTTGTATGTGAATTCAAAGTATTTTTTCAGGAAATGTACCACACTTAGGTACAGTGCAAGTATGATTTTTTTATTTAGAAGGGCAAAATCCCCTATATCACTGTATAGATTGTTCAATATAGATTTTGGAAGGTGACTGGCTCTCTTTAAAGCTGTGCCTAAGATTGTGACTTCCCTAGAATGAGGCTATGTTGCAATACCAGATACATTGATTGGATTAGAGTAGTGCTGTATTTGGAAGAAAAATATACAGACATTTTTGTTCTCTTCAATTTTTACATGTAGTGTAACTATTTCCAAATAGCCGCAGCAACAGGAGGAGAGAACAGACTTTCAGAGAAAGCCAGACTTCCCATAGGAAAGACAGATATGGCTTATTACCATCTCTGTGTTTCTGATCACTGAATATACAAAGCTTAAAGAGCGCCTTGTGTGCTGTCCGGTAATCTGCATTGCTGCCTCTATGATCATGTGATGGCTACTGACTCTTGCACACCCATATCCTCTATGCAGTGCAGTTTTTGGAGGCTGTACTAAGCTGTGTTTCCTCATTAAACTTGGCCCCAGGAAGGAAAATCAGAAATGCAACAGTGTTCCTAAACCGTCTCCTTCATGGCATAAAAAGTATGCAACTACCGGTCCAACACACAGCATAGCCCTGCTCGACAAACCTATATATTCCTTACACGAAAACAACCATCAACGCAAAATAGTCTTGAACTGGTTAAGGAAATATTTTACTGGTAAACTTTTACAAACAGCCTTCATAATAAACTGGATTGCCACCATTTAATAGAATTATATTGCACAGACAAAGTCCTCTAAATTACTTATTGAGAATGACTGAGTAATCCATATGTTGTTCTCTCATTGCATTCTTTCTGCATGTAAAATGCCGATTTCAACGAGAACACAACCCATTTTTACTGGTTAAGCTTGCCTTGATAGGTTTGCAGGATTTTAATGTAATGGCAACGAATGTATTAAATGTATAATTCTTTTTTTTTTTTTTGTTCTAAGGGGGAAGCGCAGATAATGTCTTGTCACAGATAGCAGCCCAGAGACGAAAAGCGGCCTCTTTATCAAAGCAGAAAGAAACTGTGCCACAGAGTCTAATGAACACAACCAGCGGATCTGCTGTCCCAGAGCAGCCAGCCGTCCTCCCTACAAGCAATGGACATCTACCAAAGGTGACTGAGCCCCCTTACCCAGACGTGCCTCTTGTCGCCTTATGTGACCTAATTCCTTATTTCCCTCTTCTATTCATATACCTTAGAAAATTGAAATTGTGAAGCGACCTCCATCTGGCACTTCCTCTACCTCTAAGAGCACATCTCCTACACTGACACCTTCACCATCACCCTCGCCAAAAGGGCGTTTAGCCGAGTCATCTGTATCGTCTTCCTCGTCTCATAAACACTCAAAAAGCAGCGGTGGCTCCAGCAGCGGGACCATCACTGATGAAGGTACATAAGTCTTCCATTACTGAACATCCATCCATGAACATCTTGGTCTCTACTTGCTTTGTGTGAGCCAGAAGAAGCGTGTACTCACGCGAAACAATGTCACTGATGTCTCTGTCTGCAATCCTGTGACCAAAATTAAGTGCATTTTACTGAAATTTCACTTCTCTTGCTCTCCTCTGACTTTTCATGATCTTTTACAAGTATAAAGCTGAGCACCACAAGACATGGCTATTATGAACTGAATATTTTTTGTTGTTTGATCCTATTTTTTTCTTGTAACTGGGTGTAGTGGTAGTGCCAGCATTTTTTCCTTTGGTCTCTGTACTTACACATGCAGATATTTTGCTGAAGTTAATTCATTTTATAATATTACTCATCAAAAAGACTACACTAAATGTCTATACCGGCTTCAAGTTTCTTATGATATGCGGCTGTTATTTTTTTTATATTTGCAGATGAACTCTCTGCCATCCTGAAGAAGTTATCACTGGAGAAATATCAGCCTATTTTTGAGGAACAAGAAGTAAGATATTAGACTCAAGGGTTGATTATAAAAGAGCATTAATACATAAACACGTGTCTGCAATGTGTGAAGATTGATCTGGTAGAAGAAAGAAGTGAAATATTTCTGATGTGGCCTTGTCCAACAAGATAAAGTGAAATCGCTTTGGGATGACCACCCCAATTTGTATGAAAAAGTGGTCTAGGAGTTCTGCTACGTTTATATAGTAAATCAATACGCATAATCTATGGTAGACTGAAAATTGGTCTTAGGAAATTTGGTGGTGTGGTCTTCTCAAAGAGATGGTCAGTTATAAAAGTTTTACTGTATTGGGTGACTGGCATATTTGTAATTTGTATGGATGATTATTGTGCCAGGAAAGGCAGGATCATTCTGCATATTGGTGAGTGCCCCAGGGTTTGGACACCCACCAGTTATCCTCATACTAGACATTCAACGCAAGGTATCCCAGTGGCAGAGAAGTGGTGTCTCCTTTCATACTTATAAAGATTTAACAAAAAACAAAAAAAATTATATATATATATATTTCTCTCACATGAAATATTTGTGAGCATATAGTAAAGCTTCTTTTTTATTGTAATGCTGTTGATAAATATTCTATTCCGAGAAATTGTACGCCACTTTCTCTTTCTTGTATTTCCTTTTTGCTCTCTTCCTGCTGGGTATGTGTCTTTCTGCATCTTACGGTCTACTCTTCCTTCCGGCCTGCTAATAAAACTTGGTATTCTGGAAATGTATGTAGTGATCAGTGCCAATGGGAGACCGGCAGATCTGTGTACAGCCTTCCAGGTATGCCAGTGTTTGGCTAGTAGGGCCGTGTAGCTGTTCTATGAATCCCATATTCCACTGACAGATCCACTTTAGGATCAGTAAATCTCCCCATGCGTGTTTAGCTCAATATTATATATGGTGTATTGTATGTGTGGTTGTACACATTAGAAAGCCTTTTTATGAATTCCTATACACAGGAATTAATCCGTGAGGTTTATTAACTTCAGGAAATGTGTGCGATTCCTTCTCATTGCTTTCCTTTTGGAAGAGTAGAAATTCATTGTACAGCGATGGGTTTTGTGATTTCCCCATAGGTGGACATGGAAGCTTTTCTCACACTGACTGATGGAGACTTGAAGGAATTGGGAATAAAAACAGATGGTTCCAGACAACAGATTTTAGCAGCCATTTCTGAACTCAATGCAGGAAAGGTGAGTATTCTCCTGAACATGGAGGAAACAACATTACTGGACTGTTTAAAGGGAATCTGACACCAGGGTTTTGCTCCTCCATCTGAGAGCAGCATGATGTAGGAACCGAGATCCGTATTCCAGTGATGTATTACTTACTGCGCTGCTTGCTGCAGATTTGATAAAAAAAATCAGTTCTATCTGCGGCAGATCTACCAGTTCTCTAACCGCTGAGCTCTATATAACCCCAACCACACCACTGTTTGGCAGCTTTCTGCCTATGCATAGTGTACACAGAAAACTTCCAATTAGTGGTGGGGGCAGGGCTATACAGATCCCATTAATATGAAGGACTACATGGCTGCAGGTTTACTAGCTTTCTTTTCTATTCATAATCTCTAGCTGATAAAGCAATGAGTTTATCAAGCCACAGCAGGCAGCCCAGTAAGTGACACATTGCAGTAATCAGGCTCTCTGTATCTACTTTATGCTGCTCTCGGAATAGGGTGTGTACACTTTCCACAATAATGGAAGTAGGACGTCACACACTGAGATCATATGCCAAGATCACGCAGGATTATTATGGCTCCAATGACAAGTCTCAGTAATGCTCCATTCCAATAAACCCTTTATCAGGCCAGACCAAATGAATGTGGGAAATGGGTCTTCAAGGGACTTGGTGACTGATGTCATTCATTTAACCTTTCTTTGGAGGTGGATCCGCTGCTTGTGTGATGCTGATGAAAGCTCAGTGTAGCTGATAACTTCTTTGACTGCTTTTTTTTTCTCTTCAAGGGTCGAGAAAGACAGATTCTGCAGGAAACCATTCACAATTTTCATTCCTCATTTGAGAGCAGTGCTAGTAATACGCAGCAAGCAGGGACTCGACAGTGTAAGTATATAAGTTCTTTGGGCACGTTTTCCATAAAGTTGTCAGGGTTAAAGTATATTTCACGTGAGACCTTTGCACATCCTGCACCTAGAAATATGCTATTCAGTCAAAACGCACTTAAGTGCAGAATGAATTCCATGGATTGCTCGCCTCAGAGAATCCCCCGAAAACTGGTTCCTTAAAATGAACTTGTCACCTGTTTTTTCCCGTATAAAGTTTGGCCAGCATCTGTAAGCCCTACGTGACTGCATTCTAGAATGCTGTCTGTATGTCCCCAATGTGCTTTCCATACAACAAAAAAATAGGTTTCATTATACCCCCCTACGGGGCGATCTGGTCCGATGGGTGTTGCTGGTCTTGATCTGATGCCTGCTCTCTTCTTGCATTGTGTGGATGACGTGTGCTACGTCATCCACACAGTGTCTTCGGCATTGCGCTCCTGCACAGGTGCACTTCTCTGCCCTGCTGAGTACTGTAAAACGCATGCCCGGGGAAAGGCCAAAGAGCGCCGGCGCATGCGCACTACAATACTTTGCTCTACCCTCGTGCGTTGCTGAATACAAGTGTATTGAGTGAGGCTGGACAAGGCTAGGCGGAATGTAGCTGGAAGGATGCAAATCTCATACTCGCGGTCACATTACCCCCACTCTTGGCACTGCAGAATCTTGACAAGGCGCACTGTGCACGCTGTGAGGATTCACAAGTAGGCAGTCACAGAGTGACTACAGACTTGGACCCCCAAGTCTGGACAACCCCTTTAGATAAGAAATTTAACATAGTCACCTCATCTTGTCAGTGGCCAAACCCAACAAAACAATGCCAGTTTGCTGATGTGTTTCGCTGTGTTCTTAACTACTTTCTAAGCACAAAGGGTAATAAGTTGTAAAGCATTATGGGTAAGAGTTTTTTGGCATAAGATTTACTGTTCCCATGTAACATATTTTAGGAAAAACAAAGAAATGAGCCGGAGCATAAGTTGTTATACATGCAAGTGTAGAGCACATTCACATCATTGCTATTTCACAGGCAAAACCCAAGAAAAAAACAAAATGAGCATATACCCTATAGTGAGTAAATAGTAATAGTACATGTAAATAACAGGGTACTTGGTTAACACTATTTTGATCAAAAAGCGTAAAAGCCATCCCACCGCTGCAAGGTGTATTCAGTCGGGATGGTCCTATCCTGTCTCTAGTTTTAAAATCTTACTTTGTGTCAGCCGACCTCAATGTGAATAAGGGCAGAGCAGGACAAGTGCCAGACTGATGCCCAGCTCAGAAAGGGGGGGCCTCACCCCTGTTTGTACAAGTATAAGAAACTACAGCAAAACCAAACAAATGAGCCGGAGCATAAGTTGGTATACATGCAATGTGTATGCTCACTCTGCGGCCATTTCACAGACAAAACCCAAGATAAAAATTTAGATGGTTATGAGTGGGAGGAAGCTCAATTTCTAAGCCCATTGGCCACCATACGACGCAATGGTTCTCATAGTGATTGCGGTTGAAGAATAACTTACGGATTTACTAGTTAGGGAGACCTGTTAGGCCTTGCTTATTGCTGGGTCTAACATTCGTCCTGTCAGTGTAACACTGACAGATCTAATATTCCACAATACCAAAGTATTGTAAATGTAAATGTTTCGCAAAAATATTTGCATATTTCACGTTAAAACAAAAATAAATGAAAATGTTCAGATATCTGGTATTTCTGTGTCTGGAAGGACCCAAGCTTTAAAACGGTCACACTGTTTAACCCCTAAAATGAAAACTGTACAAAAATCAAAAACAGCAAAAACATTGTTTCTCAGTTGCCTCATTGGGGAATACAAGAACCGTGGGTTAGTCTGCTGCCACTTGTGGAGGCTGACCCTAACATACTTTTTAAGAAAAAAAGTCAGGTCCTCCTCTAGTGAGAAAGCCGTAGGAGTAGCAAAAGAATGAAAAAATGAAAGAAAAAGTACAACTACCTTTAGAGAAAAATCAACTTAAATGCACGCCCGAACAAGTAACCAAGGGATGGTGCGGTGTCTCCCAATGAAGGCTACCAGTAAGATTTCAGCTGCGCTTACTGTAATTTCAGTAGCTGACATGGGTTTGAGTTTCAATACTGTCTTGGACTCCTATCAAGCGGGGAATCATAAGGGAGATGATTGATAGTATTGTATTGTCCTTCAATCTGTCTCTAAAGGTCACTGAGTCAGATCCCTCTCCGTCCACTGAGTCAGGTTTCTTTAGAAGGGGAAGACGTACGGCTAGATGTTTCCATAACCGCGAGGAATTTGGGGGAGTAGTGGATGAGTGATGGGAGTATCCACACAGAAGTTTTCAGAGACAAAGACACATGGAGATTGTACCTCTTCCCAGCAAAGCTGGTGGCGTCTTTGTCCTACCAACCGGTGATGGACATGCTTATCTCGTTTGTCGAGAACTACCACTAAATCCCTGTTGCAGAGGTAGGAGCGCTAAGAACTTACGGATAGATGTATTGAGTCAATAGTCAAATCAGCATTTGAGGCTGCAGGCTCTGCCCTGTGCCCAACCTTTGCTGCTGCTTGGGTTTCTAAGGCTGTTACCACCTTGGCGAAACACCTTTTGGCAATGTATTCTGTCTGGTTCTTCTAGGGTGTGGCTGACCAGATCGCTCAGGTTGGCTAGTATTTTTTTTTCAGGGTCCTTAGATGTGAATGGCTGCTTAAGTCAAACGGCGAGCAATATTGTGGCTATCCATTGCATTCTATGGCTCAGAGCATGGAATGCAGATCATACTTTTAAGCGATCTCTTGCAGGTTTTGTCTGTTCGTACAATGTTGGACAAGACTATTGTGGATGCCACCGGTGGCCTGAGTACATTATGCCCTCAGTCCAGGACTATCCAGCTGTTTCGGAGACGTGGGGCTCATTAGTTTCGTCCTGTCCATCAGTTCCCATCGGCAGGTGGCCCTAACCGCCAGAACAGACCTCAGGTTCCCCCAGGGACCCATTTTCATTTGTCTGAGACTAGCGACATTCCCCGATGGCCTTATTCCTGCCCGTTCTCCTCTATTTTTTGCAGTCTGTCTGGAGTCGGGACTGACTTTTAGTTCCCTTAGGGGCCAGGTTTCTGTCTTGGCTATTCTGTCCAAGAGATCTGAATTCCAAGCCTCAGGTCATGACTTTTTATTCCAGGGGAATAGCTTACTTGAGGTCACCATACTGCTCCTACTTGGATCTCAATCTAGTTCTGGATGAGTCTCAGTCCCCACCCTCTAAGCCAATTAGAGACATCTCACCATTTTGTCTCTTTTGTAAGGTTGCTTTTCTTATAGCAATTACCTCTTTCAGACATGTTTCAGAGCTGGCTGCCCTCTTATGTCGCGCTCCCTATCTCATCCTGCACCTGGACAAAGTGGTGTTGCAACTGTTTCCATTTCTTTTATCTTTAAGGTAGTTTTGTTGTCTTCACCTTAACGAAAAATATTTAGATTTGAGAGTCCTCAGTGTTTGATACCTTTTTTAATGGCTAACTGAAAAGATAACAGGTTGCAAGGTTTCGAGGTTACTCAGGCCTCTTCATCAGGCTAATAGGACTCTCAAATCTAAATATTTTTCTATCTACTGGCTAACACGGTACAAAAAAAAAAAAATATATATATATATATATATATATATATATATATAATAAAAAAAATTTTCCCCTGCACCTTAACGAAGAGATTGTCCTACCTTCATTCTGCTGAGAGAGCTTTCCACGTGTTTGACATCAGCGCTGTGTGGCTCTTCTTGTCTGCCACCACTCCATTCAGATGTTTGGATACTTTGTCTGTCATTCCGGAAAGCCCTCTCAGGGGCCTGACCGCCTCACTGGATTCGATTGGCCATTGCTCACTAGATTCAATCAACCATTCACAAAGCCTATAGGGCTATAGCCAGATCTCCCCCATTCAGTTCGGGCGCACACTGCGTGGGCTGTGGGAGCTTCCTGGGTCATGTGGCACCAGGCGTCTGTTCTTCAACTTTGAAAGGTAGCTATTTGGTCATCAGTTCACATCTTTAAGTATTAAATTAACTTTGTATTGGCAGACTCAAGTCTTGGCAGGATGGTCCTGCAGGCACTAGTCGCTCAGGTGGCGACTTAAGTAAGGGCAATTCCTTCTGTGGTAACACTGAAAATATGTCTTATATTCTTGGTTCTTCAAAGTAGCCACCTTTTGCTTTGATGACTGCTTTGCACACTCTTGGCATTCTCTTGATGAGCTTCAAGAGGTAGTCACTGGAAATGGTCTTCACTTCACAGGTGTGCCCTGTCAGGTTTAATAAGTGGGATTTCTTGCCTTATAAATGGGGTTGGGACCATCAGTTGTGTTGTGCAGATGTCTGGTGGATACACAGCTGATAGTCCTACTGAATAGACTGTTAGCTGCTTTTTTCTTGCCATAATTCAAATTCTAAGTAAAGAAAAATGAGTGGCCATAATTACTTTAAGAAATGAAGGTCAGTCAGTCCGAAAAATTAGGAAAACTTTGAATGTGTCCCCAAGTGCAGTTGCAAAAACCATTAAGCGCTACAAAGAAACTGGCTCACATGAGGACCACACCAGGAAAGGAAGACCAAGAGTCACCTCTGCTTCTGAGGATAAGTTTATCCGGGTCACCAGCCTCAGAAATCGCAGGTTAACAGCAGCTCAGATTAGAGACCAGGTCAATGCCACACAGAGTTCTAGCAGCAGACACATCTCTACAACAACTGTTAAGAGGAGACTTTGTGCAGCAGGCCTTCATGGTAAAATAGCTGCTTGGAAACCACTGCTAAGGACAGGCAACAAGCAGAAGAGACTTGTTTGGGTTAAAGAACACAAGGAATGGACATTAGACCAGTGGAAATCTGAGCTTTGGTCTGATGAGTCCAAATTTGAGATGTTTGGTTCTAACCACCGTGTCTTTGTGCGACGCAGAAAAGGTGAACGGATGGACTCTACATGCCTGGTTCCCACCGTGAAGCAAGGAGGAGGAGGTGTGATGGTGTGGGGGTGCTTTGCTGGTGACACTGTTGGGGATTTATTCAAAATTGAAGGCATACTGAACCAGCATGGCTACCACAGCATCTTGCAGCGGCATGCTATTCCATCCGGTTTGCGTTTAGTTGGACCATCATTTATTTTTCAACAGGACAATGACCCCAAACAAACCTCCAGGCTGTGGAAGGGCTATTTGACCAAGACGGAGGGTGATGGGGTGCTACGCCAGATGACCTGGCCTCCACAGTCACCAGACCTGAACCCAATCAAGATGGATTGGGGTGAGCTGGACCGCAGAGTGAAGGCAAAAGGGCCAACAAGTGCTAAGCATCTCTGGGAATTCCTTCAAGATTGTTGGAAGACCATTTCTGGTGACTACCTCTTGAAGCTCATCAAGAGAATGCCAAGAGTGTGCAAAGCAGTCATCAAAGCAAAAGGTGGCTACTTTGAAGAACCTAGAATATAAGACATATTTTCGGTTGTTTCACACTTTTTTTGTTAAGTATATAATTCCACATGTGTTAATTCATAGTTTTGATGCCTTCAGTGTGAATGTACAATTTTCATAGTCATGAAAATACAGAAAAATCTTTAAATGAGGTGTGTCCAAACTTTTGGTCTGTACTATATATATATATATATATATATATATATGTCATCCCCACCCTAAAGACAGTTTTAGGACTCCCATGATTCCTGCATCCTCCAATGAAGCGACTGAGAAATAAATTTTTTTTTGGTACTCACTGTAGTCTCTCGTAGCCTTCATTTTCTCTCGAAGTGGTTGGAAGTTCTCTTTCATTCTTTCCTCTGCCTCTCTTATGGCTTTCTCGATAACTGAGGAGCTTGTTGATTTTAGGCTAGGCATAGTCTGCTGGGGTGGAGCTGACTTTTTTTTTTATTTTTTGCGAGGGTATACTGTTAGGAGCAGCAGACTTAATGTATTCCTGTGTCTCCTAATGAAGGCTACGAGAGAGAGAGATTTTACCATACCCAAAATCTTCTTTTTCTCATCTTACTGCTGCAGAAAAAGTGAAATAAAATGCCATTATAGGGTTGTATGTAAAGATACCTTTCTTGCACACAACTTTTTCTCTTTTGGCGAGGATCTTTATCTACAATGCATCGGAACTGCTATGGGTAGCGAAATGGTATCCCAGTATGCCAACCTTTCCATGGCTAAACTGGAAAATGACTTTTTAGCATCCTGCTCTATCAAACCCTTGGCCTACTTCCATTATATGGATGACATCTTAATAATTTGGATAGAGTCTGAGCAAGAACTTCTAAAATTCCATGATAAACTCAATACATTTCATCCCACCATAAACTTAACATTGGACAACTCAAAAACTGAAATCAACTTCATAAGCATTCAAAATGGTTCAGTCCAGACATCGGTGTATCGGGGGTCTCTATGTGGGAGAAACAGGACAGAAACTGAGAGCAAGGATGAGGTCTCATCGCCACATGATTACAGACAAAATTCATTTACCTGTGGTCAAACATTTCTGTGGTCCAGGACACAACATAAACAATATGAAAGTTGTCATATTAAAAGCCAACTTCAAATCACAAAATCATTGAAGGGTTTGGGAATACAAACGAGTCTTTGATACCCTCCTCACACAGGACTAAATCTGTCAGTAGGATTTATGACTCACTACAATATTTGAAGCCTCTGCGCCAGAGACAGGGAGGGCACCAGGTCTCTGATCTTACATGGATATTGGGACAATAAAACTTTCACACCAATAATCTAATCCAATTAAGGATTCATTCTTTGAGCTCAGTTTGTTTATTTAAATGTCCATTTATTATGCCATGTATCTCCTTTTTTATGTATATCTTTGTGTTTGTTCAGATACATTGTTATGACAAGCCCGATGAAGAGACCCAAGTAGTCTCCAAAGCTTGTTTTGTAACATCATTTATTTTATTTTTGTTATCCATTAAAAGGTATCATAACTACAAATTATTATTTTGCTTTTTCCACTAAGAAAAATCATAACATTGAAAACATAATTTGGTCCCGCAAAAGACAAGTCCTCATTCAGCTCTTTTAGCAGAGAAATAAAAAGTTGTAATTCCCAAAATATGGTGATGAATAAACATTTTTTTCCTGCTACATTATTTGGTGAACAAAACGGAGCAAACATAAAAAAAACCTATATGAATGTGATATTGCTGTAATTGTACTGGCCTGATGAATATTTTAAGAGAAAAAAAGTGAATTACTATTTTAAAGCGGTTTTCCCTTGAACACTTAATTTAAACCAACATCAGTAGATCTTGGAATAATAATAATTTTCTCAATTGGATGTGTTTAAAAATTTAAAAATGTTCCTGTGCTGAGATAATCTTATAAATGTGCCCTGCTGTGTACTGTGTAATGGTTGTGTCTGACCGTACAGGAACACTGTCTGATCATACCACAGCTCCTGGGCAGGAGAGGAAGCTAAAGAGTATACAGACATTACAGGATGGGATTGCAGATTATTCTTTCTTTGAGGCAAAACATTTGTTTAAATACAGGCTGGGAAACGTTTTGCCTCACGAAAAGAATCAGCTGTGATCCCCTGCTGTAATGTCTGTATACTCTATTGCTTCCTCCCCTGCCCAGGAGCTGTGATATGATCAGACCATGTTCCTGTATGATCAGACACAGCCATTACACAGTACACAGCAAGGGCACATTTATAAGATTATCTCAGCACAGGAACATTTTATTTAAATACCGTATTTTTCGGACTATAAGACTCACCGGACCATAAGACGCACCTAGGTTTTAGAGGAGGAAAATAATAATAAAAAAATGTAAGCAAAAAATGTGGTCATGATGCACTTTTAAGGGGGAGGGGGTCTTCTGCTGACACTGGTATAGGGGTAATGTCCCCCAATTCTGACAATATCCCCCATCCTGGTATATGTGCCCCCCCCTTCCTTTTATACGTGGTCCCCATCCCCATCCTGGTATGCCTTGCATCCCTCCTTCCTGGTATGCATAGAACCCCTCCATCCTGGCATGCATGGCACCCCTCATCCCTATCCTGGCATGCATGGCACCCCTCATCCCTATCCTGGCATGCATGGCACCCCTCATCCCTATCCTGGCATGCATGGCACCCCTCATTCCTGTCCTGGTATGCATGGCACCCCTCATTCCTGTCCTGATATGCGTGGCACCCCTCATTCCTGTCCTGGTATGCATGGCACCCGCAATCCCCATCCTGGTATGCATGGCACCCCTCATCCCCATCCTGGTATGCATGGCACCCCTCATCCCCATCCTGGTATGCATGGCACCCCTCATCCCCATCCTGGTATGTATGGCCCCCTCATCCTTATCCTAGTATACATGGTCCCCCTAATCCCGATCATGCTGCACATAAAAAAAAAAAAAACACTCCTACTCACCTTTCTTCTCTCCTCCAGCGCTGCGTCCTGTCTGCCTGCACTGATCTCTCCATGTGAGCCATGCATGGTGTCACTGCCATGCGCGGCTCACAAGGAGAGATCAGCTGCCGGAAGTCACTGCTCCCCACGCCGGGACTGTGTGCGCGGGGTGTAGTGACTTCACTCTCCTTCATAGCCGGCGCACAGCGGAGCCGCGCTGCGGCTCCTGCTGCTGCCGGCTATCTTGTGTGCCCCCTTATTAAAGGGCATGAATATTCACCCCCTCCCCACGCCCATGGGCGTGGAGAGAGGTGGAATATTCATGCCTTTTAACAGCGGGCACAGGCTATTCCGACAGCAGCAGGAGCCGCAGCGCAGCTACACTGTGTGCCGCTATTAAGGAGCATGAATATTCAGTGCTCCCCACGCCCCATGGGCGTGGGGAGCAGTGAATATTCATTTTCTTTAGCAGCGGGGACAGTGTAGGCTGCAGCTGGCGGCTGCTGCCTCCTGTACCCCGCTCCCCCCCACACCCCACATATATATACCCCCCCCCCCCCAACATTCGGACTATAAGACGCACCCCCCATTTTCCTCCAAAATTTTGGAGGAAAAAAGTGCGTCTTATAGTCCGAAAAATACGGTAGATTCAATTGCGGAAATTATTATTATTCCAAGATCTATTCATTAAAATGTATGGTACTTTGTTCATGGGAAAACCCCTTTAATTATCAGGTGATGAAGATCCGCTCCTATTGAAGAGACTGGAGGATGAGCTGCAGTACCTGATAGCTGCCATTCCTCTAGAGCTGCAGGCCACTCTGTATACTGTTTCATCCGGCCTTACCTGAAAACAGTCATTTGGTGGGGATCAGTAAAGGTTTCTGTCCACTCACAGATAAAGTACAATGTTGCCATGTCTGCAATCTTTATTTCCTCCTCCTCACACTTCCAGTGTCGGTGTATTTCATCCGGTGATGTTGCAATTAGTCCTGCTGAGACCAGTAGTTACATAATCCATCACCGCCAACAATACTGTTAGGAGTATTGGGGCAACAGGAAGAAACAGACAGGCAAAACCCATGCTCGGGTAGAGAACGGTATGCCGCAGGTTTGATATACTTTTTATGTGTTCTTGTGAGTATAATAATAAAAAAAGCACCTTTCAAAGCAAATTGTCTGGCAGTGCTCCGCTAAAGATTGATGTTTATCTCTCATTGCTGTGACCACGTGTCGGCCACCTTATCAGCTTTGCCTTGTGGTGATCTCACTGGTGTCCTTTTGGTGAAGAGTGCCCGTAAAATAATTATAGTGATGTATTTGATTCCGCTCTCAAATTTGTGATCAGACGAACACCACTGATTAGCAACCATGCTCGCTTTTGGCAAGGCCTTTTTTTTTTCTATTTTTTTTTTTTTTTTTATCTCTTTTTTTTTTTGCACCGCAGCTCTTCAGTGATCGGCCTCCGGTTGTTTTTTTTTCTTTTGTGAAAAAAAGAATCAAAAGAAATAATTTAGATTAGTTGATGGGATTAGACTAGGGACAGTAAAAAGATACTGTAGTAATCGTCATCTACTACAGTATTTTTTACTGAATTGAGTCAGTTAATGTCAGATGGTAAAGAGTGAAAACTTGTACCACACTATGAACAGCATAAAAAATAAAACCAATTCTTGAACTGCTGTTGATTTGTTATTCTGCCTCCCAAAAATCACAATAAGGCTTGGTTCACAGTTATCCTGTGCTCTGTGCTAAACATTTACATAGGGGTTTCTGTCTACATCTCATAAAGACTCAATTCAGATGAAACCTCTGACAAAACCATTCACTGTAATGAGGATGACTCCATCTTTCCCAGCGGTACCGCATCTTTTTGGGCATGCTCAAAAGCGAAGTCAACTATACTTTTGTGCTAATAAAACGGACACTTGCGAACAGAGGCCATAGACAGTTCCAAGTGACTCCTCTTTCCTCATTATAGTGAATCTGAGGTCTTGTATTTCATAAGTTTGGGTGGAAATCCTGACCTAAGTATACAGCATAAATAAATATAAATGTGAAACTAGCCTTAGAGGAGTTTTTTCTATAAAAAGAGACAAACTGTCCTTTACTCACCCATCCCTGGGTTCAGCGCCGCTGTTTTTTGTCTACAGCATTAACATGTCAGCAGTCTCAGTGTACCCTATATGATGTATACAACAATCTCAGTGTATCCTATGTGATGAATACTACAGAGTCTCAGTGCAGTAGACATTACATGTTATATCCTATGTGAAATATATTCAGCAGTCTCAGTATATCGTAAGACTGGTGTAAATACATCACATAGGATAAACTGACTGCTGATATGCATTATATAGGATACAAGGAGACTGCTGTATATACATCACATAGGATACATAGTCTCTGTATATCCTATGTGATGAACACAGCAAACTCAGCATATCCTATATCATGGGCAGCATGGTGGCTCAGTGGTTAGCAAGGACAACATCTGAAAGGAGTTTGTATGTTCTCCCCGTGTTTGCGTGGGTTTCCCCTGGGATCTCCGGTTTCTTCCCACACTCAAAAGACATACTGATAGGGAATGTAAATTGTGAGCCCCAATGGGGACAGTAATGATGTCTGTAAATTGCTGTAGTCTGTATCTTATGTGATGTATACAGTAGTTTTATACGGTCTTCCCTGCTATAACACTGCCAGGTTAATGAAAAGCAAGCAACCACATCTGCTTTTTCATTTTAGAAGAACAGAATCATGCAAAATGAGAACTGCTCTATGGTTGTCTTTGCTGCACATAGCAAACAATCACACTGCAGCAAATACAGTATCATTCGTCTTCCCTTATATCTGACATACAGTGGGTGAGGGAGGGATGTGACCAGTGAGGATATCCTGTGTACCCATTAGCACATGTACTGGACTGTTTGTCAGATTGGAGATCACATCACCCAACTTCCCATAATAACAGGAAATGTATAGCTGTAACCGGGGTGGTATGAAATAAATACATAGTGAGAAAGCTGATAGTCAGTCAGCGTTATATGCCGGTGTGCTTTTGTAAATAGAACTGTAATTTACTCGGCTGTTGAGGGGCTTAAATATTCTGCAGCCCCAAATGGCTTGTGCAAGTGTTTTACAAAGCCAGATAGCCCACAGAATGTTTGTATAGTTCCGTTGTATGAGAAGGCGTCTTCTGCCATTTCACTTATTTTTCTATTTTCCTGCTTTTCTAGCTCCCTCCATGTCTGTGAAACCAAAAGCTTCGGTGTCAAACAAAAGGTAGCACAGCGTTATCCTGGAGAGCAGACTCGGGACACACGTGAGCGGGAGCTTTATTATACCCTGAAGACACGGTGCACACGGACACTGAAGCGCGGTCCTGGAGAGCGGAGTCAGGACACACGTGAGCGGGAGCTTTGTTATACCCTGAAGACACGGTGCACACGGACACTGAAGCGCGGTCCTGGAGAGCGGAGTCAGGACACACGTGAGCGGAAGCTTTGTTATACCCTGAAGACACGGTGCACACGGACACTGAAGCGTGGTCCTGGAGAGCGGAGTCAGGACACACGTGAGCGGGAGCTTTGTTATACCCTGAAGACACGGTGCACACGGACACTGAAGCGCGGTCCTGGAGAGCGGAGTCAGGACACACGTGAGCGGAAGCTTTGTTATACCCTGAAGACACGGTGCACACGGACACTGAAGCGTGGTCCTGGAGAGCGGAGTCAGGACACACGTGAGCGGAAGCTTTGTTATACCCTGAAGACACGGTGCACACGGACACTGAAGCGTGGTACTGGAGAGCGGAGTCAGGACACACGTGAGCGGAAGCTTTGTTATACCCTGAAGACACGGTGCACACGAACACTGAAGCGCGCTCCTGGAGAGCGGAGTCAGGACACACGTGAGCGGAAGCTTTATTATACCCTGAAGACACGGTGCACACGGACACTGAAGCGCGCTCCTGGAGAGCGGAGTCAGGACACACGTGAGCGGAAGCTTTGTTATACCCTGAAGACACGGTGCACACGGACACTGAAGCGTGGTCCTGGAGAGCGGAGTCAGGACACACGTGAGCGGAAGCTTTGTTATACCCTGAAGACACGGTGCACACGGACACTGAAGCGCGGTCCTGGAGAGCGGAGTCAGGACACACGTGAGCGGAAGCTTTGTTATACCCTGAAGACACGGTGCACACGGACACTGAAGCGCGCTCCTGCCGCCACTGCGTGGAACGCTGGCCACCTCATCGTATGATGTGTAAATGTAGGAAGAACAGAAGAGTAGCTACCTCTAGCAAAAGGAGCTTTATTGAAGATGGAAGTTGCAAGATGTAAAGAATTTCTTATCAAACCCGAATATATTTATTCTATATCAAGGTCTTAATTCACTGTCACATTTTATATCTCAGTTGAATTGTTTGATGTGGCCCATTGTACCTACAATATGTATATGTTATGAATATGTTTCATCAGGGGATGGAAGGAGAAGCTATCTGGAGGGCGTGATGTTCCAGTCTGTAAGAAGAACTGCTTGTGTCCCCCCTACATGCTGCACTTCTATTGAGGAGTGTGGTACTCTACAATGCCAGGTTGTACCCTGTATTATTTACTTCTAGCTACTGCCTTTTACATGTCACCAGTAATGATCTTCATGAGTATAGCATTCAGTATCAGTGATTAAAAAATATACTTTTTTAATTTTATTTTCGACATTACCTCTTATTTCTGTAAATTTAGTTAGATGGGTTGTCTGGCTAAATTAAAAAATGATACGGAGGTCATCTACTCACCTGAGGCCTGAGATTGGCAGCAGCAGTTGGGTGACTATAAAGGCACATCATCAGATGTTCTGTAATGACACATTGCTCTGATCACCTGACTTATTTATGACAGTGCAAGTTCAAGTATCTTAAACAGGTGGACTACATGATTGATTAAAGGGAATCTATCAGCAGGTTTTTGCTACCTCATCTGAGAGCAGCCTGATGTAGGCAGAGAAGCTGATTCCTACGATGTATCACTTAGATTACTGGGTGCAGCAGATCTGACACAGAGTTTTTAGATTTAGAATACAGTAGAGCTGAGAAAGCTAACCCCGCCCACACCTCAGCTAACCCCGCCCCCACCAGGCTTTCTGTGTACAAAGTCCATAGACAGTGAGCTGCTTATCACAGGAGTGGGCGTTGCCAGACTAGTGTAGTCCAGCAACGTTAATCTCTTAGTGATAAATCCTTCACAGTTAGTAAACCGCACACACTTTGGCAAGTGACACTTCCCTGAGTTCAGAGTTTCAGCCTCTTATCTCCTGCTGTCTTCAGATTACATAGAAAAAAACTGCTGACAGATTTCCTTTAATAGTATCTTAAGGGTGTGTTTACACTTAGCTGATACACTGTAGAAAATCTGCTGCTTATTACAGTAGCAAAGTGGATGAGATCTTAACATTACCTCATCCACAGACTGCTTCATAACTGGTGTATTCTAGAGAATACCATTATTTCCCGATATGTCTTCTTTAAGGCCCATTCAGACATTTAAGGAGTTAGAGTATCACCACATTTACCCCTAAGCTTTCATTTTTTTTAACTAAAAAATTTGCAATATTTAAATGTAGTAATTAAAATAAAGCAAGCAAATCCTGGGTAAATTTATCTTTCCAGGACGTCCCTCTGACAGCACCATCAGGAGGTCGTCCTACATATTTTTGATAGGGACAGGAAACACATAAGAGGTTAAAAGACCCCTCCCTCCACCCCAACTCCAGTGTTTTTCCTGTCCCTACCAGGGCCGGACACAGAAGAGGACTCGCGTGTTCCAGGAGCAGGAGTTCCTGAAGCCGGACGCAGGAGGATCGGGATGGGATCTTGGCATTCCTCCCCTCCCTTCTGCCGGGGTCCGGAGGCTGACTCCCCGCTGAACAAGGGGTCCCTCAGCCTTTTCCGGTAGGAGTGGGGGCTCCCGGAGAAGAACTGTCTCCCCCGCACAGGGGGCTCTGGGTTCCAGCTGCTACAGCCCCAGTGTGCGCTGCAAGTAAGGAAGAAGCAGCACTTCCAGTTACAGAGGGAATGATGTGCGGTCCTCTAGTAACCGGCGTGCGTTCCACCGTGGAACGCACTTCCGGTCTATTTGAAAAAAAAATGGCGCCAAACCTGAATTAAAGTGGAAACGCCGTTTTTGACTATTCAGATGGAAGACAGGTGAGACCAATGCTATTTAAGTAGGGGAAAGAGACTGAGGTTATCAAAACAGTCAGATCACCAGTTATGGAAGGTCAAACCACTGGTCGCTCTGATACACCCACTGAGCCTCCAGTCCAAGTAAGTTTGCTGGAATAGTTTCCCTCTTAAACTCCTGTTCCCATCTGTCTTCGGTAGTAAATTTCGGCATCCCCTGTCATTTTAGGACAAGGAGACTCCTAAAAGAGACATGATAATATCAGTTCCTAGGAAAAGGAGATGCGCCATCTGTAATAAGAAGCTACCAGACACATGGGAAACAACTATGCACCGTATGTATTGCTAAAGTAGTTAAGGAGGAACATTCTTCCTTCATGACCGACTTAAGAGCCATAGTAAGGAAGTCCAAAGTACAGTTACGGACTTACTTTCTCCACAAACGCCCCAGAATGCGCCCTGCTAGAAAAGGCCACGTCTGGAGCTAGAATCAAGTTCAGGGGAAGAGGAGCTGTCCGATTACTCCAATCCTGATCAGGACAGGGAAGGATCCATCTCCGTTCCCCCAGAGGAAAAGAAAAAAGTACCTCTTCTCCTGGGAGGATACTGATACACTTATCAGCGGTGAGGAACACAGTGCAAGTGGAGGACACTTACCAGCCCTCATCGGTACAAGATGGGATGTTCGGGGGGGGTGAGAACCTGCATAAACAGGGTATTCCCCGTCAATTACCACATAAAAGCAATGATTCTGGAGGATGTGGAAAAGAGACTAATCATTCCCAGAAGCTTTAAATCATTCCTGCCATTCGAACCGGGGGATATAAAATTATGGAAATAAACTCCGAAAATTGATATTCCGATAGCCAGAGTAGCGAGGAAGACATCCATTCCATTCGAGAACTCCTCATGTTTAAAGGACTCTGTGGACAGGAAGACAGTCTTCTCAAGAAGACTTGGGAAACCTCTGCATCAATAATAAAAGCCAACATTGTGTCTACCTCGGTCGCAAGGTCCATGAACGTATGACTGGCGCAGCTGGAAGGTCATCTAAGAAAGAAGACTTCCAGAGAGGAAATCCTAGACTCCATTCTGCTACTTAACCCCTTTACACACGAGGTTGGTTTACACGTTAATGACCGTGCCAGTTTTTACAATTCTGACCACTGTCACTTTATGAGGTAATTACTCTGGAACGCTTCAACGGATCCCCCTGATTCTGAGATTGTTTTCTCGTGACATATTGTACTTCAGGATAGTGGTAAAATTTCTTTGATATCACTTGTGTTTATTTGTGAAAAAAACGGAAATTTGGCAAAAATTTAGCAATTTTCAAAATTTGAATTTTTATGCCCTTAAATCAGACAGATATGTCACACAAAATAGGTAATAAATAACATTTCCCACATGTCTACTTTATATCAGCACACTTTTGGAACCAAAGTTTTTTTTTTGTTAGGGAGCTATAAGGGTTAAAAGATGACCAGCGATTTCTCATTTTTACGACAAAATTTACAAAACCATTTTTTTAGGGACCACATCACATTTGAGGGGTCTTTATGACAGAAAATACCCAAAAGTGACACCTTTCTAAAAACTGCACCCCTCAAGGTGCTCAAAACCTCATTCAAGTACTTTATTAACCCTTCAGGTGCTTCACAGGAATTTTTGGAATGTGGAAGAAAAAAATTAACATTTAACTTTTTTCACAAAAATGTTACTTTAGACCCAATTTTTATTTTCGCAGGGGTAACAGGAAAAAATGGACCCCAAATTTGTTGTGCAATTTCTCCTGATCACGCAGATACCCCATACGTGGGGAAAAACCACTGTTAACCATGAAACATGCGAGCGGGGACTCGAGCATGTCACTTGAGCATCCGCGATACTCCGTGCATACCCGAGCACCCAATGCAAACTCAAGTAGCGGGCACTTGCGCTCAACACTAGTTGCCATATCGTCATCTTTTTTTTTTTTTTTTACTTTTGAAAAAAATCCCAACCCCATCACAGCCCTAACCCTAACACAACCCTAATAGTGTTGAGCGAGCATGCTCAACACTGCTCGGTACTTGCCCGAGCATCTCGCTACTCGGGATGTTCGGCGAGCACCGAGCATTTCCGGGTTACTCGAGCGGGAGCTCGGTTCTCTGCCCTGCACTTTTGGCGCTCTTTACAGAGCCAATGAACATGCAGGGATTGCCAGCCAGTCACTGTAATGCCGCAGCCATGTTGTTTGTGGGCATTACAGTGATTGGCTGGCCACACATCGTCACCTCGAGTATTTAAAACCGGGCGCCGCCATCTTGGACACAGTCGCCCGGGATCAGACAGTGTAGGGAGAGTGCTGCTGAGTTAGGGAGAGATATATAGTGCGAAATAGTTAGTGTAGGGTCTGTTAAGCCTGCAAAATCAAACAGTCCTTCTCAGGACTAATATCCATCCCAGATATCAAGCAGGCAGGCTGTATAGGAGACGCAGTGGTTATACCAACAAACAGTGCATTACAGTCCTGTGTGCTCCTGCTGGTCAAATTGCTAGACTTATCCCCCGGTCTCAGGGGCCAGGAAAAATCCTTTTTTTTCCATCTAAATCCTGTATTTTTTTCCCCTCAGTCAGACTGTACAAATACACGTCTTATTAACCTTTTGGTATTTCCCCCCCCCAAAAAAAAAAATTGAGTGTGTCTGTGACTGTTCAGACACAAATATATCTGTTTAAAATATTCTGGTGCAGGCCAGATAACTAGAAGTTTGGTTTTGCAGTTCCACGGTTCAAATCTCTGTATTATCCAGCTTTTGGCCTTTTTTCCGTAAAAAAAAAACAGTAATAGTGTCTCCCTGACTGTTCAGACACAAATATATCTGTTTAAAAGATTCTGGTGTAGGCCAGAGAAATAGAACTGTGGTTTTCCTCTTCCACGGTTCTAATCTCCTTTTTATTACCCTTTTTCCATTGATAGTGCGAGTGTAAGCTATTTTACTTCATTTACAATTGGCAAGGCGCGTGGCAAGGGACATGGAACTGGACGTTCTGGTGATGGTGCGTGCAGAGGACGGGGCCTTGGCCAAGGTGAAAATGTGCCACAACCAACAGCCACCTCTTCTCACTCCCACTTCTTGACCGAATTACTAGGGAAGCACACTACAACACCAGTATTGCGAACTGATCAGTGTGAACAGGTTATTAATTGGATAGCAGATAATACTTCGAGTTACCTGGGCACCACCACCTCCGGTCTGTCTTCCACATGGTCAAGTTTTAGTAGCCGTGAATGTCGACCGCATACTCCTCCTCACCCTGATGCGCCTTCCTCCCACCATACCGAGTGTTGTCAGACAGCAACTGATCCCACAGTTGGACACTCTGAAGAGCTGTTCACTGGTCCATTTCCATATTTGTGCCCCTCGCCTGCTCCGCTTGAAGTGGTGGAAGAGGAGATCCCATGTAGCGATGCCAAAATATTTGAACAGCCACGGCCAGAGGAAGTCGACGCTGGCAATTTGTCACAAGAGGTGGACGATGATGAGACACAATTGCCAGGAAGTGAGGAGGAGGATCGTGGTGCGCAAGTGGAAGAGAAGGAGATGGTGGATGATCTAGTAACTGACCCAACGTGGCAGGAGGACACACAGAGCGATGCCAGCAGCACACAGGGGGAGGGAGGCGGAGTACCCCAACAGGCAGGAAGAAGCAGTGTGGTGGCCGCACACAGAAGGCGGGCAACCGTTCCCCATAACACCAACATGAGGGACGTTGCCAGTACAACCGGTAGGTCTTCCAGAGTCTGGAATTTTTTTAAAGACTCTGCTGATAACCCCAAAAAGGCCATTTGTACCACCTGCCATGCCAGCATCAGCAGGGGTGACAAAACTACCAGCCTGACCACCACCAGCATGATCAGGCACATGTCAGAAAAGCACCCGACTTTGTGGGGCGAACCCCAGGGTCCACGACCAGTGTTAGCGGGTGTCACCACTGCTTCTTTCGCTGTAGTGCATGTAAGAGAGCCCCCTGTTGTGCGTGCAAGGCAATCCCCTGTCCATACTGCATGCAAAGATGCCCCTTCCTCTCAGTCTTCACTTGTTATGGCAGTTTCTCAAGAAACAGCATCAACGTCCACGTCCCACCGCAGCGTTCAATTGTCCATATCCCAGACCTTTGAACGAAAGCGCAAATTCGCAGCCAACGCCCCACAGGCCACAGTCCTAAATTTGCACATTTCACGACTGCTTGTATTGGAAATGCTGCCTTTTAGGCTGGTGGAGACGTAATCCTTCCACAACCTTATGGCGGTGGCCGTCCCTCGGTACTCTGTCCCCAGCCGACACTATTTTGCCCGGTGTGCCATCCCCGCACTACACAAGCACGTGTCCCAAAACATCTGCCGTGCCCTCAACAACGCAGTTACTGGGAGAGTCCACCTGACAACGGACACGTGGACAAGTGCTTGTGGCCAGGGACGGTACATCTCCGTGACCGCACACTGGGTAAACATAGTGGAAGTCGGGACCCAGTCGGACCTTGGGACGGAACACATCCTCCCCACACCGAGGATTGCGGGCCCTATGTCAGTCAGTGTTGCCCCCACAGTGTACAGCTCCTGCGCATCATCCTCCTCCTCCTCATGTTCAGCCTCCATCTCAGATATCACCACATCAGTTACAAGCTGGAAGCACTGCAGTACTGCATCAGCCAAGCGGCAACAGGCTGTGCTGAAACTCATAAGCTTAGGTGATAAACCTCACACTGCTTGTGAGTTGTGGACAGCTGTGAAAGAGCAGGCAGATCTGTGGCTGAGACCGCTGAACCTACATCCAGGCATGGTCGTGTGTGACAATGGCCGTAACCTGGTGGCGGCTCTGAGGCGAGGAGAGATCACACACGTACCATGCCTGGCTCATGTGCTTAACCTCGTGGTTCAGCGGTTTCTTAAATCGTACCCCGAGTTGCCAGATCTGCTCGTCAAAGTACGCCGCCTGTCAGCTCATTTTCGGAAGCTTCCGCCGCCCTTCCTGTGTTGCAGCAGCGTTTGCTGCTTCCGGCACACCGACTGGTGTGTGATGTCCCCACACGTTGGAACTCTAGCCTCCACATGTTGCAAAGGATTTGTGAGCAGAAGAGAGCAGTTGTGGAGTACCAGCTGCAACAAGGCCGTCGATATTCAGGTCAGACTCCACACATAAGACCTCAGGAGTGGACCTGGATGTCTGACATATTTACCATCCTGACAAACTTTGAGGAGTCCACCAAGATGGTGAGTGGCGATGATGCCATCATTAGCGTCAGCATCCCACTTGTCTGTCTTTTGCAACGCTCTCTGCAGAGAATTAAAGAGGAGGCATTGCAGCCAGAGTATGATGAGATGGATCAAGAAGCCGTAACGGGCGATTACACACAGCCCAGCCTCATCTCATCCCAACGTGCATTGGGGGACAATGAGGGACAGGAGGAGGATTAGGAAGAACAGGAGCTGGTATCATGCGCTGTAGACGGTAGTACCTGTACAACTGTCATACCGTCGGTTCAGCGTGGGTGGCCTGAGGACAGGGGGGAGGAGGAGGAGAGCATGGTCAGTCGTCATCTTGGTGAGGACACGGAAGTCTTGCCCTTACCAGTCTGGCACGCATGGCTGACTTTATGGTACGCTGCCTTAACCGTGACCCTCGCGTTGTCAAAATGTTGGGTGACAGTCATTACTGGTTGGTGACACTTTTAGACCCCCGCTACGAGGAGAACTTTCACTCTCTTATTCCTGAGGTGGAGAGGTCTACAAAAATAGGGCAGTACCAGAAGGCCCTTGCTGCAGAACTGTTAAAAAAATTCCCATCTGAACACTCCAGCGGCAGAGGTCACAGTTCATTGCCCAACCAAGGCGTACAGGCGAGAGAGACGCAACTCCAATCCAGCAGAGACAGGGGAACACTGTCAACATTCTGGGACAGTTTTCTGAGACCCTCCCTGCTTACAGGCCCTGAGGCGCGGGTACTCTCAAAAGGAGTGGAAAGTTTCAAAAGATGGTGAGGGAGTACCTTGCCGACCGTACCAGCGTCCTCCTTGTGCCTTTTAATTATTGGGTATCGAAGCTGGACACTTGGAATGAACTCGCTCTGTACGCCTTGGAGGTCCTGGCCTGCCCTGCCACTAGCGTGTTATTGGAGCGTGTTTTTAGTGCCGCTGGGGGAATTATAACTGATAAGCGTACTCGCCTGTCAACTGACAATGCTGACAAGCTGACCCTTATAAAAATGAACAAGGGCTGGATTGGGCCAGACTTCTCATCAACACCAAATGACAGCAGAGTAACCTAAAGTCAAATCCCACTGTGTTATTTCGGGAGGTGTATTCCCATGCACCGCTTCACACCCACACATGGGTATACGCTTCCTCATTTCGGCTGTATTTTGCTCTTCTCCTTATCCTCAGCCTCCACCATCACTATACCACCAGGGTGACCGTGGTCCATGTTGCCAGCATTGCAAGTTCCTCCGTCCTAATTTTTGGCAGCTTTTGCTTGGAAGGCATAGGCAAAGACTTTGGGAGACCCACTCCCCAATAATGGGAATAATGTTTTGAATATGCTGTACAGCATGGCTCTTGTTTGCCAGCATTGCAAGTTCCTTCGTCCTAATTTTTGGCAGCTTTTGCTTGGAAGGCATAGGCAAAGACTATGGGAGACCCACTCCCCAATGATGGGAATAATGTTTTGAATATGGTGTACTACATGGCTCTTATTTGCCAGCATTGCAAGTTCCTCCGTCCTAATTTTAGGCAGCTTTTGCTTGGAAGGCATAGGCAAAGACTATGGGAGACCCACTCCCTAATAATGGGAATAATGTTTTTAATATGCTGTACTGCATGGCTCTTGTAAGGGGCATGAAAACCGTCTTGTTAAGCTACTCTGAACTCCACGTCTCTTCCAAGGGGCATTAAAACCGTCTTCTTAAACCACTCTGACCTCCACGTCTCTTCCAAGGGGCATTAAAACCGTCTTGTTAAGCTACTGTGACCTCCACGTCTCTTCCACGGGGTATTGATTTTGTCTTTTTATTCCACTGCGACCTCCACCACTCTTCCAAGGGGCATTAAAACCGTCTTGTTAAGCTACTGTGACCTCCATGTCTCTTCCACGGGGCATTCAAACCATCTTGTTAAGCTACTGCGACCTCTACCACTCTTCCAAGGGGCATTAAAACCGTCTTGTTAAGCTACTGCGACCTCCACCACTCTTTCAAGGGGCATTGATATTGTCTTTTTATTACACTGCGACCTCCACCACTCTTCCAAGGGGCATTAAAACTGTCTTGTTAAGCTACTGTGACCTCAACGTCTCTTCCAAGGGGCATTAAAACAGTCTTGTTAAGCTACTGTGACCTCCACGTCTCTTCCAAGGGGCATTTAAACCGTCTTGTTAAGCTACTGTGACCTCCACGTCTCTTCCAAGGGGCATTAAAACAGTCTTGTTAAGCTACTGTGACCTCCACGTCTCTTCCAAGGGGCATTAAAACCATCTTGTTAAGCTACTGCGACCTCCACGTCTTTTCCACGGGGCATTGATATTATCTTTTTATTCCACTGCGACCTCCGCCACACTTCCAAGGGGCATTAAAACTGTCTTTTTAAGCTACTGTGATCTCCACGTCTCTTCCACGGGGCATTGATATTGTCTTTTTATTCCACTGCGACCTCCACCACTCTTCCAAGGGGCATTAAAACAGTCTTGTTAAGCTACTGTGGCCTCCACGTCTCTTCCAAGGGGCATTAAAACAGTCTTGTTAAACCACTCTGAACTCCACAGCTCTTCCAACGGGCATTGAAATGTTATTAATTAACTCTAACCTCCACTACTCTTCCAACGGGCATTGCATTTCCTCCTAATTTTAGTCAGCTTTTGCTTTTCAATGCATAGGCGAACACTAAGGGAGATCCACTCCCCAATAATGGGTAGACGGTTTTTAGTACGCTGTAATCCACGTCTGTTTCAAGGGACATTGCAGTTCCTCATAGTTTTTGGAAAGCCTTCCATTCACTGCTTAGGCCAACAGTGTACAGGAGACCCAGTTGCTATAAATGGAAAAAACGGTTTAGATAAGGCCCTCTGACCTCCATGTCACTTCCAAGGGGCATTGGAGTGCCTCAAAATTTTTGGTAGGCATTGCACTCACTGTATGCCCTATAATTGTGTAGCCGAACCGCTCCTTTTGGTACAGAAACATATCCTACAAGATGTGTGGTTGACTGGCCTGACATTGATGTGAATGGTCCCTGTTCCTCCTGCTTTTTCTCCTTTGCCACCACCTCATCCATCATTCATCACCTGAAGCTTTGTTTTAACGGGAGTCATAGAACTGGGATAGTAGCAGGAAAACATCTAGCAAAATCATCTAGCAATCCTCGGAGGATGTAGGATATGCGCCAAAACGCTGACCACCTCAGGCCTAGCCGCTACTACATACATGCGCTTGCATTCCAAGGAACAGAAAGCTAAGGAGATGGATGGCCTCATGATCATGAATAATTTACTCGTTGTGTAGGAGGTCGACCACTGCTGCTGTCTACCTTCTGGACTTTGTGTTGAAGCCTGATTGACCCAGGACCCGCAATCCTCTATGTCTGGAGGACGTGTTACATCCCAGTGTCCAACTGTGTCCCGGCTTCCACAATATTAACCCAGTGTGAAGGAGTCAGTGACCATCCCTGGCCACATTCACTTGTCCACCTGTTTGTGGTTAGGCTGTCCTTCAAATAGGGGCAGCTGGGGACCGTTTATGGACACCCGGTGGTGGCTGGGGACCAAGCGTGGACACCCGGCCGCTGGGCGGCTGGGGACTGAGTATGGATACCAGGCCGCCGAAGCAGCCATGACGTGGTGGCCAGATTCCGCCTCCACATGCCTAAAAGGCCCAATTTCAAGTGCAAGCAAGCTAGCAGTATGGTATTGCAGCCTGGGAGTGGGTGGGTGGCAGGCTGCACACTTACGCTTGCATTCCAAGAAAACAAAGCAGATGCTAACTTCTATCATCATCATCATGCTCCTCACCTTGGCACTCTCAACTCCCCTGATGGAGAAGCCAGGGCCCACCGGAGGAGTCTGGTTGTCTGGTGGGCTCAGCCAATGCTGCCCTAAAGCAGGCCAGGCTAAGAAAAGTGTGGGGAAGGTTACCAGGACTGAGTATGGATACCAGGCCGCCGACGCAGCCATGACGTGGTGGCCAGGTTCCGCCTCCACATGCCTAAAAGGCCCAATTTCAAGTGCAAGCAAGCAGTATGGTATTGCAGCCTGGGGGTGGGTGGGTGGCAGGCTGCATACTTGCGCTTGCATTGCAAGGAATGGGGGAGGTACAATTGAACACTGCCCTGGAACAAGGACTTGCACGGGCATAGTTGCAAGTCTGCATCTTCTGATGCGGCAAGGATCACTTCTGATGGGCACACTTTTAGGCAGTGACCTGGGTGTCAGATGCTTCCAGGGGTCTTCCCCATGCTGTTCCCATGTCTTTTCAGCACTGTATGCATGTGTCACACAGCACATGGCCAGATAAGGTTGTAAAATGTTAAAATGACATTTCCCGGTGAATGAATTTGTCACGGTTGAAAGCAATACAAAAGTGCAAAAACGCATAAAAAATGCTACTTGTGAACATAGCCCAAGGTGTGGAGGAGTATTTTTGTTTTTGGTTATTTATTTTACCTTATACACAAGTCTTTACCCTGGAAAGGATGTTCCTTAACATATTTCACAGGAAAGCAGTTTCAGTTTAGTTTTTGAACATTTTATTGTGAGCCCGTAAAAGTGGCTTAATACCTCTGACCACGTTGTTGACAGCTGTGACCTGGGGGTCAGAAATGCTTCCTGGGGCGATCCCCATGCTGTCCCCATGTCATTTGAGCACTGTCACTATCGTTTTGGACACTTTTTAGGCTTTCTACAGACTGCCGGGGGTGCCGCCGCAAAAATGCTCAGGTCTCCCATAGACTGACATTGGGCTTGTTGCTCGGGTCGAGCACCCGAGTATCACGGTGAGCTCGGCCCGAGGTTCGAGCACCCGAGCATTTTAGTGCTCGCTCAACACTATGTTTTACGCCATTCCTCGTGCGGTATAAGTGATTAGACGACTTTATTCTTCGGGTCGGTGCGATTACAGCGATACCAGAATCATATCGGGTTTTTATGATTGACATCTGTCACACACTAAAAGACGGATTTTTTTGCAAAATCTAGTTTTTGCATCGCCATATTTTGAGAGGTATAATTTTTCCATATTTTGGCCGACAGTCATGTGACGGCTTGTTTTTTGCGGGATGACTATGTTTTTATTGGTGCCATTTTCAGGCACTTGACATTATTTGATCGCTTTCTATTCTGATTTTTGGGAGGCAGAATAAACAAAAAACAGCAATTCCAGAACTTTTTTTATGGTTTTTTTTTCTATGCTGTTCCGCGTGTGGTAAAATTGATAAGGCAGCATTATTCTTCGGGTCACTACGTTTACAGCGGTACCACATTTACAGTAGAGACCAAAACTTTGGACACACCTTCTCATTTAAAGATTTTTCTGTATTTTCATGACTATTAAAATTGTACATTCACACTTTAAGGCATCAAAAGTATGAATTAACACATGTAGAAATATATACTTAACAAAAAAGTGTGAAACAACTGAAAATATGTCTTATATTCTAGGTTCTTCAAAGTAGCCACCTTTTGCTTTGATGACTGCTTTGCACACTCTTGGCATTCTCTTGATGAGCTTCAAGAGGTAGTCACCGGAAATGGTCTTCCAACAATCTTGAAGGAGTTCCCAGAGATGCTTAGCACTTGTTGGCCCTTTTGCCTTCACTCTGTGGTCCAGCTCACCCCAAACCATCTCGATTGGGTTCAGGTCTGGTGACTGTGGAGGCCAGGTCATCTGGTGTAGCACCCCATCACTCTCCTTCTTGGTCAAATAGCCCTTACACGGCCTGGAGGTGGGTTTGGGGTCATTGTCCTGTTGAAAAATAAATGATGGTCCAGCTAAATGCAAATCGGATGGAATAGCATGCCGCTGCAAGATGCTGTGGTAGCCATGCTGGTTCAGTATGCCTTCAATTTTGAATAAATCCCCAACAGTGTCACCAGCAAAGCACCATCACACTTCCTCCTTCATGCTTCACAGTGGGAACCAGGCATGTAGAGTCCATCCGTTCAACTTTTCTGCGTCGCACAAAGACACGGTGGTTGGAACCAAAGATCTCAAATTTGGACTCATCAGACCAAAACACAGATGTCCACTGGTCTAATGTCCATTCCTTGTGTTCTTTAGCCCAAACAAGTCTCTTCTGCTCGTTGCCTGTCCTTAGCAGTGGTTTACTAGCAGCTATTTTACCATGAAGGCCTGCTGCACAAAGTCTCCTCTTAACAGTTGTTGTAGAGATGTGTCTGCTGCTAGAACTCTGTGTGGTATTGACCTGGTCTCTAATCTGAGCTGCTGTTAACCTGCGATTTCTGAGGCTGGTGACTCGGATAAACTTATCCTCAGAAGCAGAGGTGACTCTTGGTCTTCCTTTCCTGGGGCGGTCCTCATGTGAGCCAGTTTCTTTGTAACGCTTGATGGTTTTTGCAACTGCACTTGGGGACACTTTCAAAGTTTTCCTAATTTTTCGGACTGACTGACCTTCATTTCTTAAAGTAATGATGGCCACTCATTTTTCTTTACTTAGCTGCTTTTTTCTTGCCATAATACAAATTCTAACAGTCTATTCAGTAGGACTATCAGCGGTGTATCCACCAGACTTCTGCACAACACAACTGATGGTCCCAACCCCATTTATAAGGCAAGAAATCCCACTTATTAAACCTGACAGGGCACACCTGTGAAGTGAAAACCATTTCCGGTGACTACCTCTTGAAGCTCGTCAAGAGAATGCCAAGAGTGTGCAAAGCAGTCATCAAAGCAAAAAGTGGCTACTTTGAAGAACCAAGAATATAAGACATATTTTCAGTTGTTTCACACTTTTTTGTTAAGTATATAATTCCACATGTGTTAACTCATAGTTTTGGTGCCTTCAGTGTGAATGTACAATTTTCATAGTCCTGAAAATACAGAAAAATCTTTAAATGAGGTGTGTCCAAACTTTTGGTCTGTACTGTATATTGTTTCTCTCTGTTTTGGCGCTTTTACACAATAAAAACTATTTTATAGAAAAATAAATTTTTTTGCATCGCTTTATTCTGAGAGCTATAACTTTTTTATTTTTCAGCTGATGGAGCTGTATGGCGGCTTGTTTTTTGATGTTTTCAGCGGTACCATTTTTATTTATATTTGTCTTTTTGATCGCGTGTTATTCCATTTTTTGTTTGGCAGTATGATGATAAAGCATTGTTTTTTATTTTTATTTTTTTACCGTATTCAGTAAAGGGTTTAACTAGTGGGACAGCTTTATAGGTCAGGTCGTTCCGGATGCGGCGATACCAAATATGTGTACTTTTATTGGTTTTTTTTTTGTTTTTTTTCATAATAATATTTATTGATGGGTACATTATATTTTTATTTTTGATGGATTATTTTTTTTATTTTTACAATTTTTTTTTTACTTTTTTTCCATTTTTTAACACTTTTTGGACTTTGATTCTGTGTCCCACTCTGGGACTTTCACTTTTTTTTATTCTGATCGCTTGCATAGCACAGGAATGGAACACCATTCCTGTGCTATACAGGCTGTCAGTGCTGCACAGGGAGAAGATAGTTTGGTCATGCACTGTGCATGACCAAAGAATCTTCCTGCTGTCTGGTGACCCAGATGTTGTCATAACGACATCGGGTCGTCATGGCATCATCTGGGAAGCTGCGGCAGACAGCGCTGGAGGCCGGAAGAGGAGGTGAGTATTCCGATCACCTCCTCTTGCCACCGCAATGCTGCGATCGACTTTGATCGCAGCATTGCGGGGGTTAATGTACCGGGAGCGGTGCGGGACTGCTCCCTGCACATAGTCCTGGGTGTCAGCTGACACCTGGCGGCGATCGCCCCGCACTGCTTGTGTGCGGGCGCAATTGCCATATGACCTAATAGTACGTCATTGGTCCATTCGGCCCAGGTCACCAAGACGTACTATTAGGTCATACGTCAGAAAGGGGTTAAAATGACAACGGGATTTATGGTCGATGCTTCAGCGGAGTCAATTCTATTTGCTGCCAGGAACAGGGCACTTTCTACTGCGTCTAGACTGGCAATATGGCTAAAAACCTGGTCGGGGGATAGTCGCTCTAAGAGCAAATTATGTGCCATCCCCTTTTTAGGTCCTCGTGTATTTGGTCCTGTACTGGATGAGATATTGGAGAAAGCCTCGGATGGAAAAAGGGATTCCCAGAGGACAGACCTAAACAAAAAGTATCATCCTTTTGGAGGCCACGTTACCAGCAAAAATCAGAATATTCCGGGAAAGGAAAGTCGGGTAGGTGGAGTTACCCGAAAGGAGGTAAAGGCAGAAATACCCTTCCCTCTATAAATGTTAACATGCGTAGACAATGACGCCAAGAAAGTGGGAGGAAGACTCCAACATTTCTTCAAGGCATGGACGCAAGTATCCAGCAGCCCATGGACACTCCAATCTATTGCAGAGGTCTACAAGATAGAATTCAAACAGATCCCTCAAAGAAGATTTCACTTAACAATGTCTGTCTTCTCAAGTCTCCAGAAGATTACTGACAGACGTGGGAAAATTAATAGTCTCAGGGGCAGTGATACCGGTACCAGAGGCAGAATGGTTTCTGGGTTATTACTCAAGTCTTTTTTCAATAAAAAATCCAGGGGGCGATTATCGCACAATTATAAATCTGAAATCTCTAAACAAATCAGTCGTATACAAAAAAAAAAAAATCAAGATGGAATCAATCAGGTCAACAATTCCTCTAATCAGACAGGATATGGTAATGTGCATGATAGACCTCAAAGAGGCTTATTATCATGTGCCTATTCACCATCGCAGTCAAAAATATCCACAGTTCGCACTGAAGGAAGGAGACCCAATACTACACTACCAATTAACATGTCTTCCGTTTGGTCTTTACTCGGCCCCACGTATCTTTACCAAACTAGTAGCCGAAATTATGGCGTTTATCTGAGAACAAGGGATACTGATAGTCCAATATCTAGATGACTTCCTAGTATTGGCAGTCTCGACAACAGCTAAGAGCCAGTTTAACCTCAACCATCCTAACCCTAAAAAATCTGGGATGGATTATAAACTGGGAAAAATCTCAGTTTATTCCAGAAAAAAAAAATCTTTTTGGGAATCCTCCTAGACTCGGAACAGCAGATGTCCTCTCTACCAAACAAAAACTCGTGTTAAATACAAAAAAGAAATGATAAAAGAGAAAGTGTGGCATAGTGATATCAGCGCAAACCGGGACAGAATTCAAATGGCGTGGGCGGCGCCAACCTTGACAAAATGCGATGAATCACACCCCTATGACTAAACGAGCAGGTATGATATAAGTATATAAAGTGGTTTTTACACCTGATATTAGAGACTATTTTAATGAAAAAAGAGTGTTAGTGATGCACATTGCATCACTAAGAACTCAGTGGGGCAGTTTAGATAGTACAAAGGACATGACAGGTTCCCTTTAAGAAGTGTGCCAAGCATGGAACCGTCAAGAACATCCCTGGATGTGGAGGAAAGAGGAAAATTGACAAGAGATGTCTTCAAAGGTTGGTGCGAATGGTGGAAAAAACACATCAAACGTCCAAACACCTGAAAGCCAACCTGAAACAGTCTGGGGTCATGGTTTCAACAAGTAACATACGCCACACACTAACCCAAGCAGAGCTTTATGGGTGAAGGCCAAGGAAGAAACCATTGCTCGGTAAAACACCTACCCAACTTTCCATGTGTGTGATAAATACATCTTACCTCTCTTGTGTACAACTTGGTATGTCTGTAAACTGACCACTGCATGACCCTTGTTCAACACTTTTCTTTCTTTATGACCAGCTTGTTTTAGTTTGCTTGTGTTATTTCCTGCATCTGGCCCAATTTGTAATTATCTGATAAACATGGGTTGGAGGCGTCTCCCCTTTCCTTAACACCTGAATGCATTTGCTAGCATATATATTGTGAAGACTAAGTCGTCTGACATAGTCTGCCAGTGTGTATCACACAAGTGTGGCATTGAATTAGACCTGAATTGAACCTGAAGGAAACAAGATACCCAGGCAAAGTAAACAATGTTTGTTTTCACTCTCTCCTCTATACAGTCATGGCCAAAAGTTTTGAGAATGACACCAAAATTATATTTTCACACGATCTGCTGGCCTCTGGTTTTTATTAGTGTTTGTCTGATGTTTATATCACATACAGAAATATAATTGCCATCATATTATGAGTACCAATAGGTTATATTGACAGTTAGAATGAGTTAATGCAGCAAGTCAATATTTGCAGCGTTGCCCCTTCTTCTTCAAGACCTCTGTAATTCTCCCTGGCATACTCTCAGTCAACTTTTGGACCAAATCCTGACTGATAGCAGTCCATTCTTGCATAATCAATGCTTGCATTTTGCCAGAATTTGTTGGTTTTTGTTTGTCCACCCGTCTCTTGATGATTGACCACAAGTTCTCAATGGGATTAAGATCTGGGGAGTTTCCAGGCCATGGACCCAAAATCTCTATGTTTTGTTCCTTGAGCCATTTAGTTATCACCTTTGCTTTATGACAAGGTGCTCCATCATGCTGGAAAAGGCATTGTTGGGCGCCAAACTGCTCTTGGACGGTTGGGAGAAGTTGCTCTTGGAGGACATTCTGGTACCATTCTTTATTCATGGCTGTGTTTTTAGGCGAGACTGTGAGTGAGCCGATTTCCTTGGCTGAGAAGCAACCCCACACATGAATTATTTCAGGATGCTTTACAGTTGGCATGAGACAAGACTGGTGGTAGCGCTCACCTCTTCTTCTCCGAATAAGCTGTTTTCCAGATGTCCCAAACAATCGAAAAGGGGATTCATCAGAGAAAATGACTTTTCCCCAGTCCTCAGCAGTCCACTCCCTGTACCTTTTGCAGAATATCAGTCGGTCCCTGATGTTTTTTCTGGAGAGAAGTGGCTTCTTTGCTGCCCTCCTTGAAACCAGCCCTTGCTCAAAGAGTCTCCGCCTCACAGTGCGTGCAGAAGCACTCACACCAGCCTGCTGCCATTCCTGAGCAAGCTCGGCACTGCTGGTAGTCCGATCCCACAGCTGAAACAGTTTTAAGATACGGTCCTGGCGCTTGCTGGTCTTTCCTGGGCACCCTGGAGCCTTTTTGACAACAATGGAAGCTCTCTCCTTGAAGTTCTTGATGATGCGATAGATTGTTGACTGAGGTGCAATCTTTGTAGCTGCGATACTCTTCCCTGTTAGGCCATTTTTGTGCAGTGCAATGATGGCTGCACGTGTTTCTTTAGAGATAACCATGGTTAACTGAAGAGAAACAATGATACCAAGAACCAGCCTCCTTTTAAAGTGTCCAGTGATGTCATTCTTACTTAAGCATGACTGATTGATCCATTAACACAGGTGTGGGTGTTGATGAGGACAGGGCTGGCGATCAATCACTAAAACGATGTTAGCTGCTCCTTTTAAGGCAGGACTGCAATGATGTTGAAATGTGTTTTGGGGGTTAAAGTTCATTTTCTGGGCAAATATTGACTTTGCAAGTACAGTAATTGCTGTTAAGCTGATCACTCTTTGACATTCAGGAGTATATGCAAATTGCCATTACAAAAAATGAAGCAGTAAACTTTGGAAAAATTACTATTTGTCTCATTCTCAATACTTTTGGCCATGACTGTAGTCCTCCACTTTCTGCTAACCCACCTAATCCTTACACCTAGCAAGGAACTCTTCATCTCTCCCCCCATCCTCCCCATTCATCTCACCTCCTGAGAACTATTCCTCAACATTCAATCCTGTGTCTGCAAACACAGACAGCCACTTCATGCCCTGCCCTGCTCCCACCTACTAACACTTTCTCTACTTGAGCAAACTGTAAAGGAAGAGTGGTAAAAAATTCCAGTGGAGAAGTGCAATCTTATAGATGGCTACAAGAAACGTTTGGAGGCTGTCAGTAATGCCACATGGTGAGCAACCAAGTGTTAATTAGGGGTGCTTTTATTGCTGCACATGCTGTTTATTCTATTTCTTCTTTGAAATTACAACTTGGAAGTTGAAAAACAATATTTTATTGTTGCATTACTTTGGACCACTAATTAAAAAATCCTGAGGATATAACTTTGGTACATTTCCATTTATTTCTGAAGATATTGTACAGTCTATGAAAAAATGAAGGGGTGCCAATATAGGTGAGCAGCACTGTAAGATGCAGGCAGCAAGGGAGCTTTATGTTGGCAGAGGGGAGGTTTTCATTATGCTTTACAGCAGGAGAGGGTGCATAATCTTTTTTTGGTCCAAGGGTCACATTATCATATGGAACCTATCCCAAGGGATATTACCTTCTGATATTTATGGCATATCATAGAATCATAGAATGGTAGAGTTGGAAGGGACCTCCTGGGTCATCTGGTCCAACCCCCTGCTCAAAGCAGGATTCACTAGATCATCTCAGACAGATGTCTGTCCAGCCTCTGTTTGAAGACGTCCATTGAAGGGGAACTCACCACCTCTCGTGGCAGCCTGTTCCACTCATTAATCACCCTAACTGTCAAAAAGTTTTTTCTAATATCTAATCTGTGTCTCCTCCCATTTAGTTTCATCCCATTGCTTCTAGTCTTTCCTTGTGCAAATGAGAATAAAGATGATCCTTCTACAATGTGACAGCCCTTGACATATTTGTAGACAGCTATTAAGTCTCCTCTCAGTCTTCTTTTTTGCAAGCTAAACATTCCCAAATCCTGCAACCGTTCCTCATAGGACATGGTTTGCAGACCAGTCACCATTCTGGTCGCTCTTCTCTGAACTTGCTCCAGTTTGTCTATGTCTTTTTTAAAATGTGGTGCCCAAAACTGTACACAGTATTCCAGATGAGGTCTGACCAAAGAGGAGTAAAGACCGATAATGACTTCACGTGATCTAGACTGTATGCTTCTGTTAATACATCCCAGAATTGTATTTGCCTTTTTTGCTGCTGCATCACACTGTTGACTCATGTTCAGTCTATGATCTATTAGTATAACTAAGTCTTTTTCACATGTACTGTTGCTTAGCTCTATTCCTCCCATTCTGTATATGCTTTTTTCATTTTTATTGCCCAGATGTAGTACTTTGCATTTTTCCCTGTTAAAAACCATTCTGTTGGTTGCTGCCCACTGCTCCAGTTTATTTAGGTCTTTTTGAATCCTCTCTCTCTCTTCTCTAGTATTAGCTATCCCTCCTAGCTTTGTGTCATCAGCAAATTTAATCAGTTTACCCTCAATTCCTTCATCTAAATCATTGATAAAGATGTTGAACAATACAGGTCCCAGGACGGAGCCCTGTGGTACCCCACTTGAGACATTCATCCAGCTGGATGTGAAGCCATTTACAACCACCCTTTGAGTCCGATCACTAAGCCAGTTATGAATCCACCTAACAGTTGCCTGGTCCATTGCATACTTGGTCATTTTTTCAATAAGGATGATGTGAGATACTTTGTCAAATGCTTTGCTGAAGTCAAGATATACTATATCTACAGCATTTCCCTGATCCACCCAGTCAGTGATTCTGTCATAGAAGGAAATTAAGTTAGTCTGACATGACTTGTTAGTTACAAACCCATGCTGACTCTGGTTAATCACTTCATTCTTATCCATGTACTTACATACATGTTGTTTAATAATTTGTTCAAAGATCTTTCCTGGTATAGAAGTCAGACTCACCGGCCTATAGTTCCCTGGGTCCACCTTCTTCCCCTTTTTGAAGATAGGAACAACATTTGCTCTTCTCCAGTCTTCTGGGACTTCTCCTGTTCTCCAAGAATTTTCAAAGATTATGGAGAGTGGTTCTAAAATTTCTTCTACGCTCTCCTTCAGTACTCTGGGGTGTAATTCATCTGGACCTGGTGACTTGAACTCATTTATGTTAGCTAAATATTCCCTCACAATCTTTCTGTTTACAGATAACTTGGATTCCTCTATTCCTTTAAAAGGACAGTGAAGATCAGTTGATGTTACATTTTCTTTCTGAGAGAAAACAGATGCAAAATAGGAATTAAAAAGTTCGGCCTTCTCAACATCCTCTCTTACCATTTCTCCATTTTCATCCTGTAAAAATCCTATAGCATCTTTGACTTTTCTTTTACTTTTGACATACCCCCAAAATCCTTTTTTATTGCTTTTGACATCTCTTGCAAGCCTTAATTCATTGTCAGCTTTCGCTAACCTGATACGTGCCCTGCAGGATCTGCAGACTGCATTATAATCTTCTTTAGATATGCCTCCCTCTTTCCATTTAATAAACATTTCTTTCTTTCTTTTTAGCATGTGTTTAAGTTCTGTGTTCATCCATCCTGGTTTCCTTAAATGCTTCCCATTCTTCCTACTTTTCGGGATTGTTAACGATTGTGCTTTGAGAATCTCATTTTTAAAAATTTCCCATCCTTCCTGGACATTTTTGTCCTTAAGGACATCCAGCCATTGGATCCCTCCTATTCTCTTTCTGAGTCTCTTAAAATCTGCCTTTCTAAAATCTAACCTTGAAGTTTGAGTCTTCACATGTCTTCCTCCTCTAGTTAACCAAAATTCTATAATAGCATGATCGCTGCCTCCTAGGGTCCCAGCCACCTTTACCTCCTCAACCATTTCCTCCCTGTTTATAAGGATTAGATCCAAAGTAGCAGATCCCCTTGTTTTCTCCCCTACCTTTTGGAAGATAAAGTTGTCAGCAAGAGAGGATAAGAATTTGCTTGACCTGTTAGTTTTACTTGACAGAGATTCCCAACAAATGTCTGGATAGTTGAAATCTCCCATGACCACTACGTCATATTTTTTGGAGAACTTGGTCATTTGATACATAAAGAGTTCATCCATATCTTCAGCTTGCCCAGGTGGCCTGTAGTAAATGCCTACAATTGTGTCCTTTCCGTTGTTCTCTCCTTGTATTCTTACCCAAACAGTTTCCACAGAACTCCCAGTCTCTGAAGCTTCCATCTCTGTGCAGATATACGCTTTTCTAACATACAATGCAACACCTCCTCCTCGTTTATCAAGTCTGTTTCTTGCAAATAAGTTGTATCCTTTTAGCCTTTTATTCCAATCATGTGTATCATCCCACCAAGTTTCAGTGATTCCAATGACATCATATTCCTTTTCCTGCATTAGTAGTTCCAATTCTCCTTGTTTGTTGCCCATGCTTTGTGCATTTGTATAAAAACATTTTAGTTTGTAATTGGTTTCTCTTCCTCCCATATTTTTATTATTTAAATTGTTTTGTCTTTGTTCTTCCTTTCCACTTCCAGTAGCAGAGATCTCAATAGTATTTGTCAGCTGTATGGCTTTTTCTGGCCTTTTGCTTCCCTTCCCACATTGTTCTAGTTTAAAGCTCTTCTGATGAGTGTAGCAAGGCGACTTCCAAATACATGTTTTCCAGTCTTCGTAAGGTGCACCCCATCTCTAGCAAGTAGTCCATCGTATAGGTAATTCATTCCGTGATCCAGAAATCCAAATCCTTGTTGACGGCACCATCGACGTAGCCAGTTGTTCACCTGTAGAATCTTATTCCACCTCATTGTTCCATGGCCATCCACTGGGAGGATGGATGAGAAGACCACCTGCGCTCCCAATTCTTTCACTTTCTTGCCTAAGTCTTCAAAGTCACTGCAGATGGTTTCCAGGTCCTTTCTTGCGGTGTCATTTGTCCCCACATGTATTAGCAGGAATGGGTAGTGATCTGTAGGTCTGAAGAGTCTTGATATCCTGTCAGACACATCTTTAATTTTTGCTCCTGGAAGACAGCACATTTCTCTTGAGGTTATGTCTGGTCTGCAGATAGTGGCCTCTGTTCCTCTTAACAGGGAATCCCCCATGACCACCACTCTCCGTTTTTTCTTCACAACATTCTTCTTTCTCCATCCAGGAGGATTCTGAGGGCTTACAAGGTTATTCATTGCTGGCAAAGTCTTATCTTGCTGTATTTCTTCATGGTGCTCCTGCGAGAGAGCCTGGTACTGGTTCCTGAGCAGTATGGGTGCTGACTGCCTCTCGATCCTCCTGCTTCGGTGGGTCACATGCTTCCATTCCTCTGTTTCGTCAGGTGCAGTTCGAATTTCTTCTCTTTCTGAATCATGAAGAGATAATTCTGCTCTGTCTAAGAACTCTTCACCTTCCTTAATGATTTTCAAGGTAGTTAACCTCTCTTCTAGATTTCGCAACTTTTCCTCCAACAGGGACACAAGCTTGCATTTCTGGCATGTGAAGTTTGGCTTTTCCACTGGCAAGTCTGTGAACATGTAGCAGGATATGCAGCTCACCAAATGGCTCCTGGACTCTTCCATGTTCTTATTGTTAATGTTCTGAAAACAGTGAAAAAAGCTTAAAAAAAAGCTTCAAAATGCGCGCGCCTACCGGCGCGCGGTTTCCCGATGTCCTCTTTTCAGCTCCAACAGCCAAAATCCAGTGTTCTTTGAGCTCGCGGAGACTCTTCACTTACCCCAAAATGCAGTGGGAATATGCAAATTATCTCCTCAGGACTCCTCCCCTGGTTTACCGATGTCCTCTTTTCAGCTCCAACAGCCAAAATCCAGTGTTCTTTGAGCTCGCGGAGACTCTTCACTTACCCCAAAATGCAGTGGGAATATGCAAATTATCTCCTCAGGACTCCTCCCCTGGTTTACCGATGTCCTCTTTTCAGCTCCAACAGCCAAAATCCAGTGTTCTTTGAGCTCGCGGAGACTCTTCACTTACCCCAAAATGCAGTGGGAATATGCAAATTATCTCCTCAGGACTCCTCCCCTGGTTTGACAGTCTATACATTAAATGACTGATAGGTGCTAATTCTAGATCCCTTACTTCCACTAATCAGCACAGATGAATCAGGGCCGATGCTAATGTAGTTTAAAAAGTTGCAAAATTTTTGTGACTTTTGGTATTTTCACACTGGTTTGGCCAGCTCCTGAGCCCCTTCCACATGCAGTCACCCATATGCAGGAAGGGGGTTAATTAACATACTCCTTTCTTTAGTGTCAAACAGGTCAAGAGACCCCAATCATCCTGATGTATGAGGCACCCAGAGGTGTCTACACAGTGCACCATTAGTACATTAGTGCCAATCCCTGCTCCTCAGCTGCTTGCCACGTCTCTTCTGTGTATGGCTGCTCACACAGTTAACCTGTCAGACAAGCATTTTTGTGTCCATACGGTTGGGGGCTGAACGTGGTCACCAGGCCTCAGGTTGTGCTCCCCTACTTTGTAGATTAACGGTAAAGGGGATCAGTGGGGTAGTTTGTAATAAGTGGAGGAGGGGGCAGATGTTTATGTGGTTATTGCTGTAAACAGAAGAGGGGTTATTCATTTTGAAAGGTCTGGTGCTTCCAGACAAATTTGGGGATTACTGCTCTTTTGGTCTATGATTAAGAGCTCTATGAACAACGCCATTCTTGAAGAGGGAGGCCTGTCACAGTCAGACAGTCCTGATTCATTAAGAGGCGCATGCCTCTTAAATAATCAGGAGTGCCTGATGGGTGGCGGGCGCCTCACCACAAATCTTACTCCAGTCATGGATATCAGATGAGCTGTGGTGTCATGCCCCTGCACTACTTATTTTGGCAGAGCTTGGAGAAACTGATGTGAAAACACCAATAGTGGCAACATTTTTGAGGCTTTTCAAAGCGATTTACGCTAGAATTATAGCGTAATTGCTTTGATGAATCGGGGCCATAGAGTTGTCCTGTCATGCTGCAAGTATTTTAGGAATTGCTTTTGGATCACATGTTAAAATAATGCCGTAGTCTTTTTTACATTAGGGTATACCATGAAAAATGTACGGTCTTCTTGTCAGCTTTAAAACAAGTTATCAGGGATAGAAATACTTTATTTTGCCACATACCCGGATTTTTACAGTACTAAACATCTAAGCATAGGCTAACTTCCCTTCTGCTTTGCTCCAGTCTTTCATTTCTCCTACACAAAGATCTAATGTCATGCCCAGGTCTACGTGACCGCTGCCGCCACCCACTGACTGCAGTCATTTTGTTTGTAGGTACTGCGCATGACTGTGAACATTAATTGTCTGTGGTGGTCTTGTGTGCATGGACAATACATTACTAGTGTAGGACAAAAGAAAGATTGATGTGAAGCAGCAAAAGAATTAGCAGGTATTTTTGACTGTTCACATTTCACACCAAATAACCTCTTCAATGAATTCTCCAGGATTTTACAATTGTGTAGTTTTTTTTCCCCGATATGTAACTTTTTTTTTTTCAAATATAATAAATTTTATTTTGTCATGAAGATTTTATTTTCTTTCCTTTTGATGTTTTTATACGTTTATTTATTTTTTTTACATAATTTGACTCCCCAGAGACTATTTTTCTTTTCATTTTTTTCCACTGTACTTCAGGCATCCACAGGAGCATCAGTTGCAGAGAAGAAACAACCTCCTGCTGTAACAGTAGCAGATCTGATCTGGGTTTAATAGGACCCAACACCTCTGCTATGCCAGAAATGACTGTGATCATGTGGTCACCAAGATCCTAAAGCAGCGCCAACACTGCCAATGCTTCCGATAGTACTCAGTTGCTTATAGCTTATTATATACCTGGGAAAAGAGAAGACACTGGAGGTAGCTGCTTCCATCTATTCCCCAGTGTACCTGAAAACTGCAGACTGGACCTGCTCGATTACAGGAACTTTAACTGCACTCCATAAAGTTACAATGGCATAGGGTTGAAACTCAGGACCAAGCACTGTAAATTTTGTCATTATCTGGTTATAGCACTACCCCAGCGTTTCATTTTTTTTTAAATGTCCCGCAGGAGTGGTGTCACTAATGTAAGTTCCCTACCCCCAGTATTATACTTACCAGTCACCGTCGTCTTCTGTTCTCGACGCTGCTCTTGGTCATCTTCTGCAGTTTGTGCCCTGCTGGATCACTCCTGTTTGTTTCTAGGCTGAAGTGAAGGTCACATCTCAATGTAAGTCTATGAGAGCTAGAACAAGATTCTCATAGACCCTTACATTGAGAGCTTGTAACTGCTACCCCTGACTGTGTCAGTCCCAAGCTATGGTCACAAGATGGCGGAATGGGACCGTAGAGGCGTTGGCAGGATCAGAAGATGCTGGGTGGTAAGTATATTACTAGGGGGCAGGGAACATGATTAGTGATACCCCAAAGCACCATGTCAGCTTTTTAATTATTTTACAGCTGGAGTGGTATGCGTACATAACAGATTGCAGAGCCAATGCAATAAACTGTCTGTGAGCGGCCATTTCAGGCTGTGTGTGAATAGTGTAGAACATTCTTAACCCTACAGTGTAAGGCAGTTGACTTCGTAAAGTTCTGAGTTTTCGATACATGAAATGTTTTGGAGAAAATCTTTATTTTGAAAACCACTGCACTAAAATCTATAAATGCAGCCTTCCTGCACAAGCAATAAGTGGCACTTAATCAATGAACAGAATTCCAGTTTCTTTATTAAAATGGTTGATTACTTGCATAATATGGGCTGCTTGGTTTAAGAATGACCGTTTTCTTCAGAATGATGTTACAGAATCAGACATGCAGTTGTACTAGGAGTTAGTATATACAGCTCAGTATTTCATACAATGATGGATCAACCAGCACAGAAACTTTCACATGTATTTACCCGTTACCAGCCTTGCTTGCCATGTATTCGAGTATTACTATGGAGCTGACTAGGGTCGTACAACAAGGTACTTTACCACCTTCAGTGTCGGCTGCTGAACTAGTTTTGGCTTAATGCATTCTGACACACATGACACAAACTTAGTGACGGAAGTGCAGTAAAAATGAAATAAAAACTTACTTGCGAAAAAAAAAATCGCTTTTAAATTATTACATTTGCCCCCTAAAAATACACAAACGAAATATGCCAACAATGCAAAAAAACCCCCCCAAAACAATACCAATTGTGCCTTTTGTGCTTCTGCTCTAGTTGGTTAATGTGGATGGGCATTGGAAATAACCCCCTGACTGTTAGAGGTTTTCATACAGATATAGGATTACTTATCTCAGTCAGTAGTCTCCTTAATAAGAGCTAAAACGGCTTCAATACACACTACTTACAGAGGAGGAGTGCTTATACTTGTAAACATAGCGGACAGAGAAGTCTGCAGCTTCTAAGCAAATGTAATGAATTACTTTATGACCTCGCTGTCTAGACGCGTGATTGGAGCATATCTGCCATTCAGCCATTCTTTGGTATATACAACCACGCTATTTCCAGTAAGGTGTTGTCTCATCAAGGATATTGGAGGCTTCCAGCCAGGATAGACCATTAATGTCTGACATGGCAGTGGTCCAACCACTAACACCCTTGCAGATCAATATTGAAAATTGGCCTACCCCCCCAAGCAGTACACATGGTTATACACATTGAATGGCAAGGAAGACATTTATGAGTTTTTGCCAGCCACTATTCTTTACATTCAGAAGGATTAGATGGCTGTAAGAACATCGTAAAATAAAATTACCAAAAAACCTCCTGATCAGGTTAAATTAGTATCAAATTGGTCAGTTATTGATTCCTAATTTACTCAAAGAAGTAAGCCACAGCCCATATCTGGATAGAGACTACTACATGACAAAGTACAGGTACTGGCATCCTGTGAAGCAATTTCATGTGGTGATAATATCCGTAGACTTACTACAAAAATATTCATCTACTTATTTGTGGCTTTAGTTTAGTGCAGATCACAGGTTCTTGTCAATACATGATAATACCCAAATGTCACAGATCTGCTCTCTTCATGACGAAATATACTTTATTGTAAATAACAGCATGGATAACATCAATTTCTCAGTGTTTGGTCTAAAAACCTAGTCCATGTTCAGGAAATCCCAAAAAATATTGCGTTGCTGTTAGGAAGATGCAGAGTTTAAAGAGAACCTATTATCTTCCATTTTATATCACCTATTTAAATACAGCAGCCTAGAAAAAGGACTCTAGTGCCTGCCCAGACCCAGGCCAAGTGGGTATAGCCTGAATATAGTCGTTACATTCCAGGCGGCATAACGCATACCATTCCTGTCATCTCTCTCAAGTCCATTGATTACCAAGCAGCATTTAGCTGCTCATCCCCATTCCCCCTCAGCTCTGGAAATGGCTTTTAATCAGTCCTGTAAAATCACAATCCCCCAGCACTGCACTGGCACAGAGCAGCAGCAGTTTTTGCACAGCAGTTCACATAATCATGGCTCTCACTTTCCTGAGCTATGTGCTTGCTCAAAAATCATTGTTATTTTCAAAGTTACTGATAATGTAATTATAGTAATAACAATGTAGACAATCACTGACCGATCATAAATGTGTAGTAGCAAAATGAAGCTGCTCACCAAAACTGTTACTTAAGGCCCTGCTCGTCCACCAACTAGGAAGTAAGTCGACTGCAGAATACCCCTTTTAAGATGTAGTACAAGGGCACATGTATTACTTGTGTAACCAAGCATTGTATCATCTCATGGCATACTACCTTAACCATGACTTCATGGCTATAGTACATATATAGCAGTATTAGGCCACAACCCCACTATCAGTATTTGGTCAGTATTTTTTCTCAGGAGTGGGAGCCAAAACCAGATGAGGAACAATCAGAGAAAAGGTAGAATAGAAACAAGTCACCAATTCTGCATTTATCACCCAGTCCTGGTTTTGGCTCCCACTCCTGAGAAAAAAAACTGACCGAATACTGATAGTGGGGCCGTGGCCTTACACAGTAACAGGCTGTGCTTTAGCGTAACTATTGCAATAATTTTAGTAATACCTATTTGCTGGTTTTTATTCAAAATGGTCATACACATCATGGAAAATAAAAAAATTAGATTAAAAAAACGGCAGATGTTAAAAGTACCATTCTCTAGTGTATGCTAATAAGGATAGGCATGCCTGTGACATGACCAGCTTTTGAAAATCTATACAAGTGATCCAACTGGTTTGCTGTCATGGTGTGTCTTTCTCCATGCATATACAGGTGGCTGTGGACACAACGCCACTTTCAGGCATGTAACTGTGTTAGTGTTGTAACTGCTCACACAATGTACCGCTCTATAGTAGTACAGTTCTAAATTTAGCTTCAGTCATGAATGGAGGGAAAAAAACGTGCTCAAGAGGGAATGTGACAGGAGATTCATTCTGCCCAAAGCACAGGCGCCTGGATTATTGTAGCAGTGTACATTTTACTCTGAGACGCTGCAGCGCATTTAGCAAAGTCAGCCGGGAACCGTGCTTCTTGGATGATAATGCCGAGGCAGGTTCCTAATGACTTCTCCCTGCTCTGATCAGTCAAGAAAGCGGGGGAAGAAACCTCTGGAGAATGTCCTCTTGGCCTAGACACCAGAGACGCATAGTCCCCAGCCAAGCCTACTGTCATGTTCCCTTTATACATGTACTATGTTACTTGCCTTTTTTGTGCAAAATCTTGCTATGAAATGGCTTTCTTTCCATTATATTGGGCAATCTACTTGGCTATAGGAGAGGTTGCCCTAAGACATCTATAGCTTGCAGACAGTAACCATGCATTTCAATCGAGTGCAATGCTTACTACAGATTCATGCACATTGGCATTTGGCAGAATGGGAGTATTTCATGGCACAGTGCAGTTAAATAATGACACAAAAGCTACATGCAAAAGAATAGAAACAATATATACGGACATAATTTTAAGACATTGTGTTATCTATTGGTTCGGTGCAAATAAAAATATGGCTAGATCAATATTATTACTAACAAACGGTAAAAATAAGCTCTTTGTATATACAACTTAGAATCGGTAGAAGATGTTAGAAAAAAATGTAGAAGAGGGTGAACCCATAGCACCGAATTCGTGCCACATTCCAGTAACTTAAGAAACTATAGATTTGGCAATTCAGTCTCTGATGATCAGCGCCAGTGTTTCCTTTTGGCATCATATCACACCGAAGACCATGTGAAGATACTGTTCATATGATACTTGTATCCAGCCATCTTGGTCTGTGTCTTGGCGTCGGAAAACATCAGTAAATTTCTGGTGAGAAAACAAAAATTTAAATGCTAAGAATTACATTACAACTATGTCAGAGATGTTTCTATTCCAGTGACAGACCACTCCAAAATCCCAGTCTCAGGAGCATGTGAAGAACGGATAATCTTTACCAATTCTCTGTCTGTTACTTTGTAAACATCTTCATTTTTTTTCTATTCACCCCAAATTACTTTCTGTTATAGGGTTAAAACCTGAAGTGTCAGCTGTAACAGCCATGAACTGGAGCCGCATGTGTTCACCTGACTGATACACAGGTGCACGGCCATTGCAACAAAACAGCCATTATGCGACTACAATGTTTTGTGGATGAAATAATATGCAAAATAATCACCAGTTTATCAATCAAATAAAAAACCCACAGCCGTTGCATGAAGTAGCTGTGCTGACCATGAATAAGTAAACCAGCCAGGAAGCAACAGAATAGTGAATGCAGCTCCGAGGTATAAACGTTTGGATCAGTACACAGTTAAGTATGAAACACTGCAGAAGTAAGACGATGGGACAGTCACAATGGACATTATTCTAGGGATCAGATCAGTGGTTGTACCGGCGCTGTAGTGGAATATAGAGCTGCAAATGATACATGCATGGATGGCCAGAAAAGTTGTGGGGAAAATTTGTGGAATTCTTTTTTTCTGTCCTTTTTTTTCCAAGAAACCCCTTTGCCACAGATATTCAAGATAAACATTAATGACGTAGAATAATGCAGTTTATGTAACTCACCTGCAAAACAATACAGCACTGAATGAAATCATCAAATGCAACTTGTCCTCTTCTCTGTCTGTCAAATTTTCTAATGAGGATATCATAAAACTGATCTGTCAAACGATAACCTTCAAATAAAATATTGAGAGGAGAAAACTAAATTAAATAGGCTTGAAAAAAAAAAAAGAAAGAAAAAAAAAAGTAAACCAAAACACAAAATTGCAGAGTGAAGCATGGTGGAGGACAAACATAACCTGCGCATTTTTTCAGACAGGTGGTGAATACAGCACTCTGTGTGCAGACAAGTTGCTATAACAGTGAAAAAACTAAACAGCAGGTAAGCAATATTGTGTTGTACTTATATGCACCATTTGTGGACCTAACCTAAAAACAAGATTTTAACATTCTTTACATACAAATTTGTTAAAACTTTTCCCATTTAGCACACTTCTAGTGAAGAAAATTCAGGTAAGAATGCATTTAATCCCAGTCCTCCATTCATGGTGGAGCTAGACGGCCATATTACTTGCGTGAGGATTGCCTCGCAATCCTTGGACTGGCAGTCTGCTCTCCTGACCTGAGCACGACAGCAAGTATTTCTATGCCGCTGTCACACTCAAGAGAGCCGACAGCCAGTCAGAGCGATGCGATCCTCGTGCAAGTTGTACAGCAGTCTGACTGCACCCTAAATCATATCCATGGGGGTCTTAGAAACTGAGATATTGGCTGTTGTATGCAGTGTCCCTATACTGGAGAGCTGCTCCTAGGTGATGTTCATTCTTTACAATTTGGAAGCATCTAAAATATTGTTTAGTTATGTAGGCCTACATGTCTCCATATTCACAGACCACAAACCCATCCTGGGCGTAGTCTGGCCGTGCAGGTGTGTTAGTGGAGTAAAGGCCCCGTCACACAAAGAGATCGCTAGCGAGATCGTTGATACGTCACGGTTTTTGTGACGCAATAGCGATCTCGTTATGTCTGACAGGTAGCAACGATCAGGCCCCTGCTGTGAGATTGCTGATCGTTACAAAGCTTCCTGGACCATTCCTGGGTCGTTGCGCTCCCGCTGGGCAGTGTGCATCGCTGTATTTGACACCTTATCAACGACCTTGTTAGCGATTCAGAACTGAGACACGTAGGCGTGCATAAATTGCACTTTTCCACACCCCTCGTCCCCGATTGGTGGTCGCTACAGCGTTCTCATTTTCCGCCGTGCATAAAGAAGGCAAAAGAATAGCGATTCCATCCTTTGTTTCCGACCTCGTGCTGGATTGCAGATCCTAGCAGAATTCTCCGGGCTATTGATATCCATTCATTCGACTTAGTCCTGATTTTGCGGATTGTTGTAGCGACCAAGCCCGCCCAATCAGAAAACAGTAGTGTCCACCAATCGGAGATGAGGGGGCGCGGAAAAGTAATTTTATGCACGCCTTTGTGACACAGTACAGTCCCTATCAAGGTGTGGATCGTTGAAATAGCTGCTGTGTGAAAGCGTCCCAACGACCGCCGAGATCGTTAGTTAGATCGCTGGAGCGGCCGAAATCATTGGGAAGTTCTGCATGTTTGACAGCTCCCCAGCGATCACGAAACCGTGACGCACTAACGATCTAGCTAGCGATCTCGTTATGTGTGACGGGGCCTTAAGGCAAACGTTGATTTAGGGAGTTTACCTCAGTATCTGTAAGCCAAAACCGGAAGTGGAACAGATAATTGCTTACTGGTAATTGGATTTCCCAGAACCATGAGAGCACCGTACCGAGAGAGCATCTACCTCCAGGAACAGGAAACCTACTGAAATAAAAGAGCAGTACCTCTCCATAACACATACTCACACACAGGCCTGTCTCTTCACCACATAAAAAAAAAAAGCCTTTTTTTTTTTTTTTTTTTTTATATATATATATATAAATTAGTACACCCAGTGAAAAAAATCTTAACCTTCCCCACATCTGAAGTCTGGCGTCAGGGCTGTTTGTGTCCTCCTCCGTTGGGGAAGGGTTTCTTGAATGAGAACACTCTATTCTCGCCCCTCTCTCTGCCCCAAGAGCATCCACCTATACCACTATCCCCTCTTCCTCTACCTCCCGAGCCCTGAAAGGATCTCACATCTATGAAAGGAGGAGAGAAAGTTATTCTTCTTGTCTGCTGCTTTCTCTAATATCTCATCCAAGACAGAGCCAAATAAATAATTACCGATCAGGTATAGCGCCCAACTTCATTTTAGACGGGAAATCTGACCAGTTCTTAAGACAGAGGTCTACGGCCAGAGTTTGAAAGAGCACAGACGCGAGCGGAAAATCTGATACCATCTACTGAAGAATCCGCCATGAAATGAGCTGCCTTCTGAATGGTAGGCAAAGACTCTATCCATAGGAAGCATTTATTTGGGAATCTAACTCCTGAAGCCATTTTACTAGGGACCCAGCTGTGCAAGTGGCAGCTATACTAGGTTTAAAAGTACAGACTTGAAACAGAAAGATATTCCCAAAATTTCAGATATTATAGAGAGAATTTCTACTCCTAAGAGTTTTTGAACTCTCTCTTGCTTTAAGAGAGAACAAATTTATAACGTATACCAAGAGATGGCAACTTTGGAATAACGTTTTTCCGCCTTCCCCTTAGCTGGATGTATAGATATATGTTGACTAATCTAGAAGAGGACAAGACAAGCCAAGTTTCATCATCCTCGACAAACTCATCTATTAAAGGACCATTTCAGAATCTAAGTTTAATATACTGGTTGGACATATGATCCCTAACGATACATGCAGTACTTTATTTTCTGTTTAAAATTAGATCGGTTATAGAGTGCAAATTTACCAGTAGGATATTAGTAGTTAGTTTCCCCATTTCCCTTGTAGTTCCCAGTTCTTACCCTTCATAATCCTTTCCTACTTCTTCACACCACTTTCCTCTATTCCTTCTTGTAGTATTAATGATATTGTTTTGTATTGTTGTGTATTGTATTATAAAAACTTCAATAAAAAATTCAGTTGATAAAAAAAAACACAAAAAAAAAAAAACAGGCTGCCGCTTCCCATTCTCCCCTAAAGAACATATCAGCTTTCTTATCAAGGCGATCCTTCAGAGACCCTACATTTTTGGAAATTTTGGAGGATTTCTCCCACATTTCACAAAGATACTGATCAAACCAGTACTTTCCTTTAAAGTATTAGGAACTGACACCTTCTTTACGGATTTCTTGCATTCTTTCCCAATAAGAGAAAGTCGTTTTTTATGGATTAAGAACCCACAATGTTTGCATTCTCCACAAGTCTCAGAAACATATTCAGTGGACAGACCTCCCTTGAGAAAGCTGGACGTGTTCCCTGCGAAACGTGCGTCGGGAGGGAGAGGCACTAGTCCTTCCTACCACCTGGTGGGGCACATTTTTATACTTTGAGGTAATGATTTTGTAGATATACATGGATGTTCATGGGGTACTTAGGGGGATCGATTATGATAAGGCACAGCTATATCATTGAGCTGTGGGCTCTAGGAGACTAGCATTACTGCCTATATGATTGCACTATATCATACAGGAGATAGAGCACTAAGCTTTACAATATTGTTTATATATTTATCTCTTGTGATATACTACTGTTCCTCTCCATCTATCCCTATCGAGTCTAATGCATTCTGATAAACGCAGGATTGATTGATCGATTCTCTACCTCTATGTGTCCCTGCTGCTTTTCGGTATTGCTATTCTTTTGTACACACATCCCTTGCACTTGAAGACTTTTAAATTGTGTATTTTTTTGTATCAATAAAGTTGTTATATTTTTGTACCAACCGTTAAGACTTCATTTTCCTTTTTTCTATTCTAAACATAGAATCCTGTACAGACATAGATCTACTATGGGAGTGGAAAACCCTAGAAAACCTAACAATTTTCCAGTGTCTTCTACTGGAAAACACAGTTGACCATATTCACCATCAGACGAGGATTATTTTGAACAATCAACTAACTCCCCAGGTTAGTCTAGGTGTTCTCTAGAGCCAAAATCTAAAAGTAAATAATGCCTACTTGACGAGGAGGAGGAAGATCTGGTATCTGGTACCAACACCACTGCCAAAGTTAGGAGGCGTTTGCCTTCTTTTAAACTTTCAAACTTGGGCCTGGACGGAAAGTGGGAAGGGTGGATTACACCTACAGGTGTATCGTATTCTGATGCCCTTCCTAGGGTCACGCTTTCTGAATTGGGAAGTGGCTGATCATCTGTGCACATGTGTGATCTACAGAGTGCACACACGTCAGCGTGCTACGTCACCTCCGGTCTCACCTCCGAACCCGTAAGCAGCCGCAGCACTCCTGCTAGAAGCGTCATCCTTTGGCCACATCACTCACCCCCAGCGTGTCACACCACATCTGGCCCAAACTTCCAAATCTGGAAGCGGCCTGCCGGCAGCAGGCATCCCACAATGGCCCAAGAAGTCAGGGGAGTAGCAAGGAGAGTAACAGCCCAGAGCCTATGTAACAACCCTCTGGCCTCAAGGATCTCTGTGGCTGCTCTTCTCACAGTACCCCCCCACACCCTCCCCTCCACCCTGGAGACACCTCCCCAGGGTCTCCTCTTCCAGGAACAGGAAACCACACTGAGGAGTATGGATAGGGACCGCCCTTTTATTTCAGTATGTTTCCTGTTCCTGGAGGTGGATACTTTCTCTTAGTACGGTGCTGTCATGGTGAAGGGAAAAGTATAATAGAGACACGTCACCACTTCTGCATTTTTCTCACACTCCTGGTTTTGGCTTACAAATACTGATGTAAAATACTGACCAAATACTGAACGTGTGCACGTTGCTTAATAAAGACTGTACAGTGTTACCAGATCAGCATAAGAGCTGCGCACTCCATAGTATAGAGAGTCAAGGACAGGAAACATACGGCAACTCAGATCACTGCTTCATAGTAAGACCTGGGCATAATGGGATACTGGGATTCAATTAAATGTCATTTTTCAGGTATTAGACAAAGTTTCAAAATGTTTTTATACATTTCTAAGGCATTCAGCGTGACAAGTTATAACTTTTGATCTAAGGTTTCCGTAAAAACATACGGTACTATATGTCATTTTCAGGCAGATTGCTGCATTGCATTTAGAAACAATTCAGCTCTTTCGCAGTCATAGTACCTCTATAACAGACATAACGGCTACACCTTGTGATTTTATAATCGGGTCAAGAAATGTTTATCACACTAACCTGATGAGAGGCTTCTGCGTTAGGAAAGACCACCATACAATAAAAGGTCTACTTTTATGCCTCATGCACTTGAATGTTAATAGAATTTGTATTACGTAAATTGTAAATATGGGGCAGATAGCCTAAAGGTGATCTATACTGTACCTACAATTTTATAGAGGTTTTTTTTCCTTCAAGTAAATGGTGTATGTGAATATGTGATGTAAAAAAATAAATATATATATATATATATATATATATATATATATATATATATATATATATATATATATATATATATATATATATATATATATATATATATATATATATATATATATATATATATCTACAGGTCCACACTGTAGGCCGATAGAAGCCATACTGAGTGTCTAGAAGCTCACAGTATGGTCCTGTAGCCAAACTGTGCAAACAGCATAGCCAAGTGTATGAACTTGTCAAGTACATGTATGGAATACCTTAATTAACACTTACCAAAACCTGATAAGGCTTGCTTTAATTCATTCTTATCAATCAGCCCAGAATTATCTCTGTCGTAGGTCCGAAATATATTCTGCCAATCCGTGATATACTTCCAGACTCCAGAAAACTCAGCGAAGTTCACACCGCCTTTGTAATCTCGGTCAAACATGGCTGGAACATAAAATGAAAGCACATTGACACACTATGTAGACAAAATCACACTCTTCAAATGCCAAACAGCCATCATCCATTAAGTGTACGAGTTGGAGAAGTAAATGCAGTGAACACTTTCATATCCACAGCTAGGAGGACAAGCTCATCTAGTCCACACAATCCTCTGACTAAATACACCCAAACCATGAAGTGCTCTTCCGCATGGCACTAGATCAGCAGAAATGAAAAAAAACTGGAATTCAGGCTGTTTAGCTCCCAGCAAAGTCACATAAGATAGCAGGACTAGGCCTGTAAGGGTTTCCAGAAAGTTCATGTTTCCTAATGTCTTACATGGTTGATGGGGAATTGTCCCACCTCAACAACTTCTTCATCTTTACTAAATGAGGATCTTCAAAAATGCTGTATGTAATATGAATCCAAGCGCATGCCGAGTCCTGCATACCCCAGTCTCCATTTCTGGACATGAGAAAGGATAAACTAGTTAGTCTGCACTGGATGTCAAACCTCCTGTAAAGCAGCACCTCTGAGCCATTTTTCCTGAAGGCGTCTTAGTACATAGTGTGAGGCTTTTGTTATGAATTTTCTCATAGTCTACATTATAGGAATTCAACAAACACATACATAACAGATGTCATATCTGAACAAAATGTCACGCAAAAATGTATTACATTGGTGGCATTGTACGCCCACTGGCTTCCTCCAGAAAAAAGTAGTGTGTGTGTGAAGTCGGACACAGAGAATTTATTAATTAAAAGGCAGATTCATTCCAATATCTACTTACACACTGCACATAACTTTCTACAGAGAAGACATTTCACCAAGTCTAGTACGGTTGTTCAGTGGGGTTCTCCACAGATAAGACATGAGATCACACATTGTGTGCAGAATTATTATGCAAATGAGCATTTTGACAATATCATTTTTCCACCTATTTCCCACTCCGGCGCTGTATAACCTTGAATGCTTATTGGATGAAGCAGATCAGGTGATGTGTATTTATGTAATGAGGGAGGGTGAGGTGTAAGGATACAACACCCATTATCAAGGTGTCCATATTTATTAGGCAGCTTGTTTCCCTCAGGCAGAATGGGCCAAAAAAAGAGATTTAACTGATTATGAAAAGTCAAAAAGTGTTACAAGTCCTACAGAGGGATGCAGCACTCTTGAAATTGCTAAAAATATTGGGGAGTGATCACAGAACCATCAGAAGTTTTGTTACAAATAGTTAACAGGGTTGCAAAAAAAGATGAATATAAAGATGCAGATTTTTTAGAAGAATCAAACGTGAAGCGGCCAGGAACCCATTATCCTCTGGTGCTGTCATATCCCAGATCTACAACCTCCCTGGAGGGCCCAGAAGTACAAGGTGTTCAGTGCTCAGAGCCACAGCCAAGTTAAGGAGGCTGACCCTGACCACCACTGAGCAAGACACAGAAATGGAAATGTCAAGACTGCTTACAAAACAGGGAGATAATTGCCTCTGATCTGACCTGTATATCTAGTGCATGGCACAACTGTAGATTCATAGAACAGATTATACAGCAATCCATAGTCTTCCTTGAGCACACCCATAAACTTCTCAGATTAGAGAGCTCTTTAAGTATTTGGCTATACCAGTTGGGGTAAGCCATGTATATCCCTCTGCTCCCTACAGTGTAGTTTTACTTCATAGCCCAATCACTGACAGACAGTGAGCTCCATTTGGAGGTCTTCCTTGAGATCCAGCCTCCAATATATATAACGGAGCCATGGGTTGTGGGCTTCTCAGTAACGCCCACACAATCCTTACCTGTCCATCCCTTGCACTGTTGGGCCAGGGCTGATAAAAACAAATATATGGATGGCTAGGACTCAGATATCCTTGTCACTGTAGAGCCTCAAGTAATATTTTCGCACTAGTTTCTTTCTGATCCATATAGGGGGATTATGTAGAATATATAGGGGTCACGGAATCAAAACTATACTCACCAAGGTAACGGAAATCTACTAAAATGTTCTAAAAGATGTGATTGTTGGAGAATTTATAAGCCTACATTCTGTGTGCCATGATCTTTGCTGTAGTCTTTAATGTACGATGGTGATCTCCGCTTCTGCACATTGCGCACATTACTGCTATTAATGGCAACCAATGTAGAATTTTTCAATTAAGGTATGGAAATAGGATAGACATAATATCCATACAACTATTTCATATACTGACACTCTTCAATATTCAACAGTTTACCAGCAAGAGCTTGAAAATCTGGACTGTGCTGTAGCTATTATGGGAATATATAATTATCTATTGACGAGACTGCGCCTCCTGAGTGCAGAGAAGTCTCCTCTGCAGAAAAAGGATGAGGAGAATAGCGAAAGTATTTGTGAGCGTGAGCTTACAGATACGCGCTCTGATATAATCACATATTACTTCAAACTAAAACTAGTAAGACAAGCTATAAAAAAGACTATTAGATGTGGATCACTGTCTTATGGGCTTCTGCCACTGATGTGCATAAAAGTCATAATAGAGGTTTGCTGAAATGGAAAAAGGAAGGTAAAAAATAACTACTGACAAGTGGCCATGGGCTTCACAGCAGCCATAACTCAACGGTGCGATGGTGCTCTCCGCTTCTGCACATTGCGCACATTCCAGCTAATAATGCCAGTCAATATAGAATTTTTTCATTAAAAGGTATGGAAATAGGATAGACAATGTCCAGGAGACAATTTCATGTACTGGCACACCTACTCACTCTTCAATATTCAACAGTTTACTAAGACCTTGAAAAACCGGATTGTGTTGTAGTTACTATAGGAATATATCGTTATCTATTGACGAGGCTGCGCCTCCCAAGTGCCGAGAAGTCTCCGCTGCAGAAAAAGGACGATGAGAATAGCAAAAGTAGTTGTAAGAGTGTACTTACAGATAATCGATCTGACAGTGACAGGGTTAAACGGTGTCCATGTACCTGAAATGAGAAGGAAGAGTTTAGTATTCAGACAGTACCTAATACATATAAAGATATGGTAAATGAATGACAAGTGTATAGTAGCCCCTTTTCTGTATTAGAGGGGTTATTCTAGGAATAAACAGGTCTCTGTTAGTGAGCAGAAAAGGGAACTAGATTTCATATGGAATTATCTACTAAAAACCTGCGTCTACATAAGTCAGGAGAGGTTGGTTATGGTGCCCCTTGTTATAGCTCTCAGCACCTCTCAGAACGTCCACCTGGTGTCAGAGAACACTGTGACAGCCCTATTACAGAAGGCCATCAGTATACCAACCCAAAGACTTACACTAGGGGACAACTACCATACCACACAATGGTCTAACCGGAAAACTCATGCCAACAAGAGTGCCATTACTACGCTGTATAACAACGGCGTATCCCCTCATCATTCTTACTCAGTAATATTGGGTAGGTCACAGAGCAGCGATGTAGGGGCAGTGCTTATAGTGCAGGTAGAGCTGATTAATACAGGACAACCCAGGAGAAATCAACCACAATCTCAATGATGAAGGTTACATTTTTTATTTTGCAATAACACACAAACTGTGGTATGAGGTGAAGTGTCAAAACAAGAAGAGACTTTTCAACCCATCCTGGGTCTTTGTCATTGAGTCGCTGGGAGCAGGGAAAAAAGAAGAACATAATGGGTGTGCTGTACATTACAGAGGTCAACTAGGAACCTCTTGTGAGGAAGACTCAGAGGAGGGAAGATGGTGGGATGAGTGCTGCTCAGCTTCAATGTAAAGGGTCAGCGATAAACAAGAACATTGATCAGAGCCTGAAGTCCAGCTTCCATCACCTTCAGCATAACGTGTACCCAGACTGCTGTACTCATTGATGTTTACCTAGGACTTGTGCTTCCTGTCCATTTATTTGTATAGAGGCAGTATTCAGGGTGGTATTCCCACGTTACACATATAGAAATATATATCTCTTTCCAATACTGCTAATGCAGCCATTTATCTGAATAAAGTGTGATATTTGGTATTGTCTTGCAATTCATTATTTTGCATATTTTAATCTATTTCACTTTCTTTGGCCTCATTTTTATATGTTAGTTTATTAATAGCATCAAGCATACTAGACCTGTAGAAGCGCAGGATTAGGGGGACACTGCTGTCGTCCTGCATCTATCTGTTAGCCTCCATACCCTGTCCATGTCCCGAAGTACAGAATAAAGGACTGAACTCATTTTTAATGGATCAGTGAGAGACACCTTTTTCTCCTATGCTCTATACTGAATGATTTTTGGCAGAGCACCCAAGGACATCGCATGTACCTCATATTAGGCATGACTGTACATTGACTTATTGGTATACCTTCGGTTGTTTGGTGCCGATATACTCTTGATAGCATATTAATAGCCAGTGGTATAAAGCCTTCAATACATTACTGTTTATGTGAAGAAAGACTGTGCTTTACAAAAAAATACAATAAATATCTTACAATGTCAATGTGATGCTCTAACTCTCACCAGCGTTACCAAGTAGCTAGCTGCCTTAAAGCAAGTGTGTCACCCAAAAGACAAATGATACTATGTATAGTTATATTGGGGACTTAGCCTCTCCAAACATCACACCTACAGTATAGATTTCAGTGTTTCAATGGTTGAGAAATTGGCATTCTGAGAGCTTACCCTTAGGCCACATTCACACGTTCAGTATTTGGTCAGTATTTTACCTCAGTGTTTGTAAGCCAAAACCAGAAGTGGGTGATAAATCCAGAAGTGGTGACGTGTTTCTATTATACTTTTCCTCTGATTGTTCCAATGCATATTGGCTTACTGATGTAAATACTGACCAAATACTGAACAACATGGCCTTATCCTGATTAACAAATGCTGCCTGATCTCCATCTGCAACAAACTAATACTGAAGAAGCACAGAGTGTTCCCACAACATCAGTACAAGTGGGAAACCGTATCTGCCAGGCTAAGGCTATGTGCACACTGTGCGGTTTTTGGTGAGCTTTCGCTGCATTTTTTCCTTGCTAATCCATGTGCCTGCTAATGTAATGACAATCCTGAAGTGCTGTGCACATGATAAGGAATTTTCCTGTCAGGATAGTCATTGCATTTCAATCTGCAGCATGTCAATTCTTTTTTGCGTTTCTGCAGCGTTTTTCATCCATCGACTTCAACTGATGCAGTCAAATCCGCAGCAAAAACGCAGGTTTAAAAATATTTGCAGATTTGAGCGGATTTTTGCTATGTATTTGACTTACTCAATTCAAGTCAATGAGTCAAAAACGCACAAAGAATTGCCAGCGGGAGACTACTCCTCCCATCATCCTACAGCCGCTCCCACTGATAACAGCGGGAGCAGGCGCGTCTGAGGGGAGAAGTAGTCTCCTCACCCAGCGCCTGTGCTCAGTGTAAAAAAAAAAAAAAAAAGTTACAATAAATTGTTATTTAAATAAAAAAACACAAATCACCCGGCAGCACTGTATACACTGATGAGAGCATGATCACTCCTGGCAGTGTATAGCGCTGAGCTGCCGGGACAGAGGTCACTGAGGTTCAATTAGCTGATGATACATTGAGAGCTCCGGTGACCTCACTTACGGCACTGGTGCTGTGTGAGAATTTTCTCACGCGACACTGGTGCAGTAAGTGAAGTCACCGGAGAGCATCAGCTGATAAACTCTTGTAACCTCTGTCCCGGCAGCTCAGCGCTATACACAAGAGTGCTGCCCTCTAGAACAGTCACACCAGTGATTACTGGTGTGCCTGCTGTAGAAGTGACCCAGATCGTCGTGGGACACTGGATTATGTCATCATGGCAGACAAGTGAAGAATAGGTTGTTTTTTTTTTGTTTACATGCGACAATGGCTTCAGCAGATTAGGCGTTAGGGGAGTATATGGTGTTTTTTTTTATTTGTAAATCAATGATTAAAACCGTGTGGAATTTTATTTAAAATAAAATACTTTATTCCGGCAGTGTCTTTATTTCAAAAACTTTACTACGGGATTAGCAATGGGGGCGTCTTATAGACGCCCTCTATTACTAACCTGGACTTCATGTCAACTGCCAATACAAGGCTGACACGAACCCCAACCTTATTACCTGACTTGCCACCGCAACAGGGCATGTGGGAGGAGCGGAGGCCAAGCGCCAGATTTGGCGCATCTTATGCATGTGTCATTTCTGGGCAGCTGAGAGCAGATATTATTAGCCTCAGAAAGGGCCAGGATCCATGCCCCCTTTCCTGGCTATTAATATCAGCCCGCAGGTGTCTGCCTAGCCTTTGCTGCTTAGATTTTATAAGGGGACCCTACGTCAATTTTTTTCTGGGTCCCCCTGTAATCTAGCCAGTAAAGGCTAAGCAAACTACTCTGGGCTGTTATTAATAGCGAGGGAACATTTTTGGCTAATGGCCCCTTCCTCGGCTGGTAATATCAGCCCCCAGTAGTTGGCTTTCCCTCTGCTGGTTATGAAAATGACGTGGGAGCCCACACCATTTTTTTTAATTTAAGGGTATGTGCCCAAAACGCTGAGTTCTATTGAAAGCAGATAAATCCGCATGTGTTCACTGAACCATGTGGATTTACCACATTCAATACATTTTAGTGGTCACATTTCTGTTGCGGAGACTAGCAACTCAGCCAGAGAAACTAACATGCTGCGGTCCTGAAAGATGTGCTTATGTCCGTGTCCGCGGGTGGTCCACAAACTCAGATGCACGCATAGTGGACATGGGATTTCTGGAAAGCTCATCCACTATGCTGTAACAGCTGGATGCTGCATAAATACGCAGCGTCAAACTTGCAGCATTTCCTGATCATGGGCACGTACTCAAACTCACCAGCAGCATGTCAATTTCTGTAGCGGAGCCACTAGTCTCCGATGCAGATTTTGACCAATTGAAATGTCATTACATGAGGTGGATTTGCATGTACCGATAACAAGTGCAGCATTAGGAGTAATGGGATTAGGTGTCGCTGACACCCAACCCTAGCTTTAGTAATGAAGAGGTGTCAGCCAGACACCCTCATTACTAACTAAAGAGTTAAATAAACACACACTGAGAATAAAACTTTTTTTATTTTTTTTAAATAAAAACAGACACATTCTTCAATCATTTAAATTAACCAATTTACTCACCTCAGGTCCGATGGTAATCCAAGGGTTAAAGAGATGTCTCACGTTTCTTTTTCCAAATATCTTTGTTTAGCTCAAAAAAGCATTCATTGCTGTACAAAAACACACAACAAAAACGCAGCAAAACGCACATTTTTGCTGCCAAGAGATGCAGAAACCTTGCAGAAATTTCTGCAATCAAAGACTGAACGTGCGCACATCGTCTTAGGGTGCATTCTGACATCAGTGATTTTTTTTATCAGTGTTTGTATGCCAAAACAAAGGGTATTTCCAAAACACAGAACAGGTGTCAATCTTTGAATTATAGTTTTTCTCTGCATGTTCCACTCCTGGTTTTGACATTCAAACACTGATGAAAAATCACCCATGTCTGAATGAGCCACTACACAGTGTAAGTGCTCTCATCCCTGGTCCTGTCTATGGCTGATGCACACTACACTGATACACCCAGAAGTGTAGCGAGCGGTGGTCGCAGACAGGACCCAGGAAAGAGAGGGTGCGCTCCCACACTAACACTGTGTGAGCACCATCATGCTCCCTCAGTGTAAGTGTGCCACGCATTGAAGGACAAGCGAGCACTGTTAATCAGGATAAGGAAAATCACTCAGAATGCCAATAGAGGGGACGCAATGGGGCACTGAGCCATGCCGAGGCTGCATTAAAATACCCTCATTAGCATATGACATGAAACTTTTTCTCAGCCACTAAAACACTGAAATCTTGCAGTATGTATGATTTTTTTTTCTTTACAGTGGCCAAGTTGCCTATATAACTGAATAAGCACAGTAGTTTATTTTTCATTTTGGGGGTGACAGACTCCCTTTAACCATGCCATGTCTCATATTAGAAAGTAGTAATCTGAACTATAGACTATTATATGACATTTTGGATTTTTTTCCCCTTCTCTGTCTCAAATGTTTATGCTTTACCTCAATCCTTCTTCATTTATTTTAATTACCGTACTTACCATTTTACTTGCTGCTCGTAAACCACTAATAATTAGCATTACTGTGCATTGCTTTAAAGGGGTTGCCTGATCTTCTGATAAAAGTCTGCAGTCCCTCTATGTGACTTTAGAATTATGAATGCTTTCAGCGTGCACCCCGGGCCCGTACGCTGTCAGGATTCTCCAGTGTTGTTGGCGAGAGCGGGCGGTTACATTATTGAAAGTATGCAATTTGCAAGCTTCCAGGCACATTCCGACTAGATGTTTTTGGCCTCTCTCAATTGGAGAGAGCTGAATGAGGCCAAGCACATCTATTTGAAATGTGGCCGGAAGTATGCAAATCGCATAGCTGCTTTATGCAAATCGCATACTTGTGGTGAAGTGAGCGGTCGCTCCTGCAAGCAACACGGGGAGAATCCCGACAGTGTGCACGCTGAAAGGATTCAGACTTGTCAGAAGACCGGACAACCCCTTTAAAGGAAACAGATATTTACATTTACTAAACCATCTATCGGCTGCGACATTGTGAGGGTGTGATATTAATTCAGAGTGTTTATAGTCAAAAAGTGAATCAGAAAGAAAAAAAAAAAAAAAAAGAGAGATAAGCTCATTAAACAGAATATCTGACTGATGTTAAAAACAAAACAAAGTTAAAAATGTATATAATAAAAAAGACTAAAATATTCACCAGCCTTATAAACAAGAAAGGCTGATCTGGCATTTATTTTCATACTAATGAATGAGTCAGTTGTATGTTTTTTTTTTTTCTCACTATTACTATTGAAAAATGGCAAATATTCATAAATAACATGGTAGTGTTATCCTAGAAGAGGGGTGGTTGTAACATGGCGGTACAACACTATCAGATACAAGGCTCTATCCTTGCCACTTAGTATACTCTTCTTACACTGGGGGGCTACATGGTGTGCAGAACTGTAAGCATGGTGCCAAGAGGGTGTCTATATATAAATCAGGTCTACACTGATGAAGTAACCTACAGTGAAAGGGCTCTTCATCAGGTCAGAATCAGGTTACACTGTCATTTATGCTGGTTTGGCTGAGCTATGAACATTTCCTTCTCTAACTAAACGTCTGTGTAATAGAAAACATGAACCTCCCATCTCACTTGGAAGCGAGCACAGCTAGGTTTTTCTTCCAGACACAGTGCTCCATTGTGTAAACTTGGGCATGATCTTATTTCCTAACCAACTAGTCACTAAACCCAGATTGCTTGGTTATAAGTCCAAACATGGGCAGAAAATAAGCAGCTCACTTCATACTGCATTAAGAAACATGTTTTGTCCTGACTATTTTTCTTTAACAAATTAAAAAGATGCTGTAAGAATTCACAGAATGCGCTAATAATTGTTAAAACATAATTATGTAACGTCGATGGTGAAGATTACATGGTAGAATCAAGCGTGATGTTTCCTCACCATTGGATAAAGCTTGCTGCAGTTCATTGTCCGATATTACGCCACTGTTGTCTGTGTCCACCCTGTAGATGACAGGAGAGAAGATAGGAGATTACTCAGGATATACAACTACAGAAGGCAGCACACACTGAAATCAGCTGTTATCACTAGAATGCAACTGCAGGGGGGGGGGTTCCTGCTTTTCGACAGAATCACATTTCATAAATAAAGTCAGACAGGTAAAACTACGTTCCCTGTCGTGCCCAATGCATTTGATCCATGTGCTGCACAGTACTCTGTCAGCATTCTGCCACATAAAGGGGCTGTGAAACCATTACATTGTCCTTTTTGAAATTTAGGAGGGTTCCTATTACCCAGGATCCTTCATAATCTATTCCCTTTATACACATTAGTCTCCCCTGAGGAGTCCCCCATTACAGGGTGAAACACGTAGGGAGGGTTTGTACAAGGACATTTTTAGAGGGATGCTTCACACTTGGGCACTGTCCTCGTCAGGACAGGAGATATTGCATTGGTCATGACAGGGAATGTAGTTTTACCCATCTGACTTTATTTCCCTTTTCTCCCTCCTGCATGAGGTTTTTGCTGATTGACAACTTTTATTGTTAAGATCCAACCATTTTTTAATTGAGCACTGTCTCACTTTAATGTCTGTATACGTCATTGCAAGGTATTGGCTACCCAGATTTTAATCTTGACTATTAAAAGTTAGATTTTATTTATGAAATCTGTTCCTAGTTACCCCTACTTAGAGTGATTGGATTTTTTACCCCTAGTGGGCTTTGCTTACCTACTCTTCACACTCACCTATCACAATAGCCTGACATTAAGTGTAGCGCACCCTACAGGCTGTCCACGCATACACACCACACTTTTTGCTGCTATCACTTGACGTTTTGATAGGCCAGCGAGACGTCTGCCCTGGGGTACTTGCACTTTGGCAAACACAATTAGGCTATAAATTTCCCTCTTCAGGGTAGTGGTACATTTAGGAGCAGGGGGATCAGGACTACAGGGGTAACCCAAGCACTATAAGACTTCTGAATTATACCTAGACTTAGCATGTCATATATCTTTATTTCACCGAGAGATAGACAAGGATGAGGATATGTTGTAGGCAGGCTGTCTAAAAGGATGGTATCCAGTGTCCATGTGGTGGATGGCTAGCTAGTTCCTCCCAAGCTTTCCAGTGAATGCAGCTAAGAAGGGGTGGAGAACATTGTGCAGCTGGACTTTCTGGTCTGCAGATAGCTGTGGGTTAAACTGAGCATCCTCAATGAACCCAGCCTCAGGTGGTAGCCAAAAGATCTACAAGGACATCTATCTCCCCTTCCTCCAGTAAACTGAACACTGGAAGGGAACAGGCTTCCTGGTTATAAAGGGTCCACCGTGACCACATAATTTACATCATTTAGGCGTTGGTGGATGGGATATGGGCTCTCCTGAGCTGTCTGCAGTACATTTTGGGTTGTGGGGACTAGCAGCAACTCATTCTGACCCACTTCCTACTCTGTTCCCTGGCATTGCAGTCATACCACTCCTTCTGGTTTGCTTGGGCCTGTGCCATGATCACCTGTACCAACCTAGACAGGGTTTGCATTTTCTTTCTAATCTAGGATCGAGTCTCCTGGAATGGATCGTTCTCATTCCCATGATCAGATCTAGGGAACCCCATCCCCGTCTGCCGTACAAGAAGGTGAGAACCCTGTGGCTATGATAGATCCATAATTTGGGATGATGTTACATTTCTGTGGTTTCCCAAGGCCGAAAATATTGGCGCTTGAACACACAGAAGCGAATATGTCCCCTGATCACAGATATATCCATGGACGGCGTTGATATCTGATTATTAAGGATATGCATTTCCACTTCAGCCACATACAGTCTCTGGTATGGAGACGACCAGTTATCCTCTCTTTAATGTAGCACCCATTTGTTAACGCGGACATGCACAGTAAAAGTTTGCTCTTCCAGAAACTGTCAGCGACTTCCTAATTAAATCCTGACACACAGAAGGATGTTGTCAGGTGTCCCGGGATATTAGATTTATCTAATCCATAACACAATTCAGAAAATCCACCTACAAAAGCACTTTTGGTAGCTCTGAACTGCAGAAGGTGTAGAAATATGCTCATAGCGTCTATGGCGCTAGTATAACAAAGTGGTGCAGCAGAAAGCACATATATCACACACACAGCTCCCCCTATATTACACAATATAAAATAATAAACCTTTAAGCTCTGTCTTAACTTTGTGTTGCCAAGGATTTACCTCACACATTCTTGCAGAATGGCAACTCAGTACTAAGGGCCATATCTCAGCCTGGATCACTATTTCAGTAGCGATCCAGGGATCATTTAAGAAAAATGAGATATCGGGTTAGACTAGGGTTACATGACCATTTTTCTCTCGCCCAAGAAAAATCAGTCCTATTATGCTAATTACACTAGAGTGTGATCCATTTTGTTGGATGAGAAGAAGAAAAAAATTAATCCGAGTGCAGCCTTACATGAATGTCTAAGTGCGATCCAATAATCGAAGATGGGCATGGCCCCATAGAATAACATGGGGACGAGTGCTATCCGTCAAAACAGATAGTACTTGTCCGAGTTTTACAGTCAGGGTTAAAAGGGATCTCTAATGACAAGCACGGAGGTCTTCAACAAACCCCCAGCTGGCAACCCATCGGCGACGCGCGATCATGTCATGGGTCCGCCGATGGGCACATGGAATGACGCACACCCATACCAGCGTGCGTTAAATGCCGCTGTCAAAGAGACAGAGGCATTTAACAGGTTAATTGTCATTGTTAGAGGCAGGTCCTAGCTGTAATTCACAGCTATCACCTGTCGGGCATGGGGTGGGCTAACCCTGTGAACCCGCTCCATACACCAGCTCCTGACTTGCGCTGTACATGAAGGGGTAAATGACTGTTGCAACCTACATATAAAATAATGATATTTATCACCTGCTTAGTATAATTTGTTACTCATACACCTGACTATAACTTTGCGCAAGTATACCTAGAAGAATTGATGTGGTTTTGAAGGCAATGGGTGATCATCACGCAAAATATTGAGTGGACTTAGTTTTCTATTCACTTTGCATTTTGCTATTGGGTAAAAAACTATTAACACTTCTATTTTTTAAAGCATTCTTACGTGGCAACATATTTTCTCATACTGGTCTACATTTTTTTTTTTTTTTAACAGTATTGTGCAAAAGCTGTAGACATAGGCTTAAGTGGTAATTATCGACCCTGCACATGTTAAGCTTCTATTTTAAGTTAACACTTTTAGCCACCAATATCAAATTTTTAAGCTTTATTTTTTCCTTTTAATGTCAGAGGCACAAAATTGCATGAAGGTGCCTGCGGGCAGTTTAGTGGCATTTTGACAGTGTGCCAGGTGTGTGCTTTCAGAAAATATATTATTGAGGATCAACTTATTAGTTAGTTATTTAAGTTTCATTTGTAGATGTCAAAAGTGGCACAAAATGTTAAGAAACTACTGGGACTAACTAGCCTGTCAGCTCACAAATTAGCTTCAGAGTAAGCATGGCTCCTGAAGAGGACTAGGAGTATATATCCTTAGTTAAAAAAGAAGCTGAACAGCTTTGCAATAATCCTTTCGTTTCATATGAAAATGAGGTGCTTGGTGACTCATGAGAGAAGCTGCCTTATCGCCAGTACCTTCCCTACTGATAGTTTTGGTAGCCAGCTCAATCCCTGCTTCATTGATTCACAGTGCTGACTACTTAGATTCACCGGACTGCAAAACTAGCCCACAGAAATACCTCTAAGCCTTAGAGCAAGGTCCCCTACAAGGACACGCGCTTAATTGGAAACACATTTGAGAGTGGAATCAAATACATCACTAGAATTATTTTACGGGAACTCTTCTCCAAAAGGACACCAGTGAGATCACCACAATGCAAAGCTGATAAGGTGGCCGACACGTGGTCACAGCAATGAGAGATAAACTACTTTACATGTACAATCTTTAGCCGAGCACTGCTGGACAAATTGCATTTAAATGTGTGTGTTTTTTTTTTTTTTTTTTTTTTTTTAATTATGCTCACAAGAATGGAAGAGCTAAAAATACATAAAAAGTATATCAAACATGCGGCGTGCTGATCTCTACCCGACCATGGGTTTTGCCTGTCTGCTTCTTCCTGTTGCCCCAATACTCCTGACAGTATTGTTGGTGGTGATGGATTATGTAACTACTGGTCTCAGCAGGACTAATTGCAACATCACCGGGTGAAATGCACCGACACTGGAAGTGTGAGGAGGAGGGAGGATTCTGATATAAAGATCGCAGACGTGGCAACATTGTACTTTATCTACCTGTGAGTGGACAGAAACCTTTACTGATGCCCACCAAATGACTGTTTTCAGGTCAGGCCAGATGAATATACAGAGTGGCCTGCAGCTCTAGAGGAATGGCAGCTATCAGGTACTGCAGCTCATCCTCCATACTCTTCAACAGGAGCTGATCATCACCTGACAATTCCCGTAGGTTGTGGGGATCCGCTCTGTACACTAGTTACATTCAACAGCTGCTAAAGTTGATAACTGCTAATCGGTGGGAATGTTGGACCTCCATCGATCTAATAGTGATGACTTATCCTGCAGATAGGCCAATAATATTAAAGTTATGGACAAACCCTTAATACTGTTTCCACTGTAGTATGTGTATTAATGTAAAAATTGCAGTAACATACATACATACCAGTTCAGGTGTCAACTCACCATTTTTGAGAACCTACTTCAAGAACTGACCTACAGTAACCTATCATTTCCTGGCAACCATGTTACAACACTGTTGTTACAAACGGCATTTACACAATACCGCTATCGAAACTAAAAGCAAGCAGTGAACAGTGCCAAGACACCATATCCTCCTGTGACCGTGTCTCCCACAGGTCTGCTGTGTGTGCCAGAAGGGATCACCCGGTATCTCCTCGCTGATACAGCTGGCCAGAAACTAGGGATTCTCGATAGCCTCATGGCGACCAGCTCACGATCTCTGCCTTGTTCTGTGAAATAGTCTAATCTTTGTGAGATTAAGTACCCTTCACAAGGGTAGAAATTCTTCCTGAAACAATTGCCAATTGATGTCAATCCGCTCATTTTTCGCTATTTTCTCCATTTAGGGCTCGTGCAGATGAGCATATTTTCGGTCTGAGTGCAATCAGACAAAACATTAGATTGCACTTGGACCAATGTTATTCTATGGGACCATGCACATATCAGATTTTTTTCCATGGACAGTCTGTCTGAGGGAAAAAAAATAAGATAGAAACATGCACAATTTGCATCCGTAAATCAGGTTGTACGTGGCCATGAAAATCTACGAGTGCATGGAAATCATCGGACCACACTTGGATGACACCTGAGGGCGGTCTGATATTCACAGACTGACAAAACTCTCCATATTCTCCATGTTTTTTTTTTTTATTCTCCACATCTGAGAATATCGGATCAGCGTGTAACCAGCATGTGATCAGAACGATTTTCTCAGATGAGAAAAAATACGGTGGTGTGACCCTAGTCTTACGCAGAGCAATCATTAAAAGTATCCCATATAGTGCTAGAGTTTTTCTCTACAGACTTTTTAATGGAACTTCAGAAGTGGCAAAAAAATACTGGTAGAAGATAAAGTGTTCAAACTCCTGGTGTTTCTTACATGTATTTCATACTGCAGGGAAAAAATACTATACAAATAGCAAACCCCCAACCTCACAGTGCCAGGAAGAGTACAAAGTCTCACATTTTACAAGGACTCTCCATCTCTCATACATTGTTTAGCATATATATATATATATATATATAAAAATATGAATTAGTCTTTACAGGAGGCAGTTACACTTTTTAGTACATGCTACTATAATCTTCATTTACGAACGGACTTAATTCCTCTATGAGGAATGGGGGTGGGGACCTTCTCGGCTATATGGATTATATTATTCTGATTTTCTTAAATCACACCTAGAAGGCATAATAATCAATGGGAAGAGTTACAGACAGAGCAACTCTATAGAACTAGAAGTGTATGCTGGAAATTAAAATATGTAAGTGTCCCAGTATGATCACACAAGTGTGAGTTTACATTTTGTCTGGAAGGTGGTCCTGGAGTTGTCAGGTCACAGCGAGGAATATACCATGGGTTGCCCGATCTTTGTGATATCAATATGAAAGAGAATGTGAAGAATGAGGAAGAACAGCAGTGTGTGACAGACAAGTCTGGTGCAAGGCCATTTTATGTGTGGGTGATTCATACACTTGTGACCTCCTATCACATGAATGACAGTCAGGGCTCATGTATACTCTGATCTGGCTCCCTAATATGTAACCTATTGTGTACAGAGATCCTAGTAGCAATGCTGGGGATGTCTGCCTGCCTCAGTGCGAGCCCCTAACGTACATCATCATCATCAAACAAACATCTGATAACTACATATAACAAGCCGTGATACAAGTACTATATAATATAACATAGAAAATTAACAGTTCAGTGACCTAAATTATGTAGTTAGAAAGAAAGAAGAGATTATCAAGTGGAGAGAAATTCCAGCGTATGATTCAGCAATTCCACCGTGTGTCTATGACATGATACATCCAGTATGTGACGTGGCACTCAGCCAGGTAATAGGCCTCAATGATCAAGTCGTACTAACTAATTATTCCCTCTGGAGTATATCCTACCAGTATGAAATACACAAGTGACTGCACTACATGCCATAGCAGTAGGTTAACATGTCAGAACACAGCGCCCCAGAGAAATATTTATTAGGAGCAGATTCAGAAACAAAACCATAGAACCTCTGGTGGACTCCCCACAAAACAAAATCTGCAGTGCTTTATACATGGCTTATTCAGAGACAAGCTCCATCCACAAGGCTGCACCCCTGACATTACGGCCCATGACAAATAGTGTCCGAGCTTACAGCACACACCTGGAAAAAGTGACATCCCAGGGCGGCAGATTGCCTGAAAGCATTCTTTGTATGGAGGCGCTCCTCTCCTTGGTGAATCACAAGTAACTGACCAAGACAAGATGACTCAGAGTAGACCTTAGTGTAAGTGGATAGAACGAGTGGAGACCAGAAATAACGGCAGAGATAATCCAGCTCTACTTCTCAACAGAGCAAGGCTGTGTGTAATCAGAACACTGGGAGTTACAGCCACGTATATACATAAACTGCCTTGTTCTTCTCATATGACACTATTCTAGAACAGAAAGCAAAGATATCATTTAGGTAATAGAAGGTAATCAGAGTTCCCATATTTGCTTATCTACACACTGACACAGGTGAATACAAACATGACAGATCCTGAGTGTTAGGGTCGCCATCCTTCACATCTTTGATGGAGCTTGTCTGAAGTTCTGGCAGATTTGACAGCAAAAATAGCAATACAGAACTTACTGTAAACCAATAGCTTCTGTCAGACACCATTGTGGTACATACCTGCCACTGTCGTCTTGTGGGTACGCTCTCAGTGTAGTCTAGTTCCATCTGCAGCTGGCAGACATTGCCTCATTGGCACCAATGGTATGTTCCTGCTTAAATAATGCTTATCCAAAACTTTCCATATACAGGGAATATCCAGGACTTGTGTGCATGGACACTGGCAGTGCCTGGCTGCACACGCGCACATTGGCTGGGCACGTTCACCCCCTGGCTCCTCTCAGCTGACCCCGCTCCCTACACTGATACACCGGGATACTCTGGGAAGCCTGCACTGTCAGTCAACATGCAAAATATGGGACATAACTGTGCACCGAGCTTTTGGCCATGGCGAGGGTGCAAAGAAGACCTCTCATTGGCATAAGGAATAAAAGTTATTTTCTCAGGCACTGCACCAGTAACTGTTACAGAGCTAGTATGTTTTCTATAGAGGCATAGCCCCCTATAGCACAGTATAACTTTTAAAGCATTTTGTGGATGATAGACTGTTCTTTAATGAAAAAAAAAAAAAAAAAGTGTTCCCCCCCAAAAAATGAATAAAACTCTTATTTTCTTACAAAAAGTGTTGTTACTGTGAGAATAATAAAATATAAACAGCTGTAAAGATCTTAAATAAAGGAATAAATGTTCCTTACTTCTCCAATATGCCCACTGCTACTCCAGTGATGACGTCCCATCCGTCAGTCACTTGGATGACTCAGGGAAACATCCTGGGGTTATTTATTCTGATAATCTGAATATTCCCTGGGAGACGTTTAGTAGCAGTGTAGTGGTTCTAGGTGAACAGCTTGGAATCAAGTGGAAAAAACGACACATGGCATAATCACCGACTGCCGCCTTTTCAGGAAAAAAGCAGATGAAGCTCATTAATGTTTGTTTTTGGCACATAGCAAGAACCGCAACACGACCACTAAATCAGAAATACAGAAAATAAAATAATCCCATTTACCATCAGCTGTTAAAAAAAAAACCATCAGACTAGATCAAAACGCACAGTCCGGCCCCCAACAGGGTTTACAAGAGTGGTTTCTTTTCAAGTGATTTCCCATGAATGAGTCAAGACTAGTGATGAGCGAGTATGTTCTATTAACCCTTTCGCCGAGTATGCTCGGGCGAGCTCCGAGTATTTATAGCTGCTCGGTGATAAGGTTAAATCACTCCTGTGTGCATGATTTGCAACTGTTTGACAGTTTTATTACATGTGAGGAATGTGTAAGAAATAGACATTCCTCCCATGTAATAAAGCTGTCAAACAGTCGCAAATCATGCACACGGGAGCGATTCAAACATATCACCGAACAGCTATAAATACTCGGAGCTCGGCCCGAGCATACTCGGCGAAAGGGTTAATAGAACATACTCGCTCAACCCTAGTCAAGACCATTGTATTCTGTATGTGACATTACACCTCCCTTTTTAAGTAGAATGTCCAGCTCATCCTGCAAGTTATAGGTAAAATACACTGCTCAAAAAAATAAAGGGAACACTCAACACATCCTAGATCTGAATGAATGAAATATTCTCATTGAATACTTTGTTCTGTACAAAGTTGAATGTGCTGACAACAAAATCACACAAAAATCATCAATGGAAATCAAATTTATTAACCAATGGAGGCCTGGATTTGGAGTCACCTCAAAAATTAAAGTGGAAAAACACACTACAGGCTGATCCAACTTTGATGTAATGTCCTTAAAACAAGTCAAAATGAGGCTCAGTATTGTGTGTGGCCTCCACGTGCCTGTATGACCTCCCTACATCGCCTGGGCATGCTCCTAATGAGGTTGTGGATGGTCTCCTGTGGGATCTCCTCCCAGACCTGGACTAAAGCATCTGATAACTCCTGGACAGTCTGTGGTGCAGTGTGACGTTGGTGAATGGAGCGAGACATGATGTCCCAGATGTGCTCAATCGGATTCAGGTCTGGGGAACGGGCGGGCCAGTCCATAGCTTCAATGCCTTCATCTTGCAGGAACTGCTGACACACTCCAGCCACATGAGGTCTGGCATGGTCCTGCATTAGGAGGAACCCAGGGCCAACCGCACCAGGATATGGTCTCACAAGGGGTCTGAGGATCTCATCTCGGTACCTAATGGCAGTCAGGCTACCTCTGGCGAGCACATGGAGGGCTGTGCGGCCCTCCAAAGAAATGCCACCCCACACCATTACTGACCCCCTGACAAACTGGTCATGCTGAAGGATGTTGCAGGCAGCAGATCACTCTCCACGGTGTCTCCAGACTCTGTCACATGTGCTCAGTGTGAACCTGCTTTCATCTGTGAAGAGCACAGGGCGTCAGTGGCGACTTTGCAAATCCTGGTGTTCTGTGGCAAATGCCAAGCGTCCTGCACGGTGTTGGGCTGTGAGCACAACCCCCATCTGTGGACGTCGGGCCCTCATACCACCCTCATGGAGACGATTTCTAACCGTTTGTGCAGACACATGCACATTTGTGGCCTGCTGGAGGTCATTTTGCAGGGCTCCTCCTGTTCCTCCTTGCACAAAGGCTGAGGTAGCGGTCCTGCTGCTGGGTTGTTGCCCTCCTACAGCCCCCTCCACATCTCCTGGTGTACTGGCCTGTCTCCAGGTAGCGCCTCCAGCCGCTGGACACTACGCTGACAGACACAGCAAACCTTCTTGCCACAGCTCGCATTGATGTGCCATCCTGGATTAGCAGCACTACCTGAGCAACTTCTGTGGGTTGTAGAGTCCATCTCATGCTACGAGTGTGAAAGCACAACCAACATTCAAAAGTGACCAAAACATCAGCCAGAAAGCATTGGTACTGAGATGTGGTCTGTGGTCCCCACCTGCAGAACCACTACTTTATTGAGGGTGTCTTGATAATTGCCAATAATTTCCATCTATTGTCTATTCCATTTGCACAACAGCATGTGAAATTGATTGTCAATCAGTGTTGCTTCCTAAGTGGACAGTTTGATTTCACAGAAGTTTGATTTACTTGGAGTTATATTCTGTTGTTTAAGTGTTCCCTTTATTTTTTTGAGCAGTGTACTATATGGCAGGGTTCCCCAACTCCAGTCCTCAAGGCCCACCAACAGGTCATGTTTTCAGGATTTCCTTAGTATTACACAGGTGATAATTGCATCACCTGCACAGGCAATAATTCCATCACCTGTGCAGTACTAAGGAAATCCTGAAAACATGACCTGTTGGTGGGCCTTGAGGACTGGAGTTGGGGAACCCTGCTATATGGTGCCACTCTAAACTTTTTCCTATAAAATGGTCGCTGTCATTTCAACAAGTGTATATTTATTAGATTACCAATGTGGCTACTATCAAGAGTATAAACATTTTTGATAAATAATTATTGAGTGAAAAATTGATCTAAAGTTTATGGTCATTGGGTATTTTCCTTCTGATCAATTTATTGTCAGGACTGAGCGGTCAGTAGTTACAGACAAGCAGAACTGACTGCTGCTGCGTTTACACACTGGCCCTGATTCATCAAAGCTCGTCTAATTCATGACTAGCCGTGGCGCTCCATACCCCAGAAATCTCACTAAAGTCCTGGAATGAGATTTCTGGTGTAGCACACAAAGGTGGGCAGCACTCGTCAGACGCTCCAGATTCATAAAGAGGCGTGACCCCCTCATTAATCAGGAGCACCCGACTCCACCACGCCATGGATCGGGCTATAGTGTTATAGGACCCCGTTGCACATAGCTTCTCCACACCGAGGAAAGATGCTCAACCTTTATCATACCTGGATCTGTCAGTCACCTGGTATGTTCAGTTGCTGGTATATTAGACGTGCAAGTGTGACCTCCTCTCCTTCCCCACACTTATTTGTAAAGTCTTCCATTTCTATCCCACCTGCCTCCTTGTTTCTTATAAAGTTATGTGCACATGATCAGTATGGGCAGCGCTTTGAACACAGTATACTTTATGCTGCGTCCAAAGCATTGCACGCAGGTGAATCCGCATGTGTTCATTGAACCATGCGGATTCACCGCATCCTATACATTGCACTGATAGATTTTGTCTTGCGTAGACTAACGACTCCGCAAGACAAATTGACATGCTGTGGTCAGGAAAGACGCGCCACATGTCCGTGGGTGAGCCGCAGGTGCACGGAGACGCATAGTGGGCATGGGATTTCTTGAAATCGGATCCACTATGCTGTAACATCTGGCCGCTGCAGTTTACACGCAGTGCAAGTGTGCTGCATCCAATCCGCAGCGATTATTGATTGTGTGCAGATACCCTAACAGATCAGTGGTGTAATCCCCCTACTCCACCTTTTTTGTTTTGTACAGTGTCACCAGTTGCTGAACGGTGATTGCGCTGTAATCACTCACCCCGCTCACTGACTGACAGCCGGCTCTGCAGTGTGCCAGAGCAGCGTGTGTGCAGAGCTGGATATCACTCATGGGCAGGGGACGGATTACACTGCAGCGTGTAGTGACCGCTGACTGTTCACAACCCAATGTCTGGAAGCGAGCAGCTGCAGGCCACTTCCAATTAGACGGTATTTATCTATAGACATCTAAACACTATTGCTGCATTTAAATACCTTTTTTTTTTTTCTTTGCTGACTGATTTCCTTTAAATAAGTACTTGATGTAAAATACTTGTTCCTATCTCTAGAGGACAGATGTATAGCAGGGATGTCTAGTCCGTTAGCTGACAGCTACCTCCCCTGAATCCCCCATAAGGTTAGCTTCACACCACCATACTTTCGGACTGAGTGCTGCCTGTGAAGGCAATGAGTGCTTAGCCCAATGTTATTCTATGGGGCTGATCAGATGAGGACCGCACAGGGGCAAGAAACACGAAGCGCTGCTGCTGCGGTTTGTTTGTTCTATATCTTAGATGAAACTTGTCCATCTGGTCCAGGGATAGGTCGGGACCCCAGGCAGACCCCCTATGGCTGTGATTACGGATACATCGCCATTCTTACCATAGAAGCTGTATTCAGTCTTGTGTATATAATTCACTGCTGGTGTGAACTGAGCGAGATGATCAGGTGACCGCAGCCTGTGAAGGTCGCCCCCCACATTGCAGGAGCCCCTGGTCCTGTTCCCATGGCACAGATGGGCAGCTTCCCGCCAATGGCTGGCACAATTTGGGGGAAGAAGCGGCACAGAGGTGACAAGAGCTGTACCCGCCGTCTGCTACCAGGGACCCCACTATGCCACATGGCTCCGGCACTCACCTGCGGAAGACGTTCATGAGGAAGGACTGGTCCTGGCCGGCCTGGCCGCGGTACTGGTACTGATAAGCCATGGCTGCGCTCCGGGTACTCCGTGTCAGGCACTGGCTCCTAGTACGTAGAGTCCCAGTCAGCCCGACCCGGAAGGTGTCACCGCCACTCCTGCGCCCCGGCTCCCCCTCTCACACGGCCATGGTTCCCGCCTCCGTTCCTCCCTGTACGCTCCTTCCTACTATGTGGCCAGGCTGAGGGGTGAGTGCGGGTTGACTGCGCCGTGTACATCACTGGGGACATGGGGCTACTTGCTCACAGCAACCAATAAGATTTCTGATTTCATTTTGGAAGTCATGTCCTAATAATCCAAGCTGAATTCTGATTGGCTGCTCAGGACAGTCCTCTCTGCACCATTTTATTAGCTGCAGGCTCAGGTGCAGTGGTGGTCACCTGAAGGCTATAGAGCAGGGGTGGGAACCTCAGGCCCATGGGTGGTTGTGGCCCTTGATGACCTTTTATCCGCCCCCGGGCAGATTCCTAGGGACCACAGTGCTTGGGCCTGCGGCTTTGTTTTGATGGCCACCAACCTTTTAATCTCTTCTTGCTCTGTGAGCACATTAACGCACTCACTACTGAACGCCGAGGCGCGTGCAATGAAAGATTACGTCCTGACACCAGTGCCTGCATCAGGACGTACTCTGTGGGCAGAATTAGCGCACAATTTCCTCCGAAAGATGGTATAAATATCCAATTGGCCCGTGGTAGAAACAAGATTCCCCACCCCTGCTGTAGAGCCAAGCGTGCATGACTGGTGGCCACTGAGGGCCGCTCCCAGCCCCTGACTATGCTGTGGTGTTGTGTGATGAGGTGACTGGCTGTGCGCTCTTTACAAGTGATATTACACCATGTCCTAACACCGCATGCAGTGTCCCAGCTGTGGTTATAACCAGATCAACCACTTCCTGTCACTGCACCGAATGCCCAACATTGTCACAAGGGGCCAAATGGGAGCATGTCCTTCCTATAGGCCTGATTTGAAGACTTAAAGGGGTATTGGAAGGCTGGAGGTTATCCCTGATCCATGTGGTAAGGGATAGCTTGGAGTCCGACTGCTGGGACCCCCACTGATCCCGAGGACTAGGGCTCTTGGAGCTCCTTATGAATTGGGTGGTGGTCGATCGTGTGTACTGTCATTTCATTAACTCTTATGTAAGTGAAAAGATGAGCGCAGCGCTCGTCTATCTCCCGCAGTCCCATAGAGTATGAATGGAGAGGCAGTGCGCATTATCCACCATAGCTCCATTCACATGGGGATCTCCTGATGTCCAATTCTCGGGATCAGTGAGGGTCTCAGCGGTCGGACCCCATTAATCAGGACGTTAGCCCTATCCCATTGAGAGAGGATAACTTCCAGCCTTGAGATTACCGCTTTAGTGGGGTTGTGTTTCGCTTCTCACTCATCAGATGAGCAGTTCTGATAATGCTGTGTCACAGATACCTGGGCCAGTAGGCGATCACTATAGTATCACATATGTGACATAGTCTAATAAATAGGACAGGTGGGCGATACCTGCTGATCATCCGTGCATCCTGACAAGTGGCTACCGACTCAACGTTTTAGAGCTCCATTATGTATAACCCATAGTAGGTGCATGAGATGAGGCATCTACTATACAGGTATGTGCACACGACGTCTTTTAGATCTTGGTGCGCGCGCTGAGTTTTGCCAGAGGAAGACGCCTCAGAAAACCGCCGGAGTCTTTTGTCCTGAAGCGTCTTTCTTTGTGGTCTTTTCGATTGTTTCTCTTGTCTTTTCGCCGGCAGAGTATTTTTTTTTTTGCTATTTTGATGTAAAGTATTGAGCAGCTTCCAAGCAGAAGCAGTCTGCACAATGGTCCGCTCACTTTTAACCGCTTTGAAAACCTGAAGCGGTTAAAAGAAGCTCAAAAGAACAGACGTGCATTTCTATGTCATAGCGACTTGCTGTGCATACGTTCTTTTGCTAGTTTATTTAGCGCTTTTTCAGACGGGCTCCTAGAATAAGACGTCATGTGCACATACCTTTATTCGGCATGTCTGCGATTTTCGCTGTTGGATTCCAGCAGAACAGAAATGTGGCGCGCTCCATCGAACCCTACATGGGCTTTGTGCTACCTCTCTCCAGTTCCACCATGGTGTATCTTGGACCTCCAGAAGAAACAGTCGCCCCTCTGTTTGTACATTGCATTTGCAAGTCCACCTTTATTACATCCTAAATTATGCTGATATTGTATCCACATTATTAATCATAAAATTGTCTCCACAGCAGCTGCAAATGAGGTGTGTTCTGCTGAACCCTTGAAACCATTAAGCTGGGGTTTCCTCGCAACTTTGACCATGACACTGGTCACACAACTAAAGATTACGGTTTGCTGATGCTATATCGCAGCATAATGCAAGTGAATGGGGATACATTGTGATACACAAGATACCGCCATACTGATAAGCAGCTCACAAACAATCCCACTGGTTCCATCTTCTTGCGGATTGCTTGTTGCGATCTCTTGTGCAGGGTAACCCAAGTCACTTGCGTTATGCTGCGATGTAGAAGTGGCCTTTGGCCGCAAGAGTCACAGTCAGAGTTGTGGAGACAGCCTGGTGTCAGAACCTGGGCCCAACAGAAATCCTCAAAGTTACAGCCGTATAAAAAATCGTCAAATTTTCATCTTGAAAAAAACAAATGATTTTTCATTTCACTGTCATCCACATGTCCATTTTTTTACATCCATTTGGCATCTGTTTCTGCATCAGCAGTTGATAAAATTGACAAGACGAAATACAGTTTGCTATGTGAATAATGGCAATGTATCCAATAACATATGATGATGTATGATTTAAAAAAACTGATTTCAGCTGGATCCTTTTCAACATTGAAGTCTATGGACAACAGATCCATTAATTAGCCATTCACTATCTTCAATTTGAAAGGAATCCTTCTCAAATGAAAGAAATCAGTTGGCTATTTAATGGATCCATTCTCCATACACTTCAATGTTAAAAAAATGCATCCAGATGAAATCAGTTTTTTTTAAAAACGGACAAAAAAGTTGTGTCTGCACAGCTTGGCAACAAATTTCAGATCCGTTCTAATGGCTGATTACTGGACAGCCTTACATTGTGTAATTTCCATATTCAAATTGGATCCCAGCCATCCAGAAACTCATAGACAGTCCAGAAAAATAGGCACTTTCTTCAGTGTCTGACTTTTTATAAAGCTGGAGAGGCTTGGGCAGATTATTATGACTATAACTATCATTTTACAGGTCGCACTAAATACTACAAATGTCCTAGTATTTGCTGATTATATATATATATATATATATATATATATATATATATATATATATGTCAAAAGCTTAAAGAATAACTAAGCTTGCAATTTTTTTAATAAATGTTAGCCAGCATGAAAATTTATGAAACTTTGCAAGTCACTTTATTAGGGAAATTGTTTTCATTATTGTAAAGATTGCATGTAAGTGGTTTCCAAACCCCTGCTTTTTCCCAGTCTATTTCTCTGCCTTCAGCTGCATTGATATAAGAACATACTCATTAGGAGTACAGATGATGGCAGTGAAAGTCAGCACGTCTCCTCTGAGTGTTGTGCTAATGGCGCAGTCAGACGGCCGTATAAATTGGACCAAAATGCACAGACTGGTTGCGGCTCTCCCGACCCGAGTGTGACAGCTTCATGTATTTCTCTGCTTCTGTCACACTCTGGTTGGGAGAGCCGCGTACTGTCTGACCATTGCGGTCGAATCTCGGTCTGATTTATACAGCCGTCTAACTGTGCCCTTGTCAGAACAATCTCCAGCAGCAGGCTCCCCCCCCCCCCCCTTCAAATTAGTGAGACGCAGGTGCTGACCCTTTCACTGCCATCATCTGTACTCCAAATGAGTATGTTCTGATATCAATGCAGCTGAGGGCAGGGAAAAGCATGGCTTTGGAAGTCATGTACATGTAATTTTTTTTTTTTACAGGAATTAAGACAAATCCCCTTAATAAAAGGATTTGAAAACTTTCTTCATTTTCCATGCTTGACAAATTTCTTAAAAAAAGAAAAAAGTTTAGCCACTCTTTAATGATTTATTATGGTTTTTCCGTTTGTCCTTGGCTGTCCGTGATAAATAAAATACTTCTCTTTTTAATTCTTTTTTAGAAACAGGATTTTTTGACTGCTGGTGAACCCTCCACATACAGAATAATCACAGGGCCATGTGCAGGTTGCACTTTAAGCGTAGTACCCTCACAACTGTCCATGGGTGGATTCCTGGTATGACATGGCTGATAAAGATATAACAATGGAAAAGGAAGCAGCGTTCCAGAAAAGACCTCCGAACTGTCTATTAACTCTCCCCTTTATGTTTTCAACTGCATTCCTTGTAAGAATGGCCCTTATCATTTATGGAGTTTACCAGGACGGCACAATGCTGGTGAAATACACAGACATTGATTACCACGTCTTCACAGATGCTGCACGATTTATCACTGAGGTAATACTGGCCTTCAGTGCAGCCACGGCCAAAATCAGTACTTCTAAGGAAAACGTATTAATAATGGCTGTCTGTTATATAGATAGAGGATATGAGCACAATACCCGAAAGTTTAGAATTTGCAATGGGGTTTCCAGAATAGGGGTACTTGTCACCATCGAGTTTATTATGACTACCACAATTTGAAGCATACTATATCGACAAATGGTGCATTCTCATGATTGCATACACCTGGCTATGAAGCTCAAAGCTCAATGAGGTTACAAAACCAAAAAAAGTGCTTTAGTAAGTCAGTAAAAAGTAGGTAGGAGTATTTAAAACAAGAAAACGATAAGGGTGCCCATACTTATGCACCGGTCAAATTTTGTTTGAATGCAGATTGCACATTTTCTGTTAGTACAATAAACCTCATTTCAAGGCAGAAACATTACTGTGTCCAACAGTTATTACATATATCAAACTGAAATAGCTGTTGCAAAAACACCAATTTTTATAAAACATTAAGCTTAAGATTAATAGGGGTGCCCAAACTTTTTCATATAACTGTATATTAGAGTGGAATTGAATTCTACTCAAATTTTACAAAAATCCACATTCGCCAAAATGAATATTTTTTGTAATTTGCGAGAATTCAGCCAAATGGCAGTCGCTTGGAGCCATTATTCTGAACCATAATGTGCCATCTAAAGGTTACAAAAGATGAAAAATCATTGCGCTCACCTCCTCGCTGACATATTTGGCCCTTCTGATACTCATCACCACCTGTCTGCTAGTTGCCGCATCTTCAGATTCTCTGCCACTCGTGTTGGAATCTGTATGTCTCCCCCACTGTGCCAGAAGTTCCGGGTGTCATGGTGCCTGGGAGGGTTGTGTGCATGCACCGGGAGTTTGTCAGTGTCATGGTGTACACAGTGAGCTTTTGCATGATCATGGACCCTTCCCAGGTACCAAGACACCCCGAAGCCCCAGCACAGTGCGGAAGACACGAAGATTCCATTGCGAGCGGCGGAGTATCTGAAGATGTGACCAGGATCAAGACGGGTAACGGAGAGTAGTGGAGGGACCAGAAAGGTGAGGTGATTAGAACGATTTATATATATATTTTTACATATGTTTATTATGCTCTGGGGACTAGAGAGACCACAGAGCATAATTAGGGACATTAAATTTGAATTTCCTGGGAAAAAACATGAATTTCACCTGATCTGCTCATGTCTAGTAGTTTCCCCTCACTTCAGGCTCCAGTTGTCAGACCTCAGCTGTACAATGTGTGGACACTAGTGATTACCGTATATATAGTGCTCATACACTCCATTAGTCAGATGTAGGAGCAAAATGCATTTTTTCTTTAACAGGATATATTACAAAGTTTATAATAACTTTTGATAGGAAAAACTGATAGCTATTCGTTAACCTATGATGTTAAAGGAAAAAGGATTTTCCAATGGAGGATTTTTCTATCAATATTTGCCTTGGCAAAGCCACTGTGATAACATGTATGCAAGAGGATACAGGCCATGAATCTCTGCGTCTACGGATCAGGATTTGCTCAGTGGTTAGCAGTCCATGTTCTCACAGCTACATTTTTAGGATCTTCTGACTGAATCCATTCTAGTTTTGGCTATAATGGATGGAAAACTAAGGACAACACATAGGGATACCAAAAATGTTTAGAGCCATATGCATTGACTTATGTAAGAAAAATACCTCTGTAGATGGGCACATTTTTTGTTACTTTCCCCATCAAAGCAACAAATACAAATGGAAAATGCTGACAACAGATGAAACCCCAAAGAAGCAAATAGTTATGGAGGAGGGAATGTAGACTGAAGCTCCGGTGACCTATCAGAGCTTGGTAATGCAGACATATGCGGGAGTATATAAAGGAGACCTGTCACACGGTCCAATCTTCAGGCAATGGGATAGAGAAAAGTAATACGTTAGTAGTACTAGTAATACGTTAGTACTGAATATTATTTTGCTTTCCTATTTCAGGGATCTTCTCCTTATGAGAGAGCAACATACCGTTACACACCATTACTGGCTTTGATGTTAACACCAAACATCTATCTCACAGAAGTTTATGGGAAGTTATTGTTTGTGTGCTGCGATTTAATGGCAGCATTCCTAATCCACAGGCTCCTCAGTCTCGAAGGCCTGGATAGCCGTACAGCTAGCAAGTACTGTGCCTTCTGGCTCTTTAACCCATTGCCTATGGCCGTGTCCAGCAGGGGGAATGCAGAATCAGTGTTGGCAGTTCTGGTCTTAGCAGCCCTGTATTATGTGAAGAAGCGTCACTTGGTGAAGGCCGCACTTCTCTATGGTCTCTCAGTACACATGAAGATCTATCCCGTGACTTACCTACTGCCCATTACATTGTCACTACAAACGCCAAGACCTGAGGGGAACAAGCCACACGCAGCTGGCGGACCAGTACTGAAATGGTTTACCAATTCCTGGGAGCTCTTCCTGAGGCTCCTCAATTGGGACACCCTAACCTTTGGAATTGTATCCAGTTTTACCTTATTTACACTAAGTTTGGTCTTTTACTGCAGGTAAGTTGTTTTTTTTCTTACTTTTTTTAGGTTAAAATAAAGTGCAGCAGATTTACTAATTTGTCTGATATAGAGACAGCATAAGCGTAGTCTAGATAGTCTGAAAACATGCCAAATTCAGCACAATGGATCATGCTACTTGATAAATGGCCAGTTGGATTTAAAGTGGTTTTCCCATGAACAAAAGTTCATTTTAATCAATAGATCTTGGAATGATAATAACTTCCACAACTGGATGTGTTTAAATAAAATGTTCCTGTGCTGAGATAATCTTATAAATGTGCCCCTGCTGTGTGCTGTGTAATGGCTGTGTCTGACCGTACAGGAACATGGTCTGATCATACCACAGCTCCTGGGCAGGGGAGGAAGGAAAAGAGTATACAGACAGGACAGGAGGGGATCGCAAATTATTCTTTCTTTGAAGTAAAATATATATATATTTTTTTTTTTTAAAAAAAAGGCAGTGAAATGTTTAACTCACAAAAAGAATCAGTTGCAATCCCATCCTGTAATGTCTGTATACTCTTTTGCTTCCCTCCCTGCCCAGGAGATGTGGTATGATCAGACCATGTTCCTGCACGGTCAGACACTACCATTAGGCTATGTGCCCACGATGCAGAAATGCTCAGGATTTTTTCCTGAGCGTTTCTGCATCTCCCTGGCAGAAAAATCGCATGCGGATTGTACATGCGGATTGTACATGCGTTTTCCTGCCAGGGACATGCGTAAATGGAGCGTTTCCGCATGCGGATTGACAAGCGCTTTCCAAGCGATTAGCATCACTTGGAAAGTGCTTGTGACAACTAGGTCACACTATATAAATCCATGCAAACAGCATGGATTTATATAGTGTGACCGAGAGAGTGGTTAAAAATAAAAAAATAAATGTATACTTACCTTCCGATGGCCATGGGTGTCCTGCTCACTCCGTTCTCCCTTGCCGACAGTGGTGGATTGAAAGACCTGCCGACGTCAGCATCGCGTGACCCGTCACATGACTCTGACGTCAGCACAGGTCCTTCAATCCACATCGAAGTGCCGGGAAACAAGGAGAAGCGTAGCGCGGGCCGCCAGAAGGTAAATATACGTTTATTTATTCTTTTTTTTTTTTTTACAGCTTTTTTTAATGGTACCTGGGTGTGGATGATAATCTCCTCTCCTCCACACCCGGGTACCATCCGCACATTAGAACGCGCCAATTACGCAAGTACAGATGCAGTCTTGGGGAATTGGCGCATTCTAATGCAAGTCAATGGCGGCAAAAACGCAGCACCTTCCGCAAAAGAATTGGTAGTGAAGTGTTTTTTTCCGCAATGATAATCCGTAGTGGAAATTTCCGCAGCCTGTGCACAGTACATGCGGATTATCATTGGGGGACATGGCAGACCTTCTACCATGCGTTTTTAATGCATTTCCGCAGCTGCAAAAACGCTGCAGAAACGCATTAAAAACGCATCGTGGGCACACAGCCTTTACACAGTACACAACAGGGGCACATTTATAAGATTATCTCAGCACAGGAACATTTTATTTAAACACATCCAATTGTGGAAGTTATTATTATTCCAAAATCTATTGATTAAAATCAACTTTTGTTCATGGGAAAATCCCTTTAATGTAACACCCCTTCTTGGTTGTCCTACTTTTAGACCAATTTTTTTGCACCCAAATTTTGGTGCGCAATGACACATCTTAATCCACACTCCAGTAACAACTAATAGATGGTGTAACTTTAGATTAGACTGTATCCTACAGTATGAGCCACTGTGATACATTTGGCCAATTTTAACACTTTTTAGTCTAAGTTTACGGCATTACACAGGATCAGTGAATCTGCCCCTAGACGCGACATTTGAACCAAAACTTGGCACATTTTCCAGCAAGTTAACCTTACTATATGTTTATTTTTCGGCAGCTATGGCTGGGACTTCTTGGAGCACACGTACCTCTATCACTTGACCAGGAGAGATATTAGGCACAATTTCTCACCATACTTCTACATGCTGTACCTTACTGCGGAGAGTGACTGGAGCTTTGTCCTTGGACTTCTGGCCTTTCTGCCTCAGATACTGCTGCTAACCATAATATCCAAGGCCTACTATAAAGACCTGCCCTTCTGCTGCTTCCTGCACACCGCAGTCTTTGTTAGCTTCAATAAAGTGTGCACATCTCAGGTAAGGAAAAATCATGGCGGAACCCAAGTGGGATGGAATGTGGCTCACTATTAAGACCATGGGTGCAGAGGTGCATCTTAACCCCTATAACTTCTAAGATGTCACACCTTTAAAAGGGACATTCACATCTCCTAAAATAATGGCACATAGCTGGGATACACCATGGTTTTATGATCAGTGAGTGCCCCACAATCCTGATAATAAAAGAATTCCGCTTTGTGGCCCCGTACAGCGCTGCTCTTGGTCACCCAGCTATGCAGAGAATTGCAGATCGCTGCATTCCCTTTAATTCAGCAATGCTACAGTGTCCATTGCCTCTTCATTATTAGGAATTGGTGATGTTCCAGAATTCGGACCCTCACCGATCACATATCTATAGGATATCTTAGCATCACTTTATGAGATGGGAATATTCCCTGCAGTCCAAAAGGTAATGGTTAAAGGGAATCTGTCTGTAGGATCAACCCTCCTAAGCCGTCTATATGGACATGTAGGTTATAGGAAGCTGAATAAAATGATAGCTTAAAGCGCACCTGGCAGCAGGATTGTGCTCAGTAAACTACAAACACTGTCAGGTGGGTGACATTACACTGATTAATATGATACCTTGGTTGATGAAATCCGTCCTGTGGTTCTTGTGTAATCTTTACTTTCAGTTTGGAGATAATGATAGGCTTGTGCTGAGGGGCGGCATGTGGGGGGCGCTCTATCTGGTGCTCTGCTTACATATTCATCTGTATGCTCTTATGACAGCTCACTGTGCCTTCAGTGACCAGCCTCCTATTTTACCTAGCCCCTCACTACTAGATGCATTATGTAAAATAGGAGGCAGGTCAGTGTATGTAGTTTACTGATAACAATCCTGCTGACAGGTGCACTTTAATATCTGCGATCTGTTGTTTTCTTATATGTAAATGAGCTTTTCAGGCTGGACCCTGATCTGCATGAGAATCCGCCTCCAGAGCTTATTTTACATGAAGGGGAGGAGGAGTTACCAGTGGTAGACAAGTAACTAACACAGAACTTTGTCTTCTTGCAAGCACATGATTTGCAGCTGTCCCAGCTCTGCTGTATTGTAACAATATTGCAGCCTTGTCTGTCTGTGAGATGGAAGCTGAGAGGAACCTGCAGATGTGTCAGGTATATTCACACACAGCTCTGCAGTGAGATCAGGAGAGCAGAGAGCGGCCATCACACATCACACTGGTAACTCCCTCTTCATGTAAAATAACTCCGTCCCCAGAGCTTATCTTCCTGGCAGCGTCCCCCCAGAGGCTGGAAGAGCTCATTTATATATAAGAAAAACATGCATTCTCTGGAATAAGACATCGGATTACAGAGAACATGGTATCATTTTATTTAGCTTCCTATGACCTACATGCCCATATAGACGGCTTAGGAGGGAGAATACTACTGACAGATTGCCTTTACACTTTTCAGAAATCCTCACATTTTTTTTTCTCTTTGATTGACATTCCTTGATGTTACTATTTTGTCCTATTAAAGGGGTTGTCCAGTACTTTAAAAAAAATGCCAGTGTGTTTTAATGATAAATAGAAGCTTCTTTCTAATTACCTTGCGCTTCTGATACTGCCTGTGAGCGGCGCTATCGGTGGCCGCTCACAGGCATCACGTGACCTCCCGCTGACGTCACGACAAGTGAGGCGTCTCAGCGCTGGGGTCCCCGCAGTGGCTGCTGGGTTGGGGGCGGGGTTATTCCCCTGCGTCACACCCAGCATCCACCGCGTGCTTTCCCAATGAATGGGGACAGGGAGAGTGTGCTGTGGATACCAGGTGTGACGCAGGGGAATAACCCCGCCCACAACCCAGCAGCCACCGGTGGTACGTGAAAGAGGGACCCTCGGCTGCAGCCGCAACTTGTCGTGACGTCAGCGGATGTCAGAGCCGGCTGCAGCCGGGGGTCACGTGATGCCTGTGTGCGGCCACCGATAGCGCTGCTCACAGGCAGTAACGTGGCAGCGTAGGGTAATTAGAAAGGAGGTTGTATTTATCATTAAAACACACTGGCATTTTTTTTTAAATTACCGGACAACCCCTTTAAAGCAGTTCATAATATAATTTATAAACGAGGGTTTTTTTTCCCTTTAGTATTTTCTGTGGTACCTTTGCCTCTTGCCATTGGTTATGCCTGGCGTGAAGATATCTTGGCAGCGGAGTACATTTCTTCTTACTTTATGGTTTGGCGGACAGGTAACACAATTTTGGCATAACCGTGCCTGAATACTTGAGTTTTCATATGGGTGAAAGGGAATCTCCGTTGGAGAGTAGTATGATGTAGGCAAAGAGAAGCTGAATCCAACGATGTATCACTTAGATTACTGGGTGCAGCCAGTATTTGAGTATTTGGTTAGTATTTTACATCAGTTTTCGTAAGCTAAAACCAGGAGTGGAACAGAGGAAAAGTATAATAGAAACATGTCACCACTTCTGTATTTATCACCCATTCCTGGTTTTGGCTTACAAAGGTAAAAAAACTCCCCAATTACTCAACGTGGGCATGTGGCCTTAGATTCGGCAATGCAGCAGAGCTGAGAAAGCTAACCCCGCCCACCCCAGGCTCACTATATACAATGTCTATAGACAGTGAGCTGCCTATCACAGAAGGGGGAGTGTCAGACTTCCAGGCAATGATAAGCTTCTGGAGCAAAAACAATCATTGCAAGTAAACAAAAGCACAGAGCTTGATAAGAGACATCCCTGATATCTGTATTTTAACTCCTACATCATGCTGTCTTCAGATTACATAGCAAAAACCTGCTGACAGATTCCCTTTAACTTAAATATACATAACACCTTCTGCTTTTTCGTACATGTAAACCATAACCTTTCTTAATCACTCCTCAACGTGAAAAATACATGTATTTCAAGTCAGGAGCCATCTAGGTCTCAAACAGCAATAATTGGAGCTGATCACTGACAAAGACATATAACTGGAGCAATTGCGTCAGGCAACCGGTCCAATGTGACTGATTACCATGGCCACCAAAAGTCTACTGAAGATTCCCATTGCCACCATCTTTGTACTCCCCTGAAGCCCAACCACTGCCTGGGCTTCATAGGAGATCATTAGTTCTTCTATATACTGCAATCTTATTGTATTGTAGTGCATAGAACATGGGATGAAATAATAGCAAGTTTAAATTGCCAAAGGGGGGGTACAAAATAAAGCAAAAGTTAATGTTTAAAAAAAAAAAAAAAAAAAAAAAGACATAAAAAAATAACCAAATTTGGTATGGTTGTGTGTGTAAAAGTCTGATCTATGAAAATATAACCAAACAGAAAATGCCGTAAAGAGAAAAACAAAAATGGAAAAGCCAGAATTGTTCTTTTTCGATTGCTGCACTTTCCCCCCAAAAATCAAAAATGCAATAAAAAAAAAGCAATCAAAACATCATTAGTACCCCAAATAAAATAAAAAAGGCAGAATTGCATTTTTTTTAACCATTTCAACTCACTTGGAATTTTATTTCCATATCTCGCCACATTATATGGTAAAGTGAATCGTGGCATTCGCAACTACAACTCATTCCGCAAAAAACAATCCCACATACGTATTTCTCCATGGAAAAATAAAAAAGTTAGACATTTTGGAAGAAGGGGAGGAAATATAAAATTGTCAAAACAATAAAAACAAAAAAAACAAACAAAAAAAAAAATCACAGTTGTGAAGGGGTTAAATAGCCACAAGCAAAGAGCTTGTTCCACTGGATTCTGTGCAAAGAGATCACAGCTTCTAAACGCCAATACGAGTGGAGAATTAAAGGCGTTTTTCCTATAAAGTCGGTAGGATATGCCACTTGCGGTTCTGTGGGGTCCGATGACTGGGACTGTAATTGCTGAAACGCAAGTTCTTCAGCGCCAGAATGCTCATTTCCCTTGCTCTGCACACCTCCAATAATCTGCTGAGAACTAACAGATCCCAGGGCTGTGGAGTCGGTAAGCCAAACATCCGACTCCCTCATACATGGCTCATGTTTAAGTGATAAATTTACTGTAGCACAGATTCATCTCAGCTAAAACTCCAGACCCTTAGATCAGGAATAGGACGGACATTTATAGAACATTTCATAACTTTCCCAAATTCTTACGAAAACAATATTCCCCACAAACTGCACTGAACTACTGTACCCAATTTATTATATATTTTAGGAGTTGGAGTCGGTCCATTTTATACCGACTCCGATTCTGACTCCACCAAAATGGACCACAACTCCGACTCCACAGCCCTGACAGATCCTTCAACATAAATGGACCACTGGTGCGGTTCCTTGCACAGTGGGGGGGCCCCAAGAGCACTCCATGGCAGAAGAAACATACAGGAGACCTCTGTCCCTCATTCTGCAGATGAGCGAGGGTCCCAGATTTCAGACACATACCAATCAGAATGTTATGGCATACTCTAGTGACCTTTCATAATACCCCTTTAATCATGCTATCCACCCACCTAAATAACATCTTGTGCAAACAACTACACTAAGCCACATTTAGTAACATGTTACTAGAGTCTGTCCTACAGTACCTAACATTGATCTCCTTTGTCTTGCAGGCAATATGGCTCGCTCCAGCCTACTTTCTGGAATTTGAAGGACTTAACACTTTTCTGTTTGTTTGGCTGGCTGGGCTGGCCTTCCTCATTGTAAATAGCTATGTTCTCGCCCAAATTATCATCAGATACAATGTCCATAGTAAAAAGGGTAAACATAAACAGGAGTGATACTCCTGAAGATTTTCTAGGCTATACTTCCCCCTTCAGTTATAGATTACGCTTTATTGGGCCATTTTCCTTGAGAAATTTAGCTAATAAGTGACTGTTTTACTTATGCACTTTAAAAATACCCCTAATAATAAGGCTAATATCTTACTAGTACAGAAACCAGGATTGACCTTTAAACAGGTGAATAGGTGTCTTGGTGGGGAGTGCTGTGGGATCAGGGGACAATAAATGCCATTGTAGTGTCCATACACATTAGACATGCTGGCCAAACCCGCCAAGGTTACTGGGACTGTCCAAGTATGGGTATGAAGTGTTCAGCATGTCCTAAGTTCTCAAGATAGGTTCACACCACAGGTGTCTGGCAGCAGCTTATTGAAAATGCACACTTGACAGAACAGAGCGTGCATGTGTATGGGGAGCTATTGAAGGTGTATGGCCACCCATAGGCTCTCATTTCATCTCTGTCACAATTTCCTTCAGATCAGACTGGGGATATGTAATGTGCTATCGAAAGTCACCAAAAGTGGCATGGAGCAGGGTCCAGCCATGCAGAGTTGCAGTTCTGAATATCCTATGAGCCTTCTCAGCGCTGGTGATAAGCAAAGGTTTATTAAGTGTCAACATGGAAGTCAATCGAAGAAATTCATGGATCCTGTTGGAATTGTGAGCAGCAGCATTTACGAGAGACCAAAAGGGGAGTGGATAGTGGTTGGCTAAAGAGGTACCAGAGGGGGATGAAGGAGTAAAGGAGAGTATAGGTTAAGGCTTATTTCTTCTGTAGGCTGTAGGGTCAGTTTAAAGGCTTTCCCAGTCAGTAAAAAAAATAACGGTAAATGTCCTTTATATAGTATGTTGGATAATGTACTATTTTATTCCTATTAAACCTGCTGGCTGCGGCTCTGGTCCTGTGCCAGCATTTTCTGGGTGTGAATATCAATAGTCAAGTCATCCCCCTTTCTCAGCCACAGAGGACGTCAGGTAGGAGTTGGTTGCAGGGCTCCCATCCATTGGCCACGGATTACTGACGTGGCCCATGGACCGGATCCTGCAAATTAATTCCCACCAACTCCACCATTATTGTCTCTGGCAAGAAAATCCCAATCATATCTTCATGTTCTTCTCTATTTCTGCTCAGTTTTCACTTCCAAGTCTTTTTGTTGTAGCCTGAAAATATTTTGAGAAACAACTCAACAATGTACTAGAAAATACTCCACAAAACTCAGGGAATTTGAGGATTTTCTATTTTTCTAATTTGTTTAGTGGGAAGGTTTTTATGTATCATGCTGGTCATTGGACTATTTATCTTATAAGAGGGATGGTAATGTACCTGATTCAATAAAGTGGATTTTGCTCAAAATGGAGATTGACTATTATATTTTGCATATAAAAGGTAACCTTATTAATTTATGAAATATAAAAAGAATTATAATTTTGCTGGAAGGATTTTATTGTTACATCCCATTCAACAGTTTCTTATTGTCAGTAAAACTAATGATCAGAAACATTTTAATAGCTATATAAATAATCCTTATGAAAAAAGTATTTTTATTTTGCCCAATTAAACAAAAATTAGCATATTAACACTAAGTTTAGATGAAGGGGTCAAATCAATATTAACAGCTTATGGAAACTAAAAATATACATGTGTCCTAAAATAACACAAGAAATAGGTATACAAGTGTGTTACTGTGCCATGCGGGTTGATAAAGTGGTACTAAATGACAATCCGAACGTGCAGTATCAAATCTATTTGCGTCCAGTAGCTTTCCTAGTTACATTTCTTGAAGTTTTCTATATATATTTTTAGACATTCGCTAATGTTAATACATGTACAATGGATATGAAGGAAAGCGCAGACACCGAATGCACAACATGTGCACAAAACGTTGCTGTTTACTAAAGTCAGAAAATGTACAATTTGCACAATACCGCATATAAACTACTGCAATAAAAACATTAAGATATGGTCCATGGTCCAGGACTGGTGGCCATCTCTAGCTGTACGATATAACATGGTTCATTGCGGCCGTCAAGCCTGTCCCCTGCTAAAGATAGCTACTTTTTTTTTGTTTTTTTAATTTGTAACATTTTTTCTCTTTAAAAAGCAATTCCATCCACACATGACGTCAAATCTGTATAGAAAAGACAATTAAACAAGAGCTTCAGCCGAGGTCCGAACCTTGAGATTACGGTGCATTTTGTAAACTGCAGAACTCTAGTATGCCATGTGAGGGAGGGAAAGTGCCACCTCTCTAAACAGGCAATCTGACATTGTTTTTCAGACACATTAGAAGTAACAGACCGATTAAACTTCTAGAGCTGAACATCGGTTCATCATCGGAGGGACTCTATCAGGACTGATAAAAAAAGAAGCCATCGGCCATTCTGCTTCATTCAGCTCTCTTGTTGTGCGTCCTACAATGCATCATCCATACTTCATTCTGAAATTCCTTTGATTTGACATCAATTACGCCTAGTAGGTGATGATGGCCATTCAGCGCTTCAGTCTTTTTGCTGGCATAGGTATATAACATTCACTTGTAAATATAGGTTTCGACTTCTGCTCTTGTGAGAGACCACATCGCTTTGCAGTTCTGTTTTTTACTTTTAAGTCTTGAATTACAAAAGGTCTTCTACATAACGTAAACCTTAAGATCTCGGTGGACCTGCCGCGAGGGGTTAGCCATTTACAGTATAGGGTGAAGTCTTAAAGGCCTTTTCTTTGGTGGGAGCTTCTAGGCTAAAATAATTCATACTTATAGCTTATTATGGAGTGTGCAACAATTTGTTTCCCCTCTAAGCCCTCTATATGCATTTATATTAAGTCAGAGACCTACTGAGTTCCAGTAGAATATAAACCAGTATATACCTATACCAGATCAGCATTATAACTTTTCCAGCCCCTACAGATGGGACTAAGAGTGGGTTTTATGCCTGGTATTATCAAGGTTTTTATTTTATTTCAGTGGGCAATAAGGTATTTGCTTGTGATTTACTTTACATACAGGATAAAGCAGTTGATAAGAAACCGTTCTGAATAAAGCAATAGATTATGGTTTATGAGGAACACACATTCTGCTGCAGTAAAATGTTTTGTATTTTTATAGCTGGGGTGTCACATTCACTACACCCGAATGCTCCTGCGCAGGCATACCTCTCTGCCCTGTCGAGGGCAGAACAAAGTACTGCACTGCGCATGCGCCGGCGCTCTTTTGATCTTTCCCAGGGCATGTGAACTACAGTATTTTGCTCTGCCCTTGGCAGGGGAGAGAGACGTGTGCCTGCGCAGAAGCATAAAGGGGAACACTGGATGGCATAGGAAGAATCATTCACACGAAGCACAGAAGGAAGACTGCACCGCAAGAAGAGAGGAGGCACTGGACCAAGACTAGTGACGCTCATTGGACCCGACCGCCCCGTAGAGGAGTATTAGAAAAGGTGTTTTTTTTTTGCCTTATAGGGTGAACTGGAGTCATATGTGCAGTATTATAGAATGCTGTCATATGGGGCTGAAAGGTGGTGGCTGTAGGTTATATCAGAAAAAAATGGTGACAGGTTCCCTTTAAGTGTCACAAAACATGCAAGTTTCCACTGCTGTAAAATACACCAGTGGTTGTCAGTAACCACCAGACAAGAGCCTGAAGCATGAAGATTACAGATTACTTATAAAGTGGCACCTGGGGGCACATTAACACTACTTCAGAAGTTTGGGCACCGTCAATGTTGGCATGCTGGGCACAATTATATCTTTAAATATTGGGGTGTAGTTTTGACCCTGTTGCCTCTGACTTTGGTTTTGATCCACAGTTTCTATTATTGTCTGTTTCATCTCCCTGCTGGCGTCACCTCTCATTGCAAGTAGAGCAGCTATGTGATCATCCCTGCCAGAGAAAAAAAGGGAAAGTTAAACTTTTTATTAGTTTCATACCAACATGAAAGGGACACGAGCAAGCTAATTCTGAGGAATTACCTGAGATCCGGATATCTAGTCACCAAAGTGGAGACTTCCAAGTAAAGCAGTGAAGGGTCTGTGAGCTTTATAACCTCTGCAATATCAATGATGGTGTCACAAAGTCCATCCGTCTCTTCACCAAATCCCTAAAGACAAAGACTGTAGTTTAGTGAATAGCTCTAAACAGACTGTACATCCCAGTCTGCACATGCGCTAATGTATCATGAACTCTACTTTTCCTTAATAACACTGAAAAGACATGTCACAGACTTCACAATATTAGGGATGGGGCCAATATCCCCTCTATGGAGTGTTCTTGCTTTGCCTGTGTTTTCCTTTATTAGTAGTAATACAACAGTCTCTCATGCATGTATTGGTACTAAGACACTTACAGACGTAAGACGCTTAAACAGAAACTTAAACTGCTCTGCTTCCTTAATCATGCGCTCTGCACCCTCCTTGCGTTCTTCTGCATTTTTGAAGCAAATCCGTCTTTGCATTATTGCTTTGATATATTCTGTCACTACTTTTTTGTGGGCTTTAATGGTCATTTTCTGTGAAAACAGAGCATATTATTATGTTAGTAAAATAATTAGTTACAATACAGTTTGGAGACTTTATGACTACATAAAACACGACACTATTGCTAGATCTTAGTTACACATACCTGCTTGTAATGTGTTTTAATTCTTGCAAAGTCATTAAAATAGTCTTCTATGGTGACACATATAGTGTCCACAGAATTGGAGCCAGCTAGCCATTTTCTAGTCATCAGGTCATTCAGATGAGGCTAAAGAATAAGATCATTATTTATTAATCATGATCACAGAGGTCACAGTTTATAAAGGCCATCACATGAAATCCAGAACAGTAAGCGGTGATCTGGATAGTGGAAGTCACTAATGGGTTTTGATTACTTTGATATTAATCGGTTTTATTTTTTCATTTATAATAGAATAGGAGGAAACATTCTACAGTTTCATATTTAAGATTTTCATTGCTACATCATTCAAAGTCTCTATCAATGCATCACTCATACAAACAGTGGTAGAGTATTAATTCTACGCTCACCACTTTGACCATGTCAACAAAAACTGTTGCCATGTCCTAATCCCAAAATCAGGCACTATACATATTAAATATCAAAATGATCGCCACCCTTACCCAAAAAAAACACTCTAAAAGATCTATCTGATACAAAAAAATGGCACAAAAATAATTTTGTTATTTCAAGAAATAAAAAAGTCAGCAATGGTAAACCATCAAATATACAAAAATCATTAGGGTTTGATTCCACACTGAGATTTTTGGTTGCAGTTTTGGAAGTCAAAGCCAGGAATGGATCATAAGTATGAGACATGTAAAGAAAGACTAGGGCCACGTTCACACATTCAGTATTTGGTCAGTATTTTCCATCCGTATTTGTAAGCCAAAACCAGGAGTGGAACAATCAGAGGAAAAGTATTATAGAAACACGTCACCACTTCTGTATCACCACTCCTGGTTTAGCTTACAAATACTGATGTGAAATACTGACCTAATACTGAAAGTGTGAACGTGGCCCAAGGCCCTGATTCATGAAGGGTTTTTGCAAATTTTTTGGCGTAAAATACCTTATAGGGTTTGTCCAATCTTAAGCTACAAGTCTGCAGTCATTCTGTGAGACTACAGACTTTTTGCACACTGTGCACTGTATTGATTTTACAGCACAGGGCACGTGACTGCAAGTTTGTGACTTGTATACATGCGGTCATGTGCCGACCACACGGACGCAAGTGTATTGAGCGAGGCTGGAAACAGTCTAGTCGGAATGTGTCCTGGAAGCATTCAAATCACACACATGACTGCCTGCTCCCAGCACCGGAAAATCATCACAGAGTGCGCGATGTGAGCATTTACGAGTCTGCAGTCACTCACTGCAGACGTGTACCCCAAGAACCAACAACACTTTAAAAAAAAATTCAGTCTTTTGACCTTTTTCACGCTAGTCCCTAACAGCTTTGCCAAAATGGGTGGAGTATGGGCACAATGGGATGTGGATATGCCTGCCAATCTAATTCATGAAAACTTATACCGTTTTAGTGGTGTAACTTTTGCCAGAAATGTACTCCTTTTCCTGACCGCAGCATAATTCTGGCGGAGGTGTACGGTATTTGTAAGGTGCGCCTAACTCTCGCGTGCCTCTTAATGAATTAGGTGCATCTTACTCCTGCACACCGGACAAGTACAATGCCAGTCTTAAGAAATCGGGCTTCTTTTGAATCCAATTCTGGCTTAAACCTGCAAACGCAGCGTAGAGTGCGTCTGGTCATTTAGGACTAAATCACTTAGCATTTGTCGTTAAACTAATGATCTGAGTGTAAAAGACAATTGTTACCAAGCACATTACTAAAGTGATGCCAGCTCTAGATTCTGCCTATTCTAAAGCAGTCATTATTGTTATATGATTAGATATTAAAGGTCAAATCACTCCAAAAACATGACAGCTGGAGACCTGGAGCGATTCAATCTTTAAGGGATGAAAAACTGGTGCCCACCTCTAAGTCCATGAATACTTCATCTAGAAGACTCCTGCAGCCATCATTGGCAATGTTGTCCAATATGGAGTCCATACTTGTAGAGCCAGATGCCATGAAATCATCTTCACTCCTTAAATATTTTCTTTTCAGGCTCACAATGGACTCTCTACAAAAAAATAATATAATGGCTGTATTACATTATACAGAAATAGAGATTGCAGAATTAAATTTAGGACAGCTTCCTTAATTCTTGGTAACATGTAAAAATCAATAGCCTTTAAATAAGAGAAGCTTCATCATATATACAGGATGAGCTCATTAACTTGAGTGCAAAAATAATAAACTTGGAGTTATACATTTTCCACTGAAATGCAGGCAGTGCATTGTCCTGAATATATAGAGTAAACCTGCTGTTTGCTGCCTAGACAAAATGCATCGTGTAGAGAAGTGCTGTCACAGAGGCCTCTTCAGCTAGGCAGAGGCTCCCGTTCTCTCTGTCAATATCCTTGTTTTTAACTTACTATGAAATATATATATATATATTGTTTTTTTACATAAAATGTCGTATTTCATTTGTTAATACAGCTCTTAAACATTTTTGGCAACAATGTTATCATAGGTTGAAGACCTATTTAAACAGGTGGTCCACTACATTGTATAATCCGCCATTTTATTTTTGCAAATACCTTCTGCTGCCATATGTGCCTGTGAGCGACGCTATCGCTGACCACTCAGTCCACATCACATGACCGAGCTACATCCGCCGCTGACATCTGCTGATGTCACGTCAACTTCCGGATTTCCTGGATTCACCCAGGCATGACCCAGTCACACACAACTCCCCCGATTGACTGGGCAGCGTTTCACCGCACGTCACAGCCCAGTATCCAGCACGCGCTTATGGCCAATGGAAACAGAGGAGAGAGGGAAAGCGGGCGCTGGATACTGGGCTGTGACGTGCGGTGAAACGCCGCCCACAGCCCAGTCAATCCCGGGTGCGTGCGACTAGGTCACGCCTCGGTGATGAAAAGGAGTCCGAAAGTTGACTGTAGATGTTAGCAGTGGCTGCGGCTGGGGGTCACATGATCAGGACTGAGCGAGCAGCTATAGCGCCGCTCACAGGTAAATATGGCAACATAAGACATTTACAAAAATACTTATTTAAAAACCGATGGGCGAATTATACATTTAAAATTAAAGTAAAAGAAAAAAACAAAACACAATCACAGCAATACTCAATCCCTTTGAGTCCAGCACGGTCTCTGTTGATAAGCTACAGCAGTGAGGTCACATCTACAGCACATGTCAACCCTGCAGCCAATCACTGGGTTCAGCAGTGATGTGGACTGCATAAGCCTCTGAGCCTAGTGATGGGCTGCAGCGGTGTTGTGCACCATAGATGTGACATCACTACTACAGCCTATCAACAAAGGCAAAGCAGCGGCATAGAAGTTGACCCAGGGAAGGTAACAGTTGTAATTTTTAATTTATAGATATGAAAGCATATGGCCATGTAAGATTTTAGACCAGACAAGACCTTTAAGGGCTAGGTTTTGTAAGGGATGAACATATTTAGATTACACTGTTGGGCATGGCTAGTAAAAAGAGATAATGTAACAAATTCCTGTGCTGCTCGCTTCTGCATCCAGAGACAAGCCGCAGCAATAACATGTGAATGGATAGCTGCCTAGATGCATGAACTAGGATAGGTCCGGTGCATGATATCTGCGGATCGTCATTGTGGCTCACGTCCTGATGTGGACGTCAGAATAACCCATTAAGGCTGAGTGCACACAAGCTGTCTTTAACGCAGTTTTTGTTGTTATTTTTATAGCCAAGGCCAGAAATATATGTGACAAAAAAGACATATCTCTTAATATCTTGACTTGTGATCTTCTATGTTAGGACTAAAAACTGCAACAAAAATTGTTGCATGTGTAAATGCAGCCTACACGCAAAACCATTCTAAGGCTATGTGCCCACGATGCAGAAATGCTCCGGATTTTTCCTGAGCGTTTCTGCATCTCCCTGGCAGAAAAAACGCATTGTACATGCGGATTGTACATGCGGATTGTACATGCGTTTTTCCTGCCAGGGACAAGCAGATGTGAAGCGTTCTTCACATGCATTTCCGCATGCTGGTTGACAAGCACCTTCCAAGCGATTTTAGCATCACTTGGAAAGTGCTTCACAACTTGATCACACTGTATAAATCCATGCAAATGGCATGAATTTATATAGTGTGACTCCAAAGAATGGTTAAAAATAAATCTATACTTACTTTCCGATGGCCCCTGGAGACTTGCTTCGCTCCGTCCTGGCTGCCGGCAGCTTGCGTTACACTGAAGGACCTGCCGACGTCAGCATCGCGTGACCCGTCACATGACTATGACGTCAGCGCAGGTCTTTCAGTCCACCGCGATCTGCCGGCATGGGAGGACGAGTGCAGGGGGGGCCGCTAGAAGGTAAATATAACATTTATTTTTTATTTTATTCTTTTTTTCACAGGTTCCATGGTACCCGGGTCCGGAGGAGTCTCCTGTCCTCCACACCAGGGTACCATCCGCACATTGGAACGCATGGAATGCGCATCTACATATACAGTGATGCGGAATCCATGCGTTCCAATGCAAGTCAATGGCGGCAAAAACGCAGCGCTTCCGCAAAATAATTGGTAGTGCTGTGTTTTTTTTTCCGCCAATGATAATCCGCAGCGGAAATTTCCGCAGCATGTGCACAGCACATGCGGATTATCATTGGGGAACATGGCAGGCCTTCTACCATGCGTTTTTAAGCGTTTCTGCCGCTGGGGAAACGCTTAAAAAACGCATCGTGGGCACACAGCCTAATACGACATTTTTGTATAGCTCCTTGGGATGCAATCATAGAGCCACACGAAGGCTTCATCTAGGAACTGTACATTTAGTGCCTTTAGGAAAGCTTTCCATGCTTTGTTCTTAAGGACTTGATCCTGCTGTTGGCCCCAATTGTATGGTTGGGATACGGGGATTTATGAAGGTGTCTTTTCAGCATTCAGGGTAACAGGCACTGAATGACAGTTTTCCCTTTAGAGTATTTTCAACACTGAATTGCTTCAAGTAGATACAGCACCGGCTTACTTGAATGTCTGGCAGTTATTAATGACGGCGATCATATACTGGACATAGCACACAGGACGCTGTCGGTTCTTTAAGTGATCTTCTTTATAGAGCTGCGCTTCTTCGCTGTACCTGTAATTAGACACATTAGTAAATTGCTCCTCATATGGGAAGTAGACAGTCTATACAATAATTCTGTATGGAACTATTACAAACTCCCACTGTACCTATTTTAATACAGATGAAGACAAGAGGTGATCACACAATTTCACGCTGTTATTAATCTACCATAGAAATTGTAGCGCATGTCTGCCCAGCTCTCTGTGCGATCTGTCAAGTGTTAGGAAAACTCTATAGAACAAGGTTAGTTACCAAGTTTGATCCTTCTTTTATGGGAACAAACACTGATCAGCCATAACATAACATTGACACCCACTGCCTAATATTGTGTAGGTCACCCTTGTATGACAAAAACAGACATGTCTCCTCAAGGCATGAACTTCAGCAGCACATCCCACAAATGACTGATCAAATTCAGGTCTGGGGATTTACTTTTTATGCCAAATCAATACCTTTAAGAGGGTTGTCCCAACTCAGCAAGTTATCACCTATTATCAAGTTATCACACCCATTATTATCAAGGTATCACCTATGCTTAGGATAGGTTATAAATTGTTGAGGATCTAAAATGCTCAAACTGTGGCACTTGTCAAAGTTGCTCACATCCATTTTTCCAGCTTTCAATTGTCAACCTTAAGAACAGCGTGGTCACTTGCGGTCTTATATACCCACCACTTGACAGATGCCAATTGCACCACAATACCATTTACAGCTCACAGACAAAGAACAAACTCTGTTGAAGGCTGAACCATCAATTGTGCTTGTGAAGGCTAGCTGCAACCCAACCGAAGCTACCTAGCATGTGATCACAATGGAGACCATCATGAGGATCTGCATTACTACTTTTGCTAGTGATTTAAAGGTAAAGGGTGTGGATTTGCAGCTAATGAAGTCACGGGGTATGAAAGGCTGGGGGTTCCCCTTTCGGGCATCTGTGTATATGTGACATTACAGGGGTGATGAAATGATATACATCTCATGGGTTCTCAGTGACACAACCAATTTGCTCCCATGTATGACACCAGGACATGTAACATACAGGGCTGGTGTGAATTGATTAGTACGACACTGTCTATAGGCCAGGCCAGTGACCAGCACTTGTCCAGCAGCCTGAGATTATGGACCTGGTTGATGGACCAGGTCATGCAACTTGATTCACACTAACTTTACTCATTATGGTTACTACGTCAATGATGTTACCTTACACACTTCCCAGAACTAATGTTAATGCAACAGGTAATGATGTTTCAGTTTGGAGGCATGTAGTGACTTTACATGGAGACTTGTGCTTTGGAAGCATGGGCTGGTAAGTTCCTAGAGAGATATCAATAAATGTCTGCAACATTGCCTATCTTGTCCCTGTTAAAGTCTGGTGTTTGGCCTTTAGTGTAGAAGGACATTGCTGTACTAGAGTGGGTGCAGAGAAATTCTACCAAGTTTAAGGGAATGGGTGACCTGCAATACCAGGACAGGTCATCAAACTTGGGGTTATTCAGGTTGGAAAAATGAAGGCTTAGGGGTGATCTTATTGCAATGTATGAATATAGAAGAAGGACAATGCAGAGATATCAAAAGATTTTTTTTTCACCTAGATCTGCAACAGTGACCATGGGGCATCCTATGTCTAAAGGAAAGAAGATTTAATAATCATCATCATCATCATCACAGATGACAAATCTTTACTTTAAGAGCAGTGAGACTATGAAACTCTATGCCACATGATGTTGTAATGGTTTATTCACTACAAAAGTACAAAACGGCCTGGATGCTTTTATAGAAAAATATAATATTACAGGCTATAGGTACTGGGTTCAGTAATGGGGCGTTGATCTAGGGAGCTAGTCTGATTGCCATAGGTGGAGTCAGGAAGAAATTTTTCATCTAATATGGGACAATTAGCATCTGCCTTATGGGTTTTTTGCCTTCTTCTGGATCAACACATTAGACTATAGGATGAACTTGATTAACTTATGTCTAACTTCAACCTTAAACACTATGAAACTCTAATAGCAAAAAGGAACTAATTAAAAAGGAACTTCTGAAAGTCAAGTTTAAACAGACAAGGATGTAAGGATACATTTAGGTGATTTTTTCATAGTAATGGTAATTTAAAGCGGTTTGGCAGGCATAGGTATTGATAATCTTCCTATATAATAGGTAATCAGTAGCAGATTGCAGGGGAGGTCCGACACCCGGCACCCCCACGATCAACTGTTAATTATTTGCTCTGGCGTCGGCTGGAGGTAACCATTTTGCGCAGTTTCATTCAAAGTGAAGCGGCCGTTGCTGGCTATTGCACCACAGCTTCTATACAAAAGTACAGGATCCCAAGTGCAGTACCAGGCATTGAATGGAGGTCTGCTTAAGGTGTTAATACCTGGCTGCCAAAGGAGCAATTAACCGCTGATCGGTGGTGGTGACGAGAGCTGGACCCTGACCCATCTACTATTGGTGACCTATGCTTTAGATAGGTCATCAATACCCATGCCCAGACAACCCCTTTAAACACCACAACATAAAGGGAAGGTAGCAGTAGTACTATGGTATATGAGTAACTTATACTGGATACCTGTTGAGGAATGCATTCATTTGTTGCAGGCACAAGTGTAAAACCTTCTTCTTCAATTCTTCACTTATCTGAGCGGCTACTTGTAAATTTTGCTCAAACATCTAAAGCAGAAAATACAATTGTTAATTGTAGCAGACAGCATTCAGTACAATATGGGTAAGTGACAAGCTATTTTCCATCTTCCAGATTTCATTTGATTAGTATTTTAGGCCACAAACAATGGTAAATCACCCAAAACCATGTAATTGTGGTCTAGGGGTATGGACCTCACAATGCAGGCTCCAAAGAGCAGAATAGTATGATGAGGCCTAGTAATTTCCCCCGCCACAAAGCGTTCAAAGTGGAGGCCAGGATATAGTAAAGAATTTTAGAACGAAAAGCATTTATCACCCAATCTCCATTGGGATTCCCATCAATCACAATAAGAAAGGTCCCGGACCTCCGTTACTCCTCACTGCAGTCATGTGGTGCAGCCACTCAATTCAGGTCAATAGGACTAAAAAAAGATTTCAAAAAGAGATATTTATCACACATATATGACCACGCCGTGCCATTCAATTCGACTCCAGTGAGGAGGACTGAGGGATCGCGTCCCTGCTTCTCAGGATCATAGGGTCCCAGAGATCCGACATTTAGTATCCTGGTTAAAAAGTGATCAATGTCTTTTCATGGATTAACACCTTTAAAGGTGATTTTCCAGTTTCAGAAGACAATCTTAGGGTAGGTACTTACAGTGCAAAATAACAATATTGTACATACTCACACCTTTATATTGCCCACTATAAATTGGTGCAGTGATGGCACGTCATACTGGCACGTGAGGCTATGTGCCCATGATCCATAATAGCAGCGTTTTGGACACAGCTCACCTGTGCTGCGTCCAAAAACGTTGCGTTGTACAGTACAAGCACAGTGGATGGATTTCTAGAAATCCCATGCCCACTGTGCTTCTATTTGATGCTGAGTAAACTCACCGGTGGCGCGGCTTTACGAGCTGCAGCATGTCAATTGAGAGTCTCCGCAACAGAAATTTCCCCAATAGAATGGATAGGATGCAGTAAAGCCGCATGTGATCAATGAACACATGCGGATTTACCTGCGTGATTGGATTCAGCACTTTGGACAGAGTGAAAATATGCTGCTTCCAAAGCGCTGCTATAGCCTGATCGTGGGCACATAGCATAACGGTTTCAGCCAAATACATGCAACGTGCATATAGCTGACAGCTACATTTATGTAAATCACTATTCCAGTCATGTAAAAAAAGTCAAGTACATTTACAGTGTGTGTCCTATTTGTTCACATGTGGAGACAGGAGCCTCAGTTGGGAGACACAGATTGAAAATGGAATCAAATGACATATTACTATTAGATGATACTGTGATCTGTTCAGATATTGTGCCCACAACTAGCGTTCCCCATATAATATCGATGTTTACTCACCCTTTCAGGGTCCAGTCCCCACCACTGCTCCCAGGGTCCGTTATGCCAATCCGTGAGCTCAGAGGCTTCTTCCGTCAAATCAGGCAGAGCCGCTGAGCTCAGTGTTAGCGCTGCAGACATTAGCAGGCAAAACTTCTTTAAAATGATAAAACCCCTTTACCATGATAACTTGTAGATACATCAGTTACCTGGAACACAATAGCGGGCAGTGTGGTCTGGTAATAGCCATCTTGATCCGCTTCAGGCTCTCGATCTTTATCCCAGTCCTTTTTATCCGTCTCTAAAGCTTTTCTCAACCATCCAATGATATTTGACTTTAAAAAAAAATATATAAAATTACATATATTTTCTTAGGTCTGAGCCTTACAGAGAATCATAAAGCAAACAAGTAGGAAAATTTGTCAAGTCCAGTCTCTATGCCTACTGATAATGACCTAGACACAGTATCTGCTATTGTGGGCAAGACAAAGCGTGTGTATGTCGGTGTACGGGGGTCAGGGGGAACAGCGGTCAGCGTTGGCCTCATAGAAGGTGCATTGTCAGCTTTTCTGATCAAAAATATTGTGCTGTTCAGGAGACATATAAATACCTTCAGCCCCTGGGGAGATGTCTGTCTGCACCCTTGTAAGTCATACTACCAGAACTACTCAAGACATTTGGCATTATTGTTGCCGTATTACACTTTTCAGGGGCATTACTGGTCTGTATTGGATCTCAAGAACCAATCAGGTTCTGACAAAAATATGTGGGTCAAGTGATGATATGCTCGAAGTGCAGAGAAATGTGGTCTGCACCTGAGCCCATCAATGACTACCATCCCATCAATCACTATCATCCCATCAATCACTACCATCCCTTCAAATCACTACCATCCCATCAATCACTATCATCCCTTCAAATCACTACCATCCCTTCAAATCACTACCATCCCTTCAAATCACTACCATCCCTTCAAATCACTACCATCCCTTCAAATCACTACCATCCATCAATCACTACCATCCCTTCTAGGATGGAAACATCACGCACACAAAATATATACAGCATTTTCAGCTTCTAAACGGAAAGTCATGTTTCCAGGTCAACAGATTTATTGATCGCTGCCAACTCCTCTAATATTGCAATATAGTATTAAAAACATTAGTCTTCTATACTTTATTCCCATAAAACCAATGTAGTTAGAACTTTACTAGATGAAATATCCAATATATACAAAAATATGTTCTTAGCCTTGATCCTGTAGTATTTAGGACATCTGAATCATGGATGATGTAGGATACACTACATTATTTTAATGTCAATTCCTTCCCGATCTGGCGATTTAATATTTTTGTGCTTTAATGTTTTTGTCCCGTTCTTTTCCCATTTGTCCCATAACTTTTTTATTTTTCACTTGTGTCATTGTTTTCTGAAACCCATAAAGATTTCTTTTATTTGTGGATGGGGATCTGTGAGGGCTTGTTTTTTCTGCATGACGAGGCATCACTTTCATTGATATTATTTCAGGATAGAGATAATTTACATTTTATTTGCTTCTTACTGCATTTTATTTTTACCAAGTTGCTTCCAACCAAAAAATAAATAGAAAACACTAAATTACTTACCGGTAATATATTTTTCCTGAACCCATGACAGCACCACAACGAGAGAGGGGATCCGCCCTTCCAGGACAGGAAACCTACAGAATAAAAGGGCGGCACCTCTCCACCACCTCAGTTGTTTACAGAGCATGAGAGGACACTACTTAATAGTTATATATCCCATGATTTTTCCTTCTACACACCGCGTGAATCAAACACCACAAAGGAAATGAAGTGATCAACTTCTACCAGTGATGGGAGGGAATATAAAGGGTACTGTCATGGGCTCAGGAAAATCACATTACCGGTAAGTAATTTCGTTTTTTCCTATCACCCATGACAGCACCACAACGAGAGATTTACAGAGAAAAAAAACTTTAAAGTTAGGGTGGGACCACAGCATGTAGAACAATTTTCCTAAAGGAAAGGACAGCAGAAGATTCCAGATCAAGCCTATAGTGTCTATAGAAGGAGCAAGGTGAAGACTGAATCGCAACCTTACAAAATGCTTGATGGGGACATACGCTTTCTTATTGTTCTGCCATGGATTCCCCGGATTAGCACAGAAAGTAGGGTGCACAATTTCCTGACTTCTATGTAAATTGGAAGCAATCTTCGGAAGATAGGGTAGCTCCGGAACCGGCCCATCTTCTAGCATCTGTATAAACAAGGATTAATTGACAAAGCTTGAATGTCACTAACTTACCATGCTGAAGTCAGGGCCACCGGGATAATAGTCTTTAATGTGAAGACCCTGAATCCATGGGTTCAAGCGAAGGCTTGTTAGAGCCATAAGCACTGGATTCAGATCCCAGGGTGCCATCGTTGGACTGAAAATGGGCCTAGATCCAAAACTCACTTTCACATTCCTTGCTTGTTCAATGCAGGTTGGACACTGTTCCAGTAGTCTACGGCTAAAAAGGTCCACTTGCAATTCTCTTCCTCTTTATATGAGGTGCTGTTAAAGATAAAAGGTGAGACTTCGCCAACTGAACTGGTTAGACATAAGTGTCATTAGGGATCTTAGCAGAGTTCCTCTATAATCGTTTACGCAAGATAAAGCTACTCATACATAGATGAATGGAACTTTCTTATATACTGCCTAAAGTTTCTTTAGGTTAGAGGAACTGGGTCTTTAGAGGCAGCCCACGGGTGTGTACCTGTGACCATGCTACTACTGGAATGTAGGAGATTAGTTATTAACAGCAATATTGCCTTGTTTAGAGTTGTGACCCGACTGCTTATTAATTTTGACATATAGCAGGACTCCTTCTACCTTGGGAGACCACAATTCTTACTCACTGCCAGCGAGTTCTGCAGCGCTCGAAAAATCTGCCCATAATCCCGAAATAGTTGAGGTAAACTATTGTCAATGCCTCTTCCTTCGATATGAGAGTTGTCCTAATTACTATAATTCTCCATAAAGCCTTAAGGCTTATTAACATCTGAATGGAAGGACACAAACTGAAAGACTAAATCCTCATTTTATGCCAAGAACTATTCTCAGGAAATTTGATGTTTCATGTGAATTGGAACCTGATTGTATACCTCCCTAAACGCCTATACTACTATATAGCAATCTGGAACTGCAGATTTACTGGCAGGTCTTATAGAGTCCATTTCCAATGATCTAACTCTCAGGAATCTGTACAGCCCATTCGGGTTGTAGCAAACCTAGGTAGGCCTAGGTTAAATATTAGCTTTACAGGTCTTGATTAGGGCACCTGGAGAGCTAAGCACTAGAGCAGGCTAGGCATTCACCTTAGTCAGACTGCTGGAGAGCAGAGCAGACGGTATGTGTCTTGGAGTTAATCAGAAACACAGGCCAGACTCCACAAGTATCAGTGGTTGCCCTGGATAAATATTGTTTTGTTTGATCAAGCTGGGTTAGCTGAGCTGTATATGAGTAGTCAGGGTCTGTCCTATTTAGTCAGAGCTTGGACAAGACCAGAAATATTAATGTTTATGACTTCTGTGCAACCTGTAAAAAGCAATAAAACTGCGCTCGATTGGACCAAACCCACAATGGCAGTATGAGCACTACATGATGCCTCCTACCTTTAAGAGTGAAACCCTACAAGGTTTATTATTAACCTGCAAAACTAAGGAAGCCCTCTTATAGTCACCTGCCTCCAATCGGCATTCCACCAAGCCAGCTGAGCAACCAGCCAGGAATACTGCCACCCTCTGTCTCAAAATAGAGGCTAGGATATTTTTCCCCCTGAATTCAGTAAGCTTGCCATGCACAGTTTACAGTCGCTGAACTTGGTTTTGTCAGACATAAAGTTAGCTGTGCAACCAGTACCTTTACAAAGAGGGACTATGAGGCACAGACACCCTATAAAGCACTACATGGCACAGGGGCACCCTGAAGCACAGAGAGACACTATGAGGCCCCATGAGGTACTAAAAGGCACTGTGAAGCATAATGAGGCCCCATGAGGTACTAAAAGGCACTGTGAAGCATAATGAGGCCCCATGAGGTACTAAAAGGCACTGTGAAGCATAATGAGGCCCCATGAGGTACTAAAAGGCACTGTGAAGCATAATGAGGCCCCATGAGGTACTAAAAGGCACTGTGAAGCATAATGAGGCCCCATGAGGTACTAAAAGGCACTATGAGGTACTAACAGGCGCTATACGGCACTAGGCTATGACGTGCCCTGAGGCACTAGGCTATGACGTGCCCTGAGGCACTAGGCTATGACGTGCCCTGAGGCACTACGCTATGACGTGCCATGAAGCGCTATGCTATGATGTACTAAGATGTGCTATGAGGCACTATGATGTGCTATGAAGCGCTATGCTATGAGGCACTATGATGTGCTATGAGGCACTATGATGTGCCATGGGGCGCTATGATGTGCTATAAAGCGCTATGCTATGAGGTACTAAGATGTGCTATGAGGCACTATGATGTGCTATGCTATGAGGCACTATGATGTGCTATGAGGTGCTATGCTATGATGTGTCATGAGGCGCTGTGAGGCACTATGATGTGCTATAAAGCGCTATGCTATGAGGCACTATGCTATGATGTGCCATGAGGCGCTGTGAGGCACTATGATGTGCTATAAAGCGCTATGCTATGAGGCACTATGCTATGATGTGCCATGAGGAACTATGATGTGCTATGAGGCACTATGATGTGCTATAAAGCGCTATACTATGAAGCACTATGAGCTCTTTGTGAAAGCGCAAAGAGGCTTTATGAGGCACTGTGAGGCACTGCGCTCAGATTTTTATTTAAAAGAGTAATCCATCTGAATGAAGGATAAACCTTTCCTTTGGGTGGTAAATCTCAATTGTCAGACTAGCCCCACCCGAAGGAGCCAACTGATGAGACGCAGCTGGACAGCAGACCTCCACAGAGACCATGTGCTGTATTAACACCATGTGCCGTCCTATGGATGGAGTAAACAGACTTGAGGACAACAGTAAAAACCTCTGAGTGTTACTTTAACATTTACTGAGCAGATTGAGGCTCATTTTTGTGGTCAATTCTGAAGCCCAATCATGAGGCTCTGTGCGGCCCAGACATGTGACTAACTTCAGCCTAGAGGTCTAAGGTCCAGCTTTGGTCCTGAAGCTAAATTTAAAGCACGAGGGCCTTGGCCCAGATGGGGTCTTACAGAGCGCACACACATCCATTTTTGAGTTTTGCACCAACTTCCTTCAGCCTTTCCTAGTAACCATAACAAGGAAAGGGCCCCATAAACAAGGTAAAAATTCTCGAAGATCACTCACCACCAGCTGTACGGATTCGGAGGCTGGACCAAGTCACAGGCCTGTTCCTCTCCATCCGTCCGTGCCTGAGCAATACTGAGTTGGTCAACCCCAGGCAGGGGCGCCACCAATAGTGCGCCGATCAAAGCTGGAGCTGCTGAACCCCAGGCAGGGGCGCCGCTCAACAGGTGCTCCCATTGATGTGCAGAGCTGGAGCTGGCGACCCCAGACAGGGGCGCAGTTCCACAGCAGCTTCTCCACTGATGCACGGAGATGGAGCTGCCGACCCCAGACAGGGGCGCAGTTCCACAGCAGCTTCTCCACTGATGCACGGAGCTGGAGCCGCCGACCCCAGACAGGGGCGCAGTTCCACAGCAGCTTCTGCACTGATCTGGAGCTGCCGACCCCAGACAGGGGCGCAGTTCCACAGCAGCTTCTCCACTGATGCACGGAGCTGGAGCTGCCGACCCCAGACAGGGGCGCAGTTCCACAGCAGCTTCTCCACTGATGCACGGAGCTGGAGACCCCAGACAGGGGCGCAGTTCCACAGCAGCTTCTCCACTGATGCACGGAGCTGGAGCTACCGACCCCAGACAGGGGTGCAATTCCACAGCAGCTTCTCAACTGATGCACGGAGCTGGAGCTGCCGACCCCAGACAGGGGCGCAGTTCCACAGCAGCTTCTCCACTGATGCACGGAGCTGGAGCAGCCGACCACAGACAGGGGCGCAGTTCCACAGCAGCTTTGCCACTGAAGCACGGAGCTGGAGCTGCCGACCCCAGACAGAGGCACAATTCCACAGCAGCTTCTCCACTGATGCACGGAGCTGGAGCTGCAGACCCCAGACAGGGGCGCAGTTCCACAGCAGCTTCTCCACTGATGCACGGAGCTGGAGCAGCCGACCCCAGACAGGGGCGCAGTTCCACAGCAGCTTTGCCACTGAAGCACGGAGCTGGAGCTGCCGACCCCAGACAGGGGCACAATTCCACAGCAGCTTCTCCACTGATGCACGGAGCTGGAGCTGCAGACCCCAGACAGGGGCGCAGTTCCACAGCAGCTTCTCAACTGATGCACGGAGCTGGAGCTGCAGACCCCAGACAGGGGCGCAGTTCCACAGCAGCTTCTCCACTGATGCACGGAGCTGGAGCTGCAGACCCCAGACAGGGGCGCAGTTCCACAGCAGCTTCTCCACTGATGCACGGAGCTGGAGCAGCCGACCCCAGACAGGGGCGCAGTTCCACAGCAGCTTTGCCACTGAAGCACGGAGCTGGAGCTGCCGACCCCAGACAGGGGCACAATTCCACAGCAGCTTCTCCACTGATGCACGGAGCTGGAGCTGCAGACCCCAGACAGGGGCGCAGTTCCACAGCAGCTTCTCCACTGATGCACGGAGCTGGAGCAGCCGACCCCAGACAGGGGCGCAGTTCCACAGCAGCTTTGCCACTGAAGCACGGAGCTGGAGCTGCCGACCCCAGACAGGGGCACAATTCCACAGCAGCTTCTCCACTGATGCACGGAGCTGGAGCTGCCGACCCCAGACAGGGGCACAATTCCACAGCAGCTTCTCCACTGATGCACGGAGCTGGAGCTGACGACCCCAGGCAGAGGCGCCGCTCATATCCGGATCTTCAACCGGTAAGCCTGTCTAAGGTTCTCCTATCAAGGACCATCCGGTACGCTCGTCATCAGGGCCGCAGGCTGGTACAAAACAGTAGCCGGAAACATGTTAGAAGACATGGGTCTCCGTTACTTCTTTTTTCACCGGCGTGCGTCTTAGGGCGCGATTTCCTGGATAGCGTCCTGCGCAACCGGGATGCGCAGCAGCCAGGCCACCAAAAGGTAATGGTGCGGCTGCTGCTCACGCCCGTCCGACAGAACAGGCCCCCTTGGACCCACCATGGCGCTTCCATGTCCTTGGCGCCGGCTGCAGCAGAGACTGTGCCTTGTTGGAAACCGACCAGCCCAGGTCTGGGAATAATTTTATCTTCTTTCGCCGTTTTAACAAGGTTCCCCCATCAAGGAAAGGAAACCAACTGAGGTGGTGGAGAGGCGCCGCCCTTTTATTCTGTAGGTTTCCAATCCTGGAAGGGCGGATCCCCTCTCTAGTTGTGGTGCTGTCATGGGTGATAGGAAAAATAAAAATTCTGGCATGTCGATTGTTTTTCTTTATACAGCATTCACTGATTGGGTTAAAATATTTAATAGACCAGACTTTTACGAGAGCAACAATACCAAAATATGGGAATTTTTTCATTTTTATTTCTTTAATTGTAATGGTTGGAAAAGGGGGAGTTGATGTGAATTGTTATACTTTTTTTTTGCTTTTATATTTTTAAACATTTTTTTGCACTCTATTTTTTTTAGCTGCCGTAACTTCTGGGCAATTTTCTGTTTTTGTCATTTCCTCCCCTTCTTCTAAAAGACAGGCATATGAGGACTTGTTCTTTGGGGACTCTCCAGGTCAGTATAATTATGCAGATACCAAGCATGTATAGTTTTTTTTTTTTATTTAAGTGGTGAAAGAAATTTGGAAATTTGTATTTTTTGACACATGTAATGTTTTAAATTTTCAGGATCTGGGTGAGGGCTTATTTCTTGTGCCCTGAGCTGATGTTTTTACGGATACCATTTTTGGGTAGATACGATGTTTTGATCACCTCTTATCACATTTTATTGCAATGTTGCGGCGGCCAAAGAAAACGTAATTCTGGCATTTTGATCCTCTCTCTCGTTATGCCGTTTACCGATCGGATTACTTTATATTTTGATGCATACGAGCCCACATCAAAATCGCTCACACGACATATGACGTAAATATACGTTAAGATACTTGAACCTACGATCGTCTGATCGTTTATATTATATACTGCAGAATATAGGACAAATCACAGTCTACTATGAATGCCAGCCACAGGCTGGTTTTCACAGCAGCATAATCATGGCAGGTCCTAGCTGTCATAGCACCCCGTGATCAAGTGGGGGGGCTGATGTGTAAGTGTAATTGTATGCCCACACCCCCACCCCTGATTCCATGCTTAAGTATCGCTGACGATCTCTGACAGTAGCATTTAAACGGGTTAGAAGCAGCAGATGGTATAGTCAGCGTCGGCCGAGAATAGTACAGGCTCAGCTCCTGTAACGGTACATCATATGTCTGGAAGGGGTTTAAGGTAGCACTAATATATGTGACAATGTTTAGTATAGACTACTACTTTACTAAATGTGATAAGCAGATCCAAAATAAAAATTGGCCATAGCCACGACAGTCCAGCTTACATTTTTAACTTGGGAGAGTCAGTTGGTTGAGGTGACAACCAAGGTGATATTTCTTTTAGTCAGCGCTTTGATAAATGAGGCTTCAATGACTTGCAAACCCAAGACAAGTTATGGTGAAAAAAGACCTCTTACTTGGAGAGTCGCCATGTATTTATGGAGAAGCTGGTCCACAACGTCTTGAGAAAGAAGTGGTTTCATTGTCTTTATGTCTACTTCTGGGATCAGGTCCACATTTCCCATCATTTCTGAACTATGACAGAGAAAAGAATAAACTTTATTCTTTAGGCATGAAGAAAAATGACAATTACAGCTCAACGTCTACCGACAGGTCTGACAGGAGCCATGGCTTATATCCACCGTCATACAATGGGGGATGCCCTTCTACAATCTGTACACCCCATGTGGTCTTCATTTCTTAAGCTGTCCTCCTACTGCCTGTGCAAAGTGGGATCCACAGCATTTCCTTTTTCCATAATGATATATTCAGTTCTGGGACAGTGCAGAAATCAATCTAGACACAGCAGAAATAATTCAGATGAAGGACATGGCGATTTCAGCAACTAAAGTGTGGTGTGAGAACAAACCTTCAGTAACCCTCCAGGCAACAATGATGGACTCTGCTAAAGGGGTTATCCAGTGAAAACAAGCTATCACCTATCCACAGGATAGGTAAGACCTTATTGATCCTTGGGGTCCAACCGTTGGGACGCACTCCAATCAGTAGATTGAGGAATTTTTCTCCCCGTTACAAAACAGTATGGAAATTCAGACGCCCGACCTCCACTCCGTTCAAATGACATGCCTTGCCCATTTAAGTAATTCATTTAGCAACGGTTGGGCATGTGCACTGCTGCTCACTCTAACGGGGAGAAAAGTTCCCAGTTCTGCAGATCGGTGCTGGTCCAAGTGGTCACACCCCCATCTATCAACAAGTTATCATATATTTTGTGAACCCCTTTAATGCTGGGTATGATTGTGAGCTCCAAGATACAAAAATCTGCACTATGCCCTACAGAGAGTATTGTCCCTATAGTGTGATCGTTTCCCCTTTACACCCTTCACAATTACCATATTGTTCAGAAAACAGACCTCTGAATCCAAGCATGACATGGGTGTGTGGGAGACTGGGGCAAACTCAAATCAAACCTGATTCAAACCAGTTTGACATCCCTTCATATTAGGCATCATAGAGTGAATGTTACAATGACATTTACAACCTATCCAGAGGGTAGGTGAGAAGTGTCTAATTACTTGGAGCTTCAATGCTGGGACCCCAACCAATCACACCAATTGGGGCTCCCAATCCGCTACTGATATGATCAATGGGTGGCCAACTTCCAGGAAACCACTATTCAGGAGAAAGAAGAGGCCAAAGCACTGATTTAGCAGTGCGTCCCCATCTACATTGTCCCTGTACAGCAGCGCTCCCAGAGAATTACAGCAAGGCCCCATTTATTTAGATCTGGTGATGCTGAAGTTCCTCGCTAGGGCAGCGAAGTATAAGCTGATCGCACGATCTATACGCCAGCAACTTACAACCTATTGGAATGGCTCATTGCCGTTTTTAGGGTATGGACACAGGGGCCTTAACTGCACAATTTACTCATCTCTGCAGTGTTTGAATGAGATTTTGGAAAATATAATCTACAATTCTGCTACTGTATTATAAGACTTTTATAAGAAAAAAAAGGGTGGGTTTAGTTTTGACCAATGCCAGGAATTCTAAAAAAAAATAAATTAAATAAGTCTCCTCTCTTTGGCTCAAAAAAGAAGTTAGAAAACAAATTTTTATGGAGTCTGAAGAATTTTCTGGCTCTTAAATTCTATTCTCTTGAACACGACACTTTCTGCCATGCTATGTATTTTGTCATTGGTTTTGGATACCCTCTAACACATAGTCACCCGTGTTTTTCTTTTTATACAAAAAAAAAGCAATATTTCGTTTTTGTCAAAATATTTTACAGGAAGATATTTAGACAGGAAGGTGTATAAAGATAATTTATTTCGCTTCTGTGTATTTAGTTTTGAGTACTGGGAGTATGCAAATGGCTCTTCTAATAAAAATATATATCATATAAAACTAATAAAGGTTCCTACAGAAAATTTCATACATGGCTTATTTACATCAGATTTTCCTAGTTATCACATAGTGCAGCTACTGCTAGCTAGAGTACAACAGATGTGAGTGGGCACGAGAGCGCCACCTACATGTAGTGTAAAATAAACGCAGAAAATAGGCTGCAGATTGTGAAATCCTGCTCACTAAGCGGTGGAAATGCAGTGGATTTTTACTGCAATTTGCAATGAAGGGGATTAAAACCGCGCATGTTTTTATCAGAAGGGTTCCAGGTACAATCCAAGTTATAAAAATAACCTTTTAAATACCATTGTCAGTCTCAGCATTAGAGCTGGCTGTCAGTCAGTGCCAGGGATGTGGCTTCAGCGGCCGTTCACTATGCACTGAGCGGTGAGTACAGCTGCACCGCCCACCCCTATGACTGAAAGCCAGAGGCTGCGGGAGGAATCAAGTTCATTTCCTTCTGGCAGTGGGGCTTTCAGTGCACTATTAACCTGCAGTTTAACCCCATATCTGCAGGTTAATAACATTATTTTACATGCTAGGTTCTCTGTAAATAAAAAAAATAAATAAATAACCCAAAAAATAAAGAACTATGCATGTTTGATATCTGAAGAATCATATTACCAGGACAGATTTACCATACAAAAAAGTATGTTAGATTAAAAAAAAAACTGCAGGGGTGGGTTTTCTTTTTCTCGCTTTCCAGCACATCACATAACAGAACTTGCCCCGCAAAAAAAATCAAGCCTTTAGATGACTATGTGGACAGAACAAAATAGTTCTAACTCTTGGAACAAGGGGGCGAAAAAATGAAAACGCATGAATGGGAAATTGCCAGACCAGGATGGGGTTAAACATCCCAACAATGAGCAGGCTGATTTTCCATCACCCTAGTCATGACCAGCAGAACCCTCTCCCCACAACATTCATAACCAAGCCATGTTCTCCTTCATCCCAACAGCAGATTCTGTACATGATGACTGAAGTAGCTGCTGATGCTGTGTGACCACAGGTCAGCGGGGCATTATACATTGTGACACCTCACTCATCTGCAGACATTTTAGCCTCTATATTAAATCTATATGAAATCAGAAACATGGGATGAGCTGATCTGCTGCAGTGATTTATCTATTGGAAACAGATGCTGAATACACAATATGACAGAGCGCACAAATGCCGCCTCCAGCCATCCAGTGCCATCGATTTTATGGTAAGACTGGACGTCTACCACTGAAACTTTGGCTACAGAGGCATTATTAGTCATTAAGTCTAGTTACCAGGACTGACAGATGTACAAGCCTGTAGCATTACCTATTATAGGTGTTCAAAACCCAAGTGAGGAGGCTGACAATCTCATTAGCTTCAAGATCTTCTGACGCCAACTCCTGGATCCGTGAAGACAAAGCTTGGTGATACAACTCTAACACCTTATTGAATATATTGTAAGTCACTGGAAAACATTGCACCATAAGGTTTTTAACTACTACGAGATCATCCAGCACATATCGGCGGATAATTTCCAAATGGCGGACCAACCACATTTTATCAGACTCTCGTGTTTCTGCCTGACTGCCTTCAATTCGGGTTCCAATAGTTTTTTCCAGAACCACAAACATCTTTTCCTTCCACTTCTTAGGTCTTCCCGGAGGAATGAAACCAGTCTGCTTTTTCCGGTCTGTCATGCGACGGTCTATTTTCTCCTCCCGCTCTATGATGCGGACAACCGAGACAACCAAAGTAGGGTCCTTCCGAACAGTGGTTATGGACCTTTGTATGACCATCCACAGCTGTTTAGCCAGCTCATCAGAAAGATGCTGAACCTCCCCAAAGTAATTCTGAATCAGGTTCATGTCATGGGTATTTTTGCTGTCCATCCGGTATTGTTCGTACATCAGGTCATCACGAGAACATTCCAGGTCCATCAATTTTCGATGTGCTTCCAATAGTTGCCCTTGTACAATGAGATCTTGTGTCTCTTTTACAATTTCTGGTACTGTAAAATAACAGATATACTTTCAGAAGAAAAACAGACATTCATCACCGTATATAACATGTTTTGTGGCATCTAGGTATACTGTACTGGTAATATATGCCAGAACAACATTATACCACTACAGATAACCACAATGTATCATTCTAGATCAACTGTGCCCTCGGTTAGGAAAACAATCACCTCCATTATAGAGCACCCTGTCACCTCCATATTAACGAGGGGACAGTCCTGCTCCATTATGGTAATGCAGCAGATCTCAATCACTGTATAGAATTGAGTTGCACAGCAGAAAGATTCAGCATCATGTGAACATGCCATTATGGGGTCATCCACTCTAATGGACAATGTAGTGCAATGCAGAAACACAAACATAAATCGCTATAGTCATGGGAATGAACGCAGAAAGTCACATACAAAGTAAAATACAAAAGCTATGTAAAAACACTAAATGGGTACTGGTCCACGGAAGGTGCAATACATGCCGAGTATTGAGAGAAAGGAAGTCCCAGCAGCTATAGTGCTGGAAGAATGCTAATGAAAAGGAAACGCCCACTCAAAGAAGGAAAGAATGGTAAGTAATAAAGAAACAGCTAAATGATCAGATTTGATACCATAGCTATCCACAACAAGTTTACTATCAGTGGGGGTCACAGTAGTCAGATATGGCGTATAGTGTGGTTGGAATCTGTAGAAATGCATATAAACAATCATAAATTAATTACCAGAGAAAATGTTCTTGAGATTCTCCACGGCTGCGGCAAGCTGGCTGTGCTGGACGACCGCGTCCTTCACATCTTTCAGGCTCTCAATAGTATTTATACTCTGCCTCCAGTCTTTACTGAGGTTCCCCAACGATTGCTGGATGTCTTTCACATCATTCAGGGCGTTGTGAAGTTGGCTCAAACCTGTTCTCACACCGTCAAGTTGGGACTGGATGGCTGCCTGAAAGAAATGTAGAAGGTTACAGATCATATCCAGAAAAGTCACAACTTAAAGGGAACTTGTCAGGAAGTTTCTCCATAGTAAAGTGCCTCCTAATTAGAATCCCAACAATCCATTCCATGAACCCTTCAGCCCGCGATAGCCTTAGAAATTATCTTTTGCTTTGTAGCTGTATGGTAATCAGCACCAAGCAGCCTGATGTGCAGGCACGGACCAACCGTGGGGTCTGTGAGCCAGCTAGCCCAGCTTCTCGGTCATGAATCAAAGGCCGGGTTAGCCAGCTCACAGCAGGTGCTGTGGTTAGTCCGTACCCGTGCATTGGCCTACTTGATGATGATTACCATACAAGATGTATAAAGATCACTTCTAGGGATATGCCAGGCTGCAAAATATGACATAACATCGCGTGAAATGCCATGGAGAGCGGTAAGGGTCTGGCTCCCGGACCTCCAGCAGTCTGCCGAGCCTAGCATGCCCTGTCATATTTGAGAAATAATAAATTAGTATAGGTGTCCTTTAAAGGGTTACCAGCAGAATGTGATAAAATGAAACAAAACCACAACTCTGACCTTTTGCTTCAGCGGCAATGCTCATGACTGCAGGGGATGAGCACTAAAAAAGGCAAGTGACCAGAGGCGGCAGTGGTCAGGTCCCGGTATGGCGTGACATGTAAAAGAATGGGACATGGAAGTATTGCTTCTAGTATGGTGGGGGATTTAACAGATGAGCCATGTGTTTGGTTTTTATCACATTTCTGCTAGCAGTTATTCTTTTGACACCTAGGCAAAGCCTTTAAGTGTAAGGAGATAACATATAAGAGTGCGGTGTGCTCCTAGGTTACTAAGGGCTCGGACCAGGCGTATACTTGTTACGAGGTGTGAACTGTATCAGAGAGTGCACAATTTGGCATTAGCAGCATTGAGGAGCGCAGGGGCACAGAGGCTGCTGGATCCACCTATCCGGTCAGCTTCACAGCAGTGACTACAAGCTCTATATAAAAGAGCTTGTAAGCATGCACGTCTTGTCTTGAAGACCAGCCACAGCTAACTGACTGCAGAGGTGGCTGGTAACCTAGCAACAATCAGTAAGTGATGAAAGTAAAAATCCCTCCGCTCTAGAGAATGGAGAGGATTTTTAATAAGAGGTAAACTGCAACTTACTTGGTAAAATTGCAAGCTGCTTTTAAAACCTTTTAATATGAATATAACCTATAGGGTCATACCCTCTTTGATAAGAAGAAGGGCACTGCCTGGCCATTCATTTGGCCACTTCCAAGGAGTGACTGGTTACTTCTTGTACACACAGTGAGAGATCTGTCACTCAAGAGAAGCCCCGCAGACTGGACTAATAGACTAGGCACCAGAGAAGCCAAAAGCGTCTAGTTGGCACCTGACAGCAGGTACGCAAATGGTTAACATGCAGTCATGTGACCGCTGAGTACATAGGAAACAGAACAGAGGGCGCAATGCACACTGTCACAATTTGGCAGCCTACAGTCACAGAATGTTTTTTCTACCAACAAACCCCATGTCTTGCTGGACTGAACCAAGGAGAATTGAGAGTTAAAGGAAAAAAAACACATAAGTATTAGCTATGAGCGCACCTTCAGCCTGGCCTCAACAGATGCTTTCTTGCGAGCTTCTCTCCTCCGATATTGCTCCACTTTATCCAGCTGATCTGGTCTCTGCAGCATCCCGGCCACACGCTGCACCGCAGTGGCCACCGCCTCCCTGTCTGGCTCCTCCATACCGAGCTTAGAAAATGGGGACATAGAAAGAAATTCATTTCTTCTATACAGTCATGGCCGAAAGTGTTGGCACCTTGAAATTGTTCCAGAAAATGAAGTATTTCTCCTAGAAAATTATTCCAATTCCACATGTTTCGTTACACGTTTATTTCCTTTGTGTGTATTGGAACAACACAAAAAAAACTGAGAAAAAGGGCAAATTGGACATAATTTCACACAAAACCCCAAAAATGGTCTGGGCAGAACTGTTGGAACGCTCAACTTAATATTTGGTTGCACACCTTTTGGAATAAATAACTGCTCCAGGTCTCTAATATTTGATAAGCCTGAAATGGATGGAAATAGAGCGCTGGAGAGTTGTGAAGTGACCAGCAAGGAGTCTGGATCTAAATCCCATTAAACACCTGTGGAGAGATCTTAAAATTGCAGCTCAGAGAAGGCACCCTTCAAATATAAGAGACCTGGAGAAATTTGCAAAAGAAGAGTGGTCCAAAATTCCAGTTGAGAGGTGTAAGAAGCTTGTTGATGATTGTAGGAAGCGACTGATTGCAGTTATTTATTCCAAAGGGTGTGCAATCAAATATTAAGTTGAGGGTGCAAACAATTTTGTCCTGCCAATTTCTGGGGTTTTGTGTGAAATTATGTCCAATTTGCCCTTTTTGGCTGAGTTCACACGATGCGTATTTAATGCGTTTCCGCGGCGTTTTTGCAGTTGCGTAAACGCCGCGGAAACGCATGGTAGAAGGGAAGCAATGTTCCCCAATTGAAATCCGCATGTGCTGTGCCCATGATGCGGATTTTTCCGCAGCGTAAACGCTGCGCTCAAAACTCCGCAGCATGTCAATTAATTTTGCGTAAACGTGGCGTTTTCGCCGCCATTGACTTGCATTAGAACGCGCCAATTCCGCAAGACTGCATTTGTACTTGCGTAATTGGTGCGTTCTAATGTGAGTCTCATCCACACCCAGGTACCACTAAAAAATCTGTAAAACAAGAATAAAATAAAAAATATATATATACTTACCATCTGTCGGCCCGAGCAGCGCTCCTGCTTGGTTCCCGGCACTTGCAGTGAGTAGTAGGACCTGCGCTGACGTCAGAGTCATGTGACGGGTCACGTGACGCTGACGTCGGCAGGTCTTTCAATTCAAAGTTGCCGGCAGCCGGGAGAACGGATTGAGCGGGACACCGGGGGCCATCAGAGGGTAAAGTATACATGTATTTTTTATTTTTACCATTCTCTCGGGTCACACTATATAAATCCATGCCGTTTGCATGGATTTATATAGTGTGACCTAGTTGTCAAGCACTTTCCAAGTGATGCTAAAATCGCCTGGAAAGCGCTTGTCAGTCCGCATACGGAAACGCATGTGGAAACGCATGTGAATCCGCATGTATTCCGCAGGAAAAACGCATGCACCATCTGCATGCGTTTTTTCTGCCAGGGAGATACAGAAATTTTCTGCTTCATTTCTGCATCGTGTGCACATACCCTTTCTCAGTTTTTTTTGTGTTGTTCCAATACACACTAAGGAAATAAACATGTGCATAAAACAAAACATCTGGAATTGCAATAACAATCTGGGAGAAATACTTTATTTTCTGGGACAATTTAAAGGTGCCAACAATTTCAGCTATGATTGTAAATATATTTCAAAGTAATTTAAAAATGTTTTCCGATCAAAATTCTGAAAAACACTATAAAGAGCTGAACCCATTTTAACCTTGACTGCATGACATGAGCCTGGAATACCTCAAAAGCCAGCAAGACTCTCCTGTGGGTAATCAGGGTGATAGTGGGGGAAGGGGGAGAGTAAGGGGCATTACAGGACCAATGACAGGGGAGCACTGTGTAATAGTAACACACGGACAGGGCTCATCACACGTGATCGGTACAGCAACGTGTGGTCAGGGCTCATTACACGTGTACAGCAACGCGTGGCCAGGGCTCATCACACGTGATCGGTACAGCAACGCGTGGTCAGGGCTCATCACACATGATCAGTACAGTAACACACGGGCAGGGCTCATCACACATGATCAGTACAGTAACACACGGGCAGGGCTCATCACACATGATCAGTACAGTAATACACGGGCAGGCCTCATCACACATGATCAGTACAGTACACACGGTCAGGGCTCATCACACATGATCAGTACAGTAACACACGGTCAGGGCTCATCACACATGATCAGTACAGTAACACACGGGCAGGGCTCATCACACATGATCAGTACAGTACACACGGGCAGGGCTCATCACACATGATCAGTACAGTAACACACGGGCAGGGCTCATCACACATGATCAGTACAGTAACACACGGGCAGGGCTCATCACACATGATCAGTACAGTAACACACGGGCAGGGCTCATCACACATGATCAGTACAGTAACACACGGGCAGGGCTCATCACACATGATCAGTACAGTAACACACGGGCAGGGCTCATCACACATGATCAGTACAGTAACACACGGGCAGGGCTCATCACATATGATCAGTACAGTAACACACGGTCAGGGCTCATCACACATGATCAGTACAGTAATACACGGGCAGGGCTCATCACACATGATCAGTACAGTAATACACGGGCAGGGCTCATCACACATGATCAGTACAGTACACACGGGCAGGGCTCATCACACATGATCAGTACAGTAATACACGGGCAGGGCTCATCACACATGATCAGTACAGTAACACACGGGCAGGGCTCATCACACATGATCAGTACAGTAACACACGGGCAGGGCTCATCACACATGATCAGTACAGTAATACACGGGCAGGGCTCATCACACATGATCAGTACAGTAACACACGGGCAGGGCTCATCACACATGATCAGTACAGTAATACACGGGCAGGGCTCATCACACATGATCAGTACAGTAACACACGGGCATCACACACACTGTACTATTCCCCAGAAGACTTGCTGCCATACTATACACGGCGGGACATCTCTGATCTGTTACAGGTCATCCACCTCCAGCAGGTGTTAGAGTGTAGCATACATACAGTCCATGTACACAAGTGGACGTAGCCGGGGAATGAGCCGCAGGCTGCCGGCCTTGAATGGGCCTGAATGGCATCACTATGAGCCCGGTCACGTCCCCCACTGTATGAGGCCCTTATGTCGCCGCCAGTAGAGCGTAGCTGTCTGTCACACGGCGCTATGGGCAGCACACTGAAGAACATCATACCCAGCGTCCCGCAGCTGTGTCTTGTGACGGCTACTACCGGAAGCTGATATGGTATCACAGCAATACACTTCCCTGCCATCTGGGCCCGCCCACCAACGGGACACTCACCAATCAGCGCTCATATCTCAGTTGCGCACTCTGCTGCGACGTGTCACACCTGCTGTGATTGGTGGGAGTGTTAGGATGAAGCGCTCAGGGAGTTCCAGGATCTGACACGGAGGAGGCGGCCATATGTCTGACTGACAGGAGGCTCGTGTGTCATGGAGCTGCTCCTGGGAGGCGTCTCCTTGTAGCCCGGTCAGTGGTGATTCCTGGGGCTGCTCATGGCCCCTCCATTGTAGACAGGTCAGTGGTGATTCCTGGGGCTGCCCATGGCCCCTCCATTGTAGACAGGTCAGTGGTGATTCCTGGAGCTGCCCATGGCCCCTCCATTATAGACAGGTCAGTGGTGATTCCTGGAGCTGCCCATGGCCCCTCCATTATAGACAGGTCAGTGGTGGTGAATCCTGGAGCTGCCCATGGCCCCTCCATTGTAGACCGGTCAGTGGTGGGTGATTCCTGGAGCTGCCCATGGCCCCTCCATTGTAGACCGGTCAGTGGTGATTCCTGGAGCTGCCCCGTGGCCCCTCCATTATAGACAGGTCAGTGGTGGTGATTCCTGGAGCTGCCCATGGCCCCTCCATTATAGACAGGTCAGTGGTGGTGAATCCTGGAGCTGCCCATGGCCCCTCCATTATAGACAGGTCAGTGGTGAATCCTGGAGCTGCCCATGGCCCCTCCATTATAGACAGGTCAGTGGTGGTGAATCCTGGAGCTGCCCTGTGGCCCCTCCATTGTAGACAGGGCAGTGGTGATTCCTGGAGCTGCCCCGTGGCCCCTCCATTGTAGACAGGGCAGTGGTGATTCCTGGAGCTGCCCCGTGGCCCCTCCATTGTAGACCGGTCAGTGGTGATTCCTGGAGCTGCCCATGGCCCCTCCATTGTAGACCGGTCAGTGGTGATTCCTGGAGCTGCCCCGTGGCCCCTCCATTGTAGACCAGTCAGTGGTGATTCCTGGAGCTGCCCATGGCCCCTCCATTATAGACAGGTCAGTGGTGGTGATTGATTCCTGGAGCTGCCCGTGGCCCCTCCATTGTAGTCTCCTGTACAGAACGGTCTGGAGGGGATTTTGCACGAAGGACCCTGTGATCAGAATAATTAGTTTTGTAAGGGAATAAACATCTGAAATGTAACATGAATTAAAAAAATAAACTTTTATTTATTTTTATTTCTTTCTGCAGGGCCAATAAATTCAGAATTTGGTTTTGCTATTAATAAAAATGCTTCTTATTGCTTGTCATAACACAAAAATGACATGTTGCCCTGATTCATCAGTTTTATCAGAATTCGACTTTAGTCGTATTTGCTCCAATGCCGGCCAGCTCCATCTACGTTTTGAAGAGTGGCGTCCACTTTGCGCAGAGGGGTATGGCCGTGGCCATCCAACAGATTCTGTGTAATTTGCAAAAGTGGTGTTAATTATGGCAGAAAATTCCTCCAGTCCCTGACTTAGTATATTTGTTGCAATAGCGCAGAGCAGCTGAAAGGTGCACCAAACTCATTTTGAATGTGGCACATCTTACTCCAGCGGACCATTCATCAAGACTGATGTGCAAGCTGCGGTAAATTTGCATGACTGAACCTCTATACAGCAACTCCATGCTCACTGTCTCACTACAGGAATGACTAGAATGGAGTTGCTGTATGGATGTTCATGATATCTATGTAAGCAGCAGTGTCTTTAAAAGGAATCTCTCGCCAGGTTTTTGCCACCTAATTTGAGAGCAGCTTAACTTAGAGACAGAATTTATAGAAAATCACGGCACTCCTATTTGGGTCAATCTTTAATGTTTTTATTGTAATCCAGTGCATTACATTAATGTTAACGTTTCGGTCAACCAGACCTTCATCAGAATAATGCAGATTACATTAGAAGCAGGTATGTGAGTAGGCACAACTAGGTAATGGAAGTCCGTTGCTATAGAGGGGTGTGCTATAGCGATGGACTTGCGTTTCCTAGTTGTGCCTACTCACATATCTGATTCTAATGTAATCTGCATTATTCTGATGACGGGTCTGGTTGACCGAAACGTTAACATTAATGTAATGCACTGGATTTTAATAAAAACTACATCTGCTTTTGACCCATATTGAAGTGCCGTGATGTACAATTAGTTGGAGAACCTTATTCCAGCACTGGGTCACTTACTGGGATGTTTGCTATAGCTTTGATAATCTCCTGCTGATGTGATTTTTATCACAAGTGGACTAGTAAATTTTCTGCCATGTAGTCCTCCATATTCATGATCCAAGAGCTCTGTATTAACCCTGACCGCACCATTGATTGTCAGCTTTCTGCCTATGTACAGTGTACACAGAAAGCTTTGAATGTAGTGAGGGCAGAGTTATACAGAGCTTAGAAATCAGAGAACTAGCAGATCTGCAGCAGAGAAAAAGTCAATCACTGAGCTCAGCAATGTGGCTGAGGTGGACAGCTGAAATCTGTGTTCACTGTCGACGTGACGTCACTGCTTCAGCCAAAACACTGACCTGAGGAGCAGCGGGGAGCTGACACTGGACTCAGAGAGGGTGAAAACCAGCTCTATTTGTTATGTTAGGTATATAAGAGCGTTTGGGGTCTACGTTCCGTGAAGTAGAAAACCCCTTTAAGGTGTGGTCTTTTTTTTGTGGGTTTAATGTAGTATGTGGCTATAGTGTAATATGATTTAAGGGAACCTGTCATGTGAAAAAACGCTGTTAATCTACAGGTGAATCTGAAGGTGAGTGGCCACCGCCCTGAGAGGTCCGCTGCTGGGAGAAAATTAACTTTATGGCAAAAATGGAAGCTGGCACGTTTAGGTGGGCTGCGCTGCAGGAATGGAGAGGCTTGGGATTCTAAAACGGTTTTTATTAATACCAACGCGTTTCTGCGCCAGACTGGTGCGTTTCTCAAGGTATAAAAACCTAATGCCATTTGTTTTTTATACCTTGAGAAACGCGCCGGTCTGGCTAAAACGCGTTGGTAATAAAAAAAAAAAAAAAAAACAACAAAAAAAAACAAAACATTTTGGAATCCCAAGACTCTTCATTCCCACAGCGCAGCCCGCCTAAACGTGCCAGCTTCCATTTTTGCCATCCATATACCTCTTGCAGAACCCTTTCCTCCAGCCATGGGGCAGCAGCAGCGGCTTTTCATGCATTTATAGGTGTTGTGCCTGTACACAACACCTTTAGGTGAGTGCTACCATTGATTTTACCTATCCCTTGCCAGACGGTATTGCCCTATTTTGTGTGCTCTTCTGACCCTCTCCAGAGCTTCTCAAAATGAACTTAATGCCTCGGGCTTTCAGACATAGAGGCGCGGCTTCAGGCACAGCTCTAATGCTGAGCCAGCTGTCAGTCAGTGCTGGGGTGTGGTTACAGCCGCCGCTCACTATGCACTGAACAGTGACTGAGACTCAGCTAGCTGCACCCCTATAACAGAGAGTCTGATTCTGCCAGGAGGCGTAAAGTTATTTTCCTTTTGGTAGTGGGGCTCTCAGTGCAGGCGCTGGGCGGCTTCAGAACGCTATTAAGCTGCAGATTAACCCCATATATGCAGGTTAATACCATTTTTTTACATAACAGGTTCCTTTTAAATGAAGTCTGTCAGCGCAAAATGACTGTTCAAACCAAGCATATGTACTTAGTGCACCAATGGCATGACTGATCCTTGTTTTGCATCAATCTCTACCTTCCTCTTCCTTGATTGACAGCTTTGGCTTTTCAGGATTCAAATGAGCATGATATCTGATGGAAAACAAGTAGGTAGGAAGGTGTAAACAATTGCTTGGCACTGCAAGGGTGCACCGAGCGCCTGTACTTGGTGAGAGCAATCATTTTGTGCTGATACCGTGTTTCCCCGAAAGTAAGGCCCTGTCTTACATTAATTTTACCCCCAAAAGTCCCACCCTGCCTTACTTTCGGGGGAGGCCTTACATTGGGAAAAAAAACAGGCTGAACAGTATGCAGCCTCCCCATACAGTGGTTCTGCCCCCCACTCTGCCACCACACACACACACACACACAGCCCCATACGGCACCCATACACATACCGTACACATATCGTATACACACACACACACACACACACACACACACACACACACACACACACACACACACACACACACACACACACACACACAGAGAGAGAGTTTCGGAACTTACCGTTACTTTCCTTCTGTTTCGATCTCCTCTGCGGTGCCGGGCTGACGATTCGGATGCCGGGGAAGCTGGACCAATCGGAGCGAGCCTGCAGGCGGTGACGTCGCAGCTGATTCGGCCAATCAGCTGCGAGCCGGCTGACTGGCCAATCACACTCGAGCTGATGGCCAGCAGGGACTAGGGAGCCTGTGACGAACAGGCTGATCGGCCAATCAGCTGCGAGCCGGCTAGGGAGCCTGTGACGAATCAGCCTTACATTCCCCGGCCCCCCCCCCGCTACCCTGCCTTACAATCGGGGGGTGCCCTACATTGGCGGACCCCCCGAAACCCCCCACCCTGCCTTACTTTCGGGGGGGTCTTACTTTCGGGGAAACACGGTAGACTCCATTTAAAGAAGAACTGTCAAATAAATTTATGCCAATGTTATTAAAGGTAACCTGTCAGCAGGATTTTGCTAAGTGAACTACAGGCAGTGTCATGTTGGGGCTGCTGCACTGATTAATATGATACCTGAGGTGAAGAAATTAGTCTTGTGGCTCTTGTGTAATCAGTGTTTGCAGTTTTGAGTTAATAATATGCCCGTGCTCCGGAGCGGACCTGTAGGCAGAGTCTTATCCTGGTGCTCTAGGCCAGATCAGCAAGAGAAGACCTGCCCACAGGCCGCCCCGAAACAAAAGTATGTTCCTCATTAGTGATGAGCCAGTATGTTCGGTTAACCCTCTCGGCGAGTATGCTCGGGCTAGTACCGAGTATCTTCAGCGTGCTCGGTGATATGTTTGAATTACTCCCATGTGCATGATTTGCAACTGTTTGATAGCAATACATGTGAGGAATGCTTAAGAAATAAGCATTCCCTCCAGAGACGCTGCTACAGCAGCACAGAGTCTGTGATGGAGTCGCTGACATAAAGCTAGATGGAAGCCACATGCAGGTACAGCAGTGCTGTATGAAGCAGCCTCAGCAGGATGGCCAGACATGAGGAAAAACCGCATGGTGAGCAGAGCGGCGCTGGGAAGGCCTGTGAGTCACCGCCATGACAGTACCTCCCATGCCTTTTTTTTTTTTTTTTTTTTTTTTTTATTAGGCCAGGCACCCAAGGAAATGTTACATGAAAGGAAGAGGTGCAGGCAGTTTTGGCAGACTTGCTCCTGGACTGGATTTTCCTCTTCCGAGTTGAAACCACTTAACCAGAGGGGCGTCTCTTATAGGAGCCATTTCAACAGCCTTAGTCAGAGAGTTTGGTTTACCCTACCTGCATTGGCTCTACAGCAAAAGGTGGAGCTTGCGGCGACAAAGGCCTCCTATAAGGTTGGAACCCCCCCTGAGGTTTACCGTAAAAAGCTGATGCTTAAGCCTGCTCTAGAGCTTGGTCATGGAAACGGAGATCAGTCCTAGGAGCGAGGTGTATAAAGGCATCCAGAGAGGATGGTAGATCTCTGCTTCCCAACTCATCCTTGATGCGACCAGACAGGCACTGCCAGAAAGTTGCCACCAGGGCTGCTTCATTCCAGAACAGCTCCGCCACCAGGATGCGGAAGCATAAGGCATACTGAACATCGGAATTTCGTGCCCTGTCTTAGAGTCAGCAGGGATGAGGCGGAAGACAAGGTGCGGCCAGGTTCCTCAAATACTGCCCGGAACATCTCCAAGAATCTTCCAACATCGTGCGTCTCAGAACCTCTATGCTTCCAAATAGGGTTTGCCAAGCCAGATCTCATCTGGACAGCAGAGATACAATGAAGGCAGTATTGGTCTGGTCAGAAGGGAAAATATGAGCATGGAGAGTGAAGTGGATTTGACACTGGTTAATGAAGCTGTGGCTCTCCTTGGGATCTCCATGAAAGCGGGATGGAAGTGGAAGCTCAAGCTTAGGTGTTCCACAAGACACTGGAACTTCAGGTGGCTCCCCTGGAGATTATGTCGATGCTGAGGAAAACGGACCTGTCGCAGTTGAGGTGCTGGACACGGTGGACACAGTAGTGGACAAATCCTGCAGCTGAGCTGCCATCACATTAATTGTCTGCATCAGCTGGTCCTGACGCTCAGAGCAGACCTCATCGTACAACACTTGTACTTTCGTCTTGGAATCCCTGGATCCTGACTTGTCAGCGGGGTCCATGGCCTAAACATACTGTTACGGTGGCGGGCGAATGTAACGCTGGTGGATGTGGACCCACTGTGCCACGGGCCGGGCTTACCCTGGAGGGGCATGACTAAGCGACTACCTGGTATTCACTAGTGCCTCTGGTGGTGAGGATAGGGTCGGCCGAAGGTAGTTTCTAGTTACCACTCCAGGGCAGTACCTGGGTCTGCAGCAGCTGACCATAGGGTCAGAGGCGCAGTACGGGAGGGCAAAGACAAAGCGAAGGGAGACGGTCCGAGGACAGGGCAGGCAGCACAGGATCAGTAGGAATAGCCGGGGCAGGGCCAGAGAGGTCATACAGGATGGGTAGGCAAGCCAGGTCAATAACGGAGAATCAATACAAGCAAACTCACAAACAGGACACTAACAGACAAACTAGCTAGGAACCAACATTCGGGTAGGGAGTGGTAGGAACAGTTGCTTGATATAGACCCTGCTAGCATGGGATAGGCTGGGAAAGCTAATCTCTGCAGGACACAACAGGGTTAAATTCCTGCAGAGACTGTCCCCATCCCCTTAAGGCTAGATGGAAGCCACATTCAGGTGCTGCATAAAGCAGCCTCAGCGGGACGGTCAGACATGAGGAAAAACCACATGGTAAGCAGAGCGGCGCTGGGAAGGCATGTGAGTCACCCCTGTGACATCCTTCACTACATCCCCTCTCTCAGTTCCTATACACAGTCCCATCCTGGCATAAAACTAATTTCAGTTTCCTTTACAGGGCCCCATTCTGCAGTAAATCACTCCCTTCAGCCATGTCCTGCAGTTTATCACTCCTCAGCCCATTTATATTTAGCACTATTATTCAGTATATCATTCCGTTCACCTCCCTATACACTGCCCCATTCTGCAGTATATAACTTTTTAGCACCTGTAAACACAGCCCCATTCAGCAGTATATTACTTGTCACTCATCATCCCCTCTATACACAGCCCTGTCTTGTAATGTATACCGTATTTTTCGGACTATAAGACGCACTGGACTATAAGACGCACCTAAGTTTTAGAGGAGAAAAATAGAAAAAAATGTGGTCATGATGCCCTGTTAAGGGGGAGGGGGTATGCTGCTGACACTGTTATAGGGGTAATGTCCCCCAATTCTGTATATCTCCCGTCCTGGTATATATGGCTTCTTCCTGATATGTGGCCCCATCCCAATCCTGGTGTCTATGGCACCCCTCATCCTGGTATGTATTGCACCCTTCATCCTGGTATGTATGGCACCCCTCATCCCTCATCCTGGTATGTATGGCACCCTTCATCCTGGTATGTATGCCCCCCCTCATCCCCATCCTGGTATGTATGGCACCCTTCATCCCTTGTCCTGGTATGTATGGCCCCCCTCATCCCCATCCTGGTATGTATGGCCCCTTGCACCCCTCATCCTGGTATGTATGGCACCCCTCTTCCTGGTATGTATAGCACCCTTCATCCCTCTTTCTGGTATGTTTGTCACCCCTCATCCTTCTTTCTGGTATGTTTGTCATCCCTCATCCTGGTATGTATGGCTTCCCTCATCCCTCTTCCTGGTATGTATGACACCCTTCATCCCTCATCCTGGTGTGTATGGTACCCTTCATACCTCATCCTTGTATGTATGGCCCCCCTCATCACCATCCTGGTATATATGGCACCCTTCATCCCTCATCCTGGTATGTGTGGCTTCCCTCATCCCTCTTCCTTGTATGCTTGGCACCCCTTGATCCCCATCACGCTGCACACAAATAAAAGTAAACAATCATACTCACCTCCTCTCTCCTCCAGCGCTGCATCCTGCTCTGCTGCCGATAGGGATCTGTGTGAGCCGTGCATGGCTTAACTGCCATGTGCCCTCACACTGTGAGATGCTGTGCCGGAATAGTCACTGCTCTCCACGCCGGGACTGTGTGCGTGGGGAGCAGTGACCATTCATTCTCCTTAATAGCGTGCACACTGTACCCGCAGCGTGCCTCCTGCTGCCGCTCTGCGGTCTTTGTGTCTGCTATTAAAGACCATGAATATTCACTACAATCCACTCCCATGGGTTGTAGTGAATATTCATGGTCTTTAATGGCAGGCACACAGCAGAGCGGCAGCAGGAGCTGCACTGCGGGTACAGTATGCTCGTTATTGAAGAGAGTGAATGGTCACTGCTCCCCACGCACACAGTCCCGGCGTGGGGAGCAGTGATTATTCCGTCACAGCATCTCACTGTGAGGGCGCATGGCAGGTACGCCATGCGCGGCTCATACAGTGAGATCCCTGTCAACAGTAGAGCGGGACGCAGCGCTGGAGGAGAGAGGAGCTGAGTATGATTGTTTATTTTTTTTGTGCAGCGTGATGGGGATCAGGGGGTGCCATGCATACCAGGAAGAGGGATGAAGGAGGCCATACATACCAGGATGAGGGTTGAAGGGTGCCATACCAGGAGCCGCGCAGCAGGTACAGTGTGCGCGCTATTAAGGAAAATGAATATTCACTTTTCCCCATGCCTTTAGTGGCGGGCACATTGTAGGCTGCAGCAGCTGCTGCCTCCTGTTCCCCACTCCTCTGCTGCCCCCCCCCCCCACACCAGCCACAGTTTTATTTATATATATATATATATATATATATATATATATTAGTACAGACCAAAAGTTTGGAATCACCTTCTCATTTAAAGATTTTTCTGTATTTTCTTGACTATGAAAATTGTACATTCACTCTGACGGCATCAAAACTATGAATTAACACGTGGGATTATATACTTAACAAAAAAGTGTGAAACAACTGAAAATATGTCTTATATTCTAGGTTCTTCAAAGTAGCCACCTTTTGCTTTGATGACTGCTTTGCATACTCTTGGCATTCTCTTGATGAGCTTCAAGAGGTAGTCACCGGAAATGGTCTTCCAACAGTCTTGAAGGAGTTCCCAGAGATGCTTAGCAGTATATCACTTGTTTTAGCTTCTTATCCACAACCCCATCCTGCAGAAACATTGCTAATCTTAGCCCCCTGATCCAGCCTCATTGTGCAGTCTATCACTTCTTTCAGTCCCATCCTGTAGTACACCACTCATCTCAGCCTTTTTATATGCACATCAATCCAGTCCTTCAGTGTATAACTAATTTCAGTTGTATGAGATAGCCAAGATGATTGTCTATAAAATGATGGTAGTCTCATGTTTGAAGCAGTAGTGGATGATTAGATATGGAGCCTGAAAGTCAAAAGTTCAAAATATTGTGTTACCCTTTTGCTCATCAGTGTATAAACAGGCTAGGTTTTCATCTAAGGCAGTGAGCTCAGGGAAACTGACCAGACTGGATGTGTCTTCGCGTTGAAGAGACAGAGAGAAAGACCAGCCAGAATCCCTATCTGAGAAGAGTCTGCACTGGCCATGTGCAGAGAACCAGAAGAATCAGTGGTTGCTATGGACAATACTTGTTTTGTTTGACTGAGCTGTGGCTAGCTCAGCCGTGAATGAGTAGCCAGGGTCTGTTCTGTGTAGTTAGCGCATGGACAAGGCTGTACATTTATGTTTGTTTATTTTGGCACTGAGCAACCTGTGGAAAGCAATAAAAACTGCACGTGTTTGGACCAAAACTGCATTGCCTGTGTGAACGCTACTTAAGGTCTAATGCCTACCAAAAAGAGTGAATTGCCTACAATATAATAAATATTGTTTGGCCATGAAAAAGAAAATAAATCTTTATTTTCCAATGATATGTAGTTTAGTTCACAATCTTTCATTTTTTTATATAGTAATACAAGGAAAAGCACTCCATAATTTGAGAAATTCCCTAATTGGTTATCAATCTCAGTGTGATCGCCTAGCCGGGCTCAGAAGAAAAGGAGCATAATTTGGCTTCTGGAGCATAGATCTTGTTAGAATAGGTTTCACGTCCAAAAGTGTTTTCCAGAAATGAAACAGAAAATTTTAAATTTTTCCCTCATAACTATAATATTGGTACCCAATATGTTTTATAGAGGTGTCATAAGGGACACACACCATAACTTGGAGTTGTGTCCCTGATCTTTTCTGTGTTAAATTAATGTTTCTATTCTAAAAAAAAAAAAAAAAACCCTGCATTTTGGCATACTGAAATGAGTCATGACTAATCCAATGGTTTATCAGTAATGGAATTCATGTTTTCATTAAAGGGAATCTGTCACCACATTTTTTTTTTCACTCCATCTGAAAGCAGCATGATGTAGAGGCAGAGACCCTGATTCCAGCGACTTAACACTTAAGGCCCCGTCACACATAACGAGATCGCTGATACGTCACGGTTTTTGTGACGCAATAGAGATCTCGCTAGTGATCTCGTTATGTCTGACAAGTAGTAACGATCAGGCCCCTGCTGTGAGATCGCTTATCGTTACAAAGCTTCCTGGATCATTCCTGGGTCGTTGCGCTCCCGCTGGGCAGTGTGCATCGCTGTATTTGACACCTTATCAACGACCTTGTTAGCGATTCAGAACTGAGACACGTAGGCGTGCATAAATTGGACTTTTCCGCGCCCCTCGTCCCCGATTGGTGGTCGCTACAGCGTTCTCATTTTCTGCCGTGCATAAAGAAGGCAAAAGAATAGCGATTCCATCCTTTGTTTCTGACCTCATGCTGGATTGCAGATCCTAGCAGAATTCTCCGGCTGTTGATATCCATTCATTCGACTGAGTCCTGATTTTGCGTAATTTTATGCACGCCTTTGTGACACAGTACAGTCCCTATCAAGGTGTGGATCGTTGAAATAGCTGCTGTGTGAAAGCGTCCCAACGATCGCCGAGATCGTTAGTTAGATCGCTGGGGCGGCCGAAATCGTTGGGAAGTTCTGCATGTTTGACAGCTCCCCAGCGATCCCAAAACCGTGACGTAATAACGATCTCGCTAGCGATCTCGTTATGTGTGACGGGGCCTTTAGTTTACTGGGTGCAGCAGTTGTGATAAAATCCCTGATTTCTCTGCTGTTGATCTAGCAGTGCTCTAAATGCTGAGCTCTGTATAACCCTGCCCACACCACTGATTGGCAGCTTTCTGTGTACACTGTATATTGACAGAAAGCTGCTAATCAGTGGTGGGGGCTGATTAGGTCACAAGAGACAACTAGTTCTCTAGTGATTATCTCATGCTAATAAAACACTGATTTTATTGAAACAACTCATAGCCCAGTAAGTGGTAATCCCTGGAATCAGGATCTCTTTCCTCACATCATGCAGCTCTCCAATTGCATAACGAAAACCTGCTGACAGATTCCTTTTAATTTCAGAGTGCTGTTGTATAGTTTTTGTAGATTAAAAAGACACATACACTCATTTAAAGGGCTTTATTGCCCTAAGATAAAAGAGACGAACTGCATAAACAGTAGCTTTAGGCTAATGCTAGCCTCCAGCAAGCAGCTGACTACCAATCACAATTAAACATGACACTGCAGGAAGCCAGCACAACTCAGCAAGGCACAAGAAAGACAAAGGTTAAGCCGAAAACATATTGATTAATGGCAACAAACTTGCCTTACAGGAACATCAGCAAATTAAGCATCGTTACAATATGAAGTACTAACTTTGGTGGAGAATGTTCAAAAACACAAGTTTTGCTTCCAACTGAATGGGCTGCTGTAGAGAAATCTTTGCAGAGAGAGACCCCCATAGATGATGACGAGGCCTAATTCGTGGTGTTTCAGTGCGTAGCAGATCTAGAAAAGTTGCTTGTGTAAAGTGATCTGAAGTGGTGGAGCCTTTCTTAACTAAAGTACCACAAAAGGATTTTTAGACCTAAATGAGAAGATGCTGAAGACTACTTCAAGCTAAAAGGTGAGATTTTGGTTATCTGGGTGTTAGTATGAACGTTTATTCTCGGCATGTGCACAACTGGACTTTTGTTGAATACCTGTATGACCTCATCCATCTTGTAAGGAGAAACGCTGCAACTAGATAAATTGACCCCTGCACAGATTGCAGATAGTCATGCTTGACAAGTATATCCATTCCTTACCTATTAGGAATTTACAAAACAGCCGGTCAACTTGGTTGAAATGTACAGAGATACTGACCATGTTCTATATGAAAAACGCCTTGGATGTTGCAACTTCTGAACAGCAAATTGTCCACATACCAGAAGTTGAAAGATATTTTTCCATATCATTTGAAAAACGTATCTAATTTCATCTCAAATAAGTTGGGACAAGGGTATATCCACCATTGTGTAGCATCTCCTTTTCTTTTTACAACAACCTGGTAACTGAGACCAATTGCTGGAGTTTTGGAAGAGGAATATTATCCCATTCTTATCGGATGTAGGAGTCTAGCTGCTCAACAGTACTGGGTCGTCTTTGCCAGCTTTTTCATTTCATAATGTTCCAAATGTTTTCTGTTGGTGAAAAGTCTGGACTGCAGGCAGTCCGTTCATCACATAAACTCTTCTTTTGTGAAGCCATGCTGTTGTGATCGATGCATATGAAATATGTACGTTTTTCCCTGAAGGAGACATTGTCTAGATGGGACATTTGTTTTTTTTTCCCTTGATAGACACCCGTACGATGTTGAAATGTGTTGTGAATAAAAAACCTTATTCTCATCTTTTTTTTGAAGAATTAATTTACTCCAGTAGCGCAGCCCACCTCCCCTTTTCATCCAACTGGATCTATTGTTTGGATAGGAGCACATGTTGTTCTAAAACCTTTATGTAATGCTCAGCATTGATAGTCTTTCAAGAAATTTAAGCTGCCCATGCCGACCCAGCAGGAGACCAACAAACTCCTGATACAGCAGTTCCAACAACAACAATAACAGCAGCTGCACCAGCAGCAGATGGAACTCCTGAGAGAGGCTCTCCACGGCAGGAAAACCGCCCCTTCCCTAAGCCAAAGTGACTTGGCCCAGGTGTGGAAGACGGAGGGGGAACAATGCCTGGGCGACATAGTGGTTCTTGGCCCTTCAATATTTTGGCATTCAGGTTGAACAAGAGCCCAGGAAACAAAATGGGAATGTGGACGCCCTCTCAAGGGCACATTGTCTGCTGGCAGAACGTGCCCAGCTCCCTGGATTTGGGCAGAGGGGGGTATGTAAGGTTGCAGCTGGACAAGTCCTACATAGGAGGTATGTGTCACCGTGTTGGCTAACCTCAGTGATATAGGACCCGGAGAAGCAGGCTCCAGCACAGATAGTACTGAGAGGTTTTATTAATGGGCCTAGATTTTGGGTCCGGGTTTTAGGAACAGTCATTAAAGCTGGGTGGGTCTGGTTGTTACCATACCTGCAGTTCCAGGCCTTGGAATGGCCTTTTTAATGCAGTCCATCTGCCTCATTCAGGGTCTGTGTGTGGAAGGAAGAAAAGACCTGAGAGATACTGAAGACATTTGTCATTTAGAACTGTCTGACAGTACTTTGCTCTACAAAGGTGAGCCTGTGACTGTGATACCAAGAACTGTACCTGTTTATGTAATATTGTTTCGCCAGCGAAAGCTTGTTTCTTTTTTGCTTAAGATTTGTAAACTTAAATAAATCTTATTTGATTGAGAACCTGCTGCACCTGTCTACCTCAAGTACTGCCAGAGTGGAATCCCTACAATACTTATATTAGTAACACTTACCTTTCCAGCCTTTTGTTAACCCTATCCTAACTTTTTTTTTAAAGGTTTTGCCGTCATCATTTTCTAGGTGATTTAATTTTTTCAAATGAAATGGAAAAATGTCTTACTTTCAACTTCTGAGATGTGTTCTGATGTGAATAAAATATAACTATAAGAGATTTTCAGATCATTGCATTCATGTTTTTTTTTACATTTTACACAGCGTGCTAACTTTTTTGGAATTAGGATTGTACTAAAAAGGACATTTTAGAAGAGTTGACAGGTCCTCTTTAAAATCACTGAGCAAATGAACAGAACATATAATTTTCCACCACATGTATTCTGTAGACTTAGTCTTCAAAGGATTTCAACTTTTGTGTTGTAATAAACATATCATAAAGCAAACATAATGTTTATTTTATTGTTTTACTTCATGGCTGCATTTCCTGCTTTTCATTTAGAATCAGTGACATTATGTAACTTTAACATCAGAATAAATGTCTGACCGTTTTCTATAAATACAATGTCTTAAAAAAGGAAAAAGCTAAGCAATTATCAGAGTGTATAGCTGTCTAGAGCAAAAACATTTTTGGGGGCCTTGCGTATTTCAGTTTTCATATTGTTAAGGTGCCAATCAAATACATTCAGTCCAATATTCATCAAGGCAAGTATCAGTGTATCTCAAATTATTAATACTGTCATTCTTCATTTAACAAAAAGGACTTTCTAAAAAACAGCACACCCTTTAAGGGAATGCCACATAGTCCAAAGAGTTATAAAACATAGAAAAAGTGTGAATATCTCATAAAATAAAATTATTTTCCACAGAAGCAAAAACCTTTTTTTTTCACTAGTAGTAGCACAAGGAAAAAATAGTTGCATTTCTTGAGAAATGAGCAGTTTTCAAAACGTCTGCCCGATACATAAGGCTTTTTAAGCACCAACCGCACTTTTACCACAGTGTAAGCTATACATAGAAAAAGAGACCTTATGTCAAAATAGTGCAATATATTATTTTATCTAAAATTCAAATAAGAAATGCAAAACTTTATTGAATGTATGCAAATTCAGCTGTATTATGTGGCATTTGGCCAGGTAAAAAACCCATCAGTGTGTTTTTTTGGTAGAGTGCTGGTATTGATTCCTGATCACTCTCAACCCATGGAGGGGAGTCCAGGGGCTCACGCTTTATATTCTGAATCATATTGTGAGCTTTGAACTCACATTGCAGCTTATACGATTGGTCGCCCTGATTCTTATCATCTGTTACATAAAGTGGATTGTTTAAACAATCTGCCCCCTGTTGGCTCAGTACGCTGTCCAGGTAGCTGGACTTCTGGGGATAAAATTGAGTTGGATCTTTATTATACAGACCTTTAAAAGACCGACTTGTGTTTATATGGTTCATATGTGCAGTTGGAACAAAACCGTGTCCTCTATGTGTAGACTGCATATTATGATGCTTTGGTTTCAGGCAAAAGTTTTGCTCATTGAGGTCTGATTCAGTCTTCAGGTCAAGTGACTGAGGGTAGTCCATCAAAGTTCTTTTTACGACATTACTTTCACTCATCCATCCATGACCATGAGATTTAACATAATGTTCAGATCTGCCCTCAGAATCTGAGTCATTTTCAGTTTTGATGGGGATGTTCAAAGGCAAACCTGAGTCATATAGGATATCTGGAGTCACAAAAGTATTTTCCATTTTAATATTATCTGTAGGGTAAGAATCTACAGAATGCTGCTGCAGACCATGGTATACCTGGAAATTGTCAACACCTCCGCGTTGGGGTCGCCCTGTAAGGTGCACTCCAGGATGGCTTTGGTCCATGTTGTAGAAGGGCCTCCCTGATCTATTTGCAAATGAGCCTATCAACTGGGGTCCTGACCTAGACCCAACAGAATTCTTTACTGTCCATCCATTGCTGGTGTTACAGTGATTCTGCATGCTAGAAAAATGCTTAGGTAAGAAGTTTTCCTCCTGCAAAAAAGAGTCAGTCTTGTTTGTATGAAACTTAATCTTCATATCTTCTTTCTCCTGTTTTCCCCATGTTAGATGTTGCTTCAATAGTGCTGGTGATTCACTTGAACTGTTACATAGAGGAACTTCTCTATTTCCTTTCATACCAAGCATAGTCTGTTTTTTTTTGATCTCCTCATCCCTGAAATTAATCCAATGTAAAACATTAAAAGACATAATTCAAAACATTACAATTAATTTAAAGGGGTATTCTCGTGTTATTAAATTACTTTAGCATGAAAATAAGCAAGTTTGTAATTGACTGGCTTTTTCTTTCTGCTGTCATTCTTCTGCAATGAGCGTTTTTATCTTTATATAGTGTACAGCTTGTTTCCATGGAGCTCGGCCACCTTAGCCAGAATGTCCAGTAGTTACATTCCAGGAAAGGAGTTGAATCCTAATATTCCAGTCAGCTCTCTCCAACCCATTGATTTTGATGCAGCAGTTAGTTGCTTACCTCCTTACCCCTCCCTCTCAGCTCCTTACAGAGCTCTTATGAGTCCTGTAGAATCACAAAACCCACAGCTAACAGCATCAGAAGTTTCCAGAGCAGTGTTCCTAATAACGACTCTCACTTTCCTGATACGTATGCTTGTTCAATTGAGTGTCTCTAGAGAGGGACAGAAGCGCTCACAAAATAGGGCAATGCAGTCTGGTAAGGGATAGGTATAATCGATGGTAGCACTAACCTAAAGGTGTTGTGTACAGGCACAACACCTATAAAAGCATGGGAAGTTGCTGCTGCTGCCCCGTGGCTGGAGGAAAGGTTCTTCGAGAGGTATAATAGCAAAAATGGAAGCTGGTACGTTTGGGCGGGCTGTGTTGCGGGAAAGAAGAGCCTTGGGATTCCAAAGAGTTTTTTATTAATACCAACGCGTTTCTTGTTATACCTTGAAATAGGCGCCGGGCCGGCGCGGAAACGCGTTTGTGTTAATAAACACTGCTTTGGAATCCCAAGGCTCTTCATTCCCGCAGCTCAGCCCACCTAAACGTGCCAGCTTCCATTTTTGCCAGTATGCTTGTTCAATGGCTCTTTTATCCCTATATGTCAGTATAGTGATGACAGTGTGGAATAAACCATGAATGTGTAGTAGCAAAATGAAGCTACTCATTACACCTGTCACTCAAGAAGGAGCTGCTGCTCCCCCGAGCAACCAGGAAGTAAGGAGACTTGAAGGAGACTGCAAAGCACTGAGCTGCTCCAAAAAACAGCTTGAGAATACCACTTTAAAATTGAGTATGTTAATGATCAAAACATAAGAACAAGCAATCCTGTTCAAAATCTGTCATATTTCTCTCTATTGGCATTAATGCAAGCTGATATTGAGCAACTTTTACTCATGAATACAGCATAGTATCCGCCACATATTAATAAATATGATATTAGAGCAACAATATTTTACTGAAAAATTATAAAAGCAAAACAAGCAGTAAAAACATTGTCGTTGTTGTATAGTATACTTGGTGAATGGAATTAGTTGAGGTATAAGAGTCCCACTGTGGCTTTATCACTAAGGCTCTGTTTAAAACTAAAGCCAACCTTGCATGTTGTTATATATAGTCAATAAAGACACAAAGGAAATATTTTTTTCTTCAAAAATAATCTACTTACTGAAGATAAAATGCAATTCAGGTGCAAAAAAGATCAACTTCCACCAAATACAACTAAGGTGCGTATTGCTACCCCGGATGATCTGCATGCTTAAAGAAGGAAGTAGACCCCCGAAACATTGCACAGGTGTGCAGATGACTGTTTCCTCCATTGCAGTGTCTTAGCAGGCAAAATTAAACCGCAGCCACCAGTGGAATCCAACAATGCCAATGCAGGGTAGCGACACACAACCTTGGTGAATCTGGAGGTTGCTGTTATTTGCCACTGAATCGCATGTCTGTCTTCAATAAGAAGTTTTTTTGTTTTTTTTTTAAACACAAAATCTTTTGCTATGTGTCTTCATTATGTGTTTCAAAGAAGTGTAAGACCACTCATGGACACACTTATCGGGCTTGCTGAAGCAAGTTACTTTGAGACATAATGTTGTAATACAGCGGCTTGCGGCATTACTGTAATGGTCCAGGGGGTGTGCTCTAGCTGACCATTTACCTCTCCCTCAGGTGACTGATCACATGATTGTGACATCATCGCAGGTCCTGTGTGCACTAAAGGATATATAAATCCTGGTGGTTTGGAAACAGGGTGAAAGGCGTGAGGCCTGATCCCTGTGTGTGGGACACCATTAGCCGAGAGAGGCCTGGTGAGGCCTGGTGAAGCCTAGAAGGCAGAGGCTGGATCTAGGATACCAGTAGCCTTTTGAAGGCACGTGGCTCGGAGACTACGTCTGGGAAGCCTTAAAGCCACAGCTGTGGCAGAACCGAGCTGAGAGAAGCAACTAAAACACGGAAAAGGTAAAAACGCTGCTGAATGTGGACATTGATATTGTTACCTTGCTGAAGGCTGTATCGGGAGCCAAGTGGACACTTCTGTCACTGGAAAGGCTCTTGGACATTATATGTGTAACATGCCTGCTAGCCACTGGGATGGACTATGTTATGTGCAGTTTATGATGTGTAATAAACTGCTGGACTGTGAAATACCGGAAAGACGTTGCATGTGTGCTTTAATTGATCCGGTGAAGGGAGTACCCCCAGCGTGATGAATAGCGCTACCTCACATGTGGTTAGAGAATGCGGGCAACTGCAGCCTGGTTACTATGGGTAACGGCACAGGATGATGAGTGTGGATGCAAGCATCTTGCTGTGGCTTGGCGTGGTCATGAATATTAAAGCATCTGACTGTAACTCGGTGGGGTTACGAAAATTTTCGTCGCACCCAAACCTGGTTTGCTGTGGCTCGGTGGGGCCACGAAAATTTTTCTGGGAAGAGCGGTGTGAAGTGTCTAGTGTGAACAGCGTACCGCGATGGCTGTGAACGGAGCAGCAAATGAGACTGGAGCTATTGAGCGATTAAAGTGCCGGTTAAAATCGCAGCAGGTATTTGAGAAACGTCTACAGGACATGGTGCAGGAACGGCAGGAGCTGTTGGCACCGTATAGAATGGCGGCAGTGGACCACTCTGTGAACTCTCCGGGGGCGCCAGTATTGTCCCAGAGTGCCCGGGTAGGTGGTAAGAGATATTGCGAACTGAGTCCTAAGACTGTTGCGTTTTTTTTTTGTTAAAGTACCACCTTTAGGTGTGGTTGCCCAAAAGGGGGTGGAGTCTAAAAAGGGGGCGGATTTTCAAAAGCGCATGGAGTATAGAAAACCCAAATTTGTTACTGGTTGTTCGTTGGTATAGCCTAAAAATGACAATTTGACCGTTGATAATGGGGTAGCTCCAGTAGGGTTGACGTCAAGGTGGGAGGTGACTTGCTGGTCCACGACACCATGGGGAGTGACACAGACCCCACAACTGACGGTGACGCTATGAAAGTAGAAAGAGAGTTCAGTCAGTAGGGGCTAGACGAGGGGAGAAAGTCCCCCTCTCGTCGTCGATGGCGCAAGGGCCACAAAAAGGTTGCTCCTGTAGTCTTTGCTGAAAGTGAAAATAAAGAAAATGTAATGCTGTGTGCCTTTGTTCCAAGTGTGGATCCTCCTTTAGAGGCAGAAGAGGAGGTGACGTTGCCAGTAGAAAACCTCCGGTACAGTACTGAGACAGAAGGATCAGGATCTGACAGCCCTGAAAGAGGAGGTGGCCAGTCATGACCAAGAGCTGGAGCCTATCAGGCAGCAGTGTCAGAGTGATGGGCATTTTAAAACTGGAGGAAAGCAGTGAGGAAATCAACAAATGGAAGGAGATGTTCCAGAAAATTAAAGAGGACCTCCGCAGAACCCAAGAGGAGGTTGTTCGGTTGCAGTTTGACAAAATGATGTCTGAAGATGAGCTGTGCGAGATGAAAGATCATTTCTCCCTGGTACAGTTAGAGCTGATGCAGGAGAAGCAAAGGCTGGATGAGGGTCTACACCAGAGGGATAGGGAGCTATCTGCCTTAAAAGGGGCGCTGCAGGATGAAGTTTCTGGACGTGATCAAGACCTAGAACGACTGCGCGAACAGTTCAACCGGGAGCTGTGTGAATCCAAGAAGGAGAATGGTGAACTCATGAGGGAGCTGCAGCAATTCCAGGACCAATTAAAGCCTCTAATGCAGGAGAATGAGCGGCTGGTGGACTCTCTGTACCAGCGAGACCGGGAGCTATCCGCCCTGAAAGAGGCAGTAAAGAGGCATGAAAAGTTCAATAGGGAACTGCAACAAACTAAGAGAGACTATGAGGATCTCCTCAAGGTTAAGGAAAAACTAGAGGATGATAAGGCGGATGCAGAGCACAGGCGCCAAGTGATTGAGACCACCCTGCAGGACACCCGTGATGTAAATGATGATCTCCGCAGAAAGACCCTAGGTCTGGAAGCTCAGGTGAAGGAGCTGCAGATGTTCTGTGATAATCTCCAGAGGGCAGAGACGTGCCTTAAGGAAAGAATCAGCAAGATGGAAGCTGAGCGGAAAAAGATGAAGGAGTCTATCGGAGAAGCCACAGACCAGGGCCAGGAGTTGGCCACTGGAGATGGGAGGTATGAAGCAAATACCTCAACGAATAAGGCGAGCTTGGATGATTCGGTGGATGTTAGAGCCGAGATCAAGGAGCTCAAGGAGATGCTACAAGCCCATTTGAAGCAAGAGAAGTTTGAGAGACTGGCTGTTGAAAGCCGAGTGGGCGCATTGGAGACAGAGAGGTCTGAGAGAACTCTACTGTTAAAGGAGCAGTTGAAGCAGGAAGAGCTTCAGAGATGGGCTGCTGAGAGGCGAGTAGCTGAGCTAGAGGAAGAAGTTTTCGATCTCAAAGGTCGCCTGGCAAAGTATCACTCAGTGAGCGAGGCCTCCTTGTAGAAGGAAAAGGGCAAATAAGTTGCACTTACTCCTTTTATACCATGAGAAGGTGGACCTGAGGAGAGCTAAGAGAGTGTTAACAGAAGATAAGTATGAAATGGAAGTGGTCAAGATGAAAATTCTTGAATTTGTAGCTGTGAGTCAGCTCAGGGGAAGCATACAGGGTGAAGAAGCTGAAAGTCAGTTGCCCCTGAAACCTGAGCCAGATGATCGTTTGGAGACCACTGGTGAGACAGAAACCTCTCGGTACAAGTGCCTCATAGATGTACCTGAGGATTTGAGAGAAGAATGCACCAGTGAGTCCGTGCATGAAGAGTTTAAGAAGGCCGTGGGAGCCTGTAAGGTGTACTCGACCTCAGAAGCTAAACAGCTGCTGGTCCTGTCCACAACCGAAGTCACAGTGAAGAGGGTGGCTATCCTAAGTGACATGCACTGGCGATGTATTCGCACAAAGCGGTTTGTCCGATTGTAGACGGAACAAGCCATTAGACAACTGGAGTTTATGAGAAAAGCTCAAAATCTGCGTCAAGAGGTCATCCGGGTGCCTCAGGCTCTGGTAAGAAAGCTCATTGGGAGAAATGGCCGAACCATGCAGATGATGGTAAAGAAGTCTGGTGTGATGAAAGTAAGCAGTCCACGTGATTGACAGGACTGGATACCAGATGAAGACTGCATGGTGTCATTCTCCGCTGTAGGAACGGAAGAAAGTCTTGCATATATACGCATGCTGATGAAGTACCGAATGACCTACCTGCGAGAGGTAGAACAGTTGAATCTCGCTAGACTGCGAGTGAAAAGACAGCATCGCCTGAGCAGCAGAAGATGGCAGCCGTCTAGAAATTGTGAGACCAGACAGAGAAAGGGCCGTTCAAATAATAGAACGGCTACAGTAGAAGTTAGAGCCTTTCCAAGATGTCCTGAGGGTAGTGGGCGTGGGTTTAGAGGTAGTGAGACCTCCAGTAACTCAAGTCTGAGTGGCCCATACAAACGACCCAATAGAGTACGGGACAGTACGGAGTCGAACTGGACCTTAGATACCAGGGCATGTGAGTCACACTGCTGTATTGACTGCTGGGAGCAGGGGAGGTCTGACAAGGTTACGACCGACCCCTGGGAGCGAGGGAGGTCTGACAAGGTTACGACCGACCGCTGGGAGCGGGGGAGTTCTGACTAGGTTACGACCGACTGCTAGGCGCGGGGGAGGTCTGACAAGGTTACGACTCACCGCTGGGAGCGGGGGAGGTCTGACAAGGTTACAACCCGGAAATGTGACTTGACGAAGTCAGTGACAATGACAGATGGTAGGTCCCTAAGGAATGGGCTAATGTCGATGACTAATGTTCCAGGGGCTGAGCAGCACAATTGTCAAGTACATGGGCTCTGTGTGAACTGTGGGTTATAATGTGATTGTGTATATTATGTGTTCAACCCCACAAGTTTGAACAGAGGGAGGGATATGTAATTCAGCGGCTTGCGGCATTACTGTAATGGTCCAGGGGGTGTGCTCTAGCTGACCATTTACCTCTCCCTCAGGAGACTGATCACATGACTGTGACATCATCGCAGGTCCTGTGTGCACTAAAGGATATATAAATCCTGGTGGTTTGGAAACAGGGTGAAAGGCGTGAGGCCTGATCCCTGTGTGTGGGACACCATTAGCCGAGAGAGGCCTGGTGAGGCCTGGTGAAGCCTAGAAGGCAGAGGCTGGATCTAGGATACCAGTAGCCTTTTGAAGGCACGTGGCTTGGAGACTACGTCTGGGAAGCCTTAAAGCCACAGCTGTGGCAGAACCGAGCTGAGAGAAGCAGCTAAAACCCGGCAAAGGTAAAAACGCTGCTTGATGTGGACATTGATATTGTTACCTTGCTGAAGGCTGTATCGGGAGCCAAGTGGACATATCTGTCACTGGAAAGGCTCTTGGACATTATATGTGTAACATGCCTGCTAGCCACTGGGATGGACTATGTTATGTGCAGTTTATGATGTGTAATAAACTGCTGGACTGTGAAATACCGGAAAGACGTTGCATGTGTGCTTTAATTGATCCGGTGAAGGGAGTACCCCCAGCGTGATTAATAGCGCTACCTCACAATGTGTATGAATACAATATTTTGTATTATACTTGTGGATTGCTTACCTCTGAGCTTGTTGTGGGACAACTACGTAATCTGAACAACCATTTCTGTACAGTATTGGAGAGTTTGCCTCTACCCACACCCACTGGTCTTCATTTGTTCTGACTTTTAATAATGAAATTCCACTGTCACCGGCATTCATTACTGTTGGTAAGAAAAATAATAGTTTACATGTGGTATATTATGCATTACTTCTAGCTTATAGATCCCAAAAGTTGTCATGACACTTGATTAGCCATTTAGATAGTAGTGATTTTGTAATAATACTAGTATATTACCTACAGTTCTGGCTATTGCAATTTGGTGACAATTCATGAGCCTGTGCAATCCATAGGACGTAACTGTATGTCAGGTTACAGTAACTGTTCTGCAATCTGGATGTACAATCACGTAGGTAGAAAAGTATTAATAAAATGGACTTACTACAGTCATTTAAATGGCTTTTGTCAGTAGGATCACACTCTCAAGATAGATGTCTATTTGGGCATATAGGTCATAGAATATTGTATAAAATGATACCTTTGTATCTACGGTCTGATGTTGTATTCCAAAGTAATCCACATTTTTATTAATATGTAAATTAGTTGTTAAGATCTATGGGCCGGACTCAGACCTGCCTGAGAATCTGCCTCCAGAGCTTATGTTAAATGAAAGGTGGCATTACCCGTGTGAGACATGTAATGACTAACCATCTGCTCTACATGTCTCACACTGGTAACACCTCCTTTCATTTAAAATAAGCTCTGGAGGCAGATTCTCTGGGAGATCTATGTCCGGCCCACAGATCTTAACAACTTATTTACATAGTAAAAAAAATGTGGATTTCTCTGGAATAAGACATCGGATCGCAGATATCATGGTATCACTTTCTTTAGCTTCCTATAACCTGCATGCCCATATAGATGGCTTAGATGGGTTATTTCTCCTTACAGAAGCCCTTTAACATCGCAAGTCTGTTATTTTTTCATGTTAGCCCCCCATTTACCATAGATTCATGGCCCTATCATATTCCCAATAGTCCAATGCAATTTTTGGCAACCTCAAACAAACTGCAAAGGTGTTCCCTGGCAGAATGAGTATGGGGCCTAAAAGGGTCTAATGATATGGGATTTAAATGTTAGTCTGTATAAATAGCAATTACTGCTGAATATTTCTGGCTTGTACAAAACCAGCGGCCAAGACCATGGCTGTCTCTCTGACATTACTTAGTGCTTTGTGGCTGCAGACTGAAGCTGTGTCACACTATCTGCCCTTCCCCTGCATCCACCCCATACAAAATTCTTTTAAGGGTACGTGCCCACGACAGGAATAGTAGCGTTTTGGATGCAGCGTATTTTTGCTGCCTCCAAAACGCTACGTTCTACATTACAAACACAGTGGATGAAATCCTATGTCCGCTGTGCTTCTATTTAACACTGCAAAAAGTCGCCTACGGTGCGGGTATCCGAGCCACGGCATGTAAATTTCTGTCTCCTGTGCGTATTTTCCCCAATAGACTGTCATTAGATGCGGTAAATCCGCATAGTTCCAAACCACATGTGTTTAATGTAGAACGCAGCATTTTGGAATACGCTGCTACTATTCCTGATCGTGGGCTCGTAACCTAATAGGAAGAGCTTTCTGCTTTTTTTCAGCTAAATATCCCTCAGTAATATCTACATGGTACATGTGATTGGGGTGAGTTATGTATGAAGGCCATGCAGTGACACATTTGCCAAGAGAAGTGACTGTCCCTGATGTCAGAGAGGTGAAAATTTTAAGCTGAGTAATATGAAGCAGTAATTGTTATTGTTGGAGAAGCTGAATTCATAGTGGTACCTAAAAATCATTTATATGGAACCCTAAAACAAAAAAACAGGCAAATAGAATATTATCATTTCACTCGTAATTTTGAGATTGTATAAGCACCTTAAGCAAAATGCTATTAATAAAGTATATAAAAAGAATATTGAGAATTGATGAAGACATTTTCCTTTATGGATAGGAACATGTTAACATGCTTCAGTTTAATCATCAGAACACCAAAATTCAGGTACATAGTAATTTACTTTTTCGTTGATAGCAGAAAAAGACGTATAAAAGCAAAACTGCCTCATGGATTTTGGGTGTCTAAGCTAAAAAAAAATCTTGCAAAACACAATACAGTAACAATAAAACAGGATAAAGGAGTGTCAAACCTTATCAAGGTAACTTACTCCTGGTGAAACGTGATCCGAGTAGAAATACATAAAGTAGGGCAATCTAAATATAATAAACTGTAATATGTTTTGTTAACACTAGTTAAAGGAGTTTTCCACTTTTGGAAACCCCCAGTTCTATGGCTGCAGTTTCTGAGCTTTACTCACCCTCTCTGGATCAAGTGCTGAGTCTCCATTGCTACTCTCCGGGTCTGTTATTGTCTGCAGCGCTAACATCATGTCAACAATGCTGCAACCAATAACCAAGTTGACTGCATGAGCCGTGGGTGAGCTGTGGCATCAATGCTACACATAGCTCCCAACTGTCCCGGATTCAGCAGAACTGTCCCGCTTTTAGGGCTCAGCCTCGCATCCCGTCATGTCAGAGCCTTTGTCCCGGGTTGTCATATGCACCTCTCTCTGACGTCTTCATTGCTCCGTAGCTCCTCCTCCTCCTCCTTTGGGCTGTTTCTCTCTGCTCAGTGCAAAGTAAATTATATATTCAAGGCTTCTTGCCTGTGATTGGGTCTCACCGGGACTCGAACACGTGTCTGCATATTTGCAAGCTGCAACTTTACGAATGAGCCACAGCTTATAATAATACGTATAGGATAATTTGATGATCTTGACCTCTATTGCAGGCAGTCAACCCAGAAGCAAATTATACATGTCCATAGAAATACATTGTGTATATAACAATGTATTTCTATGGGCCCTGTATACTGAGGTGAAGAAAAAGATTTTTTTTTGTTCCTATAAAAGTAGTAAAAATAATAAGAAATTACAAACATATACAGTGAAGGAAATAATTATTTGAACCCTTGCTGTTTTTGTAAGTTTGCCCACTGACGAAGACATGAACAGTCTATAATTTTAAGGGTAGATTAATTTTAACTTTGAGAGATAGAATATCCCCCCAAAAAATCAAGAAAATCACATTGTATAAATTAGATAAATTTATTTTTTGCATTTTGCAGTGAGAAATAAGTATTTGATCCCCCTACAAACCATTGAGTTCTGGCTCCTACAGACCAGTTAGACACTCCTAATCAACTCATTACCTGCATTAAAGACAGCTGTCTTACATAGTCACGTCAGACTCTAACCTCTACAACATGAGCAAGACCAAAGAGCTTTCTAAGGATGTCAGGGACAAGATCATAGACCTACACAAAGCTGGAATGGAAGTAAGTAACCATAAGTAAGATGCTAGGTGAGAAGGAGACAACGGTTGGTGCAATAGTAAGAAAATGGAAGAAATACAAAATGACTGTCAATCGACATCGATCTGGGGCACCATGCAAAATCTCACTTCGTGGGGTATCCTTGATCATGAGGAAGGTGAGAGATCAGCCTAAAACTACACTGGGGGAACTTGTTAATGATCTCAAGGCACCTGGGATCACAGTCACTAAGAAAACCATTGGTAACACATTACGCCTTAAAGGTTTAAAATCTTGCAGTGCCCGCAAGGTCCCCCTGCTCAAGAAGGCACATGTGCAGGCCTGTCTGAAGTTTGCCAATGAACACCTGGATGATTCTGTGAGTTATTAGGCGAAGGTGCTGTGGTCAGATGAGACAAAAATTGATCTCTTTGGCATTAACTCAACTCGCCGTGTTTGAAGGAAGAGAAATGCTGCCTATGACCCAAAGAACACTGTGCCCACTGTCAAGCATGGAGGTGGAAACATTATGTTTTGGGGGTGTTTCTCGGCTAAGGGCAGTAGAGGACTACTTCACCGCATCAATGGGAGAAAGGATGGAGCCATGTACCGTAAAATTCTGAGTGACAACCTCCTTCCCTCCACCAGGACATTAAAGATGGGTCGTGGCTGGGTCTTCCAGCAAGACAATGACCCAAAACATACAGCCAAGGCAACAAAGGAGTGGCTCAAAAAAGGAGCACATTAAGGTCACGTAGTGGCCTAGCCAGTCTCCAAACCTTAATCCCATCGAAAACTTATGGAGGGAGTTAAAGCTCAGAGTTGCCAAGTGACAGCCTCAAAATCTGAATGATTTAGAGATGATCTGCAAAGAAGAGTGGACCAAAATTCCTCCTTACATGTGCACAACCCTCATCATCAGCTACAAAAAACGTCTGACTGCTGTGCTTGCCAACAAGAGTTTTGCCACCAAGTATTAAGTGTTGTTTGCCAGAGGAATCAAATACTTACATTTATTTGCATTTTGCAATGAGAAATATCTAATTTATACAATGTGATTTTCTTGATTTTTTTTTTTTAACCTACCCTTAAAATTATAGACTGTCCATGTCTTTGTTAGTGTGCAAACTTACAAAAACAGCAAGGGATAAAATAATAATTTTCTTCACTGTAATTTCCTCTATTTTTGTGAGTCTCCCCTGGTCTTAAACCCACAGAACTTAACATTAGGCATTAGATAAAGAACTCTTTTGATTAATTTTTCTGATTAATTTTTGATGGATTCTTGATGGAGTTTTGACCCCCAGCCCCTAATCTAATGCTGCTGTGCAATATATATGAATTACATGCTATGCTATATTATATGTGTAGAATTTGCCTGCAAGTCCTGTTTACTATATCTATATATTATTCTCCATATTTTAGGTTGGTGGTTCTGATATATATAGATACAAATGCATATATGTAAAAATATTTAGCATATGTAATTATATTATTTTTGCTTTATACTGATTTTATGTTCCTTTTTTTTGTATATACACAGATACCTTGAAAAAGGCCAATATAGGCCGAAACCTTGTGTTTATGTATCTGCTTTCATTTGGGTCTGATTTACCACTAACAAATTTTGGAATCTATACAAGTCAAAAGTTATTGAGTGCCGGAGTTATTACTGACTTTTTCTACATTGTATTACTCCTGAGCACCATCAAAAAACAGTGAGCACCCAATCTTTCTTATATTCTACTGTATATACTCACACATATAATATGGGCTAGGTGCAGTTAGTTTTATAAAAAAAGTTTTATATATATATATATATTAGTGTTTTCTATTCACCTTGGCCATCTGTAGGTTTTTAAAGAAGAGAATAATCTAGTTTCTGTCCCCTGTTGCCTGTGTATATCAATTTCTGCAGGCAGTAGCTCTGGTAAGATGCATTACTCAGTTATTACATAGGGACGTTAAACAAAATGGTTTGTAGCAGAACCTATAATTATTTACATAATTAAAAAATTGTTCCCAGGATGAAGGAATGGGCAATATCCTAAGATATCATTGGTTTCCCAATAATCGTGCAGTTTGAAAAAGCTGCAGGTCACGTGGCGAATGAGCAAAATGCACAATTATCAAGTAAAATAACCTTGATTTGACCTAGAGATCATCATGAGTAGTGTTGAGCATTCCGATACTGAAATATCGGGTATCGGCCGATATTCGCGATATCGGAATTCCGATACTTAATTCCGATACTTTTGCAATATCGTATACCGGAATCGGAAGTTCCCATAATGCAATGAGCCATTTTCATTTTATTCAGCCAATGAGGATCCTAAGAAGTGTGGGCACATCCTGTTAGGCATGTAGGCATCTTAACTAATGGCATGGCTGTGATTGGCTGCTGAAATGATGTCATGATGCACTATAAAAGCCGCCGCCGCCATTTTGAGCTCACTCTGCTTTGAATTCAGTTAGGGATAGGACGCTGTTGTTCTGAGGGACAGTTTTAGCTACTTATTTGCTCTATACTGCTTTACCCAAGCTACTTTATAAATCGCTGTGCCTTGCAGTGCTAGTGCACAGTTCTCTGTGCTGTTCACCGCTTTCTGCAAGGTCTCTGTGTGTGAGTGCAGCTCACCCTGTAGTGTGTGCTTCAGCCACGTCTGGTTATAGTGCACTCAGTGCCAATTCATAATTTTTCCTGATATCTCCTATTAGTGTGGTGGTTCCATCCGTATTCAGCTAAATTTGTTCCAAACACACTATATAGGAGTAGATAGAGAAATTTTTTTGGTCTTGCAGTGCTAGTGCACAGTGCTCTGCATCTGTACTGTTCACCGCTGTCTGCAAGGTCTGGTGTGTGAGTGCAGCTCACCCTGTAGTGTGTGCTTCAACCACGTCTGGTTGTAGTGCACTCAGTGTGTGTCACTGCCTCATACATTGTCCTTTTTTGCCAATTCATAATTTTTCCTGATATCTCCTATTAGTGTGGTGGTTCCATCCGTATTCAGCTAAATTGGTTCCAAACACACTATATAGGAGTAGTTAGAGGAGCCTTTCTGCAGCATTGGGCCCTGCAGCCCCAGCCAGATTAGTATTAGCCTATTTTTTGCAGCCTCATCTATTGCATTGTAGGTTACCTTCCTACATTGTAATAGCTACAAAAAGTTTGTGATACTATCGTTATTACATCTTTAGGCACATCCAGTGTCTTTTTGTGACAAAAAAAAACCTAAATAAAGTTCACCAAACACTCCACTTTACAGTTTTGTAGGCCACATTAGCTCATATTAAAGTCTAGTCCACACTTTATAAAATTAGTGTTTCTTATACCTGTTAGCAGCTGTTCAGGAATAAGCACACTAAGCCCTTAGTACTTTTCTGCCTATCTTTATCAGTCTACCAAGATGAAGAAGGCAGGAAGTAAGGCATGTGGTCGTGGGCGTGGGCGTGGAGTTTCTGCAGGGAGAGGACGTGAGGATTCTGTGCCTGCAGGGAGAGGACGTGGGGATTCTGTGCCTGCTGCGGGCACCAGTGACTCAGCATCCCCCAGTTTTACCAGGGAACAGTCCTTTATGCGCAGCTTTGTAGGAGCTAGCCGTACCCCACTGCTGCGGGAGGACCAAATTGAAGCCGTTGTCGGATGGATGGCAGCTAACGCATCGACTTCAATTAGTTCCAGATCCTCTCAGGTCCTGAGCACTGAAGAGCACCCATCTGTCTTTTCACCACCTGCCAAATTGCCCAGGCAGTCAGAGAGCCCTGGACAGGAGCCATCTCTACTTCTATTCTCTGAATCTCTTGGCTTGGAAAGAGGGGGCCAGCCAAGTAGAATTCGAGAATTTGAAGAAGAGGTAGTATGCAGTGATGCGCAACCGTTTTGTCTCTCTGAATCTGAAGAGGCGGGTGGGCCAGTGCCTATGGTCAGCAGCACACCTCAGTACGCATCTGATGATGAGACTCAGGTGCCACTTTCTGGTGCGTACTGTGCTGTCGAGACTACCCAGGAGAAGCAGTTGTTTGAAGAGGGTGGTGTAGATGATGAGGTCCTTGACCCATCATGGCGTGAGGGACAGGAAGGTGGTGGGAGCAGCTCTGAGGAAGAGATTCCCCGAACAGCCCAAAAAGGAGGGAGAGGGAGGGGGCAGACTTGGTTGCCTGTAGCCTCCACTTCGGCACCCATTAGGAGCATGGCTCTTCCAAAATCCAAAGCGGGCGCTCCCAAGACTTGCAGTGCCTGATCCTTTTTTGACACAGTTGCAGATGACATTTGCTTTGTCAAATGCAAGCTGTGTAATCAGAAGGTGAAAAGAGGGAAAAGTGTCAGCAACCTCAATACCACAAATATGTGGAAACATGTGCGGACCAAGCACGTGGTGGAGTTACAAAAACACACTGAAGACCTAGGCCAACCTACAGCGCCACCTACCACCTCTTCAGCTCGTGTTGTAGCCTCTTCCTCCAGCTCACACACAGCTGGTTCGGCTTCCTCAGAGGATCGCCATGGAAGAATCTCTGGCACTGTTGTACAGAGACACAGTGTAATTCCACCCACAGCACCACTTTCCCAGTCATCCTCACACTCCCAGGCCAGTCTACAGCCATCGTTAGCACAGGCATGGGAGAAAAGGCGCCCATACTCGGCAAACCACCCCCGAGCACAGGCTCTGAATGCTGGCATTGCTAAACTACTGGCCCTTGAAATGCTATCATTCAGGCTGGTGGAGACTGACACATTCCGTAACTTTATGGCATTGGCAGTCCCACAATACAACGTGCCCAGCCGATTTTATTTCAGCAGGCAAGCCGTCCCTGCCCTGCAACATCATGTGGAGGGAAAAATTAAACATGCGCTACAAAACGCCATCAGTAGCAAGGTACACCTGACCACCGATGCGTGGACCAGTAAGCATGGACAGGGATGATACCTTTCCCTCACTGCCCATTGGGTAAATGTTGTGGAGCTGGGTACAGATCTTGAGAGTGGCGCTGTACGTGTTCTGCCAACTCCAAGGATTGCAGGAATCCAGTCTGTACACATTGACTCCTCCTCATACTCCAGTTCCTCTGAATCAGCGCTGCAGGAGCCGTCACGGTCTACCTCCACATCGACCCGTGAACAGTTACCTGTTATGATGACCGATATGAGCACAGCCGTGGCTAAACGTCAACAGGCCGTATTAAAATTAATTTCTTTGGGGAATCGAAGCCACACCGCGCAGGAGCTCTGGAATGCCATCAAGCAGCAGAGCGACGTGTGGTTTGTGCCAGCGAATCTCCAGCCAGGCATGGTAGTGTTAAACAATGGCCGAAATCTGGTGGCAGCTCTGGGCCTAGGCAACCTCACTCACATCCCATGTCTGGCACATGTGCTCAACTTGGTCGTGCAGAGTTTTTTGAGGGACTATCCGGATCTTGATGCACTGCTTCACAAGGTCCGCATAGAGTGCGCTCACTTGCGGCGTTCCAGCAATGCAAGATCACGCATTGCAGCTCTGCAGCGCCGATTACGTCTTCCGGAACATCGCATCATATGTGACCTACCCACCAGGTGGAATTCAACGTTACATATGTTGGAGAGGTTGTGTGAGCAGCAGGCAGCAGTAATGGAGTACCAGCTGAAGCAGGCGCAAACAAGTCGCAGTGCGCGCCATTCACACTTCACCACCACTGAGTGGGCCTCTATGAAGGACATTTGCACGTTTTGCGTGCCTTCGATTATTCCACGCGGATGGCGAGTGCAGATGATGCACTAGTCAACATGACTATCCCCCTTATCTGCCTGCTTGAAAAAACACTGCAAGCACTAAGGGACGAGGTTTTGGAAGAGGTGGAGGATGAGGAGTCACAAATGCCATCTGCTTCTCTACAGTCTGCGCAACGTGGTTCCTCACAAAGGCCTAGGCAGGGGACACTTTGTGAGGAGGATGAGGAGGAGTCAATGGATGAGGAAGACATCTGTCCAGAGGAGGGAGGTACACAATGCTCTAGTAGTCAGTATCTAGAGCGAGGGTGGGGTGATGCAGAGCAGGCAGAGATCACGCCGCAAGCAGGGGACAGCGTTTCTTGGCCAGTTGGCAGTCTGCAGTACATGGTTGATTTCATGCTGCAGTGCCTGAGAAACGACCGCCGCATCGCCCACATTCTCAACACGGCTGATTATTGGGTGTCCACCCTCCTAGATCCTCGCTACCGGGACAACTTACAAAGCCTCATAACACCGTTGAACCGGGAGCGTAAAATGCGGGAGTACCAAGACGCACTGGTGCATTCCATCATGTTCTCCATTCCAACCGAGAGCAGTGCTGCTAGTGCTTTACAAAGCAGCTCAGTGCGTCGAGGCAGTGGAGGAAGCTCTGCACAAAGAGGGAGCAGAAGCAGCGCCTCAGCACAAGGCAAGACCAGTATGGCCGAAATGTGGCAAAGTTTTGTGTCCCCGCCGCCACAAATGTCTACACCATCACAGACTGCTCCAGTCAGCAGGAGGCAACGTTTCCATCAGATGGTGACAGACTACATGTCTTGCCCTCTTAGTGTACTCCCAGACGGCTCTTCTCCCTTCAAGTTTTGGGTCTGTAAGCTAGATACATGGCCAGAGCTTAGTCAGTATGCATTGGAGGTGCTAGCTTGCCCTGCTGCTAGTGTATTATCGGAACGCGTCTTTAGTGCCGCAGGTGGTGTACTAACAGACCGTCGCATGCGACTATCCTCCGATAACGTTGACCGGCTTACTTTTCTCAAAATGAACAAGGCCTGGATCTCTCATGAATTTGCCAGTCCTCTTCCAGAATAAATAATTGTTGGCAAAAGTATCCAGGTCTCCTGTTCTGTTCATGTTTCTACCACCTGAACTGTAATCCCTGAGCTCCAACACCGCCAGTTGGCGCTCGGAAGTGCCGTCTGCACAGTCAACACTTGCTGCCGTGTCATTGGGGTTCAGTAACGTCAGCTGTTCCCCTGCTGTGCGGACGGCAATTTCTCCTGCTCTGTCCACATTCTCACTACTACAGATTTTAAAGTTGCTCCAATTACACCTCTGGCTCCTCTGTTTTCAGTATTATCCCTGAGCTCCAACACCGCCAGTTGGCGCTCGGAAGTGCCGTCTGCACAGTCAACACTTGCTGCCATGTCATTGGGGTTCAGTAACGTCAGCTGTTCCCCTGCTGTGCGGACGGCAATTTCTCCTGCTCTGTCCACATTCTCACTACTACAGATTTTAAAGTTGCTCCAATTACACCTCTGGCTCCTCTGTTTTCAGTATTATCCCTGAGCTCCAACACCGCCAGTTGGTGCTCGGAAGTGCCGTCTGCACAGTCAACACTTGCTGCCGTGTTATTGGGGTTCAGTAACGTCAGCTGTTCCCCTGCTGTGCGGACGGCAATTTCTCCTGCTCTGTCCACATTCTCACTACTACTGATTTTAAAGTTGCTCCAATTACACCTCTGGCTCCTCTGTTTTCAGTATTATCCCTGAGCTCCAACACCGCCAGTTGGCGCTCGGAAGTGCCATCTGCACAGTCAACACTTGCTGCCGTGTTATTGGGGTTCAGTAACATCAGCTGTTCCCCTGCTGTGCGGACGGCAATTTCTCCTGCTCTGTCCACATCCACTGTACTACTGATTTAAAACCTCCTCCAAATACACTTCTGGCTCCTCTGTTTTCAGTATTATCCCTGAGCTCCAACACCGCCAGTTGGCGCTCGGAAGTGCCGTCTGCACAGTCAACACTTGCTGCCATGTCATTGGGGTTCAGTAACGTCAGCTGTTCCCCTGCTGTGCGGACGGCAATTTCTCCTTCTCTGTCCACATTCTCACTACTACAGATTTTAAAGTTGCTCCAATTACACCTCTGGCTCCTCTGTTTTCAGTATTATCCCTGAGCTCCAACACCGCCAGTTGGCGCTCGGAAGTGCCGTCTGCACAGTCAGCACTTGCTGCCGTGTCATTGGGGTTCAGTAACGTCAGCTGTTCCCCTGCTGTGCGGACGGCAATTTCTCCTGCTCTGTCCACATCCAATGTACTACTGATTTAAAACCTCCTCCAAATACACCTCTGGCTCCTCTGTTTTTAGTATTATCCCTGAGCTCCAACACCGCCAGTTGGCGCTCAGAAGTGCCGTCTGCACAGTCAACACTTGCTGCCATGTCATTGGGGTTCAGTAACGTCAGCTGTTCCCCTGCTGTGCGGACGGCAATTTCTCCTTCTCTGTCCACATTCTCACTACTACAGATTTTAAAGTTGCTCCAATTACACCTCTGGCTCCTCTGTTTTCAGTATTATCCCTGAGCTCCAACACCGCCAGTTGGCGCTCGGAAGTGCCGTCTGCACAGTCAACACTTGCTGCCGTGTCATTGGGGTTCAGTAACGTCAGCTGTTCCCCTGCTGTGCGGACGGTAATTTCTCCTGCTCTGTCCACATTCTCACTACTACAGATTTTAAAGTTGCTCCAATTACACCTCTGGCTCCTCTGTTTTCAGTATTATCCCTGAGCTCCAACACCGCCAGTTGGTGCTCGGAAGTGCCGTCTGCACAGTCAGCACTTGCTGCTGTGTCATTGGGGTTCAGTAACGTCAGCTGTTCCCCTGCTGTGCGGACGGCAATTTCTCCTGCTCTGTCCACATCCACTGTACTACTGATTTAAAACCTCCTCCAAATACACTTCTGGCTCCTCTGTTTTCAGTATTATCCCTGAGCTCCAACACCGCCAGTTGGCGCTCGGAAGTGCCGTCTGCACAGTCAACACTTGCTGCCATGTCATTGGGGTTCAGTAACGTCAGCTGTTCCCCTGCTGTGCGGACGGCAATTTCTCCTTCTCTGTCCACATTCTCACTACTACAGATTTTAAAGTTGCTCCAATTACACCTCTGGCTCCTCTGTTTTCAGTATTATCCCTGAGCTCCAACACCGCCAGTTGGCGCTCGGAAGTGCCGTCTGCACAGTCAACACTTGCTGCCGTGTCATTGGGGTTCAGTAACGTCAGCTGTTCCCCTGCTGTGCGGACGGTAATTTCTCCTGCTCTGTCCACATTCTCACTACTACAGATTTTAAAGTTGCTCCAATTACACCTCTGGCTCCTCTGTTTTCAGTATTATCCCTGAGCTCCAACACCGCCAGTTGGTGCTCGGAAGTGCCGTCTGCACAGTCAGCACTTGCTGCCGTGTCATTGGGGTTCAGTAACGTCAGCTGTTCCCCTGCTGTGCGGACGGCAATTTCTCCTGCTCTGTCCACATCCACTGTACTACTGATTTAAAACCTCCTCCAAATACACCTCTGGCTCCTCTGTTTTCAGTATTATCCCTGAGCTCCAACACCGCCAGTTGGCGCTCGGAAGTGCCGTCTGCACAGTCAACACTTGCTGCCGTGTCATTGGGGTTCAGTAACGTCAGCTGTTCCCCTGCTGTGCGGACGGCAATTTCTCCTGCTCTGTCCACATTCTCACTACTACAGATTTTAAAGTTGCTCCAATTACACCTCTGGCTCCTCTGTTTTCAGTATTATCCCTGAGCTCCAACACCGCCAGTTGGTGCTCGGAAGTGCCGTCTGCACAGTCAGCACTTGCTGCCATGTTATTTGGGTTCGGTAACGTCAGCTGTTCCCCTGCTGTGCGGACGGCAATTTCTCCTGCTCTGTCCACATTCTCACTACTACAGATTTTAAAGTTGCTCCAACTACATCTCTGGCTCCTCTGTTTTCAGTATTATCCCTGAGCTCCAACACCGCCAGTTGGCGCTCGGAAGTGCCCTCTGCACAGTCAACACTTGCTGCCGTGTTTGTTAGAACCTTGCTCTTAGTTTTTTTTTCCTTTGCTGGTCACATGACCTTGTTGGCCTATTTAAGCCTGCTCCGCCCTTCTGGCTTTGCTGGACTTCATTGTATATCTACTTTCTAGCTAGCCTGTGCTCTGTCTTGCTCTGTTAGTTTGCTTGGTCTACTGACCTCTATGTTCTATATATTTTGTTTGTTCGTCTGTCTGCTACTATTTCTGTTAGGAGGTGTCCCATATTCCTCCCAGTCCTTAGTACTTGTAGGGATTCCCTCCCCACATCTATAGGTCTCCGTACAGACTAGCTTAGGACTTTAGCAGGTCTGATCGCAGGATCAGGTCCCCTGTTACATCGTAGGGATTAAGCTGAGTTCTATCATAGGGACAGATCTCCTCTCTTTCCTTAGCTCTGGTAGCGGAACATAACAGTAAGTCCAGCCTGCAAATTCTCTAAGGAAAGATTTTTCTGTTCCATCATGGTGTCGGTTCAGGATTTGGTTCATCGCCTGCAGGGACTCTCTCTGGAGGTGGCCGAGCTCCGTCAGCACGTGAGTAACTGTCCTGGAGCACATTTCTTGGAGCCTAAGGTATGTTTGCCGGATTTATTTTTTGGTGAACACCGAGAATTTTTTTCATTTAAAAATGCTTGCTTATTGTATTTTCGGTTGAGACCTAAGTCCTCTGGGGATGAATCCCAGCGCGTAGGGTTCATAATGTCACTTTTGCGCAAAGAGCCTCAGGAGTGGGCCTTTTCTTTGCAACCTAGTGATACATGCTTCAGATCGGTGGATAGTTTTTTTTCTGCTTTGGGACTATTATATGATGATCCTGACCGTGTCGCATCAGCTGAGACTGAGTTGAGACGTTTAAAACAAGGATCAGGTAATGTGGAAAAATATTGTACTCATTTCCGTCGTTGGTCTACCCAAACAGGGTGGAACGATTCTGCTCTGAAAAGTCTATTTCTTGCTGGGCTCAGTGAAAGGGTTAAAGACCTGCTAATTGCTTATCCTACACCTGAAGATTTGCAACAGGCTATGCAATTAGCTATACGGGTGGATAGAAGACTGCGTGCAAGGGTTAATGAGAGCAAATCCTCTGCTATGTCAGTTTCTGGTTATGAGAATGTGTGTACTAACAGTGGTGAACCGATGGAGATTGGATCGGTGACACCTCGCTCTCAAGAAAAAGACCGTCGATTTTCTGAAGGCTTGTGTTTCTATTGCGGAAAATCTGGTCATTTGATTAAAGGCTGTGAGCTTCGTATGAAGAAAGAAAAAAAAAATGGTCAGTCATGCCCGTATTGCCTGTTTAAATTCCAAGGGTGTATTTTTAGCTGCTTCCACGATTGCTCAGAAAAAATTAATGGAATTTCGGGTATTTGTTGATTGCGGGTCTACTCTGAATGTAATTGATGGGGGATTCGTGGAAAGACTCAATTTAAAACCTGAACCTTTATTATCCCCCCATTGCTGTGGTTTCTGTGGATGGTTCCCCTTTGAAGAATATTACTCTCAAGGTCTGTGAATTTCCTCTCACTATTAATCGTGTTCACCATGAGAAATTGGATTTGGTAGTTTTGAATAACTTGCCTTCTCCAGTAATATTGGGATTGCCCTGGTTAAAATTTCACAATCCTGTACTGGATTGGTCTACCAGTGAAATTAAATCCTGGAGCCATAAATGTTATGACAAGTGTTGTAACGGGCGTATTGCAGCTTTGGATAGGGGAGAATTGCCTGTTCCTATTCAGGATTTTTGGAGAGTTTTTTCTGAGAAGGAATCGCAGGTTTTGCCTCCCCATAGAGACTATGATTGTTCTATTGAATTTGTCCCTGGAGCGACTCTTCCTAAAAGTCGTTTATTTAACCTTACTATTCCTGAGAGGAAGGCTTTGGAGGTTCCCAGTGCTCCTTGGACACATTTGGCTATGGACTTTATAACTGACCTTCCCCCCCTCTGAGGGTTTTACTGTCATCTGGGTGGTCGTGGACCGTTTTAGCAAGATGTTTCACTTGGTTCCCTTTGTCAAACTGCCCTGCGCTAAAACTCTCGCTAAGGCCTTTGTCAAGGAAATTGTCAGACTTCATGGCGTTCCTACTGACATTGTTTCTGATAGGGGTCCTCAGTTCGTGGCTCGTTTTTGGCGTGCCTTTTGTGACAGGTTGGGAGTTCATTTATCGTTCTCGTCCGGATATCATCCTGAATCTAATGGCCAGACAGAAAGGAAAAACCAGGATGTTGAGCAGTTCTTGCGTTGTTTTGTGACAGACAATCAAGAGGGGTGGTCTGAGTTTCTGCCACTTGCCGAATTTGCTCTGAACAATCATACATCTTCTTCTGCTGGTTGTTCGCCTTTTTTTTGTTGTTCTGGGAGACATCCGTCGTTTGGGTCGTTCTCCAAGTTGGGATCTGCCGTGCCTGAGGAGGAGAATTTTTCCGGTGATTTGGAGAGAGTTTGGACGGATGTGCGTGGTAATCTTCAGGAGGCCAACAGAAAATCTAAGGACTACTTTGATAGGAAACGACAGGAGGTTTTGTTCGCTGTTGGTGACATGGTTTGGTTGTCCTCTAGGAATCTGCGGTTGAGGATTCCTTCTAAGAAATTGGGTACCAAGTTTGTAGGGCCCTTTAAGGTGCTTCAGGTTGTCAACCAATCTGCTGTTAGGTTGGAGGTTCCTACCTCCTGGAGAATTAATCCGGTATTTCATGTCTCTCTGTTGAAAAAAGCTGTTGTATCGGATTGTGACGCCTCTGCCTCTGTTCCTCCGGTGGTGGAGGACGGGGAATATGAAATTTCTCGCATCCTTAACTCTAGACTGTATAGAGGTAGTTTGCAGTATCTTGTGGCCTGGAAAGGTTTCGGACCCGAGGATAACTCTTGGGTGAGGTCGGATGATGTTTCCGCGTCCAGACTTATCAGAGCGTTTAACAGGAGATTTCCTGATAAGCCTGGTCCTAGGGGATCCGGAGGATCCTCTTAGAAGGGGGGGTACTGTTAGAACCTTGCTCTTAGTTTTTATTTCCTTTGCTGGTCACATGACCTTGTTGGCCTATTTAAGCCTGCTCCGCCCTTCTGGCTTTGCTGGACTTCATTGTATATCTACTTTCTAGCTAGCCTGTGCTCTGTGTCTTGCTCTGTTAGTTTGCTTGGTCTACTGACCTCTATGTTCTATATATTTTGTTTGTTCGTCTGTCTGCTACTATTTCTGTTAGGAGGTGTCCCATATTCCTCCCAGTCCTTAGTACTTGTAGGGATTCCCTCCCCACATCTATAGGTCTCCGTACAGACTAGCTTAGGACTTTAGCAGGTCTGATCGCAGGATCAGGTCCCCTGTTACATCGTAGGGATTAAGCTGAGTTCTATCGTAGGGACAGATCTCCTCTCTTTCCTTAGCTCTGGTAGCAGAACATAACAGTGTTATTGGGGTTCAGTAACGTCAGCTGTTCCCCTGCTGTGCGGACGGCAATTTCTCCTGCTCTGTCCACATCCACTGTACTACTGATTTAAAACCTCCTCCAAATACACCTCTGGCTCCTCTGTTTTTAGTATTTACCCTGGGCTCCAATACCGCTAGTTGCTGCTCAGAAGTGCTGTCTGCACAGTCAACGCTTGCTCCAGTGTTATTGGGGTTCAGTAACGTCAGCTGTTCCCCTGCTGTGTGTCTGGCAAATTCTCCTGCTTTGTCCACATCCACTGTACTACTGATTTAAAACTTGCTCCAATTACACCTCTGGCTCCACTCTGTTTTTAGTATTTACCCTGGGTTCCAGCACCGCCAGCTGGTTCTCGGTAGTTCCATTTGCTCTTGTACCTTCTACTACCCATCCGGGTTCCAGTACCGTCAGCTGGTTCTCGGCAGTGCCTTTGGATTAGGTGCCTCCTTCTCGGTATCCAAGTTCCACCAGCGTCTGCTGGTCCTTGGTAGTGCTTTCTGGCACAGGTACCTCCTGCTTAGTAACAGAGTTCCAGTACCGTCAGCTGGTCTTCGGCAGTTCCATTGGCTCTTGTACCTTCTGCTACCCATCCGGGTTCCAGTACCGTCAGCTGGTCCTCGGTAGTTCCATTTGCTCTTGTACCTTCTACTACCCATCCGGGTTCCAGTACCGTCAGCTGGTTCTCGGCAGTGACTTTGGCACGGGTACTCCCTCCTGCCCAGCCTGGTTCCAGCACGCCAGCTGTTTCCGGGTAGTGTCAACGTCACTTTGCCTCCAATGCGTTGTCCTGTCGTGTTGCGGTCGGGTTAGCCGACTCTATGGTGCCTGCAGTTTAGGTGACTCCTATGTGGGCTGCGGGATCAGGCAATGAAGGCTGGTTCCATAGTGCCAATAGGACAAGTACCCCCTGTAGGACTGTGGGTTTTGGTAACTGCGGCCGGCTCGCGGCCTTGAACTTTTTTTTACATGGGTACCTTCTGCTACCCATCCGGATTCCAGTACCGTCAGCTGGTTCTCGGCAGTGCCTTTGGATTAGGTGCCTCCTTCTCGGTATCCAAGTTCCACCAACGTCTGCTGGTCCTTGGTAGTGCTCTCTGGCACAGGTACCTCCTGCTTAGTAACCGAGTTCCAGTACCGTCAGCTGGTCTTCGGCAGTTCCATTGGCTCTTGTACCTTCTACTACCCATCCGGGTTCCAGTACCGTCAGCTGGTTCTCGGCAGTGTCTTTGGCACGGGTACTCCCTCCTGCCCAGCCTGGTTCCAGCACGCCAGCTGTTTCCGGGTAGTGTCAACGTCACTTTGCCTCCAATGCGTTGTCCTGTCGTGTTGCGGTCGGGTTAGCCGACTCTATGGTGCCTGCAGTTTAGGTGACTCCTATGTGGGCTGCGGGATCAGGCAATGAAGGCTGGTTCCATAGTGCCAATAGGACAAGCACCCCCTGTAGGACTGTGGGTTTTGGTAACTGCGGCCGGCTCGCGGCCTTGAACTTTTTTTTACATGGGTACCTTCTGCTACCCATCCGGGTTCCAGTACTGTCAGCTGGTTCTCGGCAGTGCCTTTGGATTAGGTGCCTCCTTCTCGGTATCCAAGTTCCACCAACGTCTGCTGGTCCTTGGTAGTGCTTTCTGGCACAGGTACCTCCTGCTTAGTAACCGAGTTCCAGTACTGTCAGCTGGTCTTCGGCAGTTCCATTGGCTCTTGTACCTTCTGCTACCCATCCGGGTTCCAGTACCGTCAGCTGGTTCTCGGTAGTTCCTCAGCTTTCTTGTACCTTCTGCTACATTTCCAAGTTCAAGCTTTTTGAAATGGTTCTTGGTAATCACTCTGGATCTCCCTGACGAGGACCCTGAAGACGAGGACCCTGAAGACCAACCCTAAGAAGACGAGGACCCCGAAGACAACGACCCTGAAGACGAGGACCCTGAAGACCACCCCGAAGAAGACGAGGACCCTGAAGACCACCCCGAAGAAGACGAGGACCCTGAAGACCACCCCGAAGAAGACGAGGACCCCGAAGACGAGGACCCAGAAGACCAACCCGAAGAAGACGAGGACCCCCGAAGACGATGACCCTGAAGACCACCCCGAAGAAGACCAAGAAGATGACCCTGAAGAGGACAAAGAAGAGAAGACAAGCACCAAGATACAGAAGAACAAGAGACAGAAAACCAAGAAGCAGAAATACAAGAAGCTGCAGAACAAAAAGCGGAAGAACATTAAGCATAAGACTAAAAATCAGAGCAAAAGATAATATCTAAATTATAAGCAGAAGATGACTAAGCAGTGTATGGGGGTGAGTCCGTTCCTCCTCGTGGTGCCCCTGGAAAAGACCTGCTGCTGCAGGCCAAACTGAACGCGGACAAATCCTGTTGTAAATCTTTTGTGACGGGCAGAACGAAAGGTGTAATGTCCAACCTTTTATAGATAACAACTACAGGAATGCCTGTCACAAATAAGAATATGATGAAGAAGAATAATACGAAGAAGGTGAAGAAGAAGAAGATGAAGAAGGTGAAGAAGAAGAGGATGAAAAAGATGCTGAGGATGATGAAGGAGAAAGTGTGGGAGAAGTAAAAAAGAAGGTGAAGAGCATGGAAGTAGTGAAACATAAATATCTGACAAAATATAAAAATAATTAACATAGTCAATATTTCCGTAACTCAGAACGTCTTAAAAAAAATATTAATTCCTGCTATTCCATTTGATTGGGCTAAACCTCTATGCCTTTATTGTCTCCCCCACCTCCCCCAATACATTCTACATTATTCTTAGTTGTTTTCCTTCATGTAGAATTAACCTACAAGGAAAGAAAGGGTTTATTTTCATTCCGATATTTCTCTCCCATTGACTTGCATTGGTTTCCGGTATCGGAATCGGCGATATCCGATACTTTTTCGGTATCGGTCCGATCCAATCCGATCCGATATTTCCCGATATCGGAAGGTATCGCTCAACACTAATCATGAGTATTTAGCTAATCGGCAGTCATTTAGTGTTGGCTGGTGTCATCGGACCCTGCAGGTCTAAAGTATATAGGGAGAGCCACATTTGAGGCTACAACTGTGCCTGTGCAGGAGCATGCATGTCACATGCAGTGTGCAGAATCGAGTGCACTACAGGAGCAAAGATTGCAAAGGTTGGCAATAGCCTTAGGCTGTGTGCCCACGATGCGTTTTTCAAGCGTTTATGCTGCGGAATTTCCGCTTGGGAAACGCTTGGTAAACCTTCCCCCATGGTCTCCAATGCCGCACTTTCAATGCCCATGCTGCGGATTTTTCCGCAGCGTTTATGCTGCGCTCAAAAATCCGCAGCATGTCCATTAATTTTGCGGAAGTGCTGCGTTTTCGCCGCCATTGACTTGCATTAGAACGCGCCAATTCCGCAAAGCTGCATCTATACTTGCGTAATTGACGCGTTCTAATGTGCGGATGGTACCCGGGTGTGGAGGACAGGAGACTCTCCTCCACACCCAGGTACCATTAAAAGCTGTAAAAAAAAGAATAAAATAAAAAATAAAGATTATATTCACCTTCCGACGGCCCCCGGACTCCTTCCCTGTGCTGGCTGCTGACAGATCGCGCAGGACTGAAGGACCTGCGGTGACGTCACAGTCATGGGACGGCAGGTCTTTCAGTACAGCGTACCGCGATCTGCCAGCAGCCAGCACAGGAACGCAGCAAGACTCGGGGCCATCGCAAGGTAAGTATAGCTTTATTTTTTTTATTTTTAACCATTCTCTCGGGTCACACTATATGAATCCATGCCGTTTGCATGGATTTATATAGTGTGACCAAGTTGTCAAGCACTTTCCAAGTGATGCTAAAATCGCTTGGAAAGCGCTTGTCAACCCGCATGTGGAAATGCATGTGAAGAACGCTTCACATCCGCATGTCCCTGGCAGGAAAATCGCATGTACAATCTGCATGTACAATCCGCATGCGTTTTTTTCTGCCAGGGAGATGAAGAAACGCTCAGGAAAAAATCTTGAGCATTTGTGCATCATGGACACATAACCTTACATAATTTACAGAACACAGCTAATTCAGATATCAGCAGAATTCACATGACTAAGAACACTTAGAAATGATAAATACTTACAGTGGTGTGAAAAAAGAGTTTTCCCCCTTCCTGATTTCTTATTCTTTTGCATGTTTGTCACACTGAAATGTTTCAGGTCACAAAACAAAGATAACACAAGTAAACACAAAATGCAGTTTTTAAATGGAGGTCTTTATTATTAAGGGAAAAAGAAATCCAAACCTACAGGGCCATGTGTGAAAAAGTGATTGCCCCCCCCCCCTTAAAACATAAATTAACTGTGGTTTATCACATCTTTGGGAAGCTGAGTTCAATTTCCCTAGCCACACACAGGCCTGATTACTGCCACACCTGTCCTCAATCAAGAAATCACTTAGATAGGACCTGCCTGACAAGGTGAAGTAGACCAAAAGATCCTCAAAAGCTAGACATGATGCTGCGATCCAAAGAAATTAGGAACAAATAAGAAAAAATTATTGAGATCTATCAGTCTGGAAAAGGTTATAAAGCCATTTCTAAAGCTTTGGGACTCCAGCGAACCACATTGAGAGCCAATATCCACAAATGGTGAAAACATGGAACAGTGGTGAACCTTCCCAGGAGTGGCTGACCAACCAAAATTACCTCAAGAACGCAGCGACGACTAATCCAAGAGGTCACAAAAGACCCCACAACAACATCCAAAGAACTGCAGGCATCACTTGCCTCAGTTGTCAGTGTTCATGACTCCACCATAAGAAAGAGACTGGGCAAAAATGGCATGCATGGCAGAGTACCAAGACGAAAACCACTGTTTAATAATGAAGAGCTTCATTTAAACACTGCATTTTGTGTTTACTTGTGTTATCTTTTGTCTAATATTTAAATTTGTTTTGTGATCTGAAACATTTAGGCTGAGTTCAAACGATGCGTTTTTCATGCGTTTCCGCGGCGTTTTTGCAGTTGCGTAAACGCCGCGGAAACGCATGAAAAACGCATGGTAGAAGGGCAGCAATGTTCCCCAATTGAAATCCGCATGTGCTGTACACATGATGCGGATTTTTCCCAGCGTAAAAATCCGCATCACTGTATATGTTGATGCGCATTCCATGCGGTCTAATGTGCGGATGGTACCCGGGTGTGGAGGAGAGGACTCTCATCCAGACCCAGGTACCATTAAAAAAAAAAGAATAAAATAAAAAATATATATATACTCACCTTCTGACGGCAGGCGCAGCGCTCCTGCTTGGTTCCCGGCACTTCGCGGTTGAATGAAGAAGGACCTTCGCTGACGTCAGAGTCATGTGACGGGTCACGTGACGCTGACGTCGGCAGGTCCTTCAGTCTTCACTGCCGATAGCCGGGACCGAGCGAAGCAGGACACCGGGGGCCATCAGAGGGTAAAGTATATATTTATTTTTTATTTTTTGACATTCACACACTATATAAATCCATGCCGTTTGCATGGATTTATATAGTGTGACCAAGTTGACAAGCACTTTCCAAGTGATGCTAAAATCGCTTGGGAAGCGCTTGTCAACCCGCATGCGGAAATGAAAGTGAAGAACGCTTCACATCAGCATGTCCCTGGCAGGAAAAACGCATGTACAATCCGCATGTAAAATCCGCATGCGTTTTTTCCTGCCAGGGAGATGCAGAAATGCTCAGGAAAAAATCCTGAGCATTTCTGCATCGTGTGCACATACCCTTAAGTGTGACAGACATGCTAAAGAATAAGAAATCAGGAAGGAGGCAAACACTTTGTCACACTATTGTATATAAATATTATTGAAAGGCAACATACTACAGGACTCTACTATAGTTTACTTATAAAAAATGTAATCCAGTTATTAGTAATTTAATGATGTAAAAATGTCCCTCAGTAAATGAAGGGCAACAGACAGTAGGTTGGCTATTCATAGTAAAACTGTTGACTGCTCTAACCATAAAGATTATATAGTGGTTTTTGAATGGCAATGGTCGCCCAATTGCTGTGCAAAAGAAGAGACCCTCCGTTAACGTCTCTGACTGAAACTTCTGATTAACGCATGGATTACTCTGTGAAACATAACAACCCAACCAAATGTCATTTATGAAAAAAATACTTTGCAGATATACTACTTTTAAAAAAAGACACAAAAATAAAAAAAATTGTAAGTCAATCCAATCTTGAACAATATTGAAACAGCTTTACATTATACAACTGTATTGCATGACACAACTATGCTGTAATACAAGAACATCATAGTACCAATAGCCATTGGTGTGTTAATACATACATTTAATTTGGTTCTCTGTATTGTGTAACATATTTGGAAAGCATGCCCCCTGTTGGCCATTCCTTCCATTATTCTCCACATCAGTACTGGGAAACACTTTTCCTCTGTAGGGAAAAAGAAAACCAAGAGATGAGAGACAGAAGAATCAAACACAAGAACATACTATGGCATCTAGTACCTTTTGACTATAATTTACAGTGTCCTGAAGTTATTTGCTTGAAAAAAAAAGATTTATGTAAATCCACACCTCAAAATACACTCCTTACATACATCTAGTCATAAGTTGAGACTGGAACGAGCTGTAGTGATTTCCCACCCTTTCAATGTATCTGCACCTTCAGCTTAATCATCAGCTTTATATGTAGACTGGGACAGGGTCAGCAGAGAGCAGACAGTTTAAAGCAGGTTTTTGCTATGTAAACTGAGGACAGCATGAGGTAAGGGTTAAATCACTAAATTCAAAGTTGTGCCACATGTCCAGCTGTGTGATGTTGTTTACTTAGACTGAAGGTTTTATCACCTGGTGAGTATCATTGCTTTGACTAGCTGGTCCTGAACCCTGGTCCGACTCTGCCCACTGTGTACACAGAGAACCTGGTATGGGTGGGGTTAGCTTTCTGGTCCGATGGGCATCTCTGGTCTTGATCTGGTGCCCTAAGTTATCCACGCAGCGCCCCCCATTGTGCTCCTGCTGAGGGCAGAGCAAAGCACTGTAGTGTGCATGCGCAAACTTTAACCTTTGTGTCATCGGCACTCTTTGGCCTTTCCCCGTGCATGCAAACTATGGTACTTTGCTCTGCATATATACAGCATTCTAGTATGCCGTAATAGAGGGCTTAGAGGTGCTGGCCGTACTTTATATTGTAAAAACCTAGTGACAGGTTCCTTTTTACCTATATCTGTAGTTTAAAGGGGTTGTCCAGTCTAAAACGACATGTCTGCAGTCACTCTACGAGATGGCAGACTTGTGAGTCCTCACATAGTGCGCACTGTGAAGATTGTCTGGGGTGAGCGCTGGTCACGTGTCCACAAGTATGCTATGGGAATACTCCCAGCCAAAATCTGACTACACTGTTTCCGGTCTCATGCAATACACTTGCACTGAGTGTGCGGAAACAGTATAGTCAGATTTTGGCTGGGAGTATTCCCATAGCATACTTGTGGACACATAACCAGCGCTCACCCCAGACAATCTTCACAGTGCGCACTATGTTAGGACTCACAAGTCTGCAGTCTCTTAGAGTGACTGCAGACATGTCGTTTTAGACTGGACAACCCCTTTAATAGTGTTATGTGACGTGTCAGGTTCCCTTTAATTAAATGGCGGCTTCCAATGGCAGTGTGCCATCACTACATAAAGTTGGCTCCATATGGCGCAGGTGCTGGTTGTGTTACACAGCCTGCACCTGAGTGTAACTGCCACCATCAAAGTAAGCTCAGATTACAACAGGTTAACCCCTAAAATACTGTTGTTCACTGTGAAAGCAGGATTCAAACACCTCCAACATTCCAGCCATCACTCTAGAGCCTATGACCTATGGTAGCAGGTGGGGGGTACTGTAGGCTTCAGTATCTGCCATGGTTTTACTCCTTTGAAGCCCGTCTGTGGCCAGGCTTTATGGGAGACCAATAATTAGGCAATAGACTGCAGTGTCTAAACGATTGACTCAAAAATAGGCTTAATAGTATCAGTAGCTTGAGTAAACTCCACTCTAGGGTTAGCAGAAATACCACACAACTGGAAAAAAATGGTTGAACCCTAAAACTTAACGTTCACTCCAATCAGCATGAAAAACAATGAAGCCACAAATGGACAGGAGCATGTACCCATACCCAGTGGCGTAACTAGAGTTCGATGGGCCCCGGTGCTAGACTTGAACCGGGCACCCTCCCCCTTCCTGGTATGTTTATATATATACCTTCTCATTCAAAGATTTTTCTGTATTTTCATGACTATGAAAATTGTACATTCACACTGAAGGCATCAAAACTATGAACTAACACATGTGGAATTATATACTTAACAAAAAAGTGTGAAATAACTGAAAATATGTCTTATGTTCTAGGTTCTTCAAAGTAGCCACCTTTTGCTTTGATGACTGCTTTGCACACTCTTGGCATTCTCTTGATGAGCTTCAAGAGGTAGTCACCGGAAATGGTTTTCATTTCACAGGTGTGCCCTGTCAGGTTTAATAAGTGGGATTTCTTGCCTTATAAATGGGGTTGGGACCATCAGTTGTGTTGTGCCGAAGTCTGGTGGATACACAGCTGATAGTCCTACGGAATAGATTGTTAGAATTTGTATTATGGCAAGAAAAAAGCAGCTAAGTAAAGAAAAACGAGTGGCCATCATTACGTTAAGAAATGAAGGTCAGTCAGTGCGAAAAATTGGGCAAACTTTGAAAGTGTCCCCAAGTGCAGTTGCAAAAACCATCAAGTGCTACAAAGAAACTGGCTCACATGAGGACCGCCCCAGGAAAGGAAGACCAAGAGTCACCTCTGCTTCTGAGGATAAGTTTATCCGAGTCACCAGCCTCAGAAATCGCAGGTTAACAGCAGCTCAGATTAGAGGCCAGGTCAATGCCACGCAGAGTTCTATCAGCAGACACATCTCTACAACAACTGTTAAGAGGAGACTTTGTGCAGCAGGCCTTCATGGTAAAATAGCTGCTAGGAAACCACTGGTAAGGACAGTCAACAAGCAGAAGAGACTTGTTTGGGTTAAAGAACACAAGGAATGGACATTAGACCAGTGGAAATCTGTGCTTTGGTCTGATGAGTCCAAATTTGAGATATTTGGTTTCAACCACTGTGTCTTTGTGCGATGCAGAAAAGGTGAACGGATGGACTCTACTTGCCTGGTTCTCACTGTGAAGCATGGAGGAGGAGGTGTGATGGTGTGGGGGTGCTTTGCTGGTGACACTATTGGGGATTTATTCAAAATTGAAGGCATACTGAACCAGCATGGCTACCACAGCATCTTGCAGCGGCATGCTATTCCATCCGGTTTGCGCTTAGTTGGACCATCATTTATTTTTCAACAGGACAATGACCCCAAACACACCTCCAGGTTATGTAAGGGCTATTTGACCAAGTAGGAGAGTGATGGGGTGCTACGCCTGATGACCTGGCCTCCACAGTCACCAGACCTGAACCCAATCGAAATGGTTTGGGGTGAGTTGGACCGCAGAGTGAAGGCAAAAAGTGCCAACAAGTGCTAAGCATCTCTGGGAACTCCTTCAAGATTGTTGGAAGACCATTTCCGGTGACTACCTCTTGAAGTTCATCAAGAGAATGCCAAGAGTGTTCAAAGCAGTCATCAAAGCAAAAGGTGGCTACTTTGAAGAACCTAGAATATAGGACATATTTTCAGTTGTTTCACACTTTTTTGTTAAGTATATAATTCCACATGTGTTAATTCATAGTTTTGATGCCTTCAGTGTGAATGTACAATTTTCATAGTCATGAAAATACAGAAAAATCTTTAAATGAGTAGGTGTGTCCAAACTTTTGGTCTGTACTGTACTGTATGTATGTATGTGTATGTATGTATGTATGTATGTGTGTGTATATATATATATATATATATATATATAGTGCCTACAAGTAGTATTCAACCCCCTGCAGATTTAGCTGGTTTGATAAGATGCAAATAAGTTAGAGCCTTCAAACTGCAAACGAGAGTAGGTTTTATGAACAGAAGCATAAATCTTACAAACCAAAAAGTTATGTTGCTCAGTTGAATTTTATTAAATTTTAAACATAAAAGTGTGGGTCAATTATTATACAACCTCCATGTTTAATATTTTGTGGAATAACCCTTGTTTGCAATTACAGCTAATAATCGTCTTTTATAAGACCTGATCAGGCCGGCACAGGTCTGTGGAGTTATCTTGGCCCACTCCTCCATGCAGATCTTCTCCAAGTTATCTAGGTTCTTTGGGTGTCTCATGTGGACTTTATTCTTGAGCTCCTTCCACAAGTTTTCAATTGGGTTAAGGTCCGGAGACTGACTAGGCCACTCCAACACCTTGACTTTTTCCCTATTGAACCAGGCCTTGGTTTTCTTGGCTGTGTGCTTTGGGTCGTTGTCTTGTTGGAAGATGAAATTACGACCCATCTTAAGATCCTTGATGGAGGAGCGGAGGTTCTTGGCCAAAATCTCAAGGTAGGCCGTGCTATCCATCTTCCCATGGATGCGGACCAGATGGCCAGGCCCCTTGGCAGAGAAACAGCCCCACAGCATGATGCTGCCACCACCATGCTTGACTGTAGGGATGGTATTCTTGGGGTCGTATGCAGTGCCATCCAGTCTCCAAACGTCACGTGTGTGGTTGGCACCAAAGATCTCGATCTTGGTCTCATCAGACCATAGAACCTTGAACCAGTCTGTCTCAGAGTCCTCCAAGTGATCATGAGCAAACTGTAGACGAGCCTTGACATTACGCTTTGAAAGTAAAGGTACCTTACGGGCTCGTCTGGAACGGAGACCATTGCGGTGGAGTACGTTACTTATGGTATTGACTGAAACCAATGTCCCCACTGCCATGAGATCTTCCCGGAGCTCCTTCCTTGTTGTCCTTTGGTTAGCCTTGACTCTTCGGACAAGCCTGGCCTCGGCACGTGAGGACACTTTCAAAGGCTGTCCTGGCCGTGGAAGGCTAACAGTAGTTCCATAAGTCTTCCACTTACGGATGATGCTCCCAACAGTGGAGACAGGTAGGCCCAACTCCTTGGAAAGGGTTTTGTACCCCTTGCCAGCCTTGTGACCCTCCACGATCTTGTCTCTGATGGCCTTGGAATGCTCCTTTGTCTTTCCCATGTTGACCATGTCTGAGTGCTGTTCACAAGTTTGGGGAGGGTCTTAAATAGTCAGAAAAGGCTGGCAAAAGAGATCTGTAATCCACACATGTGAAGCTCATTATTCTTGGTGCCTGAACTAATTCTTAATACTTTTGGGGGACCAAACAGAATTCTTGTGGTTTGAGGGGTTGAATAATAAATGACACTCTGAATTAACTTTTAACGTTTTAAAAAAAAAAAAAAAAAATTTGCTGCAGTGCATTTCCCACTTCCAGGCTGATCTACAGTACAAATGTCACAATGCCAAGTTAATTCTGCATGTGTCAACCAGCTAAATCTGCAGGGGGTTGAATACTACTTGTAGGCACTGTGTATATATATATATATATATATATTAGTGCCCCTGAGGGTTCAGTCGCCACAGAGGTACTGCACCTCACCCAGAAAAAGTGCACCCTATTGGTTTTATATTCACAACCATGACCTCAGAAGAAAAACCCTTTTGGCGTGGCAGAAGACGTGGTCCAGCCCCAAGATCACCTATGCCCTGCAGCCACGCCCAGGGTCTACGTTGAGGGTTTGCTGACGGGTCCCTCATGCTGCTACTTGTTGCACCTGTTTAAAAGTAAAATGGACGCCCGGTTACAGCATGAACTGTAACCTGTTACAAGAAATGTTTCTGAAAAGTGTTTTACAATGTGCGATAAATGTAACCTGTAACGTTGAAGTGATGTGCCTCCCATAAAGGGAAGAAATGTTGTGTTTTACAATCTTATATGCGATGCATCTAAAAATTTGCATGGCAAATATACCCTGTTTTACTTTGTTCCAGCCCGCGGACGTGCTGTGTTTTACCAGGGGGGAGTGTGGCGCCCCTGAGGGTTCAGTCACCACAGAGGTACTGCACCTCACCCAGAGGTGTGGTGTCTCCTACTCTCAGGTAAGGAGGGAGTGCTGCCCGGAACCCCAACACCTGCATCCAACACTACACTGCTCCAGGCCGGCTGGAAGGGCAAGATGCAATGTGTTTTCCTGCTGAGCCCTGTCCCTGGCTGGAGTGGGGGGAACCCAGAGGTAGGGAGAACCAGTAGTGGGTGTGGGTGGAGGAAGCAGTTCAGGGGAGCACTATAGTAGTAGGTACATATAAAGGGAAGCCATCTTAGGGTGGCAGGACAGTAGTGAGAGGACAGTTCAGAAAAACAGTCTGGGAGCAGAGTCTCAGTAGGAGCTCTGCTCCACAACTAGGGCCTAGTGTCAGAGACCCAGGAGGGGAGCAGGGAGTAGGCTCCGTTCTGTTGAAGGGAATCCTAGGGAGTACGGCGAGTGCAGGACGGCACCCGTACGCCCCGCATCTGTCAGAAGACAGAGGGATCGTAGGCCGCAAGAAGGGGACCGGCCCCTGGTCCAGCCGTGTTACTCCAGGTCTCGGCTGGGAAAACCGGAGGCTTCTGGCTTATATAGTCAGTTGCTGAAGCCGCATTCTAATCCCCGTGAGGGTCAAGCAGGTCCGGGAACTCCGACGCACAGGAGGGACTTCAGAGCACCCGAGCGGGATTGAGAGTGGGCAGCGCAGGGCAGGAGGGAGAAAGACCCAGCGTGAAGTCGGTCTAGCTAGGAACACAAAGTGGGGTTCTGTCAGGTACGCCTAACCAGCCTGAGGAAGAACTGAGCCCCTGCCTGGTGAACGCAGCGTGACGTGGGAGGCTGACACCTGTACAGTGCACCAGTGGAACAGTCATAATAACTGTGAGTAAAAACTCTGATGACTGCACCGCACTGCCTCCGTCCATTCTTTAATCTGCGCTATCGTTCCCTCTCTGCACTACAACGCCCAGCCAAACCACCATCTTCCTACACTGCCCTGGAGCTAGCTCTACCTGTGGAGAGCCACACCATCCCTGCTGCCGTAACACCAGCTCCAGAGGACTGCTCCGCAGCGGCGGCACCCCTTAGCCGCATTCCACAGGTGGCGTCACGAACAATCCCAAAAACCTCATATAAAAATATTCCCCTTTGCACTGACCGCCCTGGGTCACGGACCGGGCCAGCCACCGTGATACTCCCCTACCGGCATACACAGAGGCCCGGCTGCCGAGTACCCCACGGCCCTGGGGGGCGCGTCATATATATATATATATATATATATATATATATATATATATATATATATATATATATATATATATATATATATATATATATATATATATATATATATTCCCACATGCTGGGTAATATGTCCCTTATCGTGGGCCTCATCCTTATATATATCCCCCATTCTGGTATACAGTTATATGAAAAAGTTTGGGCACCCCTATTAATCTTAAGCTTAATGTTTTATAAAAATTGGTGTTTTTGCAACAGCTATTTCAGTTTGATATATGTAATAACTGTTGGACACAGTAATGTTTCTGCCTTGAAATGAGGTTTATTGTACTAACAGAAAATGTGCAATCTGCATTCAAACAAAATTTGACAGGTGCATAAGTATGGACACCCTTATCATTTTCTTGTTTTAAATACTCCTACCTACTTTTTACTGTCTTACTAAAGCACTTTTTTTGGTTTTGCAACCTCATTGAGCTTTGAACTTCATAGCCAGGTGTATGCAATTATGAGAAAAGCTACTTAAAGTGGCCACTTGCAAGTTGTTCTCCTGTTTGAATCTCCTCTGAAGAGTGGCATCATGGGCTCCTCAAAGCAACTGTCAAATGATCTGAAAACAAAGATTATTCAACATAGTTATTCAGGGGAAGGATACAAAAAGCTGTCTCAGAGATTTAACCTGTCAGTTTCCACTGTGAGGAACATAGTAAGGAAATGAAAGAACACAGGGACAGTTCTTGTTAAGGCCAGAAGTGGCAGGCCAAGAAAAACATCAGAAAGGCAGAGAAGAAGAATGGTGAGATCAGTCAAGGACAATCCTCAGACCACCTCCAGAGAGCTGCAGCATCAACTTGCTGCAGATGGTGTCACTGTGCATCGGTCAACTATGCAACGCACTTTGCACAAGGAGAAGCTGTATGGGAGAGTGATGCAAAAGAAGTCGTTTCTGCAAGCACGCCACAAACAGAGTCGGCTGAGGTATGAAAAAGCACATTTGGAGAAGCCAATTTCTTTTTGGAAGAAGGTCCTGTGGACTGATGAAACCAAGATTGAGTTGTTTGGTCATACAAAAAGGCGTTATGCATGGCAGCAAAAAAACACAGCATTCCAAGAAAAACACTTGCTACCCACAGTAAAATTTGGTGGAGGTTCCATCATGCTTTGGGGCTGTGTGGCCAATGCCGGCACCGGGAATCTTGTTAAAGTTGAGGGACGCATGGATTCCACTCAGTATCAGCAGATTCTTGACAATAATGTTCAAGAATCAGTGATAAAGTTGAAGTTACGCAGGGGATGGATCTTTCAGCAAGACAATGATCCAAAACACCGCTCCAAATCTACTCAGGAATTCATGCAGAGGAACAATTACAATGTTCTGGAATGGCCATGCCAGTCCCCTGACCTGATTATCATTGAACATCTGTGGGATCATTTGAAGAGGGCTGTACATGCTCGGCGACCATCAAACTTAACTGAACTGGAATTGTTTTGTAAAGAGGAATGGTCAAAAATACCTTCATCCAGGATCCAGGAACTCATTAAAAGCTACAGGAAGCGACTAGAGGCTGTTATTTTTGCAAAAGGAGGATCTACTAAATATTAATGTCACTTTTCTTGTGAGGTGCCCATACTTATGCACCTGTCAAATTTTGTTTGAATGCAGATTGCACATTTTCTGTTAGTACAATAAACCTCATTTCAAGGCAGAAACATTACTGTGTCCAACAGTTATTACATATATCAAACTGAAATAGCTGTTGCAAAAACACCAATTTTTATAAAACATTAAGCTTAAGATTAATAGGGGTGCCCAAACTTTTTCATATAACTGTATGTTCTTTATCCTGGGCCCCATCCTGGTACATGTCACCCATTTTGCCGCTGTTTTTTAATGCATAGAAAAAATAAACCATTATACTCACCTTCCCTCTGCTCCCCTGCCACACGGTGTCCTCTTCTGAAGCCGGCAGCTGACTTCAGGGTGAAAGTGATGGGAGCGCATGACGTTACCCCCAGTCATGTGCTCGCCAACGTCAGCTGCTGGCCGTGTATTGCCATGCACAGGTCTGTGGGCCGCAATACACTTCAAATGGATGTGCGTCTGAAGATGCACATCCAGTTGAAGTTTCTGCTGGCGTCAGCGGCCCCTCATGCACACAGGCCTGGTCGCCGTTGCGACCTCTGCCACTCGGTCATTACACCCCTACCCATACCTAGAATACCAAGTGCGTGTGTAGAAATGCACTTACAATACCAGTAGAGGTGTGTGTCTTCACGACACAAGATTAGGACTATAGACATCAAATGACATGCATTTCCAAAAGAGTGGTATTAGCCACCCTAGCACATATACAGCATTCCCTCTAGGGGACTAAACAGCACAGTAATAGACTTAAACAAAGTTATCTATATAGACTATGAAAAAATCAACAATAGCACAGCTGAGCGGCACAGAGATAAATTGGGTCTCTCTTACCGCTCCGGTCGTGTTATCATCATTTAGAGGTACAGTTTGCATCAAAGTGGGACCATGATGAGTGGTCATCCAGGTGTAGGGATCAGCTCCTATCCTTATTATACCCTAACAGGGTGAAATTTCAATTTCTTATGTCCTAACCTTGATTACCAATTCCTTGTAAGGGAACCCCAAAACTAGAGCCTTTCCCGTTTACTGCAGATATCTCCCCGAGGTTCGCCATTACTTCTCTGGAGTTCACTAACAGTTTGGCCAATGTATTCCAATGTCCAATCCACATTAGCAAGAGACCTAATAGACAATTCCTTTGGTACAGCATTTTTATTTTTTTTGCCACTGACATTGCTTTTGCTAGTCTTTGCTCTTCTCGTTGTCAGCTATAGGAGTCACAACACTTGCATTTTTTACTTTAGTATGCCCATTGCTATCTTCATTTACTAGTTTGTTATGTTAAACAACCTGTATATAGCTGTATATCTATCATTACTTCTGACTTTTCTTATGAACTAATGCTTCATTTTTTTTATTTTGATCAGTCCCTCATGCGGATAGAAAATGAATGACTATTTTTCAATTAGTTAATGTGGTTATTCGTTCCCTTTAGTGATTACTGTATGTGTAGTAGGGTGACTAATACAGGTCTTATGGGAATGCATTTCATTTAATGTCTAGCGTTGTTCTCTTGTATCATGGAGACACGCGTCTAGTGGTTTTGTAGGTGCAATTCTACACACCCACTCAGTATTGTGGGCATGGATACGTGCTTCTGTCTAATTGTGGCTTCATTGTTTTTCATTTTGATTTGAGTAAAGGTTAAGTTTTAGAATGTTCACCCATTTTTTTTTTTTGGTTCTATTGTATGGGCGATCAAAAACTCACAGGTTCAAGTCCTCTAAGAGGACTAATAACTAAATGTAAAAAAATAGAAACGTTATATATATTTTTATTTATATGTTATTTTTTACAAATTTATATAAAACTTAACCTTTACTCAAATCAACATTAAAAACAGTGAAGCCACAATTAAACAGAAGCACGTATCCATGCCCACAATACTGAGTGGGTGTGTAGAATTGTACCTACAAAACCACTAGACGCGTGTCTCCATGATACAAGAGAGCAACACTAGACATTAAATGAAATGCATTCCCATAAGACCTGTATTAGTCTTTTGGAAATGCGATGTATGTATGTTTGTATGTATCCAATGCAATGTATGTATGGAAATGCTGTGTATGTTTGGGGGTGATAACAACTTTACATATATATTCTGTATATATATCACCCCCAAACATACATAGCAAAAAAAAAAAAATGTAAAAAAATTATTTGGTATTGCTACATGCATACCGTCCGGAATAAAAAAAAAAAATGAAATATTACACCCTTTATTACACCCTTTACAAAGAGATGTGTGGCACCCCAGGGGTCTGGTTTTCCACAGTAATGTAATGTTATGTCTGAGAGCAGGTGGGAGGTCCTTTGGTCAGGGATCCTGTGCATGCCACACCTCCTGCCCAGTCTTGGGAGGGGAAGAACTTCCCCTGGATAAACCCTGGGCTGAGGCAGGGTTAGTCAGTCAAGGAGAGTAGAGACAAGAAACAGCAGAAGCAATACTACTACGAGTCAGGGGCTGGCAGCTGCAGAGCTCGCCCTGACTGAGAAGCTTTCTTACCGGACCCGGCGTCCGAGGCTGTGGGGACTAACTCTTACCCAGCAGCAGAAGCCGACCGGCAGGGGATTTCAGGTCCTCAGGCCCAGAAACCCGAAGGCACGGTCACACGCGTGGGACCAGCACCGCCATCGTGGAGCGGAAGCCATTAGAAGGCCCCGAGTCACCGGCCATACGGGTGAGCACCACACGGTACACTCAGGGACGTGGGCTACTTATATCCGCTTCTAGCAAGGTAGCCAGAAGAGTACAGTCAGTTTGGGAGGCCTACAACTCCGCCTGGCCAGGGGAGATCCCATCTGCTCAAGGACTGACCAGGCCCCGTTCACTAGCAAGTACTCCGGGAGGGTCTATCGTTGTTACCAGTAAAGACCCTGAATTACACCGCACCGTCTCTGAGTGGTTCCTGCTACCCCCATCATCCACATCTGCTGCCCTGAGGCCATACCCCTCCCGTTGGGGGTTATACCATCTACGCTGCACCATCCATCCACCGGCCTCAGCGGACTGTCCTGCAGCGGCAGCTCCATAGCTGCATTCAACGGGTGGCGTAGTTGTCCTACATCTACCGCTGTTACATCGCCGCTCAGTTTGACTCCCTGGGCACGGACCGGGTCACCGCCACGAGACTACAACCCTCAAGAGATCCGGCTCCGGGTAAGCTCCCGCGTGCGCAACGCAGCGCGACACAGGCCCAGGGGCGCGTCAACTTTTGGCGTAGTCGGCAGGATTTCGTGCCCGCAACCACCGGGTACTGCGTGCCTGAAAAAGACTGTTCAAACTTACCTGTGGTGAAGATTCCCGCCATCCGGCGCCATCTTCCGCTTCCTTCCCGCCATCGGTGGAGTTTTCCCGCCATCCGGCGCCATCTTCAGCCTTCTTCCCGCCATACGTGGAGTTTTCCCGCCATTGGACGCCATCTTGAGGACGCCGCACGGGAAGAAGAGGGGCGTGGACTCCGAAAGCGCGCGAGAACTGAAGCCCCGCCTCACGTCCGGACGTTGCGTAAGGTCCTGGAAGGAGCCCAGCAGACGCCGACGTCACAGGAGCGCGACGGAAGGTCCTCAACCCTGACGATCCACTGCGGAGCCGTGGCCTACGGAAGAGGATCATCGCAAGGTAGGCCACGGTCCACTAGGGGGGAGGAAGATGTCGAATACGGAGGAGAGCTTCACTGCCTCAACCCCCGCCAGCGCTACCGCTGCTGCAGTTATGCCCTTCACCATGCCCTATATCCCGGGAGCAGCTTGGCTACCCCAGTACTCAGGGGAGTCACATACCCTGCATGACTTTAGAGAAAAGCTGGATAGCCTCTTCCAGGTGTACCCCCTCACAGAAGAGCAAAAAGTGAGCATCCTGGTGGCCCAACTAACCGGGGCAGCCAAAAGGGAAGTAAAATCCTGGCCACCTGGGAGGAAGACTGTCGCAGGGATACTAACCTGGCTGAAGGACACCTTTGATACCCGCACCTCAGCCGAGATTAAGCTTAGATTCTACGGGTGCAAGCAGCGAGCGCATGAGAGTATAAGGGACTATGCACTAAACCTACAAGAGGCCCTGAGGGCCATTAAGCAGACCGACCCTGATGGAGTGGGAAACGAGGACAGGCTGTTGACCGAACAATTTATAGAGGGACTATATTGTAATGCCCACCGAACCCAGTTACAGGATCCCCATCTGGGCTTTGCACAGTTCAAGGACAGAGCCATCCGGGTGCTCCGAGAACCGGCACCGGGTGGCGTTGTGACCCACAGGCGCCCAGCTATCACTTACCACCAGGAGGCGGCGCCCTTGTCGGCAGGGCCTGTGGGAGCTGATGCGCAGGCTTTGGACAATGACCCGGCTCCAGACCTACACCATCAGGTCCAAGAGCTAGCTAAGAGCGTTGCTGCGCTAACCCGAACTGTGCAGTCTTTACAGGTTTCCACCCCAGGGAAGATCCAGCTGGCATCCGGACCGGAGGACATCCCGTGGCGTCGACCAAGGAGGACCCCACCGGCCAGAGGAAGACCCAGTGACCGATACAGCGAAGACGGACGACCCATCTGCCGCCGCTGCAATCAACCCGGACATATGGCAAGGTACTGTTGTTTAAACGGGCACAACCTGGGGTAGAGGGCCAACCCCCAGGAAAAAGATCACCAGGCCCATCGAACTGGCGCGACAGATATGTGGGAGGACGTCCAGTCTTGCCTGTGGTACTGGATGGCATTCCCATGAGTGCCCTACTGGACACCGGGTCACAGGTCACCACCATCCCGTACGTGCTCTTTAAGCAGTACTGGAATGACTCGGATATTACCCGCTACCCTGACGACGACTTGAGTATCATCGCCAGCAATGGCCAGCCCGTGCCACAGATCGGATTTAAAGAGGTGACCATCAAAATCGGTAGAGTCGAACTGGCAGCACAGGGACTGATCATTGTAGATATTGACAAACATGAGAGTCACCCAAAAATAACTCTAGGAACTAATGTAATTGAAAATTGTCTTGCAGAGGTGATTTTCCTTTTACAGCAGGTTGCCAAGAATGCCAGCTCCGGCGAGCAGCGGGTGCTCCAGAAAGAGATCCGGGCACTGATGCGACGGCAACAGGTGGAACTCTCCGGCGGTGAGATTGGTAGCGTAAGAATGTGTGACCCTTTTCCTATTGCCATGCCCCCAAAAAGTGAAATGATGATTTGGTGCCGGGCAGCTATTGGTCTGAGAGGTAGAGATTACCAGGCAATGGTAGAACCAGTTTACTCAGACAGTAGGCCCACCATCTTGACAGCACGGGGGGTGGTTAATGTACGCCATGGGAGGGTGCCCGTTCGCATAATCAATATCGGGAAGAGGGAAGTGTACTTGCCCCGGTATGCCACACTAGCCAAATTATATACCATTAACCAAAATGCTATACAATCTGTGGAACCCTTGCCTCCATCTCACCCGGAGGAAGGTAACGGCTCTAAGAAAACAAAGGAGGACTGGTGTCAGCAACTACATTTGGGTACTGACTCCACTCCCTCACATCAGAAACAGGGAGTCTATCGGGTGGTTCAAGAGTACGAGAGAGTGTTTAGTAAACACCCGTTAGACTTCGGGCGAGTCAAGGGGGTAGAACACCACATCCCCACGGGAGACCATCCTCCCATAAAAGAGAGGTATCGACCCGTACCCCCTGCACACTACCAACACGCCAAGGGGATGCTTAGAGACATGAAGGAGGCTGGGGTGATCAGGGATAGCTGTAGCCCCTGGGCAGCTCCACTAGTCTTAGTCAGAAAAAAAGACAACACCATGAGGATGTGTGTAGATTACCGGAAAATCAACCGTATCACACACAAGGATGCGTACCCCTTACCAAGGATAGAGGAGTCATTGGCTGCTTTAAGATCTGCTAACTTCTTCTCTACCTTGGATCTCACTAGCGGGTACTGGCAGGTTCCTGTAGCAGAGGCGGACCGGGAGAAGACCGCATTCACCACCCCGATGGGACTTAGCGAGTTCACCTGCATGCCGTTCGGACTCTGCAACGCACCAGGAACCTTCCAACGACTAATGGAGTGTTGTCTGGGCCACAGAAACTTCGAGACGGTCCTGTTGTACCTGGACGATGTCATCGTATATTCCAAGACGTATGAGGACCACCTGAAACACCTGGCGGAAGTGTTCAAAGCTCTGGCGAGTTACGGCCTAAAGGTGAAACCCTCCAAGTGTCACCTCCTGAAACCAAAGGTGCAGTACCTGGGACACGTGGTGAGCGCTGACGGAGTGGCTCCCGACCCTGATAAGATCACCGCAATTAAGGAATGGCCAAGCCCCTCCAGCGTAAAAGAAGTGCGGCAGTTCCTCGGGTTGGTAGGCTACTACCGAAGGTTTATTCCCGGTTTCACCAAAAAGGCAGCACCTATGCAGGACCTCCTGATAGGCCAGTCCTGGAAGGCCAAGAACCAGAAGCCGCCCTTCAAATGGGAGGAGCTGGAAGAAGAGTCCTTCCGCCAGCTGAAGATGGCCCTCACGGGGGACGAAATCCTGGCGTACCCGGATTATAGCCAGCCCTTTATCCTCTACACCGACGCCAGTAACATCGGGCTAGGAGCCGTACTGTCCCAGATCCAGCAGGGGAAAGAACGAGTAATCGCCTACGCCAGCCGAAAGCTGCGACCCACCGAAAGGAACCCCGAGAATTACAGCTCATTTAAGCTAGAGTTCCTGGCCGTAGTATGGGCAGTCACCGAGCGCTTTAAGCATTACCTCGCTTCTTCCCGGTTCACCGTGTACACGGATAACAACCCGTTGACACACCTGGACACGGCAAGACTCGGTGCCCTGGAGCAGAGGTGGATGGCCCGTCTGTCCAACTACGAGTTCACAATCAAATACCGGGCCGGACGCTCCAATACCAACGCGGACGCCCTGTCCAGGATGCCCAACCTGCCGGACGGAGGAGAAGATCCGGAGGGACTGGAAGAAGTTGAACTCCCTGCGTTCCACCGCCATGGGACTATCCAGTACTCCCATCGGGTAAGGAGTAAGCAGGCTGCTACGTTGAACCCCTTACCCCACTACAACTGGGCGGAAACGCAAGACAGCGACCCTGCCGTCCGACTGGTGAAGGAGATGCTGACTCGGCCGGAGGCTCGCCTTGAACCAGACGCTCCGGAGGAAGCCAAACAACTATGGGCAGAGAAGAGTCGACTGTTCCTTTACAAAGGGAAGTTGTGCCGCAGAATGGTTAACTCCCGGACACATGAATTACTCTGGCAAGTAGTGGTGCCACGAAGAGACGCAGCCGTAGTGATGGAGGCATACCACGACGGAGCTGGACACTTCGGGTGGAAGAAGCTGGAGTTCCTGCTGCGCGAGCGATTCCACTGGGTAGGCATGAGGGGAACCATTGAGAAGTGGTGCAGAGACTGTGGCCCGTGCAACCTAAGAAGGAAGGATCGTGCCAGCCAGAAGACTCCCCTGCAGTCCATCGTCACCCGGCAGCCGTTGGAACTGGTAGCCTTGGATCATGTAAAACTGACCCCAAGCAGAAGTGGCTACGTCTACGCACTAACCATCGTGGATCACTACTCCCGGTTCTTGGTTGTCGTCCCCGTCAAGGACTTAACAGCTCGAACAGCAGCGAGAGCCTTCCAGCAGCATTTCTGCCGTCCACACGGGTACCCGGACCAAGTGTTGACAGACCAGGGACCTGCCTTTGAAGCGGAGGTCTTCCAAGAATTCTGCACTCTGTATGGCTGCCGGAAGATAAGGACGACACCCTATCATCCGCAAACTAATGGACTTTGTGAGAAAATGAACCAGGTGGTAATGGATCTTCTGAAAACATTGCCCCTGGAAGAACGCAGTCTGTGGCCTGAGAAGCTGCCCGATCTGGTGGACCTATACAACCACATCCCGGTAGGTTCCACCAACTGTACCCCGGCTTACCTAATGAGGGCAAGACCTGGTAAGTTACCTGTTGACCTGGAAATGGGAGTCCTGACACCCGAGGACACTTCACCAGAAGCAGACTGGGACACAGAGAGGCAGCAGCAGTACCGGAGAGTACAGGAGAGCGTGGAGCGAAGTCTCTGTCAGGCTAGGGAAAGACAAGAGAAAACTTACAACCAGTATGCTCCCGCTGTTCCCCTGGTACCCGGAGAGCAGGTCTTGAAGAGGAAGAGACGGCTCCACAAGTTGGACGACCAGTGGGAGAAGGACCCGTACACCGTACTGCCCTCAAGCCACGAGAACCCGAAGGTTTGTACCATCAGTAAAGACGGAGGGGAAACTACAGCCATTGTATCCCGGGACCACCTGAAGAAGTGTCCCGAACAACTGAGGAACCCTGAAGAGGAACAAGAAGACCATCGACCCGTAGAGGAAAGGGAAGATATGGTTAGTACTGTGCTCGGGGACTTCCCTCGGTCTTGGACTCAAGTCAATGGTGCAGTTGTGGTACCCGTACTCACCTTCCTCCAACCAGCATCCCAAGCACCTACGGAGCAACAGGTAGAGCTGGAAGAACAGCCGGTCCAGGAGGCAGAAGACCCCACACCCGCAGACCAGGAGGATCAACCCTCTGCTTGCAGTGAGCCTGCCATATCCCTAGTGAGCCAAAGAGCCGGTAGACAGCTGCCCAGTTTACCCTTGACAGCTCCTACACCCTGTAGTTCAGGGCTAGACAGTCAGCTCCGTAGGTCCACTAGGGCCACTAGAGGCCAGTTACCCGCACGTTGGAGGATTTGAAGTGTATAAATTGTTTTATTTATGTTTACCTGTGTATTGTTGCTTGTGTATAATTTTGTGTTTCTAGTTATTTGTAGGAGTCCTTGGTGGATTTACCGGGAATCCTTTGTACATAGTTGGAGCGTAACCCAGGACGGACTAAAGACTGTTAAGGACTCGGGGCAGGACAAACCCCTACCTGGTTACGTCTCCCTGTTTTGGTGAAATGGACACCTTGCTTTTCTTCAAAGACTACACCCGGTTACGGACATGCCGTGACCACCTTTATGTGTTTCTTCTTATTGTACTATTATTGTTGTTATATCTTGTTATGTTTTTTCTAAAATATGTTTAGTCCCGGAGTACTAAATTTCACTAGGGGGGAATGTGGCACCCCAGGGGTCTGGTTTTCCACAGTAATGTAATGTTATGTCTGAGAGCAGGTGGGAGGTCCTTTGGTCAGGGATCCTGTGCATGCCACACCTCCTGCCCAGTCTTGGGAGGGGAAGAACTTCCCCTGGATAAACCCTGGGCTGAGGCAGGGTTAGTCAGTCAAGGAGAGTAGAGACAAGAAACAGCAGAAGCAATACTACTACGAGTCAGGGGCTGGCAGCTGCAGAGCTCGCCCTGACTGAGAAGCTTTCTTACCGGACCCGGCGTCCGAGGCTGTGAGGACTAACTCTTACCCAGCAGCAGAAGCCGACCGGCAGGGGATTTCAGGTCCTCAGGCCCAGAAACCCGAAGGCACGGTCACACGCGTGGGACCAGCACCGCCATCGTGGAGCGGAAGCCATTAGAAGGCCCCGAGTCACCGGCCATACGGGTGAGCACCACACGGTACACTCAGGGACGTGGGCTACTTATATCCGCTTCTAGCAAGGTAGCCAGAAGAGTACAGTCAGTTTGGGAGGCCTACAACTCCGCCTGGCCAGGGGAGATCCCATCTGCTCAAGGACTGACCAGGCCCCGTTCACTAGCAAGTACTCCGGGAGGGTCTATCGTTGTTACCAGTAAAGACCCTGAATTACACCGCACCGTCTCTGAGTGGTTCCTGCTACCCCCATCATCCACATCTGCTGCCCTGAGGCCATACCCCTCCCGTTGGGGGTTATACCATCTACGCTGCACCATCCATCCACCGGCCTCAGCGGACTGTCCTGCAGCGGCAGCTCCATAGCTGCATTCAACGGGTGGCGTAGTCGTCCTACATCTACCGCTGTTACATCGCCGCTCAGTTTGACTCCCTGGGCACGGACCGGGTCACCGCCACGAGACTACAACCCTCAAGAGATCCGGCTCCGGGTAAGCTCCCGCGTGCGCAACGCAGCGCGACACAGGCCCAGGGGCGCGTCAGATGCAATGCTCTTGAAATTGTTAAGATATTAGGGTGTGATCACAGAACCATCAAAAGCTTTATTGCAAAGAGTCAACAGGGTAGCAAGAAAACGAGTTGAGAAAAAAAGACTCATGGTAACTGCATAAGACTGAGAAAAGACAAATGTGAAGCGACCAGGAAGCCATTATCCTCCAGTGCTGTCCTATTCCAGAGCTGCAGCCTCCCTGGAGGACCCAGAAGTATAAGGGTCCCAATTCAACAAGACCGGAGTTGTTCATGAGGAGACGTGCTGGGTCAGACGCTCCTGAGTCATGAAGAGGTTCACGCCTCTTCATGATTCTGGAGTGTCTGATGAGTTGCACCATGCCAGAGATCTCACTGCAATCAGAAAGCTGGAGGTGGGATACTGCTAAGGACTGGTATAATCTAAGATGAGCTAGTTGGAACGTTTCAGGTTGACGATGGATGCAAAATTAACTTCCAAACCTACTGCCAGTTTTTAGAAGACACTTTCTTCAAGCTGTAATACGGGAAAAAGTAATCTTTCAAGAAAACCATGATTCCTATGCAGGACAATGCTCCATTGCATCGAGTACACCACTGCTTGGATACCCATTTCTTGGCCTAGTCTTGATGTTTCAACTTCTGTGTTCAGTGGTAGTCTGGGTCAGCCTCCTTACCTTGGCCATGTCTTTGGACACTGAACACCTTGTACTTCTGGGCCCTCCAGGGAGCTTTCAGTTCTGGAATATGACAGCACTGGAGAATAATGGCTTCCTGGCCGCTTCACGTTTGACTCTTCTCAAAACTTTGGCCGTTAATGTACAACTTTTTTTCTCGATATGTTTTTGGCAACCCTGTTGACTATTTGCAATAAAACTTCTGATGGTTCTGTGATCACTCCTAATAATTAGGCACACAGTGTATGCACATATACGCAGACTATATATATATATATATATATATATATATATATATATACATACATTTACACATGATAGCTATTACTATATTATATCATTTCATTTTCTTTTAACCCTGTCTTCAAGATTTTATGACCATATGATGACCTTGGTTTTTTTCTTTTATGACCAAAATTATATCATCATTCTTGAACATTGGTCAAAAGAAATATCCTCGGTTACAACTGAAGTAAATAGAGTATGTGTATTCCGTTCCTATGCAGATCTATGCTCCTCCATAGTAGCAGACTACAAGTACCGTGATCTGACCGTGCCGTTATCTATTACATCCTACTGTGGGAGGAGGCGATGTAAGCGGAGGTAGAAGAGAACATGGCCTTTACTAGCACAACTAGCCTGTTATTGCCCAAATAAGTATCTTGTGATATAATACATTATTTGTATTTTCAGGAGTTCACTTTGTTATAACTATAAGATGATAATGCAAAGTAGATCTTATTCTTTCCCAGGAAATACACATTTAGCTTGTTAGCAGATCTTCAAGATTTCAGCAAATAAAGCTTAATTAGTGCATGTAAAATTGTTTAATTGCATCAGTTCAATCAATAGCTTCAGGTTTTAAAGTCTCTCCTTGTAGTCACTGAATCAGAACAATTATTTACTTTTAGTGGTAAAAATTTGTCATGGTCATGTAATACTCTCAGCGATGGACCAGTAAGACCTTTCTCTTGTAATGAACCCTCAATCTATATGAACAGGACCTGGTTAGCTCTCCTCCTGTAGGTAAGGTCTCCTTCATTAAAAACAAGCAGATAGATCTTTAAAAATGTAAGAAAAGTTGGAAAATTGCATAATTTTAATTATACGATGAATAAGCTTTATTTGCTAAATGTGGAATATTCCTTTCATTCATGAGCAAGACTTAAAGAGAACTTTTCAGGTTGTTGAAACCGAATACAAGGCCATTTAGGTCATAGTGATACCAGTTCATGCATTCCTGACTGGCCCCAAACTTTCTGTTTAGAGAGTTTATGCACATGAGCCTGGAAGTTTATCGGGGGCCATGACGCACTGCAGTATTAATCATCTCTGTTGGATGGCCCTCTCTATGGGTATTGCCTGTGAAATCTCGCCCATGCTCCATTCATGGCTCAGCATACTTTTCCATCTGTGGGAAAAGGCATCATGTACTGAACATGCCAGCCCAGATACAACCAAAACAGAGAATTTTACAGGCAATACCTATAATGTATCAACAGCCCAAAGCTGTAAATGCAACAGAGGAGGGCGGTGCTAGACGGGGAATACTGGGTTGCTCAGACCGCTAGCTGTGCCTCACTCCTCCCCAATGCACTTCCAGGTTCATTTGCATACTGTTACACACCTGTTCTGGGGTCTGGACTGTGCCCCTTACACCCCTGTCTGCTGAACATTCTTGTGCTCCACATTGGGCTTTGCATGGAGCCCAAAAAACCTCAGTGGACAGGGGTGTAAGGAGCAGAGTCCAGACCCCGGAGCAGGGGTGTAACACGACCATTTTGTAAATGCATTTCCTCTGTGCTGGAACATTGCTTTGGGGCCATGAAGGTATGCATGAACTTGTATTATACGGCCATGTATTCTGTTTCCTGGCAGACAGCTTATTAAAGGGAACCTGTCATGCCACCAAACCTGCAGATATAGGATGAATGTGCAGGGTAATAGCGTTTCAATGCTGTGGATGTGCCTTACTGAAAGCGCAGCTACTCTGGGAAAATGAACTTTATTCTTCTCGGGAGCTGGCAGCTTTCAGTCGTTGAGGCGTGCACGGAGCGGCTACAGTCACAGTGAGCAGCGGCTCTACGCACGCTCCAGCACTTTGATTGACAGCTCACTCTGCGGCACCTCTGTGCTCACAGCCGCCACTCACAGTGCTGGCAGCCGAACAGGATTTTGTAATGCTATTAACCTGTAGATTAACCATATATCTGCAGGTTAATAACATTTGGGGACATGACAGGTTCCATTTAAAAATGATAGAGAAAAATACTTTATTAATGATTATTATATTGGATATAAAATGTGATTTACGTGTTTTCGGTGTTGGAAGGCGCACCAGGTTTTTTCTGTGTCCTCATAAGCACGCTCTTCATTTTCATCTCGGTGATAGGGGGAAGCAGAAGCGGCACGACTATGCAGAACAATGCCATCTGTGGTGGAGCACTTGTTCCTGGAGATGCCTTCTTCTTCTGTCCAGAGAGGAACTTCAGCTTACCTTCAAACTGCATTGTCTGCACCACATAAAAGATATTACCAGGGAAGAGGTTATTAACAAAAGGATGTGGAACTTAATCAAAACCTCATTTTCTGCTCTACGCATACTACCGTCTCTTTAGCATTGTTGTCTTACATGTATTCAGTTGTGTATACGCTATTAGAAATATATACTTACAGAAATATATCACCCCCCTAAATGCACATTATAACAATTCCCATATGCACATGCACCCCTTTACCATCTTTTACCTTACTTGACCAGTAGATGGGGGTATTGCATAATTCACCTCTCAGTTGAGCTGTAGCATAGTTTACATTCCCATTAATGGTATTTAGAAAGTAAATAAAGCGATCATATTGGAATTTAAATGGTTCAAAATGTAATGTATCACAGATCTTTAATAGTAATGGTCTGTTCATATGGGCCAAAGGGACTTTTTGGGCTCCATAGGCAGCAGGACTTTGGTGTCATTGTAACACCTGGACCTATTATAGTTACGTCCCTACATGACAGGTTCCCTTTAATAGGTAGACATCTCTGCAGCAAAATTAGCATATTAAATACAGCTGAGGACAGCTGTTTAGTTTTATGTGTATCGATGATGTGATTATTGTGGAATTAGCAAAAAGTAGCACGAAGTGTAAGCACGGAGAAAGGAACTTCACCCACATGCACAGGAACCTGATAGATTGGAGAATTTATGCAGAATGTTTCCTTTTTGCCTGAATATAAGTTTGCATTGTTCTGATCTGCTTCTGATACTTTCTATAAACTATTTACCAGCTGCTTATCAGCAAATGGTGGTGGCTAATGGATCCTGGCAGTGGCACATTCACCCTCTCCATCATTGACCTGTGATTGTGCCTGGCTGGCTTTATACCATAAATGTTACGTAGAGGCACAACATTTGCTTTGCAAAACCACATGAAATGCTTGTTTATTGTGGAGTAAGATCCATGCCAGAACTGAGCAAGTTGTTATTACTCAGATGGAAAGTATGTTTTTTTTGTTTCTTACAAAGATACGTGGAAAGTAAACAAGGTTTGCAAGTTTAGCATTACAATGAACAATTCTGGTATTTTACTCTTGCTTTCTTCTAAAACAGAATATACCAATTCACATAATTAAACATGTACTTTTGATACAGGGCTCAGGAAAAATGTGATCTGGTACTTTTAGTGGGTTAATGCCTGGAATTGTGGCTATAGTTCTTCATAAATGGGAACTGTACTTTCAACAAACCACATAAATCAATAGTACATGTGAATATTGGAAACTTTGCAATACATATCAACAGAGAAATCTGCTTCTTTCTCCTCTTATGAGCCACTTCTTCCCCTATTCCTGTTTCCTGAAGTCACCATCCACTCTGAAAAAAAGACAAACATCTCAACTCCTTCTTGATTAAGACAAGATGGACTGCCAGCACAGTGAGGTGTCAGGTTACACCTCTCTCTTTCTTTCTCTCTCTCGCTCCCTCTCTTTCTCTCTCTCTCGCTCCCTCTCCCACTCTTTGTCTCTCTATTTCTCTCTCTTTCCCCCAGGAGAAGTCTGTGTTTGGTGTTTAGCACCGTACATTAACTGTCCTACGAACCCCAAACTTTTAAGTTCGGGTTCACTTATCTCTACCAGGAATCCTTCCCTGTGTCCTGTACTGTGTATGGGAGAGATCGTAGCAGCTAGTGTCCTCTCACCAGCTCTGAGTCAATTGCAAATTAAGATACCACAGAGGGAAAAATTGATGATAATGTTGGATACAAGACATGTAATGGTTAGAAATGATTCCTAATGTATACACACAGGACAGCCTATTGTCAAAAGTTACTTGAAAGTACAGTTACCCTACAGGGAACTTATATATGTTCATCCAAAATAAGTGTTCACTTCACTCCCCATCCTGCATCTTTTTGCTAGATAGAAAGCAGCACGACACGACTTCAGAAGCAGACAGCACACAGGGATTGTCTGCAGCAGGTCTGCCTAGCAGCTGTCTATAGCAGGATATCTTTCAATAAAACTTTCTCCAAAAGTGCTCCATTACTTTATTTTAGATGCTTCACAGCAATAACGTCTTTGTTGCCCGATATGCTTATAGCATTTAAAGGGGCTCTCTGTTTAGTAATGTCGCTGATAATAAGCTGATCACACAGTATCTCACCACCACCACAGGGTACATAAAGCATGGCACAGGGGCCATTCATATCAATGGCTTGTCTGCGTAATGCAGGACATGACAGATCCTTGAGTGAGAGATACGCTGTATCTGATTTCTATTCTTGCCAATTAAAAAGGGCCCCGAATGAGGTTAACCCCTGTTATTAACTGGGAGTTACCTAAATTGGACAACATCGTTAATGTGAACTTTTGTCATCCACTTAAAGGAGACCTACTAGAAAAAAAGAAAATATTATTTTTTGTGTACCTTAAAAATATTAAAATAATTTATGGTTACCTAAAAATACTTTGGGTTACAGATCCAAAGCCCATAAGTGCATGAACTACATTTGAATCGTCTTATGAATGATAACCTGATTTATATTGGATTTATCTGATTGGATTCACAGTGAACCTGAGTAAGGCAACCAATATCTTTTTTCACATCCTGTGATAGCCACAAAGATACAGGGGCATAATAGTGGCTCTGCAAGATATAGACATATAAATATTTTTTTGCCAAAAAAAGAATAGGCAGCAGCAGTCAGCAATCTTCTTGATATTTCCAAACATCATTTCTCTTGGGGTGTGGATTGATGATGTTTGGCAGTACAGGCATCTACAGATGGGTGAGTGCCTCAGCTTTACTACTGTTCATGGGGTTTTTCCTATTAGTATCTTTGATGTTTGCTGGGCACCACTACAGCCCACATGCTATCGCTATATTTGATTGCTGATTGTCGCTTGGAATGGAGTCAGAGGAAGGACGGAGCTAAGGGGGTTTTCATTAGCAGGGCCAAGGATTCAGGGAAATACAATTATTGGCGATGATGGCATGGACACACAGGAAGGTTCCATCAAATAACTAACTTTCCATATCCAAGCTTCCACTGTGACATTGGGGGAGTGGGGTTGGGGGGCCACCTGCAGTCACATCAGTTTTCAGGCTTTGTTAGCGATAAGGCTTCACCTCCTCTATCATTAGCTGCAGGAAATGGGGTCATTCTTCACCAGTACTAATATAGGCAACTAATGTCATTCACCTTGTAAATCTGATTTCTTGAGAGATCTAAATGCTGTTAACCTCAGTGTAATACATTGCTGTGGAGAATTGCAGCACTGAGTACATGTAACATTAGTATGAAAGTCACACCTTGACTACAACAGAAAATTAATGGTAAATCTAATTCTCAGCCATACATCTAGATCTTAATGTCACATACAGTGATCACCTAAACACTGCAGAGCGAGCGACCTGCTGCTATTCTCTGTCCTGCCCAATTACTATTGCATATTCTTTGCTCAAGGATTTCTGATTAAAAAAATAAAATGTTCATACAAGAAAATCAATGTTTAGATGATCTAAATATAACATTTTGGATCAAGGTAACTTTTAATTTAATAGAGAATCATTTTTTTGCTACCCTAGAGAGCAGCGTGGTGTAGGGGCAGAGACATTGATTCCAGTGATGTGTCACTTACTGGGCTGCTTGTTGTAGTTTTGATTAAAAACTGTTTTATCAGCTACACATCTACCAGTTCTCTGAATGCTGAGCTCTGTATAACCCCGCCACTGATTGGCAGCTTTCTGTGTACACTGTGCATAGGCAGAAAGCTGCCAATCAGTGGAAGGGGCGTGGAATTGCAGCAGTGATAATGTCCTGCTGATAAAACAGTAATTTTTATAAAAACTATAATAAGCAGCCCAGTAAGTGACACATTGCTGGAATCAGGGCATCTGCCTTTATATTATCCTGCTCTCAGATTAAGTAGGAAAAAATCAAACAGTAGAGTCTAATAGTTGTCTATAACGATCACACAATAAAATTCAACCTTGTAGGCCACTGTGACAAATTGTCATTTAGATAGACCAATGGTAAATATACTTTCCCTTTAATTCTAACTATGCAGATTTCAATTAAGGATGACTTATTATTATATAAGTTATGTGTTAGTAACACTGTAGAAGCTTTTAATGATAGGTTCAAGGACATATAAACTTCATCATGCATGACAGTATGATCCTTCCTTGGTAAATGAGGCATTAAGGGGATTATCATACAGTAGTTGATGTATTGTACGCCTGCATTTGTGAAATGTAAAAGGGATAACAATATTAGGGAGACGTCTTTGTGTGGCTGAACCCATGCAAGGTGTGAACCGTCAGGGGGATGAATAGAGTTACTGATTCCTGCCTATAGTCAAACTTGTGTACTTAAGGTTTCCATAGCAAAAGTTCAAGGAGTATGAACACAGATCACGTCTCGTACACTGAGTATTACTAATATTTGTTCTGTGTTTAAGTTCACATCTGCAGAGAGGATAGGAGGTCAGTTCAAGCTTTTATCAATATTTCTATAGAATATACTATATAGGTACAGTTTTATAAATAGTGCTTGTCAAGTCAGCCTATACACCCCCAATATTACAGTACTACATGGGAAGTGAATCATTCATTTTCAGAGAGGACCAGAACCCCGGCTCACCAGAAATCCAGAAGTGCTGTCCAACAGGCATCGGACGCGGCAGATGAAGCATCGGTTTAGGAACGAGGAGTATTCGCAATTGATAGAGTTGGACTCTTGCGCTTTGTATAACTTTTTCAGGAAGACATCTTCGCCTGCATTTTGAAAACATTAGAAATGTAGGAAGAAGTGGTTGAGAAGTAGCAATGAGTCATTTATATTCCATACATGAATAGTTGGTCATTGCACTGACAGTTGATTTAACTGCCCCATCAATAGCAATCCTAATATACACTCTCCAGAAGATGGCTTCCCTCACTCCGCTCAAATAAGCTAAATATCAGAGAAAGTATACATCTGTAGCAAACGCCATATCTAACATCTGTTTTCTGTTCCAGTATATGTTAAATCCATTCACAGCTGTGCATTGTATACACAGTATAAACACTGGGCCGTCTATGGCTTAAAGCTAGGCTTTCAGTATGGAGGCACTGGTCCCAATATTCATAAGAGCCATGCAGACAGGGCTCATGCACTCAACTTCTCACAGTACACGAAAGTGGACTTAGTAATTCAGGATTGAGGATATTACGCCAGAACCAAATGATCCAATCATACTGGAGAGAACTAAAGCATCAACATATTTGTATAAGACTTTCCATCTTTCAGCATTTTTTTAGAGGGAATCTGTCAGCAGGTTTTTGCTACCTAATCTGAGAGCAGCATAATATAGGGGCTGAGACCCTGATTCCTGTGATGTGCCACTTACTGGGCTGCTCTGTGTAGTTTTTATAAAATCACTGTTTTATCAGGAGATTTATCACTAGAGGACTACTTGCTCTGCTGCCAGAGAGTCCAATCCCGCCCCCACTACCGATTGGTAGCTTTGCTTAGGCACAGTGTACACAGCTGCCAATCAGTGATGTGGGCGGGGTTATATAGAGCTCAGCATTCAGAGAAATGCTAGATCTGCAGCAGGTAAAAAAATGTAATTAAAACTACAGCACCCGGTAAAATAAGTAACACATCGCTGAAATCAAAGTCTCTGCCCCTATATTGTGCTGCTCTCGGATGGAGTAGAAAAAACCCAGTGACAAATTCACTTTAATACATATTTCTTACAGACAAAAGCTGTATTCTAGAATAGACTGGAATGGGCAGTAATAGTCGATAAATCAGCAAGCTAACAAAAGCTGTGCTTCAGTGTTGACTGAAACTTTTTGTGAAGTTAAGTAGCTGCTGAAATGAACAATTCTCCAGCCCAGCATAGAAAACAGGAAAAACATATGACCATGTATTTCTTTTTACTTCTAGAGCATATGCTTAAAAGGTTCTTGAACTATCACACATTAAACTGAACTTTGCTTTTCATTATATTGGATTGATGACCATACATTTTATTATTCAGAAATTAGTTATTATCCATCCACTGGTGAATACTAAGGGTAAGGCCACAGACCCACTATCAGTATTCGGTCAGTATTTTTTCTCAGGAGTGTGAGCCAATATGTTGGTGGGGGCCAATGTCCGCATTGTGCATTGCAGCCCATAGGATTCTATTTATGTCATTGGAATATACACTTATATATATTCAGCAGTTCAGTATCTTCCCCCTGTGAAGGGGGTGCAGTGACATGATCACGTCATTGCGCTGGGGCTGGGGCGCACAGGATGTCAGAGTCCCTGCGCGCTCAGATAACCACATTGGTCTACCTGTACCTTGTTGGTGTCTGCTGGTGGATTCGCCAGGAACCTGGGTTATGTGAGTGTATGATTTTTATTTTAATAGTACCTGTAGTGGGACTGTTGGGGCATCATACAGTGTTTGGGGCATTATACTGTGTATAGGGGAGCTAGGGGGTATTATACTATTTGAGGATTAGTATGTGTGGCTGAAATACAATGTAGGGGCATTATACTGTGTATGGGAAGCTGTGTGGGGCATTATACTGTATATAGTAAGCTGTGTAGGGCATCATACAGTGCGTGGGGCATTATACTGTGTATAGGAAGCTGTGTAGGGCATCATACAGTGCGTGGGGCATTATACTGTGTATAGGAAGCTGTGTAGGGCATCATACAGTGTGTGGGGCATTATACTGTGTATAGGAAGCTGTGTAGGGCATCATACAGTGTGTGGGGCATTATACTGTGTATAGGAAGCTGTGTAGGGCATCATACAGTGTGTGGGGCATTATACTGTGTATAGGAAGCTGTGTAGGACATCATACAGTGTGTGGGGCATTATACTGTGTATAGGAAGCTGTGTAGGACATCATACAGTGTGTGGGGCATTATACTGTGTATAGGAAGCTGTGTAGGACATCATACAGTGTGTGGGGCATTATACTGTGTATAGGAAGCTGTGTAGGACATCATACAGTGTGTGGGGCATTATACTGTGTATAGGAAGCTGTGTAGGACATCATACAGTGTGTGGGGCATTATACTGTGTATAGGAAGCTGTGTAGGGCATCATACAGTGTGTGGGGCATTATACTGTGTATAGGAAGCTGTGTAGGACATCATACAGTGTGTGGGGCATTATACTGTGTATAGGAAGCTGTGTAGGACATCATACAGTGCGTGGGGCATTATACTGTGTATAGGAAGCTGTGTAGGACATCATACAGTGCGTGGGGCATTATACTGTGTATAGGAAGCTGTGTAGGGCATCATACAGTGTGTGGGGCATTATACTGTGTATAGGAAGCTGTGTAGGGCATCATACAGTGTGTGGGGCATTATACTGTGTATAGGAAGCTGTGTAGGACATCATACAGTGTGTGGGGCATTATACTGTGTATAGGAAGCTGTGTAGGGCATCATACAGTGTGTGGGGCATTATACTGTGTATAGGAAGCTGTGTAGGGCATCATACAGTGTGTGGGGCATTATACTGTGTATAGGAAGCTGTGTAGGGCATCATACAGTGTGTGGGGCATTATACTGTGTATAGGAAGCTGTGTAGGGCATCATACAGTGTGTGGGGCATTATACTGTGTATAGGAAGCTGTGTAGGGCATCATACAGTGTGTGGGGCATTATACTGTGTATAGGAAGCTGTGTAGGGCATCATACAGTGTGTGGGGCATTATACTGTGTATAGGAAGCTGTGTAGGGCATCATACAGTGTGTGGGGCATTATACTGTGTATAGGAAGCTGTGTAGGACATCATACAGTGTGTGGGGCATTTTACTGTGTATAGGAAGCTGTGTAGGGCATCATACAGTGTGTGGGGCATTATACTGTGTATAGGAAGCTGTGTAGGGCATCATACAGTGTGTGGGGCATTATACTGTGTATAGGAAGCTGTGTAGGACATCATACAGTGTGTGGGGCATTATACTGTGTATAGGAAGCTGTGTAGGACATCATACAGTGTGTGGGGCATTATACTGTGTATAGGAAGCTGTGTAGGGCATCATACAGTGTGTGGGGCATTATACTGTGTATAGGAAGCTGTGTAGGACATCATACAGTGTGTGGGACATTATACTGTATATAGGATAGCTATGGGGCATTATACTGTGCATAGGAGCTATAGGAGAATTTTACTGTATATAGCGGGGCTTTGGGGGCATTATACTGTATGATGTCTAGTGTGGGTAGCTATCATACATTGTGGGGCGCATTTTACTGTGTATATGAAGCTGTGGGGGGCCTCATACAGTCTGGGTGGCATTATACTCTATGAAGACTAGTGTGATGGCTATAATACAATATGAGGGTATTATACTGGGGGAGCTATTGGGGCACGCATTATACTATTTATAGGTTGACTATGGGGGCATTATACTGTGCATAGGGGGCTATTGAGGGCACTTTGCTTAGTATAGTGGGGCTATTGTACTGTGTGAAGACTAGTGTGGATGACTATCATACAGTGTGGTGACATTATACTGTGTATAGGAATCTGTGGGGGCATCATATAGTGTGGTGGTCCTTATACTGTGTATAAGTGGGCTTTGGGTGCATAATACTATGTGAGGACTACTGTGGGGGCCATCATACTACGTATAGGAGGGCTTTTGGGTATTATACTGTGTGGGCCTTTAATAAGCATTATTGTTATAAAGGCACTCATGGTATTGTGACCGTCAATGGGGCACACACGGGGCATTATTATTTTTCACGGAGCAAAATGTGGGTACTGTTTCCTAAGGTACTTGCACAGGGCTTTAATGTGTTCTCGGTAACAATTTTACCATCTAGAGGGCATAAAGGAGGCATTTTACTTGGTACAGGGCACAGTGGTGGCATTATTGTGTGGAGTATTAAGAGGAGCACTGTTTTTGCACCAAACAGCAGGTCCAGTAACAGGGAAAATAGTGCAGCATAGGGGTGAGCATAGGGGTGACAGAAGGATGAGGAGTTTGTGCAGGTTAGGAATAGATGGGGACGGTGATATATGAAAAGTCAAATGTGTCATTTTTGTAATCTCTGCAGATGAGTCGTGGTTGGATGAAGTCGTCATGATGGTCTTGTCCAGATGGAAAAAAAAAAAAAGGAAAAGTCAACTACTCCATCAGAAAGAACGTCAGCTTTAAGTATATATATAACTGTACTGTAATCTCTTACACACCAGCCCTGCAGAATTTACTACCACTATATGGTCACCGTATGGCGGTAATATCAGTGTTGGTCTTTGTATAGAGATTTATTTTCTGTAACAGCCTTGTCATCAGCTCAGGTTTCTCTATACCCAAGATTAGGGAGCCCCCCTATTGTATTAGGCATGGTTCCCTGGTTAGGGCCCATTTAGATGTGTTCCGCCCCCCCGAGCTGAACCCGTAGTCGCGCCTGTGTCACAGCATAGTGTTATTCCTCACGTACCCATGACAATTTATCCTGAAAAGACACCTTAATAAATGCTTCTAGTGTGTTGATCACATTTGTTACCTTATTGTAGTGGAGTTTGTTGTGGTTATGTAGTAACATGGAATAAAGTAGCATAACACATTGGCAGAACGCAACCACAATGAACATATAATGGCTAAATAATAAATATGAAGACTAAAACAATGAGTCAAGTGAACCTTATCCTGTCCATATCTGTCTACTCTCCAACTTCTCAGCTTAACATTACATTAACTTCAGTTTCATAAATATCATAATTCTTACATTGTTTGTGTGTAACCTCTGTATGGTAGAGAAGAAGTAAAATCATCCAACATCCAGGTCTGTGCTGCTCTGGGAAACATGCCTAGAAGTTTTCATTTTGATGGATTCCTGCATCCTTTCTGCTACGTGAGCTTGATCCAGACCATTGCTTAGACAGTAATGCAAACACTTCACACTGCATGTGTTTTGCTGGTGTCAGATGAATGCGTCCAGCCTTGCTGTATGGCTGCCTGTCTCGCTGCCATATTTCATGTCCTATACACCTTATTACCAGATGTGTTCATGCTACCTGGGCACTGATCCCAAGGACTATTTTGCATAGTATATGTGGGGTGATTTACATTCGGTACTGCCAAATCTTCCCTTAGTTTCAATGTATTTTCCAAATCCAGATATTTTTAAATCCTTTTCCCATGAGACACGAACACACTTAACATAAAAATGTGAAAATCTTGAATTAGTAGCAAATGTTTCAAGGGGTGAGGATTACTAAGGTACAAATTACTCTTAAGAGAAGTCTCATTTTTCAACATTTTTCATTGGGCATATCCTCTAGGTGTCAGTTGTTCTATGGATGTATTAGAAACATTATTTATAAGCAGCAAAACCATATTGTAGTCTAGTTTTTTTTATCCTCATATAAATCAACCATTGAATCAAATTTCGTATGATACTTCAAACATTTACGGACAAGGAATACAGCTCACTACATTGCACTTGCATAGAATATGTATGTACAGAATATACCTACAATATATATCCTGTTACAGTTGCTATTGCATTTTTTTCCTTTTTCTTAATCTCGTTGATTTTTTTTTTATGGAACCCTATGATTTTGTTGTGCGTCTTGGCTAATAAAACTGTGTTCTTCAAAGGATTTTATAAAGGTTAATAAATTATCTCACACCGTTAAAGTACAGTTGTCTCACTGCTCATTTTATGCCTGAACTTGTGTATGCAAAATGTCCTACAATTTTTTGTATTTTTAATACAAATTGTCTTCCGCTGCAAAGCATTTTATGTATTTCACTATTATTACATTTGTTAAACTCATTCGTTGTGGATTCAAATATTATACTCCAGCCTTACATTGCAATACCAAGAATGATATTGTAAAACATTTACATGGACTGGCATTTTATACCCAGTATGCTTCTTCAGAATTCTCTGCACTCTTTGTACCACATTTCCCATCATTCCTTGTACTGAGCTGCAAGCCAGCAGTGAGCACAGACCTGTAACTCTGCCTACACCCCACCCAGTCCTCATGTCACACAATGTCCTTCTCCTGTATAGGACTCTGGTACAGGGAATGGAAGTAATGCACAAAGAACACCAGCCCTGACAATAAAGATTATCCCCTACTCTCCATCACCGACATGGATGATAGGATGGATCAATGGATGAATGGATGGGAAGAGATCTGAATGTATTCATGTTATAAACGGAATACAGCAGGGTGTATATAAATTACATAGGGTATACAGCAGTGTGTGTACATATATTCAGTTGGGAAAAAAGGTATTTGAAACACTGCCAATTTTGCAAGTTTTCCAACCTACAAAGAATGGAGAGGTCTGTAATTTTTATTGTAGGTACACTTCAACTGTGAGAGACAGGATCTAAAAAAATCCAGAAAATCACATGGTATGATTGACGCACCCCCTGGGACATATTCCTTTCTGAGGGGAATACCCGGCACCGGATCAGATGGGGGGTTGTAGTCTCCGAGCGGCTGTGACCCGGTCCCGTGCCCAGGGCGTCAAGCTCAGTGTTATGTGGCAGTCTTTACTGATGTTATTAAAGTTCGTTGTGTCGACTACGCCACCCGTTGTGATGCGGTCACTGTGGCCGCCGCTGCAGCAGGGTCCGCTGAGGCTGATGGTGGATGCGCAGCTTGGTGGGATAACCCCCAACGGGAGGGGTATAGCCTCAGAGGGGACAGGCGCAGAGGATGGGGGTTGTGGTGGTGCGGTGCAGCCGGTAATGATGACAGACTCGGGTTGTGCAGTTAAGGGTCTTTACTTACTGCAGATGTTCCTGGTCACTCTAGCTCCAAGTGACCTCCCGAGCCGTGCTGCGTCCACCAGGTCCTGGATCCGGCCAACCCCCAAACAAGTCCGGAGCGTGGCCCTGAGCTCTCCCTCTGTCCTTACTTCAGCCGTCCCCACCAGTGATTCACCTAAGTCCAGCTCCCTCGGGCCTTCTGTTGGGCAACCTTTGGCCTTAGGTTCCCTGACCCTTCCTGTGGTGTGCCTTCAGGGTGAATGTAGTGGGTGACCGTGACAGACACTGCCCACGGTCTCCGGTCTCTGGCTGGGGAATGTCTTTGCCCCCACCAGCTTGGGTTCCGGTACCCTTCTGCTGACTCCTCACCCGGTGTTCTTATTTGGGTTCTTGGGTCCCTTCTTTGTCCCCCTCTGGGTCTTTCTTCACTCCACTCTCTCTCTTCAGGGCCTCTCTTTCTTTCAGCTGCTCCTCTGCCTGCTTCCGCTCCTCCTCTCCTGCTGACTTGTTCTCAGCGTCTGACAGGCTCCTCTGCATCTGACCTGTTCTCTGCATCTGACCCTGATTCTAGTTGGTGCCCTCCTTATATATCCCTCTATGTGTGAGCTCAGGTGACCAGCACCCAATGAGCTCCTATCACTACCCAGACTGCTCCCCCTATCTGCCCCTACACTACATGGGATGTACCACCCCCCTCCCACTCCAGCCAGGAACAGGCTCGGTCGCACCTGCACATTTCTAAGTGGGAGTGCCGTCGGCCTGCTCCTCTGGAATGGGATGTATGTAGTGCATGCAGTCTATCTGAGCCCAGTTCCACACTCCTTCCTTACCCGGGAGTGGAATATCACACCTCTGGGTTGAGGTGCAATACTCCTGTAGCAGCCGAATCCTCAGGGTGCTACATTCCCCCCTGGTAAATCACAGCACGTCCTCGGGCTGCAAAGACAAAAACACCAAAACATACAAATTTTTATAAACATATAAAACATATAAAATATTATATATATAAACTTTTTCATATAAACATCATTATAACATTCTCGTCGTCTCTTTCTTTCTTCCTCCTCTGGTCACCGTGCAACTCGTGACCAGGTAAAGTGCGACAGTCTTTTGATAAGCAGTTTCTCATAAAACCAGTAGGGGGCGCCTTAGGAAGCGCAACTATGTACAGGGAAGTTTTGGCCGTTCTCAGTCCCCGGCCAAGTAAAGGGAAAGGGATGGCTGCTCACAGTCCTCAGCCTGGTTTGGGTAGGGGACACACGGGTTAAACTGTTCACTGGTCCCAACGGGGACTAAACTTTAAAGCAGCCACGGTTACTTGGGTACCCCGACAGGTAACTATATACAGTCCTTTGTACTATCTCAGTCATAGTACCTTCTAGCCTTGAACCCGTCCGGGTCTTCTGGCTCCTCCTCCCTACACCGCAACTCCTCCTCTGTCAGGCGATGCACGTGGAGGGCGTAAGGTCCCTTGGCACACTTGTGCCGGGTGAACGTTACCTCGTCACCGACGTAGAGGTCACGGCCTTTGTGACCCTCTGGCAGGTGGGACTCGACATCCCGTCGGGTAACGAAGACGTCACCCATGGTGTTCCGGTCCTTTATGAAGCCCCACCCATGCTGCGCATTAAACTTTATTACCGTCCCGATGGTACGGGGACGATCTGCTGCATAGGGGTCCCTTCTGGTCCGACTCTTTTGCTCCGCGCTGCGGGTCCGGGCCCATTGCTCTCTGGCCCGCCTCTCCTCCCGCTCTCTCTTGAACTCTGCCAGCTGTTGACGGCAACACTCGGTACGCTCTGCTGCAGCTGCCCGAGTCTCTCCGGTGAACCCCATCAAATCTTCTCCCGTGGGGTCCCACACGAATTGGGCTTCTTCTAGTGGAGGCGAGACCCGAGTCACGGGCTTTGGAGCCGGGATCAGGGGCTCACACAGGGGACCTAACTTCTTTTGTCGCTCCAGTTCCAAGAATTCTTTGGGCCAGATGAAAGGCCGCCCGTCCGGCCACGTTAGCTGGCTGAAGGGGTCCTCTCCCAGATATGGCACCCTTGGTGTTGCGGGTGCGGGCGCGATGGTGGGGGCGCCCAGGTTACCCAGGCCTTGCGGCCAGGCCGGGGGCATCTGGAAGGTAAATGGAACTGTTAACACGGCGGCGCCCTGGGCTACCTGGCCTTGCGACCAGGCCGGAGGCTCCGCGGAGGTAGATGGCTCTGCTGGGGATGCGGCGCCCGGAAACGCTAGGCCCTGCGACCAGGCCGGAGGCTCCTCCTCCTTCGCCACGCTCCGGGTCACGACGCGTGACGTCACCGGGGTCGCGACGGCGGCTTCCGGTCGGGGCCTAGTCGGTGGCGGTGTCATGGCGGTCTCGGGTACGGCCGGGGGACCTTCGGGCTCTGCGACGGGGAGCTGGGGCAGGTAAGCGGTCTTCCGGTATGGGGTATAGGCGTCCCCCTTACCTGCTGCCATGCGTCTCGCTCCCTCTTCTGCGCCGTCTCCGGCCTTGGGTCCTCCCGCGTCATCCGCAGAGGCAGTCGGTGTCTTCTTCCAGGGGAGCGGGTTCCGTGGACGGGTTCCAGCTTGCTGGGCCATCTCCCGGCCCCACTCCGCCAGGATCTCCCTCTGCACTCGGGCCATCCTTCCCGCGAGGCCCTCCAGGGCACTCCGCGCGCACTCCCGATCTCGGGGAAGCTGCGCCAGGATCTCCGCTAAGCCTAGCGGGGTTGTTGACTCCAGCAGGCTCCTGACCATCGGGTCGGTGCTGCTCTGCTCTGCTTCCGGCAGGCTCCTGGCCAGCGGGCCGGTGCTGCTCTGCTCTCCTCCTTCTTCCTTCTGCAGGCTCCTGGCCAGCGGGCCGGTGCTGCTCTGCTGCCGCTCCATTCCCGGGTCTACTCTTCCTCTTCTCGACTCCGGGTGCTCTCGCTCTAGACACCTTGTCTCCGGGTGCGCTCGTTCTAGACTGCTCCAAGCGACACCCATCTTTTTTCTTCTCTTTCGTCTCCTCCCACTTCGAGGGCGGTCCCGGGGCAACTCGGTGACTGTCAGCTCCAGGGGTAGTTCTTTCACGCTGACAGACACCTCCAGCATCACAGTCTCTGTTGGTGGGGGCGGTTTCCACTTTTGGCGCCATTTTCTGTCCTGGCCCACGATGGGAGGTCGCCTCCTGCCCTCCCCTGGCACGCCCATAATGGCGTCCGCTGCTCTTCCAAGGCGGGAAATCTGCGGTTTTGGCGGGAAGCGTCGCCCAGTGGCGGGAAACTCTGCAGATGGCGGGAACAAGCTGGAAATGGCGGACAATCGGCGGGAAACGACTGGTGATGGAGTCCGATGGCGTGGACCCTCCGGAACCGGCGGGAGACTTCTTTCTGAGGTAAACTTGCACTTTTCTTCAGGCACGCAGTACCCGGGTGTTGCGGGCACGTAATCCTGCCGACTACGCCAAAGTTGACGCACCCCCTGGGACATATTCCTTTCTGAGGGGAATACCCGGCACCGGATCAGATGGGGGGTTGTAGTCTCCGAGCGGCTGTGACCCGGTCCCGTGCCCAGGGCGTCAAGCTCAGTGTTATGTGGCAGTCTTTACTGATGTTATTAAAGTTCGTTGTGTCGACTACGCCACCCGTTGTGATGCGGTCACTGTGGCCGCCGCTGCAGCAGGGTCCGCTGAGGCTGATGGTGGATGCGCAGCTTGGTGGGATAACCCCCAACGGGAGGGGTATAGCCTCAGAGGGGACAGGCGCAGAGGATGGGGGTTGTGGTGGTGCGGTGCAGCCGGTAATGATGACAGACTCGGGTTGTGCAGTTAAGGGTCTTTACTTACTGCAGATGTTCCTGGTCACTCTAGCTCCAAGTGACCTCCCGAGCCGTGCTGCGTCCACCAGGTCCTGGATCCGGCCAACCCCCAAACAAGTCCGGAGCGTGGCCCTGAGCTCTCCCTCTGTCCTTACTTCAGCCGTCCCCACCAGTGATTCACCTAAGTCCAGCTCCCTCGGGCCTTCTGTTGGGCAACCTTTGGCCTTAGGTTCCCTGACCCTTCCTGTGGTGTGCCTTCAGGGTGAATGTAGTGGGTGACCGTGACAGACACTGCCCACGGTCTCCGGTCTCTGGCTGGGGAATGTCTTTGCCCCCACCAGCTTGGGTTCCGGTACCCTTCTGCTGACTCCTCACCCGGTGTTCTTATTTGGGTTCTTGGGTCCCTTCTTTGTCCCCCTCTGGGTCTTTCTTCACTCCACTCTCTCTCTTCAGGGCCTCTCTTTCTTTCAGCTGCTCCTCTGCCTGCTTCCGCTCCTCCTCTCCTGCTGACTTGTTCTCAGCGTCTGACAGGCTCCTCTGCATCTGACCTGTTCTCTGCATCTGACCCTGATTCTAGTTGGTGCCCTCCTTATATATCCCTCTATGTGTGAGCTCAGGTGACCAGCACCCAATGAGCTCCTATCACTACCCAGACTGCTCCCCCTATCTGCCCCTACACTACATGGGATGTACCACCCCCCTCCCACTCCAGCCAGGAACAGGCTCGGTCGCACCTGCACATTTCTAAGTGGGAGTGCCGTCGGCCTGCTCCTCTGGAATGGGATGTATGTAGTGCATGCAGTCTATCTGAGCCCAGTTCCACACTCCTTCCTTACCCGGGAGTGGAATATCACACCTCTGGGTTGAGGTGCAATACTCCTGTAGCAGCCGAATCCTCAGGGTGCTACATGATTTTTACATAATTACCCCTTAAGCCCCGGAGCATTTTCCGTTTTTGCATTTTCGTTTTTGCTCCCCTTGTTCCCAGAGCCATAGCGTTTTTATTTTTTGGTCAATATGGCCATATGAGGGCTTATTTTTTGCGGGACGAGTTGTACTTTTCAACGCCATTACTAGTTTTACCATATCCTGTACGGGAAAACGGGAAAAAAATTGCAAGTGCGGTAAAATTGCAAAAAAGTGCAATACCACAGTTGTTTTTTATTTTTTTTTTACTACGTTCACTGAATGCTAAAACTGACCTGCCCTTCTTATTCTACAGGTCATTACGAGTTCATAGACACCAAACATGTATAGGTTCTTTTATATTTAAGTGGTGAAAAAAAATTCCAAAATTTGGTAAAAAAATAAATAAAAAAATAGCGCCATTTTCTAAGACCTGTAGCGTCTCCATTTTTCGTGATCTGGGGCTGGTTGATGGCTTATTTTTTGTGCACCGGGCAAACGTTTTTATTGATAACATTTGGGGTAGATCCGATGTTTTGATTGCCCGTTATTGCATTTTATTGCAATTTTGCGGGGACCAAAAAACGTAATTCTGGCGTTTAGAATTTTTTTCTCGTTACGCCGTTTACCGATCGGATTAATTCTTTTTTATATTGATAGATCGGGCGATTCTGAACGCGGCGATACCAAATATGTGTATGTGGGTTTTTTTTTTATATATTTTATTTTGAATGGGGCGAAAGGGGGGTGATTTAAACTTTTATATTTTTTTATTTTTTTTTAGATTTTTAAAAACTTTTTTTTTTTACTTTTTGCTTGCTTCTATAGTCTCCATAGGAGACGAGAAGCAGCAACTATCCGATCGCCTCTGCTACATACAGGGGACGAGCAGGTCCCCTGCATGCAGCAGAAATGGTCCTGTGCTATGAGCGCCGACCACTAGGTGGCGCTCATAGCGACAAGATCATGACAACCACAGGCGTCTGCTGCAGACCCTGGGTTGTCATGCACGCCCATCGGCGACCCGCGATCCAGTGACAGGGTCGCCGGTGGGTGGGGCTTATGACGCGCTACCCGGAAGCGCGCGTTAAATGCTGCTGTCGGAGATTGACAGCGGCATTTAACATGTTAACAGCCGCGGGTGGATCGCGATTCCACCCGCGGCTGTTGCGGGCACATGTCAGCTGTAAGAATCAGCTGACATGTGCTCCGTTCAGTGAGGGCTCAGCGCAGCAGCCCTCACTGAACGGGGGGATCGCAAATATGCGTACTAATACGTCCCCGGTAAGTAAGGGGTTAATTGTCATTTTGCTACATAAAATAAGTATTTGATACAATAGAAAAACCAAACTTAATATTTGGTACAGAAACCTTTGTTTGCAATCACAGAGGTCAGACGTTTCCTGTAGTTCTTGACCAAGTTTCCACACACTGCAGCAGGGATTTTGGCCCACTCCTCCATACAGATCTTCTCCAGATCTTTCAGGTTTCAGGGCTGTCGCTGGGTAACATTGAGTTTCAGCTCCCTCCAAAGATTTTCTTTTGGGTTCAGGTCTGGAGACTGGCTAGGCCCCTCCAGGAGCTTGAAATGCTTCTTATGGAGCTACTCCTTAATTGCCCTGGCTGTGTGTTTCAGGTCATTGTCATGCTGGAAGACCCAGCCACGACCCATCTTCATTGCTCTTACTGAAGGAAGGAGATTGTTGGCCAAAATCTCACGATGCGTGACCACATCCATCCTCCCTTCAATGCAGTGCAGTTGTCCTGTCCCCTTTTTCAGAAAAGCATACCCCAAAGTATGATGTTTCCCCCACCATGCTTCATGGTTGGGACTTGGGGTTCTACTCATCCTCCTTCTTCCTCCAAACACGGCAAGTGGAGTTGATACCAAAAAGCTCTATTTTGGTCTCATCTTACCACATGACCTTTTCCCATGCGTCCTGTCACAGGTATATCAGAGGTGACAGACAGTCGCACTGCAGTTGGTTGCAGGAGATCTCTACGTTTGCCATTACAGACATCTTCTTAGATGAGAGGCTGTCTCTAGGATCTAGCGGCTACCTCCCTCTGGTAATTAGCTCTCTGGCCTGGGTGTATATACAGTTAGGTCCATATATATTTGGACAGAGACAACATTTTTCTAATTTTGGTTCTAGACATTACCACAATGAATTTTAAGCAAAACAATTCAGATGCAGTTGAAGTTCAGACTTTCAGCTTTCATTTGAGGGTATCCACATTAAAATTGGATGAAGGGTTTAGGAGTTTCAGCTCCTTAACATGTGCCACCCTGTTTTTAAAGGGACCAAAAGTAATTGGACAATTGACTCCAAGGCTATTTCATGGACAGGTGTGGGCAATCCCTTCGTTATGTCATGCTCAATTAAGCAGATAAAAGGCCTGGAGTTGATTTGAGGTGTGGTGCTTGCATTTGGAAGGTTTTGCTGTGAAGTAAACATGCGGTCAAAGGAGCTCTCCATGGAGGTGAAACAAGCCATCCTTAAGCTGTGAAAACAGAAAAAACCCATCCGAGAAATTGCTACAATATTAGGAGTGGCAAAATCTACAGTTTGGTACATCCTGAGAAAGAAAGAAAGCACTGGTGAACTCATCAATGCAAAAAGACCAGGGCGCCCACGGAAGACAACAGTGGTGGATGATCGCAGAATAATCTCCATGGTGAAGAGAAACCCCTTCACAACAGCCAACCAAGTGAACAACACTCTCCAGGAGGTAGGCATATCAATATCCAAAGCTACCATAAAGAGAAGACTGCATGAAAGTAAATACAGAGGGTTCACTGCACGGTGCAAGCCACTCATAAGCATCAAGAATAAAAAGGCGAGACTGGACTTTGCTAAGAAACATCCAAAAAAGCCAGCACAGTTCTGGAAGAACATTCTTTGGACAGATGAAACCAAGATCAACCTCTACCAGAATGATGGAAAGAGAAAAGTATGGCGAAGGACGGGTACAGCTCATGATCCAAAGCATACCACATCATCTGTAAAACACGGCGGAGGCAGTGTGATTGCTTGGGCATGCATGGCTGCCAGTGGCACTGGGTCACTAGTGTTTATTGATGATGTGACATAGGACAGAAGCAGCCGAATTAATTCTGATGTATTCAGAGCCATACTGTGTGCTCAGATCCAGCCAAATGCAGCCAAACTGATTGGTCGTCATTTCATACTACAGATGAACAATGACCCAAAACATAAAGCCAAACCAACCCAGGAGTTTATTAAAGCAAAGAAGTGGAATATTCTTGAATGGCCAAGTCAGTCACCTGATCTCAACCCAATTGAGCATGCATTTCACTTGTTAAAGACTAAACTTCAGACAGAAAGGCCCACAAACAAACTGAAAACCACCGCAGTGAAGGCCTGGCAGAGCATCAAAAAGGAGGAAACACAGCGTCTGGTGATGTCCATGAGTTCAAGACTTCAGGCAGTCATTGCCAACAAAGGGTTTTCAACCAAGTACTAGAAATGAACATTTTATTTACAATTATTTAATTTGTCCAATTACTTTTGGTCCATTTAAAAACAGGGTGGCACATGTTAAGGAGCTGAAACTCCTAAACCCTTCATCCAATTTTAATGTGGATACCCTCAAATGAAAGCTGAAAGTCTGAACTTCAATTGCATCTGAATTCTTTTGTTTAAAATTCTTTGTGGTAATGTCTAGAACCAAAATTAGAAAAATGTTGTCTCTGTCCAAATATATATGGACCTAACTGTATACCTGGTGTGTCTGAGAGGGAGGTGCCGGCTATATTTATTTCTACTTGTGAAGGCTTAGCAAGAGCAGTACTTCGTCCTCTCTGGAGCTTGAGGCCGAGTTCGCATTTGTCTGAGTCTTCTAAAGCTATGCATTCTACTCATTTGTCTACCCTTTTTGTCTATAGAGTTTAGTGGAGATTGACTAGTGCTCATCTCCTCCCATCCCCAGCCTTATCCATACGCCAGGGAAAAACAGGGCGAGGCACGAGTGCGGCGATTGCTGAAGAGGCAATATAGGGACGGTAGTTGAGACAGGGTGACACTAAACCAAACTAGGAGGTCTCCACTTCCCCCTTTCCCTAGTGTCTGGGCTCCCTTTACCTCTGTGTTGCACTACGTCTTTCCCACACCTGGTGTGACACGTCCACGGGATAATCCAAATGGTCATTGACAAACTTCAAAAAGGCCTGGACATATCCTGGTGTGAGCAGGGGGACCTTGCGTGCCCTGCAGGATTTTAATCCATGACGGCGTAGTGTGTTACTAATGGTAATGTTTGAGACTGTGGTCCCAGCTCTCTTTAAGTAATTGACCAGGTCCTCCCATGTAGTCCTGGGCTGATTCCTGACCTTTCTCTGAATAATCCTTACCCCATGGAGCCCCAGACCGAGAAAGATTGACAGTCATCTTGTGTTTCTTCCATTTTGTGATTATTGTGCCAACAGTTGTTACCTTATCACCAAGCTGCTTGCCGATTGTCCTGTAGCCCATCCCAACCTTGTGCAGGTCTACAATTTTGTCCCTGGTGTCCTTAGACATCTCTTTGGTCCTGGCCATGGTGAAGAGGTTGGAGTGTGATTGATTGAGTGTGTGGACAGGTGTCGTTTATACAGGTAACCAGTTCAAACAGGTGCAATTAATACAGGTAATGAGTGCAGAGTAGGAGGGCTTCTTAAAGAAAAACTAACAGGTCTGTAAAAGCCAGAATTCTTGCTGGTTGGTAGGTGATCAAATAGTTATTTCATGCAATAAAATGCAATTTAATTATTTAAAAATCATACAATGTGATTTTCTGTTTTATTTATTTTTAGATTCTGTCTCTCACAGTTGAAGTGTACCTATGATAAAAATTACAGACCTCTCCATTCTTTGTAGATGGGAAAACTTGCAAAATTGGCAGTGTATCGAATACTTATTTTCCCCACTGTATATATACAGTATATATATATATATATATACACACAGTACAGACCAAAAGTTTGGACACACCTTCTCATTTAAAGATTTTTCTGTATTTTCATGACTTTGAAAATTGTACATTCACACTGAAGGCATCAAAACTATGAATTAACACATGTGGAATTATATACTTAACAAAAAAGTGTGAAACAACTGAAAATATGTCTTATATTCTAGGTTCTTCAAAGTAGCCACCTTTTGCTTTGATGACTGCTTTGCACACTCTTGGCATTCTCTTGATGAGCTTCAAGAGATAGTCACCAGAAATGGTCTTCCAACCATCTTGAAGGAGTTCCCAGAGATGCTTAGCACTTGTTGGCTCTTTTGCCTTCACTCTGTGGTCCAGCTCACCCCAAACCATCTCGATTGGGTTCAGGTCTGGTGACTGTGGAGGCCAGGTCATCTGGCGTAGCACCCCATCACTCATGGTCCAACTAAACGCAAACCGGATGGAATAGCATGCCGCTGCAAGATGCTGTGGTAGCCATGCTGGTTCAGTACGCCTTCAATTTTGAATAAATCCCCAACAGTGTCACCAGCAAAGCACCCCCACATCATCACACCTCCTCCTCCATGCTTCACGGTGGGAACCAGGCATGTAGAGTCCATCCGTTCACCTTTTCTGTGTCGCACAAAGACACGGTGGTTGGAACCAAAGATCTCAAATTTGGACTCATCAGTCCAAAGCACAGATTTCCACTGGTCTAATGTCCATTCCTTGTGTTCTTTAGCCCAAACAAGTCTCTTCTGCTTGTTGCCTGTCCTTAGCAGTGGTTTCCTAGCAGCTATTTTACCATGAAGACCTGCTGCACAAAGTCTCCTCTTAACAGTTCTTGTAGAGATGTGTCTGCTGCTAGAACTCTGTGTGGCATTGACCTGGTCTCTAATCTGAGCTGCTGTTAACCTGCGATTTCTGAGGCTTGTGACTCGGATAAACTTATCCTCAGAAGCAGAGGTGACTCTTGGTCTTCCTTTCCTGGGGCGGTCCTCATGTGAGCCAGTTTCTTTGTAGCGCTTGATGGTTTTTGCAACTGCACTTGGGGACACTTTCAAAGTCTGCCCAATTTTTCAGACTGACTGACCTTCATTTCTTAAAGTAATGATGGCCACTCGTTTTTCTTTACTTAGCTGCTTTTTTCTTGCCATAATACAAATTCTAACAGTCTATTCAGTAGGACTATCAGCTGTGTATCTACCTGACTTCTGCACAACACAACTGATGGTCTCAACCCCATTTATAGGCAAGAAATCCCACTTAATAAACCTGACAGGGCACACCTGTGAAGTGAAAACCATTTCCGGTGACTACCTCTTGAAGCTCATCAAGAGAATGCCAAGAGTGTGCAAAGCAGTCATCAAAGCAAAAGGTGGCTACTTTGAAGAACCTAGAATATAGGACATATCTTCTGTTGTTTCACACTTTTTTGTTAAGTATATAATTCCACATGTGTTAATTCATAGTTTTGATGCCTTCAGTGTGAATATACAATTTTCATAGTCATGAAAATGCAGAAAAATCTTTAAATGAGAAGGTGTGTCCAAACTTTTGGTCTGTACTGTATATATATATGCTGCTGAACACAGACAGATGCAAGGAAGAGCTAGCAGGATTCACAGAAACCTAGTGAGATCTGCTGAATGCAGCCCCGCATATCCACGTCGCAAGTCCCGTCCACTTGTCCATTTATAGAGATCGGACGTGAGGGAGAATCTGATGTGACAAAACCGGAAGCATAGGATTCTCAGATCATGTGGCCAGAAAAGCAGCTCAGGTCACAGCAGGATTTGGCAAAGGAAGATATTTAGTGAAATGCTTATATAAGGAAGTTAGTTCACATGAAAGGGATAGGTAAAATAGTGGCCAACCCCTTTAATTAAATGAGTCAAATGTATTAAAAGCCATTTTTAAAGAATGGGGAATATTACTAAATATACAACTCAGTATGGGGAACATTATTACAGGATGGGGATATTATCACAGGATAGGAGCCAGAATGGAAGACATTATTACAGGATATATGCCAGGACGGGGGGACATTATTACAGGATGGAGGACAATACAATAGGATGGGGGACAATATTACAGGATAGGGTCCATGATGCAAGACATTATTACAGGATGAGTGACACTATTACAGGATGGGGACGTTATTACAGGATAGGAGCCAGGATGGAAGACATTATTACAGGATAGGGGCCAGGACGGGGGACATTATTACAGGACGGAGGACAATACAACAGGATGGGGGACAATATTACAGGATAGGGGCTATGATGGAAGACATTTTTACAGAGGCCCATAGATCTGACCAACATGCTAGTGGGGGCCCCGGACCAAATTTTGGACAGGGGCCATAAGACTCTAGTTATGCCACTGCTTACCACAGTACTCCCCATGCCATCTTGGAAGCGAGAAGAATAGAATTCTAATCTGACCAAAAGAGGCAGTGGCAATAAAACAGATGGCACTAGGTAGTGTGACTATATGTGATGAAATGTATGGTCACACTATAGTCCAAGGATGGAGGATCGCTTTAACCTAACACTTTCTAGTGGTCAAAGCATATTTGTCCTTTACTTCCATTTAGAGACACAACAAAAGAAACTGATACGAGCAGAACTCTGACTATGTCTCACATCATTAATGTAAATGTTTTTTGCATTTTATGTCTATGGTTGATTTATTTACAAAAATGCGTCTCTTGGGAAAAATATATATTTCTGAATCCAAAAAGACATGAAACCCGAGCAGCACTGGGATTATTTTATTAGTAAAGGCCTGCCAGTATTGGACCAATAAGCTTAATTATCCTGATGCTGGCACTAAACGTCTATACAACTGCTGCCACAAATGATCCATTCCTGTGGTTTACAATGCCTGGAAGACCAATCCATCACATAAAAAGTTAAAGGCCACTGACACTTGGATTGTCTTACTACTTTCTTCTTCTAATTGAAATAGAACAGGAGAACATGAAATGTGAAGATCTCTATCTGTGACTAATCCTCTAGTAAGAACACTTAAGTGGGCCATTAAATGCCATGCCGTGCCATTTCACCTATGAATAGTAAGTGAATAAAACCAACCTGAGTTTCAGTACACCTTTCATTATTACTGCGGTGGTTGACTATAAATCTACCACAAATAAATAATAGCGGTTCAGAGCTGGAGTGTTCAGCCTTATTTGTCTGCTAAGAGTTTGACAACACTGTGGCAGTGTGCCAGGTACGTCTTGAGGTAAAGACTTTTTTTTTTAAGAGGTCTTGTTTTTATGTTTCACGCCATAGCTAAAACCACAAAATAAATGTTCATTTTGAAACATATTACAATTATCTAACCTTACGTGCAACCCAATTTACCCATCACCCACCCCCACATGGGTAGCCATTCGTGGCATTTAGTCCTGATAGCATCAAAGTTATGCACAAGTATTGGTGACATTACCAAGCCGATCGCTGTCAAATGTAGATATGTATATGTTACCAAGGCTTGCTACATATATCATTTATTCATGTTATAGTTGTTCCACATGGGTATAAATTGCTGATTGCTGAACATTTAATAAGCACCTATCACAAGTCTGTGGCCACCCTTTTTATTTAAGAAAATAATGTGCAGCCTCAGACTGGGAATTTTTCTAACTATCACCTATAAGCAAAAGTGCACAGAACACTCGCTAATGCCCACCTCAAGGACCAGACTTTCTAGCTAAAGTTGGGTTTGAACTTCTGAATTGTGGGATCCTGGCGTGCAGAGCCTCCAGGGTCCTCCTTGCTGTGAAACTGTGAGATCCCTGGTGTTATTGCAAGATCTCGCTTTTTGCACTAACCCAGAACTACCGCATCCTTAAAACATTTACTGACATCTGTCGTACATAAATGACGCAAATTGGTAGCGGGTGTATGGAGCGGGCTCACCATGTGAGCCCACCTCATCCCAAGCAGGTAATGGCTGTGTGCTACACATACCCAGCAGGTAATGGCTGTGTGTTACACATACTCAGCAGGTAATAACTGTGTGTTACAGCCAGGACCTGCCTCTAACAGCCGACTGTTAACTTATTAAATGCCGCCGCCAAACTCTGACAGCGGCATTAACAGCGCACTGGAATGGGGAGCGTCATTCTTTGCGCCCATCAATTGCTATGACGGGGTCTGTTGAAGACATCTATTATTGTCATTACAATTCTCCCTTGAAAACCAGCCTTTTTACTGTATACAGCGATTCTGAAGTATTGCTGCATATAGTACAAGCAATCAAACAATCGCAGGTTCAATTTCTGATTTGTGTTTTCACCACTAAAATAATAAAAAAACTCTCTCCCTGTATAAGCTAAAGCTTCAGTAATTGCACCATTGCCAGTTGCTGTGTTCTTGTATTTTGTAAGTTTTTGCTCTTTCTGATGACCCATTACGAAACTCTAAGCTCAGTTTCTTGGCGAGTGTAAAAATTATTCATTTTGTGTAGATCGGCACAAAGGTGGCATTTTTATTTTTAAGGGGGCAATAATGATGCGTAACAAGGGTTATCCACTCACAGTTCCCGGGAACAGCTTGTTATTAAAAAGAAAACCTGTTCTTAATTCACCCTCCCTGGGTCCAGTGCGGAGTCTCCACCATCGCTCTGGGTGTCAGATAGTGGCTGCAGCACTGACATCATGCTGACAGTGAGCTCAACAGCTGTGAACGGGTCACTCCATCTTCACGAGCAGAGCTCAGTGAGAGGCTGCTGTGCTGTCTACGTGACTTCGCGGTGTAGCCAATAAGTGACACAGGGAGCAGTGGGGGAGACTCAGCGCTGGAGACGAGGATGGTGAATATAGTGTGGTTTGTTTTGTATTTTAGAACAAAATATGCCCAAGAACCAGGAGTTGAGTTTCTGGGCTGGTGTGGTTACACTTGGTCTGCGGTTGTGAGGCCGGTTGCATGTACTGCCAAATTCTCTGAAACGCCTTTGGAGATGGCTTATGGTAGAGAAATGGACATTCAATTCAAGGGCAACAGCTCTGGTGGACATTCCTGCAGTAAACATGCCAATCGCACGCTCCCTCAAAACTTGCGACATCTGTGGCATTGTGCTGTGTGATAAAACTGCACATTTTAGAGTGGGCTTTTATTGTGGTCGGCCTAAGGCACCTGTACAGTAATCATGCCGTATAATCATCATCTGCATATACCACACCTGTGAGGGGGATGGATCATCTCAGCAGAGGAGAACTGCTCACTAACACAGATTTACACAAATTTGTGAACAATATTCGAGGGAAAAAAGCCTTTTGTGTACATAGAACAAGTCTTAGATGTTTGGGTTCAGCTCATGAAAAATGGGAGCAAAACAAAAGTGTTGTGTTTAGATTTTTGTTCAGTGTAAATGCTACCAACATTAACGCTTTGTAGTGTCTAATAGACCTACCTGTTTCTGTTTGAGAGTCCTGTGCAAGCACCATCTGTTGGGGGTTCATGGCCCAGTGAAGTTGCCTGCAGAATTCCTGCCGATCATCCACATGGATGTAATCATAGACATTTTGATGCATGACGTCAGTCTGAAATATCAAATTATAAAGAAATTGAATCAGTTAATACATTTTCATTCGCCAAGTAGTTGAATCCTATATTTTACATATAAATAATACACATTGCAATAGGGATTATAGAAATCAAATGAATTAGCAAAAAAGGGTAATAATAATAAAGGGTTTGGATCATCTTGTTAGAAGGGTTCCCTAATGATTGTATGTTGATTATGTGTTTTCCCATCGCTGGGACTGATAATAATAAAAGGGGATATCTGGGCATGTAATATTGATGACAAATATGTAATCTAAATCAGTTCAATGGGGATCCAACACCGGGTACCACCTCAGATAGTTTGATGTGAACTTTGGATCAGCTCATATTTTATCAAATAGGCGCTGATCTGCAACTAGACATTGGATGGAGAGGTACCATTTAGTTCTGTTCAGTCTTTACATCCGGTCACCACCAGAGTTAATAGCTGTTCTGGTGGAGGTGCCAGGTGTTGGACCCCCACCGATTTGATACTGATGTAGTATTTTAAGGAAATATTATCAATATTACATGTCTGGACAAATTATTTAGCTGCAATGTGTGGGAAAATATTGGCGCAAGTGTAACGTTTAGTTGCACCACCACCACAGAAGAAATTAGGCAATATCCTTGCCCCATTGTGATCGATAAGCAGTCCCTGTTATCCATTGGCATGCCAGGTCCCCTACGGAGAGATTTCACTTTTATAGCCAATTGCTAGTATTCCTAATAGATTGACGACAAGATCAGGGACCCTCCTCAAGAACTCAAAATTCCCTTACAAGATATAGGAAAATGATTTTTCTTGACCAGAAAAAGATCCATTGGAGAAACGTCCTAATATTGCCCTGCATTTGTCATATGGGCCAAATAATGTATTTCTTCTTCTTTGCATTGAGGACACACTGTGAGGGGCTCATAAATGAATGAAAATGTTATATTTCCTATGCATTGTCATTAAACAATCCGCATCATTTAAAGTAAAGGTAATATTTCGTACGGACATGATGTAGTTGTAGTTTTGGTGGTGTAGGCACTTAATGAGATGGCTGTAAAGCTCGACCAAGGCTAAGACAGGTTGATGGGTGTGAAGAGGGCACAATACCCAGAAAGTAGCCACAACCTATTTATTACTTACACAGGTAAGAGCATTGGGCGTACATAATTAAAATAAGCTCTTTTCTTTTGTTAGTTAACAACAGCATATGCTAACCACGTGGGATAGGAGAATTAGTTAATTCCCAATACCCTTGCTTGCTAATATTATATAGCTTGTTTAGAGTGAATATGGAAGGTGGAATTATGATTGAACAACTTGTCATTTTGAATAAAAAAAATAATTAGCAACCAAATACTTTAGGTTGGGTTACAAAATAAGTGGGGAGAGTCATTTCAAGTATCTTTCCATGAAAAAATACTTAAGTAATAGTCATTTTAACCATCATAGTAAAGAAGATAAACTGTCGTAGCCCACATGAAAATAAGAAACGTTGTAATATATTTTATTAGAAAAATATTTTTTCCTCAAAATTTTCAATTCATGTTTAAAATTTATGTTCAGTGAACATAGATTTTCTCATTACTGAGCTAGGAGATGACGATTGGTGCTTACAAAGTTCTGTGGAGAACTGTGTCTTTTCAGGAGAACTTGCATCAGAATTTTGTGTCTGCTTCCAGCTCCTCCCTCTTCCTCCCACTCCCTTTCCATAGAATTTTAAAATCACAACCTGCCATCTCCTATCTCAGTAATGTGAATATCTGTTTTTACTGAATATAGATTTTACAGGTTTTTCTCATGAATTGAAAATGAAATATCAACCAAGGAGCAGAAAGAAGCAGATTTTTTTCTGATAAGATATATTACAAAGTTGCTTATTTTCATGTGTACTGTTGATACATGAATTAAAAATTACAAAGATGGTGTCCAGGTTGGGAAGGACTTCCTGACCTTGGACGTATGAATACTTCCTGGCGATTTTGCGTGCACATTAGCTGTGCGCACCTGATCACTGCCAGGTGTTGAGCGAATCTGACAGCTGACACCCGACTCTCACTGGCAGGAGTGGTGCCCGCACCGCTCCCAGCAGTTTAACCTTCTGACTGCAGCAATCCATATCGATTGCAGCATTTAGAAGGCAGGGAGAGGCCATCATTGCGAGGGGCTGATAGTTGCATGGTGACCCGATGTTGTCATGACGACATTTGGGTCATCAGTGCTGGCAAGCTAGTTAAACCATGCACACAGCATGGTCTAACAAGCTTGTGCCAGTGCAGCACTAACAGTTTATAAAGCACTACAATGCTCATGCATTGTAATGATTTATAACAGAGATCAGACTGCAAAAAGTGAAAGTCCCATAGAGGAACTAAGTATAAAAGTAAAAAAAAAAAGTTAAATAAATTGTAAAAATATTTTTTTTAAAAATCACAAAATAATAATAAAAAATAAAATAAATAAATATATATATATATATATATACAGTACAGACCAAAAGTTTGGACACACCTTCTCATTTAAAGATTTTTCTATATTTTCATGACTATGAAAATTGTACATTCACAATGAAGACATCAAAACTATGAATTAACACATTTGGAATTATATACTTAACAAAAAAGTGTGAAACAACTGAAAATATGTCTTATATTCTAGGTTCTTCAAAGTAGCCACCTTTTGCTTTGATGACTGCTTCGCACACTGTTGGCATTCTCTTGATGAGCTTCAAGAGGTAGTCACCGGAAATGGTCTTCCAACAATCTTGAAGGAGTTCAAAGAGATGCTTAGCACTTGTTGGCCCTTTTGCCTTCACTCTGCGGTCCAGCTCACCCCAAACCATCTCGATTGGGTTCAGGTCTGGTGACTGTGGAGGCCAGGTCATCTAGCCCTTACACAGCCTGGAGGTGTGTTTGGGGTCATTGACCTGTTGAAAAATAAATGATGGTCCAACTAAACGAAAACCGGATGGAATAGCATGCCGCTGCAAAATGCTGTGGTAGCCATGCTGGTTCAGTATGCCTTCAATTTTGAATAAATCCACAACATTATCACCAGAAAAGCACCCCCACACCATCACACCTCCTACTCCATGCTTCACAGTGGGAACCAGGCATGTAGAGTCCATCCGTTCACATTTTCTGCGTCGCACAAAGACACGGTGGTTGGAACCAAAGATCTCAAATTTGGACTCATCAGGCCAAAGCACAGATTTCCACTGGTCTAATGTCCATTCCTTGTGTTCTTTAACCCAAACAAGTCTCTTCTGCTTGTTGCCTGTCCTTAGCAGTGGTTTCCTAGCAGCTATTTTGCCATGAAGGCCTGCTGCACAAAGTCTCCTCTTAACAGTTGTTGTAGAGATGTGTCTGCTGCCAGAACTCTGTGTGGCATTGACCTGGTCTCTAATCTGAGCTGCTGTTAACCTGCTATTTCTGAGGCTGGTGACTCGGATAAACTTATCCTCAGAAGCAGAGGTGACTCTTGGTCTTCCTTTCCTGGGGCGGTCCTCATGTGAGCTACTTTCTTTGTAGCGCTTGATGGTTTTTGCAACTGCACTTGGGGACACTTTCAAAGTTTTCCCAATTTTTCGGACTGACTGACCTTCATTTCCTAAAGTAATGATGGCCACTCATTTTTCTTTACTTAGCTGTTTTTTTCTTGCCATAATACAAATTCTAACGGTCTATTCAGTAGGACTTTCAGCTGTGTATCCACCTGACTTCTGCACAACAGAACTGATGGTCCCAACCCCATTTATAAGGCAAGAAATCCCACTTATTAAACCTGACAGGGCACACCTGTGAAGTGAAAACCAATTCCGGTGACTACCTCTTGAAGCTCATCAAGAGAATGCCAAGAGTGTGCAAAGCAGTCATCAAAGCAAAAGGTGGCTACTTTGAAGAACCTAGAATATAAGACATATTTTCAGTTGTTTCACACCTTTTTGTTAAGTATATAACTCCACATGTGTTAATTCATAGTTTTGATGCCTTCAGCGTGAATGTACAATTTTCAAAGTCATGAAAATACAGAAAAATCTTTAAATGAGAAGGTGTGTCCAAACTTTTGGTCTGTACTGTATATATTCAGTGTGAATGTACAATTTTCATAGTCATGAAAATACAGAAAAATCTTTAAATGAGAAGGTGTGTCCAAACTTTTGGTCTGTACTGTAGTACAGACCAAAAGTTTGGACACACCTTCTCATTTAAAGATTTTTCTGTATTTTCATGACTATGAAAATTGTACATTCACACTGAAGGCATCAAAACTTTGAATTAACACATGTGGAATTATATACTTAACAAAAAAGTGTGAAACAACTGAAAATATGTCTTATATTCTAGGTTCTTCAAAGTAGCCACCTTTTGCTTTGATGACTGCTTTGCACACTCTTGGCATTCTCTTGATGAGCTTCAAGAGGTAGTCACCGGAAACGGTTTTCCAACAATCTTGAAGGAGTTCCCAGAGATGCTTAGCACTTGTTGGCCCTTTTGCCTTCACTCTGCGGTCCAGCTCACCCCAAACCATCTCGATTGGGTTCAGGTCTGGTGACTGTGGAGGCCAGGTCATCTAGCCCTTACACAGCCTGGAGGTGTGTTTGGGGTCATTGTCCTGTTGAAAAATAAATGATGGTCCAACTAAATGCAAACCGGTCTTTAATCTGAGCTGCTGTTAACCTGCGATTTCTGAGGCTGGTGACTCGGATAAACTTATCCTTAGAAGCAGAGGTGACTCTTGATCTTCCTTTCCTGGGGCGGTCCTCATGTGAGCCAGTTTCTTTGTAGCGCTTGATGGTTTTTGCAACTGCACTTGGGGACACTTTCAAAGTTTTCCCAATTTTTCAGACTGACTGACCTTCATTTCTTAAAGTAATGATGGACACTCGTTTTTCTTTACTTAGCTGCTTTTTTCTTGCCATAATACAAATTCTAACAGTCTATTCAGTAGGACTATCGCTGTGTATCCACCAGGCTTCTGCACAACACAACTGATCGTCCCAACCCCATTTATAAGGCAAGAAATCCCATTTATTAAACCTGACAGGGCACATCTGTGAAGTGAAAACCATTTCCGGTGACTACCTCTTGAAGCTCATCAAGAGAATGCCAAGAGTGTGCAAAGCAGTCATCAAAGCAAAAGGTGGCTACTTTGAAGAACATAGAATATAAGACATATTTTCCGTTGTTTCACACTTTTTTGTTAAGTATATAACTCCACATGTGTTAATTCATAGTTTTGATGCCTTCAGCGTGAATGTACAATTTTCAAAGTCATGAAAATACAGAAAAATCTTTAAATGAGAAGGTGTGTCCAAACTTTTGGTCTGTACTGTATATATTCAGTGTGAATGTACAATTTTCATAGTCATGAAAATACAGAAAAATCTTTAAATGAGAAGGTGTGTCCAAACTTTTGGTCTGTACTGCATATATATATATATATATATATATATATATATATATATATATATATATATATAGTTAGTTAGGTCCATATATATTTGGACAGAGACAACATTTTTCTAATTTTGGTTCTAGACATTACCACAATGAGTTTAAAAAAAAGCAATTCAGATTTAGTTGAAGTTCAGACTTTCAGCTTTCATTTGAGGGTATCCACATTAAAATTGGATGAAGGGTTTAGGAGTTTCAGCTCCTTAACATGTCCCACCCTGTTTTTAATGGGACCAAAATTAATTGGACAATTGACTCCAAGGCTATTTCATGGACAGGTGTGGGCAATCCCTTCGTTATGTCATTCTCAATTAAGGAGATAAAAGGTCTGGAGTTGATTTGAGGTGTGGGGCTTGCATTTGGAAGGTTTTGTTGTGAAGTAAACATGCGGTCAAAGGAGCTCTCCATGGAGGTGAAACAAGCCATCCTTAAGCTGCAAAAACAGAAAAAACCCATCCGAGAAATTGCTACAATATTAGGAGTGGCAAAATCTACAGTTTGGTACATCCTGAGAAAGAAAGAAATCATTGGTGAACTCATCAATGCAAAAAGACCTGGGCGCCCATGGAAGACAACAGTGGTGGATGATCGCATAATAATCTCCATGGTGAAGAGAAACCTCTTCACAACAGCCAACCAAGTGAACAACACTCTCCAGGAGGTAGGCGTATCAATATCCAAATCTACCATAAAGAGAAGACTGCATGAAAGTAAATACAGAGGGTTCACTGCACGGTGCAAGCCACTCATAAGCATCAAGAATAAAAAGGCTAGACTGGACTTTGCTAAAAAACATCCAAAAAAGCCAGCACAGTTCTGGAAGAACATTCTTTGGACAGATGAAACCAAGATCAACCTCTACCAGAATGATGGAAAGAGAAAAGTATGGCGTAGGCGTGGTACAGCTCATGATCCAAAGCATACCACATCATCTGTAAAACACGGCGGAGGCAGTGTGACGGCTTGGGCATGCATGGCTGCCAGTGGCACTGGGTTACTAGTGTTTATTGATGATGTGACACAGGACAGAAGGAGCCAAATGAATTCTGATGTCTTCAGAGCCATACTGTGTGCTCAGATCCAGCCAAATGCAGCCAAACTGATTGGTCGTCGTTTCATACTACAGATGGACAATGACCCAAAACATAAAGCCAAAGCAACCCAGGAGTTTATTAAAGCAAAGAAGTGGAATATTCTTAAATGGCCAAGTCAGTCACCTGATTTCAACCCAATTGAGCATGCATTTCACTTGTTAAAGACTAAACTTCAGACAGAAAGGCCCATAAACAAACAGCAACTGAAAACCACCGCAGTGAAGGCCTGGCAGAGCATCAAAAAAGGAGGAAACACAGCGTCTGGTGATGTCCATGAGTTCAAGACTTCAGGCAGTCATTGCCAACAAAGGGTTTTCAACCAAGTACTAGAAATGAACATTTTATTTACAATTATTTAATCTGTCCAATTACTTTTGGTCCCTTTAAAACAGGGTGGCACATGTTAAGGAGCTGAAACTCCTAAACCCTTCATCCAATTTTAATGTGGATACCCTCAAATGAAAGCTGAAAGTCTGAACTTCAACTGCATCTGAATTGTTTTGTTTAAAATTCATTGTGGTAATGTCTAGAACCAAAATTAGAAAAATGTTGTCTCTGTCCAAATATATATGGACCTAACTGTATATATACAGCTTTGGCAAAAATTAAGAGACCACTGCACAGTTTTCTAAAAATCACCAATCTCTACATGTCTGACAGCCATTCCATTCCAGCGTCAGTTGAATTCCAACCAAGGTACACCTCATTCTACTTAATGTGCTTCTGATTAGATGATCACCTGAACCAAATCTTATGTAACGAGGGAAAGTATAAAAAACACTGCTGTGGTCTTCACAGTCCTCTTGCAATAGGACAAGCTGGATGGCAAAACAAGTGCTAGGAATAGCCTAAAAGTAATCTGAATGAAAAAGTAACTTTTAGCCGTGCCAAAGGAGTTGAAAAGAAAAGTCTTGAGTGAGGAAAAGAAGGGCTCATTTCTGGCTTTACTAGCAGAGGGATACAGTGAGCGTCATGTTGCCTCCAACCTTAAAATTTTGAAGATGGCAGTCCATTACAACAAGGTCAAGCAGCAGACATTTGGGACAACAAAGCTACAGACCGGCAGAGGGCGAAAGCGACTCTCCACTGACCGGGATGACCGTCATCTTATTCGAATGTCACTCAGCAACCGCAGGATGACATCAAGTGACCTACAAAAGGAGTGGCAAATGGCAGCTGAGGTGAAGTGCACGGCAAGAACAGTTCGGAACAGGCTCCTAGAGGCAGGTCTCAAGTCATGTAAAGCTAGAAAGCCTTTCATTAATGAGAAGCAAAGGAGAGCCAGGCTGACGTTTGCGAAAGACCATAAGGATTGGACCATAGAGGACTGGAGTAAGGTAATCTCTGATGAGTCTAATTTTCAGCTTTGCCCAACACCTGGTCATCTAATGGTTAGACGGAGACCTGGAGCGGCATACAAGCCACAGTGTCTTGCACCCACTGTGAAATTTGGTGGAGGATCGGTGATGATCTGGGGATGCTTTAGCAAGGCTTGAATTGGGCAGGTTAATCTTTGCGAAGGACATATGAATCAAGCCGCATACAAGGTTATCCTTGAAAAAGTGATTCTGACGAGTGATTCTGACGACTGATTTTGACAAATGATTCTGACGAGTGATTCTGACGAATGATTTTGACGAATGATTTTGACGAGTGATTCTGACGAATGATTTTGACGAATAATTCTGACGAGTGATTCTGACGAGTGATTCTGACGAATGATTCTGACGAATGATTTTGACGAGTGATTTTGATGAGTGATTTTGACGAGTGATTCTGACGAATGATTCTGACGAATGATTTTGACGAATGATTCTGACAAGTGATTCTGACGAATGATTTTGATGAGTGATTCTGACGAGTGATTCTGACGAGTGATTCTGATGAGTGATTTTGACGAATGATTCTGACGAATGATTCTGACGAGTGATTCTGACGAGTGATTCTGACGAGTGATTCTGACGAGTGATTTTGACGAGTGATTCTGACGAATGATTCTGATGAATGATTTTGACGAATGATTCTGACTCACACATCAGAATCAAACATAATTTGAATTTGGCTTGCTTGCAGTCTGTGCATACGTCCCGATGAGGTTTAGACAAGTTTGCACTGAAAATCATATAACCAAATAGAACTCCAAGGTTTATACAACTAAGTTAATAGCTTAGTGGTTAGTGCACTGGCTTTGGGACATAGAATTTTGGGTTCAAGTCCCTTCAGCGAAAAGTATTTTTTTTTTTTTTATTATTATTATTATTATTACAGTTGTAAAAGTCACTCGTCAGAATCACTCATCAGAATCACTCGCCAAAATCATTCGTCAGAATCACTCGTTAAAATCACTCGTAAGAATCACTCGTCAGAATCACTCGTCAAAATCACTCGTAAGAATCACTCGTCAAAATCATTTGTCAGAATCACTGGTCAGAATCAGTTCTCAGACAGGGTATTTAGCCTCAAGCTGACATCATTCTGATGTTTGATTTTGATATCTGATCTTGTCCTAAAATGGACACTGTACTCTTGGCATGTGGCTCATGTCCACAGTTCTCATTTAATACTTGCAGCCAAGGTCTTGGGTGTGTTTTAAATGATTTTATCTTGTTTTTGTCCACATGCTTGTAAATAAACAAATTTGTACTCTTTTTGCATACATAATTAGGTGTGCTCCCTCTCTATTATATGCCATCCTTTTTTCTTCTGGTGCCAAGGTCTTGGGTGTGTCAGTGTTTTGTCTACAAGCTGCAGAGCAGGCGGCTCTGCAAAACAGGTCTGTGTGAAGCTGAACACAGAGCCAAGGGAAAAGCAAAACTCCTGGAGCACCCCAGCGAGACACGGCAGTGCCGTCACCCTCGGTAACAGGTTGGAGAAGGACTGTGTTACGAACTGTGTGGGTCCCAGCTGTGATCCGGGGGATACCATTTACTTTTACCTTGTGAGTTTTTGCTAAATAAAGCCGTTTAAGTTGGACTTCCCTTGGGTCACTGCCACATCACTGCACAATGTGAACACCGCCGTACTACACATGACTATCGTCAGAAATATGGAAAAATGATGGCTCTCAAAATATAGCGATGCAAAAAGTCATTTTTTTTTTTTAAAAGTGTCTTTTTGTGTGTGAAAGCAGTCAAACAGAAAAAAACTATATAAATCTGGTATCGCTGCAACCGCACTGACCCGAAGAATAAACGGCGTAAAAAATAAATAAAACCAATTCATGACTTGCTGTTGATTTGTTCATTCTGTCTCCCAAAGATCGCAATAAGGCTCGGCTCGCATTTATCCTGCCCTCTACGCTGAGCGCTTACACAGGGGTTTCCCATGTAAATCTCTAAAATATGTGATTCAGATGGGACCCCCGATGGGAGATTCCCTATAATAAGGCAGTTAGAGTCACTTTGGACATTCTCTGGCCTGTGATCTTTTTAGGCGTGCATAAAAGTGCGTTCAGCCATAGATTTGTGCACCTCTGAAAAGAAGGACACTGCTGAACAGAGGCCAGACAGAGTTCAAAGTTATTCTATTGCCTCAATATAGTGAATAAATCCCTTCTGGGTTTCTTTGGAATCATGTCATTCAGAGATTTAGATGGAAACCCATATGTAAGTGCTCAGCGTAGAGCATTATGTAAAATGTTCCCAATAAAAGCTTCAACTCAATCTACAAAAAAAGCAAGTCCCCACTCAGGTCCGTCTTCTGTTAATGAAAATATAGGGGGCTTACACATTACTGATAGTATAAAAAAAGCACTATGGCTCCTCACCCCCCCAAAAGAAATGCCTCAAATTCTGCGCTCCCAAAATCCAAATGCTCCCCTCCCTTCTGAACCCCACAGTGTGCCTAAACCACAATTAGCTTCCACATGTTTGGCATTTCTGTAGCGATGAGAGCCCATCTAATTTATAGGGGCATGTCTTCAGAAGCATGAGCTGGGCATAATGTACTGGGCACTACAACGTACTGTGTGCTACAATAGCCAATTTGCAATTTTCAATCAGCAACATCCACTGCTGCTAGTTTCTGGAAAACACCCATGGAGTCAAATCATCACTACACCTGTAGACAAGTTCCCAAAGGGGTATAATTTCCAAAATGGGGTCACTTGAGGGGGGTATTCTGCTCTTCTAGCACTTAGGGCAGGAGTGGGGAACCTCAGGCACGCGGGCTGTTTATGGCCCTTGATTATCTTTTTATCTGGCTCCCAGGCAGATTCCTGGGGACCGCAGTGCTTGGGCCCACAGCCCATTAATTTCGTATTGCTCTGCGCGCACGCGCACGCAGTGTTCACTATTGAACGTTGAGGTGCATATAATGAAAGATTACGTTCTAACACCAGTGCCAGCATCAGGATGTAATTTGAGGAGTAAGTGCGCAATTTGTACGGCCCTTGAAGGATGGTATAAATATTTAAATGGCCCTTGGCAGTAAACGATTCCCCACCCCTGACTTAGGGGCTCTGTATATGGAGTCTGCAAAATATTCTAGGAAAATCAGCGCTCCAGGAGGCAAATAGCGCTCTGTCCCTCCCGAGACTCGCCGTGTGGATAAGCAGTACTGTATAGCTACATATGGGGTATTTCCACGTCCAGCAGAAATTGAGTGACACATTTTGGTGCCATTTTTACCCATTTCACCTTGTAAAAATGTAAAATCTGGGGCTAAAACAAAATTTTTGTAGTAAAAATGTAATTTTTTCTTCATTGCCCAATGGTATAAAATTCTGCGACACACCTGTGGTGTCAATATGATCACTGCACCCTTAGATGAATTCATTGAGAGGTGTAGTTTGTAAAATGGGGTCACGTATGGGGGGTTCTGCTGTTCTGGCACCTCAGGGGCTCTTCCAGTGGGTCATAGCACTCGCAAACCATAACAGTTTAATCTACACTAAATAATGGTGCGCCTTCCCTTCTGAGCTTTGCACTGTGCCTCAAAAGTAGTTCCTGATTACATATAGGGTACTGGCGCACTCAGGAGAAATTGCACAACAAACTGAGAGGTCCATTTTTTCCTATTCACCCTTATAAAAATTAAAAATTTGGGGCTAAAGCAACATTTTGTTCGTAAAAATTTAATTATTCTTTCTTCACCACACAATCGTATAAATTTCTGTGAGGCACATGTGGTGTCAACATGCTCACTGCACCCCTTAATGAATTCATTGAGAAGTGTAGTTTGTCAAATCGCATCACTTATTAAGGGTTTCTGCTGTTCTGGCACCTCAGGGGCAATGCCAATGTGATATGACACCCTCAAACGATTTCAGCAAAATATGAACTCCAATATGGTGCGTCTTCTCTTCTGAGCTTTGCACTGTGCATCAAAAGTAGTTTTTGACCATATGTGGGGTATCGGTGTACTCAGGAGAAATTGCACAACAAATTGTATGGTCCAATTAGCTCCTGTTACCCTTGTGAAAATGAAAAATTTGGGGCAAAAAGAACATTTTTGTGGGATTTTTTTTTCATTTTCACAGTTCAATGTTGGGGTTCAAAGTGCTCACCACACATCTAGATAAATTCCTTAAGGGGTCTAATTTCCAAAATGGGGTCACTTGTGGGGGGTTTCCACTCTTTAGGCACATCTGGGGCTCTCCAAACCCGACATGGCGTTAGGTAATGATTCCAGCAAATTTTGCATTCAAAAAGCGTTCCTTCCCTTCGAAGCCCTGCCATGCGCCCAAATATAGTTTTCCTACACATATTGGGCATTGACGTACTCAGGAAAAATTGCACAACTAATTGTGTTGTGCATTTCTCCTGTCACCCTTTTGACCATGCAAAATTTGGGGCTAAAAGAACATTTTTGTGGAAAAAATGTGACTTTTTATTTTCACGGCTCTACACTATAAACGTCTGTGAAGCACTTAGGGGTGCATGGTGCTCACCACACATCTAGATACATTCCTTGCGGGGTCTAGTTTCCAAAATTGGGTCACTTGTGGGTGTTTTGCACTGTTTAAGCCAATCAGAGGCTCTCCAAATGCAACATGGCGGTGCTCCTTCTCTTCCGAGCCCTGCCAAACAGTAGTTTTTCCCCAAGTATGGGTATTAATTCCTGTGAAGCACCTGAAGGGGTTATAAACTTCTTGAATGTGGTTTTGAGCACCTTGAGAGGTGCAGTTTTTAGAATGGTGTCACTTTTGGGTATTTTCTGTCATATAGATCCCTCAAAGTCACTTCAAAAATGATGTGGTCCATAAAAAAAAATCTTTTTGTAAATTTTGTTGGAAAAATGAGAAATCACTGGTCAACTTTTAACCCTTCTAACTTCCTAACAAAAAAAAAATATGTTTCAAAAATTGTGCTGATGTAAAGTAGACATGTGGGAAATGTTATTTATTAACTATTTTGTGTGACATAACTCTCTGGTTTAAGGGCATAAAAATGAAAAGTTTGAAAATTGCAAAATGTTCAAAATTTTTGCCAAATTTCCGTTTTTTTTCAAAAATAAATGCAAGTCTTGTTGAACAAATTTTACCACTATCATGAAGAACAATGTGTCTCAGAATCAGTGGGGTACGTTGAAGCGTTCCAGAGTTATTACCTCATAAAGTGATAGTGGTCAGAATTGTAAAATTTGGCCTGGTCATGAAGGTGAAAACAGGCTTGGGGTGAGTACGGGTTAATCATAGATCTAAAGATATTTATAGGTAACTGACTAAGACTAGCACATTATGATATGTTTAGTGAACAATGTTTTTTGGGGGGGGAATTAGCTCATGGGAAGGCTGTTTCTGACTTGGGTTGGCACATTAAGAAGTTTACTACAGAACAGGGAATATTCATTATAAAATGCCAACAAAAAGCTTTACTTTACAGCAGAAACTAAGCAGAATAGGTTTCCTACCTATCAGATGAAGGCATACAATCTAGCATCTAAAACAGGTTTGGTCTTTATCATGAGGCATATTAAACAGCCCAAAATATTGCTGGTCCTAAAGACAACGTAAAGTTTTCTGTTTCTAGTTTTTTAAATCCTGCCCTTTAATAGCTGCACTGCTTCAGTAGTATAATGTCATGACTAATTTTCCTTGTGACAGAAGTACAAAAATTTTCTGGCATTCAGTAAGAAATGTCTCCATGCAACATTAGCCTTGGACTGATCTTTGAATTATGCAGGGACTATGAAAGAGTTAAAAGGCTTAAAAAAAGTCATGTAATAAATTAGTATATTTAATTTGCAATTGTTATGACAGACAACCACTTTTATACTGCAGCACACAACATACCGACAAAGTGACAAATATAAATTATCTCATTATTGGTACAATTCTAAGAGCAGTAAAACACAAGGGAGAACATGAGCTGGAACGCACAAGAAATGATTTAATTATTGTTCCAATCATCATCAGGATAAAAGTCATTGGCCTTGAATGATGAAAGTAGAACTGACATGAGTTAGAACTTTGCTTGTGGATTCAACATCTCCACAGCTTTAGCTTCCAAACATTTGGAAATCATTACTTAAAACCCAGTTCCTACATAACTGCTACACTATATCACTGATACACCAGGACTTATTGTTTATGGCACATTTCCACTGCCTGGTATCTGAAACACATCCCCTGCTTTGGACTGAAACACATGAATGCGGAAATTGAAATGTAGCTATCGCCCTCTCTATATTATAGAGCGAACGTAATGGTATTAGGTGACAACTGAAAGTAGCAGAACCTTCTTACAGAAAGGAAAAGCATCTGTAAGTGATAGAACACATTTATATGGCGATAGAAAATGCACAGGAAAAAAGACTAGAAAACAAAAAAGTGAAAGCATACAGTACACAAAATCTACGTTATTGATAGAAATAAAATCTAAAGATGAAAAGATCTGAGATTCTATGAAGTCATTGTATGTCGATCCACTTTAAGGTGATATATTGTAGAATATAGACTCTAGATTCTATTATAATACCTGCATAAAAATGATAGCCTTTTAACTATTATTGTTATTATTATTTTACTCACTTATATAACGCCATTAATTCCACAGTACTTTACATACATTATCAGCACTGTCTCCATTGGGGCTCACAATCTAGATTCCCTATCAGTATGTCTTTGGAGTGTGGGAGGAAACCGGAGAACCCGGAGGAAACCCATGCAAATACGGAGAGAACATACAAACTCCTTGCAGATGTTGTCAGCTATGGGCTTAGAACTACTGTATATGAACTGTATATGAGTAAATGAGTAAAGATGTACAAATTTTGAGCTTTTCAATCACTGACGGAAAAGTCAGATTAGAGTAAAAACACTTCCGTCCGTATTATTTTTCTACATATCTTGAAATCTTTAAACAATCCGTCATTTTCTAATTCACTACAGGACCTGTTATAATGTCATCATGAAGTGGCAGGAGACCATTCGCTACAAGAAAGATAAATGCAAAAGCAAATAATGGTGTGGATGAAGTAGGCTACAAATATTATAGAAGAAACGTGAACTATCCCTCAATTGTTTGAAGGTCTGCAGGAAATCTACTACTATTACTACTCCCACTACTACTACTACTCCTACTACTAACTACTACCACTACTACTACTACTCCTACTACTAACTACTACCACTACTACTACTCCCACTACTACTACTACTCCTACTACTAACTACTACCACTACTACTATTACTACTCCCACTACTACTACTACTCCTACTACCACTCCCACTTCTACTACTACTACTACTCCTCCTACTACTAACTACTACTACTACCACTATTACTACTACCACTGCCACTACTACTACTACTACTACTACTACTACTACTCCTACTACTAACTACTACTACCACTATTACTACTACCACTCCCACTACTACTACTACTACTACTACTACTACTACTACTCCTACTACTAACTACTACTACTACCACTACCACTCCCACTACTACTTCTACTACTAACTACTACCACTACCACTACTACCACTCCCACTACTACTACTACTCCTCCTACTACTAACTACTACTACTACATTACACCATGTTTATTTTTTACATAACTTACACTATCACTTTCCATAATTAAAATGTGAAAACTAATTGAGATATCAATAGTTATAAAAGGTTCATTTGACAGTAGTTTATCACTATCCCCACTCCCAAAAATGTCAATTACTAAACATTTTCAGTACAGACACTGAACCAGCAGAAGTTACTGGGAAATATGATAAGATCTTTAAGACATTCTCTATTGAGGCATGCCCAAACATGTTAGATGGTTCGGCTAATTGTTCGACCAGTAGCTATCTCGGCCATTCCTCCAATACATAGGAGCACTCGTTCAGCCAAGTGCTTCTGCGTTCTCTATGAGAGAGCCGCTGTCAGACATCTTTTGTGATGGCTTACCTCAGGGAGAATAAAAGGATCAGTAGTCTGAAATTGGTCATGCTGGATCCTTAACTCACCTGACAACCAACTGTCCATTGTCCCAAGATTGTTGGGATTGTTGGCTCATGGGTGGACATACAATTGGTGCAACTTGTGCTTCTGCACAGGGGCGCAATAGGTAAGGGGACCACTCTTACCTCCAAACAGTAATCAGCTTGTCATAGACAGAACTATTGGTCTGCAGGGGACCCATTTACTGTTCTTGCACAGGGACACTTTTATGTCTGCGTACTCCACTGTATTGGCCGAACCAGTCAATATCGTCTGGTCTGGCCGATGTTAGTCTAATGTGTATGGGGGGCTTTAGTGTTAGTAGAAAATATGTATTTACAAGGTTGGTCCATTTTTTATGTAGCCTTCATAGATGATCAGACTATAAAATGACGTTTCAAAGCATACCTTCACTGAAATTTTATAATAAGCCTTGGTAATGTTGTAAATGCATGACTATTAGAGAATTCAATTCTACCACATGGAAACATCTAAATGAAGAAGCAGCCAGACTATTCCCCGGTCACATTTAGACATGCAAAAAAATAAATAAATAAAAAGCAGAGGGACTCCGGCTCGCATAAAGTGTTACCACCTACTGGGTTATTTCCCACATTTTATAAGCAGGCCATCTGTAATATTGACAGATTTCTCATAAAAACAGCTTTATTATTTATTAGACAAGAAACTCTGAAACTGCTGAACGTTCAAGGAGTTCATGGTCAAAGTCACAACAAATTTGTCCTCTAAATGCACATGTGCCGTGTAACAACGGAGTAAACAAATTTGTGGGGCCAAAATAAATCATATGTTTAATTGTCTGGAAAAGCATTCAGAGCAACACAACACTCAATATTTGTTACTAAATCTCCACATTAAGACATTAGAGCAAAGTCTGATTCTAGATCCTTCCTTCCCCCAACCTCTGCTGACAGGAATAAGTAGGGAGGCCAGCTTTACATTTTAATAATACTTGTAAAATTCTCTTAGTTTGCCTTTGAACTGTGAATTATAAATCCAGATCCAATAACCCGACCTTATGTCCCAAGAATAAAAATTGTGGAGAAATTAATGAAGTGCATTAATTGAGACATTAAGTGGTATGTAGTGAGCGTCTTTCATTGAATTAAGAACAGGCAACACATATGAATAGGTGGTTTCCAACTTAGCTCTGTAAGGATGTGGTTAAAAAAGAGGTGTCATTTTTGTAAATTTCAGAACGTGTCATAATCAGTGTCATTTACATGGATGAAGTCACAATGTAAACTAGCTAGTGAGGAAAAGTGCAATGATTTTTCACTTTCTATGCAAATGATCAGCTTCTGAGAAAAGACAGTGCAGAAAGACATGGCCGCTCTAAAGTTTTATGTGCTGCCATGCCTTTTACTACTAGACTACAAAACCACATGTGTGTCAGTACTTACAAGAAAAGGAATTTATTATGAAGAACATCCCAGGAAGATAATGCTAGACTTAAAGGGAATCTGTCAGCAGGCTTTTGCTACCTCATCTGAGAGCAGCATAATGTAGGCAAAGAGACCCTGATTCCAGTGATGTATCCGTTTACTGGGTGCAGCTGTTCTGATACATTCAGAGTTTTTAGATGTAGCATATAGCAGAGTTCAGAAAGTTAATCCCGCTTACACCATGCTCTGTATGTACATTGTCTATTGACAGTAAACTGCTTATCAGATGAGGGGCGTGGTCGGACCAGGGTTCCTGTGCACTGTGGTCATGGCAGTGATAATCTCCTGCTGATAAAACCTTCATTGGATGGAAACAACAACATAGAGCCTAATAAGTAACACATCCCTGAAATCTGTGTCTCAGGTGCTACATTATGCTGTCCTCAGATTACATAGCAAAACCTGCTGACAGATACCCTTACGTGGCACTGTATCGATACACCAATGACTGAAAGGTTTTCTAGGGATTCATGGACATTACAAGGATAGTTTACATGTAATAGTACCATCATTTTACTTAACGATTGACTAAGAGGGGTAGTCTAGTGAAAACACGTTAACCTCTATCTGCATGATAGGTGATAACTTCCTTATCGGTGGGGGTCCAACCCTTGGGACCCACACAGATCTATAGAACAGGGAATTTTTATCCCCGAAGGGTCACTTTTATCCCCAGTACAAAATGGAGGAAAAGGTCGGCTCTGTTTCATTCATACTTTTTGGGACTGCTAGAAAAAGTCAAAAGTAGAACTCTGCTGCCCCATAGGAAAAGAATGGAGCAGCGATTGAGCATACACACTGCTGCTCCATGTTATTGGGGATAAAAGTGCCCCATTCTGCTGATCGATACAGTTCCCAGCTTTTGCGTTTTCATTTTTTGCTCCATTTCTTCCCAGAGCCATAGCCTTTTTATTTTTCAGTCAATATTGCCGTGTGAGGGCTTATTTTTTGCGGGACAAATTGTACTTTTAAGCAATATCACTGGTTTTACCATATAGTGTACTGGAAAACGGGAAAAAAATTCCAAGTGCGGTGAAATTGCAAAAAAAAATGCAACTCCACGTTTGTTTTTTTACCACGTTCACTGAATGCTAAAACTGACCAGCCATTATTATTCTTCAGGTCATTACGAGTTCGTAGACAGCAAACATGTATAGGTTCTTTTTTATTTAGGTGGTGGAAAAAAACTCCCAAATTTGCTAAAAAAAAAAAATGCCGCCATTTTACGAGACCCATAGTGTCTCCATTTTTTAGGATCTGGGGCTGGGTGAGGGCTTATTTTTTGCGCGTCGAGCTGATGTTTTTATTGATAACATTTGGGGTAGATCCGATGTTTTGATCGCCTGTTATTGCATTTTATTGCAATGTTGTGACGACCAAAAAAACGTAATCCTGGTGTTCAGAATTGTTTTCTCGTTACGTCGTTTACCGATCGGATTAATTCTTTTTTATATTGATAGACTGGGTGATTCTAAATGCAACGATATCAAATATGTGTATGTGTTGTTTTTTTTTTACTGTTTTATTTATGGGGCAAATGGGGGGTGATTTAAACTTTTATATATATATATATTTTTTTATATTTTTAAAAACTTTTTTTAACACTTTTTGCACGCTTCAATACTTACCATAGGGGACTAGAAGCTGCAGTTATCTGATTGCTTCTACTGCATACAGGCGACGAGCAGATCGCCTGTATGCAGTAGAAATGCTCACTTGCTATTAGCGCTGACCACTGGGTGGCGCTCATAGCAAGCGAGACATGACAACCACAGGGATCTGCTGCAGACCCTGGGTTGTCATGCTCATCCATCGGTGACCTGCGATCATGTGACGGGGTCACCAATGGGCGGGGCTAATGCCGCGTTTCCGGCGCAGAGCTGTTGAAATTGACAGCGGCATTTAACTTGTTAACAGCCATGGGTGGATCGGGATTCCACCCGCGGCTGTTGCGGGCACATGTCAGCTGATTCTTACATGTCCAGTTCAGTGCGGGCTCAATGCCGGAGCCCATGCTGAACAGGGGGTGATGGCCTAGGGCGTACTAATACGCCCTAGGCCATTAAGGGGTTAAATACAATCGCTAAAGCTCATAGTTTGCTTTACAAACTAGAGTTTAACTTAATATTGGATCTCTACAATTAATTTTTGTGTTCTGCTTCTCAGTAGGTTGGTATGTTAGTGAACAAGACATGTTTCCATTCCTAATCATGTATACTAACAGAAAACAACAGAAAACAACACGCTGTTTGTGGCATGCAAGGAACAAAAGTATTTCTGGTCCAAATCTAAATACAAAATCCACAGTGTAGACCTCACATTTTTCCAGTCCTAGTCTGTGCTTTTTGTCGTGAATGACAGATGCCTTTTCAAATATTTAACCTTCCCATATTTTCCAGATTCTAGGCACGCAATGGGCCTGAACACATGTCCTTGTAAAACAAGCCCATGCACAAAACACATGGCACAGACAGGACAATTTTAAAACTCCAGCTTTGCATCACCCGTTACATCAGGTGACACTTACAGTGGTGTGAAAAAGTGTTTGCCCCCTTCCTGATTTCTTAGGCTATGTGCCCACGATGCAGAAATGCTCAGGATTTTTTCCTGAGCGATTCTGCATCTCCCTGGCAGAAAAAACGTATGCGGATTGTACATGCGGATTGTACATGCGTTTTTCCTGCCAGAGACATGCGGAAGTGAAGCGTTCTTCACATGCATTTCCGCATGCGGGTTGACAAGCGCTTTCCAAGCGATTTTAGCATCACTTGGAAAGTGCTTGTCAACTTGGTCACACTATATAAATCCATGCAAACGGCATGGATTTATACAGTGGTGGCCAAAAGTATTGGCACCCCTGCAATTCTGTCAGATAATACTCAGTTTCTTCCTGAAAATGATTGCAATCACAAATTCTTGGGTCTTATTATCTTCATTTAATTTGCTAGCAAGGAAAAAAACACAAAAGAGAATGAAGCAAAAATCAAATCATTGATCATTTCACACAAAACTCCAAAAATGGGCCAGACAAAAGTATTGGCACCCTCAGCCTAATACTTGGTTGCACAACCTTTAGCCAAAATAACTGCGAACAACCGCTTCCGGTAACCATCAATGAGTTTCTTACAATCCTCTGCTGGAATTGTAGACCATTCTTCTTTGGCAAACTGCTCCAGGTCCCTGATATTTGAAGGGTGCCTTCTCCAAACTGCCATTTTGAGATCTCTCCACAGGTGTTCTATGGGATTCAGGTCTGGACTCATTGCTGGCCACCTTAGAAGTCTCCAGTGCTTTCTCTCAAACCATTTTATAGTGCTTTTGGAAGTGTGTTTTGGGTCATTGTCCTGCTGGAAGACCCATGACCTCTGAGGGAGACCTAGCTTTCTCACACTGGGCCCTACATTATGCTGCAAAATTTGTTGGTAGTCTTCAGACTTCATAATGCCATGCACACAGTCAAGCAGCCCAGTGCCAGAGGCAGCAATGCAACCCCAAAACATAAGGGAACCTCCTCCATGTTTGACTGTAGGGACCGTGTTCTTTTCTTTGAATGCCTCTTTTTTTTTCCTGTACACCCTATGTTGATGCTTTTTGCCAAAAAGCTCTACTTTTGTCTCATTTGACCAGAGAACATTCTTCCAAAATGTTTTAGGCTTTCTCAGGTAAGTTTTGGCAAACTCCAGCCTGGCTTTTTTATGTCTCGGGGTAAGAAGTGGGGTCTTCCTGGGTATCCTACCATACAGTCCCTTTTCATTCAGATGCGGACGGATAGTACGGGTTCACACTGTTGTACCCTCGGACTGCAGGGCAGCTTGAACTTGTTTGGATGTTAGTCGAGGTTCTTTATCCACCATCCGCACAATCTTGCATTGAAATCTCTCGTCAATTTTTCTTTTCTGTCCACATCTAGGGAGGTTAGACACAGTGCCATGGGCTTTAAAGTTCTTGATGACACTGCGCACGGAAGACACAGGAACATTCAGGTCTTTGGAGATGGACTTGTAGCCTTGAGTTTGCTCATGCTTCCTCACAATTTGGTTTCTCAAGTCCTCAGACAGTTCTTTGGTCTTCTTTCTTTTCTCCATGCTCAATGTGGTACACACAAGGACACAGGACAGAGGTTGAGTCAACTTTAATCCATGTTAACTGGCTGCAAGTGTGATTTAGTTATTGCCAACACCTGTTAGGTGCCACAGGTAAGTTACAGGTGCTGTTAATTACACGAATTAGAGAAGCATCACATGATTTTTCAAACAGTGCCAATACTTTTGTCCACCCCTTTTTTACGTTTGGTGTGGAATTGTATCCAATTTGGCTTTAGGACAATTCTTTTTGAGTTTTTTTATTGAAGACAAATTAAATGAAGATAATAATACCAAAGAATTTGTGATTGCAATCATTTTCAGGAAGAAACAAAGTATTATCTGACAGAACTGCAGGGGTGCCAATACTTTTGGCCACCACTGTATAGTGTGACCATAAAAGAATGGTAAAAAATAAAAAAAATAAATATATACTTACCCTCCGATGGCCCACGCTGTCTTGCTTCGCTCGGTCCCGGCTGCCGGCAGCGGTACACTGAAGGACCTGCCGACGTCAGCGTCGTGTGACCCGTCACATGACTCTGACGTCAGCGCAGGTCCTTCATTCCATCGCGAAGTGTCGGGAAGCAAGGAGGAGCGCAGCGCGGGCCGCCAGAAGGTAAGTATACATTTATTTTTTATTTTATTATTTTTTTACAGATTTTTTAATGGTACCTGGGTGTGGATGAGACTCTCCTCTCCTCTATACCCAGGTACCATCCGCACATTAAAACGCGCCAATTACGCAAGTAAAGATGCAGTCTTGCAGAATTGGCGCGTTCTAATGCAAGTCAATGGCGGTGACAACGCAGCACTTCCGCAAAATAATTGGTAGCGCTGCGTTTTTTCCCGCAATGATAATCCGCAGCGGAAATTTCCGCAGCATGTGCACAGCACATGCGGATTATCATTGGAGGACTTAGCTGGCCTTCTACCATGCGTTTTTTAAGCGTTTCTGTAGCGTTTTTGCCGCTGCGGAAACGCTTAAAAAACGCATCGTGGGCACGCAGTCTTATTCTTTGCATGTTTGTCACACTTAAATGTTTCAGATCACAAAACAAATTTAAATATTAGACAAAGATAACACAAGTAAATACAAAATGCAGTGTTTAAAGGAAGGTCTTTATTATTAAGGGGAAAAAGAAATCCAAACTTGCAGGGCCCTGTATGAAAAAGTGATTGCCCCCTAAACCTAATAATTGGTTGGGCCACCCTTAGCACGAACAACTGCAATCAACACGGAACATGGAATCGTCAAGCCACTGTACATCTGAGGTCGGACTTGGTGAGGTCCCTAGTTGCGCCCCTCCGGGCCCTCCTCAATCACAGCACAGTGGTTCCATCACCCATCCTGTTACAGTTTGCAGAGGCCATGGAATCCGCTGGCTCTCAGGCTTCCTCCATCTCTGCTCTATACTAGGAGGCCTCCCGCCAAAAGACCCAACAAGACACAGTCCTGTCCTTTCTGTGGACTGTGAACGCCCGCCTGGATGCGCTGACAACTACGCCTGCATCTGTTTCTCCGCAGGCTGAGGTAACTACGGATATGCCTCGGCAGTCGGCCAGTTATGCATCCGGCATTGGACCTCGTCTGTCTGCTCCTCTACGCTATGGCGGGGACCCTGTGCTATGTTATGGGTTTATTAACCAGTGCATGCTACACTTCGAGCTCTTAGTCCATCAGTTTGTTTCAGATTGGGCCAAAGTGGCCTTCATCATGTCCCATCTCACCGGCGAAGCTCTGGTGTGGCTCAATCCCCTATGGGAGCAAGGGGATCCCTTGGTGTCAAACCTCCAGTCCTACTTACAGGACTTCCGTAAGACCTTTGACAAGCCCGGTCGTGCTTTTTCTGCTGCTTCATCTCTGCTCTGGTTTACGCCAGGGTAACCTCACAGTGGGCCAGTATGCAGTTCGTTTTCATACCCTGTAATCAGAATTTGCTGGGAATAACGAGGCTCTGGTGGGTACCTTCTGGAAGGGTCTCTCCGGGCGAATCAAGGATGAGCTGGCCGGTCAAGAAATTCCCACCTCATTGGATGACCTGGTGTCCCTGGCAACCCGGACACACATCAGGTTCCAGGAGCGACCCAAAGAGGTGACCCACAAAAAAAGATCTGTGCGCCAAGCCCCATCCTTCCAAAGGCTGATCACCCAGCAAGCCCCTGCTGTGGTTCCTTCCATTGAGCCTATGCAGATTGACCAGTTGAAATTGGCTAAACATATTCAGGAGGCTCGTTGCATTTTTCTATTGTGGCAGTCCCGAACATCTAATTCGATTCTGCCCTGAGAAGCTGTGAAACTCCAGTGCCTAGGGTCAGTTGGAGTGGCTACCTTGGGCAAGAATCACTCATCTCCATCGCTTACTCAGACAGTATCGGTCTCCTGCGGCAGCAGTCATTTTGTCGAATCGGCAACTGGACTCCAGTTCCACAGGTAATTTCATCACACAGGCTGTAGTTGAGCAGTATAAAATCCCGATCCAACGTCTCCAGGATCAGTTGGTGGTTTCATCAGTGGATGACCATCCATTTCATTACCGAGCCCGTGGAACTTTGGGTAGGCATGCTACATTCCAAAAAGATTCCCCTTCACGTGCTGCCTGGCCTGTCTCATCCCCTGCTACTGGGTTTATCTTGGCTGCGGAGACAAAGTCTGTCTTGGACTGGAGATCTGGAAAAGTACTTTGCTGGGTTCAGGACTGCCACGAAACCTGTTTGGTCCCCATTCGTCTAGTTTGTCCTCTGACTTCTCCTTCAAATCTCCCTGGCTTGCCAGCACCATATTGGGCATACGCCGATGTCTTTGACAAGAAGGAAGCTGAGATGCTACCACCTCATATGCTTTATGACTGTTATATTGATCTCCTTCCAAGCGCATAACCTCCATGAGGTAGAATCTACCCCTCGTCACAGGCCGAGACCCGAGCCATGTCTGAGTATATCAAGGAAAATCTGGCTATGGGATTTATCCAGAAATTTTCCTACCCGGCTGGAGCAGGATTCTTCTTTGTAAAGAAGGACAGTTCACATTCACCCTGTATTGACTATACGGGACTGAATCAAATAAAGATAAAAAATAAATATCCTCTGCCTCTTTTAACTCCCTGTGGTGGAACCTCTGTGCTTCGGTGCAAGGAGAGACCAGAGGGGCGTGACTAAGTGCCTACTCGGCCTGACCAAGGTCGCACGGCAGCTCAATCGACTCTGTGAATCAGGGAGGGACCGAACAGGGGGACCAGGTGCCACTCTGGGACCGACCTTGTGTGAGAGCAGGTGACTCCCACGGGTCAGATGGCAGTAACTGACCGGTACAGCGGATGAGCACGGCAGAAAGGCTGACGGGTGGTCCGGGTAGATAAGCAGGCTGGTTCGGCAGATAGCCAGACTGGTGCTCCGGGTAGGCGAGCTGGCGGGCACGACAGGTAACAGACAGGTGCTTCCAGGTAAGCAGGCTGGGGGGCAGAACTATAGACAGGCTGGCGGGCTGGACTGTATACAGACTGGCGAGCAGGACTGACAGGCAGTGGGACCTGAGGGCTGAAGCAAGTGTTAGCACACAGAACAACAACCTTGCACAGGCACCTCCATTTTGGAGGAGGTGCCTTATATAGGAGAAGTCCTCCTGCCATTGGCAGGGGACAATTTAGGATGGCGCGTGCGGCCTCTTTAAGAGGGCGGAAGCGCGCACACTAAGCACAGTGCCCCGGAAGCTGAACGCGCCACAGCAGCAGGGACGCCGGACCTGGACCGCGGCGATGAGGTGAACGGCGTCTCTGCCCGGCAGGAGGCAGAGACGCCGATGCTACAGTACCCCCCCCCCTTTACGCCCCCTCTTCTTCAGGCCCACAAGAAGTTAATTAAGAAGATGAGGGGCATGAATGTTCTCCCTGGGTTCCCAAGACCTCTCCTCAGGGTCAAACTCCTTCCAATCCACAAGAAATAAAGTCTTTCCTTTAACTCTCTTGGTGGCCAAAATGTTTTCTACCTCAAAGATGTCCTCAGCAGAGACTGGAGCTGGAGCGGTACCTGGATCATCAGAGAAAGAATTAAGGACAGCAGGTTTGAGGAGGGATACATGAAAGGAGTTGGGAATCCGTAAGGTGACCGGGAGTTTCAGCTTGTAAGCCACGGGATTGATTTGGTTGAGAACCTCGAACTGACTGATAAACCGCGGACCCAACTTATAGGAAGGTATCTTGAGATGAACATATTTGGAGGAAAGCCAGACCTTGTCTCCCGGATGGAATTGAGGCGGATTCAGGTGTCACTTATCAGCATGTTTCTTCATCCGCTCGGAGGACTGAAGAAGTGCAGATCTAGCGTGTTCCCAAATAGCTGAAAATTCGCTGACCAGAGACTCTGCGGCAGGATTGTCCACTGAAGAGAAGACGGGAAACGGAATCCGGGGGTGTTGACCGTAGACCACAAAGAACGGGGATTTGGAAGAGGACTCGGAGAACTCGGCCCAGGGCAGGAGCTCAACCCAATCGTTATGGTGAGCGTTGACAGAGTGCTGAAGAAAGTTGGTAAGAACCTGGTTGATACGTTCCACTTGACCATTGGACTGAGGATGATAAGCAGAGGAGAAATCCAAGGAAACATCCAGCAGTTTACACGTAGCTCTCCAGAAGTGCGAAGTGAACTGAATCCCGCGATCAGACACAATCTGGAGGGGTAGGCCGTGGAGACGAAAAATGTGATGAATGAAGTCCTTAGCCAGCACAGATGCAGATGGAAGACCAGGCAGAGGGATGAAGTGGGCTATTTTAGAAAAGCGGTCAGTGACTACCCAAATAACAGTACAACCGTCAGAAACAGGGAGATCCATTGCAATGTGTTGCCACGGAAGGCACGGGAAAAGGAATAAGACGGCCGGATGGAAGGTGCCTTGGAACCTTGTTACGGGCACAGGAGGAGCAAGCCGCGACGAAATCCGCAACATCCTTGCGCAGGGAAGGCCACCAGTAATGTCAGATGATGAGCAAAAAGGTCTTCCTCTGGCCAGCATGACCGGCTAGTTTGCATGAATGGCCCCAGAGTATAACTTTCTTAAGATCCGGAACCGCTACAAAGGTCTTACCGGGTGGAAGGTGAGACAGGTCAAACGGGGCCACAGTCATTACTTTGGAGGGGTCGATGATATGTAGAGGTTCTTCCTCTTGGTTGGAAGACAGGAATGAGCGGGATAAAGCGTCAGCTTTAATGTTTTTGTCTGCCGGACGGTAATGCAGAGTGAAGCAGAATCGGGCAAAGAAAAGAGACCACCTGGCCTGGCACGGATTTAATCTTTGGGCGTTCTGCAAATAAGTGAGGTTTTTGTAATCAGTGTAGATGACCACCGGGTGCAGAGCCCCTTCCAGCAAGTAGCGCCACTCCTCCAGCGCTAATTTGATGGCCAGCAGCTCACGATCTCCTATGGAGTAATTGCTCTCAGATGAGGAGAAGAGCTTGGAGAAGAAGCCGCAGGTTACCATTTTCTCGGATGAGGACTTCTGGGTGAGCACCGCTCTGGCTCCGGAGGAGGATGCATCAACCTCCAGGAAGAACTGCTTGTTGCAATCCAGACGGTATAACACAGGGGCGGAAGAGAAGGCTTGTTTCAAGGAGACGAAGGCCTCCTCCGCTTCGGAAGTCAATTCCCTGGGATTTGCTCCTTTACGGGTGAGCACGGAGATGTGAGCAGTCCGGGAGGAGAAATGAGGAATGAAGAGGCGGTAATAATTTGTGAAGATAAGGAATCACTGAATCGCATTCAACTCCTCCGGTCGGGGCCACTTTAAGACGGCAGAAACCTTCTCGGGATCCATCCGCAGACCAGTCTCGGAGATAATATAGCCCAGGAACGGTAGAGAGGTCTGCTCAAACAGGCATTTCTCGAACTTAGCGTATAGGCGATTCAGCCGGAGCCTTAGCAGAACCTGGTGAACATCCCTCCGGTGTGAGGGTAGATCCGGAGAGAAGACCAAGATATCGTCCAGGTACACCACCACGCAAGAATACAGGAGGTCATGGAAGATTTTGTTAACCAGCTCCTGGAAGATGGCTGGAGCATTACAGAGATCAAAGAGCATAAAGCGGTATTCGTAGTGACCGTCTCGGGTGTTGAATGCCGTCTTCCACTCGTTTCCCTGGTGGATCCGGACCAAATTGTACGCCCCACGAAGATCGAGCTTGGTGAAGATTTTCGCGCCTTTGAGGCAGTCGAATAGCTCCGAGATGAGAGGCAGGGGGTACTTATTTTTGATGGTAATCTGGTTAAGACCCCTGTAATCGATACAGGGACGTAGAGAGCCGTCTTTCTTCTTGACGAAGAAGAATCCTGCTCCAGCTGGATAGGTGGATTTCTGGATAAATCCCCTTGCAAGATTCTCCTCAATATACTCAGACATGGCCCGGGTCTCAGCCAGCGACAAGGGGTAGATACGCCCGCGGGGAGGAGAAGCACCAGGTACCAGGTCGATGGGGCAATCATACGGCCTATGAGGTGGTAATGTCTGTGCTTCCTTCTTGTCGAAGACGTCCGCATAGGACCAGTAGGGTGCCGGCAGACCAGGTAGATTAGCCGGAGCAGACAGGGGTCGAGCAGGATGAACTGGAACCAGACAGGACTCATGGCATTCCTGACCCCAACGGAGCACTTCACCAGATCTCCAATTCAGGACGGGCTCATGTCTTTGTAACCAGGGTAGACCAAGCAAGAGGGGGTGAGAGAGACCGGACAGCACATGAAAGGAGATCCTTTCGGAGTGCAGCATTCCCACCTAAAGGGTTACAGGCTCTGTGACAAGCAAGATGGTTTCAGGAAGAAGCCTCCCATCCACGGAGGCAACCGCCAACGGTTCAGCAAAATGTACTGTAGGAATCTGGTAACGCTCCACAACAGCCTATTGAATGAGATTCCCAGCGGCTCCGGAATCCAGATGGGCAATCTCGAAGAAGCCGGTCTCACCACTGGAAATAGAAACAGACAGAGTCAAGGACGGAGAGGATTTACTCTTGCCTAGGACGACCTCTCCGAGCGGTCCTAGACACTGGAGTTTGCCGGCTTCACCGGGCAGGAACGGATCAGGTGCTCTTTACTGCCACAATAGAAGCAACTCCCCTCGGCTCGGCAAGTCTCCTGGCGAGACTTGACCATCTTGGTTTGGTCAATTTGCATGGGCTCAGGCGAGCATGCCCGGGGAATTGCTGGTTGAGAGGCAGGCTTTTGGAATACAGGAGCGAGACGCGGAAATCTTCTCTCCCGGGCAGTCTCCTTAGCACGTTCCAGGAAACGGATGTCAATCCGGGTAGCTAATGACACCAGGTCGTCCAGGGTGGAAGGGATGTCACAACCGGCTAGCTCATCCTTGATCCGTCTGGAAAGACCCTCCCAGAAGGTGGACACCAGAGCCTCGTTGTTCCAGGCAACCTCAGATACGAGGGTACGGAAATGTATGGCATACTGGCCCACGGAGAGACTCCCTTGGCGGAGACGGAGAAGTGAGGAGGCAGTAGAAGACTTTCGTCCGGGCTCATCGAAGACCTTCTGGAAGGCAGCGAGGAAAGCAGGAAGATCGGACACCAGGGGATCCTATCTTTCTCACAGAGGGTTTAGCCGTGCCAATGCCTCCCCGGTGAGGTGGGACATGATGAACGCCACCTTGGCCTGGTCGGAGGGGATCTGATGTACCAGGAGTTCAAAGTGCAGCGTGCACTGATTTATGAAGCCCCGACATAAGCCGGGGTCCCCACCAAAACTTGGAGGCGCAGAGAGCCGGGAACCAGATCTGGGTGCCATAGCGCCAGTAGGTTGAGGTGCCACCGGAGCGGGTGCTGCTCGGCTAGAGACAGACACAGGCGGGGTGGACAGCATGTCCAGGCAGGAGTTGACAGTCCACAGATAGGACAGGATAGTCTCCTGTTGGGATCTCTGACGTGAGACCTCTTGGTACAGGTCAGAGAGTGAAGGAGCCTGGGGGCCACCGGGTTCCATGGCCCGTGCAAACTGTTACAGGTCTGGGTGGTGGAACCTCTGTGCTTTGGTGCAAGGAGGGACCAGAGGGGCATGACTAAGTGCCTAATCAGCCTGACCAAGGTCGCACGGCGGCTCAATTGACTCCGTGAACCAGGGATGGACCGAGCAGGGGGACCAGGTGCCACTCTGGGACCGACCTTGTGTGAGAGCAGGTGACTCCCATGGGTCAGATGGCAGTAACTGACCACTACAGCGGATGAGCACGACAGGAGGGCTGACATATGGTCCAGGTAGATAAGCAGGCTGGTTCGGCAGATAGCCAGACTGGTGCTCCGGGTAGACGAGCTGGCAGGCACGACAGGTAATTGGCAGGTGCTCCAGGTAGGCAGGCTGGCGGGCACTACAGGTAACAGACAGGTGCTTCCAGGTAAGCAGGCTGGCGGGCACGGTTGGTAACAGACAGGTGCTTCCAGGTAAGCAGGCTGGCTTGCAGAACTATTGACAGGCTGGCGGGCTGGACTGTAGACAGACTGGCGAGCAGGACTGACAGGCAGCGGGACCTGAAGGCTGCACAGGCACCTCCATTTTGGAGCAGGTGCCTTATATAGGAATATAGGAGAAGTCCTCTGGCCATTAGGCACCTCCATTTTGGAGGAGGTGCCTTATATAGGAGAAGTCCTCCGGCCATTGGCCATTTAAGAGGGAGGGAGCGCGTGAAAGCCCTAAGCACAGTGCCCGGGAATTTGTGCGCGGTGCGCGCAACAGCAGCAGCGGAGCGGTAGGACGCCGGACCTGGACCGCGGCGGTGAGGGGAACGGCGTCTCTGCCCGGCAGGAGGCAGAGACGCCGATGCTACAGCTTCTCACCTCTGAGCTGTTCGATCACCTTAAGGGTTCCAGACTGTTCACAAAACTGGACCTTCGGGGGGGAAGTGCTCCATTGGTGATCAGGAACTGCTTGCAATAAAAATGGCGCTGGAGAAGTGGCAATTCTTGTTGGAAGGGGCTATACATCCGGTGGTTAACTACATGGATCACAGGAATCTTGCCTATCTACAGTCTGCACAATGACTTAACCCTTGACAGACTCCATTCCCGGCCAGCGGAGAAGAACATCAAGGTAGATGCACTATCCAGATCCTTCCTGTCTTCTGATCAAGAGGAGGAGCCTCAACATATTATTGAGCCTTCTAAAATGACTACAGTTGCCCCTTTGGATTTGTCTCATCTTCCCTTCGGTAAGACATATGTGGCTGAGTCAGATAGGAAGCGGGTTCTTCTCTGGGGCACTCGTCCAAACTGGCAGGGCATGCCGGACAGAAGAAGACACTTCTCATTTCCTAACACTGTTGGTGGCTGACCCTGCACAAAGATGTCACGGAATTTGTCTCTGCCTGCCCTTTGTGTGCCCAAAACAAGACTCCCAAACAGCTTCCAGGTGGTCGGTTACTTCACTTGCCCGTGCCATTGGCTCCCTGGTAGCATATTGCTATGGATTTTATCAAGGATCTGCCTGTGTCGGCCAGGTATACTGTCATCTGGGTTGTTGTGGATCATTTCTCCAAGATGGCTCACTTTACCCAGCTCCCCGGTCTTCCATCTGAGCCAGTGCTCGCAGAAAAGTGTATCCAGCATATCTTTCGCCCTCATGGTCTACCGCTCCACATTGTCTCTGATAGAGGAGTCCAGTTAACTTCATGCTTCTGGAGGGCCACCTGCAAGCTACTGTCACGCAAGGTGTGGGAAAGACTATGTGCAACACAAAGGGAAGAGGGGAAGGAAGCCCAAACACTAGGGAAAGGGGATGTGGAGACCCCTAGGCAGATCTAATAACACCCTGCCTACCGTACCATCCCTATAAGTGCTTCTCACTAAATTAGAATATCATCAAAAATTTTATTTATTTCAGTTCTTCTATACAAAAAGTGAAACTCATATATTGTATAGAGTCATTACAAACAGAGTGATCTATTTCAAGTGTTTATTTCTGTCAATGTTGATGAATATGGCTTACAGCCAATAAAAACACAAAAGTCATTATCTCACTAAATTAGAATACTTTATAACAATAACATTTTAGTTATCTAAATGATTTTTGGTGGTTAGAATCTGTGATTAACGTTAATTGTCTATATCAAACCTGACTTTAAGTCTGTGATCTCTACTTCATAACAATATCTTGAAAAATGTTTTTAAAATCCGAAATGTTGGCCTACTGAAATGTGTATGTTCAGTAGTTCACTTTTGACATAGGAATAGGAATCTCCATAGCCATAGGAATCTCCTTCTCAGAAGTGTCCTCTCATCACCATCAGTGACGGGCACATTCCCATGTAAAAACAAAAAATGCAAAACTTGTACCCACATATTACCATCAAATACAGTCTGCATACCAAACACAAATCAGGACTGCAAAATCATGGATGTCATTTCATGTACATCCTCCAATATGGTGTACATGATACAATGTACAAGGTGCCCGGATGGAGTTTATATTGGAGAAACTATGCAAAAACTACAAACGAGAATGAATTTACACAGACACACAATTAAGAACGAACTGGACACACCTGTGGGAAAACATTTCTCTGGCCGGGGACACTGTATGAAAGATCTAAAAGTTTTAATACTAAAAGGTCACTTCAAGGGCAACAGAGAAAGAAAAATTTGGGAATTCAAATTGATAAGGATGTTCAATTCACTGACAACAGGACTAAATATAACACCTGGGTTTATGACTCACTACATGGACACAATTCACACCTCCAGATTAAACATTCCCAAGGCCTTTCATTTTGCAACAAAAAAAACAATTTGATCTCCCTAACTTATCAGTAGGAGGCATCACAACTTACGCCTCATGAACAAATGCCTTGTAACATCTCTCAAATGCTGTGCCTTTTGTCTTAAGAATTCATTTGTAATCTTGCCCGAAGAATGAGCCTCTGTGCACTGAAAGCTTGCATATATATATATATATATATATATATATATATATATATATATATACACATATATATATATCTAATAAAGGTATCACACCAAGAATACTTTTGTCATTTTTGGCATAAAAGTATTTACATCGATTTTTCTGGCTAACACGGTACCACAATATAACTTTGTATTGTACATCATAGTTGATTAACAACATTAAATGTATGGAACTGTCACAATGCACCACTGCAACAGGACAAGGTTCTGTTAACAACTCCAAGTTTGGGCAGATCTGGTTCCAACACCATGCACTGCACCTGCACAGGATTGGGCGCCTTTCCAGGACTGGGAGCAAAAAGGCTATTGTGTTATTTATCATCACCACCATACCAGATTGGAGAGGATAAGAATATCAGAAATTGAACCCTGATTCTATGTTAGCAGTGATCTAACATAATAGCCACAAAAAACAAATATACAAAGTAGATAAGTCAAACAGTAACACCTAAATGGAAAGTCACCTGCTCTGTGTTCATTGTTTATAAAATTATGGTCCCGGATTTACAGGCAGTGACAGAACAATTTGCCTGATAACAAAATAAAGGAATAATTATTTGTTGCTAATGAAATTTGCTGGAAAAAAATAGTAAATTTGAATTTCAAAAGATTTTTTCATTTCTAAGTCCTATGTTTACTATGATAATTTAAAATTAATTTCAGTACTGCAAAGCATGTAAGGTGATATGTTCAATTCATATGTTTCTTGCAAAATTCTTACATTTCTGTACACACGTTAAAAAATTATATACGAGACACTTTTCCTGACTAGTATTTGAAAAATGCACATTAACAATTTAAATATCTTAAGTTTCAATTATATTACTATTCTAATAATTTTAAAAGTAATATTGAGATTTAAAAAATTAGTCAAAAGGGTCACACGTAGTGGATTGTGGGCATGCAGCTTAATGCTAATTCCAAGGGTTTGGCAGTAAGTACAAATGAAACACAATTAAGATACATGGACAGTTATGGGCGGGAGTTTCCTTATTGGGTCTCCCCTCTATCAGTCATTATTATTATTATTATTATTATTTATTATTATAGCGCCATTTATTGTGTCAGACTTTAGTCTGTGTCCATTACCTTAAGTGTGGCTATTAGCTGAAGTGTGACAAACATGAATCAATCCTGAATTGAACCTGAAGGGAACTGAAGGTAACTGGATACTAAGAAACAGTAAACAATGTTTGTGTTTGTTTTCACTCTCACCCCCTTAATCCTTCACCTTTTCCAACCACCCCTAATCCCTACACCTGGTAACGAATTCTTCATCTCTCCCTCCATTCTCCCCACCCATCTCACCTCCTCCTCAGAGCTATTCCTCATCATACAATCCTTTGCCTCCAAACACAGACAGCCACCTCATGCCTTCTCCTGCTCCCACCTACTAACACTTTCTCTGCTCCTCCTCACTGCCGGCGACATCTCTCCACATCCTGGCCCTCCTCACCACATCCCTACAATCACTTCCACCTCCTACCCACGATCTATCCCAAACTCTCGTAACCCTTCTAACCTTGTACCCATCCGCCCAGCCCCGGATTCCCCAGTCCCCCTAACAGCAGCTCTATGGAACGCTCGCTCTGTCTGCAACAAACTTTCCTACATTCAAGATCTCTTCATAACTAACAAGCTTTCCTTCCTCGGCATCACTGAAACCTGGCTCACCCCCTCCGACACGGCCTCTATTGCTGCACTTTCGTACGGCGGATTCCACCTCTCCCATACCCCCCGCACCACCAGCAAGCACGGTGGAGGAATAGGTTTCCTCCTCTCAGATAACTGCTCCTTCACCCATATCCCACTGCCACCCTCAATTACTCTCCCCTCTTTTGAAGTGCACTGTGTGCGCATCTACTCCCCCTCCAACCTCCAACTGGCTGTCATCTACCGCCCCCCAGGATCAGCCACCACTTTCTTTGACCACTTCACCACTTGGCTACTTCATTTCCTCTCCGTTGAAATCCCCACTATCCTCATGGGCGACTTCAACATCCCCATTGACACTTCCCTCTCAGCTGCCTCTAAGCTTCTGTCCCTCACTTCCTCCTTCGGTCTTACCCAGTGGTCTTCCACACCCACCCACAAAGACGGCCACACGCTGGACCTCATCTTCACCCGCCTCTGTTCTCTATTTAACCTCTCTAACTCACCTCTCCCTCTCTCTGACCACAACCTACTTACATTCTCTACCCTCTCCTCTCCAGGGCAACAATCCCCACTCCACAAACTTGCATACCCTCACAGAAATCTCAAACACCTTGACCTACACTCATTCTCTGAATCCCTTCTTCCTCTTACAGACATTAGTTCCTTACATGATGCAGATGTTGCTGCCACTTTATACAACACCACAACAGCTGCAGCTCTCGATTCGGTCGCCCCCCTCACACATACCAAAGCTTTCACAATCAACAGACAACCCTGGCACACCAGCCTAACTAAATAACTGCGACGGGCCTCCAGGGTTGCTGAGCGTAGATGGAAAAGGTCCCACTCCAATGAGCACTTCATCGCATTCAAACAGTCCCTCACTACCTTCAAGTCCACACTCACTGCAGCAAAACAAACATACTTCTCATCTCTCATATCCTCCCTGTCTCACAACCCCAAACAACTATTCAACACCTTCAATTCTCTCCTCTGTCCCCCAGTGCCTCCTCCCTCTCCTCTTATTTAAGCTGAAGACTTTGCCTCATTCTTCAAGCCGAAAATTGACACCATCAAACAAAACTTTTGCCTAAAGCCCCCATAGCCCCTCCCCACACCTACTCAACCCTCCTCCTCCAAAACCACATTCTCCACCATTACGGAAGATCAACTTTCCTCTTTACTCTCCAAATCACACCTCACCACCTGTAAACTTGACCCAATCCCGTCCCACCTCATCCCAAACCTTACCACTATCTTCATCCCACCCCTAGCCCACCTCTTCAACCTGTCACTAACAACTGGTGTCTTCCCCTCATGCTTCAAATATGCCTCAATCACACCAATCCTCAAAAAGCCCTCCCTTGACTCATCCTCTCTGTCTAGCTATTGCCCCATATCACTTCTCCCCTATGCCTCAAAACTACTGGAACAACACGTCCATTCAAAGCTGTCCTCTCACCTCTCCTCCTGCTCCCTCTTTGACCGCCTACAATCTGGTTTCCAACCGCACCATTCTACTGAAACTGCACTGACTAAAGTCACCAACGACCTACTAACCGCCAAATCTAAGTGACACTACTCTGTCCTCCTCCTCCTAGACCTGTCATCTGCCTTAGACACAGTGGACCATTCCCTCTTACTACAAACTCTCTCATCTCTCGGCATCACAGACTTGGCCCTATCCTAGATCTCCTCATACCTAACAGACAGGACACTCAGTGTCTCTCACTCACAGACCACCTCCTCATCTCGCCCCCTATCTGTTGGTGTCCCACAAGGTTCAGTTCTAGGACCCCTGCTCTTCTCCATCTACACTTTAGGCCTGGGACAGCTCATAGAGTCTCATGGCTTTCATTATCACCTCTATGCTGATGACACACAGATCTACCTCTCTGGACCCGATACCACCTCCTTACTAACCAAAATCCCACAATGTCTGTCTGCTATTTCATCCTTCTTCTCTGCTAGATTTCTAAAACTTAACATGGACAAAACAGAATTCATCATCTTTCTGCCATCTCATTCAACCCCCCCAACTGACCTAACCATCATAGTCAATGGCTGCCCACTCTCCCCAGTCCCTCAGGCTCGCTGCCTTGGGGTAACCCTGAACTCTGAACTCTCCTTCAAACCACATATCCAAGCCCTTTCCACTTCCTGCTGACTCCAACTCAAAAATATCTCCTGGATCCGCACATTCCTCAACCATGAATCTGCAAAAACACTAGTGCACGCCCTCATCATCTCCCGCCTTGACTACTGCAATCTCCTGCTCTGTGGCCTCCCTTCCAATACTCTCGCACCCCTCCAATCCATCCTAAACTCTGCTGCCCAACTAATCCACCTGTCCCCCCGCTATTCCCCGGCCTCTCCTCTCAGTCAATCTCTTCACTGGCTCCCCATTGCCCAGAGACTCTAGTTCAAAACCCTAACCATGACATACAAAGCCATTCACAACCTGTCTCCTCCATATATCTCTGACCTAGTCTCCCGCTACATACCCGCACGCAACCTCCGATCCTCACAAGATCTACTTCTCTACTCCCCTCTAATCTCCTCCTCCCACAATCACATACAAGATTTCTCCCGTGCTTCCCCCCTACTCTGGAACTCTCTACCCCAACACATCAGACTCTCGTCGACCGTGGAAACCTTCAAAAAGAGCCTGAAGACCCACCTCTTCCGACAAGCCTACAACCTGCAGTAACCACCACTCCACCAATACCGCCACACGACCAGCTCTACCCTCACTTACTGTATCCTCACCCATCCCTTGTAGACTGTGAGCCCTCACGGGCAGGGTCCTCGCTCCTCCTGTACCAGTCGCCGTCACATTGTGTACAAGATTATTGTAATTGTTCTTGTATGTATACCCCTTCTTCACATGTAAAGTGCCATGGAATAAATGGCGCTATAATAATAAATCTCCCATTCTGGTGAACTTGAGCCTTTCTTGTATTACATAGACATTCATCTGAATGGCCGCCATGTAATAACTTCCCGGCTGGCTGTGTCTTGGAAAAATCAACTATATGTTAGGGGTTTAGGAGCCCTCATAAAATGAAATCTTCATTAATGTTCAAGTCAATGCAATTCAAACAGGGTCAAGTATGTCACATGGTGATCTACTGGCTACATGATCTACTGGCTACAATTCGACATGAAATGACATCAGAAAGCAGCATCAATTGGCCTGCATTTTATTCCTGGAGAGCCAAGGTGAAGGGCGCTCTTTATGGTATGTATTGAGCAGAACTGTAAAGAAGTTGTCAAGGACTATAAAAGCATTGTGGATTTATTCCAATAGTGGCACATCTGTCCATAGGTTGTGTGTGGCATTGTAGTGGATCTGGGCACAATACCATATACAACCCATGGGCAGATGTGGCGCTATTTCTAGAAAAAAGTAGCCATGTTTTCCTAATTTTGTACTACTCCCTTAAAAAAAACCTTTACTCTCAATGTAGAAAGTTATTCACCAATTTCCAGCAGCTGATTATCATATGTAAAGACACTTTAGGCCTGATTCATCATTTGCAGGTTTTTTTTAGTTCCTTTTTTTTTCTTTTTGTGACATTTCCTGATTTTTTTTCATCAAATTCATCAAAATTGTGCACACAGTTCCTGAGTTTTGCCCAATGTCAAATATTGTCTTTGTTTCCATTTTTAACATTTTTCGTGACTTCTTAGGTCAAAAAGTTGCATGTTTTTCAGAATGTCACAAAAATTGCTCCAAACTTTTTGGTGTATAATAAGTTCACTTGGGGGTTGGGGACAGGAGTACATTTGTGACAAATTTGTCGACTTTTTAAAAAGTCACAAATGATGAATCAGGTGTAAACATCTGGAAACCCTAGGGCCACAGTGTCAAACTAAAAAAAAACCTAAACAGGCAAACATACATAAAATAGACTTGAATAAAGGTGCAAATGGAATGATGAATTTGGAGCAAAGCAGAAAAAGGTGCAAAACACCAGAAACTCAACAAAAACAGGAACAAATGCAATAATGTATCCGACGCTTTATTTCTACAAAGTATTAGTTTATTCTTTTTTTTAAATTTTGGGTTGACTTTTTTGGGAGCTTCAGAACCAGTTACTACAGTTATGGTTTAGGTTACTGAGTTTGTTCATCCCGGAACAAATTAATATTGTAACTGGAGGGATCACTGTACAATGAAAGGGCAGCTTCATATTATGTAAGACACTTCAAACGAACATTTGGACATAACTATGGGCAGACTGGCACCACATCAGACCTCACATGTGAATGTTAATTTGTGTCCTGTACTGATGGAGCGCTCCAAAGGCTAACTATAGATCCCTGTAAAAATGACATGACTGGAGATGACTCCACATGAGCGGAGACTGCACTTTACAGACATGGAAATAAGTTGGCTAATGAGCAAGTCTGTCTTCCATCAGTGAGACTCACTACAGACAAGTAGCATTGGACACATTTCTATTGTTTGCAGAGGAGATTATAGCTTTTTTTAAGACACTAATATTTTTGGAACATTTCAAAGGCCACAAATAAAAAAATGATGGAAAGTTCCTTTTAATCCAAACAAGTAAACCAGTGGAAATGATTGAATAATGGTGCAGTAATGTCTGAATAAAATATCTTTTGAACTATAAAGAACAATACATGCTGACATGCACGACATTGCTGCGAATGTGCGCTTGTGTCAATGGGCAAGAGGAAAAGTGTGTGTACGTAGCAAAGGCAGGGTGTAGTGGAAGGAAGCTTGTGCTGAAATATTAATATCAAAGCAAATCGCTGGAAGGCATGAAAGAGCAGGAAAAAAAGCACATTAGCCTCTGGCCCTGTTCATAAAAAGAACATGGTTACCCTAATAATAATATTAATTGTGAACAGATGGAGAAAGGTTCAGACATTCAACCATGCAAAGGGACCATCTATCAAAATGATGGCGAGAAACAATCAAAAAATATCAGCGATCAGCCATGGAGTCTGTGATAGCGTGCTGACATTAAGGCTTTGTTCACACTCATGCTATAGTTTAATTCAGTTGTAATATAGTGTAGGTTTTTGTGCTGTTCTGCCTGGTAAATGAAAAACTGAAACCTTATTTGAATGCTCGTTTGGTTAGTGGGATCCATTATCAGCAACATGGATCCTGTCAAATATGAACAATAAGGGCAATGTACAGAGCTTTAAAAGAGTTGACTGGGTTAAACAAAAGCTTTTTCAAGGAGTCTAGGCTGAGGGTCCTGTAAAACTTCAGCTTGGCCACCACCTCAGCACAATGCTTTTTTATGGCTATTTGCCTGTAACTTTTAGCTGCATCATGGGGTGTCTTATGTGGGCCCATAGATGAAGACTAGCAGCCAGTCGGAGCTAGTATAGTATGCAATGTTCCCTTTAAGCCTTTGCACCTAGTTAGTGGGGAAATTAGGGACCGAGATGCTGTTCCTTTTAGATTGGAAAATCCAAAACACTAGCAAATAAGTATTGCTTCATAGCACCAAATCATTTGTCAGAATTAGCTAGTGTAGTTAATAGTTTTATGGTAACATACTAGGGTTGTAGGTCAAACAAGGGTCCCCTATGACTATTATAGCAAAGCCCCCAAGGAATTTTAGTGAGGTAGAATTAAAGTTCTAATTATGTCTCATGCAGGGAAAATTGACCTTCTGTTTCTACATAGAGCTTAGAAGGATTCAGCTTCAGTTTTTAATCACGTGATGTCATAGACCTAATGAAAAAGAGAATAATTAACTGGGTAGAAGGGCAAAATGATCAATTGTAAGTACACAGTGCTATATAATATGATGACTGCAATATATTAAGAGGATACAAATTTTGATGGGAGTGGTATTTTAATGAGAACTGTATATTGCTTTATTTCCTCTAGAGTGGAGATACAATGAAAGTGAATTATTGGAGCTAGTTTTCCACACCAATTATAGTGGAACACTGTTCACTGGAGGGGGGTCTTAGTTGTAGGAAATATCCTTGTTCTTTTGTACTTTGGTCAGCAGGTCTAAACCCATCCTGTAAATGACACTTGCTGATCAAGCCATGGTCAGACACTAATGTCTTTTGGTTCTCAGGAACCACATGGAAAAGCAGACTCTTTTAGGCTCTGTTCACATGTATGTTGTGGTTTCCTACCCATAAAGCCTCAGTGTTGTGCTGGATCTGTAGCACAGCCAACGGCACCTGAAGGACCCTATGAACCTATAATGGATTCTTTAAGGTTCTGCTAAACTGTACTTGGTTTTGAAGGGAAAAATAGTTCTGGAAGCACCTCTATTTTTCCTGTTTAAACCATAGATTCTGTGATGGAGGCTCTAACATAGATGTGAACAAAGCCTTACTGTACTTAAAAGAATTATAAATCCATGAAAATGTACTATTTCCTGAGATGTTCAATACATCTGCAAGTTGTCATCCCGCAGCTTGCCATGTGACGGCCAGGTCTGGCGACTGATTTGCATTGTTTTTATAATGCATTTGGGAACAATTCTGTCTGAACAGCTATTTGTGGCCCTATAATAACCCCAGTGATTACTTTCAACCAAATAACAAAATGACCACATACAAGAAGAAGGATAATCATTTTGTTTGGTTAGTTATCCTATATATAATACTTATTTTACTTATTAATTACAAAACCCCTTTTATTGCTCCATTTTCATGATGATAAAGCCTATGACAGACCTATAATAATAATCTTTATTTTTATATAGCACCAATATATTCCACAGCGCTTTACATACATCATCTTTGCTGTCCCCATTGGGGCTCACAATCTACATTCCCTATCAGTATGTCTTTAGAGTGTGGGAGGAAACCCACATAAACATGGGGAGAACATGCAAACTCCTTGCAGATGTTGTCCTTGGTGGGATTTGAACCCAGGACCCCAGTGCTGCAAGGCTGCAGTGCTAACCACTGAGCCACCGTACTGCCCTATACATTTGTCTTTCCATACAAAAAGATTATGAAGGCATGTAGCATATTATAACTACAGTGTTTTATTTTGCAAGTATACAGACCTTATGGCACACATTTCAAAGGTTTGCATTACATTACCAAAAAGCAGAAATGATTAGATTTTTCAGAACCTCAGAATAATGTGTAGTTGAAGTATACATTTTTATCACTGAAGTCAACAGCAGATGGATTTAAGCTTATCCGTATACATATGCACATGTTTGAAAAATATGCATTTTAATACGTCTGAATGATAAAAAAAAATTACAATAACATGTTTAAAAAAAAAAGAAGAGAAAAAGAATTAATCAAAAAAGCATACTTGTCACGGGTTTACCGTAACAGACAGGAGTCAGTAGACAGCAGCGTCTGAGTTCACATACCTTCTGCATTGAAAAGAAGTACTTCTCCCTCGTATTAAATGGTACTAGTTTCTTTCAGAAGTGCAGGAGTTAATATGCTCAGCTTTGAGTCTCTGTAGCTTCCTTCTTGGAAGTTCTCAGTGGTGCAGCATCAGCCACTCCCCTCTCCTATATAGTCTCTGCTCTGGCTATCTGGGATTGACAGTGTTATGTCTTGTACTCTCTGGTGAGGAGTGAAGGTGTTGGTGTTCAATAGAGGTGTTTAAGGAGAGTTTTTCTGTGACTGTTGCTTGGAGTTTTGGTTGTGTGCATAGTCCCATCCTCTTCTATTTTTGTTTACCTTCCTAATCCCTTCGGTGTTTCCCGCTGTTGTCTGTGAAAGCATATTTTGTGTCTTTGGTATTCTCATTTGTCCCTGTAAATTCTTCTTTGTTTGTCTTGCACTTGGTGCCTCTTGTGAAGACGGCCACGGAAGAAAAACCTTTCTGGCGTGGTCCCGTGTGGTCCAAAGTAGTTCGCTTCGCCTTGCAGCCATGCCCAGGGCCGACATTTGGGGTTTGCTTTGGACAGGTCCCCTACTCTGTTCTAAGACTTCACCTTGGGTGATATGGACACCCGGTTACGGGGAAATGCCGTGACCATCAAGACAAAATATACTTTTTCCTGTTATTGTTTATACCCTGTTATATTATGTTTCAAAAATGTGTTTAGTCCCGGAGTACTAAAATTCACTAGGGGGGAATGTGGCACCCCAGGGGTCTGGTTGCCACAGTGATAGAAATATCACATCTGAGAGCAAGTGGGAGGTTCCCAGGTCAGGAGCTCTTGAACATGCAACACCTCCTGTCCCAGACCAGATAGGGGAGGAATCTGCCCTATATAAACTGGATCTGGGGCGGGGTTAGTTAGTTAGAGCCTGGAGTGAAGTTCCAGATACAGGGAAAGCAACAGCTAGGAGCTCTGTAGGAGCAGGAGCTGAGTGCCAGGGACTGGAAGCAGATATTGCTCGTCCTGGCTGAAGACACTACGACCGGACACAGGAGTCCGAGGCTGTGAGGACTTATATATCCAGCAGCAGAAACCAGCCGGCAGGGGATTTCAGGTCCTCTGGCCATAGGAAGCCCGGAGGCTCAGTCACACACAAGGGACCTGTACCGCCATCGAGGAGCGGAAGCTACCAGAGGGTCCAAGTCACCAGCCATACGGGTGAGCACCACACGGTATACTCAGGGACGTGGGCTACTTCCACTCGCTTACAGCAAGGTAGCCAGGAAGAGTGCAGATAGACGGGGAGGCCTACAACTCCACCTGGCCAGGGGAACTCCTGTTTGTTCACAGACTGACCAGGCCTCTTATGCTAGCCAGCACTCCCGGGAGAGTCTGCCTTATTATCATCAGTAAAGACCCTGAACTGCACTGCAAAGACTCAGTCATTCCTGCTTCACCCGTGCACCATCACTCCCATCATCCACATTCACTGCCCTGAGGCTATACTCCTCCCGTGGGGAGTTGTCCCATCCTCTGCTGTGCACACAACACCAGCCTCAGCGGTCAGCCTCGCAGCGGCGGTACACCCTGACCGCAATCCACGGGTGGCGTAGTCGGACATTAACCTAAAACATATAAAAAACTGCCACTGGTTTGACCACCCTGAGCCACGGGACCGGGTCGCCGCCACGGAGACTACAACCCCCAGAGACCCGGCTCCGGGTAACCCACATGCGTGCACACGCGGCCCAGGGGGCGCGTCACATACACTATTGGTCCCCACTTCCCTGGGTGGGGGAGGGGACAGATAAGGACTGATTCAGGAGAACAGCAAGGTATGTGGCCTCAGCATCTTCGCCATCTGAAATAACCTGGGGAGCAGGGATAGATAGGACGCCCCTAGTGTTGGGGACATGGTAGGAGCCCCTGGTCCCAGGTTGTCAGACAACAGCAATGGGACAGTACTGTTTTGCACAAGTTTTGGCAGTTACATTTCTATAGAAGAATTCTTGCACTGGAGAATACCTCAATGTTTTTGTTCTCTGGAGGCAGCATCTGAAGTGAAATCATGCAGCTTGATCCGTTTTGCAGTAGATTTAGGGCCCGTTTTATTACTTACATTTTTTTAGTCACTTTTCCTTTTTTTGTCTTGTGGTATTTATTCATGACTATTTTTTCACCCAATTCTTCAAAATGGTGCAAGAGGTACATGAAGTTTGTGCATAACAAAAGAAAAGCTCTTTATTTTTGCCTTTAACACGTTTTGCGAACTTTTAGCACAAAATGTTGGATTTTTGGCTAAATCATCGCAAAATTTGCACAAAGATTTCTTCAATTGATGAATCAGCCAAAAATATCTGGAAACCTCAAATATTGCCCACTATGAAGAACATAAAGAAGCAGGCGAAGACAAAGAATATAGGCTTTAAAAAAAGGCACAAATTAATAGAAGAATAAGGTGAAAATGAAAAACAGGTGAAAAACACAAAAAAGTAGACAAAAAAAGGTGCAAATGCAATAATGAATCAGACCTTTGGTCTTCAGAAAGAGCTTTTCATTAACAGATATATTAAAGGGTGAACATGAATGCTGGAAGAAACTGTACTGAGCTCAAGAACAATGTTCAATGTGTGTGGCCGAATTATGCTGTGATCCTATCACTCATCACCTCGTCCCAGTGTTACAATCACAATGCATATTATTAGCGTTAAGCAGGAACAAATAATAACCAGTCTATTCTTGTCGGCTATTTAACGATAGACATTTATATAGGATTGTATATACGGTAACTAGTGTCAGACATCTTCACTGATTCCAATGATATCTTGCATTTAAGACAAGCAAATTCCTGCAGCAAACAGATAGCCCTAATACAATCACAATTCACTTTACAAATCTATCAGTTTTTCATCTGCACAATTATATTGAAAAATTAATATTATTAACTCCCTCTCCCCCCATTAAAATACAGAGTTACACCTGTAACCGGGTACATTACATTCACAGTGGCCCAACTACATTATATCACCATTCCACATATTGTGCCAGATTTATTAATACTGGCATTGTGCCACCAGTAAGAAACACCTAATTCATAAAGATGTGCACGCCACAAATGTTACTCCAGACTGGCGAACAATTCTGGAGTAATTTAAACCACCAAAGTAGCATAAATTTTGATGAAATTGCCAAGCAGGCTTGTCTACAACCCATCCCACCCAAGCTCTGTCTTCTTTGGTGGAGCTGGCCTTGGACTGACGTAAAAATGCCAAAAGATTGAGCTGTTCAAAAATGTTGTAACATTTCATGGTGTTTTATGGCAGAAAACTCGAGATTACCCCTTGATGAATCGGGGACCTTGATCTGCTCCTGCTTTTCTTTTTCTGCCGTCTGACCTCATTTGTCACTTTTTGTCTCAGTTGCTTGCTCTCCACCACAAGACTTGTAGCCTTTTGGCAACCATTCAATCTTTAAACATTGCTAATTTACTATAGTAACATAGTAACGTAGGTTGAATGAAAACCTAGGTTCATCAAGTTCAACCTTCCTCCCCCAATTATACACCCTATACTCCCTAGATCTTATTTCTTTGTAAAGCTTTAAAGTTAAAATACATTTTAAGGTTTTATGTTGCAAGTATGAATGCTACTACATGCTTTCTTTGAGATCCTGACCATGATTCATTTTTTTTCATGCATATCATTTTATTAGAGAAGTACTCAAAAATGATCAAATGCATATAATATATATTAAAAATGTGAAAACGTTTAATATATTTTTTTCTGGACTGTAATACAATCATTTAAAGAGGTTTTCCAGTACATCGACATCGATAGCCCATTCCCAGGATAGGTCATCAATACCAGACTGTTGGGTGCCCAACACCCGGGACTCCAACAAACCGGCCCCGCTGCTCCTACTGCAGCCGGATGCAAACAGAACACGGAGCTGGAACATCACTGCTCCACAAACTGAAGTGCTCGCTCTCGCTCAACAGGCCCTGAAAACAGCCACAATAAAGCACACAGAGTCATATTGCCCTGCCTCCTACTATAACCCACTCCAAGAGTAGGCCACCAATATCCAAATCTTTACCAACATCCTTGAAGTGAGAGAAGTTTCACTACTTAGAGATTTTGATGGCAATGAGTGTTGAGCGAGTATGTCTCATAATCCCTTTTGGTGTGCTCGCCGAGTATTTTGGCGTGTTGTGCATTTCTTTTACTGTCGCCGAGGCTGCAAGTGTCATGGCTGTTAGACAGCTGTGACACATGCAGAGATTGCATTGCCGTGTTTATCAGGCAATCTCTGCATGTATCACAGCTGTCTAACAGCCATGTCACTTGCAGTCGCGGTAACAGTAAAAGAAATGCCGAGCATGCCAAAATATTCAGCGAGCACGCTCGGGTACTCACCGAAAGGGTTAATGAGACATACTCGCTGAACACTAATGGCAACATGTCTTTTCTGATTTTTATAAGGTGCAGTGTTGCCACAAGCCTTTCTTCATCCTACTAAGCCTGAATATGCAGATGTCAAGCCTGTACTAAGCCAGTATGAAGATGTCAACCACCACAAAGAGGGGACCTGGCATGGTCCACCATGTGCTGTATGGTAGCTGGTGGATAGTGGGCACACAGAAAGCATTTCCATTAAAGAAATTACATTTCTAGAAAAGGACCTACGTAAATAACAGCACTTGCTTACAATAGTCTCGTAGTCCCAAAATGATCAATGTGATCTATTTTTTTATTATTTAAATTTCCTTCTTCCTTAGGATGTTTTATAAATTGTATTTCATTAAAGAAAAGAGTAAAAACTGATTACCAAAAGGGGAAAAAAGTGTGTGTAAATATAAACCCTTTAAAAAGATAAAATTTTATTCAAATATATAAAAAAAAACACACCAACACATCCCATGTGCATAGTGAAGGCAACCACAATAAGTGCCTGATCAAAGCACCGGGCAAGGAATGGTACAATTATCACATATGTATATATCACAGGCAGGCATGTATGATTGAATCCTGTCAACAGAGATTATCCCTGAACCAGACAGTGTTATGGTTAAATAGATGACAGAGACCACAAAGATAAATGTCCAATCAAATGCTCCGGGCAAAAACTGATATGATCAGTACACACACATATAGTATAAACAAGGAAGTATATATATATCATATCAATGTAAGTGTAAAAAAGTACTTACTGATTGCCATCTTCCCTATATTTGCACAAAAGATCATCGTTCTTGGCACCACATTATCTTGTGTAAATAGGACTCTCACTGCCAAGAGCAATGGCAGACTGTGCACACTGAACGACATATTGCAGATAATTCAATACGTATCAGAGTCACGGTCTGCCTGTGTAAACAGGGTATTAAGCTACGGCCAATTAGCAAACATGTAGCTAATCGGCAGTCGCTTAATGCTGCCAGTCCGCAGGTGTTAATGGACCCTTGCACAGGAAAAACAGCTACTGCTCCACATTGTAGATGCTAGGTAAGCTGGCATAGCTGCAGTACGATCACGTGGGTCCATAGTAGTGCTGGAAACTGGAGAAGACAGTGATCACTAACCATTTCGCACTTATGTAACACAGGTGCCGGAATGCAATGCACAGAGACACAAGGCGGGAACAGTCAGGGGTTGATATAACCACTTTATATGTATAACAATTATTATGAAAGGGGGCTAGTAACAAGGGTAATAAACAATAACTTGAAATACCAATAAGAAGTATTTTCAGTAAATAACAGTAAAGTTCTCTGCAAGAATGTGGTGCACCCAGTCGTGGGAGTCACCACGTGAGTCACCACGTGAGGCATTCAGTCGTGGGGGTCACCAATTCTTCCTGGTAGGCTGCAAGTTTCTTCTGGATAAAGTCTATCAGATCCCACTTAGCCTCCCACGCACCAACCGGCCCCCTCCCAACCTGAATTCTCAATCCCAACGGTCCCCGGTACCGTAGGTGAAAGTTGGAAGTGACGGCCCTGTTCACTTGCACGATTCCTCTGCGGTTGCTGGTGTGTTTCTCCTGTCGCAGTCTTCTCTTAGCTCTTCTCGGCTTGACCGTCGACGGTAGTCTCTCACATTTGGGGTAAGGGGATCCAGACCTTGGCTCTTGACGGGCGACGTCAGGTTCCAGGAACTTACTCAGTGTAGAGCATAGGTCCTGACTCTCATCAACCCGCACAGAACTCGGGACACTTCTGTGAGGAGTCTGGAGCTTATCATGCAGAGTCCGGTTGTTGTGCGACGCAGGCCTCTGGCTGAGGACTGCCGCGCTGAGCTCTACAGTACTTCTGGAATACGTCTGCTCCACTCTGCAGCCTGGCGCCAAATCTGCTTGTGGCTTGGCACGCTGGACTTTTATATCCAGGAAATCCTTCCTGGAGGTCACCTGATCAGGTCCGGTCTCTGAATTCGCTCCCCCTTCAACTCTTTTAGCACCACTTGACTCCGCTTGATTTCGCCTGGCCAGCAGATGGCAATCTCTCCTCCTCACTGGCACATCCTGCAAGAGTTGTCCTCATGGGTCATTGCTTTCTACTACACTTACACACCAGTGCATAGATAATTAGGACTGATTATAGAATAAACATTTTTATGAGACTTCTTTAACAAAATACAATGTATAAAACATACAAAGGGAGAAGGAATAAAACACAAATGTATCATCCTTCTGTGCTTTCTCACTCACATTCCTTTTTCAAGAAACACCCACCACCCACTCAGGCGGTGAGGCATAGCCTGAGAATTTAGGTAGTTGCCATATGCCACCACTGCTGCTCAGAGATGCTCCATTCTGTGCCTCCAGACTTACCGCACTTAGTCCTACTATATGGCCTCAGTGTGCCTCTAGACATACTCATCTCTGCTATACTGCCTCAGTGTGCCTCCAGACATATTGTACTTAGCGCTACTATACTGCCTCAGTGTGCCTCCAGACATACTCGCCTCTGCTATATTGCCTCAGTGTGCCTCCACACATATTGTACTTAGCGCTACTATACTGCCTCAGTGTGCCTCCAGACATACTCGCCTCTGCTATATTGCCTCAGTGTGCCTCCAGACATATTGTACTTAGTGCTACTATACTGCCTCAGTGTGCCTCCAGACATACACAGCTCTACTATATTGCTGCAGTGTGCCTTCTGACAAGCTCAGCTCTGTTAGGGGTCTTTCACGCGTCAGTGTGTCCTATACGTGTGGTATCCGTTTCCCTGCGTACCGGAGACACATACACATGCAGACCCATTCAAATGAATGGGTCTCCGCACATGTCAGTGTGTTTCCACGGATCATGTGTCCGTGGGCAAAACACATTGACATGACTGTTTTGTTCGTGCTTCATGGGCGGCAAAACGTCTCACACGGATGACATCCGTGTGTCATCAGTGTGACACGTACTGGCAACTGGGAATCAGCGTACCGTTAACGCTGTACCCAAGCGCCGGGTGCTGAACACTGCCCTCATCAGTGTCCCCTGCGATCAACACCAGCAGGGGACAATGATGAGAGTAGTATTCTGCTTCTGCTGTGTCCTGCTGTAAAAATAAGAATAAAATAAAAAATCTTTATACTCACCTGTCCGAAGATGTCTCCCGCTGATACCCATCTGACCACTCACACCGAGGAGCCGAGGAAAATGACTCGCTGCAGCGATCGGTGTCCTGTCACTCACTGAGCGCAGCTCCGGGTCCCGCTCGCTGTAGCGAGTCATTCTCCCCGGCTCCTCGGCGTGAGCTGTCAGATGGATTACAGCGGGGGACACTTAGGACAGGTGAGTATAAGGATTTTTTTATTTTATTCTTATTTTTACACCAGGGCACCACGGGAGCAGAATACTACTCTCATCATTGTCCCTTGTTGGAGCTGATTGCAGTGCAAGCAGGGGACAATGATGAGGGCAGTGTTCAGCACCCGGGGCTTGGGAACAGTGCTAACTGTACGCTGATTCCCAGGTGCCGGTACGTGTCACACTGATGACACACGGATGTCATCCCTGCATCATCAGTGGGAGACATTTTGCGGCCCATGCAGCGCGAAAAAAACGAACATGTCAACATGTTTTTCCTATGGACGTACAGTCCATGGAAACACACTGACATGTGCACAGGGTCTGCGTGTGTGTCTCAGGTACGTGTGAAAACTGTCACCACACGTACAGGACGCACTGATGTGTGAACGAGGCCTTATACTGCCTCAAAGTGCCTCCTTATCCAGCTTGGCTACATCTTTTCGCTAACTTCCTCTGTCATTGTGTGCCTCCTGTTACATTCTGCTTTGCTACATTGTGCTTGTGAGCCTTCGGACATATCCAGCTCAGCTACACTGCCACTGCGAGCCTCCTGACATACTCAACTCTGCTTTATCTTTAGACTTTGTGAGGATATGTGCACACAACGTCTTTCAGGTGGATTCCGCTAGGGACCCAACTGAAAAAGTGCAGGAAACCGTCAGCAAATAATAAACATGCACAGCAATATAAAAGTGACATTGCTTTTCATATGTTCAGTCTTTGTTACTTCTTTTAACCTCTTCAGGGTTCCGAAACCACAGAGTGGTTAAAAGAAGTAAAATGTTCATTCTTCAGGAGTCTTCGTTTGAAAGCTGCTTATTCTTTATACTTGAAAGCATAGGGAAAAGACACCGGAGTGGATGCAAGAAATCGCAACAAGTCCTCCAGTGAAGCTGATTCAGGGAAACACCGCCAGCTTTTTTCTGAGGTGGCTTCAGCTAGAAAAACCTTGGCAGCTCGGCCATCAGAATAAAGACACCTTGTGCACATACCCTTACATTGTTCCCAAGAGTATTCTGACCTAGTCAATTTTACTACAACACTAAACCGTACTACATCACTTTATTGAGCTTCCTGATCTACTCTGCCCACTCTACTTTTATAAAGGATGTCCATTCTCTTCTGTCTTTGATAGTTCCAACTGGCCTGTCCTGCTGCACCATGGCCACAGTCCATGTTACATTCCAACTGCTCTTCCTGACCGAGGGATTCGATGATCCACCACACCAGGTGAGACGTAACACCATGTTTCTGATGAAGTAGCTTTTTGTTGTAGTATTTAAACCTTTAAAAAGTCTGATCTGGATTTGATCTATTGGGAGATCTCCAGATCCCCTCTCCATTTTATTACAGTTTGGGTCAAAGCATCTCTATTTTGATCGACCCTTAAAGGGAACCTGTCATGTCATACATGCAGTCTCATCTGAACAGCATGGTATAGAGAAACAGAATGATATACAGTCGGTACGGAAAGTATTCAGACCCCTTTAAATTTTTCACTCTGTTTCATTGCAGCCATTTGGTAAATTCTAAAAGGTTCATTTTTTTCTCATTAATGTACACTCTGCACCCCATCTTTACTGAAAAAAAAACAGAAATGTAGAATTTTTTGCAAATTTATTAAAAAAGAAAGACTGAAATATCACAAGGTCATAAGTATTCAGACCCTTTGCTCAGACACTCATATTTAAGTCACATGCTGTGCATTTCCTTGTGATCCTCCTTGAGATGGTTCTACTCCTTCATTGGAGTCCAGCTGTGTTTAATTAAACTGATAGGACTTGGTTTGGAAAGGCACCCACCTGTCTATATAAGACCTCACAGCTCACAGTGCATTTTATTGAAATTCCTGGTGTTTGTATGTACCAGTGATTACCTTCTATCTCCGAATGCACATTCATATAGGGAAGACTGTAAATCACTGTATAGGACTGCCCACTGAACTCATATGCATACAAACACTGGGGATTTCATTGAATAAAATGCAAGTTTTATTAAAACTTTTCATACAAAAATGTATATCAATCTGGTCAGAGCCTCCTATTCTATAACATCCTGCCTGCAGATCAAATACCATTTTCCACCCGATAGGCTCCCTTTAAAGCATTGTACAGTACAGACCAAAAGTTTGGACACACCTTCTCATTTAAAGATTTTTCTGTATTTTCATGACTTTGAAAACTGTACATTCACACTGAAGGCATCAAAACTATGAATTAACACATGTGGAATTATATACTTATCAAAAAGGTGTGAAACAACTGAAAATATGTCTTATATTCTTGGTTCTTCAAAGTAGCCACCTTTTGCTTTGATGACTGCTATGCACACTCTTGGCATTCTCTTGATGAGCTTCAAGAGGTAGTCACCGGAAATGGTTTTCACTTCACAGGTGTGCCCTGTCAGGTTTAATAAGTGGGATTTCTTGCCTTATAAATGGGGTTGGGACCATCAGTTGTGTTGTGCAGAAGTCTGGTGGATACACAGCTGATAGTCCTACTGAATAAACTGTTAGAATTTGTATTATGGCAAGAAAAAAGCAGCTAAGTAAAGAAAAACGAGTGGCCATCATTACTTTAAGAAATTAAGGTCAGTCAGTCCGAAAAATTGGTCAAACTTTGAAAGTGTCCCCAAGTGCAGTTGCAAAAGCCATCAAGCGCTACAAGGAAACTGGCTCACATGAGGACCGCCCCAGGAAAGGAAGACCAAGAGTCACCTCTGCTTCTGAGGATAAGTTTATCCGAGTCACCAGCCTCAGAAATCACAGGTTAACAGCAGCTCAGATTAGAGACCAGGTCAATGCCACACAGAGTTCTAGCAGCAGACACATCTCTACAACAGCTGTTAAGAGGAGACTTTGTGCAGCAGGTCTTCACGGTAAAATAGCCACTAGGAAACCACTATTAAGGACAGGCAACAAGCAGAAGAGACTTGTTTGGGCTAAAGAACACAAGGAATGGACATTAGACCAGTGGAAATCTGTGCTTTGGTCTGATGAGTCCAAATTTGAGATCTTTGGTTCCAACCACCATGTCTTTGTGCGACACAGAAAAGGTGAACGGATGGACTCTACATGCCTGGTTCCCACCGTGAAGCATGGAGGAGGAGGTGTGATGGTGTGGGGGGTGCTTTGCTGGTGACACTGTTGGGGATTTATTCAAAATTGAAGGCATACTGAACCAGCATGGCTACCACAGAATCTTGCAGCGGCATGCTATTCCATCCAGTTTGCGTTTAGTTGGACCATCATTTATTTTTCAACAGGACAATGACCCCAAACACACCTCCAGGCTGTGTAAGGGCTATTTGCCCAAGAAGGAGAGTGATGGGCTGCTACGCCAGATGACCTGGCCTCCACAATCACCAGACCTGAACCCAATCGAGATGGTTTGGGGTGAGCTGGACCGCAGAGTGAAGGAAAAAGGACCAACAAGTGCTAAGCATCTCTGGGAACTCCTTCAAGATTGTTGGAAGACCATTTCCGGTGACTACCTCTTGAAGCTCATCAAGAGAATGCCAAGAGTGTGCAAAGCAGTCATCAAAGCAAAAGGTGGCTACTTTGAAGAACCTAGAATATAAGACATATTTTCAGTTGTTTCACACTTTTTTGTTAAGTATATATTTCCACATGTGTTAATTCATAGTTTTGATGCCTTCAGTGTGAATGTACAATTTTCAAAGTCATGAAAATACAGAAAAATCTTTAAATGAGAAGGTGTGTCCAAACTTTTGGTCTGTACTGTATATTTTTGATATAGCAAGCATGAATTTTACAGTTGTTAAGTATGATATCTTAATTTGGTGTTTTCTATTTATTTATTTTATTTGTTCAGTGAATTTTTGGTCTATGTCAAACTTTTTGCAAATATGGTTTAAGCCCTCAATGAGTTCTTAAGCCACAAATCATCATTGCATTGTCTTTGTGGCTTTTTTGGAGTAAAAATGGTTCCTACGATGACTGTTATGTTTGCTCTTTATTCATTATTTAAAGGGAATCTGTCCCCACATTTGACCTATCTAAACTATTAATATGGTCATACAGGTTATAGACTACTGAGGAGAGTGATCACTGTATGCCTCATAGCAGATGCCTTGTTGTGGATAAATCTTCTTTTATCACTTTATATAAATGACCTCTTCCAGGCTATGGGGGGACGCTGCCTAGAAGATAACGCTGCCTCCAGAGATTATTTTACATGAAGGGGGAGTTACCAGTGTGATATGTAATGGCCGCTCTCTGCTCTCCTGATCTCACTGCAAAGCTGTGTGTGATTATACCTGACATATCTGCAGGTTCCTCTCAGCTTCAATCTCCCAGGCTGGGCTGTAATATTGTTGTAATACAGCAGAGCTCAGAGAGAGCTGCATAAAAATGTGTTTGTAAGAAGACAAAGTTCATTTCTCCTGTCCTGTGTTAGTTACTTGTCTCACACTGGTAACTCCCCTTCATGTAAAATAAGTTCTGGAGGCAGAGATATCTTCCAGGTACCATCCGCCCCAGAGCCTGGAAGAGATCATTTACATATAAGAAAAATGTGTATTTCTCTGGAATAAGTTATTAGATTTCCCATATAGATGGCTTATCTGTTTTATTTTTCTGTTCGACAATGTAGACCTGGTTTTCTTTTTACAAATGTGTTAGAGCTCATAGAGACAGCCATATTTTGAGTCCGATCCGAGAAAACATTGGATCGCACTTGGACCAATGTTATTCTATAGGGTCACGCACATGCTTGATTTTTCCAAGGAAAAAGATCGCTGCATGCCCGTGTTTGATCATACTCAGCTATGCAATGAGTCCGTGGAAAGCATTGGACTACACTCGGATGCAGGGCCGGCTCCAGGTTTTTCTGGGCCTTGTGCGAAAGAGTCTCAGTGGGCCCCTTTAACACATACCACGATTCATGATGCACAGATATCGCAGATAAATATATATATAGTACAATGCAAAGATTTCACTTCTTACATTACATGAGTGATATCTATTGTAAATTCCACAATAGCTTAGAAACCGGCGAATCGCTCCACACAGTATACTAGCCCCCATAAAATGCTCCATACAGAATACTGGCCCCCATAAAATGCTCCATACGGAATACTGGCCCCCATATAACGCTCCATACAGAATACTGGCCCCCATATAATGCTCCATACAGGATACTGGCCCCCATATAACACTCCATACAGGATACTGGTCACCTTATAATGCTCCATACAGGATACTGGCCCCCATATAATTCCCCATGCAGGCTGTCCCCCCCCTTATAATGCCCCATGCAGGATGTCACCCCCCCCATATAATGCCCCATGCAGGATGTCACCCCCCATATAATGCCCCATGCAGGATGTCAATCCCCCCCAAATAATGCCCACTGCAGGATATCACTTCTCCCCCCAATATAATGCCCCATGCAGGATGTCACCCCTCATATAATGCCCCATGCAGGATGTCACCCACCATATAATGCCCCATGCAAGATGTCACTTCTCCCCCCCATATAATGCCCTATGCAGGATTTCCCTTTCCCCTCTATATAATGCCCCATGCAGGATGTTCCTTCCCCCCATATAATGCCCCATGGAGTATGTCACCCCTCATATAATGCCCCATGCAGGATATCACTTCTCCCCCCATATAATGCCCCATGCAGGATGTCCCTCCCCCCCATATAATGGCCCATGCAGGATGCCCCTTTCCCCCCATATAATGCCCCAAGTAGGATGTCCCTTTCCCCCCATATAATGCCTCATGCAGGATGTCACCTCTCCCCCCCATATAATGCCCCATGCAGGATGTCCCTTTCCCCCCCATATAATGCCCCATGCAGGATGTCACCCCGCCATATAATGCCCCATGCCTCCATACATTAAAAAAAATCAAATACTCACCTCACTCCTCCTCACCTGCTTCCGCTGCTCAGGTCTGGATTTCAACATCGCCGGCGTCTTCCCGCTCTGCGCTGCCTGTGATGGCTCATGGGTGGGCGCGGTGGAAAGACGTCACCGCACCCTCTGACCTGAGACGTCACAGGGAGCGCACAGCAGGAAGACAGTGGATCTGCGGAGGCACAGGGAGAGGTAAGTATCCGGCTGCTGGGGCCCTAAGCAAGTGGGGGAGAAGGGCGGGCGCTGGCACCACTCTCCTCCGTCCATAACCCGGCAGTATGCCAGACCGCAAGTGGGCCCCCCCGCCTGTTCAGGGCCCCGGCACTTGCCCGGGTGCTGACGCCGGCCCTGCTCGGATGATTGCTGAGTGCAGTCTGATTTCCATGGTTTGACAGAATGGGAAAGATGGAGAATTTGTTTTCATCTTCTCCTCATCTGAGAGAATCGGTTCACACTATGATCACACTCTAATCAAACTCTGATCAGAGTGCGATAAGAGTGTGATTTGCATAATTGGCCTGATTAACATGCGCACTAATCCGTACCTCCCACTCCCGTCTCCAAGACTTCTCCCGAGCTGCACCTATTCTTTGGAATGCTCTACCCCAAGAAATTAGGACGAACCACAACTTACACAGTTTTAGGCGCTCCCTAAAAACACACCTTTGTAGGGTGGCCTTTCACGTTCCGTAATCAAAGTCCTTTTATATTTTTATATCCCATTCACTATTTCTCCAAACATAATTCTCCACCAAACTCAACCGCACCCAAAAGCACTACAGATACTGGCTGGTGACGAGCTCTTGCAGCCTTTATCTATCCCTCATCCCCTCAAGATGGCTGGACCTTCAGTGTAAATAAGCCATTGTACTTTGCATCACCCCACCACATTGTAGATTGTAAGCTCTTACGAGCAGGGTCGTCATTATTTTTGCTTTAATTATTGTATTATCTTTAGCTATGTTACTTATGACTGTTGTATATGAACCTCTGAATTGTAAAGCACTGCGGAATATGTTGGCACGATATAAAGATTATTATTATTATTCTCTCGGATGAGAGAATATATGGTCATTTGACCCTATCCTAAGTATAATTCATTATTTGTGACTAAGTGCTTTATTCTAAGCATAACCTCAGTTATTGATGTATTAACTAATGTGTTTAGGTATAGTGGGCTTATTCAGCCTTATACACTTATCATAATTTTTTTGCTGATTTTCCACCTCAAACCTGTATAACCTTGAATGCTTATTGGATGAAGCACATCAGGTGCTGTGCATTTGTGTAATGAGGGAGGGTGCGACTTAAGGATATCAACATCCTTTATCAAGGTGTGCAGAATTATTAGGCAGCTTTTTTTCCTGAATTAAAATAGGCCAAAAATGATTTATCTGATTCTGAAAAGTCCAAAATTACTAAAAGTCTTACAGAGGGATGCAGCACTCTACAAATTGCTAAGATATTGGTGCGTGATCACAGAATCATCAGACGTTTTGCTGCAAATAGTCAACTGGGTCGCAAAAAAGTGTTGATAAAAAAAGTCACATATTAACTGCCAAAGATTTGAGAAGAATCAAACGTGAAGTGACCATGAGCCCTTTATCCTCCAGCGCTATCATATTCCAGAGCTGCAGCCTCCCAGGAGAGCCCAGAAGTACAAGGTGTTCAGTACTCAGAGACGTGATCAAGGTAATGAAGGCTGAAACCCAACCATCACTGAGCAAGACACAGAAGTTGAATCGACTGGGCCAAGAAATGTCTGAAGACAAGATTTTTCAAAGGTTTTATGGACAGTACCTCTTGACAGACCAGATGGATGGGCCCGTCGGTGGATAAGTAATGGACACAGACCTCCATTTCGCATCAGACACCAGCAAGGTGGAGATGAGGTACTGCCATGGACTGGTATTATTAAAAATGAGCTAATCAACTGTTTTTCGAAGACACTTTCTTCAAGCTGTGGTACAGGAAAAAGTCTGCATCTTTCAAGCAGGCCATTATTTTTATGCAGGACTATGCTCCATCACATGCATTGAAGTCTCCACTGCTTGGCTAGCCAGTAAAGGTCTTAGAGGTGAAAGATGACATTAACTCCCTTCCTCACTTTACCTAAACCCTATTGAGAACTTGTGGGCCTTTCTTAAAAAGATGATTTATGGTGTAGGAAAACAGTACACCTCTTTGTACAGTGTCTGAGAGCTGTGGTTGGCACTGTCCAAAAAAGTTGATCAACAGATTAAAAAACTGACAGACTCCATGGATGGCAGGCTTATGGCTGTAGAAAAGAAGGTCACTTATATTGGTCACTGATATTGTTTTTTGAAATGTTAAATTTATTTTTGTACATTTTGAATAGTTTGTCCAGTTCCGGACAGATCATCTACAGAAATTTTGATGCCCTGAATTAGATTTTTCTACCAAAGAAGAGGCTGACTGAAGATTATTCAGCATAAAAGTAGAGATTTGTTTTTCACCTCTCGGTTACATCTTCAAATGCATCTTACTAGTAATATTAATAGTGGATGTATCTTGTATATTCCATCAGTGTTTGGGCACAAATGTCTGTAACCATAACAGAGAGAAGGGATGTTTTTCCATAAAAAATCTATATCCATCTCGGGATAATATGCATTTTATTTTAAAATACAAAATAAGCCAACACACAAGTATATAATATGATAATCAAGACAGGTCTGCAGGTTGCCAAAGGGATTTTACACTTTCTTAAGATTTTCGGAAACTCCTAGGGCCCAGCACTCTAAAGGACATGTGAACACAGTGTTTTTGCCAAAAGAAAAACCCTTCCCAACTGGTAAGACATTTTCTCAGTTCATCATGACTTAAATTGTTTTCTTAAAGGGGTGAATGTGGCTTCCAATATTTGATTTTTTTTTAGTTTTAAGAATTTTAGGTGGCAAACCCAATCTCTAGGCGAGATTCATATTCTAAAATATTTAATAAAAAAATATAAGTCTGGGCTAGATATTTTCCGTAGTTTGTACATTGTAATTTCACATGTTTATTGAATCCAGAAATAAAAAATGTAACCTGTGATATTTCCAGTATGAAATGCTAGAGAATTTATAGAATAAATATTACACCAAGCTTGCCTAGCCTAGGGAAAGGTATTTTGTGTAGAGAATTAAGAAGTAAGCGCTTGTTGTATGCAGTATATTGCTAGGGGTGCCTTAATGTGAGCGTCCCATGTGGTCATTTAAAGGGGTTGTCCAGGGCTAAGATAAGATATGACTTATCCATAGGATAGTCACCATAATCAGGAACCCAGGCAGAACACCTCTTTTAGCCCAATAGTACAGGAACAGCTGACTACTGAAGAAAGAACAACACTCCAACAGTTCTGGCTTTGCCTCATGTGTTTTTTCCCCAGATCCGAATAAAAAAAAGCATGTGCGTCTATTAGTTTTAGTCAACTTTTCAGGTCAAAACTCTTCATCAGACATTTGTATCATAGAAGAGAGGTATCACAATACAGCATCATATTACTCATATCCATGGGGCGCCATTCCTGTCACTTAACCCTATCTCCGATACATATGCTTCATAAAGGGTTTTCAACCAAAATATTACTTGAAATAATACAAGAACATTCTGTTCTGTGTTTTTTGAAGGAAAATAAAAAAAAATACATGAAGCAAAAACAGAACTATTGGAAATTTTTTCTAAATGCTCAGTAGAGGTCATCAATATCAGATTTGTGGGGGTCTGAAATCCAGCACCCCCAACAATTACCTTATACCTGGAAGTACCACAGCGCCATACACATTGTTGTGGCCATTATCAGGTACTGCAGCTCAGCTCAGGAAACCTAAATTTTAGAAATCTGCATGGATAGTGTAATCAGTGCAATGTAATGTTCGGGGAGCTTGGCAAATCAGATTCTCACTTAGAAGCAAATATATATTTACGTTTTTTATAATACTGTGAATAAGTCACATTTCTGTCCATTGCATTATTTAAAAGACAGATTATTATTTTTTTTGCAATAAAACACAGACTAGTGAAGTATTAAAATGTATTAGTTTAGTTCCAGTAGCAACAACATTGGAAGTACAGACTACAGGAATAATGCAAAGTTCCCGATAGATATTTCCATCAATTTACTAATGGATTAGGAGAACTGCACTTACTTGGTGGAAGCCCAGGTAGTCTAGTATAGTTGAGGAAGCATAGAATATCATCCCTTCTGTACTCACAACAAGAGCAAATCCGTTCAGTGACTAAGGAAGAAACAGGAGGCAAACAGGTTAATTAATAGTGTTATTTCCTCACGTCTAATTGCCAACATTCAGGCCGTTAATATGAGAGATGTAGAAATTCATGGCTTCTGGAAGATCAAGAAGAGGCAAAGTCTCTTGAACTGACAGAACGCAGCTTTAATAAGTCACATCTGGAAGACATTCAATAACAAGGAAGTCAGCAAAGAAATTGTCTACTACCAATTAATGGAAGCTTTCCACTGAGCAGAAATTGGCATATTTGGAAACAAAATAAACCTTCTAAAGACTCATACACCGTAAATACTACTATCGGTTCACAAATTCCAAATTATAACATTATTTCCACATGTTTTGACATTGATTTATTTATTATTAGATAAAATATCTATTTTTACTCCTTCACACTTTTGTAAGTTCCTTTATTATAAAGTACACTATCCTTTTATTATAAAATACCCTACATTTCTTCTTACTCAGCTGTTCCCTAAATGTGCTTTTTTTTTCTTCATTTCCTTTTACATTTTATTTGAAAGAAGTCTCAAACAGGACATCACAGGAGGCTGGAGCTGCACTCACTTCCCCATAGCATCTATCTCCTCTCCTGGAACAAGACGTCATTAGTGAGCCGCACTGTGGTGACTTACAACCGTTTCTTTCATTTTTGCCACACTCTTTCTTTCTTCTTTGCCATATGAAAAAAGCCTTGAATCCATAGTGTTGCTAAAAGCTTTGGGAAAAGTGACCGAAAAGTCACGCTGCTTCCTCTGATACGGCAGTGGAGACAGAAGCTGAGTGCCTCAGTCACTTCTCTCACAGCTTATGCCAGTGCCATGGATTCAGGACATCTTCAGCAATGAAAAAAGCTGTAGTAAGTGACAGCAGCACCACCCCATGATGATGTCCTGTTCCAGGAGGGGTGAAAGATGCTGCATGAAAGTGAGTGCAGCCCTAGCTTCCTATGATGTCCTGTTTGAGAATCCACTGATGGAGAGAAGTCTAAAGAATTTTATAATAAAGCAAATACAAAAGTAGTTAGGGTTTATTTTTATAAAGAATATTTTAGGTATCAGACCACATCTTTAACACCTGATAAAGAAGTCTTTAGGGACTTTGAAACAGATCGCAATGTCCTCTGAGGCAGCTCTTTTTTTCTGAAGTTTTTTAGCTTTTTTTTTAAGTTTTTTTTTTTTTTAAATTAAAAATAAATAGTATTTTTTTCCTTCCATAAGGATTTTACACAGAGATGGATGTTTTACTGTTTTAGAGATTTACTATATACTGGCAAATATAGGGTCTGGACCCACATATGAATACATTATATAATTAAAATATATCTTTCCATTTGAGGTGAGACATGCCAAAATGGGGCTGTTAATAGTAGTTAAATACATAGTTTTAACACCAGCCATAATGGGACAGTGTTTTAGAATTGGCTAATATAATCCTAATAATACCATAGGAATAGAAATATCAAAAATGTTCTACTTGGATCATTTGATAATTTATTCATTACATAAAAATAACAAAGCAATTGTACAACACATCAGATATTAAAATACTGAATGGATTAGTATGTTATTTCTTTTTGCAATGGTATAAATCTGTTCACTTTGGCCTGTAGTTTAATTTCACTTCTCCATCTAACGTCTTCTGCTTTTCATTCACAAACAATGATATCCAACTCTTGACAGTATGAGATGATTCACACGATAATCATACAATGCTCATATTCTCATTTCTCTCTTTATGAAAAACAAATGCATTTTAGAATATTCTTCATTTTTTGTTGAACACTAAACTCATTTTCCATAGCTGAAATACTGTAGATAACAGTTGTGTGGTCAGCAACAGAATTGAGTCACATGCGGTTTAAGAGGCAGCGAAGTGCATAGAATCTGAACTATTGTAACAGTCTTTTTTAAAATGAAAAGAAATTAGTATGACACATGAATCCAAAGAAAATATCATGAAGCCGACTTTGGCAATAACCAAGGAGAAGAAAAATGACCCAACACAGATTATCACTATGAGGAGGTGGACTTCATCTTCGGAATATAAGAAAATTTCAAATAGTATGACAAAATAAACTGCATTTTCTAGCTTTGGCAACAGAATATGAAGCAGTTTAGATTATTATGATCTATGAGATTAGGTTGTCCTTTTACATGAAGCACTACTATATCCTTCACTAAGTCTGAGAATAAAGAGGTCCATTCACATAGACTTTATACTTCCAACTCCGCCAAACACGTAAATGAGCGGTAATGTGTTTTAACTGGGGAGAAAGAAACGGTGGTGACTTGTTTTTGGGAGCAATTTATTTTCTATAGGATTGAAAGACTTGAGCATTTATATTAACACTGCCCAATCCTTCACTCATCCTCTGTCAGGGGAGAGTCCAGAGGCCGCCATACTCACCAGATGGTCAACTCGTTCAGCTGAGCTTAATGGATTTGGCCAACTTTAATTCTTATGTCAAAAGAAAAATCAGTATACTGTGATTGTGCATGCTACATGCTGGATTTGACTGACAAAAAAACACAAAAATGCCCACAGGTTTCTACTTGTTTCATGCTAGATTTTTTTTTGTGGTTTAGTCACTTTTTAGATTTTTTTATAAGATTTTATTTTTGTCCTTGTTTGCATTTAGGACAAAATAACTGAAAAAATTGTAATATCTGGAATGTAGAATCTTTGATCCATAATTGGGAATTTAACAGTAGCTAAAATGGCAAATAGCTGCATAGCAAAGCCCACCCAACACCCAGTTGTCACGCACAGTGTAGGAAAGACTAAGTGCAACACGAAGGGATGAGGGGAAGGGAGCCCAGGCACTAGGGAAAGGGGGAGTGGAGACCCATAGGCTGATCTAATATCACCCTGATTCCCCAACCATCAATATATTGGTTCCTCACCAATCGCCAAACAGGAAACCTACGCCCTGTAAATCCCTAGAGCAAGGCCCTGGATAGGGAAGGGGTTATGAGCACTGGTCAGTCCCCACTAAAAACTAAGACAACAAGGGAGACAAACACAGGGGGGAGAAACTTAGCTTGAGCAGACTTCAGAGAGATTACACCAAACGTCCGCCAAAGCACTAGAGAGGAAGTAAGCAGACTGCAATAGCTCCAAGCCTTCACAAGGGAACATGTGAATATCGCAGGCGCCTCCCTATAGCAAACTGAAAGTATTTAAACACCCGGGCCAGGGTGTCAATCAGAGCAGGAGGGAAGTAGCTGCTGGGTCCTAAAGTAAGACAGATTTAAGAAGGCATCTGCAATGCCAAACAAAGAGATCTTTTGCAGCCAGCTGCAGAGCGACTGTCTGTTACATCTGACACACCTGTGACACCAGTAATGTCGATGCAGCACTTTAGTGAGTTATGTTCAGATAAAAATCTGATACTTTGGAATACAATATAGCATGTACTTAAAGTCATTCAATTCTGCTTCTGTCTAGGTTTGTATTCAGAGCAGAAGGGATCCAATAAGACTATGAGTCTGAAGATGGACAAGGTAACGGCTCTCTTATCTACGAGACTTTGGGTAGGTTATGGTGGTGTGATGAAATAATGTGTGCGCAGCATGTATACAGCATGTAGGTGCCTTTGTTCAACACGTGACCTATAAGGAAAGTGTCACATGTGTAGCATGTGTCCCGTTTGTATATGGCACGTGTATGGCATATGTCCTTTATGGCAGTGTTGCATGTGTTTTTTCCAGCAAGTGTCCAGTGTGTGAGAGGCACATGTGCAGTATGTGTCTAGCGTGTGAGTGGAAGAAATGTGGCATATGTCCTCATAGGGGCACATATCTTAAGTGTAAGTGGCATGTGTACCATTTTTAATTAACATAGTATATTAAACTAAAATGTTTTATTTGTATTCATTTATTGATCTTTTTTGTTGGCATTAAATGGGATCTCACTAGTGTTGAGCGAGTATGTTCTGTTAACCCTTTCGGCGAGTATGTTCGGGCCGAGCACCGAGTAGTTACAGCTGCTCGGTGTTATGTTTGAATCACTCCCGTGTGCATGATTTGCGACTGTTTGACAACTTTAATACATGTGAGGAATGTGTAAGAAATAGACATTCCTTGCATGTACTAAAGCTGTCAAACAGTCGCAAATCATGCACATGGGAGTGATTCAAACATAACACCGAGCAGCTGTAACTACTTGGTGCTCGGCCCGAGCATACTCGCCGAAAGGGTTAACAGAACATACTCGCTCATCACTAGATCTCACACTATTGACATGGAGCAGTAAGATACAGTGCATTGTGAAAGTATTTAGCCCCCTTGAACTTTTCTACCTTTTGCCATATTTCTGGCTTCAAACATAAAGATATAAAATTCAAATTTTTTGGGGAAGAATCAACAACAAGTGGGACACAATCGTGAAGTGAAACGAAATTTATTGGATATTTTAAACTTTTTAACTAATTAAAAACTGAAAAGTGGGGCTTGCACTATTATTCGGCCCCCTTGAGTTAATACTTTGTAGCGCCACCTTTTGCTGCGATTACAGCTGCAAGTCTCTTGGGGTATGTCTCTATCAGTTTTGCACATCGAGAGGCTGAAATTCTTACCCATTCTTCCTTGCAAAACAGCTCGAGCTCATTGAGGTTGGATGGAGAGCGTTTGTGTACCGCAGTTTTCAGCTCTTTCCACAGATTCTTGATTGGATTCAGGTCTGGACTTTGACTTGGCCATTCTAACACCTGAATACATTTATTTTTGAACCATTCCATTTATTTTGCTTTATGTTTGGGATCATTGTCTTGTTGGAAGATAAATCTCCGTCCCAGTCTCAGGTCTTTTGCAGACTCCAACAGGTTTTCTTCCAGAATGGTCCTGTATTTGGCTCCGTCCATCTTCCCATCAATTTTAACCATCTTCCCTGTCCCTGCTGAAGAAAAGCAGGCCCAAACCATGATGCTGCCACCACCATATTTGACAGTGGTGATGGTGTTTTGAGGGTGATGAGCTGTGTTGCTTTTACACCAAACATATCGTTTTGCATTGTGGACAAAAAGTTTGATTTTGGTTTCATCTGACCAGAGCACCTTATTCCACATGTTTGGTGTCTCCCAGGTGGCTTGTGGCAAACTTCAAGCGAGACTTTTTATGGATATCTTTGAGAAATGTCTTTCTTCTTGCCACTCTTCCATAAAGGCCAGATTTGTGCAGTGTACGACTGATTGTTGTCCTATGGACAGACTCTCCCACCTCAGCTGTAGTTCTCTGCAGTTCATCCAGAGTGATCATGGGCCTTTTGGCTGCATTTCCGATCAGTCTACTCCTTGTTCGAGATGAAAGTTTAGAGGGACGACCGGGTCTTGGTAGATTTACAGTGGTCTGATACTCCTTCCATTTCAATATGATCGCTTGCACAGTGCTCCTTGAGATGTTTAAAACTTGGGAAATCTTTTTGTATCCAAATCCGGTTTTAAACTTCGCCACAACAGTATCTCGGACCTGCCTGGTGTGTTCCTTGGTCTTCATGATGCTCTCTGCACTTGAAACAGAACCCTGAGACTATCACAGAGCAGGTGCATTTATACGGAGACTTGATTACACACAGGTGGATTCTATTTATCATTACCAGTCATTTAGGACAACATTGGATCATTCAGAGATCCTCACTGAACTTCTGGAGTGAGTTTCCTGCACTGAAAGTAAAGGGGCCAAATAATATTGCTCGCCCCACTTTTCAGTTTTTAATTTGTTAAAAAAGTTTAAAATATCCAATAAATTTCGTTCCACTTCACGATTGTGTCCCACTTGTTGTTGATTCTTCCCCAAAAAAATGTGAATTTTATATCTTTATGTTTGAAGCCAGAAATGTGGCAAAAGGTAGAAAAGTTCAAGGGGGCCAAATACTTTCGCAATGCACTGTATGTATTAGAAATTATTATTGCTAGAAATGCTAGAAACAAGTATCATTTATAAAACAAACTCATCACGAAAATGTGGTAAGGGTACAGGAGCATGCACAATTCATTAAATCATTACTTTAGCCAATCATTCTGCTTATCTTTCTCATGGCAGTATTCCATTGATGAATAATTGACTTACTTCAACTATTGAAAAAGAACTGAGATTTATTTCCAGATTCACTTTAACTATTATTTTTGATATTGTATATGGTTGTAGATTTTAGTTTTAATCCTGTAAATTGGAAGAGTGGAATCAAAGCTGTATCTTGTGCCACTTTACTAGACAAAGCAGAATTATGAGCTCATACAATGAATGGTGGATGTCAGTGGAATGTAAATAATGTTTCCATTAGGAACGTCTCATGATCTAATGAGCAGTGAAAGTAAATATGAAAGGGATTATAATCACTGCCCTAATGAAGACTGAAAGCATTAATGCCAGGCTGAGATCTAACGTACAAGCTGAAATGGCGGCATAAAGGGAATGTTGCAGTAGCTCAAGAATGACTGGAGATTAAAGTACTGTACTTTTCTAAAAGCTTTTTCTTCTCCATACATGTTCATGATTATACATAGTAACTGAAATACTTAGATAAAAACATTCTAAATTGTACTTTGTAGCTCTAATTCTGATATAAAGAATTAAAAAAATACATTATAGTAAAATGCAATCATTGCATTTGTCCTATAATTAATATGATCATAAACCATGACTCTGATGGTGGATCTACACTCCCTGAGATAACCTTACAGCCTAGAATTTATCTTTCAAAGAATACATACATCAATGGTAGTCAAATGGTGGCTGAAAAATGTCCAATCCCTTTGATTGTTTTCTATAAGGTGGAAAGAATTCAATCCTGATTCTGTATGACATCAGTAATCAGAAAATATTCTCTTATCCCAAATATTGTACGTGTGACTTGTGATATTACATGGAAGAAATAAACAAAGATACAGCCACAAAAATCCAGAAACATCCAAAAATTAAACTTTTATTATGCAATCAAAGAAAATTGAAAAAGGAAAAAACTCATTAAAAAAAGAAAAAAAAAAGCCAAGAAATTTCCATTTTAGCATATGATAAAGCTAAAAATGGGAAATGAACCCCCCACCCTTGGACAATTAAACAAGTAAATCCCCACACTAATATAAAACATCCAATGAATATGACATGAGATAATTATATCCAATGGATATAACATTATATAATAACACTGGTATTGATCAGGTGTAAAAAAAAAATTTTACCCTCGGGAAGCTGGTCAATACCAGCAATACACATTGGTACCTTTCCCCTCTCGTATATGATCTTTATCTATATTCCACACAACTAGTAGGTATTTATATATATTCTGTGACTATCTCATCTTATAATCATTGGTTTATATTAATGTGGGGAATTACTTGCTTAATAGTCCATAGTTTTGGACATTAAATGGGGATTAATGTCCAGTTTTTAGCTTTTTTATATGCTAAAATGGAAATTTCTTGGATTTTTTTTGTTGTTGTTTTAAAATGTTTTTTCCTTGTTGTTCAATTTTCTTTGATTGTATAATCAAAGTTTAATTTTTGGATGTGCCAGGATTTTTGTGGGCGTATCATGTTTGTCTTTTTCTTCCAAGTATACATTTATACACCCTTTGATGTGTATTCCTTCTATATGTGTTATTTTTCATGGTGTCCACCTGAAATTGGTGTAAAAAACTGCAACAAATACCACAAGACAAAAAAAGAAAGTGAATGAATCGGGGTCAATATTACATGTGTCTGACTAGTCATTTGTATAGAGACAAAGCTATTTTCTTGTCATCTACATCCAAGCCTCATTGGTATATCGCTTAAAAAAAGCATAGAGGAAAGAGGAAAGGAGCGGAGGAAAAAAATAAAAAAAAGTTTTCAAAACAGATTTTTTTTAGATCTGTTTTTGGAAAGCTACATATTGAGGAAACACATAATACAGCATATAAAAAGCGAATGCATTGATTCACATACAGTATATCATATTTTGAGGATGGAAATATATTACAATGTCCCAGAAGAGAGTAAAACTCTTCTATTTCTGGTTGGGCTCACTATGAAGAACAGATCATCATCCCAGGACATTAAGCAGCACCATACTGTCCATCAGTCATATATGTCCCCAGACAGACAGGTGAGTTTTACTGCTATATATGTTGGACTATATTTGTAATAGTAAAAAGATTAATGATGAAAAGAAACATTCTGCTATTATACAACATTGTGCACCGAAAGATTCCGAATTCTAGTCTTATCTTTACTGACTTTATCTTGGCTTTCTAACCTTGCTTCATGCTAGCTTCCTATTGCTGGCCAGTACTATTATCCTTCCTGTTATTCCGTCCGTGGTCTCTTCTACATCTGTTCATTGTTTCCCACTTACAGATTTCTGAAATAAGACCTGACGCAGTATGCGGTGGGTCCGTACAGAGTGCTTGGAGAACAATAATCTAACCTGACGTTCCTGATATTCATTTATGGAGAACACCATTTTAGACTGTGCCTCAGCCTAGCAATTTGCTAAGGGAAAAACGCACTGCCAACATTTTTAATCACATAATCATTTTGATAAGGAGAACAGAAGTAAAGTGATTATGGCATCTTAACAAATCTGACAAAATAAGAACAGGCACTTCTTTTTTACATCCCTTTCTCATGTGCCATATTAAACAATTCCTTTAACTTCTAAATTTGCAAATAAGAACAAACATTTGGCTTTTAAGTCTTGGATTACATTTGCATTTAATATGTATATCCAATTATGAATAGTCACGAAGACCTGCACCTGCTCCTTACACGCAGTACAATTAGGTTTACAATCTAAAGCATGTACATGTAGGTCCCTTGGCACTTTGGTAATATTTCCTTGTTAACCTTGTGAACCATGATAATTTAAACTAAACTACGTTTTTTACTGTTACCTATTCTTCCATGTAAACCTTTACAGCTAAAAAAAAATAATATTTATTTTATTACCAAGTCTAGAATTGGGGGACAATGGTCATCCTCCCAGAAATTCCGGTTGATCGCACTAGATCGCAATAGTGATATTTCAATATGGTTGGTGACTTTATATGTATAAAAATCCTGTAGCTGAAACGGGTTGTCCCCTTTCGAAAAACTTTTTACTGCATGCTTAGTTAAAGAGGTTGTCCACTACTTTAGCATTGATGACCTATCCTGCCAATCAGCTGTTATCGGGGTCATCGGTGGAGGCCACCGGCCAGAAGTGCTCACTTACGGAGCTGGCCATCTTCTGATAGTGACCGAGGCTTGGTACTACACATCATTCAATAGGAGGCAGATGTGTAGTACCCTGCAGTAGCCACTACCAGAAGACAGCCAGCTCTGCAAGTGAGTACTTCCAACCGACGGCCGCCACCGATGACACCAATAACAGCTGATCGGCGGGGGTGCTAGGTGTTGGATCCTGGCCGATCAGACATTGATGACCTATCCTAAGTATAGGTCATCAATGAAAAAGTAGTGGACTTTAAAAAAAAAACTGTGCTTTACTCACCCTCTCTGGGTCCAGCGAAACCCCTTTAGCCCACAGTTGCAGTGTTTTTATGCAATGTATTTATGCATTATTACGTAAGGTGTTAGTATTCCTGCAGTATCTATGATGGTCTAGAATGGTTTATATCTAGTACTTCTGGTGGCTGGGGTGGTGAAGGGGTTACTATTGGTACCCATTATCCATATTGGCTTAGGGTAGTAATGGATAAATGTATAATACCCTAGAGGTCTTGGTAGTTTAGGAATTTGGGAAGTTATTGTTATGCTGTTTATTTTGTATAGTACTAACATATGTATGTGCTATTAAGTTCCTATAATTTCATCTTACTTTTTCTATATAGGTCCTTAATCTTCACAGAGGTCCGAACACTTGTTTGCTTTTAAAGAGAATCTATCAGAATTATTGAACACCCAAACTATTAGTAACATCACATTTCTCTCTGAAACATAAAGTTATCCATCCCTTTAATTATGTAATCTGTTGCTTCCTGACTAAAAAATCGCTGCTTTAATTCATATGTAAATTATGCTTAACCCCTTCACAACCTTGGGATTTTCTGTTTTTTGCGTTTTCATTTTTTGCTCCCCTTCTTCCCAGAGCCATAACTTTTTTATTTTTCTGTCAATGTGGCAACATGAGGACTTGTTTTCACAGGACGAATTGGACTTTTGAATTACATCATTGATTTTACCATATAATGTACTCGAAAATGGGAAAAAGTTTCAACTGCAAAAATGTGCAATTCCACAATTGTTTTTTTTTACCTTGTTCATTAAATGCTAAAACTGACCTGCCATTATTATTCTCCAAGTCATTACAAGTTCATAGCTACCAAACATGTTCTTTTTTACTTAAGTGGTGAAAAATAATCCAAAGTTTGTAAAAAGAGAAAAACAGCGCCATTTTCCGAGACTTGTAGCATCTCCATTTCTCGTGATCTGGGGCCGGGTGAGGGCTTATTTTTTGCGCACCGAGCTGACGTTTTTATTGATTTATCTTGGTGTAGATATGATGCTTTGATCTCCTTTTATTGCATTTTAATGCAATGTTGCGGCAACCAAAAAAATTTAATTGTGGCGTTTTGATTTTTTTCTCATTACGCCGTTTACCGATCGGATTAATTTAGTTTATATTTTGATAGATCGGGCGATTCTGAAAGTGTCAATATCAAATATGTGTATTTTTTCATTATTGTTTTATTTTGAGTGGGTCAAAAGGGGGGTATTTTGAACTTTTATTTTTTTACATTTTTTAAATATTTTTTAAAACGTTTTTTCTACTTTTTCTGCTTCAATAGTCTCCTTAGGAGACTTGAAACTGTGATCATGTGTAGCAGAAATGATCAACTCCTATGAACGACGGCCATTGGCTGCGTTCATAGCAAATCAGCAATGACAAGCAGGGGGGTCTTTTGCAGACCTCCGGTTGTCAAGCCAACCCATCAGCGCCCCGCGATCATGTGACAGGGGTGCCGATGGGTGGGGTTTGTGACGCGCCTCCGGCGCGATCATGCTAAATGCCCCTGTCAGAGATTAATAGCATCATTTAACATGTTAACTGCTGTGGGTGGATCGCGAATCCACCCGCAGCTGTTAGGGGCACATGACAGCTGATCAACTCAGCTGTCATGTGCCAGAAAAGATGTGGGCTCAGCGCCGGGGCCCGCATCAAAGGGAGAGACATGACCTGTTAATCTATACGTCATAGGTCATGAAGGGGTTAACGATGTTGTCTACCTTTGGGGACAATATTTTTCTTAAATACATATAATCATTTATGTAATTGGGTTTCATTAAATATTTTTGTACCATTTGCATCCTATAGCCTGTGTGTCGCACTTAGAGATGAGCGGTGTTCGACTAGAACTGTTCTCCAATCTCAAATTCGAGCTGTTTTGGGCGGTGTTCGAGTTGTTCGACGAACCCGAACGATTTGCAAAAAATTCGGCTGTTCGAGGTTATGTTCGATAACTGTTCGTGCACCAAAAGCGTGCCCTGCATGTCTGGTGCTATTTAGAGCACCAATCATGCAGGGATTGTCTGCCACTCACTGTAATGCCACAGCCATGGTGGTTGTGGCATTACAGTGATTGCCCAAATCGATGGGAACAGTGCTCACAGTGAAACATGAAAAGCCGGCAATTCAGCAGCGGCGTACACCGGTACCCGACAATTTAGAACCGAAAGAATAGAGCTTCACACATAGATTAGATAGATATAAACATGTCAGTCACATATATACGAAGTACAGTGAAAGTGCTGCTTACTGTACTTGTCATTTAGCGTAAAGGATTTATCAAAAAAAATAATAGTGTTTTCATGCACCGTCTCTTTAAAAAAGCCGGCCGGCAATTCAGCAGCGGTACCCGACAATTTAGAATAGAAGGAATAGAGACTCACACATAGATTAGATAGATAGAAACATGTCAGTCACATATATATGAAGTACAGTGACAGTGTTGATTACTGTACTTGTCATTTAGTGTAAAGGATTTATCAAAAAAAATAATAGTGTTTTCATGCACCATCTCTTTAAGAAAGCTGGCCGGCAATTCAGCAGCGGTACCCGACAATTTATAACAGACAGAATAGAGCTTCACACATAGATTAGATAGATAGAAACATGTCAGTCACATATATATGAAGTACAGTGATAGTGTTGGTTACTGTACTTGTCATTTAGTATTAAAATAAAGGATTTATTATTAAAAAAATTGGCGTGGGGTTCCCCTTAATTTTAGTCTCTAGCGGAGGTTAAGCAGACGGCTGGGGCAGATGTTTGAAGCCTGGGAAGGGGGTAATACCCACGGAGCTTCCCAGGCTACTAATATCAGCCCCCAGCTGAATACATAGCCTTTACTAGCTATTAAAATGGGGGACCCCCCCAAAAAAATGACGTGGGATCCCCCCTAATTTAATAGCTAGCAAAGGCTAGGCAGACAGCTGGGGGCTGATATTAATAGCCCAGGAAGGGAGCCATGAATATTGGCCCCCTCCCAGGCTAGAAACACCAGCCGTCAGCCGCCCCAGAAATGGCGCATTCATAGGATGCGCCAATTCTGGCACTTAGCCTCGCTCTTCCACGCTGCCCTGGTGCGGTGGCAGGGGGTAATAGGGCTGGGGTTGATGTCAGCTTATAATGCCAGCTGACATCAAGCCCAGGTTAGTAATGGAGAGGCGTCTATAAGACACCCCCATTACTAACCCCATAGTCAAAGTTAAAAAAAACACAAACACCCAGAATAAAGTCCTTTAATTGAAATAAAGACACAATTCTTTATTGTTCTAAATTAAACCATACTTACCGTCACGCCCATTCCAGCTGAAGCCAACGATCTCCTGTAATAAAAATAAAATAATAAAGCAACCTCATCCTTACCTTTCCATGGTTCCCACGACAGCTTCAGCTCTGCTACATCGAGATGACAGGCTGGACCGCAGCAGAACGCCACCATCCAGCCTGTCATCCCGCAGACACTGAGAAGAGCAGGCTTGCTTGCGCTCCACATTGTCTCTCTGTGACGGCATAAAGATGAGCTGAGTTCATAGGACATGAGCTCACCTCATGCACGTCACTGACAGCGTGGGAGAATTCTCCTGCACTCAGCACTTCAGCGTGAGAATTTTCCCACGCTGTCAGTGACGTGCATGAGGTGAGCCGAGTTCATTGGACATGACCTCGGCTCATCTGGATGCCGTCACAGCTAGACACTGAGGAGCGCAAGCCATGACAGGCTGGATGGCAGCGTTCTGCTGCGGTCCAGCCTGTCATCTCGATGTAGCAGAGCTGAAGCTTTCGTGGGAACCATGGAAAGGTAAGGATGAGGTTGGTTTATTATTTTTCTTTTATTGCAGGAGATCGTTGGCTTCAGCTGGAATGGGCGTGATGGTAAGTATAGTTTAATTTAGAACAATAAAGAATTGTGTGTTTATTTCAATTAAAGGACTTTATTCTGGGTGTTGTGTTTTTTTTAAATACTTTACTAGAAATTCATGGCGGTCATGTCTAATACTGGCGTGACCCCATGAATTTTGGGCTTGGGGCCAGCTGATAATACCAAGCTGGCCCTAACCCCTTTATTACCCAGTGAGCCACCGCACCAGGGCGCTGGATGAGTTGGGTACAGCGCCAGAAGATGGCGCTTCTATGAACGCGCCATTTTCCGGGGTGGCTGCGGACTGCAATTTGCAGCGGGGGGGGGCCCAGAAAGCTTGGGCCTCCCTGCGCTGCAGATTCCAGCCCCCAGCTGCCTAGTTGTACCTGGCTGGACACAAAAATAGGGCGAAGTCCCACGTATTTTTTTTTTAATTATTTCATGAAATTCATGAAATAATTAAGAAAAAAAGGCCTTCCCTATATTGTTGTGTCCGGCCAGGTACAAATAGTCAGCTGGTGGTTGGGGGCAGCCCGTTCCTGCCTGCTGTACCTGGCTGGACACAAATATAGTGCGAAGCCCCACTTCAATTTCTTTTAATTATTTCATGAAATTCATGAAATAATTAAGAAAAAAAGGCCTTCCCTATATTGTTGTGTCCGGCCAGGTACAAATAGGCAGCTGGTGGTTGGGGGCAGCCCATTCCTGCCTGCTGTACCTGGCTGGACACAAATATAGTGCGAAGCCCCACTTCAATTTTTTTAAATTATTTCAGGAAATTCATGAAATAATTAAAAAAAAATTGACGTGGGGCTTCGCACTATATTTGTGTCCAGTCAGGTGCAGCAGGCAGGAACGGACTGCCCCCAACCACCAGCTGCCTATTTGTACCTGGCCGGACACAACAATATAGGGAAGCCCTTTTTTTCTTAATTATTTCATGAAATAATTTAAAGAAAATTGACGTGGGGCTTCGCCCTGTTTTTGTGTCCAGCCAGGTACAACTATGCAGCTGGGGGCTGGAATCCGCAGCGCAGGGAGGCCCAAGCTTTCTGGGCCACCCCCGCTGCAAATTGCAGTCCGCAGCCACCCCGGAAAATGGCGCGTTCATAGAAGCGCCATCTTCTGGCGCTGTACCCAACTCATCCAGGGCCCTGATGCGGTGGCTCACTGGGTAATAAAGGGGTTAGGGCCAGCTTGGCATTATCAGCTGGCCCTAAGCCCAAAATTCATGGGGTCACGCCAATATTAGACATGACCACCATGAATTTCTAGTAAAGTATTTAAAAAAAACACAACACCCAGAAAAAAGTCCTTTAATTGAAATAAACACACAATTCTTTATTGTTCTAAATTAAACCATACTTACCGTCACGCCCATTCCAGCTGAAGCCAACGATCTCCTGAAATAAAAGAAAAATAATAAAGCAACATCATCCTTACCTTTCCATGGTTCCCATGACAGCTTCAGCTCTGCTACATCGAGATGACAGGCTGGACCACAGCAGAACGCTGCCATCCAGCCTGTCATCCCGCAGACACTGAGAAGCGCAGGCTTGCTTGCGCTCCACAGTGTCTCTCTGTGAGGGCATCCAGATGAGCCGAGTTAATGTCCAATGAACTCGGCTCACCTCATGCACGTCACTGACAGCGTGGGAAAATTCTCCTGCACTCAGCGCTTCAGCGTGGGAGAATTCTCACACTGAAGCGCTGAGTGCAGGAGAATTCTCCCACGCTGTCAGTGACGTGCAGGAGGTGAGCTGAGTTCATTGGACATGAGCTCACCTTATGCACGTCACTGACAGCGTGGGAGAATTCTCCTGCACTCAGCGCTTCAGCGTGAGAATTTTCCCACGCTGTCAGTGACGTGCATGAGGTGCGCCGAGTTCATTGGACATGAACTCATCTCATCTTTATGCCGTCACAGCCAGACACTGCAGAGCGCAAGCATGCCTGCGCTTCTCAGTGTCTGCGGGATGACAGGCTGGATGGCAGCGTTCTGCTGCGGTCCAGCCTGTCATCTCGATGTAGCAGAGCTGAAGCTGTCGTGGGAACCATGGAAAGGTAAGGATGATGTTGCTTTATTATTTTTCTTTTATTGCAGGAGATCGTTGGCTTCAGCTGGAATGGGCGTTATGGTAAGTATGGTTTAATTTAGAACAATAAAGGATTGTGTCTTTATTTCAATTAAAGGACTTTATTCTGTGTGTTTGTGTTTTCTTTTAACTTTGACTATGGGGTTAGTGTAACATACCTGGCGGCGTCCTTGCATGGTGGTCCATCTCCCACTGTGCAAGAGGGCGCACTTGATCTCCTGTCCAGAAGGTCTCTCTGGCTTCCCTCCATGCTGTCTGTTTGTGTTTGTGTCTGTCTCTGCTGCTTAAGGGCGGCGCCCGATCACTTCCTGTCTTTTGTACCTGCTGTGGGTCACTCCCCTTGTGCGTCCTCAGCCTATCGCTGTCTGTCTCTTGGTATATAGCTCAGCAGCTCCCTTCTATCCCTGCCTGAGCATATGTGTTTCTTTCAGTGTGTGCTTGCACTCTGAAGGTGCCAGGTCCCGTCCTGTTTCCCTGTCCGCCCTTCCTGGAGGCTGTATTTCCAGGCCTGTCTGAACTGTGTCCTGTATGTCTCCTGCCTTGCGGTGTCAGCTCCCGTGTCTGAACTGTGTCTTGTATGTCTCCTGCTTTACGGTGTTAGTTCCCGTGTCTGAACTAAGTCCTGTATTTCTCCTGCCTTGCGGTGTCAGCTCCCGTGTCTGAACTGTGTCCTGTATGTCTCCTGCTTTACGGTATTAGTTCCCGAGTCTGAACTGAGTCCTTTCTGTGTTCTTTAGTCTGTCCTGTCTGTACACGCTCCTTGCCTGTTCTTTCCGCCTCTCTGGGGGCAGTATTCCCAGACCCGCTCCTGTATCCTGCTGCAGTGTCGGTCTCCTCCGTACACTCAGTTCCAGTCTGAACTCTCTCCTATCCTTTACCTGTTTTGCCTTTATGCCCGTTCCCTTCCTGTCTGTTCAGTGTGAACAGAGCCCTGTCCTCCCTGCTCAGCCTTGTCTGCACTCTAGCTGTGCTTGCCTGTAATCCTCTGCCTGTATTGTTCCTGAGTCCCGGTGTGTACTGGGTCCTATCCCGCCTGTGTTCTTACTTGCTAGTGCCTCCCTGTCTGCACTCTAGCTGTGCTTATCTTTACCCGCCTGCCTGCATACCCGCCTGCCTGCATACCCGCCTGCCTGCATACCCGCCTGCCTGCATACCCGCCTGCCTGCATCCCAGTCTGTGTGCCAGTCTACCAGTCTGTTCCTGTATTCCCCTGTGTGGGTCAACATCCGTGTCCGGGGTCTGTCCTGGAGTAGCACCTGGTCCCTCTGCTCGGTTCCTCCTTGGTGCTCTGGCGTCGTATGCCGTCGTGCCACCTTGGTCGGATCGGGCAGATACTTAGTTACGCCCCTCCAGGTATTCACTCTCCGGCACGGTCCAGTGGAATCACTACCAATCACATGCACACGCCGCTCTAGCCCGGGCGTGTGCATAACAGCATGCTCAGGCCATGGTTCCCGTTGAGCCCCACGGCCTTCGCCCTCTGAGAAGTTTTCCAGCGGATATATGCATTAAAATAAATAAATAAATTTTTTTTTCCCTTTAGCTGAGTTCCAGGCGAATTACGCACCCGTCCAGATGGATCTATCAGCTCTCGTTCCTGCGGATCCGCCACGTTACTATGGGGATCCAAGACAGTGTCGTGCATTTGTGGAGCAATGCATGCTACACTTTAAGGCCTACCCTCTCTATTTTCCTTCCGATTGGGCTAAAGTGGCCTTTATGATTGACTACCTAGCGGGTGATGCCTTGAAATGGGTCACCCCCCTATGGGAAGCATGGGATCCTGTCATCCTTGACCTGCAGGCCTTCCTGGTGGCCTTTCGTATGGTCTTCGAGGACCCTAACTCTGAAGCCCCTGCTGAAGCTTCACTTCCCAATATCCCGGAGCAGCCCCGACGGGTAATGTGTGTGGGTAGCGCAATAGTCCTCCAGCCCAATGAGACTACTGCCCACCCAGAATCCTCACAGGGTGACTACGCTTTCCGGAATACTTCTCCCAACCTCAAGAGGCAGTCCAGACGTGCTAGACTTAGAGGCAAGCAGTCACGCCAGGGTCTGTCCTCCCTGAGACCTCCTGGTAGCGAAAGGACAGAGACTCTCCTATACTCTGTACCTGATACCTCGCTCGCTTCGTCCAGTGAGTCCAACCTAGTGTACTCCGAAGCAGAGGTTACTCCCGAGTCTCTACACCCCTCCGACCAGGCGGAGGACCTCCAGTTGTGTTCTGAACCCTTCGGGGTGCCACCTGGTGGTGAATGGACAGAGACTTTCCTATATCCTGGATCTGATACCTCACTCGCTTCGTCCAGTGAGTCCAACCTAGTGTACTCCGAAGCAGAGGTTACTCCCGAGTCTCTACACCCCTCCGACCAGGCGGAGGACCTCCAGTTGTGTTCAGAACCCTTCGGGGTGCCACCTGGTGGTGAATGGACAGAGACTTTCCTATATCCTGGACCTGATACCTCGCTCGCTTCGTCCAGTGAGTCCAACCTAGTGTACTCCGAAGCAGAGGTTACTCCCGAGTCTCTACACCCCTCCGACCAGGCGGAGGACCTCCAGTTGTGTTTAGAACCCTTCGGGGTGCCACCTGGTGGTGAATGGACAGAGACTTTCCTATACTCGGTACCCGATACCTCGCCTGCTTCCTCCAGTGAGTCCGACCTAGTGTTCTCCGAAGCAGAAGTTACTCCCGAGTCTCTACACCCCTCCGACCAGGCGGAGGACCTCCAGTTGTGTTTAGAACCCTTCGGGGTGCCACCTGGTGGTGAATGGACAGAGACTTTCCTATTTCCTGTACCTGATACCTCGCCTGCTTCCTCCAGTGAGTCCGACCTAGTGTTCTCCGAAGCAGAAGTTACTCCCGAGTCTCTACACCCCTCCGACCAGGCGGAGGACCTCCAGTTGTGTTTAGAACCCTTCGGGGTGCCACCTGGTGGTGAATGGACAGAGACTTTCCTATTTCCTGTACCTGATACCTCGCCTGCTTCCTCCAGTGAGTCCGACCCAGTGTACTCTGAAGCAGATGTTTTCTCTGAGCCTCAGTACTCTTCTGACCCGGCGGAGGACCTCCAGTTGTTTCCTGAATCCTCCGGGGTACCACCAGATAACAAAGAGACAGTGACTTTTCCTCATTATGTACCTGATAACCCGTCTATTTCTTCCTGTGAGCTTGACAAGATGTACCTCGAAGCAGAGATTACCCTCAAGTCTCTGTCCCCCTCCAACCCAGTGAACGACTGGTCCTCGAATTCCCTGCGGAAGATTCTGGCAGGCCTGAAGAAGAGGGGGCGTAAGGGGGGAGGTACTGTAACATACCTGGCGGCGTCCTTGCATGGTGGTCCATCTCCCACTGTGCAAGAGGGCGCACTTGATCTCCTGTCCAGAAGGTCTCTCTGGCTTCCCTCCATGCTGTCTGTTTGTGTTTGTGTCTGTCTCTGCTGCTTAAGGGCGGCGCCCGATCACTTCCTGTCTTTTGTACCTGCTGTGGGTCACTCCCCTTGTGCGTCCTCAGCCTATCGCTGTCTGTCTCTTGGTATATAGCTCAGCAGCTCCCTTCTATCCCTGCCTGAGCATATGTGTTTCTTTCAGTGTGTGCTTGCACTCTGAAGGTGCCAGGTCCCGTCCTGTTTCCCTGTCCGCCCTTCCTGGAGGCTGTATTTCCAGGCCTGTCTGAACTGTGTCCTGTATGTCTCCTGCCTTGCGGTGTCAGCTCCCGTGTCTGAACTGTGTCTTGTATGTCTCCTGCTTTACGGTGTTAGTTCCCGTGTCTGAACTAAGTCCTGTATTTCTCCTGCCTTGCGGTGTCAGCTCCCGTGTCTGAACTGTGTCCTGTATGTCTCCTGCTTTACGGTATTAGTTCCCGAGTCTGAACTGAGTCCTTTCTGTGTTCTTTAGTCTGTCCTGTCTGTACACGCTCCTTGCCTGTTCTTTCCGCCTCTCTGGGGGCAGTATTCCCAGACCCGCTCCTGTATCCTGCTGCAGTGTCGGTCTCCTCCGTACACTCAGTTCCAGTCTGAACTCTCTCCTATCCTTTACCTGTTTTGCCTTTATGCCCGTTCCCTTCCTGTCTGTTCAGTGTGAACAGAGCCCTGTCCTCCCTGCTCAGCCTTGTCTGCACTCTAGCTGTGCTTGCCTGTAATCCTCTGCCTGTATTGTTCCTGAGTCCCGGTGTGTACTGGGTCCTATCCCGCCTGTGTTCTTACTTGCTAGTGCCTCCCTGTCTGCACTCTAGCTGTGCTTATCTTTACCCGCCTGCCTGCATACCCGCCTGCCTGCATACCCGCCTGCCTGCATACCCGCCTGCCTGCATACCCGCCTGCCTGCATCCCAGTCTGTGTGCCAGTCTACCAGTCTGTTCCTGTATTCCCCTGTGTGGGTCAACATCCGTGTCCGGGGTCTGTCCTGGAGTAGCACCTGGTCCCTCTGCTCGGTTCCTCCTTGGTGCTCTGGCGTCGTATGCCGTCGTGCCACCTTGGTCGGATCGGGCAGATACTTAGTTACGCCCCTCCAGGTATTCACTCTCCGGCACGGTCCAGTGGAATCACTACCAATCACATGCACACGCCGCTCTAGCCCGGGCGTGTGCATAACAGTTAGTAATGGGGGTGTCTTATAGACGCCTCTCCATTACTAACCTGGGCTTGATGTCAGCTGGCATTATAAGCTGACATCAACCCCAGCCCTATTACCCCCTGCCACCGCTACAGGGCAGCGTGGAAGAGCGAGGCTAAGTGCCAGAATTGGCGCATCCTATGAATGCGCCATTTCTGGGGCGGCTGACGGCTGGTGTTTCTAGCCTGGGAGGGGGCCAATATTCATGGCACCCTTCCTGGGCTATTAATATCAGCCCCCAGCTGTCTGCCTAGCCTTTGCTAGCTATTAAATTAGGGGGGACCCCACATCATTTTTTGGGGGGGTCCCCCATTTTAATAGCTAGTAAAGGCTATGTATTCAGCTGGGGGCTCATATTAGTAGCCTGGGAAGCTCCATGGGTATTACCCCCTTCCCAGGCTTCAAACATCTGCCCCAGCTGTCTGCTTAACCTCCGCTAGAGACTAAAATTAAGGGGAACCCCACACCAATTTTTTTTAATAATAAATCCTTTATTTTAATACTAAATGACAAGTACAGTAACCAACACTATCACTGTACTTCATATATATGTGACTGACATGTTTCTATCTATCTAATCTATGTGTGAAGCTCTATTCTGTCTGTTATAAATTGTCGGGTACAGATGCTGAATTGCCGGCCGGCTTTTTTAAAGAGACGGTGCATGAAAACACTATTATTTTTTTTAATAAATCCTTTACACTAAATGACAAGTACAGTAAGCAACATTGTCACTGTACTTCATATATATGTGACTGACATGTTTCTATCTATCTAATCTATGTGTGAAGCTCTATTCTGTCTGTTATAAATTGTCGGGTGCAGATGCTGAATTGCCGGCCGGCTTTTTTAAAGAGACAGTGCATGAAAACACTATTATATTTTTTAATAAATCCTTTACACTAAATGACAAGTACAGTAAGCAACACTGTCACTGTACTTCATATATATGTGACTGACATGTTTCTATCTATCTAATCTATGTGTGAGGCTCTATTCCTTCTTGTCTAAATTGTCGGGTACCGGTGTATGCCGCTGCTGAATTGCCGGCTGGCTTTTTTAAAGAAAGCGTCTTCTGAGCAGTTTGTCAGCTTTTGGACACCTTTGAAGGTGTTTTCTATGTGTTTCTATGTGTTTTTGTTTGCCTGCCATTGGTTTTAATGGTGTTCGACGGTGTTCTAAGGTGTTCGACGAACAGTTCGACGAACAGTTCCTCGAACATCCCGGTGTTCGACGAACCGAACCGAACCCGAACACTACGGGGGTGGCTCAACACTAGTCGCACTGTCTATTACTGGCTGCAGAATGAGTTAAATGAGAATCTCTCAGTGAGCTCAGTATGACTGTCCAATATGAGAATTTCTAACTCTTTTGTATGTCTTTTTTTAGCTCCTCTCCACTGATTTATTACCACAGGTCACATGAAAGTTGAATGTGCAAGGATAAAGAACCAGTAAAAGCCAAACGGTGTTGATGAAGCAGAATTGCAAAAATGATTTTTAGCCCCAGATGGATGTATTTAAGTAAAAAATTGTCCTTAAGTGGGACAACCTCTTTAAGTGCTCTGATCATGATCAGAGTATTTTCCAAACTTCAGGCTACCTGTGTCTATTTCCTGCTTCACCGACAGCTCACTGGCTTGACTCCACAGCTAGTGAGTTGTTAGTAGCAGTCAGTCAAACAGAGAAAGGTGGGGCTGGGCAGGAAATAGAGACAGGGAGGCTCTTAAACCTCAATTGTAATTAAATTTAAAAATGATTTTTCAGTCAAGGAGGAACAGATTGCATCAGTAAAGGTGTGGATGACATTATTTTTCAGAGATCAAGATGACCATATAAACAGTCTGGGGATAGGTGGTTTGTTCCAACAGATTCCCTTGAAAGGATGGGGGTCTCGTTACTAGAACCTCTACATTTGATCAATAGATGCAAAATATTTTAAACCTTAAAGAGGTTTTCCAATTCCATTAATGTCCTTTATAAATATCTATATTTCTGATGTTTCGTTTGAGGGGAGTCTCAAACGGGATGTCATCATGAGAATGGCCCTGTAGTCATTTTCCCACAGCTGTTATCACGTCCCCGAAACAGAATGTCATCAGGAGGCAGGGCCGGGGTCACTTACCACAGCTTCTTTCACCACTGCCCCTAATGACATCCCAAATCAATTGTGCTGATGATGATGGATGCGGGGCAGAGAGAAGTGATCGCAGCTTCTATCATTGCCACCATACTTCTTCTGTCCATGCCACCCCACATCCTCAGTCCCCTCTGCCACACTTCTTCTATCATTGATGCCACCTCATTCACTGAAATGAGTTGTCATCAGGGGGCGGTGATAGAAGCAGTGAGAGTAACTTCTTCCATTCCCTTCCTGAAACATATCATCATCAGGGGCAGTGCTGTTGATAGTTATCCTCCTTCTATCACCACCCCATGTTGATGATTCATTTCAGGTTGGTGATATAAGCTATCGTGCGGTGTTACTGTACTCACCCTGCTTCTATCACCGCCCCCTGATGACGATCTATTTCAGGTTGGTGATAGAAGCTGTGGTGCTGTGCTACTATAATTCACACTGCTCCTATGCTAGCCCCATGATGACAATTTATTTTAGGGTGGTAACAGAAGCTGTGGTGTAGCGCTGCTGTCACTCACACTACTTCTATCACCGCTCCCTGATGATGTCTCATTTCAGTGAATGAGGTGGCGGCAGTGACAAAAGAATTGTGGCAGTAGATACTAAAAATGAGGCGCTGTAGCAGGGGTGGGATTCAGCCAGTTGCCACCGGTTTGGGGAAACCAATTGTAAAATTTGCAGCCAGTTCCCGAACCGGCAGGAAGCAGTGCCCTGATCTGGTTTTGGGAGCCGCCCCGCCAGTTTCAACTGGATGTGCATCATTGGACGCACATTCAGTTGACATATTACGCTGCAGAAGCCCTTCCTGCACCGCAATAGTTAAAATAGCCATTGGCCTGGCAGTTAATGTTGGCGCACATGTTGCCAGCGTGTAACGTCACTACCATGTGCTGGAATGTCTACACCACAAATCAAGCAGGAAGAGGATGCTGATGGATCATGGACATGTAAGAAGAATCTTTTTTTATTTTAATTAATTACAGAATCGATGAGAGACATATTGGGCCTAGGATGGGACTTGATATGGGGCCCAGGATGGGACATTATATGGGGCCCAGGATAAGACTTTATATGGGGCCCAGGATGAGACATTATATGGGTCCAAGGATGGGAAATTATATGGGGCCCAGGACGGGGGACATTATATCTAGCCCAGGATAGGGGACATTATATGGGGCCCAGGATGGGGGACATTAGTAAAGGAAGGGGCCCAGGATAGGGAACATTATTACAGGAAGGGGCCCAGGATAAGGGATGTAATTACAGGAAGGGGTCCAGGATGGAGGACATAATTACAGGAAAGGGCCAGGATGGGTGACATAATTTCTGTATGCGGGTGAGAGTGAGGAATTGCTTATTGCTTTATGGTTTCAAATAGGGGACATAATTACTGTAGGGGCCAATTAGGGGACATTATTTCTGCTGTAATATATTTTACTTTCAAGGATATTGCTTTCCACAGAGGGGAAAAAATGGAGGTCCTGTTATTATTCAGGGCAGCACTATGTCACTTTTTATCCTCATCTGGCGCAGTGTAGAATTCAGGGTAAAAAAGTGGGTATTGTGTTCTAGAAGCAATCAGTTATAGATGACTGTGTGTTATTTTCTGCAGAGATGAGTCCTGGCTGGAAGAAGTGATAGCTGTATGTGACGGTTGAAGAGGAAAAGTGAAGATGAATGACTTCAACTAGAGACGTCACTGGTAAGTCATTGTATTACACTAAATAGTATATACCGAGATCCTGTGTCTAATGTCACTGGTGATCATTGTATTATCTGTACACTATACACTATGTACAGAGCTCCTGTGTATTATGTCACTGGTGATCACTGTATTACCAGTACACTAACGTTATATACAGAGCTCCTGTCTATAATGTCACCGGTGATCACTGTATTACTTGTACACTGACGTTATATACAGAGCTCCTGTCTAAATTGTCACCGATGATCACTATATTACCTGTACACTGACACTATATACAGAGCTCCTCTATATTATGTCACTGGCGATCACTGTATTACCTCTACAGTATACACTATATACAGAGCTCCAGTGTATAATGTCACCGGTGATCCCTGTATTACCTGTAAACCGACACTATATACAGAGCTCCTGTGTATGATATCACCGTGATCACTGTATTACCTGTACACTATATACTATAAATAGAGCTCCTGTGTATAATTTCACTTGTAATCCTTGTATTACCTGTACAGTATATACTCTATACAGAGCTCCTGTGTATAATGTCACTTGTAATCCCTGTATTACCTGTACAGCATATACTCTATACAGCGCTCCTGTGTATAATGTCACTTATGATTACTGTATTACCTGTACACTGACACTATATACAGAGCTCCTGTGTATAATGTCACTGGTGATCCCTGTATTACCTGTACACTGACACTATATACAAAGCTCCTGTGTATGATATCACCGTAATCACTGTATTACCTGTATACTATATACAGAGCTCCTGTGTATAATGTCACTTGTAATCCCTGTATTACCTGTACAGTATATACTCTATACAGAGCTCCTGTGTATAATGTCACTTGTAATCCCTGTATTACCTGTACAGTATATACTCTATACAGCGCTCCTGTGTATAATGTCACTTATGATCACTGTATTACCTGTACACTGACACTATATAGAGAGCTCCTGTGTATAATGTCACTGGTGATCCCTGTATTACACTGACACTATATACAGAGCTCCGTTGTATAATGTCACTGGTGATCCCTGTATTACCTGCACACTGACCCTATATTTTGAGCTCCTGTGTATAATCTCACCTGATGATCCCTGTATTACCTGTACACTGACACTATATACAGAGCTCCTGTGTATGATATCACCGTGATCACTATATTACCTGTATACTATATACAGAGCTCCTGTGTATAATGTCACTTGTAATCCCTGTATTACCTGTCAGTATATACTCTATACAGTGCTCCTGTGTATAATGTCACTTGTGATCACTGTATTACCTGTACACTGACACTATATACAGAGCTCTTATATATAATGTCACTGGTGATCCCTGTATTACCTGTGCACTGACACTATATACTGTTAGAACTCTCCTGTTGTTTTTTTTCTAGTTTGCTGGTCACATGACCTTTTTTGTCTATTTAATCCGGCTCCGCCCTCCTGGCCTTGCTGGACTTCATTGTATTACTACTCTTGAGCTAGTTTGGTGCTCTGTTACCTTTCCCTGTTAGTTTTGCTAGGTCTTCTGACCTCTATGTTCTATGTTGTGTGTTTGTCTTTTACTGCTACAATTTCTGCTAGGAGGTGTCCAACTTTATCCCAGTCCTTAGATCTTGTAGAGATCCCTCCCTTGCATCTATAGGTCTTCGTACAGACTAGCTGAGGACTTTAGCAGGTCTGATCGCAGGATCAGGTTCCCCGTTACATCGTAGGGATCCAGTTTAGTTCTATTGTAGGGACAGATCTCCTGTCTTTCCTTAGTGCCTGTAGCAGATCATAACAGTAAGTCCAGCCTAAAAAAAAAATTTCTCTAAGGAAAGACCTCCAGTTTCCATCATGGTCTCGGTTCAAGATTTGGCCCAACGCTTGCAGGGACTCTCTCTGGAGGTAGCCGAGCTCCAACAACACGTGAGTAGCTGTTCTGGAGCACATTTTGTGGAGCCAAAGGTATGTCTGCCTGATCTATTTTTTGGTGAACAACAAGATTTTTTTTCTTTTAAAAATGCTTGTTTATTGTATTTTCGTTTAAGACCCAGATCCTCTGGTGATGAATCACAGCACATAGGGTTCATAATGTCACTTTTGCGCAAAGATCCTCAGGGATGGGCCTTTTCTCTCCAACCTAGTGATCCGTGCTTTAGATCAGTGGATAGTTTTTTTTCTGCTTTGGGTTTGTTGTACGATGATCCTGATCGTGTCTCATCTGCTGAGTCTGAATTGAGACATCTGAGGCAGGGATCAGGTAATGTGGAAAAATATTGTTCTCATTTCCGTCGGTGGACTGCCCAGGTGGGGTGGAACGATTTAGCTTTGAAAAGTTTGTTTCTTGCAGGGCTAGGTGAAAGGGTTAAGGATTTGCTGATTGCTTATCCCACACCTGGAAACTTGCAGGAGGCAATGCAATTAGCTATACGGGTGGACAGGAGACTGCGTGCTAGGGTTAATGAGAGTAAATCCTCTGCCATGTCAGCTCCGAGTCTTGAGAGGGTCTGTGCTGACAAAGGAGAGCCGATGGAAATTGGGGCGATGGCACCCCGCTCTCAGGAAAAAGACCGCAGGCTTTCCGGAGGTTTGTGCTTCTATTGCGGAAATTCTGGTCATTTCATTAAGAACTGTGTGCTTCGTATGAACAAAGAAAAAAAAATGGTCAGTCATGCACCTATAGTCTGTTTAAATATTAAGGGAGTATTCCTATCTGCTACTACCGCTGCTCAGGAAGAATTAATTGAATTTCGGGTATTTATGGATTGTGGTTCTACTCTGAATGTGATTGATGGGGGATTCTTGGAAAAACTTAAATTAAAACCTAAACCTTTGTCATCCCCTATTGCTGTGGTTTCTGTTGATGGCTCTCCCTTGAAGAGTGTTACTCACAAGGTCTGTGAATTTCCCCTCATTATTAATGGTATTCATCAAGAGAATTTGGATTTGGTAGTATTAAAAAATTTGCCTTCTCCAGTAATTTTGGGGTTGCCCTGGTTAAAATTGCACAATCCTGTACTGGATTGGTCTACCAATGAAATTAAGTCCTGGAGCCCTAAATGTTATGACAAGTGTTGTAACGGACGTATTGCTGCGGTGGAAAAAGGGGAATTACCTGTACCTATTCAGGATTTTTGGAGAGTTTTTTCTGAGGAGGAGTCACAAATTTTGCCTCCCCATAGAGACTATGATTGTACCATTGAATTTGTCCCTGGAGCGACTCTTCCTAAAAGTCGTTTATTTAATCTTACTATTCCTGAGAGAAAGGCTTTGGAGGAATACATACAGACAAGCTTGGCCGCCGGTCACATTAGGCCTTCCAAGTCTCCTGTGGCTGTTGGATTTTTTTTTGTAAAAAAAAAAGATGGCGGTTTACGTCCTTGTCTGGACTTTCGTGAGATTAACAAAATTACTGTACGCAATCCTTACCCATTGCCATTGATTCCTGATTTGTTTAACCAGTTAGTGGGGGCCAAGTGGTTCTCTAAAATTGATCTCCGGGGGGCATACAATTTGTTGCGCATGAAGGAGGGTGATGAATGGAAGACTGCTTTTAACACTCCTGTGGGTCATTTTGAGAATCTGGTTATGCCTTTTGGTCTTACCAATGCTCCAGCATTTTTTCAGAATCTTATTAATGACATCCTTAGACCTTTGATCGGCAAAAATGTGGTTGTGTATTTGGATGACATTCTGATTTATTCGCCTGATCTGGAGTCTCATTGGCGGAGCGTACGTGAGGTTTTACAGTTATTAATGGACAATTCGCTTTTTGCTAAGCTAGAGAAATGTGAGTTCGCTGTACAGAGAATTAGTTTTTTGGGTTACATTATCTCCAGTGAAGGTTTTGAGATGGACCCGGTTAAAGTTCAAGCTGTACAGGAATGGCCTAGGCCTATTGGTTTGAAATCGATACAGAGGTTTTTGGGTTTCACCAATTATTACAGAAAATTCATAAAAATTTTTTCTATTATTATCAAACCGCTGACCGATCTCACCAGGAAAGGTGCTAATGCGGTTCAGTGGACTTCTGAGGCCATTGAAGCTTTTGTGTTTCTAAAGGAGAGGTTCACCTCTGCTCCCATCCTTATGCAGCCTGATGTGACTAAGCCGTTTTTGGTTGAGGTTGATGCTTCTTCTGTGGGGGTCGGTGCGGTGTTGTCTCAGGAAATCAAGGATGGAGTACATCCCTGTGCCCTTTTTTCAAAAAATTTTTCTGAGACTGAACTTAATTACGATATTGGTAATCGGGAATTGCTGGCTATTAAACTCGCATTTGAACACTGGCGTCATCTCTTGGAAGGTGCTGAATCTCCCATTCAGGTTTTCACTGATCATAAAAATCTGATCTATCTTGATGCTGCCAAGCGCTTGAATGCCCGTCAGGCTAGGTGGGCACTTTTTTTCTCGCGGTTTAATTTTTCCGTTACTTACATCCCGGGTACCAAGAATGTTAAAGCGGATGCTTTGTCTCGCAGCTTTTCTCCCATGGTCGGTGCTGAGGAGGAGGAGGAGAGCATTTTACAAGAAGGTGTTGTGATTGCTGCTTTGGACTCCGTTTTGGAGGATGAGATTCTTAAAGCTCAGGAGAATGCCCCATCTAACACACCCCATGGGAGGTTGTTTGTGCCTAGGACTTTTAGGAGAGATTTGTTTGTTGAGTGTCATGAGTCTCGGTTGGCAGGTCATCCAGGAATTTCTGAGACCAAGAGACTTGTGGGTCGCAGTTTTTGGTGGCCTGGATGGCAGAAGGAAGTCATTAAGTGGGTGCGTCAATGTACTGTGTGTGCTAGATCTAAGTCTTCGCATGCTCCTGCTGCGGGGTTGCTTTGCCCTCTGGAGGTTCCTAGTGCACCTTGGACACATCTGGCTATGGACTTTATTACTGACCTTCCCCCCTCTGAAGGTTTCACGGACAGCTGGGTGGTCGTGGACCGTTTTAGCAAGATGTGTCACTTGGTTCCCTTCATCAAACTGCCTTGCGCTAAGACACTCGCTAAGGCCTTTGTCAAGGAAATTGTCAGACTACATGGCGTTCCTACTGACATTGTTTCTGATAGGGGACCTCAGTTCGTGGCTCGTTTTTGGCATGCCTTTTGTGACAGGTTGGGAGTTCATTTGTCGTTTTCATCCGGATATCATCCTGAGTCTAATGGCCAGACAGAAAGAAAGAACCAGGATGTTGAGCAGTTCTTGCGTTGCTTTGTGGCAGACAATCAAGAGGGGTGGTCTGAGTTTCTGCCACTTGCTGAATTTGCTCTTAACAACCATACATCCTCTTCTGCTGGGTGTTCGCCTTTTTTTTGTTGTTCTGGGAGACATCCGTATTTTGGGTCATTCTCCAAATTGGTATCGGCTGTGCCTGAGGAGGAGAGTTTTTCCGGTGATTTGGAGAGAGTTTGGACGGATGTGCGTGATAATCTTCAGGAGGCTAACAAAAAATCTAAGAGGTACTTTGATAGGAAACGGCAAGAGGTTTCGTTTGCTATTGGTGACATGGTTTGGTTGTCCTCTAAGAATCTGCGATTGAGGATTCCTTCTAAAAAATTGGGTCCCAAGTTTGTAGGGCCCTTTAAGGTGCTTCAGATAGTTAACCAATCTGCTGTTAGGTTGGAGATTCCTACCTCCTGGTAGATTAATCCGGTGTTTCATGTTTCTCTGTTGAAAAGAGCTGATGTGTCGGTTGGTGACGCCTCTGCCACTGTTCCTCCGGTGGTGGAGGACGGGGAATATGAAATCTCCTGCATCCTAAATTCTAGACGGTATAGAGGGAGTTTGCAGTATCTCGTCGCTTGGAAGGGTTTCGGACCCGAGGATAACTCATGGGTGAGGGCGGATGATGTTTCTGCTTCCAGACTTGTCAGAGCGTTTCACAGGAGGTTTCCTGATAAGCCCGGGCCTAGGGGATCCGGAGGATCCTCTTAGAAGAGGGGGTACTGTTAGAACTCTCCTGTTGGTTTTTTTCTAGTTTGCTGGTCACATGACCTTTTTTGCCTATTTAATCTGGCTCCGCCCTCCTGGCCTTGCTGGACTTCATTGTATTACTACTCTTGAGCTAGCTTGGTGCTCTGTTACCTTTCTCTGTTAGTTTTGCTAGGTCTTCTGACCTCTATGTTCTATGTTGTGTGTTTGTCTTTTACTGCTACAATTTCTGCTAGGAGGTGTCCAACTTTATCCCAGTCCCTAGATCTTGTAGAGATCCCTCCCTTGCATCTATAGGTCTTCGTACAGACTAGCTGAGGACTTTAGCGGGTCTGATCGCAGGATCAGGTTCCCCGTTACATCGTAGGGATCCAGTTTAGTTCTATTGTAGGGACAGATCTCCTGTCTTTCCTTAGTGCTTGTAGCAGATCATAACATATACAGAGCTCCTGTGTATGATATCACCGTGATCACTGTATTACCTGTATACTATATACTATATACAGAGCTCCTGTGTATAATGTCACTTGTAATCCCTGTATTACCTGTACAGTATATACTCTATACAGTGCTCCTGTGTATAATGTCACTTGTGATCACTACATTACCTGTACACTGACACTATATAGAGAGCTCTTGTATATAATGTCACTGGTGATCCCTGTATTACCTGTACACTGAGACTATATACAGAGCTCCTGTGTATGATATCACCGTGATCACTGTATTACCTGCATACTATATACTATATACAGAGCGCCTGTGTATAATGTCACTTGTAATCCCTGTATTACCTGTCAGTATATACTCTATACAGTGCTCCTGTGTATAATGTCACTTGTGATCACTGTATTACCTGTACACTGACACTATATACAGAGCTCCTGTGTATAATGTCACTGGTGATCCCTGTATTACACTGACACTATATACAGAGCTCCGTTGTATAATGTCACTGGTGATCCCTGTATTACCTGTATTCTGACACTATATACAGAGCTCTTGTATATAATGTCACTGGTGATCACTGTATTACCTGTATTCTGACACTGTGTATAATGACACTTATGATAATATTAGTGTTATTAGTATTGTGCTTTTTTTTTATTAATGATCTGTCACACACCATCAGTCACTATGTGGTGGTAATATCTGGTCTGGTAATGGTGTAGAGGTATTTATTCCCTGTGTATGGTATTATTCGGTCACTATGTGGTGATAATATGTGGTCTAGTCATGGTATTTCGCATATATTTGGCCTGTGGCAGCTGAAGATTGAGATTAGGTGCAGCAGACAGTTGAGGTGACAGATGGACAGATGCGCGTCCTTTCCAATTTGAGCAAGTTCTTTTAGCACTAATTTTAAAAACTTGTAGAAAATCCTTTAATACCATTCACCATAGTAAGAAATGACTGACAGTGACTGGAACAACATGCACTGGACAGGAGGCAATGAGACTATACATGGAGGTACATGCAGGGCAAGAAGGAGAAAGCGCTTTTACTTTTAGCTCCTGTTACTTGTCTTTTGTGGTTGAGGAAAGTGTGGGTGAAAATGTGTGTGGTTTAAAGATGGATGTGGCTTTAAAATTGGCATGGTTTCTTAAGAAAAACAGGGAACCTGTTGTTAAAAATTTGAATCCCATCCCTGTGGGGCCAGTGACAGAAGAAGTATCGTGGTGGCCATAGACGGTGCGGTCACATTTCAGACTCCCCTCAAATGAAATGTCACAGGAAGTGAAAAAAACAGATATAGGGATTAGCAGGATAGGGAGAATAGTAGAGGATTTTAAAATAAAGCAAATTAAAAAAGTGGTTATGATTAAAAAAAAGATATTCCTAAATGGCGGTTTAAGTATCGTACAACCCCTTTAAGAGATATTACAGTAGAATATTTTAAATCAATCAATACACAAATGAATAAGTAGTGGAAATCTAAGGTACTCTTCATAAGTTACATCTTTTTGGAGGTCTTAGTCAAACTTACAATAAAATAAAATAATTGTTGTTTGTCAATAAAAAATGACAAAATTTCGCTACAAAAATCTGTAGTAAAATTCCATATTGACACATATCTTAATTGTAAATGTTGTTTTCCAGATATTTTTCTTAGTGCGATATTTAGTAGCTGGAATAATGTTGGCATATGGCAGATGACTTTGTAATCTCCTATGTGCTCCAATCTGTCACAAGCAGAAATGCTGTACTTTTTACATCACAATGCAACGATATATAACACATATTTTACTGAAATATCACTATGTCCAGTCAGAGAGGTTTCCTGTGTTTTCATATATTCCCACAACATTATAATGAAGCAGTGATAACTTCAAAGACACTTTGCACAGAACCATGTATAAGTCCAAAAAAAAATCCCAAAAGATATTTTTTTTATTAGTTTTGGAAAGATGGAAAACTAGCTGTCTGCTCTTTCCCTGGAGACGGGCTGCTATGGTTACTGACGGATAAACGAGGAACCCAACAAGCAGGCCTTGATGTGAACAGCCGTGTAAGTCACTCAGATCACGCAAAACATAAGTAGCAACATTTTCAGGGTCAATGGATTCTTAAGGGAAGCTTCTTCTAGGTCTGATACTAAGTTTATGTATCATGCACTGGGTGGGGCACATAGTTTCATTTGTTTAGTAGAGCAAACATTACAGATGTACAAACAATATAATCAGATTTCCTAATACAAACGGCATACAATATTAATAGATTGCTGAGAACTGATGAGGCTGGTGTACTTACTTTGAAAAATTATGTCAGGCAGCTTTATAATCTTTTTTGAAAGATATCCTGTCTCTTATTAAATTGAGCATTTGTATGTCTCACTTCTGACATTTATAACATGTAACACATTCAGGATATGGACTCTACCGGTAAACACCCTTATGTGCACAAATGGGAGAACTACCTAGATTATTCTTTATCTGGAGTGAGATTCCACCATACAGGTCGATGATCAAACTTTTCCTCTGAGAAATCCTGGGAGTCTTATTTCACTTTTCTTCTAAATGCTTCCTTCTAACCCTTCCCCAAGCAATCTCTCTAAGCAGTGTCAGACTGAGGTGCCAAGGGCCACGGTAACATTGACTCTGGGGGGCCACTGTTCAGCTACATTACCTAACCCTCAATCACAAATTTCTCCTTGCTTGTATATAATAATATACTGGGTAGTTTGTGAAATGAATAATGAGATGCTGCCCTTGTCTGTACACTGTGAATCTCAATGCTCAAATAGTGGAATGGGGGTCCCACTCCAGCACAGGGGCCTACCGGGGAATTCACCTGCTTCCCCGCAGGCCAGTCCAAGCCTGTCTCTAAGGTGTTTTTACATCTTTTCACTCCGGTAAAATGCCTGGGTACATTAATCTGGAAACATAAAGCTAGCTACACCTTCTCAACCAGATTTCATCCACCAGGTTTGGGTGTCCTCTCTATGCCATGCTTGACCGCTAACCTTTATAACAATTGTGATTTGTTTCACTTGATTTGGTCTCTGACCATTTCCACCATTTATAGCATCATCTCTGGAGTCTTTTTTCATTGTATCTATTTTCTTCTTCTCTGTCAGTCAATCATCTTTTTTCTTTTAATTCCTCTTTTAGTTTTTTTTTTAAGTTCACATGAAAAATGCTTATTATATTGTCTTATCTAGTTATACCTGGACTTATCAAATTAGGGTTGCTATATTTGAATAAACTGCTATATTTCGATTCTTTAACTTTCTGGTACTTTTTTATGGTACAAATTCCACCATTGCGGTGGAGAATCCATCATGTTAGGGCTCTCCTTGTATTTTTAAGTTATGTATACTCGTATTTGACACTTTTACTTGTCTAGAAAAAAATCAATAAAAAATAAAATTAAAAAATGAGCATTTTTAGCTGGAGCTGGTCAACTTTAAAAAAGAACTGTCAGAAACATTACCCCCACTCAAAACTATCAATACAATTATGTAACCCTTTAAAAGCTAAGCCAGTCGACCCTTTTAAGACACCAAAACACTACTCTAGCAATGAGAAATCGAGTTTTGAAGTTGTGTCTGGAAGTGCATTGGGGCACGACAATGCTCTACTAGCTTCCCAGCCTCACGCTGTATTTCCTACCTAGCAGCACCTTACCTTGGCTGATTGACAGGTCGTTTGCTTTGGTACACAACCACTGACCTGTCAATCAGCCACGGGATGGCGCTACTGAGTAGGAAATACAGCGTGAGGCTTAGAAGGTAGAAGTGCATCGTCTCGCCTCAATGCACTTCCAGTCACTACTTAAAAATCAATTTCTTGCTCCTGGAGTAGTACTTGGGATTATAAAGGGTTAACTGGCTTATCTTTTAAAGGCCTACACATTCATATAAATGATTTGTGGGTGAGGGGAGGTAAAGTTTCTGGCAGGTTCCTTTAAAAAAAAAGATTATACAGTTATTCTGACATGAATTTTCAAAGTAAGTACACAGCATCATCAGGGCTAAGAAAGCTGCCTAATAATATATTAGGTTTATATTATGAAAACTGGTGATTGTTTCCTGGGTATTACTGGCTTTGCTGTATAACAAGACATAAACATCCGAGTTCAGATAAATATGGAATCCTTCGGCATGTTAATGTAAATCAATTTGGATTTTTCTCTAAAATTAAACAACATATAACATCCCTGACCTTGAGTTTTCGTTTCCACTGAATTTTAAAGGCAAAGCTGCATTATGTGAACCATACTCAGGTCTTCACATATACCCTCTGCTAAAAAGAGAGCATCCTGCTTTCTAGAGTCGGGCTACAGAATGGTGTAGAAACAGTTAATTATTTGGATTGCATGGGCACTGTTCACACTGGAAAGACATTACCCAGAGTACAAAGCTATTTTTTGAGGTACCTCTGTTACATTTGTGGTTGATAATGGGCTAGCTATATATTTACATGAAAAAAAACAAGAACACAATTTTTGTTATTGCAAATGTTTATGTGTCCACATAGAATCCTAGAATCCTGGGAGCTTCCAGCTCTGAAACTTGCAGAATTTTAATTCAGCTCTGTAACTCAGGAGCAATGCAAAACAAGTAATGAAAAGTATTCAACATCAGAAAGAGCTACCTATTTTTTTATTTCTACTCTATTTTAAGATTTAGGTAAAATTCCATTTGCCATAAGAACTTTTGTGTCAGGACAAACTATTATTTTTTTTTAGAACTCAACAGACTGAAAATCTGACTTGGTTAAACTGTGAAATGTCACATGTCACGTCACTGGGATGTAATATGTAATTTACCTAATGTCATCGCCTTTTATGTCGTTTGTGTGATTTGTGGATACATTAATTACTAAAACTACTAGGTATCAAGATGAATAACTAAACGCAAATAAAAACTTTAGAAATTCACATAAGTTTTAGGAGAACTTTATATGAGCTGTGATGTGAAGCGACCCTTTCAAAGCAATATGTGCATCACCATGTAATTGGATAGATGATGTTCCTGCCATAAGAAATCATGTAAAAGTTGTCGAGTGAAGCTGTCATCGAGCTCAAAACTGTTATTTTAACTTGTATATTGCACATTGATTTTTATTTTATTTCTGTACAGCTGCTTGAATATTGATTAAGCTTTCCTGATGTTCAGAAAGCCGTACTACTACACTACATACTCAAGCCTCCTTTCCCATATTAATTGCTCAGTTTGTCAAGTAGCACAGAGTTCACTGATAAAAGTGACAGCTTTTATTTAAATGGTAGAACAGGTCTATCTAGTTGTGACTACAATTGCAATCAATATTATTCAACCTCCAATGCCAAGTAGGTTTATTAGCAAAATGGACAAACGTTCTGCTGTTTGCAAAAAAAAAAAGTTAAACAAGAACAACTGAAATAGCTCAACCAAACGAATGTAAAACGTGGTTTCTTCAAATTTAACACAAAATTCCACTCTAAATGACTATTTTAGTCTCAGAATTTTTCAACTCCTTGAATGGAATCCCCTATAACTACACACATCTCCAAATCAGGCATTATCTCAAGAGCTTCATTAGTTGCATCAGGTGTGCTCGAGATAAAACACATCAAATACCTGGACTGGCTAGGGGTTTGTTAACTGTAAGGTTTAATTGCATACAGCATGCAAAACCAGGAATATTAGTGAACTGGAGGCCACTGCCCATGAAGAATGGGCTAAGATTCCTCAGGAACACTGTCAAAAGATCAAGTCTGGCTATGTTCCACATTTGCAGCAAATTATAACAGCCAAAGGAAGCTCACTTAGTACTAAAGATGCTTGTCATGAAGGGAATGAATAATTCTCAGACTGCAGTAGTCATTAAAAGTGGCATTATGTGTTGAATTTGGAGAAACCAATTGTTATATTAGTTGTTTTGTGCTGTATAAATTGTTCTTATCGGATTAGTTTTTTGCATACAGCAGAAAATTTGTACATTTTGTTAATAAGTCTTATTTGCAATGGTGATTGAATAATTTTGATTGCAGCTGGAGAAGCATAGTTGGTTGTCTGTATAATGTAACAATCAACTGTTACACAATAGTCCTACAAGTCTCTATCTAGCCGCAGCCTAGGCTAATAACATTTAATTGTATTAGTGTAGTAATAAATCATCCTAAAACAACTTTCCAGCTGCTTGATTTAAAGGGGTATTCCCATCTCCAAGATCTTATCCCAATATGTAGTAGGTGTAATAATAATAATATTAGCAAATATCTCCAATTAGAAATGTATTATAGTTTTTCTGATTCACTATGTCTCTTCTAATGAACAGGCATTGCAGCACCTTAGGTATCCATGGTTGCGACCACTAGCAGCTAGCTAACTAACTGTCACTATATCAGTGGTTATAACCATGGATACCTAAGGTCCTGCAATGCCTGCACATGAGGAAAGAGACATAGCGAATCAGAAAAACTATACTACATTTCTAATTGGAGGTATTTGCTAATATTATTATTATTACATCTACTACATATTGGGATAGGATCTTGGAGATGAGAATACCTCTTTAAATAAGTAACAAAACATGACTGCGTAAGGAAAAATTATTAAAGGGAACCTGTGAGGTCATCCAAGCCTTCCAAACCACCACCTTTATATTACATAGCCCTATTCTACCATACAAACAATTTCTACAATGTCCTTCAAGTCCTAGTCAAGTGTGGAAAAGTATCCAAAAATATATCATCCTGGCAGTGGTTGAGGAGTTGAGAATTGAGGAGGCTATCAATCACATCTATGGTGGCTTACAGTGCCAGAGTCTGGACTGTTCCAGGTTAAAGTGGTGCCCTGCCACACAAGAGCTTAGTAATTGTCGAACGACCAGAATAAAGGTATTTTTGCACACTTATCTACACTTGACTGGGACATCAATGACATGATAGGTTTGGTATAAAAGGGCTATAGTGGTGGCCGTTTCGGAGGCTTGGGGGACTAGACTGGTTCCCTTTAATTTTTAGTTCTATTAATTAGACTATGCAAAAGCCAATGTACTAAAAAAAAAATACTACAAAATCCAATGGAATACGCTTATGTAGCATATCTTGTTAACAATAATCAGATTCTTTGTGAGAAAATACAAAGGAATGTATAGTAGGAGTAGTTTGTTAGGTAACTAATCAACTACTCATGTAGTAGTTCACTGTCAGCATATGACCTTGTTCTATATATCCATACAATGGAGTTTTATTTATATATATGTACTATGGTATGCCCTATGTGTTCACAAGGTACCATTTAAATCCATTGAGGTAAGGCACCCATTCTTGACTGCATTGGGGCTGCTATATGGTTGATATTTATTTCACCTGTAAGATCTTCCTATCCCCATTTTGCGGAGAGTCGTGGCATGTATGTTTTTAAAGATAAGCTAAAAGCATTCCAATTCAACTTCATTATCCACTAAGAAACATCTTAAGCCTATGGATATGTTGACAAGGATGTCCACTTAAAGTGTAAAAATGTCCATATACCAGTAAATGAGCAAAGGAGAGTAAGTTAGGGTCTTGGCCAACTTTCTTTTACCTAGAAACTTTTCCTTTCAATTAAGAGGCCATTTTAAAAAAGGAAGTTCCAAAAAAGTGCAGTCATATCGGTTACTTTCACCTTTTAGTTAGCGTATTGGTAACTAATGGTAAGCTGCCACTTTCTTGTTGATTAAATGTGATAACAGAATGAGAATTTGTCACTAGCATTTTGAGAACCTACGTCAAAAGTTACAACCAATATGGTTGTGAATCCTGCAGTCCATTTTTGCAAAAATTACTATCTCAAAAAAAATTGATAAGTGACAAAATCTCTGCCCATAAGAAAATACAATATATCCAGTTTAAGACTTTGGATAAAAAGGCTCTTTAAAAATGTTTTAGGACATATTCTTGAGGCTAAAGTGTCATTTTCATCTCTTTACTTTCACTAGGAGCATAATTTACAATTCTTAGAAATAAAAGGGAGTGAAGTGAAGTCAGTAAAGTTGACAAGGTCACAGCGTCAAGGGGACATCACGATCTAATGTGCACTTGTGACGAGGACTGGATGGGTGATAGTGAGAAGCAGAGGGGCCAGAAATGTAAGCTGTAAGATGAGTGTAAGGATTTTTTATTTTTTACATATTACGCTTACTTTTCTCTGTGGTCTGGAGAGAGACCGCAAAGCATAATAAGGGACATTCAATTCGCAGAGAATAACTTTTCTGCAAATTGAATTTCCAGGGTACATCCGCGCGAACAGGTGAATTTGAATTCTGTCTGATCCACCCACCTCCAGTCCTGGCTCATGAATTGTCACTGGTAAGATCTTCCTGTGTCTCACTGACATTTCAGAAGATGTTCAAATTGCACATTTTGGGATTTTAGAGATAAGATATTCATGGGATATGCTACAAATGTGTAATAAATGCAGGGTATTGTATGTCTGGATATGCCATGAATGTTTAATAAGGGAATACCTACATTTTTGTGCATTTGATATGAATTGAGTATAGAAGCTCCACCAATCTTTTGCTTGTACAGATTCTTTATCCCTTTCATATCTACAACTTAATCACAAATTTTAATACTGCTTTAATTTTTTTTTTGATGAACTGGGCAGACTCTTTTTCCAGGTTTTTCTAATTTCCCAATTGGAGATATCGAAATATAATCCTAATGTATTCTCTTAAGAGTTCATACTGGCAAACTGTTTAGGATCAGTTTCTTTAGTTACTTAAACCATATCTATAGGTAAAAGTACTAATGTGCTTCCCTACAGTGCTAGAAATACCTAGCGTGTGGCCTATTCTTACTGGTCAGATTGATTCTAACATGTCTATCATTCTGTTCACTGCTCCTTTCCTTTATTCTCTACATTTAAGCCACTGTGTGATTGATGTAAGGTTTAATATTGTGGCCCCTACAGCTCAACACTACAAAGAAACCAATGCACTGCATATCTGGATACGCCATCAATGAAGATAAGGTATTAATTCTTGTACTACGCAGGATGTTCCTCCACTCCGCTGTCAGCTCGGAGCCTCTGTCCTCGTGCAGCTAACAGGAAAACAACTGCAAGATTTACCTCCAACAAACTAATGCTAAGATTGTTAAAAGAAACTCACAGCAAGCACTTGTAAAAGCATAAGGTATTCATTTAGTTTACCCCCATTGCATGTCCAAAATACAAGGGGTTAGTGGTCATTTAAAGACATGGTAGCAACATTTTTATAGCTCATGTGGATACATATTTTTATCTCACTCAAATAGCACCATCATATTCCGCAGCACTTTACAGAAATTGTCATTGCTGTCCTCATCGGGGATCACAATCTAAATTCCCTATCAGTATGTCTTTGGAGTGTGGGAGGAAACCCAAAGAGTACATACAAACTACTTGCAGATGTTGTCCTTGGTGGGATTTAAACCCAGGACCCCAGTGCTTCAAAGCAATAGTGCTAACCACTGAGCCACCAAGCCAACAAGCTACCCAGCTACCCATACCTATATATCTATATATCCAGTACTGATTAGTTAATCGTACAGATACATTGGTAAAGTGGATGTAAGTGCTCCTTATTCTTACTGTGGTTGGTTTGGCTGAGCGTGCATGTGGGAGTAAGTCACCTCTGGTGGTGGCTTATCTCCAGGAAGAACAGAACTTGTCTTCCTGACATCCCATGTATGGAGAGAGTCTGCAGGTCCCCATACACATTAGATAGACTGCCCCACTGTAAAGATCAAGTATGGATGACTTTATTCTAATGTGTGTGGGGGTGCTAAATGTATATTTGGCTAACAAATAAAAGAATGAGTTACGCACCTTCTTTTCTTAAATGACTGGCTTGATTATGTAATATGAAATGGAGTGTTATACCAAAACATATTCTGTAATAAGTAGAATCTGCTGTGCTATACTGAAAATGTAGTTTTGTACTTTTAAAATCTAGTTGCTCTATTACTGGAAACATACAGTAATGTAGAAAATCACAGATATTCCGTCACGCCATGGTTAAGCATTGCAAATTGATAGTGGTAGTCATTCATTTAAAATGCTTTAATCATTATTCATTCTGAAACTGTTTCATAATATCATAAATCATCTCAATGAAGGTAAAGCACATCGAGGTATGAATGTCATGTCATACAACTGGCTGAAACAGAAGCTTCCAAGCTCATGGCTATGTGTCATATTTTACAGTAGGGTATAAAAATGAATGGAAGGATGTTGTTCATGTGCGGTTACTTCTTCTCTTTACATTTAATGTTCATTTCACCATTAAAGAGAACCTGTCACCTGATTTATGCTGCCAAAGCCACAAGCAACATCAATCAGACTCTTGCTGTGGTATTACAGCCATGCATGTTTTACTCTGAAACAGTGAGGACTACTTTGTAAAGCTAGCCGGGGACTATGTGTCTCAGTTGGCTAGCCCAAGAGGCCGATCATCGGTGGACTCTACTGCTCCACGCCCCTAGACTCACAGGTGTCTCCTTATGTGTGTATGTAGGGAGACATGAGAGATGAATAAATTTTATTGGAATTTAATTCTACTTGAATTTTACAGAAATCAGCATTTGACAAAATGTGGACCTTTTGTCATTTGCTTCCTTGTGGATTCAGCAAAATGGTGGTCACTGGCCACCATTTTTATGAACCATAAAAGGCAATCAGAAAATACATATTTATTTATTTTACTCAGTTATATAGCACCATTACTTCCACAGCCATTATCGGCAGTATCCCCATTGGAGCTCACAATCTATATCCCCTAGCAGTATGTCTTTGGAGTGTGGGAGGAAACTGGAGAAACAGAGGAAACCCACACAAACACGGGGAGAACATACAAACTCCTTGCAGATGTTGTCTTTGGTGGGATTTGAACCCAGGACCCCAGTGCTGCAAGGCTGCAGTGCTAACTACTGAGCCACCGTGTATACATGTACATAGTGAGACAGTGAGGGGAATCATATGTGAGGGCCATTATGTATCCCCCAGAATGTGCTTAGAAGCATATTGAACCCGCTGGAGTGCATTAAGATTACAGCAATGCCTGTGGTTACCATGCAAAATAAAAATAAGTGTGTCCTGGGTCAAGTTATTTGACCAAGTAAGTTTAGGAAAACCTGTCTTGGGCTTTTATTTTTGGAGAGATCTATAGGAAGGTAGTGAGAGGGATCTCTCCCTCCAGTCCGGGTCTTACAAGTGGCCCATGGCCATGATTTTAATTTAAACCTGCCGCTAAGGATTGGGTGTGTCAGTTTTGTGTTTGGATTTCACATAAAGCAAAGCTGAAGGTGCTGTGGATGTATGTCTGACTGTGTGAACCTAAGGCTATGTGCCCACGATGCAGAAATGAAGTGGAAAATTTCCGCTTCATTTCTGCATGTCCTTGCCCGGAAAAACGCGTGCGGAATTTAACACGCGTTTTTGAAGCGTTTTGGACATGCGGAATTGCCTTGCGTTTTTCTAATGCATTGAGTAGGCAATTCCGCATGCGTAAACACACAAATAATGGACATGCTGCGGATTTTTACGCACATCAAATACGCTGCTGAAAATTCCGCAGCACGGGCATAGAACATGCGAGTTGACATTGGGGACCATGGGGGACGGATTACCAAGCGATTTGCAAGCGTTTACACTGCGCAAAAACGCTTGAAAAACGCATCGTGGGCACGCAGCCTAACACAGATCAGAGCCAGTGACATGGGCAACCACGATGGCACCTGAGAATCTTACGGGGGTGCAAATGCCAGTGGCACTGAACTTTATCTACCTGTTCTCGGCTGCAAACCGGAGGTGAGCAATTTCATGTGTGCAGTCTTTGGACAATAAAGGATGTTTGATTTAACTTGCCATTTTGTTTTACGCATTACAATCACACCCCAGAGCATAACAAAAGACAATAAATACACAGAGAAAAACTTCTTTGTGTAGCATCGGCGTCTCTGCCCCCTGCCAGGCAGAGACGCCGTCCCTCTCACCTCCTCGCTCCCCGCGCGGCGTCCTCCAGCGCTCCTCTTCCTGCTGCTGCTGTCGGTGCGCGCTGCTTCCCGGGCACTGTGCTTAGGGCCCGCGCTCCCTCTCTCTTAAAGGGGCCGCGCGCGCCGTCCTAAGGAGTCCCCGGCCAATAGCCGGAGGACCTCCCATATATAAGGCACCTCCTCCAAAATGGAGGTGCCCGAGCAATAGTTGATGCACAGTATACTTACCTCTGCTTCAGCCCTCAGGTCCAGTTGCCAGCCTGACTACTGTTCCAGTCCGCCAGCCTGACTACTCTCCAGCCCGACAGTCTGTCTTCCGTTCAACCCGCCAGTCTGTCTATGGGCAAGTCCGCCTGCTTACCAGGAAGCACCTGTCAGTTACCTGCCTGCTACCTACCGTGCCTGCTAGCCTGCTCACCTGGGAGCACTCGCCTGTTATCTGCCTGCTACCTGCCGTGCCTGCTAGCCCGCTCACCTGGGAGCACTCGCCTGTTACCTGCTTGTTACCTGCTAGCCTACCTGGAGGCTCGGCCATCACTTGCCGTGACCACCTGATAGCCTACCTGGAGGCTCCTGCTGTCACTTGCCGTGACCACCTGATAGCCTACCTGGAGGCTCCTGCTGTCACTTGCCGTGACCACCTGTCTGCTAACCTAGAGACTTCAGCCTGCTCTGCCGTCACGTGCCGTGACCACCTGTCAGCTAACCCAGAGACTTCTGCCTGCTTGTTGTGCCCATCCGCTATACCGGTCAGTCCCAGTCATCTGTCCCGTGGGAGCCACCAGCTCTCTGACAAGGTCGTCCCCAGAGTATCACCTGGTCCCTCTGCTTGGTCCCTCCCTGGTCACGGAGTCGTTAGCCGCTGCACGACCAGGGTCGGTCAGAGTTGATACTTAGTTACGCCCCTCTGGGTCCCTCCTTGCACCGCGGCACAAAGGTTCCACCACCCGGATCCGTGACACTCTGCAAACTGAATTTCCCAGGAAAAACTGCACGAACAGGCAAGGTAAAATTTTGCCTGCTCTGCTCATCGCTAGGAGACCTGTCAGTCAAAATGATTAGTTTATGGAGAGGCCGCCGTGGGCCAGTCACAGAATAGTTATCTGAGACATTTAGGGGCTGATTCATTAAAGGTATTTTTTACTACTCGGACAACCCCTTATCAATACCTATGATTTCCCCTTGTAAAATAATATCTATACTCACCTCCGGTACCTGTGCTGTTCCAGTGGTGTCAGCATTGGCTCTTCCAGAGATCACATGACATTGTTATGTCAAGTGATCCCTGTGGTAGTCAGGGGTCCACTTCAGTCCACTCGCCTTCAGACAAATAAAATACATCCTCTGGATGTATGTTATACGTCCAAAGTTGGGGACAGTGAAGCCAGTGCTGATTGGCCACAGGGATTGCTTGACATAACGATGTCACCTGAGCCCCAGGAGAGTCAGTTATGATTTTACAAGGGGAAAACATAGGTTATTGAGAAGGGGTTGTACAAGTAGTAGAGTAGTGGACAACTGCTTTACAACTAGTGTTGCACAAGTCAGTCTTAATGAAAGACTCACTGGAGTACCATGAGCTAAATTCATTAAGAGGTGCCTGCCACTTAATGAATTAGGCACATCTTCTCAATGGCATGCACCTCAGTGTGCTTCGCCAGAAATGTTACTCTAGTCAGTGACTTGCATAGAATTTCTGGCATAAAAAAACGCTGGCATTTTTGTTGAATTTTGGTGGAGCTGCTTCAAACTAGTGTGAAAATGCCAAAAGTTACAACATTTTTGTAAAACTCTACATTGGTCACAAATATTGTGACTTTTCAAGACTTTTATGCCAGTTTTCTGGAGTAAAAAGTTTGATGAATTGGAGCCTCAGTCCTCAGCCTTTTTCAGAAACGCTGGTGCATTTGAGTAAAACCTACACAGCTGCAAGACTCTGATTTAATGCTGCCTGTGATTCGGGCAGCATGAATCAGATAATAGCTTCAATCTAAAGTTTCACATGAGGAAGACAAAAATCAATGCTATTTAAATATCACATATAGTATATGTATACAGTATGTATCATATTAATGGGTATAATGCCCTGTATTATGTAAATCGTTAACTTTCTATTATCTCTGTTAAATATTCACCAGAGATAAGTGTAAATATGTATAGACAATGAGTATAGTTGGACCATAATCTCTAATCCTCATCCAGTGCTGGATTTATGACTATATTGGGATTGTTCATGTTTATTTATTTGGTGACCATTTTAAACAGGAGCGGCTTACATTGGGCATTGCATTATTTCAGAAATGCCTTCTGAGAAATATTAAGCCTTAAATCTCAAGTGGCTTTCATGATAAAGCTTGCAAAAGTATTTTGGGCAGGAAACCATCTACACAGCCTTCCTCTAAATCATAGGTCATCAGAAAAAAACAGAGAAGCCAAAATTCCATAGAAATATTCAGCCACTCCACCAAATCTGGCAGCTCATAAATCTTTTTATGAGACACTCTCCAGTTATCTGGTACGATAGTAATCAATTCCATACTTTCCTTTCGCAGAACTGAGATTATTTTGTGGAGTCTCAAGTGGTGAGAGGCACTGTACACCTCCCTTGGCACACCTTAGCTCTCAGGATGTGGTATATATAAAACACAAACCCTTCCTACCTTTTTTTTTTTTCCATTCGTTAATTTTTTGCATGCTTTAGAACTTATTTGTCCCAGATGGGCAAAAAGTTCTACATTTGGTCTCAATGATAAGAATCACCTAAATGTCCTAAGCTTCATGCTGCACACACTATAGTAAAGTTGCAACATAGAAAGACTGCTTACCATGATATTCATATTCCGGGAAGGCCTTTCTGTATATTCGATTTCTGATAACTTTTTGTGTGTTGTCTTAGTAGTGACATTTAAAAAGTAACTCCATCCAAAAAGCATAATGTTTTATTCCTATATTTGTTAACCCTTTTTTGGGGGTTGGAGGGAGGTAGTGTAAGAGATCCACCAAACTATTCACCATTTATACTGTTTGACTTCAGGTTGGGACAGCCCCATCTTTGATATCATGTATTTGGCATATAAAAAAGTTTTGTGACAGTTGCTAAATTTTCTGTATGTTTTGCTTCTAAAAAATGAGTTTAGAAGGAGTATGTATTTTAATCATTTTATCTTTTCACATAAACATCATTCTTTATTTAGAGCACTGGCATTCTTGGTTTTGTATAACTAAGAAAGTAAAGAAACAGAAGCTTTGCCACTTTTTTCATGCAGACCTTCTAAGAAATAAGTCATTTTCAGATGTTTCCTAATTGCTTTCTCTCTTCTGTGAGGGACAACAACAACAACAAGCATGGTGTTGGAAAACATTGCATGTCTTATCTTCCTAAACAGCAACAGACGTACCCTTTCAGTGGCACGAGCAATTTGCCAAGCCAAGTGTAATAGTAGAGAGATCTACTATACACAAAGGGAAGGCTTTGAATTATTAATAGAGTGCCGTTAAGGAAATGATAGCATTTTATCACCCACCTCTAGTAGCAAGTCTCCTTCTGGCATGGCAATCCCTCCGGATGGGTTGTCTCCTTTTATTGCGTGACCGACCGGCTGGCATGGTTGCTTCTTGGAGTGCTGTTCCTCAATTGCTGTTAAACAAGGTGAGTAAAAAAAAAATTCTAAGTAACAGAACTGATCAGTGTGAGAGACTCAGTGAAGTGTTACAGTCAGAGGTCATAGAAAGAGCAGCATGCAATTTTCATATCTGACAGCATGAAGCTATGTGGGTTTTATGATTTGGCAAATCCTCAAGTCTTTAACGGAATTATCATGCTGCGCATTTGAAGCTCCCAGAGTTTTTTTTAGATTTCGGCCATTTCCATTTATATGCAGTGCAAATTTAAATGTAAAATTTAAAAATCTTTCAACTAATTGTGACAAAAGTTGCATTTCTTAATGAGTCATAAAGCCTTGTGCCTGCTATATCTTTATACTTATAATGACTGGAGCAATTATTATTATTATTATTGATTATTATAGCGCCATTTATTCTATGGCGCTTTACATATGAAATAGTAGCACTGTGGCTTTTTAGTATACACATAGAAACTTACTGGCAAACCTCATAACACAATGAATTTGTAGAATACTTTCTAATAACTTAAATTTTCCCTTTGAACTTTTTTTTATGCTTGTACTTTCAAAAAGGAAAAGTATTTATATAGTACACATTGTATAGTTGGTCATGTTAGTAACACAGCTCTTTATTATGTAACGAATTTCCACTCTAAAGATCTATGGACATCACAACTTGTTAGCAAAATTACTCTAAAGCCTTCTATACACAATAGATAGCTTTCAGCTAAACGATTGTTGGACTGACAGCTATCTCTTCCACTTCCCACATACACCGGAAGCGCGTCTCTTGGTCATGAGAACACTCCTGTGTTCTCTTTGAGAGACTACTTTGGTGGCGGCTTATCTCCTAGAGGACAAATATATCAGCAGTCTGAAATAAGACATGCTTTCTCCTTCTAACCCATCATCGGTTGGGGGAGAGTCAGTAGGCCTCATACACATTAGATTAATGTAGGTTGATTCCACAGATATTGTGAGGTTTAGCTGTCATTAATCCAGTGTGTACGTGGCCTTTAGAAATCTTGTTAAACCTTTGGAATCCTAACAAAGAAGTACAAATTTAGAGTAATGATTAAAACAAATGGTAAAATTAAGGTAATAAATGCTAACCAAACATTCTCCCATCTAAGGATAAAACATTTAACTTTCATGGCCATTATATTAGAATAAAATTGTCTAAATTCCATGTCATTTGTTCTCATGATCCAGAAATCTCAAGTGATTTCAATTTAAGACTAGAGTAACTAAGAATTGATATAGTCAAAAACAGTATGTGGCCCTAAATAGAGTCCAAACAAGTGATAGCAGTAGAAATAGACCTGGTGTCCAAGTTATGTAACACTTGAACAGTGAAGTAACCATTATGATACTTGTTCAGATAGGTAGCAACATTAGAGGGGGAAATGAAAATAATTTTATTACTTTACGGATCACAAAGTTTGGGCCTGATTCATCAATGTTTTTACATCAGAATTCTGGAGAAAAAACATTGAAAAGTTGCACAATTTTGTCGCAACTCTAGGCTGTGCTAAAAGTCTGCAACCTTTGACATTCTTATGCCATTTTTGCCCAGCACTGACAAAGTGGGCAGAGCAGGGGCATGACGAAGGCATTGCTACTGCCGCTCATCAAATTCAAAATGAGCAGCGGCTTTTGCTATGCCACAAATCTTACTCCAGCAGGGACTGGCGATGCTCACATAGAGGTGGGCATATTTTGCACCTCTCCTAATTCATTAAAGAAGCACTCCCATCAAAGTTTTTATCCTCTTAATATATTGCAATCATCATATTATATAGCACTGTGTACTTACAATTGCTCATTCTGCCTTTCTACCCAGTTACTTATTGTGTTTTCTCTGTTCTATGTAGAAAAAGGAAGTCTCTTGTCCCTGCATTTATCATCCACCTCTTCAACTCCTGACCCGGCGGCTCTGCTCCTCCCCTGCTAGGGACAAAATTTACCTCCTTTTTCTACATAGAGCTTAGGAGGATTCAGCTAGTCAGTTTTTAATCTCATGATGTCATAGACCTAAGGGAAAAGAGAAAAATTAGCTGGATAGAAGGGCAAAATGAGAAATTGTAAATACATAGTGCTACATAATATGATGACTGCAATATGTTAAGAGGATAAAAATATTGATGGTAGTGCTTCTTTAAAAGGCGTGAACCTATTACTGAATCAGGAGCCCCGCACTCCACCATGCCCCCTTCATTAATGGCTGGTCTTGATGAATCGGGGCCTTAGTCTCCAATAATGTGTAACGCCCAGGACGGAATGTCTACCAAAAGACTTCAGAGAAGTCATACAATAACAATATTTGACAACAAGGGAAAATTTATGGACATTTTTTTCCTTACAACATGAGCACAGTCCCTCTTTACAATGCAAGACGATTATTTTTTATATGTAAAAATTCTTACTGTTACTTTGATTCAGTCTTGATTTGGCAACTCACTACTGATCAGTTTTCCTGTCACAAAACTTTCCCCTCTCCAATCTATCCTCAATGAGGCAGCCATTGCTGCCCAGCTGTGTGAACAATGCCTTCACCCTGTGACCATCATTGCACTGCTTGTTCCATCCAATACAGAATACAGCATAAGGTTATCACTCGCACCCCAAAGCTCTCTGACATTTGCCTAATCTCTGTCTACCATACTACTCATGTTCTCCTGCTAATGATCTAAGAATAACATCTTCCATATTCCAAACCTCCCACTCCCGTCTCTAAGACTTTTTTTCCAAACCATTCTTAAGTTGTGTGGAGCCATGATGCACCACTTACAAAAGTATATGGAGCTCTCTTATACTGCCATATACAGTGGGTGCGGAAAGTATTCAGACCCTTTTGCATTTTTCACTCTTTGTTTCATTGCAGCCATTTGGTAAATTATAAAAAGTTCATTTTTTTTCTCATTAAAGTACACTCTGCACCCCATCTTGACTAAAAACAGAAACGTAGAAATTTTAATTTATTAAAAAAAAAACCTGAAATATCACATGGTCATAACTATTCAGAACCTTTGCTCAGTATTGAGTAGAAGCACCCTTTTGAGCTAGTACAGACATGAGTCTTCTTGGGAATGATGCAACAAGTTTTTCACAACTGGATTTGGGGATCCTCTGCCATTCTTCCTTGCAGATCCTCTCCAGTTTCGTCATGTTGGATGGTGAACGTTGGTGGACAGACATTTTCAGGTCTCTCCAGAGATGCTCAATTGGGTTTAGGTCAGGGCTCTGACTGGGCTAGTCAAGAATGGTCACAGAGTTGTTCTGAAGCCACTCCTTTGTTATTTTAGCTGTGTGCTTAGGGTCATTGTCTTGTTGGAAGGTAAACCTTTGGCCAAGTCTGAGGTCCAGAGCACTGTGGAAGAGATTTTCATCCAGGATATCTCTGTATTTGGCCGCATTCATGTTTCCTTCAATTGCAACCAGTCATCCTGTCCCTGCAACTGAAAAACACCCCATAGCATGATTCTGCCACCACCATGTTTCAATGTTGGGATTTTATTTGGGCAGGTGATGAGCAGTGCCTGGTTTTCTCCACACATACCACTTAGAATTATCACCAAAAAGTTTTATCTTTGGCTCATCAGATCAGAGATTCTTATTTCTCATAGTCTGGGAGTCCTTCATGTGTTTTTGAGCAAACTCTATGCGGGCTTTCATATGTCTTGCACTGAGGAGAGGCTTCCGTCGGGCCACTCTGCCATTAAGGCCTGACTGGTGGAGGGCTGCAGTGATAGTTGACTTTGTGGAACTTTCTCCCATCTCCCTACTGCATCTCTGGAGCTCAGCCACAGTGATCTTGGGGTTCTTCTTTACCTCTCTCACCAAGGCTCTTCTCCCACGATTGCTCAGCTTGGCTGGACGGCCAGGTCTAGGAAGACTTCTGGTGGTCTCAAACTTCTTCCATTCAAGGGTTATGGAGGCCACTGTGCTCTTAGGAACCTTGAGTAATGCAGAAATTCCTTTGTAACCTTGGCCAGATCTGTGCCTTGCCACATTTGCCTGGACCCGTAGAAGCGTGATAGACACGCGAAACGGCCGTCATCCGCAAAAGGCTCCGCTTCCCTGCATTTTTAATGGAAATGGAATAAAAGAAGATTTTATTACATCGGTGTGCCACCTCGCTTTCTTCATGTATGAATTGCCACAATTCTGTCTCTGAGCTCCTTGGGCAGTTCGTTTGAGCTCATAATTCTCATTTGGTCTGACATGCACTGTGAGCTGTGAGGTCTTATATAGACAGGTGTGTGCCTTTCCAAATCAAGTCTTATCAGTTTAATTAAACACAGCTGGACTCCAATGGAGGAGTAGAACCATCTCAAGGAGGATCACAAGGAAATGGACAGCATGTGACTTAAATATGAGTGTCTGAGCAAAGGGTCTGAATACTTATGACCATGTGATATTTCTGTTTTTCTTTTGTAATAAATTTGCAAAAATTTCTACATTTCTGTTTTTTTTTCAGTCAAGATGGGGTGCAGAGTGTACTTTAATGAGAAAAAAAATGAACTTTTTAGAATTTACCAAATGGCAGCAATGAAACAAAGAGTGTAAAATTTAAAGGGGTCTGAATACTTTCCGTACCTACTGTTATATTACTGCATGCATGGATTTTTCTGAATTCTCTCATTAAATTTAATGAACAATTTTGTTTATTATCCATAAAGATTACATTATCAACAGTAAAATGAAATAATGCTAGAATGCGCCAAAATTATTAAAAAATAATCACATATATTTTTTTTACACTTTGCAGTGAAACCAGGATTTACTGATAATGAAAATGGCAATACATAACAATAACTTATTATATATATCTTTTAATATGCAAATGGATTTTTTTAAATAAAATTTGAGATATTTTTACTACTTTTATGTTGTTTTCTTATTCATATTCTGATTTCTATATAGTAGTTTGAAGTACATTGAAATATATTAATGTCATTCTTTTCTGCTTGACAGAAGGAAATTAATGTGAAGTTATGTCTTCAGGTAAAGTTTCTCATCTAAGTTCTTCACTGCCAGACTAGAGAATGGGTTTCATGATAGTATGCTATTCCTTCACTCTGCTCATTAACTTACATGACTACATCCCAGACTAGTATCAGAGATGAAGGGTTTTCCAGGACTTTTACACTGATGGCCTATCCTTAGCTCCCCTATCAGCTGTTCCCGGCACTGGCCAGAAGTGCGCAGCTGCACCGCTCAGCTCTGTCAATGGTATAGTGGCTGCAGCTGGGTATTGCACATTTAAGTACTGCACATCCTGTACAACTACCCTCATTGATTTTAATAGGGGGCAGATGTGTAGTACCCGGCAGCGGCCAGTACACCGTTGATGGAGCTGTGCTGAGCACTTCCAGCCATGGCCGACACTTGGAACAGCTGATCGGTGGGGGCTTCAGGTGTTGCACCCTGCTGATCAGACATTGATGACCCATACTAAGGAATGGCCATCAATGTAAAATCCTGGACAACCCTTTAAATGTAAAAACAAAATGGAGAGACACAAGAACAAGATACAATAAAGATACTGACTATATAAACAATGGTGGAACACTTTTTAAAAAGCTTCTTTATTTACTGCTTATATTTTGGAGCACTAGGCAGATGGTTTGTAAAAGTAAGAAGGATGTATGACATTTGTATACAGCATATTGAGAAAGTATCAGTATAGGCAGTGTGGCAGCATGGTTTAACTGTTAGTTCTAAAAGTAGATGTTTGCGGGTTCATTTAAGGATAGTGTTACCTACATGTACACTTTTCATCTCAACCCTGCTTTCAGCAGCATTTCCATAAGAAAGTAAAGCCCCAACTAATGATTTGCATTTTTAAGTGTTTTTTTTTTCCTTTACTTTTATTTTGGATTGGCGGATTTTGCATAAAGTTCATCAAAATGGCACACAATGTTTGATAAATTTGACTAAATGTTTTTTTTTCTGCCCTTTTGATTTATGTACACAACTGGTTTTGAACAAAATTTTGCATGATCCTTCCAATATGTTTTAAAAGGTTGCAGGTTAGTCTTTAAATGCTGCCATCATCCGCTAATTGTCTGCTGCGATCGCGGAAGACACATGGTCGACATTGGAAAATCGGCGCTTGGTCCAGGAGGTAAGCATGTTTTTTTTATTATGGCCACTTTAGTTGTTATGAAGAGGTTGTCTAGTAGCGGACAGCCCTTATAATTGAAATTAATTATTTTGATGAGGTCAATGTTCAAACACCAGAAAACTTTCCCAAATCACCCAATTTCTGAGAATTTTTATTATTTAGAATTCTTCTTCCTACTTCAGCAGAAATAACACATCCTGCGTCTGGCAACAGAAGAGGTTTAAACCAAAATAATGAATTAATGCTGTTATCATGGAAACTACATTAGAGTCAGGTTAAAAAGTTTACATTCACCAGTGATTGTCATTTTGCCTATTGAACTTATACATACAGTTACAGTATACATCTGGATATAAAGTTAGAATGTATACTGTGCTGTGGTCAAAAGCTTCTATAGGTCAGATGTAAAAGTGTTTCCTTTTAATATACTGTGTGTCCTGCTGGTTTACAACTTTTTTTTGTTAAATTCAATGTTTTGTGCATTTTTTTTAACAGAAGATAAAATATAAGAATCAAACAGAAATATCACAAAGACATGAGACAAATGTACATGTAAGACAGATAATGCGAAGGGTTGATATTCCTAAAGATGCCTTTAATCGTCACTTTTACAGGCATGGTGTGATCATTTATTTACTGGGCGTCAAGAGGAAGTCCACTAAGATGGAATGGTGGAAGCTGCAGCCAATCAGCAGCGGCTTATTGGCTGCAGTGGTCACAGAAGTCGCAGCAGTGACATTACAGAAATAACATCAGTCTGGGAAGTGAAAATAAAGTTTTCTTATTTTGTTCTGTGCTATGGAGCAATTATGAAAGGGTTGTTCAGTAATGGACAACCCCTTTGATAACCCCGTTAGGTTAAAGCTGGCTTTTGTGTGGAGAAACTTTTATTAAATAAAAGTAAGCCAAACCTGTAAAACCCCCTCTAAAATCAACTTTTTTTAAGTTAAAATATATACTATGCAAATTAAGACATAAAAGTTGAATTAATAATAGTTATCAAATCCAGATAGGAACCTTTTATACAGCTCTGTTCGGCTAACAGGTGGGTTCTATGTGCTTTATGTATAGTTTGCAGAAGTTCAGAGAAGTTACCAGAGTAACAAATGTAAAATGGGGATAGCTGTATCCATTACATATGTTTTCTATTGCGCATATGATTGCATACAATATAAAGTGTAAACCATACCGTTTGCCTCCACCCCTGTTTGGACAAACCCATATGAATATCCTACTCCACCCCATGAATCAGATTTATCTATCTAATCATTCACTGTGAAATCTTGTTTTTGTTATGGAAAAAGAAGAACCATACTGCCATGATTGACAAAGTTTTATTTCCTCTGACAGCCTTCACATTGTGAACTAAATATGAATAGACCACAAGTTGCCATTTCTAGTTTTCCTAAGTATCATACCATCCAAAAACGCTGAATGATATCAAGAAAACATTCAAAGGAGGTATAAGGAGAAAAAATCCTCCATAAGGAGAAAGCTAAGCTGGCACAGGAAAGTTTAAATGCCATTCCATATTCCCTAGCCTTTAAGTCCCCATATCCCAGGTTGACCGTTTCCTTAAGAAGTAGCTTTACTCCTTAGACAGCCTTGTTGCAGTTCTCCAACCAGTCTCCAGCTTTGCATTGCTGAGGGATAAGAACCCCTAAAACAGCTGTAGCAAATGATGCTTTTAGTTTGTCTTATATCCTGAGTTACTGTAAGTGTCAGGGCTCTTTAAAAAGTCAATACTGACTTATAGCATTGCTACTTCCGATTGAAATTCTGCTTTCCTTACATGTGAAGAAACAATTTGCAGAAAAAATACAAATTAAATTTCATTGCCAGATTTAATGTGCACAAAGTAAGCCATTACGAAAAACTATTCTGGAACATGAGTGCTTGGCTACGAAGCAAATGTTTTATTTATGAAATGTATGAACAAGAAATGTATTTACACTAATAAATCACATATTTTTTGTTTTATGACTATTAGAAATGAGTGAATCAATTCAATGCAAATTGACTTTGTGTCCAATTCAATAAAGTTTACAGGTTCCCAATTCAAACAATTTTTATTCGATATGAGCAAATCACCCCCCAAAAATGCCCTATGTTATTTTACACATTGCCGAAGATTGAATCATTCAGGGATGGTCTCAGGTATTGACGCTTGGCCTTCTTCAGAATTCTTTGCAGCTATCACATTACATAGTACATCACAGCCAATAAGAGACTATCAGATCCACTATAAAAGCTGAGACACGGAATCCAGCAGCCAGATTCCACCTAGAATCTACCTGAAAAAGCACCACAAAAGTGCCCCCCCAAAAGTACCATTTTAAGCACTGAGGCAGCTAATATAGGGATGATGATTTTGAGGTGGGTGGACAACACCTGACAATGTGCTGTTGGTGGATGAGGTTTCACAGCTCCTAAAAGATCTGGTTGTGATGGTGGGGAGTCCTACATGCAGGCATCTCAGGTGTGGGAGTTCTTTTCCACATTGGTGACAGGTTAATCTTTGCCAGGCTACAGGCTCTGCATGAGGAAAATAAGCCATAGATGTCCAGAGTCCATAGACTACGAACTATGGTTCTTCATAAGCAAGAAACTGACATCACCTGCTCATCTGGAAAAAGCAAACAGGCCAGTAACCTAAGCAAGGTTCAAGTCATTCGCCTACCCCTTCTCCTCACACTTGTCTATCTGGTAGCCAGGCAGCACCCTTCAGTATACCTGGTTGGTGTCATCATCATGAATATTATAATTCAAAACTACTGTTTGTCGTACACAGACTCCTCCCTCTCATTTGCACCACCAGATATCCATCCCTGATTGTGTGCCAAGGAAACAGGCATATGATCCTAATCAACTGCTTGTGTGCCAACTCAGTGAAGTCCGCCACTTTTCGAGAAATGCTAGCATGTGCTCAGGCTAATAGGAAGACACCCAACCACCATTATTTCTCACATAAGAGGGTGTCCGTTCTGTGCAATCATGTGCAAGAGAGTGTGGACCACTCTCTTGGCTTCTCTTTAAGCTTGTAAATGCACTGCACCATAGACACGTGGAGCAGCAACTTTGGACAGGGACAGTACATGTCTTTCATGGCTAACTGGGTTAATTTTTTGAGCAACGGTGACAACACCACCACAGCTAGAACAAGAGTGGAAGCTTCCATGGTTGGGTGCAATATTTGGTTCCACTGCCAGGAGGCGGTTATCTGCCTCCTCCAATACCATCTTCACATCCTTCTCAATAAACACATAGCAATCCCAAAAGATTGTTGCATTCACCCCCCTCACCCCTCTTCCAATCTTTTTGACATGTAATGTAAAACACTGCCATGCAGCTTGTAAGCATGGGTGATGAAAGCACTACTGTGGACAAGCTGTTGTACATGAAGCAGCAAATCTCACGATGGATGGCTCCCCATCATCTGCAATTGGACATTGTTGTGGCACCCCTGAGGGTTCAGTCGCCACAGGGGTACTGCACCTCAGAATGAGGTGTGGTATCTCCTCTCCAAGGTAAGGATGGAGCACCACACAGGACCCCTACCACACACTCAACACTACACCACTCCAGTTCTGAAGGGGGCTTAAAAGCACCATAGTGCTGCCCTGGTCCTGAATGGAGGAGTTGGGGGGAACCAAAGTTAGGGGGAACCAAGTAGTTAGTGAGTATGAGGAAGCACTTTACTTTAGTACTTAATAGAATCATATATAACTGGAGGCCATTTTAATAACCGGGTCTTTAGTCGTGGGTCTTTGGGACGGCAGGTCAGCACAAGGCTGCCGTCGCCTCAGGGTCCACGGTTCCCGGTCTCAGGCCTCGAGATGGGGGACTGGGGCAGAGTTAAAACCGGCTCTGTCCCTGGTCAGAGTGCAACAAAGAAGGCCCAGGAGGGGAGCAGAGGAGTTAAGCTCCACAGGCGAAAGGATCTCAGGGGGTGCGGATGGAGCGGAGTTGCCACCTGCATACCTTATTCTGGCCCTGCCAGAGAGACCCTGCCGCAAGAGGGGGTACCGGTCCCCGATTTTCTGACTTTGCACTTCACGTCTCTGTCGGAAAAGTCCGGAGGCTTATGTGGATCCCAGGGGGATACGGACGGAGTGGAGTCGCCACCTGTATTCCTTAATCTGAGTTTATCCAGAGGGACCAGGCCTTACGCCAAGTTCCCACCACTAGTAACCAAGAAGGGCACTCAGTCGGTCCGGGAGCTACAAGCTACCCATCAAGGACATCGCAGTACCCGTACGGGACACAGTGGGGGGACACAAGGCGGGAGAAGTACACCAGGAGAGGAACACTTTAGAGCGGGGTTCCTGTTAAGCGCTCTTGAACTACCTGGAGTGTGCTAAACCCCACCCTGGCGGCCGCAGCTCGCCGTGTGACAGCAGAGAGAAGCTCTGAGCTGAGAAAGCACTACCGTGAGTAAAGGCTTGGATGACTTCAAATACCGCCTCAGTCTGTTCTTTCCTCCGCGGCTCTGCACCCGCCAACACTCTATTCTGCATCCCTTCTCCTATGCTGCCCTGAAGCCCCGCTCCACCTGTGGGGAGCCGCACCAACTAAGCTGCCTGATCACCGGCCTCAGAGGACTGTAGCAGCGCTGGTGATCCTCACCAGACACCACGGGTGGCGTCACAAACTTTCCCCTTTCCCATACACCTTTCCCCCATTATTCCTTGCTTGTAAGAGTGACCCCAGGGTACGGGCCCGGATGCCGGCCACCGCGACATCCCCCCAAAACTAACAGCAAGGCCCGGGAGCCGAGTAGTCATCCCCATCCCCTGGGCGCGTCATTGTCCTAAAGAGCTAATCCTGCTAGAAAAAGGTGATGACCATGGCCAGGAATGAGCCAGGGTATTTCAGCTGTTCTGAGATTGCATGACATTCTTAAATCTGCTGCTTTAATACTGCCAGTGCTGGCCACACACAGCCAGACACCTCTCTACCTGTCCCATCCTATTCTATAATATGCGACTCTTGCTTCTGTTACTGCCACTAGAGAGCCATGCCAGCAACACATCTACTGATTATCTGCTGTGTTTTATAGATATACTGTACTGCTGAGGCTACAACTTCTGGCCCTACACTGCCAGACATCTCCTTGACTGCCCAGTTATATTATATACAGTCATGGTCGAAAGTGTTGGCACTCTTGAAATCGTTCCAGAAAATAGAACAATTATTATAGAAATTATTGCAATTGCACATGATTTGTTATACACATGTTTATTTCCTTTGTGTGTATTGGAACAACACAAAAACTGAGAAGAAAAGGAAAATTGGACATAATTTCACACAAAATCCGGACAAAATTGTTGGCACCTTTCCAAAATTGTGGGTAAACAACTTTGTTTCAAGCATGTGATGCTTGTTCAAACTCACCTGTGGCAAGTAACAGGTGTGGGCAATATGAAAATCACCAGCTAAAAAGGGGAGACTTTGATTCAATCTTTGCATTGTGTTGGCCACACTAAGAATGGAGAATAGAAAGAGGAGAGGAGAACTGTCTGAGGACTTGAGAACTAATATTACTGAAAAATAGCAGCAATCTCAAGGTTACAAGTCCATCTCCAAAAATCTTGATGTTCCTTTGTCCATGGTTCACAACATAATCAAGAAATTTACAATCCATGGAATTGTAGCTAATCTCCCTTCGACGTGGATGGCAGATAAACATTGATGAAAGGTTGCAATGCAGGATAGTCCAGATGGTGGATAATCAGCCCCAATCAAGTTCCAAAGAAATTCAAGCTGTCCTGCAGGCTCAGAGTGCAACAGTGTCAGCGCGTACTATCCATCAACATTTGAATGAAATGAAACGCTGTGGCAAAAAACCCAGAAGGACCCCCACTGCTGACACAGAGACATAAAAAGCCACACTGCAGCTTGCCAAAATGTACGTGAGTAAGCCAAAATCCTTCTGGGAAAGCGTCTTGTAAAGAGATGAGACCAAGATAGAGCTTTTTGGTAAAGCACATCTGTGAGGATACAGCCTAAAATCTTAATAAACCAGACATTTAGATTTGTTAATCCAAGAGAAATACCTTATTGTGTTTTATTAGAGATTGCTGGCTGCGTTTTATTAATGTTCTGCTTGCTGGTCAGTTTATATTCACTAATTTAACTTGTAAAGTGTCCAGCATTCCACCAATCTCATTAGCATCTCAGGAGCCTCTAACCATTGTTCAAAAATCATCTAGACCCATTGTGTAAGTATTGAAAGAAGATACCATGGAGCCTTCACCACAGGGAGTTTCATATGTAGATCCAGGTGATGTGGTTAACCTGAGAAAGATACCTCCATTAATGCATACTTAGCTTTGGTGGGGGGAGGGTGAGAGCAGTTCTGCCATTCAGGGGGCTGAGCCCAGAGAATCAGAAAGTACATGTGTTTATGTAGCAGTCAGACTTGGGACAGAGAATCAAGGAGCATCAGAAAGACTTTACAAGGAGAATGAGAAAGGAAAGCAGATGGATAGCATGGCACCCAAAGAGGCACAGATTTGTATTCTATATGATTCTAGTGTAAGGGTATCGGCCCTGACTGGAAAGATACGGATCTGCTCCATTTGACCATCAGAGAGACATGGATACATTTTGGGGAGACCAGGGTTGGGACGAAGAAGTCACCTGGCCCCATGGATATGTTGTTTGGAGTTGCCAGGAGCGACCCACCAGTCGCCTGCAACCCCCGGAGACATTCGGAGAAGCCAGATTGGGACCCACTGGTCATCTGGCCCCATGGAAACTCTTGGAGAGGCCGGGTTGGGACCCTCGGGTCTCCTGGCCTTGTACCTCGATGGACTGCTAGCTTCCTAAGCTTGCCGCTACTTTCTCTCTGTGGGGGCCCGCCAGAAACGGGGGTCCACTGGTTGAGGTGGTCGGCCCTGGAAGTCTCCAAAGTTGCAGCTGTTCTATCCCAGGCGGGCGGAGAAGTAAGGGTGAGACTGTGTCATGTTGTACCATCTTGGGTATTTGCTGGGACTGTTCTGTGTGTTTTTATTGTCTGCTTTGTGGTTCAATAAAGTATTGCTACGCTGTTTTACCATCCCACTGTGTTGTCTGAGTAGCGTTATGCCCACGGAAGACCCCGGTTCTTCACAACATCATTTTACTGTTTAGTGAAAATAGAATAAGACTTACAAAGAAAAGAACACAGTACCTACAGTCAAATAATACGATGGAGGTTCAAAGATGTTTTGTGGTTGTCTTGCTGCCTCTGGCACTGGGTGCCTTGACTGTGTGCAAGGCATAGTGAAAGCTGAAGATTACCAAAGGATTTTGGGTCGCAATGGGTTTGCATCCTAGGACATGGGTCTTCCAGCAGGACAATGAACCCAAACATACTTCAAGAAGCACTCAGAAACGGATGGAAACAAAGCACTGGAGAGTTCTGAAGTGGCCAGCAATGAGTCCAGATCCAAATCCCATTGAACACATGTGGAGAGATCTTTAAATTGCTGTTTGGAGAAGGGAAAGGGTGTGCAACAGTTGAGGGTGTCAACAATTTTGTCCTGCCCATTTTTGGGGTTTTGTGTGAAATGATGTCCAATTTGCCTTTTTCTCTGTTTTTTATGTTGTTCCAATACACACAAAGGAAATAAACATGTATATAACAAAACATATGGAATTGCAATCATTTTCTGGGAGAAATACTTCATTTTCTGGAACAATTTCAAGGATGCCTGCACTTTTGGACATAAATAAATGGAACAAAAAGCAACCTAAATTTACTACTATCATAAAGTGAAAAAAAAAGAATCTCACAATCAGTGGGATTTGGTTTAATATTTCAGAGTCATTCTCACATAAAGTGACAAGTCAGATATGAAAAAAATGTCTAGGTCATTAAAGTGTAAAAGGCTTAAAAAGTCTATCAGTGCAGTATGTTGTTAAACAGGCAATTGGTTACTACCAGCCACCATCCATTTACCCTTAGTAATACAAATTTAATTCACTTGGACATTACTAAATCTGTGTTTGCTTTAAAGAGCGAGAAAGGCGTTCAATCCAGTTCTAGGAGACCTCAAACTTTTGCACATCTTTTCTGGGTAATTAAAGGTGTAGCAGTACTTGTGATTAGCTGCAAATCAAATTTTGATGAAGTGGGTGAATTCAAAATTCAAAAGATTCGATGATTATTAAAAATATACAATTTAGTTTCCCTTTAAGAGATTACTACATGCCATCTTAATTTTATACCTTTGGAAAATGACTATTATTTTTTCAAGTTCCAAAGGGTCGATTACAGGGGTCCCCCAAGCCTTGATATTAACCCGATTAAAGGAAGAGTCCACTTTGATCATGCTGCAGCAATCACAGAGTGAAACAGCTGGGATCGCTTCCCCTGATCTTGGCCTATAGAGACGGAGGCTTCTCTAAGAACATGAACTGTTAATGACAGCATGTCCTTAGAGAAGGAGTGCTCACCTTGATGTTAAGTAAAGAAACCAGAAAAGGTTGCTGCTAACTGAGGACCTTTAGCCCTATCAAAGACAGTTAGCAGGGCCTTTTTCAGCAACACAATGCACCTTGCTAAAGCACACTGCAAAAATTGCTCAGAAATGGTCTGGCTTCCATATTACTGAGATCTGATTCCAATCAAGCAACATTGGGTTGTCCATAAAATGCAAGTCTGATCCAGAACCCATCTCCTAACTTTTTGGATCTTCTGCTAATATCTTATTGACAGTTATCACAGAGCACTCCATTCATTGACATTGGTGACCTACACAAATTTAGGTAGGTGGTTAGGGCTGATTGGTGTATATTCGACTCAGTGCATATTGTATTTGACCCATACATATATTCCATGAAAAGTTGCCAGAGTATATGTGAAATGTAGCTAAAAGGATTAATTCATCAGCCAGAGAACAAAAGAGTGTCTTTTAGGCCTAATTTGGGGCGGTATGTTTTGGCCTACCTTATTTCTCATGGTATAGGAAAGTGCAGCTGTGTTTTTTCTATCTAGAAGTACACTACAAGAAATGTATAATGTGCACTATATGTTTTTTTTAGAATGCGACCCTATGGACGACATGTGTCATTGTGCTTCAACATAATGGCATAAGTCAGAGACTTCTATCGATGGTATAATTAGGGAGCATAAACCTTTGTAGGCTTGAACACTGTATACAACAAGCCTTAAATAGCTGCTAGTAAAACATAGATCAAGGTACATACAGCAGGCAGCTGCGAGGAAGCCGCTTATCTCCAACTGATCGTCAGTGGGCCCTGCTGATATATTCAGAATTCTAATAAATAACGTAGAGGCCACATACCATATGTACAACCTGTGCAGGGGTCCAGTATGTTAAAAAGCCCATTGCGTTCTTCAAAGTAGCTTCCTACTGATTATTAGATAGCTAGTAAGGGTCTGAGCTAATTTCTTTCATAGCTGACAATTAGCCATAGCTCCCAACTGTCCCTAATTCAGCAGGATTGTCTCAATTTGAGGGCTCAGTCCTGCGTCCTGTCACGTCACAGCTGTTCTTGCCGTCGCGGACCCCGGCACGCTATGGGCTCGGTGAGTCGGGAGAGCCCAGTGCCAGCTCCCACGAGTGGGTCCCCCCGCTTCCTCCGGTTCCCGGCACTTGCCATAGTAACTTACCTCTCCCTGTTCCTCCGCAGCTCTGGCATCCTCCACATCTCCTGACTCTGTGACGTATCAGGGCAGAGGGTGCGCTGACGTTACTACACTGCCCCCACTGCTCTGACAGTGCAGAGTGCAGGAAGACGCTAAGCAATATATAGGCCCCATACTGTATGTGGTTATATATGGGGCCCTTACTGAATGAAGCAATATATGGGGCCCATACTGAATAGAGCAATATATGGGGCCCTTACTAAATGGAGAAATATATGGGGCCCTTACTGAATGGAGCAATATGTGGGGCCCATACTGAATGGAGCTATATAACAGGGCCCGTACTGAATGGAGCAATATATGGGGTCCATACTGCATAGAGCAATATATGGGGGCCGTATTGAATGGAGAAATATATGGGGCACATACAGAATGGAGCATTATATGGGGCCCATACTGAATGGAGCAATATATGGGGTCCATACCGAATGGAGCATTATATAGGGCCCTTACTGAATGGAGCAATATATGGGGCTCATACAGTATGAAGCTATCTAAGGGGCCCATACTGAATGGGGCAATATATGGGGCCCATACTGAATGGAGCAATATATGGGGCCCATACTGAATGGAGCAATATATGGGGTCCATACTGAATGGAGCAATATATGGGGCCCTTTCTGAATGGAGCAATATATGGGGCCTGTACTGAATGGAGCAATATATGGGGCTCATACAGTATGGAGTATTATATGGGGCCCATACTGAATGGAGCAATATATGTGGTCCGTGCTGAATGGAGCAATATATGGGGCCCATACTGAATGGAACAATATATGGGACCCATACTGAATGGAGCAATATATGGGGTCCATTATTCTGTATGGAGCATTATATGGGGCCTATTATTCTGTATGTAGCAATATATGGGGTCCAATATTCTGTATGGCGCATTATATGGGATCCAATATTCTGTATGGAGCATTATATGGGGCCCATTATTCTTTATGGAACAATATAAGCAATATATGGGGTCCAATATTCTGTATGGCGCATTATATGGGGTCCAATATTCTGTATGGAGCATTATATGGGGTCCATTATTCTGTATGGAGCATTATATGGGACCCATTATTCGGTATGGAGCATTATATGTGGCCCATTATTCTGTATAGAGCATTATATGGGGCCCATTATTCTGTATGGAGCAATATATGGGGTCCCATATTCGGTATGGCACATTATATGGGGTCCAGTATTCTGTATGGAGCATTATATGGGGCACATTATTCTGTATGAATCAATATATGGGGCCCATTATTCTGTATGGAGCATTATATGGGGTCCATTATTCTGTACGGAGCATTATATGGGGTCCATTATTCTGTATGGAGCAATATATGGAGTCCATTATTCTGTATGGAGCATTATATGGGGTTCATTATTATGTATGAAGCATTATATGGGGCCCATTATTCTGTATGGAGCAATATGTGGGGTCCATTATTCTGTATGGAGCAATATATGGGGCTCATTATACTGCATGGAGAACTATGTGGTGCCCATAATACTATATGGAGGACTATACTGTCCGGTCTGCACTCTGCGCTGTGAGGATTCGCCGGATTCTGAGCTATTGTAGAATATACAGTAGATATCACTTATGTAATGTAATGTAATCTTATCAGCTGTCATGTGCTTCTAACAGCCGTGGGTGGAATCACAATCCACCTGTGGCTATTAACATGTTAAATGCCTCTGTCAATCTCTGACATTGGCATTTAACATGATTGCCTGGAAGCGCGTCACTAACCCCGCCTATTGGCACCCCTGGCACATGGTCAAGGGGCGTCAATGGGTTGGCATGACAACCAGGGTCTGGATGAGACCCCTGTGGTTGTCATTGCCGATCTGCTATAAGCACCGTCCAGTGGCCGGCGTTCAATGCAGATGAGCATCTCTGCTACACATAGCAGGGATGAAGCCAGGGTCAGCGTCAGCACCCAGCGCACCCGGGCAAGTGCCGGGGCCCTGAGCAGGCAGAGGGGCCCACTGGCGGTCGCGCACCCCGCCAGACTATGGGCGGAGGAGAGCGGTGCCAGTGCCTGCCCTTCTCCCCCACTTGCTCAGGGCCCCGGCAGCCGGATACTTACCTCTCCCCGTGCCTCCGCAGATCCGCTGTCTTCCTGCTCTGCGCTCCCTGTGACGTCTCAGGTCAGAGGGTGCGGTGACGTCTTTCCACCGCGCGCTCCCCTGAGCCGTCACAGGCAGCGCAGAGTGGGAAGATACCGGCGACGCTGGAGTCCGGACCCGAGCAGCGGCAGCAGGTGAGGAGGAGTGAGGTATTTGATTTTTTTTTTTTAATGTATGAAGGTGGGGAGGTGACATCCTGCATGGGGCATAATATGGGGGGGGGTGACATCCTGCATGGGGCATTATAAAGGGGGGGTGACATCCTGCATGGGGCCTTATAAAGAGAGGGGTGACATCCTGCATGGGGCATTATAGAGAGAGGGGGTGACATCCTGCATGGGGCATTATAGAGAGAGGGGGTGACAGCCTGCATGGGGCCTTATAAAGAGGGGGGTACATCCTGCATGGGGCATTATAAGGAGAGAGGGGGTGGCATCCTGCATGGGGCATTATAAAGAGAGGGGGGTGACATCCTGTATGGGGCATTATAAAGAGAGGGGGTGACATCCTGCATGGGGCATTATAAAGAGAGGGGGTGACATCCTGCATGGGGCATTATAAAGAGGGGGGGGTGCATCCTGCATGGGGCATTATAAAGAGGAGGGGTGACAGCCTGCATGGGGCATTATAAGGGGGGGACAGCCTGCATGGGGCATTATAAGGGGGGGACAGCCTGCATAGTGCTTTATGTGGGGGGAACTGCCTGCATGGAGAATTATAAGGGGGGGGGCAGCCTGTATGGGGCATTATGTGGGGGGTAACAGCTTGCATGGAGCACTATAAGGGGGGGACAGCCTGTATGGGGCATTATGGGGGGGTAACAGCCTGCATGTAGCATTATATGGGGGCCAGTATCCTGTATGGAGCATTATAAGGGGTCCAGTATCCTGTATGGAGCGTTATATGGGGGCGAGTATCCTGTATGGAGCTTTATAAGGGGACCAGTATCCTGTATCGAGCGTTATATGGGGGCCAGTATTCTGTATGGAGCCTTATATGGGGGCCAGTATTCCGTATGGAGCCTTACATGGAGGCCAGTATTCCGTATGGAGCCTTATATGGGAGCCAGTATTCCGTATTGAGCCTTATATGGGGACCAGTATTCCGTATGGGGCCTTATATGGGGGCCAGTATTCTGTATGGGGCCTTATATGGGGGCCAGTATTCTGTGTGGAGAGATTCGCCGGTTTCTGAGCTATTGTGGAATTTACAATAGATATCGCTCATGTAATGTAAGAAGTGAAATCTTTTCATTGTACTATATATATATTTCTCTGCGGTATCTGTGCATCATGAAGCATGGTATGTATTAAAGGGGCCCATTGAGACTCTTTCGCCCGGGGCCCAGAAAAACCTGGAGCCGGCCCTGGATGAAGCCCTGCTATGTGTAGCACAAGTGATTTGATGATCGCAGCTTCAAGTCTCCTATTAAAGCAAGTAAAAAGTGTAAAAAAATGTTTTCAAAAATATAAAAAAAAATAAAAAAATATAAAAGTTAAAATCCACCCCCTTTTGCCACATTCAAAATAAAACTATATAAAGAAAAAACAAAAATACACATATTTGGTATCCCCATGTTTACAATCGCCCGATCTATCAATATATAAAAAAGATTAATCCGATCGTAACGAGAAAAAAAATCAAAACATCAGAAGTACGTTTTTTTGGTCGCCGCAACATTGCAATAAAATGCAATAACAGGCAATCAATACATTGTATCTACCCCAAAATGGTATCCATAAAACATAAGCTCAGTGCCGAAAAAAAAGCCCTCACCCAGCTCCAGACCACAAAAAATGGAGACGCTACAGGTCTCGGAAAATGGCGCCATTTATTTATTTTTTTTACAAATTTTGGATTTTTTTTCACCACTTAAATAAAAAAGACCCTATACATGTTTGGTATCTACAAACTCGTAATGGCCTGGAGAATCATAATGGCTGGTCAGTTTTAGCATTTAGTGAACATGGTAAAAAAACACTCAATAAACAACTGTGGAATTTTTTTTTGCAATTTCACTGCACTTGGAATTTGTTTCCTGTTTTCCAGTACATTATATGGTAAAATCAATGGTGTCATTCAAAAGTCCAACTCATCCCACAGAAAGCAAGCCCTTATATGGCCATATTGACAGAAAAATAAAATGTTACGGGAGCAAAAAACAAAAAAGCAAAAAACGGAAAATCCCAAGGTGGTGAAGGGGTTAATAGGGGATTGTTAAAGATACATAATGGAGCGCTCTATGATGAGAAATATTTTCTTCTTGCATAGAGGCCCTTGATTGTCTGTGTCTGCCACAGAAGCATCAGCAGCTTACAACATTAATATTCCTTATATTGGTGTGTTCTGTGCTATCACAATTTATTTATTATTTAATTCCCCGCAATAAAAAAAAACAGAGACATGTCCCATTATGATCCATCTTACTGATCACACTTGTCAGTACAATTCAGAAGCCTCAGGGAAAAAACGGATAACACATGGATGATACGGGTTACTGTATACTGTATTAATATTTCTTAATTAAATACGTGAAAAAAGAATGCAACAAGGATTGTAAAAACTGACATGTGGTCCGAAGATGGATCCAAACACGGACTAATGAGAAAAAAAACGTGACGTGTGAACCTGGCCTTAAGCACAGCAGTGTTCTCTACCACCGTACACGATACAGGCTCCTGCAATGAAGGAGTTAATGGCTCCGCATGCTTAAGTGATTGTAAAATGACTCAGTTCTTGTGCTCCGATGTCTTTTGTTCTTCTTGTTCGCCACAGCTGGCAGCGAGAGGGTTAAGTGAGGATCCCATTTCCTCCCTAGGAGTGGATGGTTAATGTGTTTTCCATACATCAGGGGGCATCACAGAGGGTTACCATCTCATTCACATCCACACTTCTCCTCCAGGCGATGTACAGTGCATGTCTCCCCTCTCCCCCTCCTCCCTGACATGTTCGCGTGATGTGAGCACAGCTATCTTCTCCATGTGGGCGGGAGCTGGCACACCGCCATCCCAGCATTGCTATCATCCAGCCTCTAGCTTTTTTCTTTTTTCCTTCTTCTTTTTTTTCTCACACACTGCCTTCTTTCCTAATAGTGGAATCCCATCTAGAGAGAGACACCAGAGGGAGAGCAGACCGCTGGCTGACCAAGCCCTCGCTGTCACGCAACGCCAGCCCTCTGTCAATCTCTTCTTCTGCCTGACAGCGCTCTGGCACTGGTTCAAACCATTGCGTGCAAGCGATGAAGCCACATTACCCGGCGAGGAATTTCATAATAACAACAGCTGTTAAATATTGATGACTCCTGGCAAGCGCTGAATGCACTTGGTGAAGGTTAAGCCCGCGTGTAATGGAATCTAATTCCTCATTATATATTGTATCAGCTCTCCGGAACTTGCTTTTTTAAGTATCTCAGTTCAAAAGCGAAAATCAAAAGCAATAAAAAACTAAAAGGACTAAGGACGGAAAGAGTTAACGGGTGTGGTTCCAGATACATCAAGCTATGGAAAACAAAAAGGCCTCCATTGCGGAGAGTCCCAGACAATAAAAAGGAACCGGTTTGTCCACATTCCGGACTTTGGTGTCTTCATTAACCAGCAGAGCTTTCTAGTAGCATTTTCTCAGCTGCCCGGTGCTTGCATTATGCACATCTTTCATCTCCAACTGATTCAATCTCTTTATTTCTCTATAAGCCACTTCCTTCTGCTAGAAGGAAGCTACATCAATGCTCGTCTGAATGAATGGAGATCTCTGGAGTAAAGCACAATTGTGATGGCAGCAAAGCCCGTCTCCGAATAAAGACAAAGCAAACAAAAAACAAATGGAAAAAGAAAAAGAAAGCGCGGCATATATATCACTATACATATAAATATATGTATCAATATGTATCTATATAGAAAAATAGAAGCAGTACCGACACAGTCTAAGGGCTCGTGCACACGAGTGTATAAATCAGACGAGTGCTATCCAATTTTTTATCGGATAGCACACATGTTATTCAATCAATCAGATGAGAATCACCCATTCAAGTCTATGAGTATGGCATCCAATTTTTAAGGATACATAACAATTCTATAGCATTGGAAACTGTAAATGGTTCAGTAAATGTTTCTATAAATGCAGCCGTAAGAATAACGGTCGGCACATGGATGACAAGTGAGAAAAAAAAATTGGCCCACTTTTCTGGGTGACCTAACCTAAGGGTGCAAATCCAAATCAGTCCTCAACCAGGTCTATATAGACAATATGCAAAAAATGGCTGCACTCCTACAATAGGTGAAAAAAAAGGGTGTCTTTATTAGTGCATATCCAATAGCAAATAAGCAATAAAATAATTACTGGTATGTTCTCTCTAAAAACCATATTCATTAAGTCCAACGCATTTCAGAAGCATCATAAAAGGTGGTGAGGCTTTAGAGTGTAACTTATTTACCAAAAAATGTTACTTTAAAGCCATGGCCCCACTATCAGTATTTGGTCAGTATTCGGTCAGTATTTTTTCTCAGGAGAGAAAGCCAAAACCAGGAGTGGGCGATAAATGCAGAATTGGTGACTTGTTTCTATTATACCTTTTCTCTGATTGTTCCTCACGTGGTTTTGGCTCCCACTCCTGAGAAAAAATACTGACCAAATACTGATAGTGAGGTCGTGGCCTTAGAAAGACCTGTAGCAGATCAGGAGATGCGCAGCATTCATCATATGGCATATTTCGAGGAATACAGCACACATTACAATCAAATTATATACTGGTGTACTCTTTGATGAACACATTATTAGTAAATGTGCTGCACACATACGCTAAAAATTGCTTAAAGGGAACCTTTTTTCCCATGTACCGTGTTAGGCATCAGGCTGTTACTGGATTTGAAATGGGTCCAGAACCTTCTGTGGTCTCCCATGCTGGTCCAGCTGGGGCTGATGCTGCTTAGCATTAGTCATCAGCCCCAAAGCCTAGCTGGTCCACAAGATGTACAGATTGTCTCTTGGGTATTTGTGCCTAGCAATGTTAAACATAGGTTGCGGAGGGAGACAGGGCTCTTGGAGTCTAAGTCCAGGATTCGCCGCAGTGAGCATGCCCGTGACCTGGCGGACCGTGATTGGTGGTTTGGCAACCACCTGACCTGGTGACCTGGCACCGCCTGATTGGAGCACGGGTGGCGTCACCAATGGTGCGACGGTCTGCAGGGCTTAGTCTTTAAAAGGCCCGCCCACAAACATGGCGGCACGCTCTGATCTTTGAGCAAGTGATGCTGTTGTGTGGACGACTGTGTTCCACGTAGTTTCCATAGGCAGGTGTAGTGGAAATAGGCAGGCTAGTGGAAATAGGTAGGTAGCTTTCCTTTTCACCCGGAAAGTGTTTGACAGCAGTCCACCAGGCTGCATCGCGGACCCCGGGGTCGGTTGCGTTCCATTATAATAAAGTTGTTTGCAACCGCCCTCTTAACAGTATCAGAGTGCCAGGGTCTTGCCGAACATGGCCGACAGCCAGCAACTGCTGCATTATATACAGCGAATTGAGGCCAGACTTAAGTCTCTGGAACAAGCTGTCCCGGTCGCTGATATCACTGCAGTAGCTACCCAGGAGGGTTCTCTAGCAGCCAATATAATTAACTCGGCTGCTGTGAATACTACAACAGCTGCAAGTGCCCCATTACCCCGTTTTGCTCTCCCGGAAAAATTTTCTGGAGACAGTAAATTCTGCAGTGGTTTTATTAATTTATGCTCCATTCACTTGTTGATGATGGAGGCACGATTCCCCTCCGAAAGAGCCAAAGTGGGTTATGTCATCTCGTTACTCTCCCACAGGGCTCTGGAGTGGGCTACTCCTCTGTGGGAGCGGAATGACCCGGTTGTGGCTAATGCGGGTCTCTTTCTTAATACCTTAAAGAGTGTTTTCCTAGGTCCTCAGGTCACCCATGATACGGCTCTTAAGCTTCTTGCGTTGGTCCAGGGTTCGGTCTCCGCCAGCCACTATGCCATCCAATTCAGAACCTTAGCGGCTGAATTGGACTGGTCTGAGCGGTCTTTAATCCCGGTGTTGTGGAAGGGTCTGGCTGGGCATATTAAAAATGCTCTATCTACCAGAGAGATTCCAACCTCCCTGGAGGAGTTAATATCTCTCACTAACCGAATTGATTTGCGTCATGCAGAACACAAGTTAGAGCTAGAGGTCACCAGACCTCAGTATCGGTTGGCACCATTCTTCTCTAGACCCATTTCCAAACCCGAGACTCCCGACCCGGAGCCTGAGGCTATGGATATATCCCGAACTGAGTCTAGCTCTTCTCGTTCCCGACCTGCACATCTTTTAGAGTCCCCCGTTAATAAGGGTTCCAAGCAGTCGGGTAAACGAGTGCGTCTAACCACCGTTGGAGGAGGTGTGTTAGATTCTGGGGCTTCTTCCTCCAAATTATTGTATAAGGTGTCCTTGCCCTTCGGAGCAACCGCGGTTACTGCCAAGGCGTGGGTGGATTCTGGCGCCGACGGCAATTTTTTTGTCATCTACGTTTGCCCAGAGACATGCTATCCCTATAGAGTTACTGCCAAGTCCAATGAACATTAGGGTAGTCAACGGTTCAGTCCTGGACACGCAAATCACCCACCAAATCACCTCACCATGTAATTTCCTCAGGGTCACCGGGAGGTTATCTCCTTTCTTATTATTCCCGGGGGATTAGATGAGGTGTTATTGGGTCTTCCATGGTTACGTTGTCACACTCCACACATTGACTGGAATACGGGGAGAATTTCTTCCTGGAGTGAGAATTGTGTGTCTCAGTGTATGGTTACAGTCACTCGGAGGGTAGTCTCTGACCCTTCTACCAATGTGACCCCCGGCACAGATCCTCTGTCTGTCCCCGAGACCCAGGTCTTGTCAGATTATGTCAAAAAGAACCAGGTTCCTTCAGGGTGGACGTTTGTTCCCCCTAATCTACAAAATGAGGTGCTCTCACGGGCTCATGCCCCTAAGATCGGAGCCCATCTTGGGGTCAAACGTACCACAAAGTCCCTTCAACGGTTCTATTGGTGGCCCCGGTGGCACTAGGGCATTAAGGAATATGTTCTTGCGTGTGCCTTCTGTGTGAGAGATAAATATTTCTGTCAAAGTCCGGCTGGCTTTGTCCACCCGTTACCCGTGGCGGACTCCACAGATAGAGAGTCGGCTGACAATCTTCGTCGTCTTGCTTCCGTATTCTACCCGGGCAACAGAGTGTGGCTCTTGGCCCGCAATACTAGATTATGCGGGAGATCTGCTAAGTTTGCTCCTCGCTTTATTGGTCCATTCAAAATTTTGGCCCAGGTAAACCCTGTAATGTACCTGTTACAGTTACCACGACACCTGAGGAGTCACGACACTTTCCTTGTGTCGCTCCTTAGACCCGTTCACCTGTCAAAACTCGCTGAACCCCAACCTGCTACAAACACCAGGGGTGATAATCTCGAGCTGCAGGCTATTATGGGGTCTAAAATGGTTCTTGGGAAAAAAAGGTACCCTGTACACCGGAGGGGTCACGGATCTGAGGATCTACCCTGTGAACCCGTGGACCACATTCATGCTCCCCTGCTCGTTGAGGAAAATGAGCGTCAAGTGGAGGGGGATGATGTTAGGTGTCAGGCTGTTGCTGGATTCGAAATGGGTCCAGAACCTTCTGTGGTCACCCATTCCAGTCCAGCCAGGGCTGATGCTGCTCAGCATTGTCATCAGCCCCAACACCTAGCTTGTCCACGAGATGTACAGATTGTCTCTTGGGTTTTTGTGCCTAGCAATGTTAAACATAGGTTGCAGAGGGAGACAGGGCTCTTGGAGTCTAAGTCCAGGATTCACCGCACTGAGCATGCCCGTGACCTGGCGGACCGTGATTGGTGGTTTGGCAACCACCTGACCCAGTGACCTGGCACCGCCTGATTGGTCCACGGGTGGTGTCACCAATGGTGCGACAGTAGTCTTTAAAAGGCCCGCCCACAAACATGGCGGCGCGCTCTGATCTTTGAGCAAGTGATGCTGTTGTGTGGACAACTGTGTTCCACGTAGTTTCCATAGGCAGGTGTAGTGGAAATAGGCAGGTAGCTTCGTCTAGCAGTTTGGCTCTGCCAAAGGGGTCGCCTAACACCCCGAGCAGCCTGCAGACGTCCTATCCAGGGCTATCGCCTGTCAGTCACGTGGAGTAGTACCCTTCAGTCCAATAGCACGCCGGCTGGAGGCACGTGTACCCGTCGGCGGAGTCACACACGCATCCTAGCGCCGCCAGTGTAGTCCCTGTGCGGTAACAGGACTACAGATAGTTTTCCACCCCATATCTCTCGTGCTGCTAACGGAGATAGTGCGAATTGCTATACCCGTTCCAGTGTGCAGTAACACGGAAGGGTTTATCATTTAAGTTGGTTGCTTTCCTTTTCACCTGGAACGTGTTTGGCAGCAGTCCACCAGGCTGCATCGCGGACCCCGGGGTCGGTTGCGTTCCATTATAATAAAGTTGTTTGCAACCGCCCTCCTAACATACGGCCCCCACCATTAGGGCCTTTTTTACAGCATTCTGGAATCCAGCCAGCAGATCCCCAAAAATGTATTTTATTATATTAACATACAATGTGGTCCAGTCCAATGGGCATCTCTGGTCTCAATCCTGCACCTCCTCTTTTCTTACGATCACCGTCCTCCCTCCCTGCTTTGCATCAATGACGCGTCCTACGTCATCCACACAGTGTACCCATCGTGCTCCTGCACAGGTATACTTCTCTCTGCCCTGCCAAGGGCAGAGCATAAGTACTATAGTGTGCATGTGCCCGGAAAGGCCAAAGAGCGCTGATGACCCGGAAGTAAAGCCAGCACATGCGAACTACAGTACTTTGCTCTCTCCTCGGCAGGGCAGAGAGAAGTACGCGTGCGCAGGAGCGTGATGGGGGAAACTGTATGGATGATGTAGGACACATCATCCACAAGAAGCTTGGAAGGAGGACAGCAATCACAAGAAGAGAGGAAGCGCAGGATCAAGACCAGAGATGCCCAGTGGACCGGACCGCCCTATCTGTGAGTATAATAAAAGGTCTTTTTTGGGATCTGCAGACTGGATTGGAGGCTTCTTACAGGATTCCAGATTGCTACAAAAAAGGCCCTAATGGTGGTGGTTGTACTTTATATGAGAAAAACCTGGTGACAGGTTCCCTTTAAGGCCACGGCCCCACTATCATTATTCGGTCAGTATTTTTTCTCAGGCGTGTGAGACAAAACCAGGAGTGGGTGATAGATGCAGAATTGGTGCACTTGTTTCGATTATACCTTTTATTTGATTCACTATGACTAAATACTGATAGTGGGGCCGTGGCCCAAGATGAATCTAGGAATGCTGTGATTGGAAGATCATATATTACCGTTCACTCAAAGTTAATATCTCTCTATAAGTCCACTGCCCCACGATCAGTATTTGGTCAGTATTCGGTCAGTATTTTTTCTCAGGAGTGGGAGCCAAAACCAGGAGTGGGTGATAAATGCAGAATTGGTGACTTGTTTCTATTATACCTTTTCTCTGATTGTTCCTCACGTGGTTTTGGCTCCCACTCCTGAGAAAAATACTGACCGAACACTGACCAAATACTGATATTGGGGCCGTGGGCATAGAACCCTTTCCTAATATAGTTTATAGGGCTGTTCAAATATCCATCTGTTTCGCAGTCAAAGTGGTCCATACAAAATAACGGAGTCGTGTCCAATTTTGATCCTAGTCACTGATCAATCTCACCAATGCAAGTCCAAGGGTCCTTGAAAAAAATCGGACAGCACTCGGGTACCATCCATGTGCTGTGCATATATTTGGACTGTTTGATTGGAGAAGCTTGTGAAACTTACATCAGTTTTTTTTTTCATGTGGAAAAAGTGATCACAATTTGATGGTAAGAACTGACACTCTGAACAAACTGATGAAAATCGGATCCAAAACATTGATGAAAATTAGTCAGCTTTTGCATATGAGAAATATTTCCGATTTCTGAATGAGGCATTGTTGTATATTTATTATGACCGAGCCTAACACAAGTTCTTCACTTGAAAAAGGATGTTAATAGAGATGAGCAGATCAAACAAAACCTTTTAGCATGGTTTTTGTTCCAAATTCGATTTGCGGAGAAGTTAGTCTCTGTGAATTTAATGTCCCTTATTATTCTCTGGGATCTCTCAAGACCTCAGAGCATAATAAATGTAAGATATAAATAATAAAAAAATATTTATACTCCCCTCATCACTCACCTCTCTTGCCTCTCAGATCCTCACCATCCAATCTTTGGGAGGAGAGTGCACAAAAGGTCACAACATCATGACATCATGACTAGGAATGAGCGAACCCAAACTGTAAAGTTCGGGGTTCGTCCCGGACACCTAGTGTCTGGTACGAACTCCTTACTCGGACTTCTTACTGTACGTTCGTGTTACTGTTCGGGTTCAACAGACTAATAAAGCTTGTTGAAAGGGTGCAGCGCAGCCATTCAACAAGCTTTAAGGCTGTGGGCACTTCCGGCCCAATCACAGCCATACCAAGTATTGGTATGGTTGTGATTGGCTGGCGCAGAAGGTGAACTGGCCTGATGTTGTGAAGTAAAAAAAAAATAAATAAAATAAAACAGCATGCAGTCCCTCCTATTTTTATAACCAGCCAAGGGAAAGCAGACAGCTGTGAGCTGGTCTTAGTATGCTGGGAAGGGACCAGTATCCATACACCTTCCCAGACTTCAAATATCAGCCCACAGCTGTCTGCTTTGCCTTTGCTAGTTATTAAAAATGGGGGGGACCAAAAAAAATGATGTGGGCAACCCCCTATTTTTAATAACCAGCAAAGGCTAAGCAGACAGCTGCGGGCTGATATTAATAGGCTGGGAAGGGCCATTGTTTTTTGGCCCCTTCCCAGAAAAATAAGACCAGCCCTCAGCCATCCCAGAAATAGCACATCCATTAGATGTGCCAATTCTGGCGCTTAGCCTCGGCTCTTCCCAATTGCCCTGGTGTGGTGGCAACTGGGGTAATTGTTTTGGGGTTTATGTCAACTGTGTAATGTCTACTGACATCAAGCCCAGGGGTTAGTAATGGAGAGGCATAAGTCAAACACCGCCATTACTAACGCCGTAGCCAAAATAAATAAACACACACAAAGAAAAGTCCTTTATTTGTAAAAATAAAGACCAACCTCTTCATTACTAACCCCTGAGCTTGATGTCAGCGGATATTACAAAGCAGACATCAATTCCAAAACCATAACCCCAATTGCCACCTCACCAGGGCAATCGGGAACAGCCAAGGCTAAGAGCCAGAATTGGCGCATTTAATGGATGTGCCATTTTTGGGGCGGCTGAGGACTGGTCTTATTAGGCTGGGAAGGGGCCAATATCCACAGCCCTTCCCAGCCCCATAATATCAGCCCGCGGCTGTCTGCTTTACCACGTAATTTTTGTTAGGGTCCCCCCATTTTTAATAACCAGCAAAGGCAAAGCAGAGAGATGTGAGCTGATATTAATAAGCTGGGCAGGTCAATGGATATTGGCTCCTTCCCAGCATAATAAGACCAACTCACAGCTGTCTGCTTTCCCTTCGTTATAAAAATAGGGGGGCCCCACATCGTTTTTTAAGTTTATTATTTATTAACAAGTACAGTAAAATACACATGCAATGCATTGTTCCACTACTCCACTTGTATCTCTGCCTCCTGGTTCAAGATTATAGTTAATTTTTTTTTATTATATGTTATTTTTAGTCATTTCTTATCCACATTTGTTTGTCCTGCTCTTCTCCCCATTTTGCTTCCTTTTGCAGCCCTCTAGCCCCTAATATGGCCATTTTACAGCTATTTTATAGCACCAAAGTTCGGGTCCCCATTGACTTATATGCGGTTCGGGTTCTGGGTCAAGTTTGGGTCAAGTTCTGGTACCTGAACCAAACTTTTTTCTCAAGTTCGGCCGAACTTCCGCGGGTCTGCTCATCCCTAGTTACACAGTACATTGTGACTTAGCACGCCCATATGCAGAATGTCCCAGGCCTCTACCATGATAGGCCGGGGGATTTCAGTGTGAGTGGTCACAATAAAAAGATGCGACGAGTATTTGACGAGTCACGGTGAGAAGGGGCCAAAGATGTTAAGGTGAATAAATGATTTTGTTTTACATTTTTTAACCTTTTGATGTCCTTCATGGTTCAGAAAAATGATGGTCAGCAGCTGCCATCCTGCTTAACCCAGACAGATGTAAATTACAAAAAAATCCGCATTTTGGCGAAAGTGGATTTTTATAAAATTTGAGTAGAATTCAATTCCACTTGAATATATTTTACTCATCTGTTAGTAGCATTTTATAGACAAATCTTCCACTTGATGCCTAAATGTAAAAATACTAATTTTTATAAGCAGTAACATATGTACAATGATCAGCTGTAGATTTAAAACCACTGACAGGTAAAGTGTATATCACTTATCTTGTTACAATGTCATCTCTCAAGGGGCAGGATATATTATGCTGCAAGTGAACAGTCAGTTCCTGGACTTGATGCAGTGAAAGCAAAATAAGAAAGTGTAAAGATCTGAGTGACTTTGACAAGAGCCAAACTATAAATTGTTATGGCTTGATGACTTTATCAGAACATCTCCTAAACAGAGGGTCTTTTGGGCTGTGGTTAGTATCCATGAAAATTGGTCAAAGGAAGGTACCATGCTCATTGATGAATGTGGGAAGCAAAGGCTAGCCCATTGGGTCTAACACTATAGGAGAGCTTCTCTATCCAAAAGAGCTGCTATAGCTAAAATTACTGAAAAAGTTAAAAGGGTTGTTCAGTACTGGAGAATCCCTTATCAACAGCCCAAGGGTGCAGCAGAAAGTAAGAAAAATGACGCCATTCCTGCGATACAAGAGCTTGCTTGTCTTGTGACCGCTTGAGCCAATCAGATTGACTGCAGCCTTCACAGTTTTGTTCCAGCTTAAAAATACCAAAGTAGTCCATAGACAAGTGAGGCCAAATGGGAGGTGAAGAGGCATGTACTCATAACTCAATACGTGCGAGTAACGAGACATCTGGGCTAAGGGACCCAGAGAGAGAATGGAGCTAGGGTGTTGGATAGCTACTGTTATGTGGTCCCGGAGAAGTAGTGTTATTTCCATCTTGAGGAGAACTATTTACATTCTGTGACTGAACTGAAAAAATAATAAATTATGATTGAATGCAGGTAATTTACTGATACATATTAGTATTAAATAAACAGTGGAGTACACATTGAGGTAATTGATAAGGGATCATTTAAAATAGGTAAAAACTACACATAAAATGCAAGCCAAGCATATCTCAGAATACACATTGTCATTTCATTAAAGGGTCAGGCCACGAATATTTTAAAATATCTCAAATAGTAGACATACTCTAAGTGCTAGTGTGGCACCCCAGGGGTTCGGTTGCCACAGTGGCTTTGCCTCCCTAAAAAGAGGTAATGCCATGCCTGGAAGCAAGCAGGGATCCCCTAGTCAGGGATACTAAACATGCAACACTTTCCTGGCTCCAGACCAGCAAGGGGAGTCCCCTCCCCTTGGCAACTGGGATCTGGGGGCGGGGTTAGTGAGCCTTAGTGTGAGGAGTTGAGTTTAGGACGTCGAGGAGACAAGAGCTAGGGACTGGAGCTGAGGTAGCTCGTCCTAGTTAGAGAAACACAGAGGACCGGACACCGGAGTCCGAGGCTATGGGGCATTGAAGGCCCAGCAACAGATACCGTAGGGCAGGAGATTGAAGGTCTCCTGGCCCCATCAGACGCCCGGAGGCTCCACAGCACAGAGGCACCAGCACTGCTACATAGGAGCAATGCATGAGCAAGGCCCGAGCTGCAAGCCATACGGGTGAGCACAGAACGTTACACTCAGGGACGTGGGCTATAGCACAGCTACAAGCAGCAAAGCCAAAGAGTATAGTGAGAAGGGGAAGCCTACAACTTCACCTGGCAAGGAGGACTCTATGGTTGCTTCCAGGCTGACCGGACTCTTTCCTCTAGCCAGTACCCGAATCCAGGCTTGCCTAATTGTCATCAGTAAAGATCCTGGGACTGCTCTATACTGACTCTGTGGTTATTACTGCACTACGATACCCTGCACAACTACCAACATCCACACCCTGCCCTGAAGCTAACTCTTCCTGTGGGGAGTCATAACATCCTTGCTGCAATACCACCAGCTTCAGAGGACTGTTCCGCAGCGGCGGCCCCCTTAGCCGCATTCCACAGGAGGCGTAGTCGGACTCTTTAATAAAACTAATACATATAATTTCCCTTGGATTGACCGCCCTGGGTCACGGACCGGGTCACCGCCACTGTGACTACAACCCCCAGCATCTACCGGCCCGGCACCGGGTACCCCACGGCCCAGGAGGCGCTTCAACTTTGGCGTAGTTGGCAGAATTTCGTGCCCGTTGCCACCGGGTACTGTGCGCCTTAACAAACTGTGTCGCATACCGTGGTGAAGTTTCGCGCCAATTGCTGCTGTTTCCCGCCATTTCCGAGCTGCGGCGCGGGAAGAAGAGGGGCGTAACCGCTGGAAGCACGCGAAGCCCAAGCCCCGCCTCACGCACTGACGCAGCGTCAGGTCCTGGAAGGAGGCCGCCGTGAAAGGAAGCGTACGCCCTGACGTCAGACGCAAGGGGACGCCAGGTCCTGCACCGGGAACTGCTATTCGAGCAGTTCTCCTCTTCTCGTCCGAGGGACCGCAGCCGGCTCAACAAGCAGGAAGGTAGGCCACAGTTCACTAGGGGGGAGGAAGATGCCCAACATGGAAGAGGGTTCAGCCGCAGGCGTGGCCGCTGCCACTGTAATGCCGTTATCAATGCCATACATACCGGGGGCGGCATGGTTGCCCCAGTACTCAGGAGAGTCGCACACCCTGAATGACTTTGAGGAAAGATTGCGCAGTTTGTTTAAAGTATACCCCCTGTCTGAGGGACAAATAGTCAGCATCCTCATAGGCCAGCTAATCGGTGCAGCCCAGAGAGAGGTGAAGTCCTGGCCGGGCAGAGACAAAGGCACTGTAAAAGAAATACTGGCCCGGTTGAAGGATACCTTTGACACCAGCACCGAAATCGGAAATTAAAATGAAGTTTTACGGGTGCAAACAAAGAGTACAGGACAGTGTATGGGACTATGCTCTTAACCTGCAGGAGGCGCTGTGGGCCATCAAACAGGTAGACCTTGACAGTGTGCATGATGAGAACAGATTGCTGACTGAACAGTTTATTGAGGGACTCCTGTCCAGCGCTCACAGGACGCAGCTGCGCATTATGGCTCTACAAAACCCTGATCTAGACATTGCACAATTTAAAGACAGAGCCATCAGGGTGCTGCGGGAATGAACCACAGGAGGTGCTGCATCCCACCGGCGCCCAGCTATCACCTACCACCAAGAGGTGGCATCCTTTTCTCCAACACCTGTGGAGGCTGACGCGCAGACGCTGGACAATGACCCGTCTGCAGACTTGCGCCTTCAGGTCCAAGAGCTGACCAAAAGCGTAGCATCGTTAACCAAAACCGTGCAGGCCCTGCAAGTGTCTCCCCAGGAAAAGATCGAGCTGGCTTCCAGTCCAGATGACGTCCCGTGGCGACGACAGAAAAGGATTCCACTGATCAGAGGGAGGAACAGCGATCGCTACGATCAGAACGGACAACCCATCTGCCGCTGCTGTCAAAAGGCGGGACACTACGCAAGATTCTGCAATTTAAACGGGCAACACCTGGGGCAGAGGGCCAACCCCCAGGAGTAAGACGACCAGGCCCACAAAGCTGGCAAGACAAGTACGTGGGAGGACGAACGTTCCTACCTGTCGTGCTTGATGGCATCCCAATGAATGCGTTGTTGGACACTGGGTCCCAGGTGACCACGATGCCATATGTCCTTTAAAAACAATACTGGACTGACTCAGACATTACCCACAGTCTAGATGGACATCTTAACATCTATGCCAGCAATGGTCAGCCCTTGCCTCAGGTGGGGTATAAAGAGGTGACCATAAAAGTCGGCAAAGTAGAATTGCCATCACAAGGAATGATAATTGTTGATATTGATCGCCGAGAAAATTATCCCATGATAACCTTAGGCACTAATGTTATAGAAATTATTGTCTTGTTACAGCAGGTCGCAGAAACTGCCAGTTCCAGTCAGCAGTGGGTTCTGCAGAGAGAAATCAGAGCCCTGATGAGAAGACAACAGGTAGAACTGTCTGGTGGTGAAATTGGCAGTGTCAGGATGAGTGACCCATTCCCCATTGCCATGCCCCCTAGAAGTGAAATGTTGATATGGTGTCGGGCAGCAATCGGTCTCAGGGGTCAAGATTACCAGGCCCTGGTAGAACCCGTATACTCTGACAGTAGGCCCACCATTTTGACAGCCAGGCGGGTAGTTGATGTACGCAATGGGAGAGTGCCAGTCCGCATCCTGAATTGTGGGGAGGAAGAGGTCCATTTACCCCGGTATGCTACCCTTGCTAAATTATTCACAGTTAGTAACAACTCTATAAAGTCAGTGGAACCCTTGCCTCCATCCAAACCAGTGGAGGATAATGGCTCTAAGGGGCAGATGGAGGATTGGTGTCAGAAGTTACACGTGGGCACTGACTCCCCCACCTCAGCACCAAAAACATGGAGTATACCAGGTGGTCCAGGAGTATGAGCGGATCTTCAGCAAACACCCACTAGATTTTGGGCAGGTAAAAGGGGTACAACACCATATCCCCACGGGAGATCATCCACCCATTAAAGAGCGGTACCGGCCTGTACCCCCAGCTCACTATCAATGTGCCAAAGGGATTGACGGGAGATGAAGGAGGCTGGGGTGATAAGAGATAGTTGTAGCCCCTGGACAGCTCCATTAGTTCTCGTCAGGAAAAAGGATGGTACAATGAGAATGTGTTTTGACTACAGGCAAATTAACCGCATTACACATAAGGATGCCTACCCGTTACCCAGAATTGAAGAGTCCCTAGCTGCATTAAGATCTGCTAATTATTTCTCTACTTTGGATCTCACCAGTGGGTATTGGCAGGTTCCTGTAGCAGAGGCGGATAAAGAAAAGACCGCATTTACAACGCCGATGGGCCTCAGCGAGTTCAACTGCATGCCTTTCGGGCTCCGCATCGCCCCAGGAACCTTCCAGCGGTTGGTGGAGTGCTGTCTGGGACACAAGAACTTTGAGACTGTCTTGCTGTACCTGGATGATGTCATTGTCTACTCCAAGTCCTATGAAGACCACCTGAAGAACCTGGCAGAGGTGTTTGAAGCCCTAGCTGAGTTTGGCCTGAAGGTGAAGCCGTCCAAATGCCACCTGTTGAAGCCCAAGGTACAGTACCTAGGTCATGTGGTAAGCGCCAAAGGTGTAGAACCAGACCCTGAAAAGGTCACCGTAATCAAGGACTGGCCAAGATCCTCCACTATTAAGGAAGTGCGGCAGTTCCTCGGGTTGGTAGGCTACTACCGAAGGTTTATCAAAGGCTTCACCAAGATAGCGGCACCCATGCAGGACCTCATAGTAGGCCAGTCCAGGAAGGCCAAAACCCCGAAGCCTCCGTTCAAATGGGATAAGCCAGAAGACGAATCCTTCACCCGACTAAAGATAGCCCTCACGGGAGACGAAGTCCTGGCCTACCCCGACTATGGCCAACCCTTCATACTCCATACGAACGTGAGCAACGTGGGGTTAGGAGCGGTGCTGTCCCAGATACAGCAGGGCAGAGAGAGAGTAATTGCCTATGCCAGCAGGAAGCTCCGGCCAACTGAAAGGAACCCCGATAACTACAGTTCCTTCAAGTTGGAGTTCCTCGCTGTGGTCTGGGCTGTGACAGAGCGCTTCAAGCACTATCTCGCCTCCTCCAAATTTACGGTCTTCACGGACAATAACCCGCTGACGCACCTGGAAACTGCGAAGCTTGGTTCCCTGGAACAACGATGGATGGCCCGACTATCTAACTACGAGTTCACTATCAAGTATAGGGCTGGGCACAAAAATGCAAATGCTGACAAGCTGTCCAGGATGCCCAACTTGCCAGATGGGGGAGAAGACCTGGAAGAGCTGGAAGAGATAGAGATACCCGCTTTCCATCGTCATGGGGTGACCCAGTGCTCCCATTGTGTGAAGAATGCCAGTAGAGAGGTCACGTTCAACCCATTGCCCCACCATGGATGAGAGACACAGGATAGCGACCCGGCTGTCCGCCTGGTAAAGGAGTTGCTGACACAGGCTGACTCGCGCCCTGATCCAGATGCTCCACAGGAGACCAAACAGCTGTGGAAGGAGAAGGGCAAGCTGTTCATCTATGAAGGGAAGCTGTGTCGAAGGAATATCAACCCCCGGACACATGAACTGGTCTGGCAGGTGGTAGTCCCGATGCGGGATGCGTCAATGGTCTTAGAAGCGTACCACGATGGAGCGGGACACTTCGGATGGAAGAAGTTGGAAGTCTTGCTACATGTGCGATTCTACTGGGCTGGCATGAGGAAAGCAATCGAGAGATGGTGTCGAGAATGCGGACCATGCAACCTGAGACGAAAAGACCGTGACAGCCAGAGGGCTCCCCTGCAGCCCATCATCACCAAACAGCCACTCGAACTGGTAGCCTTGGACCACGTGAAGCTAGCCCCAAGCAGGTCAGGCTATGTCTACGCTCTCACCATCGTAAATCACTACTCCCAGTTCCTGGTAGTAGTGCCAGTGAAAGACCAGATGGCTCAGACGGCAGCCAAGGCATTTCAACAGCACTTCTGTCGTCCGCACGGTTACCCTGACCGTGTGCTTACTGACCAAGGTCCAGCCTTCGAAGCGGAGGTGTTCCAGGAATTCCTCAACCTGTACGGCTGCAAGAAAATCAGGACAACGCCGTATCACCCCCAAACCAACGGGTTGTGTGAGAAGATGAACCAGGTGGTCATAGACCAGTTGAAGACGTTGCCCCTGGAAGAACGCAGCCTGTGGCCAGAGAAGTTGCCAGATCTGATGGATCTATATAATCACATCCCGGTGAACTCCACCAATTGTACACCCGCTTACCTGATGAGGGCAAGACCTGGTAAGCTGCCCATCGACTTGGACATGGGAGTCCTGACACCAGAGACAACCTCACCAGATGCGGATTGGGATACCGAGCGGCAGCAACAATGCCGCAAAGTGCAAGAGAGTGTTAAAAGAAGCTTGTCCCAGGCAAGACAAAAGCAAGAGAAAACTTATAATCAACACACACCTGCTGTTCCCTTGTTACCAGGAGAACAAGTCCTTAAGAGAAAGAGACGACTCCACAAACTAGATGATCAGTGGGAGGTAGAGCCGTACACCATCCTACCCTCGAGTTACGATAACACCAAAGTGTGCCTCATCAGCAAAGATGGAGGAGAAACTTCAGCGGCAGTCCCAAGAGACCACTTGAAGATATGTCCTGAGCAGTTAAAACACACTAAAGAAAATCAAGACAACCCTCAGCCCACAGAAGAACTGGAGGAGGTGGTCCAAACAGTACTCGGAGAATTTCCCCGGTCGTGGACACAGGTGGACAATGCAATTGTAGTACCGGTCCTTACTTTTCTCCAAGCGGCCTCATTGGAAGTTGCAGAAGTCCCAGAACAGCTGGAAGACCAGTCAGCTCTAGAGACAGAAGTTTCATTATCAGCAGACCAGGAGAATCAACCCTTTGCTAGCAGTGAACCTGTCGTACCCATGGTGAGCCAAAGAATTCGTAGAAGATTACCCAGCCTACCAGTGTTACCTCAGACTACCCGTAGAGTAGGTCACACTGAGCCCACCACACCAGGGGTAGACACAAGGGACCATGGTAGAGCAGTGACCACCAGTGTACTACGTAGGTCGACCAGGAGTACAAAAGGTCAGCTCCCTGCCCGTTAGAGAAACTAAAATGTATACTGTATATAGTTACCCGGTAAGGGTATAAAGACTTGTAGGTTATGGACGGTGAATAACCAAAGAACTTTCTATTGTAAATAGTTGCACTTATTAGAGTGTCCCCTTATTGGTTTTATGATTATAACAAATGACCTCAGAACAAAAACCCGTTTGGCGTGGCCGAAGACGTGGTCCAACACCTGGATCATCTATGCCCTGCAGCCACGCCCAGGGCCTACGTTGAGGGTTTGCGGACGGGTCCCTCAAGTTGCACCTTGCTCAGTGGAATGGACATCTGGTTGCAGATTATACTGTAACCTGTTAAAGACTGTAATGTTAATAATTTTCTGTGTGCCTTGTTATTGTTATTTGTTACTTTTGAAAAATATTCTTAGTCCGGGAGTACGGAAATTAACTAGGGGGGAATGTGGCACCCCAGGAGTCCGGTTGCCACAGTGGCTTTGCCTTCCTAAAAAGAGGTAATGCCATGCCTGAGAGCAAGCAGGGATCCCCTAGTCAGGGATACTAAACATGCAACACTTTCCTGGCTCCAGACCAGCAAGGGGAGTCCCCTCCCCTTGGCAACTGGGATCTGGGGGCGGGGTTAGTGAGTCTTAGTGTGAGGAGTTAAGTTTAGGATGTCGAGGAGACAAGAGCTAGGGACTGGAGCTGAGGTAGACCGTCCTAGCTAGAGAAACACAGAGGACAGGACACCGGAGTCCGAGGCTGTGGGGCATTGAAGGCCCAGCAGCAGACACCGTAGGGCAGGAGATTGAAGGTCTCCTGGCCCCATCAGATGCCCGGAGGATCCGCAGCACAGAGGGACCAGCACCGCTACATAGGAGCAACGCATTAGCAAGGCCCGAGCTGCAAGCCATACGGGTGAGCACAGAACGTTACACTCAGGGACGTGGGCTATAGCACAGCTACAAGCAGCAAAGCCAAAGAGTATAGTGAGAAGGGGAGGCCTACAACTTCACCTGGCAAGGACTCTGTGGTTATTACTGCACTACGATACCCTGCACAACCACCAACATCCACACCCTGCCCTGAAGCTAACTCTTCCTGTGGGGAGTCATAACATCCTTGCTGCAATACCACCAGCTTCAGAGGACAGTTCCGCAGCGGCGGCCCCCTTAGCCGCATTCCACAGGTGGCGTAGTCAGACTCTTTAATAAAACCTATACATATAATTTCCCTTGGATTGACCACCCTGGGTCACGGACCGGGTCACCGCCACTGTGACTACAACCCCCAGCATCTACCGGCCCGGCACCGGGTACCCTACGGCCCAGGGGGCGCGTCACTAGATGCCCGTGTTTTAACTGCGTACTGAAGCTTTGCTGTTCAATGTGTCCTAAATTTGCCACTTTTAGCTAACCAAAGGCTTGTAGATGTATAAAATAAGAAACGGACCAGTTACTCACCCTTTCCGTCTCTAGCGCATCCTCCTCGGCCCTGCCACAATCTTTGTTAATAGGCTGCAGCGGTGACATCACATCAAGCACGTTGAAGGTGGTAACAGCTGATCAGTGGGCTCAGCAATTCATTCCACCTACATTGGCAGAGATGCTGAGCTCAGTTTTTGGCTACACCTTAGCAGCCGTGGAGAGAACGCGCTGGAGCCAGGGAGGTTGCGTGAGTTTATTATTTTATAGATCTACAAGCCTTTGGTTAACTAAAAGTTTTTCTCAGGGAACCTACTGAAAAATCACTGCTTAAACACTTCAGGCCCTATAGAAAATAAAAACAATCTACACTCACCTCTAGCTGCGCGCCATTCCAGTGATGTCCGTACCACTATTCCCAGGAGGTCACGTGACATTGAGGTGACACGTGACCGCTACGGGCAATCAGCGGCCACTGATCGGATGCAGCTCATCAATATTCCACCAGAGTGGACGTCTGGGGTTGAAATATGGCTGATGATCAGCTGTAGGAGGACTAGCAGTAGGCCTGGCAAGGGAGCAGGGAAGCGCCAGGGTAGGTGCCTATAGTGTTCTTTCCCTTCAGATGCTCCAGCTTTCAACAGAGAAATTGATAGCACCATCTGCATTTGGTGCGGACTTGCCCATGCAAATCACTTTGTGGCTTTCTTTGGAATAGCTATGAAAATATTTCACAGCAAATATGGAACATCTGGATGTACCCAATCAGGTTGCCCTTAACACATAGTCATAGCTACTGATGTCAACATTCAGAAATCATTTTTTGCCCAAAACTTTCAGGAAATAATTGTGCAAAAAAGTCCTCAAGTGGAACAAAACATTTACTGCGTTAACTATACGGGGGCTGTTCATGATTTACATCTAGTGAGTCTTACAGGACGCGAATCCATTCCTATTCCCGCAGAGACGTTTGGGTGGTGCTGCTTCTATTTACTACACATTGACTTGTCACAAGTTGAGGCTCGATACAAGAGGAGAACAGTGGAATATTTTATAATGAGTTGAAGACATGCAATCGGGATAGTATAGCAGCTATATATAAATTGTCCTGAAATTAAACTAGGTGTGTCTCAGAAAAAAAAACAGTCACACGACATGTAGGTAGGTAAGTATGTCACAGTGGCAGGAAGATTCAGAGCTAATACCCCTGAAGACAAAGTAATCCAGCGCTTGAGATTGTGGAAGTTGTCCGCAGTGCACAGTGTAAATGTATTTTTTTCCAGGATTATGTGAATAATTTTTGGTGCTTTATGTAATAATTTTTTTTCATATTTATATATCAAATTTAAATTAATACAGTCATATTGGAAATTGAAAACATATACACAATACAAGTTTTTATCCTGGAACCAGTAGTAGATATCGCAAACCTAAAAATCTAAAACAAAGAACCCATGAACATGGAAGAGTTGTGCGCGCAATTGCTAGGTTCACATTCATACAACCATCTCTGTAAAGCATTATAACGGGTATTCTGTCACAACCCCTGAAAAACAGTATTCCAACGGGAATACCGATGGAGACATTCACTGGCAGTATTCGCCTTATTCAGACATGGACAAAAGCATGGCAAATCGTGGAAAAAAGAGGCCCTTTATGTGCCGCTGCATGGTCTCCATATAACTCTGTATTACAGTTAGGCCAGATAGGGCTCATTCAGACATCAGCATTTCTCTTACGAGGTCTGTGTTTTTTTTTTTTTTTTTGCAGACCGAGTGGACCACACAAAATCACAGAGACCTGTTCGATTTCAATCCGAGTCTCATCCATGTGCTGTCCGTTTTTCATGGACCTTTTTGTTTTTTTTCATCCAAGAAAAAAAAACTAATGAAGGAAAAAACTGATGATTAGGCAAACTCTGATGATGCTTTGATCAAAAGCTATGATGAAATTCGGATTGTTTCTGAATAAAAAAATGATAACTGACATGGAAAGGATCTCTTATTCTCACCGAGGAGCAATGCTTTGGGAGAGTTTGCATATCTGATGTATGTGAGTAGTTTTAGTTTCTATGCTTCCAGCATCTGTAATAAAAGTGAGTGACTGACAAAGCAAAAAATGAGTTGTTATAAATGTCAGCAAGTAATGAATTCAGATTCTAGATGTAATAATATTTTGATAAACATAATCATTTCCTAAATAATCACAAATCTGTCAGCTCACTGAATCTCCCATCTGCTATAGATGACAAAAATCTGGTCATGCTCTTAAACGTTCCAGATCTCTCCAAAATGAAATTCCTGTCCATGTGTAATGAACTTAACATATTATTCATGTAAAGGATATGTAAGCAGGTGACCGGATGCAACGCACAGACGAACACAAGGCGGTAGTAACTAATTTAATTATTTATTTCCTTGATATGATGAGAAATTATAGTAATTATATCAACGGGAATCATGCAAAAACAGGATGATTACAACATGAAATATGCAATATCAGAAATACAATGAGTCCTCCTCTTCACTTTAGCTTTTATAACAGTCTCTCATGGTATGTGTCTTTAGCTACTGACAAGCATGACAATCCCGATGGCTATAGGCCACAGCACTATTTCTTCTTCAAACACAGACCCTAGCGGGGGTCTCCAGGTTTCTTCTGCTAGGTCGCAAATCCTCCTGACAAAGTCTAACAAGACTCGCTGGGCCACTTTCACTTCAACTGGCCCCCGTTCTGTCCTTTGTACTAGCCCAGACCAAACCCCAAACCGTATATCAGTGCCGGCTCACTCACACCTCGCATTCACTCCCATTCAGAGTCTCCTCCCGGATCTTCGGTGCTTGACCGACGGTAGATGTCTCTCGTACCTGATGAGATGAAGGCTGGGACCCGGCTCTTGACTGGCATAGTCTGGACTCCAGGTCTTGACCGGCGCAGGCAGGGCCAGCGTCAGCGCCCGGCACACCCGGGCAAGTGCCGGGGCCCTGAGCAGGTGGGGGGGCCCACTGGCGGTCGGGCACCCCGCCGGGCTGTGGGCGGAGGAGAGCGGTGCCAGCGCCCGCCCTTCTCCCTCGCTTGCTCCGGGCCCTGGCAGCCGGATACTTACCTGTCCCCGTGCCTCCGCTAATCCGCTGTCTTCCTGCTATGCGCTCCCTGTGACGTCTCAGGTCAGAGGGTGCGGTGACGTCTTTCATCCTCGCCCTCCCCTGAACCATCACAGGCAGGGCAGAGCGGGAAGATGCCGGTGACGCTGGAGTCCGGACCTGAGCAGGGCAGCAGGTGAGGAGGAGTGAGGTGAGTATTTGATTTCATTTTTCTTTTTATGTATGGAGGCATGGGGCATAATATGGGGGGGGTGACATCCTGCATGGGGCATTATAAAGAGAGGGAGTGACATGCTGCATGGGGCATTATAAAGAGGGGGTTGACATCCTGCATGGGGCATTATAAAGAGGGGGGGTGACATCCTGCATGGGGCAGTATAAAGAGGGGGGTGACCTCCTGCATGGGGCATTATAAAGAGGGGGGTGACATCCTGCATGGGGCATTTTAAAGAGGGGAGGTGACATCCTGCATGGAGCATTTTAAAGAGGGGGGTGACATCCTGCATGGGGCATTATATGGGGGGTGACATCCTGCATGGGGCATTATAAGGGGGGGGAACAGCCTGCATGGGGCATTGTAAGGGGGGAACAGCCGGCATAGGGCATTATGTGGGGGGAACAGCCTGCATGGAGCATTATATGGGGGGGGTGACATCCTGCATGGGGCATTATAAAGAGTGGGGATGACATCCTGCATGGGGCATTATAAAGAGGGGGGTGTGACATCCTGCATGGAGCATTATATGGGGGGGGGGGACATCCTGCATGGGGAATTATATGGGGGAGGGGGGAAGGGACATCCTGCATGGGGCATTATATGGGGGGAAAGGGACATCCTACAGAGGGCATTATATGGGGGGAACAGCCTGCATGGAGCATTATATGGGGGCCAGTATTTCGTATGGAGCATTATATGGGGGCCAGTATTCTGTATGGAGCGTTATATGGGGGCCAGTCTCCTGTATGGAGCATTTTATGGGGGCCAGTATTCTGTATGGAGCATTTTATGGGGGCCAGTCTCCTGTATGGAGCATTTTATGGGGGCCAGTATACTGTGTGGAGCGATTCCCCGGTTTCTGAGCTATTGTAGAATTTACAATAGATATCACTCATGTAATGTAAGAAGTGAAATCTTCGGCACTGTACTATATATCTATATTTCTCTGCGGTATCTGTGCATCATGAATCGTGGTATGTGTTAAAGGGGCCCACTGAGACTCTTTCGCCCAGCGTCTTCCCTGACAGATGTCTCGCCTGTTCCCTCATTTGGCCCCAAATGCACTCCTATTTTGGACCGCTGGCCTTTTGTATGGGGGAACTGCATCAAAAAGGTCACCTGACCCTGTGTTCCATCTAAACTCTTCCTTCCTGAAATGCTCCCTCTTCTGGATAATAAATGGTAGTCTTCTTGCACAAATGATGCACAGCACTGACGATTCTTGTTTCTTTTGGTACACCTTCTTACAGATGCATAATGCATAATTAGGCATAGCAGTGATCAGAAAGTGAAAATCCCATAGTGGGACTAAATAAAAAAGTAAAAATAAGTTGTAAAAATACAGTATATTTTTAAAAATCACAAAATAATAAAAAAAAAATAAAAATATATTATACTCATAAATAAATATTATTATGAAAAAAAAAAACAATAAAAGTACACATATTTGGTATCGCCGCATCTGGAACGACCCAGTCTACAAAACTATCCCACTAGTTAACCCCTTTAGTGAACACGGTTGAAAAAAAAAAACGAGGCAAAAAACGATGCTTTGTCATCATACCACCCAACAAAAAGTGGAATAAAACATGATAAAAAACCTAATGTAAATAAAAATAGTACCACTGAAAACGTAATCTTGTCCCACAAAAAACAAGCCGCCTACATCTCCAACAGCTGAAAAATAAAAAAGTTCTAGCTCTCAGAATAAAGCGATGCAAAAATAATTATTTTTTCTATAAGATAGTTTTTATTGTGTAAAAGAGCCAAATCATAAAAAAACTATATCGCTGTAAACGTACTGACCCGAAGAATAAAGCTGTCTTATCAATTTTACCACACCGGGAACGGCATAAAAAAAAACAAAAAAAAACAATTCCTGAATTGTTGGTTTTTGTTTTTTTTGCCTCCCAAAAATCGGAATAGAAAGCGATCAAAAAATGTTATGTGTCCCAAAATGGTACCAATAAAAACGTCAACCTGCCCCACAAAAAAATAAGACCTCATATGTTGGCGTAAATATGGAAAAATTATATCTTTGAAAATATGGGGATGCTAAAACTAGTTTTAGTAATACAAAAGCCTTTTAGTGTGTGACAGCTGCCAAACATAAAAACCCAATATAAATCTGGTATCGCTGTAATCGCACCAACTCGAAGAATACAGTCGTCAAATCACTTACACTGCAAAAGGAACAGTGTATAAAATAAATAAAAACAATTCTTCAGCTGCTGCTGATTTGTTCATTCTGCCTCCCAAATATCGCAGTAAGTTTCGGCTCACATTTATCCTGCGCTCTGCGCTGAGCGCTTACACTGGGGTTCCCGTGTACATTTCTGAATTACGCGATTCAGACAGAACCCCCGGCGGAAGATTCCCTATAATGAGGCAGATGGAGGCACGGTGGACACCGTTTGGCCTGTGATTCCACTGCGTCCATCTTTATTAGGCGTGTGACCGTCTGCCACAGTTTTGTGAACCTCTGAAAAAAACTACACCGCTGAACAGAGGCCAGAGTCCAGAGTAACTCTGTTGCCTCATTATAGTGAATGGATTCCTTGGGGTTTCATCTGAATTACGTCAATTGAAACATTTTACATAACACTTTGGATCACAATAAAAGTTTAGATTGAATCCACAAAAAAAGCAAGGTCCCACTCAGGTCTGTCATCTGTTAATGGAAATATAGGGGCTTCCACGTTACTAGTAGCACAAAGGCTCTGGAAAAGAGAAATGGCCCTTGCCCTGCAAAAGAAATTCAGCAAATTCTGTGCTCCCAAATCCAAATGCCCCCCTCCCTTCTGAGCCCCACAGTGTGCCTAAACTGCAGTTAGAGTCTACATGTTTGGCATTTCTGTAGCGATGAGAGCCCGTCTAATTCACATGTGCATGTCTACAGAAGCACGACCTGGGCATAACGTACTGGTCACTACAATGGCAGTTTGCAATTTTCACTCAGCAGCATCCACTACTGCTTGTTTCTGGAAAATACCCATGAAGTTAAAATCCAAACCACACCTGTAGATAAATTCCCAAAGGGGTATAATTTCTAAAATGGGGTCACTTGAGGGGGGATTCTGCTCTTCTAGTACTTAGGGTCTCTGTGTATGGAGTCCACATACTATCTAGGAAAATCTGTGATCCAGGAGGCAAATAGCGCTTCGTCCCTCCCGAGTCTCGCTGTATGGCTAAGCAGTACTGTACAGCCACATATGGAATATTTCTACATTCAGCAGAATTTGTGTAACAAATTTTGGTGCCATTTTTACCCATTTCCCAGTGTGAAAATGTACAATCTGGGGCTAAAACAGATCTTTGGTAGTAAAAATGTAATTATTCTTTCTTCACTGCCCAATGGTGTAAAATTCTGTGAGGCACATGTGGTGTCAACATGCTCACTGCACCCCTAGATGAATTCATTGGGAGGTGCAGTTTGTAAAATGCGGTCACTTATGGGGAGGTCTGCTGCTCTGGCACCTTAGGGGCTCTGCCAACGTGAGATGGCACCGTCAAACCAGTCCAGCAAGATATGAACTCCAATATGGCGCTTCTTCCCTTCTGAGCTTTGCACTGTGCCTCAAAAGTAGCTTTCGACCACATATGGGGTATCGGCATACTCAAGCGAAATTGCACAACAAATTTTAGGGTCCATTTTCTCCTGCTATTCTTGTGAAAATGAAAAAATGGTGGCTAAAACAACATTTTTGGGGGAAAAATATATTTTTTTCTTTTTCACAGATCAACATTGTAAAATTCTGTGAAGCACCTGTGGGTTCAAAGTGCTCACCACACATCTAGATAAATTCCCTGAGGGGTCTATTTTCCAAAATGGGGTCACTTGTGGGGGTTTTCCACTGTTTAGGCACATCAGGGGCTCTCCAAATGTGACATGAAACCTGCAGACCATTCCATCAAAGTCTGCGTTCCAAACCACCACTCCTTTTCTGAGCTCTGCCGTGCTCCCAAACAGGGGTTTTCCTCCACATATGGAGAATCTGCGTACTCAGGAGAAATTGCACAACAAATTTGGGTTCCATTTTCTCCTGTTACCCTTGTGAAAATAAAAAAGTTGGTGCTAAAAGAGCATTTTTGTGGGAAAAATGTGAATTTTTATTTTCACGGCTCAATGTTATAAACTTCTGTGAATCACCTGGGGGTTCAAGGTGCTCACCACACATCTATATAGGTTTCCTGAGGGGTCTAGTTTTAGCGTCTGCTAATTATTCAAGCAAATTTTACATTCAAAAAGTCAAATGGAGCGCCTTCCCTTCCAAACCCTGCTATGCGCCCAAACAGTAGTTTTCCCCCACATATTGGGTATCGGCGTACTCAGGAGAAATTGCACAACAAATTGTACAGTGAAATTTCTCCTGTTACCCTTATGAAAATGCAAAATTAGGGGCTAAAAATAATTTTTGTGGGAAATATGTGAAATTTTTATTTATATGGCTCAATGTTATAAACTTCTGTGAAGCACCTGGGGGTTCAAGATGCTCACCACACATCTAGATAAGTTCCCTGAGGGGTCTAATTTCCAAAATAGTGTCACTTGTGGGAGGTTTCCACTGTTTAGGCACATCAGAGGCTCTCCAAACATGACATGGCATCCTCTAATTATTCCAGCAAATTTTGCATTCAAAAAGTCAAACAGTGCTCCATCTCTTCCGAACCCTGCCTTGCTCCAAAACAGTGGTTTTCCCACACTTATGAGGTATTGGCATGCTCAGGAAAAATTGCACAAGAAATTTTGGAGTCCTTTTTTTCCTTTTACCCTTGCAAAAATACAAAAATTTGGGTCTAAAGTAAAATTTTTGTGAAAAAAAGTTAAATGTTCATTTTTTTCTTCCACATTCCAAAAATTCTTGTGAAACACCTGATTTAATAAACTTTTTGAATGTAGTTTTGAGTACCTTGAGGGGTACAGTTTTTAGAAAGGTGTCACTTTTGGGTATTTTCTGTCATATAGACCCCTCAAAATCAATTCAAATGTGATGTGGTCCCTTAAAAAAATGGTTTAGTAAATTTTGTTGTAAAAATGAGAAATCGCTAGTCAATTTTAACCCTTATAACTTCCTAACAAAAAAAAAAAATTGTTTAAAAAATTATGCTTATATAAAGTAGACATGTGGGAAATGTTATTTATTAACTATTTTGTGTGATATATCTTTCTGATTTAAGGGCATAAGAATTCAAAGTTTGAAAATTGCTAATTTTTTGTTAAATTTTTGTTTTTTTTTCACAAATAAACGCAAGTCATATCGAATAAATTTTACCACTATCATGAAAAACAGAAAAACAAACTCAGAATCAGTGGGATCCGTTGAAGCATTCCAGAGTTATTACCTCATAAAATGGCGCTGGTCAGAATTGTGAAATTTGGCATGGTAAGGAAGGTGCAAACACCCTTCGGGGGTAAAGGGGTTAAAGAAAATCTGATATCTTTTTTGTAGGACCATTTAGAGTCCTATAGGCTCTTCTTCACCTTGTCCTTAGTTGGTCATTAGGGGTGATATGTATGCTATACTTACAGCACTTACGGCAATGAATGGGTTGGTGGTATATGGAAAAACAGATAGCCATAATTATATTACCAAGTCTTGCTGAAATAAATTGAGAAAAGTCTTGTTACCCAACCAGATTCCAAGCAGATCTTTCAGTACTTTTTTTTTATGCATTATCCCCTTTGGTGCTTTATTGAACGTCTAGATCTACACACTTTTTGCATGTCTATCACCATCAGTTGAATAATATATGAAGCATGAAATTGGTGGTCCTAAGAAGGTATGTGTTTGCAGTGAATTTCTGATACCTTTAAAGAGGTTGTTGGCACCCCCTACTTTAGCTGTTATATGCTCCAGCGTCTGCCACGTATGAACACTTTGAACATTTCCACAAAGTGAAACTCCATTGAATGTGTAGCCGCTGCTCCCAGGTGCTGCAAAATTGCTCTTATTCAAAAGAAGCGGTGTTCAAAAGCATAGGAGCCGTTCTGCAGCACATGGCAGCAGCCGCTGCGCATCAAATGAAGCTGTGACTTCCAGCTTTGTTCAAGCTGTTTGGATCCTATTCAAAAGCATAGGACCCATTCTGCAGCACATGGCAGCAGCCGCTGCACATCAAATGAAGCTGTGCCTTCCAGCTTTGTTCAAACTGTTTAGATCCTATTCAAAAGCATAGGAGCCGTTCTGCAGCACATGGCAGCAGCCGCTGCGCATCAAATGAAGCTGTGCCTTCCAGCTTTGTTCAAGCTGTTTAGATCCTATTCAAAAGCATAGGAGCCGTTCTGCAGCACATGGCAGCAGCCGCTGCGCATCAAATGAAGCTGTGCTTTGCAGCTTTGTTCAAGCTGTTTAGATCCTATTCAAAAGAATAGGAGCTGTTCTGCTGCACTCAGCAGCAAATAACAGCTAATTGTGAGGTACGAGGGGGGGGAGGGTGTAGGGGGGTCAGATGTCAGACTACCACCATTCTTATCTTACCTTGGTGACCTATCCTATGGATAGGTCATCAATATGCTGTGACTGAACAAACCCATTAAACATTGACCATTTTAAATATTCAAAAGAGATTTTTAAATGATATTGTTAGAAAACATACTGACTTATTGTTATTATTTATTATTATAGCGCCATTAATTCCATGGTGCTTTACTTGTGACTTATGTACATCAGCACACCTTGTGAGCAGCCTTCATTAAAATTACATCTTTAACTTTCTTAAAATGTAGTTATAAAACTAAACCTCTCCACTGAATGCATCGTCTAGCAATGCAGCATGTCTATGTTTGAACCATAAAGATAATGAACTTGTCTCCTATGTTCTCTGCTTACAGTATGGAAAGAATACCATACGTGTTTGTTTGCCGTAGGTAATATTGTCTTGTAACATATGGCAGCAGTCACGCAATTGACAACTATTAATCTTATTGAGCTTTAAATAGAGATTACCAAGCATGAAAATTGCAATGTGATGGGGATATGCTCAAAAGAGAAAGTTTAAAGCCAGAATACATATTAAGCATTATGCACATTAATAGAAATTGCTCATCATTGCATTTTCTGATGAACATGATGCAAAGATATAGTTCAGAAAATTTGTCATATAGAAAAATTAAAAGAAAACAAAATGCAATGTTTTCTTCTAAATTTTCTTTTAGATAATTAGCAAACTGCTATAAAATTTATAAACCTACTAAAAACTGAACTGCACCCATTTACTTCTATAGAGCCCTGCTGCATCTCCAAATGCCTCCAATTATACAGTACACTTATGCATACAGAGGTATTTCTGTTAAAAAAAAAAATAATTTTGGTATTCTCCATTACATACCTCTTTTGGGGGAACTTTCATAAGCACTTCACCTTTTCTGCAAATATGGGACTGCTGGCAAGTATGTTCAGCATACATATAATGTGTACAAAGCCTTATGTCTCTGTCACCCAGAGTCCCACCACTCTTCTTTGTTCAGTACTTCTGAGTGTCAGTCACAGTAAAGGCCCCATACACATTAGATTACAGTCAGCCAAACGATGATTTGGCCGAGTGCTCTTTCTCCTGAATCCACTATCTACAGGAACTCTCAATTAAGTCAAGTGCTCCTGTGTTCTCTATGAGAGGCTGTTCTCATAGCTGCTTATCTCATTGCCAAACAGAAGGATAGACTGATGAAATTTCAACAGTCGGATCCATTTCTCCCTTGATCTCATTTGTCTACAGAAGTCAGGTGGCCACCATACACATTTGATGGTTGGCTATTCCCACTGAAATCAGCAGGCCCGTTGACTTTTATCGAATGGATTTGGGTGCCTTAAGAGAACTCTTCTTTCATCCCTCCCACTATACAGAAACCAAGGCTTCCCTGAATCTATGCCTGTTGTGTGAAACATGATCTTGTATCAGTCAGTGAATATCTATGTGTGCACTAAGGCTGGGTGAGACAATCTACAGCTTTCACCATGATTTATAGTATGTAATACACTAATTGAAAACTAAGGATTGATGGAAAATGTAGTTTGTTATCATTGCGGAAACCTTAATAGTAGATAAAAGTTATATAAGTAACGTTTGCCGTACAGGATCACCAGGTGGCCCTGTGCCCTTCTACACTATAATGCAAAATTTCAATATTTCAGTGAAATGGCAAAATATCATGGGAAAACTATAAGCACTCCTTTAGCTAATGATGTCTCCCATAAGTATCTCTACTGTCTAGTGTAAATAGGCCTTGCTACTAATTCCTGCTCCATAGAAGACATTGGTATTATCATTTACGGTTGTAGCGTATTCCCATTCTGTTGTGTCATACTCATATTTAGACATTTGCTAGTTATTAGACTAAATGTCATTAACACGGAGCCAATTAGGATTCTTTTGTTTGTGTTTAGTTTGCTTATTTGTATGACTGAATAATTCTGACATTGCAACATGATCTATTCAACAAATTCAAATGAGCTGTCTTAGCGGCAACCCAATCAGCCAAACCCTATGTTATTTACATGTACTAATACTATTTACTGATCATTTTTTGTTTTTTTTTATCTTGGATTTTGTCTACAAAATAGGAAAATCAAAGTCATAATGGCTTTAAAACCTGAGGTCTTCTCACATGTGACTATATGACTAGAGGTTTACTAGCCAGTATCACAAATTCATCATGGTGAATAAATCATATTGTGCTTTTACCCATTTCTTAAAGAAACATTCCCATGAAATGATTTTTTTTACTAAATCTGTAAATATATGCATGTATTGTAATGTGTGTGCATAATATACTCACCTACCACTGTCTTCTCTGGTATCCAGCGCCATCCTGCTCCTCTTCTCAGTGACATCACCAATCATCGGACTTTCTGGATCAGAATAAAGCTCCATAGGCTGACATTGTAAAAGAGGCTTCCGGCTCATGCATAGAGTGAACTGGAGAGTCTGAAAAGTGGTGACGTCACTGAGAAGAGGAGCAGAACGGCGCTGGTCCCGGAGAAGGCGGCAGTAGGTAAGTATATTAACACATACACACTACACTACATACAAATATTCACAGATTTAGTAAAAAAGAAAAAATACTTCCTGAAAGTTCTCTTTTAACTCTGACATATACCACAGTGCAGTCAAATGCCCTAATAAATTACAATTATTATTATTATTATCAATGATAAATAGAGTGAGTCTTCTACATGCCTCAACGGCCCTAACGCCGGTAGACCGCCTTTTGTGCAGAACTGCAGCACCATCTGCAATAAAACTCAATCATCAGCTGGAAGATTCCTTACAAGGAGGGAACTATGGGAGGAGGGACTGTCCAAGACAAACACACACAAAAAAAAGTTAAAAAGCAATGACAGAGTATTACCACTTTCAACATTAATTTATAATCTCGATTGCTGAGTACTGCTGCGTGGCTGCATATTCAGCGATAGAGTTTACTGTAACCTACATTAGATGGTAACAAACATAGTTTGGGGAAAAGTTATTAATTAGTGCTATGGTGTCAGTTTTACCTGTCGATTTGTAACCATTTTTCCACTTTTTTAATCCTGTTAAATTGGTCTTACAGAAGAACTTTAGATGTAAAATGCACAATTCGCTAGCTAGTGTAAAACAAAATGAAGTCCAGTCCATAATTGTGAGATTTCTGCTGCAGACTCTTGGCATCTTCTGCTATAGCTCCATAGTACGGGCATTTTATTATTGTCTTGTAATTGGGAAAATATTAAAATTTTAGAGCAGCTGCAAAATGTGATCACAACATGTCAATCTGCCCTAAATGTCTGAAAGCTTCTTGCCCAGACATTACCTTTCCATCCAAGTATTACATCAAATTGTTAATTTCCTGCTGCGAAGCAAACGTGTACCGCTTATAGTTAGTCTCAGACTAGTAAAGTGCTTGGTCGCAGAAAGGCTTGGAGAGAGTCATGTCAGAACAGAATGTGGCGGCTTTATATCAATGAGCCTTTACTCAAGTCGTTTTCTTGATGAAAAACCTGACTTATGACAGGTGATATACACTTGTTCTTCTCGTGAATTACATTGGAATAGCCATCCTTGTCAGCACATTTGCAAATACTGGGAACATGTCACTTGTTTAAATTTCAAGTCATAAAATTGTATTATAAGACATCTGAAGCACTGCCCTGACATCATTTGGTTAGGTATTCGCAAGGAATTTGGAATCAGAACATTCTTGGAAGTTCTCCCAGCCATATAAAGAGGTGCATGTGTTCTCTAGTAAGAAAACATTGTGCCAGACCTGACAGTTAATAAGCCAGCGGGTCTGATACGTGTTTAATGGACACCCATTAAATATCAAGGCAATCTACTAGAAGCCAAAAACACCATCCAAAAAATGTTGATCACAGCCATAGAGAAAATTCATTCACATAAGACAGACAGCTGGACAATTCAATCTGGCAAAATAAAATGAGCTTTTGTTTCCATTGGGTGGACTGGATTTTTTTTTTTTTTAATTTTGGCATTTGTTTCTCTCCCAATCATCTTGGGACTGAAAGGTCTTGTACGATTGAATGAAACAGAAAGGAGCAAATTCAGTTTTATTACCTCCAATAGGAAACAAAGTCTTTGGACTTCAGACGCTTTAGCAAATCTAGCACTATCAAAGTGTTTCATAGTCACCTGGGGAAATCCCGTCAATCTCATTTAATTTGCTTTCTCCACAAAGGAAAGAAAAGGAAACCATTACTGAGATCGGTGATAATGTAAAACATGCCGTCATGATTGCTATGTGCCCCGTGCTAGAATATCTATGAGGAGCACCACTAAACTAATGATTGTGAAAACAACACGTCACACAGTTTGGGAGAAGACATATTTGGTCAGGGTAGTACAAATAATGTATTATATTTTAAATAGTATTATAATTATTGTTATATAAAATGTATGTTATTTGAGTTTACAGTGCATGTGCTGAATCTAGAATCTAATTCTCAAGAATTATAAGAAATAGTTTTATTCAATATTGAAAAGCGGTTTTGTAATATAATATAAAAAGAGAATCGCCCATACAAAAATACATTTTTTCAGTATGATGACCCTTTTATAATTTAATAAGGTTAGTCAGATGGCATGGGGGGCCACTTCATGATGGATCCCACACTGCGTTTTGGTGTCCATCTTTATTGAAAACCACAATGCAGATATGATCAGAGCTTAACTTGTATATAACTTGTATATGTGTCACTGAAAAAAGGTCATACTTACCAATATAAATGGTTACTATTGATGAGTGTAAGTGCTCGTTACTCCAGTTTACATCGGGTGCTTGGGTACGCAAAGAGTATAGCGGGTGCTTGAGTGACAAGTTTTAGTCCCCGCAGCTGCATGTTTTGCGGCTGTTAGACAGCCGCGAAACATAAGGCCGCAGGGTCTCGAACATGTCACTCAAGCACCCGCGTTGCTCGGTGCGTACCCAAGCACCCTCGGCAAACTCGAGTAACGAGCACTTGAGCTAATCATTAATGGTTACAATATCAAGTAACCTGTGCATATGCTTGTAAATAGCCCATAATATGCACATTAATAAATACTTTTATAGGTTTCTTGGGAAGGTAAATTATTCCACATACATCTTTAATATGGAATTACATGACTTCCATATGGGAAAAGTTCATTATTACTTCTTATTCATTTAGCTTGTTCATGTCTCAAGGCTTGTGCATCATAGTAAAAATTATACTTGATATCTGTCCCCACTGCGTCTTCCAATGTACATTTCCTACCTCAGATACACACTAAAGGCCCCCATTCACAATAAACAGTCTAATATGTATGGGGGCTTCCCAACTTTCCACTAGAGATGATGTCGGGGGAGAGAAGAATCTAGACTGTTAGATTTCCAATAGCCAATTTTCTTGTTCTCCAGTAGATAATCTGCTGTTCCTGTGTATGGGGTAGTCGGGAGAGATAGATGTCGTATGAATGATCATTCGGCTGACAACTTTTTCAGTATATTGGGGCCTTATGGGCTTTTGCACATAGTAGTACCCATTTGATAGAGGCTGTGTAGCTCCTTAGAGCTGTAGGGTTGTTTGTGCTGCCTTAAAGGCTCTTCTAGGTGCTCTACGGAGATATTCTTACCTGGGATCAATTGTTTTTGGAGAGAATACTTGGTCATCTGGTCTAGTGCCCCATTTATATATCATATAAACATGATGCTATGTGTAGATTGTGTAGTTGTGATGATAGAACATATTAGTAGATATCACATGAGCTTTTAGTCTACCACAAACTAAGGTATTGTTTAATAACACCATGTTAGGGGTGGCCAGCCATTAAATACCTTTTTAAAATAGCAATTTGAGCTTCTTGCCATTGCCTTCCTTCTGTAATTCCTATGGGCTGTGCTTCTAGTAATGAGTAGTTGCTACTAAGCAGCAGTTGATGCAAGCCTGGGATTCCCTGGAGGAACCATCAGCCACAATTCCCTGACACTTAGCTGAATAACAAATGTCATTACAGTTTTAATTCAAGACAAGAAATTGAGAACTAAAATTTAGCCATGAAGTTGTCTTCTTCAACTAGTGATGTCAATGTGGGATTATCCCGAAAGAAGACTTTTTATACAGTATATAACACATTGTCTGGACCAATTCCATGTTCCCATGGTTGTTGCATGGAAATATTATTCTATCACTGGAACTAGGTGGAGGTAGGAGAGCTGAATCATCTTTAGGTTTGACAGTAATTTCAGTGCAAGCACTAAATGGCAGTGCAGCAAATTTCAGTGATGAGTTATAGTATATATATATATATATATATATATATATATATATATATAGTGTATTTTCTATAGCATATACGGTTCTCATATGTGGAATAGGACAGTGGCACTTGTACCCTAGATGTTATATTACACTAAGTAACAACTTAAAAGCTTCAGTAACTATGAATGAAATTTGAGAAATGAGCTTACTTCATCTGCAGATATGTATGCTATCACACGCAGCTAGAAGACCTCTCTCCTATAAATTCTTAAGAATATTATCATATTTTAACAACAAACCAAGAAAATCATCCAAGATTTTCCTTGACGTTTGACTCAATAATAAGAAAGTAAGTGCTAAATGTGAAGTGGACATCATGTCATTAGCGTCACTAAATGCTTAAGCCGTGGGTTCTAGAAGTTCGAAATAAAAAAGGATTTGGAATCCTAAATCTCCGATTCCTTCATAAATTGATATTGTTTTATAAGAGGGAACATTCATGCCTACAAGAGTCAATGTCAAGCCTTACAGTAATTACTATGGGGAGGTCAAGCGGTCTTTCAGTTTGCCGGTAAAAAAAAATCAATAAATTGATTGCAAACAAATTTTTATTGCAATATTATATCTAGTCTAAAAAAAGTGTACAACAGGTTAGATGTATCTACAGAATTACAAGAAAAACTCATTTTGTTTTGTACTTAAAGATCAAGTATATTCCGGTATAACACAGTTCTGGCTCCTTAAAAAGGATATATACAGTAAAACCCTGACTGATCAACATATTCTATTTCTAAGCATTAGAGCCTCTTAAAACCCCAGCCAAAATACAGAAGTCTGTATGTACAATACTATAACCCAAAAAATGGACTTCCGCAGAGTGTGAAATAAATGAGCGCTGAACTACCTGAAAAGCCGGCGCGTCACTTTTAATCTAAAGCTGTACTTAATAGCCAAGTATAAATGTCAGAGTAAATCCCTACCACACATGTTAATAGGCAGGATTTATACTGTGGAAAGTTATGAGGCTGTTTAAGTCATAGCTACAAGCTTTCAGTTACCACAAACAATATATCATAAAATATTCAACAATTTCAAGGTACTAAATAGCGCATTGATTCTTTTAGTTTTACAATCAGTCTCCGAAGTATTTCGTCAGTGACAGAATTTTTATAATTTAACCTGTACATCCAAGTCAATGAATTTGAAACCCCATTAACGTATAATGGGGTCCACAGGGTTCACCAAAATGTCCATCATCACTGTGGAAAAATATTGCTATAGGCAGCAATTAAGAAATACCATAACTATAGTGTAGAATTTCAGCCGAAATTTTTACAAAACTATTGTATAAACTGTTTAGGATGTAAACATTTTTTACATTTTCAGAGACAGAATTGGGCAATTGACTGACAAACAGTTTCATAGACTAGTATGGCCTGTTATCCCACTATTTCATAATTAAATGCCCCCATACACATTAGACGAATGTCAGCCGAACCTTCCAATATCGACAGGTTTGGCTGACAATCTAATGTGTATGCGTCATGGGTGTCACTGTAACTGCAGTCTCCCTGCAGTTGGTTGCAGAAGATGTCTTCATTTGGCATCACAGACTCCTTCTTAGATCTGTATCACTCGAGGACCCAGCAGCTACCTCCTTCCTGCTAATTGACACCCAGGCCTGGGTGTTTAAATACTTTCTGTTTGCTACAGGGAAGCACCGGTGATATTCACATGTTTCCTTGCGAAGACTTGGAGCTACTGCAGTCTGTTTACTTCCTCTCTGGTGCTAGAAAGATGTGTGGTTTAATCTCTCTGAAGTCGGCTCAAGCTAAGTTACTTTCCCTGTGTTTGTCTCCCTTGTTGTCTTTAGTTGTTATTGGGGACTGACTAGTGCTCATTAGTGCCCTCCCTATCCAGGGCCAAGCTCTAGGGAAATACAGGGTTTAGTTTCCTGTGCGGCAATTGGTGAGGAACCAATTTAGGGATGTTAGGAGAGACAGGGTGATATCAGAACAGCCTAGGAGGTCTCCACTCCCCCTTTCCCTAGTGTTTGGGCTCCATTCCCCCGTTCCCTTTGTGTTGCACTAAGTCTTTTCCACACCTTGCGTGACAGTATGAGGTCACCAGTCAACTGATTGTAGGGGACTGGAGTAAGATTTCTGGCTTAAGGTACATCATAGCTCTTCTTCTTCTTGTTGTGGTTTTTTATCGCCTCATTCTTTTTCCGCACTGATTCCTGTATCTGTCCGATCATCTATGTATTAATGAATAAATTTTGATATTTTTGCAATACTATGGGCTCCTTTTTCGTTTCTCTCTGGTTTGTTTTGTGAATTTATGGCGATGGAGCCTTATGATGTCCGTAATGGGGTAGTATTGAATACAGTAATCACTTAGGTCTATAATATTTGATAAGATATATACTACCTGGTCATGATTAGTATGTATTATTGAATTAGATGGATGTGGCTTCACTCCCCCTGCTACTCCTCTGTCCATTTTGGCAGAACTGGATGAAACTGGTGTGAAAATGCCAAAAGTTGCCACATTTTTTCGCAACCTTAAGTTGCGCAAACTTTTTACAGCTAATTAAAGTGTTTTACCCCAGAATTCACTAATTTCTCATTGAGATATACATTCTATTAAACTTTTTATAAGATTTTGTGGTAAACACAGTACTGAATTTATCATATATTAAGAAAGTATAGGTAGAGAAATCCTCATTTCATACCATATACCTTATCAGATCTCCTATTTTTTATTGCCTGTGCGAAGAGATATGCAGAATTGTAGGGACTTTCAGAGTACTGTCTGACTAGCATACATCTATACCTACTGAACTTTAGTGTCCTGGAAGGTTGGAACTACGCGTCTTGTTTTTAAACAAAAACATGGATCTATTCATTTTTCCAAAACAGCCTCAACAAAGGTTACATTTTAATCCAATTAATTTTTGTCAGGTAAATGTCCTGTAAGTTTACCTATTATTGTACCTAATATTTTCCAGTAATAGTTCACTGATGGCAGCCTCAGGGGCATTTATTAGGCCTCCTCTTGAAGTGGATTCATCAGCTTTCTTGATAAGTCAATTTAATTATTGATTGTTTACCCCTATGAACAAAATCAATTCTGCAGCTTTTTTTAGGATCTTGTATCCTGAGCTTCCTTCATTTATTTGAGGCACTTAGCCATACTTTGGAAGCTGGGTATTACCAGGTCACCAGGTGACACGGTGCTGGGTCACCCATCTCTGACAAGAATATGGTAATGCCAAGTGCTCAGTATATTTCTACAATTCTAAGAATAATGGATGTTCAGTACAATGCTGATATCTAAAAGATGCTACAGGAATGTCATTTCATGAAAACAAGTATTTAAAAGTACGTTATAAGGGCAGTGACAGGTCCTAAGATAGCAACCGATCTGCATCCTGCAATAAACTCCCCAGTGCTGGCACTTTAGCTGTTAAATGGCCATAATTGGAGTTTTTCTGTCAGGTCTTTCAGTATCTTACATCTATGACTCTGTTCACACTGCAGTTTTTATACACAACCCATCCAAAATGATTATACAAGTTATGCATAAAGTATTCTCTATTATCATCTTACATTTAATCAGCTATTGGGTTCAGGTTATTATGACATGATATTAAGATGGACATGGTTTGGACGACATTAAAGTGTTTTTTGCTGTTGTTTTCATGTGAAACATAAATCTATTGCCCAATCGAATTAATTTCTATTAAACCAGAGCTTCTCAAGCTGAGTTGTATCCTAGTTATTGGAGAGGCACAGCTAGCATGAGATAGGGGGTAGTTGTGACTGAAGTGATTAACCCCTGCACCCCAGGGCTATTGTTCATTGTTTTCATTTTTGCTTTATTCCTCCCTTTTACCAGGAGCCATAACTTTTTTATTTTTCTATCAATATAGTCTTGAGGGCTTATCTTCTTTCATCTTTTACTGCTCCTTAGACATATATATATATATATATATATATATATATATATATATATAGGCATATATATACTTATATCTATTTATTTAATGGCACATCAGTGCTGCTGAACTCAGTGATTGTTAACAACATGGTGTCACTGCTGCAGCCAATCAGCAAAGACTGGAGCATCAGTAGCCAGACAGCGTTAGACCCAGGAAAAGTGAGTAAAAGCTCAGATGTTATTTTATACATCTCTGAGTCTATGGAATAATAAAAGATAAAACAGGACATCACATTTAAGGGTCTGTATTATATAACTTTAGACATGCTGGGTGAATAAGTGTCTCCATGGTACCATATTCTACCCTAGAAACATTGCTTATAGGGAAGAACACTTTCATATACTCTTTTCCTTCCTGTATTGTGAAAAATCTGTTTGAAAAAAACCAACCTGTATGTGCCTCTGTATAAAAGGAGGTACAATATGGGTACAGTATGGACATGGATGATCTGTAATCCCTCTATGTCCATGAGCTGCATCAAGCAGCAAAAACTCACACAAAAGTTCCAGTGTAAATTGAGCACCTTCTGAAAGGTTTTGATTCTTACAAAAAATGGATCTTGACTGAACTGAAATGATTTATTTTGCATCCGTTTGCTACTTATAGATGTGGATTGCATCCATCAAAAGGATCCCGTTTTTCAAGTTACATAATGTGTTTCACAATGCCAGATGCTAGCTTACCAGGGCTTAATATTGCAAATTGCTCAGAAAATAATAAAACACCCTTTTAAATAAGGTAAAATACTTATGCCGAAGCATACTAGTAAAATGACATTTCTATCAGCAGATGACATACTTATCATGTGCCTGCTGCTTCTTAGACAGAGTGTCTATTCTTAGTACAATATACCAGCGTGTAGAATCCCAGCCTAGTGTACTGAGCGAATACTATGGAGAGTTGGCTCATTAATGGTTTTTCTACTTCACCAATCAGCTGAGTGATGCAACTCTGATGAAGAGATCGTTTTCATAACTACCCTTCTGCAGTCTGGCAGATAAGCCTTCACAGTCACGCAATCCTCTGCCTACAACGATTTAAAGGTGATAATGTAACAAGACTGTCAAAAGGTCTTAAAGAAGCATTGACCCAACTTTACTAGAAAACAGAGACCGTCCAAAGAAAATAAGTCTGTAGGAAAATCAACTGTTTATATTAACAATTCATTTTTATGCTATATCTACATTAGAATTATAGAATACAGTTTTACATGAATGTATATGAAATGTCAATGAACTGTGTAGATCCATTCTAGAACTTCTCTGGCACAGGTTCTAAGTTATAGCCTTTATCATGGTCATTTTGGGATGTGCAGTCTTATATATATGTATAGATATATATATGTGTGTGTGTGTTTGTATATATGTGTGTGTATGTATATCTGTATATACATGCATACACACAGAGTGAAATGATGCATAAAGGATAAGATACTCAGTTGCCTTATGCTTCTGTGGCGCCCCTGCGGGTTCAGTCGCCACAGAGGTACTGTATCTCACCCAGAGGTGTGGTATCTCACTCTCAGGTAAGGATAGAGTGCTTCCCGGGACCCTAACACCTACATCCAACGCTACACTACTCCTGACCAGCTGGAAGGGCAAGATGTGTCGCGCTTCCTGCTGAGCCCTGTCCCTGTCTGGAGTAGGGGGAACCAAAGAAGGGGGAACCATGTAGTGGGTGTGGGTGGAGGACGTAGATCAGGGGAGAATTGAAAGGAGTGATATAAAAAGAGGGTGGAACATTCTAGAACAGGACAGTCTACAGTGAGAGGAGTTGGGAGCAGGAGCTCTGCAGGAGGAGGGCCTGAGGAGAGGCCCAGGACTGGAGAAAGGAGCAGGAAAGGCTCCAGGAATGTGGAAGGGACCCCAGGGGTACAGGTAGTGCTGGAGGCCACCCGTACGCCCGAATCTGCCAGGTGGTGGAGGGGTCAGGTCGCACAGAGGGGACCGGTCCCTAAACTAGCAGAGCACTTCAAGTCTCAACTAGGAAACCGAAGGCTGTAGTATTTCAAGTACTGCAGCCACAGCCCACATCAGTCTCACCAAGAAGGTAGCCATAGAGGACCCAGGGGACAGAGAAGACATCGCCCGACAAGGTCCGCGGCCACTGGATTGGGACACTAGGTCTGAGGTATCATAGAATCATAGAATCATAGAATGGTAGAGTTGGAGGGGACCTCCTGGGTCATCTGGTCCAACCCCCTGCTCAAAGCAGGATTCACTAAATCATCTCAGACAGATTTCTGTCCAGCCTCTGTTTGAAGACGTCCATTGAAGGGGAACTCACCACCTCTCGTGGCAGCCTGTTCCACTCATTAATCACCCTGTCAAAAAGTTTTTTCTAATATCTAATCTGTGTCTCCTCCCATTTAGTTTCATCCCATTGCTTCTAGGTGTAGGGAGACGGCCAGAAGGAACACACAGAACGGGGTCCGGTCAGGCACTCTTGAAACACCTGGAAGTTTGCTGAACCCCTGCCTGGTGAACGCAGCGCGACGTGGGAGGCTGTAACTGGACAGTGCAACCTGAGGAACTTAACAACTGTGAGTAAACTCTGAAGACTGCACCCCACTGTCTCTGTGAAGTTATTGCTGCGCCATCATCCCCTGCACTACACCACAGCATCCATAACAACTCAGCACAGCCCTGGAGCTAAGCTCTACCTGTGGAGAGCTAAACCAACTCTGCTGCATTTACACCAGGTCCAGAGGACCTGCTCCGCAGCGGTGGCTCCCTTTAGCCGCATACCACAGGTGGTGTCACGAACATTATATAAAAACTATAAATCCCCTGTACATATTCCCCTTTTGATTGACCACCCTGGGTCACGGACCGGGTCACCGCCACTGTGACATCTCCCCTAGCAACGACCGACCCCGCACCGATGACCCCACGGCCCAGGGGACGCGTCACTTCTCCATCCATTCTGTAAGAGTCCAAATAGAGGAATTTCAGATTGTCTTATTAATGAGAGTAGAAACTACAGTATCAGATGATACACCATATATTGTACAGTGATACTGGAGCTGGATTGCTGATCATTAACAGAATCGGATCTCGGATCTTTCACATGCTTTAATTGTTTTTAAAACTATACTGAACAAATGAAACATTTTAAAGTTTGTTTCTCTCTAAAATAAAACACAAATAAAATACTGCTAAAATGAATAAAACGCAGGTTTTTAGGTTGGGAAAAATAACTTATTTGTGAGTGAAAACTAACAAGGCTTTCTAGTAATCGTAAATAGAAAATTAGCCATGTAATCAAATATACTATGGTCTTGTATTACTCCATATATAGAAAGATTTACTGGACAAGATCATAGGAAATCTGGGGAGTTGCAATAGTTGCCACATTTGTTGTGACCAAACTTTTTCCAGGAATATTTACAATATAAGTTCAAGGTCACACGATTATCTAATGCGATTATTAAGGACACTCCTATCAAACTGTGATCCGAGTTTGATCAGAGTGTCAGCTTAGTGTGATGCGATACTATCAGATGAGAGAATTGTGAATTGTATCACAGGTGAGGAGAAGACGCAGAACCGAATTTCTCCATTCTGTGAGTCTGCGGGATGTTCGGATGTCTCCGAGTGCAGTCTGATGATTTCCGCGCACCCATAGTCTTGAATGGGTGAGTGGAATCCGATTTGCGCTGCAAATCACAGCATGCTGCAATAAAACACCATAAAGCTCTCGTCCAATGTATACGTCCGTGTGAGCGAGCCCATAATATAAGCTATTTGTCAAAAAAAAGACATACTGATAGCAAATTTAGATTGTGAGCTCCAATGGGGATAGTGAAGATGTTGTTTGTATGTTGTTTGTAAAGCCCTTTGAAAATTAATGAGAAAGAAAGAAAGAGAAAGGAATGAAGGAAGTAAGAAGGTAACAGAGAAGGCCACAAAATATTATTTTTTGTGCAGCTCCTCTCGGTTTTGCGGAGTGTAGGACAAGTGTACTTCTGAAGCCATAATCTTATACATGTATGAGTGAAATGACCAAATACAGTTTTCCTTCTGGGTTTGTGAATGAAGATTGTAACGTTGTAACCATTTTCCTCTGCCGCCTCTTAGTTACTTACCGTCAAAATCAATATTTCTCAAGTACGCAGACGATATTTTAAGTGTATGTTGTGTTCACAAAAAAAAGATCTAAATGTAATATTACCTTGCTTCAATCCCCTGCAGAATACGCTGGAACACAGCATAAGTGAGGGATTTCAGCCTGCAGCGTACTTGTACTGCTTTTGTAATACAACTTGTAAGAAATGATGTAATGTTTACACAAAGCTGTAAGAGATCCATATTTCTGTAGTCTGCAGCTCATTCACAATTTCCATATTACCAGGTACTTTAAAAGGCTTGTATGTTTGCTTTTATGGGACCCAATAGCATACTGTAAACCTTTTGCAATACCATAACAAAGGATAAAAGAAAGTGTCACAACATGGGGCACATGGAGTATAATCCCACTAAAGGTCAGAACAAATTTTCTGTGCTATTTTTTTTTTGTACCAAAAATTCTTAAATGACTCCTATCAGAAGAAATATATATATAAGCTACTTTAATGAATATGTAAAAAAAATAGTTTTTATATCTTACATCTTTGCTGAGATATAATTTCTTAGAAGTGTAGGCCCAAAGCTTAAAGGGGTTTTCCCAAGAACAAAGTATACTTTAATGAACAGTATACTGTAAATAGTAATTTACACAATAGGATGTGTTAAAAAAATGTTCCTGTGCTGTGATAATCTTATAAATGTGCCCCTGCTGTGTACTGTGTAATGGCTGTGTCTGACCATGCAGGAACATGATCTGATCATACCACAGCTCCTGGGCAGGGGAAGATGCAAAAGAGTATACAGACAGGACAGCACAGCTGACAGTGAGGTAAGACATGTTTCAAAACATGCAGCGAATTGTCTTCCTCACAGTAAGAATTAGCAGTCCTAACATACTAACGTAGGTTGAATGACCTAGGTCCATGAAGTTCAACCTTCCTCCCCCAATTGTACTCCCTACACTAACACTACACTAACCAACTGTCCTGTCTGTATACTTTTGTTCATGGGGAAACCCCTTTAAGGCTGCGTGCCCACGATGCGTTTTTTAAGCGTTTCCGCAGTGGCAATTCCGCTGCAGAAATGCTTAAAAAGCGCATGGTAGAAGGCCTGCCATGTTCCCCAATGATAATCCGCATGTGCTGTGCACATGCTGTGGAAATTTCCGCTGGGGATTATCATTGCGGAAAAAAACGCAGCACTACCAATTATTTTGCGGAAGTGCTGCGTTTTCGCCGCCATTGACTTGCATTGAATCGCTTGGATTCCGCATCACTGCATTTGTAGATGCGCATTCCATGTGTTTCAATGTGCGGATGGTACCCGGGTTTGGAGAAGAGGAGACTCTCCTCCGGACCTGGGTACCATAGAACCTGTAAAAAAAAGAATAAAATAAAAAATAAATATTATATTTACCTTCTGATGGCCCCCGGTGTGCTTGTCTCATCTTGCCGGCAGCTCGCGGTAGACTAAAGGACCTGCGCTGACGTCATAGTCATGTGACGGCAGGTCCTTCAGTGTACCGCGAGCTGCCGGCAAGCCAGGACGGAGCGATTAAAGACTCCGGGGGCCATCAGAAGGTAAGTATAGATTTATTTTTTTATTCTTTACCATTCTTTATGGTCACACTATATAAATCCATGCCGTTTGCATGGATTTATATAGTGTGACCAAGTTGACAAGCACTTTCCAAGTGATGCTAAAATCGCTTGGAAAGCTCTTGACAACCCGCATGTGGAAATGCATGTGAAGAACGCTTCACATCCGCATGTCCCTGGCAGGAAAAACGCATGTACAATCCACATGAGTTTTTTCTGCAGGGAGATGCGGAAACGCTCAGGAAAAATCTGCATCATGGGCACACAGCCTAAGTCTGTAATCCTACCAGATTCTAATGATAAAGGAGGAGCTTTAATTTTCCACTGCAGCTTGTTTTAACAAACTTTGAATAAATCAATAGTACAATCAAATATATAACACTGTATAATATAACTTATTACAAAAGTATGCTTTTTCTCCACTTTAAGCCACCTCTCCCTCCTCTCCTCTTTGTCTCCTGAACTCGTTGCTTACTTTGAAAAACAGCTAAAATAAGTTTAGGCATAACAAGAGGGACTGCCATGTCACTGAGGTGTCAGATTACAGCAGGTGATTGAAATATATGGGGATGAGAGGGGAAAGGAGGAGGCTGGAGCAGAGTGAGAGAAAGATGCACAGACACAGACAGAGTATGTTGTTGCTTTCTAGCTAGTATTTATCTCACCCTGGTGCTGCTCAATACTGCTGTAATGATGTCTTTCTGAGGGTGACCAGGAATCCATCATTTCTCTGTGTGCAATGTATGGAGACATCACAGCAGTTAGCCTTCAGCCTCTAACTCGGAGACAACTAAAATTTAAAGAGGACCTGTCGCCAGGTCAAGAATAATACAATTTTGCTTTAATTTCATTCCCACTGCACCCCTTAGAATTTTTTTTCCTCTTTTTAAAAATATATGGTAACACGGTTCTAGAGATATTTGCCTGTTTACTTAGTGTTAATTTTCCCGGTCCTTTCAAGGGTCGTGGCTCACAGAATTCTCTGGGGGCATGTCTTTAGGCTGCTCTGCATAACTATCCTGTGAGAACGGCCCCATTGGTAAACACCATGAATATAGCACTTAATAAAAAGGCCCATATCTCTGCAACCATATGTCGGATTAAAAAAAATGAAATAATCAGGGAGCAGCAGGAATAAAATACGAACAAAAACTGGCAAACTGATTGTGGAAAACTGGCAAAAAGACACAATTAATCTAATAGCTTAATTAAACACACACGGCACCTGAAGCGATAGATACACGTATATACACGTGTAGTGTTGTATTGTTTAATAAGTTTTGCAGCCCTTGTTTATCAATGTAGAGGAAAACCTGCAGAAGTATAGTAAAAGGAAATTATATTGCCATAAGTTTGACCTGAAGAAGTTTATTGAAAATTTGCAGTATTTCTAGATGTTTTTTTGCGTCAGATGGATGCAGGAAACAGCCACAGATTAAGTTGTTTGTCAGCAGAAGTATTGATTCTGTTTCAAAATTCTTAACATGGAATAGTACTCTCAAAGAACTTTGCATAAATCAATAGTACAGACGTGTAATGTGGCACTGAGGCAGTAGCACTCGCCGGGGACACCCTGACACGTTACATGAAAGTGGTGGTCCTCGCTGGATGTGTGGACTTGTGCGGTGAGTGCATTACATCCATGCAGGCTGCATGTAACCGATGTTGCTGGTTTGCCAGGACCAGATGTTTCATAGTTCAATAAAGGAAACCACCGTTCAAAAATAAACTGTTTACTAACCAACAACCTGGTAAGGATTATATACAAGGGATAGAGGGTACAAAGTCTTATGGACATTTTCTTTGTAACATGAACATTTTCCACACAGTATCCTTCCTCAGTAGTATACTCCAGGGTTATTCATGTCCACTGTTTCTCCCTACTTAGCCACAACCCAGTTTTAATGCTACAGTCCTGATCAACAAGTCTCCTTTACTTGTCCAATGGTTCCGAGTTCTATTTCTTCCAATACTGGCACCCTGGAACATCTGCTCAGGACCCTTTACTAGTCTCTTGCACTCAGTCCTATCTAGGCCTGTTACCTATCAGTAATACAAGCCCAAAGTCTCGTGGCTAGATGTCCACTCCTAGGACCCGTCTCCTGAAGGCCACTCTGTCTCTCTTAGTCAATGATCTTCAGGATATCGCTATCCCTCTTGCTCGGTCTCCTCTCACTTAGGGTCTCCCTTGTAAGCGGCACTGCTCACTCAGCACTCAAGACCCTGTCTTGAGTCACTCTCCCTAAGACTATCCCCTTCCACTATGGGCTAGTCACAAACATTAACTCAAACCTCACCCTATAGTCAACTACATACTAAACATTGCACAGGCAAACACCACAATACCATATAATTCACATTACACATTATTTACATAAGACGCAACACACTATTCACATAACACTTTACAGCACACTGATGCCGATTGGTGTCTTCAGGGTTAGGAAAGCGACTGCAGCTGCCCACCATCCTTACAGATGAATATAATAAAATGTGTAATATATCTTATTCAGGGGTGGATACAGACAGAGGAAAGCCTATGTGCAACAACAACATACAGGCCCATTGCAGTCAAATAATGTGCCTCTTACAGAAGGCATTTACTGGAGGTGAAGGTGGGCCCCCTTAACTCTTTGAGCCCTGTGCGGTTGCACAGGAGGCACCAATTATAAGTCTGCCCACGATCTTATAGAAATCAGCTTCCTTCCCCACTGATCAGCGCCCCTGCCTCCTGAACTTATCATCCATTCTGAAAAAATGATGACAACAGAAGGCTCACTGTGGAGTCAAGTGATACAGTCCATTATACTCCATGAAGAGGAGAGGGGAGAGCAGAAATGGGGAGCAGGGAGAAAAAACAGGCAAAGGGAAACATAGAAAGACTGTGCTGAGCTTTCTCTCAAGTCTTTTACCTCACCTTTCTCCGTATGCTAAAAAATGAATGAATTCCAGAAATGCCTCTCTGTGTGCTGTGATGTGTATAGGATACATAATAGCAGCTCGTCTCCACCCACTAGCTCGCAGTGGATTACAAATTAGAGATAGAGCCTGTTAAAGTGAAAACTGGCAAAAATGCAGGACCAAGGTATTATGGCCAGAAGTAATGTTATTCCTCATGCACGCACACAGTACAGCTTATTCTGAACAGTTATTTGAAAGGACAGTTACCCTTTAAAGTAAAGCTGGAGTAAACCCACCAAAAATGCAAATTATATGAAATAGACTCAACAACATGCTTAAATAATTTCCAGCTTGCAAAGGAAAAGCATAAAACATGTTCTATACATTATTGTTACAAAAGGAATTGAAACATTAATTAATAGATTAACAAAAAAAAAAAAAAAGTCTGGTAAAAAAACACATTAAAAATGAATGAATGAATGAAGCTGACCTTGAGTTTATGAAGAATCACAGGTCAGAAAGTAAACGACCATCTGTTTTCTAAGCGTCACAAACTTCGCTCTCTTGTTCTTTCCTCACACATGTAAATTATTAAGGCATTCTAACTGTAACTATTTACAAAGACATATTTTAGTGGTTCCTCAGGATGTGAAGCTTCTAAATTTGGAAACAGCCCTGGAACGGTCAGTTTAAAAAGAAGCATTTTCCTTGACAAAAATCTTGCCCTGTACATTAGACTTTCATTCTTTCCTAGCTCATAATATTGATATTGGATTTTAAAATAATTCTGGCTATTTGGATTGTTGTAGTAAAATATATAAAACTCACTTTTAAGGGTACAGAACTTTTAGGAAAAAAAAGGCCGTCAGAAATGAAAGCTTAGCTAACACCAGTCTGAGATGCTCCTTTTAAGCACTTCCACTGTTTTTTGACAGAAAAAATAGTTCTTCAGTTTTTTTCTGTGCAGGAAACCGTCACCAAATTGTAAACTTTTCTAGATGATTGGATGTCAGATTAAAGGAATATAATTGCATGTGCACTTTATAATATATGAAAATATTTTAATTAATTATAAAGTATCGCATAGTCACATTATATGAAAGGATGCGCAAGGTAAATCCAGTTGTTGCTTGTCTGAGAAACAGGCTGACCAACTGAACAACTATAAAGAGGACCTGTGATCAGGTCAAAAGTGGCCTGTTATTCCTCTTATTTTACTTCTGCTACTCCCCTGAGTATTCAGATTCTTTTTTTTTTTTAAACAGTTCCAGAAATGTTGTCCTTTTTATTTAGTGCTGACTGTTCATGGCTTTTACCATGTCTTTAGGCTGATCTGAATTTTTATGCGAGGTCTCGCATAGCCCCTATATGCAGGATGAGCACCCACATAGCTCTTTATATGCAGGGTAAGCCCCCACATAGCTCTTTATATGCAGGGTAAGCCCCCACATAGCTCTCTATAAACAGTATGAGCCCTCACATTGCTCCCTATATGCAGGATTAGCCACCACATAGCTCCCTAAATACAGGATGAAGTCTCACATAGCCTTTATATGCAGGATGAGCTCCCACATAGCCCTTATATGCAAGATGAGCGCCCACATAGCTCCCTATATGCAGGATGAGCCCCTATATAGCCCCTTACATACAGTATGAGGTCTCACATAGCCACTATATGCAGGATGAGCCCCACAAAGCTCATCCTGCATATAGTGTGAAAAATAGTGCATAGGTGTGAAAAACTTGTTGCATCATTCCCAAGAAGACTCGGCTGTACTAGCTCAAAAGGGTGCTTCTACTCAATACCGAGCAAAGGGTGTGAATACTTATGACTATGTGATATTTAAATTTTTCTTTTTTAATAAATTTGCAAAAATGTCTACATTTTTGTTTTTTTTCAGTCAAGATGGGGTGCAGAGTGTACTTTAACCCCTTTACCCCCAAGGGTGGTAATGACTGAGCCAATTTTTTTTCTGGAACGCTTCAAAGGATCCCGCTGATTCTGAGATAATTTTTTCGTGACATATTGTACTTCATGATAGTGGTAAAATTTCTTCGATATCACTTGCGCTTATTTGTGAAACAATTGGAAATTTGGTGACATTTTTGAAAATTTTGCAATTTTCAAAATTTGAATTTTTATTCCCTTAAATCAGAGAAATATATCACACAAAATAGTTAATAAATAACATTTCCCACATGTCTACTTTACTTTAGCACAATTTTGAAGCCAAAATAGTTTTTTATTAGGGATCTATAAGGGTTAAAATTTGACCAGTGATTTCTCATTTTTACAACAAAATTTGCAAAACCATTTTTTTAGGGACCACATCACATTTGAAGTGACTTTGAGGGGCCTTTATGACAGAAAATACCCAAAAGTGACACCATTCTAAAAACTGCACCCCTCAAGGTGCTCAAAACCACATTCAAGAAGTTTATTAACCCTTCAGGTGCTTCACATGAATTTTTGGAATGGGGAAGAAAATAATGAACATTTAACCTTTTTTCACAAAAATGTTACTTTAGACCCAATTTTTTTATTTCTGCAGGGGTAACAGGAAAAAATGGACCCCAAAATTTGTTGTGCAATTTCCCCTGAGCACGCAGATACACCATACGTGGGGAAAAAACACTGTTTGGGCGCACGGCAGAAGGGAAGGAGCGCCATTTGACTTTTTGAATGTAAAATTTGCTTGAATAATTAGCGGATGCCATGTTGTGTTTAGAGAGCCCCTGATTTGCCTAAACAGTGGAAACCCCCCATAAGTGATACTATTTTGGAAACTAGATCCCTCAGGAAACTTATCTAGATGAATGGTGAGCACCCTGAATCCCCAGGTGCTTCACAGAAGTTTATAACATATAACCGTGAAAATAAAATTTTCACATTTTTTCCACAAAAATGTTTTTCAGCCCCCAGTTTTGAATTTTCATAAGGGTAACAGGAGAAATTGCACCATGCAATTTGTTGTGCAATCTCTCCTGAGTAAGTCAATACCTCATATGTTGGGGAAAACCACTACCTGGGTGCACGGCAGGGTTCGGAAGGGAAGGAGCGCCATTTGACTTTTTGAATGTAAAATTTGCTTGAATAATTAGCGGATGCCATGTTGCGTTTAGAGAGCCCCTAATGTGCCTAAATAGTGGAAAATCCCCACAAGTGACACCATTTTGGAAACTAGACCTCTCAGGGAACTTATCTAGATGTGTGGTGAGCACCCTTAACCCCCATATGCTTCACAGAAGTTTATAACATGGAGCAGTGAAAATAAAAAAATCTAACTTTTTCCTCAAAAATGATCTTTTAGCCCCAATTTTTTTATTTTCACAAGGGTAAGAGGAGAAAATGGAACCTAAAAACTGTTGTGCAATTTCTCCTGAGTACGCCAATACCCCATATGTGGGGAAAATACACTGTTTGGGCGCACGTCAGGGTTCAGAAGGGAAGGAGCACTATGTGACTTTGTGAATGCAAAATTGGCTGGAATCAAGAGCGGACGACATGTCGCATTTTGGGAGCCTCTGATGCGCCTAAATAGTGGAAACCCCCACAATTTACTCCATTTTGGAAACTAGACCACTCAAGGATTTTATCAAGGGGTATAGTGTACACTTTGAACCCAGAGGTACGACTGAATTTGATAACATTAGGTCATCATATTGAATAAGCTGTCATTAGTCTTGAGCGCAAGTGCTCGCTACTTGAGTTTGCATCGGGTACTCGGGTATGCACCATGTATCACGGGTGCTCGAGTGACATGCTCGAGTCCCTGCCCTGCATGTTTCATGGTTGTTAGACACCCAAAAAAAAACATGCGGGGATCGCTCGTGCATGGCAGGTGATCCCAGCAATGTTTTTTTTGGCCGCGAAGCATATGGGGCAGAGACTCGAGCATGTCACTCGAACACCCACGATACTCAGTGCATACCCGAGCACCCGATGCAAACTCAAGTAGCGAGAACTTGCCCTCAACACTGGTCGCCATATCATCATCATTTTTTTTTCTTTACTTTTGAGAAAATCCCAACCCTAAGCCAAACCCTAATACAACCCCAACCCTAACGCTAGCCCAACCCTAACCCTAACCCCAACCCTAACCCTAGCCCAACCCTAACCCTAGCTCAACCCTAACCCTAGCCCAACCCTAACACTAGCTCAACCCTAACCCCTAGCCCAACCCTAACCCTAGCCCAACTCTTACCCTAGCACAACCCTAACCCCAATCCTAATATAACCCTAACCCTAGCACAACCCTAACCCTAGAGTTTATTTTTTTAGACCGTTCTTCTCGTGGTATAGGTGATTAGACGACTTTATTCTTGGGGTCGGTGTGATTACAGCGATACCAGATTCATATCGGGTTTTTATGATTGACAGCTGTCACACACTAAAAGACACTTTTTTGCAAAGACTAGTTTTTCCATCGCCATATTTTGAGAGCTATAATTTTTCCACATTTTGGCCGACAGAGTCATGTGATAGCTTGTTTTTTGCAGGACAAGTTGACGTTTTTATTGGTACCATTTTCGGGCATGTGACATCTTTTGATCGCTTTCTATTCCGATTTTTGGGAGGCAGAATAAACAAAAAACAGTAATTCCGGAATTGTTTTTATGTTTTTTTTTTAATGCCGCTCCGCGTGTGGTAAAATCGATAAAGCAGCTTTATTCTTCGAGTCAGTACGTTTACAGCGGTACCGCATTTATATTTTTTTTTTACGTTTTGGCGCTTTTACACAATAAAACAATTTTATAGAAAAAATTATTTTTTTGTATCGCTTTATTCTGGGAGCTATAACGTTTCACTGAAGGGGTTAACTAGTGGGACAGTTTTATAGGTCAGGTCGTTCCGGACGTGGCGATACCAAATATGTGTACTTTTATTGTTTTATTTTTTTTTTCATAATAAATAAATATTATGGGTTCAATATATTTTTATTTTTTAGGGATTATTTTTTTCATTATTTTTTTTTTTTTTTACTTTTACTTTTACACATTGTCCCACTATGGGACTTTCACTTTTTGCAGCCTGATCGGCTGAATGGCATAGACAGCGGCAGCTCCCTATGCCATGCAGTCTGTCAGCGCTGCACACAGGGGAGACATTACTTTGGTCATGCACTGCGCATGACCAAATTAACGTCCTGCCTCCTGGTGACCCAGATGTTGTCATGACGACATTGGGTCAACATGTCAACATCCAGAAGCCGCCGCAGACCTCGCTGGACGCCGGCAGGAGAGGTGAGTATAGCGATCACCTTCGCCCTTGCCCCAGCAATGCTGCAATCTACTTTGAATGCAGCATTGTGGGGGTTAATGTGCCGGGAGCGGTGCGGGACCGCTCCCTGCACAAAGTGTGTGGGCACGATCGCCGCACGCGTAATAGTACATAGCTGGTCCATAAATCCCAGGGCGCAGCTATGTACTGTTACTGACCTCTTTGGAAAGGGGTTAATGAGAAAAAAATGAACTTTTTAGAATTTACCAAATGGCTGCAATGAAACAAAGAGTGAAAAATTTAAAGGGGTCTGAATACTTTCCGTACCCACTGTAGCTCCCTATATGCAGGATGAGCCGTTACGTACCACCTTACATACAGTATGAAGTCTCACATAGCCCCTATATGCAGGACTAGCCCTCACATAGCCCCTTATCTAAAGTATGAGGTCTCACATAGCTCCTATACAAAAGATGAACCCCTACATAGCTCTCTATATGCAGGATGAGCCTTCACATAGCCCTTTATCTAAAGTATGAGGTTTCACATAGCCCCACACATCCAGTACATCTATATAAAAAAAAAACTACATACTCACCTCGCTTCCATTCCCCTAGCGTAATGCTCTAGTCCTCAGGACTCCACTTCTTATTGTGGCCAGCGCATAAATGCTGGCACAATGACATCATCGCACTGGCACATCACAGGAGAGGCGACGGGAGCTCCCCTGGAGTTGCCCTGCCATTCTGTATTGCTGGCAGCGGAGGTCCAGGTAAGCTCCCTGCCCATAGATGTGCACCGCTAATGGAGACGCATAAAGCATTGTAATGAGGACCCTTACTATAATCCGCCTATGCAGGGAAGGTAGGTGAAGTCTGGTTTCCTTATTTTTTTATAATGAACTGAGCTGGCAGGGAAAGTTTTCTGACAGGGGACAACGCCTTTAATAATATTAAGCGTTACCTATACTTGACAAGAATTCTACATCAGTAAAATGATTATTTAAATAGCAAACGTCCAAAACAATTGTGGATCATAAATGTTGTATTGTATTAAACAGCCTCTATGAAAAGCATTATTGCAAATTTTTCCACTTTTAAACAAAATTGGGTGTAGTCAGTACAATGGTATTATGAGGGTGAGGTCTTTCACTTTTATGATAAACATGGAAAACCTTTTGGCTTTATTAAACCGATGCCTCAAATCTAAGATGCTGGTTTGCGAATTTCCTGGCATAACTGTAAACGAGAAAATCATCTTTAGAAGAAGCGATGTACTCCTGTTTACAAGACAGAAATCAGTAAATGGTTCATTTAGTGGCTGTAATCAAATTTATCAGAAGAACACTAAGGCAATGATGGGAGAAACTCAAACTAGATACACAATCAAAACATTGATAACTTTACTTACTGATAAAATCAAACTTGATATAATCTAAAGTTTTTGTGATTTTGAATAGGAGCTAACAGAAGGCATGTTATGGAGAATAAATACTATACCTTAAAGAAAATGATTAAAGAAAAGAATTATGAAATAAATTATACTCAGCCTACTCTACTCCCTGCAGGTCCTGCACAGGCATTCTCGGTCCCCACTGGTCTGTGCTTCCTGACCTTGTCCTCGTCACACGGGAAGTGGCCAGAAATGCCCCCTAAGCCACTCACTGAGGCAGGTTACCTATGCAGTCCACATCTGGCTAAATGGACGTTTTGGGTAGAGTAAGTATTATTTCTTTTTTTTTAACTGGTGTGAGGACTTTAAGCTTTAAGTTTGATTACCCAGAAATCCCCCGTGAGCTTTATGCAGTTGAAATAAATTGTTTTCATGGAGGTAAAATTCTGCTTATAGTATTTGCTAGTCCCCCACAAAATGAAAGGATTAAAAAAAAATGCACAATCTAGTTTGGGGTCTAAATTTCCATCTTCCATCCCCTGGGAATTGGGACCAGACAAGCTTGAAGATTCATTGATCATGAATGGTAATGTTTAGTGTTGAGCGATACCTTCCGATATCAGGAAATATCGGATCGGATTGGATCGGGCCGATTCCCAAAAAGTATCGGATATCGCCGATTCCGATACCGGAAACCAATGCAAGTCAATGGGACACAAATATCGGAATGAAAATAAACCCTTTCTTTCCTTGTAGGTTAATTCTACATGAAGGAAAACAACTTACAATAATGTAGAATGTATTGGGGGAGGTAGTTGCCCAAATTGATGGGAACAGTGCTCACAGTGAAATATGAAAATCCGGCAATTCAGCAGCGCCATACACCGGTACCCGACAATTTAGAACAGAAAGAATAGAGCTTCACACATAGATTAGATAGATAGAAACATGTCAGTCACATATATATGAAGTATAGTGACAGTGTTGCTTACTGTACTTGTCATTTAGTGTAAAGGATTTATTTAAAAAAAAATATTAGTGTTTTCATGCACCGTCTCTTTAAAAAAGCCGGCCGGCAATTCAGCATCGGTACCCGACAATTTACAACAGAAATAATAGAGCATCACACATAGATTAGATAGATAGAAACATGTCAGTCACATATATAAGAAGTACAGTGACAGTGTTGGTTACTGTACTTGTCATTTAGTGTTAAAATAAAGGATTTATTAAAAAAAAAATTGGCGTGGGGTTCCCCGTAATTTTAGTCTCTAGCGGAGGTTAAGCAGACAGCTGGGGCAGATGTTTGAAGCCTGGGAAAAGGGCAATACCCACGGAGCTTCCCAGGCTACTAATATCAGCCCCCAGCTGAATACCTAGCCTTTACTAGCTATTAAAATGGGGGACCCCCCCAAAAAATGACGTGGGGTCCCCCCTATTTTAATAGCTAGCAAAGGCTAGGCAGACAGCTGGGGGCTGATATTAATAGCCCAGGAAGGGTGCCATGAATATTGGCCCCCTCCCAGGCTAGAAACACCAGCCGTCAGCCGCCCCAGAAATGGCGCATTCATAGGATGTGCCAATTCTGGCACTTAGCCTCGCTCTTCCCACTGCCCTGTAGCGGTGGCAGTGGGGTAATATGGCTGGGGTTGATGTCAGCTTATAATGCCAGCTGACATCAAGCCCAGGTTAGTAATGGAGAGGCGTCTATAAGACACTCCCATTACTAACCCCATAGTCAAAGTTAAAAGAAAGTCACAAACACCCAGAATAAAGTCCTTTAATTGAAATAAAGACACAATTCTTTATTGTTCTAAATTAAATCATACTTACCATCACGCCCATTCCAGCTGAAGCCAATGATCTCCTGCAATAAAAGAAAAATAATAAAGCAACATCATCCTTACCTTTCCATGGTTCCCAGGACGGCTCCAGCTCTGCTACATCGAGATGACAGGCTGGACCGCAGCAGAACGCTGCCATCCAGCCTGTCATCCCGCAGACACTGAGAAGCGCAGGCATGCTTGCGCTCCTCAGTGTCTGGCTGTGACGGCATCCAGATGAGCCGACAATGAACTCAGCTCACCTCATGCACGTCACTGACAGAATTCTCCTGCGCTTGCGGTGAGCGTGAGAGACTCGGCTCATCGGGATGCCGTCACAGCCTGACACTGAGGAGCGCAAGCATGCATGTAGCAGAGCTGGGGCTGTCCTGGGAACCATGGAAAGGTAAGGATGAGGTTGCTTTATTATTTTACTTTTATTGCAGGAGATCGTTGGCTTCAGCTGGAATGGGCGTGACTGTAAGTATGGTTTAATTTAGAACAATAAAGAATTGTGTCTTTATTTCAATTAAAGGACTTTATTCTGGGTGTTTGTGTTTTTTTTTTAAATACTTTACTAGAAATTCATGGCGGTCATGTCTAATATTGGCGTGACTCCATGAATTTCGGGCTTAGGGCCAGCTGATAATGCCAAGCTAGCCCTAACCCCTTTATTACCCAGTGAGCCACCGCACCAGGGCCCTGGATGAGTTGGGTACAGTGCCAGAAGATGGCGCTTCTATGAACGCGCCATTTTCCGGGGTGGCTGCGGACTGCAATTTACAGCGGGTGGGGCCCAGAAAGCTTGGGCCTCCCTGCGCTGCGGATTCCAGCCCCCAGCTGCCTAGATGTACCTGGCTGGACACAAAAATAGGGCGAAGCCCCACGTATTTTTTTTTTAATTATTTCATGAAATTCATGAAATAATTAAGAAAAAAAGGGCTTCCCTATATTGTTGTGTCCAGCCAGGTACAAATAGGCAGCTGGTGGTTGGGGGCAGCCCGTTCCTGCCTGCTGTACCTGGCTGGACACAAATATAGTGCGAAGCCCCACGTAAATTTTTTTTTAATTATTTCATGAAATTCATGAAATAATTAAGAAAAAAAGGGCTTCCCTATATTGTTGTGTCCGGCCAGGTACAAATAGGCAGCTGGTGGTTGGGGGCAGCCCGTTCCTGCCTGCTGTACCTGGCTGGACACAAATATAGGGCAAAGCCCCACATCAATTTTTTTTTAATTATTTCATGAATTTCCTGAAATGATTAAAAAAAAATTGACGTGGGGCTTCGTTCATAATGTAGCAGAGCTGAAGCTGTCCTGAGAACCATCGAAAGGTAAGGATGATGTTGCTTTATTATTTTACTTTTATTGCAGGAGATCGTTGGCTTCAGCTGGAATGGGCGTGACGGTAAGTAGAGTTTAATTTAGAACAATAAAGACTTGTGTGTTTATTTCAATTAAAGGACTTTATTCTGGGTGTTGCGTTTTTTTTAAATACTTTACTAGAAATTCATGGCGGTCATGTCTAATATTGGCGTGACCCCATGAATTTCGGGCTTAGGGCCAGCGGATGCAATGCAATCAAGCATGAACTCACATGAACCCTCTGAGGGCAGCGCGGCGACTTCAAATGAACAGCTGATCAGCATCACCTGATACCGCAGCTGTTCATTTGAAATAACCGGCGGGAAAGCGCAGCACAGAACGGGAAAGCCGGCGGTGAAGTCTTTTCACTGCCGGCTTCCCCGCCCGGGTCCTTCACTCCCCGCTCCTTGGTGCTGCGCTCCCCGCCCAGTCCTAACTTATGATCGGGATGGGAGGTGGTGAGGGGAGCGGAGGATCGGGGTGGGAGGCTGCGGGGAAGCGAGTATGGGGCTGAGTGATTGTTTAAAAGCCGGCGGGCCGTAAAAAGCCGCCGGCTTTTAAACAATCAGGAGAATTCTTACACGCTGGGATGGCATTGAGATGACAGGCTGGATCGCAGCTGAGCGCTGCCATCCAGCTTGTCATCCTTCAGAGACACTGCAGAGCGCAGGCATTTTGGGAACTTCCGATTCCGGTATCCGATATTGTAAAAATATCGGAATTCAGTATCGGAACTCCGATACCGCGAATATAAGCCGATACCCGATATTACAGTATCGGAATGCTCAACACTAGTAATGTCCACAATTGCTGATTGCTCAAGACAATGAGGTGTCCACCCTTTATCCTGTATTATTCGTATAAGCTATACCTAGAGATGATCAAAGCTTTTTAAATTTGGATTTGTCGACCTTGCCGAATTTTCCCTAAATGTTCAAATCTCAAAACTGCAATGCCTATAATTGCCCTGAAAATAGGTGTATGATGTGAAGACAACAAATGCTGTTATTATAGTGCAGTGCTGTTACTGCAGTATATGGCAGATCAATTTATGCACATTCACACTATCTATGGAGGTATTGCGCCTCCCTATCACTTGAATTCTTGGGTTATTATTCACAGACATGAGATACTCCCATATTCATTGTGCTTCAACACTAGTGCAGCAGTACAACACAATACAATTTATGCCTTTCCATATGTGGAATGAGCTGTACGCTCTGACCTCCTATCCCTAGGCTGTAAAATTCTAAAATGCTGGTGCTTGGTTGGTCCTCATCTTTATTCTGACCCTGATAGTCCTTCCTGATTGGCTGTGCTAGAACATGTGATGTGGTAGGTGTAGGGCATTACGGGGAATCCTGAAGTGGCACCGGGTATTTTTTTTTGTCAATCCTCATGATTCATATTGCAAACAATTTGAATTCATGGGGACCTGCAAATTTCAGGAATTTCTACTTTTTAAGTCTTTTCTCTGCAGATCAATCCACTCATCTATATCACTTGTTTATTTGCAAGATCCTAGTAGAAGCAAAATCCATCAAAAGGCTCCTTAAAAATCACTTTTATTAAAGAATGTTAAAATCCATAAAAAAAAAGGTATCCAACACCTTAGGAAAAGGCAGGTGTGTTTTAGACACACTCTTTAGTCATTGCCTTACATAAATATGGCAATGACTAAAGAGTGTATCTGAAACATGTCTGATTTTTCCTGTGGTGTAGGATGGATTTTTTTTCTATATGGATATTAACATGCTTTAATACAAGTGATTTTTTTTAAGGATCCTTTTGCTGGATTTTGCATCTCCTTGGATTTTGCAGTACTACAAGTCTCCGTGCAGTTGGTATCCTAATCATCCACGTGAGCTGATCTTCCCCTCTTTTTCCTACTTATTTATTTGTTCACAACAATTAGTGGGGCTAATAGAGGTATGGACCCATATTTGGTTATGCACTCCATATTTGGGAACCACATTATGTATGTGTAGCGCCCCGAGGGTTCGGCCGCTACAGGGGTATTGCACCTCTGCCAGAGGTGTGATATTCCACTCCCGGGTAAGGATGGAGTGTGGACCGGGACCCAGTTAGCTGCATGCATCACACACACCCCATTTCCGGGGGACAGCTCAACGGTGCTCCCATTAGACAGTAATGCAGGCACGACAGAATCTGTCCCTGGCTGGAGTGTGGAGGGGGGAGGAAAACCCAGTGATGTAGGAGCAGAAGGGGACAGTTTCTGGGCATAGGTAGGAGCTCATTGGTTGCTGGTCACCTGAGCTCACACACTAGGGGAAGGTATATAAGGTGGGCACCATCTTAGTTCTGTGTGCAGAAAGAGGAGAAGTTCAGTGAGTAGAGTGAGAGAAGGAGTTCAGCCAGAGAGGGCTGACAGGGAGCTGTGGCTCAGTCTGGGCCCAGCTCCACGAGGCAGGCCTAGGGTGAAGGCCAGAGCAGAAGAAAGGAACGGAAACAGAAAGGAACAGAAACAGAAAGGAACAGAAAAGGAAGAGAAGTACCCAAAGTGTAGAAGAGCTCAGAAACAAGAAGGCAGAAGGGACCCTAAGAGCCCATGAGAATACCGGGTGAAGGGTCAGGCAGATTAAGGGTACCGGATCCCAAGTTGGTGGAGGAGAAACTACCCTCAGCCAAAGACCGGAGGTCGTGATCATTTATTGGTGCGACACCTCACCAAACCTGCAAGGAAGGAACCATATAGGACAACGGGGAACGGGGCCCACGTTTACCCGTGCAGATCCGCGGCAGCTGGACAAAAGTTGGTCACTGGTGGGGCAGGCCAGAGAAAGGATAGAAGGGGGTCCTGTGCCATATTCCTGAACTGCCTGGGGGTTGACCGAGCCCCTCACCTGGTGGACGCAGCATGGCTCGGGCGGTCATTGCTGACAGAAGTGACTGGGAATATACGAACTGTGAGTAAAAGACCCTGGACTGCAACACGTTGTCTTTGTGCTTTTTACTTCGCCAGCACTAACGGTACTGGGATGCCCTGCACCATCACCCTCACCATCCACTACACTGCCCTGGGGCCGCACTCTTCCCGTGGGGAGTCACACCATCCCAGCTGCATACACCATCAGCGGTCTGCCTTGCAGCGGCGGTTCATAATAGCCGCAATCCACGGGTGGCGTAGTCGGACATCACTTAAAATTTATAAAGGACTGCCACTGGTCTGACCCCCCTGAGCCACGGGACCGGGTCGCCACTACTACCCCCATCGTCTCCCCATTGCCTGGTTCCGAGTGCCCTACGGCCCAGGGGGCGAGTCATATGCATGAGTCCTAACGATGAGTCTGTATAGAAAATGTTCATTAGGATATGTGGACTTTCTCTAAATTAATTTACCAGTTTGCCAGGAATATAAATCTCAGAGTAGCGCAAAAGGGGTTTAAGCTCTCTACAAAGCCCTTAAAGGATTTTTACTGTAAAGGGATTGTGTCATCCGAAAATTACCTATTGTTTAAATCTGATTTTTGTATTAGATTTGTTTTTTTATTTTGGCCTATTTTTTGATTTTCAATAACACAATCGTTATTAAAATTAAAAATGAGAAATGTTGCAATTTTCTCACTGGCCACTGAAGCTTTTTTAGACTCTCACTTCCTGTTTCAGAAAATCAACATGTAAATTAGAAGCAATGAATGTGCTCTACCCTTATTATTCATATAAAAGCATCTAATGAGGCCGTGCAAAGGCCATTTGTAAGGGATGGGAAGCAGGGTCAGCTGTGACATCACATATTGTGATTGGTGATCCTGTGTTATCAGCTGTGTATAGAGGCGTTACCTATCCTTGTAGTCCTGCCTCTGATGTGCAAGAGCCTTGCTGAAAACTCTTCCTGAAAGGAGAGGAAGTATGAGCCTAAAATAGCCCCAGTGACCGGTGAAAATTGCACGATTACTAATTTTGGTTATGGAAAAAAAAATACCAAAACTAAAAAAAAAACCACATGTAACACAAAAACCTGTTTTAACCGCTTCCCGGCCGCCCACTGTATATAAACGTCGGTGCTGCCTGGGCTATGTGCAGTGCCGACGTTTATAAATGGTCGGTGGTCCTGCAGCGCTCAGGGGACATCATCGGGACCTGATTGGATCAGGTCCCAATGATGTTAACCCTTTGCTATCTTCTAGATGTCGCGATCTATAGCGATCGCGGCATTTAGAAGATAGTGAGAGGAGAGGGGGTCGTCCACTTACCTCTCCGATGGTCCCCCTGATTTCTGAGAGGACCTGGCATGGCAGCCGGAGGTCACATGACCGCCTCCGGGTCTGCCATGTACGGTGTCCTGCTAGGCTCAGCCTGCAGCTGAGTGTAGCAGGAGATAATGACAGTTTTACACTGTCAGCAGAGCTTTCATGCAATGCAATACATGTCTATTGCATTGCATGAGAACAGTGATTAGAAAAATAAAAATTAATGTCCCATACAGGGACTAAGTAAAAATGTAAAAAAGAAAGTCTAAAAAATGTTTTCAAACTGTTAAAAAAAAATCACAAAATAAATAAAAATATATAAATAAAATATTAAACCAATAAATCAGTATATTTGTGCAAAAACCAAAAAAGTACACATATTTGGTATCGCCGCATCTGAAACAACCCAATCTATAAAACTGTCACACTAATTAACTCCTTCTGTGCACACCGTAAAAAAAATAAATAAAAAACGGAGCAAAAAACTATGCTTTTTCATCATATCGCCAAACAAAAAGTGGAATAAAATGCGATCAAAAAATCAAATGGAAATAAAAATGGTACCGCTGAAAACATCATCTTGTTCCGCAAAAAAAAAGCCGCCATACAGCTCCATCAGCCGAAAAATAAAAAAGTTATAGCTCTCAGAATAAAGCGATGCAAAAAAAATATTTTTTCTATAAAATAGTTTTATTGTGTAAAAGCACCAAAACATAAAAAAAGCTATAAGTGTAGTATCGCTGTAAACGTACTGACCCGAAGAATAACGCTGCCTTATCACTTTTACCACACGCAGAATGGCATAAAAAAAAACTTCAAAAAACAATTTCTGAATTGTTGGTTTTTGTTCATTTTACCTCCCAAAAAATGTCACGTACCCAAAAATGGTACCAATACAAAATGTCAACTCGTCCCGCAAAAAACAAGCCCTCACATGACTCTGTCGGCCAAATTATGGAAAAATTATAGCTCTCAAAATATGGTGATGCAAAAACTAGATTTTGCAAAAAAAAGCATTTTTTAGTGTGTGACAGCTGTCAATCATAAAAACCCAATATAAATCTGGTATAGCTGTAATCGCACCAACCCGAAGAATAAAGTAATCTAATCAATTATACCACACGAGGAACGGCGTAAAAAATAAATAAAACCAATTCTTCACCTGCTGCTAATTTGTTTATTATGTCTCCCAAAGATCGCCGTAAGTCTCTGCTCACATTTATCCTGTGCTATGTGCTGAGCGCTTACACCGGGGTTTCCGTGTAAATCTCTGAAATACGTCATTCAAACGGAACCCATGACAGAAGATTCCCTGTAATGAGGCAGATATAGGCCACTGTGGATGCCGTCTGGCCTGTGATCCCACGGTGTCAGTGTTTTTAGGCGTGCATAAAAGTGCGGTTGGCCACAATTTTGTGCACTTCTGAAAAAAAGGACACCGCTAAACAGAGGCAAGATGGAGTCCAGAGTAACTCTGCTGCCTCATTATAGTGAATGGATCCCGCAGGGGTTTCATCTTAATTACATCACTTGGAAATTTAGATGGAAACCCCGATGTAAGTGCTCATCCTAGAGCGCTGGATAAATGTTATGTAAAATGTTCCCAATAAAAGCTTCAACTCAGTTCTCAAAAAAAGCAAGTCCCCACTCAGGTCCATTATCTGTTAAAAATACAAGGGACTTCCAAGTTACTGGTAGCAGAAAGGCTCTGGAAAAGCAAAATGGCCCTTGCCCCCCAAAAGGAATTCGGAAAATTTTACGCTCCCAAATCCAAATGCCTCCCTCCCTTCTGAGCCCCACAATGTGCCTAAACTACATTTAGAGTCCACATGTTTGGCATTCCTGTAACGATGAGAGCTTGCCTAATTTACAGGTGCATGCCTCCAGAAGCATGATCTGGGCACAACGTACTGGTAACTACAGCGTACTGGTCGCTTCAACAGCAGTTTGAAATTTTCACTCAGCAACATCCACTGCTGCTTGTTTCTGGAAAAGATCCATGTAGTCAAAATCGTCACTACACCTGTAGGTAAATTCCCAAAGGGGTATAATTTCCAAAATGGGGTCACTTGAGGGGGGATTCTGCTCTTCTAGCACTTAGGGGCTGTGTATATGGAGTCCACAAACTATTCTACAATAATTTGTTCTCCAAGAGTCAAATAGCGCTCCGTCCCTCCCGGATCTCGCCGTATGGCTAAGCGGTACAGTACAGCCACATATGGAATATTGCCATGTTTAGAAGAAATTGTGTGACACATTTCGGCACCATTTTTACCCATTGCCCTGTGTGAAAATGTAAAATGTAAGGGTAAAACATTTTTTTGTGGTAAAAATATAATTATGTTTTCTTCACTGCCCAATGGTATAAATTAAAAAATTAAAAAATACTCACTACTTCCCTAGATGAATTCCTTGAGAGGTGTAGAGGTGTAGTTTACAAAATGGGGTCACTTGTGGGGGTTTCTGCTGTTTCGGCATGTCACCGACTCTTCAAATGTGACATGGTGTCTGCAGCCTATCCCAGCCAACATAGCGCTCCTTTCTCTTTCGAACCCTGCTGTACACCAAAGCAGTGGTTTTCCCCCACATATAGGGTATTGGCGTACTCAGGAGAAATTGCACAACAAATTTCATGGTGCAATTTCTCCTGTTATCCTTATGATAATGCAAAATTAGGGGATTAAAAACATTTTTGTGGGAAAAATGTGAAAATTTTATTTTTACGGCTCAATATTATAAACTTCTGTGAAGCACCTGTGGGTGCAAGGTGCTCACCACACAGATATATAAGTTCCCTAAGTGGTCTAGTTTCCAAAATGGTGTCACTTGTGGGGGGTTTCCACTGTTTAGGCACATCAGGGGCTCCTCAAATGCGACATGGCATCCGCTAATTATTCAAACAAATTTTACATTCAAAAAGTCGTATGGCGCTCCTTCCCTTCCGAACCCTGCAGTGCGCCCAAACAGTGGTTTTCCCTCACATATGGGGTATCAGTGTGCTCAGGAGAAATTGCACTACAAATTATGTAGTCTATTTTTTCCTGTTACCCTTGTGAAAATAAAAAAATTGGGTCTAAAGTTCATTGTTTTCTTCTACATTCGAAAAATTCCCGTGAAGCACTTGAAGGGTTAATAAACTTCTTGAATGTGGTTTTGAGAACCTTGAGGGGTGCAGTTTTTAGAATGGTGTCACTTTTGGGTATTTTCTGTCATAAAGGCCCCTCAAAGTCACTTCAAATAAGATGTGGTCCCTAAAATTTTTTTTTATAAATTTTGTTGGAAAAATGAGAAATTGCTGGTCAACTTTTAACTCTTATAGCTTCCTAACAAAAAAAATGTTGGTTCCAAAATTGTGCTGATGTAAAGTAGACATGTGGGAAATGTTATTTATTAACTATTTTGTGTGACATATCTCTCTGATTTAAGGGCATGAAAATTTTCGCCAAATTTCTGATTTTTTCACAAATAAACGCAAGTGATATCGAAGAAATTTTACACTATCATGAAGTACAAGATGTCACAACAAAGCAATCTCAGAATCAGGGGAATCCGTTGAAGCGTTCCAGAGTAATTACCTCATAAAGTGACAGTGGTCAGAATTGTAAAAATTGGCCCGGTCACGAAGGCGAAAACAGGCTCTGGCGTGAAATGGTTAACCAACAGGTCATTTTCTGGCGACACATTCTCTTTAAGTGCTTTGCATTGTGCTGCTGGTTTACATCTCAACTGTTCTGTAAAACATATGCCATCCTGATGGTGCAAACAAAGAATTAAAAGTACAAAGTCGGAAATGCTTTCTTTGTCATGGTTATTTTGAGGTTAGTGACCAAGGTATTTTTGTGTATTTTCTTTACATCCAAACAACAATCATTCTAATGGAAGATGAAAAGTACATGTAATCCTATGAAGTCAACTCTAAGAAACATGATGAGAAAAATGTTAATACTGCAAGCTCTAACCTATATACACATAGTTATATATACAGTATAGTAAATAGAGTGTAGGTTATGTAAAATTTGTATTATAAGCTAGGGTACTCCGTTCATCAGGACATAAAGCTAGTCATTTTGGACTGCAAACCAATGAACGACTCGTCTGGTCAAACTGTTTTTTGTTAACAATAATGCTATTAACCCATTTAAGACATTGCAAATTTTTTTGGTTTTGCTTTATCAGATTTTTCTCAACTTCTTTCAAGAGCCATAACTTCATATGAGTAGTAGTTTGAATTAAATCAATCATTTTACAATACAGTGCAATAAAAAACATGAAAAAAATTCCAAGTGGGGTGAAATAGTGAAAAAAAACCACAATTCTATCGACGGAATCCCCACACTTCTCATCTTTTTCACTGCGGTGGACTACAGGAAAATGGCTGCCAAAGGCAGAGCATGCGCAGATTGAGATCTCGGCTCTGGAGATCTCGGCTCCTGAGACCTCAAACTGAACATGCGCTGCCTCCGGCGGCCATTTTTCCAAAAGTCTACTGCAGTGAAAAGGATGGGAAGTGCAGGGACTCCCGACAATTTCTGAAAAGCCAGAGCCCGCTGCATCCTCGCACCACCGAATGCCCCCTCCTCTCAGCCCGGGACATCGCCCCACTCCTGCCGCTGCCACCGCTAGCTTCTTGTAGCAGCAACCCTTCCTCCTGGGACCCTGCTCCATCGCAGCCACCCCTCCTGGTAAGCTACCGAAAAATCGGACTATAAGATGCACCACCATTTTATTAAACATTTTCTTTCCTATTTTCCTCCCCAAATTTGGGGTGTGTCTTATGGTGAAGTGCGTCTCATAGTCTGCAAAGTACAGTATATTTTTTTAAATTGTTAATCTTTTTATTTTTGAATGGGGAAAAGGGGATTAAGGAAAATGTTTATAATTTTTTTATTTATCTATCTTATCTATCTAATCTATAAAAATGAGTGTCCAATAAGTTATCTACCCCAGCATGTTCTGTCAGTGTTAGAGAGCTGATCTTTTCTGTGCATGTTGAGACATGTCTGGCTGGACATGCAACAGACACAGTAGAAGTTCAGTCTGATGAAAGAAGTGGAAGTGACAGGATGGCAAGTGCAGTACGGTACGGCTCTAAAAAGAAAGTGAGGGATTTGGAGCTTTGTTCCATGATTACATTTCTTACAAAAGAAGAAAAGAAACCTAAAGAAATCCATGAAAGGCTGATTGCTGTATATAGTGATGATGCACCATCCTACTAACAAGTAAGATTTGGGGCCAAGCAGTTTAAATGTGGTAGGGAAGATTACCCCCATTCAAGGTGACCTGTCGAACCATCTTCAGAGGAAATGTGCCATAAAGTGGAGGCCATGATTTTGGAAAATGATCATGTCAGTGTTATATTTCATGAATTAGGCATTTCAATTGGCATGGTTTCCAGTATCATTCATGATGTTTTAATGATGTCAAAGGTCAGTTCCCGTTGGGTGCCACAAATATTCATTTAAATGTCAATGTCATTGATTAACAGCGGCATCTAAATGGTAAATCAGCAGGAGTTTGGAGCAAGAACTGGTCACTGCCACTGCAGGCAGGAGCTGGTTATGTAACACACCAGCATATGCTCATTATGGAGCAGGCTCTAGGAGGGCTTCTTAAAGAAAAACTAACAGGTCTGTGAGAACCAGAATTCTTGCTGGTTGGTAGGTGATCAAATACTAATTTCATGCAATAAACTACAATTTAAAAGGGTTTTCCCAAGAACAAAAGTTCATTTTAACAATTGGCTGTGTCTGACCGTGTACAGAACATGGTCTGATTAAACCACAGCTCCTGGACAGGAGATTACAGAGGATTCATATAAGGTAAAACATTTCCCTGCCTGTTTTTAAACAATGTTTTACCTCACAAAATGAATCCTCTGTGATCCCCTGCTGTAATGTCTGTATTGTATTTTACTTCCTCCCCTGCCCAGGAGCTGTGGTATTATCAGACCATGTTCCGTACACGGTCAGTCACAGCCATTGATTTTGATGAACTTTTTAATTAAATAAAAATAATACAATGTGATTTTCTGTTTTTGTCTTGTTAGATTCTTTCTCTCACAGTTGAAGTGTACCTACGATAAAAATTACAGATCTCTCCATTCTTGGTAGGTGGGAAAACTTGCAAAATCATCAGTGTATCAAATACTTATTTTCCCCACTGTATGTATTGTGGTGATTATTTTCCATTTGGCAGCACTAAAAATAAGCCTCTATCTTACAAAAAAGTGAAACTTCACGTAGTAGTTATAGAGTGGCCTCGATTGTGTCAAGAACAAGTACAAATTAAAAACATAGTAATGCTTTCCATAAAGGTCCATGAATATTAGGTTATGAAGATAATAATGAACTTCTGAAACTAAAGTATTATGAATGGAAGTATTTCCCTGTTACAGAACAATATACTGTAGTTTAGGATAAGTCGCAATGTCAAGACAGTTTAACCAGGACATAGTTTCATTATATGAACAAACAAAAATAACTAGGATATATGGAGGGCAGGAGATGACAATAATGGGTGGAGTGGGTAAGGGCGTAGCAACGGCAAGAAATGTCTTAATGACAAATGAAGGTTTGAACCTAAACATAGAGTTGTGTCAAACTCGTGAAGTCCAATAACCATTCAAAGGAGCCCAAATGAGATACAGTCCTTCAAAAGCTCTGGAGAGGGACAAAAGCGCACACAAAATAGGGCAATACCATCTGGCAAGGGATAGGTATAATCAATGGTAGCACTCACCTAAAGGTGTTGTGTGCAGGCACAACACCTATAAATGCATCAAAAGCTGCTGCTGCTGCCCCGTGGCTGGAGGAAAAAGTTCTTCCAGAGGTAATGGCAAAAATGGAAGCTGGCACGTTTAGGCGGGTTGCGCTGCGGGAATGGAGAGGCTTGGGATTCCAAGACGGTTTTTATTAATACCAACGCGTTTCTGCGCCAGACTGGCGCGTTTCTCAAGGTATAAAAAACAAATGACCATTCATGTCATTTGGTTTTTATACCTTGAGAAAGGCACCGGTCCGGCGCAGAAACGCGTTGGTATTAATAAAAACCGTCTTGGAATCCCAAGCCTCTTCATTCCCGCAGCGCAGCCCACCTAACCATGCCAGCTTCCAATTTTTGACAATCCTTCAAAAAGCAGATGTGGAGCTAAATTTGTAGTCCTGTGACATTTACTAAAGAGTTAATTCAATCTGAAAATGTTGGGTGCCTGAGATGAAAGAAACTGCATCACTACTTTAGCTGCTTGGCAGGGAAAAATATTATGTATTTGTGCATCTTGAAAACGAAAAGTGACAGACTATGTAAAGCAGTCGTCACCCTTAACCACTGTAACTACTCTAACATTAATATCACATTGTTTACACTCTTTGGCCCTTGTAAATGTATCCAGAATGTGTCCATGGGGTGAAATAATTCATCCAAGGCTCACCTGCTGTGAAAACCTGATGTCATCAAACGTGATTAAGTGTCAATGTGATCTTCCATGAGCAGCTCCCCAATTCTACAGAAATTTTGCACATTGGAAACACATCTGTTGTCTGTCACTATAGAAATACCTGGCATCCACTCTACAAAAGGTGCTCTATAGAGAAAATCGGTGAGGAAAACTAGCTAAGGCTGAATATCGTATGTAATTGTTCTAGGAGAGTAGTGCACTGCCTTCTATCACATACACATCCCTAACCTTCCTTTTGGATGCTTTGCAGAACAGCTTTTTTTTCCGATAATAAGCTTTAATATCCGTGAATAATGTAGCATGTAACAAATAAATCTTTTGCATATTTATATTCTTTTCTACAAGCAAATTATGTTAGTATGAAACAAAAAAAACAGCAGATTACAAACATTTCCCCCTAAAGTTCTTTAAATTAACTTACAAACTTTAGCACGTTGCAGAACTAAAATTTTAGTGATTACTTTTAGGCTTTAAAAGCACAAATACTTTTTGAGAATTAACAGGTCCTTAGTCTTTGATAAAACTTAGATCCCAAAAGCCATTGATGTATCAAAGATATTGTCCCAATATCATCTAGATAGCAATTCAGTCTTTTTCGAGAATTATCAATTTGGACTTTTAATACAGTAATACAGTATTATATTAATACAGTAGTTTTCCATGCTTCAATATTCATATAGTTGATCTCGGAAACCTTGAGGGCATCTGAATCGAATTATAATTAGTAATATTTGGCTTTCAATTTAACTGCTAATTTATTCATATACCGAAATGTAACTGTTCTTTAGCAAAAATCTTTTTTTTTTATTAAAATTATACAACAAATGACTGACTTTGAATTCACTTTGTAAAAAGTTTTAATTAACCTGGAAAATGATTCACCATTAGGCCAAATGAATTTCATCCATGTGCTGTCTGCTCACATCACAAATTATATGAGTTTGGTCTGCAAATTGGACAAGTATCTGTAGACTATAATGTGTCCGTGTGCAATCAGTGTGTATCTGGCCTATCAACGACCAACTAGACTGTGACCTAGCGCTACCACAATCCTGAGTGGTAAATATGCCCAGGTACAAAAGTAATTAATCTCTTAATCCTATTCTTGTAGGCTTTTCCATAGCTGTCACTGGTATTTTTAGGAATATTAAACGACCAGCTAGACTGTGACCTAGCGCCAGAGCCGGCGTCAGCACCCGGCGCACCCAGGCAGGTGCCGGGGCCCTGAGCAGGCGGAGGGGCCCACTGCCATGGGCACCCGCTGCGCTATGGGACCCGTGAGCGGTGTGGTGCCGGTGCCTCCCCCGCTTGCTTAGGGCCCCGGCAGCCAGCACAATACTTACCCCTCCCCATGCCTCCGCAGAGTCTTCCGCGTCCTCTGACTGTGACATCTCAGGTCAGAGGGCGTGGTGATGTCTTTACACCGCACGCACTCTCTCCTGACCTGTCACAGTGCAGAGCGGGAAGACGCGGGCGACGCTGTAGTCCGGAGCAGCGCCAGCAGCAGGTAAGAAGTGAGGTGAGTATTGGATTTTTTTTTTTTTTTCATGTATGGGGGCATGGGGCATTATATGGTGGGGGTGTGTGACATCCTGCATGGGGCATTATAAGGGAGGGGGGGTGTGACATCCTGCATGGGGCATTAATTATAAGGTGAGGGGGGTGCGACATCCTGCATGAGGCATTATAAGAGGGGGAGGGGAGAAGTGACATCCTCCATGGGGCATTATAAGGGGGGGTGACATCCTGCATGGGGCATTATAAGGGGGTGGGTGACATCCTGCATGGGGCATTATAAGGAGGGTGGGTATGTGACATACTGAATAGGGCATTATAAAGAGGGTGGGTGGGTGACATACTGCATGGGGCATTATAAGGGAGGGGGTGGTCTGACATCCTGCAAGGGGCATTAAAGGGGGGGAAGTGACATCCTGCAAGGGGAATTATATGGGGGGGGTGACATCCTGCATGGGACATTATATGGAGGGGGGAGAGGTGACATCCTGCATGGGGCATTATAAGGGGGGTGACATCCTGCATGGGGCATTATAAGGGGGGAAAAGCCTGCATGGAGCGTTATATGGGGGCCAGTATTCTGTATGGAGCGTTATATGGGGACCAGTATCCTGTATGGAGCGTTATATGGGGACCAGTATCCTGTATGGAGCGTTATATGGGGACTAGTATCCTGTATGGAGCATTTTATGGGGGCCAGTATTCTGTATGGAGCGTTATATGGGGACCAGTATCCAGTATGGAGCGTTATATGGGGACCAGTATCCTGTATGGAGCGTTATATGGGGACCAGTATCCTGTATGGAGCTTTATATGGGGACCAGTATCCTGAATGGAGCATTTTATGGGGGCCAGTATTCTGTATGGAGCTTTATATGGGGACCAGTATCCTGTATGGAGCGTTATATGGGGGTCAGTATCCTGTACGGGGCATTATATGGGGGTCAGTATGCTGTATGGGGCATTATATGGGGGCTAGTATCCTGTATGGGGCATTATATGGGGGCTAGTATCCTGTATGGAGCATTATATGGGGACCAGTATCCTTTATGGAGCATTTTATGGGGGTCAGTATCCTGTATGGAGCATTATATGGGGTCCATTATACTGTATGGAGGACTATACTTTCCGGTCTGCACTGTGCGCTGTGAGGATTCGCCGGTTTCTGAGCTATTGTAGAATTTACAATAGATATCGCTCATGTAATGTAGCAAGTGAAATCTTTGCATTGTACTATATATATATATTTCTCTGTGGTATCTGTGCATCATGAATCATGGTATGTGCTAAAGGGGCCCACTGAGACTCTTTCGCCCAGGGTGCACAAAAACCAGGAGCCGGCCCTGCCTAGCGCTACCACAATCCTGAGTGGTAAATATGCCCAGTTACAAAAGTAATTAATCTCTTACTCCTATTCTTGTAGGCTTTTCCATAGCTGTCTCTGGTATTTTTAGGCATATTAGTGGGGAGGAGGCAGAGTACATTATGGAATATATGGCACATCATTTGTCTCAGTCACAGCCAGATGATGTTACCTCTGACAGTGACATTGCCAGTTTGAGTCAGTGTTTTGCACAAAAAGGTCTGCCTGATAGCAAATGACTAAAATTGATAATTGTTGGACCATTTTTTATTTTAATATTTATTTATTTTACTCACTTAATTCCACAGCAATTTACAGACATTGCCATCACTGTCCCCATTGGGGCGTGCAATCTAAATTCCCTATCAGTATGCCTTCGGTGTGTGGGAGGAAACTGAAGAATCCCACGCAAATAGGGGCAGAACATACAAACTCCTTGCAGAAGTTGCTAACCTTTGAGCTGCTCTACAAAGTCAGCCGGTTTTATTAAATTAGCTGTTGATTACTACAGGGTTACAATCTATTTTTTTAGTGAGATCAGTTTTACATTACTAAAGTTGTGTTTGTATTAGGCTATGTGCCCACGATGCGTTTTTCAAACGTTTTTGATGTGGAATTTCTGCAGCAAAAACTCTTTAAAAACGCTTGGTAATCCGTGCCCCATGATCCCCAATGAAAATCTGCATGTTCTGTGCCCATGCTGCGGAATTTTCCACACCGTATTTTCCTTGCGGAAAAATCTGCAGCATGTCCATTATTTGTGCGTTTCTGCATGCGGATTTGAGGTCCCAATGGACTTGAAAAACGCAAGTCAAATCCGCATGTAAAAACGCGTCAAAAACGCATCAAAAACGCGTGTAAAATCCGCAAGCGTTTTTGACTGCCAAGACCATGCAGAAACGCTGCAGAAATTTTCTGCTTCATTTCTGCATCGTGGGCACATAGCCTTACAGAGCTTGAAAGAGGTTGGATACAGTCCTAGGAGGCCTCAGACTGTAAGGCTGTGTGCCCACGTAGCGTTTTTCAAGCGTTTATGCTGCGAAATTTCCGCAGCGGAAACGCTTGTAAAACGCTAGGTAATCCGCACCCCATGGTCCCCAAGGGGATTCCGCATGTTCTATGCACATGCTGCGGATTTTTCCGCAGCGTTTATGCTGCGTACAAAAATCCGCAGCATGTCATTTAATTTTGCGGAAGCGCAGCGGAACTCCCGCCATTGACTTGCATTGAGACGCACAGAAACCGCGACTGTACATTTTTACAAGCGGCTTCTATGCGTCTCTATGTGCGGATGGTACCCAGTTCTGGAGGAGAGGAGACTCTCATCCAGACCTGGGTACCATTGTACCTGTAAAAAAAAGAATAAAATAACAAATAAAGTTTATACTCACCTGTCCGGCGTCTTCTCTCTGAATGCCAGCAGCGCTGAAGGACCTTCGGTGACGTCACAGTCATGTGACCGCAGGCCCTTCACCGCTCTGTCTCGCGATATGCCGGCAGCCGGGAACCAGACAGGAAGCAGCGCTGCAGCCACGCCGGGGCCTCGGGGGTGAGTATAGCTTTATTTGTTTTAATTTTTACGGTTCACACTGTATAAATCCATGCTGTTTGCATGGATTTATACAGTGTGACCTAGTTGTCAAGCACTTTCCAAGTGATGCTATCGCCTGGAAAGCGCTTGTCAATCTGCATGCGGAAACGCATGTGAACCCGCATGTGGATCCGCATGTATTCTGCAGGAAAAACGCATGCACAATCTGCATGCGTTTTTTTCTGCCAGGGAGATGCAGAAATGCTGCAGAAATTTTCTGCTTCATTTCTGCATCGTGGGCACATAGCCTTAGACACATATTTTCTGAGCAGTTTGGAGGCTTTAGGGTATGTGCACACGATGCAGAAATGAAGCAGAAAATTTCTGCATCATTTCTGCATCTCCCTGGCAGAAAAAACGCATGCAGATTGTGCATGCGTTTTTCCTGCGGAATACATGCGGATTCACATGCGTTTCCACATGCGTTTCCGCATGCAGATTGACAAGCGCTTTCCAGGCGATTTTAGCATCACTTGGAAAGTGCTTGATGACTAGGTCACACTATATAAATCTATGCAACCGGCATGGGTTTATATAGTGTGACCCGAGAGAATGGTAAAAATAAAAAATAAATGTATACTTTACCCTCCGATGGCCCCCTGTGTTCCGCTCAGTCCGTTCTCCCTCGCCGGCAACTTTGAATTGAAAGACCTGCCGACGTCAGCGTCACGTGACCCGTCACATGACTCTGACGTCAGCGCAGGTCCTTCAACTCAAGTGCCGGGTACCAAGCAGGAGCGGTGCGCGGGCCGACGGAAGGTAAATATACATTTATTTTTTATTTTATTCTTTTTTTACATTTTTTTTAATGGTACCTGAGTCTGGATGAGACTCTCCTCTCCTCCACACTGGGGTACCATCCGCACATTAGAACGCGCCAATAACGCAAGTACAGATGCAGTCTTGCGGAATTGGCGCGTTCTAATGCAAGTCAATGGTGGCAAAAACGCCGCGTTTACGCAAAATTAATTGACATGCTGCGGATTTTTGAGCGCAGCATAAACGCTGCGGAAAAATTCGCATCATGGGCACAGCACATGCGGATTTCAATTGGGGAACATTGCTACCCTTCTACCATGCGTTTTTAATGCGTTTCCGCGGCGTTTACGCAACTGCAAAAACGCCGCAGAAACGCATTAAAAACTGTGAACTCAGCCTTACAGTATTGCAATTTGCAGCAAATAGATTTGCTGAAGATCGAATTATCGGGAAAAATGTGTTGAACTTTGTGAATTCAAATTCCAAAAGATTGGATCATCCTTACTATGCAACTGTGTAGTCATACAGATGCATTTTTTAAATACATTTTGCAAGGCAGTTTAAGATGGCCCCAAACAAGCAAAAACATCACATTCAATATGTTCCTACCCTAATTTTAATATGTCCTTTGATACCATATTTATGTGGAGCACAGGACAATATAACTATTGTTACAGCAATAATTAGAATAACATTGCATCTGAATATAATGAACAGTGTGTGCACAAGGCCTAATAGTCTTAGTGTTGTAATTGAATTAAAAGGTTTCTTGAAAAATGAGCAAGTCTGCCAATGTTTACAACCATCCATCGAGTTTACAAATCACATTGAGACTGAACGCTGGAATCTCCCATTTGTGCTTTGCACTTGGCCAGTTGGATGGGCCCTGTGTTTCAGTGATGGAATGTTTTTCATTGCTATTACTTAATATTGCTATTTATGATAATAAACATGTGACCACAATGGAATTTATCATCCTTTCTTCTGCATTACAAATGATGCCCTGAGGGCTTTTTTTTTCCCTAAATTAGACTTTCAAACAAAGAGTCACGCAACCCAGCTTTTGCAATGGCTTTTATTGTGGTATTTATAAATATTTTTGTCTGCCCTTCCTACAGCCCTGTAACCCAATTATTCCCTCATGTTTATTAACCCCTCATGTTCAGGAAACATCCATAACAGCAACATGCCTCTATACAACTTTCTATGTGGTTGAGACAGTTTCCCAGGAAGGTAAAGGGATAGTCATTTACATTTTTCATGACAAAGCTCTTAAAGGGAACAATGCTGGACCTTGAAGGGTGGGTGGAGGAGGGGATGAGTAGAGCTCAGTTTATTTTTACCTATCACTGATCCTGTGGGCAAAGTATAGGTGAAAAGGGACAACTACTTTAAAGTCCTATGAAACATGGATTTAAAATTTATTTTTAAGACCTCCCAACTATGTGAATCAAAGGCACAGAGAACTGGAATATGATATCCCATCTGAAATGTGGATTAAATCCTTTATCTTTACTCATAAGGTAACTGTGTCCTGCAGACCTCAGGAACTGAACTATAAGATACTGACTCAGTGGTATAAGACTCCTGTTAAACTACGTAGAATGTATTCATCTGTTTCAGATATATGCAGGATGTGCTCTAGTACTAGTGGAGCTGTTAAGGATTAAGGCCTCTCTGTAACAATATATTTTCTCTATATGGAAGTAGCTCTACTGTCTATGTTTCCTGGACCTATTTCTTAAATGAAGAAAAATTTGTTGCCATATTTTGTTTAGGCTGCCCTCCAGATTATCCCCAGAATATGGAGAATTCCTCCTCACCAAAGAGGACAGACTGGGTGGAGGCGGTGAAAGCGCTTCAACGATTAGAGGAACTCAGAGCTTTTGATAAAAGATCAGATTCTAGGTGGTTCGTAACATGGTATCCTTGAATCCAGTTCAAGGAATCCCAGCATTTTGAGACTGGCTGGCTCAAGGTAAATTTACGAAACAGGTCTCTATTAAAGGTACTTAGAAAGTTAAGGTGCGGAAATCAGTGATATTCCATTCTCTTCTTTATTTTTTCTCTTCTATTCGTTTTCTACCTTCTCCTTTTTTTTCTTTATATTGGATATTTACTGTTATGATTTGATATGTCTTATGGAATAAAAAATGTCTCATTGACACATACCATCATTCTGAATTTGTATTGGGCTTGGAGGTTTCCTTCCAGCCTTATGCTTACTACAAGACTTTATCTGTTTGTATCTGTTATATAAAGAAAAAAAGAAGAGGTGTTCCAAGTGTGTTACCTTCAATATAACACACAGTGAGCAAAGGATTGTATATGTTCACCTGCCTGGGTTGTGACCTGGCACATCTCCGTACTTGTAAGAATGAAGGACTCCTGCTCCGACTGCTGTCCCACACACCGATGTGAAGAAATATATTCAAATCAAATAGGAAAAAGAGCGGTAATTTACAGGCACTGTCACAGAGTGAAGACAAGGGTTTATGTTCTCTGAATCTTTACACTGTGTTCCAAATTATTATGCAAATAATATTTTCCCAGATTTTCCCAAATTACCTATATGAATTGCAGTCATTGTAATTTTCCAGTCAAATAACTATTAGAGTACAATTGAAAGGTTTTTGTACAAACTGCCTATGATAACAGTATATTTTTAAAAAAATAAAAAACTCAAACTGCACTCAAAATGCATGTTCCAAATTATTATGCACAGCAGAGTTTTCAACCTTTTCATTTTAATAAAGAACAAAAAAATGGTCATTTTTGAAATTATAAGCATTAGCAGGTTATTACAAACTGAAATCAAACAGTTTTCACCTCAAAACTTTATTCTAGGTGATGTTACATTTGCACATAGGACCCCTTGTTCGAAAGGAGCTTCTGAACTCTCTCGTCCATTGAATTTGTCAGGTTTTGGATGGTTTCTGCTTCAATTGTTTTGCATGAGGACAGAATACCCTCCCAGAGCTGTTGCTTAGATGTGAACTGCCTCCCGCCATCATAGACACTCCTTTTGATGATGCTCCAGAGGTTCTCAATGGGGTTGAGGTCAGGGGAGCATGGTGACCACACCATAAGTTTGTCCCCTTTTATGCCCATAGCAGCCAGAGATGCAGATGTGTTATGTGCAGCATGAGACGGGGCATTGTGTTTCAAAGTCGGGTTGACTCCTTCATCAGGTATACTTTGAAACGTGTTGTATGAATGAAAAGGGATCCAGATAACATACACACTTATTTTTACTCTGTGGCAATCTGATACAATTATACTGTATATGGGGAGGGCTGACCTGGCATTGCAATTGATTGCTGTTCTAAGCTTGGTGCTGTATTCATTTACTGATCATGGTTCTGATTCTGTATTTATGTACTGATCGTGGTTATGGTTCTGTATTAATGTACTGATGGTAGTTCTGGTGATGTATCCCTGTATAATGGTGGTTCTGGTGCTGTAATCATTTTACTAATAATAGTCATGATGAAAAGGCATGATTCATGGCATAGCATGTTGAGACGTGTCTGGCAGCAGAGTAGCACCCTTTTGAGCTGAATGTTTGAGTATGGAGGAGTCAGGTAATAATACTGTTAGCTTTGATGACATTTGTCTAATTTATACGGTGGGGCATTAAGGGGATTAAATGGGTTTTCCATTTTCAAGAAAGTTGTGTCCCTAGGCACAGTTTGTTGTAAATAAAACAAACTGTACTTCACTCATCCTCCCTGGATCCAGCGCCAAGATTCTGTGGCTGCTCCCAGTGTCTACTATTGTCTACAGCCAGTTACTGAATGCAGTAGCTCATGCCATCTACACAGGCAGACCCACTGAGCTCACTGAATGACTGTAGTGCTGTTAAAATGACATCAGTGCTGAAGAAAATAAAAGACACTTGGAGCCGCAGTGGAGACTCAGTGATGAACCCAGGGAAGGTGAGTAAAGCTCTGTTTGTTTATTTTTTTACAACAAATTCATTCTGGGACACAACTGTCCTAAAGTCAGAAAATATTTTTGAGTCTTCTAGTTAATGAATACAATAACACAATTAGAGTAAACCATCATCACTCAAGATGCAAAGTAAGGTGAGTAGAAAACTAAACGTTTTTCATCGGTGTTGCATCCATTTTTCTCATATTCAAAATTAAATTTCTAAATGTCTCATACCCACTAAAAAGTAAAAAATGGACTGCACTTCGATGACACATACAGTGGGGGAGGGAATAAGTATTTGATACACTGCTGATTTTGCAAGTTCTCCCACTTACAAAGAATCTAGAGGTCTGGAATTTTTATCATAGGTACACTTTAACTCGTAGAGACAGAGACAGAATCTAAAAATAAAAAACAGAAAATCACATTGTGTGATTTATAAATAATTAAATTACATTTTATTGCATGAAATTGGTATTTGATCACCTACCAGCGAGCAAGAATTCTGGCTCTCACAGACCTGTTAGTTTTTCTTTAAGAAGCCCTCCTACTCTGCACTCATTATCTGTATTAAATGCACCTGTTTGAACTCGTTATCTGTATAAAAGACACCTGTCCACACACTCAATCAGTCACACTACAACCTCTGCACCATGGCCAAGGCCAAAGAGCTGACTAAGGACACCAGGAACAAAATTGTAGACCTGTATAAGCTGGGATGGGCTACAGAACAATAGGCAATAGGCAAGCAGTTTGGTGAGAAGGCAACAACTGTTGGCACAATTATTGAGACCACAATCTCAAACATTACCATTAGTAACACACTATGCCGTCATGCATTAAAATCCTGCGGGGCACGCAAGGTCCCCCTGCTCATGCCAACACATGTCCAGGCCCAATGAACTTCTGGATGGTCCAGAGGAGGCATGGGAGATGGTCATGTGATCAGATGAGACCAAAATAGAAATTTTTGGTATCAACTCCACTCGCCATGTTTGGAGGAAGAAGAAGGATGAGTACAATCCCAAGAACACTGTCCCAACCATAAAGCATTGTGGGGGAAACATCATACTTTAGGGCTGCTTTTCTACAAAGGGGACAGGACGACTGCAGCATATTGAAGAGAGGGTGGATGGGGTCATGTATCACGAGATTTTGGCCAACAATCTCCTTCCCTCATTGAAGATGGGTTGTGGCTGGGTCTTCCAGCATGACAATGACCCGAAACACACAGCCAGGGCAACTAAGGAGTGGCTGCGTAAGAAGCATTTCAAGGTCCTGGAGTTGCCTAGCCAGTTTCCAGACCTGAACCCAATAGAAAATCTTTGGAGGGAGGGAGCTGAAACTCAATGTTGCCCAGCCCCGAAATCTGAAAGTTCTGGAGAAGATCTGTATGGAAGAGTGGGCCAAAATCCCTGCTGTAGAGTGTGCAAACTTGGTCAAGAACTACAGGAAACGTCTGACCTCTGTAATTGCAAACAAAGATTTCTGTACCAAATATTAATTTCTGTTTTTCTATTGTATCAAATACTTATTTCATGCAATAAAATGCAAATTAATTATGTAAAAATCATACAGTTTGATTTTCTGGATTTTTTTTAAGATTCTGCCTCTCACAGTTGAAGTGCACCTACGATAAAAATTATAGAACTCTCCATTCTTTGTAGGTGGGAAAACTTTAAGAGTTGGCAGTGTATCAATTATTTATTTTATCCACTGTAGATGGTTCCAGGTTCTTTCCGTTTTTTTGACTGACTCAATCACTTGAATGTGCTATTTTGATCTATAAAATCGGATGAAAAACTGACATATGTAGTCCCACTGATTTTGTGGGTAAATGTACTATCCATGAAAAAACACAGATACAACACATACTGTACATGAAAAACAGACATGTGTATTAGGGCTAAGAGTAGGGTAGTCATATTTAGGGTCAATAGAACACTGGGTTATAATTTTTACAGACATTGTAATGCATGTTGTACGTAGCACCGAGCAAATATAGGTTGAGATCCAGTTTTACATCAGACAGTACCACACATGATGGGCTTAGCTACAACAGCTTAGCAAGCAGTATCACCCATGATGGGCTTAGCTACAACAGCTTAGCAAGCAGTATCGTGCAAGCGCTCAGCAAACCGCATCGTACTTGAAATTAGGATTGACACCAAGCTGTTATTCTTATCAAAAGGTCTGTATTTTGCATGTTGTCATCCATAGTCGCATGTACCAATCAAAGAGCTTAAAGAGGCTGTTCAGTAGTTTGATATTGATGGCGTATCCTTACTCTTTGGATAGACCATCAATATCAAATTGTTTCTGAGTATTACACCTGTGATCCCCATGTTCAGCTGTTAGTAGGTACTGCAGCAATCGAAAGTCAAGCAGACCACAGCTCCATACACTGTGTAGTGCTGTACAAACATGCCGACTCATCTGTTCTGAGTAAACAACATGGCGGTGAAAGCAGGTGAGCATGCCAGATATTGTTAATTTTAGGGAAACCAAACCCTCTGTAAACATTGCACTTAGCCTGGACGAATCCTGTCATTAAAAATCATAAATCTTACTAAACATGGTTGTATAGGGGTATTGTAGGGTACTGTGCAAGAGCTCCACTGGAGACTTTTACATCTCACTTATTTTAGAACTTTAGCCTAGCTCAATCTAATCCACAAAACTTATTTAACCATTGGGGTTTCGGATGAGAGAGACAAATGATAAGAGCCTAGAATATACATGTCTTTGTTGGTAGGAGCCACGTTTATGATCCTTACCCTTATATAATCCATGTCCACTCTAATTCTATATTGAGGCAGGCTGTTTGATATGAACACTTTCTGTCTTTCCTTATGTATGTTCAGACTATGGAAATACAATATATGCCTGTACAGTTGCATACTCTGAGGAGCTATCCACGGACTAAAGACTACTGGACCAATGGACGTAAAGCTGAGTCCACAGCTGTAAGGGATGCAGACTTTTTCCAGCATGGAGCACCGGTTACGTTGATCTTATTGTTGTGCTTTATTAGATATTTGCTTGAGTGTTTTATTAGAGATTTGCTTGCTGTGTTTTATTAGAGATTTGCTTGTTCGTCACTTCAGTCTCAGGAATCAATGTTTCCATTCAGTGACAGTAGGCAGAGGAGCAGAGGAAGATGTGCGGGCTGGATCTTGTACATACATAAGGCCAGACACAAGATTGGTAATCAGGTAAAGCAATCATTCCATTAATCTCGTTAGTGTCTCAGGGGCCTCAAGCCATTGATCTCTCAGGCACTAGTCCCATTGTGTAGACGGGGATAGTAGACCCAGTGGAGCCATCACCATATGAGGTCTTACATGCAGTCCCAGGTGATGGGACTCGGCCTGAGGAAAATACCTCTATCAATGCACAGTTAGCTTTGGGGGTGGGGTATTTTCCGATGGCCAGGCTCAATTCCGGGGGGGTATTTAGGATACTGACAAAGAAATGGAATATCTTTGCTGGCTGGAGTCGGATACACATACTACGGTCGTGATATCCATAGTCTGGAGGAGCATGGGCTGTGACCGCAGACTATACCAGTGGGAGATACAAAAGCTGTGGGCCAACCAAAAGTTGGGATATAGTGGGTATCACCTGGTACGAGGGTGTGACGCCTCTTACTCGAAAAGCCCTTTTCTTTACGCTGGGAGATGGGGGACTCGGAGTCGGGTCCTACGATGGAGAGATGGGGTGCAGCCGTGGCCCGGACCCGACCCGTGCTCAGGGCCATCACATTAAAAAGGATGGTGTGGGCTTATCCGGGTTGAGTGGCTGATTTACGACTACGCCACCTGTGGCACCTGGTGAAGGCCACCAGCGCCGCCGCAGCCTGCTGAGGCATGGTGTTATGGCGGCCAGAGTTATTACTACCCACAGGCGGAGCAAGGCCTCAGGGCAGAGGGACAGGATGGAGGGGGTAGTAGTAGAGGAAGATGGGCGCCGCTTCCTGCGGTGTAGCGCAGAATAAATAGTCCGGAGGCCATAGGGGTGAACTTCCAAGGCTTTACTCACTTTAGAGATGGCAGAAGGGAGGCGACTCCCTGCTCCCCACGGAGTCCTGCGGTCACCAGGGACGGGGGTCCGACAACCTCCGAGTAAGTCCAGCATTCAGTCGGGACCCTACACCAGAGTGTTCCTGAACTACAGACCGAATCTTTCCCTGTCCGTGTGTGTGAGAATAGGCCGGGACTCCCTCTGAGCTCCTCTCAGTACAAGGGCACGGGTGGAAGCTCCGCTCCGTCCGATGCCCGGTGGGATCCTCAGGGCCTACCGGGCTTTCCCGACCAGGAGATGGAGTAGCAAGGTCGGGTGTCGGGGGCCGGTAACCCTCTGGTAGCCGGACTCCCTCTGAATATATCAGCATGGCGAGGACAGGTGGCGTACACCGCTCCGTCTGCATCCTGCCTGGGATCCATTTGCTATTGAGCCACACTCTTAAGCTCCGGGCCTTCTTGGTCCTGGTCCTTGACCGGGTCGAGACATTCCTTGTCTACAACCTACCCCTCGTCCCAAGGCCGGGGCACGAGGGCTGTGTCTCCATCCGATGCAGGCCCACACAGGATCCACGTTAGGGTGGGAGATCACAGTCCACTCAGCAATTGACAGCATAAAGACAGTCAAAGAGCTAGGCTAAAGACGATCAAAAGACCCAGACCAAAGATGGCTTTTTATTAAATATGAAATTTAAAGTGTAACCAACTTGTAAGTCCTCCACCCTCACCCACTATCTGGTTCCCCTAACTCTTGGTTCCCCAGTCTCCCTGTAACCAGGGGAGCAGCACCTAGTGCATACTAGCCCCCTCTGGTGGAGAAGTGTGGTGTTGGATGCAAAGGTTGGGTCACAACTATCACACTGTTCTTACCGCAGAGGAGGAACACTACACTCCATTAAAGAAGTGCAGCATCCCTGTGGCCGTCGAACCCTCAGGGGCGCCACATTCCCCCCTGGTAAAACACAGCACGTCCGCGGGCTGCAAAAGAAGTAACACCCAGGAAATTTTCTTTTTATATAAACATGAACTATCTTCCCTTTATGGGAGGCACATCTTCTTAAACGTTGCATAACAGGCTATACAGTAGAAAATTACAAAAGTATAAAATTGCTAGCATTTTTCCAGAGACATTTTGTGCAAACAGACAGGTTAAGGTGCAAAGACGCAGAGTCAGTTCAGAAGTGCGAGGGACCTGTCCCAAGCCCTCAACGTAGGCCCTGGGGTGGCTGCAGGGCATGAAGATCCAGAGTTGGACCTCCCGGAGAGCCACCCTGACAGGTTTTCCTTCTGAGGTCTTGAGGTAGAAAATATCCGCGGTTTTTGTATGAAACCAATATGGAGCACCTAAAAAGATGCAAACTATTTACAAAGGAAAGAGTCTGTCTGCTGCCAGTCTGCAGGGACACATGTCTCTAGAAACCGGAGATTATAAATTAAGCAAAAATAGAAAAGTCAACACTCATAACTTGTAAACGAAAACTGCAACAGCCGGGGGCTGCTTTAGACCTCGGGCTCTCTCCTGGGAAAAGGCTCGTTCCTCCCGAAAGAGGCTAACCGGTCCCCTGAGGCCGAGCGCGAGGGGGCGTCGCTCCCGGACACTTTGTGTATGTCCCGGGCGTACCACCCTCGCACCCCCTGGTGGCGAGAAAAGGTCACTGTATCATCCGGGAAGAGGTTCCGACCAGGGTGTCCCTTCTTCAGATGCGGCTCGACGTCCCGCTGGCTGACAAAGACGTCATCCTGGTACTGGGGACTTCTAATGAACCCCCACCCCGCCTCATGGTGGAAGTGGACGACTTGCCCTTCCACTCGGGGACTGGGACGGGTGGCCTCCTCCTGACGAGCCCGGGATTTGGCAGCTTTGGCCCGTTCCTCTAGACGTTCACAGTGGAGCTCCCGTTGACGTTGCTCCCGAGCAAGCTGGAAGATCTGGTCGCTGCACCACTGGCTCCTCCTCTGCGCTTCAGCCCGGGTCTCCCGGGGGAAGCCCATTAAGTCCCCCCCCTGGTTGTCCCAGGCCCACTCCTCAGCCTCAGGCCAGGTTACTGCTGGTGCGGGTAGCGGGGTCATCACGGGTTGCTGCGGGTCCTCTACAGGCGCGGACCAGTCTGGGTTGGAGCCGGTGGATTCCTCCGCAACTTCAGGCACTTCAGTTTCAGGGTTAGGGTGGCATCGCAGGTCCCCACTCATAGCTGCTGCTTGCAGCTCCGGAGCCAAAGCCTGGTCCCAGGAGGCCGCGTGGGGTATTAAATACTCCGTCATAAGGTCCAGGATCGTTACGGTAGGCTCTGCAGCCGGGGCAGGGGTAGCACACTCACCCGCCGCTGGGCCGCTCACGACCTCTGTCACCGCGTCTTCTTGTCCTGGGACCTCAACTCCTTGGTGGCGGTCCCGGATACGCAGCAGCATCTCTTCCCGCCACGCAGCCGTCGCCGCCTCCTGGGCCTCTCTCTGTCTCCGCAAGAGACCCGGAGCTTCCTGCCGGAGAAATTCAAAATCTCCCGATGTGAGGATACTGCTGCCTCGCTCTCTGCCGGGTGAACGGCCTGAACCGGGTTCAGAAGGTGCGTTGGTTTGCTCTCCAGAAGCGGCCATGTCTGCCTCTGACGAATGCCAAGCTCCGACTGCAATGGCCGCACCTTGTTGCTTTTCTCCTTCCTCCTCTTTCGGGGCAGTTCCTGGGCGGAATGCTGACAGGCCCGCCTTCGTTCGGCCCGTCCGGTTTGACGGGCATTACCCCGCGGACAGTCTCTGATGGAAGGGGCAGTCCACATTTTTGGCGCCAAGCGGGAGCCCAGCCCACGATAGGAGGCGTTCAAAGACAGTCTTTTCACAGCATTATGGCGCCTGTTCTTCTTGGGCGGGCGCCATTTTAAGTGTAAAACAACAGTTCAAGGTGTAAGGCACACAGTACCCGGTAGCAATGGGTACTACCTTCCTTTGCTGCGGGCACGCGATCCTGCCGACTACGCCAGGTTGTGACGCCTCTTACTCGAAAAGCCCTTTTCTTTACCCTGGGAGATGGGGGACTCGGAGTCGGGTCCTATGATGGAGAGATGGAGTGCAGCCGTGGCCCGGACCCGACCCGTGCTCAGGGCCGTCACATTAAAAAGGATGGTGTGGGCTTATCCGGGTTGAGTGGCTGATTTACGACTACGCCACCTGTGGCACCTGGTGAAGGCTACCAGCGCCGCCGCAGTCCGCTGAGACATGGTGTTATGGCGGCCAGAGTTATTAGTACTCCCCACAGGCGGAGCAAGGCCTCAGGGCAGAGGGACAGGATGGAGGGGGTAGTAGTAGAGGAAGACAGGCACCGCGTCCTGCGGTGTAGCGCAGAATAAATAGTCCGGAGGCCATAGGGGTGAACTTCCAAGGCTTTACTCACTTTAGTGATGGCAGAAGGAAGGCGACTCCCTGCTCCCCGTGGAGTCCTGGGGTCATCAGGGACGGGGGTCCGACAACCTCCGAGTAAGTCCAGCATTCAGTCGGGACCCTACACCAGAGTGTTCCTGAACTACAGACCGAATCCTTCCCTGTCCGTGTGTGTGCGAATAGGCCGGGACTCCCTCTGAGCTCCTCTCAGTACAAGGGCACGGGTGGCAGCTCCGCTCCGTCCGATGCCCGGTGGGATCCTCAGGGCCTACCGGGCTTTCCCGACCAGGACGTGGAGTAGCAAGGTCGGGTGTCGGGGGCCGGTACCCCTCTTGCAGCCGGACTCCCTCTGAATATATCAGCATGGCGAGCATAGGTGGCGTACACCGCTCCGTCTGCATCCTACCTGGGATCCATTTTCTATGGAGCCCCACTCTTAAGCTCCGGGCCTTCTTGGTCCTGGTCCTTGACCGGGTCGAGACATTCCTTGTCTACAACCTACCCCTCGTCCCAAGGCCGGGGCACGAGGGCTGTGTCTTCAGCCGATGCAGGCCCACACAGGATCTGCGTTAGGGTAGGAGATCACAGTCCACTCAGCAATTGACAGCATAAAGACATTCAAAGAGCTAGGCTAAAGACGATCAAAAGACCCAGACCAAAGATGGCTTTTTATTAAATATAAAATTTAAAGTGTAACCAACTTGTAAGTCCTCCACCCTCACCCACTATCTGGTTCCCCTAACTCTTGGTTCCCCAGTCTCCCTGTAACCAGGGGAGCAGCACCTAGTGCATACTAGCCCCCTCTGGTGGAGAAGTGTGGTGTTGGATGCAAAGGTTGGGTCATGACTATCACACTGTTCTTACCTCAGAGGAGGAACACTACACTCCATTAAAGAAGTGCAGCATCCCTGTGGTGGTCGAACCCTCAGGGGCGCCACAAGGGCAGTGGAATTATCGGGTCCAAGATGGGATCTTGTGGACTGGGAACATTGTATTGTGACCATCTACCCGGAATTGCTGTAAGACCATGAACATAAGGAATAAAAATAGTTGCATTGTTAACCTGCCTAGGTGATTATTACAACGCACATCCTCACATCTTCACACATATGTTTGTCATTGACAATAATATATTACTTTTAGGCTCTTTTGTATAAAGCTGTATTGAATTTCATTAGTTGACTACTTTTGAAATACAGTTTGAAAAGCAGAATCTGACTGTAAACCAGCCTACAATGTGCCAATGGGACACACTTTTGTAATACGTTTGGCCATTTGAGTCTATGGGCATGTTGAGAAGATTTGAACCATAGTAATTATTTGCTGTGATGCAGCTACTTTTTAGATATTTTCTTGGTTTTTATTTGTTAGAGATTTGTTCTCTGACATATGACCATCTAACTTAAATCTGTCAGCATACAGCAGATGACAGTGGGTGTCCATTAGTTTGCCTGCTTTAGTACAGCACATTCAATTAGTGGTCTATCTATATAATCCAGATGGCTCATACAAGCATATGTGTCAAAGCTCACTGCATCAAAGACAGGATGGGATAATCATAAACATGGCTCTATTGGTTTATTGATTCTTATAACAGTAACTGGCATGGAAGTTGTATGGAAAAGGCCATGATCTGAAGCAAAGTTGTATGTCTAATAACACCATTATTCTAAATACACATGGATTTATTCAAGCAACAGATAATTTACACGAAGTGCCAGATATAACACTGGGATGTGGTGTTAGTGGCTTTTGTATTCTAACGCTGAGTGATATACTGTGTATTTTATACAAATAATGTACAACCTAATGCCGTTTGTATTCTTCATCAATTCCAATGTATACACTGTGTGCAGAATTATTAGGCAAATGAGTATTTTGATCACATGATACTTTTTATACATGTTGTCCTACTCCAAGCTGCATAGGCTTGAGAGCCAACTACCAATTAAGTAAATCTGGTGATGTGCATCTCTGTAATGAGGAGGGATGTTGACTAATGACATCAACACCCTATATAAGGTGTGCTTAATTATTAGGCAACTTCCTTTCCTTTGGCAAAATGGGTCAGAAGAGAGATTTGACGGGCTCTGAAAAGTCCAAAAGTGTGAGATGTGTTGCAGAGGGATGCAGCGGTCTTGAAATTTCCAAACCTTTGAATAGTCATCACCGAACAATCAAGCGTTTCATGGCAAATAGCCAACAGGGTCGCAAGAAGCGTGCTGGCCAAAAAAGGCGCAAAATAACTGCCCATGAATTGAGGAAAATCAAGTGTGAAGCTGCCAAGATGCCATTCACCACCAGTTTTGCCATATTTCAGAGCTGCAACGTTACTGGAGTATCAAAAAGCACAAGGTGTGCGATACTCAGGGACATGGCCAAGGTAAGGAAGGCTGAAAAACGACCACCTTTGAACAAGAAACATAAGATAAAACGTCAAGAATGGGCCAAGAAACATCTTTAGACTGATTTTTCTAAGGTTTTATGGACTGATGAAATGAGAGTGACTCTTGATGGGCCAGATAGATGGGCCAGAGGCTGAATCAGTAAAGGGCAGAGAGCTCCACTCCGACTCCGACGCCAGGAAGGTGGAGGTGGGGTACTGGTATGGGCTGGTATCATCAAAGATGAACTTGTGGGACCTTTTCGGGTTGAGGATGGAGTGAAGCTCAACTCCCAGACCTACTGCCAGCTTCTGGAAGACAACTTCTTCAAGCAGTGGTACAGGAAGAAGTCGGTATCGTTCAAGAAAAACATGATTTTTATGCAGGACAATGCTCCATGACATTCATCCAACTACTCCACAGCGTGGTTGGCCAGTAAAGGTAAAATAATGACATGGCCCCCTTGTTCACCTGATCTGAACCCCATAGAGAACCTGTGGTCCATCATAAAATGTGAGATCTACAAGGAGGGAAAACAGTACACCTCTCGGAACAGTGTCTGGGAGGCTGTGATGGCTGCTGCACGCAATGTTGATTGAAAACAGATCAAGCAACTGACAGAATCTATGGATGGAAGGCTGTTGAGTGTCATCATAAAGAGAGGTGGCTATATTGATCATTGATTTTTTGGGTTTTTGGTTTTGCATGTCAGAAATGTTTATTTCTAAATTTTGTGCACTGATATTGGTTTACCTGGTGAAAATAAACAAGTGAGATGGGATTATATTTGGTTTTTATTAAGTTGCCTAATAATTCTGCACAGTAATAGTTACCTGCACAAACAGATAACCTCCTAAGATAGCCAAATCTAAAAAAAAGCCCACTCCAACTTCCAAAAATATTAAGCTTGGATATTTATGAGTCTTTTGGGTTGATTGAGAACATAGTTGTTGATCAATAATAAAAATAATCCTCTAAAATACAACTTGCCTAATAATTCTGCACACAGTGTAGTTAACAATAACAATAGAAAGAACCACGTTGATATATGCAAGTTAGACCAATAAAATTGAGAGTATTCAAATAGTATCATGACTATTCTGAAGTCATGCATCAAGGGCCAATTCCAACTTTACTGCTGAGTGAGGCGAAAACTCAAATGATGCCCCTCCTCCCACCAGTAATTCAGTAAATAAACTGTGTCGAAAAATGTATGGCCACACTGAATAAAGCCTATATTGTATACATAGCCATACAGTGGCATGAAAAAGTCTGGGCACCCCTGGTCAAAATTACTGTTAAATTGTGAACAGTTAAGCAACTTGAACATGAAATGATCTCTAAAAGACCTAAAGATAAAGATTACACATGTCCTTTGTATTTTAGTAAAAAATATATATATATATTTTCAGCTTTTACATTTTAAAAATTACAAAAAGGATAATTTGTTGCTGCTTTTGCCCCACCATACATTGTGCATTTTACCATGATGTTGTTAGCTTGAGTCTTCACCTTTAATTTGGATTTTATTAATATTTTATCTATAATTGTATCTCTTGTTATTCCAACAAAATGTGTAATTTTCTCTCCCTTATGTAAGAGTTTAGGACTCAGAACTGCAGCATTCTTTCTCTTCAAATGACTGGTTGAACGCCTTTGTAATGCCCACCAAGGCCTACATATCTTGAAGAGTCCAGGAAAACATTTTTAAGATACTATCATGCTGGTGAAGGACTCTAAACTTTCTTCATAACATTTCCCAGATTGTCCCAATGTATGATGGAGATTCAATGAACAAGGAGGATCTAAGTCATATATTTGGTCGGAATGTGTTAAGACTGCATTGTTTTGGCACATTGGCAATATGGTTGCGAGATGAGTTGAACAATGGATATGGCCATCCTTTCAATCTAATTCAAAATTAAAGAAAGGACATTTACACTTCTTTATTTAAGCTTACCTGGTTGTGCCAAGACATTGGAAGACCACCATGACCTCTTTGGACATGCACTGGTTAGATACTTCGGAGGATATAAGGAGTAAAGTGAACCTAGTGGCCACCGACTCTGGAGAAATATTTCAGTACTTTGTAAGCTTGGCTGTTATACCGCAAAGCACTGGCTAACTCAAGGATGTAATGTTCTATTTAACTCCTTCATTGCAAAATGTTCCTTTCCTTATTTTTTCTTGTTTTCTTTTTCCTTTCTTTCTTTCTGATCGAATTTCCCTTGCTGGGACCCTCGCTCTCTAATTCTCTTTCTAGGTTATTGGGCCTGGTTACACAATTACATTCTTCATAAAATGTTATATAGATTTCTCTAGCTGTAAATACCTCTTGTATCTGGGGATATTCACTTTTGATCATTATTTCTTATTATGGATTGTATTTGCTATGTCTTTATATCTGCCGAATAATAGATTTTGAACCATAATTCTAAGATGAGTTGCAGAAAGAGAACGATACACAGTGGAGTCAGAAGTATTATGGATAAAATCAGCGATTATGACAGCTCATCTGACGCGCCCCTGGGCCTGTGTCGCGCTGCGTTGCGCACGCGGGAGCCTACCCGGAGCCGGATCAGTGGAGGGTTGTAGTCTCGTGGCGGTGACCCGGTCCGTGCCCAGGGAGTCAAACTAGACGGCAGTCTATTAGTAGCAAATAGTTGATGACTACGCCACCCGTTGAGTGCAGCCAGGAAGCTGCTGCTGCAGGGCAGACCGCTGAGGCCGGTGGTAGGATTGTGCAGCGTGATAGTATAACCCCCAACGGGAGGGGTATGGCCTCAGGGCAGCCGACGTGGATGATGGGGGTAGCAGGAACCACTCAGAGACGGTACGGTGTAGTTCAGGGTCTTTACTGGTAACAACGACAGACCCTCCCGGAGTACTTGCTAGCAAACGGGGCCTGGTCAGTCTTTGAGCAGATGGGATCTCCCCTGGCCAGGCGTAGTTGTAGGCCTCCCAAACTGACTGTACTCTTCTGGCTACCTTGCTAGAAGCTGATGTAAGTAGCCCACGTCCCTGAGTGTACCGTGTGGTGCTCACCCGTATGGCCGGTGACTCGGGGCCTTCTAGGCCAGAGGACCTGAAATCCCCTGCCTGACGGATTCTGCTGCTGGGTAGGAGTTAGTCCCCACAGCCTCGGACTCCGGGTCCGGTAAAGAATCTTCTTAGTCAGGGCGAGCTCTGCAGCTGCCAGCCCCTGACTCCTTGTAACTCTGCTGTTTCCTATGCTGCTTCTTGTCTCCACTCTCCTTGTCTGACTCACCCTGCCTCAGCCCCGGGTTTATACAGGGGAAGTTCTTCCCCTCCCAAGACTGGGCAGGAGGTGTGGCATGCACAGGATCCCTGACCAAAGGACCTCCCACCTGCTCTCAGACATAACATTACATTACTGTGGAAAACCAGACCCCTGGGGTGCCACATTCCCCCCTAGTGAAATTTAGTACTCCGGGACTAAACACATTTAGAAAAACATAACAAAGTATAACAATAACAATACTATAAGAAAAACACATAAGATGGTTACGGCGTGTCCGCAACCGGATGCAGTCTTTGAAGAAAAGCAAAGGTGTCCATTTCACCAACACAGGGAGACGTAACCAGGTAGGGGTCTGTCCTACCCCGAGTCCTTAACAGTCTCTAGTCCATCCTGGGTTACGCTCCAACTATATACAAGGATTCCCGGTAAATCCACCAAGGTTTCCTAAAAACAACTGGAAACACAAAATTATACACAAGCAACAATACACAGATAAACATAAATAAAACTATTTTTACACTTCAAATTCTCCAGCGTGCGGGTAACTGGCCTCTAGTGGCCCTAGTGGACCTACGGAGCTGACTGTCTGGCCCTGAACTACAGGGTGTAGGAGCTGTCAAGGGTAAACTGGGCAGCTGTCTACCGGCTCTTTGTCTCACTAGGGGTACGGCAGGCTCACTATAAGCAGAGGGTTGATTCTCCTGTTCTACTCGTGTGGAGTCTTCTGCCTCCTGGACCGGCTGTTCTTCCAGCTCTACCCGTTGCTCCGTAGGTTCTTGGGATGATGGTTGGAGGAAGGTGAGTACGGGTACCACAACTGCACCATTGACTTGAGTCCAAGACCGAGGGAAGTCCCCGAGCACGGTACTAACCATATCTTCCCTTTCCTCTACGGGTCGATGGTCTTCTTGTTCTTCTTCAGGGTTCCTCAGTTGTTCGGGACACTTCTTCAGGTGGTCCCGGGATACAATGGCTGTGGTTTCCCCTCCGTCTTTACTGATGGTACAGACCTTCGGGTTCTCGTGGCTTGAGGGCAGTACGGTGTACGGGTCCTTCTCCCACTGGTCATCCAACTTGTGGAGCCGTCTTTTCCTCTTCAAGACCTGCTCTCCGGGTACCAGGGGAACAGCGGGAGCATACTGGTTGTAAGTCTTCTCTTGTCTTTCCCTAGCCTGACAGAGACTTCGCTCCACGCTCTCTTGTACTCTCCGGTACTGCTGCTGCCTCTCTGTGTCCCAGTCTGTTTCTGGTGAAGTGTCCTCAGGTGTCAGGACTCCCATTTCCAGGTCAACAGGTAACTTACCAGGTCTCGCCCTCATTAGGTAAGCCGGGGTACAGTTGGTGGAACCTACCGGGATGTGGTTGTATAGGTCCACCAGATCGGGCAACTTCTCAGGCCACAGACTGCGTTCTTCCAGGGGCAATGTTTTTAGAAGATCCATTACCACCTGGTTCATTTTTTCACAAAGTCCATTAGTTTGCGGATGGTAGGGTGTCGTCCTTATCTTCCGGCAGCCATACAGATTGCAGAATTCCTGGAAGACCTCCGCTTCAAAGGCAGGTCCCTGGTCCGTCAGCACTTGGTCCGGGTACCCGTGTGGACGGCAGAAGTGCTGCTGGAAGGCTCTAGCTGCTGTTTGAGCCGTTAAGTCCTTGACGGGGACGACAACCAAGAACCGGGAGTAATGATCCACGATGGTTAACGCGTAGACGTAGCCACTTCTGCTTGGGGTCAGTTTTACATGATCCAAGGCTACCAGTTCCAACGGTTGCCGGGTGACGATGGACTGCAGGGGAGTCTTCTGGCTGGCCCGGTCCTTCCTTCTCAGATTGCACGGGCCACAGTCTCTGCACCACTTCTCGATGGTTCCCCTCATGCCTACCCAGTGGAACCGCTCGCGCAGCAGGAACTCCAGCTTTTTCCACCCGAAGTGTCCAGCTCCGTCGTGGTATGCCTCCATCACCATGGCTGCGTCTCTTCGTGGCACCACTACTTGCCAGAGTAGTTCATGCGTCCGGGAGTTGACCATTCTGCGGCACAACTTCCCCTTGTAAAGGAATAGTCGACTCTTCTCCGCCCATAGTTGTTTGGCTTCCTCCGGAGCGTCTGGTTCAAGGCGAGCCTCCGGCCGAGTCAGCATCTCCTTCACCAGTCGGACGGCAGGGTCGCTGTCTTGCGTTTCCGCCCAGTTGTAGTGGGGTAAGGGGTTCAACGTAGCAGCCTGCTTACCCCTTACCCGGTGGGAATACTGGATAGTCCCATGACGGTGGAACGCAGGGAGTTCAACTTCTTCCAGTCCCTCCGGATCTTCTCCTTCGTCCGGCAGGTTGGGCATCCTGGACAGGGCATCCGCGTTAGTATTGGAGCGTCCTGCCCGGTATTTGATTGTGAACTCGTAGTTGGACAGACGGGCCATCCACCTCTGCTCCAGGGCACCGAGTCTTGCCGTGTCCAGGTGTGTCAACGGGTTGTTATCCGTGTATACGGTGAACCGGGAAGAAGCGAGGTAATGCCTAAAGCGCTCGGTGACTGCCCATACCACGGCCAGGAACTCTAGCTTAAATGAGCTGTAATTCTCGGGGTTCCTTTCGGTGGGTCGCAGTTTTCGGCTGGCATAGGAGATTACTCGTTCTCTCCCCTGCTGAATCTGGGACAGTACGGCTCCTAGCCCGATGTTACTGGCGTCGGTGTAGAGGATGAAGGGCTGGCTATAGTCCGGGTACGCCAAGATTTCATCCCCCGTGAGGGCCATCTTCAGCTGGCAGAAGGACTCTTCTTCTAGCTCTTCCCATTTGAAGGGCGGCTTCTGGTTCTTGGTCTTTCGGGACTGGCCTATCAGGAGGTCCTGCATAGGCGCTGCCTTTTTGGTGAAACCGGGAATAAACCTTCGGTAGTAGCCTACCAACCCTAGGAACTGCCGCACTTCTTTTACGCTGGAGGGGCTTGGCCATCCCTTAATTGCGGTGATCTTATCGGGGTCGGGAGCCACTCCGTCAGCGCTCACCACGTGTCCCAGGTATTGCACCTTTGGTTTCAGGAGGTGACACTTGGAGGGTTTCACCTTTAGGCCGTAACTCGCCAGAGCTTCGAACACCTCCGCCAGGTGTTTCAGGTGGTCCTCATAAGTTTTGGAGTATACGATGACATCGTCCAGGTACAACAGGACCGTCTCGAAGTTTCTGTGGCCCAGACAGCACTCCATTAATCGTTGGAAGGTTCCTGGGGCGTTGCAGAGTCCGAACGGCATGCAGGTGAACTCGCTAAGTCCCATCGGGGTGGTGAATGCGGTCTTCTCCCGGTCCGCCTCTGCTACAGGAACCTGCCAGTACCCGCTAGTGAGATCCAAGGTAGAGAAGAAGTTAGCAGATCTTAAAGCAGCCAATGACTCCTCTATCCTTGGTAAGGGGTACGCATCCTTGTGTGTGATACGGTTGATTTTCCGGTAATCTACACACATCCTCATGGTGTTGTCTTTCTTTTTGACTAAAACTAGTGGGGCTGCCCAGGGGCTACAGCTATCCCGGATTACCCCAGCCTCCTTCATGTCTCTAAGCATCCCCTTGGCGTGTTGGTAATGTGCAGGGGGTACGGGTCGATACCTCTCTTTTATGGGAGGATGATCTCCCGTGGGGATGCGGTGTTCTACCCCCTTGACTCGCCCGAAGTCTAACGGGTGTTTACTAAACACTCTCTCATACTCTTGAACCACCCGATAGACTCCTTGTTTCTGATGTGAGGGAGTGGAATCAGTACCCAAATGTAGTTGCTGACACCAGTCCTCCATGTCTTTCTTAGAGCCGTTACCTTCCTCCGGGTGAGATGGAGGCAAGGGTTCCACAGATTGTATAGAATTTTGATTAGTGGTATATAATTTGGCTAGCGTGGCATACCGGGGCAGGTACACTTCCCTCTCCCCGATATTTATTATGCGAATGGGCACCCTCCCATGGCGTACATTGACCACCCCCCGTGCTGTCAAAATGGTGGGCCTACTGTCTGAGTAAACTGGTTCTACCATTGCCTGGTAATCTCTACCTCTCAGACCAATAGCTGCCCGGCACCAAATCATCATTTCACTTTTTGGGGGCATGGCAATAGGAAAAGGGTCACACATTCTTACGCTACCAATCTCACCGCCGGAGAGTTCCACTTGTTGCCGTTGCATCAGTGCCCGGATCTCTTTCTGGAGCACCCGCTGCTCGCCGGAGCTGGCGTTCTTGGCAACCTGCTGTAAAAGGAAAATCACCTCTGCAAGACAATTTTCAATTACGTTAGTTCCTAGAGTTATTTTTGGGTGACTCTCATGTTTATCAATATCTACAATGATCAATCCCTGTGCGGCCAGTTCGACTCTACCGATTTTGAGGGTCACCTCTTTAAATCCGATCTGTGGCACGGGCTGGCCATTGCTGGCGATGATACTCAAGTCGTCGTCAGGGTAGCGGGTAATATCCGAGTCATTCCAGTACTGCTTGAAGAGCACGTACGGGATGGTGGTGACCTGTGACCCGGTATCCAGTAGGGCACTCATGGGAATGCCATCCAGTACCACAGGCAAGACTGGACGTCCTCCCACATATCTGTCGCGCCAGTTCGATGGGCCTGGTGATCTTTTTCCTGGGGGTTGGCCCTCTACCCCAGGTTGTGCCCGTTTAAAGAACAGTACCTTTCCATATGTCCGGGTTGATTGCAGCGGCGGCAGATGGGTCGTCCGTCCTCGCTGTATCGGTCACTGGGTCTTCCTCTGGCCGGTGGGGTCCTCCTTGGTCGACGCCACGGGATGTCCTCCGGTCCGGATGCCAGCTGGATCTTCCCTGGGGTGGAAACCTGTAAAGACTGCACAGTTCGGGTTAGCGCAGCAACGCTCTTAGCTAGCTCTTGGACCTGATGGTGTAGGTCTGGAGCCGGGTCATTGTCCAAAGCCTGCGCATCAGCTCCCACAGGCCCTGCCGACAAGGGTGCCGCCTCCTGGTGGTAAGTGATAGCTGGGCGCCTGTGGGTAACAACGCCACCCGGTGCTGGTTCTCGGAGCACCCGGATAGCTCTATCCTTGAACTGTGCAAAGTCCAGATGGGGATCCTGTAAGGCCATTGCCCGCAACTGGGTTCGGTGGGCATTGCAATATAAACCCTCTATAAATTGTTCAGTCAATAGCCTGTCCTCGTTTCCCACCCCATCAGGGTCGGTCTGCTTTATGGCCCTCAGGGCCTCTTGTAGGTTTAGTGCATAGTCCCTTATACTCTCATGCGCTCGCTGCTTGCACCCGTAGAATCTAAGCTTAATCTCGGCTGAGGTGCGGGTATCAAAGGTGTCCTTCAGCCGGGTTAGTATCCCTGCGACAGTCTTCCTCCCAGGTGGCCAGGATTTTACTTCCCTTTTGGCTGCCCCGGTTAGTTGGGCCACCAGGATGCTCACTTTTTGCTCTTCTGTGAGGGGGTACACCTGGAAGAGGCTATCCAGCTTTTCTCTAAAGTCATGCAGGGTATGTGACTCCCCTGAGTACTGGGGTAGCCAAGCTGCTCCCGGGATATAGGGCATGGTGAAGGGCATAACTGCAGCAGCGGTAGCGCTGGCGGGGGTTGAGGCAGTGAAGCTCTCCTCCGTATCCGACATCTTCCTCCCCCCTAGTGGACCGTGGCCTACCTTGCGATGATCCTCTTCCGTAGGCCGCGGCTCCACAGTGGATCGTCAGGGTTGAGGACCTTCCGTCGCGCTCCTGTGACGTCGGCGTCTGCTGGGCTCCTTCCAGGACCTTACGCAACGTCCGGACGTGAGGCGGGGCTTCAGTTCTCGCGCGCTTTCGGAGTCCACGCCCCTCTTCTTCCCGCGCGGCGTCCTCAAGATGGCGTCCAATGGCGGGAAAACTCCACGGATGGCGGGAAGAAGGTCGAAGATGGCGCCGGATGGCGGGAAAACTTCGCGGATGGCGGGAAGAAGGTAGAAGATGGCGCCGGATGGCGGGAAACCTTCACCACTGGTAAGTTTGAACAGTCTTTGCTTTTCAGGCACGCAGTACCCGGTGGTTGCGGGCACGAAATCCTGCCGACTACGCCAAAGTTGACGCGCCCCTGGGCCTGTGTCGCGCTGCGTTGCGCACGCGGGAGCCTACCCGGAGCCGGATCAGTGGAGGGTTGTAGTCTCGTGGCGGTGACCCGGTCCGTGCCCAGGGAGTCAAACTAGACGGCAGTCTATTAGTAGCAAATAGTTGATGACTACGCCACCCGTTGAGTGCAGCCAGGAAGCTGCTGCTGCAGGGCAGACCGCTGAGGCCGGTGGTAGGATTGTGCAGCGTGATAGTATAACCCCCAACGGGAGGGGTATGGCCTCAGGGCAGCCGACGTGGATGATGGGGGTAGCAGGAACCACTCAGAGACGGTACGGTGTAGTTCAGGGTCTTTACTGGTAACAACGACAGACCCTCCCGGAGTACTTGCTAGCAAACGGGGCCTGGTCAGTCTTTGAGCAGATGGGATCTCCCCTGGCCAGGCGTAGTTGTAGGCCTCCCAAACTGACTGTACACTTCTGGCTACCTTGCTAGAAGCTGATGTAAGTAGCCCACGTCTCTGAGTGTACCGTGTGGTGCTCACCCGTATGGCCGGTGACTCGGGGCCTTCTAGGCCAGAGGACCTGAAATCCCCTGCCTGACGGATTCTGCTGCTGGGTAGGAGTTAGTCCCCACAGCCTCGGACTCCGGGTCCGGTAAAGAATCTTCTTAGTCAGGGCGAGCTCTGCAGCTGCCAGCCCCTGACTCCTTGTAACTCTGCTGTTTCCTATGCTGCTTCTTGTCTCCACTCTCCTTGTCTGACTCACCCTGCCTCAGCCCCGGGTTTATACAGGGGAAGTTCTTCCCCTCCCAAGACTGGGCAGGAGGTGTGGCATGCACAGGATCCCTGACCAAAGGACCTCCCACCTGCTCTCAGACATAACATTACATTACTGTGGAAAACCAGACCCCTGGGGTGCCACACATCCATCTAGCATTTTGTACATACATGAGGAACTCAGCACCCTGTTTAATGAGAAACAGGAAAGAAATTATTTCTAGGAAAGAAATGAGCTTTCAAACTGAAATGTGTAGTCATGAATGAGTGGCCATCAGAAGCAGACAGTATCAACAAACATTCATGTCATCAAAAGCATCATTTCATTATAATATCTTCCGTGGTGTCTATAACATGTGATATCCATAGCTCTAGATTAGCAGAAAAAAAACTCATTTAGTATGTGCCTACGTATAATGTCACACACTTGAGACTTATTGTTAGCAGTAGTTCTTGTCCAATGTTTTCCTCAACATTTGCAATCGAGGGACATTGAGGAGGTCCTTACACACAGAATATTAATTAAAGGGGTTGGCCACTTCTTTACATGCTCCTTTCATGTGAACTAACTCCCATAGATAAGCACGTCACTAAATGCTTTACTTTTTCCAATCCTTCTGTGACCTGAGCTGCTCTTCCGAGCACATGATCTTTGGTTGATAATCTCCTGGCTTTCTGTGATGTCATGTCAAAATCTTCCTCTGTCCCAGGCTCTGGAAACTGATAGGTGGGCTTGGCTTGCCATGTAGGTGGGTGGGGCTTGCTGAGTGGGTGGGCAGATCTCCATTCAGCAGACGTCAAGATGTTTATGCAGACAAGGCTCTCCCTTGAGACCGAGCCCCAGGGGCGTACATAGAAATCATGGGGCCCCATAGCAAAAGTCCAAATTGGGCCCCCCTTCTCCGTAAAAAAAAATCTGCAACGTAACTGGAATCACAGTGTATAGGCGCAGTCACAAAAAGACATAGCTATCTACTTTTGAAGACAGGGAAATGGACATGTCTTGTAGCATATACATAGTAAATGTGCCCATACTGAAGCCTTTTAGTGTTCTCAACCCTTTTATCGCCCTATAGATTTAAATACCTCCAAAAATGCATCCAACACACTGTATGATAACCCCTACAGTAAATTCCCCTACTGTAACCCCCACATGCACAGTATGATGACTCGATAGTCCCCCCAGCAAAGTATGATGTCCACACAACCACCCACATAATATGATAGCTCTGACAGCACCCAAACACAGTATGATGGTCCACACACACACCCCACAGAAACCCCCCCTCACACAGTATGAAGGTCCCCGCAAAGTATGATGATCCCCACAGACCCACATTGTATGATGATCCTCACACAGTTTGATAACCCCATAGGCCCTCCACAGGACCTCCAAACAATATGATGAAGGTACCCACAGTATGATGGTCAGCACATTTCCCCCACACACAGTAAGCAGCACGGTGGCTCAGCAGTTAGCACTGTATGGTGTCTCAGTGGTTAGCACTGCAGCCTTGAGGTAATGGGTTCAAATCCCACCAAGGACAACATCTGCAAGGAGTTTGTATGTTCTCCCCGTGTTTGTGTGGGTTTCATCCGGGTTCTCCAGTTTCCTTCCACACTCCAAAGACATACTGATAGGGAATGTAAATTGTGAGCCCCAATGGGGACAGTGCTGATAATGTCTGTAAAGCGCTGTGGAATTAATGGCGCTACATAAGTGAGTAAAATAAATATATACTGTATTTTGCGGATTATAAGACGCACCCTAAATTTTGGGGTGCAAAATAGGAAAAAATATTTGTTATATTTTTTTTAAATAAAATGGTGCGCCTTATAATCCTTTTTACCTGGGGGCAGTGGTAGTGGAGGGGGGGGGGGGGGTCACAGGAGCCAGGCTCACACATACCGGAGACTGGCGGCAGAGGAGGCTGCGGCAGGAGACGGGCGATGCTGCGGCCCCGCCCTCAGAAGAAATGTCAGTGATTCAAGGCGGTGGTGGTGTCAGCGGGAGCTAGGCGAGTTCAGCGAGGCGATGCTGCGGCCCTGTCCTCAGAAGTCGGCGGTGAGGGGAGGCTAGGTTCTCTATCCTGTACATAGCCCTGCGCTTTTGTAAAATGGCCGCCGGAGCATGCGCAGATTGAGATCTCTAGAGAACTCGGCCAGCTCCCGCCGCCACCAGCACCGCCTTGAATCACTGACATTTGTTCTGAGGGCGGGGCCGAAGAATCACCCCGCTACTGCCGCAGCCACCGCCAACCTCCTGTGTTTGGGACCCCTATCCGACGACGCCCCCCCAAGTAACTATAACTTTTCATTATAAGACGCACACCCTTTTTCCTCCCAAATTTGGGGGGAAAAAGTGTGTTTTATAATCCGAAAAATACAGTGAGTAAAATAAAATAAATAAATAATATTGGCCCCCACAGTAGTCCCCACCACAATATGATGGTCGCCACAAGCCCCCCCACATCATATGATGACCCCCTTTCAGTAGTCCCCATCACAGTATAAGACCCCACAGACCCTTACAAGTCCTGACTAGGAGAGCATGAGCTGCCGTGCAGATAAATGTGTGTAAAGCAGTAATTTATACAATTTATTAATGTTCAGCTGTAATCCCCTCTGGTCCCAGAAGTTCCTCCTCAAGCCTTTTGGTGACCGACACAGGACAGTGTGACAGTAGCTCTAGCTCGGTGTGAAGGAGGCTTCCTGACTCTCTTTGTGCACAATCACAGCCTCCTCCCCATAAACCTGTAAATTCTATTTACGACCTCTCCCCCTGCCTTAACACCCGCACATCCATCAGCATGCAGGTGGAAACTCATCTGACTGAGTCATTTCACACAGAGAGCCCAGTGCTGCCCTGCTAACCTGCAGTGTCACCCCTGCATCCAGGACGGCTCCCTCTGTCTCCATTAGCCAGGCTCCAATGATCACCACGCTCCGGGTGCTCAGCTCCTCTCTGCTGTGCACGCAGCGCAGTGATCTAGAGGGGTGTGTCTATGGACAGAGCAGCCGGCTCCGGGCCCCCTGACCGCTGGGGCCCCATAGCAGTCACGTGGTCTGCCTCTTTGGGCGGTACGCACTGCCGAGCCCCCTTTATGCCTGAAAGCATACAGCAGGGTGTATATATATGTACACACACTGCTGTATACCCTGTGTAATGTATATAAACCCTGCTGTATACCCGGTATAATATGAATTCATTTATATCTCTTTCCCCATCCAATTGATCTATCTATCTATCTATCTATCTATCTATCTGTCTATCTATCCATTTGTCAATGAGAGGAAGAGTAAGGGATAATCTTTATTGTCAGGGCTGGTGTTCTTTGTACATTATTTCTATTCCCTGTAACAGTGTACTGTACAGAAGATCATGCTGATGCTGTGTGTGATGCTGAGGGAGGAGTGGCGAGGTTTAGGTGGAGTTACAGGTCTGTGCTCGCTGCTGACTTGCAACCCAGCACAAGGAATGATGGGAAATGTAATCAGAAGGGAGCAGAGGATTCTAAAGAAGAAGTGATGACTGTGACAGCAGAGCTGATGCCAGGGCACATAAAGCAAAGCAGAAAAGCAGAGAACATACCTCCCAACTTTTGAAGAATAGAAAGAGGGACAAATCACAGTGCGCTGCTGCAAATTTTGGCCATGCCCCTGGCCACACCCCAGTCCACTCCCATTTATCATTATCTTTCTCCCCTGGCAGGAGGAGTTGTCAGAGGAGCGCTGGCAGTGAGGGAAATTCACCAGACGCCCGAGACTGCAAGGCGTAGACCTAAGTCTGGGACTGTTCGCTGTATCCGGGGCAGTTGGGACTAGAGATGAGCGAATCGATTCCCAGGTCTCCAGACCAGCGTCCAGATCTGTGCTACCTGGCAGCTGGACAGGAAGCTGTGAATCTTTAATCTTTCAGGGCAGCGCGACATCATCTGTGAGTCCTGCTCATCTCTAGTTGTGGATTATTTTTTGTTCCCTCATTCACAGTCGGAGCTGCCAGAACTTTCTCATCTTTATGTAGCTTCACTATATGACATCCGGCTTTTTTGTGTCTGTAAGGCCGTGTTCACACATTGCAGAAATACTGTGTTTTTTGTTTTCAGCAGATGTCCTCACCCAACTACACAATAACAATCTTCTCCCCCTTATTTGATGTGTTTTGGTGCAGATGTGAAGCCGCGTTTTTTTAAGGTGCTTTTTATAGTACAGAAAACCTTTGCTTTTGCACTTAATGAAGTAACTGCATTTTTTTTGGGCTCTACATAGAAGCGTCTGTAGATGCTGCTGTACTCTGCGGTAGTGATGAGCAATACATGCAGGGATTGAGTAACAAACAGGCAATCCTTGTATGTGTCACAGCTGTCTAACAGCCTTGACACATGCAGCCGCTGCGGCTCAAACATAGATGCCGGGCACGCCGAAAATACTCGGCGAGCACCCGAGCGTGCTTGTCGAAAGGGTTAACAATACACACTCGCTCATCACTACTCTGCGGTTTTTGAGCATTTCTCTATAGGTTTCTTCTGAAAAAAAATGCATGAAGAAAAAATACGCCACTGCATTTTTAGGCGCAGAATCAAAGTTTTTCTGTACTATTAAAAAGCGTTAAAAACTCTGCTTCATATCTGCCCCAAAATCGCATCAAATAAGCGGGAAAGCGCATAAAAGAAATGCAGCAGCCACACAATAATAAGAGAAGATTATTGTTTTTTTACGTCATTTACTGATCCCCGTAAATAATCTGATCTCTGTGTTCTGCGGGTCGTTACAATTACAGGGACACCAAATCTGTCCGTGTTATTTGCTGATTTGTGATGTTCATTATTTTTTACAAAACACATTAAAAATGACAATATTTTTTTCATTATCAAATGTTTTTCTTTATTATTTTTTAGCAATTTTATAGGCTGAAAAAAAATCTCTTATGCTCCATGTAGAATAAAAATACATATATTGTACACAGCAGTGTATCTCTATCAGCCTAGGCAGAGCCTGCAGTACAGATCAAGTAGACAGAATTCTCCTACCTTTTATTTATAGGACCAAAAAAATAATTTTCTTCTGCTCAGGCACCATAAAAATACATTGTTATACACAATCTATTTCCATGGACTTGTATGAGCTGCTTCATTGAGAGCTGTAGCTCAGTGGTTAAAGCTACAGCCTCTGGACACTGAGATTCCAGTTGGATGTAAGTTCGAGCCCTGGTGAGATGCGATCGCAGAAGAAAGAAGAGGTGAGTAATTACATTTTTTCACTGACCAGCGAGCAGCGCTGCCCCCCCTGAGAAGGAGGAGCTACGGGGCGATGAAAATATCGGAGAGGTGAGTATTAGGGTATGTGCGCATGTTCAGGATTTGATTTCAGAAATTTCTGCCGTGTTTCTGCATCTCTTGGCAGGAAAAAAAGTGCGTTTTTGTGTTATAAATGCTTTTTGGAGCTAAATAAAGTTATTTGAAAAAAGAAACGTGGGGCATTGCTTTAACCCTAGGATTACTGTCAGACCTTGGGTGAATATATTGGTTAATTTAAATGATTAAAGAATATGTCTGTTGTATTTCAAATAAAGTGTCTGCTCTCTGTCTGTGTGTTTATTTAACTCTTTACTTTAATTAGGTGTAGTAATGAAAGGGTCTGATTGACACCTTGTCATCACCACACAAAAGGGCTAGATGTCAGCTAATCCCCTAAAACCAATCTTCATTAGCATTTCCATTCATGTAATTTCTGTGGCAGCTGAGAGCTGCTATTTTTAACCTAGGAAGGTGCCATTAGGCAAACATTTTCCCTGGCTTTAATAACAGCTCACAGCTGTTTCTCTAGCCGCTATGTCCCCCCGATCAGCACTCAGCATTGCTTTGGACGCAGCATATTTTTGCTGTGTCCAAAACACTGTGTTCTAATGTCGCACTTTTGTTGTCAATATTTGCTGATCCACCGCATATAAAGACACTTCAATCGGTCAAAACCTGCAGCCGAGATTGGTGTCTCCACTACAGAAATTGACATGCTGCGGGTGAGTTTGGGTACGTGGCCACGATCTGCAGCCGCTGCAGGTTTGAAGCTGCATATTTATGCAGTGTCAAACCCGCAGCATCCAGATGTTACAGCATAGTGGATGGGATTTCTAGAAATCCCATGTCCACTATGCATGCATCTGAGACTTCAGATCACCCGCGGACACTGACATGCGGCGCGTCTTGGAGAACCGCAGCATGTCAAATCCTCTTGCAGAGTCGCTAGTCTCCGCAACAGAAATTTGACCACTAGAATGTATTGAATGTGGTAAACCACATTGTTAAGTGAACACATGTGGATTTATCTGCGTTAAATAGAATGCAGCGTTTTGGACGCAGCAAAAATATGCCGTGTTCAAAGCGCGGCTACGTCCGGATCGTGGGCCATAGCCTAAAAAATAATTTAAAAAAAAATTACGTAGGCTCCCGCATAATTTTTATAACCAGCAGAGGTAAAGCCGACTGCTGGGAGCTGATATTAGTAGCCGGGGCCATTAGCTGAAAATGTTCCCTGGCTATTATTAACAGCCCACAGCTGTTTGCTTGGCCTTTACTGGCTAGACTACAGGGGGACCCCAGAAAAAAATTGACGTAGGGTCCCCTATAAAATCTAACCAGAAAAGGCTAAACAGACAGCCGTGGGCTGATATTATTAGCCAGGGAAGGGGCCATGGATACTAGCCCCCTCTGCAGCTAATAATATCACCCCTCAGCAGTCTCAGAAATGGCGCAACCATAAGATGCGCCAAATCTGGCGCTTATCCTCTGCTTTTCCCACTGCCCTGTAGTGGTAGTGAGTGGGGTAATAGGGTTGGGGTTGATGTCAGCCTTGTATTGGCGGCTGACATGAAGCCTAGGTTAGTAATGGAGAGGCATCTATAAGATGCCCCCAATACTAACCACATAGCAAAGTTTTCAACTCTTTTTCAATATAAGACATAGCCAGAATAAAGTATTTTATTGAAATAAAATTACACACGGTTTTAATATTTTCTTTATTACACGCCTGAATCCCTCGATCTTCTGTAAAAAAACAAAAATAAAAAACAACCATATCCCTCACCTGTCCACCTTCACAACGTAATCCAGATTGTCCCTCGGTGATCCGGGTCACTTCTACAGCACCCACATCAATCACTGATGTGACTGCTGTAGAAGACAGTGCTGTACACTGACAGGAGTTTAATCACTCCAGTCACTGTGCATGGCTGTTCGGCAGGAGTGAGGTCACTTGGGTTCATCAGCTGAAAATCAGCTGATCAGCTCCGGTGACCTCAGCATTAGTGGTATGTGGGAACAATCTCATGAATGTTCCCACGCAGCACCGGTGCTGTAAAGTGGGGTCTCGAGCTCATTAGATGATCTCCAGCTGTGAGCTCGCGTAACCTCAGCTGGCACCGCAGCAATGTTGACTGCCAGGAACGAGCGCGCTCCCGTCAGTGTACCGCCGGCCGCTGAGAGATCAGGATGCCGAGGGACATCGCGAGGACACGAGGAGGACGGCGGGGGATGCCGGACAGGTGAGAGTAGGTGTTTTTTTTTTTAATTTTATTTTTTTTACACTCACTGCGCAAACGCCGAGTCGGCGGAGGAGACTACTGCTCCCCTCAGCCGCTCTGCTCTCGCTGTTATCAGCCGGAGCGGCGGTCGGATGATGGGATAAGTAGTCTTCCCCAGCCGAACTGGGTACCACTCCATGTGTGTTTTTGCAGCATATTTGATCCCTTGACTAGTCAAGTAAACAGCAAACAACCGCAGCAAATCTGTAAATATATTTAAACTTGCGGGTTTGCTGCGGTTCAATTAAAGTCAATGGGTGAGAAACGCTGCATTTACGCTACATAAAATGGACATGCTGCGTATTTAAATGCAATGAAAATCCTGAACGGAAAATTCCACATCATGTACACAGCACATCAGGATTGTCATTGCATTAGCTGGCAGACTGATTACATAGCGTTTTTGATGCATTTCCAAGTGGAAAAAACGCATCAAAAATGCACAGTGTGCACTTAACCTAAATAGAACAGCTGAGCCGTAAAAGGACGCGGGACTGAGCCATCAAATCGGGACAGTCCCACGGGATGGTTGGGAGCTATGCATAAAACAACATGAAACTTGGCAGAAAAGGTATATGGGGATCTTTAGGGACATTATCCTTAAGCATTTTTAGAAAAACCATAAGTGAGTCAGGGTAGTGTATAGCCTTTTTAAGTGTATTTCCAGAGTAACTTTATATGGATACATCCTGGGCATTATTTTGCTCAGTATTTGCTGGCATTCCTTTTTTGGATATATATAGTATATTATATATTTTCCAATATATTTCAATTGTAAACAGATCTGATGACAATAATGTCTGGAGCATCAGGAGCTGCAAGAGGAAATATAGCATTGTGTATGTGCAGCTCCAAAGGACTAAGTCACAAGGAACAGTCTTTTTATATTTTCAATGAATCATTGTTATCCAGATGCAAGGCAGAAAGAAGCACTACATAGCCCTAAGGCCCAGTGTCTGCTTTGATTTCTTTTTCCTTATTGAGTTACAAGTTTTACTTCTTTGATATACATCACATTTGAGAATAATTTTGGGATGCGAAGCTTCGGGTAGTTAAACTAAAGTATGGAAAATATAATAATGTGAACATCTTGAGGACACTCAACTCTAGTTTTTGTATTATGCTAATTCTGCACTTAAAGGAGTATACCGCCCTATGAAAAAACTAAGACATCGATGTACTTTAAAAAAACTGGTGCATTCTCCTTCCAGTGCTCAAGCAGATCCAGCACAGGGTGCTTCAGAAGTGAAGTCCGCTCCATACGCAAGTCAGAGGACTGATGTAGCCTGTTTTTGCTTGCAGCAGTCTGGCAGACTCAGACCAAAAAGGGCCCCTGTCTGTGCAAGAATAGTTTATGAGCTCTTTCAGGACTGGAGTCAGCACCAGGCACACCCGGGCAAGTACCGGGGCCATGAGCAAGCAGGGGGGCCCACTCGCTGTAGGGGAACCCGGCACGCTATGGAGCCGGTGAGTCGGGGGAGCTCCGTGCCAATGCTTGTGAGTGGGCCACCCCGCTTGCTCAGGGCCCCTGCACTTGCAATGCTTACCTCTCCTCGAACCTTTGCAGCTTTGGTGTCTTTTGTGTCCTGACTGATGTGTCAGGGGAGAGGGTGCGATGACATCACTACATCGCGCCCTCTGCTCTGACAGTGCAGAGAGCTAGAAGACGGCAACGTTAACGAGTCCTGACCTGCCGCCAGCAAGGAGAGTTAAGTATTTGATTTTTTTTAATGTATGGAGCAATATATGGGGCCCATACTGAATGAAGCAATATATAGGGCCCATTATACTGTATGGAGCATTATATGGGGTCCATTTTTCTGTATGGAGCATTATATAGGGTCCATTATTCTGTATGCAGCATTATATGGGCCCATTATTCCGTATGCACCATTATTTGGGGTCCATTATTCTGTATGCAGCATTATATGGGGTCCATCATTTTGTATGGAGCATTATATGGGGTCCATCATTCTGTATGCAGCATTATATGGGGTCCATTATTCTGTATGCAGCATTATATGGGGTCCATTATTCTGTATGGAGCATTATATGAGGTACATTATTCTGTATGGAGCATTATATGGGGTACATTATTGTGTATGGAGCATTATATGGGGTTGTGACAACACAGCTTCTAATCTTAATTAGCCAGTTGTCTACCTTTGTTAGGCCAAGAGAAATACACTATTGTATTTGTGTCATCTTTTGAATGTATATGTTTATATGGCTGGTCAAGAAAGACACTAACTCAGTGTTTGAGAACAATAATGTTGGTTAATATGCTAAGTGCATATTGTACTAAACCAGCTAGTTGTTGATTTACATGAGCAGGGGGATACCAACAATGCAAATTGGTGAAATGTTCAAACAATGAGACATGATCCCTGGACCTTCCCTCCTTGACCAGTGGATCTGTGCTTGAAAGGACAATTGTGAACTATTCAAGGGTAGCACACAGACTTTACAGAGAGAATGAGACAGACTCTTCAGAACAGCAGTTACACAGCCATCATCTGCCTCTAACAACAGTGAGCGGAGCTTGGCACTGCCAAATGCAAACCCCATAAATGACGTTGTCAATCTCTGACAGTGGCATTTTAAGCACCTGGTCCGTTCCACATGGTGCAGAGGACCGATGGGTTGCCATGGCAGGCTGAGGATTGCCTTTATAAGAGACTGTGATTTTTACTATACACACTTATACTGCAATACCTTAGTAATGCAGTATTTAGTATAAGTGATCAGACAGTCACAGATTTAAATCCCCTAGGACTACAAAAACTTTAAGTAAAAGAAATGTTTTTACAAGTATTAATATATATATATATATATATATATATATATATATATATATATACACTGCTCAAAAAAATAAAAGGAACACTGGAATAACACATCCTAGATCTGAATGAATGAAATATTCTCATTGAATACTTTGTTCTGTGCAAAGTTGAATGTGCTGACAACAAAATCACACAAAAATCATCAATGGAAATCAAATGTATTAACCAATGGAGGCCTGGATTTGGAGACACCCCCAAAATTAAAGTGGAAAAACACACTACAGGCTGATCCAACTTTGATGTAATGTCCTTAAAACAAATCAAAATGAGGCTCAGTATTGTGTGTGACCTCCATGTGCCTGTATGACCTCCCTACATCGCCTGGGCATGCTCCTGATGAGGTTGCGGATGATCTCTTGTGGGTCTCCTCCCAGACCTGGACTAAGGCATCTGCCAACTCCTGGACAGTCTGTGGTGCACCGTGACGTTGGTGGATGGAGCGAGATATGATGTCCCAGATGTGCTCAATCGGATTCAGGTCTGGGGAACGGGTGGGCCAGTCCATAGCCGCAATGCCTTCATCTTGCAGGAACTGCTGACACACTCCAGCCACATGAGGTCTGGCATTGTCCTGCATTAGGAGGAACCCAGGGCCAACCGCACCAGCATGTGGTCTCACAAGGGGTCTGAGGATCTCATCTCTGAACCTAATGGCAGTCAGGCTACCTCTGGAGAGCACATGGAGGGCTGTGTGGCCCTCCAAAGAAATGTCACAGAACACCAGGATTGGCAAAGTCGCCACTGGCGCCCTGTGCTCTTCACAGATGAAAGCAGGTTCACACTGAACACATGTGACAGACGTGACAGAGTCTGGAGACACCGTGAAGAGCGATCTGCTGCCTGCAACATCCTTCAGCATGACCCATTTGGCAGTGGGTCAGTAATGGTGTGGGTGGCATTTCTTTGGAGGGCCGCACGGAGTAGCCTGACTGCCATTAGGTACAGAGATGAGATCCTCAGACCCCTTGTGAGACCACATGCTGGTGCGGTTGGCCCTGGGTTCCTCCTAATGCAGGACAATGCCAGACCTCATGTGGCTGGAGTGTGTCAGCAGTTCCTGCAAGATGAAGGCATTGAAGCTATGGACTGACCCACCCGTTCCCCAGACCTGAATCCGATTGAGCACATCTGGGACATCATGTCTCGCTCCATCCACCAACGTCACGTTGCACCACAGACTGTCCAGGAGTTGGCGGATGCTTTAGTCCAGGTCTGGGAGGAGATCCCACAGGAGACCATCCACAACCTCATCAGGAGCATGCCCAGGCATTGTAGGGAGGTCATACAGGCACATGGAGGTCACACACAATACTGAGCCTCATTTTGACTTGTTTTAAGGACATTACATCAAAGTTGGATCAGCCTGTAGTGTGTTTTTCCACTTTAATTTTGGGGGTGACTCCAAATCCAGGCCTTTATTGGTTAAAAAATTTGATTTCCATTGATGATTTTTGTGTGATTTTGTTGTCAGCACATTCAACTTTGCACAGAACAAAGTATTCAATGAGAATATTTCATTCATTCAGATCTAGGATGTGTTTTTTGAGTGTTCCCTTTATTTTTTTGAGCAGTGTATATATTATAATTTGAATCGCCCCTTTTTTCCCATTCAAATAAAATAAAAATTTGTTTTAAAAATAAACATGTGATATTGCTGCATCCAAAAAAATCCAATATATCAAAATTTATTTACCTAATTGGTAGCCACAGTGAACGGAAAAAAATTAAAGTGCTATAATTGTGTTTTTTTAGGTAGCTGCAATGTGACAAAAAATGCAATAAGAAGCAATTAAAACATGTTATCTCTCCCTAAATTATAGCAATAAAAATGTCTCCCTGCCACACAAGAAAAAAAGCCTTCGAACAGTTCAATTAACATAAAAATGAAAATATTACAGATATCAGAAAATGGTGATACAAGCAATTTTTTTTAAAAAACTTCAATTTTTTTCCCTACTTAAATTAAAAAAGGAAACTATAGAAATTTGCGATCGCCTTAATTCTACTGACCTGGTGATTCATGTTACCAGGTCATTTTTACAGTAAAATAAACACCATAAAAACAAAACCCCCAAAACAATTGTGGAATAGAGTTTTTTATTTTGTTCTTCACAATTTCATTGCACCTGGAATGTTTTTCCTCTTTTCTAGTACATTGAATGTTAAAATGAATGGTGTCATTTGAAACTAAAATTAATCCTCCAAGAAAACAAGCCATCATTTGGCGCTGTCAACAGAAAAATATAAAAAGTTATGGCTCTTGGAAGAAGGGTACGAAAAAATAAAAGAGCAAATATGGAAACTTGCCTGATCGGGAAGAGATAAAAAGCAATTCTTAGAATTTAGTCTTATACGCCATAACTCCCAGGTGCCTCTCTTTTTGAGATACAGTGCCTAAATTTTACTCAAATCCCTCTAATCTACTTTGCTGCTCAGCTGAGAAGTAAATACAATTGCTAACAGAAGCTCACAGTAAAGACCTACTATATTAATAATTGGGACAAGAAAGAGCAGATCTTTTGAAGTTCGAATTCGCCAGCTTTGCCGAATTTTCCCAAACAAATTGAATTTGCGCCAAATAAACTTGCGTTCATATCAATACTGGAAAGTTTTTAATTGCTTGGAAATTATGCAGGGAAGAGGAGAGCGAAAACCCCACTGAACATAAGAGGTTGCACTCCATAGGAGAGAGAGAGAGGACCCCTCTAATCGCAAGAGCTTGCACACTAAAGAAGAGATAAAAGAGAGAAAGGACCCTGCTGATCATAAAAGCTTACACTATAGTCTACAGAAGAGAGAGATCAGACCCTGCTGATCATAAGGGCTTACACTCTACAGAAGAGAGAGAGGATCACGCTGACCATAAGAGCTTACACACTACAGGAGAGAGATGGAGGACCCCGGTGATCATAAGAGTTTACACTCTGCAGAAGAGAGAGAGAGGACCTCTCAAATTTTTTTTAGGTGCCAAGTTTTTTTGAATGGATTTAGGGTATTTTGAGGGTGCAGAATTAAAAAATCCCATTACTTTTCCTGAATTAGTTCTAGCTTTTGACATAATTCATCCATGAAAATAATGCATTCCCCCAATGCGACTTGTGTGTGGTAACAAATGCAATAGCTGTTGGTCTTTTGGTCTGTCTTTTTGATTATTTAATGGAGTCTTAGGTAATGAAATATCCCATATAACTATTTAGTATTTCAATTTGTAAGCTTAAAATGCTATAAAAGCAACGTTTTGAAGCCAGAATTCGACTGTAATTAATAAACTATTAAATATCTTAGAAACTAGAGCCAATCTGGCAAAACCAAAGTCATATTCTTAATCAGCACCATAAACGTATTATAAAACCATTTAGACATCGTAGCTCAAAAATCACTGTATACCAGTGTCATAAGAGCTTACACTCTGCAAGAGAGAGAGAGGACTCTGCTGAACATAAGATCTTACATACTCCAAAAAGAAAGAGAGGATCCAGCTGTACATAAAAGATTTTTTTGCAAACCACAAATTCAATCTCAAAATGTTCAAATTTGCTTGAAACCGCAAATTTCAGTAAATTCGACTTGAACTCAATCCTCATCTGATCAATCCACTCATCTCTTAGAACCACCCATAATCATCTCCACTTGGTCAATAATTCCTTTTGGGGCAAAAAATATATCATGTGCAATCGTTATTCCAACCAATTATGTGACTTTTTTTTCTGAAGGCTTTTTTCAAACACATTTTATTGTGAGTTTTTTTTGTCCAAAAAATGCAAGTAAAATACCAATGTTGTTATTAAAATGGTGTTTTTTGTGGTGTTTTTTTCAGATATTGTGTTTTAATATCTAAGTTTTCTTAGTTGCATCTTTTAAATTGCATCTTTCACATTGCAAATTATGTGATTCATAGATCATGTTACTTTTGATCATGTTACTCTTAGAATCAAGTGATTTTTATTTACATATGTAAGGGGGTGAGCCATGAAGAATGAGGTTCCTCAGTGTTGTGCAGCATTTGTGACCGGAGATTGCTACCTACTGTCCAAACTGAACTCAGTGAAACCGAAAGATGGGGGAAGTGTTTTAGGAAGGACAGATCAAAAGAGGGCACTGGGTCATAAAAAGCCAGAGTGACAAGGCAGGAAGTCAGTTCGTATCAACAAGTGAAACCAGCGGGACGTCTGCGCAGAGGGATGCCACGGCCGAGTCACCAGGACGCACTTGGAGAACGAGCCAGGCGGGACATTGTGAGCCAGTGAGTGAGAGCCGGACAATGCCAGTCAAGGCCTAGGATCCAGACTACGCCAGTCAAGACCATAGGCCAAACCTGCTATGGTCTGTCACTGCCCATTACTCGACTGTAGCAGGTCAAGCACAGAAGACCAAGTATGGGCCGCCATCCATAATTGGACATCCACTATGGTGATCCGGGGGAGCGAGTGAACTGGGCCATTTCTTCTAAGCTGACATACGGTACAGGGTTTGGTCTGGGGCTGTGCAGCAGATGGAATAGGGACCGGCCAGTGTGATGAGGGCCCTTAGGGCATTACTTGACTTTGTCAGGAGGACTGACAGCCTATCGGGAAATACCGGTGACCCCTTGTTAGTGCCTATAACCTTAGTGGAAACATGCTGAAAAGACATTCTCGTGTGGCTTTACAGCTATGAGTGCCACCCTTGGAAGTTATGACACAAGGGACATTAGGGCGTCGCTCCTATTGTGAAATAATCCGATAGGATAGAGTATCCATACTGCAACAGTAAAAGTGTGTTTAATGTCATTTGTGCTAAAATTAGATTACTTAATACCCTGTATTTGAATAATTGCTTCCTTTGCAAAATTAACCCTTTCATTCCTGTGTTAAGAGAATAAATAGTTTAGTTGGTTACTTCCGCCTTGTCCTTCTCTGCGTGTTGCATCCTAGTAACCTGTCTACACATACATGACTTATTAGAACATGCTTTATATAACACAGGCAAGAAACGATGAAGGTCTTTGTGAGAAAAAGACCACAATCTGGCCAAAAATATGCATGCTATCTTAAGAAAAAATGCCACTGTCCCCCCGCCTCCCAAAAATGGAAGCCAACTGACTCAGTAAAAACACAATCACAGTCAATGTATGGTGTTTAATATTTACTAATGGCTTAAAGCTAACATATGACTGCAGCAACTAATGCATTGTAGGCAATCTAAATATTTCTCCTTTTTAACTTAAAATACAGATTTGCATTAATCAATCTACTCTGTAAAGTTTTTATCTGGTTTCTTCTAGCTTTATAATAAAGCCCAAGCTGTGAATTATTTTGATTTCATGCAATATAGAGTTAAGAAAATTCCACATTCGGATGATCTTTGTGCTAAAAACTATGCCAGCCTATAAGTCTTCAGAAATAATGAATCCTATAATGAACCATAAGTGATTCTTGGATAATACTAAGAGTTAGGAGGATTGTATAACGCAGTGCGTAAGGTGCAGGCGAGTAAATAGGAAAAACTATGCACATAAATAGGTTGAGCTACTGAAGTACCGTAATATTTATTGATCATTTGCAGTATACTGTAATGTATATCACCCCAGTTGGGAGGTGACTGTTTCTTATCTCTTAGTGGCACGCAACCTTAGGTGCATAAGTAAATTACTGTGTACTTCTTATCTGCACTACTGGTCAAGGAAACTATTTTATGATAGGAAAACATAATTTCCCCACCTAGGAAATAGTAGTGAGATCATATACAAGATAACATGCACTGGTTTAGAATCTAACAGTGTCAATGAAATGCCCTAAAGTGATAAATGGCTGAGAACAGACCGATGAGTTGTACCAGCTGAATTACAATGAGTTTACACAAGAATTCACTTTGACAATTTTCCCATTTTTTGCAGCAAAACGCATTAAATCGATGACACTGCAGCACATGGGAATGATGGCAGAAAAATTATTTCTTTGACAGATTTTATTATTATTATTATTACATATTTTTTTAAGAGATTCAAACTGAAGCAAAAAAATCAGTTATATCTGTGTCAAAAGTCTGTCCAAGTGATGAAAGAAAGTTGGTCTTACGCAGGCTTTTTTTTGCTTTAATGGTTTTCTAATGCTTATAATATATATCCAATTATATTTGGTCAGGGATTCCAAAATAGGTTTTGAGCTCTCCCTCATCAGTCTCCCTATGCTGACTTCACATATCTGCACCCAGCGTCCAAATATGGACCTCGATATATGCACTGGCTGCGGGTCTCCTGAACTCGACAATTCTAAATACAGTCATGGCCGAAAGTGTTGGCACACTTGAAATTGTCCCAGAAAATGAAGTATTTCTTCCAGAAAATTATTGCAATTACACATGTTTTGTTAAACACATGTTTATTTCCTTTGTGTGTGTTGGAACAACTCAAAGAGAACTGTCTTAGGACTTGAGAACCAAAAACATTGAATAACACCAACAATCTCAAGGCTAAAAGTCCATCTCCAGAGATTTTGATGTTCCTTTGTCCACAGTGCACAACATAAATAAGAAGTTTACAACCCATGGCACTGTAGTTAATCTCCCTGTATGTGGATGGCAGACAAACATTTATGAAAGGTTGCCAGGCAGGATAGTCCAGATGGTAGATAAGCAGCCCCAGTCAGGTTCCAAAGAAATTCAAGCTGTCCTGCAGGCTCAGAGCGCGTCAATGTCAGCACAAACAATCCGTTGACATTTGAATGAAATGAAATGCTATGGCAGGAGACCCAGGAGGACCCCACTGCTGACACAGAGACAAAAAAATCTACACTGCAGTTTGCAAAAATGTACACGAGTAAGCCAAAATCTTTCTAGGAAAGCATCTTGTGGACAGATGAGACCAAGATAGAGCTTTTTGGTAAAGCACATTAATCTACTGTTTACCAAAACAGAATGAGGCCTACAAAGAAAAGAGCACGGTACCTACAGTCAAATATGGTTCAAGTTCAAAGATGTTTTGGGGTTGTTTTGCTGCCTCTGGCGCTGTGAAGATTACCAAAGGATTTTTGGTCGCAAAGTAGTGCCCAGTGTCAGACAACTGGGTTTCCATCCTAGGTCATGGGTCTTCTAGCAGGACAATGACCCCAAACATGCTTCAAGAAGCACCCAGAAATGGATGGAAACAAAGCGCTGGAGAGTTCTGAAGTGGCCAGCAATGAGTCCAGATCTAAATCTCATTGAACACCTGTGGGGAAATCTTAAAACAGCTGTTGGGAGAAGGCATTCTTCAAATATGAGAGACCTGGAGAAGTTTGCAAGAGTGGTCCAAAATTCCAGTTGAGAGGTGTAAGAAGCTTGTTGATGGTTATAGGAAGCGATTAATTGGTGTTATTTATTCCAAAGGGTGTGCAACCAAAAATTAAGTTAAGGGTGCCAACAATTTTGTCCAGCCCATTTTTAGGATTTTGTGGGAAATTATGTCTAATTAAATTTTTTTTCTGTTGTTCCAATACACACAAAGGAAATAAATATGTGCATAATAAAACGTGTAATTGCAATCATTTTCTGGGACAAACACTTCATTTTCTGGAACATTTTCAAGGGTGCCAACACTTTTGGCCATGACTGTATGCCTATGAGTTCAAGATGGAGATCTGCTCTGTAGCCGGGCTGGACATCACAGTCCGTACTAAGACCGTGAATTACGAGTGAGTGAACACATATTTAATAATAATCGATTTGGGATCCAAATGAGCTGGATGTTTTTGATAAAAGGAGCCAAAAAGCATGCAGCGTGTGAGTTTACTCATAGACTGTGGATTACATCAGTTATTCAAGCCATACTCCACTAATTGCAGTTTAACCCCTTAAAGACCTACAATGTAAATTTTCATCAGCAGGAGCTGAGCCTGCTTCATACCAAGCAGACGCTGGCTGTGTTATATAGCCGGCATCTGCCTGTAACTGTAGCGTTTGAGCTTGCGCCGATAGCTGCAGTTTAACCATTTAACTGCCGCTGTCTATTTCTGACAACAGCATTTAAATGACTTCTTTGGCACTCCATATGCATTTTCCATTAGTTTCTTCTCACAGGTAACTTGCTTACACAATGTTACTGCTGATTAGTTTCTGTCCTCTTTTGGTCTGCAGATGTTATTACTTCCATTTATAGCAGACAACCCAAGCAGATGCTTTCCTATCTTGTCTATTTGTATAGCACTATGTAGTTCATAGTTAACCTTTGATTTATAGGCCAATTGCATGGCTTTGTTATAATAACATATATAGTAACCAGGGAAACACTTGATACTTTTAAGACTTTTTAACATACTTTAATATTTAGTAACACTAAAGTATGCAACTTTCCATTTTTTTATGCTACCAACAAGCTTTATGAGGGTAAATTCACACTTATACAGTGCATTTCTCTGGATGTACATGACTGGATTGCAAAAAACTGTATTCAGAGATACAGTCATAGCTGAAAGTGTTGGCACCCTTAAAATTGTTCCAGAAAATGAGGTATTTCTCCCAAAAAATGATCGCAATTACACACATTTTGTTATACACATGATTATTTTCTTTGTGTGTATTAGAACAAAACAAAAAAAGAGAAAAAAATATCAAATTGGACATAATTTCACACAAAACCCCAAAAATGGGCCAGACAAAGTTGTTGGCACCCTCAACTTAATATTTGGTTGCACACCCTTTGTAATAAATAACTGCAATCAATCGCTTCCTATAACCATCAACAAGCTTCTTACTCCTCTCAGCTGGAATTATTTACCACTCTTCTTTTGCAAACTGCTCCAGGTCTCTCATGTTTGAAGGGTGCCTACTCCCAACAGCAATTTTAAGATCTTTCCACAGGTGCTCAATAGGTTTAGATCTGGACTCATTGCTGACCATGTCAGAACTATCCGGCGCTTTCTTTCCATCCATTTCTGGGGGCTTCCCATGACTCAGAACGCAAACTCAGCTTTCTGACACTGGGCATTACATTGCGACCTAAAATCCTTTGGAAATCTTCAGATTTCATGATGCCTTGCACACAGTCAAGGCACCCAGTGCTAGAGGCAGCAAAACAACCCCAAAACATCTTTGAACCTCCATCATATTTGACTGTAGGTACTGTGTTCTTTTCTTTGTAGACCTCATTCCTTTTTCAGTAGAATGATGTACTTTAACAAACTGCTCTATCTTGGTCTCATCTGTCCACAAGATGCTTTTCCAGAAGGATTTTGTATTACGTACATTTTGGCAAACTAGATTTTCAGTGTAGATTTTTTATGACTCTTTGTCAGCAGACGGATCCTCCTGGGTCTCCTGCCATAGCGTTTCATTTCCTTCAAATGTCGACGGATAGTTTTTGCTGACACTGATGCACCCTGATCCTGCAGGACAGCTTGAATTTCTTTGGAACTTGATTGGGGCTGCTTATCCACCATCCGGACTATCCTACGTTGCAACCTTTCATACATTTTTCTCTGCTGTCCATGTTCAGGAAGATTAACTACAGTGCCATGGGTTGTAAACATCTTGATTATGTTGCACACCATGGACAAAGTAGCATCAAGATCTCTGGGGATGGACTTGTAACCTTGAGATTGTTGATATTGTTCAACAATTTTGGTTCTCAAGTCCTCAGACAGTTCTCTTCTCCTTTTTCTGTTCTCCATGCTTAGTATGGCACACACAGACACATAATGCAAATATTGAGTCAACTTCTCCCCTTTTTATGTGGTTTCAGGTGTGATTTTCATATTGCCCACACTTGTTACTTGGCACATTTGAGTTTGAACGGGTATCACATGCTTGAAACAAAGTTGTTTACCCACAATTTTGGAAAGATGCCAACAATGTAGTCCGGCCCATTTTTGGGGTTTTATGTTAAAATTATGTCCAATTTGCCTTTTTTTTCTCTGTGTTTTTTTGTGTTGTTCCAATATACACAATGGAAACAAACATGTGTATAAAAATTTGTGTAATTGCAATGATTTTCTGAGAGAAGTACTTCATTTTCTGGAACAAGTTTAAGAGTGCCACTGTCAACACACTTGGCCATGACTGTACGTGCATATATTTTTGTTGTTCTATATACATCTGATGTATTGTATGTCATACTTCTGCAAATGTGAACCAAACCTAACTCATATTTGAGGCATCTAGATTTGGCCTGTGCATCTGCACCGCTGAAAAGTACATTAGATAGTACTACCACATTATGGTTCCTCCTAATAGACATAGAAAATAAAAACCATAGTAAAATAATTGAATGATTATTAAACCAATTCTACCAAAGATAAGTCACTTTTAAGAGGAGGAGATATTGATTGCAACAAGGCAAAAATGTTTCTAGGCTATTAGCTGTTTAATTCTAGTAATTTGCAACTTGTACTCTGGCTGACAAGACAGCATCATTCTATCAACACCGACTACACTTATGTTTGTGGGGTCTACAGTCTGTAAGCAGACGTGCACATACAAGCCAGAACATAACAGCATTGTAAAACACTCTGTTTTTCTCCCTACATTCTGTACACAACATTATCTTTAGTTTACTTTTACAGCTTCATCTTCTAAATATTTGCGCTGTCTTTATTTGGCCTTATACAAACAAATATTAAGATCAAAATGCTACTAGTTCCTACAGTGGAACAATTTTTTATTCTATATTTTTCCTTTGCTGTTCCATACCTCTCTCTCCCTGCTTCCAGCCATGCCTCTCTGATGCTAATCATCATTGGCAACCTATTTAAATCAGGCAAGGGCCTCCTGACCTTTGCTTCAATACCAGCGGCCATCTTTGGATGCTGTCTCTAGCCTGTTGGAATATTTTTCAGCCTGCCAGTAAATAACCTGTGTTTCCTCCATCAACTTTCCCTTTCGTCTTGTCCCGTAAATTTGTCGTCACCAATTATTATATCCATTTGGACCTTCAGACTGAACTGATGCTGCCCCATTATGCTTCTGGATTTGTTATTCCTCACTGGCTGTCTGGTTCTTACCCATGGCCGGCTCCTAATATCAGCCTGCAGCTGTCTGCTTTACCCTCACTGGTTATCAAAAATAGGGGGGACTCCACATAATTTTTTTCATTTATTAATTTATTTATTAGCTTAATATAAGTACAGAAAACTACACACGCAAGATAATAATTAGATATCTCATGGATATCTGTCTAGTAAAAAATACCAGAGCACTACCAAATTGTAAAGATAGGTGCAAGACCTCCAGGAACAACTATCCCGTTGTTTATATATATATATATATATATATATATATATATACATATACACACACAGTCTTTTTCAAGCCATTTAAATTTCTTATACAATATCTATCTATCTACAGTTAGGTCCATATATATTTGGACAGAGACAGCATTTTTCTAATTTTGGTTCTAGACATTACTACATTACCACATTAAACAAAACAATTCAGATGCAGTTGAAGTTCAGACTTTCAGCTTTCATTTGAGGGTATCCACATTAAAATTGGATGAAGGGTTTAGGAGTTTCAGCTCCTTAACATGTGCCACCCTGTTTTTAAAGGGACCAAAAGTAATTGGACAGATTAAATAATTGTAAATAAAATGTTCATTTCTAGTACTTGGTTGAAAACCCTTTGTTGGCAATGACTGCCTGAAGTCTTGAACTCATGGACATCACCAGACGCTGTGTTTCCCCCTTTTTCACGCTATGCCAGGCCTTCACTGCGGTGGTTTTCAGTTGCTGTTTGTTTGTGGGCCTTTCTGTCTGAAGTTTAGTCTTTAACAAGTGAAATGCATGCTCAATTGGGTTGAGATCAGGTGACTGACTTGGCCATTCAAGAATATTCCACTTCTTTGCTTTAATAAACTCCTGGGTTGCTTTGGTTTTATGTTTTGGGTCATTGTCCATCTGTAGTATGAAACGACGACCAATCAGTTTGGCTGCATTTGGCTGGATCTGAGCACACAGTATGGCTCTGAATACATCAGAATTCATTCGGCTGCTTCTGTCCTGTGTCAAATCATCAATAAACACTAGTGACCCAGTGCCACTGGCAGCCATGCATGCCCAAGCCATCAACACTGCCTCCGCCGTGTTTTACAGATGATGTGGTATGCTTTGGATCATGAGCTGTACCACGCCTTCGCCATACTTTTCTCTTTCCATTATTCTGGTAGAGGTTGATCTTGGTTTCATCTGTCCAAAGAATGTTCTTCCAGAACTGTGCTGGCTTTTTTAGATGTTTTTTAACAAAGTCCAGTCTAGCCTTTTTATTCTTGATGCTTATGAGTGGCTTGCACCGTGCAGTGAACCCTCTGTATTTACTTTCATGCAGTCTTCTCTTTATGGTAGATTTGGATATTGATATGCCTACCTCCTGGAGAGTGTTGTTCACTTGGTTGGCTGTTGTGAAGGGGTTTCTCTTCACCATGGAGATTATTCTGCTATCATCCACCACTGTTGTCTTCCGTGGGCGCCCAGGTCTTTTTGCATTGATGAGTTCACCAGTGCTTTCTTTCTTTCTCAGCATGTACCAAACTGTAGATTTTGCCACTCCTAATATTGTAGCAAGTTCTCGGATGGGTTTTTTCTGTTTTTGCAGCTTAAGGATGGCTTCTTTCACCTGCATGGAGAGCTCCTTTGACCGCATGTTTACTTCACAGCAAAACCTTCCAAATGCAAGCACAACACCTCAAATCAACTCCAGGCCTTTTATCTGCTTAATTGAGAATCACATAACGAAGGGATTGCCCACACCTGTCCATGAAATAGCCTTGGAGTCAATTGTCCAATTACTTTTGGTCCCTTTTAAAACAGGGTGGCACATGTTAAGGAGCTGAAACTCCTAAACCCTTCATCCAATTTTAATGTGGATACCCTCAAATGAAAGCTGAAAGTCTGAACTTCAACTGCATCTGAATTCTTTTGTTTAAAATTCTTTGTGGTAATGTCTAGAACCAAAATTAGAAAAATGTTGTCTCTGCCCAAATATATATGGACCTAACTGTATCTATCTAACTATCTCTATCTTTGCACGTCTAAAACACCTAAACATCTGTCTTTTCTATTCTGCATTCTATTCCGGTACATGTCACACTGACGGCACAGGGATGTCACACTTTTTGTCCGTGTGCACGTGTGCAGGACGTATTGACATCTGTGCTGCCGGAAAAAAATGGACATGTCTATGTGTGGGTCACACGGACACACGGTCCGTGTGAATACATGGATATTTGCACAGCCCCATAGATTATAATGGGTGTGTGGATGAAATTGTTTCCAGAATCCAGTATGTGTGAAAACTGTCACCACACGTACTGGAAACACTGACATGTAAAGGGGGCCTTAGCAAGTTTGGTGGGCATGAAATTACAGTCCCCTAAACATCAATACAGGAGGAAGGCTCCTTAGTTGGTGAAACAAAATGTTTACAGGATGTACGCTTGAAGGATGATACCTTGCAATTCAGGTTTATGATGACACTTTCTCCTTTTTATAGAAAATACAGTGTGGTATAGTAAGATTTTATGTGTGCCCTGAACTCAGCTGTGCATCCTGTGCATTAGAGAAAGGTATAAGATACACTTATTCTCCATTGAAAGCTGACATATACTGTACAAGTTGGTCAACTTCATCTTTTCTTTAGTCTCACAGGAGATTATGCACTGCCAGAAGAGTCTGGTAACAGCTAATTTTCTCCCCCCTATTATATCTAAGGGAATCTGTCACCAGTTTTTGTCTACTCTGGGAGCAGCATGATATAGGGACAGAGACCCTGATTCCAGCAAATGCAATGTGTCACTTACTTGGCTCCTTGCTGTATTTTTGCTAAAATTGCTGTTTTATCTGCTGCAGATCTAACAATTCTCTGAGTACTGAACGCTGTATAACTCTACCCACACCAGTGATTGGCAGCTTTCTGTATACACTGTGCATAGGCAGAAAGCTGACAATCATTGATGGGTGTTTTATTGAGCTCATGGATATGGAGGACTACATGACAGCAGGTTTACTAGTCCTCTAGTTATAATCTATTGTTGATTATACAGAGATTTTATCAAAACAAGAGCAAGCAGCCCAGTAGTCAGTTTGCTGGAATCAGGGTCTTTGTCTCTATATTAATGCGCTCTCAGATTAGGTAGTAAAACCTGGTGATACATTCCCTTTAATGCAGTACACTGTGTGCAGAATTATTAGGCAAATGAGTATTTTGATCACCTGATACTTTTTATACATGTTGTCCTACTCCAAGCTGCATAGGCTTGAGAGCTAACTACTAGTGTTGAGCATTCCGATACTGAAATATCGGGTATCGGCCGATATTCGCAGTATCGGAATTCCGATACTTAATTCCGATACTTTTACAATATCGAATACTGGAATCGGAAGTTCCCATAATGCCTGCGCTCTGCAGTGTCTCTGAAGTAAGACAAGCTGGATGGCAGCGCTCAGCTGAGATCCAGCCTGTCATCAGAATACCATCCCAGCGTGGGAGAATTCTCCTGATCGTTTAAAAGCCGGCGGGCGGTAAAAAGCCGCCGGCTTTTAAACAATCACACAGCCCCATACTGCTTCCCCGCAGCCTCCCACCCCGATCCTCCGCTCCCCTCGCCACCTCCCATCCCGATCGTAAGTTAGGACCGGGCGGGGAGCGCAGCACCAAGGAGCAGGGAGCGAAGGACCCGGGCGGGGAAGCCGGCAGTGAAAAGACTTCACCGCCGGCTTTCCCGTTCTGTGCTGCGCTTTCCCGCCGGTTATTTCAAATGAACAGCTGAGGTATCAGGTGATGCTGATCAGCTGTTCATTTGAAGGAGCCGTGGTGCCCTCAGAGGGTTCATGTGAGTTCATGCTTGACTGCATTGCATGAACTCACATGAACTTTCCCACGGCCGCACAGGTCAGCCTCACCTCCCAGACGATCAGCCCGTCATGATTGGTGTGTGTGGGTGTCTGTGCGAGTGTGTGCGGGGTGTCTGTGCGTGTGTCTGCGAGTGTGTGTGCGGTGTCTGTGCGATGTCTGCGGGTGTGTGCGGTGTGTGCGCGGTGTCTGCGGTGTCTGTGCGATGTCTGCGAGTGTGTGCGGTGTCTGTGCGATGTCTGCGAGTGTGTGCGGTGTCTGTGCGATGTCTGCGGGTGTGTGCGTGCACGCAGACATAGGCCGATGTGACACTACTACTCCCATCGGCCTATGTCTGTCCCCCGTCCACTCGTGCCAGCAGGATCAGCTCGATGGGAGCAGTAGTTCCCATCAGCCTGATCCTGCTATTTAAATTGCCCTACTGTGTCCCCAATAAATGTTAAATACATGTCATTGGTGGCCAGTGGTTGCCTACAATAAATTAGTTCATACATTACCTGTCCCCGCCGATCGCCACCTAAAATAATGTAAAAAATAAAAAACTACACCTATACTCACCTAGACACCTAATTCCCCGAAGCCATCGATCTCCTGTAATAAAATATAAAATAATAAACCACAACCTTATCCTTACCCCTCCGTAGTAGTCCACGAGTGTCCCACGATGATCTCCAGTTTAGAGCAGCCACATAGAATGTGACCGCTCTGAACCGCTGCCGCCGCTAGAATGATGGGGCCGTAAAGCAGCCCAGTCATTGCATAAGCGGGTTCGCCGAAGTTCAGGCAGCACTGCTCCGGTTAGCTCCTTTACGGCCCTGCTGTATCGTGAGAAATTCCCACGGTACAGCAGTGCCGTAAAGGAGGTCTCCGGAGCTGCGCTGCCTGAATGCACTCCGGTGACCTCAGTCAGTGGCTCCCGCTGCCGGGAGCGGACATGTTCCCGGCAGCGTGAGCTTACAGCAGCCATGCACAGCTGTCACCTTCTCCAGATGTGACAGCTGTGCATGGGAGATCAGCGCAGGAACGTGGACAGGTAACTATTTTTTTTAGTAAACTAAGAATTAAATAAAATTGTGTGTTTTATTTCAAATAAATTATTTTTTTCTGGGTGTAGTGTGTTTTTTCTTTATAACACTTTGTAGGTTAGTAATGGGGTTGTCTTATAGACGCCCATCATTACTAACCTGGGCTTCATGGCAGCTGGCGCTGACATGAACACCAACCCTATTACCCCCTGCCACCGCACCAGGGCAGCGTGGAAGAGCGAGGCTAAGTGCCAGAGTTGGCGCATCCTATGGATGCGCCATTTCTGGGGCGGCTGACGGCTGGTGTTTCTAGCCTGGGAGGGGGCCAATATTCATGGCACCCTTCCTGGGCTATTAATATCAGCCCCCAGCTGTCTGCCTAGCCTTTGCTAGCTATTAAATAGGGGGTACCCCACGTCATTTTTTTGGGGGGGTCCCCCATTTTAATAGCTAGTAAAGGCTAGGTATTCAGCTGGGGGCTGATATTAGTAGTCTGTGAAGCTCCGTGGGTATTACCCACTTCCCAGGCTTCAAACATCTGCCCCAGCCGTCTGCTTAACCTCCGCTAGAGACTAAAATTATGGGGGATCCCACGCCAATTTTTTTTTAAATAAATCATTTATTTTAACACTAAATGACATTTGAGGAGTTAATAAAGATGCAGTCCCTAAATTATTATTTATTTTTTAATTAGTTTTTCCCAAAAATTTTGACGTGGGCTTTGCCATATTTTTGTATGCCAGCCAGGTACAGCATCCAGCTTCTATGAACGCGCCATTTTCCGGGGTGGCTGAGGACTGCAATTTGCACCGCGGGGGGCAGAAAGCTTGGGCTTCCCTGTGCTGCAGATTCCATCCCCCAGCTGCCTAGTTGTACCTGGCTGGACACACAAATAGGGAGAAGCCCCACGTATTTTTTTTTTAAATTATTTCATGAAATTCATGAAATAATAAAGAAAAAAAGGGCTTCCCTATATTGATGTGTCCGGCCAGGTACAAATAGGCAGCTGGTGGGTGGGCGCAGCCCCACGTCAATTTTTTTTTAATTATTTCAGGAAATTCATGAAATAATTAAAAAAAAATTGATGTGGGGCTTTGCCCTATATTTGTGTCCAGCCAGGTACAGCAGGCAGGAACGGGCTGCCCTCAACCACCAGCTGCCTATTTGTACCTGGCCGGACACAACAATATAGGGAAGCCCTTTTTTTAATAAAATATTTCATGAAATAATTTAAAAAAAATTGACATGGGGCTTCGCACTATATTTGTGTCCAGCCAGGTACAGCAGGCAGGAACGGGCTGCCCCCAACCACCAGCTGCCTATTTGTACCTGGTTGGACACAACAATATAGGGAAGCCCTTTTTTTCTTAATTATTTCATGAATTTCATGAAATAATTAAAAAAAAAAATACGTGGGGCTTCGCCCTATTTTTGTGTCCAGCCAGGTACAACTAGGCAGCTGGGGGCTGGAATCCGCAGCGCAGGGAGGCCCAAGCTTTCTGGGCCCCACCCGCTGCAAATTGCAGTCCTCAGCCACCCCGGAAAATGGCGCGTTCATAGAAGCGCCATCTTCTGGCGCTGTACCCAACTCATCCAGGGCCCTGGTGCGGTGGCTCACTGGGTAATAAAGGGGTTAAGGCCAGCTTGGCATTATCAGCTGGCCCTAAGCCCGAAATTCATGGGGTCACGCCAATATTAGACATGACCACCATGAATTTCTAGTAAAGTATTTAAAAAAACCACAACACCCAGAATAAAGTCCTTTAATTGAAATAAACACACAATTCTTTATTGTTCTAAATTAAACTCTACTTACCATCACGCCCATTCCAGCTGAAGCAAACGATCTCCTGCAATAAAAGAAAAATAGTAAAGCAACCTCATCCTTACCTTTCCATGGTTCCCACGACAGCTTCAGCTCTGCTACATCGAGATGACAGGCTGGACCGCAGCAGAACGCTGCCATCCAGCCTGTCATCCCGCAGACACTGAGAAGCGCAGTCTTGCTTGCGCTCCTCAGTGTCTCTCTGTGACGGCATAAAGATGAGCCGAGGTCATGTCCAATGAACTCGGCTCACCTCATGCACGTCACTGACAGCGTGGGAAAATTCTCCTGCACTCAGCGCTTCAGCGTGAGAATTTTCCCACGCTGTCAGTGACGTGAATGAGGTGAGGTCATGTCCAATGAACTCAGCTCACCTCATGCACGTCACGCTGAAGCGCTTAGTGCAGGAGAATTCTCCCACGCTGTCAGTGACGTGCATGAGGTGAGCCGAGTTCATTGGACATGAACTCGGCTCATCTGGATGCCGTCACAGAGAGACACTGAGGAGCGCAAGCATGCCTGCGCTTCTCAGTGTCTGCGGGATGACAGGCTGGATGGCAGCGTTCTGCTGCGGTCCAGCCTGTCATCTCGATGTAGCAGAGCTGAAGCTGTCGTGGGAACCATGGAAAGGTAAGGATGAGGTTGCTTTATTATTTTTCTTTTATTGCAGGAGATCGTTGGCTTCAGCTGGAATGGGCGTGATGGTAAGTAGAGTTTAATTTAGAACAATAAAGAATTGTGTGTTTATTTCAATTAAAGGACTTTATTCTGGGTGTTTGTGTTTTTTTTTTAACTTTGACTATGGGGTTAGTAATGGGGGTGTCTTATAGACGCCTCTCCATTACTAACCTGGGCTTGATGTCAGCTGGCATTATAAGCTGACATCAACCCCAACCTTATTACCCCACTGCCACCGCTACAGGGCAGTGGGAAGAGCGAGGCTAAGTGCCAGAATTGGCGCATCCTATGGATGCGCCATTTCTGGGGCGGCTGACGGCTGCTGTTTCTAGCCTGGGAGGGGGCCAATATTCATGGCACCCTTCCTGGGCTATTAATATCAGCCCCCAGCTGTCTGCCTAGCCTTTGCTAGCTATTAAATTAGGGGGGACACCACGTCATTTTTTTGAGGGGGTCCCCCATTTTAATAGCTAGTAAAGGCTAGGTATTCAGCTGGGGGCTCATATTAGTAGCCTGGGAAGCTCCGTGGGTATTACCCCCTTCCCAGGCTTCAAACATCTGCCCCAGCCGTCTGCTTAACCTCCGCTAGAGACTAAAATTAAGGGGAACCCCACGCCAATTTTTTTTTAAATAAATCCTTTATTTTAACACTAAATGACAAGTACAGTAATCAACACTATCACTGTACTTCATATATATGTGACTGACATGTTTCTATCTATCTAATGTATGATTCTCTATTCCTTCTATTCTAAATTGTCGGGTACAGATGCTGAATTGCCGGCCGGCTTTTTTAAAGAGACGGTGCATGAAAACACTATTATATTTTTAAATAAATCCTTTACACTAAATGACAAGTACAGTAAGCAACACTGTCACTGTACTTCATATATATGTGACTGACATGTTTCTATCTATCTAATCTATGTGTGAAGCTCTATTCTGTCTGTTATAAATTGTCGGGTACAGATGCTGAATTGCCGGCCGGCTTTTTTAAAGAGACAGTGCATGAAAACACAATTATTTTTTTAAATAAATCCTTTACACTAAATGACAAGTACAGTAAGCAACACTGTCACTGTACTTCATATATATGTGACTGACATGTTTCTATCTATCTAATCTATGTGTGAAGCTCTATTCTTTCTGTTGTAAATTGTCGGGTACCGGTGTATGCCGCTGCTGAATTGCCGTTTTTCGCGTAATACATTCTACATTATTCTTAGTTGTTTTACTTCATGTAGAATTAACCTACAAGGAAAGAAAGGGTTTATTTTCATTCCGATATTTGTGTCCCATTGACTTGCATTGGTTTCCGGTATCGGAATCGGCGATATCCGATACTTTTTGGGTATCGGTCCGATCCAATCCGATACGATATTTCCTGATATCGGAAGGTATCGCTCAACACTACTAACTACCAATTAAGTAAATCAGGTGATGTGCATCTCTGTAATGAGGAGGGGTGTTGACTAATGACATCAACACCCTATATAAAGTGTGCTTAATTATTAGGCAACTTCCTTTCCTTTGGCAAAATGGGTCAGAAGAGAGATTTGACGGGCTCTGAAAAGTCCAAAATTGTGAGATGTCTTGCAGAGGGATGCAGCAGCCTTGAAATTTCCAAACTTTTGAAGCATGATCACCGAACAATCAAATAGCCAACAGGGTCGCAAGAAGCGTGTTGGCCAAAAAAAGGCGCAAAATAACTGCCCATGAATTGAGGAAAATCAAGCGTGAAGCTGCCAAGATACCATTCGCCACCAGTTTTGCCATATTTCAGAGCTGCAACGTTACTGGAGTATCAAAAAGCACAAGGTGTGCGATACTCAGGGACATGGCCAAGGTAAGGAAGGCTGAAAAACGACCACCTTTGAACAAGAAACATAAGATAAAACGTCAAGAATGGGCCAAGAAATATCTTAAGACTGATTTTTCAAAGGTTTTATGGACTGATGAAATGAGAGTGACTCTTGATGGGCCAGATGGATGGGCCAGAGGCTGGACCAGTAAAGGGCAGAGAGCTCCACTCCGACTCAGACGCCAGCAAGATGGAGGTGGGGTACTGGTATGGGCTGGTATCATCAAAGATGAACTTGTGGGACCTTTTCGGGTTGAGGATGGAGTGAAGTTCAACTCCTAGACCTACTGCCAGTTTCTGGAAGACAACTTCTTCAAGCAGTGGTACAGGAAGAAGTCGGTATCGTTCAAGAAAAACATGATTGTCATGCAGGACATTGCTCCATCACATGCATCCAACTACTCCACAGCGTGGCTGGCCAGTAAAGGTCTAAAAGAAGAAAAAATAATGACATGGCCCCCTTGTTCACCTGATCTGAACCCCATAGAGAACCTGTGGTCCATCATAAAATGTGAGATCTACAGGGAGGGAAAACAGTACACCTCTCGGAACAGTGTCTGGGAAGCTGTGGTGGCTGCTGCACGCAATGTTGATCGAAAACAGATCAAGCAACTGACAGAATCTATGGATGGAAGGCTGTTGAGTGTCATCATAAAGAAAGGTGGCTATATTGATCACTAATTTGGTTGGTTTTTGTTTTTGCATGTCAGAAATGTTTATTTCTAAATTTTGTGCACTGATATTGGTTTACCTGGTGAAAATAAACAAGTGAGATGGGATTATATTTGGTTTTTATTAAGTTGCCTAATAATTCTGCGCAGTAATAGTTACCTGCACAAACAGATATCCTCCTAAGATAGCCAAATCTAAAAAAAAAAACACTCCAACTTCCAAAAATATTAAGCTTGGATATTTATGAGTCTTTTGGGTTGATTGAGAACATAGTTGTTGATCAATAATAAAAATAATCCTCTAAAATCCAACTTGCCTAATAATTCTGCACACAGTGTAGACTAATTCTGACTACCTGTAATACTTCTCAATACTCAAGTACAGGAGAATAAAAGTCATTTATGGTCAATTCAGATGTAACGCTAGTCAACATTCACTGCCAAGCCGTGAGGCAGTATAGTCAAACGTTCTGGGTCAGATACCAAGAGAGCACGTGATAAGCAAAAGGGCAGAGATAAAGGCAAAGTCAGGTCATGGTCCGAAGTCAGAATACCAGAATAATAGTGGATCAGAGCAAAGGGGTTGAGCAAGGGATAGTCAGAACGAGGTCCAAAATCAGGCAGCAGTAGCTCAACGAACAGAGAAAACAAGGCAAAAAGCACCACTGAGCAAATGCTACAATTGGCATAGATCTGAGGTGAGAGCTGAGCTAAGTAGCATGGGATTAATTAGAAACAGGGAGCACCTGCAAGAGTCCCAGCACCTTCCAGACTCTGATTGGACAGCTGAGCTATCAATCAAAGCACCAGATTGGCAAACTGAGCTGTCTATCAACACACTGACAGCTCAGCACACCCCCTGCACCCTGTTGGCCGACTGAGCTATCACTCACTGTGCCCATGACATGCTGAGGGGAGGAATCGTGACATCAGATAATTCTAAGCTAGTCCACAAAACTAACACTAAAAGGTTCTTAGCTGCAGAAATACTTTGAAAAAGTATGAGTGCTTGCACAACTATGCAAGGCACCTACCGAAGACTTTTCTTACTTCAAAAGGGTTGAATTCTGGGACCTTTCTTTTTGTGCATTTTTGTTTCAGTTTACTACAGACCATTTTTTTGACATATCGTAGAAGAAAAGGGAGGTGTGGCCCAATTTCATTGCTTGCTTACTTAAAATTCCTAGGTGGCCACCAAAGCATAGCAGAAAAATGAATCTCACTCCTCTCAGAGTCTCAAAGTCCAACCACAGAAATGTATCAACATTTCAGCTCTGTATGTAACAGCATGAGTACCACAAGGAGTGAAAGAATAAGGGTTTCAAGAGACAAATCTCTCTGAAAACATTAAATGATCTCACATTATCTTTTTCTATCCTTTTCCATCATCTACAAATATAACTTTTTGTACTAGTGACTGTTTTTCATATGCAGGATGAAAATATTCTTGTAACAATTCAGAAAATTAACTACATGATTCAACAGTTAGCAGGGGGCATAAAAGCCAATGTAAGCAGTATGCTCCACCAATATTATTGCAAAGAATGGGTCCATGTTTGCATTCACAAGAGCAGTTCTTATTTAAAAAGGATGTACCACCATGAAAATGTTGTCCAATCTATGGGCATCATGTTATAGAGCAGAATGCACTGAGCAGAGGGATATATAGATTTGTGTAAAAAGATTCAGTATAACTTGTAATGTACTGATTGAAATCCTTGAAGGCAATATGTCAGTAGTATCAACTCTCCTGTAGCGTCGGTGTTTCTACCTCCTGCCGGTGCAGAGATGCCGATCTCCTCACCGCCACGGTCCTGGTCCGGCGTCCTCCGGCTCCCCTGCTGCATCTGCCTGGGGTGCCCGCACCACACGCAGTCCCCCGGGCACTGTACTTAGGGCGCGTATGCGCTCGCTCCCTCTTAAAGGGGCCGCGCGCACCGTCCTAAAGAGTCCCCGGCCAATGGCCGGAGGACTGTTCCTACAGTGCTGGCCAAAAGTATTGGCACCCCTGCAATTCTGTCAGATAATACTCAGTTTCTTCCTGAAAATGATTGCAATCACAAATTCTTTGGTATTATTATCTTCATTTAATTTGCTTGCAAGGAAAAAAACACAAAAGAGAATGAAGCAAAAATCAAATCATTGATCATTTCACACAAAACTCAAAAAAAGGGCCGGACAAAAGTATTGGCACCCTCAGCCTAATACTTGGTTGCACAACCTTTAGCCAAAATAACTGCGAACAACCGCTTCCGGTAACCATCAATGAGTTTCTTACAATGCTCTGCTGGAATTGTAGACCATTCTTCTTTGGCAAACTGCTCCAGGTCCCTGATATTTGAAGGGTGCATTCTCCAAACTGCCATTTTGAGATCTCTACACAGGTGTTCTATGAGATTCAGGTCTGGACTCATTGCTGGACACCTTAGAAGTCTCCAGTGCTTTCTTTAAAACCATTTTATAGTGCTTTTGGAAGTGTGTTTTGGGTCATTGTCCTGTCCCTCTGAGGGAGACCCAGCTTTCTCACACTGGGCCCTACATTATGCTGCAAAATTTGTTGGTAGTCTTCAGACTTCATAATGCCATGCACACGGTCAAGCAGTCCAGTGCCAGAGGCAGCAAAGCAACCCCAAAACATCAGGGAACCTCCGCCATGTTTGACTGTAGGGACCGTGTTCTTTTCTTTGAATGCCTCTTTTTTTTTCCTGTACACTCTATGTTGATGCTTTTCCCAAAAAAAGCTCTACTTTTGTCTCATCTGACCAGAGAACATTCTTCCAAAACGTTTTAAGCTTTCTCAGGTAAGTTTTGGCAAACTCCAGCCTGGCTTTTTTATGTCTAGGGGTAAGAAGTGGGGTCTTCCTGGGTATCCTACCATACAGTCCCTTTTCATTCAGACGCCGACGGACAGTACGGGTTGACACTGTTGTACCCTCGGACTGCAGGGCAGCTTGAACTTGTTTGGATGTTAGTCGAGGTTCTTTATCCACCATCCGCACAATCTTGCGTTGAAATCTCTCGTTAATTTTTCTTTTCCGTCCACATCTAGGGAGGTTAGCCACAGTGTCATGGGCTTTAAACTTCTTGATGACACTGCGCACGGAAGACACAGGAACATTTAGGTCTTTGGAGATGGACTTGTAGCCTTGAGATTGCTCATGCTTCCTCACAATTTGGTTTCTCAATTCCTCAGACAGTTCTTTGGTCTTCTTTCTTTTCTCCATGCTCAATGTGGTACACACAAGGACACAGGACAGAGGTTGAGTCAACTTGAATCCATGTTAACTGGCTGCAAGTGTGATTTAGTTATTGCCAACACTTGTTAGGTGCCACAGGTAAGTTACAGGTGGTGTTAATTACACAAATTAGAGAAGCATCACATGATTTTTCAAACGGTGCCAATACTTTTGTCCACCCCCTTTTTTAGGTTTGGTGTGGAATTATAACCAATTTGGCTTTAGGACAATTCTTTTTGTGTTTTTTTCATTGAAGACAAATTAAATGAAGAGAAAAATACCAAAGAATTTGTGATTGCAATCATTTTCAGGAAGAAACTGAGTATTATCTGACAGAATTGCAGGGGTGTCAATACTTTTGGCCAGCATTGTATATAAGGCACCTCCTCCAAAATGGAGGTGCCTGTGCAAGGTTGTTGCTTGTGTGCTAACACTCTCCTCAGCCCTCAGGTTTCAGTGCCCGCCAGCCTGTCTAACAGCCGTGCCCGCCAGCCTGTCTATCAGCCATGCCCGCCTGCCTGTCTATCAGCCGTGCCCGCCTGCCTATCTGCCGTGCCCGCCTGCCTATCTGCCGTGCCCGCCTGCTTGCCTACCCGCATCACCTGCCTGTCTATCAGCCATGCTCATCTGCTGTGCCTGTTGGCTTCGGCCATCAGTCCCGTGGGAGTCACCTGCTCTCACACAAGGTCGGTCCCAGAGTGGCACCTGGTTCACCTTCCCGGTCTCTACTTGGTTCACGGAGTCGACTAATCCGCCGTGTGGCCAGGGTAGGTCCGGGTAGGCACTTAGTTACGCCCCTCTGGTCCCTCCTTGTATCACAGCACAGAGGTTCCACCACCCGGATCCGTAACAGTTTGCACAGGCCTTGGAATCTGGTGGCTCCCAGGCTCCTTCACTCTCAGACATGTACCAAGAGGTCTCTCGCCAGAGATCCCAGCAGGATACTATCCTGTCCTATCTGCGGACAGTCAACTCTAGCTTGGACGCGCTGTCCACCCCAACTGCGTCCGTCTCTAACCAAGTGGCACCCGCTTTGGCGGCACCTCAACCCAGTGGTGCTGTAGCATCCGGCTTAAGACCCCAGCTCCTCCACGTTTTGGTGGTGACCCTGCCCTATGTCGGGGCTTCATTAATCAGTGCACACTGCACTTTGAGCTCCTGGCACACCAGTTTGCCTCCGACCGGGCCAAGGTGGCATTCATCATGTCTCATCTCACTGGAGAGGCGTTGGCGTGGCTTAACCCTCTGTGGGAGAGAGGGATTCCTCTCTTGTTCGACCCCCAGACCTTCCTTGCGGCTTTCCGGAAGGTGTTCAATGAGCCCGGACGAAAATCTTCGACTGCCTCCTCTCTTCTCCGACTCCTCCAATGGAGTCTCTCTGTGGGACAGTATGCCGTGCGTTTCCGCACCCTCGCTTCTGAACTTGCCTGGAACAATGAGGCTCTGGTTCCACCTTTTGGGAGGGCCGGATCAAGGATGAGCTAGCCGGTCGTGACATACCTCCCTCTCTGGACGACCTGGTGTCATCAGCTACACAAATCGACATCCGTTTTCAGGAGCGTTCTAAGGAGGCGACCCGTGAGAGAAGGCCCCTGCGCCTCACACCAACCTTCCAAAGGCCAGTCTCGCAACCAGCATCCCCTCTGGTGTCTTCTCCAGAGTCTATGCAAATAGACCAAGTTAACATGGTCAAGTCTCGTCAGGAGATCCACCGCGCCAAGGGAAGTTGCTTCTACTGTGGCAGTATAAAGCTTCTAATCCGCTCCTGTCCGGTGAGACCGAGAAACTCCAGTGTCTAGGACCGCTTGGAGAGGTCATCCTAGGCAAAAGTTCTTCCTCTCCGCCCTTGACTCTGTCTGTTTCAGTTACCAGTGATGAGACCCGCTTCTTCGAGACTGCCTATCTGGATTCCGGAGCCACTGGGAATCTCATTCAACAGGCCGTTGTGGAGCGTTATCAGATTCCTACCATACGTCTTTCTGATCCTTTAGCGATTTCCTCTGTGGATGGAAAGATTCTCTCTGAGACCAGCTTGTTTGTGACTGAGCCTGTAACTCTTCAGGTGGGAATGCTACATTTGGAGAGGATCTCCTTTTACGTGCTGTCCGGTCTCTCTCATCCCCTCCTGCTTGGTCTGCCTTGGTTACAGAGACATGAGCCCGTCCTGAATTGGAGCTCGGGTGAGGTGCTCCGTTGGGGTCAGGAATGTCATAAGTCCTGTCTGGTTCCGGTTCGTCCTGTTCGACCTCCGTCTACTCCTGCTAACCTACATGGCCTGCCGGCACCCTACTGGTCATATGCGGACGTCTTTGATAAAAAGGAGGCAGAGACACTACCACCTCATAGGCCGTATGATTGCCCCATCGACCTAATACCTGGTGCTTCACCTCCTCGTGATCGAATCTACCCCTTGTCGCTGGCCGAGACCCGTGCCATGTCTGAATACATAGAAGTGAATCTTGCTAGGGGATTTATCCAGAAATCCAACTCTCCGGCTGGAGCAGGATTCTTCTTCGTCAAAAAGAAAGATGGCTCTCTTCGTCCATGTATCGACTATAGGGCCTAAACCAGATTACCATAAAAAATAAGTACCCCCTGCCTCTCATCTCGGAGCTCTTTGACCACCTAAAAGGCGCGAAGATCTTCACTAAGCTTGATCTTCGTGGGGCGTATAATCTGGTCCGAATTCGCCAGGAAGACGAGTGGAAGACGGCATTCAACACTCGGGATGGTCACTACGAGTACCACGTGATGCCCTTCGGTCTCTGTAATGCTCCAGCCGTCTTCCAGGAGTTAGTGAACGCCATCTTCCGAGATCTTCTGTATTACTGCGTGGTGGTGTACCTGGACAATATCTTGGTGCTCTCCCCTGATCTGCCCTCTCACCGGAGGGATGTTTGTCAGGTACTGCTAAGGCTCTGGAAGAATCGCCTGTATGCTAAGTATGAGAAATGCCTCTTTGAGCAGACTGCCCTACCGTTTTTGGGGTATTTCATCTCTGAGACAGGACTGCGGATGGATCCCGAGAAGGTGTCTGCGGTCTTAAAGTGGCCCCGACCCGAGGGGTTGAAGGCTATTCAGCGGTTTCTGGGATTCGCTAACTATTACCGCCTCTTCATTCCTCATTTCTCCTCCTGGACTGCTCCCATCTCTGCTCTCACCCGTAAAGGAGCAAATCCCAGGGAATGGACTTCCGAGGCGGAAAGTGCCTTTGTCTCTTAAGCAAGCCTTCTCCTTCGCTCCAGTGCTACATCGTCCAGATTGCAATAAACAGTCCTTCCTGGAGGTTGATGCCTCTTCCTCCGGGGACGGAGCAGTGCTCACCCAGAAATCCTCCTCCAGGCGAATGGTGACCTTCTCCAAACTCTTTTCTTCGTCCGAGCGCAATTACTCCATAGGAGATCGAGAACTGCTGGCCATCAAATTAGCGCTGGAGGAGTAGCACTACTTGCTTGAGGGGGCTCTGCACTCGGTGGACATCTACACTGACCATAAAAACCTTGCTTACTTGCAGACCACCCAAAGACTAAATCGTCAGGCCAGATGGTCTTTGTTCTTTGCTCGTTTCAGCTTCACTCTCCATTACCGCCCGGCAGACAAGAATATTAAAGCTGACGCTCTATCCCGCTCTTTTCTGTCTACCGACCAAGAGGAGGAGCCTCTACACATCATTGACCCCTCCAGAATAATGACTGTTGCTCCATTTGACCTGTCTCATCTACCTCCTGGTAAGACCTTTGTAGCGGCTCTGGATCGGAAGAGGGTCTAACTCTGGGGTCATTCGTCCAAATTGGCTGGTCATGCCAGCCAGAGGAAGACGCCTCTGCTCATTGCCCGACATTATTGGTGGCCCACCCTGGGCAAGGATGTTGCGGATTTTGTCGCTGCTTGTTCCTCCTGTGCCCGTAACAAGATACCTAGGCACCTCCCAGCTGGTCGTCTTCTTCCTCTCCCCGTACCTTCTGCTCCTTGGCAACACATTGCTATGGACTTCATCATTGATCTTCCGGTATCTTCCGGTTCTACCATCATATGGGTGGTCGCTGACCGCTTCTCCAAGATGGCTCACTTCATTCCTCTGCTTGGTCTTCCGTCCGCACCTGTGCTGGCTAAGTACTTCATCCGTCACATCTTTCGTCTCCACGGCTTACCCCTCCAAACTGTCTCGACAGAGGAGTTCAGTTCACTTTTCGCTTCTGGAGAGCCACGTGCAAGCTGCTGGATGTCTCTTTAGACTTTTCTTCAGCCTATCATCCTCAGTCCAATGGTCAAGTGGAATGTATTAATCAGATCCTTACCAGTTTTCTTCGGCACTTTGCCAACGCTCACCATAGCGATTGGGTAGAACTTCTGCCTTGGGCCGAGTTTGCTTATAACAACCATGTGAGTGAGTCCTCTGCTAAGTCTCCGTTTTTTGTGGTTTACGGTCAACACCCCCGAATTCCGATTCCCGTCTCTTCTTCAGTGGACAATCCTGCCGCGGAGTCTCTCGTCAATGAATTTTCAGTGATTTGTGAAAACACTAGATCTGCGCTTCTTCAGTCTTCTGAGCAGATGAAGAAGCATGCTGATAAGAGACGTCTGGATCCGCCTCCATTTCGTTTGGGAGACAAGGTCTGGCTTTCCTCCAAATATGTCCGTCTCAAGATACCATCATACAAGTTGGGCCGGCGGTTCATCGGTCCTTTCGAGATTCTGAACCAAATGAATCCAGTGGCGTACAAGCTGAAACTACCTGCCTCCTTACGGATTCCCAATTCCTTTCATGTGTCTCTCCTCAAGCCTGTTGTCCTTAATCCTTTCTCTGACGATCCAGGTATCACTCCAGCTCCAGTCTCCGCTGAGGACGTCTTTGAGGTAGAGAATATTTTGGCCATCAAGAGGGTAAGAGGAAAGACTTTCTTTCTTGTGGATTGGAAGGGGTTTGGTCCTGAGGAGAAGTCTTGGGAGCCGAGGGAGAACATTCATGCTCGTCTTCTAGAAAAATTTCTTGCGGGCCTAAAGAAGAGGGGGTGTAAAGGTGGGGGTACTGTAGCATCAGCGTCTCGTGCCGGGCAGAGACGCCGATCCCGTCACCGCCGCGGTCGCTGTCCGGCGTCCTCTGGCTCCCCTGCTGCATCTGCCCGGGGTGCGCGACCACGCGCAGTCCCCCGGGCACTGTACTGCGCTCACCGTCCTGAAGAGTCCACGGCCAATGGCCGGAGGACTGCTCCTATATAAAGCACCTCCTCCAAAATGGAGGTGCCTGTGCAAGGTTGTTTGTGTGCTAACACTCTCCTCAGCCCTCAGGTTCCAGTGCCCGCCAGCCTATCAGCCGTGCCCGCCAGCCTGTCTATCAGTCGTGCCCGCCTGCCTATCAGTCGTGCCCGCCTGCCTGTCTATCAGCCGTGCCCGCCTGCCTGTCTATCTGCCGTGCCCGCCTGCCTGTCTACCAGCCGTGCTCATCTACTGTGCCTATCGGCTTCGGCCATCAGTCCTGTGGGAGTCGCCTGCTCTCACACAAGGTCGGTCCCAGAGTGGCACCTGGTTCACCTTCCCGGTCCCTCCTTGGTTCACGGAGTCGACTAAGCCACCGTGTGGCCAGGGTCGGTCCGGGTAGTCACTTAGTTACGCCCCTCTGGTCCCTCCTTGTATCACAGCACAGTGGTTCCACCACTCGGATCCGTAACACCTCCTAAGCTGTCTATATGGGCATGTAGGTCATAGGAAGCTGAATAAAATGATACCTTGATATTTGTGATCGGATGTCTTATTCCAGAGAAATCCAATGTTTTTTTTAATGTAAATGATCAATGTCCTTAACAGTTGATTTACACATAGGAAAAACATGGATATCTGTGGAATAAGACATCAGATTGCAGATATCAAGGTATCATTTTATTCAGCTTCCTATGACCTACATGCCCATATAGACAGCTTAGAAGCTTTGATTCTACTGATAGATGCCCTTTAATCATTTTGGACTTAGGAATCCAGTAGGTTGTGTCACTCAATGATTGAGTGCCTTCCCTGTATAAGCAGTTATTCAAAGACAGCAGTCAGTCAATGATGATGACCGCCCACTGGACTCCTAACTACAGAAATAGTAGAGATTTCAATCACCTAGATATACTGAATCTTTTTACACGGAAGTTTATATAGATATTCTCATTCCCCTCTGCTTTATAACATGGTGCTTGCAGATCAGACTGATTGCTCAATATGTCCCGTTCTGTTTAACAGTTGCAAGCCTACGACTACCTAATTAAAATATTTAGATTTACAGAAGATAAAAAAACTTTATTTTGCTACATTTTATTAAAATTAACTATCATGCGGCACCATTAACTTTCAGATTGCCATGTATTTCATTTCATTTATGTTCTATCGAAAGCTTGACCAACATGAACTGTGAAGATGTTTGCTGTACTCAGTGGGCATGAGGTTTAGAAATTTGTCACCTGAGACAGTCTGAATGTTCTCATATACTTTATAATAGATTTTATTTTTTTAATTCTCTGACTTAAATGGATGATAATAATGTCTCTAACTACTCTAACTACATGAACTATTCTAGTCATATCCATGATATGCAGGCCTGGCGTCAGCACCCGGCGCACCCAGGCAAGTGCCGAGGTCCTGAGCAGGCAGGGGGCCCACTTGCCGTCGGGCACCCCGGCGTGCTATGGAACCCGTGAGCGGAGGAGAGTGGTGCCAATGCCCGCCCCCCCCCCTGCTTGCTCAGGGCCCCGGCACAATATTTACCTCTCCCCTTGCCTCCGAAGCAGGTCCTGTATCCTCCACATCTGCTGCACTGTGAACTCTCAGGTCAGAGGGCGCGGTGACGTCTTTCCACCGCGCCCTCTCCTGAGCAGTCACAGCGTAGAGCGGGAAGACGCCGGTGATGCTGAGGAGTCTGGAGCAGCGGCAGCAGGTGAGGAGAAGTGAGGTGAGTATTTGATTTTTTTTTATGTATGGAGGCATGGGGCATTATATGGGGAGGAGGTGACATCCTGCATGGGGCATTATATGGGGGGGTGACATCTTGCATGGGGCATTATATGGCGGGGAGGTGACATCCTGCATAGGGCATTATGTGGGGGGCACAGCCTAAATGGAGCATTATGTGGGGGGCACAGCCTGCATGGAGCATTATGTGGGGGGGACAGCTTGCATGGCGCATTATGTGGGGCCAGTATTCTGTATGGAGTGTTATATGGGGGCCAGTATCCTGTATGGAGCGTTATATGGGGGCCAGTATCCTGTATGGAGCATTATATTGGGGCCAGTATCCAGTATGGAGCGTCATATGGGTGCCAGTATCCTGTATGGAGCGTTATATGGGGGCCAGTATTCTGCATGGAGCGTTATATGGGGTTCAGTATTCTGTATGGAGCAATATATGGGGTCCATTATTTTGTATGGAGCATTATATGGGGTCCATTATTCTGTATGGAGCATTATATGGGGTCCATCATTCTGTATGGAGCAATATATGTTGCCCATAATACTGTATCGAGGACTATGTGGTAACCATAATACTGTATGGAGGACTATACTGTTTGATCTGCACTGTGCGCTGTGAGGATTCGCTGGTTTCTGAGCTATTGTAGAAATTACAATAGATATCATTCATGTAATGTAAGAAGTGAAATCTTCGGGACTGTACTATATATATATTTCTCTGCGGTATCTGTGCATCATAAATCGTGGTATGTGTTAAAGGGGCCCACTGAGACTCTTTCGCCCGGGGCCCAGAAAAACCTGGAGCCGGCCCTGATGATATGTCTGAGGGACTGCCATGTCAAATAGCCATCAAACTGTGCATTTTTTCTGTTGCGCTTTCCTCATATGGACCCAAGCACAGGAGCTTGTCATGTGAATGAACCCTGCATGATAGTAAAGCTGTCCCTGCTGTATGATCCTCAGTAAGGCACCATATTCTCCCCTAGGATCAACACAACCATATGGCATGCAGAATCCTTTAGAGAATAAAGCTGTGCGCTGTAATATAAATCATAGGCGCAAGAGGTCTGTGAGTGCAGAATTAGAGATCTGTACCACATGGACCTATAATATGACCATGTACATGAGGCTTATAATAAAACAGTTATTATAAAGAAGCATCAGACATGAGAATGTAAAATGTATATAAATACTTAGGCTAAGTGCCCACGATGCAGAAATTCTGCGGAGCGTTTCTGCATCTCCCTGGCAGAAAAAAACGCATGCGGATTGTACATGCGGATTTTACATGCGTTTTTTCTGCCAGGTAGAAGCATTTGTAAAGCGTTTTGAACTTGCGATTTCGCATGCGGGTTATCAAGCGCTTTCCAAGCGATTTTAGCATCACTTGGAAAAGTGCTTGACAATTTGGTCACACTATATAAATCCATGCAACCGGCATGAATTTATGTTGTGTGACCAAGTTACAATGCTGCAAATGCGGCATCAATAGTAAAAAAAAGAATAAAAATGTTGAAAAATAAAAAAAAACATTATACTCACCTTCCGATGGCCCTCGATCTCCTTCTCCGGTGCGTCCGGTGTCTTCGGCGGCTCGCAGTGCTCTAAAAAGGACCTTCCATGACGTCATTTAGTCATGTGACAGGTCACACGACCGCCGACGTCAGCGGTCGCGTGACATGTCACATGACTAAATGACGTCATGGAAGGTCCTTTGACACCACCGCGAGCAGCCGAAGAGCCAGCAGCGCTGCCGGGAGCAGACAGGGGGCCATCAGAAGGTAAGTATATGTTTTTTTTTAGTTCATTATTTTTTAACTACAAGTACTATGGTACCCGGGTCCGGAGGAGAGTCTCCTCTTCTCCAGACCCGGGTACCATCTGCGCATTGAATCGCTTAATATCCACATGTGTACGTGTAGTCATGCGGATGTTATGTGTTCCAATGCAAGTCAATGGCAGCTAAAACGCTGCGATTCTGCAGAATTATTGGACGTGCAGTGGATTTTTCCGCAATGATAATCCGCAGCTGAAATTTCCGCAGCATGTGCACAGTCCATGCGGATTATCATTGGGGACCATTGCAGACCTATTAACAAGCGTTTTTTAAGCGTTTCCACGGGGGAAATTATGCTGCGGAAACTATTAAAAAACGCATAGTGGGCACGCAGCCTTACACATGGAGGCTGATGTATCAATAATGTCTTCAATTTCACAAGCTTTTATATACATCTATGTACATCGTGCTGAAACTTCTGCAGCATAAAAAAGAACTTTTTTTGTACTGAATGTTGCACAATATTTAACAAATTTGGCACCACTTTAACTCGTCTGGAGCCTCATGTGTGTCACATCGTAAACTTGGTATTTTTCTAGTAGGATCTATTTGTAAATATAGCAGTATGGTAAAAATGTCAAATTTACTCCATTCATTCAGTAAAAAACAATGCACACAGTAATTAGAATGATGCACATATTAAGTGCCAAAGTTCCACGTTATTTGGCCTTTATTTTTCCATGACATAAACTCATATGCATTTAGCTATCCATCATGATCAGCTTCATATTGAGAAAGCATGATAAAACTAAACGGAAAAGGGAAACCCTTGAAATTTTGATTTGACTTTTCTACATGCTATGATGGATAACATATGGTTCACACTTCATCTGCTGTCACCCTGCTAATAAGAGCAGATGTATTCATTGGATCTTTCTTTACAAACCATAAGTTAAAACAAACACTATTGTATTCTAATAGGGACGTGTTACAGAAGATGATGTGCCATTGTTTTTTGTGACGTAATTAAACAAACCACAATTGAGAAAATGTTTCTTATGGCAACTGATTATACAACTGAACTACATTGTAATATTTTTATATCGCTATATGCTTTTTATTTGATTTCTTAGCCTTTTGAAAATAACAGATGGGAACTGGAGAAGATTAGCTTGCAACATCAGTGTTCTTAAGGAATCCTTTAGAGATTAATGCATTGTTCTAGGTTACAGATAAACACTGCCAGATATAATCAGATATAGCTTGGTACAGTGTATCTACAGAAATTCTTATGTCAGGCTGGGTTCATACAGGGATTTTGAGTGTGGTTCCAAAGTACATCAACTATCACCTCTCAGAAATGCACAACAATTTTCATTACAGTGTCCGAGTATATTTATCGTTACAAGCAGAATGTGTGGAAAATGCTCATCTAGTATTAGCTTACATCAGATAAAGACACAGGCCCCGATTAATCAAAGTGATTACGCCAGAATTCTGGCAGAAAATGCTTCAAAAAGTCAAAAAAAATTTGCGCAATGTGGAATTGTGCAAAAATGTTGCGGCTTTTGACGTTTTTATGCCAGTTTTATCCAGCTCTGCAAAAATGGGCAAAACTGTAGCAGAATGGGGCATGATGGGGCATGGCAATGCCCACTTGTCTAATTCATGATGAGCTGGGGCATTCTTTGTGCCAGAAATCATACCTCAGTCCCTGATAGGAGTAAAATTTGTGACCAGGCACATGCCACTTTTCAGAAGTGCCTAATTCATTAAAAGGTGTGAGCACACCCAGTCATACTGTGTTAATGACCAATCTACCGAATAGGCCATCATTGGAAGACAGGTGTGGGTCCAACACCTGGTGCCTTCACCTGATCAGCTACTTTTTTGCTCTGAAGCCAACATTTTACTACATTTGAATGTGTTTTACATCAGAATTCTGGTGAAAACACTTTCATGAATTGGACCCTCTGTGTTCACATACTCTAAAAGTTTAAATCAGCCCCCTTTTCCAATTCTGAAAATAAATCTAAGCATATCTGAACTCAGCATAACTTTAAAGGGAACCTGTCATGTAAAAAACGCTATCATGCTGAGCCTACTGTCAGTCATTGTCAAGGTGTTGTTACAGTCGCTGCTAACTATACAATGAGCAGTGACTGAAGCTGTGGCGGCCGCACCCATATGACTGAAAGCCCGAGACTGTCAGGAGGAATAAAGTTGGCAGTGGAGCTCTAAGTGCAAGCGTCAGGCAGCTTCAGAATGCTATTAACCTGCAGATTAAACCTAACTGTTTTTTTACATGACAGATTCTCTTTAAAAGTCTGATGTTTCAAAATATAAAAATATTTTCCCAGTAAGATAAACATCATAAAAAAACTGAATTGCCATATTTCAGTCTAACCAAAACATAATGCAATAAAAAGCTATCAAAAAGTCAAATATGACCCAAAATAATACCAATAAAATCTTCACATCACCTGCCAAAAAAACCCTTACATAGCTCTATCAATGAAAATAAATAAAAAAGGTATAAATCTTTACACTTAGTAAAGCAGTGATATGGTGTAGAAAGAAGCCGTGAGTAACCTCAGCACTGCCTCACAGCTTCTGTCACTGTCAAATTAATCATTATCAGAAACAGAGCTCATGTCACTTACACTGCTTCTACCTCCATCACCAGACGACGTCTTGTTTCACAGTTAGAAGCTGAGGCTGTGGGGACAGAAGCAGAGTGCCGGCACTGCACTCAATTCTAGCACAGCTTCTATCAGCACCATGGATTCAGGACATCTTCAGAGGGTAGCAATAATAATAATAATAATCTTTATTTTTATATAGCGGCAACATACTTTGCAGTGCTTTACATACATTATCATCGCTGTCCCCATTGGGGCTCACAATCTAAATTCCCTATCAGTATATCTTTGGAGTGTGGGAAGAAACCGGAGAACCAGGGGAAAACCCACGCAAACACGGGGAGAACATACAAACTCCTTGCAGATGTTGTCCTTGGTGGGATTTGAACCCAGGACCACTGGGCCACCATGCTACCCAATGAAGTGCTGCCCCTAGCAATGAAAGAAACTGCAGTAAGTGCAGCACCATCTCCTGATGACATCATGTTCGGGGGACGATGGACTTTGCAGGAAAGTGAGTAAAGTAAAAATAAAAAATCATTTAGGGATTAGCAAGTTAGAGAGAATTGTAGGGTATTTTACAATAAAGCTAAATACAAAACTGCTTAAGGTGTAAAAATAGATATTTAGAAAGGACATTTTAAATATCGGACCTCTCCTTTAACAAGGGGAGTAAAAAAAACTAAATAATAACTGGCCATGACAGGTTACATTATTCTTATGAATAACTTTAAGGTCAAAAATCTTCAAAGGCTGTTAATAGCTGTTTTAACCCTTTTCATAATTTTTTGCTTCTACGTGTCCCCGTTGGTTCTGCTGGGGGCAGGTTCATTTCTGTCTGCTGACCATGTAGTCCCAATATAATGTCCTTCTGCGGATGGAGTCTTCTCAGCTATAACTCAGAGTCTTCGCTCCTTTCTGACAGGTGTGTCACCCCAGGCCTGGATGCCACAAATATTGAAAGCTGTGTCTGAGAGCAGGAGGGAGGTTCCCTGGTTAGGGACCATTAGCATGCAGCACCTCCTGTCCCAGGCCAGTAGGGGGAGCTGACTGCCCCTATGAAAGCTGGAACTGGGGCAGGGTTAGAGAGACCAGAACCCACTTCTGAAGTGACCAGAAGGGTTCTTAGAGAAGTGGGACAGGTCAGCAGCAGCTGAGGAGTCCATGAGGCAGAGGAGAAACTGCGAGCCAGGGACAGAGGCGACGAGAGCCGGTCCTGGCTGAGAGAATCACACAACCGGACATTGGGGTCCAAGGCTGTCGGGGTTATAAGCCCAGCAGCAGAGAACCAACCCGAGAGGGATTTCAGGTCCCTTGGCCTAAGAAGCCTGGAGGCTCCGCCACACAGAGGGACCAGTACAGCGAGGAGCAAGCAAAAGGTACCCAAGGCACGAGTCGCAAGCCATACAGGCGAGAAGTACACGGCCAGCTCAGGGACGTGGGCTATTACACCACGAAGAGGGGGATAGTCAGAAAGAGCATAAAGAGAACGGTAGGCCTACACACTCACCCTGACCAGTGGGGCTCGCCCGAATGCTCTCAGAAACCCAGGCCCATTCCTACCCGGTACTACTGTTGGATCATTAGTAACATCTACAATAAAGACCCAGAACTGTTTGACACGGGCTCTGAACTTTTACTACTGCGGCGGGCACTATCACCTCCAGCATCCACCTACACTGCCCTGAGGCTGCACTCTTCCCGTGGGGAGTTATCCTACCCCTGTGCTGCACACCAACACCAGCCTCAGCGGTCTGCCTCGCAGCACGGTTATCTCTGACCGCAATCCACGGGTGGCGTAGTCGGACATTCAAAAATCTATAATTAGTCTGCCACAACATTTGGTCTGACCGCTTAGAGCCATGGGACCGGGTTGCCCCTACTACCCCCAGCATCGTACAGAAGCCCGGTTCCGGGTACCCCACGGCCCAGGGGGTGAGTCAGCTTTGGCGTAGTCGGCAGGATTCTGACCAACCAGCCACAAACGGGTATTGCGTCCCTGAAAAAGACTTTATACATACCTGAGTGAAGTTTCCTGCCATTCAGGGCCATTTCCCGCCAATCAGAGCCGTTTCCCGCCATCGGGCGCCATCTTCGGGATGCCGCGCGGGAAGAAGAGGGGCGTGGACGTCAAAAACGTGCGAGACCTGAAGCCCCGCCCTACGCTGAGACGCTGCGCAAGGTCCTGGAAGGAGATCCAGAGGACGCCGACGTCATCACCGAGCGACGCAAGGTCCTCGCCCAGAGCATCGCGAGCAGAGCCGCGGCCTACAGAAGAGGATCGCCGGAAGGTAGGCCACGGTTAACTAGGGGGGAGGAAGATGTCGGACGCGGTGGGACCCTCTACCACCAGCGTAGCCGCTGCAGCTCTGATGCCGTTTTCCATGCCCTATATCCCCGGAGCGGCCTGGCTGCCACAGTATGCCAGCGAGTCGCATACCTTGGACGACTTTAAAGAAAGGCTGTATAGCCTGTTCAAAGTTTATCCCCTGACAGAAGAACAGAAAGTAAGCATACTGATAGGGCAGTTAACTGGTGCGGCCCAGCGGGAGGTAAAGTCTTGGACAGCTGAGGAGAAAAGGACTGTAAGGGGGGTTCTGACCCGTCTACGGGACACCTTTGATACCCGTACCTCAGCAGAAATCAAAATGTGGTTCTATGGATGTAAGCAGAGAGCTCAAGATAGCATCAGAGATTATGCCCTAAATTTACAGTTAGCCTTGGGGGCAATTAAGCAAGCTGACCCTGGCAGCGTGCAGGATACAGATAAACTATTGACTGACCAGTTCATAGAAGGTCTGCTGTCCAGCGCCCACAGAACTCAGCTGCGCCTCATGGCCCTACAGAACCCCGATTTGACTTTTGCACAGTTCAAAGATAGGGCCATCCGGGTGCTCCGATAACCTGCATCGGGTGGCGCTGTAGCTTCCCGGCGCCCTGCCATCACTTACCACCAGGGGGCGGCGCCCTACCCTGCAGACCTTGTGGGGGCTGATGCGCAGGCCCTAAACCCATCCCCACCTGCAAACCTGCACCATCAGGTCCAAGAACTAACAAAGAGTGTTGCTGCATTGACCAGGACCGTACAGTCGCTACAGATGGACCCGTCAGGACCAATCAAGCTGGCTTCCAGTCCAGAGGATGTCCCGTGGCATCGACAGAGGAGGATCCCGTCGTTCAGAGGGAGGCCCACCGACCGTTACACTGAGGATGGACAGCCGATTTGCCACCGTTGCAGCCAGCCGGGACACGTAGCCAGGTACTGTACTTTAAACGGGTCCGACCTGGGGCAGAGGGCCAACCCCCAGGCATAAGGTCATCAGGCCCGTCTAATTGGCGTGATAAGTACGTGGGGGGATGCCCAGTTTTACCCGTAGTGCTGGACGGTATCCCCATGAGTGCACTGCTGCATACCGGGTCACAAGTAACTACCATGCCCTATGTACTTTTTAAGCAGTATTGGAGTGACACTGACATAACCCGCTATCCAGACAATGACTTGAGCATCATCGCCAGCAATGGCCAGCCCGTGCCGCAGGTGGGGGTCAGAGAGATGACCATTAAGATTGGTAAAGTTGAACTGCCGGCACAGGGAGTGATCATTGTGGACATTGACCGTCGAGAAAGTCACCCTAAAATAACCTTGGGTACTAACGTGATTGAAAATTGTCTTTCAGAAGTAATTGTAATTTTGCAGCAGGTGGCGATGAATGCGAGCTCCAGCCAACAGAGGGTCCTCCAGAAAGAGATAAGAGCCCTGATGAGACGGCAACAGGTAGAACTGTCTGGTGGTGAGATCGGTAGCGTGAGGATGAGCGACCCGTTCCCCATTGCCATGCCCCCCAAAAGTGAAATGATGATCTGGTGTCGGACTGCAATCGGGTTAAGAGGGAGAGACTACCAAGCCATGGTAGAACCCGTGTACTCAGACAGCAGGCCCACCATTTTGACAGCCCGGAGGGTGGTTGATGTCCGCCATGGAAGGGTGCCCGTCCGGATCTTAAACATTGGGGAAAGGGAAGTACACTTGCCCCGGTACGCTACACGAGCCAAATTGTATACTGTTGAACACAATGCTGTCAGGGCCGTGGAACCCTTGCCTCCATCTCCCCAGGCAGAGGGTAATGGCTCCCAGAAACCCAAGGAGAACTGGTGCCAAAAACTCCACGTGGGTGCTGACTCCACTCCCTTGCACCAAAAACAAGGAGTCTACCGGGTGGTTCAGGAGTACGAGAGAATCTTTAGTAAGCACCCGCTAGACTTCGGCAGGGTGAAAGGGGTAGAACACCACATCCCCACGGGGAGCCACCCACCAATAAAAGAGAGATACAGTCCTGTACCCCCTGCACACTATCAGAACGCAAAGGGCATGCTGAGAGAAATGAAAGAAGCCGGGGTCATTAGAGACAGCTGTAGCCCCTGGGCAGCCCCCTTGGTTCTGGTAAAAAAGAAAGACGGTACTATGAGAATGTGTGTGGACTATAGACCAGTCAATCGTATCACCCATAAAGACGCATACCCATTGCCTAGAATAGAGGAGTCTTTGGCCGCACTAAAATCAGCTAATTTCTTCTCTACTTTGGACCTTACTAGCGGGTACTGGCAGGTTCCTGTGGCAGAGGCTGACAAGGAGAAGACCGCCTTCACCACCCCGATGGGATTAAGTGAATTCAACTGTATGCCCTTCGGGCTCTGCAACGCACCCGGAACCTTCCAGAGGCTGATGGAATGCTGCCTAGGGCACGGAATCTTTGAGACGGTCCTACTTTACTTAGACGACGTGATTGTATATTCGAAGACCTATGAGGACCATCTAAAGCACCTGGCAGAGGTGTTTGAAGCCCTGGCAGGCTATGGCCTGAAAGTGAAGCCCTCAAAGTGTCACCTGTTGAAACCGAAGGTACAGTACCTGGGGCACGTGGTGAGTGCTGAGGGAGTAGCCCCCGACCTCGACAAGGTTACAGCCATCAAGAGCTGGCCAAGCCCCTCTAACATCAAAGAAGTGAGGCAATTCCTCGGGTTGGTAGGCTACTACCGAAGGTTCATCCCCGGGTTCACTAAGAAGGCAGCTCCAATGCAGGACCTCCTGATAGGTCAGTCTAAATCCAGAAGTCACAAGCCACCCTTCAAGTGGGACAAGTTGGAAGAGGATTCCTTCAGCCAGCTGAAAATGGCCCTCACGGGGGATGAAGTTCTGGCCTACCCTGATTATGGCCAGCCTTTTATCCTCCACACCGATGCCAGTAATGTGGGGCTAGGAGCCGTATTGTCCCAAAACCAACAGGGCAGGAAACGAGTGATAGCGTATGCCAGCCGGAAGCTGAGGCCCACTGAAAGAAACCCGGAGAATTACAGCTCCTTCAAGCTAGAATTCTTGGCAGTGGTGTGGGCCGTCACAGAACGGTTTAAACATTACCTGACCTCCGCAAAGTTCACTGTGTACATGGACAACATGTTGACACACCTGGACAATGCAAGACTTGGTGCCCTGGAACAGCGGTGGATGGCCCGGCTATCAAATTATGACTTCACAATCAAATACCGGGCAGGCAGAACCAACGCCAATGCAGACACCCTATCAAAAATGCCCCACCTACCCGAAGGAGAAGGAGACTCGGAAGAGCTGGAGGAAGTAGAGCTCCCTGCGTTCCACCGGTACGGGGCCACTCAGTATTCCCACCGAGTAAGAGACAAAGACCTAACCACCGTCATGTTCAACCCCTTGCTCCACCACGGCTGGGCTGAAACGCAAGATAGTGACCCTGCAATACGCCTGGTGAAATACCTGTTAACCCAGGCAGACGCTAGCCGTGGCCCGGACGCTCCAGAGGAAGCCAAGCAGTTATGGAAGGAGAAAAGCAAGCTATTCCTCTACGAAGGTAAGCTGTGCAGAAGGCTTGTCAACCACCGGACGCACGAGCTGACCTGGCAGGTAGTGGTCCCACGACAAGATGCAGCAATGGTCCTAGAGGCCTACCATGACAGGGCGGGACACTTCGGGTAGAAGAAACTGGAGTTCCTACTGAGAGAGCGGTTCTTCTGGATCAGTATGAGAGGGACCATAGAGAAGTGGTGCAGGGACTGCGGCCCATGTAACCTCAGAAGGAAGGACCATACCAGCCAGAAGACACCCTTGAAGCCCATCGTCACCAGGCAGCCTCTTGAGCTGATAGCCCAGGACCATGTAAAATTGGCTCCAAGTCAGTCGGGCTACGTCTTTGCCCTGACAATAGTGGATCACTATTTCCGGTTCCTGGTGGTGGTTCCCGTTAAAGACTTGACAGCCCAAACAGCGGCCAGAGCCTTCCAACAACACTTCTGCCATCCACACGGGTATCCGGAACAGGTCTTGACAGATCAAGGTTCAGCGTTCGAGGCGGAAATCTTCCAGGAGTTCTGCAACCTCTATGGCTGTAAGAAGATTCGAACAACGCCTTACCACCCGCAAACCAACGGGCTGTATGAGAAAATGAATAATATCGTCATTGATCTCCTCAAAACGTTGCCCCTGGAAGAACGCAGCCTGTGGCCGGAGAAGCTGCCAGACCTGATAGACTTATACAACCATATCCCGGTGAATGCTACAAATTGCACCCCGGCTTACCTGATGCGGGCAAGACCAGGTAAGCTGCCGATCGACCTGGAGATGGGAGTCCTGACACCCGAGGACACCTCCCCAGATGCGGACTGGGATACGGAACGGCAGCTACAGTACAAAAAGGTACAGGAGAGCGTGGAGAGGAGCCTGGCTCAAGCAAGAGAAAAGCAAGAGAGGCTCTTCAACCAACACGCCCCTGCTGGTCCTCTGGAACCTGGAGAGCAGGTCCTGAAGCGGAAGAGAAAGCTTCACAAGCTAGATGACCAGTGGGAGAGAGACCCGTACACAGTACTGCCATCCAACCACGACAACTCGAAGGTATGTGTAATAAGCAAGGATGGAGGAGAGACCACGAACACTGTCTCCAGAGACCACCTAAAACGGTTCCCCGAGCAACTGCAGAGCCCAAGTGAAGATCAAGATGACCTTGAACCCGCAGAGGACAAGGAAGAAATGATCAGCACAGTTCTTGGAGAGTTCCCCCGGTCTTGGACTCGGATAAATGACGCAATAGTGGTACCCGTCCTACACTTCCTTCAACCAACCCAGCAGGAACCTACAGGAGAGCAGGAAGAATCAAAAGAACAAGCAGCCCCGGAGGCAGAAGAACCCATGCCAGCAGCCCAGGAGAGTCAACCCTCTGATGACAGCGATCCTGCCATGCCTGCGGTAAACCAAAGGGCCCGCAGACAGCTGCCTGCACTGCCTGTAAACCCAGCTAGTAGCTGTACCCTAAATGCTAATGGGGAAAGCCAGGTTAGACCACCACCAGACAGTGGGTTACGCAGGTCAACCCGGAGCACTAGGGGTCAGATACCAGCTCGCTGGAGGATCTGAATGCAAAGTATATATTTAATGTTTTATGTTTGTTACCTGGTTATTAATACTGTTTTTCCAGTTTTTCCTAGTTCAATGGACTGACAGGTCATGGACACTGAATGGCCGGAACTGTCTTGTAGATAGTTGCACCTGATGCCCTCTTTCGAAGATGGCCACGGAAGAAATACCTGTCCGGCGTGGCCTCCTTGTGGTCCAAAGTAGTTAGCTTTTACCTTGCCGCCACGCCCAAGGCCAGGAACTTGGGGTTTATAGGGACAGGTCCCCACACCGTGGAAAACTTCACCTTGTTGGGTGACATGGACACCCGGTCACGGAAGCGCCGTGACCTCAAGGACAAAATGTACTTGTATATATGTTATGTTATCATTTATACCCTGAATTGTGTTTCCTGTTTAGTCCGGAGTACTAAATTTTACTAGGGGGGAATGTGTCACCCCAGGCCTGGATGCCACAAATATTGAAGGCTGTGTCTGAGAGCAGGAGGGAGGTTCCCTGGTTAGGGACGATTAGCATGCAGCACCTCCTGTCCCAGGCCAGTAGGGGGAGCTGGCTGCCCCTATAACAGCTGGAACTGGGGCAGGGTTAGAGAGACCAGAACCCACTTCTGAAGTGACCAGAAGGGTTCTCAGAGAAGAGGGACAGGTCAGCAGCAGCTGAGGAGTCCGTGAGGCAGAGGAGAAACTGCGAGCCAGGGACAGAGGCGACGAGAGCCGGTCCTGGCTGAGAGAATCACACAACCGGACATTGGGGTCCGAGGCTGTCGGGGTTATAAGCCCAGCAGCAGAGAACCAACCTGCGAGGGATTTCAGGTCCCTTGGCCTAAGAAGCCTGGAGGCTCCGCCACACAGAGGGACCAGTACAGCGAGGAGCAAGCAAAAGGTACCCAAGGCCCGAGTCGCAAGCCATACAGGGGAGAAGTACACGGCCAGCTCAGGGACGTGGGCTATTACACCACGAAGAGGAGGATAGTCAGAAAGAGCATAGAGAGAACGGTAGGCCTACACACTCACCCTGACCAGTGGGGCTTGCCCGAATGCTCTCAGATACCCAGGCCCATTCCTACCCGGTACTACTGTTGGGTCATTAGTAACATCTACAATAAAGACCCAGAACTGTTTGACACGGGCTCTGAACTTTTACTACTGTGGCCGGCACTATCACCCCCAGCATCCACCTACACTGCCCTGAGGCTACACTCTTCCCGTGGGGAGTTATCCTACCCCTGTGCTGCACACCAACACCAGCCTCAGCGGTCTGCCTCGCAGCGGCGGTTATCTCTGACCGCAATCCACGGGTGGCGTAGTCGGACATTCACAAATCTATAAATAGACTGCCACAACATTTGGTCTGACCGCCCTGAGTCACGGGACCGGGTTGCCACTACTACCCCCAGCATCGTACGGAAGCCCGGTTCCGGGTACCCCACGGCCCAGGGGGCGAGTCACAGGCAGGACAGATAGCTGTTTCTATTGGCTTCTCTATAGTGAACACAAGCACATTTTACAAAGAACTTGTGTAGAGAGTGACTCACACACTGCTTTACACTTTAAACACAAAGTGGCACCATACTATATTAGTAAATGTTGTAACTATTTACTGGATAATGTTTTAACACAATGTAAAAGGCCAACATTGTTCTTTTTTTATCAGCTATTAACTAGAGATGAGCGGATCAATAAACCGTGGATTGAGCTTCGGTTGAATTTCCTGAAATTTGCAGTTCCACAAGAATTCAAACACTTTGAGAGTCGATTTGCGACTTGAAAAAAAACTTGCCCAGCACCATTTCACACCATGCTGAAGCATCAGAGAGCAGGCAAATGTCGTTTTGTATGCCCGAGCGGGATTCCTCATAATTCCAGCAGCTTATAACATCACATTCCAGTTTATAAAGTAGTGGTCAGTATACCACTGCTGGGTCATCGGGGGTCAGTGGTTCCCAGCAGAGCACAGTCAGCCGCAGGACTGGTAGTATGGATGACAGGGCTGGCTTCCATCTCCAGATTCACTAGGTAAGTGAATTAGACAGTTCATATTGAAACAAAATGTATTATTCTTGTGGTCTCTCTTCCCATGTCCCCCACCTTTTCCGGTATTGACATCCATGTAAATTTTTCCGCTGAGAACCAAATTCGGGGGGAAAATGCGGTAAAGCCAGTGAATTTGAGTTTCACACGATCCGCTCATTCCATGATGGAATGTGTCAGGGTGTTTGGAGAGGGCTCAGGAACCATTTTCCCTTAATTTGTGTTAAATGAATGGTGTCATTCAAAACTACAACTTGTCAGTCACAAAAATAAACCCTTAATCAACTGTATTGACTGAAAATAAAAAAGCTATTGCTATTTGAAAAAAGTGGAGGAAAAAATGAAAACGCAAAAAATGAAAATGGGCTGCGTCCTTAAGGGGTTAAATAAATATAATATTTAATGGTGAGGCAACCCTTTTAATTTTGATTTTTGAATTCCTTTCGGTAACACGAAGGAGGAAAAAGAATCTTAAAATTACAAATCACAGAATGCGTTATTACATAAGCAAGGTAGATGACTAGACTGAAGCACGTAATCTATAAAACATATATCTGTATCCACATGAAGCTGCAAGTAGCTCTGACATAAAATCAGAGTCGCTACCATAGCAGCCAGGCAGGTTTTCAAAACATCTCACTGCTGCTGGTATCTTTCCTGTGCACTTTTCAAGGGATGTGACTCACTACACGAGTGTACAGGAAACTCTTTTTTTTTTTTCAATTTGGTAATTTTCATCACCTAAAATTAATTCCAAAAGCTGGAGACATTTTATAAACAAAAATCTAAATATAATGCTTTCTAAAAATGGTACAACGTTGCAGATGTGCGAACATATGCTATGGCTATAATGGGCCAGAAAGGAGCTATGACTTAAAGGTGTATTCTCAAGCTTGGAAGTTATCCCTATCCATGGAAGCTATCTCCTATCTGATCACTGGGACTCACATCAATCCCGAGAATGGGGGCTCTGAAGAGCCCTGTGTTTATGTAGCAGTGGTCGATTGTGGGCACTGCCGCTCCATTCATATGAAAGATCCGGAGACCAGCCGGGCGTCCGACTAACAATAAACGCAGCAGCGGTGAGCATGATCGACCACGTCTCCATTCACACAGGGCTCTCCCGAGTTCCAGTTCTCGAGATCGGTCAGCATCACAGCAGTCAGACCTCCAGAGATTGGGAAATTATTCCCTTTCTCGTGGTACTGGCTAGGGAATAAATTCCAAACTTGTGAATGCCCCTTTAAAGGTTTATTCTGCAACTTTTAATGTAGTCTCATAATTTTCTACAAACATCTATATCTGTTGTGTCAATACAACTCACTGTGAAGTCTGTGCCATTCAGCACATATTACTCCTAATTTGCCCCACCAGCTCTAATTACCCTTCATTAAAAATGAAACTGTCCTCTTGTGGTATAGATTGAGCATGTGCAGTTCTCTCTTCTCTTTCCCCATAGGCTGCTGCTGTATTGCTTCTCAGATAAGCTGCGTACTTTGCTGTCCTGTAGCTGTCACCATTCAGTGGTCTGCTCCCTCCGTAGGGAGGCCACTTATGAGTCGGCTTCCACTGCTAATGGAACCCGACTATGGAGCTGCGCTTTATTTGCTAGCCGGCTATGCTGCGGCTGAAGCTTATTTATGGAGTTGTGATTTTATCCATTCACGTGTTAGGCTTCAGTTACACAAAATGACTAAAAAATTGCATATTTTTACAGTAATTTCGTGTGATTGCAGCCAAATGAAAAAAAAAAAAGAAAATAACAGAGACAAGATAAATGTAAGATTTATAGGAATAAAATTATTTATGATTTTGTTACATTAAAAGAACATGATATTGAGACAATAAAAACTTGTATATTATCAGAAACACAATTTGCAATATCAGGAAAAATCCAAAAGAAAAGAAAAGAGGGAATATAGTCTACCTGCATAGGGAGGGAATAGTGCAAAGAGATCTAGTAAAGAGAAAAAAATATTTGATGTCAATAAGACACATCATAGGACAGTAATGAACCTCTAATAAGTGTCCCCAATACACTATACAGTGCAAGAGTATCGAACATCAAAAAAGGAAAAAATATATATTATTACAGCAAAAATCCCGGTTACGCAGACAGCAACCCTCACCTGATGCATGTTCCGCATTCACTGTTTCATCTGAGGGTGAATCGGTAAAAACCACAGCTCTACATATAGGCTCCATCAGGCCCCCTTCCGTCCGTATAACTCTAGTACCAGTGTAATCAGTGTTTTGGATCAGTGTGTCATCAGCTTGTCTTCAGTGCACCATCTGTGTGCCATCCATATTTTTTCCTGTATGGCTTAAGAAAAATCAATTCTAAAGCTACTCCTATAATTTGCACTCTTAAACACATACAGCACACGGACGGCAGACAGATGACACACGGGTGCCATCCATGTACAGTACGTGCTTAACATGGACCCATGGAGTTGTATTGGGCCTTGTCATCCGTGCTGCCGGAAAAAAACGGACATGTCTCATGGTTTGCATGGACACACGGTCTGTGCAAACACCCTCACATGTGTGCAGCACCATAGACTATAATGAGTACCTGTGGCATCCATGAAAAAAATGGATGCCACACATACTGCAAACATGGACATGTTAACTGGGCCTTACACAGCTCTGCTGTGCTGGAATGTGGATGCAGCTGCGACACCCCAGGGGTCTGGTTGCCGCAGTAATAGAGATATTATGTCTGAGAGCAAGTAGGAGGTTTCTCTGGTCAGGATCCCTAAGCATGCAACACGGTCCGCCCAGACCTGGGAGGGGAGGAATCTGCCCTTTTAAACTGGGTCTGGGGCGGGATTAGAGCAGTCAGAGCCTGGAGAGGGAAAGGAAGAACTAGGAGCTCTGTAGGAGCAGTAGCAGAAGTCCAGGGGCTGGAGCTGAGCAGAGCTCGCCCTGGACAAGGACACTAAAACCGGACACAGGAGTCCGAGGCTGTGGGGACTGATATACACCCAGCAGCAGAAACCAGCCGGCAGGGGATTCCAGGTCCTCTGGCCATAGAAGCCCGGAGGCTCAGTCACAAAGAAGGGACCAGCGCCGCCATCCAGGAGCGGAGGCTAACAGAAGGCCCCAAGTCACCAGCCATACGGGTGAGCACCACACGGTATACTCAGGGACGTGGGCTACTTGTAACCGCTGACAGCAAGGTAGCCAGGAAGAGTGCAGATAAACGGGGAGGCCTACAACTCCACCTGGCCAGGGGAACTCCAGCTTGCTCGCAGACTGACCAGGCCCCTTATACTAGCCAGTACTCCCGGGAGGGTCTGCCTTGTACCATCAGTAAAGACCCTGAACTGCACCTCACGTCTCTGTGATTCCTTGCCGCTCCTGCACCATTAGCACTGGGACCCTCACACCATCACTCCCATCATCTTCCACATTAGCTGCCCTGAGGCAATACTTCTCCCGTGGGGAGTCATCCCATACTCAGCTGCGCAAACAACATCAGCCTCAGCGGTCTGCAGCGCAGCGGCGGTCCCCACTGACCGCAATCCACGGGTGGCGTAGTCGGACACTTATTACCATACAAATAGACTGCCACTGGTTTGACCACCCTGGGCACGGACCGGGTCACCGCCACACGGAGACTACAACCCCCAGCATCTCAGCGATCCGGTTCCGGGTTCCCCTGCACAGCACAGGCCCAGGGGGCGCGTCAACTTTGGCGTAGTCGGCAGGATTTCGTGCCCGCAACCACCGGGTACTGCGTGCCTGAAAAAGAGACTTTTATACTTACCTGTGGTGAAGTTTCCCGCCGTCCGGAGTCGTTTCCCGCCATCCGGAGCCGATTCCCGCCATCAGACGCCATCTTGGACCGTTTCCCGCCGTCTTCTGCCTTCTTCCCGCCATCCGCAGCTACTTCCCGCCTTCGGACGCCATCTTCGGGACGCCGCACAGGAAGAAGAGGGGCGTGGACGCCGAAAGCGCCCGAGATCCGAAGCTCCGCCCCACGCTGACGCCGCGCAAGGTCCTGGAAGGAAGGAAGAGCGACGTTGACGTCATCGGAGCGCGACGCCAGGTCCTCAACCCCGACGATCGACTGCGGAGCCGCGGCCTACGGAAGAAGAGCATCGCAAGGTAGGCCACGGTCCACTAGGGGGGAGGAGGATGTCGGATACCGAGGAGAGCTCCACCGCCACAGCCACCGCCAGCGCAACCGCTGCTGCGGTCATGCCCTTCACCATGCCCTATATTCCGGGGGCAGCCTGGCTACCCCAGTACTCAGGGGAGTCACATACCCTAAATGACTTTCGAGAAAGACTGGATAGCCTCTTCCAGGTGTACCCTCTCACAGAAGAGCAAAAAGTGAGCATCCTAGTGGCCCAATTAATCGGGGCAGCCCAAAGGGAGGTAAAGTCCTGGCCACTTGGGAGGAAGAGGACCGTCAGAGACATATTAGCCCGGCTGAAAGACACGTTTGACACCCGCACCTCAGCCGAAATAAAGCTCAGATTTTATGGGTGCAAACAACGGGCACATGAGAGTATAAGAGACTATGCTCTAAACCTACAAGAGGCCCTGAGAGCCATTAAGCAGGCAGACCCTGTCAGCGTGGGAAATGAAGATAAGCTGTTGACTGAGCAATTTATTGAGGGTCTACTGTGCAATGCCCATCGAACCCAGTTGCGGGCAATGGCCTTACAGGACCCTGACCTGGACTTTGCACAGTTCAAGGACAGAGCCATCCGGGTGCTCCGAGAACCGGCACCAGGTGGCGCTGTGACCCACAGGCGCCCTGCTATCACTTACCACCAGGGGACGGCGCCCTTGTCTGCAGAGCCTGTGGGAGCTGATGCGCAGGCTTTAAACAGTGACCCGGCTACAGACCTGCACCATCAGGTCCAAGAGCTGACTAAGAGCGTTGCCGCGCTAACCAGAACTGTGCAGTCTTTACAGGTCTCTTCTCCAGGAAAGATCCAGCTGGCATCCGGACCGAAGGACGTCCCGTGGCGCCGACTGAGGAGGACCCCACCGGCCAGAGGAAGACCCAGCGACAGATACAACGAGGACGGACGACCCATCTGCCGCCGCTGCAATCAACCCGGACATGTGGCAAGGTACTGTCATTTAAACGGGCACAACCTGGGGTAGAGGGCCAACCCCCAGGCATAAGACCATCAGGCCCATCAAACTGGCGTGATAAATACGTAGGGGGACGTCCAATCTTGCCTGTGGTACTGGATGGCATTCCTATGAGTGCCCTACTAGACACCGGGTCACAGGTCACCACCATCCCGTACGTGCTCTTCAAGCAGTACTGGAATGACTCGGACATAACCCGCTACCCAGATGACGACCTGAGTATCATCGCCAGCAATGGTCAGCCCGTGCCGCAGGTGGGATTCAAAGAGGTGACCATTAAGATCGGTAAAGTCGAACTGGCGGCACAAGGACTGATTATAGTGGACATAGACCGTCATGAGAGTCACCCTAGAATAACCTTGGGAACTAATGTGATTGAAAATTGTCTTGCAGAGGTGATTCTCATTTTACAGCAGGTTGCCAAAAACGCCAGTTCCGGCCAGCAGCGTGTGCTCCAAAAAGAGATCCGGGCACTGATGAAGCGGCAACAGGTGGAACTATCTGGTGGTGAGATAGGTAGCGTGAGAATGTGTGACCCGTTCCCTATTGCCATGCCCCCAAAAAGTGAGATGATGATTTGGTGCCGGGCAGCTATTGGTCTAAGAGGTAGAGACTACCAAGCAATGGTAGAACCCGTCTACTCAGACAGTAGGCCCACCATTTTGACAGCACGGGGGGTGGTCGATGTACGCCATGGGAGGGTGCCCGTTCGCATCATAAATATTGGGGAGAGAGAAGTACACCTGCCCCGGTATGCCACGCTAGCCAAATTGTTCACCATCAACCAGAATTCTGTACAGGCCATGGAACCCTTGCCTCCATCTCAACCAGAGGAAGGTAACGGCTCTAAGAAACCAATGGAGGACTGGTGTCAGCAACTGCATTTGGGTACTGACTCCACTCCCTCACACCAAAAACAGGGAGTCTATCGGGTGGTTCAAGAGTACGAGAGAGTGTTTAGTAAACACCCGCTAGACTTCGGGCGAGTAAAGGGGGTAGAACACCACATCCCCACGGGAGACCATCCTCCCATAAAGGAGAGATACCGACCCGTACCCACGGCACACTACCAACACGCCAAGGGGATGCTTAGAGACATGAAGGAGGCTGGGGTAATCAGGGACAGCTGTAGCCCCTGGGCAGCTCCACTAGTCTTAGTGAAAAAGAAAGACAACACCATGAGAATGTGTGTAGACTACAGGAAGGTCAACCGTATCACACACAAAGATGCGTACCCGTTACCAAGGATAGAAGAGTCCTTAGCTGCATTAAAATCTGCTAACTTCTTCTCTACTTTGGATCTCACTAGCGGGTACTGGCAGGTTCCTGTAGCAGAGGCGGACCGGGAGAAGACCGCATTCACCACCCCGATGGGTCTCAGTGAATTTAACTGCATGCCGTTCGGGCTCTGCAACGCACCAGGAACCTTCCAACGGTTGATGGAATGCTGTCTGGGACACCGGAACTTCGAGACGGTCCTGTTATACCTGGACGATGTCATTGTCTATTCCAAGACCTACGAGGACCACCTGAAACACCTGGCAGAAGTGTTCGCAGCTCTGGCAAATTACGGCCTAAAAGTGAAACCCTCCAAGTGTCACCTCCTGAAACCAAAGGTGCAGTACCTGGGACACGTGGTGAGTGCTGACGGAGTAGCCCCCGACCCTGATAAGATCACCGTGATTAAGGACTGGCCAAGACCCTCCAGCATAAAGGAAGTGCGGCAGTTCCTCGGGTTGGTAGGCTACTACCGAAGATTCATTCCCGGTTTCACCAAAATGGCAGCCCGTATGCAGGACCTCCTGATAGGTCAATCTCGGAAAGCCAAAAACCAGAAGCCGCCCTTCAGGTGGGAAAAGCTGGAAGAGGAGTCCTTCTGCCAGCTGAAGATGGCCCTCACGGGGGATGAAATCCTGGCATATCCAGACTACAGCCAGCCCTTTATCCTCCACACGGACGCAAGCAACATCGGGCTAGGAGCCGTACTGTCCCAGATCCAGCAAGTGAAAAGAACGGGTAATCGCTTACGCCAGCCGAAAGCTACGGCCCACGGAGAGGAACCCTGAGAATTATAGCTCATTCAAGCTGGAGTTCCTGGCAGTAGTGTGGGCAGTGACCGAACGTTTCAAGCATTACCTTGCCTCCTCCAAATTCACCGTGTACACGGATAACAACCCGTTGACACACCTGGACACTGCAAGGCTTGGTGCCCTGGAACAGAGATGGATGGCCCGCCTGTCCAACTTTGAATTCACCATCAAATACCGGGCAGGACGCTCAAATGCCAACGCGGATGCCCTGTCTAGGATGCCGAACTTACCGGACGTAGGGGAAGATCCAGAAGATCTGGAAGAAGTTGAGCTCCCTGCGTTCCACCGTCATGGGATTACCCTGTATTCCCACCGTGTGAAGGACAGGCGCTCCGTGACGTTCAATCCCTTGCCCCACTACAACTGGGTGGAGATGCAAGACAGTGATCCCGCAGTCCATTTGGTGAAGGAAATGCTGACCCAGGCCGATGCCCGTCTTGACCCAGATGCTCCGGAGGAGACCAAGCAACTGTGGAAGGAGAAAAGTAAGATGTTCCTCTACAGGGAGAAGCTGTGCCGGAGAATGGTTAACTCTCGAACACATGAGTTGACCTGGCAGGTAGTGGTCCCAAGACGAGACGCGGCTAAGGTTCTGGAGGCATACCACAACGGAGCAGGGCATTTCGGATGGAAGAAGCTGGAGTTCTTGTTGCGTGAACGGTTCTACTGGGTAGGCATGAGAGGAGCCATCGAGAGGTGGTGCAGAGACTGTGGCCCGTGCCACCTGAGAAGAAAAGACCAAGCCAGCCAGAAGACTCCCCTGCAGCCCATCATCACCAGACAGCCACTGGAACTGGTAGCCCTGGACCATGTGAAACTGGCTCCAAGCAGATCTGGGTATGTCTACGCCCTCACAATCGTAGATCATTACTCCCGGTTCCTGGTGGTGGTCCCGGTCAAGGACTTAACGGCTCAAACAGCAGCTAGAGCCTTCCAGCAGCACTTCTGCCGTCCACACGGGTACCCGGACCAAGTGTTGACAGACCAAGGACCAGCCTTCGAAGCGGAGGTCTTCCAGGAGTTCTGCAACCTGTATGGCTGCAAGAAGATAAGAACAACGCCCTATCACCTTCAAACCAATGGACTCTGCGAGAAGATGAACCAGGTGGTGAGAGATCTGCTAAAAACGTTGCCCCTGGAAGAACGCAGTCTGTGGCCTGAGAAACTGCCCGATCTGGTGGACCTGTATAACCACATCCCTGTAGGTTCCACCAACTGTACCCCGGCTTACCTAATGAGAGCAAGACCTGGTAAGCTGCCTATTGACCTGGATATAGGAGTCCTGACACCTGAGGACACCTCGCCAGAGGCAGACTGGGATACAGAACGGCAGCAGCAGTATTGGAAAGTACAGGAGAGCGTCGAGCGAAGTCTGTCTCAAGCTAGAGAAAGGCAAGAGAAGGCTTATAACCAGTATGCTCCCGCTGTTCCCCTGGTACCTGGAGAGCAGGTCTTGAAGAGGAAGAGGCGGCTCCACAAGTTGGACGACCAGTGGGAGAAGGACCCGTACACCGTACTGCCATCAAGCCATGAGAACCCAAAAATCTGCGTAATCAGTAAGGATGGAGGAGAAACCACAGCCATTGTCTCCAGAGACCACCTGAAGAAGTGTCCCGAGCAGCTGCAAAGCCCTGAAGAAGATCAAGAAAACCCTCAACCCGCAGAGGAAAGGGAAGAAATGATCAGTACCGTACTCGGAGACTTCCCCCGGTCTTGGACACAAGTAAACGGCGCTGTCGTGGTACCCGTCCTCACCTTTCTCCAGCCAGCCCCGCAAGTGCCTACAGAGGAACCGGTAGAGCTGGAAGAGCAGCCGCCCAAGAGGCAGAAGAGTCCACACCAGCAGTACAGGAGGATCAACCCTCTGCTAGTAGTGAGCCTGCTGTGCCCCTAGTGAGCCAAAGAGTGCGCAGAAAGCTGCCCAGCTTGCCCATAACACCTCCTACACCCTGTAGTGCAGGACCAGTTAGTGAGCTCCGTAGGTCCACTAGAGTCACTAGAGGTCAGATGCCCGCTCGCTGGAGAATCTAAACCAATGCACTGTAAAGTTGACTGTTTATTGAAAAATGTTTATGGTTTATGTTTGCTGCCTGTTACTAATTATGTTTCTCAGTTACCCTGCAGATTTATTTGGACTAACAGGTTATGGACGCTGGATAACCGGAACAGTTTTGTAGATAGTTGCACCTTGGTGCCTCTTGTGAAGACGGCCGCGGAAGAGAAAACCTGTCTGGCGTGGCCTCCTTGCGGCCCAAAGTAGTTAGTCTACCCTTGCAGCCACACCCAAGGACAACGCAAGGGGTTTGCTTTGGACAGGTCCCCTATTCTGTGCCAAGACTTCGCCTTGTTGGGCGACATGGACACCCCCTTTGTTTCATAAACTTCACCTTGGGTGATATGGACACCCGGTCACGGAAACGCCGTGACCTCTACAGACTAAAGTTTCTTGTGAATATGTTGTCTTGTTATTGTTATACCTTGTATTTATGTTTCTTCAAAAATGTGTTTAGTCCCGGAGTACTAAAATTTACTAGGGGGGAATGCGACACCCCAGGGGTCTGGTTGCCGCAGTAATAGAGATATTATGTCTGAGAGCAAGTGGGAGGTTTCTCTGGTCAGGATCCCTAAGCATGCAACACGGTCCGCCCAGACCTGGGAGGGGAGGAATCTGCCCTTTTAAACTGGGTCTGGGGCGGGATTAGAGCAGTCAGAGCCTGGAGAGGGAAGGAAGAACTAGGAGCTCTGTAGGAGCAGTAGCAGAAGTCCAGGGGCTGGAGCTGAGCAGAGCTCGCCCTGGACAAGGACACTAAAACCGGACACAGGAGTCCGAGGCTGTGGGGACTGATATACACCCAGCAGCAGAAACCAGCCGGCAGGGGATTCCAGGTCCTCTGGCCATAGAAGCCCGGAGGCTCAGTCACAAAGAAGGGACCAGCGCCGCCATCCAGGAGCGGAGGCTAACAGAAGGCCCCAAGTCACCAGCCATACGGGTGAGCACCACACGGTATACTCAGGGACGTGGGCTACTTGTAACCGCTGACAGCAAGGTAGCCAGGAAGACTGCAGATAAACGGGGAGGCCTACAACTCCACCTGGCCAGGGGAACTCCTGCTTGCTCGCAGACTGACCAGGCCCCTTATACTAGCCAGTACTCCCGGGAGGGTCTGCCTTGTACCATCAGTAAAGACCCTGAACTGCACCTCACGTCTCTGTGATTCCTTGCCGCTCCTGCACCATTAGCACTGGGACCCTCACACCATCACTCCCATCATCTTCCACATTAGCTGCCCTGAGGCAATACTTCTCCCGTGGGGAGTCATCCCATACTCAGCTGCGCAATCAACATCAGCCTCAGCAGTCTGCAGCGCAGCGGCGGTCCCCACTGACCGCAATCCACGGGTGGCGTAGTCGGACACTTATTACCATACAAATAGACTGCCACTGGTTTGACCACCCTGGGCACGGACCGGGTCACCGCCACACGGAGACTACAACCCCCAGCATCTCAGCGATCCGGTTCCGGGTTCCCCTGCACAGCACAGGCCCAGGGGGCGCGTCACAGCCATAGTCAGCTCTGCTGCACTGCCATGATTATAGAGACAGGTTAGTCAATGTACAATAGCTAGTCACAAATTTATATCCAGCTGTATTTCTAGATCCATTTTTTTTCATATGCTGCATCCTTCATTTTGCCATATTCTTCCCATAAAAGATAATGGTGCCAAAAATATGGATCAGAAATACAGGTCCACTTTTCCCACTACATTAGTATCATATCTGTAATATAGAAAAATATGATCTTCACTCTTCCACACATGCTTGGCTCTGCTGTGACTCCTGTTTAGAGCTGGATAATATGCCTAATTGGTGAAATAACCGGTCACATTCACTATACTGTAAACTATTAGGTCCCAGTGAGTAAAAAAAGTATACAAAATCTACAGTATTTATACCAGTCCATTACTGTACAAAAATCATTGGAGTGATACATACAGATGTAGTAGTATAATGTACAGTGGGTACGGAAAGTATTCAGACCCCTTTAAATTTTTCACTCTTTGTTTCATTGCTGCCATTTGGTAAATTCTAAAAAGTTCATTTTTTTTTCCTATTAAAGTACACTCTGCACCCCATCTTAACTGAAAAAAACAGAAATGTAGAGGTTTTTGCAAATTTATTAAAAAAGAAAAACTGAAATATCACATGGTCATAAGTATCCAGACCCTTTGCTCAGACACTCATATTTAAGTCACATGCTGCCATTTCCTTGTGATCCTTCTTGAGATTGTTTTACTTCTTCATTGGAGTCCAACTGTGTTTAATTAAACTGATAGGACTTGATTTGGAAAGGCATACACCTGTCTATATAAGACTTCACAGCTCACAGTGCATGTCAGACCAAATGAGAATCATGAGCTCAAAGGAACTGCCCAAGGAGCTCAGAGACAGAATTGTGGCAAGGCACAGATCTGGCCCAGGTTATAAAAGAATTTCTGCATTACTCAAGAGCACAGTGGCCTCCATAATCCTTAAATGGAAGAAGTTTGGGACCACCAGAAGTCTTCCTAGACCTTGCCGTCCAGCCAAACTGAGCAATCATGGGAGAAGAACCTTGGTGAGAGAGGTAAAGAAGAACCCCAAGATCACTGTGGCTGAGCTCCAGAGATGCAGTAGGGAGACAGGAGCCCTCAACCAGTCGGGCCTTTATGACAGAGTGGCCCGACGTAAGCCTCTCCTCAGTGCAAGACATATGAAAGCCCGCATTGAGTTTGCTCAAAAACACATGAAGGACTCCCAGACTATGAGAAATAAGATTCTCTGGTCTGATGAGATGAAGATAGAACTTTTTGGTGATAATTCTAAGCGGTATGTCTGGAGAAAACCAGGCACTGCTCATCATCTGCCCAATACAATCCCAACAGTGAAACATGGTGGTGGCAGCATCATGCTATGGGGGTGTTTTTCAGCTGCAGGGACTGGACAACTGGTTACAATTGAAGGAAACATGAATGCGGCCAAGTACAGAGATATCCTGTATGAAAACCTCTTCCAGAGTGCTCTGGACCTCAGACTTGGCCTAAGGTTCACCTTCCAAGAAGACAATGACCTTAAGCACACAGCTGAAATAACAAAGGAGTGGCTTCAGAACAACTCTGTGACCATTCTTGACTGGCCCAGCCAGAGCCCTGACCTAAACCCAATTGAGCATCTCTGGAGAGATCTGAAAATGGTTGTCCACCAACGTTCACCATCCAACCTGATGGAACTGGAGAGGATCTGCAAGGAAGAATGGCAGAGGATCCCCAAATCCAGGTGTGCAAAACTGATTGCATCATTCCCAAGAAGACTCATGGCTGTACTAGCTCAAAACTCAGTACTGAGCAAAGGGTCTGAATACTTATGACCATGTGATATTTCAGGGTTTTTTTTTTAATAAATTTGCTAAAATTTCTACATATCTGTTTTTCTTGTCAAGATGGGGTGCAGAGTATACTTTAATGAGAAAAAAAAAATAACTTTTTAGAATTTACCAAATGGCTGCAATGAAACAAAGAGTGAAAAATGTAAAGGGGTCTGAATACTTTCTGTACCCACAGTAAATACAAAATGTAAAAAGTAAAAAAATTACCATTAAAAAATGAATGTCCCCTTATAGTAATATATATGCTCACTAACACCACTCCTCTTTTTTCACAATATCTAAAATTATATTTAATAACCCTTGAAATAAACCTGTTAGGGCACATTCAGGCAAACGTAATTTCAGTATGTGTGCTATTTGTTTGCACAATGTATTGAACACAGAAAGGAAACGGACCAATTCTAGATTATGTGCTAGTGCGCATGAATGATTTTCTACAGACTGCAGTATTGTCCATTTTATAGACCATACTAGTGCATGTAATAGCAGGCACCCATATGCAATGTGGGTCATGTCCACAAATTGCTTATGTGACTGGCCTTATTCCCATATCGGTATTTGGTGAGTGTTTCACATCATTCCTTTTAAGCTAAAATCAGGATTTCAACCCACAAACATAAAACCAGTAATAGAAAAATTCACAAGTGTACATTTTTGTAGACAATCCACTCCTGCATTTGGCTTACCATAATGATATACTGACCAAACATACTCACCTGTGTGTAAAGCTATATGGCTCATTCAGATAAGCATATTTTGAGTAGTTGTGCTGCCCATGTTTGCAATGGATAGACCACGGACACTACATGTATGAATACAGCCTATGTTGTAGAACTCTATTGCACTGAAAACTATCTTTAATCCAATATGCCAATTAAATGCTTTATGCATCTTTGGCATGATTGAACAGTTAAGTGCACCATTTCTCTCATTACCTCTGATTGAAGCATTAGACAGCACATAGTTTGGGCCAGTGGCTGGAAATGAGCGGATCACTTGGCGCAACCCTGGTTTATGGTCCAGGTCAGCGTCTTCTAGCAGTGGAACCTCCGGGATCACAGAATCGGCGAGATGTCACCTGTATGCTACACACCGCACAGAAGGCCGGCGAATAAAACCTGAAAGCTCTGGAAATTTCACAACTCCTGTGCTGGGATTGCGCAAAGTGATGCGCTCATCTCTACCAATAGTGCTTGCAACTCACGCAGGAGTCCACTGCCCCCAGGCAAACCGGAAGCCTGGAGGCAGGAGAGCAGTGTGCTTTTGCAAAAGATGTTGCGAAAACCCCTTTAAATAGTGAAATTGGCACAAAACTTCTCTTAAATGCATATTATTAAGTTTATTACAATCATTTTAGAAGTGCATTTATTAAAATGGCCCTTAGAGGCCATCCCTTTAAAGTTAATGAGTGTAGATTCCATAGAGCAAGCACATAAAGATACTGTTTGGCCTTTGAAATAGGGGCATAGTTAAGGTTAAATGTATGCAGAGTCCTCCCTGTAAAAAAAACATTGTTAGCAAAGAACAGTGAACTAGCCTGTATGTCATCCTAAAGGGCTATTCTATCCTAAGATAAAAGAGATGTGGCCCCAACAAGGAAAGTGCATTAAGATTTCTGCCATGAGGCTTGCTCTATAAATATACCACTTATTATTTTTTATTATTTTTCTGATTTCTCAATTCAGTTCCTCGTGGGTCATAAGGAATATTATTAACCAAAACAGTGTAAAGAGTATCTACACTTAAACTTTCATATTTTTTATCATTTTGTCCAGCAAGAACATGAGACTTTGTAAATTACTTACTTTTTTACTTTTTTGGATTTGCCTACATTATTGTAAAAATAATGCATATTATTAGCTTCCAAACCCGTTTATTTTGCCTTTAGATGCATTGATCTCAGAATGCACTCATTTGGAGTACAGATGATGGCAGTAAAAGCTTCAGCACCTGCGTCTCCTAACTTGGGGGATAAGCTGCTGCAGGAGATTGTTCTGATGAGCTCAACTCTCATGAGGAGGAGACAGGGTGCTGACTAGAGATGAGCGGTGTTCGACTAGAACTGTTCGCCAATCTCAAATTCGAGCTGTTTTGGGCGGTGTTCGAGTTGTTCGACGAACCCGAACGATTTGCAAAAAATTCGGCTGTTCGAGGTTATGTTCGATAACTGTTCGTGCACCAAAAGCGTGTCCTGCATGTCTGGCGCTATTTAGAGCACCAATCATGCAGGGATTGTCTGCCACTCACTGTAATGCCACAGCCATAGTGGTTGTGGCATTACAGTGGTTGCCCAAATCGATGGGAACTGTGATCACAGTGAAACATGAAAAGCCGGCAATTCAGCAGCGGCGTACACCGGTACCCGACAATTTAGAACCGAAAGAATAGAGCTTCACACATAGATTAGATAGATAGAAACATGTCAGTCCATATATATGAAGTACAGTGACAGTGTTGCTTACTGTACTTGTCATTTAGTGTAAAGGATTTATTTAAAAAAATAATAGTGTTTTCATGCACTGTCTCTTTAAAAAAGCCGGCCGGCAATTCAGCAGCGGTACCCGACAATTTAGAATGGAAGGAATAGAGCATCACACATAGATTAGATAGATAGAAACATGTCAGTCACATATATAATGAGTACAGTGATAGTGTTGATTACTGTACTTGTCATTTAGTGTTAAAATAAAGGATTTATTTAAAAAAAAATTGGCGTGGGGTTCCCCTTAATTTTAGGCTCTAGCGGAGGTTAAGCAGACGGCTGGGGCTGATGTTTGAAGCCTGGGAAGGGGGTAATACCCACGGAGCTTCCCAGGCTACTAATATCAGCCCCCAGCTGAATACCTAGCCTTTACTAGCTATTAAAATGGGGGACCCCCCAAAAAAATGACGTGGGGTCCCCCCTATTTTATTAGCTAGCAAAGGCTAGGCAGACAGCTGGGGGCTGATATTAATAGCCCAGGAAGGGTGCCATGAATATTGGCCCCCTCCCAGGCTAGAAACACCAGCCGTCAGCCGCCCCAGAAATGGCGCATCCATAGGATGCGCCAATTCTGGCACTTAGCCTCGCTCTTCCCACTGCCCTGTAGCGGTGGCAGTGGGGTAATAGGGCTGGGGTTGATGTCAGCTTATAATGCCAGCTGACATCAAGCCCAGGTTAGTAATGGAGAGGCGTCTATAAGACACCCCCATTACTAACCCCGTAGTCAAAGTTAAAAAAAAACACAAACACCCAGAATAAAGTCCTTTAATTGAAATAAAGACACAATTCTTTATTGTTCTAAATTAAACCATACTTACAATCACGCCCATTCCAGCTGAAGCCAACGATCCCCTGCAATAAAAGAAAAATAATAAAGCAACATAATCCTTACCTTTCCATGGTTCCCACGACTGCTTCAGCTCTGCTACATCGAGATGACAGGCTGGACCACAGCAGAAAGCTGCCATCCAGCCTGTCATCCCGCAGACACTGAGAAGCGCAGGCTTGCTTGCGCTCCTCAGCGTCTCTCTGTGACGGCATCCAGATGAGCCGAGTTCATGTCCAATGAACTCGGCACATCTCATGCACGTCACTGACAGCGTGGGAAAATTCTCACGCTGAAGCGCTGAGTTCAGGAGAATTCTCCCACGCTGTCAGTGACGTGCATGAGGTGAGCTCATGTCCAATGAACTCAGTTCACCTCATGCACGTCACTAACAGCGTGGGAAAATTCTCCTGCACTCAGCGCTTCAGCGTGAGAATTCTCCCACGCTGAAGCGCTGAGTGCAGGAGAATTTTCCCACGCTGTCAGTGACGTGCATGAGGTGAGCCGAGTTCATTGGACATTAACTCGGCTCATCTGGATGCCCTCACAGAGAGACACTGTGGAGCGCAAGCAAGCCTGCGCTTCTCAGTGTCTTCGGGATGACAGGCTGGATGGCAGCGTTCTGCTGCGGTACAGCCTGTCATCTCGATGTAGCAGAGCTGAAGCTGTCATGGGAACCATGGAAAGGTAAGGATGATGTTGGTTTATTATTTTTCTTTTATTTCAGGAGATCGTTGGCTTCAGCTGGAATGGGTGAGACGGTAAGTATGGTTTAATTTAGAACAATAAAGAATTGTGTGTTTATTTCAATTAAAGGACTTTATTCTGGGTGTTGTGTTTTTTTTTAAATACTTTACTAGAAATTCATGGTGGTCATGTCTAATATTGGCGTGACCCCATGAATTTCGGGCTTAGGGCCAGCTGATAATTCCAACCTTACCCTAACCCCTTTATTACCCAGTGAGCCACCGCACCAGGGCCCTGGATGAGTTGGGTACAGTGCCAGAAGATGGCGCTTCTATGAACACGCCATTTTCCGGGGTGGCTGCGGACTGTAATTTGCAGCGGGGGTGGCCCAGAAAGCTTGGTTCTCCCTGCGCTGCGGATTCCAGCCCCCAGCTGCCTAGTTGTACCTGGCTGGACACAAAAACAGGGCGAAGGCCCACGTCAATTTTCTTTAAATTATTTCATGAAATAATTAAGAAAAAAAGGGCTTCCCTACATTGTTGTGTCCGGCCAGGTACAAATAGGCAGCTGTTGGTTGGGGGCAGCCCGGTCCTGCCTGCTGTACCTGGCTGGACCCAAATATAGTGCGAAGCCCCACCTCAATTTTTTTTTAATTATTTCATGAAATAATTAAAAAAAAAAGGTCTTCCCTATATTGTTGTGTCCGGCCAGGTACAAATAGGCAGCCGGTGGTTGGGGGCAGCCCGTTCCTGGCTGCTGCACCTGACTGGACACAAGTATAGTGCGAAGCCCCACGTCAATTTTTTTTTAATTATTTCATGAATTTCCTGAAGTAATTTAAAAAAATTGAAGTGGGGCTTCGCACTATATTTGTGTCTAGCCAGGTACAGCAGGCAGGAATGGGCTGCCCCCAACCACCAGCTGCCTATTTGTACCTGGCCGGACACAACAATATAGAGAAGGCCTTTTTTTCTTACTTATTTCATGAATTTCATGAAATAATTAAAAAAAAAATACGTGGGGCTTCGCCCTATTTTTGTGTCCAGCCAGGTACAACTAGGCAGCTGGGGGCTGGAATCTGCAGCGCAGGGAGGCCCAAGCTTTCTGGGCCCCCCCCCCGCTGCAAATTGCAGTCCGCAGCCACCCCGGAAAATGGCGCGTTCATAGAAGCGCCATCTTCTGGCGCTGTACCCAACTCATCCAGGGCCCTGGTGCGGTGGCTCACTGGGTAATAAAGGGGTTAGGGCCAGCTTGGTATTATCAGCTGGCCCTAAGCCCAAAATTCATGGGGTCACGCCAGTATTAGACATGACCGCCATGAATTTCTAGTAAAGTATTTAAAAAAAACACAACACCCAGAATAAAGTCCTTTAATTGAAATAAACACACAATTCTTTATTGTTCTAAATTAAACCATACTTACCATCACGCCCATTCCAGCTGAAGCCAACGATCTCCTGAAATAAAAGAAAAATAATAAACCAACATCATCCTTACCTTTCCATGGTTCCCATGACAGCTTCAGCTCTGCTACATCGAGATGACTGGCTGGACCGCAGCAGAACGCTGCCATCCAGCCTGTCATCCCGCAGGCACTGAGAAGCGCTGGCATGCTTGCGCTCCTCAGTGTCTCGCTGTGACGGCATCCAGATGATCCGAGGTCATGTCCAATGAACTCGGCTCACCTCATGCACGTCACTGACAGCGTGGGAAAATTCTCACGCTGAAGCGCTGAGTGCAGGAGAATTCTCCCACGCTGTAAGTGACGTGCATGAGGTGAGCTGAGATCATTGGACATGAACTCACCTTATGCACGTCACTGACAGCGTGGGAAAATTCTCACGCTGAAGCGCTGAGTGCAGGAGAATTTTCCCACGCTGTCAGTGACGTGCATGAGGTGAGCTGAGTTCATTGGACATGAGCTCACCTCATGCACGTCACTGACAGCGTGGGAGAATTCTCCTGCACTCAGGGCTTCAGCGTGAGAATTTTCCCACGCTGTCAGTGACGTGCATGAGGTGAGTTCATGTCCAATGATCTCAGCTCACCTCATGCACGTCACTGACAGCGTGGGAAAATTCTCCTGCACTCAGCGCTTCAGCGTGAGAATTCTCCCACGCTGAAGCGCTGAGTGCAGGAGAATTTTCCCACGCTGTCAGTGACGTGCATGAGGTGAGCCGAGTTCATTGTACATGACCTCGGCTCATCTGGATGCCGTCACAGCGAGACACTGAGGAGCGAAGCAAGCCTGCTCTTCTCAGTGTCTGTGGGTTGACAGGCTGGATGGCAGCGTTCTGCTGCGGTCCAGCCTGTCATCTCGATGTAGCAGAGCTGGAGCTGTCCTGGGAACCATCGAAAGGTAAGGATGAGGTTGCTTTATTATTTTTCTTTTATTGCAGGAGATCGTTGGCTTCAGCTGGAATGGGCGTGATGGTAAGTATGGTTTAATTTAGAACAATAAAGAATTGTGTGTTTATTTCAATTAAAGGACTTTATTCTGGGTGTTGTGTTTTCTTTTAACTTTCACTATGGGGTTAGTAATGGGGGTGTCTTATAGACGCCTCTCCATTACTAACCTGTGCTTGATGTCAGCTGGCATTATAAGCTGACATCAACCCCAACCCTATTACCCCACTGACACCGCTACAGGGCAGTGGGAAGAGCGAGGCTAAGTGCCAGAATTGGCGCATCCTATGGATGCGCCATTTCTGGGGCGGCTGACGGCTGGTGTTTCTAGCCTGGGAGGGGGCCAATATTCATGGCACCCTTCCTGGGCTATTAATATCAGCCCCCAGCTGTCTGCCTAGCCTTTGCTAGCTATTAAATTAGGGGGGGACCCCACGTCATTTTTTTGGGGGGTCCCCCATTTTAATAGCTAGTAAAGGCTAGGTATTCAGCTGGGGGCTGATATTAGTAGCCTGGGAAGCTCCGTGGGTATTACCCCCTTCCCAGGCTTCAAACATCTGCCCCAGCCGTCTGCTTAACCTCCGCTAGAGACTAAAATTACGGGGAACCCCACGCTAATTTTTTTTTTAATAAATCCTTTATTTTAACGCTAAATGACAAGTACAGTAACCAACACTATCACTGTACTTATTATATATCTGACTGACATGTTTCTATCTATCTAATCTATGTGTGATGCTCTATTCTTTCTGTTCTAAATTGTCGAGTACAGATGCTGAATTGCCGGCCGGCTTTTTTAAAGAGACAGTGCATAAAAACACTATTATTTTTTTAAATAAATCCTTTACACTAAATGACAAGTACAGTAAGCAACACTGTCACTGTACTTATTATATATGTGACTGACATGTTTCTATCTATCTAATCTATGTGTGAAGCTCTATTCTTTCTGTTCTAAATTGTCGGGTACAGATGCTGAATTGCCGGCCGGCTTTTTAAAAGAGACGGTGCATGAAAACACGAATATTTTTTTTAATAAATCCTTTACACTAAATGACAAGTGCAGTAACCAACACTGTCACTGTGCTTCTTATATGTGTGACTGACATGTTTCTATCTATCTAATCTATGTGTGATGCTCTATTCCTTCTTGTCTAAATTGTCGGGTACCGGTGTATGCCGCTGCTGAATTGCCGGCCGGCTTTTTTAAAGAGAGTGTCTTCTGAGCAGTTTGTCAGCTTTTGGACACCTTTGAAGGTGTTTTCTATGTGTTTTTGTTTGCCTGCCATTGGTTTTAACGGTGTTCGACGGTGTTCTAAGGTGTTCGACGAACAGTTCGACGAACAGTTCCTCGAACATCCCGGTGTTCGACGAACCGAACCCGAACACTATGGGGGTGGCTCAACACTAGTGCTGACCTTTTCACTGCCATCTTCTGTATTCCAAATGAGTAAGTTCTGATATCTATGTAGCTATCTATGTGGCATTTCAGAGAAATATGGTTCTAAGATCTTCTTGGGGATCATAACCAGAAACAAGACTAGTCCAGCGCTGCCCCTGATTGGATTTTCCCAACCCCGGTAGAGGTGATTGACAGGTCTCCCGCAATTGACAGATTCCCCTTAAGAAGGAGTCAGCACCTATCTCCTCCTCAGAGTGTTGTGCTTTTCAGAACAATCTCCAGCACCAGCCTATCCCCAGATTTAATAAGACACAGGTGACCCTTTCACTGCCATCATCTGTACTCCACATGAGAACGTTCTGATAGGCAGGCAGGGGTGTGGAAGCCACATACGTCCAATTTTTTACAGTAACGAAGACAAATTCAAAATTCTAATTTTTCTATGGTGTGCCCTCACCCTCAAAGGTGTACTCAAGTTGCCAGAGTTTATATTAAAGACATATTAGAGTATGGTGCAGTTTATCACGCAACTGTTGTGATTTCTGCACTGCTAAGCTAGTGGCTGGGAGTATAACCAGACTGGAAATAAAAAGAAAACCAACAACAAAAAATGGAATAACTAAAGCAAAACGCTCTGTCACTCTGTGTGGTCTTGCTCAAGTTTTGACAGTATTTGTTAAGCATTTCCTAGAAATGCTTCTATATGAACTGCATTGAAGTGCCCCATGAAATCCACAAGCATGCTTGAAATTTATATTGTGGTGGGATTTTTTTCTCACTAAAAGCAGGGGAAAAAAACTATGGAAAAATTGCAATGAATATAAAAGGTTCTGCAATAAAATCACTGTTTAAGGGCAGTATGGTATAGGAACAAATTTGCCTTTCTATTTTAACAAACAGCAGGGAAATTGTGCTGATTTTTTTTATTAAAACTATTGAAGAACAAAGCTCCCCAAACTGCCCCTATCCATGTAAGCTGTGACTGAGAAGCTGTGTGTGTACATGCAGATACCCACATGGCAGCCATCAATCCCTGGTAAGAGAGGTGGGAGGAGGTGGAAGAACAGTTCACAACTGACTCAGCTGTGTTATGTGATAGTTACTATAAACCAAATGGCACATTATTTATATCGTTTTCGCAGATTGGCACACTACATCCCTATACTTCCATACATTTAAAGGGATTTTCTAAAATAGAAAAAAAATTTAAATGCTATTATAAATAAATTCTTAAATACTTTTAATTAGCACTTTTATTTAGTTATTACCACTGGACTGGTAATCACTAAAGTACATTAAAATAACGGTCAACTTGTTACCCTGATAGAAACCTGTCCCGGAATGCTAGGGGAGGTGCTGTGAGCATGTGCAGTAGGAAGCTCTGCTGCTGTGACCTGAAGATAACGTATACTACATACTGTCAAACTATCCAGCTGACACTCAGCATTCAGACAGGTGGACAGCAGTGTGAGCAGCCTCTTCTTACCTCAGCACCCCTGATATCTTCAGCAAGAGCAGGCATACCTTTGCTGTAACCCGTGCAGCTGCAAAGGGGCCCATCTCCATGTCCAAAGTAGATGGGTCTGTGCATTATGAAGAACTATTAGACTGCAAAAGGCTCACACAATTTTCTTACACAGTCTGTCTGTGTTCACCAATGATCTCCAATATTAGATCAGAATATCCATTGGGAACATATCTTTTACACACAAAGGGTATTATATTTTCTTTCTTTTACTTTTATTCCAAGTGAACCTCTTTAAATGAAAAGTATCACTTAGATTTTGTTTTACTCATTGAAACAATACATATACATATGACACATATTTGTTTTTATAAACTGTTTTTATTTTCTAATTGTTGATTATTTTTTCTATTTTATGTACAATATGAGATCAAGTGTTTTGCATGAACTGCTGTATGTATGTATACAGGGCTAGAGCAAAGCAGAATACGTCTGGTGAAAAAAAATATATATGTATATATATATATATGTATATATATATATATATATATATATATATATATATATATATATATATACAGTACAGACCAAAAGTTTGGACACACCTTCTCATTTAAAGATTTTTCTGTATTTTCATGACTATGAAAATTGTACATTCACACTGAAGGCATCAAAACTATGAATTAACACATGTGGAATTATATACTTAACAAAAAAGTGTGAAACAACTGAAAATATGTCTTATATTCTAGGTTCTTCAAAGCAGCCACCTTTTGCTTTGATGACTGCTTTGCACACTCTTGGCATTCTCTTGATGAGCTTCCAGAGGTAGTCACCGGAAATGGTCTTCCAACAATCTTGAAGGAGTTCCCAGAGATGCTTAGCACTTGTTGGCCCTTTTGCCTTCACTCTGTGGTCCAGCTCACCCCAAACCATCTCGATTGGGTTCAGGTCTGGTGACTGTGGAGGCCAGGTCATCTGGCGTAGCACCCCATCACTTTCCTTCTTGGTCAAATAGCCCTTACACAGCCTGGAGGTGTGTTTGGGGTCATTGTCCTGTTGAAAAATAAATGATGGTCCAACTAAACGCAAACCGGATGGAATAGCATGCCGCTGCAAGATGCTGTGGTAGCCACTGGTGACACTGTTGGGGATTTATTCAAAATTGAAGGCATACTGAACCAGCATGGCTACCACAGCATCTTGCAGCGGCATGCTATTCCATCCGGTTTGCATTTAGTTGGACCATCATTAATTTTTCAACAGGACAATGACCCCAAACACACCTCCAGGCTGTGTAAGGGCTATTTGACCAAGAAGGAGAGTGATGGGGTGCTACGCCAAATGACCTGGCCTCCACAGTCACCAGACCTGAACCCAATTGAGATGGTTTGGGGTGAGCTGGACCTCAGAGTGAAGGCAAAAGGGCCAACAAGTGCTAAGCATCTCTGGGAACTCCTTCAGGATTGTTGGAAGACCATTTCCGGTGACTACCTCTTGAAGCTCATCAAGAGAATGCCAAGAGTGTGCAAAGCAGTCATCAAAGCAAAAGGTGGCTACTTTGAAGAACCTAGATTATAAGACATATTTTCAGTTGTTTCACACTTTTTTGTTAACTATATAATTCCACATGTGTTAATTCATAGTTTTGATGCCTTCAGTGTGAATGTACAATTTTCATAGTCATGAAAATACAGTAAAATCTTTAAATGAGAAGGTGTGTCCAAACTTTTGGTCTGTACTGTATATATATATATATATATATATATATATATATATACACACGAGTTGCTGCAAATCTATTTGCATGTCCCATTCCATCAGTCTTCATAGTTTTTTGCATTCGCTGCACTAGAGCTGGAGTGCCGCCTTTTACCTGCCAGCATCTGCTGCTCATCTTGTGGTTAGTGTGACGCGCATGTGTCATCATGCCAGGCTGGCTAATCAATAGAAGAGCCTTGAATTTCATCACTTAAAGTGGTTCTCCGAGAACAGACAAAAAGAAATAGCCAAAGGTGATGTCATTATAAATAAATTCCTAATTACACTTAATTAGCAAATCACAATCGTTTTGTCTAGGGAGGTAATCACTATGCAGTAGAATTAAAATGGCCGCCATTCAGTTACACTGACAGAAACCTGTTCTAAAATCTTAGTACAGATGCCTGTGAGCATGTGCAGTAGGAAGCTCCACCCTCCTTCATATGTGGGAATATGTGCTCCACTAATACTGCTGAGGTGCCATAAGTGATGAGGTAATAAGAGGCCGCTAACACTTCTGAGCACCATTTGTCTGAATGACTATACATTGTATAGCTTACCTCCAGGTCACTGCAGAGGAGCTTCCTACTGCACATGCTCACAGGGACCTGTACTAACATTCAGGTCACTGCACATGCTCACAGGCACCTGTACTAACATTCAGGTCACTGCACATGCTCACAGGCACCTGTACTAACATTCAGGTCACTGCACATACTCAAAGGCACCTGTACTAACATTCAGGTCATTGCACATGCTCACAGGCACCTGTACTAACATTCAGGTCACTGCACATGCTCACAGGCACCTGTACTAACATTCAGGTCACTGCACATGCTCACAGGCACATGTACTAACATTCAGGTCACAGCATATACTCACAGGCACCTGTACTAACATTCAGGTCACTGCACATGCTCACAGGCACCTGTACTAACATTCAGGCCACTCTACATGCTTACAGGCACCTGTGCTAACATTCAGGTCACTGCACATCCTCACAGACACCTGTACTAACATTCAGGTTACTGCACATACTCACAGACACCTGTACTAACATTCAGGTCACTGCACATGCTCACAGGCACCTGTACTAACATTCAGGTCACTGCACATGCTCACAGGCACCTGTACTAACATTCAGGTCACTGCACATGCTCACAGGCACCTGTACTAACATTCAGGTCACTGCACATGCTCACAGGCACATGTACTAACATTCAGGTCACTGCATATACTCACAGGCACCTGTACTAACACTCAGGTCACTGCACATGCTCAAAGGCACCTGTACTAACATTCAGGTCATTGCACATGCTCACAGGCGCATGTACTAACATTCAGGCCACTCTACATGCTTACAGGCACCTGTGCTAACATTGAGGTCACTGCACATACTCACAGACACCTGTACTAACATTCAGGTCACTGCACATACTCACAGACACCTGTACTAACATTCAGGTCACTGCACATACTCACAGACACCTGTACTAACATTCAGGTCACTGCACATACTCACAGACACCTGTACTAACATTCAGGTCACTGCACATGCTCACAGGCACATGTACTAACATTCAGGTCACTGCACATGCTCACAGGCACATGTACTAACATTCAGGTCACTGCACATGCTCACAGGCACCTGTACTAATATTCTAGGACAGATTTCTGTTAGTGTAACAAGACAGTGTCCGTTTTAATTCTATAGTGATAACTTCTCTAGACAAAAGGATTGTGTTTTGCTAATTAAATGTATATAGCAAAGTATTTATTAAGAGATTTCCTTTAGTTATTTTTCTTCCTATTCCCGGAGAACCCCTTTAAGAGGCATATCTCATGCTCCAGTGCGGTAGCCACAGACCACTGTCGTGGCCAATGGAATGGGACGTGTGAATAGATTCACACCAACTCTAGTAAACATATATATATCTAGTAGTAAGTAAATAGTAATAGTAAGTAAACAGAGCTGCGGAGCAATATAGAGTGACCAAGATGTCAAGAGAATATGTCACACTTGCCTATATGCACATAAATTCACACGAATAACATATATAACACATGCATGACCAGTGTATACTTTTAAAGTAGCATTTGGACATGCAAAAAAAATATTTAAAGAGGTTACCCGGTCAAAAGTGATGTCTGCAGTCACTCTGTGTGACTGTAGACTTATGAATCCCCCCAGCGCACGCTCTGTGCTCTGCTGGGATTCGCCAGTTTCAGACCCCGGGACTGGAGGGTATGTATGAGTTATGCATACCCCCGGCCAGTGGGTGTGGCCATGCTCTCCATACACTTGCATTGAGCGAGGCCGCGTCTTCTAGTTGGATGAGCCCACTGGCTGTCCACGTCAGTAGATGGGGCATGGCCCCGCTCTATACAAGTGTATGGAGCGGCGAGGTGGTGCCAACTGGCCGGGGGTATGTATAACTTATACATGTTACCCGTTACCCCCTGTGCGTGTGCTGGGGGGATTGATAACTCTGCAGTCACACAGAGTGACTGCAGACTTATCACTTTTGGCTGGACAACCCCTTTAAGGTCTAATGTAGTAGTAAAATACACTATATGGACTAAAGATTTGGGACATACCTCTTAATCACTGAATTCAGTTTTTTTTTCTATTGCTACATGTATATCAAGCATCTAGCCATGTAGTCTGCCTTTACAAACTTTTGTGAAAGAATGGGTTGCAAAAAGTCAGTTCCTGGAATTTCTTTCCTTCTAAATATTTCCTGATCAACTGTGAGAGGTATTATTGAAAAGTGGAAGTGTAGCAGAAGCATTTAGGAACTACAGCAACTCAGCACAATGTGACAGACTACGCAAAGTTACATATGCATAAAAATTGACAATAATCTGCAGACTCAATAAGTGCAACATCAGGACAAAATCTGTGTACTGAGATATTTATGGAATGGATTTCCATGCCCGAGCAGCTACATGCAAGCCTTGCATCACTAAGCACAATGCCAAGCATCGGATGTAATGGTGTAAATCATGCCACCACTAGTCTGTGAAAAGGAGTTCTGAGGAGTGTCAAATCATGCTTCTCAATCTGATGGATGAGTGTCAGTTTGGCGAATGCCAGGAGAGTGTTAGCTGCTTGACTGCATTGTGCCAACGGTAAAGTTTGGCGGAGGAAGAATAATGCTCTGTTTTTTTACATGCATTGGCTTTGCCACCCTAGTTCTAGTGAATGGAAATCTTAACGCTTCAACATATCAAGATATTCAGAACAAATGCTTCCAAGTTTGCGAAAACAATTTTGGGACGGTCCTTTTCTGCTTCTGCATGACAATGCCCCAATGCAGAAAGCAAGGTCTATACTGGCATTGTTGGGTGAGCTTAGTGTGGAAGAATTTAAGTAGCCTGCACAAAATGAATCCTGCTCTTAACACCATCAAAAACCTGTGGGGTGAACCAGGGCTTCTCAACAGATCAGTGTCTGACCTCACAGATATTGAAAATTGGGCCAAAATTCCCAGTCACACTTCAATATCTTGTAGAAAGCCTTCCCAAAGAGTGAAAGTGGTTTTAGATTTAAAGTGAGGACCAACTCCATGTTAATGCTTATGGATTTTGTAATAGTATAACATACTCTGATCCACAAAAAGTAAGTTGTGCACTAAAGCTTGTTTGTGCTGAGCCATTTTATGGCCATTTATTATTACCCTTGAATCGTCATAATTTATCAGATGTAGATAGAATAAAATCAATATCTTTCGTTTTCTTGTTGCAAAATAATTTTCTAGTTTTCTGATGACTGGTCTTTATATAGCACTATCAAAGTAGTAAAAAAAGTTTACCATGACTCAAGATAGTTGCAAATAGTTATTGGTTTGACTAAGTCAACTCTATTTTTCACTGGTATCAGTGGAACATTTGCATTGACCACATAACATTTACTGGCTGCTTTGGGGCGCTCTTTAGGAACAGCATGTAGGAACTGTCAACTTGTTCTATTGCTATGTAAAACTGAGAAAGCTGACTGCAGTAATTGGCATTTTAACTTGTATCTTTTTAAGTAGTACGTAAACAGCAATACTGTATATCAATATGAGATCTTTGCTGATGCAGTGTTATTCTAATACAGTTTTTACGAAAAGAACTGCATTTTAAATATAAGAAATCCTTTAGAGGTTGGTAAAGGAGTATTCATTCTGGTTACAACAACTAAATATTTTTTTTAATAAGAAATATTTGTTTTTTTAATAAGGAAATACATGTCATTTTATGCATAAACTCCCTCACTCCTCCATAAAAAACTGGAGGGCTGATCGTACAACATGATGAGTTGCATCTATCTATCTGAAGAGTATACAATGGTGCTTCAAAGTTTGTGAATCCATCAGAATTTTCCATGTGTCTGCATAAATTTGACCTAAAATTGCATTAGATTTTCTCACACATCCTAAAAGTAGTAGATGAAGTGAATCAAATCAAACAAATTAATGAAATATATTAGACTATTTAATTTTTTTGTGGTGGAACATAATCCAATATCAAATGTTTGCGAGTGGCAAAAGTATGCAAGACTTTAGGATTCACAGATAGTTTGAAGTTGAAATTTGAGTCTGGAGACTTCAATCAATGAGAATATAATCTGGTGTGAGTGGGTGACCTGTTTTATTTAAAGAACAGAGATTTATCAAAGTCTGATCTTTACAACACATTTGTGGAAATGTATTATGGCATGAATGTTGATGATCTAGTGAATCCTGCTTTGAGCAGGGGGTTGGACCAGATGGCTCAAGAGGTCCCCTCCAACTCTACCATTCTATGATTCTATGATTCTATGATGAACAAAGGATATTTCTGAGGACTTCAGATGAAGAGCTGTTGATGCTCATCAGGGTGGGGAAGGTTACAAAACCATCTAGAAAGAGCTTGGACTCCACCAATTAATAGTCAGATTGTGTACAAATAGAGGAAATTCAATGCAATTATTACCCTTCCCAAAAGTGGTCAACCAATAAAGATCACTACAAGAGCAAGAATTAGAATAGTCTGCAAGGTCACAATGGAATCCAAGGTAACCTCTAAGAAATTAATGGCCTCTTTCATATTAGCTAATCTAGCACCTCCAGAGGTAGTTCTTCGTCCCATCAAAAGATCCTGATGAGAAGGGTACAGCTGTGATGTCTCCATTGTCCAGATATGAATATTGGGGTTTTGTATCAACCCAATATTTATGAGATATAGATTTAGGCGCTGTAGCAAAGGGACGGACATGACGCATTAACTGACATCACTGTAAGGCCACCAGAATCCCTTCAACTGAATAACGATCTGATAGATGATGCCAATCAGGTCGTAGTTGGTCCATATGTAAAGGTAAAATCACAATAAAATATGTGACGTCAATATCAACGCCCGGAAGCTTGAGAGGTGAAGATGCCTTGTAAGTTAGAGATTTCATAAAATCCTGAGGACATCCCACAAATCTGTCCTCCATGAGGTCATCAAGGGGAGGTTAGTGAGTGTAACTTATAAGCTAATAAAAAGCCAATGCCAATTATGATCCTTGTTCAATGCTAGGAAGATACATAGCTGTGTAGGATTGATCCACATTTTCAATAGAAGTTCTTCCCTCTATAAATCTGCGCCATTCCCATGACCAGATTTAGTAATTTTTTTCGTTAACCTTTTTTATTTAGTATATGCTGCATTGTTTTGTCTCCCTTGTAAAATCTTTTGTATATTTTTTTTTATAAACACTGCCTATCTTCTGGATTAAATATAAAATTTAATAGCTCTGTTTCTCTTGCTCTGTAAACCGCACTCCTGAAGCTATATGTTACCGGTAACAGGTGTCTAATCGGTCTGTATAAACAAATGGTGGTGGTAGCTAGTCGTCCTTGGGTTATTGTGGAGCTGGCAGTGACCCTAAGGGGGTGTATATATATATTCCATGAGCCGGAATCGGAGGTGTATATACCATATGCTCACTGTTAGTTCTCCAATAACTGGCCTAGTAGTGGAAGCAGCCGAGGTCTTATCCATTAGTCATCAAACAATTGCTTAATTGTCCTGACTATTGGAGGCTGCGGAGTTACGTCCCTCAGACTAAAAGGTAACAGCGGGTGGATCTTCGTGACCCCCCGACTCTGGATCCTTGACAGATATGATTGCAAAGAGAAAGCTACTGTTCTCCATAAAGAACGTTGCTGCCTGTCTTTAGTTTGCTGAAGATCACCTGGACAAGACAAAAGACTAATGTTTTGTGGATGGATGACACAAAAATATAAAACACTGCACTACAGCATAAAACCCACTATACCATTTGTGAAACACAGTGGAGATAATAGGATAGTTTTTGCTCGTTTTTTGCATCTGGGTCAGGACAGCTTTCCCTTCATTGATACAACAACGTTATCAGCAAATTCTAATGTAAAATGTCAGGACATTTGTGTATGAGCTGAATCTCCAGAGAACGTATCCAGACCTTCATCCTAAAGAAATGTTATGAAAGACCTGAAATGAGTAGTTCATGGGAGAAAACCCACCAACTTAACAGATTTGAAGCTGTTTTGTAGGAAAGACTGGGCTAAAATTACTCCAAACCAATGTGAAGGACTAATAGACAAGTATTGGAAATGTTTAGACGCAGTTACTGTTACACAAGGGGACATACTAAATATGAAAAGCAAAAGTTTCCATTATTTTACCACGCACAGAAATGTATTATTGGATAATTTTCGTGAATTAAAAAGACAGAGTGTAAAAAAATATTTAGATTTCAGAGTCCTCAGTGGTTGATACCTTTTAATGGCTAACTGAAAAGATGGCAACAAGTTGCATGCTTTCGAGACTACTCAGGTTTTTTCATCAGGCTAGTATAACCCAAAATCTGAAGAGTCACATATCTGTACACAATAGGACACAGAAATAATGCAATAGATGAGACAGGTGATGAAAAGCAGAGCTATTACTATGGGAGAGATAGACAGTTCTGGCTGTAAATATTTTAACAGTTCATAGAAAAGGAGTGTGATGGTTTTATTGTCCAGGTACAGTGTTGTGATGACCCCACAAGTCTAATGGGCACATTCCTTAGTTGATGTAGAATGACATAAATCCATGCGACACATTCATTAGCTTATATTCCCAGACTCTTCTGTCTCTCTGAGATTTGAAATTACCTTTTAATACCAGTAATTCCATGTCCTTGATGCTGTGATCAGGAAAACAAAAATGCTTGGCAACAGGTAGATTTATTATTTTTTCTTTTATTGTGTGGCGATGTTGGTTCATCCTTGTCCTAAGTTTTCGCCCTGTCTCCCCACCACCAGAATATCAAGGAATCACCTCCTACATTACAAAACTAAACAAGAAAGCAACCGGGTGCCTCTAGTAGTCACCTACAATCCAAATCTGGAGGCGCTAAGGAGAGTTGCACGGAAACTACAACCCTTACTACAAAAAGATGCCCGATTACAATCCATATTTCCAGACCCCCCACTTCTGTGTTTCAGGGAGCCCCCAAATCTAAGAAGCATCATTATCAAAAGCTCCCTGTCATCTCCACCAGCTACAGGTGCTTTTCCCTGCAACCAGAAAAAATGGAAAACCTGTCTGTTTATAATGACCAGAGCCAAGATAAAGATCCCCAATTCACATCAGGACTACAAACTACAAGATCCCAGGTACTTTCAGCTGTATTACATCTAATGTAGTGTACTTAATTGTATGTATGTACCAAATGTCCAGCTGGGGGTCTGTATGTAGGGGAGACAGGGCAAAAACTTAGGACAAATATGAATCATCATCACCACACAATAAAAGAAAAAAAAATAGATCTACCTGTGGCCAAGCATTTTTGTCTCCCTGATCACAGTATCAAAGACAGGAAATTACTGGTATTAAAAGGTAATTTCAAATCTCAGAGAGACAGAAGAGCCTAGGAATATAATCTCATGGTGACCTTCGACACCTTCAGAGCAGTAATGAATGTGTCGCATGGATTTATGTCATTCTACATCAACTAAGGAATTTGCCCATCAGACTTGTGGGGTCATCACAACACTGGACCTAGTCACAGGACAATAAAACCTTAACACTCCTTATCTATGAACTTCTAAAATATTTACAGCCAGTACTGTTTATCTCTCCCATAGTAATATCTCTGCTTTTCATCACCTGTCTCATCTATTGCATTATTTCTACATCCTATTGTGTATAATATGTGACTCTTCAGATTTTGGGAAATACTTGCCTGATGAAGAGACCTGAGTAGTCTCGAAAGCTTGCAACTTGTTACCATCTTTTCAGCTAGCCATTAAAAGGTATCAACCACTGAGGACTCTCAAATCTAAATATTTTTCTATCTACTGGCTAACACGGTACAAATTTACATATTTTCCCTGCATAAAGACAGAGTGTAAAATTTTAGACTCATTTGTTTTATTTAACTCTTTAAATCTACTCTTAGGATTTATGTGAAAATCGGATCTGGGTTTAGGTCAAATTTATGAAGAAATTATGCAAAATTCTTAAGGGCTCACAAACTTTCAAGCACCACTGTATATAGCATATATTATGATATGATTTATGTTTAAGTTAATTACGTAAAATGATGTGCTCAATGCATTAACTAAAAAAATACAAGTATCAATTTTTCAAAACAAAAAAATAGTCTCTGATTATATTCTGGATAAGTCCGTATAGTGATGACAGTGTTAGCTTTGGGACAACATACAGATTTTCTGTCAAATGAGAGCTATTAGAAAGCTACTTGAGCTACTTGAGCACGTCTCCATCTTTAAATTGTTTCTAAACCAGACATATTTCAAGGTGTTCAGTAAACCCAGAAAAAAAAAGTTTAGATTTATTTTTTTACTGGATTATCATGACCGATGCCACCAACGAATGCCATCAGTCAGCTATCCGTTTTTGAGGTAAGGCCAGAAGTGCATTTAAAAGGAATTGGAAATATAAAAAGGAGATGTCTCCTTCCTGATAGATTTACTTCTGGCATTAGCTCAAAAACTGCAGTAGTATTTTTCCAAAAAAATACTGTATGCAAAACCATCCTTACCAAAATTTATATATGTCACATTCAAAAATATTCAAAATAAATAGGTGAAAAATACAACTGAGGCAAAGCTCACAGTTTCTTGTTACGATAGCGTAAACCTGTGTAGTGTTTATTGGTCGAGCTTAGATATAACATAATATGTGCAATACAAATAAATGCCAAGTTTTCAATTCCATACACTGCACTAAATATTAAAATCAACTCTCCATATTTTTCAATTCTATAGTAAACTTTACATACACAGTATTTTTGTTTGTTTTTTGTTACATTTTTGCATTTACTAAAAAACACAAATTAAATTATCCTAAAAACAGTATGGCAAACACTTAAATCATATACATTTTTGGCAAACATTTTAAAACACCAAAAAATGTGCGTGAAATGGAGCCCTTAAGGGGATTACATAAAAGGAAAACAAAAAGAAACCCCTCGAGTACTCTATGTTCTTCCCTGTGCAAATTTAATCAGTATTTAATTTTAAGTTTAAATATTTTTTTATTTAAGAAATATAGTCTCACTTAATCATTAATTTTTTTTTTCTACAAACGCTGAATAAGGCAGCTCACTACCTCCTTCTCCAAGGAGCAGATAAAAGCATAATGTAAAGCACCAATCGGCTGCATGTACACTCAGCCTTGTCCTCGAGTTCTGTTTCACCTCTCTTTCACTCCACACATACTAGACTTCTAGACTGAACATCATATTCTGAATACATTTATAAACTAATCCACAGATAACATTTCCAGATACAATCAAACAGATGTCTAGCACTGTGCAAAAGTCAAGAATAAAGACTATAAAATAAATAATGAAACTAACAATAGAAAACTTGTCCATCTGCAGTGATAACCTACCTTGGAAGAAGCTTTTCACACGTAAATAGCTGACACTGAGACGAAGTATGGAAAGTTTATCCAACTTTGTGATAATTTCTGGAGGGAAAGGCAGCAGGCTGGCCAGTCGATCTAATTCTGCATTCAGTCGATCTCTGTGTCTTTTGGAAGGATTTGATTTTTCACTCCCTGATGATGGTCTCCTATGACAGAAGAGCACAAAGAATACATGAGTTATAATTTTAATTATATGTCCACGCTTAGGGACATTTTTTTAAGCTTATGCGCATATACTGGGGGCTAAAAATTATTTTTGGTATTGGGTTTCTTTAAAAATGTTGCATAGTTTGCCTTCTATAGCCTATTTGTTGTACTGTCAATTGCTGGCTGTGGAAAGAGTTAACTGAGATTATGTCAGCCAGCTAGACAATCTGACCTAGAGTTGTAACTATATCTTTTTCTGAGCTCCTCTCAGCTGATTTATGACCACAGGCCACATTAAAGTTGATAGTACAGGAAAATAAAAAAGCTTGTAAAAGCCAAACGGAGCAAACTATTTAACCAAACCAAGTTTCAATAATTATTTTAAACCCCAAATACATGGATTTAAGTAAAAAAAAAAAAATTCGCCCTCCCAAATGAACAACCCCTTTAAAGCATTTCACCTTCACTGAGTCTCCTGAAACACTTATGTGCTTTTCAAAATTGTTTGTGCTCCGAACAAATACGAGCTTTAGATTTTGGACACTGCTGGCTTCTTCCTTTCAGCCACGTGAGGTTTTTTTTTTACATCTAGAGGGTCTAATTCCTCTCTTTTGCAGTCAAAGAGAAAAAACCCTTTATCATTTTTTGCTTGATAACTGAATCTATGTGCTATATATGCTATGAACCATAACCTGATATTTTACTTCTTAAGGACTAGACCTACCATGGCCTTAATACCAAACATTTATATATATATATATATATATATAAAAAAAAAAAAAAAAAAGATATATATATATATATATATATATATACAGTGGTAGATCGGCTCACTCAGCTGCACATAGAGGTAGACACAGGTATGCTGTCTCTTTAAATCTTCTACTGGTTTATTGAGGTACTACATAAACCAGTGGAGCGTCACCGAACACTGAATGAGCCAGAAGGCTGTGTATTTATCCTCTGGATTCCTCCCTGGGGTGGAGATATGTTGAACAGCCTCCCACCTACTCTACAGTTGTTCAATCAACCTAGCCCTAAATATGGCTGATTAACCCCTCTCAGCACTTAGTGTGCTGGAGTATTTTCCTAGCTTCATATCACTGAAGCTAATAACCTCAGTGATACATATCCCCCTTTAGTACTTTGCCAGTAACTTTGTCACAATATATACAGTACAGACCAAAAGTTTGGAAACACCTTCTCATTTAAAGATTTTTCTGTATTTTCTTGACTATGAAAATTGTACATTAAAACTGAAGGCATCAAAACTATGAATTAACACATGTGGAATTATATACTTAACAAAAAAGTGTGAAACAACTGAAAATATATCTTATATTCTAGGTTCTTCAAAGTAGCCACCTTTTGCTTTGATGACTGCTTTGCACACTCTTGGCATTCTCTTGATGAGCTTCAAGAGGTAGTCACCTTAAATGGTCTTCCAACAATCTTGAAGGAGTTCCCAGAGATGCTTAGCACTTGTTGGCCCTTTTGCCTTCACTCTGAGGTCCAGCTCACCCCAAACCATCTCGATTGGGTTCAGGTCTGGTGACTGTGGAGGCCAGGTCATCTGGCGTAGCACCCCATCACTCTCCTTCTTGGTCAAATAGCCCTTACACAGCCTGGAGGTGTGTCTGGGGTCATTGTCGTGTTGAAAAATAAATGATGGTCCAACTAAACGCAAACCGGATGGAATAGCATGCCACTGCAAGATGCTGTGGTAGCCATGCTGGTTCACTATGCCTTCAATTTTGAATAAATCCCCAACAGTGTCACCAGCAAAGCACCCCCACACCATCACACCTCCTTCATGCTTCATGGTGGGAACCAGGCATGTAGAGTCTATCCGTTCACCTTTTCTACGTCGAACAAAAACACGGTGGTTGGAACGAAAGATCTCAAATTTGGACTCATCAGACCAAAGCACAGATTTCCACTTGTCTAATGTCCATTCCTTGTGTTCTTTAGCCCAAACAAGTCTCTTCTGCTTGTTGCCTGTCCTTAGCAGTGGTTTCCTAGCAGCTATTTTACCATGAAGGCCTGCTGCACAAAGTTTCCTCTTAACAGTTATTGAAGAGATGTGTCTGCTGCTAGAACTCTGTGTGGCATTGACCTGGTCTCTAATCTGAGCTGCTGTTAAGCTGCGATTTTGGAGGCTGTTGACATGGATAAACTTATCCTCAGAAGCAGAGGTGTCTCTTGGTCTTCCTTTCCTGGGGCGGTCCTCATGTGAGCCAGTTTCTTTGTAGCGCTTGATGGTTTTTGCAACTGCACTTGGGGACACTTTCAAAGTTTTCCCAATTTTTCGCACTGACTGACCTTCATTTCTTAAAGTAATGATGGCCACTCGTTTTTCTTTACTTAGCTGATTTTTTCTTGCCATAATACAAATTCTAACAGTCTATTCAGTAGGACTATCCGCTGTGTATCCACCAGACTTCTGCACAACACAACTGATGGTCCCAACCCCATTTATAAGGCAAGAAATCCTACTTATTAAACCTGACAGGGCACACCTGTGAAGTGAAAACCATTTCCGGTGACTACCTCTTGAAGCTCATCAAGAGAATGCCAAGAGTGTGCAAAGCAGTCATCAAAGCAAAAGGTGGCTACTTTGAAGAACCTAGAATATAAGACATATTTTCAGTTGTTTCACACTTTTTTTGTTAAGTATATAATTCCACATGTGTTAATTCATAGTTTTGATGCCTTCAGTGTGAATGTACAATTTTCATAGTCATGAAAATACAGAAAAATCTTAAAATGAGAAGGTGTGTCCAAACTTTTGGTCTGTACTATATATATATATATATATATATATATATATATATATATATATATACATATGACGCGCCCCCTGGGCCATATTCTTTAGGGGAATACCCGGAGCCGGATCAGATGGGAGTTGTAGTCTTCTGAGTGGCTGTGACCCGGTCCGTGCCCAGGGTGTCAAGCTCAGAGTATGTGGCAGTCCTACAGATGTTATAAAGTTCTTAATGTCGACTACGCCACCCGTTGTATTGCGGTCACTATGGCCGCCGCTGCAGCAGGGTCCGCTGAGGCTGATGGTGTTGGTGCAGCTTTTGGTAGTATAACCCCCAACGGGTGGGGTATAGCCTCAGGGGGTCAGGTGCAGAGGATGGGGGTTGTGGTGGTGCAGCATAGATGTTAAGTGAAGACAGAGTCGGGTTGTGCAGTTTAGGGTATTTACTCACTGCTGATGTTCCGGTCACTCCAGCTTCAAGTGACCACCCGAGCCGTGCTGCGTCCACCAGGTCCTGGATTCAGCAAACCCCCAAACAAGTCCGGAGCGTGACCCTGAGCTCTCCTTCTGTCCTTTCCTCTGGCCGTCCCCACTAGTGATCCACCTAGGTCCAGCTCCCTCGGGCCTTCTGTTGGGAGACCCTTGGCCTTGGGTTCCCTGACCCTCCACGTGGTTTGCCTTCGGGGTGGATGTGGTGGGTGGCCGTGGCAGACGCTGCCCACGGCCTCCGGTCTCTGGCTAGGGTGTGCTTTTGCCCCCACCAGTTTGGGATCCGGTACCCTATTGCCGACTCTTCACCCGGGGATTGAATTTGGGTTCTCAGAGTCCTCTCTTTGTCCCCTCTGGGTCTTTCCTTCTCTGCTCCACTCTCTCTCTGCAGGCTCATCTGGACCTCTGCTTCTTACTCTGACAGACTGACCCTGATCTTTGATGGTGCCCACCTTATATACTCCCTCTATGTGTGAGCTCAGGTGACCAGCACCCAATGAGCTCCTATCTTTACCCAGGCTGCTCCCCCTATCTGCTCCTACACTACTGGGATGTACCACCCCCCTCCCACTCCAGCCAGGAACAGACTCGGTCGTACCTGCACATCTCTAAGTGGGAGTACCGTTGGTCTGTTCCTCGGAAATGGGATGTGTGTAGTGCATGCAGCCTACCGAGCTCAGGTCCACACTCCATCCTTACCCGGGAGTGGAATATCACACCTCTGGGTTGAGGTGCAATACCCCTGTAGCAGCCGAATCCTCAGGGTGCTACATTCCCCCCTGGTAAATCACAGCACGTCCTCGGGCTGTAAGAACAAAACACCACAAAACATACAAACTTTTGCATAAACATATAAAACATCATACAAAACATTATATATATATATATCAATAAAACTTTTCATATAAAACATTCTTGTAGACTTTTCTTCGCTTCTAGTTCCTCCTCCGGTCACTGTGCAACGTGTGACCGGGTAAAGTGCAACAGTCTTTTCTTGAAAAATGGTTTTCCTATAAAACCGGTAGGGGGCGCTTTAGGACGCGCAACTATTTACAAGGGATATGGCCGCTCTCAGTCCTCGGCCAGGTATTAGGGAGGAATGACCGCTCTCAGTCCTCGGTCAGTGGGATTTAAGGGATAAACGGGTAAACAGTTCACACTTGCTGGTCCCAACGGGGACTATGATAGCAGCAGTAACAGTTCACGGTGCCCCGACGGGCAACTATATACAGCTTCTGCTTCGCTGTACTTAACGACGACGTCCTCCTGCTCTTTCTTTATGGTTTCCTTTAGCTTCAGAACAGATCTTCTCCCAGATGCGGCACTCTTGGTTTTATGGGCGCGGTGGTGTTAGCGCCCGGGTTGCCCGGGCCTTGCGGCCAGGCCTGGGGTATCTGGAAGGTGAAGGGCACCGTAAGGACGGCGGCGCCCTGGGCTACTTGGCCCTGCGACCAGGCTGGGGGCTCCGCGGAGGTAGGGGGCGCTGTTGGTATTGCGGCGCCCGGGGGTACTAGGCCTTGCGACCAGGCTGGTGGTACTTCCTGCTTGGTCACGCTCGGGGTCGAGGCGTGTGACGTCACAGGGGTCGCGGCTCCCGTTTGAGGCCTAGTCTGCGGCGGTGACGTTGCAGCGACGGGCACGGCAGGATAGACTTCGGGCTCTGCGACGGGGAGCTGGGGCAGGTACGCGGTTTCCCGGTTTGGGGTATAGACGTCCCCTTTACCTGCCTCCACTCGTTCGGCTCCCTTCTCGGCGCCGTCTCCGGCCTTCAGTCCTCCCGCGCCATCCTCAGAGGCGGTCTGTCTCCTCGTCTTGGGTGGCGTGCTCCGCTGACAGGTCTCGGTCTGCTGGGCCATCTCACGGCTCCACTCTGCCAACGTCTCTCGCTGCACCCGGGCCATCCTCCTTGCGAGGCCCTCCAGAGCGGTCTGTGCACACTCCCGGTCTCGGGGGAGCTGTGCTAGGACCTCCACTAGGCCTAGTGGGGTCGTTGTTTCCAGCAGGCTCCTGACCAACGGGTCGGTGCTGCTCTGCTCTCCTTCTGTTGTTTCCAGCAGGCTCCTGGCCAGCGGGCCGGTGCTGCTCTGCTCTCCCTCCTCTGTTTCTAGCAGGCTCCTGGCCAACGGGCCGGTGCTGCTCTGCTTTCTCGCCATCTCCGGGTAAGCTCCTCCGAAACTTTTCTCCAGGCTTCTTGCCTCCGGGTGCGCTCGCTCCAGACTGCTCCAAGCGACACCCATCTTTGCTCTCTCCTTCTCAGTCCTCCCACTTCGAGGGCGGTCCCGGGGCCACTTGGTGATTGTCAGCTCCAGGGGCAGTTCTTTCACGCTGACAGACACCTCCAGCATCACAGTCTCTGTTGGTGGGGGCGGTTTCCACTTTTGGCGCCATTTTCGGTCCTGGCCCACGATGGGAGGCGGCCTCTTACCACCCTCTGGCACGCCCATAATGGCGTCCGCTCTTCCAAGGCGGGAAACCTTTGGAAATGGCGGGAATCGTCTCCCAGTGGCGGGAAACTCTGCAAATGGTGGGAAAAAGCTGTTAATGGCGGACAACCGGCGGGAATCGATCTGTGATGGAGTCCGATGGCGGGGACCCTCCGGAACCGGCAGGAGACTTCTTTTTGAGGTAAACTCGTTCTTTTCTTCAGGCACGCAGTACCCGGTTGTTGCGGGCACGTAATCCTGCCGACTACGCCAAAGTTGACGCGCCCCCTGGGCCATATTCTTTAGGGGAATACCCGGAGCCGGATCAGATGGGAGTTGTAGTCTTCCGAGTGGCTGTGACCCGGTCCGTGCCCAGGGTGTCAAGCTCAGAGTATGTGGCAGTCCTACAGATGTTATAAAGTTCTTAATGTCGACTACGCCACCCATTGTATTGCGGTCACTATGGCCGCCGCTGCAGCAGGGTCCGCTGAGGCTGATGGTGTTGGTGCAGCTTTTGGTAGTATAACCCCCAACGGGTGGGGTATAGCCTCAGGGGGTCAGGTGCAGAGGATGGGGGTTGTGGTGGTGCAGCATAGATGTTAAGTGAAGACAGAGTCGGGTTGTGCAGTTTAGGGTATTTACTCACTGCTGATGTTCCGGTCACTCCAGCTTCAAGTGACCACCCGAGCCGTGCTGCGTCCACCAGGTCCTGGATTCAGCAAACCCCCAAACAAGTCCGGAGCGTGACCCTGAGCTCTCCTTCTGTCCTTTCCTCTGGCCGTCCCCACTAGTGATCCACCTAGGTCCAGCTCCCTCGGGCCTTCTGTTGGGAGACCCTTGGCCTTGGGTTCCCTGACCCTCCACGTGGTTTGCCTTCGGGGTGGATGTGGTGGGTGGCCGTGGCAGACGCTGCCCACGGCCTCCGGTCTCTGGCTAGGGTGTGCTTTTGCCCCCACCAGTTTGGGATCCGGTACCCTATTGCCGACTCTTCACCCGGGGATTGAATTTGGGTTCTCAGAGTCCTCTCTTTGTCCCCTCTGGGTCTTTCCTTCTCTGCTCCACTCTCTCTCTGCAGGCTCATCTGGACCTCTGCTTCTTACTCTGACAGACTGACCCTGATCTTTGATGGTGCCCACCTTATATACTCCCTCTATGTGTGAGCTCAGGTGACCAGCACCCAATGAGCTCCTATCTTTACCCAGGCTGCTCCCCCTATCTGCCCCTACACTACTGGGATGTACCACCCCCCTCCCACTCCAGCCAGGAACAGACTCGGTCGTACCTGCACATCTCTAAGTGGGAGTACCGTTGGTCTGTTCCTCGGAAATGGGATGTGTGTAGTGCATGCAGCCTACCGAGCTCAGGTCCACACTCCATCCTTACCCGGGAGTGGAATATCACACCTCTGGGTTGAGGTGCAATACCCCTGTAGCAGCCGAATCCTCAGGGTGCTACACATACATACATATATATATATATATATAATATATTATATATACAGGGTGGGCCATTTATATGGATACACCTTAATAAAATGGGAATGGTTGGTGATATCAACTTCCTGTTTGTGGCACATTAGTATATGGGAGGGGGAAACTTTTCCAGATGGGTGGTGACCATGGCGGCCATTTTGAAGTTGGCCATTTTGCATCCAACTTTATTTTTTTCAATGGGAAGAGGGTCATGTGACACATCAAACTTATTGATAATTTCATAAGAAAAACAATGGTGTGCTTGGTTTTAACGTAACTTTATTCTTTCATGAGTCATTTTCAAGTTTCTATTTGTTTACAGCAATGACATGTCACAGGGGTTAACACGTGAGGAGTGGATAGAAATTGTGTTGATGTCTGGTGAACGCAGTGCCCGGGTCATTGCAGCAGATTTCAAGACACCCTACGAGACCACCCATCTCCCATGCTACAGTTAGCAAACTACCTGCCAAATTTTGTGAAACAGGTTCAGTGTTGGATTTGCTAAAATGTGGACACAAGAAAACTGTCACTAATGAAGAAACATCAGTGGCTGTCCTAGCTTCATTCAGCAAGAGCCCACAGCGTAGCACTCGCCGCATGTCACTGGAGAGTGGCATCAGTCGAACATCCCTTCGGCGGATATTAGCTACTCACAAATGGCACCCTTACAAAATCCAGCTGCTGCAGCATCTCAACGAGGATGACCCAGATCGGCGCACTGAATTTGCAGAATGGGCAAAAAAAAATTGGAACAGGACCCTCAGTTTACACAGAACATTATGTTCAGTAATGAGGCAAACTTTTTTGTGAATGGTGAAATTAACAAACAAAACCACTGCTATTGGTCTGACACTAACCCACAGTGGATATATCCCTCCAAAACTGTTTGAACGCAAAAATTGAAGGTATGGTGTGGTATATGGGGTACAAAGATAGTGGGGCCATTCTTCATCAATGCAAACCTCAATGCCACTGGATATCTGAAATTGCTACATGATGATGTGTTGCCCTCTTTATGCACTGAAGATGGCATGTTCCCTGAGTTTTTCTAACAAGATGGTGGACCACCACATTATGGGTTTCAGGTCCGAGCATTCCTACATGAACAGTTTTCTGGAAAGCGGATTGGTCATCGTGGGCCAGTTGAATGGCCACCAAGGTCTCCCAATCTAACCCCCTTAGACTTTTATCTTTGGGGTCATCTGAAGGCAATTGGCTATGCTGTGAAGATATGAGATGCGCAGCATCTGAAACAACGGATACTGTAAGCCTGTGCTAGCATTTCTTCTGCGGTGTTGCTATCAGTGTGTCAAGAGTGGGAGAAGAGGGTTGCATTGACAATCCAACATAATGGGCAGCACTTTGAACACATTTTATAAATGGTCATAAACTTGTAAATAACTCATGAAAGAATAAAGTTACGTTAAAACCAAGCACACCATAGTTTTTCTTCTGAAATTCTCAATAAGTTTAATGTGTCACATGACCCTCTTCCCATTGAAAAAAATAAAGTTGGATCCAAAAAGGCCATCTTCAAAATGGCCGCCATGGTCACCACCCATCTGGAAAAGTTTTCCCCCTCCCATATACTAATGTGCCACAAACAGGAAGTTGATATCACCAACCATTCCCATTTTATTAAGGTGTATCCATATAAATGGCCCACCCTGTATATTTACAGTACAGACCAAAAGTTTGGACACACCTTCTCATTTTAAGATTTTTCTGTATTTTCATGACTATGAAAATTGTACATTCACACTGAAGGCATCAAAACTATGAATTAACACATGTGGAATTATATACTTAACAAAAAGTGTGAAACAACTGAAAATATGTCTTATATTCTAGGTTCTTCAAAGTAGCCACCTTTTGCTTTGATGACTGCTTTGCACACTCTTGGCATCCTCTTGATGAGCTTCAAGAGGTAGTCACCGGAAAAGGTTTTCACTTCACAGGTGTGCCCTGTCAGGTTTAATAAGTGGGATTTCTTGCCTTATAAATGGGGTTGGGACCATCAGTTGTGTTGTGCAGAAGTCTGGTGGATACACAACTGATAGTCCTACTGAATAGTCTGTTAGAATTTGTATTATGGCAAGAAAAAAGCAGCTAAGTAAAGAAAAACGAGTGGCCATCATTACTTTAAGAAATGAAGGTCAGTCAGTGCGAAAAATTGGGAAAACTTTGAAAGTGTCCCCAAGTGCAGTTGCAAAAACCATCAAGCGCTACAAAGAAACTGGCTCACATGAGGACTGCCCCAGGAAAGGAAGACCAAGAGTCACCTCTGCTTCTGAGGATAAGTTTATCCGAGTCACCAGCCTCAGAAATCGCAGGTTAACAGCAGCTCAGATTAGAGACCAGGTCAATGCCACACAGAGTTCTAGCAGCAGACACATCTCTTCAACAACTGTTAAGAGGAGACTTTGTGCAGCAGGCCTTCATGGTAAAATAGCTGCTAGGAAACCACTGCTAAGGACAGGCAACAAGCAGAAGAGACTTGTTTGGGCTAAAGAACTCAAGGAATGGACATTAGACCAGTGGAAATCTGTGCTTCTTTGAGATCTTTGGTTCCAACCACCGTGTCTTTGTGCGACGCAGAAAAGGTGAACGGATGGACTCTACATGCCTGGTTCCCACCGTGAAGCATGGAGGAGGAGGCATGATGGTGTGGGGGTGCTTTGCTGGTGACACTGTTGGGGATTTATTCAAAATTGAAGGCATAGTGAACCAGCATGGCTACCACAGCATCTTGCAGCGGCATGCTATTCCATCCGGTTTGCATTTAGTTGGACCATCATTTATTTTTCAACAGGACAATGACCCCAAACACACCTCCACGCTGTGTAAGGGCTATTTGACCAAGAAAAAGAGTGATTGAGTGCTACGCCAGATGACCTGGCCTCCACAGTCACCAGACCTGAACCCAATCGAGATGGTTTGGGGTGAGCTGGACCTCAGAGTGAAGGCAAAAGGGCCAACAAGTGCTAAGCATATCTGGGAACTCCTTCAATATTGTTGGAAGACCATTTACGGTGACTACCTCTTGAAGCTCATCAAGAGGATGCCAAGAGTGTGCAAAGCAGTCATCAAAGCAAAAGGTGGCTACTCTGAAGAACCTAGAATATAAGACATATTTGCAGTTGTTTCACACTTTTTTTGTTAAGTATATATTTCCACGTTTGTTAATTCATAGTTCTGATGCCTTCATGGTGAAAGTACAATTTTCATAGTCATGAAAATACAGAAAAATCTTTAAATGAGAAGGTGTGTCCAAACTTTTGGTCTGTACTGTATATATATATATATAAAATCACATTTCAGGAGACATATATATTTTTATGTATCTTTTGTTGTCGGCACTATATGAGGTTATTTGAGGGATGGGTTGTAATTTTTCAATGGCAGCATTTTGAAGTACATATAATTAATTAAAGGGGGTTTCCAGGTATTCATTTTTTATGCACATGGGCTTGTTCTATGCCTCTGGCTTCAATATTGATGTCAAGTCCAGTGATTGGGTAAATAGGTCACGTGCTGTAGTAGTGTTATCACATTATTGGAGCTGGGGAAAAATTGCAAAGTTGGAAAAATTTCAGCTTTGAATTCTGCTGTAAAAGCTTTATTGAATCAGATCCTATAACTTTATCAGGTTACGGTATTTAAAACAATGACAAAGTGTCTTTTCTTTGTCATCTAAACTCCCAAAAATGAGTGTAATGAAAAGTGATCAAAATATGAAAATGTACCCCAAAATGATACAAATGAAAACTACAACCTTTTCTGCAAAAAATAAGCTCTCACAAAATTGCTGTGGAAAAAATAAAAAAAGGTATAGTTAAAATATGGCAACACATAAAAACATACGCTATTTATCCTATTCAGCGAGCACCATAGGAAAAAATAGAAAGCCAGAATTGCTGTTATTTGGTCACTACTTTGGTTCAAAAAATGAAAAAAAGTTCAGAAAACCACATAAAACTCAAAATTAAAGTATTAAAATCTACAATTTGCCATACAAAAAAAACCTAATATAGCTCAGTCAATGAAAACATAAAAAATCCTTAGCAGGGGCATAACAACTGCGAAAGCAACCGCTGCAACTGGGCCCAGCGCCAGCAGAAACTTTTAATAGGGTGCATTATACTCTATGAATGACTATTGTGGTGCATTATACTTTATGGATGACTATGGGGTGCATTACACTTTATAGATGACTATGGGGGTGCATTATACTTTATGGATGACTATGGGGTGCATTGTACTTTATGGATGACTTTGGGGGTGCATTATACTTTATGGAGGACCATTGGGTGCATTATACTTTATGGAGCACTATGGGTTGTGCATTATACTTTATGGAGGACTATGGGTTGTGAATTATAGCTTATGGATGACTAAGGGGGTGAGTTATACTTTATGGATAACTATGGGGGGTGCATTATACTTTATGGATGACTATGGGGGTGCATTATATTTTATGGAGGACTATGGGGTGCATTATACTTTATGGATGACTATGCGAGTGCATTATACTACATGGATGACTATGGGGGTGCATTTTACTTTGTAGATGACTATGGGGGTGCATTATAATTTATAGATGACTATTGGGGTGCATTATACTACATGGATGACTATAGGGTGCATTATAATTTATGGATGTCATGGATGACTATGGTGGTGCATTATACTTTATGGAGGATTATGGGCTTTGCATTATACTTTATGGTGAACTATGGACTGTGCATTATATTATATGAAGGATATGGGCTGTGTATTATACTATGTGGAGGACTGTGGGGAATGCATTATACTAAATGGATGACTATCGGTTGTGAATTATATTATATAGAGGAGTATGGGATGTATTATACTATATGGAGAACTATGGAGGGTGCAATATACTTCTTCTATGGAGCTCCATGACTTCTATGTATGCCCCTGGTGAGTATAATGGCTTATCTTCTTCTACATTAAAGAACAGTGGCAGAATGGGGGACATATACCAAGACATATACCAGGATGAGGGACATATATACTAGGATGGAGGGCGCATATATATAAATAAATATATATACACTGTATATACAGTGGGGAAAAAAGTACTTAGTCAGCCACCAATTGTGCAAGTTGTCCCACTTAAAAAAGAGGAGAGAGGCCTGTAATTGACATCATAGGTAGACCTCAACTATGAGAGAAAAAATGAGAAAACAAATCCTGAAAATCACATTATCTGACTTGGAAAGAAATTTTTTCACATTTTGGTGGAAAATAAGTATTTGGTCAATTACAAACAAGCAAGATTTTTGTCTCTCACAGACCTGTAACTTCTTCTTTAGGAGGCTCCTCTGTCATCCACTCATGATCTGTAGTAATAGCACCTGTTTTAACTTGTTATCAGTATAAAAGACACCTGACCGCAACCTCAAACAGTCACACTCCAAACTCCACTATGGTGAAGACCAAAGAGCTGTCAAAGGACGCCAAAAACAAAATTGTAGCCCTGCACCAGGCTGAGAAGACTGAATCGGCAATAGGCAAGCAGCTTGGTGTGAAGAAATCAACAGTGGGAGCAATAATTAGAAAATGGAAGACATATAAGACCACTGGTAATCTCCCTCGATCTGGAGCTCCACACAAGATCTCAACCCATGGGGTCAAAATGATTTCAAGAACGGTGAGCAAAAATTCCAGAACCACACGGGGGGACCTAGTGAATGACCTGCAGAGAGCTGGGACCAACGTTACACAGGACACCATCAGTAACACACTACTTCGCCAGGGACTCAGATCCTGCAATGCCAGACGTGTCCCCCTGTTTAAGCCATTACATGTCCGGGCCCATCTGAAATTTGCTAGAGAGCATTTGGATGATCCAGAAGAGTATTGGGAAAATGTCATAAAGTTAGATGTAACCAAAGTAGAACTGTTTGGTAGAAACACAACTTATCATGTTTGGAGGAGAAAGAATGCCGAGTTGCATCCAAAGAACACCATACCTACTGTGAAGCATGGGGGTGGCAACATCATGCTTTGGGGCTGTTTCTCTGCCATGGGACCAGGACGACTGATCCGTGTACATGAAAGAATGAATGTGGCCATGTATCATTTTGATTTTGAGTGCAAACCTCCTTACATCAGCAAGTGCATTGAAGATGAAACGTAGCTGGGTCTTTCAGCATGACAATGATCCCAAGGACACCGCCAGGGCAATGAAGGAGTGGCTTCATAAGAAGCATTTCAAGGTCCTGCAGTGGCCTAGCCAGTCTCCATATCTAAACCCTATAGAAAACCTTTGGAGGGAGTTGAAAGTCTATGTTGCCCAGAGACAGCCCCAAAACATCACTGTTCTAGATGAGATCTCCATGGAGGAATGGGCCAACATACCAGCAACAGTGTGTGCCAACCTTGTGAAGACTTACAGAAAACGTTTGACCTCTGTCATTGCCAACAAAGGATATATAAAAAAGTATTGAGATTAACTTTTGTAATTGACCAAATACTTATTTTCCACCAAAATTTGAAAACAATTTCTTTTCAAATCACACAATGTGATTTTCAGGATTTGTTTTCTCATTTTGTCTCTCATAGTTGAGGTCTACCGATGATGTCAATTACATGCCTCTCTCAAATTTTTAAGTGGGAGAACTTGATATATCTATATATACATGTGTAGAATGGGAGGAAGAAGGCGCTATTAGGCCGCTCACTATGGTGGCTGCAAATTTGTAGACAGGGAACCGATACCTGTCCGTATGGATGTATATATTATAGATATAAAGTTTAAAATTGCGCCAGCGATAGTGGAATAGATTGGGGAGACAGGCTAATTAGTTAAAATTCCTTTATTGGGTTACAATTTGTTATAAAAATGCGTAAAATTGGAATAGAGTAGGATAAAAGGTAGTCCGTAAAAAGTACACTGGGTCCGGGTGTGTACGGTAAATATTCAATAGATAAAATAAAGTAAATAGAGTGCATAAAATTCAATACATGAGTATCAATCAATAGGCCAGCAGGTAGTTCAATTGGACTGGGTCAGTGCTGGCATATGGTTCCGGTTTTCCTTGATGGAGGTATTGGTGCGGAGACCTGGTCAGACGTGGTGATTGTTCCTCAGCGTGGAGGGGTTTGTTGCTCCTTTTGGATTAAGCTAGCGAGGAGGAGGAGGGAAAGAAAATTTTAGTATAGAGTTGTGTATGCAGTTGGGTGATCAGGAATGTGATCACGTACCTTCTGCTGGATGTGATTGGCCCACTTTTATCGTTGATCCTGTCTGTGGGATCTGTAGGGCCTGTAGACTTCACAGTGTATTAGTCATATTCAATCGCTGGATCAGATTCGAACATGGTCAATGTCCTAAGGAGGAAGAAGCGGGGTAAGTAGGATCCTGCCTGGGGACCCTGTTTAAGTGGGGTCTGACCTAGGTGGGGTACCCGTCCTTTTGGACGTGCTTTAGTGTGTAAGTTCACTGACCTGAATCAGCAATGTAGATTTTTTTCACATGGCCACAAGAAAAAACGCCAAAGAGGCACTAGAGGAGGGAAACTCACCCAAAAGAAAAAGAACAAATCGCAAAAAGTAAACAGTAGTAAATCGTCCATTTTCAACCTTAGCCAACATACACTGACCAAAAACGAAAACGAACTCCTGAACAAGGGCCTCAAATACGCCCCCTCGACCCAACTAGATAAATTCCAGGCCTACATAGGTATTAAAAAATTCATGCGTCAATTAGCCCTAAAAAAGTATTACGCTAAAAAAGAAGGAGAACCAAAAACATGTGACTCAACCTACGAACCTCAATATATACACACTTCTCTAAAGAACAAATCCATCTTTCACCCCCTCCAAGAATACTCAGAAGCCCTGAATACCTTTGAAAAGAACGTTACAGACGACATCCGTAAACTTAACATCAAAAAATGCCAGAAATTTCGAAACAACCTGAATAAATCTGAAATTATTGCCATGAAACAATTACAACTGAATAATAACATTGTCATCAGACCTGCCGACAAAGGAGGGGGCATAGTAATCCTGGATCAGGAGTACTACAACAAAGAATCACTAAGACTACTCAGTGACTCCCGAACTTACCAAGTCATCCCTTCTGACCCCACAAAAATCTATCAGGAGGAACTACATACTCTAACCAAACAAGGACTCCAGGAAGGATACCTCAATAAAAACGAATACGAATACGTTAACATTCAATACCCCAGATTAGCTGCCTTCTACCATTTACCAAGAATACATAAGGACCAAAAAAACCCCCCAGGAAGACCAATTATTTCCGGCATCCAATGCCTAACAGCAAACCTATCAAGGCTAGTTGACCACCATTTACAAGACCTTGTCCCAACCCTACCCTCCCACCTAAAAGATAGCAAACACGCTATTCAGTTACTAAATGACATTCCATGGCAAAACCATTACATCCTGGGCACATTAGATATCACATCTCTATACACCAACATCCAACACCACAAAGGCTGTGAGGCATCACTCCACTATCTCCAACAAAAAATGTCCCTTGAACAAAGCGTCTTCATCAAAGACTGCATGTTATTCATACTCACACATAACTACTTTTTTTACGAAGGGAACTACTACTCCCAGCAGTGGGGTACCGCCATGGGAACCAGGTTCACACCTAGTTATGCAAACCTCTATGTGGGCAGATGGGAAGAAACAGCCATCCACCCCGGAGGCACCCCACACACGAACCTGGTCCTTTGGCGGAGATTCATAGATGACATCCTCTTCATCTGGTCAGGCGACCAACCCTCTCTAAATACATTCTTACAACAAATTAACATTAACGATTTCTTTTTGGAATTTACAGCCACTACTAGCACCACTACCATAAACTTCCTAGACCTCAGCATCTACATCGAGGACAATCAAATTCGGACCCGCACCTACCACAAACCCACCGACGCAAATGGCTATATTCCCATAGATAGCTGCCATCTCCCAAACTGGCTCCTTAACGTACCCCGCAGCCAATACCTACAGCTACATAGAAATTGCACAAAATACCAAGACTTCCACATGGAAGCAGAACAATTAACAAACAAATTACTAAAGAAGGGCTATAATGCAGAACTTCTCGAAAAAACAGTAAAAGAAATAGCAGCCATACCACGAGAAAACCTCCTAAGTGCAACTAGGACAAACAAACAGAAAGAAACCAATTATAATGCCAATATCCCCATCATTACACCCTACTGTGCCAACACTCACTTGTTCAGGAAAATTGTAGAAAGACACTGGCACATATTAAAGGACGACAAAGTAATTGGAGACCAAATAACCAACAGACCCAATTTCATTTTTACAAAAGCCCGTAACCTAGGATCCATCATAGCACCTACTGTTAGGAACTACACAATTAACCAGATACCATATAGCCCATTCCAACAAAAAATGAAAGGTTTCTTCCCATGTAAAAAATGCAAAATGTGCAAAACAGTAATAACACAAAAACAATACACGGTCAAACACCAGGAAGAGTCATACCCCATCACAGAATTTATAACCTGTACCACCACAGGGGTTATCTATGGGCTATCATGCCCCTGTGAAAAAATGTACATAGGGAGAACCAAACGACCCATGCACACTAGAATCAATGAGCACCTCAGGAATATTAAACACAAGTTCACGGGCCACCCACTCTCCAAACATTTTATGGAAAAACACAGTGGATCCACTAAAGGGATCAAAGTAGTTGGCATACAGGTAGTCCATAAGAATTGGAGACTGGGTGACCATATTAAGAATATGTCTAGAAAAGAAAGTGAATGGATTTTCAAATTAAATACACTAAAACCAAAGGGACTGAACACTGAATTGGAGCTATTCGCCTTTAATGATTGACAGGTGGATCATGTATACTATACCATCACAAGGTATATAAGGGCACCATACTACTGGGTAGGGCTATCCCTGATGAAGACAGCCGCTGCTGTTGAAACGCGTTGGACGGACTGTCCCTAACTCAGACCAGGAAGCACACCCAGGCTTCCGTACCTCGTGCACTCCGTGCACCACGTGACGCCGCGTCACACGCCCAGCATCTCGCGCGCTTCTCTGCAGGAAGCGCGCGTCCTGATCTCCTCCTCTCCACCTCCTCACACCGGAACTACGCGGGTTGCGGCAGTCACCGGCCGGGACACCACACCCGCTCCGGCTACCGGACGTCACGACCAAACCCCAGGACCACCAGGACCGTGAGTACCAATGGGCTTAGACCCCTAGCATATACAATCTATTCCTATGTAAAACTACTCTCTGACTACCTACCACTGCTCCCCATAGTGCAGCCAGAGCCTCCTGCTGCATCTGACCGCACGAGACCAGGTGGCTTTCCTAACCGTATGAGACCCAGTGTCCCTGCACTGAACTCTGACACTCCTCTGGACCACCAATACGCCTTGCAGCTCATATAAGGTACTTCCTGCACTATATTAACCACTCCACATAAGCCTACATCACCCTGTGGCAACCTCCTGACTGCCTACCATTGTTCCCCTATAGGGCAGCCAGAGCCTCCTGCTACATGTGACCCTGGGAAACCCAGTGCATCTTCTGCCGTAACTGACTGTATGACACCGAGCGCTTCTCCATAATATTCTACTACCACCTCTCTGGACCACCACTAAGCCCCTTGGCTTACAAAAGGCACAACCACTCGGTGTAAGTACTCCTTGCACTACAGAAACCCCTCTGTGTTTGCTTTGCATCACTCTGGGACCACCCTCATTGCTCACTTTTGCTCAGCCCCTCAGGACGCTAACCTCCATCGCAGCCGCCACGGACAGCTCAGCCAGAGCCTCCTGCTGCACCCACCACGCTCAAACCCAGGTGACTTCCAGTAAGGACACCCACCCACTGGACCCATCACAGGTCAGTGAACTTACACACTAAAGCACGTCCAAAAGGACGGGTACCCCACCTAGGTCAGACCCCACTTAAACAGGGTCCCCAGGCAGGATCCTACTTACCCCGCTTCTTCCTCCTTAGGACATTGACCATGTTCGAATCTGATCCAGCGATTGAATATGACTAATACACTGTGAAGTCTACAGGCCCTACAGATCCCACAGACAGGATCAACGATAAAAGTGGGCCAATCACATCCAGCAGAAGGTACGTGATCACATTCCTGATCACCCAACTGCATACACAACTCTAAACTAAAATTTTCTTTCCCTCCTCCTCCTCGCTAGCTTAATCCAAAAGAAGCAACAAACCCCTCCACGCTGAGGAACAATCACCACGTCTGACCAGGTCTCCGCACCAATACCTCCATCAAGGAAAACCGGAACCATATGCCAGCACTGACCCAGTCCAATTGAACTACCTGCTAGCCTATTGAGTGATACTCATGTATTGAATTTTATGCACTCTATTTATTTTATCTATTGAATATTTACCGTACACACCCGGACCCAGTGTACTTTTTACGGACTACCTTTTATCCTACTCTATTCCAATTTTACACATTTTTATAACAAATTGTAACCCAATAAAGGAATTTTAACTAATTAGCCTGTCTCCCCAATCTATTCCACTATCGCTGGCGCAATTTTAATCTATATATACATATTTATATATATATATTACTCAGGATTGGGGGGCCCTTCACCGGGGTCCATCAGACTCTAGTTACACCGCTGATGCTTAGAATAGCTTGACACGTAAAAACATGTTTAAAAAAATAGGATTTTATTGTAAAAAAAAGTATAAATAAAATGTACACATTTGGTATCACTGTGTCTGTAATGACTCAAAGTATAAAATGAATGAATGAATTCTATTTGTCCCATCCACTGAACACCACAGGAAAAAAAATAAACAGAATTGCTGTTTGGTGACTGTGACTAAAAAGGAAATTAGAAAAATCTGAGAAAATCACATAAACCCCAAAATTATAGCAATAGAAACTACAATGCGTTCTATAAAAAACAAGGTCTTACACGGCTTCGTCAACAACAAAAAAGTTATGAATATATGCTAACACATAAAAACATAAATGAAATTATATTGTAAAAAAATAATAAAGCAAACTATACATATTTGTTATTGCTGAATCTGTAATGACCCAAAGTGTAAAAAAGAGCATGCTAAAATCCATGAAAAATAACCAGAATGCTGTTTTATTTAAAAAAATGTAATAAAAAGATATGAAAAAGTCACTTGAACCCCAAAATCATAAAAATAAAAACAGTAGAGTCATCACTCAGAAAATTGTTGTTTTTTGTCATCTTATCTCACAAAAAATGGAGTAAAAAGTATGGAAAAAGTCACATGTATCCAAAATGGTATACTTAAAAACTACAGCTAGTCCTGCAAAAAAAATAAGCCCTCATACAGGTCTGTCAATAGAAAAATACAAAAGTTACGTCTCCCAGAATATGAAGACAGAAAAATAATATTCTTTTTAAAAGATAAAATATAGAAAGGCTATAAAGATTAGTTGGCGGCCTTTAATGCCCAAGCGCTCAGACCACTCTCGCTCTGCCAATGCTACCATCTATTGGACGTGTGAGAACTAAATCTATTTGATTGAGTGAGAAGAGAAGACTGTACAACACAGGCAGACAAATGCTGTTTCAGCATCCTAGAATCTATCATTAAACAGCATTGGACAGATGCTCAACACACTTTAATGTGCTATATTCCACTCAATACTGTTTCCTAATGAATTACAGCATTGTGTTCACCAGCTGACAGAACACAGACATGAAAAAATGAATAAGACACTTGACTGAATGAGAACTCTGACCTTTACAGATTAGAAACCCAGTTAATTACTTCTGTACAAGACGTAAAAGGAATTTACCAGACCAGATTGTTTTATTTTTTCATGAAGAAAGTTACATTTTCAAATCATTTTAATAAAGTTCCAGTGTATTTTATGAATTTGGAGTATTGGACTTTCTATAGTTTCAACTAGAAGAGATTATCTCTGGCAATTCAGCAGAGTTCCTGAGAAATCCTTCTACAGACCCTTATGAGTTGGTAGAAACAACTAAGCTTAATGCAATGTGACTTTCATCATGAGTGTGTTAGGAAGGCAATGTGAAGCTCATGTTATCTGTAGCCACGTCCGTATGTACAAGTACCAATGAAAAAAGATTATCCAGATAAATCAGGCTGACAGTGATTGAAAATACTTCCCCCTCAGAAACGATTTCTATGTAAGTCACAGGGTCTGCTAAGGCAATGCATTAGAAAATGTATAGAAGTAGCTGAAAAATAATAATGTTATATTGAGGCTACATTCACACATCCCTGTGACACGTCCGTGTGCTGTCCGTCTTTTTCTTGGACAAAACAGGGACTTATGGGAGGTGATTCATCAAGACTGGCGATTATTTTGCGGGTTTCGATGAGGGAACATTTTGGAGCGGCGCTCCAGATTCATTAAGAGGCTTACACCAGAGAAGCTTGTAGTGGCATGAGCCGCAACATGAGCCCCTGCTGGAGTAAGATTCGTGGTGTAGTAGATGAAGGCACACGTCATGAATTTGACAAATGGGGGTTGCTACACCGTGCCCCGCTCCAGTTTTACCCACTTTATCTAAACTGGGGCGAGAATGGTGTGAACCAGCATTTCTTGTGCAACCTTGTGCATGCACAAAAAAAAATTTTTTTTCTTACAGAAAACTGGCGATCAATCGCACCCATAGTGTTTCTTGGATCTATATTATACATGGGTGAAAAAGAAGGATCTCACATATGGAGATTCAGATCAGGTTCTGTTCTAATCCATGTTTTGGCATCAGATTTGGCCATTCAGGTCTATAGGGATTTGTGAAACATGGATGCAAATTGGCAGGCTTCCCATTGCTTCCGTATCTCACAGATTTGTTGTTCAGTGATACATTTGAATACAAATATGTGATCTTCCAGGGGTCCTTTAATAGGCTTGGGAACAAAAAATATTTCATTGGTGAAAAAAATGGCTGAGAAAAAAAAATACAGATGCAACGCGAATGCCACACAAAAGCAATATGGATGACACATGAGAAAAAGTGGTCCAATTCTCACAGATGGTAACATTTACATGGATATGTGAGTGTAACCTCATCCCGAGAATTATCCAAATAATAGATTTTTATTCTTTCACAAAACAAAAGTGGCTATAATTTCCGAGGACAGTTTTAGTGTGCATGAGTAGTACACAATTGTGGAGATTGAATGAGGGCAGCATGGTGGCTCAGTGGTTAGCACTGCAGCCTTGCAGCACTGACATCCTGGGTTCAAATCCCACCAAGGACAACATCTGCGAAGAGTTTGTATGTTCTCCCCATGTTTGTTTAGGTTACCTCCAGTTTCTTCCCACACTCCAAAGACATACTGATAGGGAATGTCAATTGTGAGCCCCAATGGGGACAGCGACAATAATGTCTGTGAATTGTAAAGCACTGTGGAATATGTTGGCGCTATATCAATAAAAATATTATTATTATTAATGCTTATTGGCTTCTTGCTAGCCAATTGGTGGTTGTTTAATAGCCTGTTTAGACAAGATGACTGCAATTTCATGAACACTAAATTATCGTTAATGCAATCAATCAGCACATGTCCGGTTTACACAATAGGATGCGCTGCTGAAAATGAGGATTTTAAGCAAGCTTGAAAATTATTTTACCCACTTGGGTAATGGGCAGCCTGTTTAGAAAGGCTGATTATGGAGAACATTCCTTTCAGTGTAAGTACTACCTTACTTTTCTGCTGATGATGATAGCATGATAGATATCCGCCTTATTTTTCAAAGTAAGAATCTCCATAATTATATAAACCTTCCTGAATGATCAACTAATAATTTTATCTGCATTACTAGACTGCTAACCTATTCATATCTGAACATTCAGCATTTTTTTTTAAATATACCAGAGGTCATCTTGCACAGATATATTAGCTAACTTCAGGAAACGAATCATTTTCGCTATAATGTGTACTCCAGTGAAGAATAAAATATAATCAAAACTTGACGTACTTGAAATATTATGAAAGGAATTTCCTGGTCTTTAAGGGGAATCTGTCAGCAGGTGTTTGCTACCTCATCTGAGAGCAGTGTAATGTAGGCAAAGAGAAGCTGAATCCAACGATGTATCACTTAGTAGTTCTACCACAATCAGAGCTTTTAGATTTAGAATGAAGCACAGCTCAGAAAGCTAACCCCGCCCACACCAGGTTCTCTGTCTACAAAGTCCATAGATAGTGGGCAGCTCATCACAGGAGGGATTAACCTATTAGTGATAAATCCTTCACAGTTAGTAAACAACAGCACACACTTTGACAAGTGACACATCTCTGAATTCTGCTGTATTCAGATTACATAGCAAAACCTGCTGACAGATTCTCTTTAATATTGATGACCTACTCTTAGGATAAGTCAACAATATCAGATCAATAGGGATTCAACTCCCGGAATACTCACCGATGAGCTTAGTTAATGGGTCGTGGCACACTAGAAGTGGAATAGCTCAGTATATAATACTAGTGTAGTAGCCATGACTGGCACTGTAAGTTGTCTCCCATGTCAGTGAATAAAACTTCTGGGGAGCCATAGCCCATTCAATCAATCAGTGGTGGTGCCAGGAGTCAAAACCTCACCAATCTAATGCTGATTACCTAGTCTAAGGATAGGTCATCAATATTAAAGTAAAAAATCTTTAAAGGGCTTTAAATGAATAGTCTATGAAGCAAATAGGTCTTTGCATCTGGTCTGGCTGTACTAAGAAATGTGTTAAAGCAACTGTCCAATCATTACTGACCCTCATAGGGTGGTTTACACATAACTGGGTTAAAAAAAGTAATACAAATACTTGTCTAGCCTTTATTTAATTGGGAATCTTGTAGTCCACTACTTCAGAATGGAATGGGTAGGCATATACTGATGAGTCATCACCAGATGTGCCCACTCATGCCATTCATTTTTTCCATTAGGGAGTAATCACAGTCTTACAATGCCAACACAAATTAGATTACAATTGGCTAGTTATTGGCTGACAATCTAATGTGTATGGGGGCCTCCAAACTGTACCCTGACAGATGATGTGGGAGAAATAATAGTTTAGCAAATTGAACTTAAACACCTGATCCTTTTATTCTCCCAGAAATATTCCAACACCAGAGCTGTCTGGCAGCGGCCATTGAAAACACATTGGGGAGCTGTAAGAGATAGCTGTTGATCAGCAATCCCATGTGACTGTCCAGCTTTAGACTACTGCTTCTCTTATACTGCCAAGGGTATTTTAGAGTTTAAAGTAGATAATTGTGAACTAAAACTACAAAAGCAATTGTGAAGAGCAGAATAGATAGTTAAAGGGGTTTTCTGAGCTATAGAGAAATTTCAGACATAGTGACTGCAGGTTACATAGTTACATAGGTTGAAAAAAGATCTAGGTCCATCAAGTTCAACCTTTCTCCACTAATTTCAACATTTCTCCACCAATTGGTTCCTCCTCTCCGTGTTTATAAACTAGTATTGTATAGATATGCATTGTAGTCAGTGTCGAACTGGGGTGCTGAGGGCCCACCACTAACATTGACTTTGGGGACCCACTGTTCAACTGCATGCAAATGTTACACTACCCTCATTCAGGGTCGTAACGACTGCGGTCGCAGAGAGTGTGACCGGACTCATGTGGGTGGGGGGTCCGCCGATGCCAATTTCACTTGGAGGTGTGTCCTCTGACATACATTCAGGTAAAATGTATTGTGGCGCAGAGACCCACTGGGTTCCTGTGATGTAATACATTATGCCAGCGGATCAGTAGAGATGAGCGTTGTTCTACTCGAACTGTTCGCCAATCTCAAATTCGAGCTGTTTTGGGCGGTGTTCGAGCCGGTCGGCGAACACGAACAATTTGAGAAAAATTCGGCTGTTCGAGGTTATGTTCGATAACTGTTCGTGCACCAAAATCATAACTGGATTTTTTCTCAGTAATGATGAAAATTAATGTTAATACGCAGTTTGAGTGTACAGCGGGGCGGGGGGAGGGGCAGGGGATGGATCTCTGCAGGAACAATGAAGATCTCCATTTTTTTTTCTCTTTCCCGCATTTGCAGTGGGGAGGTGCAATCTGTCAGCCTATCAGCAGCGCACACACGGAGCGAAGTGCTTTTTTTCACACAAGCAAGGGCATGTGTCATTGGCAGTGTATGTCACATGTCCTTGCCCTATAAGACCAAGCCATTTTCCCCGTCGCCACCATTTTCTCACTGCTGCAGCTGCGTGTTAGACGGCACCGCTGTTGCTGTGTGCACTATACCTTGTTAATTTCAAGCCAATTTTCGCACAAATCTACAGATAGCTTGGGAGTAGGGAATAGTTGTGATTGCAGTCCTTTTAAGGACTAGGTTACAGCATTTCCTACGACTTTTATCAGGCAGGTCTGTGCTCTTAAATAGATAGATTGTGGGAGTAAAGACTAATTGTAATTGCAGTCCTTTTCAGGACTAGGTTACATCAGTTCCTATCAGTTTTTGCCAGGCAGGTCTGTGCCAGTGCTGTGCAAGTTTTTTTCACAGCATTTGGCTGAATCTAGCAAAGCTAATCCTTTTTGGCCTATTGCAGAGTGTGTTAGTCAGTGGAGTAGCCTATCTGTGTTGCAAGATATACCACCTGTGTATAGAATACCAATTTTTTTACTGCACCTAGTGAAGTAAAATCTTTTGGGCATAGCATCATTCTATTAGTCCATCTATACTGACCTCCATCAGGTTGCAAATTAAAAATAATTTTTTTCTGCATCTAGCTCTGAAAAAATATTTGGGCTTCTAGCAGTGTGTGGGACTTGGTCTATTAGTCCATCTATACTGACCTCCATCAGGTTGCAAATTAAAAATAATTTTTTTCTTCATTTATCTCTGAAAAAATATTTGGGCTTCTAGCAACGTGTGGGACTTGTTCTATTAGTCCATCTATACTGACCTCCATCAGGTTGCAAATTAAAAATAATTTTTTTCTGCATCTAGTTCTGAAAAAATATTTGGGCTTCTAGCAGTGTGTGGGACTTGGTCTATTAGTCCATCTATACTGACCTCCATCAGGTTGCAAATTAAAAATAATTTTTTTCTGCATCTAGCTCTGAAAAAATATTTGGGCTTCTAGCAGTGTGTGGGACTTGGTCTATTAGTCCATCTATACTGACCTCCATCAGGTTGCAAATTGAATAAAAAAATTTTCTGCATCTAGCTCTGAAAAAATATTTGGGCTTCTAGCGGTGTGTGGGACTTGGTCTATTAGTCCATCTATACTGACCTCCAACAGGTTGCAAATTAAAAATAATTTTTTTCTGCATCTAGCTCTGAAAAAATATTTGGGCTTCTAGCAGTGTGTGGGACTTGGTCTATTAGTCCATCTATACTGACCTCCATCAGGTTGCAAATTAAAAATAATTTTTTTCTTCATTTAGCTCTGAAAAAATATTTGGGCTTCTAGCAGTGTGTGGGACTTGTTCTATTAGTCCTTCTATACTGACCTCCAGCAGGTTGCAAATTGAATATAATTTTTTTCTGCAGCTAGCTCTGAAAAAATATTTGGGCTTCTAGCGGTGTGTGGGACTTGGTCTATTAGTCCATCTATACTGACCTCCATCAGGTTGCAAATTAAAAATATTTTTTTTCTGCATCTAGCTCTGAAAAAATATTTGGGCTTCTAGCAGTGTGTGGGACTTGGTCTATTAGTCCATCTATACTGACCTCCATCAGGTTGCAAATTAAAAATAATTTTTTTCTTCATTTAGCTCTGAAAAAATATTTGGGCTTCTAGCAGTGTGTGGGACTTGGTCTATTAGTCCTTCTATACTGACCTCCAGCAGGTTGCAAATTGAATATAATTTTTTTCTGCATCTAGCTCTGAAAAAATATTTGGGCTTCTAGCGGTGTGTGGGACTTGGTCTATTAGTCCATCTATACTGACCTCCATCAGGTTGCAAATTAAAAATAATTTTTTTCTTCATTTAGCTCTGAAAAAATATTTGGGCTTCTAGCAGTGTGTGGGACTTGGTCTATTAGTCCTTCTATACTGACCTCCAGCAGGTTGCAAATTGAATATAATTTTTTTCTGCATCTAGCTCTGAAAAAATATTTGGGCTTCTAGCGGTGTGTGGGACTTGGTCTATTAGTCCATCTATACTGACCTCCATCAGGTTGCAAATTAAAAATAATTTTTTTCTGCATCTAACCCAGCCAATAGTTTTGGCCTAATACCACAGTTTGGCCACTCAGCTCTGCTCGGTTACCATCCATTGTTTTTTTGTGCAAACAACTCCAGAGTTGTGAATTAGTTAACCACCAAAATGAGTGGAAAAAGGCCTGCTGCTGGTGGAAAGGGGAATAGGCGTGTTGGGAAGGGGAAAAAAGGTTGTGTCCGTGGGGTAGGTGCAGAAGAAAGACCATCTTCCAGCCAAACTAAAATATCTACTTCTTTTAGCGGACAATGTGATAAGATCCCTTTCTTACGGCCACGCCAATCGCTACAAATTCCAGATGAGGCACAAAAACAGCAGGTGCTTCAACGGATATCAAGTGCTCCTTTAAGTGGGCTCTCCTCCACATCAACTTCAACATCACAAATACTCCAGTCCTCAAAGGTGTCACCCAAATCGCACTTGCTTCCTCACAGCTCCCAAATCTCCAGCTGCCCGTCTGAGTATGAGGTAGAACAGATGGTTGAGTCTGCAGAGCTGTTTACTCATACTATAGCCTGGGAATCAGAGGTCGACTCCAGCGCTTCTGTGAATCCAGACGAGGAAATGATCTGCACTGATGCCCAGAATCTTTATGAGTCGGATCCAGGACCAGACGCAGAAGGTTCTGACCATAATGTAGACCCTCATTCCCAAACTGTAACTCCTGTTGGTGGAGACAATGAGGAAGACGATGATAAGACTCAAATACCTGATTGGAGCGACAACTTTAGTTTTTTGTCAGGGCAGGAACAGGTTGGCTCTGAGGACGACGGGTGTGATAACGCACAGGGTGATGATGATGAGGTCGGAGATCCCACTTACTGTCAACCCACAGTCAGCCAAGAGATGAGGTCAGCAGAGGAGGTGGAGGAAGATGCTAGTGACGACGAGGTCAGGTTGCGCCTTCCTGGACAGAGACGTAGTACTGGAAGCACGTCAACAACTGCATCCTCAAACACAACTCTGCCTCTCACCACAAGTCGTGGTGGCTCTTCAGGTCGCATGGGTGCTAAGCCTTGCATAGCCTGGGCATTTTTTCAGATCGATAAAGATGACCCAACTCGTGTTATCTGTAACATTTGTCAGCAAAAGCTAAGTAGAGGCCAAAAAATACATAGTTTGAGTACTTCATGCATGAACCGGCACATGGACATGAAGCATAAGTTGCAGTGGGAAGCTCAGTGTGCTACAATGCGGCCTAGCCGGCCGGGCCAACCACCGTCTGCCATATCTTGTGCATCCGCGGCCTCTTCATCCTCTGTGACTGGGGGGACAGCAGTCACACCTGTTTTGGGGCGCAGACCTGCCACCTCTTTACCCGCAACAGCCAGCGTGATTGGCAGGTCATCATTTTCTTTGGAGGTGGTAACACCAGCTGGTCTTGAGCGCTGTCCGACATCGATAGCACCACCTTTGGATCAAGGCAACCTAACATGTCCGCCTGCATCTTCCTCACAGACCGGCAGTTTGCCGGGGACACCCTTATCAACCCCGTCTAAGCACAATAGCCAGCCCTCGGTCCCTCAGATGTGGACAAGTAAAAGACCATTTCCTCCTAGCCATGAGAAAGCTAAGAGGTTGAATTTCACCATCTGCAAGCTCTTGGCTACAGAAATGCTGCCTTTCCGCCTGGTGGACACAGAGGATTTTCGAGACCTTATGTCCGTCGCAGTGCCCCAGTACCAGATGCCCAGTCGGCACTACTTCTCAAAGAAAGGTGTGCCTGCGCTCCACCAGCGTGTCGCACACAACATCACCGCTTCTTTGAGAAACTCTGTGTGTGACAGGGTGCATTTGACGCGCCCCCTGGGCCATATTCTTTAGTGGGAATATCCGGAGCCGGATCAGATGGGGGTTGTAGTCTTCCGAGTGGCTGTGACCCGGTCCGTGCCCAGGGTGTCAAACTCAGTTGTATGTGGCAGTCCTACAGATGTTATAAGTTCTTTATTGTCGACTACGCCACCCGTTGTATTGCGGTCACTATGGCCGCCGCTGCAGCAGGGTCCGCTGAGGCTGATGGTGTAGGTGCAGCTTTTGGTGGTATAACCCCCAACGGGTGGGGTATAGCCTCAGGGGGATCAGGTGCAGAGGATGGGGGTTGTGGTGATGCAGTGTAGACGGCAATCAGAGACAGAGTCGGGTTATGCAGTTTAGGATGTTTACTCACTGCTGATGTTCCGGTCACTCCAGCTTCGAGTGACCTCCCGAGCCGTGCTGCGTCCACCAGGTTCTGGATCCAGCCAACCCCCAAATAAGTCCGGAGCGTGACCCTGAGCTCTCCTTCTGTCCTTTCCTCTGGCCGTCCCCACCAGAGATCCACCCAGGTCCAGCTCCCTCGGGCCTTCTAGTGGGAGACCCTTGGCCTTGGGTTCCCTGACCCTCCACGTGGTGTGCCTTCGTGGTGGATGTGGTGGGTGGCCGTGGCAAACGCTGCCCACGGCCTCCGGTCTCTGGCTGGGGTGTGTTTTTGCCCCCACCAGCTTGGGTTCCGGTACCCTGCGCCGACTCTTCACCCGGGGATTTAATTTGGGGTCTTAGAGTCCTTTCTTCTGTTTCCCCCTCTGGGTCTCTCTCTCTCCTCTCTCACTCTGGGTCTCTCTTCTCCTCCGCTCGCTGACTTTCTCTCTGCAACTGACCCTGTTCTTAGTTGGTGCCCACCTTATATACACCCTCTATGTGTGAGCTCAGGTGACCAGCACCCAATGAGCTCCTATCTTTACCCAGGCTGCTCCCCCTATCTGCCCCTACACTACTTGGGATGTTCCACCCCCCTCCCACTCCAGCCAGGAACAGACTCGGTCGTACCTGCACATTTCTAAGTGGGAGTACCGTCGGTCTGCTCCTCGGAAATGGGATGTATGTAGTGCATGCAGCCTACCGAGCTCAGATCCACACTCCATCCTTACCCGGGAGTGGAATATCACACCTCTGGGTTGAGGTGCAATACCCCTGCAGCAGCCGAATCCTCAGGGTGCTCCATTCCCCCCTGGTAAATCACAGCACGTCCTCGGGCTGTAAGACATAACACCAAAACATACAAATTTTTGCATAACATATAAAACATATAAAACATTATATATATATATATATATAACTTTTCAGATAAAACATTCTCGTCGTCTCTTGTTTCCCCTCCGGTCACTGTGCAACTGTTGACCGGGCAAAGTGCGACAGTCTTTCTAGAAAAATGGTTTTCCTATAAAACCGGTAGGGGGCGCTTTAGGACGCGCAACTATATACAAGGATATGGCCGCTCTCAGTCCTCGGCCAGTTAAGGAGGGAAAGGGAATGGCTGCTCACAGTCCTCAGCCTGTGGGAATAAGGGTAAACGGGTAAACAGTTCACTCAGCTGGTCCCAACGGGGACTATATTTGCAGTAACAGTTTCTTTATACCCCGATCGGGTAACTATTTACAGCACCTACTCCGCTGTACTCAACAACGTCTTCCTCCTGCTCCTTCTTTGGGGATCTCAGCTTCAGACCCGTCCGGATCCTCTTGCTCTTCCTCCTCACATCGCAGCTCCTCCTCTGTCAGGCGATTCACATGGAGGGCGTAAGGTCCTTTGGCACACTTGTGCCGGGTAAAGGTGACCTCGTCCCCGATATAAAGGTCACGACCTCTGTGCCCCTCCGGCAGATGGGACTCCACATCTCTGCGCGTGACAAAGACGTCGCCGGGGGTGTTGTGGTCTCTGATGAAGCCCCACCCATGCTGCATGTTGAACTTAATTACAGTCCCGGTGGTGCGGGGACTGTGCGCTGCACGGGGGACCCTCCTGGTTCGGCTCTTCTGCTCGGCGCTCCTTATTTGGGCCTGTTGTTCCCGGACCCGCCTCTCTCTCCGCTCCCTCGCAAACTCCTCGAGCTGCTGTCGGCAGCACGCAGCACGCTCCGCTGCAGCTGCCCTGGTTTCTTGAGTGAACCCCATTAGGTCTTCTCCGGTGGGGTCCCACTCAAATTGGGTCTCTTCAAGCGGGGGCGAGATCCTTATCACGGGCTTCGGAGCCGGAATCAGGGGTGCACACATGGCCCCAACTCTCCTCTGGTGCTCCAGTTCATAATATCTCTGGGGCCAGATGAAAGGCTGCCCGTCCGGCCACGTGTGCTGGGCAAACAAGTCCTCTCCCAGACGCGGCACCCTTGGTTTTACGGGTGCGGGCGCGGTGGTGGTGGCGCCCGGGTTGCCCAGGCCTTGCGGCCAGGCCTGGGGCACCTGGAAGGTGAAGGGCACCGTCAGGACGGCGGCGCCCTGGGCTACCTGGCCTTGCGGCCAGGCCGGAGGCTCCGCGGAGGTAGGGGGCGCTGTTGGTGATGCGACGCCCGGGAATTCTAGGCCCTGCGACCAGGCTGGTGTTACTTCCTGTTTTGCCACGCTCGGGGTCGGTGCGCATGGCGTCACAGGGGTCGCGGCGGCGGCTTCCAGTTGGGGCCTAGTCTGCGTCGGTGACATGGCGTTTTCGGGCACAGCAGGGGGACTTTCGGGCTCTGCGACGGGGAGCTGGGGCAGGTAAGCGGTGTCCTGGTTTGGGGTATAGACGTCCCCTTTACCTGCCTCCACTCGTTCGGCTCCCTTCTCGGCGCCGTCTCCGGCCTTCAATCCTCCCGCGCCATCCTCAGAGGCGGTCTGTTTCCTCGTCTCGGGCGGCGTGCTCCGCTGACAGGTCTCGGTCTGCTGGGCCATCTCACGGCTCCACTCCGCCAACGTCTCTCGCTGCACCCGGGCCATCCTCCTTGCGAGGCCCTCCAGAGCGGTCT